>NW_025814823.1:27290000-32090000 GCF_022079265.1 Lynx rufus | reverse complement strand
ACTAAGGATAAAACAGTTACACGGTCTCTGAAAATTAGGAATGCTTCTCTTTTTTCAGCAAGTCACTTCCTCCTTCCTTCCCTCCCTTCCTCCCTCCCTTCCTTCCTTCCTTCCTTCCTTCCTTCCTTCCTTCCATCAGACTGGAGATTTCAGTTTGTTGAGACAGAAAGATCAAACTATTTCTGTCTTTCTGCTTTATGATCTGCAGTTTAATATATTAGCTGCTTTATGCTCTCTGCATACAGGCAGATTTCTTCAACTATCTGAACAATATCAGAACCTTATACTTATTATAGTTCACTCAGTTGTGGCAGCAGAAGACAGGAGGGTTTTATCAGGTTGCAGCTAGGCATGAACAGGTAAACATTCCAGAGAAGACATGTTCCCCAAATTTTATTACCCCAAAGATTGACAGAGATTGACATCCGATAAAAACATTACTTTGTATTATATGTATGTTGATAGATCTACTCAAATTATGCAGGGAACTATTTAACAAATGAGCAAGCAGTTGTAATTTCTGAAGTGAGCTTTGTGTCCTTGTATAATGCAGACATGCAGCCTGTCACTCAACAGAACATGCTCCATGACAGTTCAATGTTTGACAATGTAGGTTTGGAGCTAAAATGATGGTTTTCAAGTCCTGGCTGTGCCACTTAGTGGCTATATGGGCCAGTAGCTATACGCTTCCTCAGTTTCTCCATCTTGAAAATGGGGCTAATGGTAGTATCTATCTCATAGGGTTGGTTTCAGGTTTAAATGAAATAATCTATGTATATAACATTAAAGACAGTGTCTGCCAAACAGCAAGTGCTCAATAAACATGAGCTAATATGTTAATTGCTTACTAACATTAATCAAAGTATATTAATGTCATCAGTTACCACGAGAGGGAAAGTATCATTTCAGTGGGGTTCTCCATCCTCAGATTTGAATTATTCAAGTATGAAATTATTATTGTTATACTCCTGCTAATTATTTGATGTGTAGTGTTTTATTATATTAGATGTTAGAAATAAAACTAAGAAGCTACTACTCTTTATTTTGTCATTTAACTTCAAGTTACCTTCTTTGTTTAAAGTTATTAGGAAAAAGACAAATTAAATACTAATTTAAAGAACACAGTTTTCTGGTTCAGTGTCTTCCTTTCCGCATACATTATTTTCCATGGTTGTAGCAAACAGTGGAATTACTTTCCACTGTGTAGGAAATATCCTGGTAAAAATAATTATGACTAGGATTTATTTTAGATTAGAACGTCAGGGAAGCTTTCTCTGAGTAAGTGATTTTTGAGCTAAAGGCCAAGTTAATGTTATTGATAAAAAGAATGAGAAGGCAGAAATGGGTAGAGGAAGGGATTTTCATTTCATTTATTTTTGTTAGTTATTTAAAATTTTTGGTGCGTGGATATCTCAAAGTTATTTTATTTCCTTTCAAAATCATTCATAGACCGCAATAATTTGGTCTGTGTCACCTAATGAAGAATGCCATCTAAATCTGATTATAAAAGGTGGTGTCACATCAAACTCTCTTTGTGATAATGTATTATCTGTCTCTATTTCCTATCATACTGCTGCTGATTTACAGGAATTATTTTAGCCCCTTATCCCTCACATATCATCAGTTGCTATAATCTAGGCAGGGTTGTTATTTATTTGCCCAATTAATGATGCAGAAGACAGTTCCTTAACACTTTGTCTATTTCAGGAGGCAGATGAACTATTTACACTATGCTATGTAGTTCTTATTATTTTGAGGGGGCATAATTACCTTTTTAATTAGTAGATTACATGAGACCAGTTTTAAATGTCAATTACTATAATTTTTTTTAAAGTTTTTTTTCTATTTTTAAAACTATTATTGATAGATCAAGTACATTTTGTTGAATATTGCCTTTATTCAAAATTAATGAAATTGTATATTGGTGAGGTATGCAGGAATATACCACACAAAATTTTTTTAAAATGTGTCTCTTTATTTACTTTATATATATTCATGTTAATAATATTATTGTCAGAGAATTTGGACATATATTATACATTCTAATTTTATTTATGCAAATGCTTGATATGTGTCTGCAATATGTTTACCAACTTTTAAAATTATATTTAAATATTTGGAATAGTTTTATTAATCAAACATGGTTATGTATTTGGAGGAAGACTATCACTAGCACAGACTTTAGTCCTGATTTTCAAATGTTTAAAGACAACTGTTCACCTGACATTTTTACCTGGATGTCCCATAACTCAAACTCAACCTATTCAAAAGTAAGCCCTTAATTCTCTACCCCTAAACTGTTTGTCATTTATATTAGCACTATGATGATACAGATGAATTACCTCCATGTCACCCAACTGAAAATCCTTTTTTTTCCTTACATCATATCTAATGGGGACACAGTTCCACTGCTATCACCCCTGTAACTTATCTCTTATCTAGTATGGGTTCCAGAATCCACTCTCTTTTGAAGGTACATTACAATAGGTTTCTAACTGATTTCTAAAAAATGGAATCTAATTTCATTATTATGCACAGGGCTGCGAGTGACCTTTCTGCAATACACCTTCTCGGGTTAATTTTTCTGTAGACTTCAGTACCTCCCATATTTAAACGATAGGCCATAATATCACCCTTCTTGGGCATTTATTGAAATCCTTCCAAGGTCTGGAACTTGACTACCTCTCAAGGTTTCTCTTTTGCCTCACTCCTATTCTGATGCATCCTATGATGCAGCCATACTGAACAAAATTCTCTAAAAACATCCCAGATTCCTGCCCTCTGTCTGCTTGTTTACCTAAACCTTCTCCATCTCTCCTTTCCATATTTCTAAAAATTACCTTTTCATCTCTAAGGCTTTGCTCAAACACGTTTTCTTGCCCACTCCTAACTCCCTATTAGCCACTGGAAAGAAAGGTACTCTTTTCTCTTTTGTCCTCAAATGCACACTGGTCATTCTGTAAACTTAAAGTACTTTAATAAATTTACTCTGGGTGGTGAATAAGCAAACCATTCCAGCCCTCTGGAGATGGTTCCCTCTGCTCCCTTGACAGAGTTCTCTCCCTAGCCTCAGTGGCTTCTTCACACACGTGTGCTAATCACTACGGAGCTGGAAATTCAGAAGAGAACCCTCTGCAGACATCCATAATTTTGTCCTTGTTCCTTTTCTCCCTCTTGGTTCTCTGTCTTGATAATTCTAGCCTCTTTAGTTTCCCCAAAATTATGACTCTATCTCCATTCAGGTATTTTACCAGTTTTTCTGTCGTTCCTCAGTCCTGCCAAACTCCCACAGACTCTCCGCTGCCAGTTTGCTGCTTGATAACTCTGCACGTAGGCAGCTAGAGCAGCTGCGGGGCTCATTGCATTCACTGCCCTTCTTTTGGGGATCATTGTCCTGTACTGCCTATTGCCCAACAAAAACAATTTTTCATTTATATGTCTACTTTGCTATTGTTTGAATGGGGAGTTTAATTTGACCCCTGTTGTTAGAAGATCTCCTTGGAAGCAGGGTTTGTTCCCTTTAAGCACTTTCTGAATTCTTAAACTGCCCAGGGCAAGTCTAAGAAGTTAAGTAAAACAATTTTTGTAAAGCAAAACAGAATGTTCAGCTGTCTTGTGGCTTGGAGAAGGCACAAAACAAAACAAAACAAAACAAAATTGTACCTCAGTATTCACTTGTGAAAAAGGATCTTGGTAAATGACTCATGCTCCAAGTGGGAAGCCCCCCAGGGGGTATATGCCAGGAGCACAGCAACCCAAATGCCAAAAAGGTCTTATTGAAAATGCAGCCCGGAGTGGGTCAGCTCATCTGATTGGTTACTTTGATTTGTCCCACTGTATCTACTTCCCAGAGCAAAGAAGATAGCATCACCCAGAGGCTCTGCAATGTTTCTTACATAATGTACAGAATCCAATAAATATTACCAAGTGTACAAAGAAAGAGGACAAAGAAGTATTATAGAAAGAGATTCACATACAGACAAGCACCGAGAACCAATGGAGTTATTTGCATTTTCAGACATGGGTTCTAAAGTAATTGTGATTGATATATTCAAGGAAATAGATGACAAGATACAGAAGTCAACCAGAGAATTGACATAAACATCAAATGGAAATTATAGAAATACAGATTCAAAAATTAAAATTAAAGGCTCAATAGATAAATTCTTTTGAATGGAACAGAGAAGAAAGGGCATTAGTAAGCTGGAGAATATTCAAGTCGGAACACTGAGAGCTAAAAGAATTGAGAAAGTACAAAATAGAGAATGAGAGAATTTGAGATGATAAAAATGTCTAAGGAACAAGTAACTAAAGCTTAGAGATGAAGTGAGTATATGAGACAAAAGCAATCAAAAGGGGTGATATATTTGCCCACCTAACCATCTATGCTTTTATTTACACGAGCATGAATAGTATAGGTACTTTCTTTTTGTCACATGTTCATTACAAATTAGTTATATAAGTTCCAAAGTTTAAGAAGAATAAAGATGTGAGTCCTCAGATAAGAAGTATATTCTGAAAACTGAGCTGGGTAAAGAAAATTAAACTCATATCCAGAATATGCTAGTTGTGTAGGATAGAGTTATTTTACGGCTCGCCCGGGAATGCTCTATCTTTATCTCTGGGGACTTCAGGATTTCTGACTTAGACTCTGGACCAAGATAAGAGCAGTGGGGTTTATGACATGCTGTTTAAAGTCTGAAACTCCCCTGGCAACCTCCAAGGCCAGTTTGTTTACTGATGATTTTCACCCGGCATAATCGGTTAGACAGCCTGGCTTGACCAGAGAGGCATAAAAGACTCCACTGGGAACTTCTGCCCTGAGCTTTCCTGAAGCCAAGATTCATTGCACAGATTTTGGTGATTCAAACTGGAGGAGTGTGTCCATGTGTGAATGAGCACCCTACTAAGCTTGCATCTGGATGTTCCTAAGACCTCTGATGATTGTCTGCACTCTCCCTTGCTGTGTCTTACCGTTGTCTTTAATCAAAGACCTTAGGTTTATATGTTCTATGGATTCTCGTGAGTCCTTTCAAATACCTGGACTTGTGAAATTTTGTAATAAAGTACAAAACATTAAAAATAAAGAGAAAATGTCATCAAAAGTAACAGTGAAAACAAAAGGACCATATTTGACTGACAGCCAATCCCAGAAACAGTAGAAATTAGAAGTTGATATTGTTTTTAGTATGATGAAAAATATTGTTTCCTAGAATTTTATAGAAACAAATTGTTTTTAGGTACTAAGTGAATGTTTTCTGTATTTAGTCTAATAAATATTATAGAATTTTCAGAAAAAAAATCCAGGAAAATTACATCAATTAGGGAAATAGAAAATACACTATATATACACTATATATCCCCAACTATTAACTGTAAAAATAAATATTACTTTGGAATATAAAACAATTCATGATGAAGGAAAGGACATATAATACTAAGAAAGCACTATTAGAAAGCAGTTAGAAATACTGAATAATTGGTCTTTAAAAATAATACATAAGCATATTTGTTAAAAATATAATGTAATTAATAATAAAAGTATTATTAATCTAATTTGTAAAATAGGATTTTATTAATAAAACTTACAAAATAAGCAAATGAATAGAAAACTCATCCAAGTATAGTAAACATACTTATATTCATTTAATACAGTATACCTGTTCATTGTATACCTATTCAATATTTTTTTATTTGTATTTGCCTGTTATCTTCTATTTTTTTATATTTCAATCTTTCTTTATTTGTATAATTTAAGCATGTCTTTAGTAAGCTATTTATATTTGATTCCAGCATGATAATATATCTTTTAATTGGAATATCTAGTACATTTACAGTTACTGTTATTATTTATATATTTATGCTTAAATCTGTCATATTACCATCTGGTATTTATCCCTCCTTTTCTCTCTATTTCTATATGTACTGTCTTATGAATTGAATAAAAATTATTTTACTCTGTTCTTCAATTGGATTGTTTGTTATACATCCTTTCATTTCTATTATTGGTTATCCTAGATATTATAACATGATTTTAATTATCAGGTAATATAAATTAATAGTTTCACCACTTCCTTGCAAATTACTTAATTGCAAATAACTTAAAATCTGTTATCATCTACCAATCCATATGTAATTGTTATATATTTTATTTTGATGTACGTTACAGATTTCCTCAACACATTATCATTATTATTTTATAGTTAGTTTTCATTCAATATTCATTTAGTCCAGATATTAAGCTTTTTCTTGATATTTTTTCTTGCATATTCATTGCATATTCATGATTCCACCTGAGATTATTTTTTTTGTCTATAGAGACAATATTTTTAATTATTTTCTTTATTTCTAATTTGTTTTCCTCTGGACAAATACTTTCAGAGTTTCTATTTATTTTTTTAATGTTTATATATCTATTTTGAGAGGGGGGAGGGGCAGAGAGAGAGGAAGAAAGAGAGAATCCTAAGCACCCTCTGAGCTGCGGGTCTCACCAATGCACCATGGGATCATGACCTGAACCGAAACCAAGAGTTGGACATTCAACTGACTGAGCCACCTAGTTGCCCCACTTTCAGGGTTTTTAAAAAAATTTTTTTTTCCCTAAAGAATGCATTAATTTCACCTCAGACATATCTTATTGGGTTTAAAGTATAGAATTCTAGACTGAAAACACTTTCAACCTATCACCCCATTATTTTCTGGCCTTCATTATTTATGATGAGGCAGTTGAAGATGATATGTCTTTCTCTTTGGTTATTGTTAAGGTATTCTTTTTATTTTCATTTTTTTCTCAGATATGTCTAGCAGCGGTTTTCTGTGTACTTCTATAGTTGATAAATCTTGATAAATCTTTGAAAAATCTTGAAATTTCTCAGCCATTATTTCTTCCAATATTGTTTCTACCTTTGTCTTTCTGAAACTATAAAAATACATATATGGTCTTTATTATTTCCCGTTGTCTCTCATTCTGCCTTTATTTTTTTTCCTCTTTCCTTTAAAGTTTTTTTTTTAATGTTTTATTTATTTTTGAGAGACAAAGAGAGAGACAGAGTGTGAGCAGGGGAGTGGCAGAGAGAGAAAGACACAGAATCCAAAGGAGGCTCCAGGCTCTGAGCTGTTAGCACAGAGCCTGATGCAGGGCTCGAACTCACCAGCCGTGACATCATGACCTGAGCCAAAGTTGGATGCTTAACCGACTGAGCCAACCAGGCACCCCTTTCTCTTTTCTTTAGACTGAATGAATATATTCTTTTTACCTATATTCCAAGTCACAATCTGTTTCTGCTTGAGCAATCTGCTTGTATACGTATACTCAATTTTTGAATTCTAAATTTTAGTCATTGCATTATCCACTTCTATAATTTTAAAATACATTTTCAACCTTTCTACCAAAAAAAAGAAATTTTCTAAGTCTCTTGGTCATTATTTTAAGCCTTTAAAAAAAAAATATGTGCCTAGGGTGCCTGGGTGGCTCAGCAGGTTAAGTGTCCTACTCTGGATTTCAGCTCAGGTCATGAACTCACAGTTTGTGAGATCAGGTCCTGCACTGGGCTCTGTGCTGACAGTGTGGAGCCTGGTTGGAATTCTCTGTCTCTGCTCCTCCTGCCACTCATGTGCTCTCTCTCTCTCTCTCTCTCTCTCTCTCACTCTCTCTCAAAATAAATAAATAAACTTTAAAAATATGTGCCTGATGACAACATGAAACATTAAATTTAAAAATATTACATATGCCAAAAGACACTATCGGCAAGATAAAAGGTAAGGCAAAGGCAGGAAAATTATTTTTTGTCATGTAATTAATACCAAAATATATATTCAAAATGAGAAAAGTGAATTGTAAAAAAAGAAGTCAATAAGAATAATATGTAAACTACAGTAGAATAAACATGTAAGAGATGATGAGTCTCCTTAGTACTTGCAATAATTTAAGTTAAAACTCCAGGACACTATTCTCTGTCTATCAGAAAGGCAAAAGTTAGACATTAAATAATGATAAATTTTTGAGAAAGAATTCCCTTATGCTGGCCATAAGTGCATAAATTGATATAACAATCTTAGAGGCAATTTGATATTTTGTTAAAAAAAAATCATAGAGTTCATATGAAATAATCCAGAAATTCCTTTTTAAGAATACTGTCTAGCAAAATCTGATCACATATGCACATGAAAATGTATGGAATACAAGTATTTGAGCATTGATTTTTTAGAAAAAGTGTAAATAATTTATTTTTTTTTTAATTTTTTTTCCAACGTTTATTTATTTTTTTGGGGGACAGAGAGAGACAGAGCATGAACGGGGGAGGGGCAGAGAGAGAGGGAGACACAGAATCGGAAACAGGCTCCAGGCTCTGAGACATGAGCCCAGAGCCTGACGCGGGGCTCGAACTCACGGACCGCGAGATCGTGACCTGGCTGAAGTCGGACGCTTAACCGACTGCGCCACCCAGGCGCCCCAAAAAGTGTAAATAATTTAAATGACCATCAAATCAGAATGAACACATAGATTACAATATATTTTGGAGTACCTCCATTCTTCTGGTAAGGTTTTTTTAAACACAGCAGAACTGAATAAGTATCCCTCTAACCCTATTTGTAATATACTACCCTTTCTCCAAAAATTGTTGCCATACTTCTACACAAATTTTGTAGGACACTAGTCTAAAGAATGTGGCTAAAATTAGAAATGAGTATTTCTCTTTCCCCAGGTGCCCACTCATCTCTCTAACCAGAAAAATGCATAGGTCATGCTCTTCACTTAAATGCATGTCTTCCATATGGTTCTGGACATCCACCAACCCACTAAAGGTGGTTTTGCACCCATATTGTCCTATTAGTAACGCTGTTAAATAGTATGTTTCCCTCCACCTTCTTCTTATTTTTTTAAATTAACTACATAAGACATAGGAGCATCATGAAACCAGACAGCTGTAATGAGTATTGGTCACATTCTCAGTCAGTGGTGTGTAGAAGGAGGGGTTAGAGAAATACAAAATGTAATTGACTTTACACTCTGTCCACCCCAATTCTCCCTTTCCTAGAAAATCCACATGGATGATTATATTCTCCTTCCCTTTTCCATGTTTTGTTTCATTTTATTGGTGTCTAGGGTGTGAAGACAGATGAAGCTAAAGATAAGGATGTGTAACCGCAGAAGGGTTGCTCTTTTCCTCCATTTTTCCTTGTAATCCTTCTTTTGACAACACAGGAGCAGACACTTACCAGACCTAGAGAGTAAAATAATAATAATAAAAAGAAGAGATGGGGAAGGGAATGGAGGTAAGAGTTCAGAGTAAACACTTGTATTTTTACATAGAGAAGGAATATGACATGGAAAAAAGGTGGGAATTTCAAGTGCAGTAGAAGATACATTATTCTGATTGCCTCTGCTGCCAATAATCCCAGTTTTTTTTGTGTTTCTCTTCAGATTCATTTCTATACTCACCACATACCAATTTGTGATGAATATTTGCTGTATTAGATTTTTTCTGAATTACCTTTTGGTAATAGAGATCCTTCATTTCTACTAACATATATTATAAAATATCTTCCATAAACATATTTCCCCAAAGAGAGAGAAGAATCTGAAATGATTTAGTTTGGAAGAAGATTGTGGTGAAAATAGGGTGATGTGACTTCTGGTCCTATTTCATTTTATGAATTAAATACTTCACCAATGATGCTCTTGTGAGGCACAGAAAATCTGCTGAACAGTCTTTTTCCTCATCTGAGTCACTTCCTGATGCTGAATGCCATCTTGTAACTCTAAAGCAAGAAAAAATGCAGACATGTCTGGACCACAGATCAGTTATATTGATTTGTCAAAAGTTTTTATTTTGGGAGTATATAATTCTCCATTTTTCATTTTTCCTGGGGCCTTACAGTATATAGTATTCTTTTGATTAGAAATAATGCTGGCAATACTTCAGAATACTGGTTCTGGTGTTGGTGGTTTAGATCCAGCAGTGTTACTTAAGACAAATTATATCATTAATTCTAAAATGAAAAGTTTGGACTTAACTATTGTAAAGTTACTTCAAAACCACTCTGCCTTTTCTCGTTTCATCTAACATGGTTTCATGCTTGAACCAACCTTCATTTTATATATTTGAGGTTATATTAAACATAGTAATTCTCTATGTTTTAATTCAGTATTTAAGTTAAAAATTTAATGGATTGCATGAATGCATTATTTAAAAAGTAAAACAATTTTCAATTCATAAATATTTATCTTTACAGAAGTATAGGTCTGAAAAGATTCCATTATTTTCTTCACTGTATTCCATAAATTCCAAGCATTCAAGAAATGAAAATACTAATTTATCGTAAAATATTAAAATGTAGGCATAGAAGCATTTTGAAAATAAGTTTTGTAATATTAATGTGTTGTACTACCAATTTGATCATTTATTAAGCAATTTGTTTGGAATTAAACACAGGAAATTCTAATAGTAAGATGAATAAAATATGCTATTCTAGAAACAGAAGAGAAATTTTCATTGTCTAAATTATTTGGACACACATCTCCAGTTTAATAGCTTTGGATTTCTTTCATTGCAAAATTATATTGCATCTCTGTAATTTTCCTTTTTGGCACAGAGGGCAGGTGTTCTACAGATGGAGAAACAGTTGTGGTTTTATGGGACTTCCTCTCCTAAGCACATTAGTATTTGTCACTCACAGGCGTCCCTTTTCTAAGAATGACAAATGCCCTCGTGCACACTTATTGTCAAAAAAGACCTTTGCGTCCAGGAAAGAGAGAAGACATGTTTACCTTTACTGAGTGTGGGATAGGTGGTGAAGGGAGTTTCCTGGCACAGTATAGATATTGATATATAATAAAGTGGTTTCCTGATCACATACACTTACAGAAAACAGGCTATGATTGCAATATATAATAGTTTCAAGTCAGAAAAAAGCCACCCCCATTCCTATCCCCCCCACCACAATACATACAAACAAAAGGAGAAAGCTATGGCACGTCAACAGATGAGAGGTCTCTGGTGACAATAACAAAAGTAACAAGATGTTTTTGAAAATGATGAGAAATATGAAATGAAATATACAGTTCCATTTGCCCACAACGCCAGTTTGAAGATGAAGCTTGCTATCTTTCAATGTACTAGGTCAATTGCACGGTTTATAAAAGCCCATGGGAAGCGGTAGGTGTAGAATAATTACTACAAAGCACTCTTCAGTGGTACAGTTGCTCGGGTACCATAGATGAATGGAGGGATTCAATTAGTTCCCTTTGTGTCTATAGCCTCTAACCCTCTCTGGTTAATTAACACTTTCAGTAAACCCAGTTGGTAATGCCTATGAATGGTAGTGGTAGGATTATCAGAATAACATCTTCCCCTGAAGATTTAATTTGGATTTCAGATTTTGCACTATATTCTGTATATAACAATTTTGTTTCCTAATGGGAGACAAATTTAAAGTATTAGATATTAACAATGTTTTTAAAATTATAATGTGCTAACTGGTACTCTAAAACTCTGATTATTCCCCAGGAAAATCATGTTGAAGCAAACCTGACTCTTAGAAAATGTTTTTCTTAGCCAGGACAAACACTAATCCTTTTAATTGAATATTTTAAAATGCAGCTTTCTTTTCTTGGTAACATCTTTCATCTTAAAAATATCAAAAAATATTGAATTTAAGTTTTTGCAGAAGAAATTTAGAAAAATTGTGTTCATATTAATGATGAAAATAAAGAATCAGTACCAGATGTAAATATCCATTAGAAAAAGCAAACAAACATACATGAAGATGGACAAAAAACTATAAAAAAGAAATACACTAATCATACTATCCAAAACATTTAGTCTTTATTCTTGTTGAATAGTAGTTATTAAGTATTTTTCCTGGTCACTGGAAAGGGATTAGATCTGGAGGCAAAAGCAAAATCACAATCTAATTAAAAAAGGACAATAAACCCTCACTAATAAGAACAACAGTAATTCTTTGGTATTCTCTAAAATATAACCAGTATAAAAATTTGGTACCAGAAGATTACTAGAGAAAAATAGTAGTGAAAGTAATAATCATCATCAAATTCAATTAATTCTTTCCTCCCTGTTTTTAATTCATAGGTAATATATGTGATTATAAATTGCAATTTAGAGAATTTTAAGTTAAAATGCAAATTAAATGCTTATGTAAGAATAAAATAATACTTAGGTATATTAATAATCTGAATCAAGCAATGCATAACCTTTTGTTGCAGATCTATTTTAAATGATGGGGAACACAGGTAGAAAGGCTGTGGTCTGTAATATAAGCATTCAAGATAAGATTAAATACAAATGTAGTTCTCAAAATATGCCATATTTTAAATAAATAATTTGCATTTTAATAAAATTAATAATAAGATATAGTACAATTATTTTTCATTTTAATAGAATTTTCCATTTTCCCATGCCTGGTCCTCTCTTCAATTGTTCAATATCTAATATTAAGAAATAATCACTGACTCCAATCTCCTCTGTCTGGTCCTCCATTCAATTGTTCAATATCTAATATTAAGAAATAATCTTTGACTCCATCTCCAGTTTCCCTTGTAGTATCAGTGATAGGAAGCAACTTGTTAGTGTGATACCATGTACCTAATTAAAGACAGTGCACCTAATCAGAATCAGCATGGAAAAGGCATGGTTTTATGAATCTTCAGGTTAATCTTTCTGAATACTAATTAGGATGTGAAGT
This sequence comes from Lynx rufus, assembly GCF_022079265.1. Classification (NCBI taxonomy): domain Eukaryota; kingdom Metazoa; phylum Chordata; class Mammalia; order Carnivora; family Felidae; genus Lynx; species Lynx rufus. Next base: position 32,077,295 of record NW_025814823.1, on the reverse strand, counting down.
ATTGAACACCAGTTCTAATTCTGAATAGATGCTCCATAAGCATTACATTAATGGAATGTTTGTTAGATCTGAAATTTTATTTATAGGCAGTGATATCAAAGGTCACACAATTTTGAATACCAGTCTATATACACTTAATTAAACATCTCAAGTTTAATTACTAATCCTTTAAATATAAAGAAAAATTGTTAGTACATGACAACTATGATTGATGGTTAAATAATAGCATTTATTATTTGAGTATTATTACTAGGTAGTCAGCATGATCAACCCAATCTAAAATTATATATTAAAAATAGTGTTAAATAACAAGCAAATTAATTTATAAGGCTAAATCCACTGTATTAAATAACAAAGAGAAAATGTATTTCTCTGAAACTTAACTTTAATATTTTAAGATATTTGTCATGTCCAAAATAAATCTGAAGCACAGCCCATTATTTTGAAGTTGTAAAAGTAGTCAAAATGATTCTTTATTAAGCAAAATCTATTTTGATAATGGAAACAAAAAAAATCAAAATCAAATATGCTCAAAAATCTTCACAATTAGTGTTCAACAACATACACACAAATGAATTATTTCTTTGATTCAATTTTCCCAAAAATCTTAGGAAAATTTACTTTGATCAGAGCTATTTTTAACATTAGCAAAATGAGTATTCTTTATTTTTCTGAATAAAGAAATTGTGATAATTGTTTTAAATATATGGTATAACAAGGCTCTAAACATTCAATGAGGGAAGGATGCATGTATTGTGCTGCAACATTCCTATGGGAATTCTTTCATCCAACAGTTTTCCTTTCTACTTCATTATTTAATTACAGGGTGAAATTGTCTGTACACCATGCCCGTAAGTTAAAAGTAGTTGTGATTGGATGTATTATCATCGTGGCACAATATTTATGCCCCTGAGTAATGTATTAAAAGAGGTTAAAAAAAAAAAGCAACCCTTTTAACTATAGAGCTAGTGCAGCATTAAGAAAGTTAGGTTCAGAATTATTCATACCCTTGAAATGAAATTTACCTCATCCATAGAGGAATGGATAAGAGCTTAATATTGTTCAAAATGTCATGGATAGAGAAAAATGTGAAGAAGAGAACATTTCTTGTGACTTGGTTTTTGAGACTTGGTATTCTCAAACTTTCATAAGCTAGATACTACATAAGCCAGAGAAGAAAGCCACCCTCCTTTTGTCAAGGTCCTAAAAGTGTCACAGTAGAACTCCCTTTTAATTGAAATACATTTTAGAGAAATGTTCTAGAAAGAAACTTACATTAATTTAGTCAAAGCCTGTGTATGTGTAGAGCAGGAGGTTAGGTTCTAATAAATGGCTGCTTATGTAAAGTAAGCTATCAGTCAAATCCTAGGTTTCTCAGGTTTTTTTCTTTTTCATTAGATAACTTTACATTTGTATCAATTTCTTTGCCATTTAATTTTTTTCATACATACCATTGTGTCTAATATGATCTTCACAACAACTTGTTATGTGAGAAAAATATTATTTTGTACCTCTACTAGGTCAACACGGAAACTATATCTCAGAAAGGTGCAGTATATTTTTTGCTCTAAAGTAATTTAGGGTTTATTTTCAGATATCTCCAAATGTAGTTAACACTTCATAAAGTTTCCCCAAATGGCCAATTCACCTAGACAATACGACTCAGAAACTAAACTAAATTCTGAGAAAAACTTAAGCTTTTTATTTGTAAAAGCTTTAACCTTGCCAATAACAGTACGAGAAATGTCATTTTTCATCTGGATACAGCCAGCTTCTTATGGATCTCCACAGAACTGCTCCGATTCTCTTTGTCATGGAACTGAGAAAATTGAAGCTATTCATCAATCCCAAAGAGTAGCATGCTAGGGTGTGAGACTTCAACGACTTTGTTTTGACCTTGTTTACTCTGGTGATTCAACATAGGTGAAATGGATCTAGCTGGTAAAGATTTCAAGGTCACTCTTGTATTTTTTTTAAAGGTGTGGACTATATCAATAGATCATCTTTATTTAAAATGGAGAAATTATAAATCTAATGATAAATTAATGTTCTTTAGTAACACAAATTACTGTTAAAAACAATGTTTGTGACAAAATCATAATTTTTATTTATTTAGATACTTCTAATTACTGATCCTTTGATTGTTTTACACATTTAGTCAATTATAATGTATTCCACCAAATGAATTCATGAGTATAAATATGTTTAAATGAATCTATTAATACTTCTGGAAACTAATATTCTGAAAATGGGTGAATAAAGTCGCCTTCGTTTACGAAAACACCTATCATCTTTTGGCATAGTGATATATCTGAACTCCACATCTTAAATTCTGAGAACCTTATAACCAATCTTTCTATGAGCTAATAGGCATAATTTGTTCTTAGGCAACAAATTAACAATTGATTTTTATCAACCAGTAATGTTATCTAAAGTAATAAGCATATCAAATTAGTGATTTAACCAATTATATTTATTATATAGAAATGTTGACCTGGCAAGGAGGTTTTATTTTCTTTTGTTGAGACAATGCTGACCAAATATTAACATGATTATAGCCAAGGGCTGCCTAACACTATAACCCCCCATAAATATTCTTGAACCTTGGAATAACTTTCTTAGTACAAAATGATGGAAGTATTTTAATAGTTGATTAATGCTGTTTCTCCAATTATGTTTGAAGGTATTTTCACTGTTTTTTGTTTGTTTGTTTATGTTTGAACTTTGAAAAAAATCATTCACTGTATGTGATACAAAAAGCACTTAGCATTGTGAAGTGTTATGGTTATACACTGTTGAATACTCAGGGTCATATTTCTGTTTCACATAAAGTTTAGCCAACAGAACATGACCCTTAGAGAATACAGAGATGAAAATACAAAAGAAGTGCATCGCTTCCAGGGTAGAAATTATAAGTCACTTTTCAAGAAATATAACCACTGAAGATGCATTTTGAAAGTTTAATTTTGAGCCTTGTATGTTCTGAATAGGACTTGTTTTATTTTCCTTGGTGAAACAGATATATTAAACATATAATAGATGGTTGAATGGAATTATGGAAAGAGGTAAGTAGGTAGACAGATGATAGATTTTCTTGTTTTATTTGAGTTGCTCCCTATTCTCATTCTAATGTATATAAAACTTTACTTAAGGTGAGGGAAGCCTGTGTGGCTCAGTTGGTTGAGCCTCAGACTTCGGCTCAGGTCATGATCTCACAGTTTATGGGTTCCTGCTCCTTGTCAGGCTCTGTGCTGACAGCTCAGAGCCTGAAGCTTTCTTCGGATTCTTTGTCTCCCTCTCTTTGCTCCTCCCCCGCTCGTTCCCTCTCTCTCTCTCTCTCTCTCTCTCTCTCTCTCTCTCTCTCGGTCTCTCATAGAAAAAAAATGAATAAAAAAGTTTAAAAAGTATTAAAAAATACATAAAAATAAAAAAATAAAACTGTACCTAAGGGGAAGCAATAACCAATATGTCACTTAGGTTCTATTTGAATAAATGAGGTAATTCATTTTTTTTATTTTTTATAAAGATGTAATTAGTTTTAAAACAAATTATTTTCAAATATGTACACATTGACTGTTTTTAAAGATAAAAATGAATTATTTCATTACAAATTAATTTTTCTGTATTAATACAGTTAACAGAACATTTTTTTTACCTCCTCTAAGATGAAACATGTTAAAAGTATAAATACAAAAATTGACTGAAGTAAAATGTTCAATACGATTTAACAAGCCATTCCCTGTAGAATGTTACCATCAATGTACTGAAGGGCTTCTCTGAAACACAAATCTTTGCTTTGCATTTCAGTGACTCAAATTGATAAGCTTCATGAATTTGCAGTACAGATATTGCATTTTTTCTTTTAAACTGACAAATTCCAAGTGTTTAAAGATTTTATCTGTACCCTCTGACTATGAATCAAAATTATAATTTTTCAAGCTTACAATAAAACTTCAGTTTGTGAAAGTAACTGCAGTATGTTTTATATTTGGCACAAGGGAGTGATATAAAATAATTTGTATTCTCTAAATATGTCCAAATAATAATGTTATTTTACTTCAATGCAAAATCACTTCACTATATTATTCACAAATTATCAATTTTATTTATTTTACATACACGATTTGCCCCACATATTAGTATATGAAAAAAGTAATCTTTGTAGGCATTTGCAAATAACTGTCTGCAAATGATCAAAATTCAGTCATTGATTGTAGAAGCTATCACATTAGCTAAAATAGAAAAGAACACACCAGATGAAAGAAAAAAGAAAGTTTTTAAAGATTTTATTTTCTTTTAAGTAATCTTTACAGCCAACATGGGGCTTGAACTTACAATCGAGATCAAAAGATGCATGCTCTACCAACTGAATCAGCCAGGCACCCCGGAAAAAAAGCCTTTTTACTATTTATTTATTTCTTTGGAAAAAAACTTCTAAAAATTAAAATCAGTAACCATGCAGAAGACAATTTGAAGAGAATCTACAATCATGTCCATAGATCACTTTTCAAAATGGATAAAGTGCATGTTCAAGTTGTTTAGAACTCTAATACAGTCTTTAAAATTCCAAAATTTATAGTTCTATAAAATATAGTATTTTAGCATCCAGAACAAGTACCAGATTTTAAGCAGATCTTAATGTCATTATTCCACTTCTGTGGCTCTCAACATCTTTTTAATTATTATACCTTGAAGACAATAAACCTTTGAATTCAGTTAAAAGTTACATGAAAATACAAACTGTGAATGAGAAAATGTGGGAATTGGCAGGTCAGTTAAATGAATTCAGTTCGAAACAGCACAATATTTTGTATGCCTGCTTTCCAATATTCCACAATATATTGGTTGCAACAAATATACTGTTTCAAGTAAATTGGCTACTGAGTCAGAATGCTATTCTTAAGCAAAGTCCTTTCAGATTAGAGAAAGATTTTATTTTATTTTTAAAAGTTTATTTATTTTTGAGAGAGACAGAGACAAAGAGAGAGAGAGGGAGAGAGAGGAAGAACATGTGCACACATGAGTGGGGAAGGGGCAGAGAAAGAAGGAGAGAGAGAACCCCCAGCATATATATAAATTAGACTATATAATATACTATACAATATGTAAATATATAATATATATAAATAAATATCATATAAATTATTTCATATATATATATGAAAGTCTTCCATAATGGAAAAAGTTATATATTGTATTTTCTAATTAAGGAAATCAAATCAGTTAAACATAAAAAGAAATTTTTAAAAATTAGGAGATGACTCTCTTCTCTTAAATATCTTCAGTTTTGATACATGCTTAATAATGCATGTGTGCCTGCGGGTGTGTATGTGTGTATATACATATATATGTATGTATGTACACATATATATGTACACATATACATATATATATGTATGTATACATATATATGTTAGGCATGCATATGCTATATATATATATATATGTATATATATATATATAGTATAATATTTAAACAAAAGGTATAAATTTAGGGAATTTTCTATAGCTCCTTGTACTACCCTTATATCAGGAAAAGTAAAATTCTAATCAGTTACAAACAAATGTAATGAAAAGTGTTAAATCAATATGTATCTTTTAAAGCTCTTTATACCATAGTGTGTGTGAAATCCACCCATTTCTCCCAAGCCCCTGTAATACCACTCTACATAGCAGATACTTTCACCTTATTTCTGAACCAGTTCAGTGTTCTCACTAACTTCCTTGCTTTCAGTCTCTTTTCGACTAAGATACTATCCACCATTCTGTCACCATGTTCTTTTACAACTCAGATTGGCTGTCATTCATTCCTCTGCTTAAAAACCTCCATTATCTCCTTTCTCACTGCCACCAAAAGAACCAACCTCCTTATCCTGCCTTTAATACCTTTTGCAGCCTGGCCCACCATCTATACGATATACCATATGGTCTAAGTGCACCATAAGCACATCTTCTCAAAACAAGCCAGGAACTTTCCTGGTTCCAAACCTCATTCTTGCTATTCTAACTATTCCATTTCCTCTTTTAAAATCTTTCCCTGGGGGTGCCTGGGAGGCTCAGTCAGTTAAGTGTCCAACTCTTGATTTTGGGCTCAGGTCATGACCTCATGGTTCCTGGGATGGAGTCCTGTGTCAGACTCCATGCTGCTAGCATATATATGCTGTTAGCATATTATACAGTCTAATTTATATTAATTAATTATATTAGAATATTATATCACTCACATTTATATTCATATTTTATATAAAATACATGATTGATATTTATTGATCAGTTTATTATTAATTATCAATATATATTTGCTATATGATATATATGTAAAATATTATATATTGCACATATTATTTTTATATTATATATAATACATGCATATAATTATATATATTACTTATATTTATTATACTATATTATATTATATTATATTATATTATATTATATTATATAGATTTTTCTCTCTTTAGGAGATGCTATCAGGTTTACTCAGAGCTACTAAAGGGAATGATGACAATGAATACTTGAAATAGGGATGTTTACAAAAAGGTGTAATGGGAAGTAACAAAGAGATAACTGAATAAATATACTTGTATGTGTGAACTATGCACAGAATTTCAAAAGCTGTACCTTTTTTCTTAAAAATTAACACTAAGGGAAACTGACACCACATAGAAACAAACCAAACAGTAATGTATATGCAATGAAGGGTTACTTGTGTTTATTGTATTTCACTATATTAAGCTATATTGATTGTTATTAATGTAAGTAAGTAATAACAAGGAATTGAAGAATCAAATTAAAAATGATCACTTACATTTCTTTATGTGTCATCTAGAGCACTAGGTGGTAACAATATTTGTTGAAAGTTGACTTTTAATTTGCTCAAGAGATAGTAAGAATAAGCAAGAGTAATTTGGAACATTAAATATGTGCGCAGTAGTTCCCCCCCTTATCCGTGGGTGATATGTTCTAAAACTCTTGTAGATGCCTGAGGCTGAAGATAGTACTGAACACTATATATATTATACTATATTTTTCCTATACTATACATACATACCTATGGTAAACTTTATTAGGCATAGTAAGTGATTAATGATAATAACTAATAATAAAAAAGAGCAATTAGAACAAAATATTGTACTAAAAGTTATGTGAATGTGAATGAAATATCTTATTGTGTATACTCACTCTCCTTCTTGGGATGCTGTAAGATGATGAATGCCTAAGTGATGAGATGAAGTGAGGTGAATGATGTAGGCATCAGGATATAACATTAGGTGCTACTGACCTTCTAATGATCCTCAGGGGTAATAACCTGCAGCTGGACCATGGTTGGCCACAGGTAACAGAAACTGTAGAAACTGGAACCACAGATCGGGGAGGGGGGTGGCTACTCTATGTATATTTTATGTTCAATAAATGGTAAATATTATGCTGGTTAGAGAGTATAAAACAATTGATATGATTCAGTTCATCCTTTCAATGATCTTGTATTCTAGTTATTGAACCTGTGTATTTATGTGACTGCATATAATATGCTGTAGTTGCTGGGTTGCAACCTTAGAAACTTCCCTGGTAGAACTAAAACCAGCCTATGTAGTCATGATGGGCAAGGAGAGACCAAAGAAAGAGGAAGACCACTCCACATTGGTAGATGGCAGATTTAATAAGCAAGGGAACTTACTTATGAGACTTGACTTAGGTGGCTGCAAAACAAGTATACCTCTGCATCTACCCACCAGAATCTTAAAAATTTATAGAGAGACTTTAACTAGATCCAGTGTAGATGGTGGTTGAGATAGTATCATCACCACATTTCTATCTCAAGTTTTTATCCTCGGGGCAGCTTCTGGGAGTGGGGAAGGCAAGCAGAACACACATTCCAAGGATGGGGAAGGAGCTGAGGAGCTTCTAAGTGGACAGGTGTAGCTCATGGGTCAAACCTGTGGTTACATCTTCTTGAATGACCTCCTCCAACAGTATGGCCAGCCAACAAAACATTGAGATAATTCATAAACAGTTTTCATAAACAGCCACTTCCTCAAGTCCTCTGAGTGGCCCATCACTACTTTCCCTCTAGCATCCACATTGTGGAAAGCACCATAGTGAGAAGAATATAAAACATGGACCCCATTTCAGCCATTCAACTTCCCCATACCTTGAATGAATAATTTTTTAAAAGTGAATGAATTCCAAGCAAATAAAGTCCGAGTTGGGAACAAATTTACCACATATGAAAAAGGCCACTGTCACTGAAGTATACGGATCAGGGTAAAGAGTGGCAAGATCAGAAGGGAAGACTATACTGGCCCAGCTCAATTAGAACATTTTAGGACACAGTAGAGTGTTTTCATTTTATCATGCATTAAATAAAACCGGCACAGGAATGTATAATCAAGAAAAAGGACAAGATCAGTCTTCTATTTTGTAAATATTACATTATGCTCTATAGAGAATGGACCAGAAATTTCTCATTACAAATTCTTTTCTAGACTTACATAAATCTTCAACTATTTAAGACCAATTGTATGATTCACTTTCATCTAAAACAGTAGGTTCCCCAAATAACTAGTAGTGTCTCAATAACTAAAGACACAGCTGATTTTTAGGTCCAGTTTTGATAGGAAATGCTGTCTTATTAAGTTGGGGTGTTATATTTAAAAGGGATTATGTGTGTTAATTACGATAACACGGTTATCATACTGTCCCTCACTAAAATTTTGTCCATTGATCATACTTAGTGATTTCTCATGGAGAGTAAATGAGTTCCCTCTCACTTTTCCCCCCTTCGTTGTGCAAATGGGTTCAAACTCAGATGGCTACACAGCTGCAGTGAGTTATATCAAAGAGTGACGTATGTCCAGTGTGATATAATGAGTAGTGACTGGAGTAAACTCCTCATTTATGATCTGGAAAAAAATCCAAGTATATTTTCAATACATAATAGGGAAAAAGAAAATAAATTAGTGTGCAGTTTCAGTTTGTGGAAATGTAATCACAAAAAAATGACAACTGGAATGTTCATCCCCTTGGCTTCTTAAATGAAACTGGACAATGCTTTAGGAAAGCTTTGCACAGGAAGGTTTCAGCCCCAGAGTATAAGCAAGTGATGATTCCTGAGAAAATCATCTCATACCAAAGAAGAAATCATGTAGTCACAACCTCATAGAATTTTACAACAGCATCAAACTATTAAGATAATTGGGTTTAAACCCTTTAGTTTTCAAGCAAAGTGACTGAAGATTTATGCCTCAGTATTCTCTATAAAACACAATTTTGATTTGTGTAGGAATCACAACATCTGAAAAAGCAGAGGATACTCGCATTAACTTCTTCCATTAAAATAAATGGAAGAAAGGGGTTTTCAAATAACATAAGAAATGATATTTAGGAGTTAAATTCATGGGAAGGAATCTATTTAGTAGCTTGGGTAAACTTCACAAGATACAATGTATGGGTAACTAAATATATAACTGGGAGAAAATATCAATAATTTTGTATTTTATCCACAGAAAAATCTAAAAGTTATTTATTATTTATTGAGCATGAAAATCTGTATTCTTGTATTAAAGAATACTGTGCATTTGCAACATGTAATACAAAGAAACATTCAAGAAAGCAAGGTCAAGAGTTCCTTACTGGTTAAAATGCCAATAAAAAAATTATCCTCTCATTCATTCCAGAATACCTACTTCATAGGATTGTTAGGAGGATTCTGTAAATTAACATGCATTCAGAATTTAAAACATTTGGGAATCACTTTATTCCCAATAATATCAGCAAATGATATGTTGAAATATATGTTATATACGCAATTTTGTGATATGATTATATATTTATATTTTAAAGTGATTTAGGTATAAAAGAAAAGTCAATTCTTATATTAATCAATTAAGATATAAATGATAATCTAAAGTCATTTCATATATATCAATCATTGTTTTTATAAAATCTTTTCATGTATTCAGAAGTCATTTCATGATAGTATTTCATTAAGTCATAAGACTCTTCCCAGATGAATAGAAAAGCAATATTATTTTTGTTTTTGAGGTGAGGAAACTAGAGTTCAAGTAACTCAAGTAGTTGAAGCCCATAGCATCGGAACTCCACTCTGCCTCATTATCTATGCTGTAATTTAACATGAACATATTCACAATGCTTCAGGTGAAGCCCTTGGTATATGGTCCATTTACCATATCTATCAATATTTTTGTGCTTTCTGGTTAACTTTATCAAAATTTACATTATTCTGATTTGTTAGGAGTAAAAGTGATAGGAGAATGATTTCGTTAGGCAGTTTTCAGCATTTGGGAGGTCATTTGAGAGGTCCTATGTTGATCAGATCTAGTTTTTGAACTGGATTCACTATTACGAAAATAGAATATCTTCAGAGAAAGTCTCAGAATGATTTTGCTTACCTAAGAGTGAGGTATCATCCCATTCAATCTGTTAATTGACCTAAAACGAATTGTACAGCTTTGGTCATAATGACCTCACCCTAGCACAGACATTTTCTAAAAAGAAGGAAAAAAATCAGATCATATATGCACCCAGTATGAAAACGTGGTATCTTTGGAAAAAGGAGAAGTTTTATTTTTCTACTGTTTATGTGGTTCGGTCATGCCTTGTTCTGCTTAGAACCTATATACCTAATATTCATGTTTTTATTTTAGAATTTCAGAAGAATTGCAGGACACCCAAATAAGTGGAATTTTGGTTAGCAAATTCAATTTTTTGATCCAGTTTCTCCTACCACACGGGTCTATTTATTATGTAAATAGAAGTTAGGTGTGTAGGCAAATAGCAAGTTTCAGTATTTCTATTCATAGGCAGTTCAATGCTCAGTTTGCATCAGAATGATATTTTAGATCCTTCTTAGATGGTCTTGTTAAGAGTGAATCAAGCCTTACTAGGGAGAACTTTCACAGACTTTAAACTATGATACACAATTCCCTACTTAAACACCCAATACAGTAAAGAAATTTCAGAAAAGAAACACCAAACAAAATCACATTCTGAGACAAGCCAATATATCAATGAACAATGAACAAAGCACATGGCATGTTACCCGTGATTCTCTGTACCATCAAGAGGTCAGGTTCAGTTAGGTAGCTTCAGGGTCTTCTGTCAAATTTGAAATATTTTTCACAGATGTCTTGGACACTGTTCATTATATAACTTATTGAATCTGTACTAGAGTTTGATATTGAAAGCATAAGAAAAAATATCTTCCAGTTAGAAAAATAAAGAACACTAGGAGAGCTAAAATGTTGAATGTGTCTTTTGGTTAATAGAAAAAAAATAACAAAAGAAAAATCCTTGTATACTAACTTGTAAAAAGCATACCTTTTGTATAATATATTTAAAAAAATACTCTCTTGACCCAGTTTTGAACCCCTGGCTAGTGGCTGGTTAGTTCCCCTCTGGAATGGCCAATTGAACCTATTCCCAAAGTCATCTCTGATAAGGCTCTGAATAGATACACAACTTAATCAGCCCAAGCCAGCTACCAGACATTTAGGGATAGCCATCCTATGTCCCAGAACCTGGGAAATTATTCAAGTAGCCAAACCACACCCTGCTTGCAATACATACACTGCTCCCTACAGCTCTAGCTTACTGTTACCCTGCCCCCAGGTACAAACACCTGTGTGACGTTGCCTGGCATCCTGATCTCTTTTGGGGTTGTAAATAACAAATTCTGCCTTTCAGCTTTCTGAGTGTCATTTCACTGCATCTTGTCATCAAACATCTTTACATCTTATAAAACACTGTGATATAGTATAATGATTACTGGACCATGCCAAAGAATACATGAACTCTAATGAAGGCTCTGTCACTCATTAGCTAGATGATACATTGCAGATATAACACCCAGATTAAAATTGTCCTCATTGAGGCCACATTCTGTGAGGGAGAGGTAGTGTTTCTATTATTGCTTTGACTATAGCTATCAGGCAGAAATCATCTCACCATAATACACAGAGTGAGGTTTCTTAAATTAGTATGTTTAAATATACATGCACACATACGTATATTTAGTGGAAAGAACACATACATTTTTAACAGATTATCAAATAAATTCATAGCTTGTGAAAATTTAAGTATCACTGAAGTGGAAGAATCTTTATCCTGAGATTTTATGAAGTCAAGAATACAAGAATGACTGAATCAAAGCTAATGAAAATAATCTAAATATGTTTTAAACTAGAGTTAATTTATGTTTAATAGTAAATGTAAAAGTATTATTGATTCCTAATTTTTCCTTACAAAGGAACTTACAGAAGCTATTAGAAAATGTGGCCCATAGACTATATTTATCCTGATTCCATCAGCCTTGAACTTTTCCATGTACTGATGATGCTTTTTTAAGTTTTTCATATCATCGGTGACCCATTTGGAGATGCTTTCTGATTTTCAGGTATTACCATTCTTTTACAAATGTTCAGTTTCTTCTACACAATTTGTTTTAATAACACAAAACACCCCATCAAGTGTTTTGTTTAGGTTTCCTTTCCTCTAATATAAGCAGAAAATGGCTTCCAGTAAATCTGTTACTCTGAGGGAATTACTCCCTTATTTCTTCATAGAGATAGATGCCATTGTTTTCTAATTCCTAGTGATTTAAGTATTCTATGCTCAGGCATACTGCCTTTGTGTTTGGCTTATGGAAGGGATATTTCATTGCCCTCAACTTGCTGTAAAAAATAATAATTTGCACATTTAATATAAACTGAGAAAATAATTGTTAAAATTAATATTAAGACAATGGCACTCCCTTTATAAATATATATCCTTGTGCCTTTATAAATAAGTGCTAGCATCAGCAATTCTTTTAGTTTACTGTTTCTTCTTTTAACATTAACAACACATGGTTTATTTTGCCCAGACTCTAAGTGCTGTCAACTCTTAGAGTCTTGCTTTATTCATCCGTAAGACTGCTTTTGCCTTGAAGGTATTTCCCAAGTCAGGAAAATGGTAGCCTCTGATTTTCATGATCTCACTGGACCCTAGGCCTACCAAAGTAATTTGATTTAATAAGAAATATACTACTTTAAGCTGATTCCTCCACATGGATACACCTTTAGTGCAGTGGGAACTAGAAATAAATACCATTTTATATGTTCAAGAAACACTGAGCTTATGATTTTTTTCACTATTTATTTTTGAGAAAGAGAGTGTGAACTGGAGAAGGGCAGAGAAGGAGGAAGACACAGAATCTGAAGCAGGCTCCAGGCTATGAGCTTTCAGCATAGAGCCCAACATGGGGATCAAATTCACAGACCACTAGATCATGACCTGAACCGAAGTGGGATGCTTAACCGACTGAGCCACCCAGGAACCTTGAGCTGATGATTTTGTTAAAAATGGTCCCAGACCTTTAGTGTCTTGACGGGTATGACAGAAGCAAGTACAGATTTCCTCAGGCCTCAAAAATTATCTTTAGATAAGGCTCTAGGAAAAATGAGTAACTCTCTCTTTCTCGCTCTCTCACACATTCACACACACACACACACACACACACACACACCTCACACACATTACAATATATCCACAAATACAAATTTCACAACACACAAAAACAAAAGGTAGAATAGGACCTGATAAAGACTTAACATAAAGGAATTACTAGACACATAATTAAAACAGCTCAGATATAATAAGAGCTTAAACATAAAAACATTAAGCATGAGGTGCCTGGGTGGCTCAGTCAGTTTAGTGTTCAACTCTTTGTTTCAGCTCAGGTCATGATCTCACAGTCAGGGAGATCGAGCCCCATATCAGGCTCCATGCTGGAAGCTCAGAGCCTGCTTAGGATTCTCTCTCTCTCTCTCTCTCTCTGCCCCTCTCCTGCTTGTGCATGTGCTCTCTCTCTCTCTCCCCCCACCAAAATAAATAAATAAACATAAAAAATTAAGCAATTTATTAATGAACCAAAGAGAAGTTCTATAAATAAAATAAGATAAAAAATGAATCAAAATAAAATAATTGAAATGTAAAATCCAGTGTTTGAGTTTAACCACAAATTAAGTCTTCAGGAGAGAACAGTGAAATATATAGAAATTATGCAGAATGTATCAGAAAGATTTAAAAAACGGAAAACATGAACAGAGTGTAAAGAGATTTGGATGAAATGAGAATTATGAAAAGACAAAAAAAGTTATTAAGTCACAGATATCACTTGAAGATATACAAGCCAAGAGTTTTCCACAAATGATGGAATAAAATAATGTATATATTCACAGGGCCCAGTGAATCCAAGTACTATTAATAAAACAAATGTAGACCTCTACACATGAAGATAATGACTCAAAAAGCTAAAGACTGAGAGAAGACCTTCAAATACCAAAAATCAGTGACAGATTAACTTCAGACTGCAAAAATAAAACTGATACCCAATTTTAAGAGTAACAATGAAGTTACTAGAGTGATATAATGAAATTGTGGGAAAGTAAGAATATGCTGTTTATCTAGAATATTATACTGAATAATATCCTTTAAGAATGAAGTAGAAGGGCACCTGGGTGATTCAGTTGGTGGAACCACTGACTTGTAATTTTCTGCTAAGGTCATAATCTTGTGATTGGTGGGACCTAACCTGTCAGGCTTGGGATTCTTTCTCTCTCCCTTTCTCTCTTCCCTCCCCTGCTCATCTCTCTCTAAAAATAAATAAACATTAAAAAAAAAGAATTAAGTATAATGACAATATAGTTTCAAAATCAAACCCAGTTTGGCTCCCAACAAACCTTCAGTAATAAAAATTCAAAATGTTGTATCAGAAGAAAAAGGAGAAAGTGATAGCAAATGGAAGTTCTGCAATTGAAAAAAATAGGAAGAACCAACAAATTAATAAAAATATACATTAAATTTAAAATAACATTAGCTTGGGGTACCTGGGTGGCTCAGTTGGTTGAGCATTTGACTTTGGCTCAGGTCATGACCTCTCAGTTCGTAAGTTAGAGCCCCATGTCAGGCTCTGTGCTGACAGCTCAGAGGCTGGAGCCTGCTTCAGATTCTGTCTCCCTCTCTCTCTGCCCCTCCCCACTAATGCTCTGTCTCTCTCTCTCTCTCTCTCAAATATAAATAATCATTAAAAATTAAAAACATTAAAAAAATATTAGTTTTATTTTTTTAAAAAAGCATGATGAAATCAATAATGTAACATGGTCTAAAATACATGACAAAAGTAATATTTAATTGGAATGGATGACAGATCTTAAAGTGTTTTAAGACTTTTCTAGAGTTTAGGTGGGCAATTAAATGTTAATAATATTACAATGAGTTCAGAATGATTATTAACATTTATATCATATGTACAATTATAATCAGTACATAAATTCCCAAATACTAGAGAAAGTTTGTAGAATGAGAGAAAAAGTCCAAAGAAAACAAGAAAAGAGAAAAGTACACATAAAAAAAAGATGTAGTAAAAAATAAGAAGAATAAAATAAGATGGTGGAAATAAATCTAAATATCTGTGGTTACAATAAATCTAAATGGAACAAATATTCTTATGAAGATAAATACTTTCACATTGGACAAAGAGAGAAATCAGTTATACATAGTTTAGAGTAGACACACCAAAACACTAAGAAACAGTAAGAACTCAAATCTTTAAAGTCAATGGCTATCAAAAATTACAACAGACCATTACTAATCATATTTTAAACTTTTATTTGTTTAAAAGATTAAGAGATGCTTCTTTTATAGTATGAGCTTGAAAACTCCAATTGCTTTTGTTTTTTCAGCCTCTGTGCTGTTTTAAATGTTGTACATTGTAATTTTCCTAAATATTTTGTGCTTCACATTTCCTTTGGAACTCTGCATTTGGTGGTTAATATTTTAAGGCATAAAATGAAGATGTGCTTTTTCCAGAGTAATCTGAACTTACTTCTATTAACCTCCTGCAGCCGTATTTTTACCTAAATTATTAACTGTTGATTATTTGGACCCCTAAATATGTCATTGTTAGCTACAAGTCTATATAAGGGATCTTCTTGGTAGCAAAATTAATTTTTTTCCTTGTTTGATGAGCTCTAAAATTTCAAACAAGAATTTCTGAGTGTGAATGCAGACACCTGAGGTGAATATGGGGTTCAAATTTATTTCTAGTTTTACTCTTATACTAAGCACAGATGTTTTTAGGATTCCAGCCAAGTGGGATCATATAGACTCCTTACTCTGGCATATTCTAGGCTTGGTCTCCTCTCCCCAAGTAACAGGGCAACCACTTCAGCATATGTTCTCAACTCAAATACTGCTCTGTCTTCTCAGTAATTTCACTTCTAAGAGTTTATTTAAATTAAAAGGACAAAAATATAAACAACTATAGAGCTATCTATTAAATGCTATAATTAAATCCAAAATAAGAAATAACTTAATTATAAAATGATGGCTAATTAATTATAGATCATTTCCATTGATAATACACTAATTCACAATAGTCTGAATATATTCAATTATGTTTATAAAGTTTGTAAGTTTATAAAAAAGAATTCATACTATTTCAACATTTACATAAATATATGTATATAAAGTAGTTCCTAAAAAAGAAAAATAAATTATAATTGGAATAACCAAAACCGGACACCCGATGAACTGGTTGTTCATTTTCTTTTGTTCTACAGAGCTGTTTATGTATAAACAATAAGAAGCAGAGGCCTTAACTTTAACTTTCAAGGAATAACTGACACTCAGCTTAAATCAAGAGAAATGTTCACTATTTTACCCTCTAAGAATATTAGATTTTATTTTGAAATCAAACATGTATGGGGTGATTTATTGCTTCTTTTTATTACAGAAGCCCAAGGTAGTTTGGAGCCTCTGTAACAACTGTCTATCTTTCTTTGAAAAAGAATTGCCTGTGGTTCTACTGTTAAGAATCTCTTCACACCTTAGATATATTTTTATCTATGTATCTGTACCTGGCACTAGCTGTTGACTTAAAATTTTTGCCCTTTCCCATTGTGATTATTAGGAGTAATGTAATTGATAACTACTTATTCTAATATTAGGTTAAGAAAGCATGTTCTTTCTTTCTTTCTTTTTTTTTTTTTTTTCAACGTTTATTTATTTTGGGGACAGAGAGAGACAGAGCATGAACGGGGGAGGGACAGAGAGAGAGGGAGACACAGAATCGGAAACAGGCTCCAGGCTCTGAGCCATCAGTCCAGAGCCCGACGCGGGGCTCGTACTCACGGACCGCGAGATCGTGACCTGGCTGAAGCCGGACGCTTAACCGACTGCGCCACCCAGGCGCCCCTATTCTTTCTTAATATAATATTTAAAAATCTACTTTCATTACAATGTATTCTGAAACTGGGTATAAGATACGAGTCTGCTTGCAAGTATGAAGTCAGTAGTCTGAAGTCAGTAGTATTCAATAGTTTTTAAGATTCTATAATCTAGAATACTCTCTAACATGAAAATTTAAGGAAGCCAAGCGTACTATTGGTAGATTGAGGGGAGAAATGCATGATTTAACAATAATATCATTTTGGTGGTAGGGTTAGGGTAAGTTTTTCACTTTGCGTTTCTAAATTTTTAAACAATTATCAAGGGTTATTTTTTTCCAAAAGAAAAAGTTATTACAATTTTAAATATAACTATAGTGAAGAAACATCTACAATTTTAGAATTTTTAAGACGATTGATGAAAATAAAAACCTTCTATTTGTCTTAACTGATCCAATAGCTAAATTGTTCAATTTAATAGTAATAATGTTTTTGGTATATGTTCTATAGCTTATAGATAAGTGAAATAAATGACAGCAGTTATACAGGATATCAGGGGGGAATTGAGAATAATGTTTGACATACTGTGAAGCAGTACAGTGTTATTGGCAAATGGATATAGACTAGTTGTAAATGTATACTGCAAAATTGAGGACAGTCACTAAAAAAAAAAAAAAGTATTGTTAATATGCGAGAAGAGTGAAAATGGGATCATATACTCAATTAAAACCAAAGAAGGTAGAAAAGGAGGGAAAGAAACAATGAGCAAGTGCAATGAATGGTTACAAAAAAGGCAAATACAAGTCCAATTACATCAATAATCACCTTCAATGTGAATGGTCTGAAAAGACCTATTAAAAGAGAGATTGACGGAGTAGGTAAACAAACAAAACCCCCTAACAACTGAATAATATGTTATCTCAAAGAAAACCATTTTAAATATAAAGACAGATGGATTAAAAGTAATACCTACCATGCTAACGCTGATCAAGAGAAACCTGGAATAGCAATATTAATTTCAGGCAAAGCTGGCTTCAAGCAAGGAAAAGTTTCAGGTTTTAAAAAGGGGCATTACATATTTATAAAATGTCAATCCTCAAGAAGACATAACAATTCTTAAAGTGAATACATCTAATGATGTTGTGTCAAAATATATCAGGTAAGAACTGATAAAACTGCAAGAAGAAACATATAAATCCACCATTAGTATTGGATATTTCCACACTCTTCTATTAGACATTGATGGATCCAGCCAGCAGAAAACCATAAGTTTAATTGAACCGCTTTATATTTGTCAAGGTTCTCCACAGAAACAGAAACAATAGAATATGTAGAGACAGACAGAGAAGAGATGTATTATAGGAATTGGCATATGCAAATAAGGAGGCTGAGAAATTCCACAGTCTGCCATCTACTGGGGAACCAAAAAAGCCAGCAGTGTAATTCAGTTGAAGTGCAAAGGCGGGAACAGAGGCAGGGAGAAATGGTGCAAGTCCTGGTTCAAGTCCAAAGGCTGGAGAACAATGAGCACCAAGGTCTGAGGGCAGGAAAAAATGGATGTCCTAGCTAAAGCAAAGAGCAACAAATTCACTCTTCTGCTCTTTTGTTCATTGACAAAATATGTCATATGTGGTTTTTGCCAAAATAAAGCCTTAAAAGCTATCAATAGAAATATGCTTCATTGAAAAAAACAAACTTTAAACAGCATTGACATTTCAGGCTGAAGGCTCAAGATCTTATATTTATATGATACATAGCTTTTTTAATTTTAGAATAACTTGATACAAATTTGGCATGAGATCCATGTCCCTTAATTTTTTATTACCTCATGAAAAAATCTACCCGTATCAGCTCTTAAGACTGATTCTCTTTCTCATCTGTTATATATATGTACTTATTTTTATTCTAAGAATTTTAATGCTTCTGCTCCAATAGAACAATGTATTTAATGATGAAGAAAAGAGCACAGGCATATTAATAAGTGAAATCCAACTATGTTTTTATAAATTAGAAATAAGATTAATACATAGTACATATTAACATTTTCTGACAATATTGTTAGAGGTCTGTCTGGTATATTTTTAATGTTTATTTATTTTTGAGAGAGAGAGAGAGACAGAGTGTGAGCTAGGGAGAGGCAGAGAGACAGGGAGACAGAATCTGAAGCAGTCTCCAGACTCTGAGCTGTCAGCACAGAGCCCGACGGAGGGCTTGAACCCAAGAACAGTGTGATCATGACCTGAGCTGAAGTCGGATGCTTAACTGACTGAGCCACCCAGGTGTCCCGAGGTCTGTCTGTTTTACTCAATAATGTATCCTCAGTTCCTAGATTAGCGCTTGTCATATTGTATGTACACAATTAACTTATGTTAAATGAATTGATTATTTATTGATGTCTGGCAATGGTAGCCATTTTAATATTGATTTATGTAGTACATGATAATGTATACATTGTAATGTTGTCCAATATATTGGTTAAATCATATGAAATTGTCAAAATTTTATATCTTTTGGCATTTTGTGCATATATTATCAATAGATTGAGTTATGTGTTAAAATAATGATATGTAGTAATCACAAATTTACGTTAAAGTGACTATTTGGGGTTCCTGTAAAGAAAATAATGATGTATTATGTTCAAATTAGGGAATTTTCCCCCTCCATTGCATGCCAGATCTCTTTAAGATTATAGCTCCATTGCTACATTTCTGGGCCCCATCTCTAAACTTTTCAATGATCTGCCACTTTAAAAACTTCCACAGCCAAGTTTGGAAAATAGACCATGATAGAGTGCCTGATGTTAGCTGGCCGGCCATTCAGACATAGTTCTCCAAGAACTGGAGGCTAATCAAAGGCTAGCAAACAGGTTGACTACAAAATTATCATGTTAAGAGTTATTGGCAACCACGCTTTCTTCATGTTGATTTATGAAAACATAAATTCACTTAACAAAGACAGTGACTGAACACTAAAAAAGATAAGCCTAAAAAAGGGAAAGAAAAGAGATGAAGAGCATTTGGTTTCTTGATTGTACTTCTGGCTGAGGTCATATTGTGTTCCCCCTCTTTTAATGAGATTCCTCCATATCCGCATGATAAATTCTCTCTTTCTCCTTAGGCTAAAGTTGGTTTGCTTTATTTGAAATCAAAACAGTTCTAAGTTTTTGTCATATCAAATAAAAAATAAAGCACAATGGAGCCTGAAGGATATTAATTAATTATACTCCCCTGTATCTACTTTGTTCTTTATCTGACAGCTACCTAAAACAGTGTTTTAATTATTCATTGATTAGCTCTTTGTTATAAAATATACCACCAAGAAAACAATTCCATATAAAAGTGCTGTAGCTTTAAATAAATCACTGCAACTGGTGTTTTCAAAAGCTGAGATGTTTATCTTAGTTCATAATAAAAATCAGTATTAAATTTTTTTTCATGGAGCTGGAATGACATGCATGTTTATGTGAAAGAAATTACTGAAACAGATCATTAAAATTAAAGTAACAATTTTAACTGTTATGATAGATGATAACATCTGGTTTCTGAAAGGTAGCCAGTCAATGAACAAAGAATCAGGAAAGTTACAAGTCAAGGAAGAGAGTTTTAGTGTTATGATTTTTGAATAGAATAATTAATAAGAGAAGTAAATTCAGGGAAAAAATAATTTGGACACCTGAATGGATGTGATATAGTCATGCCTAAATTAACCAAACCATGGTAATTACAGAGAAAATGCATAAGGTAGATATATTTTTTAAAAATCTGTACAAAAACAAACAACACAGCAACAGTGAAACAAACCTGTTGTACAGGGTGTATGTGAGATAACGTTTGAAACTATGTTCACCCAATTTCTTAAGAAGCAAATCTTAAGATTTGTTTTTCCTTCTAGTGGATTATCCACACATGGAGAATTATATACATACTATATGCTAGGTAAAGATATGAAATATAAAACTTTATCCAACTCACTGACAATAGGTAATAACTAAATATTAGTGAAAAGTTAACATTTGATTATCAAATGGAATTGTAGACAACTTATATCTTTAAATTTGCATTCCAGTTTTAATTTTAATTTGCAATAAAATAATGTATATAGGGGCGCCTGGGTGGCGCAGTCGGTTAAGCGTCCGACTTCAGCCAGGTCACGATCTCGCGGTCCGTGAGTTCGAGCCCCGCGTCGGGCTCTGGGCTGATGGCTCAGAGCCTGGAGCCTGTTTCCGATTCTGTGTCTCCCTCTCTCTCTGCCCCTCCCCCGTTCATGCTCTGTCTCTCTCTGTCCAAAAAATAAATAAACGTTAAAAAAAAATTAAAAAAAAAATAATAATGTATATAAATTTATATCAAGAAGCACATGGAATGCCAGTTTTGTGTTGGCATTTTTTTTACAATAATTCTCTATGCCAGTTTTTGTTGTATCCTTTCTTGTAGGTATAGAAATGAATCTCAGAGCAGTTTTGTTTGTTTGTTTGTTTTCCTGGAGTACAAACTAATAACAAAACCATGCGGTAACACACATTTTCTAGTTTCAAAATCCATTTTTAAGCTGCAAATCTTGATACTTTGGAAAATGGGATTATACAAATTTGGACATTTTAATACAAATTTATGATAGAATCAGAATAAAAGTGGAAAAATAAAAAAAAAACTATAAGATAAAGGAGGGACTCAGGACCTTCACTATATTTCTGATTGAGAACAGGGATAAGAGCCTTTAAATATGTTGTAGTCTTACATATTACTTCATTAGCATCATTTTACAAATTGACAGAGTTTTAACTGTTTAGGCTGAGGTTTTATTTTCTTTAAATTCTTTCGTTTTGACAAATCTATGGTATTCCAATTGATTTAGATTCCACATGCTTTGCTATCAAGGTATTTACATTACTGTAAATACCAAAGTGGGGGGGTAGCCAGAGAAATTATATTCAGTATTGGCTACATAAAAATCAGTCACAAAAATGGAGTCTGCAAATTCCTTCATAAAATTTGAATATAATTATATTTACTATAAAGACAGATATTAGTTTCAGCTGCCATATCTGTGATAAAGAATCACGAACCATTACTGGCTGCTTGATAATAAAAAAACAAAAGCATATCTAAACAAACAAAATACTTCTTTAAGTTATATAACTTTATCGGTTTTATCATTTCATTACAACTGTCTATATACCCATCTAGTATTATATTGTATTGAAACATGTTATTTCTATCAATGTAGTTTTTCCTTGAATTTAATTGAACAGAAGCTACTTTATAGGTGATGGAAAGCTATATTGTGTTTAGTAACAGACACTACTCATTGAATTCATTTTGGCTTCCAGCTGTGCTTCATAAACATTTTTAGTTTAGTTTAGTTTGGTTGGTTTGGTTTGGTCTACCTTTTTATGTTGGTTTATTTACAAAAAGAGAATGAGGCCATCTGCACATGCTCCACAATAATAGGTTACATGTAAGTTTTCTGGAGACAACAAAGATGCATTACTTCCTAAGGCATTTTAGTGTGTCTACGGAACATACACTCTTCCTTTTGCTCTTCAAAAAAATTTTCTATTAGAGCTGCAAACTTAAAAACACTAATGCTAAACTCTAATTTATGATGTCTTTACAGCTGATACTGCCTTACCACTTAATATTATCTACAGCATACTGAGAGAATTCTTATAGGATAAGGGTGCTATGGCAAATCTGAGTGTCATGCATATAGGGGTGAAGGGTACCATCCTCCTCCAGCTTAGTCTGGAGTTTAATTTAACATGGATGTCAGATTGTTGGCTGTCTAAAGGACATGCTGAGATTTTTGATTCACTTCTCTGATTTTTGTCTATTAATAAATTATTTGACAGCATCCTGCTAAGTAGCAAAATTCAGTAACAACTTTCAGATAGGTGTTGCCAAAAATGATTTTTGAGTGCATGTAGTTTTCATCTGTGGTAATTTAGTACATGACTTTCATTTTCTTTTTTTTTTTTTTTTTTTTTTAATTTTTTTTTCAACGTTTATTTATTTTTGGGACAGAGAGAGACAGAGCATGAACGGGCGAGGGGCAGAGAGAGAGGGAGACACAGAATCGGAAACAGGCTCCAGGCTCTGAGCCATCAGCCCAGAGCCCGACGCGGGGCTCGAACTCACGGACCGCGAGATCGTGACCTGGCTGAAGTCGGACGCTTAACCGACTGCGCCACCCAGGCGCCCCAATGACTTTCATTTTCTTTAGGATCTTAATCTATAGCACTAGTGGACTGCTAAAAATGACTCATGATATTGCATATACATTCTTGGGTGTGATCCTGGGTAAAATATTTGTAGATTATAGCAATTTTTATAAAGATTGTGCTTAAGCCTTACACTGAAGTGTTGAGGAAGCAGTATTTTCTGGAGATAAGAAGTATATCAAATGACAAGTACCGAATCTTATATTTGTTGTACGTTATACCATAGGAAAAAAAAAAAAAAAAACAAACAGACAAATTTAACTTTTTGCTGCTCAGTCACCAAAGGCTAGGGAGAACGTTATTATCACTATTTTTTCCAATCCTCACAAAAATAATATGTCTTTAATGATTCATAGTAGGTTGAAAAATTTGTATTCTTCTAGGATTTTACTTCCAGCTTTACTGAGATATAATTGACATTGTAACACTGTGTAGGTTTAGGTGTACAGCATTAGGGAGAACATTAGTAATGATTTTCCCACCTGCTTTTATTTCTTCTTTTTTTCACCTTTATTTTCAGTATCATTAATGTATAGTGTTGTAGTAGTTTCAGGTGTACAATATAGCGATCCACTAATTCCATACATTACATAGTGCTCATTGTGATAAGTGTACTCATAAATCCATTCACCTGCCATCCTCCCATCCTCCCATCCATCTTCCCTCTGTTAACCATCAGTTTTTTTCTCTATAGTTAAGAGTCTGTTTTTTTGTTTGTCTTTTTTCTTTATTTACTTGTTTTGTTTCTTAGGTTCCATATATGAGTGACATAATAAGGTATTTTTCTTTCCCTGACTGGTTTGCTTAGCACTGTACTCTGTAGATCCATCCATGCTGTTGCAAATGGCCATATTCCATTCCTTTTTATGGCTGAGTAATTAAATATATATATATATATATATATATATATATTTCATCTAGAATAGAAAATTGGGTTATTTCCATATCTCAGCTATTGTAAATTATACTCCATAAACAGGGGTGCATGTATCTTTTAGAATTACTGTTTTCATATTCTTTGGGTAAATACCCACTAGTGAAATTACTAGACCATATGGTAGTTCTATTTGTAATTCTTTGAGGAACAGCCATGCTGGTTTTCACAGTAGCTGCACCAGGTTGCATTCCTACCAACAGTACAGGAGGGTTCCTTTTTCTCCACATCCTCATCAACACTTGTTATTTCTTGTGTTTTTGATTTTAGTCATTCTGACAGCTGTGAGGTGGTATCTTTTTGTATTTTTGATTTACATTTCCCTGATGATTACTTATGTTGATCATGTTTTCATGTGTCTGTTGACCACCTGATTATCTTCTTTGGAGAAATGTCTGTTCATGTCTTCTGCCCATTTTTAATTGGATTATTTGGTTTTCTGGTGTTGAGTTGTAGAAGTTCTTTATATATTTTGGATACTAACCCTTATCATATATGTCATTTGCAGATATATTCTCCCACTCTGCAGTTTCCTTTTAGTTTTGTTGGTTGTTTCCTTTGTTGTTCAGAAACCTTTAATTATGATGTAGTTCCAATAGTTTATTTTTGCTTTTGTTGCCTTTGCCTCAGGAGACATACCTAGAAAAAATTGCTATGGCCAATGACAGAGAAATTACTGTCTGTTTTCCCTTGTAGTATGTTTATTGTTTCATGTTTCACATTTAGGTCCTTAACCCATTTTTAGTTTATTTTTGTATATGGTTTAAGTACGTGGTCCACTTCCATTCCTTTTCATGTAACTATTCAGTTTTCCCAGAACCATTTGTTGAAGAGACTGTCTTTTCTCCCATTGCATACTCTTGCCTCCTTTGTATAGGATTAATTGACCATATAATCGTGGGTATATTCCTGTGCTCTCTATTCTGTTCCATTGACCTATGTGCCTATTTTTTGTGCCAGTACCATACTGTTTTAATTACTACAGATTTGTAGGATATCTTGAAATCCAGGTATCTTGTGATACCTCTAGTTTTGTTCTTCTTTTTCAGGATTGCCATGGCTATTCAGCGTCTTTTCTGGTTTCAAGAAATTTTAGGATTATTTGTTCTAGTTCTGTGAAGAATGCTGTTGGTATATTGATAGGGATTGTATTAAATCTATTGATTGCTTCCAGTACTATGTACATTTCAACAATATTTGTTCTTCCAATCCATGAACATGGAATATCTTTCCATTTCTTTGTGTTGTTTTCAAATTCTTTCATCAATATTTTAGTTTTCAGAGTATAGATGTTTCACCTGCTTGGTTAATTTTATTCCTAGGTATTTTATTATTTTTGGTTCAATAACAAGTGAGATTTTCTTAATTTCTTTTTCTGATACTTCATTATTAGTGTATAGAAATGTAACAGGTTTTATATACTGACTTTGTATCTTACAATCTTACTGAATTCATGTATAGGTTCTAAGAGTTTTTTGGTGGTCTTTAGAATTTTCTATATATATAGTATCATGTAAACTACTAATGGTGTAAGTTTTACTTCTTATTTACCAATATGGATACATTTCTTTCTTTCTCTTTTTTTTTTTTTTTGTGGTATGATTGCTGTGCCTACCACTTCCAGAACTATGTTGAATAATAAGAGTGGAGATTCTTGTCTTGTTCTTTACATTAGGGAGATAGCTCTGTTTTTCACCACTGAGCATATAATTAGCTGTGGGTTTTTCATATATGGCCTTTATTTCATTGAGGTATGTTCCTTCTACACCTACTTTGTTAAGCAATTTGTTTGTTTTGCTTTGTTAATCATGAATGGATGTCATACATTTATCAAATTTTTTTTTCTGCATCTATTGAAATGATTGTCTGGTTTTTACCCATTCTCTTGTGATGTATATATCATGTTGATTGATTTGTAAATATTGAACCACCATTGCATTCCAGGAATAAACCCCACTTGATCATGATGAAGGATTTTTTTTTAAGTGTATTGCTGGATTCTGTTTGTCAATATTTTGTTGAGGATTTTTACATGTATATTCATCAGAGACACTGGCCTGTAGTTCTCTTTTTTGTGGTGTTTTTATCTGTTTTTGGTATTAGGATAATGGTGACATCATGGAATTAATTTGAAGTTTTGCTTCTTCTATTTTCTGGAATAGTTTGAGAAGAATAGGCATTAACTCTTCTTTAAATGTTTGCTGGAATTTGCCTGTGAAGCCATCTGGTCCTGGACTTTCGTTTCTTGGGAGTTTTTTTTTGGTTACTGATTCAATTTCCTTCCTGATAATTGGTTTATTTAAAATTTCTATTTCTTTTCGATTCAGTTTTGGGAGGTTATACATTTCTAAGTATTTATCCGAATCTTCTAGATTGTCCAACTTGTTGGCATATAATTTTTCATAACATTCTCTTATCTTTTGTATTTCTGTGATGTTGGCTGTTATTTCTCCTATTTCATTTCTGATTTTATTTGAGACTTACTTTCTTTGATGAGTTTGGATTAAGGTTTATCAATTTTGTTGATCTTTTCAAAGAATTACCTCTTGGGTTTCATTCATCTGTTCTATTTTTTTGTTTCTATTTATTTCTGCTGTAATCTTTATTATTTCCTTCTTTCTATTAATTTTGTGTTTTGTTTGTTCTTCTTTCTCTACTTCCTTTAGGTGTAAAGTTAGGTTGTTTACCTGAGATTTTTCTTGCTTTGTGAGGTAAACCTGTATTGCTTTACACTTCACTCTTGGAACAACTTTTGTGGCAGCCCAATTATTTTAGACCATGGTGTTTTTGTTTTCATTATTCTCTATGTATTTTTTTATTTCCTTTTTGATTTCTTGGTTGATCCATGCATTGTTTAGTAGCATGTTATTTAACTTCCATGTATTTCTGTTCTTTTTAGATTTTTTTCTTGAGGTTGACTTCTTAGTATTGTGGTCAGAAAAGATGGTATGACTTCGATCTTTTTGAATTTTTTGTGAGTTGCTTTGTGGCTTAACATGTGATCTATTCTGGAGAATGTTCTATGTGCACTTGAAAAGAATATGTATCTGCTGTTGTAGGATAGAATGTTCTGAATATATCTGTTAGATCCATCTGGTCCAATGTGTCCTTCGAAGCCACTGTTTCCTCGTTCATTTTCTGTTTGGATGATCTGATCTGTCCATTGATGCAAGTGGGGTCTTAAATCTCTTACTGGTATTGTGTTAATATTGATTACTTCTTTTATGTTTGTTAATAGCTGCTTTATGTATTTGGGTGCTTTCATGTTGGGTGCAAAAATAATTAAAGTTGTATCTTCCTGTTGGATCATCCTCTATGATTATATAACATCTTTCTTTGTCTCTTGTTACAGTCTTTGTTTTAAAGTCTTTCCACTTCTATTTGCATAATATTTTTTTCCATCCCTTTACTTTTAATATACGTGTGTTTTAGGTTTGCAATGAGTCCTTTTTTTTTTCTTTAATTTTTTAATGTTTATTTATTTTTAAGCAGGGGTGGGGAAGGTGGTTGGGGAGAGAGGAGGAAAAGAATCAGAATCAGAAGCAGGCTCCACACTGTGAGCACAAAGCCTGATGCAGGGTTCAGACTCATGAACCGTGAGATCATGACTTGAGCTGAAATCAATTGTCAGGCCCTAAGCCACCCAGGCACCCTGCCAGAGATGCAGTGGCACCAAACTGCAGAGCACTTTCCCTGCATTGTTCCTGGAGAAGTTCTAGTTCTCCAGAAGTTTAGTGGGCACAACCTGCAGTAAGATCAAATGTCTGCTCCCAGAATGGGGCCACAGTCAGACTGTGTATGTGGTTATCTTCCACATACTTAAGAGTCACTTAAGAGTGGTGCTGACCCTTCTCAGGGCTGACTGCACACTGCCAGGCTTACATCACCACTATGAATAGACTCTGGTCAAAGGTGTATTTGAGGGGGCAGGACTGCAGGAGACCCTCAGGGGTGGGAGTGCTGTGTTAGCAAGGTCTGTGAGGGACTGCTGTGAGAGGTGACCTGGAGCTAAGGCCTGGCTGGAGCAGGCATATCCACAAGAGAACACAAGTGTGGGCCACACTGTTAACAAGGTACACAGCCAGTGTTGGCACTATGCTGGTTACCACAGCTGTCCATATGTCTAGGCTGGGGGTAGCAGAGAGAAATGGTCCCTGGCAGCTCCTTTGTTCTTAGAGAAGTCTTCTAAAATATGCTCTGAGATTAGTAAACAAATCTCTTCTTTATACACTCCCGGCATTTTTCAAACTGCTGCTTCTATTTTGCATCTCCACAGCGCTTTGTCTTTTTGTTGCACTCTTTTAAAAAATGTTTTATTGATTGATTGATTGATTGATTGAGAGAGCATGAACAGGGGTGGGGCACAGAGAAAGGGAGAGAGAATTCCAAGCAGGGTCTGCACTGTCAGTTCAAAGCTGGATGTGGGTTATTTAGGCAGAGTGGGAGAGAGCCAAAGCATAAGAGACTCTTAAAAACTGAGAACAACCGGGTTTTAGGAAGATGGCGGCGTAGGAGGACGCTGGGCTCACCGCGCGTCCTGCTGATCACTTAGATTCCACCTACACCTGCCTAAATAACCCAGAAAACCGCCAGAGGATTAGCAGAACAGAGTCACCGGACCCAAGTGCAGACGAGAGGCCCACGGAAGAGGGTAGGAAGGGCGGCGAGGCGGTGCGCGCTCCACAGACTGGCGGGAGGGAGCCGGGGCGGAGGGGCGGCTCGCCGGCCAAGCAGAGCCCCCGAGTCCGGCTTGCAAAAGCGGAGGGGCCTGACGGACTGTGTTCCGACAGCAAGCGCGACTTAGCGTCTGGGAGGTCATAAGTTAACAGCTCTGCTCGGAAAGCGGGAAGGCTGGAGGACAAAGGGAGGGTGAGCTGCGGAGCCCCCGGACGACAGAGCTCAGTTTGGCGGGGAACAAAGGCGCTCGCCAGCGCCATCTCCCCCGCCCATCCCCCAGCCAAAATCCCAAAGGGAACCGGCTCCGGCCAGGGAAATTGCTCGCTCCGCGCAAACACCCAACTCTGTGCTTCTGCGGAGCCAAACCTCCGGCAGCAATCTGACTCCCTCCGGCTGCACAGGGCCCCTCCTGAAGTGGATCACCTAAGGAGAAGCGAGCTAAGCCTGCCCCCCCTGCCACCGTGCACCTTGCCTTCCCACCCCAGCTAATACGCCAGATCCCCAGCATCACAAGCCTGGCAGTGCGCAAGTAGCCCAGACGGGCCACGCCACCCCACAGTGAATCCCGCCCCTAGGAGAGGGGAAGAGAAGGCACACACCAGTCTGACTGTGGCCCCAGCGGTGGGCTGGGGGCAGACATCAGGTCGGACTGCGGCCCCGCCCACCAACTCCAGTTATACACCACAGCACAGGGGAAGTGCCCTGCAGGCCCTCACCACACCAGGGACTATCCAAAATGACCAAGCGGAAGAATTCCCCTCAGAAGAATCTCCAGGAAATAACAACAGCTAATGAGCTGATCAAAAAGGATTTAAATAATATAACAGAAAGTGAATTTAGAATAATAGTCATAAAATTAATCGCTGGGCTGGAAAACAGCATACAGGACAGCAGAGAATCTCTTGCTACAGACATCAGGGGACTAATGAACAGTCACGAGGAGCTGAAAAACGCTTTAAAGGAAATGGAAAACAAAATGCAAACCACCACGGCTCGGATGGAAGAGGCAGAGGAGAGAATAGGTGAACTAGAAGATAAAGTTATGGAAAAAGAGGAAGCTGAGAAAAAGAGAGATAAAAAAATCCAGGAGTATGAGGGGAAAATTAGAGAACTAAGTGATACACTAAAAAGAAATAATCTACGCATAATTGGTATCCCAGAGGAGGAAGAGAGAGGGAAAGGTGCTGAAGGGGTACTTGAAGAAATAATAGCTGAGAACTTCCCTGAACTGGGGAAGGAAAAAGGCATTGAAATCCAAGAGGCACAGAGAACTCCCTTCAGACGTAACTTGAATCGATCTTCTGCACGACATATCATAGTGAAACTGGCAAAATACAAGGATAAAGAGAAAATTCTGAAAGCAGCAAGGGGTAAACGTGCCCTGACATATAAAGGGAGACCTATAAGACTCGTGACTGATCTCTCTTTTGAAACTTGGCAGGCCAGAAAGAATTGGCACGAGATTTTCAGGGTGCTAGACAGCAAAAATATGCAGCCAAGAATCCTTTATCCAGCAAGTCTGTCATTTAGAATAGAAGGAGAGATAAAGGTCTTCCCAAACAAACAAAAACTGAAGGAATTTGTCACCACTAAACCAGCCCTACAAGAGATCCTAAGGGGGACCCTGTGAGACAAAGTACCAGAGACATCACTACAAGCATAAAACATACAGACATCACAATGACTCTAAACCCGTATCTTTCTATAATAACACTGAATGTAAATGGATTAAATGCGCCAACCAAAAGACATAGGGTATCAGAATGGATAAAAAAACAAGACCCATCTATTTGCTGTCTACAAGAGACTCATTTTAGACCTGAGGACACCTTTAGACTCAGAGTGAGGGGATGGAGAACTATTTATCATGCTACTGGAAGCCAGAAGAAAGCTGGAGTAGCCATACTTATATCAGACAAACTAGACTTTAAATTAAAGGCTGTAACAAGAGATGAAGAAGGACATTATATAATAGTTACAGGGTCTATCCATCAGGAAGAGCTAACAATTATAAATGTCTATGCGCCGAATACCGGAGCCCCCAAATATATAAAACAATTACTCATAAACAGAAGCAACCTTATTGATAAGAATGTGGTAATTGCTGGGGACTTTAACACCCCACTTACAGAAATGGATAGATCATCTAGACACATGGTCAATAAAGAAACAAGGGCCCTGAATGAGACACTGGATCAGATGGACTTGACAGATCTATTTAGAACTCTGCATCCCAAAGCAACAGAATATACTTTCTTCTCGAGTGCACATGGAACATTCTCTAAGATAGATCATATACTGGGTCACAAAACAGCCCTTCATAAGTTTACAAGAATTGAAATTATACCATGCATACTTTCAGACCACAATGCTATGAAGCTTGAAATCAACCACAGGAAAAAGTCTGGAAAACCTCCAAAAGCATGGAGGTTAAAGAACACCCTACTAACGAATGAGTGGGTCAACCAGGCAATTAGAGAAGAAATCAAAAAATATATGGAAACAAACGAAAATGAAAATACAACAATCCAAACGCTTTGGGACGCAGCGAAGGCAGTCCTGAGAGGAAAATACATTGCAATCCAGGCCTATCTCAAGAAACAAGAAAAATCCCAAATACAAAATCTAACAGCACACCTAAAGGAAATAGAAGCAGAACAGCAAAGGCAGCCTAAACCCAGCAGAAGAAGAGAAATAATAAAGATCAGAGCAGAAATAAACAATATAGAATCTAAAAAAACTGTAGAGCAGATCAACGAAACCAAGAGTTGGTTTTTTGAAAAAATAAACAAAATTGACAAACCTCTAGCCAGGCTTCTCAAAAAGAAAAGGGAGATGACCCAAATAGATAAAATCATGAATGAAAATGGAATTATTACAACCAATCCCTCAGAGATACAAACAATTATCAGGGAATACTATGAAAAATTATATGCCAACAAATTGGACAACCTGGAAGAAATGGACAAATTCCTGAACACCCACACTCTTCCAAAACTCAATCAGGAGGAAATAGAAAGCTTGAACAGACCCATAACCAGCGAAGAAATTGAATTGGTTATCAAAAATCTCCCAACAAATAAGAGTCCAGGACCAGATGGCTTCCCAGGGGAGTTCTACCAGACGTTTAAAGCAGAGATAATACCTATCCTTCTCAAGCTATTCCAAGAAATAGAAAGGGAAGGAAAACTTCCAGACTCATTCTATGAAGCCAGTATTACTTTGATTCCTAAACCAGACAGAGACCCAGTAAAAAAAGAGAACTACAGGCCAATATCCCTGATGAATATGGATGCCAAAATTCTCAATAAGATACTAGCAAATCGAATTCAACAGCATATAAAAAGAATTATTCACCATGATCAAGTGGGATTCATTCCTGGGATGCAGGGCTGGTTCAACATTCGCAAATCAATCAACGTGATACATCACATTAACAAAAAAAAAGAGAAGAACCATATGATCCTGTCAATCGATGCAGAAAAGGCCTTTGACAAAATCCAGCACCCTTTCTTAATAAAAACCCTTGAGAAAGTCGGGATAGAAGGAACATACTTAAAGATTATAAAAGCCATTTATGAAAAACCCACAGCTAACATCATCCTCAACGGGGAAAAACTGAGAGCTTTTTCCCTGAGATCAGGAACACGACAGGGATGCCCACTCTCACCGTTGTTGTTTAACATAGTGCTGGAAGTTCTAGCATCAGCAATCAGACAACAAAAGGAAATCAAAGGCATCCAAATTGGCAAAGATGAAGTCAAGCTTTCGCTTTTTGCAGATGACATGATATTATACATGGAAAATCCGATAGACTCCACCAAAAGTCTGCTAGAACTGATACATGAATTCAGCAAAGTTGCAGGATACAAAATCAATGTACAGAAATCAGTTGCATTCTTATACACTAACAATGAAGCAACAGAAAGACAAATAAAGAAACTGATCCCATTCACAATTGCACCAAGAAGCATAAAATACCTAGGAATAAATCTAACCAAAGATGTAAAGAATCTGTATGCTGAAAACTATAGAAAGCTTATGAAGGTAATTGAAGAAGATTTAAAGAAATGGAAAGACATTCCCTGCTCATGGATTGGAAAAATAAATATTGTCAAAATGTCAATACTACCCAAAGCTATCTACACATTCAATGCAATCCCAATCAAAATTGCACCAGCATTCTTCTCGAAACTAGAACAAGCAATCCTAAAATTCATATGGAACCACAAAAGGCCCCGAATAGCCAAAGGAATTTTGAAGAAGAAGACCAAAGCAGGAGGCATCACAATCCCAGACTTCAGCCTCTACTACAAAGCTGTCATCATCAAGACAGCATGGTATTGGCACAAAAACAGACACACAGACCAATGGAATAGAATAGAAACCCCAGAACTAGACCCACAAACATATGGCCAACTCATCTTTGACAAAGCAGGAAAGAACATCCAATGGAAAAAAGACAGCCTCTTTAACAAATGGTGCTGGGAGAACTGGACAGCAACATGCAGAAGGTTGAAACTAGACCACTTTCTCACACCATTTACAAAAATAAACTCAAAATGGATAAAGGACCTAAATGTGAGACAGGAAACCATCAGAACCTTAGAGGAGAAAGCAGGAAAAGACCTCTCTGACCTCAGCCGTAGCAATCTCTTACTCGACACATCCCCAAAGGCAAGGGAATTAAAAGCAAAAGTGAATTACTGGGACCTTATGAAGATAAAAAGCTTCTGCACAGCAAAGGAAACAACCAACAAAACTAAAAGGCAACCAACGGAATGGGAAAAGATATTTGCAAATGACATATCGGACAAAGGGCTAGTATCTAAAATCTATAAAGAGCTCACCAAACTCCACACACGAAAAACAAATAACCCAGTGAAGAAATGGGCAGAAAACATGAATAGACACTTCTCTAAAGAAGACATCCAGATGGCCAACAGGCACATGAAAAGATGTTCAGCGTCGCTCCTTATCAGGGAAATACAAATCAAAACCACACTCAGGTATCACCTCACGCCAGTCAGAGTGGCCAAAATGAACAAATCAGGAGACTATAGATGCTGGAGAGGATGTGGAGAAACGGGAACCCTCTTGCACTGTTGGTGGGAATGCAAATTGGTGCAGCCGCTCTGGAAAGCAGTGTGGAGGTTCCTCAGAAAATTAAAAATAGACCTACCCTATGACCCAGCAATAGCACTGCTAGGAATTTATCCAAGGGATACAGGAGTACTGATGCATAGGGGCACTTGTACCCCAATGTTCATAGCAGCACTCTCAATAATAGCCAAATTATGGAAAGAGCCTAAATGTCCATCAACTGATGAATGGATAAAGAAATTGTGGTTTATATACACAATGGAATACTATGTGGCAATGAGAAAAAATGAAATATGGCCTTTTGTAGCAACGTGGATGGAACTGGAGAGTGTAATGCTAAGTGAAATAAGCCATACAGAGAAAGACAGATACCATATGGTTTCACTCTATGTGGATCCTGAGAAACTTAACAGGAACCCATGGGGGAGGGGAAGGAAAAAAAAAAAAAAAAAAGAGAGAGGTTAGAGTGGGAGAGAGCCAAAGCATAAGAGACTGTTAAAAACTGAGAACAAACTGAGGGTTGATGGGGGGTGGGAGGGAGGGGCGGGTGGGTGATGGGTATTGAGGAGGGCACCTTTTGGGATGAGCACTGGGTGTTGTATGGAAACCAATTTGTCAATAAACTTCATATAAAAAAAAAAAAAAAAAAAACTGAGAACAACCTGAGGGTTGATGGGGGGTGGGAGGGAGGGGAGGGTAGGTGATGGGTATTGAAGAGGTCATCTTTTGGGATGAGCACTGGGTGTTGTATGAAAACCAATTTGACGATAAATTTCATATATTAAAAAATTAAAAAAATGAATAAACATTAAAAAAAAAAGCTGGATGTGGGGCTCAATCCCATACACTGTGAGATCATGACTTGAGCCAAGATCAAGAGTCAGACACTTAACCAACTGAGCCACCCAGGCACCCCCTGTTGGGCTGTCTCTTTAAGCATGAGGACTCAGTTTCTTCTTGTCCCCCCAACTGTTCCAGAGCTGAGCTTACTGATTTTTAAATTTCCAGGTGTCAAGCTCCACTGAGTGTAAGAACTTACAAAATTTGACCCCTCTGGTTTTTAAAGCCAAATGTTATGGCTATTCATCTTCCCTGTGTGGGCTACCTGGTGTGAGAGTATGTTTCCCCTCTCCACCCTACAGTGTCCCTCGCTCTCTCAGATAATCCTGAGGGTTCATTTACCTCCTCACTGCTCTTCCTACCCTCTTTGATCTGGCCTCTTCTTTACATTTAGTCATGCAGAGTTTGTTCTGCCAGTCTTAGATTGGTTTTCTGGGTTATTTAAACTCATGTGAGTGTTATCTAGGTACATCTCTGGAATGATGTGAGCTTAGGGTTCTCCTAATTTGCCATCTTTCTTGAAGTCCCCATTGATTTTATTTTTATGGAAGAAAATGGAAATATGTGGGGACAGAAAAATTGAAAGAACACACCTTTATATTTCAAAGAATACTGATCATTTGCTTATCAGGGGATTAAAGATGGAAAATACTGTAGAAAAAGTCAAAACACCCACATGTGTGTGTGCACAAGCACACACACACGGGGAGAGAGAGAGAGAGAGAGAGAGAGAGAGAGAAAGAGAGAAAAGCGAGGTGGGAGGGTAGAAAGTGAGAGAGGGGAGGGTGAGTTA
The DNA here is from genome assembly GCF_022079265.1 of Lynx rufus. Taxonomy (NCBI): domain Eukaryota; kingdom Metazoa; phylum Chordata; class Mammalia; order Carnivora; family Felidae; genus Lynx; species Lynx rufus. Next base: position 32,041,500 of record NW_025814823.1, on the reverse strand, counting down.
AGATTGAGTGAGAAATTTTCAAGTGCCAGAAACAATGTGTTCTAAGCTCTTTATATGTATCTTCTTATAAATGTTTATAATAACCTATGAGTTAGGTACTATTAGTGTCACCATTTAACTATTAATTGAGGAACAATGAGATTAAGTGACCTGTTGAAGATCATCCAGTAAATAGGCAGCAACACTGGTATGTGAGTTAGGCAATGTGCTACAGAATATGGCCATAATATGGCCAAATGATGCTGCTTCTTCCATTCCTTGAAAAGGAGAATTTCTGACATAACCCTGGATAGAGTTTCTTACAACCGTAAATCCAATCTTTCATTAACGATGTTGGCTAGTTTCTGTCAAGTTAATATTCGAGAGAGATTCTAAAATTACTAATTGATAACCAGTAAGAAACCATGGCTGTGAACTGTGGTTTATGAAATTTTTCCTAAAGTCTTTGTGCAAGGTTGTAGGACTGCTGCAAGAAAATACCTCAGACCAGGTGGCCAAGATCAAGGTGTTGGCAGGTTTGATTTCTCCTGAGGCCTCTCTCCTTGGCTTACAGATGGCTACCTTTTCACAATGTCCTCACATGGTCTTTTCTCCATGCACACATATCCCTGGGACTTTTTCCTTTTCTTAAAAGGACATCAGTTTTATTCGATTTGGGCCTACCCATATGATCTCATTTAACCTTAATTACCAAAAGTCCTTATCTCTAAGTACAGTTATGCTAGAAGTTAAAACTTCAACATATGAATTTTGGGGGACACAATCCAGACTATAACATTTGGTATATCAATATTATATTTATGTATGCGTAAGTATTATGTATATATTATATATACATAGTATATTATACACACACACACACACACACACCAAGGGAGACTATAAATACATATTAATTGCTTTTTATTTTACTTTTATTTTCCTCTTGTTTTCATTGAAATAGACGTTCTTATTCATATGGAATTATTTGCTCTGATTAGAAAACCTCTGAAGACTTTATAGATTTCTCACATAAATATTTTCCTTTTATATGGCCCACAGATACTAAATTCACTACATAATCACCAATAATCAAGTAACTTGATATTTTTAAATAAACACAGCAAAAACATCTTGGTTAAATATTAGTGTGAAACTAGATTGACAGATTTAATGTGATTCTAAGAATTTCACCTTGCAAATATGTGCAGCTAGAACTTCAAAATTAACTTCAATAAGAATATTCTGAGAAAAAGAGATTGCCAAAAAAACCCAATCTGGACTTAACTAAGGAAAGATTTTATTCAAAAGAATTATCTCAGCCAGGGAGAGACTTAGAATAGGGAGAATGTCTGATAGTAAGATCTGCAAGTGTCTCAAAGGTCCAGCAGAAAGGAATTTGCTTTTATAGGAGGTATAAATGAGGCCAAAAGTAGGATGAGTCAGTGATATGATCGGACAGTTGAGCAGGAACTTCTTTCCCTGAGGCCAGTCTATTCTCAAGAGTGTCCTTAAGGAAAGGTTGTTCCATATTCCACTCTCACCCAAACTGAGGGTTGGTCAATGTTCAAGAGCCTGTGACAAGGGAAAGCAGCTTAAGTAACTTTGGCTAAGTCAAATGTGCAGGTATTCTGTTGAGGTTGGTCAGTGAGTACAAAGATTTCAATTAAATACTTACAACAGAAAGAATTTGGGTGGTCTCTGTCTGGCCTTGTCATAGGTGAACATGTGTTTATCTAAGTCCTATGGGACTCACCTTTGAGGTGAGCCTTTTCTCAGAACGCAAGAGGGTATATGATTTCCTGAACTTTGGCTATTTTTCAGGAGCACAGACCTCTGGTAGTTCAGTATTGTCACAATCAATGTACATGGGTAGATGTCATCATGAGTTATTGCTTTTAATATTCAGACATACATTTTGATATATGCAAGCTTATGCTATTCTGACAGGGTGCTTCATAAATATCCATGATCATAACATATTTGTCATTATGACTGGCTGAAATTTTACTGAGAAAGCAGATAGAAATCAATTCTTAGCCCATTTATGTTATTACAAAACAAAGAATATTACTGTAGCAGAATCAGAGATGACTAAATATTATGTGGATTCATTTCAATTTGGACATGGAGTTAAAAGATACTGGTTGCTTTCCCTTCACAAGAAGATGCAGGCTGAAAAGTTTAGCAGGAGTGGTGAACATCTGTGTCTGTCACTTATTCTGGACATATGCTTTGAGTCATAGGGATTAAATATCACTTCAACTTCTGGAGTAGGTCAATGGAATTGTTGATGGCAGATTTTGTCTTCCATCTATAATGCCAACTCTCTTGCAACAGATGACGTGGTCTTTTTATTTTTTTATACTTTGAAGAGATATAAAATCTTGATACTGTCTGTCACAGTCTTTTAAAATCAATACTAACAAGGGATTGCACTGACATTTCCTTATGAAAATTGTTTATCTTTGTTCTTCGTGCATCTTTTCCATGCACAAGTATAAAATAGCAGCACAACGAGGGCCAAGCCTCCTTCTGCTTTGTGCAATCATTGGAAATGTTTAGTTCTATTTTTTCTAATTAGGTTGCATGGGGTTAGACAATAAATTAAAATATATAATAAATTAAAATATCCCTATCAGCTTGAGAAGTATCTACTTGGTATATAAACCTCTAAGAAGAACATCCATCTTAATAGATCTGAAGTATTTCATCTGCAGGTCCTTAATTTCCCTACATAGGATAAAAAAAAAAAAACCTATATAAACTCTCGTTTATATAAAAAAGGAATTTGTAGCCTGAAATAATGTGTAATTTTTTTTAGTTTGCATTAAAATCTTTTTCTTGGTCAAAGTCCCATACTCTCAAAAATAAATTATAACTGTCTTTTCAACTAAGGAAATAACTTTTTTTAATGTATGTTTGTTTGTTTATTTATTTATGGGTGAGAGAGAGACAAGACATGAGAGGAGCAAAGAGTGGTAGAAAGAGAATCCCAAGCAGGCTTATGCTATCAGCACAGAGCCCAATGGGGGGTTTGAACTCACAAAGAGATCTCACGGCTCATGTGAGATCATGACCTGAGTGGAAATCAAGAGTTGGCCACTTAACCAACTGAGGCACCCAGGTGCCCCAAGGAAAGAGCTTTTTTAACCAAACACTTGAAACATCACTAAATGCCTCAAATTAAGACTTGAGTATTTTATTCCACATTGCACAAAATATTAATTCTGCACATTATTTAATTCTATACATTTACTTAAGAGGTGTATTAAATTCATATTTTATGGATAAGTTTTATACATATAATTGAAATTTCATAAATATATATTTTGTGATACTTATATGCTATAAAATTTCTTCATAAGAAAGTATAAATGTATTAATGTCTGTGAATCTAATAAACTCAATAGTATGCCAAATCCCTATCTGTACTTAACACCACTCAGCACACACATACATACCCATTATTAAAACTGTCGAAATAAATAACTCATTTCAGGCACCTGTACCCATTCAAATTCCATAATTTTAAGAGTCTATTACTAAATTATAAGCAATTATGAACAGACTTTGAGTAAACATACTCAGTAATGTAGAGTACTACCCACAATGGTAAATTACTTAATCTCTTTATTTCATTAAAACTATAAATTTTGTAATAAACATAGGAGTACAGATATCTCTTTGATATCATGATTGGGAATCTTTTGAATATATACTCAGAAGTGGGATAACAGGATCATGTTTAGTTCCATTTTTATTTTTTGAGGAGCCTCCATATTCTTGTTTATAGTGTTTGCACCATTCTACATTTTCATTAACAATGTACAAATGTTCTAATTTCTCCACATCTTCATTAACACCCTTTGTTTTTTATAATAACCATACTAACAGATGTAAAGTAATATCTCACTGTGATTTTGATTTCCATTTCCCTGATAATTGCTGATGTTGACTACTTTTCATATACCAGTCAGCCCTAGTCAAAATATGGAAACAATCTAAATATCTATTAACAGATGAATGCTTAAAGAAAATGTAGTATATACATACAATAGGATATTATTTAACATAAGAAAAAAAAGAAATCCTGCCATAGGCAACAACATGGATGAACATGGAGGACACAACGCTAAAATGAAATAGTCACAGAGGAACAAATACTGCATGATTCCACTTTTATAAGATAATCTAAAATAGTCAAACTCATAGAAACAGAGAGGAGAATGGTGTTTTCCAGAGGCTGAGTAGGAAAGGAGAATTGTTCTATGGGTACAAAGTTTCAGTTATGTAAGATGAATATGTTCTAGAGATCTTCTTTACAGCATACCTATAGTTAACAATACTGTATTGGACATTTAAATATTTAAGAGGATAGGTCTCATGTTTAGTGTTCTTACCATGGGAGCGGGGGGGGGGGGGCGGTGGAAAGAAAGAAAGAAAAGGCGAAGGGCAAGAAGGACAAGAAGTTGTTTGGGATTGGTAGACTTTTCACCTCTGGAAATGTGAAATATGACCACAGATTAATATATTTGGCTTCAACACATAAACATTTGTAAATTTATCCATAGTATCACAGATACATTTTTTTTTCAAAAATATTTACTTATTAATTATTTTGAGGGAGGGTGGGGCAGAGAGAGAGGCAGAGGGAGAATCCCAAGCAGTCTTCAGTGTTAGTACACAGCCTGACGCAGGTCTCGATCTCACGACCATGAGATCATGACTTGAGCCAAAATCAAGAGTGGGATTCTTAACCAATTGAGCCACCCAGGTGCCCCAAAGATTTTTTTTTTTTTTTTTTTTTTTTTTACTCTAGAGAGACAGAGAGTATGAGCTGGAGAGAGGGGCAGAGGGAGAGAGAGAATATCTCAAGCAGGCTCTACGCCTAGTGCAGAGCCGATGTGGGGCTCAATGCCAGGATCCTGGGATCATGACCTGAGCCGAAATCAACAGCCCAACACTCAACAGAGTGAGCCATCCAGATGCCCCGACAGATACATTGCTACTAAAACATTTTTGTATAAATTATTACTCCATTATACCACAGGCTTATGTAACATTATAAAGGGAAAAGTAACAGTAACTTACTTGTTTTTAAATTGATGCACCAAATTAACAGATTCTTCCTAGCAATGTGTACAGAGGGATAAGAATATGAGAAATTCAAATACAAGTAATTCAGATCACATCTATGTGTTATTGTGTGAAAATGTAAGTCATGCTAACCAGTGGTTTTCTCTTATCTTCTATTTCTTCACTTTAAGAAACAATGGTCTAGATATATGCATAACACACATTTCTAGAATGGTTCAAATTTTCCTTCAATACTTGTTCCTATTCACTCCAGTTCACAGCAGTACCTCTGAAGAACAAGGCATCCCCCAAACAACACCACATCCCAGCATGCCTGAGAGAGGAGTGCTCTTCCTTGGTTTGGCAAATGTTTCCATGGAACACTTTTGTTCCCAGCAGTTAGATTTATGAGGAAATTAGAGTTTTATGCTAACTATAGCTATAAATAAATAAAAGAAATGACTTGATTGTTAACACTAAACATGATCACACCTGAGAAGTACATTGGAATAGGCAACATCTGTTTAAAAAATGCTGATGTCAAGTTTTGTTTTTTGTTTTTTGGTTTTTTTTTTTTGCTTTTCTAAAGAGAAATTATTAAGTATTACTGCTTTATCACTTAGCATCTTATGAATAAAAATATACTTGGAATTAGTATGTCACAAATAAGTAGAGTGAAAATTAAAATATTAATATAATTGTTAAAGAACAATTAAAAACCCAAATTAAAAAAAGAAGGCATTGCTTTGGTCCACAGTTTAACACAGTGATAGTAATCCAGGTAATAGAATGCTTTTGGAAATATTCTAAAAACACCCTTAGTAGAGTCATTCCAGACTGGTCTGCCTGTTCATGTAATTTCTGTGATAAACTACTGAAAATTTAATTGGCTTTAGCTCTAAAATATTTCTTTGTAACATAAATACAACAGATGAGTGCACTTATTTATTTATTTTTTTTGATGCACTTATTTATAGCAACTTAAGGAAGCTCATTAATACATTTCCTTTGTAGGGGCTCCTGGGTGGCTCAGTTGGTTGAGCATTAGACTCGATTTCGGCTCAGGTAATGAACCTAGGGTCATGGGATGGAGCCCAATGTTGGGCTCTGCACCGGGTTGGCAACCTGCTAGAGATTCTCTCCCTCTCTCTCTCTGCCCCTCTCCTGCTCTTTCTCTCTCTCTCTCTCTCTCTCTCTCTCTCTGTCTCAAAATAAACAAACACAAAAATACAACTCCTTTGCAGATATTTGTATTAAATAGAAATGCTCAATGAAATATTGCAAGCATCCTTAAGAACCCATATTCCCTACCATAAAATCATGTTTGTAGATGAAAAATTTGATTAAGCGAATTAAATACCCACTTACGTTGCTGTTGGAAATAGAAAATACTATTTTTGTCTCTTATTGAGATATAATAGAAGCTGTTACATAATTTTTTTGTCTTGAATAATATTTTCCCCCCGAATCTTGTAAATGCTACCAACTTATCATTTCTTATATTGAAATTTTCCTTACAATCCATTTAAGAATTAGCCACATGCCCATATTTCAAGTATGGTATTATAATTTACTGTTTCTCTTTATTGTGAGTTTCCTTGCTCATTTCATTTTTTTTTTTTTGCATATATCATGATTTGTAAGCAAGTGAAACAAAGCTCCAGTGACAGTCCCAAACTTTCCTTGTATTTCAAACAGGTCTCATTCAATCAGTAGGTCATATTAAATAGAGTTTTTACTGCTACCTTAAGTATACACATATTATTACCCTATGTCAGCATATCTGTAAGTCACTTTGACATCTTTACTCTTGAATCTGTCCCTTAACCTAGATCCCACATTAGCCTAAGCCTTTATTCCCTGTGTTTTCTCTCTTGATTTTCCTTCCAATTTAGATGTGAAGTCAAATACATGTTTCCTCAGTGATGACCCTTGTTTTAAAGCAAATTTCTGTCCTACTTTTCCACAGTTTCTTTCACTACCTCTAAACGTTTGGTAGCATAAAATAATAGTTATACATACAGACATGCATCGGAGATATTAAAGATTTGGTTGAAGACCACCTCAGTAAAGTGAATAATGCAATAAAGCAGGTCAAATGAACTTTTTGGTTTCCCAGGGCATATAAAAGTTATACTTCCACCATGTAAGTGTTATATAAATAAGTTATGTTTACACTATGCTATATAGTCTATTAAATGTGCAATGGCATTATGTCTGAGAAAACAATGCAAAGACCTTAATTCAAAAAAAAACTTGTGGCTAAAAAAAGGCTAACAGTCGTCTGAGCTTTCAGCCAGTCATATCTTTTCTCTGGTGGAGCCACATTGTTGACGGCTTCTGACTGATCAGGGTTGATGGCTGCTGAAGATTGAGGTGGCTGTGGCAATTTCTTAATGCAGCAATGAAGTTTGTTGCATTGATGGACCCTCCTTTTCATGAACAATTTCAAACATGCGATGCTGTTTGACAGCATTTTACCCGCAGGAGATCTTCTTTCAAAATTGGGAGTCATTCCTCTCAAACCTTGGTGCTGCTTTATCAACTAAGTAAGTGTAATATTCTAAATCCTTTGCTGTCATTTCAACAAGCATCACAGCATCTTCACCAGGAGTAGATTTCATCTCAAGAACCACCTTCTCTGCTCCTCCTGAAGAAGCAGCTCCTTGTGTGTTTAAGTTTTATCATGAGATTGCAGCAATTCAGTCACAATTCAGGCTCCACTTCTAATTCTAGTTCTTTTACTATTTCCATGACATCTTCAATTACCTCCTTCACTGAAGTCAACCCCTCAAAGTCAGCTAACTATAAGACATGGAATCAATTTCTTCCAAACTCCTGTTAACGTCAATATTTGACCTCTTTCTGTGAGGTCACCAATGTTCTTAATGGCATCTAGTATGGTGAATCCTTTCCAGAAGTATCTCAAATTACTTTGTCCAGATCCATCAGAAAATCACTACCCATGACAGCTAATACAAAATGTATTTTTTAAATTAGATGACTTAAAAGTCAAAATTACTTCTTGATCTATGGGCTGCAGAATGGATGTTGTGCTAGCAGCCATGAAAACATGAATGTCGTCATATATCCCCAACAGGGCTCTTGGGGGACAGGTACATTGTCAATGAGCAGTAATATTTTGAAAAAGAAAAACTTTTTTTTTTTTGAACAGCAGGTATCAACAATGGGTTTAAAATATTCAGTAGATCATGTTTTAATCAGATAGGCTATCATCCAGGCTTTTTTGTCCCACTTACGAAGAACAGATGGAGTAGATTTAACATAATTCTTAAAAGCCTAGGATTTGGGAACAGTAAATGAGCACTGTTTTCATCCTCAAGTCACTATCTCTATTAGCACCTAACGGGAGAGTCAGCCTGTCTTTTGAAGCTTTGAAGCCAAGCATTGACTTCTTTCCTCCAGTTATGAAAGTCCCAGATGGCATCTTATTCCAATAGAAGTGTGTTCTGTCTACATTGAAATTCTGTTTAGTATAGTCACTTTCATTAAAGATTTTAGCTGGATCTTTTAGATAACTTGCTGTAGCCACTAATAATTTAGTGGCACTTGCTGTTTCATCTTGAAGTTCCATGTTATGGAGAAGGCTTCTTTCCCATAACCTCATGAATCAACCTCTGCTTGCTTTACACTTTTGTTATGCTTCCTCACCTCTCTGCCTTCATAGAATTGAAGAGAGTTAGAGTCTTTCTCTTGCCTGGGCTTTGGCTTAAGGAAATGTTGTGGCTGCTTCGATCTTCTATCCAGCCCCCTAAAACTTTCTCCATATCAGCAGTAAGTCTGTTTTACTTCCTTATCATTCCTGTATTCAATGAAGTAACACTTTTAATTTCCTTTAAGAAATTTTCTTTTGCATTCATATCTTGACTGTTTGGCATAAGAGGCCTTGCTTTTGACATGCATATCTTAGCTTTGACATGCCTTCTTCACTAAGCTTAATTATTTCTAGCTTTTGATTTAAAGTGAGAGACGTAATTTTTCCTTTCACTTAAACACTTAGAGGCCATTTGTGGGTTATTGGTCTAATTTCAATATTGTCATGTCTCAGGGAATATTGAGACCCAAGCAGATGGGGAGAGACTGGGGAATGGCCAGTCAGTGGAACAGTCTGTAGACACACAACATTTATCAATTAAGTTGCCATCTTACATGGTACAGTTTGTGGTGCCTCAAAACAATTACAACAGTAATTTCAAAGGTCACTGATCACAGATCACCATAAGAAACATAATAATAATGAAAAAGTTAGAAAGATTAGAAGAATTACTAAAATGTAACAGAGATATGAAGTGAGCAAATCCTGTTGGAAAATTGGTGCCCATAGACTTGTTTAGTGCAGAGTTATCACAGGCTTCAATTTGTAAAAAATACAATATCTGCAAAGAATAAAGAGAAGTGCAATTAAATGAGGTATGACTATACATCTATCTTACATTGAGGATAAATGAGTATAAATATATAGTATTACAGTACTGTAGTATATAGTATAGTATGGTATATAGTATATATAGTATGTAGTATAGTATAACAGTACATAGTATTATATGTATATTTTTTCTGTGCATATATATTACTACATCTTAAGTATATAAATAAGAGCCAAACTACAGTATTAAAGGATATGAACCTCTTCACTTTACTAGACAATTCTAAATCTGTCTTAAGGTGACTGTAGAAATTGATCCACCAGTGTACTGATCCACACAAGCAGTGTATACAAGTTGTTTTTTTTTTTTTTAAAGTTTATTTATTTTTGAGAGAGATAGAGACAGAGCATGAGCAGGGGAGGGGAAGGGAGACAGGGAAACACAGAAACTGAAGCAGGCTCCAGGCTCTGAGCTGTCAGCATAGAGCCCAATGTGAGGTTCAAACACACCAACTGTGAGATCATGACCTGAGCCAAACTTGGAAGCTTAACTGACTGAGCCACCCAGGTGCCAGAAAAGTTTTAATTTTTCTATGTATTCATCAGTCTTACTCATTTCTGATTTTAAAATATTTTATTCTGAAACTAATGAACAGTTTTATTCTATTGAAGTTTTCCACTAACTGATTTGTATAAATTCTCTATCCCCTAGAGGTAATCATTTATTAAGGTTTTCAGTATTGCACATATCTTCTCAAAATCAAGTATCACTTGTGGAACGTGACAAATCTGTGTGCTGTGTTCTTATAATAAGTATACATAGAAACATAAATATAACATCATATTTACACACATATGTACATATGCCATATCAGAATGTATAAGTATACAATCTATGTGTGTACACATTATATCATATATACATTTATAAATATATTTATATAATAGTATTTTTCTTTTTAACACACAGATACCCAATACACACACATGCACAGATATACCACTATTCTTGTCTTTACTTCTGAAAACCATAGGCCTGACTACCTTCATGTAGTCAATTTGGTACAAGATTATTTTAAAATTACCTCGCCATATCTTTGAGGTGAAGATCTACGTTAGTTTTAAAATCTCCATTTCTCAAACAGTTTAAATGATCATATATAGTCTGATACATCAGTCTTACCCCAAATAAACAATAAGAATCAGAATGTCAGATATTTGGTAAAAGTATAGTTGACATCTTTTCAAACTTTATTACTCTGAAATATAAGATGTTAAGATCTGATGGCCCCAAAAACTAACTTATAAACTCACGTTAAGAAATAAGGTCATATTTATATAAATTGTTTTTTTTTCCTAGTGCCCTAAACACCACAAAGAGGTGGTATCAAAGGTTTCTTTTTTATAACAATAATTCTGGAGTTGGTATAATCCTTTTTCCAAGTATTTCTGTTAATATTTGAAAAAAAGGCTAGAATCTCATATTGCTAATAATGAAACCTTGTTCTCAAAGATATATATTAATGCAAAATAAAATTTCTTTCTTAGAGGCAACATTTATATTACAGAAATTTTTTAAATGTCCTTTTACTATAGTAGAAATTTTAGGCAGAATTATATGATCATACATATATTTTACCTTAATCCATGTGTTCAGGTTTTTTTCCCCATTAAATGAATGATGCAAAAATTTTATTCAATACCTTAAATAAATAAACATGTTTATCATTTCTCATAAGGCAAAACATTTCTTCTCACTAAATTTTCTTTTTCCCCACTGTTTCCCAACCCCCAATCTTATACTTTCAACACAATATTCTATTTATTGTGGGTCTGTAAATCTAGGTTAGCATCACAATGAATGTGAAGATGGTCAAGTTTGCTACCTTTCCTTGCACACTCCAACCACATGATGGCTAGCATATTCACATGATGCTTTTATTGAAACTGTACTAAAGTGTATTTCTTTTGTCCAGAAAAATAATATTTATGCAAATGGATATAACACAGTAATATCAAAAGCTGCTGAAGTTTAGTCCAAAGTTTTGAGCAAATCTTACTATTTGTATCTCGGTTTCTTTTATATTTATTGTGATCGCTTCAAACTCATTCAAACAGTATCATAAGGCTGTATCTTACTGATTCTGGCCCTTGTTCATTTCTGAGTGCACCATATAGAAATTAATAATAAGAAAAGCCTATATCATCTACACAATGGATTATTCCCCCTGTATATCTTTTGAATATCTCTTGATTTATACATACATTCATATGTAAATATAATCTAATATTTCATTTATTTAATTATTCAGGCTGAGATTTATATTTGCTTCATTTTGGGGGTAAAGTATTGTGAAGATAAGATAAAATTCACTGAATATATATTACTGCATGGACTTTAAATACCAGATATATTTTTTTCACAATACTAACATTGGCATCCTTTCTCAGATATGTACCTTAAATGACCTATACATTTATATTAACCTTCCGCCTAAAGGCTCTTAAAATGCTTCATATAACTTAAAAAAAAAAACAAAACACTGAAGCTATACCATTAACCTAGTCAGTGACAAGAGATCTGCTTTAAGTTTAGAATTTACCCAAGGAAAGAATGTCAATAAGTAGTGATGAGTTCCACAAAGTAGGTGCATAACAGCAAATAGAATAATCACTCAAAATGACACATTTAAAACCTAAAGAAATGAGAGATCTGTGTCAACTGACTTCAACTAACAATCTGTAGAAAATGGACTTGAAAAGTTCCTTGAGGTAACTTTGTCTACAGGTACGGCATTTTAACACAATACTAGAATGTCATAAGAAATGAAAAATTTGAGAAATACCTGGGGTAGCCAAGTCAGATACTTCATGGCAGGTAATAATCAAGTTATACTATTGATTATGTTGGATAAATGTCACAACCCAGATGACCCATAATTGATAACATGCAAAAAAAAAAAAAAGGTATCTGAAGAGTAAAGCGTGTTAATACCAACAAAAAAAAAATACAATCCGTAAGAAAAGGTGCCATCATATTTTACATGAATAGGTAATGTCAATCAAAGTGTCCCACATTTTATTAATAGCTTGGATTTAAAATATTTATTAAACAAGATCTTGATACTATAAATTATACAAAAATTACACACCATAAACATCAAATGTCAGGTAATGTCTAAGGGACTATGATTGGGAATAAAAGAATGCAAGTTGTCAGTTCCAGACATATTTTAAAGTAGTGGTAGGATATTTAAGTGATTCCAGTGAGGATACAGGAAGTAATAATGGGCACAATATGCAGTCTTATTTAGAAGTCATTCATAAATGGTTCACACAGTTTAGAGGTTTTTATTTTTATTACAAAAACTGATGTTAAACAACAATGTGATACTATGCCAAATATTGGAAAGTAGCTTTCAATTTGTGTTTATAGGAAAGGAGACTAATTTTATTAAGTATAATTCACATACTTTTTGTTTTAGTTTCAGGTATACAACATATTGATTTGACAATTCTATACATTACTTAATACTCAATATGGTAAGTCTAGTCACCATCTGTCACCATACAACATGATTTGAATATTACTGACTATATTCCCTATGCTGTACTCTTTATCTCCATGACTTATTCATTTCATAACTGGAAGTTTTTACCTCTTAATCATCTTTATCTATTTCACCCATCCCCCCACCCACCTCTCCTCTGGCAACCACCAATTTGTTTTCTCTATTTAAGAGTCTGTGGGTTTGTTTGTTGTTTGTTTTGCTTTATAGATTCCACATATGAGTGAAATCATATGATACTTGTCTTTCTCTGTCTGACTTATTTCACTTAGGATAATACCCTCTTTGTCCAACTATGTTGTTGTAAAAGGCAAGATTTCATTTTTTTTTATGGTTGAATAATTTTCCATCAATACATGTATCATCTTCTTTATCCATTCAACGATAGATGGACAGTTGGGGATTGCTTCTATATCTTGGCTACTGAAAATAATACTGCTGTAAACATAGGATACATATACCTTTTCCAGTTAGTGTTTTTGTTTTCTTGGGGTAAATACCCAGTAGTGGAATTACTGGATCATATGGTGTTTCTATTTTTAATTCTTTAAGGAATCCCGCTACTGTTTTCCACAGTGGCTGCATCAATTTACATTCCCACCAACAATAAAGGAGGTTCCTTTTTCTTCACATCCTCGCCAACACGAGCTATTTCTTTTCTTTTTGATATTAGCCATTCTAACTGGTTAATGAGATTAATGTTTAATAAATGCGAACTGTTTCTCACTCTTGGCTTTTGAATATAAAATCTCTTTAATTCCTCCGTTCTCCACAGGCTCCCATTTACTGTAATATGTCTATTAAACTAATGAGTGATAAGTAACAACTTAGGTATGACTCACCTGAGAACTCAAAGTACAAAAACACAAGATGCTGTCTCCATGTTTTTTTTTCTTTTTACCTTATTTACTTTTTCAGAACAATTTGACCTCTAGTGCATCCACTTCAGAACTCATTCTAAATGAGGTGAATGGCAATTCCATGCCCAATAATATTCCGTTTTATACAATAAATTCATAGACCTTAGATCTTAAAGAAAAAGTGAGCACTCTAGTTGTTAATTAATACTAGCTGGTAAGGTAAGAATTTTTTGTTTTCATACAAAAAGTATTTTCTTTTATAAAATTTCAGACTTCATTTTTAGAGCACCTTTACATTTACAGTAAACTTGAGAGGAAGGTACAGAAATTTCCCATATACCCACTGCCCTCACACATTTACAGCCAACCCAATTATCAACATTCTTTACCAAAATAGTACTTTTTTTATACCAATAATGAATGTATGATATGCATATATCATAATCACCCCAAATCCATAGTTTAATTAGGGTTCCTTCTTGTTATTGTGCATTCTATAAATTGGGAGAAATCATCAATATAACAATACAAAATATTTTCACTGTATTTAAAATCTTCTGTGCTCTGCCTATTCACCTCTCCACATCGAAACCACTGATCTTTTTATATTCTCCATAGTTTTCCCTTTTCCAGAAGGTTATATAGTTGGAATCGTAGCAGTATATAGCCTTCTCAGATTGGGTTCTTCCACTTAGTAATAAGCATTTAAGTTTCCTCCATGTCTTTTCATGGTTTGATAACTCTTTTTTTTTTTCCTTTTTCTCTGAGTTCTAAATAACATTCCATTGTCTGGATGTACCACAGTTTATTTATCCATTATTGAAGATCACCTTGGTTGTCTCCAAGTTTCAGCAATTATGAATAAAGCTACTTTGAATATCTGTGTGCAGATTTTTGTGTGGACCTAAGCTTTCAGCTCTTTTGGGTAAATAATAAAGAACATGATTGCTGGATTATAGAGGTAGAGAGTGTACATTTTATAAGAAATAATCAAACTGGTTTCCACTGTGGCTGTGCCATTGTGCGTTCCCATCACCCGTGTTCCTGCTGCTCCATGGATTCACCAGGATTTGATGCTCTTCATGTTCTAGATTTCAGCTATTCTAACAGCTGTGTAGTAGAATCTTATGGTTTTCATTTGCATTGTCTAATGACATATAACGTGGAGAATCTTTTCATATAGTTATTTGCCATTTGTGCATTTTCTTATTTCTTTTTAAGAAATTACTTAAGATCACTAATAGAGTGCTTATACCTACACAAAAATTAGTATTTCAAAAGGTTAGTTACTCATTGAAACTGAAATTTTGTTTAACCTGGGAATGGAGAAAAGACACAAATTTTGCCTGAGATACAGAAGACACATTTTTCTGCTAATTAGAAAGTAATTAAACTGAGTCAAGTAGATTATATAAAATAAAGGGTAATCCACAAGTTCATCAATCACAAAGTATCAAATATAATGCAACACTCTTAATTTTGATAAAATAGAAACTGTCTTGCAGAAAATGTTTGCCTTTCAGAAGTAGAACATCCTCCTGATTTAAAGTGCATTTGCTTCCAATTTTCTAAAAATAAATTTGTTTGAATTTCTCAAGAATAATGAAATTATCTTCAATTTAATTGTGATAGAAAGCAAAAGGCAAAGGGACATAAAATATCAACAGAAAATGTAAACTGGAAAAACATCTAAATTACAAAATTCAAGGACTAGTTTCCTTTCCTTTCTTACAGGATTTCAATGGTTGATTCTATAAGATTGTTATGAGTGTTAGTGAGATATCATATTAAAATGCTTAGCCCAGAACATGGTTGGTACCCAATCAATGTTAACTATATTACAACTCTAGGCTTATCTTTACATAGACTTTCAAGAAATGCACTGATCCATACACATTGAATGATCAATAATTTTTAAAGATAAAATAAAAGTGAGTCTAAACTTCAAAGGCTTTTAATGACATAGTTTTGTTGTTGTTGTTGTTTTAACCTAATAAAGGAGATCTTCAAAAGATTGTGATCCGGGATATTGAAGTATGACAATTTTGCTTTACCATAATTAATTTGACTGTATTGGTGATTGTGTATATATGTGTGTGCATTCATGTGAGTATAAGAATGAAGAATGATTAATAATAAAACAAAATCCCTCAAAACTCAAGAAGTCTGGATGGAAGGCAGGCAACTTGATTCCTTCCAATTTTTTCTTCTTGACATATGATGCTGACCACTTTTCTGTATTGAGCTGCATGATTTGTATGTGATAATAAGTCTCTCAGTATGCTCAACTGGATAATTCTCTTTTTTCCTGACAGTTCACACAAATAGCAATAAACTTATCTGATGCCCGCTGCTTTCTTTATGTCATTTGGAAATGAGTTACTGTTATACTTTCAGAATAAATTGAATTCTATTCTTTTAAACATGGGTTTGAGTAGTCTGGTACTTTAGCTTTTTTCTGTCACATTACAGAATATTATTAAGCCCAAAGTGATACATCGTAGGAATAGTGCCATATAAATCCTGTTGCTATTGTAGAATCTGGGATTTGTCTCCATGGACACTGAGCCATGGTAACATTCTGGATTTCATAGCCTGACACTGACACTGAAGACTGAGAACCTAAACAGTCTTTATTTAAAATGAAATGACTATAAATTAAGCAAATATTGTGTGTGTATTACATAACGAAATAACTTTTCAAATTTTCTCTAGAGCAACATATTGAAGAGAGATTATTAAAACTTCCAGAATTTCTTAAAGCAGTAAAGATAATGACTTTCTCCCATCTTAGTGTTTATAGGTTAATAATTTGATGAGAATACTAACACACTTATGCTAATGAATTGGAATGGAAACAATGTGATATGATGAATGACAGTATATTTATTAATCAATAGTAAATTTAGAAGCCAACATAATAAGCATCTCTACTGACTTTGAAGTAGTAAAAATTCTCCAACTGTATTTGTCTACATTAAAAACTAAAACAAAATGCAGTTGAAATTGAAGATACTGCATCAGTTATACAGAAAGTGATATACATCAACATGACTTTATTTTTTCCTTGCTTCTATTTGAGTAGGGCAAATATAGCTTTCCAGTGTGGGTTGCTGTGAAGGTCCTAGGTGCAGATTCTTGCGTTCTGGGAAGAAAGATATTTTTACTACATTGTGAATCTGCTTTGCTTACTGTTTCACTCACCCACTGACCAACTCATTCAGTCTGGAGAGTGGCAGGTAGGCTAGATGTTATATGACATAGATAAAGTTTTATTCTATCAATGGTTAGTTGATCTTTACTCATTATTTTCCTCAGAAATGCATAAAGTAAAACTTAATCTACCAATGATAAAACAGAATCAATCATTACCCAGCTGCTAATTAAATACATGAATGTCATTGTAACAATTATGCTTAATTTCAAAGAAATTAAAATAATAATGCTTATAAGGAGCCTCATGTGATATTCATATATATAGCAAAGTTTCAATAATTTTAAATGATATGAAACATGATAATCATAAGCAATTCTTTTTTTTATGTTTATTTTTGAGAGAGAGAGAGAGAGAAAGTGCTAGTGGGGGAGGGGCAGAGAGGGAGACACAGAATCTGAAGCACGCTCCAGGCTCTGAGCTGTCAGCACAGAGCTGGACGCGGGGCTTGAACCCACCTACTGTGAGATCACGACCCGAGCCGAAGTTGGACATTTAACCAACTGAGCCACCCAGGTACCCCAATCATAAGTAATTCTTAAGAATAATTGTAATTAAGGCTTATAAAGATTAATAAAGCCAAAAATTATATTTTACACATATTTGTAGTTATAGCAACCATCTTTATGTTTTCCCAATATCAATTGGATTATTTCTGATTTGGCCTTGGTTTGTCAGTACTATTAATGCAAGGCAAGGATTCTAATCACTTTAGATGTCTATGTAAATATTGGATACACTTTTTCACTAGGCTCTTTTAGCAAGCCCTGTTCTACCTATCCCAAGTAGTGTTTGCTGTTTTTTGCCAATTAAACAATGTGCTGCATTGGTGGTACACAAACCCCACCTAAGAAAGTACTAGGAGAAAGAAAGAAAGAAAGAAAGAAAGAAAGAAAGAAAGAAAGAAAGAAAGAAAGAAAAGAAAGACCTTTTGAAGTCTGCTTACTTTTAAATAGGAACAACAGTAATTATTGAAATGTATGTCAGAGTTTCAGACAAGACTTGAAACAGAAGTAATCAAATGTGACAATATAAAATGAAAATCTGTTGTCTTGCTATATTCAGCTTTTGTAGCTGAAGAACATATTGGAAAATTGTGTGTTGTAGAAATGGAGGACATATTTAGAGACAAATTTCTAGCTAAAGAACCAGAAATCATCTGTTGCTTTGTTTAAAGCTGTACTGCAAAATCCAACAGTCCTACAGAATGAGCTCATTTTTTAATGGAATAAAAATAATAGTTAACAAAGGCGTCTGAATGGCTCAGTCAGTTAAACCTCCAAGTCTTGATTTCGGCTCAGGTCATGGTTTGTGAGATCAAGCCCTGAGTTAGGTCTGTGCTGCCAGTGTTGTTTAATATACACTCTCTCCCTCTGTCTCTGCCCCTTCCCAGTTCATATGTGCACACTCTCTCTCAAAATAAACAAACTTAAAAAGTAATAATAGCTAATATTTAGCAAAAGAAAAAGTATATTAATCTACAGACTAATGTTGACATTAATTACATTATTAAAAGCTTTAAGAAAACTCTAAAGACACAAACAATAGAAATCTGTTACTAAAGTCCCCAATCAATTTCATATATTGATGATCTAAAGATAGCTTGTAGGCATCTTTTAATGAAGGTGCTTGAATTCCTCCCTAAATATAAAGCCACTGAACTACATTCTGTGGTCTCTTTTGATAATCACGACAAAATGGCACATAAAGTTATCTCATTTTTGTGGCAAACCCTACAATTATTGAATGTATGATCATATCTTCCTATCAACAAAAATTCCTACAATTATAGAATTAGCCCCAGGAATAATTGCTGGCTATGTTTTGTGTTGCCAATTTATTTTTCTTTGTAAAAATCATATAGGAAATGTCAAAACATGATTATTTTTGTAGGGTCATAAATGCCAGTGGTAATTATCAATCTCATGTGTTCTCTGAGGCCACAGGATTAGACATTTTCCAGTCACATTCTCCTTGGTTCTAATTGGTTATTAATCCTATTATTATTTCACAATCTGGTGAAGGAATAAAAATGCAAGAGAAAGAGATGATTATCTTGCAACTAATCCCTTAAAGGCAAAACGAAAAAAAAAAAAAAACACCTCAACTTAATAAGATAGCCATTAAGTAAGGGAATTTCCATCTTTCCCTGAGATGATAATTAAGGACATATATGTGAGTTTATATATAGTTACATCAAAAATGTGTAAAACTAAAAATGATTTTTACCTTGTTGACTCTTCTCAAAGTACAGAAAAATATATAATTAACTGCTTTCTGCAGTAATAAAAATGGATATACTATCGTCAACAATATACTTAAACATATATTTGAAATAAAACTGTGGGATAAGTAGCATTTTTTTTTCATTTTATTTGAGAGAAAAATGTGGCTCAGAGATTATTATTCCAAAACGACATGGTCAGTAAAAGTAAAACTTAAAGCCCATTCACTTTCCAGTATATTGTGAAGTAGAAGAATGCCCCAGGGTACAAGGGTTTGGTCAGATAGTAAAATTCCACACATGGAATTTCACAAATGGAGCAGGTTAAGATCCCGCAGTGTATTGCTAACAATATTGCTGACGTGGAGGGGAGAGGAGATCTACAGATCTTTGGAATGAAAGTTGTTTTAAAATAAAGAACAAACGAAAAGGAATACTGTATTTCATTAAAAATGAATTTAACATTGCCCAGGATGTTAGAAAGACCATCTGAACTGTGTAAAAATGTTCCAAAGTTGGGGGTCCGGGGTATAATAGCTGGTCACTTGATAATGATTTGATAGATATGATTAGTTTTAAGGGTAAGTGTTTTCCTGAGGGTGAGGATAAGACTGAAAAACAGTGGCCCTGATAAGAAATATAAATGAATGAATTCACATGATTTTGGGACAGGATGAATGAAGGAGTTTGAGAAGCAACAACCCTAAGGTAAATTATAAAGAAAGCAGAACAAAAGAAAAAGGATAAAGTAATACATGACTAATAAGCATTTTGACATGCTGCAATTCAAGATTTAATTGTTTGGGACAAATTTATCAAAAAAGCAGTTGAATATAACGTGTTGTATTGTTTTACTATGAATATCTCACTTCTAAACATAAATGAATCTCATTCAGAAAGACATATTATGTATAATGTGAAAATCAATAAACTTTCATGATACAAAGTAATACATGATTAAACAAACCTATTAAGAATAGTTTCACATCTATAACTGAGGATATTCTACTATAACTGGTACTTTTAAAAGGATATAAATGGGGGCACCTGGGTGGCGCAGTCGGTTAAGCGTCCGACTTCAGCCAGGTCACGATCTCGCGGTCTGTGAGTTCGAGCCCCGCGTCAGGCTCTGGGCTGATGGCTCAGAGCCTGGAGCCTGTTTCCGATTCTGTGTCTCCCTCTCTCTCTGCCCCTCCCCCGTTCATGCTCTGTCTCTCTCTGTCCCAAAAATAAATAAACGTTTAAAAAAAAAAAGGATATAAATGAGTAGGAAGTCTTGTAATGAAAAAAATATTTTCACCATTTTTTCAAAATAGAATTTTCATTTTTAAGATCTTTGAGCTTCTCACCAGATACACACTTAAGAAAGTCATCAAGAAAACAAAAATGCTTAAACATCATACAAACTAAAAACAGACATTCAATGACTGGGTTCTTATGTACAATGATGAGTCATGTAATTGAAGTAATGCCACTGTAGCCATGACCCCAGGATATATTGTTATAACACTTGGATAAACAAAATTTAAGAAATTAAATACAATAGAATTTAAAAACTGAGGTTCAAGGAAATTTGGTAGTTTTCATGACTGCAGATAAATGCATACCTAATACCTTTCCTGTGAGATGTAACTTGCTTTAGAGAATTTGCTTAGAGTTCATGTCAATATTTTTTTTCTGCTTTAGTTTTAATAATATTTTTCTCCAAGTACAATAGGTTTATGATAAGAAATAAAAATGACAAGAAAGATTATAATGAAAAGCCAATATCAGGGCTTTTTTTTTTTTTTTTCCCCCAGTTACAGTCTGACTCTTTAGAATCGACTTCTTTGAGCTCTTTTCAGTTCTATTTATTCTGGTGCTTATCTCAATAACTGTATAAAATAGTGTAAAATCATTATACCTATTTCTTGATTTAATGACTGTAATATTGTGATTTATAAAACAAAATATGTATTTGGTCTTCCTCCCCATTTCTGGCACAGAGCTCCTAACATCCTTGGAATTTTCCTCAGTGATGGCAGCATCAAAAATGTTATTTGCTATGTTAATGAGGAGACTTTTAGATGCCCCCCAAGAATGGGGCTGGTTTTCTGGGACTCAACCAGGTGATAGAAGGTTGGAACTTTAGTTCCACCTCCCGATCATCTGGGAGGGGAGGGGGGCTGAAAGTTGAATCAGTCACCAACAGTCAGTGATTTAATCAATCCTGCCTAAATAAGGAAGCATAAAAAACAAAAAGGATGGGGTTTAGAGAACTTAAAGATTGGTGGCCACATGGAGATTTGAAGAGAGCAGTGTATTCTGAGAGGGCACGGAAATTCCTAGCCCTTCCCCCCCAACCCAAACCCTGCCCTATGCATCTCTTCCATCTGACTGTTCAGTTTTATCCTTTTATAGTAAACTGGTAATCTAGCATAGAAAATGTTTCTCTGAGTTCTGTGAGCAGCTCTAGCAAGGTAATGGAAGCCAGACACTCATGCATTGGAATTGAGTGCAGAATCTGAACTAGGTGCAGAATCTAACAACTTCAGACAATATCCAGTGGCTATCATATATGAATATTGCAGATTTAGATTATTTACACAATTCTCTCAAAACTGTTTAAAAAATGAATTATTAGTGCTTTTAATTGCACTTTTGGTAAGTGCAATTATGTATTTAAATATTATATTCAAGCATATATTTCTTTAGCAATAAATATTCAACATATTTTGTAACTCAAAATTTTAAGATAAATATATGTCCTCCTACATTCTTCTACATTTCCTTCTCTAATATTAAATTTTTATGACACACTAATAATTTTACAATATTAGGCCACTAATATTTATTTTTCTCCTAAGATAATAACAAAATAAAAATGTGAACCTTGAAAAAACAGTTCCATTTTCTACCACCATCCAGTGTTGCTACTGGAAATTGGTGAGTATATTACTATTCACTGATTGCCAGTCCTAGGGGAGGACTCTAATTACTTTTGCCCACTACATCTCTTTATCAGAGTCAGCAAGAAGAACAAAATACAGTCAAGCAGTGGACAGAACAATGTTTACTCATGTGGAGAAGAGACAGAACAAGATCAACTTCAATAGTGGGCACTGATCCCCCGAAGTCAGCAGGTCTCTCTTGGAGGCCAATGCAGGACAGTTGCCTACCCTGAAAGATACTGTGCCCTCCCCCCTGGCGACAAATGTAATAGTGGGATTGGCCAGGTGCCACATGTCACACGTTTCAAGCAAAGACAAAGAGGGATTCCTTTAGTCTGAAACAGGAAAAGATATTTCCACACTGGGTAGTAACAGCTGTGTGAGTTCTTTCTCTCCTGGTAAGAAAGTGTTCCAAGCCCCAGGCCCAGTCTACGTACCAGCTTTGCACAAGGAGATTGCCTTTCTCAACACAAAGTCTGATTTAAATCTATATCTTCTCTTTTGTCAATGACTTTGTTTTTATAATATACAATGAAACTTTAGGATCTCTTTATTCTTAATGTTTAAGATTTCATGAGAACTCTCAGGTTTTGCTTTCTTTTTCTTTTGGTCATTCAAAATAACCTTCAAATTGAAATATATGTTCTATGTATCTGAATATTTTTTCCATTATTTCTTTAACATTTTTTCCTCCCAATATTTTCTGTTTGCTCTTCTAGAGTCCCCTATTAATTCAGCTTTTGGATCGTTGGATCTTGTCTCTTACATTTTTCATTTTTATCTTTTCAGCTTTTATATAAATTCCCTCAAATTTATTTTTAACAACCTTTTTTGATTTTTACCTATATGTTTGATATATATTGATGTTTATCATGTATGTATATATATGCACATATATATGCACACTTGTGTGCATATGTGTGTGTATACTTGTGTGCATATGTGTGTGTATACATTTTCCAAGATTTAAAAGCAGTTTAGGTACTTATCCCTTGAGAAATGGATAGATAAATTATATTACATACATCCATATACACATATTAATGTATGTCAACTTTAAGGAACTAAGCTGAGTGAAAAAGGAAGGAAAATGATACATACATAAATATTCAAGCAATGACTTATTTAGGAATATATATAAATAAAAATATATAAAATTCAATCATAACTGCCTAAAGTAATGAAAGAGAATGGAATGGTTTATGTGGATAAAAGGGGAAAAGTCATTAAATAAAGTAAGTCCTTTTATAGTCCAGTGCTGCAGCTATCTTCCTCTGTGGTTCAAATAACAAAATATACCTAATTAATTTATGTCAACATTTTATATTCAGAAAATTTGTAGTGTTGGGTTAACATAAATACAACCAGAATAATCAAGGATATTTTTCAGAGGAATTTTTAACTAAGATTGTTGTGATGTATTTTGCTTAGAAGTTATAAAAGTGTACTTACAGTTATCTACAGGTTAATTTACTTAGAAATATTTTTCTATCAATACAGTTATGCTTTAAGTCATTTCATATAATCTAGTCTATGTATTTCAAACTTATTTTTCTTATTTGATATGGAGCTGCTTCATAAAAGAGTCAAAGAATCATCCATGGGGTGGCTGGCTAAGGCGTTTTTATTAGAAATATATAGACTGAATTTAATAGCCATTTTCTCTTTATATGTTTGTATTTGGTTTTTCTTTTAATTTTAAGTGTTTATACATTTTTGAGAGACAGAGACAAAGCACAAGCAGGTAAGGGGCAGAGAGAGAGGGAGACACAGAATCGGAAGCAGGCTTCAGGCTCTGAGCTGTCAGCACAAATCCTGACATGTGGCTGGAATCCATGAACCGTGAGATCTTGACCAGAGCTGAAGTCGGATGCACAACCAACTGAGCCACCCAGGTGTCCCTATATGTTTGTATCTGTATTGTTATTACCATTATATCTGGTTTTTAATTTTGAGACAGAAATGTCTTTATTTTTGAAACTTCCTTGTAGACATTCTCAAATTCCTACTTGACCAGTACTACTTCATATACTAGTTGAAGTAAAAAAAAAAAATCAAAAAACAAAACAAAACAAAAAAAAACACAAAAAACAAAACTCTCTAAAGTCAGCATATTCTATTTCTTCATTATTCTTAGTGAAAAAAACGATGAAGACATAAACTCACATCCACGACAATGACGACATCAATCAAAGCACCAAACCCCAGTTGACTGAGGAAATATAATTCTAAGTTTGTGCTTTGCATCACTTTCAAATCTTAGGTTTGTGCTATGTAATCCTAGAAATATAAAAATGAGTGAAGAATTTTGGCAATTCAGAATTCAGCATGAAGCAAGGCCAAGCCACAGGTGGCTCAACAACTAAATTCTTTTTACTACTAATTTCCAAAAGGATGCAATCATTCTATTTGGTGGGCTTCCTGAAGCTCTACCATAGAAACTACTTGGAGAAAAATGACTCAAGAACTTGCTTCGGCAGCACATACACAGAAATCAGAACAACAGAGAGAAGCTTAGCTTGGCCTCTGTGAAAGAATAACATGTGAATTTATGAAGTATTCCATATCACTTATTGTTTATTAGGTTCAGAGTTTTTGTTATAGTAATAATTTTTGGAAATAGTGGTGATGATTGTACAACATTATGAGTGTAATTAATGGTATGGAATTTACACTTAAAAACTGTGAAAATGACATATATATATAAATATAGGCAAATAAACTTACTAGAGCAAAATATAGTTTGTAGAGGTTCAATTATATTAAATCTTTGTTCCCCATTCTCCTTACTCTTTTACAAAAGAAAATTAAAAGTTAATTAAAATAAAAATGTAACATTGTAATCATTCTTTCTTAATTTAAAGCTGAACAACAAACACGAGAGTGATTCACACATGGAATACACTGAAAAGTAAGTAACTCATCTGTATTGAAGGTCATGGTAGGACATGGGGAGTGGGGAGTTAATAAAAAGAGAAACATCATAGTCTGTAGATATTAGGATAGAGTTATGGAGGAAAGATAAGTGGGAGAAATAAGTTCCTATGGTAGATTAGACCTTGCCCAGAATTAGGTACTGAACTTCTTTAATTGTTTACCATGAGTCCTCACTGGATGATCCAGACATTGGTCATCAACTTTGTTCCCATGCTGACAGTTCATTTACTTTCTTTCCTTTTCTTGCCTGTATTGCTTCTCTTCTTCTAGCAATTCCTTTTTTTTTTTTTTTTTTTTTGGCCAGTGGTATTTTTTCCAGTTTCTTTTTTTTCCTGAAATCTCACAGGGTTATTGCTCAAATTTCTTGTCTCTATGCAAACTGTTTTGCAGTTTAATCTGCTGGTACACTTGAAATTTGTATCTGAATCTTTTGCCATTTTGCTAGAAATGCACCCCCAACCAACTTCATTTTTCTTACTCATTAGGCTCAAGAGCCAAAATATATTATAATTCTGTATTTAAAAAAAAGGAAGTTGGGCATGATAACATCTTTTAATTTTTTTCTCACAAATAATAAGATGATTCTAAAACTATCCTACAGCCAAAACTATGTTTATTAAACACACAGGACTGTCTTTTGAACTGCTTCATAGAACATCAGCATGACTGTCAGAAGGTGCCATATTTAGAGTGATAATCACTCACTTCTCTCTTACCTAAATATGCAAACCTAAGTAAAGTTCATTTTATACATGCTGAATTACGTAGAACTACTACATTTTTATAATAGCAGAATGTAGTCATGGCAGCAATATAGCATTTGGAGTAAGAAAAACTAGGTTTTAGTTCACACCTTTCTGTTCTTTATTTAGAAAATCTTTCTAACTTGACTTTTTAAAATACAATGCTGGTTTGCTGATAATATATACCCGACTTAACTCCTTTGGTTACCCTGTAAAATAACTGAAATAATATCTTAGAAATCATTCTGTAAAGTAGGGGAAATACTTATTATTTTGGACGTTTGGTAGTTAGGACAAATGGATAGAATTTGGAGAGATTAAACCCTTCATTGAACACATAAAGAATTCATTGAAATAGGTGCACCTGGGTAGCTCAATAGGTCAAGCGTCAGACTTTGGCTCAGGTCATGATCTTGCGGTTTGTGGGTTCGAGCCCCGCACCAGGCTCTGGGCTGACAAGCTAGGAGCCTGGAGCCGGCTTCAGATTCTGAATCTCCCTTGCTCTCTGCTCCTTCCCCACTCATGCTCTGTCTCTGTCTCTCTCAAAAATAAATAAACATTAAAAATTTTTCAAAAGAATTCATTGAAATAAAATGGAATTCATAATAAGAAACTGTCTTCAGAGTAGCACTTTTCCCCTAAACTTCCTAACTTTCACTGGTTTCTTGTCATTTTCATTTCCTACTCTAACCCCTGAAAGAAAAACAGAGATTTCCATTCATCTCCTGATAACAGGGGCTGGTTGTGTCGAGTGAAATTCATTACTGCTTTGATTTTTACAAGATGCTTTAAACTCTGTTTGAGCTGTCGTCCTCTTGCCATGTCCATTTTTTTCTGTCATCTGGATCACTCTGATGTGTACTTTGATTCCATATTCATTTCGTTGCTGCCTCTTGTACACTAATGACATGAATGTCCATCGTGTTGAAGAAAGACTTTTTTTGGTACCTTAAGATAAACGAATGTAACGTTTTGATGCTGCACACACAGAAATAATGTACCGCAGATGTAAACTTAGTTTTGATGAGGTAGAAAATTCAAATGACATTTACATGTGTAAAGATAATAAATAATTATCAAAGGGAAAAATCAAAGACAAGAAAAGAAAAAAAATGTACCATAGTTAGGAGATTTAAATCTGTATTATTCTCTTTTTTTCTTTCTTTTTTTTGGTAATGTTTATTTTCGAGAGTGAGAGAGACAGAGCGTAAGTGGGGCAGGGGCAGAGAGAGAGGGAGACACAGAACCCAAAGCAGCCTCCAGGCTCTGAGCTGTCAGCACAGAGTCTGAGGTGGGGCTTGGACTCATGAACAGTGAGATCATGCCCTGAGCGGAAGTTGGATGCTCAACCAACTGAGCCACCCAGGCACCCCATAAATCTGTATTTTTCTTGGTGTTGCTTATCTTAATGGTTATAGGAAACACTGCAACAGATCTCATTGTTACTATTCAGGCATTATGAAGTTGCCCCAAATTGTTTGTCTATAAAAATTAATGTATGTATGACCTTTTTATCTGTGTGAGATATGTACCAGCAATTATCTTAATATAGGTTTTAGGATATCCAAGATATCTGTATTTCTTATTCCTTTTATTGAGCAAGGTAAGATAATGGTGTGTTATTGTTCAAGCTGACACATTCTTATATGATGGAATTTTTCTTGAGCTTGATTGTCTAACGCAGTAAACACAATATACTGAGCCCCTTATTTCGTGCTGAGCATAAAACATTGTATTTAGATTTCTGAGAGAGTCCCAAAGATATTCCCATAACCAGAGGGATTTTACAATTTCACACAGCATCCCCATCAACACTTGGGATTACAAAGTGTTCTTATGGAAAGTAATTGAGGTAGAAAATGATATCCCAGTGTTGCTTTAACCAACGTTGTTTAATGCCAATGATTTTAACACATGCCTTCAAATGCTTATTGACTTTTTCGGTTTCCTATTCTGTAAATTGCCTAAATATATATTCTTTATCCACTTCCTATTATAGTTTTGGTATTTTTGTTGTTAATTTGAGGAAGTTATTTATATGTTCTAGATAATAATCTATTTCTCTATGAGACATCTGTCCTATATCTTTAAATCATGTAAATTCTATGCATTCCCAATTCTAGGGCTTTTCTTCTTTTTGAGAAACCTAAAATGCTCTAAAATGTATAGAGACTTACAAGAGTGCACAAAGAGCCTAAACAAGTTTTTAAAAAGATAAAAGTAAAATATACTATAGTATGCTACAGTTTTAAATTTTTGCATTTATAAGAACACACACAGATAAGCCAATTAAAAGAATATAGAGGTAGAAAGAGACCATTTCTATTTGGCCATTTCACATACAATAAAGCATTAGCATAAATCACTGGGGAAAGATGGAGAGTTTTAGTAGATTGCAGCAGGAACCCTAGCTCTCTATACAGAGAACAAGAAACTTAATCAAACACGACATTCAAGATGGAAACTAGATGGATTAAATATTTAATTTTGAAGGTTAAATTGTAAAGCTAATAAAGGAAAATTAAAGAAAACTTCATTGTGTCCTAAAGGCAGAAAAGAAACTTCTTGTATTAAACTTTTACAGAACAAATGACGAGGCAAATTTTATGAGTTTGGTTACACCAAACTCAAAGATTTCTCTTCATGTAAGACATTACTGTCATTTACAGTTTTATTCATTACCAATATAGAATGAAAAATGTATTTTTAAAAAGTGATACCAGTAATAAAAACAAAAATACAGTGTCTAGAACTAAAGATGTGAAAGAAATTTATGTAAGGATAAACTCTATTGTAAAGACTTTTTTCTTTCCATCTTGAACTGTAGATTAATCTCAATGAAATTCACAATTTTGTGAGTAGGGGTCAATAAGCCCTTTCCAATGAACCTATACCAAAGAATATATAAATTCCTTATGCAAAGAATAAAGAATGATAACTTGTGCCCCAAATTATTAAGATTTATAATGAGGCTAAAGTTTTAAAAACAGCATATATTGGGACAGGGATAGTAAAATGGGCTAATTCAAGAAAGTGATGGTCCTAGAAACTACCCCACACACATACAGAAATATGATCACTGAGACAAGCGGAGTGACCAAAAGAGAAATGGGGAAATTTATTATAATCTTCAAAATAAATTCTATTTTTTTATAGTACACAACACTTTGCTTGGTAATTGGTAGATATAGCTAAGCAAGAATTCAGTAACCAATGGAGGCAGTCTGTGGTTCATCAGGAATACAATTATTAAATTGCTATTTTTATCAACAAACTGGTACTACAACATCTGTTTAAGTTTTATTTCTTCAAATAACCTCCAAGAATGAAGAAAAGATTGAGGTACTGCTGATAAACTCTTATTCTGTTTATTTCTTCATTTGTATGAAAGACAACACATTATCAGCCATGTGTAATGTGGGTCATGTGTGTCAAAAGGACTTGCTAATTTCCAGGCTACTCTTTTCTTTGTGCCTTTTGTTAAGTGGATTTTCTTTGGATAAAACCCCTTTTGTGATCAGACAAGGGACCCTTATATTACATGATGAGCTAGATGTATTAAGACTGCATATTCTACTTCCTTATCAGAGTGCCAAATTCTGGACACCTTATGATTGTATATTAATATGAAATTATAGTGCTATTCCCAGTTCTAAGCAACAGGAAAACAATGGAAGAGCAAAACAAAACCCAAATCACTGCGTACATGGGTTAATATTCTAGTTGGTAAATGGTAGTCAAGCTAAATAAAAGTGACAGTTACCTAGTACTACTGCATAATCAATTATGTCAAAGAGTAAACAACTTAAAACATGTATTATCGCACGGTTTCTGAGGGTCCCAAACCCAGGTGCAGCTCCTTAGGGTGCTTCTAGTTCAGGGTCTCTCATAGGCTGCTGTCAACATTTCATGCAGAGCTGCAGTCAGAAGCTTCACTAACAGGCTCCCTCACATGTGTATTGGCTGTTGTTTGGAGACATCATTCTTTGCCATATGATCCTGACCATAGGGTTACTTATTAAATAGTAGCAGCTTCTTTTCCCCAAAGAGAGAGTTGGAAGCCATCATTTTTTTTTGTTTGTTTTTTTGAAACCTAATCTCAGAAGTGGCAACCTGCCATTAGGTCATATTGTCCTTGTTAGAAATGTGTCAATGAGTCTTACCCACATTTAAAGAAGAGGAAATTGCACAGGGGCATGAATACTAGGAGATGGGGAACATTTGGGGACCATTTTAGAGGCTGCTTCCTATACTAAGTAAACATAGTGATAAGGGCCAAGAGGAAAATAATGCAGAGAAGTAGATAATAAGTTTTAGGGGAAAAAGCTGAAATTTTAGATAGGATGAGAAAACTGCACTTTGAAAAAAGTGAGGGTGTGTGACGTAAATGAATATGTGAGGCAAGACCATTGCAGACTAAGAAAATGGCAAAAAAAAAAATAAGAGATCCTGATATTTAAAAAATCAGTAATAACAGAAATTAACACTTAGTGAGAAATTTTAAATTGGCTGTCTCATTCATTACACTGGGATAACAGACAAGGCCAGCTCAAAGTTAACATGAAACAATCTGTCTCTGAGGATATGCTGCAGCTGTGAAGTGTCATAACAACCACCTTCTTTAGTGACTACTGATTTCTTAATCACTGAGCAACTTTGTGCCCTGAAAATTATGCCAGCAGAAATGTGGTTTGAAAGCATGTCACTAAGAAAATAAAACAAAACAAAACAAAACAAAACAAAACAAAACAAAACAAAACAAAACAAAACAAAACCCATGCTATTCTTGCTTGGGTATCTAAGCCATTTTGATACAGAGGAGCAGCCTCAATTTTTAATCCAGGTGCAGAGATATAGATAATGGTTTTCTGGACACAACATTCCACATTTAAATTCACTTTGTAGTTTCCATAGAAACAGAATCCTGGGTCCACTTTTCAAACCAGATCTCATGTTGACCCCTTTACAGAAAGCCCAGCTTTGTTTTTAGCCTATCGAAACAATACTTCATTTAGATTTCACCTAAATGCCACGTATCCCAAATCTTATAGTAACCTTCTCTTTTTTCTTTGTGGAAAAATTGCATGGTTCCATCAGTGTACAGTTTTTCTCACTGAGATAGGTTTATAAACCTGACCTATGGCACTATAACTTGTCCCTATTGGTCTTAGATTGATTGGGCTGGCAAATTAAGGAGTGTTAAGAGAATGAAGGGAAGACAGTAGTACAGGAGGACGGAGAAATATATTTTCCCTCCCTTAGGGTAATAAAGGCTCTGCTCAAACAGGGGATACTATTATATCACTGGCATTGCATAGCTAATATCACTTAATTTCATTGAAGACAACTGGACAAATTGGAAAAGCATGGTTGGAGATACACTGGATGAATGGATGATAAAACAGAAAGTGAATATTCTGCCTTGGATACATAGTGGTATTAGAATTAATTTAATATATTATTTGCTTTCCAGGGAAAGATTCTACACTGTCCTATTTGGGAACCAGGGTAATTAACTAAGAAGCAATTTTAAGCAGTAAGTAGTATCTTGAAAGCAGCTGAAGGAGCTAAGAGTAGGATAATCAAGATAGGCTTCTGTTCTTTTCTTCCAAAGGGGATAACTAAGCCATGGCTGAGCAAAATTGGTAACAGCAGGTAAAAATATTCAATGTTGAGTGCGGATGGGGCATATCTGGATGTGAGTAATTTTTCTGGTAGCTTGTCTTTGCTCTGGTTTCCTGATTGGATAAAGCTAATCTATTACTGGCTATGAGAACATGGGCTGTCCAACCCCCTACAGGGACCAAGCAACAGTTTGAGGTAAGGGTGTCTATAGAGGAAATTGAAACTTGCTCTTAGGAGCTCTGTTTCAAAGTATAACCTTTTGAGAGGTTGAGGTGGGGCAGAGCATGTTAGCAAGTCCACTTGGAAGCTTGGAAGCATACTTTAGCCATATCTTCCCACCTAAAATTTACCAATAATAAAACTTTTCATAGTAATTAGTATTCCATTTATTTGGTTACTGTGTCTACCTCTAAATTAATTTTGAATTTGTGTGGGAAGCACATTATGGGTTGACATTAAAAGTCCCAACAGTCTAATCTATTTTTCTATTCCTCATCTTATCCAAACATCTGGAAAATGTTATCTGCATTTGCTATTTCCACTTCCTCATTTTGCTAGTAACATATTCCAATTGGCTTTCATTACCAAAAGTGTACTGAACCCTTTTTAAAGTTTACAATTATCTTCATGTTGCTAAAATGTGTTATCCAAACTCTTAGCATTTGAAGAATTTGACAATTCTCTCCTTCATGATATACTTTCTTTCCTTAGCCTTCAAAGTCTAACTCAAATGATACCTCTCCAATAAAGACTTCTTCCTCTTTGCTCTTTCATGACCTCCTTTGTGGATACCCTTCACAGCACATCCAATTCATAAATGGATGAGTATGTATCTACCTTTTCTCTTTATTTTGGACTCTTGGGAGCTTTAAGATTAATATACATATCCCCAGGTCTTAGCAGAATGCCTGGTCCAAAGTGAATATTTTGGAACTGGGGACTGAATCACATTGAGATAAGACTGATTATCAATGAATTAGTGATTCATAAAATTGGGCAATTTAGCCTTGAGATTTTCTACTCATTAAATGCCATTGTGAACTACTTCTTCTTTTTTAATTTTGAGTGTTCATGCTTCAAAATGTTGATGTTGTAAATAAGTAACAAAAATATATTTCACCCCATAGGTTAGACAACAACTATGAAATCATTTTCACAAGGATTTTTGAATGTATTCAATAGTGTAGCTATCTAGCTATCATTAGTATAGAGAACATTTGAAATAGGGCTATATATTTCTTTTATAGGCAAAATATATTGACATTTGGGAATTAGTCTCTGCTACTTAGTATCATGATAAAATCACAAGTGAGGTCAACTTATACATAAATAAGACATAGATTTCTTAGAATTCATGAAGTACATCCTATTGTTAATATTAATATCATTATTATTAGTCCTGATAGAATTTCAAAGCACATCACTTAGCCTCCAGCATGCAGTTAATAAACAAACCTAACACACTTTGTTTCCACTGACCACAAATTTCCATACCCTAGTTCTGTACAGAATGAACAGAAATTGCACATCTCTTACTCCTTGCCTAAAAAAAAAAACTGGGTTTAATTAAGAACTGGGAGGAATAACTCTATACCGCATGAGCAGGGTAGCATTCATAGGTTGCACAACTATGACTTCAGTAATGAAATGAAACAATTATAAAAACAAGTAAATATGCATTTATGCCTTTAAAAGTTTAATAATGAAAATATGATGCTCTAGGGTGATCCACAAGAAAGGAGTTAGAAAGGTGAGATTTCCCCATGCACTAAATGGCCTGAGGGCTAGATTTACAATATGTCACTTAACCCGTTATCCCTGAAGTGCCTTACTGCTTAATCATGTGATGGTCTCAGTCTGTGTGGCACACAGCTTATTGACAAACAAGCTCATGCTGTTTGATTATACATTTTCCCTCACCTTGTCTTTATTTTATATTTTTGTAATCTCCCTTATCCCAATATATGTGACTTAACCCTCACATCTACATCCACAATCTCCCCCAATGTGATTTTCCATAAGGCTTGGTCAAAATATGACTTGTAAGGGATATTTTGAATATATATTTTTAATACTGAGCTGAATCCTGAGGAAAAAAAAAAGTAAGAAAACTCTCCTCCACAAGGATTTCATTCAGCCCACTTTTAAACTTGATCCATAATTTGATCGAATGCTCTTGGGCACTATTAAATAGTAATAATGAACTTCACCTAAAGCCCTTAGTAATTTTGTTCCACATTTCCTTCTCTAATTATCCACTATTCCCTATTTATTATTACTTCATTCTCTGCCTTGAGGCTGTCTAAAAATACTAAGAATGATAAATTAAACAATACATTTGGCACCAACTTAACCTGTGGGGAGGGTTATAATTTAATGGGTTGTCTTCTGAATTAATTATTTCTGAATTATTTAATTGCAGTTTCTAAACAAATTTCTTAGAATAGGTGACATTCGAACTTGCAGTATATTTCTAATAAAATTATTATGACAAAATCACAGATATATCATAATTATCTATTAAGCTAAATTTTACAGTAATTTCATTATATATCTTATAGAGATTTACCGATTATATTTTTACTAAAAGCATGTCTTCTGTAGAAGTTAACAATATTTTTGTTAGTAACTCACCAGTGCAGACATTAAATTATTGGAATTTTGAAGCCAATGCCTTTTTCCCACTAAGTGACAATAATTATTGACTTAGTTTTTAGTTTAATTACTACTTTAGTGAACTTACTGGTACATTGTACACGGTTTACTTACCCCTATCAAGTCTCATTAAAGTTCTGTGATAACCAGGCCCCCTAAGTGGCTCAGCTGGTTAAGCGTCTGACTTAGGCTCAGGCCATGATCTTGCAGTTTGTGAGTTTAAGCCCTGTGTTGGGCTCTGTGCTGACAGCTCACAGCCTGTAGCCCACTTAGGATTCTATGTCGCCCTCTCTCTCTGCCTCTCTTTCTCTTTCTGTCTCTCCCTCCCCCCCCCTTCAAAAACAAGTAAACATTAAAATGTTTTTAATTTTACAAAAAAAATCTGCTACTGTTATTGTGATAACCAATTTCTTATTCTCTGAGCCATCACCTCCACACTTTATGTGGAAAAGTTCTCATTTAGAAGAATCCACATTGCAAAAATGGCAACCATGCTATTTGCGGTGTGAGATTTAACCCATGTTGCATGATGTCTTTTAGTTTTCCTCTTGCAGAAGCAGAACTCTTATTGAAGTTTCCTTCCATAAACAAAAACTCCTCAACCATTTATCAGTAGCAGCAGGTCCAGATGAAGTGAAATAGCTCATCTGGTCTTAACCTCTGGAATTTTCCCAAATTAATTACCTACTACATCCAGCCCACAAAAGCCTTCTCAAATTTCATGTATGAATGGCTGCAGTGGTGATCCAAAGCTCTTTACAACCTCCTGTAATACTTTGAACTGCTGGACAGCTGTTTTTTAATGCTTTAAAAGGCTCAGTGGTAGAAAGAAAGTTTTCACTGAGTGCTAAGATATTATTCAACTGTAAAGTCTTAAATTTCAAGTATATCGCATCCTCTAATATATAGCATTCTTTTATATATTATTTAATATTAACTATAAGAAATAGACTAAGTTCATTATGTGCTGTTAATCATGGACTAATTTATTCTTATACCTACAATAATATAGCTTCTGCATCTCTCAAAAATACTGATGATATAACTGTCTCAGAAAAAAATATTTAGGAAAGAAAAGGCATTTCAAAAGGAAAGTGGAATCTCATACAAACTGTCATAAGACTTTGGAATACTACTTGACTTTATCTATTAAATTTAAACATGCATGGACCCAATGAGTAGCAACTTCCTAAATGGGTATACAACTGCACCTACAGAATTAGGCAAGAATATTCACAGAAAAAATTGTGTAAAATCCCCACAACGGTAATAAAGATGAACAGTAAATTGGGAATATATAATGCTATGTTACTTGACCACAGTCGTGTTTGCACAAATGTGTTTACTCTGCCCATTCAACTGTACACTTATGATCTGTGCACTCTTCTATATGTCTGTAGTGCTTCAATTAAAATGGTAAAAATTTT
Organism: Lynx rufus; assembly: GCF_022079265.1. Lineage (NCBI taxonomy): Eukaryota > Metazoa > Chordata > Mammalia > Carnivora > Felidae > Lynx > Lynx rufus. The sequence continues at coordinate 32,005,871 of NW_025814823.1, read as the reverse complement.
TAATTTGACATATTAAAACATAGACTTTAAATATTAATATCTATATTTCTGGACCATTATCATCATCATTCCCTCAGTTACCTACCTTATAGATTGTAATTTGATTCATCCCTTTCCCACATTTCCTAATCCAAACTGTCATGAATTATTTAATTTATGGTCTTGAAATATGTTTTACAATTGTCCTTAATATGATCCAATTTGGTCTTCATGGCCATTGTTATTCTCCAAGTGGAGATTCTCCCCAATTCAAGCTTAAACAATTGAACTCCCTCAGACTGATTTTACTAATTGAAATTTTTTAATCTGTCATAAATAATTTTCTTGAGCTCCTACTTTTGGCACTTGACACTTATGATCAAGTAGTTTCTTTAGTGACTTTGATCACCTACTAGAAATTGATTAAACTATCTTGATAGCTTTGCTTTGTAGATCCTTCATTTTCTGACCCTCATAATTTGATTATTATTTACCCAGGTTTTCTGTACAAAGTGTCTTCTTCGGAAAAACTTCAATCCTCTATATTTTATGGAAAATATATTCTTATGGCAGTTACTTTCTTAGTCTAGATGTTCTTCTATTTTCTGGGATTTTTTTTTTTATTTATCTACAGTTCAATGATTCTCCAATTGTATCATTGTTTCAGTTATTTCTTAAAGTTTTCTTTGATTACACCAGATTGACTGATCTCCTTTCCTTTGTAATATTTCTACCATTCCTACAGAAAGCACAGTATAATGATAATTACATTCCCATTTATTTCTAAATATTTTATTAATATTATGTCTCAGGGTTTGCACATAATAATACACGTATGGAAATGTATAGAAAACCTCAATACCCTGTTCTCCAGAATCTCATAATCATGTAGAGATAAAGTTAAGGAAACACATAGCGAAAGTATCATGGAGTGTTAAACCTTGTAATATTTTTTAATATTAAGGGAACAGAGGCCAGAAAGCATTAAGAAATTTCTTGGAAAAAGCACTGTGGGCTTCAAAGAGGGCACTATGAACTGGATTTGGTAGGCAAAGATAAGAAGGTTTCCATTTGTTTGTGTGACAGACGCTGAAGTCACTAAAGTTAATATGTGGTGATTTAATTTCCACATGTATTTGGCAAGATTTTGATTACTGTATTTTTACCTAATCATTTTTTATATTTTCCACAATGTTTTGGGATATTTTTAAGCACAGTAGGTACTCAATAGTTTTTTTATGGATTATATATATTGTAGTGTTTATAAATTCAGACTTAAAAAAATAAATGGCAACTTAAAAGTCAGGCATACTCTATTTCTGGTTCTTTACCTGAATGCCTTTAAATTCCCTTAAATAGAGATAATAACATTACATATACAGGACATATATAACAATTATATGTATAATATCATACACATAAACTATTATATATATATATATATATTTTCAATGTTTATTTACATTTTGAGAGAGAGAAAAAAAACAGGGGAGGGGCAGAGAGAAACACAGAGGATCCAAAGTGGACTCTGTGCTGACAGCAGAGAGCTCTACATAGGGCTCGAACCCACGAGCCATAAGATCATGACCTGAGCCAAAGTCAGATGCTTAACCGACTGAGCCACCCAGGAGCCCCCAAACTGTTATATATTTATTTTTATATACAAACTAATATTAAATTATATTAATAAACCATATGAATGCAGGTTTTAGTAGTTGCTTTGATATATTTTTTGCATTCCATTACATATATAAATATATGACATTGTAAAGATATAATTTCCCTTAATCTGATCCAATTAAATGAGAAATTGTATGTCAAAGAATTAACACTGTACCTAACAAATAGCAAGTCAACCAAAGATTATTGTTGTCAATACTTTAACGGGTTATTTGCTCAGTATATTTATTCTATTTTCTATTTAGATTAGTAGTAAAATCTAACTTTGAATACACTACAAATACAGAGAGCATGAGGAGAGGTTCAAAGCTTTTAATTAATTCTTTTCTACTTCCATTTGGCCACTCCTTTCTCTCTCTCTCTCCCTCTCTCTCTCTTTTTTTAAACCAAAGCGAGAGTTTGCTAACTCTTAAGCCTTAGCACAATTGATGGAGCTAAAATGACAATGAGTGGCTGATACCAGCAGGAATAAGCAGCATAGGCTTGTAAATTATGTGTGTACAAGGCAAGTGTTATAAAACCACAAAGTACATGGATTCTTTTTTGAGAATTTTTGAAAGAGATAAGGTTTAAACTGCCCTTAAAATGTAGGAAGAAATTTAATAGAAGAAAATGAAGAGATAGATAACCTATTTTTATCTAAAAGATTTATGCTTATATTCCCATGGGAGGAAAAGATTAATTATTCATAAATAAATTGTATTATATTTCTTTCATGTTCTATTAAAAACATATATTTTTATCCCTTATGGAAATACTAATGTCCTATATTTTAAACATGAAAAATCTTATTGTGCTTATTAAATTTACCACTGTGCTGAACATATTTTAAATACCCGTAAAATATTTTATAAGACACATATATCACAAGAACATTTTATACTATTTTAAAAAACTGAAAATTCACTTGCAACAGATCATGGCTAGGGGGTTTATAGACTTGCACGTCTTTCAGTTTCTTTAAATTATTAGTGAATTTGGGGTCCCTGAGATAAATTTGTGAGGGTAAAGTATAAAAAGTCAACACAAAAGATAAAAACACTTGCTTAAAAACCTATTTTAACTATTTTTTTCATGAAAATTAATAAGTTAATGACATTTAAATGCAAAAAAGACCTTTCAAATTAAGTAAATGTATATAAACACCTTTCAGGTGACAGAAATTTCCAATGCATATGCATTTTTGTATAGTATAATTTAAATTGGTTTTCACTAACAAAATAAGAAAATAACAGTGTGGCATTTGCAGATAACTATGCCTGAGTTGCTGTGTTAATTTTGAAAAGATATTCATAATTGTTTTATGTTAATTGTGTTTGAAATAGCATCCATGAAATTACAGTTTTATATTTATTTATTGTACAATTATCTAAAATTATTTTTAGTCAGAGCCACCTAGCGTGTAAATAATGCCCTAAAATTTAAATCTATAGAAACAAATCACGTTCCTACCACTTTATTTATTTCTAAGTAGCATCTTATCTGCATGCATAATAAAAGTTGCTGCTTTTTCCCCAAATTTAACAGTCAATTAACTATATGAATGCAGGTTTGGGTAGCAGTTGTTTTGATGTATTATTTTGAATTCCATTTTACAAGAATACAAATAACATATATATGCTTTAATTCATAACCCTAAGTAGTCATAAATGATATTTCATAAATATAATGTGTACTGTTAGTACCAAATCTACAGAAAGGGAGACAATTTATAAATAGCATGTGCTGTTATGAAAGTAGAAAAATGATAAAACGTAATTTTCTTTTAAAGTTAGTTCATTATATTAGAATTTGTTTCTTTTAAAAACACTGGAATTTCATTTTCATTTCGAGATCAAGACATAAAGCCTACTATATTTTTTATTCAATGTCTGTGTTTTGTTTTCATTATCACATGTCACACACCTGACATGTATACATAAATGGAATGAATGACCCAGCCAACTGTTTTTTTTCTGAAACATTATTTTAAATAGGAACCTCAAAGCCACAAATAATTTTGTACATTGACATGTTTTTACGACTTAAATATTATGAATATATAAATAATTCTATAGTAATCCACATTTCATGTGAATTTATTTGAAAAATAAAATTGAAAATTTATTTTCCTCTTTACTATTGTATACATGGAAAACCACACAACATACCCATACATGCATAAATATTTATGATCCATGTGTACAGAATATAAGGTTAGATAAACATTAATGGTAATTATATTCATATTGAGCTAAGTGACATGTGTGTGTGCCTGTGAGTGCAAAATCTTTCACAAATTTGGAAACTGAGCATATCTAGATTTTTCATCCAAGCAAGCTTTGGCATTTATTAGCTAGCTCAACAAAGAAATATATTTTAAACACTCTTATCCTCAGTTGCTTAACATAAAAAATGAAGTTAGTGTTGTTGGGAGGATAAATAAAATTAAATACGTAAAATGCTATGGAGGCAGTTGAATATGGCATTATTGCTCAATAATTTGTATAGCCATAAATATTTAAAATGTTAAACTCTATGTCTGGATGCAATATAAACTATTTCAAATTGATATATTAATTTCCTAAATGTTTAATATCTAAATACAAGATACAAGAAATACAAAGAAAACTGTTTACTTCAAAATAGATATATATGTAAATTTTAAACTTGTGTGCCTTTTATACATTTATATAATCAACCAAAATGTCCTTAACAATCATTTTTATAGAGATAGAGTAAATAGATAATAAAATTAAGATGACTTTTATGAATGCTTCATGTGTGCTAATCATAAGGCTCTTTCAAAAAACAGAGATGACATTTCTTGGGAAAATCGTTTAACATAGTCGTACTTCTTTACATTATGAACCAAAGTTTACCTCTCTTTATTTTGTAGTATAATGTATAACCAGAGAATTTCTATTTGCCTTGATTAGATAAGTGTAGTTTCTTAGAGCTGAACAAATATGATAAATTTTGAAAATCACAAACACACCAAGTTTATAAGTCATGGCACTTTATGTTTACCTTTGAAACCAAGCTCTGTGCCACTGTCATAATATTTGTCTTTTAGAATATCAATGCAATTTATGTTTTGTGTAGATTAAAAAATGTAGAGCAAAACAAAAATGTGTATATATGATATCTAATTTTTTTATATCTCAAATCTTTATAGTCCTCATCATCTGTATTACCCTCACGTGTTAGTTCCAGTCCCCATTATCTCAATGCAGGTGAGAACTTACATTAAAGAGACAAATGCATAGTTACTAAGGTTCTTACCTGAAATTCAAAGTCAACTTTCTCTCCACTACACCATTCTCAAGATGCTGCAAACTAATGAGAAAGAAAATACTGGTAAATAAATATGCATTACACACGATTGGCTGTGATACATTTCTAACAAGAGTGCAGAAAAGTATTTTTTTAAGACTGAATGGAGGGAGAAATTGCATATGAAGTGCAACACAGACACACACACAAAAACATTATTAAGTTGTCATTTTAATAATGAACCCAAATGATTGTAAAGAAGGGTTATTTTCATTGTTGACTAGGAAGTATTTTAAACACTTTAAAACCATTTCTTCTAAAAATCCTTATCAGCTGATTCCTTCTCTGAAATTCAGGGCAACTAAAAGAAAAACTGTTTTTGTATAACTCTTGAAAGAAACACTTACACTTCTTATGGTCAAACCCTTCCCCCTACTGCAATAGCCTCTTTCCATCCCTTGCAATATCACTTTGAATAAAGTTTGTCCATACTAAGTGCAGACTTGTTTTTTCTTTAACATCACATTTGAATGAGATCAAAATTCTTGACCAGAAAAATATCCATGGAGAGAGATCCATCACTACTTTGTTATGTTACATTTTTGTCTTCTGTGTATAATTTCAAGAGGAAAACAGAAAATGTTTAGATCAGTCTCTTGAAGAAATAAAAATGTATGTTATAAATAAAATAACACAGAAAATAATTCATTATAATAAGGGCACTACAAAGTCAAAACAGAAGTTACTTTCCTTTACATTTAAATGGAAATACTAATTATTACTTCATGAGGAGCATACGTATGTAACACATGCACATGTTTGGCCCTCTATATACATGCCAATGCCAAGGCAGCTCAAGGAGTGGCAGAATAGAAAAATATTTTGATTATGGACTAGTTAGCCTGCGAAAGTAAATCTGAAACAAATTTATAATAATAGGAAATAAAACTCAGGCATATCCCCAAGAAAATGCTAGCTAAGTGAAGTAGCAAAAGCAAGGAGTACATAAGGTTATAATTGAAGAATTAATCAAGTTATATACAAGATCAAAAATAAAACAGATTTAACTTGCTTAGGTGATTTTTTCTATGCCTTAAAATAAGTCTATAATATTATGCTCAAATTTTTCTTGGTTTGTACTCTGTACTCTTATTTCAAAACTAGGGTTTATCATTCTTGTTTCAAAACATAAGGGGAAAATACTGAAAATTTCAGTGTATTTTATAAATCATTTTTCTTTAAACTAAGTCTTCTGAATGTTTTAATCTCCTATTTCCAGAAATCACATTTCTGTTCTTCACTGTATATCCTCTATAGAAATCAGTTACATTATCAAGAGACTTGGATTGTTTTAGCATATTACTGATTTAGGAAAACAGAATGGTTGTGATTAATTTCTACAAATGGTAATATTTACATTTATATTATGCAATTTTTCTTGGGTTCACCGACTAATTAGTATAGTATTTCATTTCAGCAACCAGAGTTCTAAATTAATTGTAGCATTGTAATGTAATAGAATACAACTTTAAAGGAAGAAAGAAAAAAGCACAGGATGTCTGTTTTGTAGTAATGTTACAGTGATAAGCCTCTGAGAAAAGAACATGCATTTCATACTACCTTAACTTTACTACTGCATGTTCTATGTGCACTGAGGAGATGCAAGTATTTGTGGCTCAGCAAAGGTACATTAAAGTTATGTTGTGATTTACAGAGTTGGTTCCATTCTACTCCGCAAATTACTCTATGACTGATCCTTTTTTTTTACCCACACATATGTGATTTGTATTGTGTACTGCTTTTATATTTGAGTGTTACTTACATTCCCTAGTTACCAACACTGTATTATATTAAAAAATGTTTATATATTTTGAGAGCGAGGGAGAGGGAGTGAGCAGGGAAAGTGCAGAGAGAAAAGGAGTGAGAGAATCCCAAGCAGGCTCTGCACCCAGAGTGGAGCTGAATGTGGGGTTTGATCTCACGACCGAGAGATCATGACCTGAACTGAGATCCAGAGTCGGTCGCTTAACCAACTGAGCCACCCAGGAGACTCCCTAGTTCCCAACATTTTAAAGTAATCATATATTCACATTTATTCCATAATCATTCATCTGGAAATGCTGATATTATTGCATTACTTACTATTAATGCTTTTATGGAAATATGTTAAATGAATTTCCTCTAAATACAGCATAAATACAGGTGAAGAAAATTTCATGAAGAAATTCACACCCAAATTTATCACTGAATTATTTATCAGGAAATGTTCAGTAGTCCATCAGCTGATGCTAAGGATGGTTACTAAACCCCACATACAAAATCCACTTATCCCATTACTTCTACTTCACTATATTTGTTGTTTCCAAGCTAGCAGACCATGATTTCATTTCCCAGGGAACAAGAATCTTTTTCTAGGGAGGCTTCTAAACTCCAGCAAGTCTCATCAGAAAACTGATAATCAATGAAGTGTGTACACATAAAATCTCCAAAGAATTCTGATAAAGTGGTGCATTTTTATAGCTTGCCTGTCTTCACAGAAGCTTTACGAATGAAGCCAATTGCTTTCTCCGCTGGGAATTCTAGATGGTAGAGATCAAGGGAGAGGCTAATATTTACCATTTCACAAATTAAAGACTACATGGTAAGTTTAGTGTCAGACAGCTTTAATTATTTTTTCCCTGCTTTGTAGTTTGGATAGTTTAATCCGGGTTTCCCTGCAGCTGACAACTTGGAGTGAAAAACCAAGCAGAATGACAGCGTTTGCTGAGGCAGATAATGTAGCTCAAAAAATGCAGACTATTTTCTGGGATGCCAGACAATGTTTTGCATCCCTTTAGCTACCCAACTGAGTGAAAATTCCAATATTCATCTAATGCAGAGAGCATGGGTAATGATATGGTTTTCTGCACATTTGATTGAGTTAGAAAAAATGTAAAAATAACTTGACATAAAATATACAATATTTGCTAAAATTATATCACTTATCCTGAAGTTAAAGTGTATACAAAGAATCAATGTATATTTTGAAGTACTCATAAATCATTATTTGTACATCATATGAAATTTATAGACTGTTTTAATGTATTCCTTTTTTTTTTTTTTTTTTACAAATAATATTGTAGACAGTATAGGAATGTGAAAAAATCAGGGTGGTGTTCTTCTGATGCTAGAAAGAATTTTAAAAGCTTTCAATTCTAATTGAGTATTGTACATTTTAAGGTTTAAAGGACTAATTATTTAAAAACCTGAAGCAGCCCCATTAGGAACATACCATTCTTGTAACAGAGGGAAACTGTAAGAGGTGTTTGGTTTGGAAATTCATTTTCCTATTCTTTTCTAGTAGTCTCTAATTAGACCCGTTATGAGCCATGAGTTAGAGTCCTGATCTTTGAATTCATACTTGTATTTTTTTCAGTATATATTCGCACTAATTCATGAAATTTTCCCTGAGCTTCTTATGATCTATTGAGGTTATTCATTTCTTATTGAATCTCCAGTATCTAATATAATGTACTTATTTCTGGATGTGCTGTTTATTCAATCAATCATTCAGTCAGTCACGCATTTATTCATTCATTGATCAACCTATCAGTCAGTGGATAATTATTGATTACCAATTATGTGTCATGCTGCATATTAAACCTTGAGGATTCAAATACAAATTAAAATTAGCCACTGCCCTAGAGGAGCGTATTGTGAAGTAATTGCTACTCATCTTAAAGTCCTTATTGATTTACTTTCAAAGCAAACAACAGAGTTTTTAACAAGACTTACAATATTAGTCAGCTTTACTGTAGTAAGAAGTCTTGTTGGCTTAACAATAAAGTTTTATTCCTTGTTTATGTATAAGCTAAGGGCTCTACTTCTGTTCCATGTTCCATTTTCATTTCAGGATCCAGGAGATTCCTGAATAAAGAAGCCACTTCATTTTGGATTATGACATTAATGCGGTAGAGAGTAAATTGCCAGAGAACTGGCAGAAACACACATGGCATTTTAAGCTTCTTCTCAGAACTGGTATGAAATTACTTCCTCTCCTGTTGTATCGGCCAGAGAAGGTCATATGGAAAAGCCCGACAAGAGAGTAAGGATCAAGTCTCTGGGTCATGTGGGAATATGCAGACAAATCCGTCTGGCAAAGCAAGGAGAGGACCTGGAACAGACAAACAGTCTGCCAGTTTATGTAAGGGTTTGCTCTTTATGGGGGTTTGTGATATTGATATGATATTTCATAATGGCGTTTCTAATTAGGTAGTGATCAACAATTATTTTAAAGATTCTAATCTAAGACATTTTATTCCTTAGGTAACTTTCAACCAAATCCCTCAAACCAAGTTCTCGTAGTTTGTATCATAACCACTAAACTACCAGGAGATGTAAGAACTGCAAAATAGCATCTATTATGAAAGAGCACATAAAAATTAGTAGAGAATAAGTTTTGGTATTTTGCCTGGGAAACAAGACTGATACTGCTACACATAATTCTCTCTATATTAAAAGGATCATTACACATGCTAAAATACGTGTAGCATGCTGTTATATAAAATATTGCTAAGTAAGGTACTTAACTTTTGAAAAGCAAAATGTTTATTTTTATATATAACTATATATACTTATATATATGAATAAGTTTATTCATTGGAAATTAGAGTTTCTGTCTCGGAGAAGCTTATCTTCTATATTCCTCTCAGCTAGTTAGCAGCCTAAGGAAGAGAAAAATCCTATGAACAGAATGTTTTAGGTGAAATACAGCTGCAGGGTTGAAATTTCATTATGATTCTATTCTATTTCCATTGCCCCACAGGAACACATATACTTAATTCATCAGAGCCCCCTTATTATCTTTGCAACACCCCCAACATCCACATCCACCCCAAGCCCATTAATATGGCCAGTTATAACATTTACAAAGTGAATCAGTCTTTCAAATAGAACAGCCCTGGCAGCATGCCTCATATGCTTCTAAAACATACACAGAAAAACTGCACAGCATGATTTTTCTCAAAAGAATAACAATAGTCTCTTTATACACCTAAAATAAGAAACCTATGTTCATGCTGATACAGTTAGGTGGTTTCGATTCCCATTCATAAGGTGATATATTGATTTGAAGATGAAATATATAACAAGTTCCTCATTTGGAAGAAGTCATCTCTACTGCCAGCTACTGTAAAATACTCTACTTTGTACAGGTAGAAGCCAGTTACTCAAAAACAATTCCAAATTAGCTTAGAAAAAAATGCAATGTACAGAAAATATTATGCTTCATTGTATACTCTCTTGACACTAACCTACATACATATATTTTTCTTTCTTTTTTTCCCCTCTTTTCAAACATCCAAATATGTTCATCCCTCTAGTGAATGAACATTAAGGTAATAATGATTGAATTTTACAAGCCCATTTATGAATACAAGTTTTTCTTATGTTATTGCCTCAGTCTTAAATAGCCTTCTCTATTTTTTCTTACATCATAACACCTTATACTAGATATATATTTTCTTTCTTGTTTTCTTTCTCCTCCTTGGATTTTTTCTCTTGCTTTTACTTAGTCTCCTGTGGTTCTTTTTCTATGCTTGTTCTTTAAATGATATTATATAACAAATATTTTTTTCAGTTTTATCCATAATGGTAATACAAAGAACTAATGCCCATGGAACACTTGCTTTAATCTTGGAAATCCCCAATGGCATTTACATGTAGTGATTCACTGACTATCCACAATAACTGCAAAAGGTAGAAATTATCATTATCTGCCAGTTACACCTGAGTGAGATAAACAATGTTAAATGAATTGTCCAGGACATTCATCTCAGATAAAGTGTACTGGATTTCATATCTAGAAAGCCTAACTCAAGGATAAGTTATTGTGTACAGTATACTTCTTATACCACCTACACCCTGTATGAATATATTCTCAGATTTCCATTTCCAACTCAGATATTTCACATGAGCTCCACCTCATGTATCTAACTCTTTACAAAAATTGTCTACTCATAAAAATAGCTAAAATTCAACAGGGTGAATACTAACTTGCTTGATTTCCCTCCACCATAGCTCCTCTGTGATGTTCTCCATGTCAGAGAAACACACCACCGATCTCCCAGATGCTCTAGTCATAGACCCAACCTTGTTTCATTCATTGCTTCCAGTCCCAAAACACGTCCTATCAATGAGGTTTCCCAAATATATCTCAAATCATCTACATCTCTCAGTCTTCATGGCCACCACCACTCTTTTGCAACTATTTAAAATATCTTCATTCATCTATCATAAGTCCATTCCATTTTCCATGATTTGACTGAGATATGTTTTAAAAATTCAAAACTGTGTCATTCCCTCTGCTTAAAACTTTTTAATGGTCCCTCACTGTATATATAAAATAAGATCCAAAAGTCTTAATGTAGTGTACAGCTTCTTCCCAAATTTTTCTCTTGGTATATCCCCAGACCCTCAATGTCACAACACTGAATTGCAGTCTTGGGTATCTTCTTCTGCACATCTTGTTTCCTCTTTTGCCTTGCCTCCCTGTGCATTGAGATGGCTTGATATTTCTTGTAAATGTAAACTACACCTATTCTATGCAATCCCAATTCTATGTATGCACCTAAGAAAAATGAAATATATGTCCAAAAAGACTTCTATAATAACTTTTGTAGCAGCTTTAACAATAATAGGCAAAATCTAAAGATAACCAAAATGTTCATCAACATTAGAGTGATGTGGTACTTTGTCTCCAAAGATGACTGCTCAATTAATCATACCTCCTGTTACTCATTCCCTTACGTTCTCCTCTTCTTTGAGTTTTGTGTTGCTCTTATAATTTGTTTTTGATTGATGGAATATACCAATTATGAAGTTTCATGATTTCCAACACTGGTTCATAAGAAGTCTTGAGCTTCCACTTGAGTCTCTTGGAACATTCTCTCTCGATACGGTCTCTCACAGAACCCAATCATGATGCTATGAGAAGTCCAAGCTACATGAACAGCCATCAGCTGGCACTCTGGCTGACAAACCAACTAAAAACCCAGCCAACGTCTAGCATCAACTGCCAGTCATGAGACTGAGCCATTTGGGACTTCTAGTCCCAGTGTCAATCTGACTGTGACTGCAGGAGAACCCTGAATGATTACTGCCCAGCTGAGCCCAGTTAATCCTCAGAACTGTTAGAGATGATAATTGCTGTTTTGTGACAATTACATAGAAACAGATAACCAGAACAAAATCATAAACAAAATATTGTATACTCATGTAATATAATGCTACACTGAAATAAAAATGAGTAAAATGATGGGCAAAAGATTCTTCACACAAAATAGTACAAACAGTTTGACTCAATTAATATTAAATTAAAAAAAAATACCAACTCATCTATAGGGACAAATCAGAACAGTGGCTGTTATGGCAGGTAGGAATGGGTTGGAAGTGGTCATGAGGTAGTTTTCTGGCATGATGAAAATATTCTATACCGTGATAAATGTGTTTGTTATGAGTGGTTATGTTTGTCAAAACTCAAGTTGTGCACTTAAGATATATGTGTTTCACACTATGCAAGTTGTATCTAGAAAATGATCATTAAACCAATAACAATCTTTTTATAACAACACCCACTAGTTGTTCCTAGATAAGTTATTAATAGCTGCACATTTTTCCTGTGCTATATAACAGCTATTATAATATTTAAGGGAGCTATGTGTATTCTCAAGACTTTCCATTTTATCAATTTAGCACAACCTTGTTCCTTTAACTATTTCTCATGTGATATATTTTCAAGTTTTTTCAATACCTGTGTACCTCTGTTTAAGTTGTCATTTATCAATAAAATTACTGTCCAAAGGCTGAACATACAATTCCAAAAGAAAGAGCCATTGTGGAGCACCACAGGATTACTGTCTCATTATGCACAGAAAAATTATTATACTGATACAAACTGTGATTTGTTTCAGTTTTGTCAAATTCATGATGTCCATAGTAAATTAAAAAGAAAAACCTGAGGGTCTTTGTTTACCTGTATTAATTGCTCTCTCTCATCATCTTAATTTTCATTCTTGAAATAAGTGGCTCCTTCTACATAGCAGTTCTGAAATAATTTTTTCATGCCCACATTTGCTTACATCCCAAACTACATTACACGCCATGCTCTGAGCTCTGTAAATATCTCTTGAATTTAACATATTGTTATGAATTCATTAAGCAAAAGGAGTAGCGTATTGGACATATTATATCTCTAGCAATCAACACCATCTTAAAATTCCCTTGTGACCAAAAATTATTATTATTATTGTAATTTTTAGATATTCACCTACAAGTTATAATCATCAAAATGCACCAGAATGCAAACAGACAGATTCTGGCCAGTAGGTCAAAATTCAATAAATGAAATAATAACTATAAGCAATAACCACAGGCTGTGGAACATTTCAGGTTTTATATTTTAGGAACGTGTGATCTAAAACACATGAAACATATGTACACTGGAATACTGGAATAATGAAAGCATCATAACAACACAATTCAAATTTCTTCACAGTTCCTTAAGGGGATATTGACATTATCTTCAAAAAGCCCTTCAGATAACTATGCATAAAGTCTATGAAAGACTTGTATTAAAAACACTGAAAAAAAAATGTTTCCAGGAATTAAAACACATTTATCAGATTTAGATATTGCTTATTTACATTTCTATGAAATTTCATGGTAAATGACAGTTTATTTTTCTCCACATCTGATATGAATCTAGCATCATTTCTTTCATAACAGAAGTTTTGAATAACTACTTTTATATCTGTAAATATTCCTGTTTTCTTTTTGTCTTGAGAGACATTGTTCATTTCAGTGTCCTTAGGTCAGTAACCACCCCTAACACCAAATTGCATCATTTAAAAGATTAACATGAAGACAAATATGATTTAAAAATTTTAGATAAAATATGTTTGAAAATATAAATTAAATTTTTAACTAAGAATGAGATAACCACATACCATTTGAAAGCCCAACATTAACTGAATACTACATACAGAAATACATTTTTAAAAATCTGACAAATGAAGGAAATATGTAATATAAAAATAACAAAATTGCAAGTCTCAACCATCATAATTTAATATGCATGTTATGCCTAAGTAAATAAAACAGTTTAAGCTATAAAAGACTTGCAAAACAAAGAAAAATCTGAGTAAATAATTTACTTTGGAAATGTTACCTTTTCCAATGTTACCTTTTCAAAGCATTATGAACATCATAGCTCTCCAAGATCATGTAGCATAATAAAGTTTCCATGATATAATTTTACTTTACCTTTCTTAATTCTTAATTTTGATGACATATAGGAAAAAGAAAAAAAAGAAATACAGTGGTAAAAAGGAGGGAAAGAAGAGAGGAAAAAAAGCAAAGAAAAAGAAAGAAAATTCTGATGTCTGTTTACATAGACATTTATTAAAGTCTCTACATATGTAAATTTAAAAAACAAATTATAAACTAGACTGGTCTACAATACAGCTAATTATTCCTTCTGCTAAATTATGAGCATTTCTTGTAATCTTATATTAATTTTCATTTGAAGCCAATTATACTTCCTCTTCAAATTGTTAAGCCAGATGATTCAAAACAAGGATTTTCTAAGCTTCAGATTAACACATGCTCACTAGCTCATTTGAAATGAAATGAAAAATTAACTTCTTTCCAGCACCTTCCAAACCTATTTCTCTCACTGAATCCTCCATCCTATTTAATGGCATACAATATGGCATTCACCCCAGAAGAAAGCCTATAATTGTTCTTGACATCTTTTTCACTTTTTCTTTATCCAATTTGCAACAAATTACTCTGTATTTCATCTGCTAAATATCATGGGACATAAATGATTATAATCTGAGCCACCGCCACTAATCTAATAATTTCATACATACAAATGTCTTCTGAACTTTATCCTCTAAAATTAAAACCAGACCTTGTCAGTTCTCTTTCAAAAGTGCTTGATGCTTCTACACTCTATTCATGACAAAAATCCAAATTATTTTGTAGGATATAAAGTTCCCTGGAATTGCAACCTCTGCTTCTTTGATATACCTCACAAACCAAAGTTATCATCGATCTAATTTGGTGTCTCATCATACAATTCCCTCTTGGATCAACTCCCACACATGAATTCTCCCTCACTTTTTTCATACCTGACTAGCTCCTACTCATCCAACTATCAATTCTAATGAACTCCTTAAGGAAGCATTCCCTAGCATTCCCAGATGATTTAGAATACTTTTATAATTCTTCCTTAGTCCTCAGTGCCTTCATATGCGTAACACTTATCAAAATATATGGTAACTTTCTGTATAATAACTGTTTATGACAATAAAATCTAAAATTCTTGAGAAATAGCCTGAATTTTATTTCTGAATTCCTAGCATCTGTCTCCATGCTACATAAACACCAGTAACTGGAAAGGTGTTTTTGAATTAACAAAGAAATCCTTGAATAAAGAGTTGAATAAATAGAATTGTGCATTAAAAATAGATTAAGAAAAAATTCCATTTAGGATAAAGACAGACTACATAAATTTGATCATCTCTCTGTTGAAGATTTACTAAGCCAGGATAACAGAAAGTCAAAAACCGACCCTGTTAAACCTGACATTTGTAACTACCATTATCATCTGGGGCTTTGCCAATTCAAGCTGGTGCTTGAAGGCTAAAGGAAATTCTTGACATTCTTTGGAGGCTAGGTTGACAGAACTAGAAGTCAAAACCAAGAAGAGACTCTGAAGGATTGCATCCTTGAAGTAATGGAAAAACAGATATATTTCAGATATTCATAGGGGATTGTAGCTCATCTTTAATTCATACCAATTTCTAAAATTAGATCCTAACAAATAAAAAATAATACAATAAAATTCATTATAACATTTATATCTAACAACCCCAATTTAAATAGGTTAATTTGTGTCTAGCAAATGTAAATTTAGATATTATCTGGAGGAACATAATGCTGTCATATACCTCAAGTTACCTCCATGGAAATTTTATAGTACAAGAGCCATCATACAACAAAAAATAATAAGAAAAAGAAAAGACAAAATGACCCAAGGAAGCAGAAGAAATTATATAAAGTACAAACAGAATCACAGGATGTCTCCAGATTTAGGAGTTAGCAAAAACAGACAAAATCAAAAATCAAAAACAAAACCAGATAAATTTTAGAAACATGTTTAAAATATTAAAGCGTAAATTAACAAATTTATCACAGAATTGTAATCTAAAAAATCAAATGGGAAATCTTGAATGAAATGATAATATAAACCAAACAAACAAAAAAAGAAATCAGTAAATGTTTCTAAATATATATTAGACAGAATTGTAAAGAGAATTAGTACAGTGGAAGATAGGTTATAATAAAAATATCAAAATCAACCACAGAAAAACAATATGAAGGAAAATACAAGTATAAAAGGTTTAAGGAGACAAAAAAAGGTCCAATATACATTCAACTCATTCTCCAAGAGGAGAGGAGAAAAAGTAGCAAAAGTAATTGTTGAACACACAATATCTGAGACTATTCCAAAGGTGAAGAGATAGTTTCTTCAAGGAAGCAAGAGTTAGATTGATAGCCGTCTTTTCAAAAGTAACAATAGAAGCCAGAAGACAATGTTTAAAGAAAATAATTGAAAACTCAGAATTCAACACACAACAAAATATTCTTCAGGATCAAAAGTAGCATATTTTTTTTTTCCTAAGAGACAGTAACTGAGATAATTGGTCAAAAGTAGTCCTGGACAACAAGAACAAAATTATAAAAGTGCTTCAAGTGATAATAGTAACAGCATATGGAAGTAGAGGGATAAAGGGAAAATGAAAAAAATTTGAAAAATATACTTGGTAATGATGAACTTGATGATTCAGACTAACTCTTTTGACTGAGAACAACTAGAAAAGCTTTATAAATATATGAAGATCTTAAAAACTTGAGTAATCCAACCAAAAAGTGAGGGTTTGTGGGTCTAAGATATGTAAAAAGAACAAAGCTTAAAGAAGCCGGTCTGGCATTAGGAATTGTTTTTGCATTACCAGCATCCGACAATTCCTAATAAGGCACTGAGAGCCTTAAAATGTCTATTTAGAATACACTGAAAGAGGGATGCACAGGTGGCTCAGTTGATTAAGTGTCTGACTTTGGCTCAGGTCATGATCTTGGGTTCGTGAATTTGAGCTCCACATCAGGTTCTCTACTGTCAACACAAAGCCTGTGTTGGGCCCTCTGTATCCCTCTCTCTTCACCCCTCCCCTGCTTATGCTTTCTGTCTCTCTCAAAATAAATAAACTTTTAAAAAAATCATAAGTCGAGGGTAAAAATCTGGCATCAGACCCTATGATTTAAATTCAGCTCCCACAGCAACACATTACAAGAGTAAAGGTGAACTAGAAAGGAGAAACTTTAAAAATTATTCATATGGAATAAGGTCCAGGTTAATTCATTATTTTATTAAATTTCTCATTGAATTAAACTAATTTTAACACCTCTACCCCACTGTCAGTCAAAAGCAAAAGTAAATCCTCTAAAGGGGAATATAACAAAATATCATATAATTTCAAAATATTTATACAATCATTAAAATAAAATGTATGCCTGTCAAGTACAATTCATAGAACTCAAAAATAACTATATATATAATCACAAAAGTTGTGATTAAAAAATAAAAAAAAGATTATCATTTCACATAGATATACAGGAGAGCCAATGAAATTATCAGACACAGAAAGTTATATTCAAATAAAATTTAACGATTTAAATGTATGTATACAGGAAGGTTGTAGGCAATATTAATTAATTAAATATCTATCCCATTTCAAGAATTCAGAAAAAAAGAATACTGGATTTAATAAAAGTAGAGAAAAGTAATAGAAAATAGTACATTAATTAAAACTAAAAATATAATAAAATGGTCATACTAAAAGTTTATTTGTTAAAATTATTAATTTATCTCCCTATCTCTTTCAGCCCCTACCCTTCTCACACACATATGCACATGTGTGCTCTCTTTCTCTCTCACTGTCTCAAAATAAATAAACATTTACAAAATAATAATAATTAAGAGTACACATAATGTCAATTTAAAAAAATTAGGACATCACTACAGTTCTGATATACACTAACAATACCCAAAGAAGCTTTAATTTGAAGAGCATTTTTTTCCAAATAAATTTGAAAACTTAGGGGCGCCTGGGTGGCTCAGTCGGTTAAGCGTCCAACTTCGGCTCAGGTCATGATCTCGCGGTCCGTGAGTTCGAGCCCCGCGTCGGGCTCTGTGCTGACAGCTCAGAGCCTGGAGTCTATTTCCTATTCTGTGTCTCCCTCTCTCTCTGACCCTCCCCTGTTCATGCTCTGTCTCTCTCTGTCTCACAAATAAATAAACGTTAAAAAAAAATTAAAAAAAAAATTGAAAACATAAAAGAAATAAAAAAAATTCTTTTAAAAATGTAACAACTGGAACTGGAAGAAAAAAATCGTGAATATTAAAAAAAAAAAACTACTACATAAAATTGAATTTACAATTAAACTCCTCCTTAAAATTCTTACAATTCCTACAAGACTCTCTATCTCAGGTTACTAGGCATACCACTCTTAAGATTCCTGGAGGAAGAGAGTGACAGAAGAAATGTGAAGAGGAAATACAAATTCAATTTTTTCAAAGAAATTTTTAAAATTTATTTATTTTGAGAGAGAGTAGGCATGAGTGGGGAAGGGGTGAAGAGAGAGGGAGAGAGAGAATCAGAAGCAAACTTCCTGCACTGTCAGTACAGAGCGTTATGTGGGGCTCAATCTCACGAACCATGAGATCGTGATCTGAGCTGAAATCAAGAATCTGCAGCTTAAATAACAGAGCCACTCAGACATCCTGCATTCAATTTTTAATTTCAGTTTCAAAATGAGGATTTCAAAACTTGTAACAAAACATAACAGTTTGAGAAAAATACTTTTGCATTTCCAAAGGCTAAATTTTCAAAAGCCTAAATCTGAAGGTCCCAGTGCCTAATATATATAAAATAAAACTGAAAAGGGGGCAAACTATAAAATAATAAAAATCAGTTTCTCTACAATAGTCAAAATAATGTTAATTAAATTGGGAGGATGAAGAAGGAATCCATAAGAGTGTAGAAATTAAGACAAACTTAGGGAGACAAAACCAATTTCGTAGTATGCAGGCAAGTGTAGGAATTACATTCTCCAGTGTGCTTTCAAAGGCACACTCTCTGCCTCCAAAAACTATAGGCTATATTTATTGCTCCTTTCTACAAATCCCCAGGAATTTAGATACTAAAATGGGAATATGGGAAACATGCACATTGACAGAAAGAATACGAGATGACTTGGTTTCCCCTCCACTACATGGAAATGGTCTGTCCTCAGCACAGTGATGCTTGAGATAGAAAGTAACAATCACTGGACAAAGGTACTTTCAGGAACACCTAAATTTATAGTCTGTGAAATTTATACTCAGTTAATACTTAAAGAAATGTGATAACTGCTTTCAAAGAAACACACTGGATAATGGAATGGAAAGTACTAAAGAGATCTATGTCAACTGTTGGTTAGGTGGAGTGTTACATCAGGATTCTTACTTGTAGGCAATAGAAGCTGACTTTGACTGAATAAATAGAAAAGGATATTGACTAGCTTGGAATTCTTGGAAGACTGAAGAACTAGGTTGAGGCTAAACTTCCAGAACCATCACAACAAAACATGGCAAAAGAGCACTGAAAAGGAAATTGGGAATGCCAAGCAGTTCTAAGCCAGGAACTAAGCTTGACTATTTAAACTTGAGTACCAAAGCTATTGTGTGCAAGGAACAATACTGGAACAACTTGCTGCCTTAAAAAAAATGGATACCTCACCTACAGCTTTTGCAAAACAAACAAGCAAAGAGCAAAACAAAACAATAAGCAAATAAAACCTAAAGAAATAAAAATGAAAAGATTCTAAGCAATGGCTTTTGCATTCTCATTTGCTCATACCTGAAGTGAAAAATATTAATTAGGGTACATATACCAGCTGCTGCCACAAAGATGCAAATATAAAAGTGGCTCAAAAAACAATTCTCTCAGGCAATAAAATTCGGAGTGCAAGTAGCTTGAGCTGACATGACAGCTGTATTTTAGGAGACCAAATTCCTTAATCTTGCATGCTGCTCTTCTCAATATAGGGCTCTATTATTATGTCTACCAGTTCAAAGGGATATGAAAGACATGGGAGGAGGATATCTTCCTTTCCTTTCAAGGGCACTCTTGCTCACCTGCCATTTGCTAGAACCTAGTCCCTAAACATCACCACAAGGGAGCTTGGACAGCATGAACAGATATGCTGTACCATGTGCCCAGGTAACCCCTGTTACTACAGAAGAAGGGGTGAGGATAATCGGGGGAAAGCATTAGCAGTCTCAGGCATAAGAAGTCTGATATAGACATGTTTAACTGGTGGGATTGAGTCATATGTCTGTGACTCACTCTCAAGGGAGCCGAGGAGAATGTGTATTTTGGTTTCCACACTGGGGAAGTGGAAATCATAAGTAAGGAATTCTCCAAACAGGAAATGTGTTCAAAAGATGCTGAGCAGCCAGAAAGGATGGCAAATATTCATGAGATAGAATCCTTTAAGAAGGTAACATTCACAATCAGATGTAGAGGAACAAAATGAAGCAGCTTTGAAGATTTGTGGGAAGGTCTAAGAAGAAAATATACCAAAAGCAAAAGATGTAAGGTTGGAAAAAGGCTTGCTGTATTTAAGGAATATCATGTAAAACATGGTTGATAGAGCATAATTTCTAGAGTAAAAGAAAATAAAGTTGGAGAAATAGGTAGGAACCTTTAGGCTAGGGCAAGTAATATAAATTTAATGTAAGGTGAATGGCACACCACTAAGAGAGTAACATAATCAAAATTTTTCTTTAAAATAATCATCCTGGGGTGCCAGGGTGGTTCTGTCAGTTATGCTTCCACCACTTGGTTTCCATTCAGGTCATGATCTCATCGTTCTTAAGGTCAAGCCCTGCCTTGGGCTCTGTACTGCTGTTGTGGAGCGGCTTGGGATTCTCTCTCGCTCGCTCTCTCTCTCTCTCTGCCCTTCACCCCCACCTCTCTCAACATAAATAAATTAAAAAAATAATCACCCTGATTTGGGGGTGCAAGTGAATTACTGACAAGCAAGAGAAGAAGTGAGTGGACAAATCAGGTGGGAAAGTGCTGCTGTAATCTTGGTGAGATATGATTGAAGTTTGGCAGATATGTTCAGTGTATCAATTCTGTACAACTAGATAGAGGTCAGAGAAACTACTTTTTAAAGTTTATTTATTTATTTTGAGAGAGAAAGCAAGAGAGAGAGCAGGGGAGGGGCAGAGAGAGGGAAAAACAGAATCCCAGATTCTCCCAGCATCTGTGCTGTCAGCACAGAGCCAGACGCGGGGCTTGAACACAGGAGCTGTGAGATTGTGACCTGAGCTGACATTAAAAGTTGGACAGTTAGCCTAGTGAGCCTCCCAGGCACTCTTATTTTTAAAATATAACACAAGCTCCCTTTTAATTTGTATTTATATTCTCCATGTTAATGTCAAATATCCTTTGATTCACAATGTTCAGCTCAAATGATTTTATTCTGAGCTACTAACAAAAACAAAGAACACATACTGAGCATTTCTACCGTGTCAGATGCTCTCACTCTGTAGAGAGGAGGAAGCAAAAAAATAAAAACTACTCATTCAAGGTCATTAATAAGTGTGCAGTTAACCAGCATTTGACTGGTAGGCATTAGAGGATTCACTATCAAACCAACTATCTTCAAGTTCAATATTTTTCCCAGGGAAACAGACATATCTCAATAAAGTAATTTGTTATATACCTATATCAAAAGTATTTTTATGAGTTAGTAACTCAATTCCCTCCCTCCTTATGTTAGCAATAATTTTGTGATGATGAAGACATATAAAATATATTATTATAATATAAAAATTATGAATAATTTTAACTCTTGATCATTAATACATTTAAAATTGTAATGTTAAATCAGCATACAATATGCAGTATAGGGACACTTTGTCTAAACTGTAGATGGACCAAACTGTGCACATGAGTGTGTATGTAAAGATTCTGAAAGAGTTCAGAATCTCTCTTTTTCCTAATAGAAAACAATAAAAGAATAAGATTATATGGGCTAATTCATAGCAGTTAGTTATTAGGGTTCCTTTATCATACTAGGGTAACATAATTGGGAAAAAGGCAATATTTACCAGTTTTTATACAATTTCACATAATGTACCATTTATTCAATTGTGTATCAATTCAATAAATCTTTATTGGTTGCCTTATCCAATAAGAAAAATGGGAAAATAAGTCAGTCAAATTCAGGAAAACAAATAATAAGAAGATAAATTAATCAAAATTAAGAATTCCAAAAGTGATAAATTCTAGGGAAAAAATAAAGCTAAGTAATTTCTTAGAGACCAAAGTAAGACACATCTCACTGGATATTTTAGATACATTGTCTGAAAGTCCACTCCTTTAGTAACATCTCATGAAAGCCCTAAAACATAAGAGATGTTTCATGAACATCTAGGGGAAAGGGTATCAAGGATCAGGGAAAGCACCCACAAGAGCCACAATAGAGGGACCATGTGGGGCAAGATTGAGAGATAGCAAGGGATTACAGCATGCTGGAGCACAGTGTGAGAGAGGAAGAGAGAAGCTTGAAGAATGAGAAGAATTGAGGTAATACTGAAGAAAACATCTGAACTGTATTCCTGTTTTATCAGAAATCCTTTGGCAAGTCTTAAGCAAAAAGGGACTGATGTGATTTATATTTTTCAATGCACACTTGGGCTGCTATCTGGAGTGTGGAAGAAGAGCAACAATTGAGGAGGCTCTCTGGAATTGGCCCAGATTAAAGATGACAGCCAGAGGCTGGGACAACGATGACAACTTTAAATGATTTAGTAAAGACTGGACAGGAGCAGGTTTGGTCCTGGAGGGGTTCACAGGTAGGAGGAAAGTGAGGATGCAGTTCAAATGATCTACGTGGAAGAGATTTAGACAGAACATCTTAATTAAATTATATGACTGACTACCATAAGTAACTCAAAGAAAGTAACTTGTTTATGTCATTTTAAACATAAATTAGGCACATATGTGTGCAACAAATTAACATTTAAACCACAGTTTCATTACAAACTACTCACAATAAATGAATATTCACATTTTACTCCTTGCACATATTATTTGTACTAAATGCACAAAAATGACAAACATATAATCTCCAAAAGTACTCTAATCCTTTGCCCTACTGTCATGTGAGATATTAGCCTATTATATCCTTGAGATAGAACTCTCATCAGTGCCAAAAGGCTGGCGGATATATTCAGCATATCAATTCTACTCAACTAAATGAGGTCAGTGAAGGTTTTTTTTTTTTTTCAATATAATACAAATCCCCTTGTATTTGTATTTATATTCTCCATGTTAATGTAAAATATACTTTGATTCACAATATTCAATGTGAATGATTTTATTCTGAGTTCCTAAATTCCAAGTTGTGACTAAACCTAAATGGACTTGTCCATTGTGATCATGCATTCCCACTGACTGTGAATCCTTGAGAGAATTGTGATCATTATCATTAACATCTAATATTACTACATTTAATAAGCACCTGCATATTCAAGGAACATGGAATTTATGGACATGTTTGCTGATTTAACTGGGTTTTGTTTGTTTATTTGTTTGTTTGCTTTGGGAACTTTGGCCATCACACCACCGATTAGTTAAAATTAAAAGACTAAGTGCAATATACAGTGGTTATATATGTATAGTGTGTATTGGGCACAAAACCAAACTACTAAAATAATTCGGTCTTTAAATATTTAGTTCTTTAACACATTGGCCATCATTCTGAAGATGCAACTTATTTCAATGACACTGTTTAAATTTGACTAGAAATCATTGTCATTTCTTTAGGAATCAGAGGTAGTTGTAGCATTTTATTTATTAAATTAAACCCCTCAGGTGTCAGCATTATAGTTATTATGATCATAATGAAGTAACAGCTGTGGAAGGCACGTGAACTTTCAGAAAAGATGACCATTTGTAGTTCACTGACTCTTGTACCTTGTTCTAAGCTTTTAAAATTTTCTTTTCCTTTCATCTCCCTAATGACCGAATGTCCTGGCATTATGACTAATTGAACTGTATGCTTCAAAAATTAATTTTAGGGGCGCCTGGGTGGCTCAGTCAGTTAAACATCTGACTTCAGCTCAGGTCATGATCTCACATCTTGTGAGTTCTAGCCCCACATCAGGCTCTGTGCTGACAGCTCAGAGCCTGGAGCCTGCTTCAGATTCTGTGTCTCCCTCTCTCTCTCTTCCCCTCCCCACTCACACTCTGTCTTTTCTCTCAAAAAATAAACATTAAAAAATAAAAAAATATATAAATTAATTTTATAAGCTGCATCATAATGTATTAATGAATCATTTTAGTACATTTTAAATTACTACTGCAAAACAATTTTCACCAAATATTTATGTTCCATAATTATAGAAATATGTCTCCTTTAAATAAAATAATATTTGGACTAGACAATTTCATAAATAGCTTACTGTTGATTTAAGACTCTCATTAATGAAAAGCTTCATTCATTTTATTATTAATTTCCTAAGAACTTATCTTATTCCAGTATCTCTTTTAAGTACTTTTGCATATATCATTTCATTTAGATTCAACAGACAAAAAGAAAATCAAAATACCTCTGAGCTGGGTACTATTTTATCCCAATTTCACAGAAAATGAAACTGAAGCCTAGAGAAGTTAAGTTCTTCTCTAATATGACAGAGGTATCACTGGCACAACCAAGATTTTAAATGGGGCAGTTTGACTTCAGAGATAACACTCTTAGTAACTACATTTAAATACCCATGTTATTAATACCAAATTGCATTTCAGTGGACTTCTGTATAAATTTGAGCAACTGTGTCATATTTTTAAAGAATTATAAAAGGGATGATGGATCATTAATCCAGTACTAAAATTTCTGACTGACTGAAAAATATTTTTCATATTTATATAATAAATGCCAGGTTTTTAAGAATTCTAGATTTGTACACCTGAGGCAGTTGCTGCTTTTCAACTGTAAAGATTCCTCTGTAAACCTTGCCTCTCTAGCATCATCCAAATACAACACACAAAGATCTACAGCACCTTATCTGTAACAATTTAACAGACCACATCTGAACAACATTATCTGAAGAAAGGCCACTAAAATAACCAAATCATGTCAGTAGGGAAGGGATTCTGCTGTCTCCAGGTGATCTGGCAGAGAGTACATGTGTCACAATGATGGGCATGCACAGCAGGTATGTCATAGGTCCCCAAGACCATCCTCAGGATCAATATTTCATGAAGCACTCTTATAACTCACCGTTAGAGTTTATTACAGTCTAAAGAAACATTAAACTTAGGCAAGGTAAAAGATACATGGGATAGAGTCAAGGAGAGAACAGACGCAAGCTTCCATTCACCCTCTCCCATGGGAGTATATGAACTGTGCTTAATCCTTCCAAAAATGGTGGGTAATAACAATGTTGCCACCTAGGGAATCTAACCTGAGCCTTGATTTTCAGGGTTTTTGCTGAGATTTGGTCTTATAAGTATGTAATGCCTGTGTGACTAACTTTAGTTACTCAGTCTCCACCCTCCAGCCCCTCCAGAGATCAAAATGGTACACTGCAACCCAAGGCTCCTGACATAAATCACATTGCTATCATGAATTTCTGGCATGGTCCAGGGCCACAGGTATACAAAGACACTCTAATCAGGCAGAATATTTTAAGGATATTATAAGTTCTTAAATTTGTCTCCTAAAAGTGGGTCAAGGAGCTATGTTCTCATTGGAAGGTACAGGGTTTGAACATTTCTAGCTTTCTGAGTTAATAATTTATTGCATGGCAACACACACATGCACACTCACACACAAACAAAACAATCTCTACTTTGGAACAAATTAATAATACTTGGAGATTATAGGAAGTATCTTGATACCTAAGTTGACATAATAAAGGGCAGAAGAGGTTTAACTAAGTTGAGACAAATCAAGTAGATACAGTTACAGAAAATTCATGCTCTGGATATGCTGAAGTAGAGGAGATGCTGTGCATGAAAGCAGTCAATTGTTGATGTCTGACAGCTTGAGAGAAGTGTATGAGATGATCTACACACACACACACACACACACACACACACACACACACATAAACCTATATAAGATTGTTCTGTGTGCTCTAGTAAGGCCATAGACGCCTAGAACAGTTATACTCCTAGGATAGACTGCTGGTAAGAAATACGCCATAGAATTCTGCATAAAACTCAACCTAGCAACTATTTAAGATTACTGTTACCTTCACTCATTCACCCAGGTTCTTCCTCATTTATTAAATATCCAAGAAGATTTCCTTTTATTTAAACTAAACAAACAAACAGGAAAAAAGTAATATAACCATACACAGTATTAAAAAAGGGTAAGCAGGAGGGAAATGCTGAACAACTGAAATACACAAAAACAAATAAAAACCACATATGTGTGCATGTACATGGGCGTGTAGAAAGATTATGGCAGAGAAGAAGTAAAAAAAAATAATATTATAGAAAGTTAAATATACTAACATAAAGATGTCTTTGATGTTATAAAACTGTAGAAATAAAAAGCTTTCTTCCTAGGGGCGCCTGGGTGGCGCAGTCGGTTAAGCGTCCGACTTCAGCCAGGTCACGATCTCGCGGTCCGTGAGTTCGAGCCCCGCGTCGGGCTCTGGGCTGATGGCTCGGAGCCTGGAGCCTGTTTCCGATTCTGTGTCTCCCTCTCTCTCTGCCCCTCCCCCGTTCATGCTGTGTGTCTCTCTCTGTCCCAAAAAAAATAAATAAACGTTGAAAAAAAAATTAAAAAAAAAAAAGCTTTCTTCCTATAAATGGTAGCTCAAAAAAAGGAGATAATAACTGAGCAAGCACAAAACAAGGAACAGAAATTAAGGTTGTATTAGAAGAATGTGAAAGAAAAATAGACATATATTGTTACATATAGAACAGGTATGAAGAAACTAAGCAAAATTTTTAAAACAGGTTTCTTAAAATATTAGAAAGAAATGTATAGATACAAAAATAACCCAAAATACGAATTTTAACATCTCTCCCAAAAAGATACAAAATGAAACAAACCAGTCAAATATACAATTCAATATGATGTACCTAAAATGGACAAAAATAAATCTTTGGTTTAAAAGTTCATGGGAAAAAATGATCAACAACACTCATTCCATCTTGACCAACACAAAAAGTTAATCAGGTACTACTGATACCTCAGCCATGAAACTTCCCTCCTGTGTATTCCTCTAATTTGAATCCAGGAAACCATGGTAACAAGAGTGACACCAGAATTCTAGTTTTCATTTAGGTACCATCTATCCCCAAATTTTCATTCTGCAGTGAACTATGTTGGGCAATATTTTTTAATTGAGGTAAAATCTGAAATATAATATTTCAGATGTACAACATTATAATTGGGCATCTGTATGCACTACAAAGTGATCCCCACCAAAATTCTAGTTACTGTCACCATAGCTCCACCTTTTGACCGCTTCACCTTTTTTTGCCCATCCTCCAATTCCCTTTCCTTCTGGTAACCATCAATTTGTTCTCTGTATCTATGTGTTTGTTTTTGTTATGTTTTGTTTGTTTTTTTTTAATTCCACATGAGTGAAATCATGAAGCATTTGATATCCCCCTGTGACTTACTTCACTTAACATAACACCCTCAAGGTACAGAGTTGTCATAAATTATAAGAGTTCATTCTTTTTCTATAAGTGAATAGTATTTTGTTTTATAAATATATATAGTATATATATTACATATATTCTACATCCTCTTCATCTATTCATCTGTCAATGGACACTTAGGTTGTTTTCATATCTTGGCAATATATTATAGGTAATGCTGCAATAAACATAGGGGTGCATATATGTTCTTGAATTACTGTTTTCATATTCTTTGGATAAATACTGAGAAGGGTAATAGCTGGGTAATTGGTAGATATATTCTTAATTTTTTGAGGAATCTCCTTACTATCATCAATATTGGCTACATCAATTTACATTGCCACTAATAGTGTACAAGCATTCCCTTTTCTCCACGTCCTCTTCAACACTTGTTACTTCTTGTCTTTTTGATAACAGCATTTCTAAAAGGCATGAGCTGATACTCTCATTATGGTTTTGATTCATTATCTCCCTAATAATTAGTGATGTTGAACATCTTTTCATGAGCCTGTTGGCCATCTTTTGTTTCTTTGAAAAAATGTCTTCTCAGGGGCACCTGGTTGGCCCAGTCTGACTCCTACTTTTCGCTCAGGTCATGATCTCAGTTCATGAGATCAAGCCCCACCTTGGGCTCTGCACTGACAGCACTGAACTTGCTTAGGAATCTCTCTCTGCCTCTCCTTAACCTGTGCTCTCTCTCTCTCAAAATAAATAAATGAACATTAAAAAAAAAAAAGAAAAGAAAAATGTTCAGATCATCTGCCCAGTTTTGACTGGATATTTTTTTAATTGTTGGACTGTATGAGTTCTTTACATATTTTGAATATTAATGCCTTATTAGGTATATTTGAAAATATCTTCTTCCATTTAGTAAGTTGTCTTTTCATTTGGATGATAAATTCCTTCATTGCACAGAAGGTTTTTAGTTTGATGTAGTCCCATTTGCTTATTTTTTATTTTGTTTCCCCTGTTTTGGAGTCAGATCCACAAACATATCACCAAGACTAATAAGAATTTAATTTCTTATTCTCAAAATATAAAAACATAATATAAAAGAAATAAAAAAACAAAATCTCTCTCTTTGGTCTGAATTATTTAAATTAATGATCCTTTGTGTCAAGAGCATTATCTTTTCAGTTTTCACAATTATGACCTTTGTCCAGAGAAACAAACATTTAAAGATGAAAACGAATTATTTTATAGTCAAGCAAATTCAATGAATAATTACTCACAGAGATGTACCAGTTATTTAAAAGGCCATTATTAATATTCAAGAAACTAATACATGTTGATATTATAATTTAATGCCCAAATGACATTTTGAGTTAACATTTAAGTGTTACCCCAGATTTTCCGGAGAAAATTGGGACATATGGTCAGCCTAGCTATAAACCAGTTTAGATGTTTTGCATAAATTTCACAACTTTATGAATATCTTATTATTATCCCCATTAGATAAATGAGACTATTAAACCCTAGAGATTAATGATTCATACAAAGTCTAAGTCAGTGTTGGAGCAGGAATCCCAATCAAGTACTAACTCTGATGCCAAGGCCTGCAGTCTTCAAAATAATCTTATGTTGATCTATAACTCGTTCAAGATAATAGATATATTTTTAAATATCACAGTGATTGGGGCACTTGGGTGGCTCAGTCAGTTAAGTGTCTGACTCTTGGTTTCGCTCCGGTCATGATCTCACAATTCGTGTGTTTAAGCCTCCTGTTGGGCTCTGTGCTGACAGCACGGAGGCTGCTTAGGATATTCTCTCTCTCTCTCTCTTTCTCTTTCTCTCTGTCTCTCTCTGTCTCTCTGTCTCTCTCTCTCTCCCTCCCTCCCTCCCTCCCTCTCCCGTTCTGTCTCTCAAAATAAATAAACTTAAAAAAATCACAGTGATGGCATAATTTTTCATGTTTTTAATTTCTTGCAAAGCCATAAATAGAACTGTGTATAAAAAAATTTCACTTTTGTTCCCTCAAAAGCAATGTAATAGATAAAATAATTGCACACAGTCCCTGACTTATAATGGTTCAATCTACAATTTTTTTTTTTAAATTTTACAATGGTGCAAAAATGATACACATTCAGTAGAAACCATAGTTTGAATTTTGAGTTTTTTTCTTTTTCCTTTTGAATTTTGATCAAGTGCCCAAATGCTGGTTAGCGACAGTTAAGCCGCAGCTCCTAGCCAGCCATGCAATCACCAGGGTAAACAACTAATACACTGACTACCATTCTGTACCAATACAGACATTCCAGTTTTCACTTTCAGTATGGTATTCAGTAAGTTACATGATATATTCAATACTTTATTATCAAATCAGATTTAGATGATTTTTAGATGATTTTGCCCAACAGCAGGCAATGTAAGTGTTCTGAGCAAGTTTAAGGTAGGCTAGGCTAAGCTATGATGTTTGGTGGGCTAGGTGATGTATTAAATGCATTTCTGACTTCTAATATTTTCAGTTTATAATGGGTTTATTGGCGCATAATCTGATCATAAGTCTATGAAGATCTAAATACATATAAGTATCAGAATTGTTGAGGTATCTATAGTTACATGGAGAATTGTCAGGGGGAAAAGTTAATAAGAAAAGTTCCATGAAATATAAGCTATTTAGGTTTGTAGCATGAATACTTTAGGGGAAAGTCTATTACAACACAAGGTTCTTGTTTGATTTGGTGACTGTTCTATCATTTGAGCTTGAACAAGTCAAATCCCTGGATGTTCCTAGAATGGGGAGAGCTGCTCTATTTATTTAGCAGATTTCCTACCCCTGCTTACTAGAGCTCTCAAGGCCTACTCTATAAAGGAAAAAAGTAAAAAATAATAATGATAATAAGTTCAATTTGGTTAATAAGGAAAGAGGTACTTCCTTATCATGACTAAAATTAAGATTAGAATCAGTCAGAAATTACTGGCCTGTTTGTGTGTGTGCGCGCGTGCATGCATGTGTGTTTTCCAGAGGGTTCAGTTATGACTTCTGTTTTTGAGTGTCTTATTCATTTCAGCCATGTCTTGCAAACTCTGCAGTCTTTCTCTGTTATTATCAGATCAACATCTCAGCTTGTAATGCTATGATGCTATGTGATATACAAAAACACGACAAATAACTATTTTAAATAGCAGTATCCATCAACATTACCAGAACTACAAAATGTGTTAGAAAAGAATAGATGACATCAACTTTATTTCTTGTTCAGATTATTTACAGAACTGGGACCGGTTTCAAAAGTTATTGTATAGTAATCTTTCTAGACAAAAAAAAAAAAATCTTTCATAAAATCAGTAGAGCACCAAATAAGATTTCAAAGAACTATAAAACCAAGTGGGTTCAATGGGTGGGATACAAAAAAAAAAAAAAAGGCAGTATTAAAGGTTTGCCTTGCATTGAAATATTTTTATGTCAAATCTAACTCTTTGGACTATAGTGGTATACTAAGTGTATATCTCCGCACATATGATTCTCTGCTCTAAACAAATAGCAATAATAGATAAAACATAGAGACAACAAAAAGTCCATAAATGTCCTTTACGAATTTTTCTGACTACCAGAAAACTCACAGCAACACAAAGCAGTGAGTTTTGCTCACTCTGGGTCTGTTGAGCT
Source organism: Lynx rufus (assembly GCF_022079265.1). Classification (NCBI taxonomy): domain Eukaryota; kingdom Metazoa; phylum Chordata; class Mammalia; order Carnivora; family Felidae; genus Lynx; species Lynx rufus. The sequence continues at coordinate 31,974,518 of NW_025814823.1, read as the reverse complement.
CTTAGTCTACAGAGAAAATGGTGAATAGGAGCTCAAATGTATTAACAGAAAATAAATTTTCTAAGTCATATGGGGCTCCAACACTCACTTCTTGAAGCCAGTAGTTGGGAATCATGAAAGAACCTGGAGTACATCACTGACAACCTACTGCCAGACATAGGTTCTTGGAAAGCTGTGGGCGAGAAGACAGAAAAAAATGGAGAGGCACCCAGCCAGTGTTCCTTCCAGCGGAACTACACCTGGGGTAACAGCTCAACAGAAACACATAGAATCTGGAACCATCCTATACGTTTTTGGAAACTAAGAGTAGATACGGAGAACATTAAAAAATGCCATGGGAGAAAGGAAAAGGAAAACTGATAAAAACCAAAATAACCACTCAAAATTGTCCTGCTAACAAAACTAGAAAAAAAAATAGAAAAATTTTTAAAAAGCTAATGTCAAGAAAGATAACCAAGTGAATAGTCAGAACTAGTATCCATCCATTAGAACAAAGTTGTCTTTATGAATGTAACAATAACTTTGAAGATCACATTTAGGATGCTCAAAGAGAAGAATGTACACATAAGGTTGTGCAATATAATGGATTTAATATTTTGGCAATCTTACCCTCCTGCAAGTGACCTTCCTATATTTCAGAGGTAAAAAAAGTTTAAATATTACCTAAATCACTTTGTGGTTAAAGTTACAGAGGAGGAGTAGGTTTTGTTAATCAGATGCATTGGCACAGACTTGAATGTGGACTGAGTCACAGAGGCAGCACAGGAAGTGTGCTTGATAATGCTTTTGATAATGTGGGACTGTAGCAGGTGCAGTGTTGTTCTGGACTGAGTTCAGGTGGTGGCTGAATAGAAAAACCTCTGGCTTTAACAGAAAAACATGGTGTTTATTCCTGGAGCCAAAGTTCATTCTATTTCTTGATCCGGTAACATGGTTGACCTGACATGATCCTAATGCCAGCACTTGGGGATATGTCTTCCTCATTTCCTGAATATAGTCAGGGTTGTAACTCTGTGAATTGCTTTCTTTAATCATTCTTATTCTAAAGTTTATGTGAAAACAACCAGCTAAACACACATATACCACAAACAAGTAATAATAGCAAAATAAAGTTTAAAAAGTTAGAAAATGAGGGGATAATTACTCTTGTAATTATAAAAATTACCATTAAAAACTAAAACATATTAAGACATATGGAATTGGTTTATATATAGAGGGAGATAGACCAATAGCACAGAACATAAGGACAGAAATAAATCTAAACAACTTTAAGAATTTTAGCATATGTTGGCTCCTCAAAATAATAGAAGTAATTATGAACTATTTAATAAATAAGGAAAGACTGTATTACCTGCTTGATAAAAAAATAAAAGGCAAATTAGGATAATTCCTCATGACATCTATCAGGATAAACTGCAAAACATTATCAAACTAAATGTACAAAATGAACAATACATGCACTAAAAGAACAAACTCCCTTAAAATTGGAAGAAGACAGAATCATTCTAATTATGAATAAAAACCAAGAAGCAAGAAAAATGTGATGCTTTACTGTGTAAAAATAACACAAGAAAAATAATTCTGCCTGTAAAATATACTATAGTAATTCTTTTAAGAAAAATATAAGGGGTGACTGGTGGCTCAGATGGTTAAGCATCCAACTCTTGATTTTTATTCAGGTCATGATCCTAAGATTCCGAATCGTGGGATCAAGTTCTGCATCAGGTTCCATGCTGTGCATGGAGCCTACTTAAGATTCTCTCTACCCCTCAGCCCTCTTCCCCACTCACATTCTGTCTCTAAAATTAAAAAAAAGTAATTAAAAAATTAAAAAAATAAAATTAAAAAAATAAAAGAAAAAATATAATAGAAAATTATTCACAAAAATAGGAAGAACAACACAGAAAGGGCAAAGAGATGGCATAGATGGGGTAGAAACAAGATTGTCTATCTTATATACACTACATACTTTTGCATTTCGAACACATCATGTACTACTTTCCAAAAAAAGATCTTAAAATTTAGTGGAAAAGAAAATACCAGATTATATATATAGTTTTTGAATGGACTGCAAATAAATCCCATAGGGCATCTCAAAATACTCTAAACTGATAATAAATTACAACATAGTATTAATTTAAAGTAGTTTATAAAAATTTAGTTTTTAAATGTACAACCTGATTCTAATTAACACAAGGACAGCACAAATGACAAAATATTTAGAAAACAATGAAAATAAAAACCTAAGGGGTCCATTAAAAGAGAACTGAAAGATAAATTTATATCCTCCAAATCCTATTGTTCTATGATTGTATAAGCTCAAAAGTGTAAGCTCAAAAAAGAACATCAGAGGAACATTACTAAAGTAGAAGAAAGCATATAACACAGAAATACCATAAATTATTATAATAGAAAACAAACAAAAACCCAAATAATTAATAGAATCAATACACAAAAATGCAGCTTTAAAAAAGTTAAAATAGAGGTGCCTGGGTGGCTCAGTTGGTTAAGCATCTGACTTTGGCTCAGGTGATGATCTCACTGTTCGTGAGTTTGAGCCCCACATCGGGCTCTGTTGTGACAGTTCAGAACCTGGAGCCTGCTTTGGATTCTGTGTCTCCCTCCCTCTCTGCCCCTCCCCTACTCACACTCTGTCTCTCTCTCAAAAATAAATATTTTAAAAAATTAAGCTAAAATAACAACTTTACTCCAAAAACTGCTGCTACAGTAGGAGAAAGTGGGGTGGGAGTTACTGGGAAGGAAGAGAAAAAAAGAATAGTTTTCTAGACAAATATAAATCACCAAAGTTTTTTGAAAAAGGAAAAAATACACAAATTAAAATTTAAAATTTAAAAATTAATGCAGAAAAAATATAACATAAAAAAAGCACATTAGAAATGTTAAACATGGTTAGAGTCTGGCATAAGCTGGGCTGGAGTCCCACAAAAGAAGCAAAGAGAGAATGGAGCAACAGCAATGTTCGACAAAATACGAACAATTTCTTGTTTTACGCTTTCTGTGGTTTCATTAAAATCTTCAAAGAAATAAGAAGACAATTTGGAGTTCTATTTTCAAATTAGAGTACCTGAGAGCTAAAGTGATCATTTTTTGTTGGCATGATTCAATTCTTCACATGATACAGTACAATCCTTTGTAAAATAGGCTGCAGTGGTCAACACTTCTGGTACACAAATCTTCCCTTTTGTTTTCTCACAGGATTATTTTAGTTCTCAATTCTGAATCAGAAAAATGTAACTTTACTCGATTACACAGACCAATCAAGAGAACGATAATGCATGCTCTAGTTAGCATGGTATACACGAGGCAATTCGGCAGCTGCTATTTTCGACTGAGCATTGGTGTTTTGGGGGGAGATGACTAAACTTTTGATTTTTAACTTAAAAAAAACAAAAAAGTATTTTAGGATTGTAGGATTATAGAAGAAAAAATTTCAACAATTGCAGTAATTGAGTATTTTTAAATTAATTAACTACATGGTATGATTTTACAGAATTAGTGATGAGTGAATGTGTGTTTCTGATACATGTTTAGTTTTTTTGTTTGTTGTCAATAATAATAAAAAATTAAAACCAGAACAAAAAATTGTCCAAAATGTTGCCTAAAACAAGGCCGGATCCTAGGATTTTGATATAGGATAAGCAGTCATTATAATGGCAGCAAGGAGCACACACAACTATGGTCCTCATTAAGGCTCTGAACAATAAGCTGCATTTCTGGCTCTTATAAAATAATAACAGTAATAATAATAATAATAATAATAATAATAAAAACATAGGTCTAAAAAGGGTTTTGATTGTTATTTTCTTAGAAAACTTACCTTTTTAAACAAATAGAGTTCTGACTTAATATATATATCATTAGTTGCATTAATAAATGTTAGAGAAAAAGTAATCATTCCCCATTGTTAAATTACAACTATTCCTCTCTTAGTGATAAAATTTATTGCTTAACATAATTCATTTAAGTATTTTTATGAACTCTATAGTCTGTATTATATACATAATTTATGATCATTGTAGAAAATATGAGTGTGGATGAGCTAATGACATAAAGTACATGTAACTATGTTCTCAACAGAGAAGAGTGCTATTTATTATAATAAGAATACAATCATAATTATTCATTAAATTTCATATATAACACAATTGTGGACATTACATGTAAGGTATGTGTAACACAAATATGGTCACTGTACATCAATTTCTTTCTTTCCCTTGAGAATATTTAGTAAAGGTATTTCCAGTGCCGATAATATTGGCACTAAACTATTCTTCCCAATAGCCAAAAATATTCTTAATATTTGATTTTTAATTGATTTAATACATACTTGAACACTTTGATGCTGATTTTCAATATTATATTACATTTTCTAATGAACATTTGTAGATTTACATTTTAATGCACATATTATAAGTAATTAAAGTCATAAAGTTTTTTTTACATACTTTAAACAACATTTGCACCTACTTACTTTATAATGTCGAAATTCTTATAACTCTAATTACAAGTTCTGAAAAACAGTTATTTCTGATAGTTTGCATTTAAAATTTTTTTCATCTAATTTGTAATCTATTGGAAAATCACTATAAAACTATTATATTCTACTGTTTTAATAAGATTACTGTGACAATTAAAACTTCTCTTAAAACACCACTTCATGGAATGCCTGGGTGGCTCAGTCGGCTAGGCATCCGACTTTGTGGCTCAGGTCATGGTCTCACGGTTTTTGAGTTCCAGCCCCATGTCAGGCTCTGTGCTGACAGCTCAGAGCCTAGAGCCTGCTTTTGGATTCTGTGTCTCCCTCGCTCTCTGCCCCTCCCCCGCTCACGCTCTGTCTGTCTCTCTCTCTCAAGAATAAATAAAACATTAAAAAATTTTTAAATTACTATTTTATAACTATAGTTCTATAGAATTAAATTTTATTATATGTTTGTTTACTTGACTTCAAAGTGCTATTAGAAACATAAATATTGCCAGAAGCCTTGTGAGTCATCACATGAAAATTCATTGTTTTTACTGACAAAACATCTCAAAACACTGCAAAATTAATGGCCCTGAGGAATAATACTCATAATTTTACTTTCATCTCAAAAAAATCTTAAAGAATTCAATGAAATAAGAGCCATGATAGCTATCCTACCTGCTCAAATGTCCAGATGAATGTAACATCTTCAAATAATTACTATAAAATTATTACAAAATTATAGTAACTTTGTAATAATTACTACCATGCTTTTAATTTTCTTAAAATTTTAATAGTTTCTATGATGTATTGGGAAAAACATAATTTTCTGAAGCCTAAAGTGTATCCATTAAATTCCCTATCACTTGCTTGAAGCTCATGTTTAGCCTACTTAATCTTCTTGAGCCTTGCTCTTTCCCCTTAAATTATGAAAGCAATACTATCTAGAACATAGTTGTTATGATAAATAAATTTTAAAAATATAAAAAGTAATTAGCACAATATCTGATAGCCAGTGAATGTACAACTATTATTATAGTTTTAAATATTCACTCACATTTTATAAATACTTAATTGTGTAAAGGATTTTTAAAACAGATGTTTACCTTATTAAGTATTCAATCTAACATTGTACCAACCTTTGAATATAATAAATTGAGAATCTGTGAGTAATTCATCTCCCAATCCCAATATCCACTGAAATAGGAAAAAAATGTAAATAATAATATGGTTATGTATTCAAATAAATCCACAAAAATTAAGAAACCATTAAGGCAGGAGGATGGGAAAGAAGAAGAGAGTGTAGGACTGCTGGTATTAGAGAGACAGAGGGAAGTAGGTGACTTAGAACTTTGTATCACATCCTAAGGATTCTGCCTTCAATGGAAGTCATTGGGAGGCTTTAACAGGTGAATCATGAGATTTAATTTATGTTAATTTTAAAAACACTCCTGTTGCTGTATGTAAAATGGATTCTAGAAAGGCAAGAGCAGAGTGTGATGGCATGCTGTGTCAAATAAAAAACACATCCTGGTTCAGTAAGAAAAGACTTTATTCAAAAGGATTATCCTGCCAATGAAATCTGCAAGGGCCACAAACATCAGGCAGAAAAGGGATTTTATTTTACAGGGAAGATTAAACATAGTAAAGAGAACGCTGTGTGAGGAAACAGAATGGGGTATGGGGAAATGGGATGAAAGAGTAGAGGTGATGTGATTGGACAGTAAATCACAGAATGTTTTACCTAATGCCAGTCTATTCCTTGAAGAGGCTAATGAGGAGTTGTTTGCTAATGGGTTGTAAGGACATCTGGTGTGGCTCAGATGAGTATGCATCAAGGTTTAAGAATCTGGGGAAACATGGAAGCTTAACTCAAGTTTGATCATTTCGATAATGGGCATTTTATTCCAATTGATTACTGGGGACAAACAGTTCAGCTAATAATCAGTTATGAGGTAAAGAAAGGGAATTTGAAGGGTCTGTGTCTTGGTCTTGTCATAGGTGAATAAAAGGCACCTGTGAGTCCTATATGTCACATGGATAAGGATGGTTCTTTGTACCAGCTGTTTCACAGAACACAAAAAGGTGAGAGGATTTCTTTACCTTCCCTGTTTCCCAGGATCGTAGAGCTTCAGTAAAGTTTAACATTGTTAGTTGACAAGGTGAAAATGGCAGAGTTTAACTAATTTTATACATTAAAAATACTTTTTGGGGTGTCTGGGTAGCTCAGTTGGTTAAGTGTCCCACATTCAGCTCAGGTCGTGATCTCACAGTTCATGAGTTCAAGCCCCGCATCAGGCTCTCTGCTGTCAGCACAGAGCCCACTTCAGATCCTCTGTCTGCCTCCTCTCTCTGCCTCTCCCCCGCTCATGCTCGCTCTCTCTCTCTCTCTCTCAAAAATAAATGAACATTAAAAATACTTATTAAGAATGTATAGTGTTTCAACAACTAATGTAGGCACTGGTTTTATAGAAGTTAGCAAAATAGAGAAATCCACTTCCCTCACAGAGCTTTCACTCTACAGGGAGACTGGGGAAGATTGTTTTAGGCAGTGGGAACAGCAAATACAATGGCTCTGAAGCAGTAGTATACACAACTTTGATGTAGTGGAACACAGGGAGTGAAAGAAAGAATAGTGGACATATTCAAAATCCAGATTAGTTAAGATCTTGTATATTTTGGTAAATATTTGCATTTTATTCTAAATGAGATAGAAAAGAATTGGAGGAAATTAAGCAGAAGACTGACATAGACTGACCTGTTTTACAAAAAAAATTACTGTGGCTGCTATTGGAAAGAAGACAAACAGGAAGACAAGTTAGGAATTCTGTGTATTAGTGCAGAAAACATGATGATAGCTTGTACTACAAAGGTAGCAGTAATTGTAAAGAAAAGTGGTAAGAAACAGTTCATCATAAGCTTTGACCCAAAGTTCATTCATGGTGCTAAAATGATGGCAATGTGAAGAGTGAAATAAAGACTAGAATCAAGAATCATTCTTAGATTTATTATTTTAACACTTGGATGGACATAAAACCAAGTAAGGAAAGTGTTAGTGATGGAGTGAAAATTCAGAGTTCTGTTTTGAGCATATTATACTTGAGAATTTCAGATGGCTATCAGACTGGCAAGAGAAAAGTCATCCAAAGCATACTTGCTTTTCAAATGATGAGTTTCTGTTGCTAAGCATGCAGATCCTTAATAGATATAATATTCCATTCTGGCACTTACTTAAAATGTCTAGGAAAAAGTTCCAGTTTTGGATTCATTGGCATAGAGGTGATATTTATATCCAAGAGACGGAATGAGGTCACTGACTAGGAGAAACTAGACAGGGAAAAAAAGTCATAGGTGTAAGCTCAATATTGAGCTGATTTAGAAAAACCAATGTAATAATTAAGATGATGCCATATGATGATAGTAATAATAATATATTAGAAATAATATCCATAATGCAGAACAGGGTTCTCTGTTCTCTTCTCCCCTTTGTCTCCCTAACTCAGATTATCATACCTACATCAAAATTACACAGTGAAAAGAAAGCAAAATTATCAGAACAAATGTTTCTTTTTCTCATGCATATTTCACTATGGAGCATCTGAAAGAATCCTAGAAGGAATCCTCAGCTGTTAGGCTGTTATAATAAGAGTAGATTCAGAGAAAGGTTGGACTGACAGGTGACCCGAAGTAAAAAATTGTATGTGTATATGCACGCGCATTATTTGGTACCATTTTCTAGACTATTTATCTGGGTTTTTTTTTTTCACTAAGAATTTACCATATATGCATGCCTGTCTAAAAATGTCAGTGCATAATATAAGAGCAATGTAATAATACCAATAATAATAACAGTTAACATTTATTGAGTTCTGAATGATGCTGAGCTTTTAGCTAAAAGCTTTAAATGAATCAGCATATTTAATGCTCATAAAATATTTAATTACAATTATTTTTTCCATTTTCAGTTAAAGAAAGTGATATAATAAGTCATGGAGACCAATTTGATTCCATAATTTTGTTCCCTGCTTTCATTATCTGTCAAAATGAAGTGGAGAATAGTACTATACTTAAGTGCAGTAAAATTACAAGGCAGGAAAACAGAAGAGCAAAACCCTACACTTACTGCAATTAAGTTTACACCAGAAGCTTTGGTTGACTCTAATGATAATGTTGATTCTATACTTTAACTGAGTGCTTACTATGAGACAGGAAGTATCCTAAGTGCTTTACAAGCATTGACTCCTTTAATCCTCATAATTACTTCATCTAGAAAATTAGGACTTGAAAAGATAACACATTACCTAAGATTCTGCAATTTGTGAATGACAGGCTGGGGGAAGTAAAATCCAGACTTTAGTTTGAGTGCCTGCGCCCTTAACCACTACCTCATATGGCCTTTTTTTTTTTTCTTTTTAATAGGTAAGAGAACTGAAGTACAGAGATCCTAAGCAACTTGAACATCACACAGTGCTCTAATATACTAGTGTCCAATGCCTAACAGGCATTAAGTCTAGATGCAGTAGTACACTAAATACTGCCAGTATTCTCATTGACCCTTCCACCTCAGTAGATAAGCACAACAAGACAGATGAGTCTTAACCCTATTGGTTAGACCAGAAATATTAAACTGTGTGGGAAACCAGTTTCACAATGGAAAGCGTTTCACTAAAATATTGAACTTCCTAGAACAGACCTTTGGCAAGAATGGAAGTTGGAATATAAAATAGCAATTATTTCAGCTCCTGTGTTTTCCATTTGGGATCCTCTGTCTCTAATTAAAATCTACATTTTATCAAAATCCCTTGAATTATTTTACATTTGACAAAATCATTTATGATTTTTGTGATTTTTTTCACATAGGTACTGTGAAAGAAGAGAAGAGATCAGAAATTATATGTCATCAGATATCACATCGTTGTCGGTTATCCATTAACTAAGACAACAGGCAAATTCTAATCCTGTTTCTGATATTAGTTTATTTTACTTAACTTGTTTTCTGGGGTCAATAATTAAGTTATGTGTTGTTATTAAATGAAAAAAAATCATTATTTTATACTCTAGAAGTAAGGTAGAGGATGATTTGAGTGATGGATCATTTGACTTACACTTTGTCACTTGAATATTGGTATTTCTTTTTTTTAATTTTTTTTAACATTTATTCATTTTCGAGAGACAGAGAGAGCACAAGTGGGGGAGGAGCAGAGAGGGAGACACAGAATCCAAAAAGCTGGCTCGAGGCTCTGAGCTGCACCCCGATAATTGGTATTTCTTATGTAGAAATCAGGAACCAGTTCTGGGGTGCGTGGCTGGCTCAGTTGGTTGAGCATCCCACTTCGACTCAGGTCAGAATCTCATGATGTGTGAGTGCGAGACCTGCATTGGGTACTGTGCTCAGAATGTGGAGCCTGTTTCAGATTCTTTCTTCCTCTCTGCTCCTCCCCCACTCATGCTCTCTCCCTTTCAAATTAAATAAGTAAACTTAAAAAAAAAAAAGAAATCAGTTCTAAAAATGATCTGTGGTTAAATGGCTTTATTCTCTAAGGTAACTCCTTTAATCAGTGTTGTGTTGCTAAACTGAGCCCTTTTCTAGCACACTGTAATATGTAAAGCCACCCATAATTGCTGATTAAATAATAATATTTGAGGTCAGAAAAGTGTTATATCAAAAAACAACTAATTTGTTGCCCTTTGCTAGTAAGTGGCTAGAATTCAACTTTTAATTTAGGAATTTGTCTCTATATACATAAAGCATTTATTTGTGTCTTCTTACTATTTTATTTCTCCTAACTATACATAGCATATTAAAGGCAGCTATTACTCAAAGAGACAGTACCTGCTGACTGATTAGAATGTAACAATTCTGTTTCCTAACACTTCCCTAAAAATCAGTGTTCTATAAATTAGCAACATTTAAATGTCTTTCTATTGGTAAGAGTCTATTTTTTGGTTAAGATTTTACATCTTACATGGGCAAATGTTATGCTATTTTACATGTCATGAAGTATTAGCATTTTGTTAAATGAGGTTAACAGATCACAATTGTTTTAAATTTTATTAATGTGAAATCTCCTAAGGTATAACACTCTGGAATATCATCATTTACAAACCAGTTCCATTAAAATAAAAAGGGGGTGCCTGGGTGGCTCAGTGGGTTAAGCGTCCAACTTCAGCTCAGGTCATGATCTCAAAGTCTGTGAGTTCGAGTCCTGCGTCGGGCTCTATGCTGACAGCTCAGATTCTGTGTCTCCCTCTCTCTCTGCCCCTCCCCTGCTCATTCTCTGTCTCTGTCTCAAAAATAAATAAAAACACTTAAAAAGATTTTTTTAAATAAAAAAGAAGGAAGACTATGATTGCAATAAGGAGTATCATATTATGATACATGCTGAATGGAGCAGACTCAGCTGAAACTCTACTTATTTCTTGTGTGTGTGTGTGTGTGTGTGTGTGAGAGAGAGAGAGAGAGAGAGAGACAGAGAGACAGAGAGACAGAGAGACAGAGAACATTTTTGTGTGTATATGTGAACCAGCCTTATTTCTGTGCTCCTAAATTCTTCTAGAACAAATGGTGTGCGTTAAATCCATATAATTCAAGTCAGGCAGACCAGGCAGCTCCAGTCCACAGAGCATTTTTCCATACACTGTACAGCATCTGTAGAACCCTTGTTTCTTGAACTTCTCATTTAGTTTGAAAGCCAGAAACTTTGGAATTGGGAATGAGTATTTGTACAGGTTGAATACTATAAACATTATGATGATTCAGTAGCAAATGACAAAAAAACAAGGCCCCCCATAGGAAAAAAAATAAAAAATAAATATAAATAAAATTTAAAAAAGCAAAACAAAAAACCTACAATGCATGCGTTGGATCATGTAAATGAAAAGTCCATGGGTAGGACTTTCTTCAGGCATGGTTGAATTTCATAACTCAATGATACCATTAGAGCTTCATGTATGTCCATGCTTAGCTTTGTTCTTCTAAGGTCACATCAAGTAGCACTACCTCCAGGCCCTAAAACCACTCAGTCTTCATGTGCAGTATAAAATAACCAAAATCGTTTTTTTCTAACAGCCTGGGAAAGTCTGCATTGTGTCCCTTTCTGTCTCCTGATGTCCCTTCACCAAATCACTGGGGCCAGGGAAATGAAATACTTTGACTTATTAAGACTGACACACACATTCATCCCTGAGACAAAAGGAACCAAAATAATGATGTCGTTTATGCCCCAATTAAAGAATTTTCAAGGAGTAATTTTTAAAGACATTGAAACCATATCTTCTAATCAATTGAGCACAACTAAACCATGTTAATTGAGAATCGACAATATGCCAAGGACTATGTCTGGTACCGCACCAGATATAAAGAAATAATTCCTAAGTTCCTCATTTAGTTTAGGAGACAGACACTCACAGCCCAGACCAGATGGACTATATTACAAAAGTGGTACAAAATACTTTGGGAGTTTAAGAGAGAGATAATTTTCCTATTATAATTTATCATCAAATGGTGCATAGTACTTTGCATATAATAAGTACTCAAATACTTTATTTACTGTATTGAGATTCTTTATTCGTCACATAAATGAGATCAGACCAAAAAAAAAAAAATGTGACAATGTTTAGTGCAGCGTCCAGATAAACATGAGTATTTAAATACCATCTGGCAAAACAATATTTTGTCAGGATAATGAGTGAGGCACCTACCTATCCCACATGCACTGCTGAATAGAAATTTTGCAAGTTAGAAAAGTGAACTCAATTCTTTTAACTATACCAAGGTACTTTTTTAACTATAGCTTTCTCTAAAAGCTTAACTTTAAACAAGTAAATTTAATAGCACAAAAAAATAAAGTCTCATGACTGAAAATACAGATGTAATGGAAAATATAAGTGCCAGTCTAGCCAAAGGCAATTGAATGACCCATTGTGGAGGAATGAAAAAAAAAAAAAAAAAAAAAAAGAGAGGTAAATAGAAAAAATAAAGTAACCACTGAAATGAGGGAGAGTTACTATCAAACACACAATTACCTGTCACCTCCCCAAGGATTACAGGTTATGGGAACTCAAGAGTCAGAAATAGGTACCTCACTCCAGCCTCTACCACTACATAGCTATGGCACTTTAGACATTTACTTTATCTATCTGATCTGCTCATCTATCATAAAATAGGCACTCAGACAAAGGTATCCACATGAACCTTATGGTCACTTCACTGATAATCTAAAAATTAGGGGTTGTGAGAAAGTAGATAGGACTGGCATTGACAGAAATATAAAAATGCTTGAGAAGAATGATTACCTGAAGAGAAAAATACTTTCTAATAAAGCAAGCTAAAGTCCAAGAGAAACAACCAAATGAAGCTCATACACACATCCATGTTTGTATTGCTTTGTTAAAATGCCATTACACGTATCTTCTTTTGTATGCAATATCTCATAGCTTCTGTAATAGTCCCATTTCTATAAATGTTTTAAGAGTAACTAGAGATAAGTGATATCATTTAGCTGGGAAAGCAACTTGAAAATCTAGGCTAAATGTAATGTGCAATCCTAAAGCATTCTAAATAGGAATGTAATTAGATTTTGCTATTCTTTCTAAGAGGACTATACTTGAGGACAATTCCAAAATTTCTTTAGGTGAATTTTTATTCAGAAGGGATACAGATGTATCAAAAGCACACACTCTAGATTTAATTACTGGTGAATGTTAATTATTTTTTGTTTGTTTGTTTTGTTTTTGGAGAAATCAATAGCATTTCTCAGAGGAATTTGTGAATTCATTCATTTAAACACATCTTTAAAGGGCATGCATGGTAAGCATAATATGCCTAAGAAGGTCAAAGACAGATTGTCAGAATAAGTTCAAATCATTGACCTTACTGAGAATAGTTTTCAAAAGCATTTTCTGCATTTAGTTTCCCTAAGAAAATAGTTGATCAAATTTGGAACAGGTTTCCAGGTCTTCTATTTCTCTTATGAAATCCAGATCAATATGAGCAATTTAAATCTCATCCTAGTTATCATTCTCAAGTATTATTTAATTAAATAGGACCTGAGAGCCTGAGCTTTATTTTCTTTTTGACATACAGCAATTAGTTTCAGGTATACAACACAATGATTCGGTATATGTCTAAATTGTGAAATGATCACCACACAGTTACATGGTTTTGTTTTTTTTTTCTTGTGATCAGAACTTTTAAGATCTACTCTGTCAGCAATTTTCAAATATACAGTACGGTATTATTAACTATAGTGTCCATGCTGTAAATTGGATCCCTAGGACTTGTCTTATAACTGGCATTTTGTACATTTTGATTATTTTTACCTATTTCACCCATTCCTTATCCCACACCTCTGGTAACCACCAATCTGTTTTTTTTCATCTGAGAGCCAGAGCTTTATGTGTGTTACTAAAATAGTATTTTACAAGTTTCATTATTTTAATATATTTTGATTATGCCATCTGTAACAATGCAGAATAACTCTGACTAACCCTTAGGTAAAAGTCATGTCCTGATTCAAGCCTCTCTTCCTACAAGAGCCATATAACACTCCATAATGTACAGCACATAGGCTTATAACCTGCATTTCAATGTTGCTTATTGGAATTTGAAGTGAGCTACAGGAATGTGTATAATGGCTGGCAATTTTTATGTTGTTTTGATGCAAAATTTTATTGTTTCTCAGAGAGCATCATTTTGACACACCAGGAATCCAGCCTCTATTTACTGAAGAAAACAATTTGACTGTAATCTTTAAAACATACAACTCATAGTTTCTGTGTTGACAGAAAATCATATTAGATGTAGCTAGTACCTGCTAAAACATCATTTCTATTTTTTACCTGTGTTGTTTAGCATTAAAGAGAAAACTCTTTTTCTTAAACCTGAATAACAAACTATTTTTTCTTTCAGTTTTGCAAAAGCCAACACAATTAAATAACAGAAATACGCATTATTAATCTAAATGAATCTGCTTTTACATTCAAACATGCCACATTTTGAAAATGAAATATACTTCCAAATAAAGAGCAAATTGTCTAAAACCATTAACTATTAAAACCTACTGTGAATTAGATATTATACGTAGCTAAAGCATATATTATACATTGGTAATTCCACTATAAATAGTTGCAATGTACTTTTAGTATGTAAGAGTAGTCATTTTAAAAATGTTTATTTATTTTGAGAGAGAGAGAGAACTCATGCTAGTGGGGGAGAGGAGCAAAGGGAGAGAGAGAAAAAAAAATCTTTAGCAGGCTCCATGCTCATTGTGGAACCTCATGGGGGGGGCTGGATCTCACGACCATGAGATCACGACCGTGAGGCCACCACCTGAGCCAATATCCAGTTGGACCCTCCACTGACTTTGCACCCAGGCATCCCAGAAGAGTTATGTTTTTTTTTTAAGCCAATTGAAACTTCAGGTTATCAGAAAAATGGGAGAAATAAAAGTCAAAATGGATGGAAAAAATGAAGAATAAAAATACCATGAAAACATTAACATACTGTTGAATATTTGTGGTATGATTTTGAACTTTTTGAGATTGTAAAAGAATTTCACAATACCTTCATTTTTTCTCTCTGATGAAGATGTATTCTGGGTACTATCAGCAGTGTGCCATATTCCTCTTATTCCCAAATACTAATGAATATGGAAAGCATAAAAATCTCAAAATGTATGCTATACTGCTTATTTTGAAACTTTTAGAAAAATTCACAAACATAATTTTCCATGAGAGGAAGATACAAAGATACCCCAAAGGAGTTTAAAGAATGATTTTCTTTATTACTTACAAAACACACGGGCACTAAAATAAGTCTTCTTGATTTCCACTAGCGGTGAAACTGCACCCCAGCACCCCCACTCCAAATCAATAAGCTTCCACCCACATTGGATCCACTTTTCCCAGGACAAGTACTTCCAGGCTATAAGCACAGAAGGCAAGCATACTTAAGCATAATGACGCCCTAAGCCATTGGAAACTGAATTGGGTTTAGTGTAATGTAGGGCACCATTGAATAGAATATGTATATTGCTCTATTCCAAAACTCAGAAGCTACTTTGGAATTCACAGAATTCAGTCTTTCTTTAGGCAGAATATTTTATTAAATAAAAATTAAATATAGTGCACACTACTGGTAAAAACTGACAAAACTGATACAAAATACATTATTGTGACAAGTGACAACATTCAACTATGAACTGTATATTAAATAATAGTATTGTATCAATGTTGAAATTCTTCATGAATTTTATGAGATATAGAGGTGCAGAACTGTAGTATGTAGTTTACTTAAAATTGTTGAGCAAATAATAACAGATATTATAAGATATGTGCATGTGTCTGTATTGAACAGAGAAAAATATGTCAAAATATTAATGTTGATAAGTGGCATATATATTTCAAAATTTGAAGGAAAAGTGGAAAGAACAAAACTATTTCACTTTTGTAAAAAAAAGTATTTTTATTAAGTTTTTAGTAGGCTAGTTAAGTCCAATTCATGTTTGTGAAGAATATACATTATTTAAAGCTTTGCTCAAACTTTTGAACAAAACAAAAACTAAATAAAAATTTTATGAAATAGTTATGTTTTTCACGTTTTATTTTAGTTGGAAATACTAATAGTATTAATTTACTTCTTAAAATGACAACATACTTAGAACCAAAGATTTTCTTTAAAAAAATTTTTTTTAATGTTTATTTATTTTTGAGAGAGAGAGAGAGAGACACAGCATGAGTGGGAGAGAGGCAGAAAGAGAGAGGGAGACACAGAATCCGAAGCAGGCTCCAGGCTCTGAGCTGTCAGCACAGAGCTCAACGTGGGGCTCAAACCCACAAGCTGTGAGATCATAACCTGAGCCGAAGTCAGACGCTGAACCAACTGACCCAGTGCCCCATTTTTCTTTTCTCATCCTAGTAGGAAGAAAAACCCCACTTGTCTCTTTTAAAGGTGTGGGTAAGTGGACCTTTGCCAGCATAGCCATCATCCACTGACTGCAACAGAGCAGATTACTATGTCTTGTCCTACAAAAATAATGACATCATTCAGAAAGAAGTGATTTAACTTGAACAATCAGCCATATTCAATTAAGCTGAAAGACAGTTATTCTCATCTGCAATGTGAAAGATACTAACTTTTCAGTAAATTAAAACCAACATTTCCTGCTTAATCCCATTGTAAACCTAATTACATTTTTAAATTTAATGCTAGTGCAACAGTAAATGAGTTCAAAAAAACACTTGATATGATTAACTTTTTCCATAACCTACTTCATTTCAAATTTTAATTTTATTGAGAGAAAAATATTAATAGCATAGAGATTAAGTTCTTTTACCTATTTCTTTATTATTTTAAGTACATATTAAATATCTACAATTTGCCAGGTCTGTGCAGGTCTCTGGGGACACGAACATGCATTAGTTTTTCTTATCGATCTTAAGTGGCTCATGGATATAAATGAAATATCATTGTCAATGTGAATTTACTTTTGTTGGTTACATATTTGTTCACCCATTTATTTATTTGTGCTATTCACTGTGAGGTATATGTTATGAATGTTGGGGTCCTCAAGAATAGTGCATATGGTGTGGGAAGAGAGGGAATATTCTTATTAAAATCCATCAAATACTTTTATTTACCAAAAGTATACCTTTTTTATGTAAAATAATGAGGATATAACTATATTTTTTCTTTTCTATAAAATTCTTTAGTTTCCTATAACTTAAATAAATTACAGTTAATATTTTTAAACTGCAGAAAAATTCACTAATTTTTAAAATAATTTTAATGTTTGTTTATTTGTGAGAGAAAGACAGAATGCAAGCAAGGATTGGGCAGAGACACAGAATCTGATGTAGGCTCCAGGCTCTGAGCTGTCAACAGAGAGCCCGATGCGGGGCTCCAACTCATGAACTGTGAGATCATGACCTGAGCTGAAGTCGGACGCTAAATCGACTGAGTCACCCAGGAGCCCCAAATGTAATAATTTTCTATGAGAGGAAGGTACAAAAATACCCCAAAGATGCTTAAAGAGTGATCTTATTTTTTATTGGCCAAGAGGTATTATAAAATGTATCCAGTTTTCTTTGTTACCATATTCATCCACAGTCCCATTAAATATTTGAATTTCTGTCTAGATTGTATTATTACACTTAATACGTGTGCTTATAATAGAGTTCAATTTTCTTAAAAGTAAATATACCTTCCCCAAACGTATTTGTCCTTGAAAATATCTACTTAGCATTGCAATATGGGAAAGTTTCTGAAATAAATATCAGTAAGGTTTAAACTTAAATCTTCATTTTTATGACTTGTCATGGTTTAAAGTGCATTTAAAAAACTGATAGCATCACACTTGCTTTGGTTGAAATAAAACTTCTCACGTTGGCTCTTTCTTACCATTAAAAATACAGATTATTTAACATAATCAAGTTTTCCGTTTTTATTATCTTAGTGAACATAATTGCTCTTCAATCAGCCTATCAGCTCAATTTTATTTAATAAAATGTATCAATGTATCTTTCTGTTGAATTGTCTAATACATAATATATTCTTATTAACAAATTTAAATTACTCACTTTAATATCCATATAATTATCAGACTCTCTAAATATAACATGGATTAGAAATTCAATGAAGCTCTATGAAACAGTAAAAGATTAGGTTAACAAAATGGAGTTTTCGACCTATATTCTACAATGAATATGTTTCCACAGTTCAATCTTGCTCAGCATTTATTTTGAGTCAATATGTATCTGAGAATTAAATGGAACACACTCACTGGAAACATTTTAACAATTAACTCCAGTGAATGATCCTCCCCATGAAATACTTAGGGAATTTCAGATGGCATATAAATCAACAACGTTGCTACTAATAGATCTTTAGAGTGTAAACATACCACAGAAAAACCTGAAATCTCACAAACAGTGTCTTGGATTATCCATTCCACAACAACATCCATACAAATAAACAATACCTTAAAAATGTAAGAGAAATTCCCTCTAAAATAAGTATCAGGAAGCCCAGGATCTCTATCAACTACATTGCTCTTTGTAAGTGAATCTGCTGAGTGAGGCTTCTCATTTATACACACACACACACACACACACACACACACACACACACACATACATATCATATATATGATCATATATATATATATCATATTTATATATATATATATATATATATAAATACACACACACATACATATCATCATAGTTTTGCCGAAACCATTATAATTTTCCCCAACAATGGAGAAAAGACATTCACCTGATGCAAAGGCAAACTGTTGGCTGGAGTAGTGCTTTCTGAGGTGGTCAGATGCCTGTCCTTGAATTAATAAAGATGCTCTAAAGTAACAAAAATATCCAATCCATTTTTCACACATGGGGGGGTTTCAGAGTGAGATACACCAACAACAAAAAAGCCAGTAGGAATGGCATGGGCGAAAATACACACCATAAAAACTGCACCAAGCAGAACGGCTGACTTAATATGAAGCAACAGAAGAAATAAGCAGAGGGGCAGAGATAAGAGAAGCTGAGTCAGAAGAATAGCGGACAACTAGAACTGTTATTGGATATTTAGGATTTTTATTGCAGCCTGAACAAAAGTAATTTTACTCTATCCTGATTTTGCAACTGACTGTGCCAATTTCCTGTGCTTTCTTGCTTTTCTGGGCATCTTTACAATAATACCCTATCACCTGAAGAAACCTGATTGTCTCTGTGTTTCTTTCAAACTTAGAGCTAAATAACACACGTTCACCTCAAAAGCTATTTGAGAAAAGCAGTCTGTACTAAATAAAGTATGTAGCTAGTCCAAACTAACCAGTAAAATAACTGAAAAAGGCATACACATTGGTTTTTTTATATATGATAATGTTACATGTTGTGGAGGGGGAAGCAAAAACAACAACACAAAAAACCACACTGGGTTAGGAAATAATATAATCTTCTAAAATGTAAATACCAGAGAAGTCCAAGGAGGATCTTTTTAAATGTATTATTACATATTTTCTATGGCTAGAATATGGGAAGTTCATAGTGGTTTCTGGAGGCCGTTTCACAGAATTCAGTACATCTGAAAAATCAATGTAAACTGGTTTTCAACCCAGTGAGTTTCTTTTAGATTAGTACATTTCCAATGCAGTTACAGTGGAGAGCACAGGGTATCACTTATTTATAAAGATGGACTCTCTCCTATAAAATGAACCATTACAATATATCTATTCCAGAATCCAGAGATTTGGGGCCAAACTCATCTTTTATGGACAAGCTATTTTTAGTCATTTCAAAAAAAGTAAGTCATTTGAGAAATGTGGTAATACTAGAAATGAGAGGAACAAAAAGATAATTAAATGCTTAGCTCTAATTAGGGTTTCTATTAGTGTTTCTAACCATTAGTGACCTGACTCTGACATTTGATTTCCTGTTGGATTCAGCCAGTCCAGAATTATATTTTAACAGAATAGAACCATGGAGAGCAGAAGTGATTGGGCCATTATAAAAAGATGTGTGTATTGTGTTAAGGAATGTGCTATCTTTGTGTTTTCTTTGAAAATTCTTCAGGGGAACACTATTTTCAGTCCATGTGCTTTAACTAAAGCTCTATCTCTGGTTCCTGGATGCACTGAAGGTATTGTGTTTCCAGATGGTGAGAAAACACGTCTGGATAAAAATAATGACTATTATTATTAATAGTATATGTATTTCATTATATATTAATCATTTTATCAAGAGGGCTTTATAGTTTAAAAAAGTCATCACTGTGTATAAAGATTCTCAGGTATATTTTTTCTCTGAAAATATCCAAAACAGTTCTATTGACATTTTATTATAATGATGATTTCTCCTGTGAATGCTGGGATTGTATTTTGATGACCAGTTTATTTTACGTCAGTCACACAGCTATATGTAGACATAGGTACACTTCAGACTTTATTACCTGGGTCTGAACTAATTAACAAATTTAAAATTTTCTACTTATTAAAACATAAACAGCAACACATACCTATAATGCTAAGAATCATTATTATTCCTTACAAAGGGGAAATGAGTTTGCTTGCTTTATAATAGGAGGAAGTTGATACAAGAGGTAAAAGGGTTTTTTCTCCAGTTTTTGTCTCTATTATCCTGTAAACTTTATGAATGAACAGAATCATTCTTGACCTTCCTTACATTCACAGGACAAAGGACTGCTACTGTGCATTTAATGAACATTTGTGGCATGAATGAGAGTTTCCCACATAGGGAAAGCTATTTTGCAAGAGAGCAAGAGAACTTATGTATTAGCAAAACTCTCACAGTCTGAGGTTAGATTTATCTTTTAAGTTGCAAAAGAATCTAAGAGGAAATAAATATAAAGCTGTTCCAACTCCATTTTTTTTCAAGAAAGCTTTGATGCACTGTGTTTAATGTCCTTTAGGGGAAAAGGAAATACTCCCTTGCTTTTAGAGGTCTTGATAAAAATGCTCTGGAATCCTGAAGTCAGGATCTGCAACAGTGCTTAACTCATAACCCTGTAACTCTTCCTTCCACTAGTCTCAGCACACCACTCAAAAAAGTGGGTGCTCAGTTCAATTTTTACTGATGCTTATTGTCCAGAGTACAACCTGGGAAGTGATGGTTCACCTTTTTATGCATTAGCAGAGTCAGGGCTTTAGAAGGACCTTAAGTGTGTAAGTTAGGATACACATTTATAGAACCACCACTAGAGCGGACTGGTTACGTAGAGATTTATTTTTTCCCATAAAAATATGAAGCCTGAGTAGGTAGTCCAAGACTAATACAATGGTTTCACAAAGGGGATGCGGTTACTTTCTTTCTTTTCACTTTGCCATCCTCAAGCTGTAGCTTTTACCCTCAAGCTCACAGTATGGTTGTTGAACCACAGGCATAACTTGCATGACCCAGGCAGGAAGGAAAAATTAATAAATATCAAAAGTCAATGTCTATTAAGAACTTTAACTTTTAATTAAGAGAACAACAGGTTTCTCTAATCTCCATTAGTGAACTTTTGTTAATTTAAGTGTCCAGAACCGAGTCACAGGGCATCAAGTAGTTACGATATAACACGTACACCCAAAGCCTCCATTCAAGTAGAATCCCCCAAAGCAAAGAGCATCAGGTGAGGGATCTGGGATTTCAGAAGCAAGGGTTTAACCATTGCTCCTAGAGAGAACCAATACTGTTAAAATTTCCATATTACCCAAAACAATCTCCAGATTTAATACAATCTCTATCAAAATACCAAAAACATTTTTCACAGTACTAGAACAAATAATCCTAAAATTTGTGTGGAACCACAAAAGACCCTGAATACCCAAAGCAATCTGATAAAGAAGAACAAAGCTGGAGGTATCACAATCTCAAATTTCAAAATATGCTCTGAAGCTGCAGTAATGAAAACAGTTATGGTAGTAGCACAAACACAAATAGTTCAACGGAACAGAATAGAGTCCAGAAATAAATCCATGTTTTTATGGTTAATTAATCTATGACAAAGCAGGAAAGAAAATCTAATGGGGAAAGGACAGTCTGTTTAACAAATGGTGTTGGGAAAGCTGGACAGCTACATGCAAAAGAATAAAACTAGACCACTTTTTTACACCATACACAAAAATAAACTCAAAATGGATTAAAGACTTAATTTGAGACGTGAAACCATGAAATTCCTAGAAGAAAAGATAGGCAGTAATTTCTTTGACATTGGCTTTAGAAACATCTTTCTAGATATGTCCCCTCTGGCAAAGGATATGAATGCAAAATTAAACTATTGGTACTATACCAAAATAAAAAGCTTCTTCACAGTGAAGGAAATCATTAACAAAGCAAAAAGGCAACCTAGTAAATGGGAGAAGATATTTGCAAATGATATGTCTGATAAGAGGTTAATATCCAAACTATGTAAAGAACTTCTGCAACTCAACATCAAAAAAGCCCAAATAATCCAATTAAAAATGGACAGGGAAGCTGAATAGACATTTTTCTAAAGAGGACACATAGTTAGCCAACAGACACAGGAAAAGATGGTCAGTATCACTAGTCATATGGGAAATGAAAATCAAAACCACAATTAGGTATCACTTTACACCTGTCAGAATGGTTAAAATAAAATAAATAAAATAAAATAAAATAAAATAAAATACAAAAAAAAAAAAAAAGAAAGAAGTTCTGGTGAGGACGTAGAAAAAAAGAAGCCTCCACAGACTGTTGGTAGCAATGCAAATTGGTACAGCCACTATGAGAAAATGTATGGAAGTTCCTCAAAAAATTGAAAAGAGAATTACCATATGATCCACTAATTTCACTACTAGATATTTACCTAAGGAAAATGAAAAAAAAAATAATTTAAAAAAATATATGCAGCCTAATATTTATTGCAGTATTTTTTTAATTTTTTTTTTAATTTTTTTTAACGTTATTTATTTTTGAAACAGAGAGAGACAGAGCATGAACGGGGGAGGAGCAGAGAGAGAGGGAGACAGAATCGGAAGCAGGCTCCAGGCTCTGAGCCATCAGCCCAGAGCCCGACGCAGGGCTCGAACTCACGGACCGCGAGATCGTGACCCGGGCTGAAGTCGGACGCTTAACTGACTGAGCCACCCAGGCGCCCCTGCAGTATTTTTTACAATAGCCAAGATATGGAAACAAAACAAGTATCCATCAATAAATTATTGAGTAAAGAAGATGGAATATTAGCCATAAAAATACCATTTGGGACAACATGCATGGACCTAGAGGGTATGCTAAGTAAAAAAAAGTCAATCAGAGAAAGACAAATACCATATTATTTCGCTTATATGTGGAATTTAAGAAACAAAACAAAGTTAAAAAAAAGATCAATGGGGCACCTGGGTGGCTCAGTCGGTTAAGCGTCCAACTTTGGCTCAGGTCATGATCTCCCGGTTTGTGAGTCCAAGCCCCGCGTTGGGCTTTGTGCAACAGCTCGGAGCCTGGACCCTGCTTGAGATTCTGTGTCTCCCTCTCTCTCTGCCCCTCCCCTGCTCGTGCTGTCTCTGTCTCTCAAAAATAAATGTTAAAAAAAAAAAAAAGATTAATGAAACCCAAAAAACAAAAAACCCAAACTCCAAAATACTGAGAACAAACTGCCACTTCCCAGAGGAGAAGTGAGGGAGCTGGGTGAAATAGATAAGGGGGTTAAAACCAGACTTATCTTGATAAAAACTGAGAAACACATAGAAGTGTTGAATCATTATACTGTACACCTGAAACTAATATACACTATATGTCAGTTACACTTGAAATTAAAAAAAAGAAACACTAAAAATAGCATTGCTCCTGAAGATCAGAAATGCCCATATCAATAGGGTAGTTAATATTGAAGTGGCAAAAGTATGACATCCAAAGATGAGAACCAGGAATAAATCAGACCTGGTCAGAGATAAAGCGATGGTCAAAACAGGGAGGAGAGAAAGGAGTGTGGGAGAGAAAGGGATAGATATAAGTTGGAACAAGGGTGTCTGAGGCAGCCAATATGTACTATGAAAAACATTATTTTAAAATATAACCGGAATAAATGTTTCTATATTTTTCTCTGCCAACCACAAGATGCATGACTTTGGATGAAATGCCTACTCCTTTTTGAGTCCCAGGGCACTTTTTTGAAATGTGATTATTATTGTCATATGTTGAAATAGTATACTAAACTTAATTTGGTAACTGTTACTTAAGATAGCATACATAAAGTTTCCTGTAATTTAATAGACAGTAACACTGACTTATTTTATTTTTGAGAACTGAGACCTTATGATGAATTCTTGAGACATTTACAAAATCAAAATATAGACACATCTTTGCATATAGAATAAATCTAGTAGGTTGACACTTCTATTTTTCATGAAACTGCACCTGATGCAAATTCCAGAGGAGTGCCAGGGAACATAATGAAACATTTAATCCATGCTTTATCTTCTTTTAATATCTAAGCAAGGATAATTTCCAATAGCAGCATGAAACAGTTTAATGATTTGAATGGTTTCTCATTTAGTAACCACACTCACTAACCAAATGGTTTATTTATTCTTATTGAAGCATATGTTCTTTATTTTTGCCTGTCTTCTCTATTTAATGGAAAGAGTTACCATCTTAAGAAGTTGGAATTTCTACTCTGTATATGATATGTCATACACATCTATTCAAACTGCTATTTTTTGACACTGTTAAGGACTTTTTACTAATAGACAGAACTGAACAGAAAGTTAAATATCTGACCACATCTTATATGAAACACTAAATAAACTGTGTTTTAAACCAGTAGTGGCAAGGAAAAAAAAAGGAAAGAAAGAAAGAAATGAAAAAAATCCAATATAGGTAAGAGCAAACTTCATTCAAATTCATTTTACTTCAATAATGTGTTGGGGTTCCTGGCTGAAAATCCTTAATTTATCATCTGAATGGATTGTGGTCATGTCTTCAGAGTTAAAGATCCAGGGAGGGATAATTAGGTTTCTTTTGCTAGATATGTCTAATCCTGCCACCACAAGTAACCTTATCTTGCATTATCAAAGCAATTTCTTTCTTTCTCTGTTTTTTTTCCCCTTCCTTGGGAATTCTAATTTATCTAGACTGTGGTAAATACTATTAGTAAAGTCATATATGATTTTAAGAGTGCAAAGTAACCTGCCACATCTCATCTAGCTCATGCCTTGTTATGTGCTCAGTGGATGACTGCATATGCTTATCCATTATCAAGATATGTCAGTAACTTAGGATGAAACTTGGTGGTAAAATAAGATGTGGATTTTTAATAATGTTGCATCACTGATTTTATATATTTGGCAGCAGCAGAAGAAAATATGAAATCATAATTTTCTATAAAACAAATCAATTCAGAGAGTCAAATATCTGAGTGAAAAACAGCAATCCAGAAATGTTGACAAAACATATGGTCAGTCAACAAATTACACACTTTTTGAAAACATGGTACATTTTATCCCTTAGTTCATGCAGTTCTCACAACCTCAGAAGCCACAGGTCCCATAATTCCAAAGTACTTCAGAATTTTAGAATGAGATCAGGAAATGCCATTCTCTATTAATAAAACTGATATATTTTACCATTCAATGTGATTGACCATCAATATCACAGCCTTTCCTAGAAGGATGAATAGCATTGCACATACTGCTGAAGAGGCCAACAGCTACTTGAAATCAAGCTGAGGTATGCTGCCATTAGACTTGATAGGTATTGTGAATGATACAAAGCAACAAAAAATATCAAAGCGTATTCAGCGGCACTATTACACCAAATATCAACCGATGCTCTATAGTAACTCATTAGGAAGAGTTTTAAAAAGTATGAATTTAACCAGAGAATGAGTTTGTACATATAAAATGCTCAGTATCAATGAACTAGTCTAAACTTTCTTTATTTGTGGAGAGAAGAAGTTCATGAAATAAAACTAGTTTCACTTTGATCATCTAACTCTCCTCTCCCCAATTACACTTGCAAAGGAGTGAGTTGGTCTTCAAGTATGTTTATTTGGTTATCTACTAGGATAATGTCTCAGGCAAATATATTTGCATTTTGGTTGATCTATTAATCAATTGCAATTTGGGTATTTCATCTGAGTTTAGTTATAGTGATCCGGTTCTTAGATGGTTAGCTACTTAGGGAAGTAATATAATACCATTTCAGTATCTCAAAAACTATCTAGACTCTGGACTCCATACTAATGATGACCATTCCTAGTTACCTCAAGTAGTCAATTATGTATCGTTTGGTTATAACTTTTTCCTTTCTCTTGCCCATTATTCAACAATCTTTGCCTCAGCACCTATTATATGAATGAGACCATACTAATTCTTGTGAGAAACAGAAAGTTTTAGGATCCTTATAATTTGTATGTGTTTCAAAGTATTCTGTATTAATGGTCTCATTATACTCAAAATATTCCAAAGAGATACAGACAACATTTATAATCACTTTTGTTTTTTAATTATCCAAAGTCACATCATTAGACAGTAATAGAGCGGGGGCAAACCACAACAACAAACGGCCCAAAATCTCTGGTCTTTATTTCTCCACTACATATTCACCAAAACAAGAACAACAACAAACAACAATATAGCTTATGATACAGTCAGGGAATGCTTATATCCTTAATAGAAAATAAATTTAAGTTAGATAAGTCTTTCAAATGTTTTGAAATATTTTCAAGCATTTTCTTAGGTGATATTAGTCTGTGTATGCACAAGATATTTAAACAAAAATTACTTCTTGTGATTGGACCCATAATGCCATGTCCTCCATGTTCTCATATGACTTAGCACTTCATCATTGTAGAGTTGCCTGGGTTGCACTAAACTTAATTGGTGTGCTTGCCACTGTATTGGTTAAAAAAATTATTAATTGCAGTCGCATACTGGCCTGCTACCTGCAGAATCCAAGTGGCAAGGCAGAACACATCTCTCTTACCATCAATGCTATTGTTGGCCATCCATGTCAACTTTCCACAAAAGAAACATTTTCAATGGCAAGAGAACTCATGCTACTGGCTTGGGTTTTGCTCCCTCAGGCCCCCTTGGCTAGCCATTCCGCCCCGCTAAAGCCCAAATTTCCTCTTCATGCTTCTCCCTCCACTGTTAGTTGGCCTGTTGAGTTTCCTCACAAAGAACAACTGTCCTTCTCTTATAGATCCCCTAACAACCATCTACCCTTGTATTAAGTCAGCATACTTGAACACAATTTTTTTATGTATCTTCCTGGTTTGCAGTATACAATTTAGTTACATCATACATGCACACACAAACACACAAATCAAAAATATGTTATTATTAAGACCAACACCACCACAAGACAAATACAAAGCATGGTAAAAATAAGCCCTAGTACCAACGAATGATATAAACAACAAAGACTGTGAGGTCAAAATTAAAACATAATCATTATGATCTGGAATAAGAAGCTGAAGTTTATGGAGAAGGTGAAACTTCCCTTTAGCATTGAAAAAATCAGTAGCATATGAAAAGGTGGGAAAGGAAGAAAAAGAGTAGTCTTAGCGAGAGGAGTATAAGCAGTTTGGTTAATTGATTATTTTGAACTAGGCTATGTATTTAAGTAATTATATTCAGATACACTTTGCATGGTAAATGGCCTAGTCTGAATGAATCAGAGTCTGCATGACAGATAATTGAATGGTTAGGTTGGAAATTTAGAATAGTGACAGTCTATAAAGTAATTAAATGCCAACGTGAGCATTTGCTGACTATTACATGTCAGGTATTGGGGAAACAAGATGAAAAAGGCATGCCCTTGAATATTTTCAGTTTAATAGAAAAGACAATCATATGCAAAAATAAAAGTAAACTACCATAGGAGAAAGGAGGTGTTAGGGAGGGGCATGAAGATAAGTCCCTAAGGATAAGTAGAAATTCATTAGGTAGACAAAACATGGAAGAACATTCTAGGCAAAAAGAAAAGCTTCTTTGTGGGTAACAAGAATAGCAGCAGGTGAATTAGGTTGGGAAGAATTAGTAAAATCCTAAAATCCTGAAGAGACAGATGTGGAAAAGGAGAATGAGAACTGATGAAAAGCCACTTCCTCCTTGATAATTTTTATTAAAAGTTGACACCTTATAAGCCAATTCTTTCATAAGACTTTTTTAAAATTCATCTGGCAATCTTCTCTCACTTAAATTAGAATACAGTGGTCTTCATTCAACATGCCACATGCAAAGAGAATTTAAGTCATGCAGGTCAAGGCCAAAAAAAAAAAAAAAAAGGAGGTAAAATAATCAGTTCCTAGAGCTTCTAAGCTATTAAACACTCTAGAAGTAGTAAACATACAAATTACTTTACTATAGAATCTTTCTGAGCATGGATGTGAATGCTTCGGTTACTTTCTCCACTTTCCATATTCCCATGTTCACTGGAAGGGTATGAATGTGGAAGAGGAAAGGGCTAAAACAGCGTCCTCTCAAGATAACTCCTTATGTTCTAGTTTCTGCTCTAGCTAGCGGTCAAATAAAATAAGTCTAACCACAAAGAGTAATTGAAAGGACAATTCAAGTCTTTATATATCCATAACCTCCAGACTGTGAAGGGCTGTACTCTCCCTCTGTTCATTCTGTGGCTTAGCTCTTTCTTACATAAAACAAGTGCAAGTGTCTGGCTCCTCTCTGTTTGTTTTTGCCCTCATCCACTCCTGGCTCAGTAATCAAGTATGTGTTGTTATTGAGAAGCAGATGGAAAATGATACTCATAATTTAATCACATTCCCCTTTTCAGTTCAAAAGCAAAGAAACTTTGTGTTGAATAAAACCTATTATAATTTTCCAAAACATGTAGCATATTAAGGACTACATTAAGGATATTAAATATGTAGTCATATATTCTGTGCCTTAAAAACAGACAGTTATTCATGTATCACTGAGCCTAAAATATTTCAATATATATAATGAAGATAGTCACATCTATATCTTGTGAATTTATAAAAGTTTAAATGAAAATGTAGAAAAATATAGATTTGTGTGTGTGTGTGTATGCGTGTTTAGTAATGATATGAGTACTACCTTATATTCATAGATAGTCTGCTCTATAGTCTTGGGTCCTCTAGGAAGCAGATGGAAAGACTAAATTGGAAGTATAAAATATTTATTCAGTAAAATCTAGATGAGAGGGAGCAGGCATTAGGCACAGAAACCTAAGGACCACTATTCAAGGCTGACACATATAAAAGGAGAGGCGGAAGGAAGGTGGATTGGGTAGGAAGGACCTCAAACTGTTCAGCTCTTGAGCACATCTGAGAGAGCAGAAAGGGGAGGAGTCTCACGTTGGAAGGAGGTGGCCAGGCCAAGGAGAGCTACACAATCAGTGTTTGACTGATGTTGCCCTGAAAGAGCAAGGCCTCGGCTATAATAACGCTGCAGTGGATCCTGAAGGCACTTCAGCTAGAGCTTCTCAGCTACCACACTCCCTGCAAAAAGTTCTCTCTTGAAGTGAGATGTACCTCCATGGTTGCCACTTATGTATAGAAAGAAGCCAAAAATTACAAGTGGTATTCAGGTCATTCTTATTCAGTAGTCCCTCCCATACTGTTACTTACAGACAATATCCAAAGCTTTCGGTTTTATCGAACACTTTAAAACACAGTAGAGTTTTTAAAGATGTTCTTAAATGTCCTTCTTTTGCTCAACATCGAAGGAGAGACCGTCAGAACTATGCAAACACTCATCTGCTTAGGTTTCTCCTTTCAACTGTATAATATCCTTCAGGTATGGGCTCTGTGATCAGGTTATAATTCAACTGAGATCCATTCTAAATTCTCTTTTAATAAAACATTACACATTTTGGTATGATAAAAATGGTATATTCAAAAAGGACCTGTGTCCTACATATGCTGAAATTTTACTTAATATGTATACACACACACACACACACACACACACACACACACACACACACAGGTATAAAGTTATGCTTCCTTATAAATTCCACTGAATTATAATTCATCAGTAGTCTGTCAAATACAGTGGGCAACAAGTTACTTGTCAGCTACAGAAGGGATAAACCAATTGGCAAGTAAAGTAGGCCTATAGGGATAGTATAACCCTTTTGACCTTGCAGAGAAGAAAGGAGGATGGAAAGAATTGCTGATTCATGAAGGAAAACCTTCCTGAAGAGTTGAGTGCTCAGGTTAAACTTCCCTTCTAGGCAGCACTAATTTGGCTGACAGATACCAAGCCATAGTTAATCTAAACTGACACTGACCTTGCTGGCATTACCTGCAAAATCCCCTCATACAAATTTTCCTCAAATCATTATTCCAATGCCTTATACATAGAAAAGCTGTCTGTCAACAAAGCCAGGGATGTTTAATTTTCCTCCAGCTAACATCCACCAATCTTTTGCTATCGAGGAGAGAAAAATTCAGCTAGACTTTGAAAGTTTTGTGGCTTTGATTTTGTAGGGAAGAATTACTGGCTAAATGGAAAACCATACATGGATTATATGGAAGCTGTTTTATAATTCTGGAAGTTGTAGATGGCTGATAGAGATGCAAAATAATTATAGCATACAGATATGCAAATGAATTCTGTCTTGTGGAGGCATAACAATCCCTCCTTGTGGAAAAAATGATATTGCCTGCATTTGCACATTCATTTCGATATTCCTGGTCTATAAATATTTCTGTTCTTAAAATTTGTCTTTGAAATGGTTTTAATATCTGCATGTCTCCCTCATTGATTAATGAGCTACATAAAGTTTTGAATATGCGTTCATTTTTATATCTGTATGAGAGTCTTAATATTATTTTTTAAAAAATCTTTGAAAAAATCTTGAAACAATATGCATGTGTTAAATGCCACATACTAATGGATATCCATTGTCTTTTTGAATGGCTTCTTATAAATCCCAATTTTATTTTTTTTATTTAAAATTTTTTTGGGGCGCCTGGGTGGCTCAGTCGGCTGAGCGTCCGACTTCAGCTCAGGTCACGATCTCGCGATCCGTGAGTTCGAGCCCCGCATCGGGCTCTGGGCTGATGGCTCAGAGCCTGGAGCCTGCTTCCGATTCTGTGTCTCCCTCTCTCTCTGCCCCTCCCCCATTCATGCTCTGTCTCTCTCTGTCTCAAAAATAAATAAAACGTTAAAAAAAATTTAAAAAAAAAATAAAAATGTTTTAATGTTTATTTATTTTTGAGAGAGAGACAGAGCAGGAATGGGGGAGAGGCAGAGAGAGAGAGGGAAGCATGGAATCTAAAGGATCTGAGCTGTCAGCACAGAGCCCAACATGGGGCTCGAAGTCATGAACCGTGAGATCATGACCTGAGCTGAAGTCGGACACTTAACCAACTGAGCCACCCAGGCACCCCATAAATCCCAATTTCAAATCATAGAGTTGTATATGATTAATCCACTTTCATTTATTCACCTACGCATTTTTTTAATTGAACATCTAATATATCCCAGACACAGGGCTAGTGTACTAGGAATTCACTGATAATTATATTGTGTGGTATTATTCCTGCTATGCTCGAGTCAGCTGAGATAAATTACAATGCAACAGAGTTAAGTGTTAAAGGACAGTAAACAACAAAATGCTTTCAAAGGAGAAGAAAATAATATGAGACCATCAATTTACTTTTGGGCCTTTGGAAAAGTTATAAAACATGAGGTAAGATTTAAAATGGGTTTTTGAAAATAGTATTTGATTGGAGAGGTAAGACAAGGTGTATCCATTTGAATTTTATTTTTATACTTTGGCCAAAACTTTTACCAAGAACCTTAACAACTACAATCAAATGTCACAAAAAAAATACAGCAGTAGTAAAAAGAGACAGACCCAACATTGTTTTTCCCATATGACAGATTAGGACTTGAAAACACCAGAGAGGGTAAGAGAATTGCAAAAGGTCACACAGATAGTAAAAGAGTGATAACTAAAGTTTTACCATTTCTATTCTTTCTTCCTCAAGAGAATCTTGACATGCATAGCACATAAGAAATCAGAGCACATACTGGAACACTCAAAGTGTAAAAACACAAGAACAATTGTAGAGCTAGGCAATTACTTGGTGTGCTAATTTACTAAGGCTGCCACAACAAAATCCCACAGACGGGGTGGCTTCAACAACAAACACTAATTTTCTTACTGGTTGTTGAAGCTGGAAGTCTAAGATCAAAGTATTAGCAGGGTGGATTTCATTCTGAAGCCACTCTCCTTGGCTGGTGGACAGCCTTCTCTCTCTTATCCTCATGTTTCTGTAAGTCTTTCCTCTGTGCTCATGCATACCTAGTGTCTCTTTGTGTGTCTTAGTTTTTATTTCTTATAGTCAGATTGGATTAGACCCACCCTGATGGTCTTGTTTTAACTTAACCTCTTTGAAAATCCTATCTGCAAATATAGACACTCTGAAGTAGTAGGGGCTACTATAACATAAGAATGGGGGGGGTGGCAATTCACACTTGACACTTTGTTTATTCACACAGTGGGGGAAAAAAAGAGTTAAATCAATTAAGTAAAAAAATGGTAGAAATATTCTATGAGATTTGTTCTGAAAAGTCTAGACCCTCATCAACTCTTGGGGAACAGACTATGACAACAACTGTATTTGCCCTGGATGAAGGGCTAATAAATGCCAGAAGATTCACATATGCTTAGGCAGGCCATCCAGGAAAATGATCCACACTGGAAGCTCCCACAATACCATGGGGAATTATGTCAGCCATGAGTTACAACCAGTGAGGGTAATAAACGGAAGCTTCATTTATTTTACAATTTGCCTAAGGTCTAGTCCTATAAGAGGAAAAATTTTGAAGTTAAAACAGGAAAATTATGTGTTTCACTTTATCTGAAGAACAGTCCACACAGGGTATTTAGTTGCTAGAATGCTTTGCTCTTTAAACCACTCAAATTTCATATGCTTTAGGTCTATAATCAAAATTTGTTTCCTTTAAAAATGTGCCTGGCTGGCTCAGTCAGTACAGCATGCAACTCCTGATTTCAGGATGGTAAGTTCAAGCCCCACACTGGGTGCAGAGATTACTTAAAAAAAGAAAATTTTTAAAAAAATGTTTAACTGCTATTGTTCTCTCATGTCATTATGACAAATGAACCACTTGTTTGCAAGCATCGTCAAGCCAGTCACTCAATTAACTTTATTTTATTCCTAGATTTATTGAGGAACAACTGACAAATAAGAATTGCATATAGTTAAGGTATACAAGTAAGATGTTGATATACATTGTGAAATAATTACAATCGAGCTAATTAACATATCCATCACCTCACAGTTACTTTTGTGTGTGTGTGTGTGTGTGTGTGTGTGTGTGTGTGTGAGAACCATTAAGATCTACTCTTTTAGCAAATTTCAAGTATACAATACAGCATTACAGTTATTGGTCTGTACATTATATCTCCAGAATTTATTCATGCTGCATAACTGAAACTGTTGTACCCTTCATCCAGTATTTCCCCATTTCTCCCATCCCACAGCCCCTGGTAACCACCATTCTACTTGAGGCAGAGTTTTTTATGTTTGGCTTATTTCACTTAATTTATCTTCTAGGTTCATCCATGTTGTCTCAAAGAGCAGAATTACCTTCTTTTTTCAGGCTCAGTAATATTCTATTGGATGATAAGTGCATATCACATTTTATCTACCCATTTATCTATCTGCCTGTGGACTTGTAGGATGTGTACATGTGTTGACTATTGTCAATACTACAATGAACATGGAGTGCAGATATCTCTCTGAGATATAGATTCCTTTCTTTTGAATATATGCCTATAAGTAAGATTGCTGGATCATATAGTTTTATTTTTTAATTTTTTAGAAACCCCCATATTACTTTGCATGATGGTTGTACCAATTTACATTCCCATTAAGAGTGTACAACAGTTCCTTACCTCCACATCTGCACCAATATTTGTGTTTTGTCTTTTAATAATATACATTTTGACAGGGTTAGATGATACCTCATTGTGATTTCGATTTGTATTCCCCTGAGAATTAGTTGAGAATTAGTAGAGACCAATTTACCATATACCTGTTGGCCATACGTACATCTTCTTATGAAAAATGCCCATTTCAGTTCTTTCCCCATTTTTAAACAGATTGTTTGTTTTTTGCTATTAAGTTAAATTCCTTATATATTATGGACATTAACCCATTATCAAATGTATGGTTGCAAATATTTTTACCCATTTCATAAACTGAATCTTCACTCTGTTGATTGCTTCTTTCCTGTGCAGAAACTTTTGTTCTGAAGCAGTCTAATTTGTCTATATTTACTTTTTTTGCCTATGGTTTTGTGATCATATCCAAACAATCATGCCCAAACCAGTGTCAAGAAGATTTTTTTCTATGTTTTCTTCCAGTAGTTTTATAGTTATGTCTTAAGTTTAAGACTTTAATTCATTTTGAGTTCATTTTTGTATATGGTGTGAATTATTCAATTTCATTCTTCCGCATGTGGATATACAGTTCTTCCAGTACCATTTGCTGAAGAGACTTTCTTCGTCATGTTGCATATTCTTGGCACCCTTCGAGAAGATAAATTGATCAAAGTATGTGGGTTTATGTTAGGGCTTTCTATTTTGCCCAATTGTTCCATGTGTCTGTTTTGTGCCACTACTATGCTGTTTGTGTAACTATAGCTTTGTGGTATATTTTGAAATCAAGCAGCATGATGCCCCCAGCATGGTTCTTTCTCAAGATTGCTTTTATTATTTGGGTTCTTGTATAGTCCCATAAGAACTTGAGGATTTTTTTCTATTTCTGTGAAAAACATCACCACAATTTTGATAGAGATTGCATTGAATCTGCAGATCACTTTAGGAAGCATGGACATTTTAACCATACTTATTCTTCCAATCCATAAACACAGAATATTTTCCCCTTTATGTCTTCAATGTTTTCATCAGTTTTTAAAAATAGTTTCAAGGGCTGGGGCGCCTGGGTGGCTCAGTCGGTTATATGTCTGACTTCAGCTCAGGTCATGATCTCACTGTCTGTGAGTTCGAGCCCCGCATCGGGCTCTGTGCTGACAGCTCAGAGCCTGTAGCCTGCTTCCAATTCTGTGTCTCCCTCTCTCTGACCCTCCCCCGTTCATGCTCTGTCTCTCTCTGTCTCAAAAATAAATAAACATTAAATAGTTTCCACTGTACAGATCTTCAATTTCCTTGGTTAAATTTATTCCTAAGTATTTTGTTGTTTTTGATGCTATTGTAAATGAACTTTTTAAAAAGTTCTTATTTAAATTCCAGTGAGTTAACTTTCAGTGTAATATTAGTGTCAGATGTACAATTTAGTGATTCAAACACTTATGTGCAATACCTAGTGATCATCACAAGTGCCCTTCTTAATCTCCATCACCTATTTAACCACCCATCCTCCCACTCAACTCCCCTCTGGTAACTATCAGTCTGTTCTCTAAAGTTAAGAATCTTTTTCTTGGTTTGCCTTTCTCTTTCTTTTTTCCCTTTGCTCATTTGTTTTGTTTCTCAAATTCCACATGTGAGTGAGATCATATGGTGTTTGCCTTTCTCTGACTTATGTCATTTAGCATAATACTCTATAACTCCATCAATGT
This sequence comes from Lynx rufus, assembly GCF_022079265.1. NCBI lineage: Eukaryota > Metazoa > Chordata > Mammalia > Carnivora > Felidae > Lynx > Lynx rufus. The sequence continues at coordinate 31,938,968 of NW_025814823.1, read as the reverse complement.
CATTGCAAATAGTAAGATTTCATTCTTTCTATGGCTTAGTAATATTCCTGTGTGTGTATGTGTGTTTGTGTGTGTGTATCACCTCTTTTTTATCCATTCATCAGTCAATAGACTTTTGGGCTTCTTCAATAATTAGGCTATTGTAGATAAAACTGCTATAAACATATGGGTGCATCTCTTTTGAGTTAGTATTTTTGTATTCTTTGTAAAAATATCTAGTAGCACAATTGCTGGGTCATAGGGTAGTTCTATTTTTAATTTTTTGAGGAACCTCCCCCCACTGTTTCCCAGAGCAGCTGCAGCAGTTTGCATTCCCGCCAACAGTGCAGGAGGGTTCCCCTTGCTCCACATCCTCTCCAACAGCTGTTGTTTCTTGTGTTGTTGATTTTAGCCATTCTAACATGTGTGAGGTGATATCTCATTGTAGTTTTGACTCGTATTTCCTGAGAATGAGTGATGTTGAGCTTCTTTTCATGTGCTGTTGGTCGTCTGTATGTCTTCTTTGGAAAAACATCTATTTTTATCTTCTGCCCATTTTAATTGGATTATTTGTTTATTGGGTGTTGAGTTTTAGAAGTCAAAGGAATTTTTTTCTTCATTTTTCTTTCATATAGTATGTTTTTAGCAGATTGAACACCACTGAGGTTTGTACATTCATTTTATATCCTGCAAATTTAATGAATTTGCTTATTAGTTTTAACAGTTTGACGGAATCTTTCAAGTTTTCTGCATAGAATATCATATGATCTGCAAACTTAGATAATTTTACATCTTCCTTTTCAATTTGGATGTCTTTGATATTTTTTTTCTTGCCATATTGCTGTAACTAGGATTTCCAGGACTATGTTGAACAGAAGTAGTGAGAATAGGCATCCTCATCTTGTTCCTGATCTTAGAGAAAAGTATTCAGCTTTTCACCATTCAATATGATGTTAGCTGTGAGTTTATCATATAGGAATTCTATTATGTTGAGGTACTTAACATAATACCTAATTTCTATACTTAATTTCTATACTTTTGAGAAGTAATTTCTATATTTGTTGAGAATCTTTACTTACATACTTAATTTGTATACTTAATACTTAAATAAGTACTTAATTCTATACTTAATTTGTTGAGAATCTTTATCATGAAAAGACAATGAATTTTTTTCAAAAGCTTTTTCTGCATGTATTGAGATGATTCTATCATTTTTATCCTTCATTCTGTTAATTTGGTATGTCACATTTATTGATTTGCATTTATGGACCATCCCTGCACCCAGGGATAAATCCCACTTGATCATATATGATCCTCTTAATATGCTGTCAAATTCCATTTACTAATATTTCAATTAGGATTTTTACATCTGTGCTCATCACAGATATTGGCCGGTAATTTCTTCTTGTGTCCTTGTCTAGCCTTGATATCAGAGTAATGTTGGCCTCATAAAATGAGATTGGAATTTTTACCTCCTATTTTATATTTTGGAAGAGTCTGAGAAAGACTGAGGTTAATACTCCCTTAAATGTTTGGTAGAATTCACCCGTGAAACCATCTGGTCCTTGTGTTTACTTTGTTGGGTGATTTTTGATTACTAATTCAATCTGCATACTTGTTGTTTGTCTGTTTAGATATTCTTTTCTTCATTATTCAATATTTATAGGTTGTATGTTTCCAGAAATTTATCCATTTCAACTAGGTTATCCAATTTGTTGGCATAGTTGTTCCACAGTAGCCTGTTATGATCCTTTATATTTCTGGACTATTGGACATAATATGTCTCCTCTTTCATTTATAATTTTGTTTGAGTATTCTTTTTTTTATTTATAGCTGAAGTTTTGTTAATTCCTTTTCCAAAAAAAAAAAAACAATCTCTTAGTTTTGTTGATTTTTTTTCTATTGTTTTTCTATTTTCTATGCCATGTTTTTAATAATTTTCATTACTTCCTTTCTGCTGCTAACTTTGAACTTACATTGTTTTTTCCTAGTTTATTGAGGTATAAAATTAGGTTGTTTATTTGAGATATTTATTTTTTTCTAAATTTGGCATTTATCACTATAAACTTCCCTCTTAGAACTGCTTTTACGCCATCTTATACACATCCAAACACAACACACTACATCCCATGATGTGCTGTGTTTCCATTTCTGTATGTCTCAATATATATTTTTTATTTCTCTCTCATTTTTTTTCCCATGGCCATACTACTCTGAATATACCTGATCTCACCCTATTCTTTTGATTCCTTTCTTGATCCATTGGTTGTTCATGAATGTGTTGTTACATCCCAAACAGATGGCAAAGCTGGGAGTTCATACATTTTCACCTTCCCATGGGAAAAATCAAGGGCTGAGGGGTTTTTATTGGCACTGTGCTTATTGAGCTGTGCTGCCTTGGGGGTTAGAATAATGCAGAAAAAATGACATTGTCCTTCTTACCCTGTTCAATTGTGTCTATTCTTGGGTATTTTTATCCCAGTGTGGTGTTGGGACCTCTCTGCTGGATTTCTGGACTCCCACACACGTACTCTCATCCATGGGTTGTCAAAATTGGTTTTTCTGTGGGAGAAATGAAGGCTGAAAACCTCACTATCTTGCTGACATTTCCTTAAAGAAACTAAAATTCACCCTTAAAAGTTGTTTTCAGCATGATAAAAACAATGCTAGGTACATACCAATCACTTGAGAAAGGACAATTAAGGAGAATATTAGAGCCACACAACATAATAAAAAATAATGTAAATCCCACTGTTTCATAAAGTTTTTAACTCATTTCCAAGTTCCTATTACTTATATGTATGTTTTTATAGTAATCAAAATTTATTTTATTTTATAATTAATTATAATTTAGAACTCTCAAGACTTAAAAATAATAGACAAATTTGGTATAATCCATAAGGTAAACTGTTCAATTGTATTCTTATATCTATTGAGTAAATATATAATAAAATCATTTAAGTGATATAATATCAATTCAACATGTACTTTTTTTGAGGTGTTGGGGGGAGGGGGAGTGAGAGGAAGAATTGTAAGCAGGCTCCACGCCCAGAGCAGAGACTGACATGGGGTTCAGTCTCACAACTGTGAGATCATGACTTGAACCAAAATCAAGGGTTGGATGCTTAACCGACTGAGCCACATAGATGCCCTTATTTTAACCTTTTAATAATTACTCATTGGATGCCTCAATTGTAGAAAACATATTGTGAGTTGCCAGATGCAGAGCAAGAAATAAAACAAAATTCCAACCTTAAGGAATTTGTAGTCTATATAAAAAGATAGACAGTATATAAGTAAACAAATAAATATGTGAAATATAGTTTTTGAATAAAAACTTTTTATTTCATCTTTTCTACCAAAGTCATCACATGAATAAAAAGTCACCGGGGCGCCTGGGTGGCGCAGTCGGTTAAGCGTCCGACTTCAGCCAGGTCACGATCTCGCGGTCTGTGAGTTCGAGCCCCGCGTCAGGCTCTGGGCTGATGGCTCGGAGCCTGGAGCCTGTTTCCGATTCTGTGTCTCCCTCTCTCTCTGCCCCTCCCCCGTTCATGCTCTGTCTCTCTCTGTCCCAAAAATAAATAAAAACGTTGAAAAAAAATTAAAAAAAAAAAGAATAAAAAGTCACCAAAAGAATAAAAAAGTGAAAATATATCTTTTGGAATAAAGCCCCACTCATGGTCTCAAAGGAGATACTAAGAAGCTTGTTTGGCAAATGTTTTGAATTTGGGAACAAAGACAGAACTAATCTTGAGAGCTAATACATACCTTTCAGACATTAGGGAAAATTTTTATTTCCCTGGAAGTAAACTATAAAGGGCTGAATGGGCTATTCACTGATCCTATGATTAAAGTAACTAAATCTAGTAGCATAGGTGAGCTGTGGTAATAGAGAGAATGTCCCTGTAGATACATTATTTGATCACACTAAATGGAAAAGAGAGTGAAACAGAAGAAGATAACTTATTTTCAATATCTATGTTGCATGCTTGTGACAGATGAAAGTGACAAAAATAAGTAGAATGAAGACAAGAAAGCAGCAAACTCCAGATAATAGTACTAAGAGCTTTGCTATAATGGGATTAGAGTAAACCACTGCAATCTCATAAGTGCTAAAATCTAGGTGGAAACTATTTCAGTGTATCTCACTGATTGGTGAAAAAGTGTTGAAAATCACAAACTTGAATAGAAATTATAGACTGTCTTTTACTTTGGTATTCTTTATCATGTAGCAATAATTATACAATGGCTGTAACAGAAAGAAAAAAAAAAACAACTTCTATAGTACCTATGTACAAATGTCAGGGCTTCACAAAGTTAAATACAGAATCAACACAAAAAACTACACACAAAGGGAAAAATGAGCTCCCATGTAATGCCTCTAAGGGTGGTACAGTATCTAGAATGTGTTTAAAAAGAGTGAATTAAGTCAAGTCCTCTTTACAAAGGCAAATGAGCTACAGTAAGAAGGTATCTTTGATGAACCAGGCGCCAGTGGTTGTAGTGTCAAGGCAGGGCATGAAAAATCCCACTTTTATAACAAATTCTTTAGTCCTACAAGATGATTATGGCAGATTGGGTATCAATTTGAATCAGATATGGATATAGGGCATTATGCCGTCATCATTGTATTTGGGTCTTATCTAAGATCCAAATTGGAACTATTATGTTCTTCTGCTTACTCCCCCACTCATGATCACTATTCTACAGATAAGTCTTTGATTTTATTCAGCACTGATGTGTTTAGACATCTCCATATAGCTTACAATATTTGGCCTGTCTTATCTACCTCTACTTGTGACCGGCCGGCTGAAAATATCTTACTCAAATAATTTCTCGGGGATGGAGGTTAATCTCTGTTGTCCCCTTAAGGAGCCATTTTCTTGAGAAGAGCATTTGTGTCTTTTATTGTTCAGCACATAACACAAAAGAAGTACAAAATCTCATATACAGGAACCCTAACTTCCCTGGCACATAATACATGTTTCCATATTTGCCTTGGATGTTCTAGACTTCTTTTAACTGTACTGTTATAATTTGCTGAGTCTTCTCAACAAAGTACATCAATACTTCAATAGGGTCCTAAGACAAAAGATAAAAGAAATCCCTCTATAATGGAAGGTCATACTTGTCTAGATTATGGTGCCCATTATCTAGTCAAACACTAGTATAAATGTTGCTGTGAAAGCATTTCTAAATGTGATTAACATTTTTACCATCAGTTAACTTTAAGTAAAGGAGATTACTTCCCATCCTTCACCTAGGGTAATTCAGGTCCTGGGTTTCAAGTAAAAAATTGAGTGTATGTGCTGGGATAGGGATGAAAGTAGAAGTTTACACTCCTAAAATTATTTAGGAAACTACTGCAGAAAATAGAGTATATTTAAAGACAAGGCACAACTTTGCTCAACTAGGTAAGGTTTGCACAAGTGGTGACATCTGTATGATCATGATCCAATAAACAGACTGAGACCCTCTATAAATCTGGTAGGGTCCATGAAAATCCCATGATGGATATTGGCCATCACCATTGGAAATCTTCCAGACTGCTTTGTGCTTCACCTCTTATGCTTCCCTATTTCTTCTATTCTTGTCTTCCTAGCCCTGGAAACATACTTGCCTCTATATTCATGCTTGCGTCTGTATTCCAAATTTTACCTAAGTCACTTCTATTTATAAAGAACTATTTTGAATATTTACTCCACTATGACTTCGGCACCAATGTCCCAGTTCCTTTTATGTGTTGTAGATATGAAATGCTTCAAGGGTTCTTTGTTCCAGCCCTTCAGGACCAACTGTCGAATCCTGTTTCCTGACACCTTAAACATCTTAGTTCTTTACAAGTTAAAAAAAAAAGGCATTTTAAATTCTGAACATTTTTCAATTTGTGAGGAGAATGTATATAGCTTTTGGACACAAGTTTAACTATCTTAACTACTTGAATTTATTTAATTGTGTATTTCCCTTAAGATAATTCCCTTAAGATGTTGCTTAACAAATTGATGTAGCTAATGCTTACATTCTTTTAATAGTGAAACATAAAGACATTTTTTCTCTTTTTTCTTGATTCATTACAAATCATGTTATTTGAAGTGACTTGGTTATTTGAAGCTGCTATCAGAAAGAATAGCTAATTTTTTCTTGTGTCTATGATCACAAGTACCTTTCATTGACCACATTTCATAGCCAATTATTCATTGTTTCTGTTTCCTAGGGTTATAACTAACTCACTCAAATACTCTCATGGTCATTTTATTTCTCCCTTTCATTTGTGTGTGTGTGTGTGTGTGTGTGTGTGTGTGTGTGTGTGTGTGTGTCTGACATACATCTTTAATAACGTTGTATTCTTTTAGTTCAGTATCTCTATATATTTATGCTTCTTAGTAATTTTATGGATATGTCTGACATATAAGTACAAATCTATGGATAATTTATTGATGTAAGTATTTAGAGGATAAAAGAAATTTAATTTCTATAAGTACCTTCAACTTTAAAATTATCTTTTCTGTACATGTGTGTGTATATGTGTTATGTGTGGGTTTAGGTAAATTGTCTTCATTTTCTTAGGAATCTCTTTAATCTTTAATGATTGGTTTAAATATTTTTCTATGTCTACTTCTCTTAGAAATACAAAAGATGACTTCCTTCATCTGCCTCTATTACCAATTCTGTTTCTTTCTTTTTGACTATGCCACCAAATGCTAGTTTTCTCAAAATGGCTAGGTTCCTTAAATCCATCCATGGATCTTCCATGTACATTTCTCTTTTTGCATTTCCTATTAAGTTATGCTCTCTTATGTTTGCAGGCAGAGAACAATAAATTTGTTTTATTATTATTTTTTTTTTAATTCTAGGATAATATTTGACATGCCAGCAAATCTCACAGTTAGTTGAAAATGAAAGGAACAACCGCATCTCTAAATTTCTAACTTTCCAATGGAATATAGTACATGCTGTTCCCAGTTGGACACTGTAATGTACCAACAATATTAATTTGGAAGCTTTCCAAAGGTAGAATTACTCTAGCTCTTTCTTTGCTTTCTGGCTGCCAGAATTCTGTCTACCCCACACTGTACTTCGATTATGTGCACAGATCATTATTGCCATTTTACCATCTGATTGTGTAAAGCGTTTCATTCTCTCCACTGTTATAACTAATCCATCCATGCTTTGTAACACCAGATGGTAGGCATCCACAGCCAGTCCTAGTTAATCTGCAAACGTTCTCCATGAATACTCTATTTTTATTAGCATTTGGAAGACATGAGATCAAGAAATCAACATTGCAGAACCTTGAACATAGCCACCTTTAGTTAACACCAAGTAGGCTGATCAAGAGATTACACTGATTATCAGAAATTCATTTTAACTTGCTATCCTTAAGTTTTGACATTTAAAATCTAGTCCACAAATTTCCAGGAGATACATTTCTGGACACCCACACAAAATTTTATATAAAAATAAACTATGTGGTACTAGGAAGAATTCCTGTTCATATCACATGTGTCCCTATTGGCTCGCTAAAACTCTAGAAGGTGTTTCCCCTTTCATCACCAATGTTCGCTCTACACGCCACTTGCTCTTCCACTGACCTCTTTTGCTGAGTCAGCTCTCTGTTAATTGTATCATGATGCTGACGATCTTAAAACCTGCACAATTCTGTTGAAATTTTCTAGAGGTTCTGCTACTATTGCTGCTACTGATTCAAAGACACACTAATTATAATAACTTTTAGTAGACACTAGTATAAATCCATGATCTCTTTGGTAGTCCATGAACAAGACTACCTTTGGTATATTTTGTGTCCAAAAAGATGCAGTATATGTATGTGTACCAAAAATGTAAGTACGTAACAGTGATTCAATAAGAAATTAATTCTGTTGTGTGGATGGCAGATATATTCTCTATGTTCCTCACTTCAGCGAAGTAAGTATTTCTAGAGAATGGAGAGTATCAAAGCACAAAGTGTTGGTAAGACAAGGATACAGGAATGTATCAGAAAACTGACAATGAGGCCAGTAAGTAGAAGGAAAAGCAGGAGAGCATGATGCCCTTCAAATGAAGTGAAGACTGCTTTTCAAGAATGAGAAATGATTATTATATTTAATAAAGGGTGATTATTAATAATTTAGCAAGGGCATTTTTGATAAAATAGCAGAAGAAGACAAAAGTTCTATTGGATTGGTTCCAAAAGAGAATTAAAAAAAGGAATTGGAAACAATTACCATAGTCAACATGAGAAATTTTACGGTAAAGAAGAAGAGAGGTTATAGCTGGAGAGGGATGTGATGTCAAAAGATAGTTTTCTTAAAATGAGAATATAAGATTATATTTGTATTTTAATAAGGCTGTGATACAGTAATAAGAAAAAATATTGACAGAAGAGAGGAACAGACAGTTTGCTGAAGTAATGACTCTATGGAGATGAGAGAAGCTAGGATCTGTACACAAATGGAAAGCTGGCCTAGTTGGGTACCAGAGAGTTCTTCCATAGTAATAGAAAAGAAGGCAGGGGAAATGGTCACAGATGCAGGGAGATAGATTGGGAGAAAGGCAGTCATGGAAATTTTCTGGTTATTGTTTCTACCTTCTCAAGCAAATAGGAAACAATATTATAGACTGAGGTTGAGGACAGGAGTGAGATGTTGGAAGTTTGAGGAGAGAGAAGAAAGTGTGACATAATCATGTGTATGTGTAGGAGAGTGAGGGGACCCGACAAATGCAGTGTGAATGCTGGCCATTGAGCCTTGTGTTCTCATTAGTCTGGATTTCTCCCTCCAGGATTGTAAGTTTTGGTGGGATTGGAGGACCACTGAAGTCAGGAAAAAAATATAAAGAATGAGGGGCGCCTGGGTGGCTCAGTCGGTTAAGTGTCTGACTTCGGCTCAGGTCATGATCTCACAGTTTGTGAGTTCAAGCCCCACATTGGGCTCTGTGCTGACGGCTCAGAGCCTGGAGCCTGCTTCAGATTCTGTATCTCCCTCTCTCTGCCTCTCCCCCATTTGGGCTCTGTCTGTTTCTCTCTCTCTCTCAAAAATAAATAAAATGTAAAAAAAAAAAAAATACAAAGAGTGAGCGAGCTGGAAAGATGGCTTGTGTTATTAGCAGAATGAGATCCTTGAAACTGAAAATATGTAGAGTTTGCGATTACTGGTCAGGCTATAACTAAAGAGGACAGAATTCAGCACACTATTTTTAGAGGAGTAATCAAAGAACTGAGAATCAGGTTTCAATGGGTCATCAACAGGGAAGTTAAAATCACAAAGAATTCTTTCTGTTCCTCTGACATTATTCTAGTCCAGGTAATAAACACTAAGCTCTGTATACACTATTTAAAATAGTTTCCTAAATTATTTTCTTGGATACAGATTTTTTTTTCTTCTCAAGCCATTTCCTATAATACATCCAATGATTACTTTTTAATACATCTTCCCCCTTCTTTCTGAATGCAGATAGAAGCCACAATGATTTCAGAAGGTGCACACTTCTCAAACCTTTCTCTAATTGTCTATGTTGGAATTCCTCAAAGTGGAACAAGATACCCGAGATTAGGAGGATGGTTTAGAGCATAGCTTAGCTAGCAGAGGCCCTAGGAATGTAAACTCTCAGATTCCTCTCTGATTTTCCATGATCAAATCCACCTCCACTCCCTTGCTTCAGCAAAGGATGCCTAAATAGAACTTAGCTAGTCTCCAGTGAGATCTAGAGAAACAAGTACAGCAGGAAACACGTATCAAGCTAGGTGGAGGGAAGGAAGGGCCAAGGTATTATTTTCTGAGCTCCTTCCACTAGTGATGAGGTATCCGTTCCTTATTCAGACTCTATTCTCTAGATTCTGGAGAGACAGCATCTTTACAATACAGATTCATAGCTGTTCTGTTTTAGCTGTCCAGAAGCCCCCAAAGCCGAGGTTGGTTTTAGCACAGTCCCTGAAACTTCCGCCTGGCAATAGCTCAGTTCTCTAAATCTCTAGGCTGAGGGGTAGCCAAAATTTCCACAGAAAGCTTCAGCAGTTTAAGGTTGAATTCATCTGAAGTTACCTGTATTGTTACTTTTAACTGAGAGTTTGTCTTTGAGCCCTACCTGGGATCTTGAAAGCAAGAAAAGGAAGGATGCATCTGGCACCTTCCTTTCCTCCCTGCTTCAGTGTTTCCCTATCCTGCCTCAGACTTCAGACTCAGAACAAAATTGTCTCCATTTATCTTCAACAAGGAAAAAGAGACTTTAAAGTAGAGGGAGTTTCTTAGTTTTGCCTGCATTCCTATAACCTTAACCAGAGCCTAGAACTTATTGATAGCCCCAGCTTGAGAATTCTGGCCCAAGAACCCAGGCCTTCCCAAGCCCTTAAACTTCTATCAAAGCTTTTCAAGTTTTAAAAAATAAACAGCAAATTATTTTGGTCCAATACTTACAACCCTTTGGTGATTCCTTTATTTACAAGGGAATACAGGATCTCTTCTCTAGAAGCCTCCACAGATCCCTTCGGAAGATTCTCCCTTCACCCTTTATAAACCATCCTGAGGGGTATGCACATGTGCTTCCTCTCCACGAGTGAGCTATGTCTAATGTGCATCCCCATTCTCGCTGCCTGGCAAAACGCACCTCATCCTGAAGGTGTCAACTTCTGCTTCAGGACTGCACTAAGCTTTCTAAGCCAAGGTGAGTTTTACTTGCTTCACTGTCATAGTCTCTCCACTATCTTAACTCCCATCCTCCTATTGTGATTTATTGTAACATGTTGTTTCTGCCACTGAACTCTAACTGTTCATGACAGCAACAGGCATCTCTGTCTTCTTGACTGTAGGATTCCCTATACTTAGCAGAGTTCCTTAAGCATATAGTTCTCATTAAAAAAAAAAAAAAGTTAAATAGAATAATGCTAAGCAAATGAGTTAAATGGATCAGTAAATAACCAATTCTGCTTGTTTGCTTTATGATAAGGTTGTTAACTTTTTATACCTGAATTGCTGAAACTGGTATCTAGCTTTTCCTGTTTAACTTCTACTGAAACTGCTGGCATCATTGTTGCTGGAGAAATCCAGACTAATGAGAACACAAGGCTCAATGGCCAGCATTCACACTGCATTTGTGGCTCTCCACAGAGGCATGCAGTGAGACGGTTCTTTTATTTTTTATTGAACTCTAATCCATTCCTTTCATCCTACATCTCAAACATAAGCTCTGGGAAGATAAGTAAGTTTTGGCATAAGGTTATTTCATTCTTTACTTGTTACTTTTCTTTCTAATTTCCAAATAAAATTTTCTATAATTTCTATAATGTGTACCTAATCATGATGGCTAACAACTGGGTATGATCTTTCTTTAAAAAAAAAAAAAAAAAAAACACAACAAAAAACATTTTTTTTAAGGTCTATTTACTTATTTTGAAAGACAGAGCACTAGTGGGAGAGGTGCAGAGAGAAACGGAAAGGGAGAAAATCCCAGGCAGGCTCCACCCTGTCAGCGTGGAGCTGGACACAGGGGCTGGAACCCAGGAACCATGAGATATCAGCTGCACTAAAGTCAAGAGTCAGATGCTCAACCAACTGAGCCTCCCTGGTGCCCCTCACCCCCCCCCAGCCCCCGCTGCATATCACATTTTAAATTCTAATATTTAGCTATAAATTTGTGTGTGTGTCTAATTTTTTAAACTGTTTAGTCAAAACTTTCATTCATCTCTTTCTCTACCTATAGAAACCTGATTCTTTGATGCCACTCTTTTCGAGACATTTTGTGATCCCCATATCACAGCTGTTTTCTACCTCCCACGTTCTCCCCCACTCTGTAGTAACTGCCAAATTTACAAGTTATTTCAGTGCTTCCGTGACTGGTACACTTTACTGGAACTTACGCTCTTTGAGAGGAGCAGCCACATGGTTTTCATTTTGTGTCCTATGCAATCCTTGGTATAATATCTTGCATGTTGTTTATTTATGACAATATTGTGTTAAATGGCTGAATGTTCTTAACTATTATAAACCTGGATAATACTTAACTCTTGAACAAAATATAGTAAATTTTCTTCTATATATTAAATAGGGAAAACGGAGGAAGCAGGTTTCATCCTGAATATTTTTTCAGAGTTCAAGATTTAAAATATCTCAATTCACCTAAGTAACAATGAACCAGAATCAAGTACGTTATAATTAAAGCAATGAAATCTTACAAGCCTGGCATTTCAATAATGAGATCCCAAATAGAAACTCATTTCATATAAAATTTAACTTATGTCTACATGTTATTACATGTAAATAATTATTTCATGCAAATTCACATTTTTAAAAAATATTTTATTGGAAAAGTGACATTTTGTAAAAACTTAGAAAGAAAAAAATTACAATATGTCCTCTTAGCCACTTTTCCTCCGCCAAAAAATTAACGAAGTGGTTAGTACAACTTAAGAATGATGAGTGAAGTATACAGTTTCAAATACAGGAATCAAGCTTCAGGTTACATCCTGGAAAAGTGGCCAGGTGGGGAGCAATAAATGATAGATGGTATTTTTGAGTGTAGTGTTTGCGAAGCATATGGCCATTTAGATTAGCTGGGTTTCTAATTTACTTTCGATGTAGTGAAAATCCTCTTATTTTACAATGTTTGCAATTATATAGGTTCTTTTTTTAAATTTAAGACTGCTTTTCTGAAATAAAAATAAGAAATTGATAAATGTGTCATGTTTATTATTTGCTTTATTATGAAGATTAGTATATGTTAATAAAATCACAAAACACTATTAATTACTATTTTTAACATATTAGGAAAGCTTTCACAGAAGCTCTTTTTAATCATTAATATCTTTAGCCAATAAAACCCTCAGTTATTGCCTTCAGGTATTTCTCAAAACAGAAATGCAACATAAACCTGAAGATTTAATAATTGGTGTTCTCCTAAACTGTATTACCAGTTGTAGAATACCAAAATTGGAAATGCTTAGCAATTCCAGATGTACCATTATTGAAAGTAACTCAAAGGAAAGAAATATTCCTAATGTTCCTTATTTTCCTAAGAAAGCTTTAAAAAATCACTTTCCAAAGTGTTCTACATATCACTGTGCATCAAACACAATATTAAGTGTAGTAACAAGTTGGAGAAACAAATATGTAAGCAAATTAAATGTGCATACCATGAAAAACATTCCAGAAATGTTTCATAGGACAAAGCATATAGGCTCTTTCACTGTCTTTCAAATAATCTATGCATTTCTCTCAATAAAGTTACCATTGTTTCAAACATTTTAGAAATCTGCCTTAAAATTGTACCCCAGGGGTACCTGGGTGGCACAGTTAGTTGAGCATTAGATTTCGGCTCAGGTCATGATCTCCTGTTTCATGAGTTCCCACATAGGGCTCACTGCTATCACTACAGAGTCCGCTTCAGATCCTCTCTCTCTCTCTCTCTCTCTCTCTCTCTCTCTCTCTCTCTCTCTCTCTGCCCCTCCCCCGCTTGCACTCTCTCAAAAATAAAAACTTTTTTTAAAAACATTGTACTTCAAGCTAATGTAAAAAGTCATATAAGTTCTTTCAATATTTGGGACACCTGCATGGCTCAGTTGGTTAAGCATCTGACTCTTAGTTTTAGCTCAGGTCATGATCTCATAGTCATGAGGGCAAGCCCTGAATTGAGCTCTGTGATGTCAGTGTGTTGCCTGCTTGGGATTCTCAATCTCTCCCTCTGTCTCTGCCTCTCCCCCACTCCTGCACACTCACTCTCTCTCTCAAAATAAACTTGTAAAAAAAAAAAAAAATCTCTCCCAATACTTTTTAGAAACATCTCTTTTTGGATTAATAGGCATGTTACTTACCTGGAATGCTAACTTAGTCCCTAGACTTTGGCTTTATGTAATTTCCACTATATATTTTTAATAAAATATGACCTTGTGGATAAAAATTATTCACTATTAAAGCTTTAACAAGACAATATGACAGAGGCTTTACCCCCATTTTTAAAGCTAGTTTTCCAAAGTTGGTTGCTTTAGAAATAAGAGCAAAACTTAAATAAATATTTAGAATCAAAAGCTTTCTACTTCATTAGGGATGCTTTTATTTATTGAATGTTTGGCACATTCTATAGATCACAATATTAGTTTATTAGAAATTTTACACTTAAAAGTTGGTCATTCAGTCAGATATTAAAAGCAAGTTGAAAATAATATCAAGGGGACTTAAAAACATATTGCTTATTTTTCTTATTAGAAACATCTAATTGGCAATAAAATTTGTATTAGTCTGAAATCAAGAAATAAAAGAATTAAGGAAAAATTCTTAAGAAAAAACACATAGTGTCAAAAAATATCCCTAGATGCAAAGATTGGTTGTAAAATGTCCTACTTTCTAAATTTAGTTAGGGTAAATTTAGTAATATTTCTACCATCTTCAATTTATTAGCTAGCTCCTGCTTCTGCTATTAAATAAATCATGTTCATACAGGTAACAATTATTCCTTATGAATACATATATTTGATGCATTAAATATATATTGACTGCCTTTGTATATGAGCAATTTTATGGGATACAGGGGCACAGATTTTTTTTTAATTTGGACTTATTTTTACTATGTAGATTAGATAATCAGAATTTTTAATAATATAATATAAATTATCTAAGTGTTTTAAGGGGCAAGCAAAACAAGGTTGCAAATATCAGAGTAAAAATGTGAATTTTGTTAAGATGTAAAAAATTAGAGGAATGTACACAAATGTGGCATTTGAGTTGACCTTTGAATGATGAATAGTTTGAAAGGAAACAACAGGAGAAGAGCATTGGAGCACAAAAAAATGACGTAAGAAAAACTGAGAGGGTATTGTGGGTAAGTAATAGGGTGAAGTGGTAGGAAATGAGACAATATGTTGGCACTTCCTATCAGTAGGCTTTTATACCATGTTAAAGAACTGGGCTACAGAATGTGTTTTAACATGGAATTCCTAAATATATTTGAGCAAGAAAGTTGCTTTTTGAGAAAGAGAGATGAACAGATATCTTTTCATTGGAATTCCTGTGAGGTAGATAAAATATTAGAAGAAAGGTCAATATTGGCTTTATTTTATCAGTTTGTTTTATCTACTAAATTTTTAGAGAGCACAGTCTGCATTTGACATATTTATATTTACACTTTGGAAGACAACACATACATATACACACATGCATTTGGAAGGAAATAGTTCTGGGGGTGTGTATGTGTGTTATAAATTTCATATATATATATATATTATATATGATTTATATTTTTAATTTACTTGTATTTTTTATATATATTCATTTAGTGATTCAAAGAAGGATACACTATTCTGATTCTTTAAACTAAATTTACAAACTACTAACTTCGGTTATAGAAGTTGGTCATTCTTAATGATACCTGCTTTATATTTTTAATTTATCATTTTTCTGATGAAATAAAGATGTAAATCAGGAAGAAAAGTATTTAATTTGGTGGCAGCTGTATTTCCTAACATTGTTCACAGATGGACAGAAACAGCAACAGGAAAGCTAATCTGTAGTTTGGTGACGAAGTCATATACAGTGTTTTCTTAGATTGGCACCAGAACTTCTTTTTGAATATTTATGGCTACAAAATCATCTTGATTTTCAAAACCCCAGTTTAATAATCTATCATTTTTTAGATCCAACTTAGCAATTTGAAGTGATAATTTTTATAATTTCAATGCCTTTAATCTTAAAGCAAATAATGTTCTTTGATTTTACTTAAATGGACATAAAACACTGGGTTTATTTAATTGCCATCAAACCGTTTTATTAATTCCAAATTGGGATAATGGTAAGAGTAGACTATTTACTCTATCTTTCATATGAAAATATACCTCATCAGACTACCTAACTTTGTTGTAGTTCTGTCAACCATTTTTACTCCTCCATACATGCCAATTTCCATCTGGAATATTAATTATTTCAGAAGGATAAAGAATTATCTTAGCAATGGAAAATATGTGACAAATTTTGATAGTAACAGTGTTACTGTATCTTGGGATTTTCCCTTCACTCCGTTCCTCCATTTCTTTTAGTCTTTTCTTGATGACATTGGCCAGCTGTACATGTCACTCAGTGCTACTTTCTCTCCAGAATTTCAAGTTTTCTTGACCACTCGTCTTTCTTTACTTCCGCAGTTACTTTCCTCTTTCACCAACTTAGACAGATATGCTTACTTTCTCTTTCACCAACTTAACACAGGTATGCATGCTCACACACATTGTGGAAGTTAAAATGGACTTTATTAAAAACAATGAGACTAATGTTTGATTAGTGGAGGATGATCCATATGCAGTTTGAATGTAACCTTTGTATTATATTTTTGTGTGTGTTAATTTTGGAGTACTTCATAAATGCATGCTAATTTGGAAAAAAAAAAAAAAAAGGTTTGCCAAAAGCTACAACAGGCTAAAACCTAATATGTATCAAATAAAATATAATTTAACAATTAATTCAATATTTAATATAAGAATCAAAATGTATTGGTTTCAAAAGAAAACATCAATAAAGCAACCAGACCTAAGACACAAAGCAATTTTGGTAACAATGTTTAATGGCACTGTTTCATAGAAAATCTAAGTAAATAAATATTTAAACATATTTAAAATAAGTAGAACAAATTTAAATCCTTGAATAGATTAAAACTTTCTAACATTTAACTTTTTTTTTTTTTAATTTTTTTTTTCAACGTTTATTTATTTTTTTGGGGACAGAGAGAGAGCATGAACGGGGGAGGGGCAGAGAGAGAGGGAGACACAGAATCGGAAACAGGCTCCAGGCTCTGAGCCATCAGCCCAGAGCCTGACGCGGGGCTCGAACTCACGGACCGCGAGATCGTGACCTGGCTGAAGTCGGACGCTCAACCGACTGCGCCACCCAGGCGCCCCTAACATTTAACTTTTTTCATGGAAAAAAACAGAACTTCTCAGGAAAACACTGTCTCATTTTCCAACCAGCAAGCTACCACTCCACTGGTATTGGTATCTACATGCTTTACTTATCCTCAACAGCAAACAGATGAACGCTCTCTTCCTCTATATAAGATTCTGGTGGACTAAAAATAACTGTACATACATTTGCTATGCCTCCCATTAACAAGTGAACTCTTATTTCCCTTCCCTTGAATCTTACTGAATGTAGGAATTTGCCTGACTGATAGATTGTAACAGAGAGAAGTTCTGTGCATTTTGAGCTAGGCCATTAGATGCTATGCAGCTTTTGCCGAGACGCTCTTGGTCCTGTTTCTTTCAGGTCCTCAAGCCACGTGTAAGATTGTGGCAGCTGTAAGGCTATTCTGTTAAATAGGCGATATGAAGGCATTTTGGTCAACAGTCCCAGCTAAACCCTGTCTTCTAAGTCATCCCTGCCAAGGCACCAAATCTGAGAGAGAAGTCAGTTTAGTCAGTTTAGATGAGCCTACTGGCCAGATAATTAACACTAGGGGATCTAGTCAACATCTCCTAAAGTAAGAGAACCACTCAGCTCAGGCCTGCACCAATTTCTGATTCGCAAAACTGTACAATATAATACACGATATCCTGTTTTAAGCCAATAAATTCAGAGTGATTTTTTACGCAGCAATAGATGACAAGACAAAAATTAGTAACTTGTGCACTTGATTTCATCTACTTTATTATTTTCAGGTGTCCTGTTCTCTCATCACATCTTCACTCTTCAGCATTATTATTTCCCCCCATTGGTACAGGTTGTCCATTTCCATGTAATATGCTGTGATATTTTTCTTCTTCAAAAACAAATTCTTATTACACACTATGTCTCCTTCCATCTAGTTTCCGTTTTGTATTTCCTTCATCCTCATTTCTATTAAGTTTTATAACAAAGTTTTCTAAAAAGTCCACTTAAATTGTCCTCATTTTCTCATTTCCTATCCCCTTTTTAATCCACCCAAATATTCATATCTCACTTATCAGAGATACCTAATATTGTCAAATTTAATATCTACTTTTTAGTTATTAATTCAAACTCTCAAGAACATTTGATACTTTCTATGTAAAAATTTCTGTGCTTATAGAAATTCTTTCTTCACTGTGTTTCTTAGGAAATACACTATTCTGCTTATTCCTTCTATTCCACAGGCCCCTCCTTTTCCACCTTCTTTTCTAATTTTGTCTCCTCTCTTTCTGAAAACAAAATGTTGGGATGTCCCCAGTCTCTTGTGCACATCGAGGGATTGCATTTGACTGGAGAATGTACAGTTCCTTAGAAAAAGCAAAGTGGCAGTGTATACGAATAGAGAGAGTTGACAGAGGGAGTCCATGCCAGCTCCTTTCCTGAGGTAGGATACTAATTCAACTAAGCATGACAATAGGGAGGAGATGGTAAAGAGTAAAAGGAAGAGTAGACTGTGCAATCATTTTCTAGGAAAGCAGAGAGACTGAAAGGAAATTGGAATTAAAATATGATAGTTGGGAAGAATAGACGCCCCATTTGAGGTCAATGTTCACTGGGTCAGTCAGTATGTTTTAAAACAAGTTTCAATTACCCCCCCCATCTTTGCATGCATACAGACAAAGATAAAAGTTCTTTATTCTTATCTAAGAATACTTATTCTTCTCTCTAGCTTCTTTATACTGCACAAAATTGAAGTCAGTCAAAAAAGCACAAGGGGAGATAGGAGGTAGCAAAAAAGCCTAAACTTGGCATGGAATCTCTTCTTTAACTATGTTTTTCTTTTCCTCCATACCACCCTTACTGGCACCAATGTCTTCACTTCCTCATGAAGCAATCAGGAAATGAGATTTGGTAGATAAGCTTAAAATAAGAAGAAGATTGAAACAATGACAGTAGAACACATTTAAGGATTGAGCTATTACATTCTGTGCATTATAAATAAATGTCATCAATCATTTCCTGGTATTTATAAGTAAATAAAAATAAGTTTAAAAATCCTCACATTTTCGAGCACCTGGATGACTCAGTTGGTTAAGTGTCTGACTCTTGATTTCAGCTCAGGTCATGATCTTACAGTTCTTGAGATGAAGCCCCACATCAGGCTCTGATCTCACAGCACCAAGCCTGCTTGGGATTCTCTCTCTCCCTCTTTTTCTGCCCCTCCTCCACTTACATGTATGTTCTCTCTCAAAAATGTGAAGATTCTTAAAAATCCTCACATTTTTCCTTCATATTTCAGATTTAACACACCATTTCAGGCAAAGATTGAGACATGCATAGACAATAAGGATAAATTCTAAGAAAATGGTACTCTAATTTTAATATAAATAATACACAATCTAAATTTAAGAGTTGAAATATTGAATCCCGTCCCAAGTCCTAGAACTGTGGTGAAAAAGATTCAGTACTGAACTTATGGGAAAAGCAAATGTAGTACTTATCAAATTTTATGAATCTCCTTGTTAAAATAAATTTCATCTCTATCTGCTGAACTCTTCTATATGAGATACATAATAGTATAATGTGTGTGCGGTTTTTCTTTCAGTTCCTTGTCCCTGTCACAGGCCAATGTAGCATGTCAGAGTGCCTTGCAATACTAATGTCGTAAATGAATAGGTACTATGAGATATATACAAAGTTCCTTTTGGAAAATACTATACAAAATGTTATCTTCAATAATGTAATATGCATAGCGATTCAATGTTTTAAGCTAAGCCAAATTTATGAAATAATACTGATCATGTATCCATCCAAGGGAATAATTGCTATATAGTAAGACTACAGGTTCATTCCTGGACTTTAAATTGGCCCCAGATCATGTTGTTTAATGCCAGCAAGGTGGTACAAAATAGTCTATATTTGTATTTTCCTAATATTCAGTAGGCCGGCTTTTTTACAGATATTTAAATCAACCTGCCACACACACACACACACACACACACACACACACACACACACACACATAAAGTTCATATATATATGAATATATATATGAATTAGAACAATGAAGTCGGTGTATATGGATGTTAAATAAATATAAAATACTTTTCTCAAATAGTTCAAGTCAATTCATTTACTTTATTAATTAAAATTAATTAGGTTAAAGCTAGGCTACTGTAAAATCAAAAAGAAAAGAAAAGAAAAGAGAGAGAGACCCAATAAAACAGGAGGTTAAAGAATAAAAAAAGGCGTGGGGCGCCTGGGTGGTGCAGTTGGTTAAGGGTCAGACTCTTGATTTTGGCTCAGGTCATGATCTCCTGGTTTTTAAGTTCGAGCCCCACGCCCAGCTCTGTGCTGAGAGTGTACAGCCTGCTTGGGTTTCTCCATCTCTCCCTCTCTTTCTCTCTGCCCTTTCCTCTCTCCTCTCAAAATGAATAAATAAACTTAAAACAACAACAACAAAGGCTTTGTTATTGTTGTTTCTCTTTCAAACAATAGTCCTGAAATGTGCATTTTAAGTACAGAAAGCAGCTCCATTTCTCTGTTATACAGGATTGCTTCTAAAAAAGTAGTTGTTCCATTATCCCCTAAGAGATTTTAGTTCTCTGTCCTGGAAGGATGAGATTATCCAGGGCAAAGGCTTTCCTTTTAAGAAAGTAGATATGAAATACCATAGCAATTCTGCTTGAACTCCATTGGAAGTAAGCTAGTCACATGGTAACAGCAAGGGAAGACAGAAATGTAGTCTACACATGAGCAGTCATAACTCATAAAGAAAACAGCAATCAGTCATTCTTTCAAAATTACAGTGTTCATCTATTTTATGCTAACCTCTGTGCAGGACACTGTATTGGGTACTACATTATGGTGGAATATAAAAATACTTAAGAATTGGTTTCTGACCCACAGAAATGAGAGGATCAGATTTAACTGTAAGTGATGAATGATAGGGAGCTCTTATAAAGTATAGACATTTATTTCAAAGAAAGAAGGTCATATGGAACCTGAAGGATCAAGTAAGTTTTAGGAGTCTTAGAGGAAGACGAGGATTTATATAGATGGAAGTAGGAATGTGAAGCATTGAAAGCCATTCTTGTTAGGATGTGTAGAATGTGGGAAAATACAAATTTCCATTCTAAAATTATATGCAATGCAGTTATATTTTAGAAAGGATTCAGCTGAAAATTTAGAAAGTAGATATATAAAAGAAATAGAGTACTGAAAGCCAGAATATAAATTTGGGATGTTCTATAATAACTAGTACTAAAAAAATAAAAAGTAATAATCAAAATACCACCCATTTAAAATATGGCCTTTCCAAGAACCACGTATATTTTAACAAATAAAAGAAAAACAAACACAATCCAATTAAAGAAAATCTGCAAGAAAGAGAAAATTTTTGTGGCCAAAATAATGCCATAATAAAAAATAAATAAATAAAAGCAGTTCCCAGGAACGTATGTTTTCCAGTACTTAATTCAAATAACAAGCTATTAGAGCAGATACCCATGTTTCTCTGTGAAATTCTATATATCCAAGTGATAAAATATTGCCAGAGATTAAATCTGTCATATCATGCTACAGAATAACAGCAGGGTCCCTAGAACTTATTAGAAATACTAACTTGCTGCTATAGTAACCTAATGTGTCCCAGTTGTGAAACTCTCTTGATGAATTTGAAATTAACCCATGTCACTAAATAAAATGTCAGAAAATCACCAGTGACTTCAAATAAAATGGAAATAGCTGGTTACTTAAGTATAGAGCATCAAAATGTGTTTAATCACAGCTTTGTGGGGGGAAAAAGATAAAATCATTTAAGAACTTGCCCGTAATTGAAATGCAGCAGCATGCCTCTATTCAACTTGATGATGGCCAACTGCAGTAACTGATGACCCAGGCAAAACAGGAATATTATTTCACCCGAAACCTCTTGAATCCTCTCCTAAAATGCTTTGCTTCTTTAAGATGAACCTGACAGAATTTGACACTCACACAAAAGCCACGTATGGTAGACTTGTACCAAGCATCACTGTGACATTCAGAGATATTCTGGTTTTGGCAACTGTTTGAGATTTGTGGCTCTCCTTTGACATTTACAAAGACTCTAAGACTATTTCCGAAAAGGGCTGGAGCATTTCACTAGATATGTGGTTTCTTCAAAGGCCACGTTCAGCTCAGATTAAAGTTTCTATGAAACTCTGGATGGAAATAATATGGGATCGGACTAGAAAAGTATTTATTTGATTTGAAATAAGAAAGGCAAAAGTAAACAGATGGCTGGTTCTACAAAAATCTAAATGACAGCGAAAAAATAAAAAGTCAACATTTCTTTAGTTGTTTTGTCTTTCTGATTGCTAAAGTTCCAACATGTTCTTGTTTGTCTTTTGTAGAATAACACTCATCATACAGAATAATTCTCAGGGCTCTTTGAGTATACTCACACTAATTAGTACATCTTTTCAGGACACTTTTTTTGGTACTATAACAAGCTTAAACTATTGTAGAAATTTATTTTGCTTTAATGGATGTTGAGGTTAAGTTAGAAATCTATAAACCTCCTTGTTGGGTGAACCACGTTTAGGAAATTTATGTGAGTAACGAGATTTAGAAATACAGATAAAAATCCTGAGAGGATGTGAAATGCAGTGAGGGCAGTAGTAGGTTAGACTTTAAGCCACATTTTTGCTTCCTTCAGTTGTAATATTTTGATCTGTGTGAGTGTGATTTTGGTAACTAATAACTACCATGGAACATCTGCAAGGAAACAAGTATTTTTTTATGTCAGAATTTAATAGGAAAGGCAGCTTTGAATAGTACTCAGAATTAGTTTTGGCAAGTGGAAAAACATCTCAAGTTTTTGCAGAAGAAAATATATATGTATATGTGTATATTCATAGTCATATTCATATTATGTATGTATGCACATATATCATGTATGCGTGTAAACTTGTACTGAAATGAAAGCTAGACAGGTACATATTTATGAAGGTGCTAATTTGGGTGTCTGTTGTTCTCCTCATAAAATTCACTGCCCTCTTTCTAGGAGAGATTGAGCCTATGAATGCCTGGTGTTTAGCAAGGATACAGAGCCATATCAGAGACCAGTCGTGACTCACTCCATACCCAGGCCCCCCTCAAGCAGATGTTAGGTAGGGCTAGGGTTACACAGGGTCCACCTGGTAATAAATTTAATCTACATTAGGGCTTTCAAAGGTTGGTAATGGATTCTAATAAGTCTCTACAGGGTAAGAGCCACACTATATGTGAGAGAAGAGAGTTTTTCACAATATGATGCTGAGTTTTCTCTTTTATTCTATTATTTACACTAATGAATCATGATGTCAGGTTAAGGCTAGTTTCTTGGCTCAGGTATACTATATGTGGGCATGATTTGTGCATCTGAATTAGATGTATGTCCCTCCTCTCTTAGAATTTTCCACGTGTCCTTGAAAATACTCCTTCCTCTTGGCATCTGTTTGCTGTCAACACTGACCAGCTTTAGGATTTTAATGACTTTTACAATGTTCTAACTGAAGACTCTCCCATGATGAGGCCCATGAGACTCTCCCATGATAATAAAGTACCTAGTGCTCTTATATGAGTACCTATAAACAAAAAAAGTGAAAAAGGCAGCAGTTATAGTTCTTAATCCCCCAGACACAGACTTTAAAGCAGGGTATTGGAGTGCAAGTAGTATATTTGGGAAGAGCTTCAGAGAACACCAGTTGAGGAGTGGAACGTAAAACAGGAAAGGAACACCAATCAGTAAAGGATGCTTTATCAAACACATTGCCACCATGGATAGCTGTAACTTAGCCCTGCTAGTTGCCAGTGAAGAATACAGCACAGGAAAAGTATCATGTATCATGGCCACAGCTGCAGTAAAATTACCTCAGTTCATTAATGCCTAACTAGATACACATATCTATATGTATATATCTTTTATTTTCAAATCTCTCTTTCTATCTTGTCAATCATGTATCTACAACTATCTAATGTCATCTATCTATCTATCTATCTATCTATCATCTATCTCCTTTATTTCTTTGTCAATACTGAAACAGCTTCCAGGATCAAGGGCAATACTGTCTCTTCCTGAAGAGGTAGATTTCAAACTTGTGACAGAAAATCTGGAGGAAAATTCTGTACTTTATGCAAAATCCTCCAAACTATATTATTTCATCAAAGGGAAGAAGATGTTGTTTCACTTTTAAAACTGCTGTCATTACTAGAATAAGTCACAAAAATGTAGCATCATAGCCAATGACCAGAACATAAAGATGAAATGGGGGGGGGGGGGGGAAGAGGGAAACATTCCATCCTTTCATCTAAATTTACAAACACATTATGTAAATTAAAAGAAAACAGTTATGAATAAACGACCTAGGTCAAAAATACTACTTTGAAAATCACCTAATGTTATTTGAGAGAGACAGAAATGACATGTTTTTGAGGAGTACTGAGTGATGCAACTGTTTTAAAAAATGAATACCATATCAGTTTGGCTGAATAAAAGTGGTATCTAAAAAACTGACCGTAGGGGCGCCTGGGTGGCTCAGTCGGTTAAGCATCCGACTTCAGCCAGGTCACGATCTCGCGGTCCGTGGGTTCGAGCCCCGCGTCGGGCTCTGGGCTGATGGCTCAGAGCCTGGAGCCTGCTTCCGATTCTGTGTCTCCCTCTCTCTCTGCCCCCCCCCCCCCGTTCATGCTCTGTCTCTCTCTGTCTCAAAAATAAATAAAACGTTAAAAAAAATAAAAAGTAAATAAATAATAAAAATAAATAAATAAAAAACTGACCGTAGTTCTCTTTGTATTCACCACTGTTACCACATCTAGAACACTGGGTCTAGGAATGCGCATTCTTTTATTTGTTTTCACTCAAGGTATCTGCCCTTGTGAGGCCTATCCCTGTCACAAACCATGTCCCAGTAGAAATAAAAATATCTGGCTCTTAATCTGGCTTCTAGTATCTGTTCCCAACATCTTGGTTTTGACAAACCGTTCAGTCTCCTTTTTTATGAACTCTGGTTTTCGACCACATTAAAATTAATATCCTTGATTAATTTTAGTATCTTTCATACTTGGGATGAAAGATGTCTACTGTCTGCTCTGGCAAACAAGAACATTGTCTTTTGAGTCCACTTCATCTCTATTTTTATATAGATGAGAGTACATGGATATATTTGACTTGGAATCCAAGATGACCAGGACTTCTGCCCATTACTATCAAGGAAAACAATGGGAAAAGAAGCAGTGAGGTATTATAGGATCACAACATGGGGTGACGCAGTCATATGATGGCACTTTTTTGAGGCATCACGAATTAATACTACAGACTTGTCTGCTTCTTTTCTACAAATGCAATCTTATATAAAATCCCTGATATGGGGGCAGGTCACATGACGAAGGCTGGCTCTTTAACTGGAGTGTGTTATCAAAGTATGGCAGACAAATGGGATATTTCGCGTTCTGAGGTACTAAGGAAATTTTCTTCTAGATCTTGAAGATGAGATCCTTGCCATTGGTAACTACACAAATTGCCCATGACTCCAAGTCTGCATTAAAAAATCAAGGAAGACTAATGGATTTTAATACAACAGAAAATGAAAAGTTCAGTTAAATCATTTTGATTCCACATTTGCAAGTAACCTTACCTTACCATTTGTCAAGTTTTGGTGTAGCATCAAAGCCACAGTTCTCTAGAAAATTTATTAAAAATTCTTTTTTTTCTCTTTATATATACACACACATTTAAAAAAAATGAATACAGTATCAGTTTGGCTGATGTACATATACAGAGGGGGAGGAGAGTCAGATTTTTAGGCACTTCATTCAAAATCACGTATCACAGCGACTAAAAGCAGAAGCAGTTGCGAGATGTTAAGGAGGTTCTGAAAAAAATGTTAACAACGCCACTCTTCTCACTCACTCAAAGACTTCTGGAGTCCTGACATTTGTTTTAATTATTGAAACAGACTTATTTTTAAAATATATTTTTATTTTATCATGTAATGGTTATTTTTTTGTGTTTAAAGAAATAAACATATAATTTCCTTTTAAATTTTCTTACTTTTATTCTCTAATACAAAGTGGCCTTGTTACTTAATGCTGGGTGATCTCTAATCTTCTCTAACATTACCCATTACCCAAGCAGAAATGGGGACACCTGCCTTGTTACCACTGGTAGAGACAAAGTTCCCATCTCCCCATGTGGTCTGACACCAGGACACAGCGGGCTCCTTATTGCCAAGAGAAGATCTTGGTTCCCAACTCACATTTCTCCAGCATTGCTAGGGTGGAAATCTAGGTTTCCTCTCACCCTTTGCTAACTAGCTGGGACTGCAATGTTCTGCTCTGTTGTTTGGCAGTTACAGTCAAAAAGTTTTCTGTGTTGCTAAGTTGCACATTCCTGGTTCTTGGGCCAGAGAGAACATACTTCTCATGGAACTTGTTTTTTGTTTTTCTTTCTTTCCTTTTCTTTTTTTTTTTTTTTTTTTTTTTTTTTTACTGTGCCCAATTTAATGTTTCTATACTGCTGACTTGCTGACTTTTCTAGCACTCAGTCCAGCATATGTTAAGACAAAAAGAAAACCCAGAGAACTTGCTACTATGTCCTTCAACGTGTCCCAAGGTCCCTGGTTGGCCTACCTTCTCTCTGTATTTCAGAGTCTTCTTATATATCATTTCAGGGGGTTTCTGCTGTACTTAGCAGGAAGAATAAGGAAAACTATGTCTATTCTATTTTTCCAGGAAAAGATACATTACAATTACTTTTTAAATTATCAATATATCAAAGCACATATTTCTTTTGGAGTCTTGACTGCTAATAAAACATCATGTCTTTGAAAATTATGTCCAATTGGTATGATGTAATAGGTTTATGATGCCTCATTGTGAGGCTCCCAGGAACCTATAACAGATCTGTTTTAAGTAATTTATTTATATTACAATAATATGAACAGCATGGATCACAAAGCAACCTTCTTTTGATTAGGTGACTTCATGGATACTAGCAATTATATAGAAAGATGTGGATATAGGACAGGGATCTGTCACAAACTATTTAGCCAGATCTTCAGCAGTATAATTCCCTGAATACAGGCATTGGTGATACCAAAATTCCTGGGCAAACCCACAGAAACTGAGAGAAAAATAGCACCATAAAGTGCTATTTAACAAGCTAGTCCTTACAGTATTTATTGAATGAAACAATTATTGGAAGGGAACAATCAGGTTTTAAAAGTTCAGGGATATGAAGAAAACCCTTTCAACAGAGTAAGCATTGCATTCAAAATTTTACAATATTTGGTAGAGAACTGAAATACATATTTAATCTTAAATTCTGTAAGAATATTCAAATTAAGTAGTAATAAAATGTTTAATTTCTTAATCTAAGAAAGCATTGATATCTTATCTGTTTTTTTTCAGAATTCAAGTAGTAGAACCACATGAATTTCCATCAGTTAAACATAAGGATTAGCAATGTTGAATAGATGCAGCTATATGCTGGTTTCTTCACAAGGAAATTGTTAAAAAATATTTCTAATGAACATTTTAATACAATTACATAATTATTTTGTTTGGAAAAATACCATTAAATTTAGAGCAAAGGCAAGATTTTTTTTTGATGTTATGGGAAGTTTACCATAGAAAAATTAATATGAAAATGTTTTCTAAAATATAAAATAACTTGCAAAATAAATATGGACAGCAATCTATAAAACATCAAATTTCTCTCAGATAACAATGGCTTTTCGGTCACACTGACATTCCATGTTAATAGTTTCATCAGCCAATAAGAAAATGCTCATTTTGATTTGTATTAGGATTTGGATACAGTTAACGTTTATGGCAAACACACACACATTGCTGCTGGAAGGAAAATGGTCAAATTCTCTAAGTCTTATGATGATTTTGAGTGCAGATAATAAATTAACATTGATCCTTTTGTATATACTTACATATCCAGGTATTTCTATCAGTATTTGTTACGTTGCACTAATTATAGTTGAGTTTGGCCTTTAAGGTTCCTGGAAAAGTGTACTAAATCTCTGAACATAGATAGTTACAACTATTTTCTGAAACCAGTGTTTGTAAAAAAATTGGTGTATAGAATAAACATGCAAAATCAATAATATTAGTCATGTGGGGCTCAAAAATAATGGCCATTGGATGTGTCTTCAAGAGGACTTTCCATGATACGTTGAGGGACAGTGAATAGTTTGAAATTAATGTGCCAAACAAAGGACTCATTTTATTCAAGGTATTTAAAAACTCAATCTCCTGGGGTTCCAGGGTGGCTCAGTCAGTTAAGCATCTGACTCTTGATTTTGGCTCAGGTCACGAGCTCATGGCTCATGGGATCTTGCCCAGTGTCAGTCACTGTGCTAACAGTGCAGAACCTGCTTAGGATTCTCTCTCTCTCTGTCTCTGTCTCTCTCTCTCTCTCTCTGTGTGTGTGTGTCTCTCCCCCTCCCTTGCTCACACACTCTCTCTCTCTCTCAAAATAAATAAACTTAAAAAAATTCATCTTATTGTTATTGAGCAGTCACATCTATTGTAGCCAGAAAAAAAAACACAGCAGTGAAAATAACACTATTTTGAACAAAAGACAGACTTCATTAGAACTGGCCCTAGAAATGGGAGAGTTGTGTAGGAGGTTTTGCATTAGTTTGGTTTAATTTTAATCTAACATATATTATTTTCATGATTATTGAACATTTATATGTAATATACACATATATATTTTTATATATTTATATATATATTTATACATATATATATAAAATAGAGAAAATGCATACACATAAACTGTATAAAAATTGGAAGTCGCCCATAAATCCAACAGTGATAATTAGCCACAGTTAATAGATAGGGTTTACCTATTTGTTGCTTGTCTGTCCAGCTATCTAACATCTCTCCAAGTATACTCATTTACTAAATTTATAGTTTTGAATTGGTTTCTTCTTGCTTTCTAATATTTAAGCATTTGTCCTCATTATTTTTTAAATATGAACCATATTTTCCTATCTATGGAATAGTGCCTGGTATTAGTTATGTACGGTCTTCTATAACTATGACTTTACTTTTGAATAAGGTAATTTCTAATATTTTGTTATGTAAAATAACACTGCAATATATTACACGTACATAAGCCTTTTGTTTCAACTTGATTACTTATTTAGCATGTATCCGTGAAGAGGAGTATATGATTGAGAGATTATTAAAACCTTCTAGTTTTCTCATACATATTTAAAAAATTCAATCCTAAAATCTTTATAACAAATTATTTTCCCATTAAAATCGGATGAGAGGATTTTTCCTTTGCACCCTCTTTGGCAATATGATGAGAAAAACTGTATAAAACTTTTGTATTTACCTAATTTCTGAAATATATATATTGAATAAATACTTTTTCTTTTCTTATAAGAGTTTTTACATAGTCAAAGGGGATTTATATTTTCTACAAATTACATATGCACCATATTTTATAAGTTGTACAATATAATACTGATTTTCGTAAACTACAAATATGTTAATACATTAAGGATACTGAAAATTCAAAGTATTTGCCAGAGAGTATCTAGTTTGGGATTTACTACCTTTTTGACATAGGAATAGTTCAAAATGATCTTGACACTCAATATAGGCCAATCTATCTCTAAATGTTATGAATAAGGCTGAGGCAAACATCAAAAAACAAATAGCAGTTATAAAGAGAATATCCCTAGTCTAAGGAAACTTCACCAGCCACAAGTAATATAAGGAATATACTAATACTTAACAGGAGTAATATATCAGATGCTTGATTGACATCTGTGCCAAACATCAATTTGTGTGTTCCTTTAATACTCATAATACTGAAGCAGAGAGAAAAAATGCCATCAAATAACACGAATGCTTTTTAAGCTGGCTTTAAATACGGCTTTAAATCTCATTAACAGCCACTGACAAGAGGTGCACTGAACCACGTTAATTGCAGATGTAACATATGAGACAAAAGGTCAGACATGTAGAGCTAAGCCCACAGTCTGGTTAAGAGATGAAACAGTGGCAGGCTGCTAACTTTGGCTTATTTCATTTCTTCAAAACCTGCATTCTAAGATAAGCAGAATTAAATCCAATTTGGGGTAACCTTATCTTTTGAAATGATTAAATATCTAGAATACTGAACAGCATTTACATTTACCAAAAAATGGTGGTTTGGATGTGGTGGTGAGCTGTGTGTGTGTGTGTGTGTGTGTGTGTGTGCGCGCGCGCGCGCGCGCGAACGTGCTGTTATCTGTATGTGTAAAATCTGCCTTTATGGTTATTATATTGTATAAATTTTATCTAGTCTACACAATTAAGTTATTTCAAAAACCTTCTGTTTCATACATAAAGCTAAAATGTTAGCTACTTAATGAACCATGTGAGAATGTGAAATTTCCCCTCTTCTAACTACAATGCTTTTCAATTGCCTGTCTGAAATAAAAGGGAAAAATAAAGAAAGCCAAGAGAAAAAGGTTAGTGTTTTTGATTCAAACAGTCTTGAAAGCACATACTCCTAAATTTAACTGAGTAAGAAAATAACAAACAAGTATATGTGAGCGATAGAAGTACAATAATTGATTTTAAAATGACAACTGCTTTATGTGAAGTTTGGAAGCTTAGAAATGCAAATACATCCAGTTTAAAACTCCTGAAACACTATAAATGGAAACTAAAGGAAGCAAGTGAAATATCATCAAACAGTTCAACACTTTTAAAAGGAAAAGAGAAAATATTTATTTTACTACTGAGTTGTATTTATTTCAATTGCTTTTTCAGTTGAGATAGTTTATTTTTACAGATAAATCTTGTTAAAAACTATAAGGCAAAGGAACAAATTACTTGATGCCATTATTCTTTCAACAATGTCCTCTCGTTATTTATTTTGGTCAATTTATGGATTCTTAGAAACATTTAGATGTTTCTATCTAAATTTATTGATACATTTTGTTAGAAAAAAAAGGGCTTATTTAAAAATTCTATTGTACTCTATTCATACCAAATACATTAATGCAATTTCAGGACTTTTAGTTGGAATTTGCATTGTTAAAATCTGATAAATCAGTATGAGTCTGTAATAAAAGTACTGTTAAGTTTGTAATGATATAATAGTTTAAGTATTGAATTTTCAGCGCAAAATACTTGGAGTTAACTAAAAACGATGTTGAGTCCAGTATACTAAAACTACAGATACTGCTGAGAAAAATAATGAAAATCTAAATAAATGGAGGGGCATGCCATATTTAACAAATTTGACACAAATGTGGTTAAGAAATCGATTCTCCCCAAATTGATCTACAGATTCAATTTAATCACAATAAAAATTCTGGCAGACATTTTTTCAATGTAGAAATTGACAAACTAAATATAAATTTCTATAGAAATGTACATAACCTAGAAGAAAAATGAGATGTAAAAGATTTATATAGTGTGATTTCAAGAGTTATTATTACAAAGCTACACTGATCAAGCCAACATGGTATTGGCAAAAGGATAGACACTAGCAAAAGGAACAAAATAGAGTCCAGAAAAAGACCCAATTATATGTTTTCAGGATTTTCCAGAAAAATACTAAAGAAATTAAATTGAAAAAGGGAAATCATTTCAAGAAACGATATTGAAATAAAATAGAATAAAATAAAGTAAAATAAAATAAAATAAAATAAAATAAAATAAAATAAAATAAAATAAAATAAAAATAAATTTAAAAAATTAAAAATGGGGGACCTGGGTGGCTCAGTCAACTGAGTGTCTGACTTCAGCTCAGGTCATGATGTCATGGTTCCTGGGTTCAAGTCCCACATCAGGCTCTGCTCTGACAGCCTGTTCTGTGCAGAGCCTGGAGCCTGCTTCAGATTCTGTTTCCCTCTCTCTCTGCCCTCCTCAGCTCACACTGTCTCTCTCTCTCTCTCCCTCTTCTTCAAAAATAAACATAAAAAAAAAAAAAGAAATGATACTGAACATCCAGGGAGAGGGAGAGAACATTAACACTTACTTCACATCATTATACAACTATTAACTTTAAATCTCTAAATATATCCAAATTTAAAGGCTAAAACTGTACAATTTCTAGAAGAAAACATAGGAGAAAATCTCTGTGCTCTAGAGTAGACTCAATAATCCCAGGCTCCCTCCTTCTTGACAACAATCAAATGACTCGAAAATAAGATTTGGAGCTACTAAATGATAGCCCAAGAATGATCATTAATATCAAATCCATTAGTAGCCATACTGTAATCAAATAGAATGGCTCAGTAGCATGGAGAAATAAGAGGCCAAATTACAACTGATGTCATGTCCATCTTTCCTTTTGTTAAGCCCAGTGTTCAATAAATAGACTTTATTTTTAATGCCTGATGTTTAAAATACTTTTATTTAGCTGAGCTGTACCATTAGCTATGTGTTGTACAATATATATATATATATATATATATACATACATACACACACACACACACACTAATCTCTATCTAGTCAGCAAGTCTAGACAACATTTTTTAGTTTTCTTTGAGTCTCATTTTAAGAATCTATTACAGCAAGTGTTTATTGAATTTCTTTCACTCTTTCATAACTTAATACTTCAGGTAGAATAGGTATCTATCTCCTGAGCCCAATAGCATTCTGAGTATTCCTCTGTTAGAAAGTTCAATTCAATATATTAAATTGTTATCTTAAGTGTCTATCCCTCCACCTTGAATTACAAGACCATACTATATTGAATGCAATGCCTGAACACAGTGGTTAAAAGATTATGTATGTTCAATAAATATTTTTATTAGGGGAAATATTTATATTCCTAGCAATATTATATACTTATGTGTAATTTATAAATATTTTTCATTCTCTACTCTCAAATACAAAATGTGTCTATAGAAATATATTTATTTTCCTAAAATCCCTAGTTACTTTCTTGGTTGTCTTAATTCTCCTTTTCCTTATTTGCTCTACCACTCATATATATTTTCATTCTTTTAGTAATCAGAAATTTCTGGAGGAAATAACTTTCTGTTGTCTCATATAAGCAAGAAGACTATGAGATTTTAAAAGTCAATATCAGAGAATAACAAATGTGAAAGATATTATTTCAGTTCCAAGCTTTGTATTGTGAATTGTACTCTAACATGCTAAGCAAAAAGGCAATGACCTAATTCTTGGATTTTGATCTATGAAAAGACCAATTAATAATAAGCTATGAGTAAGATACAAGATTATCTTCCATAGTTTAAGAGATGAATAAGCATTGATCAGAAAAATAGAACTTATATTTTTCCTTCAAACCTGTAATAAGATCCATATGCAAAACTGAAGAATTTAACATACACAAGGAAAAAAATCTATAGGAACCTATTTTTAAATTTTTTTTAATATTTATTATTGAGAGAGAGAGACAGAGCATGAGTGAGGGAAGGATAGAGCGAGAGAGGGACACAGAATCTGAAGCAGGTTCCAGGCTCTGAACTGTCAGCACAGAGCCCGACACGGGGTTCAAACTAACAAGCCATGAGATCATGAGCTGAGCCAAAATCGGATGCTTAACTAAGCCATCCAGGCACCCCTATAAAAACCAATTTTTAAAACCTAGTAAATCAAGTAAATCTTTAAAATCTGGTAAACACACAAGAAGACATTTAGATACCACACATGTAATAAAATTGACTATTTTTAGTGAATGTGGAGAGATTAGCTAATTACGATAAACAGAAAAATGAATTTCAAAGTAAGGAAGAAGGCCCTTGACTATCATCACATTTAATTGAAATTGTTATAGAAAAAAATCAAACCATAAGAAAGAAATAGGATAAACAAGTACATTTAGTCTGAATTTTTTTAAAACTCAATGATTTTTACTCTTTCTTCTATGAATTTAAGTATAGACTTGTTTAGGTTTGAGTTTTATATATATATATATATATATATATATATATATATATATATATATATAACTTAAGGTCCAATCTAAGCAAAATATTAAGAAGAAAATACTTCACTCGACATTTCAAGAAGAAGAACAGAAGTTAACATAGGATATCTCTCTGGCTTTTCTCTTACCATTCATTTTTACACAATAAAGGTGGAGAGCATTTATCCAATTGCTGAGTATGAGAAAGTAAGTTTCCAGTCATCTAAGGCTTTACTCCCTACTCCATTTCCCCCCTTATTAACTGGGACGTGAAAAGAGAAGACTTAGTTTTCACTGTCCATCATCTATGGCAGAAATAATATAAGAGGCAAATTCTGTTTCTGAAAATGGGGAATGGCTGACCCAATTCAATGTAGTTATTGGTGGATAATCCATCTTAGGGTGTTCACTTGGGTCTGTTTTCCCACAAATATAAACCATATTCTCTTTCAAAAACTTCACACATAATAAATATGACGTGTTGCTCTTTACTTACCTACCTGGTTGAGTTGTTTCAGAACGTAAGTGGGGAAATGTGTCACTATATTGGATGCCCTCACACCCACTAGATGTACATAAAGATGGTAGGGTCCCAGCCACACAGAATAATTCTAGAGACAGTAGGAATTAGAACTAATGTTTAAACCAATCTTATTATTTTACAAGTGAAGAATCCACTGTCTAAGGAGGTTAATTAGAATATTTAAGGGTTTACAGTTAATTCATGGCAGAACTATAAACTCCGATTTACTGACCATCAAGGTCATGTATTAAGGACTCCTTGCAACTTGCTATATTTGAATATCCTTGACCTACCAAGCCAGAAGCTCTCAATTCTAGATCTAGTTCCTTTTCTTATTACTTATGCCATTCAGTTTTCTTTTCTGCAAAATGAAGCTCAAGTTCACAAAGTTATTATAGAGTAAAAAAGCATATATACATGAAGAGTACCCTGTAAATTGAACCATGGAGTAAATATCTAGTGCCTACATTATCTCACTATAACTTTTTGTTTCAACTAGAATCAAAATGAGTAAAATATGACTTCTTAATGAACGAATATTTTTAAATAATAGCAGTATTTCACAATGCTGCTTAAGATGACAAAGTATAACCACATAATTTTAACTACATAAGATTTTAAAATAAGTCTGAAACATATAAAAATTAAAATATACTTCTATAATAATTAAGGAATTATAATTTTCTATATAAGATTAATCTAAGGGTATTCTAATATATTGCACAGATATTTTCCAAGCTTAACAAAAACACAAAAAAAATTCTCATTGACACTGCTATTCCCAAACCAGTTGCTCTAACTCTTGAATCCATCTTTCTTAGATACCCTGTTTATCATTTTCTACCCCTTTTCTTACCTTTCCAAACCAGATTCATATACATTGATTCAGTAGTACCTTCTATTTTTGTTACTATATTTGACAATCATTTTAGTAATGAACACAGATCACAGAAAGGATTTCTCCTTAAATAAAAATATCCTAAAATGTTTTATCTTGTTCTTGATGAATAGTTTGAGAGAAGTAGACAGTTTCAAATGAAAAACTGCCATTTATTCACCCTTCTTTCCAGCTGTCAATCCTACCTGTGAGATGACTACCGATGGTGTCTCTTCATACATGATAATATCTCTAATCCCAATTTCCTTTTTTTTTTTTTTTAAACTTCACACAAAACTAAAACGATGTGCTCTCAAAGAAAGGTCACAAAAGAAACTCAAGCTGAATATACTTAACTTTAAATAACTCTTTGCTTTAAAAACGACCTACTATTAAAAATATTTTTTTAATTTTGAAGGGTAGATTATAAACTTTACGGATTATTTTGTAAAGTACCCCCTTTAATTGTGATAATTTGCTGTAATTTTTAGAGTAGTCTCAGCAGCATTCTTTACTTAATGGTGAATCCCAAAGGAACACGATAATTCTGTCTCGGACAAACAAAATCTAAAACTGGGTCTTGTCTAGTGAAATACAGTTAAATATAATTTAAATTTCTTATGCTAACCTTAATTTTGTGATCACCCAAATCAACTGTACTTATTTCAAGGATACCAAATAATTTTTATTAATTCACTTTTTAATTCATTTTCAACAAGTATTTGTTGGATATTTGCTATGTTAGAAATTGACCTCTCCTGAATGGCTATAAGGTATAGCCTCACTGCTGCCATCACTATCCTGGATCATATGCACTGAGTTGGGAAAATTGCTGTTACAAGCTCACTAATCTATCAAAACAGCATATTATGCTGTGGCATATAGAGAGTTTCTTAAAATCCTAATATCCAAAAGTCAATTTATCTTTTTACCATTTGTCATCTGAGTTTGTTTCCTAAGTGACTTTTTATACCATCACAGTGGGTCAGAAATGGCTGCCACATGGAGTCAGTTCTGGTTCCACATAACTACCATGGAACTCACCCTGTATTTCTTCTCCTCTTGTGGCTTGAGTTGAGGTCAGAGATGAAGGCAAAGGTGAACAAACATAGTCGTCTAGGTCACTGTAAACAACAAAGACCTGAATTTAAGCATAGTAAAAAGTCGTTGACAGCTTTATACATGATTATGGGCTTGATTCCTATTGACATGTTTTAAATTATCAGTATTGTTAAAATTTAAATGTACATGATGTTTTCTACATGGATACGTTTATATGTCAGTGAGCAGGAGCAAAGAGCTATGTGTTGAAAATAAGCAAATTATTTTCAATTTATTTAATTTCAATAGATTTGCATTATAATATGTACCTTTTTTATTTCACACATAAATTATTTTCTGAAGCAACATTGGAATCCAGAGATCTTGCTTACCTTCTGCTATTTATTTGACTTTGGACAAACTGCTTCTCATATCAGAGCTCCTTTTTTAAAAAATTGTTTTTGGTGTAGGCATTAGCTTCCTAAAATGTTGGGCAGCAGAAACCACAGTGAGTGGTGTGATGAGTGAATAAGTAATGTGAAAAACGGGAGGGAGACAGTGTAGTTAGCAATAAAAAGAACAGTAGGTGGTCATGAAAGGAGAGAGGTGCCAAAGTAGCTGAACAAGAACTTGAGTCTGAGTCACTTTTATGTGTATTTTAGGAAGGGAGACACTTAACCATGCTTTAGTGATGATGTGAGGGAATCGGTTTCTAGTCAAGGTTTAAAATCATGAGGGAAAAAGCAGATAATATGGGGAGAAAAGCCTTGAATAAACTTTAGGGAACCTTTATCATATTAGTAGGAGGATCGCATAAAATAAATAATATTCCCCAGAAATAATTAAGTTTTCTCTCCACCCATACTCATATAACACTATCATGACATTTACCAAGCTGTATTTGTATATTTAGCATACATCTCAGGTTAAACTGTTAACTCTTTGAAATTTGGGAATTTATTTTACTAATCCTTTTTTCCCCTGGAACTTAATATCTTTTTATCACACTGACTAATGATGTGAAAGGGCTATGTGAAACTGTATGCATATAACTATTACAGCTATTACGGTTCAAATCAGTAAGTGATAAAATGCACATATAGTGCTTAAAGAATCCCTGTTGTTTTGCTACCTTTAGGACTGTATGTTTAGATTTGATGGTTATAGGAATCATCTTTGGCTCGACAATAAAAAGGAAAGCCACTTTTGAAAGACTGCTTCAAAACTTTTAGCATTTAACAGTTTCTCTTAATTTACCCCTTTAAAATAAGTTCTAAGGTAAAATATTCTAGCTTCTTTATTGAGATTCTACAGTGGAGACATTACCAGAATCTTCAACCAGTTCTGTGTCCTGAGCCCAATAAAGATCTTAAAATTCCTAGCTCTTAAGTATCAAACAGGGGAGAAAAGGTTTTGTTTAACCTGGTATTCCCATCAGAGATTGAAGAATTGATTCCCCACTGCCAATCAGTTAGGCTTAAAATTTGTGTGTGGGCACTAGGTTTTAGGCATTATCACTGCTCTTTCAATAATACTCTGATAACGAAACTATCAGCAAAGAAGCACCAACCTTTCCATTCTTGATAACAAATTATAACACATCACTTTCAAACTCCAAAATTATCAAACTTAACTAGTTCCTTCTAGGCCTTTAGTATAATTATTTAGCTATTTTCCAATGTCCTAAAAGTTCTAAAAGTTCTAAAAGTTGTAGGTTTCAGGTTCTGAAAGTTCTAAGAGTTATAGATTTCATGTAAATGGAACTGAAAATAGTCCGTACACAGCAACAAATGAGCATTTTTTTTTCAATTACAAATATCACTTTACCAAACATACTTTTGTTTCCTAATATAGAAAATGATTAGTTTTCATAATTAGAGCTTTCCCAGCAGCATCTAAGACAAATCATAAATAAAAGATTTTAAATTTTGTTCACCTTTTCAAGTACTTAAAAAATATTTGTGATGATCACATCAACCAAGGTATCAAGAACTCAGTAAGAAACTGGGCTTTAAGGTTTAGATCTTGTAAGACAATTTTGTGGGTTTTTTTTTCTTATAGAGAGGTCTGACTTAATATGAATCTCTCACTAAGCTTATAAGGAGCTTTATTCATATTCAAAAATGGATCAAATCATAGGAATTTCTTTGAACTTATGAAATTCAAAGGAAATGGCCCCCTGGAGAGAACAAGGTACCAACAATTTCTCATCAGTGGTTAATCAAGAAGGGGATCCAGCAGCAGTTCTAAGCGGCCCACACAATTACTTCTAGAATTTGCCTACAGTGAAATATCTTTCTATCTCGATTTCAAGTCTGTAATTGTCACTAAATAGATTGTTCAAAGTAGAATACCAAGTGCAGAACATTCCATTAAATGTTTCTTCATTTATGCTTTAGTATCACCCTCCCACTTTGTTTATGTTTTTACACTAACCATCTTATACACACCCTCAGGCAAATGTGCACATATCCCAGAATAGTAATACATAAAGTGATATAGTACACATAATTATTATACCAAAGCTTAAATTTATATTTTTAGAGTGTGCAAGAATATGTGAAAAATTCCTCTCCCACAGATGAAATGTACTTTGATATTCAGTTTTGAAAAGGTTATTAGCTTTAATAAAAACTTTAAAGCTAGAGAAACTTCTATAGAATATTCCAGTTAAATAGTGTTTGACAAACACATTTGGGAATGGATTCTAGAAATCCCAGGAAAAGAGGAAACCTTCTCAACATGAAAATGTACCACGCTGATGAGGTGGTATTTCACCTGGAAGCTATATTTAAACATTACATCACCATCATAGAACTACTAGCAGAATTTTGTGTTCATGTAGAAGATAGGACAAGTAACATTCCTAGAAAAGAGGTGTGAGATTCAAATTTGATTCAGAACCTCTAACAGAGAAAAGTGACTACACATATTCCATAACTTGTCTTATTTCCTTCCTACTTCCCTCTCAAGAGGGAAGAGGCACAAATTAAATAAGCAAGTGACAAACTGAAAAAGAATAAAAATTACTTTTTTTTTTTTTAATTTTTTTTTTCAACGTTTATTTATTTTTGGGACAGAGAGAGACAGAGCATGAACGGGGGAGGGGCAGAGAGAGAGGGAGACACAGAATCGGAAACAGGCTCCAGGCTCCGAGCCATCAGCCCAGAGCCTGATGCGGGGCTCGAACTCACGGACCGCGAGATCGTGACCTGGTTGAAGTCGGACGCTTAACCGACTGCACCACCCAGGCGCCCCAAAAATTACCTATTTTAAACTAAGTTGAGATGAGATTATTTTAACAATGAACAAATTATCCACTGAGCTCTTTTGCAGTTTCAAGGTTCTTGTCTGGGCACCGAGATTCAAGGGATACAAGAAAAAAATGAAACATTTCCTGCTATGATCGATTTTTCTAGAATGCAGATACCTAAATGCTACCTTTGAATTTCAGGGTGCTTTATGAGCACTTAGTCTAACTTAGATTATGGAAGAGAGGAGGGTTGGAGGGATGCCTGGACAAGCAAAGGAATGATGCAACTTTACTTCTTAAATTACTCTTCCATCTGTTTGAACCTGGTTCAAATCATACTAAAAGCCTATATTCTTCCTTCTGTCACATTCTGCTTGTTTCTCTAAAATATTTTTCTCCCAATGTTTTCTCAAAACATTTTTTATATTAGCTAGATGTTTAATACACAATTATTAAATTGTGTGTTTTTCTACGGAGTGTGAAGCCACATTAATCGCAAATCTATGACATGTAGGAATAGTAGTAGAGACAACATTCAGACCTCTGTAACCATCCCCTTTCCCCCAGGAAACCTCATGTATCAGGGAATAAATAACGTGTCCTATGGTCCCTTCTATCCAACATCCCAATCCCCTTTGCAAATGGAATAAAAGAAAAGCCATCTTCATGGAGTAGTATCAGAGTGTCAATAAATATGTAATAACTGAATCCTTAAATAAGAAATTGGCAAAATTTTAGGATCTCCTGTAGTTTTTCTAGGCCTTAAATTGAGTCTACTGAGGGAATCATCCTAATCCAAATCTGCCTCAGTCCTTGAAACATCACTTACAGTGGAAGCTCATTCAGTCCCTCTAATCTCCAGAGTTCGGATTAAGATGTTGTCCTGTCACTGGGTCACAAACTCGGGAGTTCTCCGGGTGAAACCTGAAACTGGCCCCCATACATGGAGTGAAAGAAAGAGGCAGACCAGATTGGTTGGTGGCAGTTTTCACACACAATGGAACTTACATACTAGACTTGTCTTGAGCAGCCACAAGATGAGTAGTAGTTCTCTGCACTGTCCCCAGAATCTTAACAGTTTACATAGAAGCCTTAACTTGGTTCAGTCATATGGGCTCAATAACATCTTAGTCTCTCAAAGCTGTGTGCTTAAAGTAGTTTCAAGTATGGGGACAGTGGGTAAAATGTACATTCCAAGGACAGGGAAAGAGGTGAGGAGGCTCCAAATGGGTGAGGCCAGCTCATGAGCCAACCAGTGGTCACATCCTCTAGACGTCATCAACATCGGCTGATCAAAACTGAGATCAGGAACGAAGATCTCAGAAATGATTCTTGGGCTCCTGGGAGTTTCTTGAGTCACAGGACACACAACTGTCAGTGTAATTTTTTCCTTCAGATTTAGCTTTCTGCCCTGATCCCACCTCCATGGACTGACTAGTTACCTGAGTTACCCCATCTTCCATATTCCAACCTCTTTTTGAACCCTGTGCTGCCTCACATCCTTTGCCCATCCTGACACATTCATGCGTGCAGACACAAACGTAGACACATGTTAGGGCATGACAATTTTAATTAGAACCATTAAGAAGTGCTAGATCTTCTTGCTCTTATTTTTCTCCCCATTCTACTCTGCACATATTGTTATGGATCCATGTATGAAATAACTTATTTATCAGAACCCCATTTCATCAACGTCCCTGTCCCCTTACCTTGCACTGTAAATCCTTGTGTAGCTATGAACCACCTCTAGGGAGCCCTGTATTACTCTTTGTGCATATTTAATTTTCATTTGTCATTTGTATAATCTTAATTAACATGATTTACTAAATGCTTTCTATATGCCAGGGATTTCTAAAGATTTTATATCCATCATTTTTTCCTTTAGTATACCCTTATCAGATAGGATAGTATTGAATACATATGCTTAATTAATATTTGAATATTATGAAATTACCCCAATTTGAAGGACTAAAATTA
This sequence comes from Lynx rufus, assembly GCF_022079265.1. Taxonomy (NCBI): domain Eukaryota; kingdom Metazoa; phylum Chordata; class Mammalia; order Carnivora; family Felidae; genus Lynx; species Lynx rufus. The sequence goes on along the minus strand of NW_025814823.1, from coordinate 31,897,553 downwards.
ACTTAAATTAAACAGCCTAAGATGCAGAAAACTCTTCTCTTAGCTGCCTATTCAAAACTAGTCTTTGTAGCTGCTGTTATTATCCAGTTCCCTATGTCGACTACTCTTGCATTGTTCTTTTGTTTTCTGTGTTCAGCTTCACATCATGACAATATCTTTCCTTTTTCTCAGACTTTACAATTAAACCTATCAGGAATGTAATCATTTAACTGCACAGAGCCATGCATGTTCCTTGTGAGCCAGGATATTGTTTTAAAATATTATCTAATATATTTTCCTTTTCAATAACTTTAGCTGCATTTTTACCATTGAAACTAATTTATCCAACTATAAATGTACTTTTTTTTTTTTTTTTTTTTTTGCAATTCACTACATAGAAATTATAGGTCAGTTAAAAAGAACAAGCTGAGGGACATTACCCTAGAGAAGAGCATAAAAAGAAACTAGAAAAGAACCAACACTCAAACTTACGGTTTTGAGTTCCAAAAGAAGTTTAAGAAACTGATTAAATTAAGCTAATAAAATAAAATATAATAATTGATAAGCAGGAGTATACTTTTAAAATAAATGATTCTCAATTACTTCCCTTTATATAATGATTTATAATTTATAATTTTTTATATATTATTACATTAGAATCATATCATCTGAGCTCTTTAAGGATACGTGTGTGTGTGTGTGTGTGTGTGTGTATGTATATACATTTGGGGAATTTTGTAAATATTTTTAAATTCTTTATTAAAAAATGAAATTTCATTGAAAGATAAAAATGTTTATCAAAGAATTCTAAAGAAAATACGATTGTTTATATACTTTTATCACTTATACTAATTAAAGTGCTCAATAACTCCAGTAGACCAGTCATTTTGTTTTCATGTGTTAATTAATTCACTGGTTGTATACATTCTAAGCACACATTAAGTCCTGAAAAAAGTTTATCATAATGCGTGTTTATAAGCTTCATTGCCCAAATTCAGAGTCAGCATGTTTCTTTGGGGGCCTAGAAATCTGAATTTTCAACAAGTACCAGAGATGACTCTGATGTATATCATGCAAGTATCACATTTGTGAAATATGGAATAGTTAGAAGGGCCCTTGACAAGGAAAGAGAAAGCCCAACTTACAGATCTTACTTTAACTTCACTACTCTTGTGATCATGACAGATCCTTTTTTGATTATTGATGAGAAAAACCTTTATTGATTTATTCTTACTATATTCTCTTTACCTGTAATATGAAAGTAAATTGAATTAAATTGAATTTAAATTAAAACTGAATTTAAATATGAAAGTAAATCTGAATTTAAATTGAATTTAAATTTAAAACTCTGAATTTTAATGTCTATAACATCACAATTTTAATCAATGTATAATATCACATCATTTATTAAATCCAAAATTAAGCATACCTTTTTTCTCTCATCATCCTCTATATGACAAAGATTGATAATTCAAATTGTATTTAATTTATAAAAAAATAGGTCTCTGGATTTCAACATTGAGACCATAAGTTTTATGCATTCATGGTCTTGTGATCTGAGGAGATTCAAAGTGATGATAAGAGAAATTCTTTGAATTATTAAATAAAAATACTTACTTCAAAAGTTGTAAATCATATAGTACAGACACTTTCTGAATTGCCCAGATTCCGCTTAGTGAAATGCAGTTATATACCCCCACCCTCTGCTTTTTTTTTTTTTTTTTTACAAGGGTGATAGAAACATCAAAGAAAACAATGCGTAAGCTAAAAGAGGTAAGGCTATTAGGCTTCCTTAATTTGTTCGAGACAGTGTTCATTCAAAGCCAACTCCTACACTCATATCTGCAAAATGACTCTAAGATAGTATGTATAAAGTACAATGATCCAGAGGCACATTAGGAGCTTATTTATTAAAGACAGCTCGACTTTGACCACAATACTCTATGATGGAGGAAAGCTTACTAATACTTGTAAACAATTCCCAAGTCATAAAGGCAAAAACAAAGGATGGTCATATCAACTCCTAAGTTTAGCTGAAAAATAAAAGTAAGTGAACAGAATTCTGGTAGTTTAAGTATTACTAATAATATCAAACATTTTTTGTGTCCTCTACAGTTTTAAAAATATGTTTACAGTATGTCAGTACTATAATTAGAGAAGCTATCAGTCAACATGACAGTGTTTATGTCCTTGCAGAGATCTCACATTTAATAAATATCAGATCCATTTCCAGAATCCAGGGCTTTCTTTTATAAACCATGCTCCCAGATTAAGTCTCTAAGAGTTAAGAAGAGATTTTTTTTAAATCACTAAGGGAGACCTCTTTTAATCACATTCTCTCCAATCATCTTCATTTCCTTCATGGTACATATCATCACCTGTAATTTTTTTTTTAAGTTTGTTTATTTTGCAAGAGGGAGGGGGAGGGGCAGAGAGCGAAGAGAGAGAAAATCCCAAGCAGACTCTGCACTGTCAGCACAGATCCCAAAAGGGAGTCGATCTCACAAACCACGAGATCATGACCTGATCCAAAATCAAGAGTCGGACGCTTAACCGACTGAGCCACCCAGATGCTCACCTGTAATTTTTTTAATGTATAACTAGAAAGTCACTCCATATATGTGGTACCATGCCCACTCTGTTCTCTATTTTCTTGAAGAGTCCATAGTATGAAGGAGACACTTTTTGGATTTGAATGATTAAATAACAAATGAAAAGTCATTTTTTAATTTTTTTCTATTCTCTCTTTCCTCTTTTTTTTTCTTTTCTTTGTTCTTTTAGCAAAAAAAAAAAAAATCTAGCATATTTCTATTCACAACTTAGTTTTTCTTCTAGAAAAAGAAGTCATGAGAAGACATATATTTTGGTGTAGTAGAGGAGATCCTGGGAATACATCTGTTTATAGTTGTCAGGAACTGTGAGGTATCTGTTTCACAGATACTAATAGAAGCTACAAGATTCCTGCATCAGAGGCAAAGGAATGTATTACTCCTGGCACAGCAGGCAACATGAGCTTCAAGATCACATCAGTTCTCCTTATTGTCCAAGACCTGATATATAGAGGTCTAAATAATTCTGCACACACAGTGATGTGTGTCATAGCAGAGGAACCAGAAGCTTAGGAAAACCCAATCTTACAAAGGAGAGGTTGATGGCAAACTTTGCATCAGTGGCAAACATTACCATTGGTTTCTTCTTTAGAAAATAAATTTGCTATCTTCCCCGGAAAGAGATTCTAACTCTATCATCTGAGGCTGTTTGCTATACAAACATCCTGGGGAAAATAGTCCAGAACAAAATTAACAGTGTCAGGCATAAATCAAAGACATCCAAGGAGAACTATTCCCAATAGCCAAAACAAGCTAAAATATTACAGATTTATATGTCCTTTTATTTTACTCAGGATTCTTTTCCTCTTGATTAGCATGAGTCGGTATGCATTTAAATTATAATAGGTACACCCCAATTTGATAAAGTTCCTATAATTTTAGACACTACAAAATGAATGTTTCAAAAACGCTTATGTCTCTTTATATTTTTTCTGTTCTCCACTGTGTGAAACTAACCGTTACAGCTTTTTAAACCTAGCGAGTAGTCTCTTTAGCAATTTTCCAACAGAGACTATGTCACTTACTATGTTTTATATTCAGATATCTATGAATAAATAATCTTAGTAAGACACACTTCCAAAGTCAGCGTTGGTAAAATGCTTATAGATGAAAACTTGTTGATTGTCGCCGTGCCAAATGCTCAATGTGCCTCATCCCCGTTGTGATGATCTTACCAAACAAATGAAACAAGAGAGGAACTTCAAATAAATTTCATTTGATCAGAGTGAGTGAGAATGGGAATGGAGGTAGGGAATAAACTGACCACATATGAGTGGAAAGACAAAGTATTGGTAATACATAGTCACTAGATTCAACAATAAAAAATTTGCAGTATCATAATACAATGCAGTTATAATACAATGAAAGGAGATGTATTTAAAAGTCAAATAACTTAGGGGTGCCTGGGTGGTTCAGTCGGTTAAGCGTCCAACTTCAGCTCAGGTCATGACCTCATGGCTCATGAGTTCAAGCCCTGCATCAGGCTCTGTGCTGACTGACAGCTCAGAGCCTGGAGCCTGTTTTGGATTTCTGTGTGTGTGTCTCTCTCCCCCTACTCCACTCATGCTCTGTCGCTCTCACTCTCTCTTTCAAAAATAAATAAACATTAAAAAGAAATTAAACGTCAAAGAACTTAAATAATTTGTGATGCAGATATTGATGCATATAATGGTATCAAAGAGAGCATGGCACATCCTTTGGGAATATTGTGTCAAAGTGTCTGCTAATACTTTTTAAGAGACTATAGCTTTCCTGCACTGGAGAATCCATTTTGTCCAGAAAGGTAGTAGTTTAACTGATTTAGTAAGAATAATACGAACATATGATCATGAATGAATTAAACAAAAAAACGTTTTAAAGAGTAAGCGATGACAGGCACTTCTAAAGTAAGTAAAACGGAAATGAGGAAAAGTCTAAAGAGTTTTAACCTCTGGCCTACCTCAAACCCTTTAAGATCAAATTAAACTGGCACAATAAGCAGTGGATGAAGCAGAGGGATTTAATATAAGATCTCAAGTAACCATAATATGAAGAAGGAAAAGAGAATGCTTTAAGAGAAGGAAATAGATTAGTAAATGGAAGAGGTTCTATTTTTTTATGTTAACAAGGAAAAAAAGAAACAAAGTTTACAAACCAAAACTTCGTCACCTGATATAACTGCATATTAGGCAATGAATTAGTAAATGGGAATTTATGGAACTAGGAGATCTATACAATAATTGGTTCATTACCAATGTGCCTTTTAGTCAGAAAGTTTCAAATGGAGACAACTTCAGAGTACAAACAAAAGTGTTAACTACAGCACCATGAGTTGTTCTTGTAGTTGTTTTGTCTTGTTTTTCCTTAGTAAATGACACGAATGCAGCTATACACTAGTAAAATAGACTTGCTGTTCACTATGTAACTGCAGCAATTGTTACAACCAACTCTTTAGTGAATAAGTGACTCCTTTTTAAGGATAAATTTACATTAAAACATTCCCATTGCCAAGGAAATGACTGTCACTATGCTTTCAGATGATGAAACCTAATGAAAATAATCACTGATTCCCCTATTCACATCGCAGCCAAGGATGAATATAAGCCTAGAATCCTAGCCAAGTCTAGAGACATAAAAGTTTTTCTAAACTGTAAAACAGAAAGGTTAGGCTAGGTAATATCGAACTTTACTTCATGCTAAAAAATAAACCCAGCAAGTGACAATTCATAGTCAGATCAGTAGTTATAACTAAATAGCAAGATATGAACAAGATATAGTAATAACTGGCAGAAAAAATGCAGGTATTCTACAGCTAGAAAAAGTAGGGTAGACACAAGTTTTTATATGGTCATATCATCCTCTAATTCTCCTTTTATAAGAAATATAATGCTTTCAATTATTGTTAAATGATTCTCTTCTATAAATTCATTAAAGGCAAGGACTATCCCTGTTCTTTCCATTGCCATGCAACAAATAACTGACATTTTATAGAATTTTAGTCATTTGTTCACTTTGTTTTTGGCCAACAGTGAGATGCACATATGTAAAGTGTAAAGCTCAACGAGTTTTGACCAGTGTGTTCAACCATGCAATGCACACCTCTAAATAGATATGACAAATTTCTATAGAGTTCCCTCATTTATCTTTCTAATCAGTCCTTTCCTTTTATTCTGACTTTTTTGAATTATCTTTATATACTTTTGTGATTTTTAGACTCCATATTTGAAAAGGGTCCCAAGAGTTAGTACATATTTATGTACTGCTTCTTTAACTCAGCATAATGTCTCAGCAACTGAACCATGATTTTGCATGCATCACAAGTGCATTTATCTTTGTTTTTCACTAGTATTCCATTAGATAGGTATTTCGGTATTTAGCAATCTCTGTTTGATAGGTTTATTAAATATATATTGGTACATAACAAATTAAAACAAATATGGTGGTTTCAAACAACACACCTTTACTCTCTCTCAGTTTCAATGGGTCAGGAATTCCGGCATGGCTTAACTGGGTCCTCTGCTTCTGGGTCTCTCACAAGTAAGAATTTAAGGAACCAAGCAGGACTGAGGCTTCATTTGAAGGTTCCACTGGGGAAAGAAATGCTTCCATGTTCACATGGTTACTGGCACATTTCAGTTCCTCACAGGTTGTTGGGACTGTGGGCCTCAGTCCCTTGTTGGTCAGAGGCCATTCTCAGTTTCTTGCTTGCGGACCTCTCCAACATGATGAAGTTTTCTTCGTCAAATCCAGTAAGTGAGAGAGTCTGCGATGATGTAAGCCATAGTCTTACAGAGTCTAATCATGGTAGTGACATCCCATTACCCTTGTTACATTTCTTTGGTTAGAAGGAAGTCCTCAGCTCGGCTCACATAAGAAAGAGACTATATAAGGAACGAATACCAAAACACAGGAATTGTTAGGGTTCATTTTAAAGTCTGCCTGCCACAGTGAATATGGAGGTTATTCTCAGATAATGATTAGTGGTTAGTTACACAGAAGAAAAGTCTTTATTTCACCATTACTTTTAACATATGTACAATGTAATATATAATAGTAAATGTATAAAACACATATATAAAATATATAGTATTTTTAATATATTACATAACCATATTAATTAGATTTATATATTTTTAATAAATCTTACTCTAGATGAATTAAAATAATTTATTTAAAAATTAAGAAAAAAGGAATACAATACCCAATAAATGTTACACAATTCCAAAAAGTATAGTAGGACTTTTATTGGAATACTAGGAGTAAAGAAAGAGAGAATAGAACAAAAGAAATAACTGATATAACAGTAACTAAGAACTTTATCAAGGCAAGACACCAAACCATTGATCCAGAAAGCTCATAGAACACCAAGCAGGGTAAATATCAAAAAATGACACCTAGACATGGAACTCAAGTTGGAGGAAACTAAATTAAGAGGAAATCTTTAAACCTCCAGTTTCAAATTCCATACATAATAAGCTTGGAGGTTGCCATTTTATACTAATGTAAGTAAAATGCTTAGTAGACTGAAAAATAAACACACTTCTTAGATCCTCAAGTAAGGAGAAGACACGGGGCAAACCACTGCCTCTAAATTTGGAGACAGAAATACAAAGACAGCACAGAGGACTTTTAGGGCAATGAAAGTACTTTGTATGATATTGTAATGATATATGTCATTATACATTTGTCCAAATCCATAGAATGATTACCAAAAATGAACCCTAAGATAAATTATGGACTTTGGGTAATTATGATATGTCAACGTAGGTTCATTTTGGTAAAAACTCACCATTCGGGTGAATGATGCTGATAATGGTGAAGGATATACATATGTAAGGGCAAGAAGTATACAGAAAATCTCTGTATCTCCCTCTTAACTTTGTTGTAAACCTAAAACTGCTCTAAAAAAAGCCTTAAAAATAAGGAAATCATCAAAAGAAATCATTAAAGATGCCAAATAAAAACAAATAGTTACACTAGTTTAAGACAAAGAAGATATCCAAACAAGGAAAACTACTAGAGATAAAAGGAGAATTACAAAATGATAAAGAAGTCAGTTCTCACAGAATAGCTAACAATTTCAAATGTTTATGCACCTAACAACAGAGCATCAAAATCTGAGACAAAAACTGAGAACTGAGAAGAAAAAATAGACAAAACCATTAATAGTAGGAGACTTCATACCTATCCGCCAGTAATTGATAGAATAAGAACATTAAAAAAAAAAATCAATAAAGAAAAGGTTAGTGTGATCAGCACTAACAAACATAATCTAATTAATATCTATAGAATACTCCATCTAATAAGAGACTACACATTCAAGATTTGACAAACATTTACCAAAATAGACCAAATTTCAAGGCATAAAGCACATCTGAACAAATTGAATGGAAATCACAGAAAGCATGTTCTCAGGTCATAATAAATTAAATTTAGAATTCAGTAACAGAAATACAGTGTAAGCTGAAAAGTCATTTTCTCTGAGGTACACATTATGACAAGGGAGAGTGGGGGAAGACCAACTGTATACTGGAGACATCTGACAAACACTACCTTAGCCAGATCAAAGTTAACAACAACCATGATAAGTCCTATTTATAGTATGTACCTTTGGTATTATGTGATTAAAAATGGAATTCTACCTTTGTATCCTTCCTCCCAAAACATCATAGCCCTAGTCTAATCATAAGAAAAACCACAAATACCAATTCAATTCATATTCTACAAACACCTTACGCTTCAAATCTCTCAAGTCTTCAAAAACAAAGTAAATCCAGAAAACGGTCATGGCCCAAAGGAGTCTAGTGAGAAATGGCAATTAAGGGTAGTGTGTTTTCCAGGAGAGAATCCTGGAGCAGAGTGAATTGGTAGCTGCAATTTTATATTTTAAAGAAACTACCAAAAAACAAATTTGTAATCATATTTTACATTTCAACTAATAACATGTGAGGTTTATAGTTGCTCCATATCCTCTCCAGCACTTAAAGTTGTCAGTCTCTTTTATTTTAGCAATCTAATAGACTAATCATATGACTAATGATGTTGCACATCTTTTGCCTATTTGTTTATTTTTTTTTTAATTTTATTTTTCAACGTTTATTTATTTTTGGGACAGAGAGAGACAGAGCATGAACGGGGGAGGGGCAGAGAGAGAGGGAGACACAGAATCGGAAACAGGCTCCAGGCTCCGAGCCATCAGCCCAGAGCCTGACGCGGGGCTCGAACTCACGGACCGCGAGATTGTGACCTGGCTGAAGTCGGACGCTTAACCGACTGCGCCACCCAGGCGCCCCTGCCTATTTGTTTAAATTGAGTTTCATTTTCTTGTTATTCATTTTTAATAAGGTATAACTGACATATTATATTAGTTTGAAGTGTACAACATAATGATTCAGTATTTGCACATACTGTGATATGATCATCATGATAAATCCAGCTAAGATCCATCACCATATATAGTTATAAAAACTTCTTTCTTATAATGAGAACTTTTAAGATTTACTCTTTTAGAAACTTCTAAGTACACGTTATAGTATTATTAACTATAGTCACCATACTGCACATTACATCCCCATGACTTATTTATTTTGTAACTGCAATGTTGTACATTCTGACCACCTTCATGACCACTTTGCCCACCCACCAGTCCCTGCCTCTGACAACCACCAAGCTGTTCTCTGTATCTAAGGATTTTTTTTTCCTCATCACTGTAACACTCGAAATTATAATGGGTAATAGTTTCCTGTCTTAAATCTCTATTATTATTTAATTATCCTATTGGAAAACAGAAGACTTTCCTATCAACTCCATCTCATATGAAACAATAAATATGATTGGAAGTCATCAGAGACAATTTTTGCTGGGTCAAATTCTTTGAATCTACACTCTGAAATGTCAGGTTTCCTGTTTTGCTTGAACACATAGAGAAGAAAAAGAATTTTCTTTACAAGCATAAAACTGAAATAATATAATCAGAGGGCTAAAGCCACCAAAGTAATATCTAAATACGGTTTGTACTTTTTTCACATGACGTTAGTCTCTTTGTTGGTGTTCTGAAATTTCTGTTTTTTTTAATAATAAAAAAATTAGGCTATGTCTAGTAAAGAATATATAGTGTGACTATTGGCAGTAACCCATTATTACTATATTTAAATAAGAAAAATAATTTTAAGATATTCCAGATATTATACGAAATCACAGATATATGGGCAATGAAAAAATGAAGCAGATTTTACTACTGTGAATGAATATGGTATTCGAGGCTACGTGCATCCTCCAAATCAAAAACTTCCTTAAACTTTTAGCCAAGTTCTTCTTATGGACATAGGACTTCCAGTGTTAAATTGGCTGACCAATTTTCAATGTGACAAGTATCATAAAATAAAAATTCTGTCCCATTAGGATGGAGACCTATGATTGTATCTTTTTCTTTTATATTTGAACTTCAAAGATTCTCATCACAAACTCACTGAGAAAAAAATCAGTTTATTTTTTTAATTATTTAAAAAAAAAAACTAGCTCAAATGATTTTACCAAAAAATATCATTGTACATCACTGCATTCTTTATCTTTTCTAAATATACACAGCATGTTCTTGTACTTGAGTGTAATTAACATAACTAGTAACTTTCTTGGTAATTAAACCTTTGTTTTTCTTTAAAATGTTGATAGGTATGGTACATTGTGCCCCCACTTTTAATTTCTCCCTTTTATTTTTGGCAGTAGGCAAGGTGTCTTGCTGTCTCTGTAATATTAATGGTTGAACATTTCTTGCAAAGAATAGAATACAGTGTGCTGTAGGAATTGCATAAAAAATCTTCAGTGAATGGAAAAAAGATCCTGGGACCTTGGATGTCAGTTCCAGGAGAGACAAATTTATAGGTATAACAATCTATCTTTTAAAACTGATGTCTAAGGTCCTAGAGGCCGTTCCCCTATCACTAAGAATTTTTCATGCATTTCCTACAATACAAAAAACTGTGAGTATAACATTTAGACATTTTTGCTGCACATAAAAGGAACCTTGTCAGTTCTGTTCTAGGTCCATACACAAAATAAATTTTAATATTAGATTAAAACTTTATTTAAAAAAATCACACTTTACACCACTGCAAAAAAGAAATCTTAAAAGCTTGCTCAGCAATTTCGTATTTCACCAGGAACCAATAATAAAGCAGCCATCTGCCCTTGTAGTTTAGCAGGCATACCACGTGAGGTATGTTCTCTTTGGGGCTCGCTTGAAGAGGTGTGGTATCACTCAGACCTGCAGCAGGAATACAAACGACTTGCACTACTGGCCTGAAGGGCTAAGTGAGCTCTTCAAAGTGACATTTGCCATGAAGTGCCTAGGGCATTGAAAAAACACTGTTGCTCAAGAAGGCTAAAATATTGGACAACACAGTACTAGGGGAATTATGTTAAAACTGCTTGAAACAGCATTAAAGTATTGAACAATCAATAGGGCCATGTAGGCAAAAGAACTGATTCCACCTACACAGTAATAATTTCTTCTCAAATATTCATTTCTGTTTATGACCAACGTGACATTCCTTTGTCAGATTCAAGCAAAAGAGTACAACAATTTGGATTCCACCAATCCATGAGCATAGTATATATCATTATTTATTTAGTCTTACTTTTGTTTTTACAGGCAATATTTTGTACTTTTCAGTGTACAGGTCTTGTGCATATTTAATTATATTTACCACCAAATATTTCATGCTTTGGATATTGTTATGTATTTTTAAATTTTAATTTCATCTTTTATTTCTAGTAGAAGTAATGTATCATTAACAGTGGTGTTGTTTACCCATAAATACATACTTTTCATAACTCAGTGACCTGTGCACTTAAAAATAGTGAATTTTACTATATGTAAATTGTGTCTATAAAGTTACTTCAAGAATAGTTCTGATAATGTACTTCTTTACAGGATTTTGCAGACAAATGAAAAGATTCCTATAACATGCTTGTTATAGCTCTAAAAAAATATGAACTTGACAAAAATTGGCTATTATCATTTATGAATTCTGTATTTATACATATTTTCTTTACCGTAAGTTAAAGGTTCATTACAATATACATACTGGGGAATTCATACAGAATATTATCTGCATATATTAGCATAATATATTATTAGACATTTAAAAAAAATTTTAGCTTTATTGACCTAAGATCGTGTAAAGACCGGAAATGTAATTCTTTGGTTTAAATCCTCCAATCTGAGCCCTCTGAAATCATTCTTAGTTGTGTGCTGTTAATATTCCTGCTCACAACTCATTCTTACTTGCCCAGAATTCAACTGTTTCACTTATTTTTTTTTTTTTTTTTTTTGGAGAGAGCAAGAGCGGGGGAAAGGGCAGAGAGAGAGAGAGAGAGAGAGAGAGAGAGAGACAGAGAGAGAGAACATCCCAAGCAGGCTCTACACTCAGCAGGGAGCCCAATGTGGAGCTCAATCCCATGACCCTGGGATCATGACCTGAGCCAAAATCGAGTCATATGCTCAACTGACTAATCCACCCAGGCGCCCTAACTCTGTTTCACTTCTAACTTTGTAATAGTTATGCTCAGAAATTTTCACTTGTGTGCTTTGCTCACATTTTTCCTTAAAGTTTTTTGCTGACACAAAATACATACCTCCTAGTCCTAATTATTTAATTTTTTTTTAAGTTTATTTATTTTTGAGACACAGAGAGAGTGTGAGCAGAGGAGGGGCAGAGAGAGAGGGAGCCATAGAATCTGAGGCAGGCTCCAGGCTCTGAGCTGTCAGCACAGAACCCGACGCGGGGCTCGAAACCACGAACCACGAGATCATAACCTGAGCCGAAGTTGGATACTCAACTGACTGAGCCACCCAGGTGCCACCCCTCCCTCAGTCTTAATCTTAGAATAGAGTGATTGTGTGGTATTAGATACCAAGTTTTGTTGTGTTCGTGTGCTTCACCATTTATTATTATTAGATCAACTATCTTTTCTTCCATCTACCACATTCCTGGCAATAGATATTCAAATCCATCTGGAGTAGATTTATCAATATGTAACATTAATTATAGTAATTTATAATAGTAATAATAATAATAGTAATTAGATATTTAATGTACTACACAGAAAGCAGCTGTAAGTGTTTTCTACATGTAGACCATTTAATCCCTAAGACATGAATGAACTGGGTACTAATTATACTCTTATTTGCAGAGTTGGTAGGACAGAGTGATTAAATAGCTTTCTAATTTCCCATAACCTTTAACGAACTTCAAAACAAGGGAGTCTGAATTCAGTAGCCAAGATCTCAAACGTTATATTCTTTTACATACCACTCAAAATTCTCTTTTTGAATAAGATGAGTACTTTTAGTTACAATGAATTAAGGGTCTTAAATGATCCATGGTTAAATCAATGCATTTTATATCCTCAAGCTAAAACATAATGATGGGCATCGATCTTATATTTTTAATATTTAAGTTCAAGGTGACTATGTATTCAAAACTCACTTTCAAAGTTATACGATGTAGCTTTCACAATCTACCTTTAAAATGTTAGTCCTCCTTGGGCAATTAACTTGGTTTCCAAGTAAGAATGCATGACATTTTGTTTTCATAAAACAGGATATGTCCCTGTGCTTCAATTAACTTATATCTTAAAGATATGCATTAACTCTAGGTTCTTAGATGCCTTTAAGAAGTTTTGGCCACATAAATTTTGAAAGTATTTCTGAGTAAGTTGCTTAAACATAATAAATACACAATGAATATTATACAATTTGAAATAATGAAGACATTATTTTTGCCTGTATTACTCTTGCTTCTTCAACTAATGGCTCTGATATTGCATTTAATTAGCCTTGAACTCAGTGAAACATATATACACATATGTTTGTGTGTGTATGTGTGTGTGTATGCTCTCTCTATATATTGTATGCAGATCTTCTTAGCTTACAAAACTGAAACATGACTGTCAGAAAGACACAAAGATCACAGTTGCTCAGATCAATCTTCATTTTAGATGAATACTTTGATCCAAGTAAAATCCTGTTAAGAGGCTCATGTGTAATTTCTACTTAGGGTGATGAAATGAAATCTAGTTTGATTCAATATATTATATTTGGATTCCTTGAAAAGATATAGGTATTTGATTAGTGGCCTATTTGTGCTCAGTTTTATGACATTCTTTATTCACAAAATGAGTTTTGATACAGCTTTTAAAAATCAGTGGTGATATGGATCTGTCTTCATCATCACATCCTGGGCTATGCAATATGTGTCTTCTACAGTTTGATGCTGCTTAGTTTTAGGTGTTTTTGAAAATAAGGCCACTGGCAACAGCTTCCAGCAAAGAATGTGGTGTAGTAAACACCTATTTTACATTTATTCTTCATTTTTTTAAACTTTTTTAAACATTTATTTATTTTTGAGAAACAGAGACGCAGCATAAGCAGGGGAGGGGTAGTGAGAGAGGGAGACACAGAATCAAAGCAGCTCCAGGCTCTGTGCTCTGAGCACAGAGCCCAACGTGGGGCTCAAACTCACAGACTATGAGATCATGACCCGAGTCAAAGTCGGATGCTTAACTGACTGAGCCACCCAGGCACCCCACGTTCATTCTTCACTTTAATTTTGTTGCTGAGGACTACTAAAAACAGGCAAAGAAAGATATTTTTTTGGCCTAATATTTTTAAAAATTCAGTGGCCCTTGTTATCTATTACACTACAGAAAATATACATAAAGCTTGGAGTAAATTTACAAAAACAGTAAAACTGAGATAAATGGATTCTGTTATTTGGACTTCTACCTTCTTGAAATGAATCATATTTGATATGGATGATGATGACAACAACAATAATACAACAACAGCAGCAACAGCAATAAGCCACTAAAAGTATGATTGAAAAGAAAAGTTAAAAGAATTATAAAGGCCAGGTCAGTAAGTAGATCTGAAAATGACAGTATTAGAAATCAAAATCAGTAAATATCACTTGGTTAAATATTTTCCAAGTTAACAGGACAAAGGGAAAACAGAAGAGAGTTAATTTTAAAATATCTATGCAATAATACAAAGATGGTAAATATGATGGCAGTGTGTTTCTACTTGAATTATCGTCAAATTTGTTCAGATCTTTCCTTACTGTAACCTGAAGGAAGCCCTTGCAATCTTAGCAGCCATTTTGAGACTGTTCCTCTTAACCACTTTCTTCTGTCTCAGTTCAAATGTTAGGAGCCATACAGTCTTAGCCTTTAATTGGGACCTTAATTGGGCCTTTGGTGCCCTAATTATGAATAAGGTAATTATAGTAATTATACGTGAATTAGAGTAATAATTAGTAATTATAAAAAAGTCAACCTAAAGTACGTTTGATATATACTTTCAAAATAGATGTTTAAAGTGATAGCTCTCACCTCAAACATCATGATATAGTCTACTTGGTGTATTTCATTACACATGGACTTGGAGTTCAGGAAATCAAAAAAAAAATATACATATATATATGCATATGTTATAAATGTAAGTAAAAATATATATACTTCTTGTAATGAGTTTAATTCTTAGACTATCCCCTATGCTTTAAAGAAAAATAGTATATGTTTGCTCTTTTGGAACAGATAAAGATTTTTTTCCCTAAATTATATGAATAAGTCCTATAAATTAGTAGTGATCAGTACATTTGCCTTGTCAGATGTATGAAAATGTGTGCACAGGGGGGCGTCTGGGTGGCTCAGTCGGTTAAGTGGCTGACTTCAGCTCAGGTCACGATCTCACAGTCCATGAGTTCGAGCCCCGCGTCGGGCTCTGTGCTGACCGCTCAGAGCCTGGAGCCTGTTTCAGATTCTGTGTCTCCCTCTCTCTCTGACCCTCCCCCGTTCATGCTCTGTCTCTCTCTGTCTCAAAAATAAATAAACGTTAAAAAAAAATAAAAAAAAAAAAAGAAAATGTGTGCACAGGTCTGATGACATATTTTGGAGACAATAATTTCGATTTATTTTGTGGGTGCCTGGGTGGCTCAGTTGGTTAAGCATCCGACTCATGATTTAGGCTCAGGTCATGATCTCATGGTTTGTGAGTTCCAGCCCCATATTGAGCTCTGCACTGGCTGTGTTGAGCCTACACTGGATTTTGTCTCCCTCTCTCTCTGCCTGTCCCCCACGTGTGATCACTGACTCTCTCTCTCTCTCTCTCTCTCTCTCTCTCAAAAACAAATAAACATTTAAGATATAAAGTCTCTGGTCATAAAAACTTTTAAGAGTCCACCATACAATTTCTCTTAAGTCATAAGGTTATAACAATTGACTAAGAAGAAACAAGTCTGGATTAGGTGATTTACATGCATCCCATTTAACCTGACAACAAACCTACAGTGGTTGGGATGGGGATGATATTATGCCTTTAAAAAAAAAAAAAAAAAAAAAAAAAGTTTTTATTTGAGTACAAGTGACACACAATGTTACATAAGTTTAAGGTATACAAAATAGGGATTCAACATCTCTATATGTTATGCTATATTCACCACAAGTGCAGGCACCATCTGTTATCACACGCTGTTACAATACATTGACTATATTCCTTATGCTGTACCTTTATTTCCGTGCCTTATTCATTCCATAACTGCAAGCATGTATCTCCCACTCCCCTGCACCTATCTTGCCCATCCCTCCAATCCCTTTCCCTCTGGCAATCATCAGTTTGTTCTCTGTATTTACAGGCCTGATTCTGCATTTTGTTTATTCCTTTGCTTTGTTTTTAGATTCCACATATGAGTAAAATCATATATTTGTCTTTCTTAGTCTAATTTCACTTAGCATAATACCCTCTGGTCCATCCATTTACTCATCCACGGACACTCAGTTTCCTTCCATATGCTGGCTATTGTAAATAATGCTGCAACAAGCACAAACAAGGTGCATATATATTTTTGAATTGGTATTTTTTTTTTTGCTTTAAGTAAATACCCAGTAGTGATATTAGATCATAGTGTATTCCTATTTTCTTTTTTTTTTTTTTAATTTTTTTTGACGTTTATTTATTTTTGAGACAGGGAGAGACAGCATGAATGGGAGAGGGTCAGAGAGAGAGGGAGACACAGAATCTGAAACAGGCTCCAGGCTCTGAGCTGTCAGCACAGAGCCCAACGCGGGGCCCGAACTCACGGACCGCGAGATCATGACCTGAGCCGAAGTCGGATGCTTAACCGACTGAGCCACCCAGGCGCCCCAGCGTATTCCTATTTTCAATTTTTTGAGAAAACTCCGTACTGTTTTCCACCAACAGTGCATGACAGTTCCTCTTTCTCCACATCCTCACCAACACTTGTTATTTCTTGTCGTTTTGATTCTATCCATTCTTACAGATGTAAGGTGATATCTCATTGTGGTTTTGATTTGCAGTTCCCTGATAGTTAGTAATGTTGAACATCTTTTCATGTGTCTGTTGGCCATCTGTATGTCTTCTTTGGGAAAATGTCTATTCAGGTCTTCCACCTAATTTTAATCTGATTGTTGGTTTGTTGGGTGCTGAGTTGTATAGTTTATGTATTTTGGATACTAATCCCTTATCAGATTTACAATTTGCAAATATCTTCTCCCATTCAGTAGATTGCCTTCTTGTTTTGTGGATAGTTTCATTCACTCTTCAAAAGCTTTTTATTTTGATGTAGCTTCAATAGTTTATTTTTACTTTTGTTTTCCTTGCCTTAGGATATTATGCCCATTTTAAAAATGTTTAAATAATTAGCCTAATACCATACAGCTAAACAATAAATGAAAGTGTTGGGAACTGAGCACAGATTCAATTCTAAAACCCACGCTCTTTTCAAAATGCAAGGCCATCATTTTTGTAGGTGAATCACTAAAAATATAAACGAATGTGTTATTAGCTTGAATTTCTGGATATTTTAGAAAATTAATTTTTTTCCTACCAATTTACGTTAAAGGATCAAATGATACACTTTACTGCATCATTAAAGTGACTCCTTCTAGTATCAGAACTACTTTCTTTAGAGATGTCCCACTTATTTTCTTTTTGCCTGTTGCTCACATTTCTTAAAAATCTTCCCTCATCATCCCCTTCCCATAATGATATATTCTTTTCTAATGAAATGGAATACAATTAGCGCATTCTAATTTTAACCAAATCTATGGTGCTGATTCAGCATAACAGACACACAGCCAATGCATTTGTTACAAATGCCTTGACTAGAACTTTGGCAAAAACAGTGATAAAATTAACTAACCTAATGTAGTTTATCACTTAGAACACTTTCATCTTGTTGCTGCTTTACAGGATTGTTAGGGAAATAGTTATCAAACTCTCAGACAACTATCAAATCCTAGCCCAGCCACTTGCAGCTATGTGATACTGAGCTGTAGTACTCTTCTGAAAAATGAAGATATAAAATCTATTTTTCATATTTGTTGAGAGTTAAGAGATAATATAAGAACTACCTGACTGTATGTCCAGCCACATAATAGGAATGGATGGTAATAAATTGTAGCCATAATTATGAAAAGACCCTAAAGAAGTTTTGATGAAAATGCATCCTAATGATTATTTATAGCCAAGAAATCCACTCCCAGTAAAGTTAAACTACATATTCCTCTGTATATTGCCAAGGTCGACAATATGCTGATTTAATTGAGCTTCAGAGAAACTACTTTTTTCAAACATGCTTCAGCTCATATCCTAGAAGTAATAGTACTTCATTTCATTTAAAACAATATGTCAACAAGAAAATGTTTGTGATTTCTTATTAGAATCACTATTGACGTTATGACTGGAGATATCAAAGAGAGTGAAAATGCCAAAGATCTATGCCAGCTTATCTCAAAGTTTTAAATGTAAAAACTATAATTTTTATTTTTTTGTTGACCTATCTTCAAAACCACAGAAAAATTCCTCAGGTCTATCCCCGGTACAGATAAGCACATCAAAGGCATTCTTTATTTCTTTTACTGTTTTTTCTGGTTTCTATCATTTTAAAATTCTTTTTGTTAATTTCCATTTTGTCTACTTTTCCCATTAGAACCTCTAAAATATTTATCAGAGTTATCTCAAATTTCTTGTCTGATCTTTCCAACATCAGTATCACATCTGAGTCTAACTTTTAGATTTGCTTTGTCTCTTCAGACTGTTTTTTCTTTATCTTTCTGTGTAACTTGTAATTTTTGGCTGAATGTTAAAAATATTGTTTAGTATAGATGACTAAGGGTTGTTTACTTATTTATTTATGTAAATGGTTATGCAATTGGAGTATGAACACAATAACATCAGTTATTTGAAATTTGTTAAGCTCATTTTTATGGCTTAGCATACAGGTCAATTTTTATAAATGTCCTATGTGTACTTCAAAATATATATTTTAGTGGACATATGTCCAGGTATAAAGTTTGTAAGTGATATTCTCTATGTTATATACAGCAGACATTTTTTGCTATTTTTGTTTTGAGCATCTATCAATACCTTATGAAGGTATTTTTAAGTCTCTCCTTATATGTTGGTATATTTATCAATTTCTTAAAGAAAAGACCTATAAAATATGCTTTACAACTTTGGGGGTGTTGTTCTTTTTTTTTTTTTTTAAGAGAGAACACAAGTGGGGGAAGAGCAGGAGAAAGGGACAGAGGATCCAAAATAGGTTCTGTGCTAACAGCAGAGAGTCCCATGCAGGGCTCAAACTCATGAACCATAAGATCATGACCTGAGTCAAATGCTCAACTTAGCCACCCACACACCCCAGAGGGTGTTATTGTTACATATATTCTTAGAGCTATTATAGCTCCCTTATACATTGAGCAACTTTTCATATGCCTCACTCACATTTTTTAACCTCAGAATGCTTTTCCTTTAAAATCTGTCTGAAATTGTATAATTATATCACTTTTATTTGCTTGTATCTGTAGGGTAATTCTAATTTGTATTTTATAATTTCAACATAAATCAGTCTTTAAAATGTATGTGTGTGACTTAGAAGCAGAATATAATTAATTTTGTGTTTTGCTGAGATTACACATTTCACTGATTTTAAAAAAGATAATTCAAGGGGCACCTGGGTGGCTCAGTCGTCTAAGAATCTGACTCTTGATTTCAGCTCAGGTCATGATCTCACAGTTCAGTTCTTAGGATCAAGCCCCATGTCACCATGTCAAGCTCTGCGCTGATGGGCACAGAGCCTACTTGGGACTCTCTCTCTCCCTCTCTCTCTGTCCCTCCCCCACTAAACTCTCTTTCAAAATAAATCAATATTTTTAAAATAAATGAATACAAATAAAAAGTTTAATGTGTTCTTCAATATTTCTATTATGTGCTTTCTTTCAACTTTCTCTTTAAATGTTTTATATCTTCCATTCTGGGTTTGATTTAAAACAAGTTTTTTTCTTCTTTTCCTTATTCCATTTGTTCCCTTCAACTTCTTTTAAACATTATAATGATTCTTTTTAGTGATTAGCATAGCTACTTAAATACACAGATTCAATCCTGTCTAGTTATTCAATATCTTTACCTCATTCTAAAATACACAAGGATCTTAAAATGCTTAAACTCTGAAAACTTATTCTCCAATTGTATGGCCATTGTATTCCAGCATTTTAGCTCTATCTTGGTTTTCCTCAAATATTAGAATTTGTATGTTTTTTTTATGGAGTCAAGGTTTATTTCCACTTATCCACCTATTTTGCAATGTGTCCACTTAATATTAACCCTTCAACTCTAAATTTCCACCTGTAATCACTTTTCTCATATCTGAAGTACATCTGAGAAAAGCTACTGTATTAAAAATATATTAGAAAGAATCTCTATGTTTTTCCTCACTTCATCTGAAAATACATTTACTTAAATTTTGTTAATTAAACATAGGATAGTTTAGGGGCACCTGGGTAGCTCAGTCAGTTAAGTGTCCGACTTTGGTTCAAGTCATCATCTCATAGGCTCATGAGTTTAAGCACCATGTCAGGCTCTGTGCTGACAGCTCAGAGCCTGGAGCCTGCTTCAGATTCTATCTCCCTCTCTCTCTGCCCCTCTGCCACTCGCACTTTGCCTCTCTCTCTCTCTCTCTCTCTCAAAAATAAACATTAAAAAAAAAAGGTAGGATAGTTTAACCATCTATAAAATTAAAAACTGGAGACTATTTTCTCTCAGAACTTCAAACATATTATTTTTGTCTCTGGCCTCCATCATGCTGTTCAAAACCTGTTCTCATTCTAATTGCAAACTCATTGTAGATTATTTTTCCCTAATTTTTTTATATTTCTTCATATTATTTAGTTTCCAATGATTATCTATGTGTCAATTAACTATTTTTTATTCTGTAGGAATTTGCTAAAATTCTTGATCTGAGAAAAGATACCTTTGAATAATCCTATAAAAATTGTTATCCATTATATCTTCAGATAGTTTGGCTTCCTTATTCTCATTTTTATACTTACATAACTTTGTTAACTTTTCTGTTGGATCTTATCATTCACATTAGCATTCATATTGACAACTCTTTCTTCCCTCTCTGAGGAACATATTGAGTCAGGTCTTCAGATTTCCCTGCTTTCCCAGTCCTACTTGTGGTCCACCAGTTTACTATTCATTTTGCCCAATTTACTATGTATAATATAACCTAACCTTTGTATCTTTTTATTTTAACTTAGTATTTAATTTCATGATTTAATTTTAACTAATCCACCAACTGTAGAGTCAACAATTATATATTTTTTTAATTCTTCAGATTCTTCCTAATTATTTGACCCATGTGTAGTTTTTTCATCCTTGCTTAAAATATAAAACTAATATTAACCTAATGCTATTTTTAGCATTACATATATTAAAATGAGTTTTATGTTCTGTATATAATTATTGTAATATCTAAAAATTTGTTATGTCTCATCCTACTTCCTTTTTTTCTCACCCTCACTTTTGGTACATTATTTTCTACATGTTTAGGATATCTCTTTTTAAATTTCAAGTAATTTTTTTCTTGGAACTTTGTAGAAGTACTGTGACACTGAGCTGAAATTACATTCTTTCAGAGAGTATTTGTTTTTATACCTGTTGATTACTCAAGAATAGTACTGACTTAGAAGACTATTCTAAGAAGAAATTCTCACTTTGAAGAGATGGGTTATTTTTAAAATTTTCTTTGGTTTGTTGAGTATTTCTTTGTTTGTATATTTTTTGCTCCAAAGTGGTTTGAACTACAAAAATCATAAGAGGTCCATTAGATGTCACATATTCATAAGGGAAACTAATCTCCTCCCTCTCCTGAGTACTAAAACATCAAGATAGTCAGGTTTCATTATTGCCCCCTTTTTTCAGGAGAGTTTATTTCTTGTTCACATTTACATTGATTGTATGGCCCAAACTGATCACAGTGTTGAGCATGTGTGCACAGTATGTTGTGGGAGCAAGAGGATCTTTTGTTAGATTCCATCTTGGACAGAACCTAGGCATTCTCTTGGTTCACTGCACCCCAGACAGCCATTGTGGGAGAAGCTCATGTTCTCCCAGGAGTCCTCCTTTAATTTCCATTTTTAGACACTATCTGATCTTTACTTCTGTGACTTCTCAGCAATTAATATAACAAAGTTTAGTTTTTCCAAACTACAGTTATTCCAAGATACCTAGTTTTATAAACAATTAGCAAGAGAAGTTACTAACGAGTTTTTAACTAAACGAGTACTTAAAACTGAAAAATTTTGTAACAGAGTTACTCTTAAAAGAGCAAGATTGCTTCAGTAGCTTAGACTAACTTCAAAGTGCAAATCAGTTTAGGAACTAATTTGTAAGAGTAAAATATCCAACTATCACTTCTTTATTTACACCCTATTTTTTAAAAAATCTAATCACCTAGTGAAAAAACTTGAAAATATGAGTTTTCTACTTATAAAAGCTTTAATTGCTGAGGGTAATGACTCTGAAAAGAGATTATATTTTTATTGCCTGGGATGTTCTTCCGTAGCAGAATCAGTTCATCACAGCAGAGTGCAAGTCTTAGGGGATTGCGTTAATGGACCGTGCTGCCACCAATAAACACCTTGAATTGGTAGTTATTTTAGAGAAAAAGAAAGTCACTCTTTCATAGATTGGGTCTTCTAAATGCACTGTGAAATAAAGGGCACATAAGCTTAAGAGTAATTATTCCCATTATGCATACTTTTAGGACTCAAGACAGTGAGATAACAAGGAAAATAAATGTAAAATAAGCATGCATGGAAAGTTCATCAAGGATGAGATTCTCAATGAATGTATCAGATGAAGATATGTGCACACATAATACATTTATAAATTTTTTAAATCAATCATCTCATGATATAAACAGACAAAAATATTGTATTAATGGGTACTTAATGACAATAAGTGACAAAGCTGCTTCTTATGGCCCATAATATATCATGGTTGGGGGGGAGCATTACTCTTTTACATCCGATGTGTAAGTTCTATTCAGGAAACTAAGAAAATTGGAATTTTTTTTAAGTTTGTTTGTTTGTTTGTTTAGAGAGACAAAGAGAGTGTGAGCAGGGAAGGGGCAAAGGGAGAGGGAGAGCGAGAATCCCAAGCAGGCCCTGCGTTGTCAGCACAGAGCCTGACCTGGGGCTTGAAGTCATGAACTGTGAAATCATGACCTGAGCTAAAATCAGGAGTTGGACACTTAACTAAGCCACCCAGGCGCCCCAAAAAATCAGAATTTTCATAGTGAAAGTAAGTCTCTACTATCTAAAGGCAAAATAACAAGTTATCAAGACTTGATATCAAAGTAAAGTCTCACAGAAACCATTTTCTGGATAATTTGATCATCCCCTACTATGTCTCCTCCTCACAAGAACTTTTTTTTTTTATAATTTTTTTTTTTCAACGTTTATTTATTTTTGGGACAGAGAGAGACAGAGCATGAACGGGGGAGGGGCAGAGAGAGAGGGAGACACAGAATCGGAAACAGGCTCCAGGCTCCGAGCCATCAGCCCAGAGCCCGACGCGGGGCTCGAACTCACGGACCGCGAGATCGTGACCTGGCTGAAATCGGACGCTTAACCGACTGCGCCACCCAGGCGCCCCAGAACTTTTTAAATAAAGATAAATACTGCCACCATGTTCAGTTACATGGGATGTTCTGGAACACATAAAAATTAAGAATATTCTTGTCCTTGAATTACATACTTTCCAATATACTGCAAATTGAAATCTAGGTTGGGAGATTTCCATGAATGTGCAGGTCACCCTTGCACAAGGGCCATGCTGGTCTTCTGTGCGTCTTTCCAATCTTAGTGCACGTGCTGCCAAAGTGAGCACTGGGTGCAAATATTTTTCAATATAAAATTATTTAATATTGAACAGAAGTGAGGAAAAGTGTTTAGTTTATTTGAACAAAGTTCATTGACAACCTACGTATTTCAAAAATATCAATATATTTAAGCCATCAAATATACCACGGAACCATCATATTAGATAACTCTCTTAATTTCTCACAATTCTCGTCATCATTCAGCGGTTCTCTTTTAATGAGTACTCGACATTGAAGAAAACATTTTATATTGTAAGTCCTGGACTACTAAGCTTTTATTTATGACCACAGTCAGCTGTTAATTTAGTAGTTATTACCAGGATAGCAAAAGTGTATGTTATGTAAACAGTGAAGAGAGATCCTTAACATAGATTTCCCTGGGGAAGTAGGAGCAGTTAAAGATCACCGGGTTACAAATGAGCTTAGTCTTAAAGGAAGAATTAGAGAAACATCAGTGAAAATGCTGGAGAATCATTCCGGAAAGAGCAATTAGAACATGCAAAATCATGAAGACATAAAAATATACAACTTCTTAAAAGAATTTTAGAAGGAGTGATATGTCCTCCTGAATCGGGTGAGTTTTTGATGATGCGGCAGGAGTCTGAGGCTAGAGAGTAAATCTGGGGCCAAAATACTGAAGGCTTTGGGGAGGTGAGTGTAAACACAGAAGTGACAAAGTTTTTTATGTTTTACAAATATCTTAGGGTCTCTAGGATGGAGTACAATGACAGGGGAACATACAGGAAGATGGTGCAACAATACAGATGAAAAAACTGAATTAAAAGAGGTAACCATCAGTATAACAAGGAGAGGGCTGAATTGAAGATACTAAAGGAATAACAGATATTAATGTCCATTTTATGTGTCTAGCAAATAAAACAAAATTTGTCTCAAACTACACTGTCTAATAACATGTCCTCTAGCCTCATATGACTATACACATTTAAATTTATGTCAGTTAATGTTAAGAAAATTTTAAAGTTCAGTTCCTCAGTAGCATTAGCCACATTTCAAGTGTTCAACAGTCGTATGTGGTTAGTGCTACCATATTAGAAAGTATTAATATTGGACAGTGCCAGTATAGAGTTAATCCCAGATATTTAATGTGAACTACTTGTGATTAAGAGTAAGTACTCAATATTAGCAGTCATTCTGAGTGGGGATGTAAGGCTGCAATTGTACTTTCAGGTAATACCAGCATATCCTGCAGACCCAGATGTAAACTAGACCCCAGTGTTTTATTTCCAGTCAACTGGTTGTATGCAATTGTTACAAGGCAATGGGTGTGGACTGATGGAAAGGAGGCAATGAAGAAGAAATCAGTTTCAAAAAAGACTGAGACATTTGCTTATGCAACTTACTTGTATATTCCAGCCTTGCCAAAACCCATTTTTTATAGATTATTTCTACTTGATGATAGATTGTTGCTACACATGTCCAACTTTTTATAAATAAATGGATCAGACATGGAAAACTTGGGCCGCATGGTTATCTGATATCCAGGAGGGACCACCCTCCCTTTCAATCAAGGTGCTCTATGTCGGTGACCTGGCTTTAGTCTAGCACTGGGTATAAGGCCATGATTTTGCACTGTACTGACTCAAGTCTTTTTTTTTTTTTTTTGCCCACCAGATCTAGAAGGCTTTTTTTTTTTCTCTCACTTTTGTATTAGTCATGCAATATTCAAGTATGCTCTCCATCTATTTGATTTCTTGGGAGATCAAGATTAATGAGATGTTTGGTCCCTGTGGGCCAAGTAAGTCCTTGATGTTCTTTACAATAAATTGTCAGAAGACATTCTCCATGAATATTTTCATGCTTTCCCATAATCCTTACTTAATTCTAAGTAAAGAGGATGTTTGAATAAGAAAGGCTTTGGAAGCTAGATATAATGTAGCACTCTGAAGAAATTTACAGAATTGTCTCCCTGGGGTCATTTCTTTACATTCATGTTGAGATGTGACTCTATTCATGGGTCAAGTAGCAAGAAGAATTAGTATCCCTTTGAAAGTATCTGCCCCAGAAAGATTAACAGAGGTTTTAAGCAAAGGAAGGTTCATTTCCTCAGGTACCAGTGGTCAGGTTACTTAAATGGCATAGGGAGGCTTAGAATTATTATAGGTTCAAGTTGTCAGTTTCTTCTAAGCCCAACCTGTTCACAGGGTTAAGCTCCAGTTTAATAAAACAGGAAATGAGATGAGAGGCAGTTAATTGATAACTGCCACAGAGTAGGATCGATTTTTTTGAAAAAGGAGCAAATGCAAACAATTTCCACAGATGTAAATGTTTGAATAAGATGGTGCCAGGAAAACAAGTAGGTTATTTGACTCAGAAGTAGTCAATATTTTACTCTACTCCTCACTGCTGGTGAAACACAATTTATCAATACATTCTCCATCCTTGAACCCTATTGAGATACACATACCATCATTCTCAACAAAATAACATTAAGCCCAATTATCACTTCATGCCTAAATTAAAACCTCCATTTGGAGACATTTTTTTTTAATTTTTTTAAATTTACTTATTTATTTTGAGAGAGACAATGAGAGTACAAGTAGGGGAGGGGCAGAGAGAGAGGGAGAGATAGAATCTCAAGTAAGTTCTCAGCTGCCAGCACAGAGGCTGACACGGGGCTTGAACTCACGAAACCGCGAGATCGTGACCTGAGCTGGAACCAAGAGTCAGATGCTTAACCAACTGAGCCACCCAGGCGCCCCCACTTTGAGATAATTTAATATAGTAAAATATATTTTAATGGAGATTGATGGCATTTGCTTGCATTTAATAAACGCTCTCATTAAAATACTCATAATAAAGTGTGAAGATGGATAGTACATCTAACACTATTTACTTTTTGCAGAAATTGAGGAACACAAAAATTAAGTGATCCCCAAACTAATGAATGAGTTAAGAATTAAATTTTCATCTGATGATTCATTGTTGACCAGCATGTATTACTTATTTTATGACAACAGCTATTTTTGTGAATTGTTTTCCTTTTTTTTTTTCATGAAGGGCAATGGACACTAATCATCACATGACCGTGTTACATATTATATGATGTGTTACAGATTATATGATCTCTGTTTCAAAGTCCAAGGGAAAATATATTCCACAGTGTAAGGGGAAGCAGATATATGTCTTTTAGGTAATAGGCTTGCCAAAGTTAGGAGAAAATGAGATAAATAATCAGTAATTTTTTCTTATGTCAATTGAAAATAAAAGGTAAAAACTTGCCAGTTCTTCCATTTATTCCACCTGCTATTTTCATGCTTTATCGCTTCAAATGTTTCACTCCTTCTCAGCCATTTTTACTTACAAAAAATTATCCATGTTCTTCTGTATTCACCTAAGAACCCCTGGCACGTGGACTGCTTCAGTGCTTACCCAGTAGTATAAAAATTTCCCACAAATTCTGTCTGTAGACTATTCTGCCCTTGATTCATGTGTGACACTCGTCTGTTATGCTGAGAGATACCCGTCCATTCACTGCTGTGGGTACTCTAAGACTTCTTCACCTTGACGTTATCAAGCAAAGTGACCTAGCTGTTTTGTATCCCTCCAGGTTCCTTTTGTGTCTTTCATTCTGTAAATATTCTACCAACATCCGAGTATCCTAATGAGTTAAAATGTGATTAAAATAAATATTCATTGTGACTACTATGCTATTTATATTATATTGCTTATGGACTACTTATAAACCAACATGACTAGTAGTCACAGTCATGACAATAATTTGTGAAAAGGAATAAAAAAAAAAAAGAAAAAGGATGGTTTTCTTAGAGCTTTTGCTGTTAGCTATGATCACATGCTTATCCCGATGGGTATTTCCTGACAGCTACATGTGGATAAATGAGGGAAAACTATAGCCTGTGGTGAGAATTTTGTAACACCTATACAAATACAGTTTATCTTTCTACCTATATTCTGGGATTTAGGTTTAGGGGAAACATGAGCCAGAGTATAAAATGGTTCTTCACCTCAAGTTCCTATTTATTATCCAGGAACCAATAACAGTGTTAATCCAAATTGACTTAGAATGTAATTTTCCATATTAATCTGACCATTGGAAGGCAATTTTCTAATTTTAGTTAAACTTAAATATAAGAAAAATAATGATAATAATAACAATAATAGTATTAATTATAAACAGGTAATAAAGCTCTATGCCAAGTGTTTTCTAAGTTATTTCATTGATACTCATTATTGTGTTATTTATCAAGCGTGTCAGAATTAGATGTATTAAATAATTTGTCAATAAGACACCAAGAAGTTAAAGAGGCCAATTAAATATCAAGCTCACCGAAGTGAGCCACCAAATAAAGACAGGCCCTAATAGACTTTGAATCCTCTGCCTTTATAGAAGAAACAAATCAGACTACTTTCTCTGACTTGCTAAATTTGATTAAGTATCTCTACTTTGGGACAAGAATTTGCAGAAAAATACAGTTCTACTCCACCACTAATTAATATGCTGTATCTTTTATGTGCAAGTATATTAACGAACTTCAACTGGTACAAGGTTCTTAGTGTGGCTCATGGCTATCTCAGAACCTATTAGTAAACAATCCTGTGTTTTTTATTCACTGCTTTAAACATAATAATAGCAGTATGTCAACCATTGCACTAAGAGCTTAACATCTATTTACATATATTTTCATATTCAATTCTCAGAACAGCCACAAAAGGTAAGTTTCATTATTACCATTTGGAGATAAGAAAACTTATGTTCTGTGAAGTTAAATAATTTGTCCAAGATCTCAGAGCTAGTATGTACCAACCCACGATTTGAACCAAATTATTTCTCTGAAAGTCTTTGATCTTAATAACCACTATATAACATTTACTGTTTTGAAGCACATTATTGTTATTCTGACAAACACATATTTGTCAAAATTATGTACCATGTTTTCTACATACCAGTAGTCACATGCATAAATATAATTAATAACATATATTACTATAGAAATTTAGCTACTTTTAAAAGCAAAAGTTATATTGTATTGATAGTCCCTATAGTTCCTAGGTTAGCATGAACTCTCAATAAATATTAAATCACAACAGATCGTTTAAAATATTCAGTATTATGCATTTAAAAACCAAAACAGTAGAATTCACTTTAATCTTGCTATACACAAACATGCTCTCTCTACTTTGGTTCTGATCCACACACATGTTGCTCTACAAACAGAAGGACAGATGTTGCAAGATAATTCACCTTTTTAGGTAGATTTAATTCACACCATGCTGCAGTGAAAATGTTTGACGGAGCTCTTTAATTTTTCTGCTATATAGGAATATAATAATCAGAAAAAAAAAATCCTATCTTTAAGTGACAGGTCTTTGCATAGTCTCATCTAGAATACCTGCAGGGGGTGGGAGTTATCTGACCTGCTTTATAATATTGTAGTGATGTGTGATGCACGTTTGAAAAAAACAGAGTTTACACGTGAGGTTCCCCAGTCAGTAAAGACAAAGCTTGTCTCCGGTATAAAAACACTTGGTCCCTGTGTCAAGAGAAAGAACTCCACACTGCCTTGAAGCACCCCTGGCAGTTGATAATGGAGAGCTGTTGGCAATGATAATGGAGGCAGATGCTTACCTGTTCTCCTACAGTGTACAATCTTGGCTCGATGACAAGGTGAGAAGAAGGAGAAGCTGTCACAGAATGGGGGCAACTGGCAGCTGGAACCCTAGCGGGGAAGGGTAAACTGGTCACCCAGGGCTGCTTGCTTGACTGTAGCAGATCTCATCAATCATGCCAACATATGCAGCTGCCTGAAAATAAACAGGCTTCTCAGACAGGAGACAAAACGAGGCAAATTAAAAGACCAATAATTTAAACAAATCTGTTTCCAGTTTCACAGCAAAGATGGATGGATGAATTCTGCTGATAGACCCAGATTTCTGGTTAATTGATAAAAGTCACTGATACATACTAATGCAATAAGTTTATTAAACATGCCGTTCTGAAACAGAATCCTTTTATAAATTATTTAAAAGTCTTTTTTTTATACAGGTATGACATAGTTTTTAAAAATATATCAATTATTATCTTCTAGATTTTTCTAAAATTATTAGTGAAATAAACGTTGTGACTGTAAGAAGGCTACTGAAACACCTGTCTTCTTGTTCTGTTCAAAGCCCCAAATAAAACCAGTGGGGCTGTAATGATGACTGTGTAAGATAATCCTTTTTATGTTCATTTCATTTTATCTTATTAGTGTATTAGCTGATCTTGAAAACACTGATGACAATATTGCTTCCATCTATTACTTCTTCATCACATTCTCTCATTTACTTCTTTTATTCTGATCAAGTTAATATTATTTTTACTCCTTCCTACATATGTATATACTTTATTTATTTTCTGAACATTCTTTTCTAATTCCTCATAGTCCTACAGCAATCTTCTATTTCACATCAAGAAAACAAATTACTTGCAGTCCTTC
Source organism: Lynx rufus (assembly GCF_022079265.1). Classification (NCBI taxonomy): domain Eukaryota; kingdom Metazoa; phylum Chordata; class Mammalia; order Carnivora; family Felidae; genus Lynx; species Lynx rufus. The sequence continues at coordinate 31,867,283 of NW_025814823.1, read as the reverse complement.
CTTTTTTGGCTTATAACAGACCTCTACTGGGAGCTCTTGACTAATAACTACAGATTCCCTAAGGTTAAAAGATGATGAACTCCACCATTAGTTTTTACTCCTTGTTACCACATTTCTTTCTTGAGTCTATCCTTTATCCATCCGATTTAGATTAAAAGACCCAAAGAGCTCCTGTCCTTTGTAGTGATGTGTTTTGCATTTATATGCTTATGACTGCTACCCAGTGCCCTACAGAGAGCACTGAGGGGTCTGATGATACAATATCAGAACGTGGTGATTTTCTTTTTCAAATCTGACAGTGGTGCAGAAATTAGAGAAAGACAAAACTAGCCTGAGGTCAATGTAATTCTCTCGTCTCTCAGGCTCATCTCCTTACACAGGTGGTGTTACAGCTGCTGTTATGTCTGCAGGGGAATAACAGTCGCTGGCAGCCCCTTACACAGCTGGCAGCCGGATGCAGGGACATGAGAAGCAGGTTCGACATTGCTAAATGGGAAGCATCCACCTTGCCTTCCAAATGTCTGATTTTTTTTTTAATCTGCACTGCAAGACAGGTTGCTGCTGTTGCTGTTTCTATCGTGGCTGAGAGTTCAAATTTCTCCTCGCCTACCAGATTGCTGAGTGACCTGCAAGCTCATTTCAGTAGCTATCTCCACCTTAGACACTCTCGCAAATAAATCTGCTAAATATTTTTAATAATTATTTTACGCTAATAGTTCTTTTTAACCTTTCTTTAGAATTAGTAATAGTGTAGGATGTTCCATAATAATATATCCTGCCAAAACAATAAGTTGGATTTTAGTACAGTGTTGTTTTGCAGTAGCAACCACTGTAAAAAAAAAAAAAAAAAAAGAAAAAAAAAGAAACTATGGAAAACACGGTATTTGGAGGGAGAAAAGAGAAAATATGAATTCAGTAACTAAAATATTAACAGTGACATTTTGCACATCCACCGGTAATATTCAGACATCTGGGTACTCTAATTTTATTTATTGTTTTGGACATCTTCCTACTACATACACATCACAGATTCTTTACTGCTTACACTGGATTTCACCTGTCAGATGGTTACTGCTGTCATTTTAGAATCCCTGGGACTAATTTCCAGAAGTGCATTGACATCCATGACTTTTTTCAGCCCTCTAAATCAGTAATAGTGGTAACCTGGGTTCCACAAATCTGTCCTTTATCACAATTTTCCTTTGACTTCAAAGAATGTCTATGGTACATGTACACTCCGAGCTTCATTAGCTCTGATAGCCATGCCATATGTTTACCAAAAAACCACAAGATTATGTGCAGAACAGTCCAAGCACAGGTTAAAATAATCACAAAGAACTGCCTTGCACATCACCTCATATCTCAAGACACCTCAACAGAAGCATTTTTGCCACAGTTGTGTGACATCACACAAAAAAGCATCCTAAGAGCATCATGAATTGGGTCTAAGGTACTGTGTGTGAAGCCCCACTATAATTAATTAGTGTTGTTATAGCAACATTTTTTATGATATTGCTTGACACCCAAAAACTGCAGTGGCATGGGGTAAACCATCTAAAGAATAATCCTGTCAATCTCATCTTCAACCACTCTTATGCCACTACCTTTCTTTTCCCCTTTTTATTTTAATCCTTTTTGCCCTCAACTTGTACCTCTCTTTTTTGAAGAAACTGAGTGTCAAAGCAAGGCACAGGATCAAGTATTAATATAAGTTTGCCTGCATGAATACTGAGAAGCTAGCACTAGTTTTCTTTCATGCAAAATGCACATAGTATTCATTTTAGCTAAAATTATTATTTTTTGTAGTTAGCATGATTGCATACAGCATGGAAACTGCATGCTACATTTGACCACTAGTAATCATTGCCCTGCATCTATAATATACCATTAGGAACAAAATAGTATTTTTTTTTTCTTATAACAAAATCTATGGGGCTAGCTATGCTTATTAGCATATTTACAAAAACAAACAAAAAAAAAACAAAACAAAACACCTGCCTTGGAAAGGGATTTATAGGCCATTTAGTATAGCCCCTCCAATTTATAGGTTCAGAGACAGGAAGAAATACCCAGAGGTCTTATGAGTAGTTAACCAGAACTGGGATATGAACCAAGGTCTCCATGTTCCCTACTCAGTATACTTTATATCAAATTACAAGCTGCTTCCTGTTAGACAGTTGTAACACACACAGCATCCTTATTTAAGATATAAAATAAATTTAAGGAAAGCTGTATACAAAAGCTGGCTTCAGTGGAGGACAGTCTTGCTTGTAGAAAGGCCATACTAATGAGTCAATGCACCAGATTTCTGTCTATATGCCAAGTCAGGATTAATTTCAAGTAAAGCTGAGTATAAGAGAAGAGAAAATCTGAATGGGCAGGAAATTTTCAGTATTGGGAGAATGTGGCTATAAGCGAAGAGTAGAAGTCTTGGGATATTAGGAGCAAGTGGGAGCAAGTGGGATATTAGGAGAAATGGGTGCTGCCAAAGCTCCAAGTCAAGGAATCTGGGAAGATGCAACACACTGTGTGTCAGTCAAGAGTCATTACCAAGGAGCTAAGAGAACAAACAATAGAATCCTGGGAATTGGGATTTAGAGAGGCAAGCCACAAAAGCAAAACCCTAACAAATGTCCTTGTAATATTAGGACCTGGTAAAATGCCAGAGCTCTGTACAGGGCTGACAGAACCAGCTATATAATTTGGGGGGATTGGGGCGCCTGGGTGGCGCAGTCGGTTAAGCATCCGACTTCAGCCAGGTCACGATCTCGCGCTCCGTGAGTTCGAGCCCCGCATCAGGCTCTGGGCTGATGGCTCAGAGCCTGGAGCCTGTTTCTGATTCTGTGTCTCCCTCTCTCTCTGCCCCTCCCCCGTTCATGCTCTGTCTCTCTCTGTCCTAAAAATAAATAAACGTTGGAAAAAAAAAATTGGGGGGGATTAACAAAAAATGAAAGTATGGGCTCCTTATTAAATCATTATTAAGAATTTCAAGAGGGCAACAGCAAAATATTGAACCAAATGTGGGGCCCTTCTAACTGTCAGGAGGTTTGGAAGCTGAAATATGCATTTTATGTAATTTCTGGAAGCTCTAATTCTGGAGGTGACGTTGGTTTTGCCAGTTAGATGTATTCATAATTGATTAAAAAGGCAGAAGCAGGCCAAGGTTTTTGGCTATTGCTACTAGGAAGCTATTTGACATGAGCTCCTTGAACTAAAAGTATGGGTCTCCGTTCTCCAACTTCCTTGATATTAAAATGGAAGTGTTATAATGGTGAAGCTTTTGCTTTAGTCATAACCTAAGAGGTTGCCTCAGAGTATTAGCTCCCTCAGTAGATTATTGTTGAATTACACTAGGAGGTATTCAAGGTGGTTCTAGAGACTAGAACCTGCTGCCTCAACCCTCCTAACAGTTTTATGAGCATCTAAAGCCCCTGTTAAGATCTCTTCCTGCTTAAAACATCTAATATGGTTTCCATTTTCCACTGAATTTTGTCTGATCCAATGGAATCCACTTGATTCTAAAGGTAGTGGTTAAGACTCCCCAGCAATATTTTTGTAACAGAGATTCTGGTAAGCTTTTCTAATGTACAAGTGACACGACTTCAATTTACATTCAATGAAATGTATTTGTGGCCAGTGGAAGATGGACAAAGAAATTTTAAAAAGAAGTACTGATCTATTATTCATGACAAGTGGCTTAGTTTCCTTGGGCTGCCGTAACAAACTACTACAAACTAGGTAGCTTAAAACAACAGAAATATATCCTCTCACAGAAGTTTGCCCAAGGTGTCTATAGAGTTGAATCCTTTTGGAGGCTCTGAGGGAGAATCTATTCATGCCTCTCTCCTAATGTCTGATGACTATTGTCAATCTTTGACATTCCTCCATTCATAGATGCATCATTCCATTAGCTACCTTCATATTCACATGAACTTCTCCCCTGTGTGTCTGTGTCTACTCCTTTTCTATCTCTTATAAGGACACTCATCATTTTGTTTAGGGCCCACCCAAATTCAGGATGATTTCTTCTCAAGATCCTTACCTTAATTATACCTGTAAAGACACTTATAGCAAATAGGTCACATTCTAAGCTCCCAGATTGACCTATCTTTTGAAGGGACATTATTCAACTCACTATAATAAGAAAGTAATGAAATTAAGCTTATGAAATGTTGTTTGTTTCTTACTGTTTCATTTGTAATAGGAAATAATATAAATTTAATACATGGAAATGGTCATTTTGAAAGGAAGACTTAAGCAAAATATATTTAGAAAAGGACAAGTCCAGGCTTTAAGAGGATTGGTTCTTGAAATAAAAAAAAAAAAACAAAAAAACAAAAAAACAAAACCACAATGTGTTTTTAAGTCTAAAAAATTGCACAATTATCAAGATTTTCAATTTTACCATAGAAAACCAGCAATCTTTTCATTGTTTATCTTCAGATATCAGTATTGCAAATGTCAGAGATAACATTGTTTTCCTAGAGTTCAATAACTTCTAGAAAATGTTCAAGATTTCATTAATTTTTAACTAGTGTTAGAGGTGATAACAATCTCCCCCCCCACACACACACACTTGTACATTCATCTGTGACATGTTTACGCACATTGATGAGGACAATGTTTTTCTTCAAAAATTCTGATTTTCAACTTCTATTTTTATTCTAAATGTGAAAATGTCATTAAAAAACTATCTTAATTTCAGCAAAACATAGCAGTAATTTAGAGTTACAACAATAAAACGGTTAGATAATGCAAAGTAAAGAGGTTTTGAAAATTATTGTTTTCACATCTTCTTTGACTTAGTAGCTGATCAAAAGTAGTAGTAGTAACAGTATTGGCTACTACCAATGTAAAATCCTAAGCTGAATTGAATGGAACCCATGTATTTATTCAATATATACAATACCTATAAAATAAACACATACTAAGTAAGTATCCATAATGTTGATGTTCATGAAATTAGAGAAAACCATTCAATTTTCAAAATTTGTTTCAATTTTCTGGCAACAAAATTTAATTTTGACAAAATAGCACTGTTGACGACTTCAAGGTAAACTGCATAGTTAGAACCTCAAATTCTGTCTATTCTGTCCATCTAATTTAAAGTTTAAAATAAGTAGCTAATGTAATACATACTGGGAAAAGAGGAGGGCAATCAATTCATTGATCAGTATTATTGCAAAGTGTATTAAAGAATATATGGAAATATTTGTCATCATTAATTTCGTAATCATTCCATACTAAAGTAAAAATATAAAAATAAGCTTTCTTTGTACTTTATGTGAAAATTATTTGAACGCCTGATTTTGGACTAATGGGGAAATACATTTGTTAGGCTTTTGCAGATGTTGGTTTTAACTTGCTAGGTTTCATTTCAAAGACAAAGAGGTTAAAGGCTTAATAATGTCAAAACTCAGGATTTAACTAGGAGCGCCTATTGTTCAGCATTATAAAAGACATAAATAATCTTCCTATCACTTAGCTATTTAGAACTACAGGGGTACCTGGATGACTCAGTCAGTATCTGAATGCTGACTGAGTCAGCATTCGACTCTTCATCTCAGGGTTGTGAGTTCGAGCTCCACATTGTGTGTAGAGACCACTTAAAAATAAACTCTTTAAAAAAAAACAACAACTAAGAATTAGACTGAAAATTCCACATATTTTATATTGATCTGTTTGATAAAGAGAAATACTGGGCTGTACAAATTATTTTGTCTCTACATATATATTTAATGATGTTATTTTATTTTTATCTTTATCCTTACTTAAAAAATTTTTGTGTGTAGTATTTTATTTGTGTTGCACTTTTTTAACACAGAGACAAAACTCCCCATTGGTGGTCAAAATTTGAGTGAATTTGAGCTTAGTTTTAGTTTTGCAGAGAAAAGAAAGTATATTGATGAAGGGAAGACCTTAAGGATCGTGGTGAAAGAGTGGATATTAAGTCCCACCTCTTGTTAGCCCTAAAACCTAGAGGAAACCAGTCAATCTTGCCATGCCGTTCTTATTTGGCAAAGCAAAACTATAATTATTCTCTTTAAAAGATGTAAGAGCCTATGTTTTGAAACATAAAAATACCACAACCAACTGCCAATGATTATATTTATTACTATTCTAATGCTCACAACACTCTTGTCAGTACTAAATAGTAATTATAGTTTATTTTCCAAATCCAATATGGAAAAAAGAATCTAAACCTGAGGCAGAGAAGAAGAGAGACACACCGTGAAAAAAGTCAGAGACAGGGCGGTACCTAAAACCTATTTAGCAACCCCCCTTCACAAGCTTTCATTCAAGTATAGTTTTCTCTGCGGGCTCTAACATATGAACCAGTCCCACAGTGTTCTCAGAATACCGGGTACATGTCCTTCTTGAAGCCCATAAACATACATGTGTTGCCAGTCTAGCTGTTTCCACTCCTAGACCATGAATAAATTACAAGTAGGAATAGTAGTTAAATTATCCATTTATCTTTCACTGATCCCTCTCTACCTCCCTCCCTTCCTCCCTTCTTTCATATCTTTCTATTTAAGTATATTCAGTTATTAATATAATATTTAGCTCTGGGACAGTAGTTCTGAAACTTAATGTGTTTTAGAACCACCTGGAGGCAATTTTAACAAGCACATAATGCTGGGCCCATCCTCAGAGTTTTCCATTCAACAGGTCTAGAGTTGTGTACCTGTGGGTTTATCAGTTTGAATAAGTTTCCAGGTGATGCTGATGCTGCCCTTATGGGAACCGCATATTGAAAACACAGTTCTAGCATTTAGAACATGGCCAATAAGTATCTGCTGAGTAAAAATGAGATTCCTATACTAGTGAGTCTGTCATTGCAATTTTTTTCCATTGCTCATGAAGGTTTTGATCAGTTTCATGATCAGTTCTAATAACTGCTCTTAACAATTTGTGATAGGCATTGAATTAAAAACATCTGTCCTTTATTGGGATTTCACTGAACCTACTAATATCAGACCTAAGAGAAATAGGTTTATGTACACGTTTGAAGGCAAATTATGAAATTATCCTCAAAAGATATGAATTTCTTGAAAACTAGCCACAAAAGATAATAAATTCGAATTATAGTTTCCACACATTTGCTTTCACTAATGTGTTTCTAAATTGTTCCCCTATGATACTCGAATAGCAGGCTGGCAATAACACCTGCTATAAGTCTGTTGATTCTTGTTTACTAAGCAAAACTCTAGATCTCTGCCTTTTGAAAAGCTCATTCAGTAAGCACAGAAGAAGGGAAACGTGAGTTTTATTAGAGCAGGGCTAATATATTCACTGCTAATAAAGCCAAGAAAATAAATCACATTTCAAATTCTTCATTGAGAAGCCAATTGCTAAACACTCATTTCCATGACTTTTAAATTTTGTACATTTACATGTGAATAGTGAAACTGGCCATTGATAATTATGTGTAACCTGACCCAATGATTGAAGTCATGGTAGTCAGTAAGCACTGAATATCATATGAAATCCAAAACTCAAATTACCATCATGAATTTCATTACAATTATTAGTTCATTCTAAAAACTTCACAAAAAAAAACACATTTTTGGAATTTCTGAAGGATTTTTCATGAAAAATAATGATAAACTCACTTTTTTTCACTCTGTTTTTATTTTGTTTTCTGTAAACTCAATTTTGCATTCAAAATGAGCTATCCATTGGTTCTTACTATTTGAGAATAGCTAACTTTTCTTGTTAAAACTGATTTATTATGTAGTTCTCAAATTGCACTGCATCATAATCACCTGGAAGACTTGTTAAGACACATTGCTGGGGCCCAGGACCAAATTCTAATTCAGTAGGTCTGGGGTCCTTGCATTCTAACAAGTTCTTACATGATGCTGATTATGCTGGAAGAGTGGCTACAATTTGACAAACATTCACTGGTTAAATATAAATGAGGGCACTTCTTATTTCTCATCTTTGTACAAATCAATCTATTTTTAAAACAAAATAAAATATAATCTGTTCCTTTCCAATTATTTAAATTAAATACGTGATGCCAAACCACAATTTTTAATTGAAATTACAATTGTGAATTTCAAATTTATTAGTAATGATTCTATAATTCTTTAATACCTGATGAAAGGGAAAACGTACACCTATAAAAATAACACTATATTCTAACAATGTTATGGATAAATGCAAATGTAGTTATATAAACATAAGTTACTTTTAGGTTTGATATCTTACATTTAAAAACCCTAACTTTTTTGGGGTGCCTGGGTGGCTCAGTCTGTTAAGCGTCATGGGCTTAGGTCATGATCTCACAGTTTCATGAGTTCAAGCCCCGTGTAGGGGACTGGCCTGCGCTAACCACATGGAGCCTAGTTGGAATTCTCCCTCTCTCTCTGCTCCTCTCCCACTTTCATTCTCTCTAAAAATAAATAAATAAACTTTCAAAAAAAAAAAGCACTAAATTTTTTAAATTATATTTTTAATCCATCTAATGGCAGGGTGGCCATAAAAAAGCAGAATAAACTCTACAAATAGCACTAATTTAAAAACATAATTCAAAATTACATGGTACATTTTATAACAAATATGTTCTTGCTAGATCCCATTTAAGTTTAAAGAGATGGGGAAATTAAGAGGGCTAGTATTTCAAACTCGGAAGGAGTTACTCCAATCAAGCTGGTAGGAAGTCCATTCCAACATAAAGCACTGTTTCTGGGCATGGTAAATGTCAACAGCCGTGCCACTACCATCTTAGACTTTCACCAATAGGTATAGATTTTGGAATTCCTCACACAGAAATATTTTAACATTATTTTAAAATTTATTTTAGAGAGAGAGTGTGAGTGGGGTAGAGGGGCAGAGGGAGAGAGGGAAGGAGAGAAGGAGAGAGGGAGAGGGGGAGAGAGAGAGAAAGAAGGAGAGAGAGGGAGGGAGAGATAGAGGGAGGGGGAGAGAGAGAGGGAGGGGGAGAGAGAGAGGGAGGGGGAGAGAGAGAGGGAGGGGGAGAGAGAGAGGGAGGGGGAGAGAGAGAGGGAGGGGGAGAGAGAGAGGGAGGGGGAGAGAGAGAGGGAGGGGGAGAGAGAGAGGGAGGGGGAGAGAGAGAAGAAGAGAGGAAGAGAGGGAGAGAGGGAGAGAGGAAGAGAGGGAAAGAGGGAGAGAGAGAATCTCAAGCAGGCTATATGCTCAGCCCACAGCAAGGCTTGATCCCACAACCCTGGGATCATAACCTGAAATCAAGAGTCAGACGCTCAAGCAATTGGGCGACCCAGGTGCCCCAGAAATATTTGAAATACAAACTAGAAAATTGTAATCTTAGGGGTAGCTGAAGCAAGAGGATGTGAATTGAATCCTTAACAAATTAGCTAGAATGATTCAGAGATTCAGTCCCAGAGATGTGGAAAGGCAAATAATCAAAAAAAGAACACAGTTACAGGGAAACATTTATTAGTCCTGGAGAACCAAAGGGGAATTGGTTTTAAAATCAAAGAAAATTCTCAATAGCAAAAATGGTCCTTTAATCAAAAGTTATAGTAGAAAATATACTTATTTGTGAGTCCCAATTTTGTTTTTTCATCTCTTAAACCAGTATTGGCCTTAGAAATGGGCCTGACTTAGATCTTCAAGGTAAAAGCTAAATGAATCCAACTGTTACAAGATGGGGACTTCAAGATCTGAAAACCAACTGGACCCTATACAGCAATATCTGTTTTTAAAATATTTATTCTTTCACTATTAGGCAATTTCTAGAACTAATTTTCCATTTCAAGAAGCTTAGATCAAGATTTTTCTAAGCAATGAAGGGGAATTGTGAAAATAAATGTGAAACAAAACATTTGTGCTATTTCAGGGAAATTATCAGTTGACTTTTCTGGCTTACAAAGAGATTAAAGTTACCAAAAGATAAAATTAAAAGAAAAATCATTTAGAGCACCTTGTACAAATATTGGCAACCTACTATTATTAGTGTCTGTTTTTGAGATACTACTTGAGAGTGAAAATACAATTCCTAATATCTCACAGGACTATTGGAGAAATAATACCAAAATCTGAGTAAATAAAGTATTTTTCTATTTCTTCTATTTAAACAATGATTGTTTAATAGTACAGATATAAAAGCTTTAAGTATTTATGCCATCAAATAATACTGGCTATTGGGGTGCCTGGGCAGCTCAGTCAGTTAAGTTTCCAACTCTTGATTTCAACCCCTAAGATTACATTCAGGTCATGATCTCATGGTTTTTAGATGGATAGATAGATAGATAGATAAATAGATAGATAGGGATACAGATAGATAGAGATGGATAAGTGATTTACAGTAAACTAGAAACTCTCTAAGAGTTAGAAAACCTGATTTTTCTCCCTAGCTTTTTACTAACATACTACTTAAGCCCACTTCAAATCACTTTACAATTTCTGAGCCTCAGTTTTCCTCCTCTTTAAATGATACATCGATACACTCAGAGCCATTGTAGTTCTTAAATTGTGTGGTCTTTATTAGTTACTAATAAATAATCCATCAACTAAGGGAGTTACTACTTTCTAAAAAGTATAACATGTTCAGAAATACTGAATTCAAACCTAACATGAGTAACACCAGAAGTAAAGCAGAGGAATTTCAGCTTAATTTCACATCTGCAGAATGATCAATAATCTAAAGCTCTGAGAGGCCAGCTACAGAAAGACAGCATGAGGGCATGGCAGAGTCTGCATGAGTCCTAATAAAAAGGAGTTTAAAGCAAAAGAGAGTAAGTAGCTGAGTGGGTAAACAGGGGTAGTGACTAGCAGAGGAGGAGGCAGTTTAAAAGAGAGAGAAAAACAGATCAATCAAAAGTTAGCTTAACAATCAGGGAGCAACTATAGTAAAGGAGGTTCTGAGGGAGTTCAAAGACATTCAAGTAGTTTATGTCCTTGACATTTATAAGATCCTATATATGAGGCAGCTTACATAAAGGAAGCTAGAGAGAAACTAACAGAAGTCAGAAACAAAACTGGAGAGGTACGAAAGGTACTCAAAAGAACCATTCCTGTAGAAAAGTAGCACACAAAATGTTTATTTTTATTTGTTTAATAAAAGACAATTGAGAGGGGAAATAAAAGCAAGATCATGTCCATTCTAGAGGATAAAACTGAAGATGAAACTACTTTTAATATCAGGAACTTGAGAAGAATCTGCTGGAAGGGGAAAAAAGCAAGGGTGTTTGCATCTGGAAGTGGACCATTCTGTGGAACCAGCCTGTGAATAGCTCATCCATATTACCATTTGTTAAACCTCTCAAGAGTGATTTCCTTCCTGGAGAACATATTGCTAATTAGTGTAAGATCAATGATTTCCTTCATCAGAACGATTTGTATTCATGGTTTAGATTTCTTGGTGTGTAACCATGTGCTTTGATAATAGAATGTTTCCTAAGGTCCCATGCTTTAGAGAAGTTTATGCTTGTGGAATGAGCACAATGTATGTATCAGTTCATTTTGCCCCTGTTTGTGTAGGAAAGTACCTTCCTACTTAAGTATGAATATTAAAAATTAACATTAACTAGTTGTTTATTACAAAAGAGATTTATAAAAGACTGCAGGGTCATTTACTCCTCTGGGAGGATTTTAAATGATTATCAGTGGGTAAAAAACAGAGTTCCCTAGCCAAATGAGGGTAACAATTTTATTCATCTACGGAAACACCTTGTAATATATAGTACTTACACTGAAAGCTAAAGTGGTAAAACTGCATGGAAGAAGTACCTTTTCTTTTTTCAATTCAATAGGCATTAATTGATGTCCTAAGATTAATAATAAATATTTGTTAAAAACAATAGATAGGACGTACTATAAGAGGGGGAAAAAAAAGGGGGATGAACAAATTATAGATGATACTTTTGGCAAAGTTGCTAAGCATGAGCTGCAGACACGACAACCAGGTAGAAAAGTCCATGGGGCGCCTGGGTGGCGCAGTCGGTTAAGCGTCCGACTTCAGCCAGGTCACGATCTCGCGGTCCGTGAGTTCGAATCCCCGCGTCAGGCTCTGGGCTGATGGCTCGGAGCCTGGAGCCTGTTTCCGATCCTGTGTCTCCCTCTCTCTCTGCCCCTCCCCCGTTCATGCTCTGTCTCTCTCTGTCCCAAAAATAAATAAAAAACGTTGAAAAAAAAAAAGAAATTTTTAGAAAAGTCCAAAAATACAAATGGAAATTGAGAGTTAAAAGTCAAGACAGTTGAAGCACTAACATATATGGTTTTGTTTTCTGTTTGTTTTAAGTTAGATCTAGAGAATTTCTCCAAAACAAATGTATAAAACAATCACCTGTTCAAGGATCAAAATGTTTTTTGGATGGTGGATCATATGATATTTGAGAGCAACAAAATATAACAGAATATAATTAAATCTGATTGCCAAAGGATTTAATATCCACTCCCTTCACCGTGTGTGTGTGTGTGTGTGTGTGTGTGTGTGTGTAATTTCAGCTTTATTTTGTAGGCAATGGAGAGTTACAAAAATGTCATTAGCAAACTTAACAACATCATGATGACTACTTCTTAAAAGAGGTTAAAGCACTGATTCTCAAACTGTGGTTCCTGGACCAGTGGCATCAGCCATCACTTGGGAACGTTTTGGAAATGCCTACTCTTGGGCATTGGTACAAACCTACTGAATCAAAACTCTAAAAGTGGAGCCCAGCACTCTATTTTAAAGGTAGAGCCCACCATTCACATAATTCTGATGCTCACTCAAGTTTGAAAGTCATTGGATTAATCAAAAGAGATGCAGTGAGGATAATCTTAATTTGTCTGAACTGTTTTTTGGGAAGGTGCTGATTTTATTAATTTAACATAGGACATATAGTAGACAGAACAAATTTGGGGAAGGAAAACTTAAAAAAATAGTAGTATACATTGTTTAGCCTTAGGTAATAGTGTGATATCCACATGGAGATGGCCAGGAACATATTGGAAGAGAGAATCTGAAAGTCAAAATAGGATCAAATTTTAAAATATAGGAGTCTACACATATATTTAGAAGTGAACAGCTATCCATCAGTTTATATAAATTTGCTACAGAATATTATAAAGAAAACAGAAAAGCTAAGTGGAGACTGAGGAATATCTATATATCATGGCTTGGCAGAAGAGGTAAATGTAATCGAAGTAAGAATTTCTATGTCATCTTTAAAGGTTAGAGGAGATGAAGAAATGCTGGGTAAAAATGTAAGATATACTGGATACATGAGAAGAAAGTGATTTTTTTGACTGAGAAATTATAAGCTCGAAGTAAAATGAGTGGAAAAATTAGGATCATTTATTTTTTTTTTTTTTTAAATTTTTTTTTTTCCACGTTTATTTATTTTTGGGACAGAGAGAGACAGAGCATGAACGGGGGAGGGGCAGAGAGAGAGGGAGACACAGAATCGGAAACAGGCTCCAGGCTCTGAGCCATCAGCCCAGAGCCCGACGCGGGGCTCGAACTCACGGACCGTGAGATCGTGACCTGGCTGAAGTCGGACGCTTAACCGACTGCGCCACCCAGGCGCCCCAGGATCATTTATTTTTAAAGAAAACTACTGTATGGGCTGGAGAACATGAGTTTGGAGTGGATTCAATTGTCACTCATCAATTTTTCTAGAAATACCAAGCAAACCTGGTTATCAATCCACGAGATTGAGAGGGTGAGTCGGTAAAATCAAATGCTCAGAAAACCTACTGTTTGACCCAAACCTAAAATTTTAGACTTCCCAATACTCTTATATATCTTGGACTGAAATCAACTAAAAATGAATCAAGGACACTTCAGTTTGGTTTCACATGAACACTTGAAATTCTTCTTATGTCTCTTAAGATAATAGCCTCCACTGTGTTCACTGTATGTTCATACATTAACACCTTGCTGTAGCACTTATTTTTACCTGGCACCTTTCCTTTAGACTTGATGGTAACATTTCACTTTTTCAATATACACCTGAAACATACTTTCTAATATCTGCCTGTTGTACTTATCTTCACATTCTCTCTGCTATTTTCAATAGAAATGTGCATTATCTTTAGCACCAAAGATATAAATCCCTGGAACTGATAGACCTATCACAGGACAATTCCTTCATTAAGGATGCCTATAATAACACTGTTCATTATTTATAACATAGGAATGGAAGCAAGTCAAGTGAAGAGAAGTCCTAATTACAAGAGTTATATAATTGTGATTGTTGTTGAAGTCAAATGACAATTTAGTCAATTTTAAAAATTAATATTTTGGGCACCTGGGTGGCTCAGTTGGTTAAGCATCCAACTTAGGCTCAGGTCATGATTGCAGTTTGTGAGTTCAAGCCCCATGCCGGGCTCTGTGCTGACAGTTTGGGGCCTGGAGCCTGCTTCAGATTCTGTCTCTCTCTCTCTCTCTCTACCCCTCCTCACTCACCCTCTGTCTTCTCTCTCAAAAATAAATAAAACAGTTAAAAAATTAAGATTTATACTTTGAAGAGAGAAAGGTTTTGGCCACAGTTGAGTATAGTAAGGAGAGTAATAACTCTGAGAATAAAGTTTCGTAAGGGCAGCACAAGAACATTTACTAATCCTTAAGTTCCAAAAAGATGACAGCACAGAGATAGAGAATGTAATTGTCAGCTGTATAGTACTTAGATGTACCAGAGCATATGAAGAAGTGTCTTACAGATAAGTGGATAATGACAGGGAGGTAGGCGAGAGATTGGCATGTCCCATGTTAAGTATTTTGCAGAAAGAGTAATTATTAGGAAAGAGCGATGGAACAGTGGCTTGGTTATAAGTAGTGATAAAAGAGTCACTCCTGTAAATTTCCGATACCCAGGATCTTGAGGATGACATCTTGCTACAAAAGAGGAAAGTGACAGGCATGGATTCACCACCTTCAACTCTATTTTCCATATTTGAATAATTCCAATTTACTCTTCAAGTCTTAACATATTTTGGCTCTCCCTGGAAGGCTCCCTGTTCACTACCTCCCTCAGAAACATCCAACTAATTTAGGTCTTCTTCTCTGTTTCTTCCTCTTTTCTTTTAAAGTTTATGTATTTATGAGAGAGAGAGAGAGAGCAGGGGAAGGGCCGAGAGAGAGAGACACACACAGAATCCAAAGCAGGATCCAGGTTCTGAGTCATCAACACAGAACCCCACATGGGACTGGAACTCACAAACCACAAGATCATGACCTGTGCCGAAATCAAGTCAGACACTTAACAGACTGAGTCACCCAGGCACGCCATCTTCTCTGTATATTCTTTTTTTTTTTTTTTTAATTTTTTTTAATGTTTATTTATTTTTGAGACAGAGACAGAGCATGAGCAGGGAAGGGGCAGAAAGAGAGGGAGACACAGAATGTGAAGCAGGCTCCAGGCTCTGAGCTGTCAGCACAGAGCCCGACGCGGGGCTCGAACTCACGGAGTGTGAGATCGTGACCAGAGCCGAAGTCGGACGCTCAACCGACTGAGCCACCCAGGCGCCCCTTCTCTGTATATTCTTGACAACTTATGTTGTCTACATCAACGGTGTCCCTGGCATCTAGTCTAGGTTTGGAACATGGTATATAATAAATAAATATTTGTTAAATTATTGAAATAATTTTTCACTGTAAGTCTCTTTATCAGATTTCAAAATGGTTCAGTAATGCAAAACCTGCAGATAAAGGATATATGTAAATAAAGTCAATCAATTTTGTTCTGTAGTTTAAAAATTACTTTGCATTTTTTGGCACACTATAAGAAGATAGGAAGGAACAATAAGTATTGGCCTGATGATTTAATTATATGAAATCACACAAACATATTTCTTTTCCCAAATCTGATTTCATTTTTTTAAAAATTTGTGATAAACAGTAAGATACATTCTCTTCAAAGATAAACAGATATACTGTACACAACAAAGTAAATGTAACTGGATAAGAAAGTGTCTACTGTTAGAAATGTATTTCTATATTTGAGAAGAAAAGGAAAATCAGAATTAAAACATTTGTGTATAGCTAAGGCCTAAGTGGGGTACTCTAATAAATAGGATTTCAAATACATTAATTCACTGCACTTGGCAATGATGGAAACATAAGATGTGCTGGAAAAAAATTCTTCACTGTATATCAAAAGTCACATAAACATGACACTTCAAAAAACCTACTTAGATGCTTTTCCAGAATAATAAAAGTACTTAAAGTAAGAATATAAAATATATAAGTCAAAGGAAAATTCCCAATGAAAATTGCCTGCAAACCTGACAAAGGCAGACAGAAATAGTTTACAAAAACAGTTGGAGTTAATAGATCGTTGATTTTTCTTCATGATTCAGAAATACAGTCAATGCAGAATTTTTCAGGCTTTTAAAAGAATTTTACTTTAGGGGCACCTGGGTGGTTCAGTCGGTTAAGCGACTCACTCTTGATCTCAGCTCAGGTCATGATCTCACAGTTCATGAGATAGAGCCCCAGCATTGAGCTGTGTGCTGACAGTGTGGAGCCTGCTTGGGATTCTCTCCCTCCCTCTCTCTCTGTCCCTCCCCCGTTGCATGCATTTGTGTGCTCCCTCTCAAAATAAATAAACACTTAAAATTTTTATAATAATCAAAAATAAAATAATGACACTTTGTTAATTTTGTTGTCATTTTAGATCAAATTTCCTTGATGTCAATTCTGCCATGGCTTCTGAAGGTTTTCTTGTCAAAAGTGAGAATACTACAAGGTCAAATAAATATGGCACAAAAAATTAGAATGATTCATTCACAAAACTGTAGAATCTTGGATCTGAACATAATCTTGATCACCCAGTTTATACATATCGTTTTAAAAGTGAAGAGGCTTAAGAACCAATAATGTGTAGAGCTGTGTTTGTGACAAATACTCAGGTATTGAACTGCTGGTAAAATTGGATCAGGACCTCATTTTCCTAACTTTCATGGTAGTGCTTCTTCTGTTATAGCATGCTTCCTATTACTTATAAATATAACACAGCAGATAAATATTGTATCTAAATTAACAAATAGAAAATAAAATGTAAGAGATTCCCATGAAAACTAATACCCCAAATTGTTATACAAAGTATTTTAAATAAAGTTTTAAAAGTATCTCTGAAAAAAGAAAGAAATGTTGTCTAGCATACACATAAGTTTTGAAGGTATACAGTAGAAATACATTCTGACCTATCAAATTGCTAAAAAATAATCTAGAAAAATGGGCATAAAGCCACCTTTTTGACTTTGATATTTTTTTCATTTGATACTTAATTTTGAAGTGCATTAATTCCATCAAAGTTTACACAACCGTAAATAAGAAAGTGCTAAGTTAAAAATAGTCAAGAAAGGGGCGCCTGGGTGGCGCAGTCGGTTAAGCGTCCGACTTCAGCCAGGTCACGATCTCGCGGTCCGTGGGTTCGAGCCCCGCGTCGGGCTCTGGGCTGATGGCTCAGAGCCTGGAGCCTGTTTCCGATTCTGTGTCTCCCTCTCTCTCTGCCCCTCCCCCGTTCATGCTCTGTCTCTCTCTGTCCCAAAAATAAATAAAAAACTTTGAAGAAAAAAAAAATAGTCAAGAAATAGGAAAAAAGTTTCAACTTCGTGCATCACTAGTAGTTCATCAAATAGGGAATAATTCAAAAAGCATTCACTGAGAGATAAAAACCAAAACAATAATAGTATCAGTAATGACAACAACCCCTACCACTTATAGGATGGTAAAGTAGATATACTTTTTACTACTCCCTCTTGCTAAATACAACTGTGAACAACAGTGATTCTACTAAAACAAAACAAAACAACTCTTGAAAGTGGAAAGAATAAAGCAGACCATCAAGGCAGCCTGAGACAGAGTAGCTATGTGATTGTGAGTTTGGGGGGATTTCTTTCTGTGTCACATACGCAAAGCTAGGAGCCGAAGAAGCCACAACCCAGAAATGACAATGAGTACAGACCTTCACACAAGCAACACAGGCCAGCTCTCTCTAGGTTGAAACAAAAACAAACAAACAAAAAAAAACAAACAAACAAGGAAGAGTACAGCCTAACAAGGCAGAAAACTAGAAAAGGAAAAAAAAATCTGGTGAAAGTCATCACCTTGCTTATAGGGGGAAAACCATTAGAAATACTGTGGCTATTATTCATAAGAAAAAATGGAAGTCAAAAGGAAGTGGCGCAAGAATTTTCAAGTGCTCAGAGAATTGTCAGCCCAGAATCCTACACCCAGTGAAAACATCTCTCAGCATGCTTCAGGAACAGAAGCCTATCTTTAAAATCACTAGGCAAAATTTTATCTCAAAAAAGCATTACCTGGTTAACTTGTAGGGTTAATTTCCTCGTATTCCAGCACGTTCATTGTGCCACCTGACCTATGGCAGCTGATAGCCGAACGTGAGGCTCCAGGCGCGCGACAGAGCCACAGCCCTGGCGTCTTCCCCGGGAGCCGCACGCGAGTCGGCAAGTGGCGAGGAGCTCCAGGAGGCCTGGCGGGTAGTCACGTGGCTGCCGCCGCCGCGCAAGGCACGCCGGGGAAGTCCCAGCCAGTCCCCTCGCTTTAAGCTTTACGGCAGCTAAGGGTGGAGGCCGGAAGGGGGAACAGAAGAGCTGATGAAGGGAGGGGCTTCCAGTAGAGGGCGCCCCGCCCGCCTACCCCCATTGGTCCTGTCTGTCCCCTCCCTTCCTATTTTCCTCCCGCCTGACCAGGGAGGACTGCGCGCGGGAGGCCTCAGCAGCCTCACATTCCCGCCAGAGCCTGAGGCTCTTTGCCCGCTTCCGGCGCACAATGCTGCCCTGGGTCCAGCCACGTGCCTCAGTCGCCAAGCACTGGGAACTCACGACGTGACTATTTATGGCACTGCTGCAGGCCATGTCTGAGCCAGGTTCTGTTCACAGGCTAAGCCCCAACGGAAGGAAGAATAGCACCCACCCCACCCCACCCCCTTCCACCCGTCTGTACGGGATCCTTGGCCTACAACAGGAGTTAGGGAAGACAAGGAGTGGCAATGTGTCAGCCTCTCTGGGACATTGCCAACCCACACCGTGGTTGACTGTGAACAAGCTCTTGGGAACTTGAGGGGAAGGGAGTGAGCACGTCTGCGCCAGCCTCAGCGCCACTTAGCATTCCTGATCACCTGCTAGAAAGGACCACTGGGCAATGTCCTATGCCTCCCTCCCTTTGAATGTCCCTCTGCCCCCTAGCTCCCTCCCAACACCTTAACTCTGCACTCCATGCCCAATCCGTCCTACACCACTCTAAGTGTAGGTACCCCCCTCACAGGCGGAGGTTACCTGTTACTTTATAACCTGCATACTTTATATGCATAATATTGGAGTTTCAAAATTATCTTTCCAGATAAATTAGTCCATTAGATAACTAAACTGAGTAACAACAACTGTGACAGGCATTCTGCTGGGGGTTGAGTTACAGCGAGAATTAGAGTCACAGTGGGAATTAAAATAACACTACCCTTGCCTTCATGGAGATGATGACCTTCTTCTGACAGGGATAGAATGAATCTGAGTTTCACAAACAATAAAATATGTGCAGTCTCAGACTTCTCATGTCTTTGTATCATTGTATTCAATGCATTACCTCTTTTAGTATTATTCCTTAGAGTAGAAATAACCATATTTGAAATTTGATTTTCATTGTGTTTTCATTGTATAGAGTTTAGGATGCCTTGCATCTCTTGTGCTCACTATAGTCCATCCTCCCTTATTTTATGACTAGGACTTGTTCAGTATGGTGTCTTTGAAATTATACAGAAACACTGCCAAGTACAGAAGACTTAGCAGAGCATTTACCCATCATCCCTAAATTGTTTTTCAGAATAATAATTACTATGTATATCATAAATGCTGAAAAATCATAGTCTAACCTCTTACCCTGAAATTATCAGTGCAAAGTTTTTTTTTTTTAATTTTTTTTTTGGGGGGGGGACAGAGAGAGACAGAGCATGAATGGGGGAGGGGCAGAGAGAGAGGGAGACACAGAATCGGAAACAGGCTCCAGGCTCTGAGCCATCAGCCCAGAGCCTGATGCGGGGCTCGAACTCACGGACCACGAGATCGTGACCTGGCTGAAGTCAGACGCTTAACCGACTGCGCCACCCAGGCGCCCCTTAGTGCGAAGTTTTAAATGGTAAACCCCTGACTCAAGTATACATTGATCAATGGAGAAAATCTCTTCAAAAACACATATGCCTTTAATGATTGTGTAGACTTTGCCGGTATTTCAGATTTAAGATTTTGGTCTGTTTGCCTGGACTCAGGCAACTTCATCTACAGCATGTTAGTGAGATAATTACACATCTTTGGAGCTTCTCCCGTTCTACTTTGCATTTATTATTACTTACAATACCCCGTGTTGAAACATCATAGTTCTAAAGGGGTGGGTCTGAGAATTACATTAGCCTGGATTTAGATTCAGGTTACATGATTTAGTAATTTGCAAAAATTGCTGAAAAAAACCTTAACTTTCCTTTCTCTAATCTTCATTTCCCTCATCTATAAAGATAGTAGTTGTTATATTTCATCTAATCTAAAACACCATTTGTTGCAAGGGATGCTTTACTTATCATCAAAAAAGAATAGATGCTAACAAATAAATGTGACAAAGGAACAGTTGGTAAGATAGATTCTAATTCCAGAGATGTGCTTCCTAAAAAATTACAACATCATACATTTCACATGTTTGTTAAATAATACAATATAATATATGTAAAATATATAACATGTTTCCTTAGAGCTTTTGAAAGTTTCTTTTCTGATTCACCTTCAGTGGGGCTCTTATAGTGGTTTAGGTGATCAAATTAAATGTGGTTTATAAGCAAAGGGTCCTACAAATCCATGGTCAATTCTCTTGCTTATTGTTGCATTATACGATCAGAATCTATATTTACTCAAGCACTGCTATTAATCTGTCTTGTGATTTTAGAGAAGTAACTTAATTTTCTTGACTCAATTTATTAATTAGTAAAATGGCAATACAAGCTTGTAAACATATTAAGTTTAAAATATACAGTAGATTCTAAAATAATTTCCAAATATGTTAAGTAGTAGTGGAAAGAATGCCTAAAGCAAATGAAATCTATGTAGCATTGTTAATTCAAAAAACATTTTGCCTGTGTAAGTGCCACTGAATGAAGAATCCTCTCAAGAGAAAGACAAAGCAAAAAGCTTGAAAAATCCTCTCATTCTTTATAGGTAAAATCTCCAGAGCAGTGGTTTGGGCAGATGGGAAATTATTACTCCCTGTGCTCTATCTGTTCAGTTGATAAAAAGAGGACTTTGATCTCTGAGACTGTCAATCCAGCTCTTTTTATGAAAAAATTTGCTTAAAGTAAACAGTAAAAGTAGCAAAGCAGTTATTAAAATTCCACCCCAATTGGCTATGCTCCCAGTTCCAAAACCCAAAACATAATGCCCACTGATTATTCAGATTATGTTTAAAGCTTTGTGTGTGTGTTAAAAAAAATATGCTACTATAAATAACTGATCTAGTTGAGAAAATTACAAATCTTCTCTTTCAAATTCTAATCATATTAGATGAGTTAAAGTAAGATCCAGTAAAAATCCTTTCAGTGACATTTCTATTGATACAAGCTCTAAGTACTAAGTTCTGAGCTGCATCCAGCCACTAGAGTTTTGTGCATAACACTATGAAGTATTACACTTGAGCTTAAAATCACTGGCTGTCAATCACCTGAAAAGCACAGTGATCTGTATAATTCATATATATACGAATATATATATATATATATTCGTATATATATATTTAAATTTGATATGTTAATCTATTCACTGAGGCAGTTTTTTCCTCTTTTAGTCTCCTTCAGACCTATTTCATTTTTTGCTGTTGTTGATGTTGTTTTAAGAGATGTCCACTGGGATTTTTTAAAAAAAATTGCCAATATATAATGAAATAAAACCTCCACCTAAGACATCTGTTTGACAACCTTGTTAGAAATAACTATGTACTAGATATACTAAGTCTCATCATTTCAGTTTTTGCTATTTAGAGACGATGGAGAAGATAAAAACTACATTTCTTAGTCTCTGTTGCAGCAAAGGTTCTAGAAATAAATGAAATGAATTCACGTTTTTGACTTTCAGAAGGCAGATGTGGAGCGGGAGCCACCTTGATGCTGTTTCAGCTGGTAACAAGGCCATGAGAAGTGAGCATTTAAAAGTATCCAGACTCAGCATTGCAGGCTCTTCGGACATCTTGAGGCAGAGCTGCTGCTGTGAATACGGCAGCAGAAGTAGCATCCTCACTTGTGAATAGTACCATGGTTCCTCTGTCTATCCTTATACTTTTAAGTCCCCTGTATTGAATTCCTTTCATGGAAAATACCTTAAATGGTTTCTATTTTTTTTACTAATTCCTGACCGCAAACCTGTAAATGGAGAGTCCTTCTAATTTTTAAAGCATTTTCCTAACATATGTAGGCATTAAGAGAATATTAAAGATTGCTGATATATGTATTAGCATCAAGAATGAAAGAGTAATAAACCTAAGGAATCATTTATATGTTTCAGAGGAATTAATACTACTATGTAACTATGAAAAATTTATTTGTGGTTAAATAATGTAGCACAGTTTTTGACCCAAAGCTAATCATGTCAGTTCAGAGGTAGAGAGATTATACTACGAAGTCATTTAGATTAAATTGCAAAAACTAAGATCCAAAGATTGATATGACTGTCTTAATATTACACAGTGTCGCAGACATTAATAAAACATATTTCCTAACTTTTCTTAAGACTCACTGCGACTTGGGGCGCCTCGGTGGTGCAGTCGGTTAAGCGGCCGACTTTAGCCAGGTCACGATCTCGCGGTCCGTGAGTTCGAGCCCCGCGTCAGGCTCTGGGCTGATGGCTCAGAGCCTGGAGCCTGCTTCGATTCTGTGTCTCCTTCTCTCTCTGCCCCTCCCCCCTTCATGCTCTGTCTCTCTCTGTCTCAAAAATAAATAAACATTAAAAAAAAAATTAAAAAAAAAAAAGACTCACTGTGACTTTATAAAGATCCCCAACTTTGGGGTTTCGCTCACTTTAGTTAAAAAAGAAGAAGGAATAGGCAAAGAGCATGGAAATATTTAATAATTTAATTAATATGCAAACAAAGTATTCATTAAACTTCTCCTAGATGAGAGTCATTTTGATAGGTGTTTTATTAAAAATAAAAACTGAAAGCAAATGAGTTATAGGAATAATTCTAAAAATTGTCAGAAAGATAACAGTTAAAACTCATAGGGGGAAAAAGAAAAAAAGAAATGATAAAAAAATCGAACTAATGGAAATTGAAAACAAGAAAAATGGAGAATATGAACAAAACTAGCAGTTGATTCTTTACAAAGAAAAAGGTGGAGATCTGAAAATAATTATTGGATAAAACGATGCAAGAAATGAAATACAGACAAAATAAAAAATAGCTACAGACAACTGAGATTTTAAAAAATAACTTTGTGTTGAACAAACAGGGACAGTGCTCACTTTACATAACAGTGCAGGACCATAAAAATGACTGCAAGCTGAAACCATGCAAAGCAAACTGAGGAATCAGGGGGAAATTAACCATAGTCTATGACCTTTCAAAGTATCATTAAAAAATTTAAAATTCTCGATGGCCAATTATTAATATGCAGAAAATTTTTTAAATAGAAAAATTATTATATTTTAGTTCACTGTAATTTAAAATACATTGAGATATAAAGTATTTTATTTCTTTGTAAAAAGTTATGACAGAAAAAAAAAGTTATGACAGGAACTTTGATCACTAATTACCTTCTAATACTCATTCAATAATTTACAATGTGGGAGAACATTTTTTCCTTACTTTGGCAAATTGTTATGCTCATTTTTTTTAAAAATTGTTTTCAATGTTTATTTATTTTTGAGAGACAGAGAGAGACAGAGCACGAAAGGGGGAGGGGCAGGGAGACAGAGAGAGAGACACAGATTCCGAAGCAGGCTCCAGGCTCTGAGCTGTCAGCATGGAGCCCAACATGGGGCTGGAACTCTCGAACCGCGAGACCATGACCTGAGTCAAAGTCAGACACTTAACCCACTGAGCCACCCAGGTGTCCCTGTTATGTTCATTTGTAAGTTTGGATCAGATTCTAACATTTCATCCTTTGCATTTTCAATGTTGTGGAATATCTCTGAGAGTTCTGCTAATAGGAAGTTTTCTATGGTGCTACTTCTAAGACATCTTCATGTTTTTTGCCACAATCACTTTCCTCATTTATGTAGATTAATTTAATTTTCATTAAATTCCTGTGCCTGCATCTCTAATCTCTGGAAGAGTGACACTATCAATATCTCCAAGGTCAGTGATTTCTTTTAGAATGATTCCATTTATATTCAATTTAAATTTCACTTTTAGCACTATCATTTTCCACGTTTTTACTGCACTTATACGTATTAACTCCTTTGTTCAATGTCTGTTTTGTAAAATGTCACTTGGGTTTATCACTGGAAGGCAAGAAGGTAACACAACCACATATTTTGCTGTCTGTTTGAGAAATGAATAAATGTACCAATCACTAATAGATCTGGGGGAAAAAAGTGATGATTGATCACAAATAGTATTATGCATATTGCTTATGCAATGATATATAAATTGAGGAGCAAGCAGCAAAGTTCATGCTTTATGCATGAAGTTAATATACCAATTATATGCCATAACTGAAATTCGAACTGTGGGAACTGGTGTTATATAACTAAATCCTGGTAAATAAAATTTGCACATATAAGAAGCATTCAACATGATACTTCCTGCATAAATTAATCAATTTGAAAATCTGGACAAGAAACAATAAAACATTTGTATAGACCAATAGGTATTAAAGAAATTAAAACTGCATTCAAAGCTCCAAGACCAGATGCTTTTACAATTGTGTAAGACACCTGCTTTCATGTTGTAACCAAAAGTACAACAAAACAAAAATCATAGGTTTTTTTATGCAACTAGGAAAGAACATTAGATCCAAGGAAATCTTGATGGACTGAATTACAAAAAGAAGCAAAGCAAACTGTATAGAGGTAAGCAGAGAATGACAGTGCTCTTCTACCTTGCCATGCACCTGCTCTGGGTATGGGCTGGCCTTGTATAGACAGAGAGACATTACAGGTTGTTAAGAGAAACAGGATTTTGTTTTCAGAAATTACTGAAGAAAAATAAAAGCATCTGTACACACACAAACTTAGTTGTATTAACAAAAACTGGAAATAACTCAAGTGATCACTAATAGTGGAATGAATAAACAAATTGCAGTATATCCATCCTATTGAATGTTATTAGCAATGGAAGGAATGGGCTAGAGATGCATACAATGATATGTGTACAAAATAATTTTGTTGAATGAAAGTAGTCAGAAACAAATGGCTTCATACAATCATACAAATCATCATACTGTGTGATTCCATTTAAAGAAAGTTCTAGAAAATGCAAACTACTCCACTGTGACAGAAAGCAGATCAATGCCTAGGAATGGCAGAACAGAATAGTCACTAATGGATGACAGTGGCACATAAGGAAAAACTTTGGGAGGTAAATGATATGCTTATTCAATTGTACAGTTCAAATATATAGCAGTGTACCATACATCAACAATACTTCAATGATCTGTTTAAAATGTACACTAAGCTTGTAAAGAGCAGAATGAGTCCTATATTAGCACACTATCCATGAAAATTAAAATTAATTTCAAAAGAATAACACCCAATTTGCAGTAACATAAGTAATACTGAGACACAACACATTAAAATGATTGCTTATAAGAAGAATGGTGTAAAAAATGTAATTACTAAGTATACATCCATAAATATACAAGTATGCAAGAGGTTATCTTACAGACCAATACGACAATTATGATGAAGTTAAGAACATAGTTTACTCAATTCAAGGTGCAATTTAAAAAAAAGAACAATGGCCCTTATATAAGTATTTCTTCCTAATTCTAAAAATGTTTATTCTTCCCAAATGTTTTTATGCTGATGAGCATTAAGTAGTTCATAATTCATTTAAAATTTTTTAAGTTTATTTATTTCTTTTGAGAGAGACAGAGACAGTGCAAGTGGGGGAGGGGCAGAGAGTGAGAAGGAGACAGAGAATCCCAAACAGGCTCCTCACTGTCAGCGCAGAGTCTGATGTGGGGCTCAAACTCACGAAACCATGAGATCATGACCTGAGCTGAAACCAAGAGTCAGATGCTTAACCGACTGAGCCACCCAGGCACCCCTAAAGTATTTAATAATTTATTTAAGATTCGTTCAGCAAATATTTATTGACTGCCTCATAGGTAACGGCACTAGGCTGAGGTCAGTGGTCCATGGAATCCTTGTGGTTCTTGATCATACTGAGATTTTATTTGAGTGTAAAAAGCAGATAGTAAATGCATTCTTTCCTGTTTCAAGACCTTCTTACTCATGCTATTCCTTCTGCCTGGAGCTGCATTTCTTTTGCTTTTTGCATAGGCTGATAACTGTGATCTCTCTGGTTTTGATTGAAACATCTTCTCCTCGAAGACAGTGATGCCAGTCTAAATAACATAACCTACTGCTTCTTCTTGCTTTTTGTCTCCAGTACTTCACCTATTTGCTTTCTTACCTGCCCTCTTAACTTTACTGCAAACTCCACAGGGGAATTACATATTTGCTAACATACACTACCCAGTGCCTTAGAAACTGGCACACAGCATGTATACAATGGATTTTTAAAATAAATGTATGACATATATCTCAACACGTAATGTTAAATTGGTATTAATAAACTAATCAAAAAGGAATAAAAAGTATTTTGGGTTTTCAACAATGGTGGGGAAAATAGTACAGTGGTCAAGGAACTATTGGGGGAAGCATACATTTGTTTTCAAGATGGGATAATCCCTGACAAACGTACATTTTCCAAATTCAAGGTAGGTTTGAGGGGGAAAAAATATTGTAAAAGGTTAAAGGACACAACATAGAGAAAATGCAATAAGTGCCATGACAGACAGGAGATTTTCTTTTCATCATATCACATAATAGACTGTTATCTGCTGTTCTTACTGGTGAGGATAAAACTCCTAAATGAGGCAATGCCTAGATACAGAACCAAGAAACTCTCCCACACAGATATTTTGATATTCTTGTAACTTTGAGATTCCTAGAATTTTAAAAGTACAACCACATGCCAAGTACTTCACAGATTAAATATGCATTAGGTTAGAGATACTTATGATTAAATTCTGCAACATGAATCTATAGACTGAACAAAAATATGCCCCTATGGACACATTCCGACCAAGTGTCTCTAAATGCCTATTTTCTTAGTTCCTGCACAAATAAAATTGCCAAAAATTTTAATTTTGTGTACAGTGATTGTGACCACTAAAGGTTGTGAATTTTATTTTAATGTATTTTTATTATACGCTAGCAACTGGGTCTCTAAATGTGGCAGTCAGATTTGATTTTCAAAAAGAGCATAACAAATTTTTATGTAAATTTTAATGTTAGAAAAATCGATCATAGTCATTCTACATGCAACTATTAAAGATTCATGCACATAATAAAAGTAAATAGATCTATTTGAAAATTAGATATATGAAAAGGCTAAATAAATAATGAGTGTGTGCATACATACATAGACACCCACATTCACACTTATATCCAATCTATATCAAATCAGTTTTTGTTCACCAGAAAATTCTGTTTTATTAGAAAATAAATAAAAATAAAGATTTAACATGCTGATAGAAAGATAGGTAATTTTTAAAAATCTAAAAATCAAACAGTGAAAAATACATTTGCTGCACAGGGTAACTGCTTTGATTCTTAAAACAATCAAATAAACTCTAAGAACTAACAGATAAATATCACATAAAATTTCTATTTAATACTTGATATTATTATAATGAGTCATAATTATAACTTAATTCCAACATATAAAGCTTTAAAAAATGTTTATTTATTTTCAGAGAGAGAGAGAAAGAGAGAGAGCATGTGTGAGCAGGGGAGGGGCAGAGAAAGAGGGAGAGAGAATCCCAAGCAGCTCCACATTGTCAGCACAGAGCCCGAAGCAGGGCTCAAACCCATGAACTGTGACATTATGACCTCAACCAAAATCAAGAGTCAGACGCTTAACTGACTGAGCCACCCATGTGCCCCCCCCCAACATATAGAACTTTTAAAAATCACTAGGAACAATTGATAAAAGATAGATCTCTAACCCTACTAGTCTTGAATTGGCTTTACTTCAGGAAGATAAATGAGATAATCATGAAAATTTTGGAATAATAAAATATATGGATACGTATTTTTCATAAAGAGTTAGATTTTTTAATTATTCTTTTGACAGCAAAATCTTAAGAGTTTCATATGGCTTAAAGGCATGCACGTTTATCTATCCTGTGTAGCTGCCACATTTTAATTGAGACATATGGGAAGTTTCTGATTGGGTACTTAATAGTCCTTACAGCTTGCTATTCTAGAGAAATTCAATTACAGTAAAGAAAGCAGTGTTAGTAGCCTAGCACTGGTACTACCTGAACGACTGGCAGAGAGATACTGCATTTTACAAAATTAATACTTAATGATTTTCATTTCATAAAGATGAAAAGATATATCTCAACAGTATCAATTTGCATTATAATAAATGCTGCCCTTAAAGGTGGGTGAGTTGGAGAGGAAACCAGATAATTTTATACTTATTTCAATATAAACAAATAACTGATAGTTTGGAAAGTAAAATGTTGCCTATGTTTCGTCTTATTTCCAAAATGCACTTTGAAAGATTTGGCCTAATAACAAGGGCTGAGAGTAAAAAAAAATATCCAGATTCAAGCATTCAGAACAACAACTTACTTATTTTATATTTAAAGAAATCTGGATATAAGTAGGCAGAAATAACTGGTGTAGTAGGCATGAAATAAGAATTTTAATTTCCTCTACGTAGGCAGATTATTTGGCAGAGAAAATAGCCTTTGGTGGGAGGTTAAAGGTAGGTGTAGTCCCCCATATCAAAAAATAAGAAGGATACCAACAAATAAGGAATAAGCATAATTCAACAATGTAAGGTTTCTTGATACTAGACTTGGAACAGAAATTGAATATGAGAAGAAATCATAATGTCAGACCTCAAAAACACTGCTGTCAGGCATGAGCACAGTTTGGAATATACACTCCCATTTTTTATCTATTTCCTTATATTGCAAATTTCTTAAATCTAGGAACTGTGCCTTATTTACTCTTATAATTCCAGAACTTTATGATGCTTTCTATCCAGGCATTAGGAGGTACTGAAAATATTTCTGATTGCTTTAAATTATCTATGCTATCTGGGTAATATAATTTTGACTGTAATAAACTTTCCATCCAGAATTAAATATTCATTTATGTAAGTACTGAAGTATTTAGCTTGGGATACCGACTAGCATTTGTTGAACATCCCTCCTCTATCACTGATGCATTATTGATTCATTCATGTTACCAACTCATTGGGTGGGCATTGATCTAGGGGAAGCAAAAGATTACAAAGCAAGTGAAACTCTTGTAGAGCTTATGTTGTAGTGGAACAACCACACATTTAAGAAATTATATGTTGGTGATGATGAGTAAAGCAGGATTATTGATTAAAAAATGATAGATTGAAGGATGCTTGTTTAAGAAAGATTGTTGGAGAAGACTTCACTGATGAGGTAATGTTTGAGCAGAGGCCTGAATGAAGTGAGGACACAAGCAACATGAGCATTTTGTTCAAATCATTCAAACAGAGATAACATTAAGACCAGGTGCTCCAGAGTGAGAGTTAATTTGGCACGTTTTTGGGGAAAATCAAGAAGACAGGAGTGGCTGGAGCCAAGAGAACAATGGAAAGAAATCTGGGGAATGAGGTCAGAGACTTTGGGGGTGGGCATGTTAATCTTTATTCCAAATATAACTTTGGTGTAATTTTAACACCAGTATTGTATTTTCTTTGAAACTGAACATATCATGAAGTCAAATAAAAGCTAGAATTTTTGAGTCAAAACAGTCTGTCCTCCAGGGCACCTGGGTGGCTCAATCGGTTAAGCGTCTGACTTCGGCTCAGGTCGTGATCTCACAGTTTGTGAGTTAAAGCCCCACGTTAAGCTCTGTGCTGACAGCTCAGAGCCTGGAGCCTGTTTTGGGTTCTGTGTCTCCCTCTATCTCTGCTCTTCCCCTGCTCATCCTGTGTCTCTGTTTTCCTCAAAAATAAATAAATATTAAAAAAAAAATTTTAAAGTCTGTCCTCTCTATTTCAGAACATTGTAGGGAACAAAGTACTGGAGAAAAATAAGAGTCTTTATAACGTTAGTTTCCTAATACAAGATTTTTGCACAATATGCTGTTGAAGCACACAAGTAGGGATACTTAACCCAGCTGGAGAAAGAAACATATTTATTTCATGTGTTGGTTTAAAGAAAACTGAAAAATAAAGAGTTCCATTGCAAAAACTCCCACTAAACACCATCAATATATTATGATAAACAAAAAATATTTAAACAAATTCAAGAAAACTATTTTATCATGTTTAAAAGTTTTCATACAAGAAATTTGAGGAATTTCTGTATACTCTTACCATAATGCAATGAAATTTATAATGAAAAATTTTAATGTAGAATTATGCTAAAAAATCATAGCTAATAGCACACTGGAAAGGTAAATAGAAAATGCATTTAATGCTTAAGAAATGTTTACAAATATGTAAAGCAATCAACACTCCAATGGAAAATGTACACATGGCAGTAATAGGCTATTCATAGGAAATAGATGACTAGCTTATAATGGCTTATAAAATTATCACCTCATTCATAAAAATAAACACAAAGTTAAATGACAATGATTTATCTCTTCTACATGTTGTATCGCAGAGGTTACGAAATTTTAATGTAGAGAAATGGCAAGGTAATTTTCATAAGACTTCATGGCAATGCAAACTGGTCTGAGCTCTTGTTGAGGTAAACTTGGTGTTATTTCCTAAAATTAAGTAATTTCATTTCTAAATATTCATATCACTGCTATATTAATGCATGCACTGAATTGGTAGTTAACTAGTATGTTCATTTCAGAATAAATTATACTATTATAAAATATCAGAAAAGAAAAATTTTATATTCATCAACATAGAATCTTTAAAATAATAGTATTTTTTTTTTTATGTTTAGTGAGAGCGAGAGAGAATGCGGTTGGAGGAGAGGGGCAGAGGGAGAGAAAGAGCGAGAGAGAAAGAGAGAAAACATCCCAAGCAAGCTCCATGCTCAGCACAGAGTCTGCCATAGGACTCAATCCGACAACCGCAGGATCATGACCTGAGCCAAATCAAGAGTCGGACGCTCAACCAACTGAACCAACCAGGCACCCCAGTATTTTCATACAATAAGATTTGCTAAATAGCAATTGAAAACAATGTGATTGATGTTTATAGTCAGAGAAAGAAAGTAATCCAAGAAATATTGCAAAGTAAATAAACCAAATGTTTGGTACCTATTTGTCTTCAGTAGATACATAAATAATATATGAGACAAATAATTACAAATGGAATAACAATTTTCTTTCAGAATAGGAAAGAGATTATGGATTGTAGTTAAAGGTTAGGAATGGAAGCAGAGATCTGGAGTAGGAAGGATGTTCACCTTTTATTAAAACCCTTTTGTATCTAATTTTTTCAGCCTATAAATTAGTTGCACTTTCATAATAACATTTATGGGAAGCAAAATGCAAGACTCAGTGATTTCAGGAATAAGTGAAATTCTCAAAATGATTAGTGTTTCTCGTGTATTTGTGGTATAGATGACAAGGCGGAGGTGAGGTCCCTGTCAGAGAAGATAATGCATATAGGTGTTTGTAGAAAAGAAGTTTGAAAAGGGATATGATTAATTTATTAATACATTTTTTCAAATTATTTATATTAAAAACAGAAATTTCTACTTTTTAATTTTTCCCTAATTCATCCTCTATGAATTATCACTGCATTTCAGATATATTGGGAAAAATGTCAAAATTATTTGCTTAACCTACAATATCCACTTATTTAATCCTTCAATGAAGATTTATTCAGTGCCTAAATATGGCAGGCAGGCATTCTTCTAGGTACTAAGATACAATGATGAATAAAAATACATAAAACCCCTGCCTTCAAGGAACTTCTAATGAGAAGAAAAGAAATAAACAAGCATATTAATAATATTGTCATATATCAATATGGAGAGTGGAAAATTTTAATAATGTCAAGAGTATAAATTATTTCAAGAGAATAAAGGGCAGAGTAGTCAGAGAAAACCTCTCTAATGTTTCACCATTCATGTAGAAACTTAAAAGAACTGAGGGAGGAGGGTTCCAAGTAGATGGAAAACCAATACAATGGTCATGAAGCAGGAAGCTGCTTTTGTGTCATGATCTAAGAATAACAAGGAAGGCATTGTAGGTTGAACACAGTGGACGAGAAGAGAAGTAAAAGATTAAGTTAAATAGATAGGTTTGAGCCAGAATACTTTTGCTTTTATACATCTTAATAAAGTCATAACAAGGTAATATAAAGTGCTTATGCAAGGATTTCTTAAGAATGTTTAACCCATGGTGCAAATGTATAAGAAACTATGGATTCCTTAATGATTTGTTAAAGAAGAGAACTTCCTTTCATATTTCTTTCCTTTGTACTTTCTCCTTCTCCCTCTACCTGCCTCCTCCATCTCCTCCTCCTCCTCCTCCCCCTCCCCCTCATTCTTCTTCTTCTTCTTCTTCTTCTTCTTCTTCTTCTTCTTCTTCCTCTTTTCTCTCTCTCTCTCTCTCTCTCTCTCTCTCTCTCTCTCCCTAACTGGCAAAAATATAGCTAAGCTCCAAAAATTTTAAAATGCCTCAAGCTCCAGGGAGCCTGGGTGGCTCAATTGGTTGAGCGACAGACTTTGGCTCAGGTCACGATCTCGCAGTTTTGAGTTTGAGCCCCACATTGGGCTCTGTATGGACAGCTCAGAGCCTGGAGCCTGCTTTGGATTCTGTGTCTCCCTGTCTCTCGGTCCCTCCCCTGCTCTCGCTCTGTGTCTCTCTGTCTCTCAATAATAAATAAACGTTAAAAAAAATTAAATGCCTCAAGCTTCTGATAAGTCATTAAAATCTCAGTTGAGAATAGCACATTTCAGGGAAGATTGCATGAAAGATATAGATTTCATTCTCTTTATTTTACTTTATAGTGCATGCTCTTACACTGTACAAATTCAGGAGACACTGGATATTTAGGTCATAATTTGTTGACCACCAACAGAATTCCTTTTATAAAATTCAAGTTGCTTATGTTGTGCATCAATGTGGTGGAATATACATTCTTCTCTTTACAGAAAACCTTGAGGAAAACTCCAATCTATCCTGTTCCCCCAAATAATCTATTTCTCCTGATAAACTTCTTTTGTTGTTGTTGCTTTTAATCTTATGTCATTTTTAATTATTTGACTGATAAGTTTTCTCTTTTTGATTTGTTCTTCAAAGGATAAATCTGCAAACCCAAAACCTGTATAAATAAAATCCTTATTTTTAAGAATTTTAGGCTTATTCATTTCTTCATGTTTTCCTAGTGTTATTTTCATTTTCTCCTTCTCCCCACTTTTAACTCATTTTATAATGAGAAAGGTGACTCATGAAATGTGTCATGAATGAAAGGTGACTTTCTGAAACAAATCTGGGCAAGAGTAAAATATCTTAATTAAATATATAAAATATTTATATATATAAAACATAACAAAATATATTTGTTAAATAACAAATTAAATATATATAAGGTAACCTAAAAAATTACCATAATTCAATGGCATTTACTACTTAGGATTCCCAACCAAATATCTATAAAAATTAAATTTAGACAAATAATTTTATTAGAAACAGTTAATAAGCACTTCTCAGTATTCAAGGGACTGCCTTTAGTTACAGATACATAAAAATCAAAATGTTATTTATTTTATATATATCAGTTGCTTATTAAACAAAATGAGAAAACAAATACGTTAATAAGAATCATCTAATGAATTCCAAGAGATATCATTCTGTCAAGGAAAATAATGAAGGTATTTCCTTACTTTGTATTTAGTATCCTTCATAATAGTATCTGAATATTCTCTAAAAGCTATATCTTTTAACCTTTCAAACACCTTTTTAACAAGCCTAACCATTGCCTGAAAACGTTAGCCCTTTTTGGCTTCTTGATCTTTCCCGAACCTTTCTTCAGTCCCCACCTCTTCATGTTCCTCAGGTCTTTCTTTTTCCCCAGAGTTGTAAAATCCCTCATCTATGGGGTAAATTCTACCTATCCTTCAAACTTTTTTTTTAAGTTTTTTTTTTTAAGTTTATTTATTTCAAGAGAGAAAGAGAGCATGAGGAGGGAGGGGAAGAGAGAGAGAGAATCCCAAGCAGGCTCTGTACTGTCAGCGTAGAGTCCAATGTGAGGCTTGAACTCATGGACTATGAGATCGTGACCTGAGCCAAAATCAAGAGACACTTAACCAACTGAGCCACCCAGGTGCCCCAAAATTCTACCTATCCTTCAAACTCAAAGGTCCAACACAAAGGTCATGGTTTTGAAGTCTTGAAAAATTACTTTCTGCTTTCTAACTCCATCCACAGAAAACCACTCCCAATTTATACATTAGAGTATGTACTTAATAACTACTGGGTTTTTTAAATCAAAATATCTGTGAACCTCTAAATGCATCTAATAGCTATTGTTATATATGTTGTTTATTTGGTAAAATGCTCTGTCATCCCATCCCTAGCACTACTTGAAGGCTTACTGAAGTGTTAAAGTTATCAACAGTTCATAGCCTGGTGCCCGGTACAGGGAAATGTGTAATGCATGCTATACTGAATTGAATTAAATCCCCCATACATGAAAAAAATGAAAGCACAGAGGGAAGTAATCTGTTTGTATTAAGAAAAAATATATTGAACCTCAAGTTTTTAAAATTTAGTAATTTTCTCCTATATATTAGAGAATTCTACCATGTCAGGACAAGCAAATAAGCAGAAAATTCCCCTTTTATTAACCTCTCCTCCACATTTATTTAAAAGCAAATTAACCTGCTATTGTCGAAACTAATAAAGTCTCAAAAATCTCAGTTTGAACTACAAAATAACTGACGACTTTGCATATAGGAACTGTTGTCAACTTGGAGAAACAAGAAATTTAGTTTTGTCTTTGGAGACATCAGTACTTAATCAAGACAGAGCTTGCTAATCAATTCAAAATTATCATTAGAAAGTTAAAACACACATCTATCACAGAATTACACAGGACGTTACTAAATTCCCCACTCCGTTAGACTTAATGTACTAAAGAAGGCATGTTTCTGTTTCTTAATCATTTCCATATGTTGTATCAAAAACCCTTGACATTACAGTTTTAAGTAAGCATTCCCAATATAGAGATATTTTTTATTAATTATGTATCAACATGACTACACTGACATAGGACCTCCTTCTTGCTATTGTAGAAGGGGAAACATCAGTCCTCCAGCTAAGAGCTTATTAAAGTCAGTTCCAGAACTACTGGATGAGAATCTGCATTTTAATATGATCCTCAGGTGATAGATGTGTACCATAACAGGTGAGAAACACTGATCTAATATAAAGTCAGAGCCTTTGTTCATATTAAATGTTATTTTGCTTCTTTTCCTTACCATGTCCCTATATGATCTTTGTAGCCCCCAGTTTATGTCCCCACTATAATCATATGACCTAGTTGTTTGATATAATGAATACAAATCTAAGAGTAAATTTTGCCATATAAATAAACCTTTTTCAGCAAAGAACAAAAGTATTATTTTTATTACATAATTTAGCTATATCTCTAGTTAATTATGTATGTGAATCCTTCATCATGGTGTTGGGATACAGGACTGAATGGGGTTCTTGGCCTCAGGAATCACTGCTGGGTGTTAAACCACTGGGGTTGTCACATTATTATAGAATATTCATACAACAGTGTGGATGCCAGTACAATATTTCTCATCAATCTCTATATAGTAATACCTAGTAGTATCAACAATGATGAATTATTTATAGCATTCTGTTAATCTGGGGATCATAAACTGCTGCGTGGTCTCTCAAATGTTAGCAACCATTCCCGGAGTGTGTATTGCTAACCAGAGTACCTCAAAATTTTACCTGAATAGAGACTCAGTGTATTATGACTAAGACAAAAAATGTACATTCCACTCTTTGGGAAAAAGCAGTATTAGATAAATTATAGTGCTATTTTCAGTCTCTAATAAATTTCCTTGAGGAATATGTATCTGAAAAATGAAAATATGTCTTCGTCTTTTTACACCAACTTTTCAGTAGAAAATTGAGGTAGGTTCAGTAAGTTTACTTAAAGAGCAGTTTCACTGGATTAGGTTTGAACCATGATTGTTTTTAACTAAAGACAGGAAACTGCAGATAAGGGATTGCCATGGATGGTTGACAAAGGTTTTCTGCTTTACTGGAGCAATGGGGCTTTAGTAGGTTTTCAAAAAAATAAATAACGAGAATCTCTTGAAGAGCAAAACTTTTCACGTGGCTATATTAACAATCATCTGTGGAAGAACTTCAGTGCCTACAGGGATTAAGAAGAGAACTTGCTGGCAAAGTGAGTAACTCCAAAACGATTCCAGGAACAAGACACAGCGGAGAAGAGTAGGGGAGGGAGAAAGGAAACCTCCTGGGCTTGGACACCAGACAATTTTCCGGTTGAAGAAAAAGTGAAGTATTTTCTTAGGATTTATGGAAATTGGGGGGATTCAGATTAATGGTGATATTCCTTTGGGAAGTTGAGCACACCTTGAATTAGTTTCCATGGAAGGAAGCTGAAGTTTCTTGATGATCAGACATGTGTATTTTTATTGTTTCAGTGTACCACACAGGTGCCTGGATATGAAAATCTGAACATAAAGAGAATGGTATAGGACTTTTATTCTAGTAGTTAGGTCTACAGACTATCTTTTTATTTTGCTGAATTTATTATATTGTCTAAGGAGACCAAAATATAATATTAACCAAAATATGAACCTCAGTTACTACTGTTCACTAGAATCTTAAAGGATGACTTTCACTGATTAAATCTCACACACACAAAACAAAGTTTGTGGCCCAGAGAGGCAAATAATTAATTTAGAGTGAGAGATAATGCAGGAGGTAGGTCACACTTTTGTGTTTGCCTAACCACTAATTTGTTTTCCCCATAGACATCTACATAGGAAGAAAAATTATCACTAGGAGATAACTGAATAGACATGAAAGTAAGCAGAAGGATCCAGTTAGTAGATTTAGATATTAAGTAGCATGAAATCTGAAAGTCTTATGAGTTCATCTCAACACATTTTAACACCACCCACACGCAAGCTCTGACTTAAAACTTTGGTATAAGTTATCATCCTTCTATTTCTCTTTACAGCCCACAACAATTGCATTACCATGTGTTTTCACTTCTATCTCTAAAATAATTCACGTCCTTGATTACCTCTCACAATTGCATTATTCAACCCTAGTCAAAGCCAGCTTCATTTCTAAAACGAAGCATTACTATACACGAGTAACTAGTTTCTTACTTAGCACTCTTAGTCTCCATTCCCATACCCACAGTTTATAGCAATGAGGGTGGTTTGTATTAAAAAATAACACAGATAAATATATTTTATACACACTATATTTGTGTATATAGACTTCAAATACCTCTCATTCCCTTTAGGATAAAATTCACACATTTTGCAAGAAACTCTAAATTCATCCTTCATCACTCACCCCCTCAGTCAATATGTTCAGACACCTACCCTTGCTACTCTACTGTTGTTATGATGTGTCAGACTTGACACCTGAAAACTTCATTGATTATCAGAAGTTAATAGTATCCATAGTGTTTGTTGGGGGGAATGGGCACAAGACACAATGTGGTCAGATTCCTCCAAGCCACGATGAATATCTCTACTTTCATCCCACGGGATTTTTTTTTTTTAAGATTTTATTTTTTTTACGTAATCTCCACACCCAACATAAGGATTGAATTCACAACCCCCAAGATCAAGAGTTGCACAGTCTACCGACTCGGCTGGCCAGGTGCCCCTCGTGTCGCTGGATTTTTCACATGAGCAAAGCAAGGGATCATCAGTTCTAATCTGTATATCCTCCTCTTCTCCTACTGGTCTACAGTTGGGGCTCGATGTTATGAATTTGTCAAATTAATACTTACTAAGTGGAGCCCAAGGTGCCTGATAGTGCTCCATGTTCACCAACGGCCCAGAGGAGTTAAAATACAGAAATAGAAATTATTGACAGATCCTGGAAGAAGTATCTAGCACATCTTGAATGGCCACACGGGGAAGTCAAGGCAGAGTGCTGATAGAGACAGGACCTGATTCACACGCCTTTATTAAGGTCTTTGGGTGTTTTGTGGTTCCCAAACTAAGACCAGATTGGTTAATTCAAACCAAAAGAGCATAGTTTTGGTAAGCCTCAGAGGGATCCTACGTAAGAGGTACATACATAAGGCATACAGGAGCTGTGAGGCAGGAGAGACTGATGGTCACAGGAACTACTGGGGAAGTCGTATCAGGAACTTATATTTGCTTGTAACCCTGTGGGCTGCTACCCAGGGCATCTACTTGCATGAGGGCCTCGGTGTCAGTTTAAGGTCACTGCAAAATGGACGCCTACGCAGTAATACCATGGAGTAGCTTAGCTAAACTTCTAACACTCAAAAAAATATTTTCTTCCTCATCCTGTGTGGCTCCAATCCACATCATAATTCTTATCAACTTGCTGACTTTACTGTATACTCGAGTCACAGGAATCCATACTTGTCTTGTACTATTAGTATCCAGCTTTGAATATTTAGAGAAAACTTCTTTATTTCTTCATAAAGTCATATTTTGCAAATTAAATGTTCTGAAATACTTCAATTTACTTAAAATCACTATCAACAAAGAAAATGTAAGGGAAAAAAAACTATTTAAAGATTAACACCCAAGTACTGACTTCTCATAGGTTATATCTTTCCAACACCAGAAGCGATAAATGCTATGTATTATTTGGGTGAAAAGATGTGGGGTAATTATGGATATTTGGTGGTGGGTGTGGGTAAAGATCAGGAATATTATCACTGTGTGTCTGCATAACTTCCAAGGTGTTAAATATCCTTAGTAGACAAATATGAGCATGTAGATAAATATGTAGTTATGTTGATTTCTGAAGCTTTCTAAAAAAAGCTACAAGTGATATACACTATCTAAGAATTAAAGGGCAGATATGCAAAAACCATAGCAGATTATTAGTTGTTTAATTAGATATATCATGAACCAAATAGTGTCGGCCAAAGAGTTCTAAACATAAAATAGACGGTGATGGGGCACCTGGGTGGCTCAGACAGTTAAGTGCCCAACTTCGGCTAAGGTCATGATAAGGGCTCGTGGGTTCAAGTCCTGCTTTGGGCTCTGTGCTGACAGCTCGGAGACTGGAGACTGCTTCTGATTCTGTGTCTCCCTCTCTCTCTGCCCCTCCCCTGCTCACGCTCTGTCTCTTTCTCTGTCTCTCAAAAATAAATACATGTAAAAAAAAAATTAAATAGAAGGTGATAACCAAGAGTCATTAAAACCTATGAAATAATAGTGAGTGGTATTTTAGTATCTAAGGAAGCTAGGATTTACTTAACTTGGAATATTTTGTTTTTGGTCAAATTTTCAGGATTCTAGCAAAACCATTGTGTTATCTAGTATTTTAAAGCCTACAAATTTATCTCTGTTAAAAACTTCTAGATTTGCAGTCTAACCTCAACTTGTCTTTTTTATTATATTTCTGATTTTACCTAGATGAATTGCTGGAGCAAACAATATATGTAATCAAAACTCTGCCTACACTTCTGGGCCGAGTTTTGTTCTCACTCTCATAATTCCATGTTCTGTTGACACTGTCACTATTTGCCACCCCAGATTGAAACCTTAGGACCCTTGTCAATTTCTTCCTGATTTTTGTTACCATATGTTAGTCATCAAATCTTCTACCAACTCAGCCGAGAATATATGATCTTTGTCTCTCTGTCTCTGTCTCTGTCTCTGTCTCTCCTGTTCAGGGTACTAACTGTGGAGTCAAAATGTCTAAGTTTGAAATCAGGCTCAGCCACTTACTAGCTACTTGTCCTTAATTTAGGATGGTATTTAGTCTGCTTTTCACTGTCCTCATCTGTATAATGTGTATGAGAATAAAATTAATCTCTTGTCATTATTATGAAACTCAAATGAAATCATTTATGTAAAAGGCTCAGTATCCAGTAACTTCACATGAAATGTTTTGCCATTTTTATGTATTTTTTCTGCAATCGACTTTCTTTTCGAGTCCACTGATAATACACGAAGTATCCTCATACC
This sequence comes from Lynx rufus, assembly GCF_022079265.1. NCBI lineage: Eukaryota > Metazoa > Chordata > Mammalia > Carnivora > Felidae > Lynx > Lynx rufus. The sequence goes on along the minus strand of NW_025814823.1, from coordinate 31,826,976 downwards.
TTTCCCCTGAAATACTGCAATACTTTATTTGCTTTGTGTCAATTTCTAGTTGCACTATAGTTCCCAATGCCATGTTTAAAAAGTGTATTGGAAATAAGCTTCAAAGAACTTAAAATAGTGTTCAAAGGTCTCAGTGATGTGGTAAAAAATATCACTTTTCCAACTATTTGTTCTCTTTGCTCCTTTTCAATTTCCAGCCAAACCAGAAAAACCAGTTTGCATTTTCCTAAATTATATGCTTTTCTATATTAATGGTGTTATATACACTGAAATTGCATTTCCTACTATTTCTGGTTGTTGGAGAACCCTGTATGGTTCTTATGATATTTGCCACATTCTTTTTTATATTTAATATGAATTGTAAATATAGTGTTAATTAAACAGTTCTAATAAACAAGATAAGTCTAGCTTTATCCTCTATCACCACAGTTCCAAGATCAGTAAATATTTTACCAATTTTCGAAATTTGTTTTTGAGGTTGAAGACTTTCAAATCATCTCTAGAGCTCTGTATTCTTTTTAAGGAATATATTCCAATCTTGCATAGTGTAAAAAATATATAAGGATATTATATATGCATGTATGTGTGTATATTATTTGTATATGTATATATAACATACACGTGGGTGTTTTGTAAAGCAAATTTCCTGTGTTAACTGAACTATAAGGAAATGTGTTTGTAAGAAGTTATTCATAACAAATGTGTTCTATTGAGAAAAATTAGAAATAGATACAACATTTTCTGAGTTTAAATTTTAAATTTAAGTTCCCAAGTCACAGAGCTGAAATTCCCATGTTCATATCTGACTAGGTCAAAAACTTCAAATGCATTCTGGAACACATTAGATTAGGATATCCAACATATGTAAACCACTCTCTTTTCACTAGGTGAAAAATTCCTGGATCTTTAGCTACTTCTATGTCAATTTCTTTGATATAAATTTCACAGATTTTGAGGAGACTCTTCTGAGTTTGCATGCTATCATTTTATTCTTTATATTCCCATAGGATTTTGTTTAGACTTTGATTTTAGTATGTATAAAGGATAGCCATTACATTGAATCAATTTTCCTCCATTAATTTAGGAGCTACCTAAAGTCACAAGGTACATATTTTTTATCCATTGTATCCCGAATAATTGCAAACTTAGGTTCTGGTACATACTATATGTTTGGTAAATACATATTGAATAAACTCTTTACCATCATGCTTTTATTTAGATATCACACTCACATACACACATACATATATTTATGTACATATTATACTCAAATATTGAAGTCTTTATGGTGTTAGAGTCCAAAAATATAGAAATTAGAAATATAAAAAGTAGACTCACTATGTTGTCTATAACTTATAAACAATTCATTTGTTTTTAATTCCTATAATCTGTTTAAAAATAATTTAAATATTTTTAATAATGTTAAATGGGGTGCCCGGGTGACTCAGTCGGTTAAGCATCTGACCATTGATTTTCCTTAGGTCATGATCTCACAGTTCATGGGATAGAGCCCCACATTTGGCTCTATGCTGATAGCACGAAGACTTCTTGGGTTTCTCTCTCTCCCTGTCTCTCTGCCCCTCCCCTGCTTGATAGCACTCAGGCGCATGTGCACACACACACTGTTTCTCTCCAAATAAATAAACATTTAATAACATGTTAATTAGATTACCTCTTACTTAAATTAAACCACAAGATGCAACAAAATGTAACAAAATCTTTTTTTAATCAGTCAGTATGTGCCTTCTTCACATTATTTTAAGAAAAATTAAGTCAATGTTGACATATCACACTTTAAAATATGTCAACTGTAGGGGCACCTGGGTGGCTCAGTCGGTTGAGCGTCTGACTTCGGCTCAGGTTATGGTCTCACAGTCTGTGAGTTCGAGCCCCTCATTGGGCTCTGTGCTGACGGCTCAGAGCCTGGATGGAGCCTGCTTCCAATTCTGTGTCTCCCTCTCTCTCTGCCCCTTCCCTGCTCATGCTCTGTCTCTCTCTGTCTCAAAAATAAATAAAAACATTAAGAAACAAAAAAATTTTTTTTTAATTTTTTTTAACGTTTATTTATTTTTGAGACAGAGAGAGACAGAGCATGAACGGGGAGGGTCAGAGAGAGGAAGACACAGAATCGGAAACAGGCTCCAGGCTCAGAGCTGTCAGCACAGAGCCCAACGCAGGGCTCGAACTCACAGACCGCGAGATCGTGACCTGAGCGGAAGTCGGACGCTTAACCGACGGAGCCACCCAGGCCCCCCATGAAACAAAAATTTTATTATGTCAACTGTAGTGAAGAATCTTAAAATATACCTTTTAATGTATAGAAAAATTTGGAATCACATAACTGTTGCTTGAGGAAGTGTAACTAAATATGTATTATTCAGTTGATTTAAACTTTTTTTTATATATAAATGACAGGAAGAACCTTGAAGATATATGTATACTATATCCAGAATAGCAAAGATGTTGTGAAAAGCAGAAGTAAGCTGTATTGACAAACTAAACATTAGACAAGAGTGAACAAGTTAAAAAAATAATTTGAATTTACCCTGAGGAGGAAAAGCCTGGAGGCAAATTTAAGATAGGACTAAGTATGAAACAATTTTTCTACTATTTTGGGTTATCATAAAAATTCTAGAAGTCTGCTTCTCCTTTCCATATAAAGACCATGTAAGAACCTTCATGAATGTGAACCCTTCTCTAATAAGACACTAAACATCACCAAAGTACAATTTAAAGGAAAGGAAGAACAAGCAGGGAGTGAGAGGTATTTACTTACCAAATATCAAGCCTTATAAAACTTCAGTAATTAAGGCAATTGTATTGGTGCAGGGATAGCTCAGTGTAACAGAATACAGCATCAGGTGTGGGGAGGAGAGGGGAAATACACACACCTATATAAATGCGTATATAGTGAGTTTGCAGATTTGTATGGACATTGGTTGGAGTATAAAAATAATGGAATTTTTAGTTATATGGAAAATAGAACAAGACCCCTACCTCATACCAGATACAAAAATAATAATTTAAGTTAAATTAAAGATCAAAATGAGAAGAGTAAAACTACCACACATTTAGAAAACATTACAGAGGAATAATTTCATAACCTAGTTTTAGGGAAAAACTTTAGGCCTAATCTGAAACCTAAGCCTTAGTTTTTTAATAATATGCCTCCCCAAAACAAAAGGAAAAGTTTGACAGGTTTTATTAAATTAAAATTTAATAACTTATTTTTTAATAAATAGATCCTGTAGAAAAATGAAACAGCAATCTATAACTGGCAGTTATTTACTACAGGTATAAATGACCAAGAACTGATATTTAATATTTATTCTTTTAAAAAATCTCCTAAGATACAGATATAGAGGAGTACATCAATAGAAAAATGGGCAGATGAGCTCAATAGGCACTTCCAAAAAGAAGGAAAAAAACGATCTATACCAATAAACATGACATGAATTCTAAAATTGTACAATGTCAAAAGATAACAAGAATGTGAAGCCACATTTACATTCATCAACTGAAGTGCAAATTAATAAAACCACTTTATTAAATAGTTCAGTATCGCCTAAGAAAATCAACTACATACACAAACTGTGACCCCAAAATTCTACTCTTAAATATATCTTCTAAAGAAAATATTCTGAAAATTCACCGTGATTTATGTTTAAGAATATTTTTAGCACTATGTTTCTCCATGATAACAACAAAATAATAACTGGAAATAAAACAAACGTCCATTAACAGTAGAATGGATACACTAATTGTGATATATTCAAAAAATGGATCACTGTAGAGCCCTCTAAATGAATGAACTACAGGTAATTGTGATAACCTAAGTAGATATCAAAAATATAATGTAGATTAAAGAAGCATGACAGAAAAAATTAATTATAGTATGATTTTATTTTCATAAAAATTGTAAACATGAAACGCAGCAATTATTTAGGTGTATAATCGAGCAATAATGAAAAGCACTGAAATTATAAAATAGAAAAGAAAGCAAGGCAATAGTAAACAAAATATTCAAGTTAATAATCACCTCTGGGGATGGCAAAGAACAGTATGTCATTAGGGTAGAGCACACAGAATTCCGGGGGCATCACTAATGTTCAATTTATGTCCAAGTCTGTAATAATAATTATAAAAATAAAAGTAGCACACATATAGCACTCGCTATGTGCCAAGATCAAAGCTATAAGCCACATATTATTATTCTCATTTTCCAGATTAGGGCACTGCAACACAGAGTGATTCACAGTCTTGTCCAGCTTCACATTGATGGAAAGCCCTACAGGTGTGATTCAAACACAGGCATCTTGATCTAGACACTCTGCCCCAGTCTAGGCCTAGCACTCAATCCTGGCCATACACAGAAATCACAGTGAAGCTATAAAGATATAGATGTTTGAGGCTCACCCTGGGAAATACTGGTGTTTAATTGGTCTGGCAGGGATATGGGTGCTTAGAGTTTTAAGAGCTCCCCAGGTGACTCTATTCTACAGCCAGGTTAAAGATCCACAGCTTAGTCAATTCTTCACCGTAGATTTTGTTTTATTTCTTAAACCTTTCCTCAGATTCTTCAGAGAATTAAGGTAACAGGGTAAACCACCACCCCAAAACGTGGAGAGACAGGTGAATAAAGGTTTCAGCCATGATTAGCTTAACTAAAGTGAAAGCCACTGGAGCCAGTAGGAATATTTAATTGATAACTTTGCAGAATTGCTGAAGGCTGAGTGTGGGCTACCTTGAGAGTTAAAAACTACTAGAGAGGTATCTAATTCCGCATGTAAGGTGCATAGAAGTTGTACTTTGCTTAATAACAAACAGAAAGCGGAACAGACTGAATAACAACTCTTCTTGGATTTAGAAGAGAGTGAAAGGCACAGAGCAAACTTCTGTTTGCAGGACTGGAGTGACAGACAGGCGTATACAGAAGTTATGGCTTAGCAGAGCAGCGACCCATGTGGGATTCTGCCAAAGGACCAAGTGCCAGGGAAGGAAGTCCTGAACTGTAATCGACAAATTGCTGGAGGTTCAGTGCAAACGATACTGAGAATTAAAAACTCCAGGCGACCCCGTCATACGGGGTCTCCCACACTATTGTGAGATTTATCACTAGGACCTTAGACAGGTTTCCACAGCAAATATCATGAAAAAAAATCTGCTTGTGCTTCTGGCAGGAGAAAGGGAAAAAAGAACGATTTTGAAATGTGTCAGAGAACTCTGTTCTTAACAAGGCCTACTCTCAGGGAAAGCTTATTAAGCAGAGCCTAACCCGCAGGGGTATTATCAGATTCCAAGTGACCTGGGAAAAGGGAAATACTCATCTCTTGTTCCACCTAAGGAAGGACAGAAAACAAAACAATACAAAGCAAAACAACCCAGAAACTTTTATGAAGATGACAATCCATAGGCATAGACTAACTAAGATCTAAAGCTCTTAGAGGTAATCGTAAGACTACTGAACACTCCTCCATCCTTTCTACTTCATCATCATGTATGCTCTCTCTCCTTCTCAAAAAGAAATAAACATTAAAAATATTTTAATAAAAAATAAAAATAAATAAATTCACATGTTAGATCAAAATCTAAGTGAGGAAAACTACAAAACTCTGATGAATGATTTTTTTTAAATAATTAAATCAATTCTTTGACAAAGGCGCAAAGGCAATATAGCAAAGCAAAAATAGTCTCCTCAACAAATGGTATTAGAACTGGACATCAAAATACAAAAAAAAAAAAAAGAGAGAGAAAGAAGGAAAGAAAAGAAAAAGAAAAAGAATCTAAATGAACATCGCACACCCTTCACAAAATTTACTCCAAATATATCATAAACCTAAATGTATATGCAAATACATATATCTCCTTGAAGATAGTACAGAAGAAAATGTAGATGACCTTGGGCATGGCAATATTTTTAGATACAACACCAGAGGCATGATCTATGAAAGAAATATTTAACGAACTGGATGTCATTAAAATTAAAATCTTATGCTCTGACAATGCCTAGAAAATAAGAAGACAAGTCACAGACTGGAAGGAAATGTTTACAGAGACACAGCTGATAGTGGGCTATAATCCGAAATCTATCAAGCGTTCTTAAAACTCAACAATAAGAAACAAACAGCTTGATTTATTTTTATTTATTTATTTTTTCAATATATGAAATTTATTGTCAAATTGGTTTCCATACAACACCCAGTGCTCATCCTAAAAGGTGCCCTCCTCAATACCAGCTTGATTTAAAATGGACCAAAGACCTTAGATATAGCACCAGAGTAGATTTGCAGATGGAAAATAAACATGAAAAATGCTCCAACTCACATATCGTGAAGGAAATGCAAATTAACAAAACAATGAGATACCACTACATACCTGTTAAAAATGGCCAAGATCCAAAACACTGGTAACATCAAATGCTGTTGAGGTAGTAGAGCAATAGGAACTCTCATTCGTTGCTGGTGGGGTACAAAGTAGCCTAGCCACTTTGGAAGGCTGCTTGAGGGTCTCTTACAAAACTAAACACATTCAAAGATCCAGCAACTGTGCTTCTTGGTATTCACCCATAGAAGTCGAACAATTATGTCCACATAGAAACCTACACATGAATGTTTATAACAACTTTATTCATAATTGCCCAAACTGGAAGCAACGAAGATGGTTACCAATAGGTGAATATATAAACACACTGTGGTACATACACACAATGGAATATTAGTTAGCAATAAAAAATGAGCTATTAAGCCATGAAAAATATAGAGGAAACTTAAATGCATTGTTGCTAAGAGAAATAACTGTCTGAAAATGCCACATACTGTATAATTCCAACTATATGGCATCCTGGAAGGACAAAACTATAGAGGCAGAAAAAAGATCAGTGGCTATCACATGTTTTTAGGAGCTGGAGGAGACGAATAAACAAAGAGATTTTTAGAGGGGCAAAATGATTCTGTATGACACTGTAATGGTAGATACCTGACATTATGTATTTGTCAAGACCTATATAAATTTACAATACAGAAAGCCAATCTTCATGTAAGCTATGGACTTTAGTTAATAATAATGTAACAATACTCATTCATTAATTATTACAAATATACAATATTAATGCAAGATGATAGTAATGGGGGAAGCACTGGAGGTATGGGAAGTGGGAGATAAGGTGTATGGAAACTTTGTGTACTATCTGTTCCAATTTTCTTTAAATTCAAAGCTGTTTTTTTTAAAGTATATAAAATATAATAAGTAGTAAGTCATGCTCAATATCTAGAAGGCAAATAATCAATGGGCATATTGAGAACTGTTTTTAAAAAGAAACCAAAAAAGACTTATAATTAGATTGACCAAATAATTTATTTTATTAAATAATTTAAGTAAATTAAAAATGCAGTAATAAGGCTTATTTCTGCCATGAACCCTTACCTGATTTCTAATTTTTTTTCTCTTTCATTTGTCTGACCCAACTTTTTTGTGGCTGTGTTCCTCCTTATACTCTTGTTGCATCACAACCTTTAGTCTGTATACTTGCACTTGATGCTTGCCCTTGTTTACTCGTATTCTTTGCTTCTAATTCACCCTCCACAAAATTGACATTCCTAGTTAGTAAGACTCATTTTGCTACAACCTCAGTGATATCAACCACTGCCTTGGTAATTTCCCTGCTCAGTTAGCTATCTCCCCACTGATCACTTTCATGACTGGCTCCCCTCTCCCCTTTTAATAGGAAATTATAACTTGTAGATTCCCGTCATTTATTTGAGAAGTAGACTTTGTCTTTCTAAAAGGGAGGGATATATATGAAAGGGAGGTCATCAGGTAGAGCAGTTAGGAGTCCAGGTTCTGGAGCCAGAATATCTTCTAACCTCCTATTTCTTCCAATACCTAGTATGTGATTTCAGTCACGGAACTCAAATCCTCCAAATGTCTGTTTGCACAGTGGAAATCAGGATAATATCATTGCATATTGAAGCTCTTCATAAGATCATATCATGCTACCTCCTCAGCCCCTCTAGGTAGCACTTCATTCAATAAAGAAAATATTAATTACATTGCAACATTTAAAGCACCGTGGGCAGTTCTTAAATTAGGTACACCCATAGATGAAATATGTCTTACTCTTTTTGCCTTTTAAATTAGCTAATGGTTGATACTTACGTGTGAAAGTTCTCTGAAGGTCGTATTTTCCTTCAAAGTATAATCTGTTTGTTGATATTAATTGCCATACCCTCTGTCAAAAAGAATTAAATAGAATTCTATTTTTATAAATTCATTGTTTCCTTGTTTTTTATTAGAAATTACAAAAATATCAAGTTATGTTTAAAACTTTCACATAATAAATAAAAATATGAAGTTTAATTATAAAAATAATAATTCTTAATTGCTATTATATTCAAAATAATTAACACACCAAAGCCTATTGTTTCTTATGGCTTAAAAAAAGATGATAATAAGAATGGTAAATTAAACATTTTGTTCTAAAAAGTAAAACTCCATTAAAAATGTATCTTTGGTTACTCATTAATAATTTTAAAATACCAAGAGGCATTTTGACTTTTAGTTTATAAATAATAAACAGAAGAAATTGATAAACTGAAACTACAAGATGTATTTGAGTATTCACTAACACAAGAGATCAAATATTTATAGGAAGTAAAATATGGAAAACTATAACATCAAGAGATAATGGATTTTAAGTGATACAAGTCATCCACACTCTACATATAACATAAAACCTGGGTACGTAGTGTGATAGATTTTCCTAGAAAATTATATTTACATAGTCTTCAGTTTATTTTATACAAATAATATTCAAATATTTTATTCACACTTGAGGAAAGAATAAAAAAGAAAATCAATCATGAGTGTTGAAAGAAAGAAAGAATGAAGCATTATTTTTAAATTAAAATTATTATGTCTTTATAAAATATAAATATAAATATTTAATTTTTATAGTGGCATATTTTAAGAATAACAGTTAATAATTTTGAGCTATACACTGTAAGCATGTTTTAAATAAAAGGAAAAAGTTTCTTCATACATAAATATTATTTTAAAATTTTTCCTGTTTTTCAGTATTTGAATCTTGACATATATGTTTTAATCTTAGTTGTTATTTTAATTTAAGAAAAAGAATTCACATTACATGTGAAGCATTCAATCCTTTCCAAGTGACACACATTCATAGGAGAAATACAGACAAATACAAATTAAGTAGGTAATATATATTGGCATTCTAAATCTACTCACAGTATATCCAAAAGTACAAAGAAAATATAACTTAGTTTTCCTGTGATCAATTTTGTAGTCATTTTCAGTCCTCATCCTACTTAGCAGAATTGGAGTAAAAAATAAATTGAGATTCATCCAGTAATCAGAGTTCAATTAAATAACCTAAATATTCCCTTTTCGTAATTCACCTCATTTGTTTATGTATCCAGGCTTCCCAATGTCCTCCCCTTTCTCCCTGTTCCTGACATGTTGATGTATGCAAAAGAAGGGCTTGCACAACCTGGAGCAGGTGATTAAAAGGTGACCTCCCCCTTAAGATCCGTATTAGATTCTAGCATTGTCCTTCAAGTTCTCTGGTCTCAAAGCAAGGTCCTTTCCCACATGCTACTGTTCATCCTCCTGAGACTTAATAGTTTACAACAGAATGGCTTAGGTGTCTTCTCATCTCAGTTGAGCCCAATAATTTTCCCTGAGACTCCATATCAGCTATAGTTGGACTTGCCTAGACATTGAATGTAAGTCATATTTTCCTATCATATTCCATTGGCCTGCCCTGAATTCTGTAACCACTAAGCCACTCTGACACCCCCTGGAAAGATCCTCATTCAACCGACTGTCATATAAACCACTTGAAAGCATTTGGAAGTCCTGGACTCCAATTGTTTGCTACATACCTCATTGGCTTGCCTACCCGCACTGGTGAGATGAGCTCCCTTCTTTTGTATCCCAAAGCAGAGCACATTTGGGTAGTCTTGAGATTTTACGGAGCATTTTTTGTCTGTTATAAAACCTAACGTAACTTGTTGTTTCCTCATACTAAGAAATATAAATATGCTCTAGTGGAGCTATTGTGGTGTTGTATAAGCAATTTTGGTTTTGTTTGGGAATGAATTTGCTTTGGGCACAAAAGAATAAGAAGCATTTTACAACTGACTAGAATTCAGGGAAGGCTTCCAGAAGAGATGAAGCTTGAGTTTTCTGAAGGTTGAAAGGAATTAGCCAAATAAAGAGGAGGGGAAATGCTATTCCAGAAAGAGGTAATAAAATTAGCAAAGTTGAAAAATAGAGGCACAATCGGGTAAGGATACAAAGTTAGCAAATTTCAACATTTGCAACTCTTAAAGTGAAAATCTATGCTAGGGTATGGTGGGAGGTGTGTGGACAGAGCATCATTAAGAGCCTCAGATCCAGGAAAAGGAAGTTGAACTCTATCACGAAGGTGATGAGGAGCCACTGATGAGTTTTAAGCAACGAAGCGACAAAGCCAGATTTCTGAGTTTTGCACTATTAACTTGGTGACTTGTTATGAAGACAACTTATCATAACATTCCCTGTGCCTGCCCCCACCTCAGAAAAGGGAGCAATAAGGAACATAACATCTTAGGTCCCAGTATTGTACACTGAAAATCATACCTACAATGGAAAACCAATTCTGGTTGCAGAGTGAAGCCAGGAACAAAAAGTTGCCAACTGGAGGTAAATCCAGGCCTCAACATTCTCTTCCACTAAGTTTATTCTAATCCCAAATTGATTTTTATGCATTTGTTGTATCTTAACCATTTTTTTCCTAGAATTACTCTCAATGTTTTAACCTTCTTCCCAGGAAGTATGCAGAATAAGGAGATTACAGCACGTATGTTTCAACCTGTTTCTATCCTATTTCTGTCATTCTGATATATTCCATTGTAGGCTGAATCAGTAAGGACAGGTTTCCCACATACACTGTGATATGAACTTTCATGCAACAATTTTGTCCATTTCCACTGAACTAAACTTAAAACCTGGCCTTTTCAGTGATGGAAAAATTGGCAGAACTATAATCAGTAGAATATTATATTACAAAGACTATTAAAATTAAACTAACAAGGCACTACAAAGAAACAGTAAAGTTGTCTTGTTATTAAACTCCATGTCTCATGTCTATTTTCCCATAACAATGGAGGAAAGGATATCCCTGACACTATATAAAAAAATTATGTGATCAAGTTCACCAGATATAACTATTATATTTTTACTGACATTTAAGGAATTATAAAATTTAGGATATAATTTTCTCTATCAGGACAACTGGAAGTAAAACTATGGTCACAGGGTGCCTGGGTGGCTCAGTCGATTGACCATTTGACTCTTGATTTTGGCTCAGGTCATGATCTCAGGGTCCTGGCATCAAGCCCCGTGTTAGGCTCTGCACTGAGTGTGGAGCCTGCTTAAGATTCTCTCTGTCTATCTCTGTCTCTTTCTCTTTCTCTTCCCCTATTCCCCTCTCCCCTGCTTGTGCATTCTCTCTCTCTCTAAAAATAAAATAAAACAAATAAAATAAAAATTAAATAAAAGAAATAAAATAAAATAAAATAAAATAAAAATAAAACTATTGTCTCAAAATAAAATTAAATTTTGCTATCAAAATATGAATGCTACATCTCACTTCTGCTATGATAATCTCACGGAAAATTCCCATTTCCCACAATACCAAAATATCAGACAGATGCCTTGGGATGTCTAGAAAGAAAACTAAACTTGAAAAAAAAAAGGAAAAGAAAAGAAAGAAATCATATTCACCTATTTTATTTTTTCATTTACTTTGAAAACATTATATTTTGAGAGTTTTGAAGTAATTTTTTATTAAGTCACTTACATACTGAAATTCCTCTATCTTTTAAAGGTAAAACTGACAAATGAAGTTAGCATAATGGAAAAATAAAACAATGTGTCATCAGTCAAATCATGTAAAATTTTAATTTACAATTATACTTCATTTTATGCATCTGATGCTTCAAAGTAAGAATCAAACTAAATAAAAATATTCACATACTGAACATTTTTTTCATAATTAAGTTGGAAGTATTGCTACTCATAATGGAAGTAGTCTTCAAAGGGAACTAAAATTAAAATATTTCTGCATATATCTCTTTACTCTTCTATAAATATCTACTACTATTGAGTTCTTACTGATTGATTCTGTAACATAATTTCCATTTAACACACACTTGTTTTCATTATGTGCAAAGCTTTTTGTTTAGACAGAAGAGACAATTTCCAACCTCCAGAAAGAGACAGTAAAGAAGACATTTGTATTCAAACTCTACAATAAAAAGTACAATGTTTCATGTGGCATGTTCACAGGCAGGCATCATACCTTCAGGAATAGAAAAGTTATTTTTCTTTATTCTGAATTACTAATTTGAGTTAATCAGCCAGCATATGCTTCACAAATGTATTAAGTCACATATGCACACATCTGCATATACACAACCACAAATACTGAAAAGAGTTTTTAATTTTATTATTTATTTTGAGAGAGACAGAGACAGTGCGACTGGGGGAAGGGCAGAGAGTGAGAGGGAGTGAGAGAATCCCAAGCTGGCTTCCAGCTGCAGAGGCCCCAGCTGTGGGGCCTGAACTCATGAAACCATGAGATCGTGACCTGAGCTGAAACCAAGAGTCAGACACTTAACCGACTGAGCCACCGGTGCCTCGTAAAATTTTTTACTTCTATAATGTTTTATCTGTATAATTTTTATTTTTTTTTCAATGTTTATTCATTTTGAGAGAGACAGAGAAACAGAGTGTGAGTGGAGGAGGGGCAGAGAGAGAGGGAGACACAGAATCTGAAGCAGGTTCCAGGTTCTGAGCTGGCAGTGCAGAGCACGAAGTGGGGCTTGAATTCACGGACTGTGATATTATGACCTGAGCCGAAGTTGAGCGCGTAACTGACTGAGACACCCAAGTGTCCCTATCTATATAATTTTTAAAAAACTTAGAACGTTCTTCCCTTTAATCTAATTGTCTGTACATATTTCCCTTTCCTTCAAATCTATAAGGTGTTGAAAACATGATCTTTTTACTGATTTTATGCACATAACCCCCAAACTACCTAGAATAATGTCTTGTATGTATATATTCTCAATAAAGATTATTATTAAAAATAGTAGAAGTTAAATTTAAAATGAAAATAATGTAATATAATGTAATTCAATATAAGTAAAACTTCTGGGTCAGAAACCAGGGTCTCAGAGTCAATCTGCCCATTTAGGGCAATTGTGCATATTTTTACATTAATTTGCACATGGCAAATTCATTGTTAGATATCATAATCTGTATTTTTTAGTTCTTAGAAGATATGATATTGTTCATATAGTAATAACACCTTTTAATTATAACATTCTAAAATTCTTTGAGTGTCTGAAATAAACTGGCAGAGGCAGAAAAGAAAAGCTCAATAGAAGGAAGATATATTGGCAAAATCTTAAACGCAAGTATACAAGAGAATAGAGGCCTTTTTAATATGAGAGAAAAGTAATAAACTACATTCCTAGAAATCGAAGAACAAATATTTAGAAAAAAAAGGTGAATTTACAAATATTTTACAAATTTACAAATATTTTAAAATATTAAAAGTGTATTCAGTTGAAGATGCCTGATGCCTAATAGTAATTTAAAATATATGTCTAATTCAGTGCTTCTCAAAGCAAGAATAGCACCTGTCACCAAGGAACCCATTAAAAATAAACATTTCTGGTCCCAGCCCAGACCAATGAGCAGAAATCCTTTTATGGGGCTTGGAAAAAATGCATCTGAGGTAAACACCATATACACATTAAGCTATTTTTGTGGTTGTTGTTGTTTGTTTGTTTTAGTATAGTTGACACACAGTTTTACATTACTTTCAGGTGTACAACACGGCCATTCCACAAGTTTATATATTATGCTATGTTCGCCACAAGAGCACCTATCATCTGTTACTATACAATGCTATTATAATATCGTTGACTTTATTCCTTATGGTGCACCTTTTATTCCTGCGACTTACTCGTTCCTTAACTGGAAGCCTGTATCTCCCACTTCCCTTCACCCATTTTGCCCATCTCCCCATCCCCTTTGAGATGCACTGAAAGTGTACATTTGGAAGTAATCCAATGGATAATTCTGTACTGAGCACCTATTTTATCTGTGCCAAACACTGTTCTTGGGACATCTGAGTGGGAAAAAAAATAGGAAAACATCTACACCCTGGTGAAGCTTACATTTTAGAAGGATAGAATCCTGTGCAGAAAAAAGATAGATGAGGCAGTGGTGTGGTTGAAATCGCCAAGACAGAATCAAATTAGATTGGCAAGATTATGGACAAGGGAAGTTGTATAAATGCTTCATGTGTACTGCAGTATAATTAAAATTACTGGACAAAAACAGGTGGAGAAGAGATAGAGAGCAGGAGGTGAGCAAAAAGAGGACAATGCCATAAAATTCAAAAGAGAAAAAATTAAGAACAAAATGAGATGTCTTGGTCCATCTTATCAAAAAATTGTAGGTAGCTAAAAGTGGATACACACTGAGAAAATGTCATTGGTAAGAACAGGATGGTGAAGATAGGGAATGATAATGAAGGGTGATTAAGATGTAAATACACCAAGAGCCCTGACAGTCCTGTTTTGTGCCATCTTTATGAAGGAGTAGCAAATTATATTTGAATGATGATGTGCATCGCCATGTATGAAAATTGGTAGTGTGTGGGGAAAGTGTATGAATGAATAAAATAATAATACCCCAAACACTGGATTTAGATAACTGTCCTCTTTTTTATGGAAGCTTTGCCTAACACAGGAAAGAAATCATGCAGAGATTACACACTGAGACCGCTCTGTTCACCAGATTCTTCCTATCAATAGCATTATCACTGTTAGCAGAAAGGTAAGAATCTGGTATAAAAACACAATTTGGATTTTAATAGCATACAGGGAATATGTGACACACACGGGAGAAAAAAGAGTGTTTGTTGACCAAAGTGTCTACGTTAATGTCATCTTGTCCAACTATAATTTCTTAAGGAAAAAAGGATGCTATTAGAATTGAAATTAAATAGTAAACATCTGCTTTGCCTTCTTGATGTAATTAAAAAGTAAAAAAACTATAATGTACATGCAAATAAAGTGAGATGAAGGGCACCTGGGTGGCTCAGTTGGTTGAGCGCCCAACTTTGGCTCAAGTCATGATCTCATAGTTCATGAGTTTGAGTCCCACGTTGGGTTCTGTGCTCTCAGAGTGGAGCCCACTTCAGATCCTTTGTTCCCTTCTCTCTCTGCACCTCCCCAGCTTTCGCTCTCTCTCTCTAAACAGAAATCTAAAACTAGATTTTTGTTTCTGGGCATCACTGAGCTCATCCTTCCTCAAAGATGTTGCACTTAACTATCAGTGTGATATTAGATGTAAGTTTTTCTAGATGTTCTTTATCAAGTTTAAGAAGTTCCTCTTCATTCCTCGTTTGTTGAGAGCTTTTTATCGTAAATGGGTGCTAGATTTTGTCAAATTCTTTTCCTACCTTAATATTTGTTCTTGCATATTGTCCACTTTTTCCATTAGAGCCCTTAACATTTTAATCATAATTATTTTAAATTCTCTGCTTGCTAAGTCCAAAATCTGGGTCATATTTGATTCTGGTTATGACGTTTGCCTAGTCTCTTTACTCTGTTTCTTAGTCTTGCCTTTTAGCATGCCTTGCAACTTTTTTGTTTTGTTGAGAGTCAGATATGATGCACTGGACAATGGAAAATGAGGAACATGGGCCTGTAGTGTGAGGATTTAGGTTATTCTGACTAGGAGTTCTGCTGTGAATAATGCTTGCTATATAGCTATAGGAGCCAGAAGCATCAAATTCAAGAGGGACTCTTGCTTTTACCTCCACTGATGTTTTTGCATTTTCTTAAGAACTTCTACTCTGATGGCACCTGTTTCATGCAGCTCTTTTGGTCATATTCCATTGTAATTATACTGGAACTCTATTGGTGTGGTGGTAAGGTAATGGGCAAGCGAAGCATCATGTAATTTTGTGATTTGATATTAGTCTTTTAGTGGACCTATGTCTCTCAACTATGACTTGTACAACCTTCTTTCTTTCTTTCTTTCTTTCTTTCTTTCTTTCTTTCTTTCTTTTCTTTTCTTTTCTTTTCTTTCTTTCTTTCTTCCTTTTTCTTTCAGTTCCTCTCCCTCCCTAATCCCCTGAAGTGAGATATGAAGTCTAACAGGGCTGAGACAAAGAAATGCCTTTCCCTCAATTTTGATAAGGACCTGGTAAAGTCTTTTTCCCAGGAGAGTAGGTTTTGTTTTGAAAACAAAAAAAATAAAATAAAATAAAATAAAAAAATAAAGACCTAATAATATTTCACAGTAATTACTTTTTCCATTCTCTTGCCAGAGCCATAAGGGAATCTTTCTCTGATTTTCACTGCAGAACTTGGTGTGGTTCCTGGAGGTTAAAACCTTCAAAATGGGGAACTCCCCTAAATGTGCACCCCCATCCCCATTTCTCTCTCTTATGCCACAATCATCTTCCAGCAATCTGTCAGTGGCATCCTTTATGTGTTCTTACAGATTGGATTAATGGCTCCTGTAGCTACTGCTGCAGCTACTCAAAGCTCTGAATTAGCCCATCTCTCCAAATTTTAGAGTAACAATTTTATCTGAAGGGTCAGTTTTCCTATTGATCAAGAAAAATAACTGATTTTTAGTTTACTTAACTTCTTGCACTTGAAAGAATGGAGTGATGACTTCCAAGCTCTTTACATGTTGAGGCTGAAACTAGGAGTTGTGAGTTACTTTTTAAGTAGTATTTAAATATTACCAGGAAGTAATTTTTTAAGATTAAATATTTTAGAGCAGTTTCCAGTTCATGGCAAAATTGAGAGGAAGGTAAAGAAATTTCCTATAAAATCCCTACCTCCCCACATACATAGACTCCCCCATTATCAATGGCCACCACCAATTGTTACAATTGATGCACTTACATGGACATTATAATCACTAAAATTCGTAATTTACACTAGGGTCTACTCTTGGGGTTGTACATTTTATGGGTTTTGATAAATGTATAATGACTTATATCCACCATTATGGTGTCTTATGGAGCATTTCCAAAGCCCTAAAAATCCTCCATGCTTTGCCTATTTATCCCTCCTGTTCCTCACAAGCAAATATTTTATAATGTAAATTTTTACACTCATGGTCATGTAATTCGGGTTTCTTTATAGAAACAAGAACTAGAATAATTATTCCATTTCTGTAATGCTTGATGTTATGCATCAATTTATTTGCTGATTTACACACCTTATTTATTTAAATCTACTCTGTTTAAAAATTATGCTCCAATGATTTATTTTTCAGATAAACGTTTTCATAAAACCTTGGTCCATTCTCATTATATAGTCATAAGAAAAGTATATTTGACATCCTGAGGCAATTTTGTCATTTTTTTAAAGAGTAAATTTGAAGAAAAAGAAACAACTCCGTCACACAAATATGCTTCTAGCAAGGATTGCACAGTTTTTTCTTGTTCCCATATTTTTCAAATAAAATGAAACAATTTACAAAAACATGTTTGGGTAACAGCTGCTCTCTTCAACTTGTATAGTATGAAACAAAGGGTGTGCTAGAGTATTTCCCATTAATTGTTTCCATTGTGTGCGAATTACCCTGAATATCCAATACATTTTATTCCTCAGTCTCTGATTAAAACCAAAGCAGCTAAAGTTTGTGGGCCATCATTTTCTATGCTACATTTAATATGCAAACTAATTTTGAAAGGCATGAGGCACCTGCACCACAGATTTCAAAGGAATTTGCATAATAAATACAGTACAGACTTAAAGCTTGCCTTGTAGAGGACAATGACAGATGTGTAAGCAGTTTTGTGTGAGAGTCCTGCATAGCAAAATTTGCTTTAGAGTTGAATTTCAGGGTCAGGGTAGGACAAGCAATCTATTACAGGATAAACATTTTATGTAAGTAAACATCCTATATTGAAGTACCCAAGGCTTATTCCCCATGCAAACTGGGGAATTGCTTTTCTCCTATCAACAAATCTTGGATTCCCTCCTGGAATATATGACTGGCTCAAATCTAAAGACAAGAACCTGTAACCTCTTTGCAACATTGCAAGAGAAAGATCATTAAATTCTGATATATCTTTTTTTTCCATTTAGTTTAATTATCATGTTTACTGTTATTTAATCTCCCAGAAAATTATATTAATCTTTTTGTATATATGTGATTGTGATGGCCATAAATATAAATAAGCCAATAAAAATATTACCAATCAATAGGAAATTATCCTGTTTATAAATTTACTATATCTACTAGTTTTTCTTCCCACCAGAACTATGATAATGCACAAAACTAATTGGGTAACAAAGTTAACTTTCTGGGATAGCTCAAAGGAAAATTTTCTCTCAAAAGTGATTTGTAAAGTGGTTGATTTGTGGTTCAGAGATTTATTAGACACATTTTTATAGGCATTGAACACCTGAAATAAAGCATAAACAAAGCCCTACATCTGCCTAATGGTAGCTCCAGGTAGATAATAAATTATAGTCAGAAGAACTGTGGAAGAAAACTTGCTTTTCTGGAATAATGTCCACACAGATTGTACTTTAGTGATGTTTTACAAGTAGAATTTTCATCATAGTACAGAAGCCTCTTTCTACATACCTGTCTCCTAGAAACCCACAACAAGTGGGAGAAGATAAATCAAAGTGTACCTGTTTTACGTGTCTGATAGTGTGTGAAGTGGCATAACAACACTTAAAGGTAGAGTGAGATGAGTTAAAGATCTATACTACAAATCCTAAAGCAGCTATTAAGGTGAAAAAGCAAAAGTTACATGTAAGCCAAAAAAAAAAAAAGAAAGAAAGAAATTATTAGTCAAAGAGAGTCGATCAAAGAGAAGGCAGAAAAAGAATAGTAACAGAGAAACAAAAGAGATGGAACAAACAGGAAAAACAAAAAGTCAAGCTGAAAGTTTCAAATCTAAACATATAATAATCAAATTAAGTGCAAATTATGTAAAATTACACAGGAAGTTCAGGTTGTTTTTATACATAGGACAGCAGACAGTTTTTGCTCAGCAACTTAAGGCAGCCCCAGTATACAATTTCTTATAAATTCCACAAAAACTAAGTTCTTAGGTACAGGATATATTGGTGGTATATTAATCAAGTTCTTTGATTAATATGTCTTTTCCTCTCTTTTTCCTTTCCCCACATGGATAAAATGCTTTTAAGCAATGACCTAGCCAAACAGCAAGTAAACAAACAATTTAATTAAATGATCTAAATCATTAGCCCATAGCAAATTCAGAATAATGAGATGATGCCTGTACAAGAACATTTCAAGACTGTCATTAATTTCTACTCACCTCAGAGTCTTTTTTTGTGGTCCATTGGTCACCGAGCTAAGATATGAACACCATCTGTAAGAGCATGATACTTAATATTGGAGCAACTTTAGCTTTACCTTCGTAATTATACAATTTAGTAAAGGATGATGGAAAGTAAGGTAAAAGAAAATGGACTGACACTATAAATAAAATACTTACTTCTAAGTACATACAACATACTATTTTAAAAGTAACAATATCAGATGGGGGTATGATATCGAAGTAAGCTTATTTTAACAAATATTTGATTGTACTGAGCATTTGTAATAAATAGAATGTCAAGAGACTCCCACGTTGGTTTGGCACTGAATCGAATAGTTTGAATGTTTGGAGTAGGTGAGTAGCAACTTTCACGACAGAGTTGGATCACATAATGATGAAGCTATTTTCTATGAGATTCTATGACTATCTGCATAAAATTCAAAGCCATGCAGTGTTCCACAAGGAAGAGCTTGCTCACATTGTTCATACTTTTCCCACAGCATCCCATAACACTACTCTTCCCCAGACACCCGGAGCACTGGCCTTTCTTCAGTCTTTCATTGCATCTTGAGCACCTTGAACTTGACATGTCTGCCTGAAATACACCTCTCTGAGATTTTCCCATTTTTAACTCTTCTCCCTCCAGTCCCAGCTCAAACACTGCTCTTCATAGGGATCATCTCCGTGCTGCCTAAATAAGTTTCACCACCATTGTTCTTCTTACATTACCCTATTTTATTTTATCAGTATATTCACTTCTATTTGAGTGATATTTACTTTGGAGAGATATTTTTACTCACTAGAAAGAAAGCACCCATAAAATAAAGTCTCCTACACTTTCACCAAGCACTTAAAACAGTGCTTGGCATCGAGTCAATAACAAATAAATGTTCAGTGAATGAGTCATTAGCTACAGTCTCTAGCATTTTAGGATTTGGGAAATGTATAATAAATTATTAATTTGGGGAATATCTTTTAAACCCTGGAAATACACATAAAAGTTAAAGAAAAATGTTCATTCACAGATGGACCACTATGCCCGAAATATTCTATCCTTCCAGAAAAGTAATTAGCATGCAGTCATGTCCACATTCATTTCAGTTTAAAGAGGACAGAAAAGATCATCTACTTTGAAGCATCTCCAAAGCCACTTAGGATATTATGTTATTTATGTCTACAATATATAATTATGCAAGAATAGGCAGAAACCCAGTTTGCCTTTAGAGTCTGACAGAAAATAAAGTGTCTCAAATCTGTGAAAATCAGTATATTGGTGTCTATCACTGAAATTCCTGAAGATAATTGGTAGCTAGCAAACCCTGGAAAATAAAACAAAAATTCACTCTAAACTTTCAGTTAAAGAATATCAGTAATAAGAAATGTGGAAGAAATTCACATGTAAGAATTTTGAATCCAAATATTTTAGGTAAAATCACTCCTCGGCCTTTTGGCTAAGATCAAGTGCAAATATTTTAGGTAAAACATACATACGTAAAACCTAAATATGTGTGCATTTATGCCCAGTCCCTAAAAACTCCTAGCATAATAAGAAACAAAGACAGTGTGCCTTAAATTAACAATCATGCTCTTCTATGACTATAGGTTTATGTCATGCTAATACATGTAAAACAAATTTTAAATGCATTGCAGTGCAACAATGGATTGAGCTTGAAAATATATTTGCATCATAAATCATGGAATTTTAAGTGAAAATGCAGAAAGCCTGAATCACCTGGATATGTTTTAGCTCTATATTTAATTTCAATTTTGTGCATATTGATGATTCAAATTAAAAAATGTAAAATCTTTCCTTGTGCATTGCTATTAAAATTACTTTCATACAAGCATGAGTATGTATGCATATTCTGTTGTGTGTGATTTATTTTATCTCTTATTGAGGAAGCTTAAAAGTCATTGCATGGGTTGAAAGGTCAAGTGAAATAGTTACATATTTGTGCCATGGTATATACCATTACAGACAATTTTTACAGCCAAAACCATTTGAATGATACAATTCAAAGAATTGAGTGATAGCGTGATTCTGCAATGATATAAGATATTTGACTTTTTCAGGAGAAAGCATAGTAAAACATCTGGACATTAAAATGAAACAAATTATTTGTCAATGCAAGTAGCTCTTAACTAAAATCAAATGAAATTAAAAGGATACTAAAATAGTTGACATGTTTTTACTGAAATCTGATGATTTTAAGCATAATAAAATGAAAAAGAGAGGAAAAAATTAAAAGTGTCTCTACTTAAGTATAAAATTACATCCTAGGCATGCAGACCAAGCTTTATCATTTGGGTTACATTTGAATAAATAAGTATTTCTAAAATTAACTCTTCAATTCTTGGTGTTCCTGTAACTGAAAGTAGAAGTTTTGATTGTTTTCTGACTTGGTACAAACTAATGATTTACCAGATTAAAATGAAATATTACAACAGAGTCACTGAGGCAAACCTTCTGGTATCTCATTTCAGAGAATGTGGATGGTAGTTATTTTTTAAAAATTCCATTGTATTGAACTAAAAGGTAAAATAATTGATATGTATATCTGACTGAAAACTGTCAACTTCTGGGGGTCAAGGTGGAGTCTTTGGTTATCAGTGCCAGGAACAATCAATAATTTAAACAGCAGTACATAACTATAATTGGAATTTCCAGTTTTGTGAAAACTTAACTTATTATGTAAAGAACTCACCTCTAAAATATTTACCCGTGTTTGTCTTTTTTGTTGAGTACTAAGCTATTTTGAACGACTAAATTTCAATCGTTCAAACATAATTCCGCATTTTATAAAATAGATACAGGATATAAAATGATGTTAGATCAAAGGCAAAAAATAATAGATGATTGGACAAATAAAGCTGGTGGTAAAAATACCAGCACATAAAGAAGTAATATCGAAATGTAAGAAAAGTTTTCACTTAGGAGCTAGTGAAGGGACGTAACTTATTTTAGAATCATAATAACGTAATGTTAAGCAGCATTCTAGGATTATGAAAATAAATGACTCCAAAACTATACATTTTTCCAGAAACAAAAATCTGGCAATTATGTAATGTGTTTTACAAGCAACACTTAAATACAAGAATGACTAATGTAAGAGAAACATGTGGAAAGCAATTGTTCATAACAGACATTTAAAAACTGATGAAAATAATAATGATCAAGCATGAGAATTTTGGTACACAATTATTTTTAAGAAGAAAAAACAATGGCATTGTAAAAATGCAGTTTCGTTTTTTTAATAGGTTTTTCCAGAGGTATTCGCTTTGCTTCAGAAAAATCTAAGTGTGTGTGTCAGATAAAGAGAGATTATTCTAATTTAGGCAGGGATATTTGGTAATTTGTAGAAAGCAAAATACTTTCTGTTTAAATTATTGTTGAGAACTTAAAACAAACTGGGAACTTCATCAAACACAAAGATGATACACAAGCTTTCATTTTGAACAACCAGTATTGTCTCATTAGTGTACTTTGAGAATAGCTAAGAGAATGCGGGTAAGATTTGTATAAAAACTATTGCAACTAATCTTGACATCTCTGGAATATTTTGAAAAGCAATGATACTCAAGCATGTCTGTGACTTGAAGAAGTTAAAAATAACTTTAGGTGTTTTTCACTATCCCATTTCTAACACATACACACAAACACACATACTTTCTTTTATTTCCACTGAGAGTGACCCAACAGTGATTAAGTGGAAGAGAATAAGAAGGAAGTAAACATTTGGAGGTGAGAATTTTAATATGTAATAAATCATTTTATGTTTAAAGTAATAGTTACATGTATGTCCTGTATCATAATACTAATTTTTCGCCAAGAGGAATTTATAGATTTGGAAGTTAGAGAAATTCCCCAAGGTAGGCATCCATCTATGGACATCTATAAACTTACACAGTCTTCCCATTATATCAGATTGCCTTACCATTAGCCTTACACTAAAAGAATAATTTGATTTTCTTTTTGTTTAACAATACTAACTTTCTTTAAAGTTCTTTAAATTATTTTTAAATACACCCATTATATAAGCTCAAATCACAGAGTAATGGATTGTGTGAACTAAAAAGTGAAAAGCCCTATAATTCTATCATCATGAAATATATTTTGGAGAAAAGTTTTGACATTTTTTTACATATGTATGATTATATATTTGCATATTCACACACAGAGAATCACTATTTTTAAAACTCAGATTAAATTATAGTCTAACGTGTCTTGTTTTCTTAGTATAACAATATATAAAGCACTTATCTCTAAGACACTGCATGCAGGAACAACTCATTCTTTCTCATCTTTAGTGATATCGTTATAAGACTCAACAACAAGTGAAATCATCTGTCACCTTCTGTTGCTTGTTTTTTTGCTCAATTTTACTTACCTATCAAATCTATCAAGTGTAAGTACAAAATAGATTAGGTTTTACAAAGAGATACCATCCTATAACAACTACCAAACTCATGAGATAGAATGCTTTCAAAACTCAAAAAAGTTTCCTCTTGCTTTTTTGAGTCCTCTCCTCGTACTACTTGGCCTGTGATAACACTGCTCTACCATCTATCATTAAAATTTTGTCTTTCCTAGAATGTCTGATAAATGGTATTATATACCATATGGTCTTTTGTAATTGGCTTCTTTCACTTAGTACGATGTTTTTGAGATGTACCCACGTTTTTGGAGAATCAGTAATTTATTCCCTTAAATTTCTGAATGGTATTCCATTGTATGGGCAGTCTATACATTGGTTCAGTAGCATAAAAATTCCAGCTACTTTACAACTTTAACCCTAACAAAACTTGGTATTGTTAGTGTTTTTAATTGTAGTCATTCTAGCAAAAAGTGTAGTGGTATTTCACTGTGGTTTCAATTTTTATTTTCCTAAAGATTAATTATTGGAGGAGCTTTTTAGTGATTATGCCTTCTACATATCTTCCGTAGAATGTCTTGTCAAACATTCCCCTATTTATATTTATTGAATTGTTTTCCTTATTATTATTGATTTGTAGGAGTTTGTTATATATTCTCGATACAACTCTTCATCAAATATGTGTTTTTCAAATACATTCTTCCAATGTGGCTGAATTTTTCATGTTCAAAACACTGTCTTTTGAAAAGAAAATAGTGTTTAATTTTTCTGAATTTCCACGTACACATTTATTTATTATCCAATTATACTGGTTAGGATTAGAAGTATTGTGTGTGGCTCTCTTCTCCCTTTTTCCAATCTTTAAGAGAATGTGTTCAGTTTTTCACTATTAAGAATGATGGTGGGTGCCTGAGTGGCTCAATCTGTTGAGCGTGGGACTTCGGCTTAGGTCATGATCTCACGGTTTATGAGTTCAAACCCCAATGAGCCTCTCTGCACAGAGCCCTCTTTGGAACCTCTGTCTCCCTTTCTCTCTGCCCCTACCCTGCTTGTGCTCGCTCTCAAAAACAAACAAACAAACAAACAAACAAACAAACAGAATGATGTTAATTGTAAGCTTTTGTAGATGGTCTTTACTTGGTTGAGAAATTTCTTTTTTATTTTTAGGTAGCTGAAATTTTTAGTCAAAATTAATGAGGGGCACCTGGGTGGCTGAGTCAGTTAAGTGTCTGACTTTAGTTTCGGCTCAGGTTGTGGTCTCATGGTTCGCGAGTTCAAGCCTCACATCAGGCTCTGTGCTGATAGCTGCTTGGGATTCTCTCTCTCCTTCTCTGTCTGCCCCTCCTCCTCTTGCTTTCTTTGTCTTTCTCTATCAAAAATAAATTAAAAAAAAATTTTAAAGTAAAAGAAATGGATGAAATTTTTTCAAATGCTTTTTCTGCATCCACTGGGATGACTGTTTTGTTGTTGTTGTTTTGTTTTGTTTTTTAGTTTCCAGTTTTTTTGTGTGTAGCTTCATAATATAGCAGCAGAATGATGCCAGTCTTATGGATAGAATTGGGCATTGTTCTCTCATCTTTGAGATTTTGAAATGTTTTGTGTAAAATTGGTATTGTTTATTCCAAAATTTTGTAGAATTCACAAGTGAAGCTCTCTAGACATGTGCATATTTAATAGATGGCATTCACTTCTTGAGTAATCTTTGTTAATTTGTATATTTTAGGGAATTCACCATTTTACCTAATTTGTGGGATATATTGACATAAGTTTTTGATAATATGCCATTACACTTTTAATACCTGTAGGATCTGCAATGAAGTAATCTCTCTTATTCCTTACATGGTAATTTGTGTTTTGCCTGCCTGCCTACCATCCTTTTTGCTTTCCTTCCTCCCTTCCTTCCTTCCTTCCTTCCTTCCTTCCTTCTTTTTTTCCCATATCTTCTCCTCGTTCCCTCTTGTTTCATCTGTCTGGCCAGAGTTTCGTCAATTTTTTTTTTGTAACTTTCAGAAAATTGTCTTTTGAATTCATTGATTTCTCTCTTTTCCTGTTTTCTATTTCTGATTTTCTGCTATTTTCATTATTTACTGCCTTCTCCTTGTTTTGGATTTAATTGGCACTTCTTTTTTAAGTATATTAAGATAGAAGCTTAGATAAGATGAGACCTTTCCTTGTTAATATATCTTTTCCAAAGCTCTGCTTTAGTTGCTTTTCATATATGATTAATTAATATAATATAGTTTTTAGTATAATTACAGCGTTCACAGAGATGTGCAATCATCGTATAATCTATGTTTAGAACGTTTCATCACAGAAAGAAACCCCATACTCATTTGGAGTGACTCCACATTATCCATGTACCCCAGCTGTAAGCAACAGCTAATCTATTTCCTAATCTCTTTAGATTTGTCTATTCTGGAAATTTCATGTAAATGTAACCATGTGAGTATGACTTCTTTAATTTTGCAAAACGTTTTCAATGTTCATCTGCATTTTAACCTATAACAATATCTCACTCCATTTTATTGCCAAATAATATTCCATCCTATGGTATACTCCAAAACTCCTTCCAGTTGCTTTGTCTGCTCAGGCACCACTAGTCAGTTATGGCAGTCAGAAATCACTGGGCAATTTTCTGACAGATACTTGCCAATACTAATAGAGTATCATGCTATGGCTGGAACTGGGTATCAGAATTCAGAAAGGAAGTTACAACCAAACGAAAACTCTGATCATGCTTTTCGTCTGTAATAGTGGGTCTGTTGGTTACTTTAATTCATATATTGTCTGTATGAATAAGGATGGGTAAATTAGAGCTATACTCATCTTTTGTCATGTTAAGAAATTTTAAAATAATTATGGGACGTGTTACTGATCATGATTTGTTTTTATTTGTATTTTTCTGCTTCTTAGATGAATATATGCTCATTAGAAATATATATATTCATGTATATGTATTTTTTTTTGGTCAAAAGTCACAACTTTATTTAAGGCTACCTCAACCTGTGTTTGCTAAATAGGGGAGATGTATTTTTTGTCCAGATGCTACTGAAATGTCAAGTTCTCTTGAAGCACGTAGAGTGTTGCATAACTAAAGAGTTAAAAATATTAAGTATGATATTTATTATAAACTTCTCACAATATGGATCTCTAAATGATTAATAAATAATTTTTACATCTGACTATTCCACTGAGAAAATCCAAAACTCAGAATTATTTTTATAATTGTCATGAGTCATGGTAAAAGTTTATCCTAAAAGATACTAGCTGCAATGGGTCTAAATGGCCTTAAAGGACATAATATCTAGTTGCAGTATACATACTGATTTGGGTCCCAATTCACACATACCACTGTCAAAGGAACAAACAAATAAATGAATGGCTAAAAACATTTATGAGACATTCAAAGACATATAAGTACATAAGGATTTACTGAGTAGTTGATAGCATTAAGAAATAATTATTGATTTTCAGATGTGATAACAGTATTGTAGTTATGTAGTATTTTATAAAGTGTCCATGATTTTAGGAATCTATGTAAGAACTTTTATAGGTAAAATGCTGTGATGTCTAGTATTGCTTCAAATACTTTGAAATGGAAGAATATTGGGTTATAGGTAAAACAAATTGACCATATATTAATTATAGAAAGGAGATGATGGGTATGTCCAGTTAGTTCTTTTATCCTCTCTACTTTTTTTAAATATTTTTAAACATTTCCTAAGTAAACAGATATTTTTAAAAAAAACATTTCTAAAAGTGTGAGGTTCAAATGAATAAAATGTCAACATTTACCTATTAAGAGTTGAAACTCATAATGTTTGGGTGCCAGGGTGGCTCAGTCAGTTAAACATCTGACTCTTGGTTTTGGCTCAGGTCACAATCTCATGGTTCATGAGTTTGAGCCTCTCGGTGGACTCTGCACTGACAGTGCAGGGCCTGCTTGAGATTCCCTCCTCCACCCCCTCTCTCTCTATCTCAAAATAAATAAATAAACTTTAATAAAAATAAAATAAAATGGAGATTATGAAATTCCTAATGCTTGACAGAAAATATGTTCTAATTATATATGTACTATATAATCAAATAAGCTATTCCTGATGTGTGTATTATGAATAAATCTCCTATAGTGAATATATATATGTTTACTGAATCTGATCTGAATTCTACTCTTTAACTTCATTTTTAGTATATCCTTTAATTTACTATATATTGTTGACCCTTGAAAAACATGAGTTCAAAGTGTGTTGGCCCACTTATAGGTATTTTTTTCAATAAATACATTACAGAACTATGGATGTATTTTCTCTTCTTTATAACTTTCTTAATATATTTTCTCTAACTTACTTTATTGCAAAAATATTGTAATAATACATATAACATACAGAACATATGTTTATGAACTGTTTATGTTACCAGTAAGGCTTCTGGTCAACAGTAGGCTATTAGTAGTTAAGTGTGTAGGGAGTCAAAAGTTATAGGTAGATTTTCAACCATGTTGGGGGTTGGTGCCCTAACACCTGTGTTGTTCAAGGGTGAACAAAAACAGTAAGTGATCTACTGTGAGGGTAAAGAGAGATTGAAGTGAGTGTATTGATCCACTCTGTCCTGACTAGCACAAGAAACACAGTGTTTCTGAAGATTTCAGTGATCCAAATGATAAGCATAACTATCATACTTTTTAGCTACAACTCACAGACAAGTAAGTGACAGTGAACATCATCCCTTCCCTATACGGTTGCTCTTTTAAAAGATTTACCATTGCCTGCCTGGCTCAGTCAGTAGAATAGGCAACTCTTGATCTCAGGGTCATGAGTTCAAGTCCCACATAGGGCATGGAGCCTACTTAAAAAATAAAAATTAAATAAATAAAATAAAGATCTGCCATTACATGTCTCCTTCTCTAATATGTAATACCAGTCAATCAATCATTTGAAATAATTTGATTTACAAAACAGGAAACAGTGGGAACAAACTGCCAGAAGTATGGTCTGGTTACTTTGGAGCATTGTTTTTTTTGTTGTTGGAATTTTTTTTTATTTTTTTATTTATTTATTTTTTTAAATTTTTTTTCAACGTTTTTTATTTATTTTTGGGACAGAGAGAGACAGAGCATGAATGGGTGAGGGGCAGAGAGAGAGGGAGACACAGAATCGGAAACAGGCTCCAGGCTCTGAGCCATCAGCCCAGAGCCTGACGCGGGGCTCGAACTCACGGACCGCGAGATCGTGACCTGGCTGAAGTCGGACGCTTAACCGACTGCGCCACCCAGGCGCCCCTGGATTTTTTTTTTTAAACTAATGTTGACTGTTTTGTGCATGAAAGAAAGACATTTCATGTACAACCAACAACTGAAAGTGCATCAATTTAACTATAGTGTTAAATTTTGTAGTTTTCTACCATATCTGAAACCTTTCAAAAATACAGTAAAACCTTCTGCGAGTATTCTGCAAGACGAGCAAACATTTTTAATAAATTTTAACTTGGTAAATGAGTGATGTCTTGCAATCTGAGTAGTGGGTGACCCTGAACATCACATGATCACAACTGAGCCAATGGTTCTTGAAATTCTCTTTGATATACAAGTTATTTGGATTATAAGCATATTTCTGGAATGAATTATGTTCACGAACCAAGGTTTTACTGTGTAAGATTGTTTATTGAGTCTGTTGAGTGCAAACATTTGCTCCTGGGTCTGTTGAATCACAGGTCTTGGAGCATGTTGTATTTACTGTAAAAGAAAGCCTAGACTCCTCTGCTTTCAACTCTGAGTAGTACAGCTGTACTGTAGGGAGAGTTCTTAGTTTGCTGTTAGCAGTGTGGTGTGGGCAGTGGCACTTCTCCTGACAAACTCAATGTCATTAGGTACATAACTCTTAATTACAAAAAATCATCGTGGAGCTACAAACCTATAGGGAAATTAAAAGATCTATAGCAGAAAACGCTGAGAGGGAGCTACTTTACACAAATTAAATTGACTTATGTTACCCAAACAGTCCTGATGATTTGGAAAGTCTGTCTTTTTAGCCTTGCAGACTAGTTGTAACTTTATAGTTCATTAACTTACGAGGTATAGGCATGTCCAAACTCAAAAATGCAAAGAGCGACTTATTAAGAGATTGAAGAAAATCACGGTGGATTGACTTAATTTTAAGTAGACTGGATTTCTTGAAAAAAAAAAACAAAACAAAACAAAATAAAACTTCACAAATGTACACACTTTCTCTTCCCAACTTGTTCTCAGATTTTCTTTGCCGTTCAAATTTCAAGTATTTTTGAATATTTAGAAATAAAATTTTCCCTCAACTCAAAGAATAAAGTTTATTTTTTAAAAAATTTATTTATTTGGGGAGAGAGAGAGAACAAGTGGAGGCGGGGCAGAGACAGAGGGAGAGAGAGAATCCCAAGCAGGTTCCTCATTGTCAGCTCAGAGCCTGACTCGGGGTTCAGACCCATAAACCGTGAAATCATGACCTGAGCAGAAACCAAGAGTCAGACACTTAACCAATGAGCCACCCAGGAACCCCAAAGAATAAAGTTTCTGTTTGACATCAAAAGAGTCCTGCAAATAATATTTTGTTTTAAAGTCACAAAATAAAGTGAAAAGTTAGTAGTTTTTGATATGCATTTTCTTCATGCTATCAAGTTTAGTTTTATGGACCTGAATACAATTATAATACCATTCTTGATCACTTGCCACACTGGTGAGGGATGTATAAATCTAAGTGATAGTCTACTCTTTAAGAGAAAAAGCACATATGTAGCACATTTATCCATGATAGGAAAATTGAACTATTAGGGGAAAGAGAGAAAAAGTGGTATGAGCCCTAGGGCTTAGGACAAGGAAGGGTATGAAAATTTAATTCTAAAAGTGTATAAGGGAAACATGAACAAAATGAATATGATTCAAGATTTATGGAAAGAAGAACTATGTATTTATGGGGCTCTGTGAAATTTGTGAACAGTCTTGTGCCAAGTGTTTTGGGCATTCAAGGGACCCACAATGGAAAGATGAGCTCCTGATATTAATAGGTAATAAAATATATTTTAAAAATACACTAGGTCACCTGAGTGGCTCAGTCAGTAAAGCTTCTGACTTCGGCTCAGGTCATGATCTGATGTCAGCTCTGAGCTGACAGCTCAGAGCCTGGAGCCGGCTTCGTATTTTGTGTCTCCCTGTCTCTCTGTCCTTCCCCACTCATGCCCTCTCTCTCTCTCTCTCTCTCTCTCTCTCTCTCTCTCTCTCAAAAATAAATAAACATTAAAAAAATTTAAAAATACATAAATGACTGAAGTAGAAGAGTGAACTAGTTTTAAAAAGATGGATTCAAGTCCTGAAAAGTTCTAGGTCTTGGTCTTAAGAGTCAACTCCACCAAGCTACTTGTAGAAACTTACTGGCACTACTCATCATTAAAAGAGAGAACATATGAGTGAATAGCATAGCATAGTTGAGAATCAAGTTGTTTGCGAAAAGTGGTAGAGATGGGTTGGAAGTTTCCTGAAATGTCTGAAATGCTTTTCTTAGCAATGTCTACTCAGTGTCATAATCATTCTTAAAATCCAGCTCAAATATCAGCATATCTGGCACCTGGGTTGCTCAGTCGGTTAAGCATCCGACTTCAGCTCAGGTCATGATCTCCCTGTTCGTGAGTTTGAGCCCCACTTTGGGCTCTGTGCTGACAGCTCAGAGCCTGGAGCCTGCTTCTGATTCTGTGTGTGTGTGACTCTGCCCCTCCCCAGCTTGCACTCTGTCTCTATTTCTCTTTCAAAAACAAGTAAAACCTTAAAAAAATTATCACCACATCTATGAAGCATTTGCTTTTTCACCAGAGGCTTGTTTTTTGCTCACCCTTCAGTATTTCCATCACTCTTTTTCCCTTTGGGCTACCATTTGTTCACATCTTTTCTTTGCCCTGGACTATGAACTCTTCAAGATTGGAAACATCTATTTAATCACCCCCACCACAAATTCACACACATAATCAATAGCATATCTAGGAAAGACTAATTCCTAGCAACATAGATATTTGCCGGATAAATTTAAAAAATAAATAAATTGTATGTTTGCAAAATTTAACATTAAAAGATAAGGTCAAAGTTCAGGTTACTTATACTTGATTTTTGTAGCTTACACAATTATGGAGTTTGGAGGCCTTCTCTTAATATTTCCCCCAAACATCCCTGCAACCCTGAGAATATTAGTTGCCAACCATAATTACAAATAGTAAAAATAGTGTATCCTTATCCATACTGTAAATGAATGCTATTCACCTGCAACTGAACAATGTGGAGAAAAATTAGAGTTAGGCAATTTCTTTTTTTTTTTTAATGTTTACTTATTTAGTTTGGAAGGGGATGGAGAGGGACAGAAAGAGTGGGAGAGAGAGAGAATTCCAAGTAGGCTCCATGCTGAGCTTACCACAGGCTGGAGCTTAACCCCTGAGATCATGATGTGACCCGAAATCAAGAGTTGGACGCTTACCAACTGAGCCACCCAGGCGCCCCTAAGAGTTCGATAATTTCTGAGACTGTTTGGATATGCACATAGTGACAGCCACATTACAAATTATGAGAGATAATAAAATGTTGAACTCTTTTTGTGTGTAGGAACTAAAGATTCCTTCAGTTAAAAGAAGTCTTGTATGATCTCTGACTCAACTCTCTTTACTAAGTGCACTTTTGAGATTAAGTTATATAAGTATGCATCTTTTTTTCTCACAATATTATAAATTCCTCAACAGCAGGAGATGTCTTTAATATGTACAACCACCACCTATGTTAGTATTATATACCCTAAATTCGCTCATATTTTTTTAAATTGTTGCCCCTTCTTTTTTCATGATTTCTAGTTGTTTTGAAACAATGCTTATAAACTCAAATGGGTCTTTGGAATCAAATCACATTCAGCTTCTCTAGGCCCATCAAGACCGACATTTAACATTTCTCTCATTTTCAACAAGCTCTTCTTACAAATATGCCCATTTTGCGCATCACCTAGTTCCATTGCCATTCCCCTTTAGAAGTCTTTCTCACTGGTTTTCCTTACATTAAAATTCTATATATTTGCATTACTTGTACTAAAAAATGTAGAACATAATTTTTAATATGTTCAGTTATCTGCCCTCATTATTGACCATATGAAACTATCATTCCTCCCCACAAAAAGCAGATACAAAGTAAGAGCAGTACCCTCAGCATATAGATTGGCTACGACAGCTGACAAACAGGCTCTGGGAAGGTTTCGTAGAGGAGGTCAAAGCACATTACTATGGTAGAATCGCTGGCTGGGAAAGTTGATGCTAAAAACTATCTGTTAAGTCCTGTCTTCTTTCACTAGATCATAAGTACTTCAGGGACAAGGAGAACAAGGGCTATGTCTTTTTCATTTCCAGTCATCCACGAGTCACACAGTGCTTGCAATACAAAAGATGTAGAAGACAAATTTGTCGAATGAAACTGTTGAACTAAGAATAGGCAGGAGGTTGTAACATGAAGGGATTTGTCTGACATACAAAAGAGTGTGATTGAGCAGGTACTGAGAGCCAGTGAAGAAAAGAGACTCACGAGAAAGGTGACAACATGGCACAGTGCTGCAGAAAATTAAAGTAGAAGGAAAATAAAAAAAGAACTGGATTTTGTCATTGCAGTTTGGGTGTATTGTTATCTGTTAATTGGCCACGTGTGTTTCCTAGTCTTTAAAATACATGTTTATATTGTTCATCAATTTTCCTCCCCAGTCCTTTATACTGGTTTATTGATTTGTGGAAATTCTCTAAGATACTCCTGTTATGAATCTTTTGTTGGTTTTGTCTATTTACATACCACTCCCAGTTCATAACCTATAACTTGCTGTCTTTGAGTTTAATTTTAATATGGTCAAACTTATGACACCTTTCTTTCACATCTTACTCACGAAATTATTTCCTACAATAGGTCCAATAACTATTCACCTACATTTCCTAGCTGTTTTAAGCTATTGTTTTTGCCAGACAACACTTGATTTCATCTGGATTTGAAATTATTTATTTCTGTATCTCTATTTAAGTATCTTGGGAGTAAAATTATGGAGAGTAAAACTGAAGAAATCTATTAGTGTTTAATTAAAATAATGTTTTAGAAATACACAAACTTCATCTGAGGTAAATGAGGCTTGCACAATAAAGCAAATTCAAAATAAAAAGTGAAGTTCAGATTAACACCAACAGGTGTTTATAAGACATAACTGAAAGTAAACATTTGGTTCTTTGTATAATTTTGATCACAGAAACATATTTTCTATACATTTGGAAGAAAATCAACTAGCCTGAGAGTTGTTACCTAGAAAGAAGTACACAGTTTCTAAGGATGATCTCTGCAGGCTAGCTTGTGTTAAACTCAAGTTATAATCCCATTAATGACATGTAAATAAATGATGGAGGAATAAGACTAATTTGAGAGTGATTGTAGGCAGTTCTTTGATACAGATAGTCCCAGAAAGACTGGTTAAAAATGTAAGTGGAGGCAAAATAGGGATATTTTGTAAATATGTATTTCTAAACATGAGTATTTTTGAAATTTTGGGGGATTCTATAACACAATTGGTTTTTCTGTTGACTCTAGATAGATCAGTGATATTAATAAATTAAATAATTGTATATCAATTTTGTTTTATTTTATTATCAATTAGTATGGATGCATGAGGAAAAACATGATGGGGAAAAGGCAAAGTTCACCGTCTGTCCTGAGTGAGGTTGGAGGTAGCTGGCCTGGATGGGGGAGAAGGAACCCACTTGGATGGCATGTGTCTTCATTTGTTCTCCTGGCCATTCCCAGTCCAGAGGACAAGGATTGTTGCAAAGAGAAAAATTTTTCCTCTTTCTCTGTCTCCCTTTCTCAACCATCTCCAAATTCAAACTTTTACAGTACAACCGTCAGACTCAGGTGAGGATGAAGGTAAAAGGCAGGAACTATTAGAAAGAAAAGTGCCGTAAATATCTGGTCTGTTTTTTGTTTTTGTTTTTTTGTTTGTTTGTTTTTGTGTTTTAATGCCTTTAATTTTTAATATTTATATTTTGATATAATATTGACTATAATTTCAAGTGTTTGTTCATTTAAGGGTAACCACTAGCATAACATAAGGAGGCTTTCAAATTTAGAGGCAATGTAGGATACTGATTAAGACTGTGGTCTCTGGAACCTCACTCTCTGATGAGGTAAGTAACTTGGACATGTTTGTGCAATGCCTTGCCTCAGGTTTCCTATCTGTATAATGTGGGTAATGACAGCCACCTCGTAGCATTATTGTGAACATCAAATGAGTTGATAAGTGCAAAGAACTCAGAACAGTGCTTGGCATTAATTAATAACTATTAGAATATCCAAACATATAACAGAATAACAAAAGGGAATGATTTGATCAATTAAACTAAAATAAAGAGAGGGGAAAGAAAGAAAAAAGATGATCACACTAATTTTAGTTAAGAAAGCAGGATGCAAACAAAATATCTTAATAAGAATGATAAATATTAATAGATTACATGTTCCTAATAGTTATTTGTCTTTTGATTTATTATTTTCATAAATATTTTGTGAAATTTATATTATATATGAACATTTTAAGCATTATGGTATAAAGGTGACCACATTACACAGAAAAATTTCTCATCATGGTGGAATTGCGGATTTAATGAAGGACACAGAATTGTGCTATCCAATATGGAAGTCACCAGTTATACGTGGCTACTTAATTTTAAATTTAAGTGAGTTAAAATTGAAATAAAATTAATGATTTAAGTCCACAGTCCCACTTGCTACTTTCAAGGGCTCAAAAGACACATGGTTAGTGGCTATTGTATTGAACAGTGCAGATTTAGATCATTTCAATTATTGTAAAACATTTTAATGGCGAGGGCTGATATAAAAATAAACCATGACAAAAAGAAAATTTCACATACTGATATAGGCCTTGAAAGAAATAAGAAAGTGTGATATGATACAGAATGACTGGGAATTACAAAAACAGGGGCTGGCAGCATGATAGAGGGCAAGATCATAGAACACTTTTGTGAAGAGAAAAATGTACAACTGAAACCTTAATGATTAGACCAAGCCAATGAATTCACCAGCCTATGGAATTTCTTTCTGGCAAAGGTAACACCATGCACAAATTTTAGGCATAGAACTTGGAGAAATTGAGAATAAAAAGGAGGTCCTTGAAAACATGGGCGTGATGAATGAGGACAAATATTGAGCCAATGAGGATAGACAAGTTGACAGAGAATAGATCAGGTGGGGCCAGATGGGCCAAGATAAGGGATTTGGATTTAATTCTAAGGGCGATGATTAGCCATTGAAAGCTTTTAAGTGATGGAGGTAAAACAAACAAATGAAAAAATGAACTTTACAACTGATTAAAAAAATTTTAAATACTCTATTGTTAAGAAATTTAAAAATAATGATCCAGCACCACTGAATATCATGTAATGGGTAAGGTACAAGACAAATGAATACAAAACTAAGAAGACATAGGTAGCAATAGTGTTAAGCTGAAGTAAAAATCAAGACAATAGAAAAAGATAAAAAGCAATCTTTTATAATGATTAATATACAATGTACGCATGAAGTATGCGTATGCCCTAAGATGTTCCACAGAAAGCATTACTGAGTATTGCAAAGATAATTCTTTGAATTACAAAAATTCAATATACTCATAGTCATGGTGAAGCACTTATTATGGGATGAGCCTTGTCCCCCTTCCAAATTCATATGTTTAAGTTCAATTCTCAATATCTCAGAATTGTTACTGTATTTGGAGATAGGGTCTTTAAAGAGATTATTAAGTTATGTGAGGTCATAACTATAGGCCCTAATATAATCTGACTGGTGTCCTTATGAAAAGAGGAGTTTAGGACACAGACACACAGAGAAAAGATCACATAAAGACACAAAGATGGCCATCTACAATCCAGGGAGAGAGGCTCAAAAGAAATCAAGCCTGCTATAACCTTGATCTTGGACTTCTAACCTCCAGAATTGTGATAAGATAAATGTCTGTTGTTGAAGACACTCAATTTGTCAGTGCATTGTTTTGGCAGCCCAGGGAAACTAATGCAGTGCCTGAACATAGCTGAATTTTATTTTATTTATTTATTTTTTAAATGTTTATTTATTTTTGAGACAGAGAGAGACAGAGCATGAACGGGGGAGGGGCAGAGAGAGAGGGAGACACAGAATCGGAAACAGGCTCCAGGCTCCGAGCCATCAGCCCAGAGCCCGACGCGGGGCTCGAACTCACGGACCGCGAGATCGTGACCTGGCTGAAGTCGGACGCTTAACCGACTGCGCCACCCAGGCGCCCCGTACATAGCTGAATTTTAAAGAAAATCAGGTGCTACCTTCCCCTAGATATCCTCCCCCAAATAATTAAGGCTACATATTGCAAATATATTTTTTAAAAATTAGAAGTTGTCAAAAAATATATGCCTTCTCAAAAGTCAACAATGACAAAAATCTTGATGTCTTTTTTACATTAATAGTGGAAATGGTTATTTTTAAATAAATGAAATATATATTTTAAGTTATTCCTTCCCATTATTTCTTTTAATATACAGATTCTCAGAATAAAGACTGGTTATTACCACTTACATTGGAATTTGTTTTATTTTCATAAGTTATTTTTTTTAATTTTTTTAACGTTTATTTATTTTTGAGACAGAGAGAGACAGAGCATGAACAGGGGAGGGGCAGAGAGAGAGGGAGACACAGAATCGGAAACAGGCTCCAGGCTCTGAGCTGTCAGCACAGAGCT
Source organism: Lynx rufus (assembly GCF_022079265.1). Classification (NCBI taxonomy): domain Eukaryota; kingdom Metazoa; phylum Chordata; class Mammalia; order Carnivora; family Felidae; genus Lynx; species Lynx rufus. The sequence continues at coordinate 31,789,402 of NW_025814823.1, read as the reverse complement.
CGACGCGGGGCTCGAACCCACGGACCGTGAGATCATGACCTGAGCCATAGTCGGACGCTTAACCAACCAAGCCACCCAGGCGCCACTGGAATTTGTTTTAATCCATATGAGTGCACCCCCTTTCTCACCCACATCACTTAGTTCTTAAGCTGCCACAAATCTGTTTTAGAAAAGAGGAACATAATATATTTTCTTTTTTAGCAAAAAATTCGTGACAGACTTGATGCTAGGTATTTAAACCTATATTTCAGTAATCTTATGAATATATGCATACACCCTCATTTTTACAAATTAAGCTTGGAAATACTAGATATTTTAAGCAAACCACTTATAATTGCTAAGATATAAATAAAAACAAAGCATGTATTATTCCAAAGCTCTTGTTTTTATTGAATTGTGATGCTGTCCCTGCTTTGGGTGCATTTAGGTAATAGTCAAAGGGTATTACTGAGTTTTCTTAAATGGCATGTCTTCAGTTTCGAAGTCCACATGTAGATGGAATTAATGTCAAAAGGTCACGTAGGTCATCCTTCAGTCTGGACAGGAGTCTGTAAAAACCAATTCGCCAGAGATTCAATATGAGGGAGTGGTGCCACCTTACATAAGAGATAACACACTCTGCTTCCATCCATTCACCTCTGTGAAAACATGCATGAAAATGGTATCTTTTCCTAACAGAACCAAGTCATCCCAGACCGAATCTGATAATCTGACCTTTTATTGACACTTTAAATAAAGTACATAAATGAATTAGCCAAAAAACGCAATAGAAAGTATCTCTACAGCAGTCCAGAATTAAAAAAGAAAAAAAAAAGTCATTGAGAGGTCTATCTTTACCATTCACTGAAATTTTAATTAAGATATGCATCCTCACTTGAACGATGCTCATTCACAGCTCAGGTGTCACTCGTACCAGTCCTAATTTACTCTTACTTGCCATTCATGTGATAAAAAGTATGATCACTATAAAGGAAAATAGGAAGGAAAAAAAAGCATGCAAGATGAGTTCACCTTTTTGCTTTTCATGTGAGAAGAGCAAATGACTAAATCTGTAGTTGCCAAAATGTGCACATATTTGTTAGAGGAGCAGCTGGTAATGTTGTATACAAGCTGCTCTCCAGAAATTAATTGTGAATATTAAGAATAATCCTGACCTGGGTCACAGCTGAGCTGATTTATTTTTTTCTCCCAGACATTTATCAGGCCTGTCTTTTCTTCCATAGAACTGAAAAGCAGGATGTCTCAGAGTTCATGATAAAAAAGCCACCAATGTATTATGGACCTATACAAGTAGACATCTGTTTAAACTCCATGCTTTGGTCTTTTCTTGATTGTAGTATGCCAAATTATGAACACCATATGAAGCATAAAATTGTTCTGGCTCACCTTCCTGGTGCAGTTAATTTATGAGAAAAAGACTCATTTATGAAAATTTATGAAAAAGACTTTAAATATCATATTAAATAAAATTTAGTAGGATATATTCGAGTAGTATAAATAGGTCTAGTGATTTAGTGTATGAACAACAAAAAAACCTGTATGAAATATATTCGCTGACTATGGCAATAAAATCAATCCAAGAAAACTATTTCTAGGGATGTTTACCTAAATGTCTCTCTATTTTTGTTAATCTAATTTTTAAATCTTTATTTGTAATGAAGCAAGCTTTAGTACTTTTTCTAAATAATAGTAAATTTGTTAAAGGCATATAACTTTAATTTTGCTGTTTCTCTATGCAAACATACCATATATGTATGTTCACAATACAACCTTACTGACTTTCAAATTGTGAAATTCAATGATATGTCAACATTGTCTTAATTTCATGTGTAAAATGGGAATATTTATGCCCAGCTGATCATTGATTTCTGAGCATGGTCATTGATTTCTTTAAACATATAAATCCTGCCCCATGATATTTTTTCTCCTATCAGTTTGCTCTTCAACTTCCTACAAAATTACTTAATGTTCATTCTCAATTTTACACATTCTCTGTTTATTCTCAGATTCTGAGTTCACACATTTCCCCTCAGTTCAGCATATAGTGGTATCATTGTCATTATTTTTAAAATGGCATTACATGGGCTCTCTCCTTCAACCTTTTTCCATAAGTCCCCAGAAATATTTGTATTCTTACTCCGTTCATACTTCACTCCTGCAATAATGGAAGATCCATCCCTGATCTTACTAAAGATCAATATTTCTTTTTTTTTTTTTTTTTTTTTAAACAGAAGCAATGGCTTGAGAATTGGGAAGGTTTTTTTTTTAATTTTTTTTTCAACGTTTATTTATTTTGGGGACAGAGAGAGACAGAGCATGAACGGGGGAGGGGCAGAGAGAGAGGGAGACACAGAATCGGAAACAGGCTCCAGGCTCTGAGCCATCAGCCCAGAGCCTGACGCGGGGCTCGAACTCCCGGACCGCGAGATCGTGACCTGGCTGAAGTCGGACGCTTAACCGACTGCGCCACCCAGGCGCCCCTAAAGATCAATATTTCTACTTGAGTTATAACTTCCTCTGTTTTTTCTCTCTGATGACCCCGTATATTTGCATTAAAAATTTCAAATTCAGCTAATTTAAAAGTAATTCTCTCTAAGCCATAGTAAAATGACTGGTTGTAGCCATTAAACCTATAAAATGTATAAAATTAATCAATCATGAAAACCATGATAAGAATATTAAGACATTGACTATCAAGTGTAATAATATAATAAACACAAATCAGACAGAGAATGGAAATAAGATGACATGTTAGTGCATATTTTTCTACACTTTTCTTGCTGAGATTTGGGGCCATAAAAAGTATCTAAAATTAAGGAAGTTAACAAACAAGAGGTAGTCTTGGAATAATTTTGTAAAGGGAACATGAGAAGCACTAAAAATAGTAACAATAATTAAGTGTTAATAGTTGTTAATAAATAAATATTGGGAAAAGAGAACTTGAAGAAGTATAAGAAAGTATTAGTAAACTAATTTGCTCATTTTTCATAGTGGAAAATAAAGAGCAAAATAGTGCAAGCAAAAGGCAATTCCTATATCAAAACAGGAACACAGTCTTCAAAAATAGGCAAAACACTTTTTAACTTCCCAAGTGAAAGATTAGTTATAGATGTTTGAGTCTGTCATCCACTGGGAAACCACACTACAATTAAAGTATAGAAGTTCAGAAAGGAATAAACTCAAACAATGACAGAATAATAGAAGAAAGAGGCTGGGGAGGAAAAGAATCATTTTAATAAACTCACAGAAGATAGAAGACAAAGTAGATATATTTAGTTATGGATCTGCAGATAGTCATCTTGGAGTTAGGGGTCCCTAAATCCAATCACTGGAATCTTCCAAGGAGAAAGGAAAGGGAGATTCTGACAGAGAGATACACAGGAAGAAGGGTGCCCTGTGAAGGAGACAGATTGACATTATGCTGCCACAAATCAGGGAACATCTGGGGCTACCAGACGTTGAAAAGATTCTTCCCTAGAGCCTTCAGAGGCAACATGGCCTGGCTGATACCTTGAATTCATATTGCTGTTTCCAGATCTGTGAGAAAACATTTCTCTTGTTTTAATCTACCCAGTTTTGTGGCAATTGGTACGGCAAGCCAAGAAACTAATATATCCATGGTGTATAAATTCTCTTTTGGAAAATGAAAAGAAAAAAAAAATCCTCTCATGTTTCTTTTCCCTCTCTCCCCTTCCTACTTCCCATGGTGGTAGAACTGAGGAGGTAGGTGCTGAGCATCAATGGGATAAATGACCAACTGGCAGATGGGATCTATTTCAATTCACGTTCTACAAAATGAGACCAACTTTGGCTGGCTGCACAATTTACTCTACTTCTTTGGTACGCTGTAAATTCACTCTTACATTCCCCAAGGGAATGCCTCATATCACTTTCTCTTCTCAAATCCTTTTTTTCCCTTTTCGACACTTCCCTTTCATCCCAGGAGTTATCACACTGCCTTGAACAAGCAGAAGCAATCTGTATTCTTCCTCTCATTCTCTTCTCCTAGTTCAGTGAGGAGATTTGTCCTTGTTCCATGAAAACTTAGTCACTACAAATGTATACTGGATGTCATGCCCTTTTATTTTTGCAAGGACTTTTCCTCTTCAGTTAACCCATCACTGCATGGAATCATCAGAATCTCTACTTCCATTGTATCATCACTTGCAGTTCAGAAAATGCTCTTGTGTCTTTCATCCTTCAAACAAAGCAAAATATAAAAACATCAAAAATCTGCCTTCCCCCCATATCATTCTTCAACCACAGCCCATTTTTGCTATTCCTCTTCATAAGCAGTCTTCTCAAAACCCTTATCTTTTACTTCTGAATTCTCCTCAAAACCTTTTCCTCTTATTCCTGAAATCTCCTTTCTATTCACTCAGTCATCCTTCAATTCTCTCTTCTCGACTTTTCTAGATGCTTGCTATTTACCTCTCAGCCACAATGAACAGGATTAAATCCTCTTTCCTACTAGAAAGATATTTCTCTTTTGAATGAATGTCGACAATATATATCCTGATTTTGGTCCAATTACCTGATGCTCCTTCTCAGATATGTTTGAATTACTCTTCCTTCTCTATCCAAATGTGAGAGTTACTTTGGAATATTACTTTTTTTTCTATCTCTGTTTTCTTCACAACTAATCTACCCAAATGTAAACACCTAGTGCAAATTCATCATATCCTTACTCCAGAAACCCCTTTGTCACCTCCACTGGAAAATCTCACCATATCAAACTTACATTTCTCAGAATATTTTCTGTAGAAAGGTCTCTGTTTGGTTCCTTATCATGAATTTCTAACATGCCAGAGTATAACTAGCATAGATTTGTCACTCAATAAAATTATTTGCATGAAAAGGTGGTTTATATAATAAATACTAAATATGGACGTAAAATGAGATTATATTTAGTAAGATCATTGGACAGGTTTTAATAGTCATTAATATGAGATATTACATAATGCTTAAATTTTAGTTCTGAGAAATTCTGGGTACTTATAAACTGATCACTAAAAACATTGTTTATTGACTCTTGAAATTGTTGATATGACTAGAGCCACTGTTTTTAGGCAACCGATTCACCACTTCTTGTATTCTTTTTGTACACCGTATATATTACTTGCTTGTTGTTTCTTACAATTTGACCTCAACTACACTCAGAAAGGTCTGTCTCTTGAATACTTCTCAAAATGATCTCTTCTCCTATGCTATCACTCATTTATGAAAGACCCAAGTCCACTCTTACCACCAGTCAAGAATTAAGGGCCAAGTCAGAGATAAACTTTACTTCCAACTCAAATATTATCAAAGCATTAATTCCAAAATAAATTAACTCTTTCCCATCCATTTTATCATTTTCTAAATCTTAAACATTCTCAATAAAGTACTACAATCCATGATAAAAATAAAACATAGTCAAATGTAACAACCACTAAGTATTTCTTAAAGTTTGTTTAAGATAGTTTTTCTTGGGGCGCCTGGGTGGCTCAGTCGGTTAAGCGTCCGACTTCAGCTCAGGTCACGATCTCGTGGTTCGTGAGTTCGAGCCCCGCGTCGGGCTCTGGGCTGATTGCTCAGAGCCTGGAGCCTGCTTCCGATTCTGTGTCTCTCTCTGTCTCTGCCCCTCCCCCATTCATGCTCTGTCTCTCTCTGTCTCAAAAAGAAATAAAACGTTAAAAAAAAAAAAAAGATAGTTTTTCTTACCACCGCCTCTCTGTTTAAATGGTTTCTACTTACAGGTTTATAAATAGAGACATTAAATAACACCACAATATTGTAAAACATATTATAGTGGCCAGATCATGTTATATTTATTACTCCACATTTAGCACTGGCCCTTCCACATAGCAAGCATAAAATAAAATAAATATCATCAGAAGTATTTGTTTTATCCATCATCAAAAACAATGTTTATCTTAAATGCCTGAGTATGACTGCTCTGCTATTATAATCGGCACTAAGCTTCTCAAAATAGACATTTCTTTCCATGTAAGTAAATATTTAGATGGTTACTTTAAAGCATTTGGCCCTAAGAAGGGCTGATAGTTCATCAGATCAAGAACCAGAGTCAACATTCCATGGGCCTTACTGACTTTCAATTTATTTGTATAATTCAAAGCAGCTAATAGCTTTATGTTGTGTGTGAGAGGAAAAAAAAAAAATAAAGACTTGCATGGTATTGCTAAAATCTGTCAGGAGACCCATACATTAAGGATAGAAAGATTAATATCTTTTGTGAGCTGGGTTACTTACAGAGGGACAAGCTAGATGAATAAAAAGAACATAGGTTCTTATTTGTAGATATGTATAAATCACATAAATGCTGCAAACTGATTTTTAGTTTAAAGTAAATGTTAGTGACTCTCTGATTACCTATGTGACCTAAAAAAAGACTATAAAAATAAAGTATTTTTAGGCCCCCAAATTTGCCCTATAATAGAACACATAGTGTCCATTCACTGAGGCCCACATATTCCTGACTAAAGGAGGCAAACAGAGTGCTGAGGAAAAGGGTGTCTCCTCAGATGCACACACACCCTGGCATACCTCAGGGCCATAAGCATGGTGTCAACTCCTGAGAGATAGCACATAAAACTACCAAAACAGTCCTTTCATAGAACTGACATGAACTAAGCTCTCAACATAGTAAGGGCACATAAAGAGTAAGTAAATATAACAAATGTCTTGAATAATTTATTAATCATTTTAATAATGTTTTTTTCATCATTTACCATTTGCATATGTCCTCCATATACATAATTGTTCAGTAATAACTGATGCATTCACTCAGGGACCTGTACCAACAAGGTAATCCAGGGCCTAAGATTACAAACCAAATGATTCCAGACATCATCCTGGTGCTTTATTTTCATGTTATTATGCTATTCAATATGCTGGACCCTGGTTGATAGTTCGGTATTTGTTATTCAATAATTTCACAAGATACTGAAGGTATACAAATGCAGAGAGAAATGGTAGGTGTCCAAAATCTATTTAGTCTGCTCAATTTGTGATTATCTGTATGTGCTTTTAGGAATTTTAGGAATTTGGAAGTACCACAACTTTACTTGACCACGATTAGACATAATTGGTATTTAGGCTATCTCTGTTTAAGCCAGCCTTGATTTAAAAACTGTAGAGTTCTGGGGCACCTGGATGGCTCAGTCAGTTAAGCGTCAGATTTCCGTTCAGGTCATGATGTCACAGTTCATGAGTTCGAGCCCCCTGTAGTGCTCTGTACTGACAGCGAGGAGCCTGGAGCTCATGCTTTCTTTTCATGCTCTGTCTCCTTCTCTCAAACATAAATAAACATAAAAATTTTTTAGGGGTGCCTAGGTGGCTCAGTCGCTTGAGCGTCTGATAGCTGATAGTTGGCTACTGATAGCCCCCTTAGTTATTGATATATCTATCTTGGCCATTGTTGACTTCCTTTACATTTTTTTTTTTTACGTAAAGTTTATTTGTTTTGTATCTGTCTAATTTATTAATACACAGGAAGCTGGCACTTTTAGTGTTTTTGTTTCTAAACAGCAACTACAAAGAAACAAAAAAGAAATCTGTTGAAAGTATCATTGAAAACTAGGACAGTTTTAATAATTAGAAGTTTCGGCTGAAGTCATAATTGGTTTATGTTTCATAATCCATCCATAATCTTAATCTTCCTAAAAAGAAACAAAGTATATTTCTGTATTAATGAAGTTTGTTTATTTTTTATGTTTATTAATACCTCATCTTATTTCATAAAAGACTATAGGTGGTTAAATGCACTCAGTTGTAAACCAAAGTAAGGCGTGAAGAAAGCATAAAACACCATTGTTCATGTGAGCATAGTAAAGTCCTGCTTAAATTCTTTAATCCATTTGATCCTAATAATAATACTCACCAACCTCCCCATGCTGAACTACAATCATTAATTATCATGTCCTTCTTTGTGGTTTTAAATGGAAAAATGGTTATCTTCTTAAATATTTGTAAAACTATAAACAAAGTGGCTTAAATACAGTATTAAGGCTATTCTTTGGCTCCTGAGGGTAAATGGATTATGGACTCAGAACAGCTATCACATTGTAAGTCGCAAATCCTGAGTTTTGGCTGCGGTTAAAATGTCCATTTGTGCTATTCACTAATTTCCCATATGAATAATGCATAGTAGGCTTTAGAAAATGAAAACAACGTTAATAATGGCAAGGGAGTGTCTGAATTCTGTCAGTCATCAAAAATCTTAATTATATCAGCACAGTACTCCATTATTACTGAAAAATATATCTGCTTCATCTATTTAGAATTTACAATAAATTAGTTTCTATTAATTAGTTATTATTTAGAAAATTATGTGTTCCACTCCAAATAGATAACATGAACTGTGCATTTACATTGGAAAAATAATCATTAAAATATTAAAGCAGTTCAATTCACTTAGTCAAACAGTCTGAGTTTTCTATCATGGTGAATGCATGTGGTATATGTGTGGCATATGGTATGCGGTTTCAATATCAAATAGTTTACTATTAAACTAATATCATATAGGTTTTTTTTATGCAACTAAAATTATTTGTCACCCTGGTTTTCTTCCCATACAGCCAGATTACAATCCTTGTATAGGTATGTGGTTGAGGTGGATCAAAATAATTTTGTGTGTATAAACCCAATCCTAATCATGTTAGCTACTAATTAAATTAAATGTTCTGTTTAATTTAACCATTAGAGTGATGAAATACTTTTATCACTGATATTGTACCTATCTTTCTTTTTTTACATTCTTCAGCATAATATTTCTAAGTCTTCACATTAACAGTTAAAGAGCTATGAGCAATAATTAAATAGCTAATCACTATTGCAAAAGTGACAATGTGATATACTAAAATGTAATTATTGTATCTAGTGTTCACTTGAGGATCTATTTTGTATCTAGTTTTCTGTGGTTTCTTTTATCTATATTCATTCTCTTTGGTCTTGATGTCTTCTTCATGATTCTTCTCTGTATGTCTCTCTCCTTTAACTCTGGGTGTACATTTTTCTTTTCATATATCTATTGTTATCCCTTGACCATTCCCACAATCTATGTGTACCTTTCCTTTGCTCATTCTCTGTCAATACTAGTTGTTAAATTTTATGCAAACAGCCAATGGATTAATAGAAAGAAATCTGTGGATACAATGACAATAATTAGGCCTATGGATTTTGAAGAAAAGGAGAGTAATCTAGCACAATCATCAATCATTTGCAATGTATGAATAACCCTGGCTTTTCTCCTGATGCCTTTTTTTTTTTCCCAGTCACTTGCTATATCCTAATAGACTAATAGCTGGTTATTCCAAAAATACTTGAACTCAGCATATCAAAATTGAAACACTTTACTTCTCCATCCTATTTTTTATTACCTATACTTTTCTCTGATATCATTATACATATCCAGATACACAACTTCAGAGAATTTGGACCACCTTTAACTACTTTTTTGCTTTACTACATTTAATGGTCACCAAGATTTTAATATATCCTTCTTTCCTCCATTCCAATGGCACTGCCTTAGCTACACCAGCTCATCACTTGATTAAATTATCACACTTACATTTTCAATGTTAATTGCCTCCAATGTCTATGACTTTTCAATTTAGTCTTTACTCTAGCGTTATCATTCTAAAGTTTAGATCTTTAGCAGATGGCAGGCTCTTCTAAGTGTTTTGCATGTGTTTATATGTTTTAACCTTCACAACATTTTACTTAACAAGTTGCTTGACATAAAAGACCTTTCTAGTTAGGCCAAACAATATTTTAAATTACTCTTTTTTTTTTTTTAATTATTGAGATGTAGCTGATACATAATATTGTGTAAGTTTAAGGAGTACAATGGGTTGATTTGATATACTTATGTGGGGAATAAGCTTAGGAATTCCCTGAACTTGCACCTATGGGTTAACGAGGCATAAAGAATTAGAAAGAACCAGGATGAACACACCAAAGATTGGATAAACGAGATTAGGTATTCAGGGCAGAAATGCCTTCCAATTTAGTACAATAGCAGAAAGCTGCTTTCACAGGAAGGAAGGACAAAAACAGGAAAACAGGACTTTAGATCTCAACAGAGCTAGTTGCCCAGAGGAGGGCTAATTAGCAAAAGAAAGGTGCCTTGTTGACCCTGAGGTAGCATGCTCTGTCTTTCTTGTCCCTTAGGCAAGTTTAGGCAAAGAGAGGTGGCACCTCATGTCTGCTGTAAGCAACCTTCTGCCCAGCCCGCCAAAATTTTGTTTTGTATTGACTCAAACCGCAACACCACATATCTTCAAAACCCCCTTTCCCCCAAGCCCAGGAGTTAATGTTCATGGCCTCACTGTCTCTTTGTGCACGCCTTCTCATCCTAATACAAAAGGAGCAAGGACCCTTACACAGGGCTCTTGTCTCCTCCCTCTCTTGCATTTTAATCCTGTGTCTGCTCTCTTGCAGGAAAAGAGAGAACTCCAGACCCAGAGTCTACGACACATTTATATATTGTAATATGATTAGCACCCTAGTGTTAGCTAACACCTCCCTCACATTATATAATTATCATCTTATTTTTATGGTGAGAACATTTAAGATTTAGTCTCATGGCAACTTTTGAGTATATTATAACAGAATGTTAACTATAAACACAATTCTGTACATTAGATCTCCAGAACTTATTCATCTTCTAACACAAGTGCACCCTTTAACCAACATCTCCCCATTCCCCACTCCCCACAACCATCACTGGTAACTACCATTCTATTCTGTTTCTATGAGTTGACCATTTCAATATTCCACATATAAGTGATATAATACAGTATTTGTCTTTCTCTGATTTATTTCATTTAGCATAATACCATCAAGTTCCATGTGGTTGCAAATGGCAGAATTTCCTTTTTTCCCATAGCTGAATAATATCTCATTGTATTTACATATATACAATGTGTACTTTATCCACTCATCTGTGACAAACACTTAGGTTGTTTTCATATCATAGCTATTGTGAATAATGCAATAATAAATATAAGAACAAAGATACATTTTTGATACCTTGTTTTTATTTCTTTTGGATATATACCCAGAAGTGGGATTGCTGGATCATATGGTAGTTTTATTTTTAATTTTTTGAGAAACCTTCATACTGTTTTCCACATTAACTATGCCAATTTACATTCCTACTAACAGTGCACAAAGGTTCCCTTTTCTCCACATCCTCATGAACACTTGTTATCTCTTGTCTTTTTTATTTTTCTGACTTCTAAATAGGATTGTTTGGGTTCTTTTCGTTTTGTTTTGTTTTTAAGTTTTTGAGTTATTTATATATTTTAGATATTAATCCTTATCAGATACATGGTTTGCAAATATTTCCTCCTGTTCCATAGGTTGCCTTTTCATCTTGTTGATTGTTTCTTTGGCTGAGTAAGGTTTCTTAGTTTAATGTAGTTCATTGGTTTATTTTTTGCTTTTGTTGCTTGTGCTTTCTCTGTCATATCCAAAAAATTGTTACCAAGACCAATGCCATGAAGCTTTTTCCCTAAGAGTTTTATGGGTTCAGATCTTATGCTTAGGCCTTTAATCAATTTCAAGTTAATTTTTGTGATTGGTATAAAATAAAGGTCTAATTTAATTTTTCTGTATGTGGTTATCTAGTTTTCCCAATACTATTTATTGAAGATACTGTCCTTTCCCCCATTATTATTCTTGGCTCTCTTGTCAAATATTGGTGACTATATACAACGGTTTATTTTTGGGCTCTTCATTCTGTTCCATTGGTCTATTTGTATATTTTATGCCAGTACCATACTGTTTTGACTACTATAGCTTTGTAGTATAGTTCAGGAAAATATGGAAATATGGAAGTCAGGAAATATGGTGTCACTAGCTTTGTTTTTCTTTCTCAAAACTTTTTTTTGTCCATTCAGGGTCTTTTGTGGTTCCATACAAATTTTAAGATTATTTTTTATTTCTGTGAAAAATTCCATTTAAATTCTGATAGGTACTACACTGATCTGTTTGGGTAGTATGGATATTTTAACAATATTAATTTTTCCAATCCATTTACATGGAATATCTTTCCATTTGTTAGTGTCTGCTTCAATTTGTTTCATCAGAATCTTCTGGTTTTCATTGTATAGATCTTTTACTCCCTTGGCTAAATTTATTTATATGTATTCTACTGTTTTTCGTATTATTATAAATGGAACTGGTTTTTAAATTTCCCTTTCCAATTGTTTGCTGTTAGTGTATAGAAATGCAATGGCAAATAAAAACATTGGGTCATTAATAAAAAGTCTCCCGACAAGGAAAAACCCAGACCAGATGGTTTAACTAGTAAATTCTACCAAACCTTTAAAGAAGAGCTAATGCCAATTCTTCTCAAGCTCTTTCAAAATTTAAGGGTAGGAAACATTCCAAAACTCATTTTATGAGGCTAGAATTACCCTGATACCATGTTAGATAAGGACACTGGAAGAAAAGAAAACTACAGACCAATATCCTTGATCAATATAGATGCAAAAATTCCTTTTTTAAAGTAATTTCACAAAAAAACTTTTTCATTGTATTTATTTTAGAGGGATAGAGAAAGAGAGCACACCTGGGAGAGAGGGGCAGAAGGGGGAGAGAGGGGGAGAGAGAGAGAAAGAGAGAGAGAGAGAGAGAGAGAGAGAGAGAATCTCATGCAGGCCCCACACTCAGTGTGGAGCCTGACACGTAGCTGATCCCATGGTACTGGGATCATGACCTGTGTCAAATTCAAGAGTTGGACACATAAGCAATGGAGCCACCTAGGCACCCCTAGATGTAAAAATCTTAACACGGTATTAGCAAACCTAATTAAACAGTGTATTAAAAGAATCATATGCCATGATCAAGTAAGATTAATACCTGGGATGCAAGGATGGCCCAAGATACACAAGTCAATAAATGAGATATACCACATTAAAAGGATAAAAGATAAAAATCATATTATCTTCATAGATGCAAAAAAAAGCATTTGACAAATACAAAATTTATTCATAATAAAACCTTCAACAACTTGGTTATAGAAGAAACATACCTCAACATAATAAACACCACATATGAAACACCCACAGCTAGTATCAAAATGGTGAAACATTGAAAGATTTTCCTCTAAGATAAGGAAAAAGACAAGGGTACCCAGTCTCACCACTTTTATTCAACAAAGACTTGAAGTCCTAGGTGGAACAATTAGACAAGATAAATAAATAAAAGTCATCTAAATCAGAAAGGAAGAAGTAAAATTGTCTCTGTTTGCAGTTGACATGATTTTATATACAGAGTCTTAAAGACTCAACCAAAAAACTGTTGGAATTAATCATCAAATTCAGTAAAGTTGCAGGATATAAAATCAACATCCAGTGATTCTTAAGTGCTCAACTTAGCATATAGCAAGCCCCTAATAAATTCATGTTCAGATGATAATCATTTTGGATTTATGCTGATGGCAATCCAGAAATCTGTGATATTGTTTTGTTGCAGAACACTTTCATTTTTGTCTATAGAAATATTTGTAATTTTTGCTCTATTAAAGGGTTACCATACATTCAGAAGAAGTAAAAAAAATTATAATTGTTAAATTTTCTTACAATAAACTCTTAAATTTTGTAAGATGAAGTGTTATAAATTATGCTAACTTCAGAGACTTTAAAAATATTATATCGTATTGATTATTTCACCATTTTATTTCAGACATATAGCCAACCATGATTGCTGTGATGTTATTTCATCCAATGAAATATTTCTGAAATTATGGTGTTTTATATGTACATTAATGATTTTTTGGCATCTTTATCTATGTGGATTTATATATTAATACTTTTTGAATCAACACATTTTTTGGTCAGATAAATTTGTTTTAAGTGTAAACCTGTTTATTATCATAAATAGTAAACGAGTATAATTTTATTATAAAAATATTTATATATGTAATACATAATTTTTATATATACTTACATACAAACATTATATACATATGAGCATTTACATATACATGTATATAATGTATAGGAATAGCTTGGTTTAGATAAATTCTCTTATATTAACAATGATACATTCTGGACAGAAATTTAAAAATAAAACAACCATTTGAAAACATTGAAAAGTGACAAAATGCATGTAGATACTATAGGAAATTTGGCCCATGAAATAGGACTCACATTGGGTAAGATTAAATTCTCTATGAAGATAATTTCTTGTTTATCCAGAGCTGGGTGCTTAGAATTAAAAATTGGGCTAAGGACTTGAATAGAAATTTCTACAAAGAAGGCATGCAAATGACCAACAGATATTTTAAAAGATGCTCAATGTCACTTATCTTCTTCAGAGAAATGTAAATCAAACCCACATTGAGAAATCATTTCACCCTTTTCAGGATGGCTATTATTAAAAAAAAAAAAAAAGGATGATAAGTGTTGGCAAAGATGTGGAGAAATTGGAGCCCTTGCACACTGTTGGTAGAAATGCAAAATGACACAGCCATTGTGAAAAACAGTCCAAAGTTTTTTCAATAAATTAAAAATATAACTGCTGTATTACTCAGCCATTCCACTTCTGGGTATTTATCCAAATAACTGAAATTAGGATCCGAAGAGATATTAGTTCTTCCATGTTCATTTCAGCACCATTTACAATAACCAATATATGGAAACAAGCAAAATGTCCATTAATGGATAAACAGTTAAAGAAAATGTGGTTTTATATTATATTCATAATGAAATATTATTCAGCCATTGAAAAGAAGGAAATTCTGCAATAAGCAACAACATGGGTGAACCTTGAAGATATTATATAAATGAAATAAGTCAGTCACAGAAAGACAAATACTGCATGCTTCCAGTTACATGAATTTTCTAAAGTTGTCAAATTCATAGAATCAAAGAGTGGAATCCTGGTGATTGCCAGGAGCTGAGGGAAAGGAGAAATGGGTATCTACTAATGAACAGGCATAAAGTTTCACTTAAGAAAAATGAATAACTTCCAAAGATCTGTACAACATTGTATCTATGGTCAAAAATAATATTTTGCACTCAATTTCTTAAGAGGGTATGTTTTATATTAAGTGCTTTTACTATAATATAATTAAAAAAATAAAGTAAATTGCCAGAATGGAAGAAAAGAAATTCAGTCCATTAATATGTACTTTATTATTGAAGCACTTTATTAGAACGTGGCATGAAGAAACTTTCTGGGATGATGAAAGCATTCCATATGTAGGTAGAAGTGATGAATATACTTTATAAAGTCTACAAACTTTACCTTTAATATCTGTACATTCATTCTCTGTAAATTCTGCCTCAAATAATATCTGTGTGTGTATATATATTTATTTATATTATATAACTATCTCTGTATGTGCAAAGAGGTGTATATATTATATATATGTTATATTTTTATACATAGGTGTAGATATACATGTAAATACAGATATATGTGAGTATAAATGCACTGCAAGGGCCTTCATTACCAATGTTCGTCTTTCTTTTTTTTTAACCAATGTTCTTTATATGAATGTGTACATATGTGTGTATGTATGGTAGTGAAGTGGAATACAAGTGTATGATGATGATCAAGACATTTATCCATAATCTTGACTGTGTAAGAACTTGGGTAATGATACTACCAGAGTACAAAGTTCATATACAGACCTCATGACAAAGACTGCATATCTCTGGGGATTTTGAACTTGGAATTAAGTCATTGAGTGAGACTTTGAATTCTACTCCCTGGAATAGGTAAATATGGTCTAGGAGTGAGAGGAAGTAAAAAGTTACCTGATGGACAGAAGAACAGACTGACAGAAACAGTACTGTCCAGTCACCAAATCTCTTTCCCTTTTTCTCCTGTGCATGCCATTAGAAAACAGTTCCCAGCAATTTTATTTTTAATTAGCTGGGGCCATGTAGCTGAGATCTAACCAACAGAATATGCAGAGCCCTAATATTTCCCTGTGACTCTCTATATTTTGTAGCTTATCTTACTAGATGCAGATTATCTATTATAGATTCTGAGGCACAAGAAATGGCAAAGCCATACAATGGAAAAACTGCGAGCTTGGGGCACCTGAGGGGCTTAGTTGGTTAAGCATTTGACTCTTGATTTTGGCTCAGGTCTTGCAGTTCGTGGGTTTTGGCCCCACATCGGGCTCTGCGCTGGTAGTGTGGAGCCTGCTTGGGATTCTCTCTCTCTCTCTCTCTCTCTCTCTCACTCTCTCTCTCTCTCTCTTCTCCTGCCCTGCTCACTCTTGCTGTCTCTTTCTCAAAATAATTAAACTTTAAACAAACAAAAATTGTGAGTCTCTGAATGAATGGTTGAATTGGTTATTCCAGTGATTTCTATGATCTACAGTAGACTATGAAGTCAATGAAAAATAGACATTGATTATTCATTTTGGAAGTTTATATACCAGTAACTATAAAAAAAGTAACTGATTTTATATTTTAGTTTTATCTTTGCCTTTTATTAGGATTCATACGTTCCTAATAGAAGATATAATTCCTTGTTAAAAATTTTCTAGACTTTCAGGCATGAGAGAAAAAACATTATAATAAAAGTTATATACAAACATATATTTTTGGCTATATTTATATGTATGTATAGTGGACCACATATATACATTATATCTGTAAACTCTGTATAGTTATGTTAAGATAAATATAGTCATATATAATTTGTATTGTGCTCTTCATTGAAACAAATTAATATCACAATTATTTATATATTGTGATATATATTTATATATTTATTTATTTCTCATAGATAATACTATCACATTTCTCATATAAAATCAACATTTTACATATAAATCAATACTACCTGAAAAATCAAATAAATATTTGTTTTATGTTGAACAACAAATAGGGGGTCTATCACGGTGAATTTCCCATGGAAGACTGCGTCTTAGTGTCTATGTACAAACTTAGTCTATTTTTCTCAAATTTAAATGTATAAACTCCTACCAATTCCCCATACTCCAATTTCTATTATGTAAAAAATTCATCAAAAAGAGGTTTTACTACCACCACCATCACCGTACAATTTCTAAGACATCAGTTTTCTTACTGCCCTGATGTTTTGCATCAAAATTAAACTGAATTACTAATGCATGTTAACTATCATACTCTTCTGAGTTTATGAAACCACTTAGTGTCATCTCTATGGGAGCCCCAAGAATCCAAAGAAATTATAGGCATCCTACTTAGTGCCCTATGTAGTGACAGATAATTTTTTAATTAAAGAAGACTCTAATGTGACAACCTTACATTGCCACTCAAGTGGAAATGTATTCTCAGATAATATATGGAAGCTCCTTTGGGGCAAAGCATCAACCACAAAATTGCTTCTGTATCATCCTATGACTGCAGTCATGTGTGGGGTTATGGAATTTACCACCAGACACATGCGGCTATGAATGTTCCTTTGGTCATGAAAAGAAAATTATCTTGCAGTATGGTAAAAATCTTAGGAGAAATAGGTATTGTGCCAGAGGTTTGATAAAGGTAGCAAAGTGGGAGCACCTGGGTGGCTCAGTCTGTTAAGCGTCTGACTTCAACTCAGGTCATAATCTCATGGTTTCAGGAATTCAAGCCCCACTTCGGGCTCTGTGCACTAACCTTGCAGAGCCTGCTTGGGATTCTCTGTCTCTCTTTCTCTGCCCCTCCCCCACTCATGCTTTCTCTGTCTCTCTCAAAATAAATAAATAATAAAATAATAATAATTTTAAAAAGGTAGCAAAGTGGTATCCTTGGTTCATTCTGTGAAGAAGCTCTTAGCCTTCTGAGACTCCTACCAATGCATTTTAATGAAAACTTCAGGGAACGTGTCGTATACACCACCTTCTACCATCATGGCAAGTACTGAAGTGTGTGAGTAGCCAAAATATCCATGTAACTGAAAAGAAAACGAGCACAAAATCCTAAAATTTCCATTTTAATTAGTTTTCTTGTATCATGCTGTTTGAAATATAGTGACCAAATTAGCTGATTTTATCATCATATTCTAGCATGTATACGAGGCCAACAACTGGAAGTATTTCAGAAGATTAAAGAAGAAAAATTTTATGTGCGAATATATATACAACTTATATTTGCTGTTGTCGTGAGCTACAGCCAGTGAGATTCAGTCTGTGGTTGATTCTGACACAGTTTATGATAATAAAGTCTATGTTGCATTTCAAGCAGGAAAAAGCCAGTTCATGTAGATATTGGTCTCCAACAAAAATGCATAAATAAAGCTCTAGATTAAAGGAAAATACAATATTGGAATAAAAAAAGAGTATTTTCCACTGATCCATTTCAAAGGTGTTGGATTAATCTCAGGAAAATAATGAAGAAAACAAAAGCATAGACTTTCATCAAACTATTCTACAACTGTGAGGTCAGCATGGATAGCTAGAGTCAATTATTTTTAGGACAGAAAAGATATCAGATAATTAAAGAAAACAAAAAGAGATACATTTCAAATCAATTTTTAAAATATCTTTCAAGTCCAAAATAGCTGTAAGAACATTTATCTTTGTCCTACTCTTCCTCATTGCCTTTAACAGATTTCCTAACAGAAGAGTTAAATTTTTTTTCCAATTAAATGTTATGCTGAAGGACACCAGGTACATTCCACCACTCTTACCTTTACCCTAACCCTAACTCTAACACTAGCTATCCCTAACCTTAACACTAACCCTAATCTTAGAATTAAGAATGTGGGTTCCTGAATACACTATAAGAAGAGCAGAGAAACAGCCTGGCTATTATCGAGAAGAACCCAAACATATACAACTGGTAGTGTTTCTGAAAATGGACGTGAAGGCACACATAAAAACAGAAGGAACAACTGAATATCTATTTTAAGAGTATTTAAAGCTTCAAATTGCCTTCTTGCTTCAGCTTGATTGATGGCCATCATGACTATTCATATATATATATATATATATATACACACCTATACCTATATATATATGTATATCAGGATATCTGTAGTATATATGTATATCAGGATACATATATATAGGTATAGGTATAGGTATATATATATATATATATATATACACACACACACACACAAACACACCTTATATATGTGTGTGTGTATGTGTGTGTATACATACATGTGGAATATTACTCAGCCATAAAAAATATTGAAATCTTACCATTTGCAAAGACATGGATAGAGCTAGATAGTAAGTATTTTTTTTTTTTATGAAGTTTATTGACAAATTGGTTTCCATACAACACCCAGTGCCCATCCCAAAAGGTGCCCTCCTCAATGCCCATCACCCACCCGCCCCTCCCTCCCACCCCCCATCAACCCTCAGTTTTTTCTCAGTTTTTAACAGTCTCTTATGCTTTGGCTCTCTCCCACTCTAACGTCCTTTTTTTTTTTTTTTTTTTTTTTCCTTCCCCTCCCCCATGGGTTCCTGTTAAGTTTCTCAGGATCCACATAAGAGTGAAACCATATGGTATCTGTCTTTCTCTGTATGGCTTATTTCACTTAGCATCACACTCTCCAGTTCCATCCACGTTGCTACAAAAGGCCATATTTCATTTTTTCTCATTGCCACGTAGTATTCCATTGTGTATATAAACCACAATTTCTTTATCCATTCATCAGTTGATGGACATTTAGGCTCTTTCCATAATTTGGCTATTGTTGAGAGTGCTGCTATGAACATTGGGGTACAAGTGCCCCTATGCATCAGTACTCCTGTATCCCTTGGGTAGATTCCTAGCAGTGCTATTGCTGGGTCATAGGGTAGGTCTATTTTTAATTTTCTGAGGAACCTCCACACTGCTTTCCAGAGCGGCTGCACCAATTTGCATTCCCACCAACAGTGCAAGAGGGTTCCCGTTTCTCCACATCCTCTCCAGCATCTATAGTCTCCTGATTTGTTCATTTTGGCCACTCTGACTGGCGTGAGGTGATACCTGAGAGTGGTTTTGATTTGTATTTCCCTGATAAGGAGCGACGCTGAACATCTTTTCATGTGCCTGTTGGCCATCTGGATGTCTTCTTTAGAGAAGTGTCTATTCATGTTTTCTGCCCATTTCTTCACTGGGTTATTTGTTTTTCGGGTGTGGAGTTTGGTGAGCTCTTTATAGATTTTAGATACTAGCCCTTTGTCCGATATGTCATTTGCAAATATCTTTTCCCATTCCGTTGGTTGCCTTTTAGTTTTGTTGGTTGTTTCCTTTGCTGTGCAGAAGCTTTTTATCTTCATAAGGTCCCAGTAATTCACTTTTGCTTTTAATTCCCTTGCCTTTGGGGATGTGTCGAGTAAGAGATTGCTACGGCTGAGGTCAGAGAGGTCTTTTCCTGCTTTCTCCTCTAAGGTTCTAATGGTTTCCTGTCTCACATTTAGGTCCTTTATCCATTTTGAGTTTATTTTTGTAAATGGTGTGAGAAAGTGGTCTAGTTTCAACTTTCTGCATGTTGCTGTCCAGTTCTCCCAGCACCATTTGTTAAAGAGGCTGTCTTTTTTCCATTGGATGTTCTTTCCTGCTTTGTCAAAGATGAGTTGGCCATATGTTTGTGGGTCTAGTTCTGGGGTTTCTATTCTATTCCATTGGTCTGTGTGTCTGTTTTTGTGCCAATACCATGCTGTCTTGATGATGACAGCTTTGTAGTAGAGGCTGAAGTCTGGGATTGTGATGCCTCCTGCTTTGGTCTTCTTCTTCAAAATTCCTTTGGCTATTCGGGGCCTTTTGTGGTTCCATATGAATTTTAGGTTTGCTTGTTCTAGTTTCGAGAAGAATGCTGGTGCAATTTTGATTGGGATTGCATTGAATGTGTAGATAGCTTTGGGTAGTATTGACATTTTGACAATATTTATTTTTCCAATCCATGAGCAGGGAATGTCTTTCCATTTCTTTAAATCTTCTTCAATTGCCTTCATAAGCTTTCTATAGTTTTCAGCATACAGATCCTTTACATCTTTGGTTAGATTTATTCCTAGGTATTTTATGCTTCTTGGTGCAATTGTGAATGGGATCAGTTTCTTTATTTGTCTTTCTGTTGCTTCATTGTTAGTGTATAAGAATGCAACTGATTTCTGTACATTGATTTTGTATCCTGCAACTTTGCTGAATTCATGTATCAGTTCTAGCAGACTTTTGGTGGAGTCTATCGGATTTTCCATGTATAATATCATGTCATCTGCAAAAAGCGAAAGCTTGACTTCATCTTTGCCAATTTTGATGCCTTTGATTTCCTTTTGTTGTCTGATTGCTGATGCTAGAACTTCCAGCACTATGTTAAACAACAACGGTGAGAGTGGGCATCCCTGTCGTGTTCCTGATCTCAGGGAAAAAGCTCTCAGTTTTTCCCCGTTGAGGATGATGTTAGCTGTGGGCTTTTCATAAATGGCTTTTATGATCTTTAAGTATGTTCCTTCTATCCCGACTTTCTCAAGGGTTTTTATTAAGAAAGGGTGCTGGATTTTGTCAAAGGCCTTTTCTGCATCGATTGACAGGATCATATGGTTCTTCTCTTTTTTTTTGTTAATGTGATGTATCACGTTGATTGATTTGCGAATGTTGAACCAGCCCTGCATCCCAGGAATGAATCCCACTTGATCATGGTGAATAATTCTTTTTATATGCTGTTGAATTCGATTTGCTAGTATCTTATTGAGAATTTTGGCATCCATATTCATCAGGGATATTGGCCTGTAGTTCTCTTTTTTTACTGGGTCTCTGTCTGTTTTAGGAATCAAAGTAATACTGGCTTCATAGAATGAGTCTGGAAGTTTTCCTTCCCTTTCTATTTCTTGGAATAGCTTGAGAAGGATAGGTATTATCTCTGCTTTAAACGTCTGGTAGAACTCCCCTGGGAAGCCATCTGGTCCTGGACTCTTATTTGTTGGGAGATTTTTGATAACCGATTCAATTTCTTCGCTGGTTATGGGTCTGTTCAAGCTTTCTATTTCCTCCTGATTGAGTTTTGGAAGAGTGTGGGTGTTCAGGAATTTGTCCATTTCTTCCAGGTTGTCCAATTTGTTGGCATATAATTTTTCATAGTATTCCCTGATAATTGTTTGTATCTCTGAGGGATTGGTTGTAATCATTCCATTTTCATTCATGATTTTATCTATTTGGGTCATCTCCCTTTTCTTTTTGAGAAGCCTGGCTAGAGGTTTGTCAATTTTGTTTATTTTTTCAAAAAACCAACTCTTGGTTTCGTTGATCTGCTCTACAGTTTTTTTAGATTCTGTATTGTTTATTTCTGCTCTGATCTTTATTATTTCTCTTCTTCTGCTGGGTTTAGGCTGCCTTTGCTGTTCTGCTTCTATTTCCTTTAGGTGTGCTGTTAGATTTTGTATTTGGGATTTTTCTTGTTTCTTGAGATAGGCCTGGATTGCAATGTATTTTCCTCTCAGGACTGCCTTCGCTGCGTCCCAAAGCGTTTGGATTGTTGTATTTTCATTTTCGTTTGTTTCCATATATTTTTTGATTTCTTCTCTAATTGCCTGGTTGACCCACTCATTCGTTAGTAGGGTGTTCTTTAACCTCCATGCTTTTGGAGGTTTTCCAGACTTTTTCCTGTGGTTGATTTCAAGCTTCATAGCATTGTGGTCTGAAAGTATGCATGGTATAATTTCAATTCTTGTAAACTTATGAAGGGCTGTTTTGTGACCCAGTATATGATCTATCTTGGAGAATGTTCCATGTGCACTCGAGAAGAAAGTATATTCTGTTGCTTTGGGATGCAGAGTTCTAAATATATCTGTCAAGTCCATCTGATCCAGTGTCTCATTCAGGGCCCTTGTTTCTTTATTGACCATGTGTCTAGATGATCTATCCATTTCTGTAAGTGGGGTGTTAAAGTCCCCAGCAATTACCACATTCTTATCAATAAGGTTGCTTCTGTTTATGAGTAATTGTTTTATATATTTGGGGGCTCCGGTATTCGGCGCATAGACATTTATAATTGTTAGCTCTTCCTGATGGATAGACCCTGTAACTATTATATAATGTCCTTCTTCATCTCTTGTTACAGCCTTTAATTTAAAGTCTAGTTTGTCTGATATAAGTATGGCTACTCCAGCTTTCTTCTGGCTTCCAGTAGCATGATAAATAGTTCTCCATCCCCTCACTCTGAATCTAAAGGTGTCCTCAGGTCTAAAATGAGTCTCTTGTAGACAGCAAATAGATGGGTCTTGTTTTTTTATCCATTCTGATACCCTATGTCTTTTGGTTGGCGCATTTAATCCATTTACATTCAGTGTTATTATAGAAAGATACGGGTTTAGAGTCATTGTGATGTCTGTATGTTTTATGCTTGTAGTGATGTCTCTGGTACTTTGTCTCACAGGGTCCCCCTTAGGATCTCTTGTAGGGCTGGTTTAGTGGTGACAAATTCCTTCAGTTTTTGTTTGTTTGGGAAGACCTTTATCTCTCCTTCTATTCTAAATGACAGACTTGCTGGATAAAGGATTCTCGGCTGCATATTTTTTCTGTCTAGCACACTGAAAATCTCGTGCCAATTCTTTCTGGCCTGCCAAGTTTCAAAAGAGAGATCAGTCACGAGTCTTATAGGTCTCCCTTTATATGTGAGGGCACGTTTACCCCTTGCTGCTTTCAGAGTTTTCTCTTTATCCTTGTATTTTGCCAGTTTCACTATGATATGTCGTGCAGAAGATCGATTCAAGTTACGTCTGAAGGGAGTTCTCTGTGCCTCTTGGATTTCAATGCCTTTTTCCTTCCCCAGTTCAGGGAAGTTCTCAGCTATTATTTCTTCAAGTACCCCTTCAGCACCTTTCCCTCTCTCTTCCTCCTCTGGGATACCAATTATGCGTATATTATTTCTTTTTAGTGTATCACTTAGTTCTCTAATTTTCCCCTCATACTCCTGGATTTTTTTATCTCTCTTTTTCTCAGCTTCCTCTTTTTCCATAACTTTATCTTCTAGTTCACCTATTCTCTCCTCTGCCTCTTCCATCTGAGCCGTGGTGGTTTGCATTCTGTTTTCCATTTCCTTTAAAGCGTTTTTCAGCTCCTCGTGACTGTTCCTTAGTCCCCTGATGTCTGTAGCAAGAGATTCTCTGCTGTCCTGTATACTGTTTTCCAGCCCAGCGATTAATTTTATGACTATTATTCTAAATTCACTTTCTGTTATATTATTTAAATCCTTTTTGATCAGCTCATTAGCTGTTGTTATTTCCTGGAGATTCTTCTGAGGGGAATTCTTCCGCTTGGTCATTTTGGATAGTCCCTGGTGTGGTGAGGGCCTGCAGGGCACTTCCCCTGTGCTGTGGTGTATAACTGGAGTTGGTGGGCGGGGCCGCAGTCCGACCTGATGTCTGCCCCCAGCCCACCACTGGGGCCACAGTCAGACTGGTGTGTGCCTTCTCTTCCCCTCTCCTAGGGGCGGGATTCACTGTGGGGTGGCGTGGCCCGTCTGGGCTACTTGCACACTGCCAGGCTTGTGATGCTGGGGATCTGGCGTATTAGCTGGGGTGGGAAGGCAAGGTGCACGGCGGCAGGGGGGGCAGGCTTAGCTCGCTTCTCCTTAGGTGATCCACTTCAGGAGGGGCCCTGTGGCAGCCGGAGGGAGTCAGATCGCTGCCGGAGGTTTGGCTCCGCAGAAGCACAGAGTTGGGTGTTCGCGCGGAGCGAGCAATTTCCCTGGCCGGAGCCGGTTCCCTTTGGGATTTTGGCTGGGGGATGGGCGGGGGAGATGGCGCTGGCTAGCGCCTTTGTTCCCCGCCAAACTGAGCTCTGTCGTCCGGGGGCTCCGCAGCTCACCCTCCCTTTGTCCTCCAGCCTTCCCGCTTTCTGAGCAGAGCTGTTAACTTATGACCTCCCAGATGCTAAGTCGCGCTTGCTGTCGGAACACAGTCCGTCAGGCCCCTCCGCTTTTGCAGGCCGGACTCGGGGGCTCTGCTTGGCTGGCGAGCCGCCCCTCCGCCCCGGCTCCCTCCCGCCAGTCCGTGGAGCGCGCACCGCCTCGCCGCCCTTCCTACCCTCTTCCGTGGGCCTCTCGTCTGCACTTGGGTCCGGTGACTCTGTTCTGCTAATCCTCTGGCGGTTTTCTGGGTTATTTAGGCAGGTGTAGGTGGAATCTAAGTGATCAGCCGGACGCGCGGTGAGCCCAGCGTCCTCCTACGCCGCCATCTTCCCAGAATCCTCCTAGATAGTAAGTATTAAGCAAAAAAAGTCAGAGAAAGACAAACACTATGATTTCACTCATATGTGGCATTTAAAAGACAAAACAAACAAGCAAAGGGGAAAAAATAAAGAGAGAGGGAGGCAAACCAAGAAACAGACTCTTAACTATACAGAACAAACTGATAGTTACCAGAAGGGAGGTCTGTGTGGGAAGGAGTTAAATAGGTCATGGGGATAAGAAGTGCACTTGTGATAAGCACCAGGTAATGTCCAGAAGTGTTGAATCACTATATTGTACACCTGAAACGAACATTACACTGTATATTAACTAACTAGAATTTAAATAAAAACACTAAAAAAAAAAAATAACTGCTATGCTGAGAAGTATTGAGATAGTTAAAGAAAAGAAATTGTAATTCACATTAAAAAAGTCGTTGTTCCTGAGTAATACTGCTTAAGTGAAAAGCACCACCTGAAATAAACCATAGGATTTGTTAAAAATCAGGGTACTTGGTTTTTTTTTTTTTTTTTCTAACGTTTATTTATTTTTGAGACAGAGAGAGACAGAGCATGAGCGGGGGAGGGGCAGAGAGAGAGGGAGACACAGAATCGGAAGCAGGCTCCAGGATCTGAGCCATCAGCCCAGAGCCCGACATGGGGCTTGAACTCACGGACTGCGAGATGGTGACCTGAGCTGAAGGCGGACGCTCAACCGACTGAGCCACCCAGGCGCCCCTCAGGGTACTTGGTTTTAATACTCTATTCCTCCTAATCATCTCCAATTCAGAAAACTTCTAGTTATTTTTTACACATACTGAACTATAGAAGATTACCTTCCCAGGTGCCTGGGTAGCTCAGTCAGTTAAGGGTACAATTTCAGCTCAGGTCATGATCTCACAGTTTGTGAGTTTGAGCCCTGCATTGAGCTCTGTGCTGAGGAGCTCAGAGCCTGAGGTGAGGCCTGCTTCAGATTCTGTTTCCCTCTCTCTCTGCCCCTCCCCCATTCATGCTTTGTCTGTCTCTCTCTCTCTCAAAAATAAACAAACATTAAAAAATTTATAATAAAAAATAAAAAAGATTAACTTCCAAACATATATTCTTAAGAAAACAGCCTATGCAAAGACATAAAAATATGAAATATGGTAAAGTAATATGTTGGCATTGTGACCTATATAAATATTTCAGATGGAGCGGAAATTATATTGGGATCCACGCTTCAGCACAGTGGCATATACCAGACTTAAATCATTTCCCAAACATTTTCTTATCATTCAGATTAAATCCAGAGTATGCTAGAAACTACATCACCCTGTATGCCACCCTGGCAGACTAAAGTGAAAAAACAGGTGACGTACTCAGATAAATGTGGCCCAGGAGGCTCTCTTAAATGCGAAAAAGTTGGGTATTTGGTCTGTATTATCCAAGAGACTGCAGATATCAATCAATCCCGCTGAAGAAGTGTACCATTCTCCTCCTGTCTAGGACAAGCTAGCTGTAAGTGCTACAACTGGCCTGGGACTTGCTGCTTTTTGGCTCAAAAGCTGGTAGAAAGTTTGAGCTTTTTCACACAGAGCCAAAAAAATCGATATGAACTACACAGCATAATATGTAAGACAGGGAATTAATAACTCACATACTCAACAGCTCTCGGTGATCCTCATTTCTGTCACTTGACGACCATCCAGGGCCTAACTTGAACGTGAAAATGATAGTGAAAATGGTTCACAGTGGAGATCCCCTGATGCCAAGCACACAACATTTAGCACCACTCTTAACGTGTTTCTCTTTCATTTTTTTTTTTCCTTTCTGCTCCTCTTCCTCCTCCTCTTTCTTTTTTTTTTTTTTTTTTTAATTTTTTTTTTTTCAACGTTTATTTATTTTTGGGACAGAGAGAGACAGAGCATGAACGGGGGAGGGGAAGAGAGAGAGGGAGACACAGAGTCGGAAACAGGCTCCAGGCTCTGAGCCATCAGCCCAGAGCCCGACGCGGGGCTCGAACTCACGGACCGCGAGATCGTGACCTGGCTGAAGTCGGACGCTTAACCGACTGCGCCACCCAGGCACCCCCCTCCTCCTCTTTCTAATTTTGGGTTAGGTGGAGGTACTCTCCAAAAGTATGAGTTTAAATTTAGGGAGCACATTAATAAAATGAACAAATCTAAGTCAAAGGAAAACATCACTATTATTTTAATAGATTATAAAATTACATTGCACAAAATTTCTCATGCATTCTCACATTAAAAAATAAAGTAAATCTGAAGTGGGAGAAAAAAATGTGTGTAAGGCAGTGCAACATCAGATTTTCACAGCAACATGTAATTTTATATGAAAGAGATAAATGCTGGTGGCATTCCTAGTATGCACAGTATATTTTGCCCCATTACATATTCATGATTTCAAAGTTAGCTGTTTGACAAGGTAATGAGTCCATAATAGGCAATCTCTTTCTTTTCTTGAAACCACTATTTCAAGTCTCCACTATTCTCCTTGAGATTACTTCTATTCAACATTTCCTACCCACTCTAAGCAGATGGCACTGCCTTTTTCTTTATAAAGGAAATAAGAGCTTCTTTGTGGGAATTCTCTCCACTTCTGTCTTAATCTGCATGTAAACCCATAATCCCATTTTTTTTATCTTCTGTGAATAATCTCACATCTGCATTCTTTCCAGGAATCTTGTTCCACCAACACCTCCTTCATATCATAAACCAATCACTCTTTTATCTTCCCCCTACTTATAAGCATTCTGTCATTCCCCTTCTCTTTATACTAAATCTCTCACTATCTATGTGACTCACTTCTTTCATTTATACCCAAGCTTCTCAAAAGAAGAGCTGATAATTAATTATCATATTTTCCCACCTTTTCTAAGCACTTAAATCTGATTTCTACATTGATTGATGGATTGAATTTTTAAATATTTATTTTTAATTTTTTAATGTATATTTATTTTTGAGAGAGAGAGAGAGAGAGAGAGAGAGAGAAACAGAGTGCAAGTGGGGGAAGGACAGAGAGAGAGGGAGACAGAATCTGAAGCAAGCTCTAGTCTCTGAGCCATCAGCACAGAGTTCACAATGCAGGGCTTGAACTCACAAACAGGATTATGACCTGAGGCGAAATCAGATGCCTAATCAATTGAGCCACCCAGGCGCCCCTATTTATTTTTGAGAGAGAAAGAGAGTGAGAGCAAGAGTAAGGGGCGGGGATTGGAGCGCAGAGAGAGAGGGAGACAGAGAATCCCAAAAGGACTCCTCTAAGTCAGCGCAAAGTGGGACTCGGGGTTCAAACTCACAAACCCTGAGATCGTGACCTGAGCCGAAATCAAGAGTCAGCAGCTTAACCAAGTGAACCACCCAGGCCTCCTTGATTTCTAGATTTATACCTGAAAGAGCTTCTATCATGGTTGGCAGTGATATGGTAGTGCTGAAATTAATACGGTATTTTAGTTCATTCAACTGGACCATCTCTTTTTCTTGACCCTTAGGACATCACTTCTTTGTTGTATTTTCAATGCTTTTGCCTGACAAAGTGCCTGGCATCTAAATATTTGTGTTTTATTGCAGAGAGTGGAAGTGAAAGTGTCAGAGTAGACAATGTCCTGAATCTCTAGACACTAAGCTCTGCTAGGCTTTCACTGAAGATAATGGTAACAATATTTATTTCCAGGGCTACCTGGAAACCCTTCTCAGTGTAACAATATTTCAAGACCCACCAATTAAAAACCTGCATTTATGCACCCTCCCTGCTGAATCCCATCCATGCTTATTACTTTAATGACAATCTACAGCTATGACACCAATAATCACTCTCTCCTTCTTGACTCCAGATATACATATGATTTGTTTACTCTGTATTCCTCTGCACTCCAACGGGCTCCACCCATTCCCTCAAGCAAGAAATGTGGAAGTAACTTTTAGTTACTTTTAGTGATTTTTCTCCTCTACATCTAAATCCCCATTTTCAAATTGGCCAGCAAATCTAGTTGATATTCTCTCTTTTATATTTTACTTTTCTCTTTATCGTCACTACTATTGATCACCAACCATCAGCACCACACACCCACACTTCATATTTTTATACCAAAAAGTCATATTTTATACCAAAAATCTATTAGTTACCAATATTCACTAGTACTGCCACCATCAAATACAATTTTTACATTGCTGTCAGCATCATATTCCTCAATGCCAATCTTATGACATACGCCTGATTAAAATCCTCAATGGCTCCTTATTCTGAACTGTAACTTTTTTTTTTGCATGTACTGTATACCTATTTTTAACATATTTTCCCTATAATACGCTTGAAGAATATCATCTGACTCTGTGTAAAAAGAGAAATATGTTGTCATTTTTCTTTACCTCTTTGTTATCATCATGAAAATTTGGAAATGGTTGTTATACATAAACGATGAATTAAATGCATAGGGAATTCTTTTATAAGTGTGTATTTCTTCACAAAGCCACATTAACTTTCATTTAACATTGTAAAGAAAAATACTGAGCCCAAATTGATTTTCTTAAATTATTTGTAACATGTTTTATCTAGATGCTTAAAATTTTAAATCTTCAAATTGAAAATTTGATTCTTTTCATGGCATATGTGGTCTGATTTTTGTTTTTGTTTTTGCTTAACTGTAGTACACAATTTGTGTCTAGATTGTCAAGACACCTGTTTTTAACTCAATAAAAAAAATATGTTTATATATTTTTGAGAGAAAGAGAGAGAGAGAGACGGAGCATGAGCAGGGGAGGGGCAGAGAGAGGGAGACACAGAATCTGAAGCAGGCTCCAGGCTCTGAGATGTCAGCACAGAGCCCAATCGGGGCTCAAACTCAACAAGCCTTGAAATCATGACCTGAGCCAAAGTGGGACGCTTAACAGACTGAGCCACTCAGGCGCCCCTTAAATTATGTCTTTGATACTTGTTTCCTTTGTAGTTTTTGTTTCTTCTTGAAGTAAATTTTATTTTAGTTTTCTCTTTCTTCCGTATATATTCTCTGTACTTATTTTCATCATTTTTGCATTACAGTACTCTAGTTTGATTTATTTACGATCAGTGTTCAATTTCCTATTTTCACTTCTGTTCTTATTTCTTCCAGTGTGGTATTAACTCTGCCACTGGATTTTTCGCTAATTTGCAATTCTTTATTTAGTTCAACCTTTTAATCTAACATTTTATCTTTGAAATGCATCTGTTCTGTATTTGTGTTTCCCTTGTTTTATGTCTTAGTAATCACTTCTCTCTTTGTAGCAGCTCTTTAATACACAATGCATGTCTTCTTGTTTTCAATTGTATATATGAGACACTTTTATAAAATTTCATTTTGCAACTTGCAAAATTATTTTTACAAATATGCCACCTGTTATGTCATCAGCACATAAAAACTTCATTTCTTCTTTCTGCAGTATTTTTCTTCAATGTCATTTTATTTTTTATCACTTTAATAATTCTTAGATGATTGAAACTCCATTTAGTTGACTTTTGCCAAGACAATCTGTTTTTTATAAACTAGTGCCATTACTCTCACTTCCTCAATGAGGAATTGCTTCCACTCTGCCCAGTTAACACTGTGTACTAGGAATAAAACCAATAATTATATAAGTTGAATATAAACTTTCTCTCATTATTTTTTGACATGCAGAATTAATGGACAACATGACAATTCAATCTTGGATTTTTGATGATATCATCAATTGGCTCTTCGTCTATCAGGCCAATCTTTTATTTAATTTGAGCTTCTGAAATGGACATATACAGAGAATAATAAATCATAGATTTATTCAATATCAATGCCACCTATGGTTGAGCATTTTTGGCACCATATCTACTTATGTCTCTTTCTACCTAAGTCATTATTTTACTGAGTGGAATGCACTCACAAAATATCTGAAAAATCATGTTATGTGTCTTTTATAGGATACACAATTATCTTTAAAAATTTTTTTAAATGTTTATTTATATTTGAGACAGACAGAGAGAGAGACAGAGACAGAGACAGAGCACAAGCTGGAAAGGGTCAGAAAGAGACACAGTATCTGAAGCAGGCTTCAGGCTCCGAGCTGTCAGCACAGAGCCTGACATGGGGCTCAAACTCACAAGCTGTAGTCAGATGCTTAACCAACTGAGCCACCCCAGCGCCCTGTATGCACTATTATCTCAAAGTACATCTTTTTCTTTGTTTTCATAGATACTGTGGTAGAATATTGGGAAATGCTGTATCAAGAATGCCAATCAAACTCACTTTTTTTCTTCAGAAGAATTTGATAATGCAAAGAATAAAAGAATCTCAATGCCATATATGAAATAGTTTACAAAGCTTTATGAAATTCCATGAGCTTGATCCAAAAACAAAAGCAGACATTCAGCAAATGTCGTTTCATATTTTTGGCCAGATATTTATGTTTTCCCTTTAATCTTTTATTCATACATATTGACACTTTTGGGACCAAAGAGGAAAATGGTCTTTTAGTAAAAGCATAGAGCATCACCTTTCTCAGTAAAATTAAAAACGTCTGCTAAATTCTAAAGACCATGCAATGAAAGATGCCTAATGGGCAGGCAATTCATTTTAAGTTTATTTCAAATGTCTAAACTTTGTTTAGGTATGGCTTCAATATAAGTAGTAAAGTAAAACTATTGCCCCTTAAATATCTCTGTATGAAAGAAAAATTCAATACATTTTAAGTTCTAAAATTTGCAGAACACGACAGCTTGCCACCTGCCCATAATCCTTTAAGCTAAAAGGATTCTTGTAAACTGAGATTAAAACAATAGTAGTCCTTACCTTATCATGTCGTTTTGTGGTTTCTTTTCATTGGTACAATGGAATAATTGTGTTCAACATGAATAATAAATCTGCCCTATGTGTTTTCAAACGTTTGCCATGCATTCAGTTTTGATTTTTCAATACTGTTTTTAGTTGCACCATTATCCAAGCTTGACTAAATATAATGTCTTTTGACACTAAAACTACAGGTAAGGTGTTGGTAATATAATTGTAATGCTAATACTTACACTACATGTATTGCTGTATTATAGTCAGTAATAAAAGCATGTTGAAGTGTTGTGAAAACTCCTCATGCCTGCATTATGTTATGATCTTTGATAACCTTTATTTCTAGATGAAAGTAGTTTACAATACTGTATCAGCTATAATGAGCACCAATAAACAAGCTGCTTTGCCAAGGGCGAATACAATTCTAAGCAATAAAATTGGATCTATGACACTGTATCTTCTATTCCTCATTTCAGATTCATTAACTATTATGGAGATCAATCTCTTTGACACAGTACATTTCTAACCACATTTATGCCAGAATATGTACTCATTAGCATGTTTGAACTCCAAAGCTAAAATGACAGGGTTTCCCCCTTGCTTTGTCACATTACACGTAATTTTAAAAGCAAGCCTTGAGCATTCTGACAAGCACACTGTTTAGGATACACTTTTTCTCTCTGTGCACATGCATACATTTATACACATCCTGTATATTTTGTGATTTATGTTATATGAATGGAAAAAATGACATTATTTTTAAAACTTTTAAAAATTTAGGTAAAAGCAATGTTCTTAATAAACTATCTTTAAATAGCAGTGTTTAGCAACATTAATATATTTTTATTTCCCAATCTAATTGTAAAGTAACTTGTACAAATGTGGATAGATAGATAGGTAGATATAGAATAAATTACTGGACTTATTGCCTAAAGGTGTTGCTATTGACAGCTTCTTGGAAAGGTCATTTATTAAAATTTATAAGGTTTCTTGTAAGTGCAGTCACCCAGTTATGATCTTTACAGCTCCAACATTATTTCCTTGACATAACATGTCACAATACATTTAATAATAAAGAACAAAAGAAGGATAAAATATCACCAAGGACATGTTGACATCGATCAAAAAGTGTATTTCCCGGCAATTAAAACCACCAAATTTCATTTTTTCTCCCTCTATAGATTGTATTAGAGTATTAAATGTCTGCTTTTAATACAAATATTAAATAGATAAACCAAAATGGTTCATATATCTTCCCAGACCTTCCTTATGATGGGATGAAGCTAATGTTTAACACTTCCTAAGAAAGGCATGGCAGTTGTGAGGGGGAGTAGGTAGTCAGATGTGACTTAAATATGGGCAGTTAGGAGAAAAGGGACAAAAGAAAGGCTAGGTGACAAAAGCTTTTGTTTTGCAAATCAAGAAGGTTATTTGGCTTTTCATTCCAACAATAAAAATCCATATCAGTGATTTGATCTGGGAAGTGACATGGTGCTTTTATTTTAAAAAAAAAGAAAAAGAAAAAGAAAAAATCTGGCAACAGTGTATAGGGGCGGGGGATGCTGGCAAGGAGATTATTGAGGCAGCTGTTGCCTGATCTCAGAGACTGACTTTTAAGTGAAGTGAAAGTTAGGAAAAGATGCCTACTGTTAGATATTTTAAAAAGGGGAAAATTATCAAAGGATTTACATTTGATAATTTTGACACTTCTTGATACATATTGATACTTTTTATTGGAAATGTAGCAAGAACTTTAGACTTAAATTTATTCCTAGATCTGTGACATAATAGCTTCATCAGTATATCAAGTTAGAAACTCTGTCTTCATTTTTAATACTTAAGGTGGATTCTACTCATGCATTGTTTCTCTACTCTAGATCCAGCATTACATAATCAAAATTTGGGCCCCTGAGGGACTAATGGAACTCTACTGACTTGACCAGATACTATTGCTACTATTCAAAGAACTCCCCACTATTTGGTAGGATTCAGACCATGCAGGCAGTTATGCACTTGTTTTTCTATTGCACTGAATCTATTCAGATTGGAGTGGCATTGTCAGTGCGGTATAACTGTTTTATTTGTACATCTACTCACTTAACTCACATAATAACACTCCAAGGCATGTTGGTCAGCTATTCTCAATCCATTATGAAGTTACCCTTCATAAGCACAAAGCCCAGATGTCCCTATGAAGGGTAAACTAAGTTGGTGACCTGCTTCTCATTAGGGATAGGAGAACTACAAGATGACAAGAGTAAACATTTCACTTTTAGGAGTGTCAGAAATAGGAGAGAAATTATTTAGTTCCAAGTTCCAACCAATACCTTTACTTTATCATTCTGCTGGTTCAGAGAAAGAAACCCATGGTACTCGTTCATAAGTTTCAAAACCACGGCTTAAAGATGATCAGAAGGACAGAGGAATGGCTTTAGTTGAACAAAGACTATTCCGTCAGAAACAAAAGTGAGAACAAAATGACTTGTAAATATATAACACCAATTTCAGGCACGTAATAAATACTATAAATACTTCTGATTGGATAAAATAGAAATTATGGCTAAAATACAGTCTCCATCACCAAACCATGTAATAGTGGACATTGAGCATCACCAATGAAATATGGAAGTTGTTTCTTGGAGTTAGAAGATTACTTTACAATTAAATAATGCTCTGCCATTACAAAATGATTTTACAGAACCTTACTTTATTTGATTCCTCCCTGTTTCTTTAAAACAGATGATATCATTAACAATATTATTTTGAAAATACTAAAACTGAGTATCAAAAAGTGTTAATGAATTTGCCCTGGGTGTATGACTCACAAACATATTCATTGGTTTAAATCCTGGACCGTCGCTACTGAAATGACCCATC
Source organism: Lynx rufus (assembly GCF_022079265.1). Classification (NCBI taxonomy): domain Eukaryota; kingdom Metazoa; phylum Chordata; class Mammalia; order Carnivora; family Felidae; genus Lynx; species Lynx rufus. Next base: position 31,754,644 of record NW_025814823.1, on the reverse strand, counting down.
TATTAACAAGATGTCCACATGGGGTTGGAATTGGAATAGGCTGAGGAATCATTACAGTTGGGCAAAAATGCAGCTCAGGGCAATTAAGCAATTTGTCCAAGTTTATATATCAAGTTATTATCAAGTTCAGATTAGGATTTAATTTAACTGATTTCTACTTTCAGAGTAGCTTTAGGGCAAATAAAATAAAATGCTGCTTAATAAGTTAGTAACAACTTAGAATTCATTTAACTAAAAAACTATAGATATAGATAATTGCCTATCTATGTATCAATGTATCATCTACCTGATATGTGACTGACCAAGACAGTAAGTATAACAAGGGATATAAGAAGTATCCTAGTACCATCCTAATGTTTCAAAGTTGGCCTCAAAAAAGGCAAAATGTTTCATGTAAAATGTGCATTTTGTAACTGTTAGAAAGTACTTGGTTAGATAGATAGCATGTGGCATTTATTGTATTAAATAATTAAGATAAACCTAGACAAAGAGTACCAGTTTGATATAAAATATTTAATTGCAAAATTAGATTACTTATACATGCCAAAATTTCAAAAATAAATAATGAAACCTGGCTTTGTTAGGAAGTTTTACAATTGACTAATAGGCTCATACAAGAAAGATCCAGAGATACCGGAGACCAAACAATAATTTGCTTACAAAATCTCTGGTGAGTATTCTTGTCAGCAGAAACACCAACCATGTACAAGGTCATTATACTGTTTCCATTAGGTTAAATGCACCAATTAGTATTTTCTTTCAAATTGACCTACAGAGAAACAGAACTAGAAACTTTTAGCAAGTTGGAGGTTTATAAGATTGTATTAAATGTCAAATGTCTTTTTCTACCTCCCTCCCTCCCCCCCCCCCCCACCCCATGTTCAGCTTCCAGTCATTTCCTCTTTGTTTTTGGTTTTGTTTCATTTTCTGGCAAATGAAACATCTTATCATTTCTGTTGAGGGGGTAATTTTTGCATCCCAGTTCTTTTTTTTTTTTTTTTTTTTTTTTTTTTTTTTTTTTTTTTTTTAAATTTTTTTTTTTTTTTCAACGTTTATTTATTTTTGGGACAGAGAGAGACAGAGCATGAACGGGGGAGGGGCAGAGAGAGAGGGAGACACAGAATCGGAAACAGGCTCCAGGCTCCGAGCCATCAGCCCAGAGCCCGACGCGGGGCTCGAACTCCCGGACCGCGAGATCGTGACCTGGCTGAAGTCGGACGCTTAACCGACTGCGCCACCCAGGCGCCCCTGCATCCCAGTTCTGATGTTTTATATGTGGTGGAGTATAAAGAGGATTTTCTTAATCAAACATTTCTGCCTTCTCTATCTTGCGCATGATTTCTCCCCAAAGGTGGAAGTTGGGGGTGGGAAGGCAAAGGGCCTGAATTAGGACTTTGCAAGGAGAAGCCTTACGTGTGCTACCTGATCCCACACTCTCTCTTTCCCTTATGAGTTTGCTGACCACAGAAAGCATGGAATCTAATCCTGGAGCTCAGTATTATGCAATCCTTTCTTACATAGGAAAAGCCATATTCCTAAATAAATCACTTCTATTTATTGAACAACAAAACTCCTTATGCCCTGAAAAAAACCCAACAAACTACATCCATTCCAACCAGAGGCCCTTTATATTGCAGCTGCATGTGGAATGAATGCAACTCTATGTAGGCATTAAGCATCCCTCCACCTGATACTGAGCAAGGTAACAAATTGAGAAGAATGGATTTTGAACTTTGCTTTAAGTTTAAACAAATATTTTATGTTTTTTAACTTTACTTTTCCCTGGGAACTTATTAATGCGATAAAAATTAAGTTAGATTTTTGGAATATTTTGTGTAATATCCACATGTTGACATTCAATCTTAATTTTAAGCTTTCAATGAGTTTATTCAACAGTGACACTAGGCATAATTTGGTATGGAGAACAAAATAGGAAATTAATTTCAACTTTGCATACAAACAGATCTAGGAGTTTCTTAATACACTGGTCTGATATTTCTCAGCATCTTCTGGGATCAAAATATCTGCTAATGCAGTGATTCCAGGAACAACCAAAGCTGTACAAACTGACATTGCAAACTGGCTTTATGGAAGTGGTTTCAGGCCTGTCCTGATAGAATTTTAACCTCTTAAAAAGAAAATGGTAATAACTTTGACTGACCACAACCTCAATACTTAAACCCAAAATATCCTAAAAAATCATGCCTGAATAATGACATGAGTCATATGTGCCAATATTATCCTTGTTAGTAACACAGGTGATATTTTACGCAAATGTGATGTATTCCTGTCTTCTCGGTGTGTTGGAGTCATTGGTTAACAAGGCAAAGGAAAGATGCACTCAAAGTAAAACACTCTGTGTTCGTGTTTTTATTAAACTTATTAAACTTTTTATTCCAAACTAAAATAAAACTTTTAGGAAATTAGATTTAGTAAAATGACTAACTCCTAGATCCATTTACTCATGTCACCAAGGTCTAATATTTTGCCACATTTGTATTATTACCCTCTTGGTCTCTCTCTCTATCCCTTTATCCTTTTCTCATTCTGTGTGCATGCTTCTGTTTAATAAAATACCTTTTCTATTTGTAATTAAAAAAATTTCGGGAGATACATACAGCCTGTGCATTTTTTTCTTGTGTCTTGTCAAAGGAAAATTGCAGCAAAGTTAGACACATAGGAAGATTAAGCTACTGTAAAGGTTAGAGAAGTCAGAACTGAGACTGTTTTGATTTTGCCCCATTTGTCACAACATAGTTATTGATGTGATACATAGATATAGATAGCCAAATTCATATGCATGTGTGCCATTATGGATATGTGTCAAAATCAATAAATCAGTTGACAAATCCAGTGGTATTTGCTCCTCCAGTTTAATGGAGAAATGTTCAAGGTATTCTTCTATGGAAAAACTTTCAGAATATGTTCAGTAAAAAAGAGCAAAATCATCAGAAAATAAAAATGAAAATCTTTTAATGTGATGCAAATTACATGGAAAACAAAAGATGATCCAGAGAGAAATGCCATCAAGTAGACCTTCATATGACAAGGCATATGATGGCATCACCAATCATCTGGATATTAATTTAAATTTACATTAATTCAATAGTAGATAGTGAACAAAAAGAACATTCGAGCTTTGCTGATGTTTTGAATGAAAATAAGAGCTGAAGAAAAAAGTTCGTGAATCAATGACCTGATATCAATGGCTTGACATATATCCTTAATAAATAAGACAAAGAACAGGTAAAAAAATAATAATAATAATAATAAAAGAAATTTCACGGGGTGCCCAGGTGGCTCAGTTGGTTAAGCATCTGACTCTTGATTTCAGCTCAGGTCATGATCTCGCAGTTTGTAAACTTGAGCCCAGCATCAGTTCTGTGCTGAGAGCAAGGAGCCTGCTTGGGATTCTGTCTGCCCACCCCCACTCTCCTTTTTTTTTCCTCTCTCTCTCTCAAAATAAAATAAACTTGAAAAAAAAAAGTAATTTCATGATATGTACTTTATCCTACAGTAATAAAAGTTAAAAGGAAACTTAAAAGAAAACAAAAAAAAATTCATGAACCTTGGAGTCTTAGAATAAAAGATACGATTAGCAATAACAAATAATATTATATTGAATTTTCTACCTTATGTTCACAATTCCTTTTTAGAGTTGTAGTGAAGTAAAATGTAACAGTACTTTCTCTTTATATGCAACCTTCTAATATTCTGAAAATGCCTGGGTATATGTAAGAATAAACACCCTCAAGCCCTCTCAATTTTATAACAGCCTTAAAATAAGATATAATGGCTAAGAGCACTGATTGCCTACCATGCACCAGACACTGTGCAAAGACCTTTACTCACATTTTTCCATTTAAACCTTTCAGTAACTATGGCAAACACTACCATTTCCCCCATTTTTCAAATGAGGGGACAGAGAAATACAATTGTAGGTAACTTGCTTCAAGTTAGCAGTAGGGCAGACATTAAAACCTTAAACTATCTGATTCCAGAGATCATTGAGATTAATCTCATTTTTATTTTTTTCCTCTGAATTTTTCACTTCTTGTAGGAGAATAGTTATGAAAAAGGAAAGGAAAAGCAAGGCAAGGCAAGAACATGCATGTTCTTGAGGTGCAAAATGAAAAGTTCTAAATTAGGTTAGAAGGCAATAAGAAATGGTTGATGATTTTGGATAAGTAAGTGAGGTGAGAAGAAATATGAGATCATTTATCAATTAGGATATATTAAAGAGAGATTGAGATTGGAAAGATGAATGAACAAGACAACTATTTTAATAATCTTATATACAACAAAAATTAAATAAAGATACTGATAATGGAAAAATTATAGATACAAACTGAACAAGAATTATGAGAGTAGATTTTAGAAGGGTTAGCAATTGATCCTGGGCAGTCGTCCAAATGGGGAAATCTTCCAAGAGGCAGATGAAATGTATAACTGGAGAGAGATATCAGTAAGACTTAGAATCAGTTTTGTCTAAAAAAGGGTAATGAGCATGGAATTGGGACATACAAAACAACAAACAACAAAATATTTATTTAGTAAAAAGAGTAAAACTTAGAACAAAACCTTGGATAAAAATCATCATTTATAGGAGATGAGCAGAGGAAATAAAGAAAAGTCAGTATAGGCTACAGAGAAAGAATATTACATTTGAGAAGAAAAGTAGACAAACAGGAAATTCATAAAAGACAAAAGGAGGAGCCAAAGAAGTGGGGAAGGTACAATGTAAAATTTAGAGACAGTTCAGAGAGAAATCATGTGGCTTCATTGCTTTAATGAGTCATTCATAGACTTTTAACAGAGACAGATTATCAAATACATATATATTGTAGAGAGCCATAAATCAATGGCACAAAAATGCGTAAATGACTTTTTCCAAATTTGGAGCACATTGGAATTTAATTTTAAAAATGAAGACATTAAAAAATATTTGTGTTCATACTTTAATGGAAAAATAATCCACTGCTTACATTTGATGTTCTTGGGATCCAAAATCCACAAAGCAGAGTAGAGAGCTTAGTTTGGGCAGGGGTGGAAGGAATACTTCCCAAATATAAGAGTAGAGGGGTGCCTGGAAGGCTCAGTCAGTTAAGCATCTGGCTCTTGATTTCAGCTCAGGTCATTATCTCAAGGTTTCACAAGTTTGACCCTTGCATAGGGCTCAGCACTGACAATGTGGAGACTGCCTGGGATTCTCTCTTCCCTCTCTCTTTGCCCCTCCCCAACTCTTGTGCATGAGCCCCCCTCCCCCAAGATAAATAAATAAACTGAAAAAAATAATACAAGGGCAGAGAAGGCAGAAATAGGGGCATGAAAACATATTATTTTGAGATAGAGAAAAATGAGTTGAAGGAAATTGTATTGGCAACTTACATCCCAGGAAAATTAGGAGGTGAGAACACCTACAGAGTAGAAGAGGGGTTTTTAAGAAGAATGGAGCAGACTGTTGGAAAGTTCTGGAATCAATAAGTTCTCAAGAGATCAATACAAGATGAATTGATGATTTATAGAGGATCAGAGAATGTAAATTATTATATGACTTCTCTGGGCTGCTCAGAAGCTATAATAAAAGAGAATAAAATGTGAAGGACACATTAGGAAAGACCAGGAATTAACCAGAAAAGAAAGAGAAGTTCTGTTTGGTGATACACTCTATAGACTGTGAATTTACTGTTGAAATGGTTAACTATGAGTTAAAATTTGGTATGGAGGCAAGTGAAACTCACAACAGGAAATGATGAACTGAGTAAATGTTACATGTTTGAACTTTTAAAGATATGGTAGGATGAAAAACTAAATTTATAGGAAAGACAAAAAAAGAAATAGTTTAAAAGATCAGGAGTTATATGACTGAGAAGAAACTTGATTTTGTGTTAGAAAATTTCAAATGGTAATATAGGCTCTATGACTATAATTATTCAAAGTACAATAATGGAAAAATCAAAAGACTTAAAAATATAGGAAAACAATGAGTGTTAGAAGTGTGTTAGAAATGTCAAAAATGTGCCAGGTGAAGTTTTAAAGAATAATGATTTTAGAAAGAGAGAGTAAAGGAAAAGGTCCTAAAATACCAAAAATAATTTTGAAAAATAATAATAAAGTGGGAAGAATCCTTCTTTCTCATGTAAAGACTTAGTATAGCTACTGTAACAAAGCTAATGTGGTGTTGGAAGAGGGATTGATAAATGGATGAATAGAACAGAAAAGAGAACCCAGAAAATAGATTCAAACAAATATATCCAATTATTTTTTTTTAAAAAACAAGCAAATGATTGACAGAGGAGGGGAACCCTTGTCAACAAATATTGTGGAACACTGAGGATTCATCAGCAAAAAAAAAATAAACCCACCCTAAACCCCATATCCTATGTAAAAATAGATTTAAATGTAAAACATAAAACTATAAAACTTCTAGAACAGAATATAAGAGAAAATCTCTGGTATCTAAGACTAAGCAAAGAGTTTCTATATTTGATACCAAAAGCCTAATTCTTAAAGATGAATTGGTAAATTGGACTTCATCAAGATAAAATACTTTTTGCTCTATGAAAGATCTTGTGAAAAGGGTGAAAAGGCAAATGATAGACTGAGATAAAATACTACAAATCACATAACTGACAAAGGCTTTGTATGCAAAATACATGAATAACTCTCAAAACCCAACAGACAAATCAATTAGAAATGGGGGGAGGCAGGAACGCCTGGGTGACTCAGTGGTTAAGTAGCAGACTTAGGCTTAGGTCATGATCTCAAGTTTTTGAGGAGCCCAGAATGTGCTTCAGATTCTGTGTCTCCCTCTCTCTCTGCCCCTCCCCCACCCACACTCTGTTTCTGTCTCTCTCTCTCTCAGAAATAAATAAATATAAAAAAATGTAAAGGGGCACCTGGGTGGCTCAGTCAGTTAAGCATCTGACTTCAGCTCAGGCCATGATCTCAGGGTTTGTGAGTTTGAGGCCCGCATCCTGCTCTGTGCTGATAGCTCAGAACCTGGATCCTGTTTCAGATTCTCTCTCTCTCTCTCTCTCTCTCTCTCTCTCTGCCCCTCCCCTGTTCTCTCTCTCTCTCTCTCTCTCTCTCAAAATTAAATAAACAATAAGAAAATTTTTTAATTAAAAAAAAAGAAATGGGGGAGGCAGATAAAAAACCATGAACATACATTTCACTGAGGATGTACAGATGGAAAATAAGCACATTTAAAGATGCTCAACATCATTAGCAATTAGAGAAATCGAAATTAAAACCATCATGAGATATAACTACCTACTATCAGAATGGATAAAATAGAACATAGTAATTCCAAATGTGGGCAATGTTGTGGAGAAACTGGATCACTCATATATTACTAATTGTAAGGTAAAAATAGTACAATCACTCTAGCAGCTAGTATGACATCTAGTCTAGTTCATAGCAGTATCAGGAGATAAATGGTTACATGAATTACTATATATCCATACCATGGAATATATTGAACAATTCAAAGGAATGTACTGTTGATGCATGTGACAAATTGGATGAACCCTGAGTAAAAGTCAAACTCAAAAGGATACTTGTGGAATGATTCCATTTATGTAACATTCGCAAGATAACATAAGTATAGGGATGGATAACAAGTTAATGGGTAACAGGAAATGGTGGGGAGGTGGAGGGAATGGGTGTGGTTAAAGGGGGGTAACAAAAAGAGTCTTGTGAGTATCTTGATTGTGGTCACTGTAGTACATGAGCTAAACATGAGCTAAAATCAAATAGAGCTACACATACACACACACACACACACACACACACACACACACACAAATGAGTGCATGTATAACTGATGAAATCTAAATCAGCTCCATAGATTACAGCAATATAAATTTCCTGGCTTTGATATCGTATTATAATTGTGTAAGAGGTTAATGGATGGATGGGAGAATGGTGCATGAGACTTCTCAGTGAATTTCTTTGCAGCCTCCTGTGAGTCTACACATTTTTTCCTTCAAAATAAGAAGTTCAAACATAGCTTGTGAGAAAGAAATATTGCAAAATAATATGTTGGGAATTTTGGACAAAGCAGGTTTTTGGAAGTTGGAATTGCTTGTGAGGGAGAAGTTGGGTTGATTTTTTAAATAAGCAAGATAAATTTGGAAGAGTAGAGAGGGAATGAAGGAATTATTTAATAAAAGCAGTCGAGGAGCACCTGGGTGGCTCAGTCGGTTAAGTTTCCAACTTTGGCTCAGGTCATGATCTTGGTTCAGCCCTGCATCGCGCTCTGTGCTGACAGCTCAGAGCCTGGAGCCTGCTTCAGATTCTGTGTCTCCTTCTTTCTCTGCCCCTCCCGGCTCTCTCTCTCTCTCTCTCTCTCTCTCTCTCTCTCTCTCTCTCAAAATAAACATTAAATTGTTTTTTAAATAAATAAAAAATAAAAGCAGTCAATAATAGTTTTGAAGTATCTTGTTTGAAGTATGACTATGTTCATTTTTTGTTTCAGTGATAGGAATAGAGAAGGACAGCTTCCATCCTGGAAGGTAGTGATTTCAAGGGAAATTTAAAATAAAAATTATCAACATAAAGTTGTATCTGTGGAAATAATGAGGATATGTAGAATGGATCTTGATAGTAACTTTAGACCTGAATATTAAATAATATGACACTTTAGTAAGCAAGTAAGTAGATTTGTGTTTCCTTATATCAATGTCCTTCAATTTGGTGAACTTTTTACTATTTAGTTCAAACTATCTAACAATCTAAAATGAAAGTACACTAAAACCTTGGATTGTGAGTAAATTGTTCTGAGTGTTCTGCAAGATGAGCAAACATTTCTAACAAATTTTAACTTGACAAACGAGCAATGTCTTGCAATATGAGTCGTACATGATGCCGAATATCACATGACCACAACTGAGCCAATGGTTCCTCTCTCTCTCTCTCACTGCGGGATTATGGGTGATCATCTCCCATGCTTGGATGCTCAGTCGCAGGCCATGGTGTTTGGCAGAAATCAGAGTGATTTCTCAGAATACTGGAAGGTGCCCACAACTGGCACTAGTGTATTTTTTGTCACTTTAGAGCACCTATGGACAGTCCTTTGCTTTTCCATTCAAGAGTAAGCCTAGGAATGCTTTCCTTCATTCTAGGTCAGGCTGCCTGTAGAAATAGACCCTTTCCTCTGCTGCCTTATTGCCAGTTATATTAAATATAGCATATGACAAGAGTTTATTAATACTGTACCTTACTCAACATCTGTGCAAGCATATACAATGGCCCCCATGCAGAAAAAGATTCCACTGAGTCAACAATTAGCAGTGATTCTGTTAGTGATAGTGAAAGTCATACTACACAGTAACCCTCCTCTCTCTTGTCTCCCTCACACTAGCCATGAAGGTTTTCCAAGGTTAAGTGCAGGTTAATTTATTTTTCTTTATATTTAGTATTTTCTTTATTATTTTGTATTATATTACAGTATGCAATCATTTTTATGACTATTTTTGGGTTATGGAATGAATCATTTGAGTTTCCATCATTTCTTATGGGGAAATTATCTTTCATACACAAATGCTTTGGATTACAAGCATGTTTCTGGAACAAACTATGCTCACAAACTAAGCTTTTACTGTATGTCCAAAACACTAACTCGAAAAGATATCTGTACTCAAATGTTCATTGCAGCATTATGTACAATATCCAAGATATGCAAACAACTTCAGTGTCTTGATGGATAAATGGACAAAGAAAATATGGCATGCACGTATATATATATATATACGTGTGTGTGTGTGTGTGTGTGTGTGTGTGTGACATAGAATATTGTTCAGCCATAAAAAAAGAGGGAAATCCTGCCATTTGTAACAACACACATGAACACATATTAACCTTGAGGGCATTATGCTGAGTAAACAAGTCAGACAGAGAAAGTCAAATACTGTATGATCTCACAGATAGGTGAAATCTACACAGAATTAAACAAAACACAACAAACTCAGATACAGAGAAGAGATTGGTGGTTGCCAGAGGCAGGGGTTAGGGAGGTGGGCAAAATGGCTAAAGGTGATCAAAAGGTACAAACTTCCAGTTACAAAATAAATAGGGGTGCCTGGTTGGCTCTGTCAGTTAAGCGTCAGACTTCGGCTTGGGTCATGATCTCATGGCTCATGAGTTCGAGCCCCGCATTGGGATGTGTTCTTGAAGCTCAAAGCCTGGAGCCTGCTTTGGATTCTGAGTCTCTCCCTCTCTCTGCCCCTTCCCCTTTCGCACTCTGTCTCTCTCTCTCAAAAATAAGTAAACATTTAAAAAATTGAAAAAAAAAAGAAATCATGGGTATGTAATGTACAGTATGGTGACTGTAGTTAATAATGCTATACTGTATATCTGAAAGTTGTCAGGAAAGTAAATCTTCAAATTTCTCATCACAAGGAAAATAAATTTGTAGCTCTGTATAATAGATGTTAGACTTATTGTGGTAATCATTTCACAATACAAACATCCATCAAATCATTATGTCATACACCTCAAACTAATATAAATCAATTATATCTCAATAAAAAAGTTTTAAAAAAATGTCCAGATTTTTCCTGTTTTCCTTGCAAGAAAATATTCAATATTATTTAGCTAATTAATTTGAATAAAACTGAATGTAACTAGAGGAGATTGTTATTATATGGTATGATTTTTTTCATATTGTTCAATCAATGAAAATTTGTTAATAAGACATATGGAATTAAAGAAGACATAAAGATAATGAGGGACAGTAACAATTATCCTTTCTGACAAATGTAATCATATAAACTAAATATATAATGAATTATTTCAAATTAAACTATCTGATGACTGATGGTTAGCTAACAGTGAAAAATGAATATAGGTGCTTGTAGTTCAATATGTTAATTTTCTTGATTACATTGCTTTTCTAATAGAAATAACAAGTTATTAGGCAATTAATATGAGTGTAAAATGGTGTTAACTTCTAAACATAACAGATGCTAAAATAAACATTGCAATTTATTTTATCAATCCTTATTTTTGCTTGTGAAGTTTTTTTTTTAAATAAATAAACAGTGGGTTTTTCATTTAATGCACTTTTCTTAAAAGGAGTTTGTGGAAATCATCAAACTTTCACTTTTTGCTGCAAGATTGTGCCTACCATTAGAAAGTTATTAGAATATTTTAGTAGACAAAAAAGCATGATATACCCCATTTATTATAAAAAAAGTACTTTTCTAGATACACTCTTTTTCTGAATTACCAAGTGAAAAAAAGACAATTCAATTTGAAACATTTCATAAATATTTTATTGTGATTGTATTGGGGGGGGTGTGTATGAAGTACTGTTAAGATGAACCCACCTTCATGTGTGAAGAAACAAGCATTTTATTATTTTTATAACAGAGAATTGTGTGTATTATGATAATGAGAAATCATTTTAAAATCTTAGAATGTTTTATTCTTTGAAGATAAAGTGAGTGTATGTTAAAACACCTGTATTTAAAGGGTGGAGGGGCGCCTGGGTGGCGCAGTCGGTTAAGCGTCCGACTTCAGCCAGGTCACGATCTCGCGCTCCGTGAGTTCGAGCCCCGCGTCGGGCTCTGGGCTGATGGCTCAGAGCCTGGAGCCTGTTTCCGATTCTGTGTCTCCCTCTCTCTCTGCCCCTCCCCCGTTCATGCTCTGTCTCTCTCTGTCCCAAAAATAAATAAACGTTGAAAAAAAAAATTTTAAAGGGTGGAATACATTGAATATAATTTGTCATTTGTGAAAATTATTGTTGGCATCTTTTTTAATTTCCCCAGGAGTATTTCTCAATTTATTACACACAAATTTCTTTATCAGTATAATGTTTTCAAATGGTGTTAGTTATGCACAGAAGGTTGGATAGCTTTAATTAAATATGGAACAATGGTTTAATGAGAAAATGAGGGAAAAATCATAGAAATAGTGGATTTTCTGTACAGCATATATGTAACAACTAAAATTAGCTATTCATATTTTAGTCTTTGCTAGAGTCCTTATTAAGGTTTTTTAAATCTATAATGTAAATTCAGTATTTCTATCTGAAGTTACAGTATAAAACAAGTTTCTAAGAGAAGGTAACTAATTTCATTTAAACTATTGGATCAGTCTAAGTCATCAATGACCTAAGTGAAGATTAACTATTATCTCATTCCTAATGGTGATTGTTAGTAAAAGAAAATTTAACCTTAACTAATTATAATTAAGACAGTCACCAGAATTCCTTAAGAACATTTTACAGCATGTAAAAAATGAAGAAAATAGGGAAATACATAGATATATAAAGATTTATATGTATATTTCCAGAAAGATATGCACATATTTGTAAAACATCCGTTTATATGACATTTAAAATTATTTAGATGATGGGACACATGTACATTTTTTTTAATATCTAAAAAGTTTTAATTTATTTAATATTACTGATGTGGTTTACCCCACAGTATAAGCTTTCCATTTCTTCTTCTAATCCAGGTAAAGTTTAAAAATCAATTTCAATTTTTCTGTGATATGAAATACGTTTCATTCCCTTTGACTTTAATCCCTTCCATAGTTTCTTGGTGATATGAAGCACTCCCCCCACCCCCGCTATAAAATCCAATTTTTTACAACATACTGTCTAAACATTAAGAGTATACCCACACTAAGAGCTAATTCCAGGCAGGGTTTTCTTAGATGGAAATGAATAGCTCATTCAGTATTGTTTTTTGTGTTTTTTTTTTCAACCTGAGACATGTGTAACACTTCGGATTAGAGTTAATATTGCAATGGAGTTAATATTTACCTTGTTAAAATGTAACAAAAAGTAATGATAATGTAAACATGTATGAGTTCAGGGATCAAAACTCTGATAAAATCTCTCTGTCAATAATACCCTACTGCCATTCCATAGCCTATGATAAATTGAGAGCAAGTCAGCAGAAGCAGGAAAAAAAAAGTTTATAGCCCTAGAAATTCAAGGAACTTGCAATCCTTTCCAAGCTGCTGGTTTTTATACAATCAAGTAAGGAATCAACAGATATCTTAATAATTTGCTATATATATATATATTTGCTATATATATATATATTTGCTATATATATATATATATACACACACATATGTATGTATACTTAGAAACATTTACACAAAATTGTTTTTTTGAAAGGAATTCCAGGTATAAATGATAACTGTTGGCACTTTGTAAAGTCTAGATATATTTTCAAATATTATTTCTTGTTCTGGAAATCTATTTGCTGTATTTTATGATACCTAATATCATTGATTATATACATAATTTTATACTGTTAAAAGCCTGTTTGTAATAGCATAATTTACTAAATCTTGTGTAAGGAAGAAACATAATATGTACATATAATATAAAGTTATTAGAAACAATAGCACCTTATTAAACTGCTCCTCTGAAATACATTTTCCAAACAATGCAAAACTTTTGCTACTAGTAAGAGTATATTAAAATTATTACAATATATTACAATACAGCCTTCCCTTTAAGCCATCTGTTTTCTAAATCATCTAGAACTTATCTTAACTACTGGTTAAACAGAAAGAACAAGGACACGTCCATAGCCAAACAAGCATTTCAATCATGCCTGTACATCAAAGAGATAAAATTAGATACCAGTGACTTTGTTACAGCAGTGTATTTCAATTTGTAAAAAAATAATCAAATATCACAATACATTTCAGGAAGAGAAGAGAAAATGAGAGAGAAATCCGTTGAGGAGCTAGTATTGAGTGTTCACTAAAAGTAGCGATAGAAGTAAGCTAATGTAATCAAAGGCACTGGAAGACAAAAATTACCGTTCTAGCTCCTTTCCTAACTGTTTTTGGAATCTCTGGCAAGCTATTTATATTCTGTAGCTTTCAATTTTCTTATTTATGAAATAAGAGGCTTGTCCTAGTTGGTTTCCAACAACTACTTAAAACATTGTCATTCTACCAAATAAAATGAAAACACAATTGGCTAGCCTTTCTGCTCCCCCAACTCCCTTGGAAGGAGGAACAAAACATAAAACAAGGGAAAAACCTGAAGCTACTCTGGAAACCAAAAGCAGGGTGCACTCCACATGTCATATATCGGGATTTCTGCCAGAGATAAGGCAGTTGCTCCCAGACTGAAAATAACACCCAAGTCAAGTCACAAGACATGCCTCTGACTTTTAGCAGAGCCTGGTTTCCTGGGGAATCAGAGGGAACTGACTAAAGGGCCCTAAGTTCCCCTCAGTTTGACTAAACTTCAGACAGACTTCTCTTAGACTGTTGGCCTTTGACCTCCCTTTTCTTAGATCATTGATTTTAGAAGACTTCCAGTTATGAATTCTTTCTCTACCCCTTTAAGACACAAACCTTTTCCCAGGCTCTTGCTAGTTTTACAACCCAGCAATGTCTCCCCAAGGACCTGGGCAACACCTTTTTGAAAGGCATTCATATATGCCTTACTATCTTCCAGTTTTTGTGGGAAGGTTAGGAGTCTAACTCAATTAAGTGACAATTAGGGGAAGCTTATGGCCCAATGGCATCCAACAACCCTCCTCCCCTAACATTCTACAACTCTTTCCCACTAGCTCACCCCAGAACTTAGACTCTCCTGACTTTGTTTCAAGAGACTTGAGTTCAGTCTCTCTTCCCTCTTGTAAGTCTTGGATAAAGCCTTCCTTGTCTGATTCACTCTGTTCAGCATTGCTTTTCTTTGAAAACTCTGACATAAAAAGTAGCCTTTCAACATTAATAATAGATACAATATAAAATATTTAATAATCAAATGATACTGAAATATATAGACAAAAACAACAATGACAAAAGTAAATATACAAGGAAAGATTTTCAGAAACAATATTAGAGAAATACATTAAGAAATCCCTCACAGTGTTTAGGCTGGAATAGCCAGAAGTATAGGAGGATACAGAAAAGTTGTTCTTAAACTATTTCAGGTTATGAATCCCTTTAAAATTCATATGAAAGTTGTACAATCCTTCCCCAAAGTATCACATATGTCCATAATAACAGAATTTGGGTCAGAGCAGTATATGGCAGAGAAGTGTATGAAACACCTAATACTGTTGGCTAATTGTTACTGCTCCATAGTATACGAAAAATAATTTAACAAATATAAAAATAAATTGGCATAATAATATTTTTAATGCCTCAGCACCACACTCTTGATTTCTAACACATCACATAAACGGAAAACAAACAACAAAAAAAAAGGAGTTAAAATTTCCTAATATAGGGGTGACTGGGTGGCTTAGTTGGTTAAGTGTCAGACTTTGGCTCAGGTCATGATCTCATGGTTCAAGAGTTTGAGCCTCACTTCGGGCTCTATCCTGACAGCTGTTTCTCTGCCCCCCCCCCTTTCTCAAAAATAAACAAACATTTAAAAAAATTCACAGTATGTGTTTGTGTGTGTATTATACTGGTGTATGTTATTTGTATGTGTATATATATACTGTGGATATTATATATACTCTTTCCAATTCCCTGAGACCAACTAAAAAAGTGATCAAATATTAGAAAAATAATAATAAATGAAGAAAAAAATTGCACAATACTTACCAAAATTAAAATATGAGAAACAAAGTTTCCTAACTCTCTCTTTAAAAACAAACAACAACAAAATCTGTAAGTTGAGAATTGTTAACACTTAAAATTAGGGAAAATAATATTAAATGTATAGGAGAGGGCAAAACTCTACAGAAAAGTAAAATTACAGCCTAAGTGTTTTCAATAATAAACAAGAAAGAAATAAAGTAAACATTAGACTAACTTTGTTAGAAATAAAATCCAAAACTTAAGAATAAACTCAAAATATGCATAGAGGGTAAACAATCAATCAATAAGTTAAAAATAATCTCTCTAATTAACAAAATCTGAAAACGGTGACAAGTGTAATCAAAAAGGAGAAAAACAAGATAAACATCAACATTTTAAAGGAAAACATAGGAATATAACAAAGGAAATTTAAATTGCAGATAACTGATATATATACATCCTCACATTTGTAAATTTATTTTACTTTATTTTTTAAGTTTTTATTTATTTATTTTGAGAGAAAGAGAAAGCACAAGAGGGGGAGGGTAGAAAAGGGAGAGACAGGGCACCTGGGTGGCTCAGTCGGTTGAGCGTCCGACTTCAGCTCAGGTCACAATCTCGCAGTCCGTGAGTTCAAGCCCCGCATCAGGCTCTGTCCTGACAGCTCAGAGCCTGGAGCCTGTTTCAGATTCTGTGTCTCCCTCTCTCTCTGGCCCTCCCCCCGTTCATGCTCTGTCTCCCTCTGTCTCAAACATAAATAAATGTTAAAAAAAAAAAAAAGAAAAGGGAGAGACAAAATCTTAAGCAGGTTCTGCACTGCCAGCACAGAGGCCAACATGGGGCTCAAACTCAGGAACCATGAGATCAAGAGTTGGATGCTCAACCTACTCAGCCACCAGGTGCTCCCACATTTGTAATTTTAAAAATACTGATTACGTGAAATGTTATCTATGACAAAAAATATTTTACACCTGTTCCAGAAGAGAGTACGAATGTTAACTAAGTCATCCCTACTAATTGCTGACTCATAACAGGGAAGGAGACAAGAAAGGTAGTGGAGCTACCTTTGTTTGGCTTCCAGGGAAGTAAAGCCTTTGTTGTGACTCATTTATAAGTGAGCAGTTAACAGTGGGAGAGTCCTGGAAGGAAATGAAGGAAGCCGGACAGGATAGGAGGAGAAGCTAAACAAAATGCAGTTTCAGCTGAAGTCTAGCCTCAGCCTGATTCTGTTCCAAGAATGAATGGCACCTTGGAGTTATTTCCATTTGGTATAAGAGGGCCAATCTTTTTTCCTGTCAGCCATTGGCTCTAGAGAAGTTGTAACCTTCCAGGAATTTCCAGGTAAGGCTGTGCACATTGGTCCTGGGAAACCCTCCAGGGCTGAGTGCAGCTGTGACTCTCAGCAGCCAATCCAGCCAGCCACTGAGGGATGCACACACCTGCACAGCAAAGGGGATCTGAGTAGAAACCAACAGCATCTACGACCGGCCTGCGCCAGAAGAGATGTTGTTAACATGTTTTTAGCAGCTATTTGAAAGTATCAGAATTATCAGATAAAGTGCTTTTTATTTCTAAATTTCAAAATTTAACAAGCAAATATCATTTAGAATGAATATATTTTTACTATTTAATCTTAGGTGTGCTTTCTTTTAGAGTCAGAAGAGGTTAAAGGAATCCTGAAGAAGGATCATCTGAGCTTTAAAGACGGAGACTGGAAAAGTGTGAAGAAAAGCAGATGGGTTGAAAAGCAAAACAATTCATGTCACTGTGGCACCAATGACTAGAAATGAGTGAAGAAAAAGGATAGTTTTGATTATGAAAAAATGAAAGAACATTGCACCAAAGAACTTTCCAGATTACAGAAACCAAGAGCAACATCTCTGCACTGCTCAAGGTTAAAGTAAATACTGTACTCTGAGTTTATCCATAGAGAAGAGAATCTAAATATGAGTAATTGAGGGCAGTAAAAGTAACATTTTCTAAGTGGTGGGGGTAAAAAGAAAAAAAAATAAGTGCTATTATCATAAAAGGACAAAAGACATTATCTGTTTGAAAGAAGCCTTGCCTAAGAGAGCAGGCTATATGATTCCATTATGAAGCTTTAGAACGAACAAAACTAACATATGGGAGAAAATGACACAGTGGTTTCATAGAGTGGATTGGAGGCAGGAACTTACTAGGTAGGGTCATGAATAATCATTCAGAGCTAATAGCAACTTTCCATGCTCTATGTAGGAACTTAAGTTATACAGGCTGCATGCATTATCCAGTTACATGTTGGTCAAAACTTAGCAAATTTGTCGGTTTTATTGTCCATAAAATAGAATACAAACTCTTGTTAATCATGCACATAATGAAAGATTCAAGAGGAAGTATGTTAATGTCTCCAATTTTCTTTAAATTTCATCAAAAAATAAGATGCATTGTGGAGAGATAGAGGAACAGGTAAAGGGAAGTTTAAGCATGATGAAAGTGGAAGTAGAATCGTGGTGCTGGGTATGCGAGGGTTCACAGTAAAATTCTCAACTTCTTTGTATGTTTGAAAATATTAATAAAGAAATGTTGAGAAAAATATGCTTGGAAATTGTTGAAAAACTCATTCCTAAATTAAAATTTTTTTTAATGTTTGTTTTTTTTAATTTATTTTTGAGACAGAGAGACAGAGCATGAGCATGGGAGGGGCAGGGAGAGGGGGAGACACAGAATCTGAAGCAGGCTCCAGGCTCTGAGCTGTCAGCACAGAGCCCGACGCGGGGCTCGAACTCACGGACCATGAGATCATGACCTGAGCTGAAGTCGGATGCTCAACCGACTGAGCCACCCAGGCACCCCACATTCCTAAATTTTTAAGGGGAATTTTAATCCTGGCTTAATTTTACATTCAAACATAATGTTTTGAAGAGAGAAGTGGTCATTCATCCTTGCCACATCATTTTCTAACAAGGGATGCTCAATTATTACACTAATGGATTTTTTAAAAAGAATCAGAATTCACCTATGGCTGATCTCTTTTAATGATTTAGAATATTACTAGAAGAAGAGGTACATATTTAATCCTCAAGATGTTTGGCAAGTTGAACAATGCAACTTGTGCACGTTAAGATGTCCCTCGGTGACAGCAGAACAATACAATATACTGAATTTGGCAGTTGTGAAAAGCAAACGCCAGAAAGCTGATTTCATATGCTTTATTGTGTAATAGCTGAGCTTCAGAATTGGCTTCCTGCCATTTCTTACAGTACTGGGAGTTAGACATACTCCAAATATCAGAAGGTATCAGAATGTAGTGGAAAAGCTAAACTCCTTTATCACTAGAAAAAAAGAGTTCTTGAACTTTTACCCTGTCATCTAAGCTTTTTTTTTTTTTTTTTAATTCTTATTTTGAGAAGGAGAGAGACAGAGAGAAAGAGCGGGGAAGCACCAAAGAGAGAGAGAGAGAGAGAGAGAGAGAGAGAGAATTCCAAGCAGGCTCAGCACTCTCAGCGCAGAGCCCGACATGGGGCTTGATATAAGGAATCGTGAGACAATGAAATCAAGAGTCGGTCACTTAACTGACTGAGCCACCCAGTCGCATCCATCTAAGCTTTTCTTTTTCTTTTTTTTTAGAACTTTATTTTAACTTTATTTTTTTTCAATATATGAAATTTATTGTCAAATTGGTTTCCATACAACACCCAGTGCTCATCCCCAAAGGTGCCCTCCTCAATGCCCATCACCCACCCTCCCCTCCCTCCCACCCCCCATCAACCCTCAGTTTTTTCTCAGTTTTTAACAGTCTCTTATGCTTTGTCTCTCTCCCACTCTAACCTCTTTTTTTTTTTTCCTTCCCCTCCCCCATGGGTTTCTGTTAAGTTTCTCAAGATCCACATAAGAGTGAAACCATATGGTATCTGTCTTTCTCTGTATGGTTTATTTCACTTAGCATCACACTCTCCAGTTCCATCCACATTGCTACAAAAGGCCATATTTCATTTTTTCTCATTGCCACGTAGTATTCCATTGTGTATATAAACCACAATTTCTTTATCCATTCATCAGTTGATGGACATTTAGGCTCTTTCCACAATTTGGCTATTGTTGAGAGTGCTGCTATAAACATTGAGGTACAAGTGCCCCTATGCATCAGTACTCCTGTATCCCTTGGGTAAACATCTAAGCTTTTTGATCACCATGTTATTGATCTGTTAAAATGTGATTCACAATCTTTAATTTACATGGCCTTGTAAGTAATAAGTTAGAGTACATAAAGCTGTTGACACAGCATAGAGTTTGCTGTTTGCTTACTTCTCAATAGGTTTGCTTAGTTTTCCATTATATTAACATAAAGCAATAAAAACACACAAGGAATTAATAATTTAACCCAATATTACTTGACTAATATTTATCATAATGTTAATTAATTAAAGTTTGAAAAATATACATGGACATTCCTATCTAATGATTTGAGACCTAAAGTTTGACAATGTTGTCTGTTATTCCCAATGTGGTTGCTTTGGGCAAATGGAGTTACATTTTCTGAAGATCTGACCCCATCTGAAAAACTACCATGGCAATACTTAGGAATGACAAATGACAATTTCAGCCCTTCCAAATTAAATCATAATTGACTTGATCATTATACATGAATATCATCAGGGCTTATGCCATGTCTCTCTCCTAATCTTCACAAAGGGAAAACACACACACACACACACACACACACACACACACACACACCAAATACAAAGAATAACGAACAAATGTAATAAAACACAGTGAAAAAATAATTGCTCTCAAAAGGTATTTCCAATTCAGCAAGTGTTAGTGAGGGTTTTTTTTTTTCCTGTTTACCAAAGCCAAATTAAAGCACATTTTAAAGGAGACATAATTAAAAATTTATCAGCTTACATGTCCGTATTTTGGGCAAAAGACACAAAAGTGATAACCCAGTCAGCCAAGCAGTAAGAAAGTGTTTATTTGTGTAAGTGTGGAAGTAATATGATTCAGCCACAGCTAATGTATTTAAAGTGCCTCGTGGTACTCATCTTTTCCTAATGTCAACACAAGTCAAATCTCTCAGTGACACATTTATCTCTTTCAGTAAGTCATATGCAATAGGACCAGTGTAAATTCAAAGAGTTATTTTGTTGCTTTACTAATTAAGGAGGAGAAATAAATGAAAATAGAACAATGAACGTAAATCTAGGCATAAAAATCGTTTTTCCCTAGATTAAAAGAAATAAAACATAAGTGGAAGTTAGGAGCTCTAATGGTGAAATACAGTCATTCCAAGCCAGGGAAGGAGAACACTCATGATTCTCAGCATGAGGCTCCACATTGATTTTACAAGGATTTTTCATCATGGCCAATTTTGTAGCATTCCAACCTTCTAAATCCATTATCAGAGTATTAAATATAATGGAATAACAATGAAGAAGGATAAATAGGTTCAAAATTATTCAGAGAATGTAAAATAACCCATGACTTCAAAAATAAAAATGGTCATAATAAAAAAAACTTAGGGGCGCCTGGATGGCTAAGTCAGTTGAGCATCTGACTTCCGCTCAGGTCATGATCTCGTAGTTCGTGAGCTCCAGCCCTGCATCAGGCTCTGTGCTGACATCTCAGATCCTGAAGCCTGCTTCAGATTTTGTGTCTCCCTCTCTCTGCCCTTTCCAGCTCATGCTCTGTCTCTGTCTCTCAAAAAATGAATAAACGTTAAAAATTTTTTTTTAATTTAAATAAGACCTCTTTTTTGTTTGTTTGTTTTGTTTTGTTTTGTTTTTAGTTCTCATTTGTCACTTGCTCACTGTGCTCACTTCTTCACTATCATCCTTTTGGTCAGGAAGAAATTTCAAATTGGAATCAGTTTTCCTGTTGTTTCATTACCCACCACTACCCATTTGGCTGTGTTTATCTCAGCCAATAAACTTTCTTCTCACTTTGGAAGAATTACTTTTCATTTCAATGATCAGTACTGATGTTCTGCTTCAGCAATCCATTCTGATAGGCACATTGGGAACTTGGCATCAAGAACATCTGTCAAACTTCCACACATTTATAATCCAATGTCTAAATTTCTGACCTTGTATCCATATTTTTCTTTTTCTTCCTCATTCTTACTTCTCTTATATTTGATCTTTATCTTACCAAGAGCTCAAGTTCCTTACAATTTCTTTCAATTATTGGTATAACAGCCATAGCCCTTATAACCACCTTCTCTCTAAAACCTTCAGTTTTGTCTTCATCTCTTCTCTTCCAGACACACATCCTGAAAACTATAGAACTTTAAATCTACTCTACTGACAAGTTTTTCCATTTCTAAAGTGGACAAGTATGTACTGGTAGATGAAATTATTAACATTGGCATGACTTGAAACCCACGGTTTTTAAACTCAACCAGAATATTAATGTTTATTAACCTCTTTTCTTACCTGGTCAGTCTTTGTCTCTCTGTCCACATCTGTCACCTCAGGTTCTCAACCTTACTACTTTGCTTCCTTCAAACAAACTATACCATTAATCAAGAGTTCTTTCAACTCCTTATTTCATTAACAGCTAATTAATTTATTCTGCATTTTTTCTTCCTTTCCCCTTCTGACTTATAGAAAAGAAAAAGGGTTTGTATTAGTCAGGGTTTTTCATAAAAACTGAACAAAAAGCATGTATGTATAGGGCTATATAAAATACGGATAAAGACAGAGAGAAAGATTTGTTATAAGGCATTGGCTCATGTGATTATGGAGGCTGAGAAGTCCCATAATCTGCTGTGTGCAAGCTGGAGACATAGGCAAGTTGATATTATAGTTCTGGTCTGAATCCAAAGGCCTGAGAACCAGTAGAGCTAATGGCATAAATTTCAATTCAAGTGCAGAGGCAGCTATCTCACCTCAAATGTATTCCTACAGAGAGAGTGAATTCTCCCATATCCCATCTTTTGTTCTATTCAGGCTTCCACAGCATTGGATGAGGTCAACTCACAATGGGGAGGTCAGCTTTACCCAGTCTACTGATTCAGATGTTAATCTCATCCATAAATACCCTCACAGATACACCCAGATTAACGTTTGACCAAATGTCTGTGTACCTTGTGGTTCAGTCACCTTGACATTAAAATTAATCATCGTAAATCCACCCTTTTTCAACTTGGAACTCCTACACATCTCCTTAAGCCACACTTCATCTTCAAATAAGACAATAACAGAGTAAAAATTCTACCTGAGACAACTATCTTGTGTACAACCAAAAATGCACTAATTTCTTCCCCCAAAAAGAAGGTGAAGTCCTTGAGTGATGTTTACTCTTCTCCTTCATATCCCATAACTTAAACTCTATGAAGTAGAATTAACAATATTACATGATATGGGAATAAGGGAGGGAGGAAAACAAAATATCTTCTTAATATATATAAATATATAGCTGCATATAAATAAATATATGGTTGTAGCTGCTAATTATAACTACCTTTTCCCATTACCCATTCTATATTCATTTTGCCCTCAGAGAGCACGTCAGTTGGTTGTGGCTCTTGAACTTGTAGAGTGACCAAAACCTTCATTCCTAAAGGGTCTAGGTCATTAGTGGTACTGTCTAGACTGAGTTATTATAATTTTCAGTTGACCCGAATTACAAGGCATAGTAATACTGTCCAAACAGATCTCCTGTATCCTAGAAGTTATCTTCCTTATCTCCACTGTAGAGTAGTAATCTGATTTCCTTTTGGTAGTCAAAATCACTCACCCAGCCAGTGTGCAACTCCCTTTTTGCCTGTTGACGCAGAAGCATTAGGAGTCCAAAACGTCTGGGTGACCATCTTACTTTCCAGTTCAATGGAATCAATGTTACATCTTCTGCTGGAAACATTATTTCTTTGAAGATATTGAAGATAAAACTTCTGGGCCAGGAGAGCATAAAGTTACTGGGACAGAAAGCACAAACTTTGCTGGTGGGTCACTAGGGGGAATAGTGGTGCCACTCCCATTTCTACCCCTTGACTGCTGGACTCATGAATCCTTGCTATGGGAGAAATAGCACCAAATGTTGGATGTTGATTCAGAGCACATAAAACTCTTGAAGAATGATGCCCTCAGCCCTGCAATGTGTTGTCACCTAGCTGACACCATAACTAAAGCTTCAAAAGGCTGCCATTCTATCAAACCAACTGCTTCAGGATTGTGGGGAACCAGTGGGTTTGAATGCAGGAGCTTGAGCCCATTAGGTGATGAGAAGAATGGCTGAGGAAAGAGGCTGAATTGTATCCACAGAATTGGTCATTCTGTACCCTTGATTAGTAAAATCCTCTTCTGCCCTCACCCTTTGGTGAGCATTCATATAGGACACAAATATCTTCACATTTTTTGCCTACCCAGAGGAATCCATTCACATACTTCTTTCCCATATTTTCTGGTCACAGATTTTCCCATCATTTCCCCTCCAAATCCCTGACCATTGTGTCATTGACCTGAACTCACAAATCAGTGTGTAATCACACATCTAGCCATTTCTCCATCTAATCAGGTGCACTGCTCAGAGTTCTGTTTACTGTAAAGATTTCCCTTTACCACTGTCCTCCAAGGATTTCCCTGAAAGAGACTATAGGGCTACATCTGTCCACTTTTGGGTGGCACCTGAATATTGCACAAAACCATCTGTAAACCAAGCCCAATTCTTCTCTTCTTCCATCAGGTGATCATAGGGAACTCCCCATGAAGTCATAGGTGCAAGTTAGGAGAGAGAGAGCACTATAGCAGGAGTGGAGACCATGAGCATATGGGCCACATCTTCATGTAACTTCATATACCTTCAAGACCTGCTGGAGCCCATTCATGTATATAGCACTTCCATTTGACAATGGAGTACAGTTGTATATGCCCCATTGTATGGCTTGGTGGGTCTGATAATACCTAATTGATGATGGGCAGCTCAGATTACATAGTAACTTGGTTAAGTATCTACTAAGGCGCAGTAGAAAGCCACAGTTATTTCTCAAAATGAGAGTAGGTGTTCACAGAGGATAGGAGGGCCTTGCTATAAAATTCTAAGAGCTTGCACTATGGTTTATCTATAGAAGTCCACCAAAGGCTCCAAATAGCATCCTTATCTGCCACTTTAAGTGCCATAGGAACTACAAGAGCAGGTTACACAGCAGCCTGGTCCTATTGCAGGGCCTTTTCCTATGCTGGTCACACTCTAAATTAGTAGGTTTTTGGGTCACTTAGTAAATAGGACAGAGTAACATACCCAAATGAGGAATATGTTATCTGTCTCCAAAATCCAACGAAGACCACTAAGTATTGTGCCTCTTTCTTTGATTGTAGGAGGATCATATACAACAACTTACCCTTTCCCTTAGAGGGGATCTCTCCACATGACACACATCACTATGTCCATGTAAGTTTTAGTGAAGTAGAAGGACCCTGAATTTTTGTTGGATTAAGTTCCTACCTTCTGAATGTCTTACCAACAAGTATACAGAAGTTGCTACTTCTTGCCTGCTACATAAAATCAACATAACATCAACAATGTAATGGACCAGTGAGATATCTTCTCAAAGAAAAAGGCAATAAATATCCCTATGTACTAAGTTATGATATAAAGCTAGACAGTTGATATAGGAATTGATATATCAAGATAGTTGATATAGGACAGTGAAGGTGTATTGTTAGCCTTGCTGACTGAAAGCAAACTGCTTCTGGTTGTCCTTATTAACACAGATAGAGAAAAAAATCTTTTCACATCAACAGCTTCCTACCAGGACCTGGGGGTGTTTTCATTTACTCAAGCAATGAATCCACATCTAGTGCGGCATCTGGAATTGGAGTAACCATCTGTTTAAGGGTGTGATAGTCCACTGTCATTCTCTAAGATACATCTATCTTCTGCACAGGTAAAGTAAACGAGTTGAATGGGAATGTGATGAGAATCACCACCCCTGAATCCTTCAAGTTTCTGATGGTGGCATTAATTTCTATAATCTTACCAAGAATATGGTATTCCTTTTGGTTCACTATTTCCCTAGATAAAGGAAGTTCTACTGGCTTCCAGTTGGCTTTTTGTACCATAATAACTCTCACCTGACATATCAAAAAGCCAATGTGTGGATTATGCATTCTGGAACTGAGGAAATAGCCAAAGGATGTTTCAGGGACCCACTGTGCCACTGTGAGATGGACTTGCACTAAAAGTCCATTGATCCTCTGACCTCCATAAGTATCTGTTCTGACTGGTATGCCCCAGTCACACATGTCTTTGGAAATTAGTGTCAGTTCAGAGCCAGTGTCCAGTAATCCCTGAAAGTTCTGATTATTCCCTTTTACCTAATGAAGAGTTACTTTTGTAAAAGACCATGAATTCCTTTGGGTAAGACTGGAAGAAAGATTAAGAGTATAAGTTTTGGGGAACCTCCCCTTCAATCAAGGGGTTCTGGATTTGTAAACTAGCTTAAGCCTGGGAAATGACTGTGGGACTGTGACTGTCTATTGTTATGACTCAGGTTAGACTTTTGCTCACTTGACCTAAAATCTTTCTGTTTATACAGATAAAATAAGAATTTAATAGACTATGCAGATCACATAAGAATCTAGCAGCTTCCCTATTTATTTTGCTTCTAGGAACACAATGATCAACTAGCCAACACTGTAAGTCTATGCAAGCCAGACTATTCTGATTGCTACTTTTACTCTTCTGTCCAAACGCCCCTTGTCTTTTGGTGGTTGAATACTACCAAACAGTTCCTACCATCATAGGATCCAATGATTTCCACTGCATTTAGATTTCTCAATTCAGCTACCACAGTTCCCACTGTAAGGTCTGTCCTACCTACAGAGAAGAGTGATCACAGAGCTCTCCAAGGACGCTGGTGCTCCTCTCACAAATTTACTTCTCATAGTATTGGTGAAACATGTCTTCTGTATCCTCCTAGTGTGTATGAGTAGGTGTTAAATGACAAATCCACTTTAACATTCTAATATTCCTAGAAATTCCTGGAGTTTTGAATCCCTTCCTCTACATTAAACCAGGGCAGGTCTGACATTACCATTAGGCTCACTGTGGGTCAACTTTTGATCCATGTTTCAGCCAACCATCCAAATAAACTATTAGAACACTTACTAACTGCTGAGTTACAACATTAAATGTAGAATCTCTGTTTAATGAGCTGATATCAATAAATTCAACCTGATCCAACTTTATGTTTCTTTGAACATTATCCCTTACCCTTAGTATCCATTCTCACACGTGCTCTCTGGATTTCTACTTGTATAAATTAGAAAACTCAAGTCGTTATTTATACTCAAGTAGCGTAGAATATCTCTTAATGGGTCACACTTTGTTCATCACTATTAGGGGCCTGCTGGAACTGAATGTCCAGTTAAACGTCTAGAAAGAAAAAGAGGTAGTGGAAGTGGGTCACGAACCTCATCAGTATTGTCTTACATGGCAACTGTCTCAGGGTGAGCTATTAGAGTTTCCTCAGGCAATGCAGAGTTAATCCTCCAGATGGATGTAGGGAAGCCACTTTCACTTGGGACAGGGAGGTCTCTTGCACTGGAAAAGGAGACATTTGCAGCAACGTGGATGGAATTTAAGGGTGTTATGCTAAGTGAAATAGGTCAGTCAGAGAAAGACAGATATTATATGTTTTCACTCATAAGTGGAACTTAAAACACTTAACAGAAGACCATGGGGAAAGGGAAGGAGAAAAAATAGTTACAAATAGAGGGGGAGGGAGGCAAACCATAAGAGACTCTTAAATACAGAGCAAACTGAGGGTTATTTGGGGTGGGGGTGAGGGGAAAATGGGTGACCGGCATTGAGGAGGGCACTTGTTGGGATGAGCACTGGGTGTTGTATGTAAGCGATGAATCATGGGAATCTGCCCCCAAAACCAAGAGCACACACTGTATGCACTGTATGTTAGCCAACTTGACAATAAATTATATTAAAAAAATAAATAAAATTTAAAAATAATAATAAAAGAATGTAAAAAAGAATTTAGGAGCTCAGTGTAACTAGCTTCATCAGAGTGTAACCATACATGTCCATCCCAACCTACAGAATCCCCTTCTATCTTAATCAATGCCCTCACTTAAACAGTAGGTCACTTATGAGGCTGGGAGTTCAATGTGCTTTGCAATTCAACCAGTTGCAGGATCAGACTCTGCATTCAATTTTTAGCAATCTCAGCCCTTCAGCTACAAGAGATATGTGTCTCCTTCAGGGCACACATGGAAGCTTTCAGATCATGTATGTGTGCTTGAGCTAGAAATCCAAATCACTAAGCTCATCCCTTTCTTTTACTGAGTTGTCCAGGGACATTAGGAGCAACCAGCCAACCTCATTATATTCATTAGTTTTGAAAAAATGGGAAGGTATCATCCAGCCCTTTGATTCTTAGAAGTGGTTGCTCAGTGGGAGTATTTATCTAAAATAAGGAATTGGGCCATATAACCCAGGAAAGCCTGTGGTATTATTCCCATTAAGTCCAAAGGCCTGAGGAGCAAGAGAGCTGATGGTGTGGGTTCCAATTCAAGTGTGGAAGACTACTCTCCCTGCTCTAAAACAGTGAGGCAGGAAAGCAAATTCTCCCTTATTCTACCTCTCGTTCTATTCAAGCCTCCTTCAGTCTGGATAAGGCCCACCTACATTGGGCTGCTTTACTCAATCTACCAATTCAAGTACTAATTTCATCCAGAAATATCCTCACAGAAACACTTAGAATAATGTTTGACCAAAATTTTGGGCACTTCATGATGCAGTCAATTTGGCACACAAGATTAATCATCTCAGTGTTCCTCTTCCATCCAAGCATAAGTTCTTAAACTAATCCATGGATACATCTGTCCTTCCTCCTCCGGGACCTGAAACACACACTTCTTTTCCCTCTGTCTTTAACATCTCAGTCTGACCGGTCTTCTATGACATTGCTTCCTCTGTTTTCAGTCTTTTTCTCTGGTCACTCTCCTATTTCATAGCTGCTTTCCTACCTTTTGAATTTTTATGGTTTCTAATATTAGAAATCAAATACATTTTGCTAAAGTATCAGATGACTCTATATAGAAACACGACTTGTGACACATAAGCCCACATGCAACATGCTTTTTTAGAGCTACAAAACTGTGATAAGACATATGGGATGATTGATAATACTCTGGGAGGTAGATGCAAGAGAGATACATAAGCATTTAATTAGACTTTTTATTGCAAAGGGTGAGATCAATAGGTAAAAAGAGAAAGAAGAAATTTAAAGCATTTAAATTATAATTAAAAAACTTAAAAAAAACTTCTGGAAGGTGAGTTGAACTTAAAAAACAAAGAATATGAGCGATGCCACATAAAATAATAAAAAGTTGTCACCAAACATTCTCCTTACTTTTGTTTCAAATTATCACATCTATTAAAATAATTGGTGGTGTGGGGTGAAATTTATACTAACAACTTTGGAAACTGTGTGCCTAAGTCAACAACTTAAAATTAAAGACCCTATGTCAACATTATACAGTGTTATGTTCAGTATAATTGAAGCTGTAAAGAATAATTATACCATGGCCTGAGATAGGTGTGAATAAGATTATAAATGTATAATGAGGAAAAAGTACAATTATTCAGCAATACAAAAAGTCTTCAATATCAACTATTCAGCTTGAACTCCTGAAAAGATTCTATTGTGATCTTGACTTCTTACTTTATCAGATTAATTCTAGAAACTCAACACTAAATATCAGGATCTGTTAATCTTTGCCAACAGAACATGCTGGCAAAACCTGCAGAGATGGTTGCTGTTATTGAGCATTTTTTGATACTAAAATTATTATGCTGAGCATTACAGAGATAGTTGGACTATAGGGTAAAGGCTGACTTGAAATTAAGTCACTGCTTATAATTTACATTTCGTTCAGTGGCAACTTGTAGTAATTGTTCAGTGACTCTCATAAATATCTGCCTCACTAGAATGTGTTATACTTTTCTTCCCTGGTACATTGACATTGTGAATAAGTTAGAGCCAATGAAAGCCCTTACTTCTTTTGACCCCTACTAAGAGTATCTAATTGGATTTTTCCCTTTATTTCATTTTCATAATGTGTTAGGCTTCCAGTTCTCACTTGCTCAGCATGAGCATCTCTGTGTTTCTAATCTTGCCCTGAAGAGACAATGGATCATTAGCTAATGACTGTAGTTGACTGTGATATTCACTCTAGAGTAACATAAGGTAATGAGGCCAGAGACTAAAAACAGAACATATAAAAAAGAATATACCTTCAACAAATATATAGCGCAAAACACTCTATAGGATGAAGCCATGTGGGTATAAGTAACAAAAATGCATGAAATAGCCTTGTTGACATTAACAGTCAATGGAAGTTGAGATATGAAAACAAAATGGATTAAATCATTTTCAGAATTGAGGTTTCCAAGGAAACATTAAAAGGACAAATTCATTTTTTAAAACGATGCCCTTAAAATTATGTTTAAAAGACAAATGAGGAAATAAAAATGTATATGTTTTGTTATTTTTTAAAGGTTAGAGTTCTTGAACTTTCTATCTGGATGATTATAATTTGAAAACAGCAGGCGGATAAATAGTTTATTTAAAAAAGTCCTTTAGAACATACAAGCATACAATTCAAGAAGGGGTGCACATGAAGCAATTGTGTTCCTGCTTTATGTCCAAGTGACTACTGCTATTCAGGGATATGAACCATCTTCGTTTTTTAAGCACCAGGGAAGCTGGTTCATCTCACTGTTCTTCAATTCTATGAGACTTGTTTTTCACTTTCCTTCTGTTTTTATTTACTTCCTTTACTCAGTATCAGAAAGTAAGTTATGTACATTTGTAATCGCTCGTTGCAATGTATAATTTTGAGATTTTATCACAAATCTGGAAGCTATAACTCTCCTGCAGTCTTCTTGTTTTTATTTTCATTTTTCTAAAGTCTCATTTTGCATCCTAAGCCACTTCTCATCATTTTAATTCTCAACAGCTCACATTCACACATAAATTGCTTTTCATGTACTAGGGTATCCGCAAGTTGGCACCTACAGTGAGCTGGTATATACAATACGAAAATTGAAGAAAACCCAGTGTAGCTTATCCACGCTCATTTCTGAGACTTATTTGCATGCTTTGCCATATTGTGAAAGACAGAATTTTATTCCTAGAACACAGTTTATATACCTACCCACTTGCTCCAAGGAGGATCAGTGGTAGAAACAAGTGGCAAAGGAATTTAAATGTCAGATATGGAGAAGAATCTAAAGATGGTGAAGTATGTGGGTACTGAAATAAGAAGTTCCCTTTTTAACACAAGTGAAATCATTTTGAACTACCAATATAGACTATAATCAAACAGATAGATGGTGACAGGTAGATAGATAGATGATAGATATATAAATAGATAGGTAGATATAAATAGAATAATAGGAACTCAGCATATAAATATTGAACTTGCTCGGACTCAGTTTCAGATGAGACATAAATACAATTAATATTGAGTATAAACTATCAATTGACTAGCCTAGTTTTCTTGAAGATGAAGGTTAGCCCAAAACTGATTACTGACCCTCATCCACATGGTAGGTGGGGAAAAAAAAGGAAAAGGAAAAGAAAAGAAAAGACGCTTAAAAAAGAGAAGCTATTCTCCCAGTATTTCTTTGGAGAGGATTGTGTCTTGAGGACACAGTGTTACAAAGTGGGTCGAGTGGAACTTCACTTAATGAGGAGAAGGGAAGAGCTTGTTATATCTCTTCTGGGAAAAAGGGACACAACATACTTATGTTCCCCTCCCACCTGGGAAATCTAGAGAGAGGAGGAACAAGAATGCACTGAGGGGCTAGTTGATTTGGCAGGTGAGCAGAGAAGAGATGCTGTTATAGGAAATGGCATGTCCTCCTAGACTATGCAAAACTCAAGTGGATAGCTCTCACCAGACCGAGTATGTTTCACGTATCTGGCAGGCCCTGAAAGTGTAAAGCTTGCACACGATGCTATAAGGAGACAACTCACCTGTCACCCATAACTCCCTTCTCCCCCAGCTGCTTCAACTCTACTCTACTGGCCATAGGCTGCAGTTAAATGGATGAGGAGGTTTGAAAGAACAAGGGGAAGAATAACACTGGTCTTTCCTCCTGCAGGAGGCTAGCGAGTGGCATGTCCCAAAAGAGACAGGAACAGATCTCATTTTCAGTCGGGTGTGAGTTTTGATTACCATGAGAACTGGCAGGGTGTAACAACTGAGTGGAAAATGTGTTGTTCCTTAATACAACTATGAGACCTTTTATCATAAGGGTAAGCCAAAAAGCAGAGGACTGACTGCATTTTTAACCAAGGGTAAAGGAAGTATCATTTTTTTAAAGACATTTTTAAAAGAC
The DNA here is from genome assembly GCF_022079265.1 of Lynx rufus. Lineage (NCBI taxonomy): Eukaryota > Metazoa > Chordata > Mammalia > Carnivora > Felidae > Lynx > Lynx rufus. The sequence goes on along the minus strand of NW_025814823.1, from coordinate 31,722,775 downwards.
AACAGGAAAGAAAAATAAAGATGTTTACTGGTTAGACCCATGAATTGTGAGTGCCCAACACCATTACCGTGTACAACCCATTTGTGCTTTCAGCAACAAAAATGTAGAAATATGTACATTCAGAGGACATAAAATTTACAGGGGTCCATTATACTCAAGGGCACAATGAAAGAACTATTGCTTTATTGCTCAAATCTTATCTCCAACTCAGCCTTCACTCTCTAAATGGTGGACAGCACATTCCAGTCAATGTAATGCACTTCCTCACCCCAAGTGAGTATTGTTTCAGGCAATTCAGAATATATAATTCAGACTTTTAAAGGTAAATAGTCCCTTCTCAATCCTTTCTGCTTTGTGTGCCTTTTTCCTTGGGCTGATTTCAGTTCCTAGGAATTGAGTAGTGGACTTGTTTGTTCTGGCTGTATTTGATGAAGTGCAGCTCACTTCTCATCTTTGGGTGCATGCTTCTCACCCCCCTGCACCTACTGCTGAGGCATCTGCATGAACTAATGTCCTCTCCAGAGACCAGCTCTAAGCATCTGGCGTTCTCGCTTGTTTTGTGAGTTCCCTTCAGGGTTGCATGTGTGCTGGTCCAACTCCTGGCCAAGCTCCACACCTCGATCTGTGAGACATAAGAATTCTCTGAGCGCTCTCCTCTCCATGCCAGGGCCACACGGGTTGGAAATTTGGGAGGGAAGGTCTCTCGGGCCCCCTGCCCAGCTGTCAGTGCTCCTACAATGAAATCCAAGTGTGGGTGAAGGGAGATGTCCATGACTTCCTTCTCTAAATCTAGGCAGAAAACTGGACACAGGTCTCAAAGTTACCCAGGGTCTCCTTGGACCCCACCTGAGGTTTCATGTTTAGAATGGGACAAAATAAATGGTTTTGTTCTTAGGTAGTCACACTAAGGGAATGCCACATGCCATCCAAGTACATTTCGGTTTCTAATCAAATCCAAATAAAAGATATGTAGCAATGATTTCTGCATGAAAGACAACATGAAATTATTCTATTTTAAGTAACAAAGTAGTAAAACGTCACACAAATCATTCAATATTTGAATATATGTTAATGGATATAATTTAAGTATATTATCAAGGAGTTTAAAGTCTGCTGTAGAAAATTATGCCTGTGTATAAATGCATTCACAGATATGCATGTAATGTTACTTTAGAGAAATATGTCCTTCGGGGCACTTGAGTGGCTCAGTCGGTTAAGAGTCTGACTCTTGGTTTCAGTTCAGGTCATGATCTCGTGGTTTGTCATTTCAAGCCCTGCATCAGGCTCTGCTCTGCCAGGGAGGAGCCTGCTTGGGATTCTCTCTCTCCCTCTCTCTCTGTCTCTGTCTCTCAAAATAAATAAACTTTAAAATTTTAAATAAAAAGGAAAATACATCTTTAATATATCTTGCTGAATGGTCATTTCTTTCTACATGTAAGTAGGAAGTTCTGTGATTCCTATTATACATATGTACATATATATATATGTATGTATTTGTATATACATGTATATATGTATATTCATATTGATTTCATATGACAGTAACCAATAAACAGATTAAATTCAGTAAAACTAAAACTCCACCACTGAGATGTAAATAAAATATTACAGCAAATGCAAGGAAAAACTGCAGTCACAAAACTGACATTTTAATGAGAGGTATCTTTTTTTTTTTTTTTTTTTTGGTTTGCAAACAACATAAAACATTAAGCAACAAATAAATCAAAATAAGTATTAACTGCTTTGTTTAATTGTGGGCATGTGTATGTGCTACATATGTATGTGTCAGTCATTTCTATATGTATGTAAAATTATGGCCTATTCTACATGCAATCATAGTCAACTATATTACAGTGACAGTGCCTCTATCCTCAGCCTACTTCTGTTCCCGGATCCCACATTTTCTCCAACTCTCTATCCTGTCAGTTGATTATCTTCTCTTTTCCAGTACTGTGGAATATCTAGCTTCCTTGGCCTAGTTTTTTATTCAAACTCAAAAGCAAGGATATGGGTACACAGATCCAGTATGTGCAACTGACATGGAATCTTGGAGATGGGAGAAGATGAGCTACTGAAGAAAACATGACCAGCAACAGCTGTACAGTCCATTGTCTCAACGTGAGGGAAAGGAAGAAGGAATGTAATTGGATCAAACCTCCTTGTAAACTTGCTAATGGCAGACTTCTTGGTGAACCAACTAATGATAGTTACTGTCAGAGACTCTTTAGCTATGAAAGGTTTTTAAAGAGATGTATCTGATTTCTCTAGGATTGCTTAAATTTTGAATATGAGAGTTTAGAAGACATAGTTTCAGGAAAAAGTCAAGCTATACTACATGTAAAAAAAAATTCAACCTGTGTTACTATGTGACATGTTAACTATGTAACTATCCGAGTACAAAATGAAGATACTTCAGGAATAAAACAACTTCTGATGTGTGAAATCCAGCCCCATATAACACTTAGAAGCCTAATATGTTTATCTGAACAGAGAACGTCCTACTGTGGCAATAAAAGACCACTGAAGCGTACCAGTGGGTAGTCTCGAACCTTCCTTTTTTCACATGTGTCTCATAGTTATGATTAGCGAAACGATTAGGAAAGTTTGGTACTGAGTAGGATAGCTGATTCATGCGTATCTGACTTGTCAATTTGATTCTTTCTGTTTTCTCAAATATCTAACTCACTTTTACTTTTCAAATATAGAAGCTATTACACAATTCAATCTCTGTGCAGATAGCATGGTTTAAAAAAAGTCATTATAGTGTTGATTTAGATAAGATGCGATTACTTCTACCGAATAAAGAAGCTTATAAAATTTTGCAAAAGTTGAAAAGGAATGGGTTTTGCTGAGCACCTATAGAGCAGTCACACTACTCAGCAATTGTTGCATTTTGGGCTTCCCCCAGATTTCATTTCAAGAAATTTCAAGCCTACTGAAAGTTAACAGAATAGTCAATGAACACATCTATCCTTCACCTGGACTCACTAGTTGTTAACATTTTACCATTTCTCACTTATTTCTTTGCATAAATATATAATTTATTTTGCTGATACATTTAAAAGTAAAATTTGCAGATTTTATGATGCTTTACCCCTAAGTATTTCAGCATGTATTTCCTAAAGCCATTGTTTTATACAGCCGCATTGTGATTATGATACCCAAAGAAATTTTAAACATTTATTTAATTATATCACCTTAGAATTTATACTGAAATGTCCCCCAATTTCCCAATACCTATTTTTAGTTTCTACTGGTAAATTTTTGAGGATTTTCGCACGTAGAGGCAACAGATACCTAATTCAAATGAGCTAAAGTATAAAACACAGGATAGATTTCAGGCACAGCATGATCTAGGTGTTCAATACTATCATCCAACATGTCTCTCTCTGTGTGTATATGTGTGTGTTTGTGTGTGTGTGTGTGTGTGTGTCTGTCTGTCTGTCTATCTCTCTCTCCCTTCCTGCCTCCCCTTCACCTTTCCATTTTACTCTTTTTTCTCTTCATGTCATTCTCAGATGGGATTTCTGTATGCTGAGCAAATATAGCTGAAATCATTCTTAACGTTTGGAGTTCGAAAGAAAAGAATGCTTCTCATCTAACAATTCCAGAAATCATCTCAAGGATTTATTTTTACTGGCCAGCTCTACCTTTGGATCCTAAGTTCATTTCTGAAATGATCATGTTGTTCAGTCCCGAGGCACAAGTTCATACTTTGAGTCCCAAAGTGGGAAAAGAGTAGTTGTCCCAAAGAGAAAAACCTTCAGATCAATTTAAAAAACAATTGGAGGTATCAATACAGCCTTGAGCTGAGAATTGAGAGATGAACAAATGTTCCAAGCCAAGAAGCTCACACCGCGTTGTAGGGGAGATGAACATATAAACAAATGCACACAGGAGCGCCTGGCTGGCTCAGACAGTTTAGTGCCCTACTTCAGCTCAGGTCATGATCTCACGGTTGGTTCATGGGTTCGAGCCCCACATTGGGCTCTGTGCTGACAGCTCCAAGCCTGGAACCTGCTTCAGATTCTGTGTCTCCCTCTCTCTCTGCCCCTCTCCTGCTCATACTCTGTCTCTCTGTCTCTCAAAAATAAATAAACATTAAAAAAATTTTAAAATAAACACACACAGTAGTGCATACCAAGTGCACACTGTGCAAAATGACATCTCAGCACAGAAATATTCACTTAGATGCTTCTTTTCAGTCCAAAATATCTACCTTCATGTGTATCATACTTAGTTCTGTTCTTCCTTCAAACAAAATGTAACTATATAATTACCACTTATTTTGGTTTATTTGGGAATTATTTTTTGGAGTAAGTGGCTGAAAGCTTCCAGAATAAGCTGTCCCCAGGTTAAAGGGTAAAAAGTCTTTTCCTTCAATTTTATTTTTGAACACCTATTATTTCCAGCCATTCTACTAAGCATTGGAACAAAAGATGGCCCTTGCTTTCAAGAAGCTTAAAGTTCAGGTGAGGCTGTGACAGAAGATTGCCTCAGTTGCGATGCCTTCCCTTGTTTATGGGTCGAAGAGCTAATTCTTCCACTTGACTTCCCCCATTTCTCATTTCCTGTCAATGCCCTGCATGTTCTTTGTATCTATTTTGTCCTGACTTTTGTGTGACATGTGTCTTCTGGGCTCCTGGCTGTCTACCGAAGTTCTGTCCTGGTCACTTTGCTGACCCCAATTCTTCATGTATGTACGCTGCTTTGCTTTCCTAAACCCACTGGTTTTTGACTCCCTAGCATGAACACTTTTGTGTGATAATGCTCGTAGAGGCTCAACGCAGAACTAATAAATGTCTTATTTTACACCTTCACAGCAATAACAACAAATTTAAAAGTAATATTATAATGCCCCTAAATACTAATTGTAACATATCATCTATGTTAGACAATCGATTCTAGATATAACTGTTGTTCTGTCTAAATTTGGCTGATAAACCCATTATTTCAAAAATTATCATTTGTAAAGTTTTTATTGCTAGGGGTGACATTTTTTTGTCACTTTTATATATATGTCAATATATATTTCATTGTTTGACAGTTTCATATATATGTCAATGCCCAACTCTATCAGTTTCCTTGGAATAAATTATTAGAATAAAATTCATAAAATGGGATAAAATTAATAAAAATATTAAAGGTTCTTCTACTAATAATGGCAACGTGCTCTCCCAAAATGTAGGCTAATTTTCATTCTCACCAGTAGCATTTGGAAATATCCTATTCCTGACCCCTCATTATTTTGTGATCATTTGTTTCAATCCTTTAAATGTTGAAAGGCAAAGATATGTTAACTATTTTTAATTTACAATTATTTTATTAACAGCAATAGTGAATATTTATAGATACATTGAATATGTATTTGAATTTTGTCCTATAGTAAATGTTTCTTGTTACTTTTGTCTTAACTATATATTAGGATGTTAGTGTTAATTTTACTAGTTTATATCTATACTGAGTAACATATAAATACTATCTATACTCTAACTACTATCTAATCTACTAACATATGTATATTAAATACTTCTCCATTTTACTTTGTTGACTTTTAAGTATATCATTTTGTTTAATTTTTTGGTTTAAACATAAATATATAAATCTACTGATGGTTCTAATTCCTCTTCATATCATGGTATGCTACTCATAAGAAGCATACTAATATTTTTGCATCAAACAAAAACTTAGGCACATGATGTACATGTATGTACAAATACTTCAGAAAATAATGGAAATAATTTTGATGTATACTAAAAGTTGTTTGGATTTACCATAACTATAGCTAATCACAGACATAGACAAGAAAAAAAAAACGATGTTTCAGGACGGTAGACGTAAACTACCTCCCCTTTTAATCTAATATTAAATATTCTTATTCTGGCCAAATTGAATGACTAGAATGCTTATGTAATGTAGATGCTCACATCATTTTGAAAAAACTTACTCATTAGAATGTGAAGTTACAATTGGGCTGATATTTCTTTCATAAGTCTTTTCAATTATCTTGTGTCCTTAGCCATTAAAATCTCTTTCACCACAATCGCCCCCTGATAATTTTATTTTTTTTATTTTTTATTTTTTTTTAATTTTTTTTTTCAACGTTTATTTATTTTTGGGACAGAGAGAGACAGAGCATGAACGGGCGAGGGGCAGAGAGAGAGGGAGACACAGAATCGGAAACAGGCTCCAGGCTCTGAGCCATCAGCCCAGAGCCCGACGCGGGGCTCGAACTCACGGACCGCGAGATCGTGACCTGGCTGAAGTCGGACGCTTAACCGACTGCGCCACCCAGGTGCCCCCTGATAATTTTAAATTAGACAGTATTATCTATGTTAGTGGCATGTTAACACTTATTAGATGGATACCTGTGGTTGTTTTCTGACCGCCAATTCAGCCATGAAATCCCATAAACAGAGTTATCAAACAGTAAGGGACTAGGAGGGCCTGGGAACTACTTTGTACTTCTCAGCACCCAACTTAGTGGTTTCCCATGCACCTTTTAGGCCCAGTGGGATAGCTAAGATATAATTAATGAGGTTGGTGACCAAAAGGCACTTCTTTCCCTTAAAACTGACATTTTTATGTAAATATAAATATAATATAAAACTGTATTCCTGAATTATTGTTGGCCTTAGACCTGTCAGATTCTATTCAATTTAGCTTCATGGCAGGTAGCCACCTGTAAATTTGAATTTCATAATTTGTACTGTCCATCTCTGCTCACTCTGAGTACTAAACGAGAAATAAGAGCAAGTGTGAAAAGAGAATCTCAGTAAATCTCAAACTTCACTAGATAAGAAGAAGAAAAATGAAGTAACCAAAATTATATTGGAGAAAATTAATGGCGGAGGAGAGCACATGAGGACAGACAAATCCCCAGGTTTCTGATGTGAAGCTTAGAGAAGGGAGTAGAAGTTGTAGAAAAGGGGAGGGCAAGGATTCTGTCAGGTAACTGAGGCCTGGACAGGTAAAGGCTATGAAGCGAGGACCTTATCCAAAGTGTGGAGAATCTTACGTATATTATTTCAGTGACTGAAAACATCAGTCCTGTTATAACAGATTGTTCTTCAGGCCATGTTGACACATTATCCTCATTGTACATCACAGAAATAGCGATATAGGTATAGGTAATCATCCAGTTGAAAGTTTTAAAAAAAAAAGAAACATTTTTCATACATACATACAGGCTTTGGTGTAATGCCACAGAACAATTTCTCAAGAAGGCTTTGTAGAGCAGTCTTTGACAATACATCCAGTAATAACTAATGTATTTAGAAAACCAAATTTGCATCAAAGGAGACATTTGTTTACTATAAACTCTCCTCATGATACACTCTTAGCTGTCACCATCTTTGTTGTCAAAGATTCTTTGAAGTGCTGATTGTTAACAGCCAGAAGCTTTCAGGCTTTGGAAATCTGCTTTAGTGTTTCTTATCAACTGTGCTCCTTCTGAAAGATCAAAGGACCTCTTCACATAGAGAGCAAATATATTTTAGATGTTAAGAAATTTATTTAGCTTGTAGCTGGTTTATTCCACAACTATTATCTAATAAGAAAAGCTATAAACTACATAAATATCAGAGTGCTCATGAAAAACAGGAAACTATATTAAGGAGAGAAATTCCAAGTATTCTTGTCCTTTGAAGAAAAATGAAACATAAATGAACACATATACAAGGTTATCAGAGATAAGAAATTGAGCTTAACTTTGATTTGGAGTGGAATTTTAAAATTGTAAAAATAGTATGCATTTAAAAACACAAAGTAGAACTCGAAATTACTTTCACTCATTAAAATGCAATCAAGATTTTGGTAGCTTTTATTGGAATGTCACTCAGGATATGTCACCTCTAAAACTATACAAGATCACTAAATGGATTTTTGCACAGATTTTAGGTACATGCTCAAGTTCATTTTCAAACGCAGATTTTGGCTTCACAGTACTGACAGGAAATGTGGCTTTCATGGTTTCCTGTAGGTTGTTCAAGCTGCAAACTGTTCCAGGAGTTACCATATGTGTTGGCATCTCTCTCTAATCCAGTTTTGAAGGACAAATTAAATCTAATGTAGAACCTCTGAATATGAGATTATAGTGTCTCATAGAATAAGATAAAATAAATGAAATGAAATGAAATGAAATGAAATGAAATGAAACAAAATAAAATAACAAAGAAATTCAACAGAGCCTATTGTAGCCTCCAAAGCTAAGGAGAGATACCCAGAGAGAGACAGGGAGAGAAGCAGAGAGGATCTTAAATTCTTGATTTCCTGGATTAATAACAGTGAAATTTTGGGAATATATGAGAGTAAATATCATAATTCAATACTAGGGCAGCAACTCCAAATTCAACCATGCTTTGTTTTCTTAAACGCTGAACCATTTTACCTGTGTATTTGAGGGTGGTTAGTATGAACCGTGCTTTTTTTTATATCAATGATCATATATTCCTACATGGAAGCCCTAGATCAAGGAATATGAAACATACTTCATTTTTATGCTTTATCTGTGGAACTTAAAAAAAATACTTTTTTTCTAAAACAATTTCAAAATCTCTGAAGAAATTCCAAAGTAATAAAGATTAAAATCCATATTGTATACCAACCATGGAACTATGTCAAATGCAGAATAAGGTCTAAATATGAATCAGCAAGACATTATTAGGCATTCAACTATGGATGAGATACTGACCTATACTATTTAACATCCACCTCCCTGCAATTCTCCTTAGATAAACAATGCTACTGTGTTGGTAATCTAAGGAAGGCAGATTAAGAGGCAGAGTGAGTCATTAATTAAGCTGAAAGGAATGTAAAACACAAGGGAACTACCAAGACACTCTAATAGCTAATCAACTGTTAAATTCTCAATTTCTGTGTGATGAAAAGTGCTATGCTTGCCCCTCCCTTTCTCCTTGCTCTACTTCTTTGACTTTGACTCACTGCTTCTCCACATCCTAGACTAAGAAAATAAAACATTGAAATCAAAATTTTTAAATCAAATCATTATAAAGGTCTGCCATTACAAAATCCCCAACATTTTTAATGCTTAGAAGCCATTTAGAGTATATATTTGACTAAGACAACAGAATTCTGAACATTTAAAAGAGAAAATTCATTGCTAATCTTATGTTTTCACTATCATCGTCTTCCTAATTATACTTCTTACTTTATCATTCTTACTTGCTTTTTAGGAGATCCCCATAAAAGAATATAACCAATTTATCAAAATTTGACAAAATGATTTCAAGTCGAAAACTACAGATCTGAATCTTCATTCAAATCCAGGCTTTTTAAATGTAACAGCTCTACATTTATAATTTTGTTTTTCCCTATTTAAAAGAGAAAAAAAATTACAATCAGTCCTGATTTAAAGTTTATATATAATAATATACTTAAGAACTCTTTGGCAAGCTGTATTATTTTTCACAATTATTGAATGTTTCTATGGTAATGTTTACTTCTTCTCCCCATGACACCAAGCCAATGCCATAGATTTGCTTATGTCTGTGGTAGTTGAGCAGAAATGCTGTGTATTACATTGGGCAGAAGTTTTGAGAAGCATCATGTAGTTTTCCATGATACCTCTTGTTTCTCTCTTCCACAAGACTGAGAATATTTCAGACAGAGGTGGGCCATCAGCTGGGTACCAGAGTGAAGGTGGTGCTAAGCAGAGTTGCAGCCAACTTACAGTGGACATATGACATGAGCAAGGAATAAGCCTTTGATTTTCTAAGATGGTGAGATTTTGGAGTTGGTATTGTGCCATAAGGTAGGCTATTCTGAAAGATACATGCACTTAGTACCAACCTGGTACACAGTAAGCCTGTAAGCATGGCAACTTTGGTTATTACTAACAAGGAACTTTAATAATCGGAATATTTCTTTCTCTGATATTTCATGACAAGGAAGTGCACCTAAAATAAAAAGGTATTGTCCAAATTACAGAAATCTGTAAAAACAAACAAGAGTTAATTCTAGGGTATGACAAAGATTCTTTGACCAAACTTGGGTCAGATTTCTCTGAACCCTCTCCCTAGTAAGACTCATCCTTGTTACTTCCTTGTAGAATCTACTTTCAACAAAACTCTTGCTAAGTGAGTTTAGCAAGAATTCTCCATTCCTGATATCTGATCAAATCCTTTATCCCTACAATCCCCCAGGTGATATCTAATCACTCTGGACTACCTTCAGCAAGATTTCTGGTAGATTCACCGGAATCCACCCCCACGCCCAGATTTGAAGTCTCTTCTTAGTAATTTCCCATTCACTAATGTCCCCAGTCCTTTCCCCAGCCTCCTTGCTTCTTGACTGTAAATGCCACCTGGTTATGGTTGTATTTGGAATTGAGCCAATTTATATTCTGGAGGCTCTCTTCCCCTACTATAATACTTTTTTTTTCCCCATGAAATCTATCCTCACTGCTTTAACTTCTATCTGGCTCTGATTTTCTTTAACAGATATATGGTGAATTCAGCATAGATAAATCCTAATATCAGACAGTAAATTTTGTAGCTGAAAAGGACTTACCATTTGATTTTAAGCACTTTGCCTACTTCATTTTAGCAAGAGAAACTGATACCCCATGAACTGAGGGATTGTCCTAATATCCCTCAACTATTAAATAAACACAGATCTAAGGGTTGCCTGGAAAGCTTAATTGGTTAACCCTCCCACTCTTGGTTTTGTCTCAGCTTATGATCTCATGGGTCATCGGGCTCTGAGCTGGCAGCACAGATTCTCTCTCCCTCTCTCTCCGCCCCTCCCTCACTACTGCTCTCTCATGCACGCCCTCTAAAAATAAATAAATAAACATTTAAAACAAACAAACAAACAAAAACAAAAAGCCACACACACAAAAAGCCACAGATCTAGAATGAAGGTCAAATTATTTTTAGATGCAAAATGTTAGCACTGACCCACAACTAAGATATAACACTATTCACATATTTGACAGTAAAGGGGAGAAGGAGGGAGCATCAAATGCTACATATTTATGAATCATTAAGAAAAGATTATTTTTTAAATATCTACTTTCTAAGGTAGGGAGGGGTGTGGAAAAGACATTTTGGAAAGACACAGTTAATACAGATGCATTTTTGTACCTATGGAACCTTTTTTCAATGTGATTCATAAAATATGACATAATGTGTGGCTACATAACCACACATGTGAAGAAATTCAGGAGAAACAGGAAGTACATGAGGTGTTTCCATTTTCTCCATAAACAAAACCTTGTTGAAGTCTGTCACTGGTGTTAGGCCCTGGGTCTCATTGGAAAGATGAAACCCATGATGAACATTTGAGGTGTAGATGCAGCAACTTAACATAAAATTATTTTCTCACTAAAAGCAAAAGGGAAGCAGGAAGTATACATTATTACACATAAATCATCGATTTAATGGCAACAGAAAACTGAGAAAACAGCAAAGACTAGATAGTTTAAAATTCCATTCCAGAACACACATGGAGAGCTGCGAAGATGATGTAAGATCAGTATTCGTGTGTGTGTGTGTGTGTGTGTGTGTGTGTGTGTGTGTGTGGATCGCACGCCCAGACAAATGGCGGAACACTCAGATGGCATGAGAACGAATAATTGCTTGGGGATAAAGAAGCCAGCAAAATTGGAGTGACAAGACTGAAGTACTGAGGAGCCTCAACTGGAGTATTGGCTGGTTCTGCCATGAGAATACTGTTTTGTCTGTGTCTGGCCGACATTTTTTATCCAAGATATTTATCAAAATGCTTAAAGACAGCTTATAAAGACAGTTGTGTGACTGCTTATATAGTTTCTTGCTAAAAATTTTGTACATTTCATAGAATTCAGTCTGTGATTGACTTCTATTGTAATACATTACCTGATAATAAACTTATGGATTAGGAGACAGAGATGGTAATGAAAGCTGCTATAATAGATAAACCTCCAAATTTTAGTGGGTAGACACAACAGAGCTTTATTTGCAACCAAGAGCAATGGAGTTTGTACCATCTTCAATATGTGGCTTCCAAGGTTGCCATGTATACTAAACATCAAAGAAGAAGAGTTAGACTTAGAATAGATCAATTTGGTCCATGCTTCATGGACCAAACAGTGACATGACCCCAGAGAGAATCAAAGAGAATAGAAATATTGTCTCTGCTGGACAAGACCACGTATCACAAAGAAAAGCAAAATCCTTATTAAGATGTATCTCTGCATTGGTCCACTCCGCTGATTACCAAATATCCTTGTAGTTCCTTCTTCTGGCAGCCCCATAATACTCTCTCTTCCTCAAAAGGAAGCTTTACTTAAGACCATCTATCCTGTTTCCATTTGTGCAAGTATAGGAGGCCAAAACTCGTTTTAACAATCATTGGAGTCTTGAATAAACAGTCTTATGATTTCTGTTGTAATATAATTTCCTAGAAAACTTAGTTGGATTATTCTTAATTTTCTTCCTGTTAATATAATGTGCCACTATGACCCTGAAAGTTCTTTTTGAGAAATACCTCTCAAGATTTATATATATTCCATTGCTTTCTCAACCTTAATATCTTTCTTATGAGAGAATGGTGGCTATTTTGAGATCATCTAAAACAATAGGTGGGAAAAAAAAAAAACATGTTTTCTTTGTTTGAGAAAGTATATCTCTCCTTAATTTTTAAGCATGATTTTACAGGGTACAGAATTCTAGATTAGTGTTCTTGTTTTTGTTTTTGTTTTCTCTCACTATTTTAAATACTTCATTCTACTCTCTTTTTTGCCTGCATGGCTTACAAGGAAAAATCAGATGTTATTCTTACTTGTGTTCCTTTACAGGTAAAGTGTTTTTTTCCCTCTGGTTTCTTTCTTTTTCTTTTATTTTCTATAGTTTGGAAATGATTTGCCTCCGTGCAGATTTTGGACACTTTTTGGTTTATTGTTTGTTTTGTTTTTTGGGGGGCATTTATTCTGCTTGTTGTTCTTTGAGCTTCCAGGACCTGTATTGGTATCTGACGGTAACTTTGGAAAACTCTCAGTCATTATTGTCTCAAATGTTTCTTCTGCTCCTTTCTTTTTGCCTTCTCCTTCTGACATTCCCACAATACATATGCTATAATTTTTGTAGTTGTCCCATAGTTCTTGGATATGGCTCTCTTTTTTTTTTTTTGTCTTTGTTCTGTTTGCTCTTCAGTTTTCAGTGTTTTGAGCTGTGCTTTTTGCCCTCTTGACAGTCAAACATGATGTTCTGGGCAAAAGGAATTGCTGTAAATAGTGGCAAAGTGTGTGGGGGAGGATCAGGGTTCTACAGTCTGATGTCTAGGTCTCAGTCTTGTAGTCAGCCTGTGCTTCTAGACTGTGAACTTCAGAAGTGTTTCTCGGTATTTTTTTTCCCACTATGGTAAAACAGCATTGCTAGAATGAACTGGAGTTGGTTATTTCCCTTCACCCAGGTAAGTTAGGCTTTGATAATACCCAGGTAGGTTACATTCTGCTTAATTATTTCTCCCAAGGGCAGAACTTGTTAAGAACAGACTGGTCTGACATATTTAACAATGGTTTCTTTCCACTTCCCCCGACAGAAGCAGAATATTTTTCTCAAATATTTACTGTGGGAATCTAGTCGTGCTCCTCGAGGTAAATCTCATAGTATTGTTGGGACCCTTATGACTTGGTTTCCATGTAGTTTTTAACTTTCAGAGTTGTCCACGCTAGGCCTCCATATTTGGTCAGTTACAGTTCAAATTTCCCCGTCATGATTCTGCTTGGTATCTGATGGTAACAAACAAATTTGCTGTTTGAACAACAAGCAGAATGTTGGGAGAAGTGGTTTACCCTGTTTCCTCCCCTCTCTCATTGATCCAAGAAGAGTTGTTTCAGCTTGTTCATTATTTTAGTTGTTGTTGGATGGACTGGTGACTTCCAAGCTCCCACATGTGGATCCCAAAAAAGGAAATCAGGAATCATCACATTTAAAAATTTTTGCCACAAGACTGAGTCTTACTGGGCCTTGTAGCTTTCATACTCATAATTGACTCTGGAGATTAGAATTACTGAATACCGGAATTTCCCATTTTGCAAGTCTCCAAATTTCTGGGTAGTTTTCTATTTTGATTTATTTTGGCTTGCAAACCAGCTGATCTTTTCTTAAGCACATCTCTTTTTTCAAACATTTTGCTAAATACTACCAGTAACAATCAACAGACACTGATTTCCTGCTTTTCAATTATTCCAAAAGAGATTTGGTCTCAGTAGACACATTTTGCTTCCCAAGTAATCTTGGTCAGCTTTCCCAAATATTTTGCCACTAGATAATATGGGGCAGTTTTTGGAAATAGCAGTATCCCAATTAAGTGACAAATTAATATAATTAAGGTAATTTGATGATACAAATATGCCCTAAAACTTCAGTGGTTTGTTATAATGGTTGGTATTTGCTATTGTGAATATCAATTGGTGTGGTGGTAAAGACAAAGCAGTGGTGGGATGCATGGGTGGCTCAGTCAGTTAAGCATCCAACTTCAGCATAGGTCATGATCTCACTATTCCCAAGTTCAAGTCCCACATCAGGCTCTTTGCTGACAGCTCAGAGCCTGGACACTGCTTTGGATTCTGTGTCTCCCTCTCTCTCTCTGCCCCTCCCCAACTCATGCTCTGGCTCTTTCTCTCTGTCAAAAATAAGCATTATTTTTTTTTTTTTAAAGAAAGCAAGCAGTGGCTTTGTTCAGTATAGTCATTCAGGGACCCAATATGGCAGAAAATATGCTATCTTCCACGTGTAGCTCACAAAATCATCCTGAGTTTCAATATACAGCTGGCACTTAGAAGAAGAGAAAAGAAGAGGAATCACATTTGGTTCAGTCTTAACAACAGCAGATTTTATTTCCGCCCACAATTTATTGTCCTAGAATAAATGGCCCCCAAGAAATACTAGGCCCCCAAGAAATACTAGGCCCCCAAGAAATACTCCCATGGCCCCCAAGAAATACTAGGAGATAGGAAATGTAGATCAGTATAATTTCTACTAGGGAAAGAGAGCACAGATCTTTGTTCTATAGCCAGACATTGTCCCCCAAATCTCTTCTGATCTCTCACTGTCAGAGGTTACTGATATTAGCCAAAAATACCAGATAATTTCTAATCAGTCATAGATGAAGCTAAAGGGAAGCTAAATGCTTCAAGTGAATGCTATGTGTTCTTACTATGTGGGCCTGACAAATGGCAAGACACAGTTGCCTAAATGCTTTCTCTGTCATTAAACAAGGGAAATATAAGAGTGGTAATGAGTCACACAGTATATAAGATAAAAATGACACATTGCTTAGAAGCACAAGTCTTTCTAAATCTGAGTTCAGAGTGAAATTTTATCATAAGACTTCATACAGAATGCTCTTATGGTAAATAGGAGCTCCATTGCTTTTTTTATATTGCCCCTCAGTGCTGGTCTTCTGTAAAATAATAATAATAATAATAAAACATTGAAAAGTGCAGTAATAGAAATGTTTTTCTTCTGGCTTTGTTCAATGGTAGACATTCAACCACCTACAGTTAGAATGTAGATCTCTCAGGAATCCTCCATCCATTTTAGTTTTTCAACTTAATGTTATTAGTGGCAGTAATTTTGAGGTGACCACTCTGAGAAAGGACTGAATTACAGGCAGCCTGTCTACTCTTAAGCTGACTCTTAAAAGTCAGTTGAGTAGGGAGAGAACTACCATTTTCCTTTGGAGATTGAGGATTCTAAAATAGAGATCATTTGAATAGAAAATGCACTTTTGCATCAAGTTGAGTCAAAGAAATGCCATAATTAAATAAATGTTTTCCAAAATTTGCTACTGTCTTCCATCCACAAAGAATAGATACATAAGGGCCCAATACTCGTTTCCAGGGAGACTGGTAATAAAATTATTAGGCTGAAAAAAATCTCCAAGTATGTGTTATCAAGACTTATAGAAAACTATTGTTGATACCGGATTCTTGTCATTTTTGTCCATTGATTCTTCTAATTCACCAAGTCATGGAAATGTAAAATATTTGAAAATAGCAAGAGTTTTTAAATGTCCATGAATTGAGCCATAAGCTCTTTCACAGTCCAAATAAAACCATCTTTTAATATTGGTGAAACATTTAAAGGAATTGTTTGAAAAATATAGTCCTATATAACTAAAGAGCTGATTTTCTCCATGGCTGTTTTTCATTTTGTTAATTAAATATTAGAGAACATATTTCAAAGTGATGGCATTGACTATTTACTCTATAATTACATAGCAGAGGGAATTGCCTATTTAGGTTTTTGGTAGATGGTGACAGAAAAAAACATTATCATTATATAAGATTATATGTAAAACTACATATATATATGCATATATATATAATTTTATATTTTATATATATCTTTTATCACATTAAACAAGAAAGCGAGGCAATAAGCAAAACTGGGAGAAGCTGCTGGGCAGAAGAAAAGTGTAAAGCCTTGTGGATGGCTGGGAATAGAATCCATGATCTGCATGTTGGAAATTATTACTTGATTCAACCTGGGACTCTTCATCCTGATTCTGAATATTCTGGAAGATTTTAGGTACAGTTCAGTAAAATTGTCATGTCAATATTAAGTTCTTAGAGTTTAGCCTATTAGTGATTTTTGTACATTAAGTCACAGGGCATGAAAAGTCAATAAGAACTGTCAATGGCCTTATGCTTTTCTTGATAGATTTCTGCACTAGGTGATATGGAGAATAAAAATGGTCAATAGCTGAAACTGGCAAAACTCTATGTAATCTGTCCTTAGAACACTTCCCTAAAATGTCCTCGCAAATTGTCAAAAAAGAAAGAACTAGATGTAGACTAGACCAGATATATAGACGATATAGGTATATAGATATATAAATTCATTTTGTTTTTGCATTTGTTCATTCAGAAAAAATATTATTGAATTGAGTCCCAACAATATCTATCCACTCTAATAGGACCTGATATGTGTCAGTGTAGAACCATCTCTTGGGAAGACAACTAAAATAGCCATTTAGCTTAGCTGGTCCCCATTTGAACTCTCTAAATGTTTTCCATATGAAAACTAGAATGAGCTTTTAATAGTTAAACCAGATTCTGTCGTTTCCACCCCAAAGCCTTCCAATGATTTCCCGTCATAATTCAGACTAAAATCCAAAGCTGTAGCCATGGCCAGCATAGACCTTACATGATCTGACCACTTTCTACTTCTCTACCTTCATCTCAGACCACTCTTTCTGACTCACTCTGCTGTAATGACATTGATCTTGCAGTTCTTAATATTTTCCAAACACATTCTTTTGTTAAGGCCTTCAAAAGTGTAGTTCTTTGCCTGGAACTCTCTTCCCACATATCTTTGCATTCCATCATTTCATTCTGATTTTTGCCCTGGTGTCATCATTCTTGTGATCTTTCCCTGGCCTTTCCCTGAGATAACAGAAACCCATTCTTTTCATCAGTCTTCAACCCCATACTCTTCTTCACTTTTCCAGGGCACTTACCACTGAATGGAGTTACATACATATTTCTTCTTTTCTGTTTCTTCTCTAGAACTACATTCCATGAGGGTAGGAACATCATCAGCTTTGTTTCCTGAGGAATCTGTAATTCCTACATCTCTGTCTAGAACTTAGTAAAATCTCTCTTTTTTTTTTTTTTTGGTTGACCGATTGAATGAATGAATAAATGAAAATACAAAATGAACTGTCTAGTAGCAGTGGATAGAAATTAAATAAACGTGGGGCGTCTGGTGGCTCGGTTAAACATCCGACCCTGGATTTCATTCAACTCAGGTCATGATCTCACAGTTCGTGGGATCAAGCCCTGCATCTGGCTCTGTGCTGACAGCATGAAGCCTGCTGGGTATTCTTCCTCTTTCTCTCTCTCTCTCCCCCACCCTGCCCCCCACTCCTCCCACCCCTCCCCTGCTTCTGCATGCGTACAAAAGTGCTCCCTCTCTCTCTAAAAATAAATAAACCTTAAAAAAATAAAATAAATGCCTAATGCATTAAAAAAATAAACAATAATATGACTAAATTTATAATTATTGAACATTACAAATGTTATACAAGTTAAAGAAATTATAACGAAGGAGGTCTGATTTATTTTATCATAAAGTGTAAGGAGGAGATATTTAAATAGGAATTTGAAGAATGAGTGTGAATTATTCAAGATGAGGGAATGAAGAGCATGCCAGGAAGGCACAGAAGCCTATGCAGAAGCTCTGAGTCTGGGAAAAATTTTGTTTAGGGAAGATTTTTAATGAACAGGTTAATGATTTGTGGAAAGATTAGGTTGTCAATGAAAAATAAAATGAAACTGAAGCCCACTATATTGTCAAAATAGCAAATAGTAAGAAAAGAAACTTTAGTTTTATATTCTATCAAACTATAATGTATTCCACATAAATATTTGCTGATGAGTTAGAGGACATAAACTAAAATTATATGTGGCTTCCTCCTAAATGGAGTTTTAGCTTTTTTTGAGGGAGTTCATTGCCCAATATTATTTACAGTTGAACCTTAATGCAGGGATAAGGGGCACCAGCCCCCTGCACAGTAGAAAATCCATGTGTAGCTTTTGACTCCCCCAAAACTTAACTACTAATAGCCTACTGTAGACCAGAGGCCTTAAAATAACATAAGCAGTCAATAACACATATATTCCATGTTAAATGTATTATATACTGTTTTCTTAGAATATAGTAAGCTAGAGAAAAGAAAATTTTATTAAGAAAATCATAAGGAAGAGAATATATATTTACAATGCTATACTGTAATAAATCCACATGACTGGATCCACCCAATTCAAACCTGTGTTGTTCAAGGGTCAACTGTGTTTGTGTGTATTTGTATGTGTGTGTGTGCATGTATACATATGGTATATGTATAATTTTTCTAATTGCTATGTGCCTACCATAAAATATTTGGAAAATGTTAGAAAAGCATAACCAGTGGATATTTTCTATAACTCATAATCAATTTATAATCACTGTTCAGTTAACATTTTGTATAAATTATTTTACTCTTTTTATGTAATTGTTTCAAATATCTATTGATACAATTATGCAAAACTATAAATATGCAAATGAATATATATTACAGAATTCTATAAATTATTTCTATATGTTGAGGCCTAATTTTTATTTCAGTATGTTGCCAACATTTATTATATGAAAATATTTCACATGAAACAAAATACAATGACTATAATATCCTTTTATATTGTATCATACATCATAACTTTAACCCGTCTTTTCTTAAAGATTTGCCAGTTTTTATTTTCTCTATATCAAGCATAGGAAAATTGTGCTCAACAGTTATTTCTGAATGTATTAATTAAATTTATAATAAACTTTCTGTGTACATAGCTGATGATATCTTTATGAAAAAACTTGGAAGCAATGAAACCAAATACATGAACAGTGTAAAAACATTCGCTATAGACTTTCTCCTATACAGTAAGTTTTCATAATAAAGTAGACTATAAGTCTACTTTATTTATTTATTTTTTTTTCAACGTTTATTTATTTTTGGGACAGAGAGAGACAGAGCATGAACGGGGGAGGGCAGAGAGAGAGGGAGACACAGAATCGGAAACAGGCTCCAGGCTCTGAGCCATCAGCCCAGAGCCAGACGCGGGGCTCGAACTCACGGACCACGAGACCGTGACCTGGCTGAAGTCGGACGCTTAACCGGCTGCGCCACCCAGGCGCCCCTATAAGTCTACTTTAAAGTTAAGTACTATAATTGCTATTTAACACACAAACATAGCCTAGATCCTGTAACCATCAGAAACTAACATTGTCACAAAACAATTGCCCACAGCATATATTGTGTATAGTAACCATTTGGGAGAAAGAGTATTAAGATCTTAAGAATGTGTATTAATTGCCTTGCCAATGATAATACTGGTGATGATAGGAAATGATAGGTTTGAATAAAAATGAAAATGTTTTTAAACTGAGGATTTGTTCAGTGGTGTTCAGAATTATAAAGAGAAATATACAATAAATATAGAAAATACATTTATTGTTGAAATTCCTAGAAGAAAAATAACTGTGCTTGTTATATTGTATTATAAAAAAATAATAGTTTCACTGGAGAGAAAGTGGTTAGGAACTAAAAAGTCCCAAACTCTATTTCTTAACCTCTTTTTACCCAATTGCTCTTTTTACATGGGAGTTTTTCATAAAAGGAAATTTCTTAGAAAAATGAGATTGTGTTATAAAAAAGCACTGTACTTATTTCCAAATTGACCTTCTAAACAGGGGAACTAAACTGTAGTCTTACTAGCAGTACTGAGATGGGTGATTTATCTGCTCTCTTTGCTTATTCAAATAATAACATTTAAAAATATTAAATAATGAAAATATCTCAGTGATCTAATTTGTATTTTTTTTTGCTAATGCCCAACATTTTTTTTCTTTTTATATATTGTCCTTTGTTATCTGGGCTTTTGTAAATAAATTGTTCCATTAATAAAATATTATCCATTTTTGTGTTCATTTGTTCCTTTTTAAAATGAATACTTTTATCTACCTCTATTACATAAACAGAAAAAATAAGAAAAGATAGATAACTAATTATTTGTTATTGCTAAAAATCTGGAAGCATCCAATGTAAACAGTGTAGATAAAAACACAGTTTTATAGAATATGTGACTGACTTTGGATTAAGATTAGTTAGATGATAAACACATACTCTTTAGCAATGTTAAGTTACAATAATGTTATGTGTATGGATATGTGTTTCTTCAGATTCAAACATGATTAAAAATGCATACTCTATGGGTGCCTGGATGGTTCAGTCCTTTAAGCGACCAACTCTTGAATTCAGCTCAGGTCATGTTCCCAGGGTTGTGGGATCCAGCCCTACACCAGGCTCGGAACTGAGCCTGAAGCCTGCTTGGGATTCTCTCTCTCCCTCTCTCTCTCTCTCTGCACCTCCTCCCCACACATGTACACATGCCCTTGCTCTCTCTCTCTAAAATTTAAAAAAAGAATTTTTTGAAAAATGCATACTGTAGCAATTACAGTGAGCAATTCTCTCCTATTAGCTCTGGTATTATCCATTAAGATTTGTTCCTTTTGCATTTGTGTATCTTTGCAAGAAAAACAAAAGGAAAAAAAAACGTTTCTTTTTTCAATGCAGTGACTTCATTTTAATGGCTCTAAAACATCAATGGCCACAACTATTTTTTCTCATTAATTGCATGTTCATATTAGTCTACAGTAACATAAATACATTTATAGACTCATTAGCTGTTAACTCATGCTTACTTTCCCCATTCTTTCAACAGCAAGTCAAATTTCTAATTATTAAAATTCCTGGGTCTCTACAATCTTTTATTTTGTTTTTTTCTTTTTTCCCCACAATATCTTTCCCATGTACCACAGATGATAAATTTCCCATTGAAATAAGTGACTTACACATACTTATCAGTACCTGAAAAAAATACATAGCTTATTTTGCAATACTGAACAGTAGTGTGAAATCTTGTAATTGTAATACTAAACTGTACTATGAAACCTTACTTTTGTAACATGTATGAAAAGAGTTTATACAGTGTGAGTGTGTGTGTGTGTGTGTGTGTGTGTGTGTGTGTGTAGTAATATTAAACAGAAACACGTTTTGATAGGATATTTACTGAGGGTGACAAAACACAATGTGGATAATTAATGGTTCCTAATAAAATAAAGAAAATATCCTAAGCAATGCACATATGCTTCAGACTCACAGAGAGATTCATAATTGTGTCTTAGCTGGAGGTACAGTCAAATTATTCTGGGTGATTACATTCTTTTCATGCTGTATTTGTATTTAGATAACAACAATTTAAAATAAACACTAAAAAGAAAACGAACATGATTTCTAAAAGGTTATAATAGAAGAAAAGCCAACCTATGTTTTTCAAGGTGAGGGCTTAGGAAGAGCAAGGGTTTATCTCATACAACAAGCAGCACTTTGGCATTGCTGTTCTGACCCAGTTCCCACTAGTTCCTGAACAGGCCCTGGTTGGATGCCAGGTGTAAAAATGTCACTGAATGACAATAGGACAACCTAAAGCCCAAAGGGTTCTTTAAGGCATAGAAAAAAATGACTTAAACAAATGAAACAAAACCTAGCTCACAAAATCATTCTCTTAAAAAGAAGTTACAAAGTAGAATTATTAAGATCTCTTTTGGAGCACTGTTCCTCTCCAGCCTGAGATCCATAACTGACTCAACCCACTCTCCCCTTCTATTCCTTCAGCCCTACACATCTTTCTGTCTTGAGAGACAGGAACGACTTCTCAAGTCCTATAGAAGCTTCTCTTGTTTGACTGGGATTTTTTTGGGGGGTAGGGGGTGGGGGTGGAGGCACTGCTGATGAGATTACTCAGAAAAGAAGTAAGTTTCATTGAGGAATAACTAGTAGACATTAAACTGCACATACTTATATGTTTTCTTTTTTTAATTTTTATTTAAATTCTAGTTAACATATAGTATAATATTAGTTTCAGGAGTAGAATTTAGTGATTCATCACTTACATATGACATCCTGTGTTCAACACAAGTGCCTCCTTAATACTCATCACACATTTAACACATCCTCCACTCCCCTCCCCTGCAGCCACCCTCAGTTTGTTCTCCATAGTTAAGAGTCTCTTATGGTTGCTTCCCTCTCTTTTTTCCCCCTTCCCCTATGTTCATTTATTTTGTTTCTTAAATTCCACATATGAGTGAAACCATATGGTATTTGTCTTTCTCTGACTTATTTTGCTTAGCATAAAACTTTCTAGCCCCATCCATGTCATTGCAAATAGCAAAATTTCATTCTTTTTGATGGCCGAGTAATATTCCATTATATATATATATATATATATATATATATATATATATATATATATATATATATCTCACATATTCTTTATCCATTCATCAGTCAGTGGACACTTGGCCCTTTCCATAATTTAGCTATTATTAATAATGCTGCTATAAACATCGTGGTACCTTTGCCTCCTTTAAATCAGTATTTTTGTATGCTTGGGTAAATACTTAGTGGTTCAATTGCTGGGTCAGAGGGTAGAAATCACATATTTAAAGTGTATATGGTTTGAAATACATATTTTTATCCATGAAACCATCACCACAATTAAGATAATGAATAGTTCAATCAGTCATAAATTCTCCTTTATAATTCCCCTCCACCCAGCATTCTCCCAACTGTATCCTATGGCAATCACTTACATGAGTTCTGTCCCTATAGATTAGTAAACATTTTGTATAATTTAAATAAATGGAACTGTACAGTATCAGTTCTTTGTGTGTGTGTGTTTCCCTCAACGTAATTGATATAGATTCATCTATGTTGTAATGTATATTTATATTCCTTTTTATTGCAGAATCGTATTCCATTGTACAGATATAACATAGTTCTTTACCCATTGGCGGACATTTCAGTTGTTTCTAGTTTGAGGCTACTACAAATAAAGGTATTTTTCTTTTTCAGCTTTACTGAAGTATAATTGACACATAAAACTGAAAAATATTTAAAGTGTTTATCTACCCAAAGGAAATGAAAACACTATATCAAAGAGATGTCTGCAATTTCATGTTCATTGCAGCATTATTCACATTAACCAAGAAAGATATGGGAAGGACCTAAGTTTCTGTGAACTGATGAATGGATAAAGGAGATGTGATATGTGTATATATATACACACACCATGAGATATTCAACTATTAGAAAGAAGGATATATATATGTGTATATATATATATATGTGTATATACATATATATATATATACACATATATATATATATGCACACACACACATATATATGTATATGTATATGATATATAACATCATACACACACACACACACACACACACAATGGGATATTATTCAATTATTAGAAAGAAAGAAATCCTACCATTTGTGACAACACGGATGAACCCAGAGCCAATTATGCTAAGTAAAATAAGCCAGATAGAGGATGACAAATACTGCATGGTATCACTTATACGTGGAAACTTAAAAAAAAGTTAAACTCAACGAAACAGAGGACAAAACCCTAAATGCACCAGTCTTTGTATGGATATATAGAATGATAGGATCATGGAGTAGCTAGCTGTACGTGAACTTTTTAGGCAATTTCTAAACTGGCTTTCAAACAGTTTGTATCATGTATTCTGGTCAACAGTTTAGGAGACTTCTAGTTTCTCCACACCCTTTCCAACACATTGCATGGTTGATGTTTTTAATTTTAGCTATTCTAATAGTTGTGTGTTGGAATTTTATTTTGGATTTAATTAGTATACTCATAATCACTAGCAATGCTGAATACTGTTTCATGTGCTTATCTGTATACCTTCTTTGGTGAAGTATTGGTCCAATTTTTTGCCCATTTCTAATGGAGTTGTTTCTTACTGACTTTTGAAAGAATTTATATGTTTTGGATACAAATACTTATCAAATGTAAGAATTGCAAATAGTGTCTGTTAGTTTGTGGTGTGTTTTAGAACAGAACTTCTTAATTTGGTTGAAGGTTCATTTATCATTTTTTTTTTCTTTTCAGGCATGCTTTTGGTATTGTATCTAAGAAATCTTTGTACATCCCCAAGTCATAAAAATTTTTTTGCTATATTTTCTTTATTTTCATTCAGATTTATAATGAATTTTAAGTCTTTGTGCATTAATTTAATTAATTTTAATTTTTGTAGAAGAGATCCAATTGTTTCAGAATCATTTGTTGAAAGTTAAATCCTTTTTCCCCTACATTGCCTTTGCACCTTTTCCAAAACTCCATTGTTCTTATTGTGTGTGTCTATTTTTCAGACCTTCTTTTTGTTTCAATGACCTATTTGTTTGACATCAAAGCTGCATTGTCTTCATTACTGCTACTTTAAAATAATTCCTAAGACCAGGTAGTTATCTAAATGTGTGGGTTTTTTTTTAATTTTTTAGGCTGTATCATGACCTTTGTTTCCATGAAATTTTAGAATCAGTTTATCAATTTCTAAAAGAAAAAAAAAAGACTCCTAGGATTTGTTTGGTATTGCATTAAATCTATATTTCAATTTAGGAAGACTTGACATCCTAGCAATAATGAATTTTTGACCTATGAATGTGCTATAACCCTCCATTATATAGTTCATCTTTAATTTCTTTCAGCAGCATTTTATAGTTCTAAGTGTAAAAGCCTTGCCAATATGTTGTCATTTCCCCTTAAATGTTCATATTTTGACACTATTTAAATGGTATTATTATTTTAATTTCTAATTGTTTGTTATAGACATGAAATTGACTTTTTATATTGATTTTGTGCCCAGCATCTTTGATAAATTCACTTGTCTCTAGCAGCTTTCTTTAGATACTAGATACCATCATTTTCTACATAAAAGACTATATTATCTGTAAATAAAGACAGGTGTACTACTACCTTTATAGTCAGTATGAGTTTGTTTGTTTTTTTTCTGTTTGTTTTTTGTTGCTGTTGTTGTTTTTAATTTTACTTGCCTACTCCAATGGGCAGAAACATCAGATTTGAAATGATGAGTGGGTATCCTTGCCTTGTTTTCTTCTGTTTTGTTTTAATTAGCCAAAAAGCATTCATTCTTTTCCCATTAGGGAAAATATATATTGACTTACATAAATACTTTTTATCACGTTGAAAAAGTTTCCCTCAATTTATGGTTTGTTGAGAGTGTTTTTAAAATCAGGAATGGATGTTGGATTTGCCATTTTTATTCTTTCTACATCTACTGAAAATACCTTGGTTTTCCTTTTTTGGTTTGCTAATGTGGTGAATTACACTAATTGGTTTTCAAATCTCAAACTAATCATGTATTCTTGAGATGAACCACTTTTGGCCTTCTAATTAATTTCCTGTGGCTGTTGTAATAAATTACCTGAAACTAGATAGTCCAAGACAATAGAGATTTATTCTCTGAAATTTGGGTGGCCAGAAATTCAAATTAGTTTCACTCGCCCAAAATCATTATGTTGACTTGGATTTGCTTCCTCTGGAGGCTCCAGGGGAGAATCCATTTCTTGCCTCTTGCAGTTTGTTATGGAGGCTGGTGTCCCTTGTTTTGTGGCTGCATCATGCCAAACATTCCAATCTCTGATTCCTTAGTAGTGTCCTCTTTTTTTCTGTTACATCTTGCTTTGCCTTCCGTTTACAAAGATACTTATGATTGCCTTTAGGACCCACCCAGATATAATGCAAGATAATCTTACCATCTTAATTTAACCATGACTATAAATTTGTTTTTTACAAAGTAATGCTCACTAGTCCCATAATTTAGGACATGGATATGTTTTGAGGAGACATTTTCCAGCCTGCCTTAGTCCACTCTCTGAACCCTAACAATTCATGTCCAACCCAATTGCAAAATACATTAACCTCAATCCCAACATCTTCAAAGTCTCAAATTATTACAGCATCAACTAAAATCCAAAATCTCATCTGAATACCATCACTCTAAAAGTCCAAAATGTCATCATCTAATTCAAGTATGGGCAACATTTTGGGTAATATCCATCTGGTGGCAAACCCCTTTCTATCTATAGACCTATTAATCTAGAAAACAAGTTAGTTGCTTCCAAAATACAATGATGAAGCAGGCATAGGATAACAGCCATAGATTTTCCATTTCAAAAGGAAGAAAATGGAAGGGAAAATATGATTTCTAAGAAATTAAAAAATCTAGTAAGATTAATTCTATTAGGTATCAAGGCCTAGAAATAGGACTCAGTGGCTCAATATTCTACTTTCTGCACATAAGACTTTAGGCTCTGCACTTATGGCTCTGGCTTCTGAGACAATTCTTCCTTTTTCTTGAAAGGTACAGCGTATTTACAAGTGAATAGTTTTATTTGACTATTTCTGATAGAACTTGGGAAGTTTGAAAGACAGCCATATGGGCTAATAAACTCGAACTACCTTTGAACTGGATCTGGCTAGCACTGGCTCTAGAGAGCCTCTTGTCAAATAGTCAGGAATTTGTCAAGCCCATTGTTAAATCATTCATAGTTTGAAATCGATCATGTCTGGAGTTTTTATAACACAGAAGTTGGCAAATAAAACAAATCAAAACTTTTTTTTTATTCTTTCAAGGGAGGTAGTTTACTAATGTACCAGCAGATATACTATAATGTGTCTAAGCAATTTATCTAATTCTAACCACAGCAAAATGAAATAGATCACATTAGTGAGATAAAAATCATATAGAAAGTTTCACAAGCTGGTGGACAATTTATGTGGCCCTTACACAGAGAAAAGGCAGGGAGGACACAGTGGTCCTTGAAGTCACTTGTTTTGGTTAGCTGACCTAGAAATACAAAATTGTATGCTGGCATTCTGGTGGCAACTACAAAAACATTTATCATATGCCATCTAACAAGTAATTTAACATGGGAAATATAACAGCATTTATTCCTTGAAGCTTTCTCATTTTATTTTTTCAAGTGTTTGTTTGGATAATGAAAACATGCTTTTTAAACTCCATTGCTCAAATAAAAACCTAATTAAAATATGTAGTGTGATGCCAGAATTGTTCATTAATTAAATCAATCATTTCTTCAGTTAGTGACAGAGATTAAAAAAATGTCCTGTGAGCATAGAAGAGAATCTTAGGCACACATGATAAAGAACTTCCACAAGGAACCAGTATTACTGATGAGATAACAGTGAATGTATATAAAATAATTCAAGAAGATTATAAAACATACTATCAAGAAGTGAAAAAAGGAAGCCCAAACCAAATCTAAGAGTACAGAGGGTTTAGTGAGTTATATATAGATGTGCCATCATTGTTGAAAAATAGCGATCATTTTGGGCTTGAAGGTGTTTGACTGCTGTAATTTAGTGGCTGTTCTCAAAATTAGAAATTGCCAAAATAAGTGATACCAAACGTTTTGTAAACATGACCCATACGTGAAACATGCTGGCTAGAACCTCATGTACAAGTCCTTTTGAGAAATGCTATTTTTTTTCCTACAGAAAAAGATGTCTCGAAAGATCTTTCAAAATTAATATATTCATCTTATAATTTTTAAAGTTATTTTTATGTTCTGTTGTAAGTTTTCTATTATATGGCTGATGTAGATTTTCTGTTAGCAAACAGCATTTTTCCCTTGCTTATTTCCATAATAAATGAGAAGTCAGAAATGCCATTCACTTTTCTAGATTCAGAATTGCTGTGTAGCAAAGTTCAGGCCAACAACATCCCAGTGGAAGTCCATTTTGAGGCTTGAGAAGATACTCATTTGCTTCGTATAAATGGAAGAAGTGCTCAGTTTTTCTGTTCCTCCTGCCTCAAAAGCAGATGTGATTCTAGACCTTTGGGAGTCTATCATGAACAGCAGCAAAACATTTAAGGACAACAAGCCAATGTAAGCAGAGGAGAAAAACAGAAATAAACTAGGTCTTTGATGGCAATATTGAGCTTCTGAACAAGCCCCAGATTACCTTCATCAAGAAGCCTTCTTGGGGCGCCTGGGTGGCTCAGTTGGTTGAGCTGAGCATCCAACTTCAGCTCAGGTCATGAGTTTGAGCCCCACATTGTGCTCACTGCTGTCAGTACACAGCCCACTTCATATCCTCTGCCCCTCTCTCTCTTTGACCCCACCCCGATCACTCACTCTCTCTCTCTCTCTCAAATATGAATAAACATTTAAAAACAAAAAAAAATAAGGAAAAAGAATCCTTAAGTAACTCTATGGCTTAAGGTACCATTGTCTGAGTTTTCTGTTCTTCCAACTGTAGCATTTCAAAATGAACAGTAATTATAGATTGTTATGCTTTGGGACATGGAGGGTGATAAATATATCTTTAAAACAAGCCTCATGATTCTAGTATCCCCTTTCCTCAATCCTCTAAATTTCTTACCCTCCCTCAAAGCCAAGCTTTGGGAAAGGGTGGTTTATGTACTCTCTACTTTCCCACTTCTCACTCTTTCTACTCACTCCAGTCTGGCTTACTTCTCCATATATCTTCTGGAATATGTCCTCATCTTTTGCACTTCAGTGAAGCATTCAAATATTTTATTATGTACTCATTTTTTAAGATTTATTTATTTATTATTTATTTATTTATTTATGAGAAAGCGAGAAAGAGAGAGAGCATGCATGCACAAGTGGCGGAGGAGCAGGGAGAGAAAGAGAGAATCCTAAGCAGGCTCCATCCATGGGGCTCAAACTCAATGAACTGTGAGATCATGACCTGATGCTTAACTGACTGAGCCACACAGGAACCCCATACTCATTTTTGGGAGAGTTTTCTCTTTTACAATATATGACATCCTATCTCACTGTTTTTTCTTTCACTTTTTTAAATTGCTCTTGTGCTAAAACTGAAATCTTAATATTGATGTTCCTCAAAGTTTGGCCCCAATACTTTCCTCTTTGTTCTTTATATTCTTCCCCTAAGTGATAACATACTTTCTTTGGCTATAAAAATAGCAATACACTAATGACCCATAAATTTATATCTTAAGTATCTTAAGCCCAGACATTTTCTCTGAGCTTCAGTCATATGTATCCAATCATTCATTTGATGTTTCTTTAAAAATTTTTTTTAAATGTTTTCATTTATTTTTGAAGGAGGGAGAGAGACAGACAGAGCATGAGCAGGGGAGGAGCAGAGAGAAAGGAAGACACAGGATCAGAAACAGGCTCCAGGCTCTGAGCTGTCAGCACAGAGCCCGATGCGGGGCTCTAACCCACAAAGTGTGAGATCATGACCTGAGCTGAAGCCTGATGCTCAACTGACTGAGCCACCCAGGCACCCCTCATTCTATGTTTCTGCTTGACCAGCTCCCACTCTTTCAGTAATTAAGTTTTCATAAGTTGTCTTACATTGCCCCATCTATTCCTTCCACATTCTTTTCTGTTTTATAAAACGTACCTTTATCCAATGTCCAGTTATTTGTTCAAGCTTGAAATCTAAGGTTCCTGATTCCTCCCTTTATCACACACTTTCTATTAAATTTATCATTAATTTTTGTGGAATTTACCAATCACTATTCTCTGGGTTACATTACTGTAGTGGCCTCTTAACATGTTTCCCTCTTTCAACCATGGTTAGCATCCAATTTATCTTCTTTTATACAGAAATCAGAAGGATTTTTTTTTATTTAAAAAAAAAAAAGAAAAGAACGAAAATTCAATCAGTTTCTCCATAGCTTCAACTCTTTCATAGCTTCACATTATGTTTGGGATAAAATCCAAACATTACTCCATGGCTTATGAGGCCCTGAATGTTTGCATTAATCTTCCAAAGCCAATTTCCCCATTGTTACAAATAATTTTCCCCATTGTGCACTAAACACCTAACTGCTCAGAGAATTAGCTCCTGCTGTTTATTTTCCTTATAATATTTTCTTTGGGTGGCTGGCCCCAAGTATTAACTTAAATTCTTCATAGATGTTTTTCTCTGTTTAAAATTGACTTCCCTTCCATTCTCTACTTCAGCAGTTTATTACTTTATTTATTTTTGGTACACTTATTACTATTAATGGGATATATACACTATATATAGGTATACTCATATATATATTTATATACCCTATATATATATGTATACTCTATATACATATATATATACACTATATATATATATACACTATGTATATGTATGTATACATATATATACACTATATACGTATATGTATACATATGTATATGTATGTATACATATATATACACTATACATACATTATATATATATAATGTATATATATATAGTATACAGTATATATAAAGTATATATACTTTACTTGTAATTTATTCACCAGTGCTATTTTTACTGCTACCACAAGGCATGGCAGAAAATAACCATTTATTTAATAAATAATCATTGAATAACTATTATGTGCTAGGCACAGTTAGAGGTGTTGGTTATAAGATAGAGAATAAGTTACCCACTATTGTTAATTTTGTGCTTTGATTTTGAGAACTTCTTGCAAGAGTGCACTCAAATAAGACCTCTGTGTCACTTATATCTCAATAAAGCTGGGGGGGGGTAGATAAGGCCTCTATGAGAAGATAAATTTTAAAAACAATTCTAGGGGAAACTGGGTGGCTCAGTTGGTTAAGAGTCTGACTTCAGCTCAGGTCATGATCTCATGGTTCATGAGTTCGAGCCCTGTCCGGCTCTGCAGTGACAGCTCAGAGCCTAGAACCTGTTTCAGATTCTGTGTCTGGCTCTCTCTGCCCCTCCCCTGCTTGTGCTCTGTCTTTCTTTCCAAGATAAATAAACAAAAAAATAAAATAAAATAAAATAAAAATTTTAGGGGAAGAATATTCAAGATGATACAAAATACAACTCTAAGTTATATGTTCAAGAGACAAAAATGGCCATGGCTAGAAATGATATTGTCAAGAGCAGTTTACAGATGATATTGTGGAATTAGGCAGAGGGCCACTTGCTTAGTGGTTATGGAAAAGTTTATGCAGGGAGTTGCACTGATTGGAGGAATGGAAGAAAGGAAGGAGAGAAAGAAGGAGGGAGCAAGTGGGTGAGGAAAGAAGGAAAGACGATAGTGGCAGTGCTGCTTATATTACCTGCTGATTGAGAATATGGCTAAAAGCTAGTGAAGGGCCTCCTGCTGCGGCCTCACATAAAGTGATTTCATAGCGTCCTGTAATTTCATTGAATCTGCTGCTTCGTGTTAATTGACATCTGACCAACCAGAAATTTCTAAACCCTGACAGTCACTTCTAACATCCTCATGGGATTCTGGAGTTGCATTTTACTAAATGTTTCAGCTAAATGAATTCGTGAATATTCTCTCGACCTGGCGATTACCTTCTCATCTCTCTTTGGGAAGAGGTCAATGTCAGACAGGTCTGAAAGGAGGGACACAGAGGCTCTGCTTGCCAGAGAGGCAGGGTTAGGAGGTACCATCATGTCCAGAAGCAAAACCTGCAGGAATGCTTGCAAACCCATGGACACCAGAGATGAGGCAGGCTTAGAAAGTTCATCCTTTTGCCAGAAACCCCATGACCCCCTCCCTACTGTGTCATGTCAGCCTAAGTAAACAGAAACATCCTTTAATAGAGATTTTTGACCAACTGGGCTCTCCTATTCCCAAACATGCTGGTAACTACTTACGCTCCCATTAAAGTTCTTATCTCATTAAAGACTAGTAATTTGAGAACCAATTTTCATTTTAGGCCACTAACATACCAGTCAGTAATTTGCAAATAGGTAATCTGTTTGCTAATTCTTTAAAATGTGCTTTTTTTTTTTTTTTTGGCAATCTAGACTATACATATTTCACCTTAAATGCTTTGCTAGTGAAAAATATTATATTCTTTTTAAAACTTTCTGACAAGGATAGAGGCCAAGGTTGAGGCTTAGTTAAGAAGAGAGCTTGAAGGGAGACACCTGGGTGGCTCAGTTGGTGAAGGGGCCAACTTCAGCTCAGGTCATGATGATCTCAGGGTTTGTGGGTTTGAGCCCCATATGGGGCTCCACACTGTTAGTGCAGAGGCTGCTTAGGATTCTCTCTTTCTTCCTCTCTTTCTCTGCCCCTCACTCACACTTTCTTTCTCTTTCTCTCAAAACAAATAAATAAACTTAAAAAAAAAATACAAGGACCTAAAGGAACATAACTAAAGTTTGGTCAGAGAGCATCTTATCATTTTGTTGCTGGGCGAACTGGGGAGACCCCTGATCCTGAGGCCTTGACTCCACCCATCCCAAAGATGTAGCTGAAGGCTCTTGGTATTGTCATCAGAAAGAATTCAAAGACAGACACAACACAGCAGATGAGCAAAACAAGCAGGAATGTTCATTAAAGCCAAAATAGACTCAAAATGTGAGAGTAGGAAAGAGAGTCTGAGAGTGAGAAAAAGAGATTAAGAGAACTATGCACCTTGGAGTTTTTATCTTTTATTAAGACAGTTGTTAAGTAGGGGGTGGAATATTCATTACCTGGGGCAGGCATTTCTTGGAAGCAGGGTTTTGGTGCCTCCCTTATTTGGTCAGTGGTTTCCAGCCTACTTTGTCCACCATCTTGGTCCTATCTGGTTTGACCGGGCTTCTTATGGCTCTGTTTTAGACTGCTGGCAGGACAGACTTCTGACTTTCCCCACAGATGGCTATTACTTCTTTTTTGCTGGCCTCCAGGCAACCTGGTAGAACCTAACTAACATCCTCTAATGAATTCATCACAAGAATAATAGAATTTTATAGATGGAGAGGAGCTTAGAAATAACCTGAATCAACCCATCCTCTTTATAGAGGAAAATGATGAACATTCATATGCAGCTGCTTGCCCAAAGTCACCTGACTGTTGGAATACATGAAACAATGACTTAGCCCTATGCTTTTGCCTTTACACTATTATTGTCTCTTATTAGATTATTTACATATTATCCTAATATATAAGAAATTAGATACTCTAAACACAGAATGGCACAACATATAATAGATGAAATTGGCTTTAAAACTCCCAATAAAAATTGACATTATTTGTTTTAGATTGCTCTTCTCTCATCCATTTATCCTCAGTTAAAAAAAAAATCTATATTCAGGTTTACTAACAAATAGCATATTTGTTGTTTAAATTGGTGTTGACTGGATAGTTATGCAGGATCTTTAAATGTCAAATGGGAGTCTGTGGAAATAGATTGGAATTCCAATCTCCCTACTAAAGGTCTTCTATGGAGCTGTAAATGAAAAACAGTGTGTGAGAACATTGTTTTAGCACCTGTTTTATTGCCTGCACTTGATGTAATTAGTGTATTTAAAGACAGCCCTATTGGTTACACCATATGGTTTGTAATCATTAGTATAATAATAGATGTACCATTTAAAATGGGGCTCAACAACTGAGTGCTATTGTTCCATTATGCCAGCCTAATAGGGGGTTCTCACAGAATTGACTGAATCCCAATTTTGAATCTGACACATTTAGGTTCTCTCAGAGAAGAAATTTCACGTGATAAAAAGCAAGTTTGTCTACTGTTATTTGATTTAGATATTAGTAAATATTTTATGCTTCCTTTGACATGTCTGACCCTAAAATAAGGATATTTTAAATAAACTGTTATGAATGATGACAATGAATCCCATTAGCATTTTCAAATGTGAAGATGTGCTATCTTCTGGTTTACTAACACTGGATTCCCATTGTGAAAGTTTAATTAGCTTTTTATTCACACTAATTTCAGTTGTTATTAAAATAAGAAACTTATTCATTATGTAAAATTTTAGCAGGAAATAACAAAAAGTGGCACAGGTCCTTATAAACTGTGGAAATAGTCCGTTTAAAACAACCTCGAAAACATCCCGTGTTTACAGGTTGCTCCTAAGTGACAACACCTAAAAGTTAATCAGTGATTCTATCTTCTCACTTCTCACTTGGTAGACAAACAAAACAAGAATCCCACTGGAGATAAGATTGGAAGGAAAATAAGAAGACACTGATTTCCAGTGCTGTTAACCAATACTTTCATGTGCATATATACACATTTTTAGATGTATGCATGTAAAGAATCCACAGTCGTGACTACATATTATATAGGTATTTTCAAGTATAAATTTAAATTTGAATACATACTTCTTATTTCTTCACCAAAAAGACTAATCTCCATGCTGAAATTCCAAATCTGATGTAAAAATGAAAAAAATACATGCTCAAAAAACAAAGCCTAAATGCCTATTTTCCTCTAACATATAAAATGAGTTCATGTAATTATAATTTCTAAACTAAATACACCAATATTGTTCTCTCTCTTTTTTTTTATATGAGGATCTCTTTGATTTTTTTTTAACGTTTATTTATTTTTGAGACAGGGAGAGACAGCATGAAAGGGGGAGGGTCAGAGAGAGAGGGAGACACAGAATCTGAAGCAGGCTCCAGGCTCCGAGCTGTCAGCACAGAGCCCGATGTGGGGCTCGAACTTACGGACCCTGAGATCATGACCTGAGCTGAAGTCGGCCGCTTAACCGACTGAGCCACCCAGGCGCCCCTCTTTGATTTTTTTTAACATTTACTCATTTTTGAGAGACAGAGAAACACAGCACAAGCTGGGGAGGGCCAGAGAGAGAGGGAGACACAGAACCCCAAGCAGGCTCTAGGCTCTGAGCTGACAGCCTGATGTGGTGCTCAAACTCACAAACCTGCAAGATCTTAACTTGAGCCTAAGTTGGATGCTTAGCCGACTGAGCCACCCAGGTGCCCCTACATGAGAATCTCTTTGAAAGTAATAAAGACAACAAAATATTTGGGATTCCACTGCCCCATGGTGCCAGATACATACTGAACTTTTTCTAATCAAAGGAACTGCATGACCTTAGTACCACTATCCCTTGCCTTGCCTGCCATCTACCCCCTACCTATGAGGCTTTGCATTTCTCTCATCTATCTACTTCATGTCTCTGGAGGCCAATGTTTTCACATTGTATTTGCCAATTAATGCAGCTTGATTTACTATCCATGATGCAGCAGTCCCTTGCTCTGACTTATGTCTTCTCTGAACCATTTCCATTTGCAGCTGTTTCGCTCTTAGGTATGCCCTTGTCATTTGTCTTTAGACAACACTTCAACCACTAATAGGATGCCGGTCACATATATTAAAAACAGATCTATGCCTCCCAATAATTTCTCTGCTTAGGCAGACACCTCCAGTTGTTCCAACTGCTCCCTTTCAACTATTTTACCATTTCTCACTCTGAGCTTCACTACTCTTAGCTCATTTATGTAGGCATATAGTGGAAGGCTTGGTCTATAAGATATTAATATTCTATAAACTTCATACAACTTTGGTAGAATTAGCCACAATGAGAGCCATCTATTGTACAAAGTGCTTCCATAGTTTCCTTCATGCCTTATTATAGCCCCCAATTCAGTTTCTTTACCCACAATTCTCTCTTTTACTTTTGTGTCCACTGTGCCACTTAATCTGCCCTCCATTCCACTACATGTATGTACAGAAGGGCACTACATTTTACAACAGCAATGGCTGTCAGGAATTTTCTATGTACCTCAGCTGATGTAAATATAGATGAGATGTGAAAATGGACAGGCATTTGCTAGCTTCATGAAGTTAGCTTCTACTAAGGACCAGCTAGGATATCCTGTCTGAGGGGCAGTGTTAAATGTCTAGTCTTATAGGGGAATGATTAAATAAATGTGGAAATTTAAACTAAATGGAATACTACACAGATGCTAAAATAATGAATATATATATATATATACATATAAGTTAAAAATGAAAAATAATGTAAATTTAAAACCTAACAGTTAAATATTAAAAAATATTTTAAAATATTGGACAAAATGTGGTTTTAAATAAAAATCTTTAATATTTATATAGTTTTTCTTAGATTGAAGGTTAATTTACACATAATACAGTTTTTAAACTGGTTAGATGAGATATAGCAAATATATTCATTGTATAAGCACATGCCAATTAAGTATAGAACATTTCCATCAAATCTGTAAGTTCCCTTGTAGCCTTTCAAGTCAACTACCACCATGTCCAGATCAAACCACTACACCAATTTCTAGAATTTTTGCCTGTACTAAGACTTCTAATAACTAGAATTATATTCTCTTCTCTTTGGTCTCTGGATTATTTTGCTCAACAAATTTTTAAGAATCGTTAATGTTATTGGTTTACCAATAACTGGGTATTGGATTACTGGGTAATCTCCCATGACTTTGGCTTTATCATAATTTAAATGTCTATTCATAGCCACTTGTTTTTTTTTCAGTTTGAGGCTATTAAGTATTAGCTGCTCTGACCATTTCTTCACAAATAATTTTTGTTGACAGCAGTTTTTATTTCTCTAGGAAAAATACCTACAAGTGTAATTGTTCTGTCATATAGTCAGTGAAGGACAAAATTTCTAAGAAATTACCAAATTGTTTTCTAAACTAGTTGTTTTGTTTTGTTTTATTCTTATCAGCAAATATATAATATTTTAGTTGTTCTACATCCTTACTAACTCTTGAAGTTGTCACTCTTGAATTTTTCTCCATTCAGTGAGGAACAAAGAGAAACTACAAACTAGTACTCATGATGTATAAGCTGTTTATATGGTATCTGGAAAGCAGAAATGTTAATGTGGATGAAGCCCAATTTATTTATTTTTCTTTTACTGTTAATCACTTTTATGTCCTAGAAATCTTTGCCTACCCAAAAGTAAAAAAATGTTGCCCTAGTTGTTGTTTTTTATCAGAAGCCTTATTGTTTAAGCCTTCTCATTGAAGTTTATCACCCATTGTAAATTAATGTGTGTAAATAACATGCAGGTTTATCAATATTCATATGGATATCTAGTTGGTCCAGCATCATTTGTTGAAATAATATCTTTCTCAATTGAATTGTCTTGTACCTTTCTCAAAAATCATTTGGCTGTATATTGTTTACATTTTGGGGGTCTCTTTTCTGTTGTATTATATTTCCACTTCCTGTTTATTGATGTTTATGCCAATTCTTCACGGTATTGATTACAGTAGATTTTAAAATGAGGTAATATAAATCTTCTAATTTTGTGGCTCTTTTTCAAGATTAGTTTGGTTCTTCTATTATCCTTGTTTCATTATATAACTTTTAAAATATGCTTATCAAAATGTTATGCTTTATAAAGTTCAAGTCAGCATATAATTGGACCTTACCTATTTATCCAATATGACAAGATTTCATTTTAATTGGCATCTTTAGTCCATTACATTCAATACAACTACTGATATGTCAGCCTTTTTGTTTAACACATCTATTATTGTTTTCCTTTGTTCCTCATTTCCTGTCTTGCATTAGTTGAGTATTTTTATTCTTCTATTCAATCTTCTGTATGAGGTTTTAGCAATACCTCTTTATTTCTTTCAAGTTCCTCTTTATATCTCAGATTACTTTTATATGTTTTGACCCGTAAGAAATTTACAACACTACATTTCCATTTATACTCCTTTTCTAGCCTTTGTGCCATTTTTACATAATTCATATGTGTATCTCCAATACCCTGCCTTTATTTTTGCTTAAAATAGTTTTATAAATTTAATAAGAGAGAGAAAATAGCCTATTATATTTAGTATTGGCTTACAATCTTATGTAGTTCTTTCTTTCTCTCTATAAATCCAAATTTCCATCATATCATTTCCATAAATATAGGAAGAACTTAATGAAGAATCTAATTTTTTCATTTCTTTTTTAATGTAGAGATGCTGATGGCAAATTCTCTCTGTTTTCATATGTTTGGAAATGCCTTATTTTGCTTTGATTTTTGATGCCGTTTTCCCCAAACACTTTAAATACGCTATTCCACTGTGTTCTAGCTTCTTGTTCCTAAAAAGGGGTCAGCTATCTTTAATTGTCATTAAGTCACTCTTATAGTTATTTCCCCAAACATCCAGTTCTTTTTCCTTGCTGCTTTGATTTTTTGTTTTTGTTGTTGTTATTTTTGTGTTTTTAGCAGTTTGGACAGCATGGGCCTATGTGTTTTTCTTTTTCTTTTTTTGTTTTGGTTTTTGTATTTTGGTGCCCTATTCTCTCTCTGCTCTATCTCACAGGGCACTGCCTTTCCTCATTTACTTTTTAAAATAAACTTATTTCAGAATATTTTTAGATTTACAGAAGAGCTACAAAGGCAGCACAGAGTGTTCCTGTACACCTCACCCCATTTCCCCATTGCTAACATCTTACTTTTGTACACTTTTCAATATTGACTTATCAGTTAGAGTCCACACTTTACCTAGATTTTCTTACTTTTAAATGAATGTCTTTTTTCTCCTCCAGAATTCCATGCAAGGAATCACAGTATAGTTAAGTCTTCAGCCTCCTAGACTTCTCTAAGACTATGAGAGCTTCCAGGCTTTCCTTGTTGTTGATGCCTTAGACAGTTTTAAGAGGAGTGGTCAGATTTTTATATCCCCCAATTGGGGTTGCCTGTTGTTTTCTTATTTTCAGAGGGTTATGAATTTTGGGAAAAAGACCACAAAGGTGAAATGCCACTCTCATTGTATTACATGAAAGATACATGTGATATATATGTACTTATCATGTGGCTGATAATGTTAACCTTGTTCACCATTCTCCTCACGCCCTGCTGGTACTATACTCTTTGGCTGAAAGTCATTATATTAAGTATTCATTTCAATAGTGTGAAGTTACATTCTACCACCTTTAGTGTAGAATCATTTGTTTTTATCTTTCTGTTTTAATGCAGATAACACCCATTGATCTGTTTTCAGGTTATTACTAATTGTTTCTTCTGCCGTGTCCAGGCTGCTATTAGTGCATATAAAATGTTTTTAATTGCAGGTATTGTATTTTCAGTTCTACAATTTCCATTTGGTTCTTTTTGGCAGTTTTCAAATCTCTCTTGAAATTGATCATGACTTCACACACTATATCTTTATTTCTTCTCACAGACTCTTCAATATATATTTCCTCTTGGCCTGATAATTTTTCATAACTATGGTTTATATTTTTTGCCTGCCTAATAATTTTTCTTGTGCTCTGGGCATTGCATATCATGCATTTTGTATTTGTCTCTTAATACTACTAAGGGTTCTCTCAGGCAACTAGTTAAAATATTAGCAGATCACTTTAAAATTACATTTTTCCTTTTTTTTTTAATGTTTATTTTTGAGAGGGACAGAGAGTGCGAGCGGGCACAGAGAAAGAGGGGACACAGAATCTGAAGCAGGCTCCAGGCTCCGAGCTGTCAGCATAGAACCCGACATGGGGCTTGAACCCACGAGCCATGCCATCATGACATAAGCCAAAGTCGGACGCTCAACGGACTGAGCCATCCAAGCGTCCTTACATTTTTTTTCTTTTAGTCCTTGGCCAAATCCCTTAGTACTTGAAGATGATCTTTATCTTAAAGGCAGAACTTTTGTTGTTTTCATGGTAAACCTAAGTTCTTTGTGAAGTCACTTGTACTTGGTGATACTGAATGTCTTCTCTGATTTAGCAGCAATTGAAATAGCAGCCCCGCTCTGCTCATCTCTCCCTGTACTGTCTGGAGCCCTGCCCATTCATGACCATTTCAGTGTTCACCCAAGCATTTGGGAAGAGTTATAGAAAGATTTGGTGCCTTCATCATCTCTGGCTCACTCATTTCATGGAGTCCCACTTTATACTTTCTTTCACATCCCTGACTTACATTTTGATTACCAGGTCAATATGATTTCCTTTTATGGTTAAAATCAGATTTAGTGAACTGTTCAAACTGGGGAGTTTCCTCAGGAACAAAGTCACTATTTTATCAAGGGAAGTGAGTTGCTTTTTGTTGTTGTTGTTGCTGTTGTTGTTTTGCTTGTCGTTCATGGTTAAATTAGTTCAGCTTCTGACTGATTTTGGTCATTTTCAAAGACCTCAGAACTATTATTTTTTAAAATATGTTTGCCAATATTTGCAACTGTCATAGTAGGAGGATTAGTCCAATAAAAGCTACTCTGTCATATTTGGAAATAGAAGTCTGTACCTTTATTTTTTTTTTTCTTATAGAAAGCTTTAATTGGATAATTGTTTTCTACAACCCATTTTTGTGTTTGGTTTACAAATATATAAACTATTAAAGCCAATTTTCAATTAAGCATTATATCACTTGTTTACATTTGGGGAAACTGAGGCTCTAATATATGAAATTACTTGCCAATAAGTAACATCAGATATTAAATGCCAGAGATAGAATCATATGCGGACTTATTACATTCCAAACATTACATTTGCAAAAAGTATAAAAAGAAGACAAAGAAAAATTTGAGGAGTAAGTAACATAATTATTATAAAGCTAATGTTACTACATACATTTAATAAATTAAGAAAAATGAATTCACAATGAAAGCTATTTAAATGAGCTATTAAAAATTATGATTTTTCCAAATCAAAAATATTTTAAATGACTGTCATATATGTTAGACTTCAATTTTCTTAACTGATTCAATGAATGTATAATTATTCATTTTTGGAAAATTAGCTACCATGTATTTTGAAAAATGCAAATGATTTCATAGAAGATAAGCTCCATATTTTTTATAAAAATTATCACCAAAAATAGTATTTTATAAAGATAAAGACATTTTGTTTTAATGTAATGATAAATTTCTTGGCCATATACTTAAAACCATGATCAGAACACAAGTGTGAAAAACAGGTATCCATAAAATATACTATAAAACACGTGAAGTGTATATTTAGCTATCAGAAGTACAAGAAAAAATTGTGTACAAATCAGGAAAAGTTTAAGTTACATATATATATATATATATGTATATATACATATATATATTAAAAGATATATGAAAGGGCCAGACTCTGCCACTGATTATCTGTGTGAACTAGATCAATTACCTTAACCTTTCTGATCCTCAATGATTCATATGGAAACAAGTACAATGAGAAAATAAGTTATAGTGTTTACAATCTAGAGTGAAAATGGACAGGCAATTATAACAGTAGATGAAAAGAACGGCATAATGTTTACTCTAGGGTCAGAAAAACCTACCCAGAGTAAATGACATCTAAACTGATGTTGAAAAATGTATATGAATTAGCCAAACAAACAAGAAGAAAAGAGTATTATGTGCAACAGGTCACAAGAAAAATACAGTAGTGTGTTTTGAAATTGAAAGACATTTAACCTGCTGCAGTATATAGTGCAAAGGAGGTAGAGGTAAGATATGAGGCTAAAGAGAAGCAGTAGCCAGACCTATATGAAATGCAAAATCCTGAACAGACTTCGTTTACAATATAAAGTGTATCCTAAATGCAACTGGATAACACTAATGGCATCAATCAGAGGTAGGACAAGATTAGATTTAACTTTAAAAATATAATTTTGACTACCATGTAGAAAATATATTGGGATCAGGGGAAAAATATATTGCTTTATTATTTAAATAATATACGTAATTCTCTCAACCAAGCAACTATAACAGATCAACCGGAAATAAATAAAATTCCCCTCATGATCCCATTTACTTGTTCTAAATCAGTTTATTAAAATTTAACAAGATGTAGCCTCTGCTCAAGTCAATCACATGAGCCCTGTCCATTGACAAATTCAATATATATAGGTGCTTAGCTGGCCTCTCTTTTTTTCTAAAAATTGGTTATTTAGTTCTTTTTGCTGCTCAATTGTAAGCGTTTCTTATCTATTTTGGATATTAACCCCTTACTGGCTATGTGGTTCGCAAATATTTTCTTCCATTCTATAGTCGCCTTTCATTTAGTTGATTGTTTCCTTTGCTGTGAAGACATTTTTAGTTTGACATAGCCCTGCTTTTTTGTTTTCACTTTTGTTGCCTATGCTTTTGGTGTAAAATCCATAAAACTATTACCAAAGCCAATGTCAAGGAACTTTTGTTTTCTACAAGTTTTAGAGATTCATATCTTATTTTAAAGTCTCTAATCCATTTGGAGTTGATTTTTATGTATGAATGATAAGGGTCCAATTTCACTCTTTTGCATGATCCAGTGGTACTCTATTGAATATTCAGTTCATGCTAATTTACATGAATATGCAAACCATGGCAATCCAATATTGGATATGAAGTTCTCCAAACACCATTTATTGAAAAGATAATTGCATTCTTGGTGGCTTTCTAAAAAATTAGTTGGCCACAGATGTGTGTTTTTCTGGGCTGTCTGTTATGTTCTACTGATCTATGTGTCTGGTTTTTTGTTTTATTTTGTTTTTAAATGTTTATTTTTCAGAGAGCGTATGTGAGCAAGGGAGGGGCAGAGAAAGACAGGGACAGAGGATCCGAAGCAGGCTTCACATTGACAGCAGAGAGCTCAATGGGGGGCTCAAACTCATGAACCCACCAACCCATGAACCGAGAGATCATGGCCTGAGCCAAAGTCTGATGATTAACCGACTGAGCCCCCGGGCACACCTATGTGTCTGTTTTTAGGCCAATACCTTATTGGTTAAATTAATTCCTAAGTATTTAATTATTTTAAATGATATTGTAAATAGCACTGTTTTCTTAGTTGTTTTTTTTTTTTTAAGAAAGTTTGTTATTAGCATTTGGAAGTGCAACTTATTTTTGTGTGTTGATTTGTATCTTGAAATTTTCCTAAGTTCACTTAATAATTAGTTCTAATAGGCATTTTTTTCCCAGTCTTTGGGGTTTTCGGTATATAAGATAATGTCATCTGCAAACAGAGACAATTTTTCTTCTTTCTTTCCAATTTGAATCCTTGTTTTTTTTCCCCCTTCCTTGATTTTTCTGGCCTGAATTTCCAGTATTGTGTTAAAGAGAAGTGATAAGATTGTACACCTCTGTACTGTTTCTGTTTATACAGAAACAAGTTTTCAGCTTTTTACTGTTGAGTATAGTAACAGCAGTGGGCTTGCCATATATGCCTTTTATTATGTTGAGATATGTTCCCTCTACACCTAGTTTATTGAGAATTTTTATCATGAATGGATGTTGAGTTTTGCCAAATGCTTTTTTCTGCATTTATTGAGATAATCATATGATTTTTATCTTTCATTTCATTGATCTTCCCTACTTCTTTTCAGTTTTTCCTTCTATTTGCTGAGAAGGACCTACTTGCCCTTTATTCTCTGTGCCTTATCTGAGTTGGGTTTTGGAGTGTAAAGGCTACATGAGGGCTTCACAGCTTTAGCAGCAAACTTCTTAGTAATAAGAGGAAAGAGATCTTGTGCTCTGTTAAGCATTGAATAGTCTTGGTCTA
Source organism: Lynx rufus (assembly GCF_022079265.1). Lineage (NCBI taxonomy): Eukaryota > Metazoa > Chordata > Mammalia > Carnivora > Felidae > Lynx > Lynx rufus. Next base: position 31,679,143 of record NW_025814823.1, on the reverse strand, counting down.
TTTTAGGCGAGGCTGGGGTTTCTCTGACATGAAAATTTCATCAAAAACCCAACCAATGTCTAGTCTGTTTGCTGTTTAGAAGTTCCACAGGAAAATCTGGCATTCAACCCTTTTGCAAAATATTTGTTTTACATTTTTAGTATCTGTATTTATTGAAAATATCATAAATGTACACACAAGGTTTTGGGTGCAGAATCGATTATTATTTGCTTTAATATAAGTAATAAGTATGTGGTTCTTCTGTGCCCAAATTCTTACCCTGAGGCAATGAAAAACAGCTATCACTTTCCCTGTGTGGGTTTTATTGTAGGCAAGGAACACCAATAAAATGAATCTAGGTGTTTACATAAAAGAAAGGGTCAATTGTTCTCTCTCCCTAACTGAGAATCTTCCTGGAAACACAAATAGGGAAAACTCAGAGCTATTATTGTAAATCTTTGGATTATAAGCAAATTTTTCCTAAAGAAAGATAGACAAGTATGTCCCGCTCTGTAATCTATAGTGTCTCATAGTCCCAAATCTTATCACTTCTTGAAATCTTTCTCTAAGGAAATCTCTCTGGGGTTCCCATTTGCTAATGAGTCATAAAGTTCCAGGAAGCCCAGGCCCTAAGTTTCAGTAAAATGTGCTCCAAAAGCTCTCAGTGTGCAGAAGCATAAAACATATTCTCTCTACAGGCTCGCAGGTTTTAATCTTGAACATCATTATTTTGTATTATTTCCTTGTATATTTTGCTTATCCATCTAGTCTCCAAAAAAAGTGTAGCTACATTAAGACCTTTAAAACAATAGGTTTGAATGCAAAGCTAACACAGCTACCACTTTCATTTGCAAAAGACTTATGACCTTTATATGATTGGATGTCATTGTATCTTCCAAAGCTGTGATTGTACCTCCGCCCAGAACAACACTCTTAATTTAAGAAACCAATAACTTTTACAGCCTTTAGAATTCCAAAATACACAATATTCAGTCAACTTATTTTGTATGCTATAAGTAGGATTCTCTTAGTTTATCCATCTTTATTGAAAACCTTCTGGCTTCAGTCTGATTTTATCTAACTCATAGATTTTTACTGATAAAGAAGTGCAAACCTACACCAAATTTCATTATTTCTTCAATTATTGCTCTTAACCATAGGTACAGGGCAAGATTCCAAGGTATAGAAAGTTATCTGTAGAATGTTTTATCGCAGATTGTTAAAGCTTCCCAGATTTTTGGTCTATAATCTCCCAAAGCCTCAAATCCTTTATTTAGCCAAATTGAATTTTTAGTGTTTTTTTTTTTTTTTAACTTAAGCACTTTACTTGCAAACACAAAGTAAAGTGCCAGCCAAGATTAGGTTTGGATTAGAGTAATAGAGACTTAGAGACAGTAATATAAACATGCCAGGCAGGAAAGTAGTTCAAGGCTGGCATGGTGACTCCATAGGTTATCTTCAGACACTACTTCCCTCTTTTTCTTTTTGGTGAGCCATCCATGACCTTCATCCTCCTGGCCACGTGCTCGGCTAAGATGGATGCTGATACTTCAGGCACTTTATCGATATTCAAAAAAAGCAGAAATGAGGGAGAAAAGACAAAGGATTCATTCTTTCTGTAATACAGAGGTTAGCTATATTTCATTGGCCTTCATAGACACTTGTCATGCCTACATTCCAGAAGATTGGTAAATGTGTTCCTATAACAGTTTGCATTATAAACCTGAAAAAAAAATTAAGGCTCCCTCATTGAATAGAAAGAAAAGAATTCAGCAGTCTGCTATAATGAAATAAATTCCCCAAGTCCTATGGAATCCCAGAACTCTCTTCCATGTCTTTTCTTCACATCAGTCTCCATTAATAAGTGCAAGAATTTAATGAATTATGTACTTAGTTAGGAACCTGAATTTATAGTCTCAATACTACAATGTTTTAAATGGGATTTACCCCCCAAATTCATTTTGCTTATTTGGTTATTCATTTATAGTCAGTTCCAAATTTAGGCTAGATATTTCCATTTCAGAAATATTACCCATAGAGGATATTTAAAAGTCTTGACACTGAATGGAAATACAATGAAAAGAAAAGAATAATGACGAAAAAAGGTACAAGGACTGAAGCTTGATTATTTAAAGGTCAAGAAAATGAGAGTTCAGGAGAGTGAGAATGATAGCCAAGTAAAAGGAACATGGAGAATATGACTCCTCAAAACAAAGTGAAAAATGTGTTCAAAGTAGCATTCAAATGTGTTAACTGGTGTTGAGAGGACAAAAGGTAAGTACTGAGAATTTACTAGTGGGTTTGACAAATGTGGTAATTACCCTGACAAAAGATTGTTTTAGTAGAATGTTATGGACAAACTTACCTATTTTAGCCACTAGTTGCTCAAGGAAAAATGGGAAGAAGCAAAGCAGATAGTGGACATAGACAAAATTTTATATTAAAGGAGAGGAGAGAAGAAATATTATCTGGAAAGCAATGTGAAATCAAGAGACGGGTTTATGACTTTCTATTCCTTCTTAGGATGTATTATAGTTAAGGAGATTGGTCACACAGACAGGAAAGCTCAGTGAAAACAAGGAGACTGCTGGAACCCTGTTCTTGTGAAGACTGGGCACACTGGGGGAGCAGTGGATGGAAATATATAGTTCATCCACAAAAGATGATTAGATTCAGGTACCAAGACATCAAAAACCATACAATGCCAAGTATACCTAATAGGTCACTGTCAGTTTCCTCGGGCTGCTATATCAAATTACCACATTTTGGTGGTTTACAACAAGTGAAATTTGTTCTCTCACACTTCTGGAGGCTGGAGGTCTGAAATCCAGGTATTGGAACAGCTGTGCTCCCCATGAAGGCTCTAGGGAAGAATCCTTCCTGGAAGAATACTTCCTTGCCTCTGCCTAGCTTCTTACAGGCCCCCAGCAATTTTCCGTTTGTGGCTGCATCACTTTATAATCTTTGCCTCCATATAGTCTTTGTTTCTGCGTGTCCTTTTCTCTGTTATGAGAGCACTGACATTGGATTTAGGTCCCAGACTAAACCTCACTTTCATTATATCTGCAAAGACCCTATTTACAAATAAGGTCACGTTCTGAAGTTCAGAGTAAGACATGAATTTGGAGAAACATTGTTGAATCCACTCAGGTACTTATAACCAACTATCATCTTTACTATTGTTTTGATAAAAGATGTTTTCTCCATATCAAATTTGATTTAAAAAAAAAGGTATCTGCCAGGCCCAGGTAGGAGGTATGTAAGGAAATAATATTCATTCCTTGGAGCTAACATCTTGCCAGTTATATTAATTATAGGAGTTACATGAGAAAGATTGTCTTTTAATTTTCGTGAGTTTAGGAGTAAATAGCAATTGCCAACAATAGAAATAGGGCAAATTTTATGAAATTGATGAGCCTGATACAATTGAATAGATCATTCAGACTTGGCTTATTCTTGGTACAAAATCCAGCGAAATAATTTCAGTAGTGAGGCACATTGAAATGTCCTCTTTAGATGACATATTTTTCCAACCAATATCTATCAACCAGGATAAATAAAGTAATAAGAATTCTTTGCAAATTATATTTTCAATAATAGGTAATACATACAAGACACCCACACATACTATATGTTATATGATGTATGATGTATAATATAGAATATACAATACATACATGTAAATTAAATGCATTTAAACAAAATTTTTTTTAAATTTATTTTTGAGACAGAGAGAGACAGAGCATGAGCAGGGGAGGGGCAGAGAGAGAGGGAGACACAGAATCCAAAGTAGGCTCCAGGCTCTGAACTGTCAGCACAGAGTCTGATGCAGGGCTCGACTGAGCTACCCAGGCGCCCCTAAATTAAATGCATTTATACAAAGATTTGAAAAAATCAAATATCTGTTAATTTTTATAACCCTTTAACTAACAGCAAATACCTCCAGTAATTTATCACAAAAAAACTATGACAAACTACATATCTAACATTAAACGTACACTATTTTATTAAAGTTCAGAGCAATTGCCCATTAACCAAGATCATCTCATATTTTCTTTGCTAGGAGTGATCTCCCCTTCCTTATGTAGAAAATATAACCCATTTTGTAAATATATAATATTAAATATACTCTAATATTTATTTTTTGCAATCTTTTATAACATTTTCAATATATTATTTAGACTATTCACATGCAGTAATAAGGCGGGAAGATCTAGAGAATAGTGTTTTGTATTTAATGTATCCCTTTAGTTCCCAATGCTCTACAGACATATAGCAAATAATAACAAAAACAAAACAAAACAAACAATAAAATTCTTATTTCTAAAAGTTGTTAGGAAGGGAGTAAATCACTTAACAAACCTACCTAATATCCAATATAATGTACTATATTTCACTGAACTCAGAAATGGTCTATCTACTTCTGTAATATCAAGATAGTAATAATGCATATGGCTCAGATTGACATACTACTTGTTAAACTAATTTAATGTAAATTAATGAAACAAGATACCCCTCTAAGCTATTAAATAACCTGGAATAATTAATTACGGGGGAAAACTGCTTAAATATGTTAACATAAATTCCCTTTCAGGAATGTTTTGAAACTAAAACGTAGGACTTAGTTGGGGCTATCTACTTGTCAAGAAACCAATATATTAGAGATTTTACTGCTAATAATATTTTTAATTAGTTGACATAAATGTTTCTTTGAGAATTCTAAAAATAAATACATATACTGAAAGATTAAAAGGAAACATATTGTAGTCAGTAAAATCAGGCAACGAGCCTAAAAGAGATATAATGTGCTTTTCCTCACCATTTGCTTTGCTCTTATTATGTAGTCAATTTAGTCAGAGATACATAGGGTGTTCGTTTGCAGCAGGATAGTTTGTTCTTTCCACCAAATAGTATGTTTTATTCTTTCCACAGTGTTATTGACACTTTGAAGAGAGAGAGAGATGCAAATTGTATGGGCCAAAAGACAAGAGCAAGAACTCTGGGATACACTACATTCTTTTAAAGGGCAACTTTTTCTTACTTTTCAATCTCTATCTCCTTAAAGCCAGGGAATTCTTTCTCTACCAGCCAATGAATTATCTTGACTGAGACCACTTCTGGCATTTTCTCAGGTACCCGCAGTGCTCATTCTGGCTCTACTATATCCCACAGTGAGGGCAGATGGCTCCAAAAAATTGACTAATGCAGACAGCAGTGGTCTCTTTTGACACGTTGTGAATGGGTGATATTTCAGACCAAAAATAATGCTTTTTCTTTTCCCAATCTCAAACGTGAGGAGTTCTTATCAAGTGTTCTTCGCAGAGAATGATATCTTACCCTTCTCAGAAATTCTGCCTCTTTTCAGAATTGGTGATGTTATGCAGAGGAAAAAAAACTCATTTGAGCACTATATCCTCAGGATACAAAGAGGCTACAAAGACAAGGTACAGGGAAGTAATTATATGTTAAAATCTGCGTTTGTATTCATATGGTGTATGGATCAAGGGTATGACAACTTTCAGTAGTTAAAAAGCAAATAAGCTAGGAAAAAAAAATACTTTTCCTGAAGAAAACTAAGTCCTGAAAAACTAAAATGTGCTGTATGATTCTCCACCTTGAAAGTGTATATCAATAGCAGTATAATTGACACAAATTAACTTTGACAGGTAGCTCAAAGAATGCTTAAAAATATACTCTTCTGCTTTCATAGAGTGTACTAGGGTGTGCATACAATCACAATAAAATAATCTCTAAACTGCATCCCATTTATTTCTTTAATCTCCAAAATTCACTGTGGGACAAAGAGATTAAGGAATGTCACATCTATGCAGACATGGTATGGCAAAAGCAGAGTTATATAGTTAGTATTTATGAGACAAGTTGGGGAGAGCAAATGAGGTTGAAGATTGTATTATTTCAAAATAAACTCACATAAAAAGACTCCAAGAAGTCAGACAAAACAAATATCTAAGGCCTGTTCTTCAATAGCTCTTTGTGTACTTGAATTTGAGAAAATAAATTATACACACACATGCACACACACACACACACACACACACACACATTCTTTGGTAAGAAAATAGTCTAATTTCTCTTTTATTTTCACATTTTAAAAAGTCTACATTTTATAGAATAATTTAAAGAATATCCAAAGGCATAGCCTGAACTGTGTTCAGACTGTGTAAGTGTTGTATCCCTCAGAAGCATGAGCACTGTTCAGAGCCTCTGTATTTAAATATAATTCAAATAAACAATTAAGAAAGAGTTACAGAATAATTATCATAAGTAACACACCTCAGAAGTCTGCATCCCTGTATGAGAGAGATGTCTTTTGAAAGATGGTTATCAAGCTCAAACAAAATACATTCAAGAAGTACAGTTTTGAGTTACTACATTGGAGAAATTTATACTATTTAAACCTATATTTTCAAGAAAAGTGTCAGGCCTTTGAGATCACAGTAAATTAGTTGAATGAATAAAAAAAGAGCCCATTCTTCTGATAAGTGGACTTTAGAAATAAACAAACCTTACTTAAGACTTAATTCAACACTTCTTTAAAAAAAATATATTTATCTTGAGAGAGAGAATATGTGAGCATGAGCTGGGGAGGGGCAGAGAGAGAAAATCCCAAGCAGGCTCAGCACTGACAGTGCAAAGCCCAATGCTGGGCTGGATCTCACAAACCCTGAGATGATGGCCTGAGGGGAAATCAAGAGATGCTTAACCGAACTGAGACACCCAGGTGCCCCAAATTCAACACTCTAATTGAATTAACTTTGAGATGAAGCAGTAAGTAATTGGGACCCTCTGAAAATCAGTGAAGAAAGATGAGAAGTACTAAAATAGAGGTCAGTTGCTGATCCACAAACTTCTGTTGAGATAAACTCCTGAGATCTACCCCCATACATCAACATTCTACCTGCCCATTACCATTCAAGCCCCCACTACTCCCTAATGAGAGCTGAAGAGACTTGAAGATAGTCAATACAGCAGAGCCTGAATGCAGAAGGAATAGTTAACTATCGGACACATAAATCCAGCTACATCTTGGGAGACATTAAATTTTGCAAATTCTCACCAAGGTACTGCTCCCTTATACTCTTTTACAGCACCACCATCATCCCCAAAAAGTTTCCTCTTTTAAAAGTCTGAGAATTAGGAGTTCTCAGTTATGTCTATTTCCCATACTACCAATTTGAATCCAATATTTGAAACTTTGTAGGTAGTCTATTAATATTTATTTCTTATAAACAATGTTGTTATAAAATTTTTTGTACAAGTAATTTTATGTTACTATGAAAAGTTTCATTAGGATATATAAAGAACATATATCCTATTTCCTGGGACTTGCAGCATCATAGGGCATATGTTGGCAATTTAATAGATAAAGCAAAATTGTCTTTTCAAAGTAGTAGTACAAAACCATATGCTTACCAATAGAGTTTGTGATTCCCCAATGCTCAGGATAATTATCAGTACTGTTTTAACTTTTTACTGTTTGGTCAATCAAATGGATGGAAAATTAGAAATTTTAAGAAGTCATAAAGTGTCTATGCATATAATCCTCCCCCAAAAAGCTCTTACACATTTGTAACAATTTTCACATAGATAAGCTATGTAAGCTTTTTGAATGGCTTGTTACTTATTTTGTGCTCTTCATTTATCTATACTGTGTCTATGAATATATAGGGAGAGATATATGTATACATGTAATATTTTATATTTGAACTAAAACTAACTTGATAATTATTTATATCCCCCAAGTAGTCCAGTTCTTACATATTATCTAAAACAAACTCAATACATATCTCTTAATCAAGATATCAACTCAAAAGTCCTGACACAAATATTACTTTCAATTTCATGAAAATCTATAGAAATTTGTTATGTTTTTCCAAGATAAATAAAAGGTTCAGGAATAAATTCATCCCACAAGAAATTTAAACATGTAAATGAGAACACAAGACTATTTTTATGGTATGTTGGTCAAATATAATAATAGCTTAAACTTTTTGTAGGTAGGTATCACAATTTGCAAAGCATATTTGCATAAATTTTTAACTATAATGACACTTAAGCCTCTGAGTTAACAGAAGGCATTAATGTTTCCACTTTACAGCAAAGGAAACTGAATTTCAGACAGGTTGAGTTTCAGAATTCTGAAGTTCATAAATGTTAGTCTATCATCTACCTCTATCTTTCTCTTTCTTTTTTCTTTTTCTTTCTTTCTCTCTTTTCTCTTTCTCTTTCTTTCCTTTCTTTTTCTTTCTTTCTCTTTTTCCTTTCTTTCTTTTTTGTTTTCTTTCTTTCTTTCTTTCTTTCTTTCTTTCTTTCTTTCTTTCTTTCTTTTTTCTTATTGAGATACAGTTTATATACCATAAAATACACCCCTTTGATTTGTACAATTCACTGTTTTTAGAATATTCACAGAGTTGTGAATTCATCATCATTACCTAACTTTAAAACACTTTCATCAACCAAAAAAGAAATCCCATGCCCATCAGCAGTCATTCCCTATTCCTACCACAACTAGTCCCTGGAAAACATTAATTAGTTAGGGGGTGTGTTGTTTAATGTCCACATATTTATGAGTTTCCTGAATTTCTTTTTCTTACAGATTTCCTACCTAATTATGTTTTTGTCAGAGAACATACTTTGTATAATTTCGATCTTTGTATAATTATTTGGGCTTGTTGTATGGCCTAACATATGGTCTATTCTGGAGAATGTTTCATGTACTCTTGAGATGAATGTGTATTCTGTTGTTGATTGATGCATTACAGACACCTATCATGTCAAGTTAGTTGATAGTGTTGTTCAAGCCTTCTCTTTCCTTATTTATCTTTTGTCTAGTTATTTTTCCATTATTGGAAGAGGTGTATTGAATTCTTCAACTATTATTGTTGAATGATATCTTTCTCATTTCAATTCTGTCAGGTTTTGATTCGTGACTTTAGGGGTTGTATTGATAAGTGAATATGTCTTTATAATTATTATATTTTCAGGATGGATTGATTTTTATTACTATAAACTGTCCTTCTTTAGCTCTAGTAACAATTTTTTGTATTAAAGTCTACTTTCCCTGATATTGGCACAGCAACTCATGCTTTACTTTCATTACTGTTTCCATGGTTAGTTCTTTTTTCCAACCATTCACTGTTTGTTTTGTTTTGTTTTTTTTAATTTATCTTAAATGTCTTAATTTACCCTTCCTGTTTGAAAGATAGTTTTGCTCTATACAAACATTTTGGTTGATAGTCCTTTTATTTCAGCACTTTGAATAGTTATCGCACTGCCTCTGGCTTTTGTAATTTCTGATGATAAGTCAGTGTTATTCTTACTGGAGATACCTTTTGATAAATTGTTTACCACTTGCTGCCTTTAAGATTCTGTCTTTGTTTTTGGCTGTTGAGAGTTTATGATGTGGGTAGTTATGGATCTCTTTGAGTTTTTTACTGGAAGTTTATTGAGCTTCTTGGATGTGTAGATTAATGGTTTCCATTAAATTTAAAAAGTTTTGGGCCACTATTTCTTTAAATATTCTCTCCACATTTTTGTCTCTCTTCCTTCTGAAGCTCCCATTATGATGTACATACATTTAGTCATGCTTCACTTTTCTTGAGGGTTATGTGCTTTTTTTCTTTTTTCTGTTTTTTTTTCTTTTATGTGGATTCTTACGCTTTTGTTATGCAGGTTTTCAGACTGAGTAACAAAAATTAAACTATCTTCAAGTATTCTAAATGTTTTTCTGTCATTTCAAATCTACTTTTCAACTCCAGAATATCTATTTCATAAGATTTTTATCTCTATAGATATTCTCTATTTATCATGCCATAGTATTCTACCTAATATAATTATTTAGATATGGTTTCCTTTAATTATTTGAACACACTTATAGTACTGATTTAAAATATTTGTCTAGCAAATCCAACATCCGAGTTTGCTCAATGTCAGTTTCTATTGACTGCACTTTTTTTTTTTTCTGGACCATCATACTTTTCTATTTCTTTTAAGTTCTCATATTTTTTTTTTCTGTTAAACACTGGATATTTTAAACAAAATAATCTGACAGTTCTGGAGATCACATTTTACCCTATCCAAGATTAGCTGTTTTTCCCATTTGTTAATTTTATTTGTTTGTTTATTGCCTTTTGCAGACTCATTTTATACAGTGTGTTCTTGTTTTAGGGTGACCACTACAGTCCCTGCTCAGTTAGCTTACTTGTCCACTAATGATTGGACAGTTTCTTTTACATTCCCGGAACCAGTAAGTCTCCCACTGTGTGCCGAGGGGTTCTGTGTGTGTGTTGGAGCATATTTTCAATGCTCAGGCAGGCAGTTTACAACCCTGCCTTAGCCATGACTTTCTGCTTGCACGAGTCAGTGGTAAGCAGCTCTGGCATTCTCCAGTCTTGCCCGAGAATATGAACAGCCTTGCACTTGTACATGGCCTTATATATCCTTGGATTGAACTGGAACTTTTCAAAGCCTTCTATGGATATTTCATTTCCAAGATTTTCCTTTTATGATTTTGACCAGGAGATGGTTAAATGCTTGTCCCTACTGGTTGTGCAGTGTCAGGCACACACTGCAGTGTTAAGCAATTTCTACCGATTGTTTTTCTTACAAATGCCCTGGGGATAGATTTTCTTCACTTCACCTCAAAGAACGAAAAACCCTGTGAATGGGGCTTTTCCAGGGGATTGCCAGACACATCAAATAGTGACAAATTTAGAGGATTAGGCTTTGGGGGGAACTCCAAAACATTCTGTCCATTTAGGGGTTGCCAGGCTGCTGGTTTTAACAGGTATCATGTTTCTCAGGCTGCAGGTTTTATGAGGCTGCCACAGAGTCCCTGGGGAGCAGGGGAGATGGCAGTAGGGAGAACATGAATGCCATAGCACTTAAATTCTTACCCTAATTTAACTGTTTTTTCTTGGATAGATTGTCCAAGAATTGTTGCAAACTTTTGGTTAAATAAGTGAGTTTTGGAAATGTTAATTTTCACTATTTTTGCCAGTGTTGTCATTGCTTTTATTGAGGTACAGACATTCACACATCTTGATTTCACCATTCTCGAACTACTTCGTGCCAACACTCTAACTTTTTATTTTTAATCCAACTTTAAAGTTTTTTGCTATATCACATCAATATGGAAAAATGTCAGTAAGATGGGTTGGGGAAACTGGAATAATACATATGGAGAGAAAACTAAATGTGCTTGAGAAAGTCATTGTGTTCTGGAAATAGCATATTGCATGGGAGTTAAACTATCTTTGGTTCAAATTTCAGTTATTAACTCTAAGACTTTGAAATTTTCTTTGTAATAATTGATGCACATAGGTTTTCTCTTACCTAATGGGGTTAGTAATACCTTCTAAAAAATGCTGTAGGGGCGCCTGGGTGGCGCAGTTGGTTAAGCGTCCAACTTCAGCCAGGTCACGATCTCGCGGTCCGTGAGTTCGAGCCCCGCGTCAGGCTCTGGGCTGATGGCTCAGAGCCTGGAGCCTGTTTCCGATTCTGTGTCTCCCTCTCTCTCTGCCCCTCCCCCATTCATGCTCTGTCTCTCTCTGTCCCAAAAATAAATAAACGTTGAAAAAAAAAATTTAAAAAAAAAAAAAAATAAAAAATAAAAAATGCTGCAAACCTTAAATAATGTGTATTGGAACTCTCATTTTTGATTTGTCAAATAAATAAACTAATACTAAGATATGATGGAACAATTTGTCATTAGAATCTTAAAAAGAATTCTGTTTTCTGCATCGAGATTCTATATTTCTTAAAATGGAAGACTTTGACTCACTTCAGCAGGCTTTAGTAAAAATAGGAGAGGCAAAGGAACAAAGGCTTTAATTTATACGGTAATCTGTTTTTTTTCAGCCAAATATTTTCATCCATAAAATATTTATTTAAAGATGTTAATATAAAAATTAATATTCACTTATTGTTAATTAAAATACTAAAAACCTTCAGGATTTTGTAAATTTTCTATAAGCTCAGAGACAGAAAACTGACTTATCCTGATATTTCCAATCTGAGCTTTTCTGAATCTGCTTATGGATTCTTTGATATTGATGTGACTTGTCTAGAAGCTGGACTTCAAAGAGAAACCAATGTCATTAGGAAAAAAAATAATTTTTTCCTTCTTCCCCCCATCTTATGATCAAGTAAACTTTAAACTTAACTCTGAATAAAAAAAAAAGTGTGTTTGAACTATTTTTCTTTCTCTTTAAAGAAAGATTGAAGAAAGACTTCAAAGAACCTGTCACAAAAGGCATCATACCTTGGGTTGAAGGTATGATTTCTATAGACCTCAGTTCAGCCCTCAGGATACATATAGATCTATCTCCAAATGGATACAGGACTGCCTTAGATCTAATCATTTCTTAAAAGTAAAGTAGACTTGCAAAGACAGGATATAGAAAGTAGAATTTAAAGCACCCAGTGCCACTACACAGACTATCAATATTGATTTAAATTGTGTTCCTTCTATGAAACATAACCTCAGTGTCTCATTTGTATTCATTTTCTTCCTTAAAATAAAATCTCTAGAGAAGCCAGCATCTCTGTTGCAATTTGGACAATACCAGGAAATTTACTTAATTCATTTTGGTTCTGAATTACCAAGCTCAGGAAGAAAGGGATGAGGAAAGAAGAGATAAAGAGAAAAAATACCTATAAAATTACCCAGCAACCTATAGAGATTTGTTAAAATATCTGGGCATTTTTGAACAACTTAAAGTATCCAGATCTCCATTATGTGAAATGTTTTGTTTGGGAATCTCTCATTTAAAAAAAAAATGTTCATTTATTTATTTTGAGAGAGAGAGAGAGAGAAAGAGAGAGAGAGAGAGAGAGAGAACACAGGGGAGAGGCAAAGAGAGAGGGAGAGAGAGAATGCCAGCAGGCTTCACACTGTCACCTCATACACCAACGCGAGGCTCCAACTCAGGGACCAAGACATTACGACCTGAGCTGAAATCTAGAGTCAGATGCTTACCCAACTGAGCCACCAAGGCATCCCAGGAATCTGTCACTTTTAAAACTAGAATTCAAGATTTGGCCTGTTAGACTGCAGATAGCTATTAGACTGCATTTTTATTCACTTCCTCTTTTTTAGTTAGAAATTTGATCTTATCACAAACCAGCTCCTCTGGCATATAGATGCCTCATCCTAGTCTGACCATCTGTTGCTCAATCCATAGCAATAGCCATCACTCAAAATACACCCAAATGTTCCAAATGTTTTCAATTTTTTTAAATGTAAAAATGTGTAAAAATGTTGTAAGAAGGAAAAATACATTCCTGCATCTCTGTATCTTCTTTACCAATACTTGTCTAATTCAGCCAATAACTATCTGTAGCAAGTCAAACTTTCCACAACCAGTTCCTTCTCTCATTCTTTCTACTCCTGTGAAAGGCAAACAAGGGCTCACTTATCCTAATAAATAAATCCTAAAGAATGAGTGTCAAGAACTCATCGCTTATCTCAATAGTATACACTATACAAGCATGGAATACTATCCATCTTGTTTACACTCTTGGTCACAGTTTAACACACACTGATGGGATTTCATCATCAAAACCATCAGTAACATTAACATAATTTTTACCACAAACAACAGTAAATACCTGGGGATTTAATACAGATTTACAGTAAGTAATCCAAAGACACAGTAAGTTTAGAAATCAGAGAGCAAATGGTATCACCTACATGAATTAAAATGGGAACGACAGCTATGAAAAGGACAAGACAAAAATAGGTTGCCTTTAAAGAACGTGTTTGGGCAAAGTGATTCTTAACCTGGATATTAAAAGAAAGGGAAGGTTAAATAGTTGTTAATAACGACATTAATAATAAATTAAGCTGGGAAGACTTAGAAACTGTGCATTAGGAAAGGTAGACTCATTTTTCTTAAAAGTCTGGGGAGGAGCCAAGCTGGCCGAACAGCATGGAAGTTTTTTCATGTCCATGAAATACAGCCATATCAACACTAAACCATCCTGCACACCTAGAAAACTGATCTGGGGATTAACACAACAATCTGCACAGCCTGAACCACAGAATTCAGCAGGTACGCGACGCAGTGAGGTGAACTGGGGGAGAGAGAAGCCGTGGAGGGCAGGGAGCCACTTTTGCGTGTGGAGAGAGGATGGAGACGAGGGGAGAGTATGGGAAAAGCAGCCCCCACCTCAAAGCAGCTGGAGAGAAAGTAGAAGAGTGGAAACAGGTTCAAGGACTGAACTAAAAAGGGAAAAAGGAGAAAGAAGGTTTAAAATCCATTAAGACTCTATAAACAGGGAAGTGCAGAGTCTGAAACTCCACAGCTCGTTACCTGGTGGAGCACTAGTGAGAAGGGCGAATCCCCAGAAGCACAGTGAAGTCCAGGGTCTTTAGGCCACACGGAGGAGGTGGTACCCCTGCTGGGAGGACACCTGGTAAAGGCTGTGTGGATCCCCCAAAGTCAAAGGCCCCAGTGGACCTGGGGAGAACAACCATATTCACTGGTGCTGGAACAAGGTTGCTGGGGGTGAAGCCTGGTGCCAGATGTGTGTTGTGATTTTCCATATCCCTGAAACGCCGCTGCTACAGGATCATGTGAACTTTTTCTGGGGCGGCCTGGCATCCAGCTGCAGTCTCTGGGTGTTGGCAGCAGCATGATCCCACGAACGTACCTGGGTGGGGCCAGCACCTGGCCATTGCTCAGTGAGACCCTCCCCAGAGGGGCAGAACGGGTCAACGCCGCAGTTCCTCAGAAATAAGGGGTCGGAAAAAACAGCCATATCTGAGATAAAACTCTAGAGTAAGGTGCTGCCTGGAGCTTGGTCACAGACCATATAAAAGCAGGGAGTGGACATAAGGTGAAGACAAAGGACGGGTGCATGATTGCTGATCAGGGAGAAGAGAGTTCCGATCCTAGAGACTCCGTAGCTGGGTGACGCCATTACACTAAGCCCCGTGTAACTGGGCCAGTCTCGCTCTTCAGGAACATGAGTCTCTCCTCTTGCTTAGTTTATGGACTATCAAGCGCTTCATAGTCTGACATCTAGGGGAAAACGAAGTAATTTCTGTCATATTTCAGTCTGTTCGCAGGTCCATCTATTCAAATTTTTTTTCTTTTTCTCTTTTTCATTTCTTTTCTTTTTCTGGAATACAGAAAGAAAAACTTTATTTTTATTTTCAATTTTTCTTAAAAATATTTTTCTTTAATTTTTTCTACTATAAATTTTTACTTTTGTGTAAATTTTCTCAAATTGTATTTTACTTACATCATTTCATTTTATTCTACTTCAGTGTATTCATTTTTTCAAATTTTCAAATGATTTCCTTTTTTTTCTTTCCCCTTTTTTCACTAATCTATCATGCCCTTTTTTCACTAATCTATCACTAATCTTTCAACACCCAGACCAAAACACACCTAGGATCTAGCATCATTTGATTATTTTTGTGTGTTTGTTTTTAATTTTTTAATTTTAATATTTTTTTAATTTTCATTTTTTTACATCATTAATTCCTCTTCTCCTTTCAAAATGATGAAATGAAGGAATTCATCCCAAGAGAAATAGCAGGAAGAAATGACAGCCAGGGACTTAATTAACACAGATACAAGCAAGATGTCTGAAACAGTTTAGAATCACGGTAATAAGAATACTAGCTGGAGTCAAAAATAGATTAGAATCTCTTTCTGTGGATTAAAGAAGTAAAAGTTAGTCAGGATGAAATAAAAAGTTATAACTGAGCTTCAAACTCGAATGGATGCCATGGTGGCAAGGATGGATGAGGCAGAACAGGAAATCAGTGATAAAGAGGACAAACTTATGGAGAATAATGAAACAAAAAAAAAAAAAAGAGGGAGACTAAGGCAAAAGAGCACGATTTAAGAATTAGAGAAATCAGTGACTCATTAAAAAGGAACAACATCAGAATCATAGGGGTCCCAGAAGGGGAAGAGAGAGAAATAGGGGTAGAAGGGATATGTGAGCAAATCATAGCAGAAAACTTTCCTAACCTGGGGAAAGACACAGGCATCAAAATCCAGGAAGCACAGAGAACCCCCATTAGATTCAACAAAAACCAACCATCAGCAAGGCATATCATAGTCAAATTCACAAAATACTCAAGCAAGGAAAGAATCATGAAAGCAGCAAGGGAAAAAAAAAAGTCCTTACCCTATAAGGGAAGACAGATCAGGTTCAGAGCAGACCTATCCAGAGAAACTTAGCAGGCCAGAAAGGAGTGGCAGGATATATACAATATGCTGAATCAGAAAAATATGCAACCAAGAATTTTTTATCCAGCAAGCCTGTCATTCAAAATAGAAGGAGAGATTAAAAGGTTCCCAGACAAAAAAAAATCAAAGGAGTTCGTGACCAATAAACCAGCCCTGCAAGAAATTTTAAGGGGGACTCTCTGAGGGGAGAAAAGACTAAATAAATAAATAAATAAATAAATAAATACCAAAAGCAACAAAGACTAGAAAGGACCAGAGAATGCCACCAGAAACTCGAACTCTTCAGGTAACATAATGGTAATAAATTCATATCTTTCAGTACTCACTCTAACCGTCAATGGACTCACTGCTCCAATCAAAAGACATAGGGTAACAGAATGTATAAGAAAACAAGATCCATCTGTATTCTGTTTACAAGAGACTCACTTTAGACCTAAAGACACCTTCAGATTGAAAGGGGATGGAGAACCATCTTTCATGATAATGGTCAACAAAAAGAAAGCCAGAGTAGCCATACTTATATCAGACAATCTAGACTTTAAAATAAAGACTGTATCAAGAGATGCAGAAGGGCATTATATCATAATTAAGGGGTCTATTCACCATGAAGACCTAACAATTGTAAACATTTATGTGCCAAATGTGAAAGCACCCAAATACATAAATCAATTAATCACAAACATAAAGAAACTCATTGATAATAATACCATAACAGTAGGGGATTTCAATACCCCACTCACAGCAATGGACAGATCATCTAATTAAAAAATCAACAAGGAGACAATGGCTTTGAATGACACATTGGACCAGATGGACTTATCAAATATATTCAGAACATTTCATCCTAAAGCAGCAGAATATACATTCTTCTCCAGTGCACATGGAATGTTTTCCAGAATACACCACATACAGGGACACAAATCAGCCATCAACAAGTACAAAAGGATCAAGATCATACCATGCATATTTTCAGACCACAACGCTATGAACCTTGAAATCAACCACAAGAAAAAATTTGGAAAGGTAACAAATACTTGGGGACTAAAGAACATCCTACTAAAGAATGAATGGGCTAACCAAGAAGTTAAAAAAAAAAGTAAGAAGTTCATGGAAGCCAATGAAAATGATAACACCACAACCCAAAACCTCTGGGACGCAGCAAAGGCAGTCATAAGAGGAAAGTATATAGCAATCCAGGACTTCCTAAAGAAGGAAGAAAGATCTCAGATACACAACCTAACATTACACCTTAAAGAGCTGGAAAAAGAACAGCAAATAAAATCCAAAACCAGCAGAAGACAATAAATAATAAAGAATAGAGCAGAAATTAATGCTATCGAAACCAACCAACCAACCAACCAAACAAACAAACAAAAAAACAATAGAACAGATCAATGAAACCAGAAGCTGGTTCCTTGAAAGAATTAACAAAATTGATAAACCACTATCCAGTTTGATAAAAAAAAAAGTACCCAAATAAATAAAATTGAAAATGAAAGAGGAGAGATCACAACCAACACAGCAGAAATAAAAACAATAATAAGAGAGTATTATGAGCAGTTATACACCAATAAAATGGGAAATCTGGAAGAAATGGACAAATTCCTCGAAACATATACACTACCAAAACTGAAACAGGAAGAAATAGAAAATTTGAACAGACCCATAACTAGTAAAGAAATCGAATTAGTAATCAAAAATCTCTCAAAAAACAAGAGTGCAGGGCCAGATGGCTTTCCAGGGGAATTCTACCAAACATTTAAGGAAGATTTAACACCTATTCTCTTGAAGCTGTTCCGAAAAACAGAAATGGAAGGAAAACTTCTAAACTCTTTCTATGAACCCATCATTACCTTAATTCCAAAACCAGACAGAGACCCCACTAAAAAGGAGAACTATAGACCAATTTCCCTGATGAACATGGATGCAAAAATCCTCAACAAGATATTTGCCAACTGGATCCAACAATACATTAAACAAATTGTTCACCATGACCAAGTAGGATTTATACCTGGGATGTAGGGCTGGTTCATTATCTGCAAAACAATCAGTGTGATTCATCACATCAATAAAAGAAAGAACAAGAACTATATGATCCTCTCAATAGATGCAGAGAAAGCATTTGACACAATACAGCATCCTTTCTTGATAAAAACCCTCAAAAAATTAGGGACAGAAGGATCATACCTTGAGATAATAAAAGCCATATACGAAAGACCCAACACTAATACCATCCTCAATGGGGAAAAATTGAGAGCTTTCCCCCTAAAGTCAGGAACAAGACAGGGGTGTCCACTCTCACCACTGTTATTCAACATAGCATTGGAAGTCTTAGCCTCTGCAATCAGTCAACACAAAGAAATAAAAGGCACCCAAATAGGTCAGGAGGAGGTCAAACTTTCACTCTTTGCAGATGACATGATACTCTATATGGAAAACCCAAAATATTCCACCACAAAACTGCTAGAACTGATTCATGAATTCAGCAAAGTTGCAGGATATAAAATCAATGCACAGAAATCTGTTGCATTCCTATACACCAATAATGAAGCAACAGAAAGAGAAATCAAGGAATCGATTCCATTTACAATTGCACCAAAAAACCATAAAATACCGAGGAATAGATCTAACAAAAGAGGTGAAAAATCCGTACACTGAAAACTACAGGAAGCTTATGAAAGAAGTTGAAGAGGACACAAAAAAATGGAAAAATATTTCATGCACCTGGATAGGAAGAACAAATATTGTTAAAATGTCAATACTACCCCAATCTACATATTCAATTAAATCCCTATCAAAATAACACCACATTCTTCACAGAGCTAGAACAAACAATCCTAAAATTTGTACGGAACCAGAAAAGACTCTAAAGAGCCAAAGCAATCTTTAAAAAGAAACCAAAGCTGGAGGCATCACAATCCCGGACTTCAAGCTGTATTACAAAGTTGTAATCATCAAGACAGTCTGGTGCTGGCACAAAAACAGACACTCAGATCAATGGAACAGAATAGAGAACACAGAAATGGACTCACAAACATATGGCCAACTAACCTTTGACAAAGCAGGAAAGAATATCCAATGGAATAAAGAAAATCTCTTCAGCAAGTGGTGTTGGGAAAACTGAACAGCAACATGTAGAAGAATGAACCTGGACCATTTTCTTACACCATACACAAAAATAAACTAAAAATGGATGAAAGACCTCAGTGTAAGATAGGAAGCCATCAAAATACTCGAGGAGAAAGTAGGCAAAAACCTCTTCAATCTTGGCAACTTCTTACTCGACACATCTCCACATATAAGGAAAACAAAAGCAAAAATGAATTACTGGGACCTCATCAAAATAAAATGCTTCTCCACAGCGAAAGAAACAATCAGCAAAACTAAAAGGCAGCCTACAGAATGGGAGAAAATATTCACAAACGAAATACCAGATAAAGGTTTGTCCAAAATCTATAAAGAACTTATCAAACTCAACACCCCAAAAACAAATAATCCAGTGAAGAAATGGGCAAAAGACATGAATAGACACTTCTCCAAGGAAGACATCCAGACGGCCAACCGACACATGAAAAAATGCTCAACATCACTCATCATCAGGGAAATACAAATCAAAACCACAATGAGATACGACATCACACCTGTCAGAATGGCTAACATTAACAACTCAGGCAACAACAGATGTTGGTGAGGATGTGGAGAAATAGGATCTCTTCTGCACTGCTGGTGGGAATGCAAGCTGGTGCGGCCACTCTGGAAAACAGTATAGAGGTTCCTCAAAAAACTGAAAATAGAACTATCCTATGACCCAGTAATTGCACTACTAGGCATTTATCCAAGGGATACAGGTATGCTGTTTCAAAGGGGCACATGCACCCTAATGTTCATAGCAGCACTATCAACAATAGCCAAAGTATGCAAAGAACCCAAATGTCCATTGATGGATGAATGGATAAAGAAGATACGGTATATATACATATTTATATACATATACATACATATATATACATTTATATACATTTATATACATACATGTATATATATACACATTTATATACATTTATATACATATACATACATATATATATATACATAAACATATATATATATATATGTATGTATATGTATATATACACACACTGGAGTATTACTCGGCAATCAGAAAGAATGAAATGTTGACATTTGCAACTGTGTGTGGAACTAGAGGGTATTATGCTAAGCAAAATTAGTCAGAGAAAGACAAATATCATATGACTTCACTCACAGAACAGATGAACATAAGGGAAGGGAAGAAAAATAGTATAAAAACAGGGAGTGGGACAAAACATAAAAGACTCTTAAATACGGAGAATAAACAGAGGGTTTCTGGAGGGTTTGTGGGAGGGGGGATGGGCTAAATGCATAAAAGGCATTAAGAAATCTACTTCTGAAATCACTGTTGCACTATATGCTAACTAATTTGGATGTAAATTAAAAAAAAAGTCTGACTAATGCCTGGGTTGCATTATAAACTATACTAAAGCTTGATTCAAAATTCTCTCCTTCTGCATAATTGATTTTCCTTATTAACTCAAAACATGTGAGTCTGAAGATGTCTCTCTCCTTTTCCCCTTCCTCCCCATAATTTTCCAATGTCACTTTTTTATGTCATCACACTTTAGAAATTACACTTCTTATAAAATGCCTCTTTAAAAGAGTTCTAGGATTTAAAAATCTAGTATTATGGATGTGTTAGAATCCAAGCAACAAATAAAACTACCAACATTTTCTTTTATAATGAGGGCTCTATGTGAAATTAATATATATGATGCAGTGTAAAAACTTATGAGTTTATACTGTACCAAAACCTATTAAGAAACACATTCAAGCTAATTTTACACCTTTTAGTCAATGTTCTAAATAATTTTGTATAGTTGTCACAAGTAGTTTCAATATAGGTGGCCAATTCTCTCTATCCAGCTTCAAGTGGTATATAACAAAAATTGTTACATTTAGATTAACATTGACCTAAATTGCTTTTCTCATGGTGTTCTGTTTTTTGTTTAGTTGTGTTTTGGGCACATTTCCAGTTACCATTTGTCAAAGGTCCTGGCTCAGCAGGTTGATGTAGAAAAATCCAACACCTATAGCTTCCCAGACTATCCTAATAAAGTGGCATATCTTTGTCAATTTCTCTATCTCAACACAAAATTCATTTCTTCATAGCTTCTATGACTATCTGAAATAATCTCATTTATTTCTTTGCATTATGGCAGGAACTGTTCTGCTTTTCCATTCATGTGTCCCCATATAAAGTACATAGCTTATAGTAACTTTTTAATGAATATGCTTTGAATTAATTAACAATGAATGAATGAATGAATGAATGAGTGGATAGATGGAGAATGAGTCAATGAATCAACCAAATTTAATTAAAATGAATTTCTATTATAGTAAATTAGGAAGTAAGACGCAGCTTAACTTTCAACATAATCTTATACAAAATGTTGACTTGTGGCTTAATAACATTTGCCAAATCACAACATTTCAATAAATCATTCTTCCATTCCCTGTTGCATACCATGATCTACGGACTCATGTTTAATTTATTTCATTTTCTCCCAGCCACATCTGTATGATCTAGTCCACTTTGTATCACTTCTGTTTATACCACTGTTGCCCATGGATGTTTCTCTGTTCTTTGTTCATTCACAGCTACAGAATTGAAAACAATAATCACATAAGCTCATTTGTTGTAAAAGTCCACATGTTATTGTCCTTATCTTTAGCTTGGGTTTTGCAGAGTATGGCTTAGTTGATGCCAGTTTCTTTAGAAATGTATTTTGTACTGTTCTATTATGGTCAAAAGCAATGCACAGAAAAAAAAAAAGCTAGATTGAAACAGATTCAAAAAAGGGAGAGGATTGAGAGAAATATGTTACAAAGATCACAATCCCTTGGTCCTATATCTCATTCACATTTCTTTACTTATATTCAGACTTGCTCCTTCTGTTTTTCCATTCTCTTCCATATTAATTCCTTTCCCTGTATTTATATACCAGTTTCCCCCTCTGGCCTGTTAATAGAATGCTCAACAGTGTTACAAAGTTGTATCTTAGTAGCTCAAAGGAATCCATTCATTTCTCTGAGGACTTATTTTGCTCTCAGGAAGCAACATAGGTTCCAAGAAGATGTGTGATTAAAAAAACAAAACAAAAATCCTGGTTTTTTTTATTAAACCATATTTTTCTCCAATAGTATAAATGATTATAATTAAAAACCATAACTTTTGAGCCATGAAAATAACACTAATCTATATTTTCCATTAAACTTTGTTTAACCTTGCATTCAAGGAACCATAGCTTTTAAGCAATGCTAGATCATAAGGCCTGCCATATCCATGTAGCTGTAGGGACTTATAAAGTTGTACATTATCTCCTCGCAACACATTCGTCTCTAACATACATTTAGAGAATCTAATGAAAATGAGATCAAGTTCACAGATAACTACCAATTAAAAAGAAATGAAAATTAAAATTATCCCCAGATTTGTAATCTTCTCAGAAAGAATTCATGGTATGGTGGACTGCGGCAAACAATTTTCTTATTTTTCCAATAAAGGATACCTTGGATGGGATTCTGAATTAGATGATGTAAAGTTTAAGCAAATATCAACCTTTCTATGATATATATGACTATGTAAGCCAATCAATGTTTTAGTGTTAAAACATTAAATTCTTGGGTTACTGAATCCAAAATAGAGTTATTTTTTGCCTGTACAGAGAAATGTTTTGCAGGAGAACATGTTGAATCTTATTCAAAAGGGTTAGACCACATGACAACCTCATCTTCATCATTTGGCTTATTAGGTCCAGAATAAAAAAATATTTCATTGATATGTTTTCAGAATATGCAGTAAAAGAAAACAGTCATAAACACATACACATAAAGAAACAGTTGTGCAGCTGGTGAATGTATTAATGCAGAGTCATGAAAGATCAAGGGCCACATTTCTATTATGTGCTTGTGTGTGGGAAGGCAGAACTAAAATTAAATTCCAATATTGTGCCCTAAGTTCTTTATTTATGAGAGTCATGTAAGATGACCTAACTATAGTACTCATCACCATTTGTGATACATAATTATTTTTTTTTCATTCCTTCAACAAAGTTCTTATAAGTTCCTTTATAATGTTATTCTTTCCAGGTACTTTTCTAGATGTTCACGATACATCAGTAGACAAAAGAATAATTAAAAAAGTACCTGATGTTATAGAATTTATAATTCAGTAGGATCAGACAGATAAAAAATTAAATATACATATTTTCTATCTATATATACAAATGTCTTTTATCCGTATTGTGCATGTATGTATGTTGAACACATGCTTGTGTTTATGCTATATTAGAAGATGATGAGTGTTGTGGGAGGGATGTGTGGCAATTTTAAGTTGTGGCCAGGGAATGTATCACTGAGAATTTGACATTTGAACAAACATTTTAAGGAAGTGAGCGCATGAACCATGTAGGTATATAGGGTAAAACGTTTCAGGCACTTGAAAGAGAGCATGCTTTGAGCAATTCAGCATTGGTATAATAGGGACTACATAAGTGAAGGAGAGAGTGATGGCAAATAAGATTTATCAAGATCGAGAGGGTCAGTCCACATAGAAATTTGTAGGGCAATGTAAAGACTTAACTTTGAGCTAAAAAAACATTTTAAAGTTGAACAGAACAGTGATATAATAGGTCATACTATTCAGAAGAACACTGTTTTTGTTTATTTGTTTGCATTTTTGTTTGTTTCTGTTTGTAGAATATATAGGAAACGGTGGAAACAGGGAGACTAGAAGACAAATTGAAATAATGTCTATGAAATGTGATGATGATGTGGAGCAAAGTGGTTGTAATGGAGATACCAAGATGCAGTTGATTCTGAATATTGTCTGAAAACAAAGTTGTCAGGATAGACATATAGACGTGAGAAAAAAAGAAGAGTCAAGAATGCTACTCAGACATTTGGAATAAGCAACTGGAAGAATGGAAAATATTGTAGTTACAGCAGGTCTGGGAAAAGAATGCCCAGAGTTTATTAGTGGACATGTTAAATTTTAAATATCTGAGTGAAGATACTGAGTTTATAATTTGATATATGAATTCAGGCAATTTGAGATAAATCTGAACAAGATATTTGGATATAAAGAAGGTATTTAATTTCAAGGCCTTACATGAGATCTTAACATTAGCATGTAAACGAAAAAGAAAAGAGTTACCAGGATACAACAATGGAGAATTCCAAGACCCAGAAATAAGGAGTATAAACCGGTTCCACACAAGAGCCTGGGAAGAGGTAAACCACCTTATAGCAGTAATATCAGAAAAAGGAATTTTCCAGAAATGTATGCAGTATTGAATTGAGAAGTACTGAATGATTCAATACGTGAAATATTGCAGGTAAAGCAACATCCATTAAGACCAATCCATAGGGGGTCGCCTGGGTGGCTCAGTCAGTTAAGTGTCCAACTTCGGCTCAGGTCATGATCTCGCAGTCCGAGTTCGAGCCCCACTTTGGGCTCTGTGCTGACCGCTCAGAGCCTGGAGCCTGTTTTGGGTTCTGTGTCTCCCTCTCTCTCTGACCCTCCCCCATTGATGCTCTGTCTCTCTCTGTCTCAAAAATAAATAAACGTTAAATTTTTTTTTTTTAAAAAAGACCAATCCATTGGGCGTGGAACCTACTTACTCTACTAGCAAATGAGAGCCACTTGCACGATTTTTTTTTCACATTGTGTTCATTAACATCATGTTAGAAGCTTGAAATCGGCCATGGCCAGAGTGTTTTATACCACAAAAATCTGCAGACTCAGAACTAGAGAATTTTTCTCCCACTGAAAGTCATCATCAACATCAACCAGCACACCACAGACAAAGACATAATTTGGGGATTCAGTAATGTGTAGGTCCACTGGAGATCATGACATGCATTTTCAGAAGAGCAGTGAGGGGGAAAGCTTCAGTGAAGTGGTTGAGGAAAGAAAGGAATCACAACCAGTGAGTATGCATAACTCTTTTCAAGGAAAGTTTACATAAAAAGGCAATAGCTACAGCAATATTTTTGAAAGACTGAAAGATTTTGGTTTGTTTGTTTTGTGTTTTTAAAGAGGGATCTATAGCATTAGTGAATGCCAATGGGATTGATCCAAGAGGTAGAGGAAGGAAATGACAGTGAAGGGAGGGAAAAATGGATGGAGCTGTAACCTTGTGAAAGAGGAGGGATATAGTGCTCAAGTGGAGGAGTTGTTTTTCCAGAAGAGTACAGACTTTTCTTCCCTGGCAATAGGTGGGAACACAGAACATATGGTTTATATATGCATGGTGAGAAAAATACTATTTGTGATTGCTTCTTTTCTCAGAAGCGAAATCGTCAGCTGGAAGTGAGAATGGGGCAGAAGGTAGTTGGAGTTATGAGGTGAAAGGACAAGATGGGAAACTGCAGGCTAATGAAAGCCTAGGGACATGTAGGAGGTCTCCCTTGCAGCACTAAGGGCTCACTTGACGCTAACAGTCAAGACATTAAAATAAAGCTGCGGGGCACCTGGGTGGCTCAGTTGGTTAAGCATCTGACTCTTGGTTTGGTTAAGGTCTTAATCTCATGGTTCATGGGTCTGAACCCCACATTAGGCTCTGCACTGCCCTGCCAGCATGAAGCCTGCTTAGGATTCTCTCTCTCCCTCTCTCACTGTCCCTCCCCTGCTAGCTCGCTCGCTCTCTCTCTCTCTCTCTCTCTCTCTCTCTTTCAATAAGTAAATAACTAAACTAAACTAAACTACACTAAAGCCGGTAAACAGGACTGTGATTTTCTTGAGCAACAGTTAACATCAGGAGTAGGCAGAGACCTGGCTCTTGCAATGGATAAGTATGAAAGGAAGCATAGTTGTGATGAGGGAATTGATATTGAAAAACAGATTAAATTATGAACTGTGGAACTGAGGCCTGTTATGGATGGAAAGGAGTACATGGAAGGGATGAGAAGCATTCAAAGGAAAAATGCTTATAGAGTAAAAAAACAGTAGCTTTGCAGCCCTGTGAAGGGTAAACTGGGACAGACAAAAGGTGTAAAAAAGTCAGATTCATAGAACTGAACCTATGAAAGTTGTTAGGGAAAAGGAGGTCTAGTTACTGAAAGATCACATTATTTAAAAAAGCATGTATGTGGTTTTTACAAACACCAAGAATAATGACAGAGAGGGCTTTCAGTTAAATTATAATTAGTAAGAGTCTGAAATCTACAGAGATTTCTAGGTAACTAAACCAACAATGAGATACCATTTCACACCCACCAAAATGAGTGCAGTAGAAAAACAGTGAAAAACAGACTCTTAAATACAGAACAAACTGGTGGTTGCAAGGGAAGGGGGCTGCATTAAATAAATGAAGAGAATGAAGAGGTGCAAACTTCCAGTTATAAATAAGTCAGGGAGATAAAAACTACAGCATAGGGAATACAGTCAATAATATTGTAATAACTTTGTATGGTGACAGATGGTGACAACACTTACGGTGAGCACTGCATCATGTATAGAACTGTTGAATCACTATGTTGTACACCTGAAACTGATATAACACTGTATGCCAACTATACTTCAATAATAAAAAAAAAGTGATCATAACACATGATGACATGAAGAAATGGAGTGCTTATGGAAACGGAAAATGATACAACCCCTTTGAAAAAGAGTTTGGTGTTTTTTTAAAAATATTAAACATAAATTTACTGTATTATCAAGTGATTCCACTCCTAGGTTTCCACACAAGAGAAATAAAAAAATATATATGTCTGCATAAAGACTTGAAAGCAAATGTAGATAGGAGAATTACTCATAATAGCCAATAAATGTAACCAAATGCCCATAAACTGGTGAATTGTTCAGGAAAGTGAGCTCATCTAAACAATGGAATAGTATTTTGCAATAAAAAGGAATGGCATCCTGACATGCTACAAAATGTATAAACCTGAAGAACATTATGCTAATTGTAAGAATACACACAGAAAATATCACATATTTTATCATTCCATTTATAAGAAATGTTTAGAAAATTCAAATCTATAGCAACAGAAAATAGATTAGTGGTTGACTAAGGCTGGGATAGGAAAGGAGATTAGCTATTAATCATCAGGAGGGATCTTATTGGAGTGATAAAAAATTTTCTAAAACTGGATTATGGTAGGGGTGCCTGGGTGGCTCTGTGGGTTAAGCTTCCGACTTCGGCTCAGATCGTGATCTCGAGGTCCATGAATTCTAGTCCCATGTTGGGCTCTGTGCTGACAACTCAGAGGAAGCTGGAACTGCTTCCTATTCTGTGTCTTCCTATCTCTCTGCACCTTCCCTGCTCATGCTCGGTCTCTCTCTCTTTCGCTCTCTCTCAAAAAATAAACATTAAAAAATTTAAAAAAAAACATGAAAAGATAAAACTGTATTATGGTAATGGTTGCATAACAGAATATTTACTAAGTGATTACTAAAATCCTTGAATTGTACACTTAAAACGAATAAATTTTATAGTAGGAAAATTATATATCAATTATTTGTTTTAAAAAAGATAGCTAAGTGGTTTTTAAAAAGGAAGGATAGCTGTTGATTTTATTTGGTGACTTGAGATTCAAGGCTGATTTTTTGTTTTTTTTCTGGGCTGGAAAGGGGAGGCAAGGAGAAAGGGATTCTTTACCCTACTTCTAGCCCTATGCTGTGGGAGGAAAAAAATCAGTTCCCACTTGAGAGAATCAGCATCCTCAAGGTAGGGGTAAAAGAATAAGAGAGTATAGAGCACAGAGAAGGGGTTCAGAGTATAATGAATTTTGCTATTGACTAGGAGTGTTTCTAAGGGCACAGGAGAAGTGCTTTCAGAGCTCAGACAGAATGAAAAATGGGTTAGCAAGGAGGTATGGACAGAGCTCTGAGGAGGTGAGAACTGGAAGACCCTGTGAGCCCTGGTTTACCTTGGTAATTGATATCAACCAAGACAAAAGGCAGCACGAAGCATGAAGGCTCTGAGATTTTACCCTGCTTGCAACCTTATAAGTTAGACTGCCACTGTTTTGTAGATGCTGGCCAAAGACAGATTGCTGTCAGAAACAAAGGACTTCATTACTCACAGTCCAGCGAGCAGCATGAACTTTGTGTCCTGGAAGTCCCTGGGAGTGATAAAGAGTGATCTGGGGGCAGCCGTGCATGCAGTATATTCCTATCACAGATAAGTAACACCAGGCTTAAGGAGACCGAATGTTTTATATTTGGCTACAAGGTAACCTGTCTAGTCTTTCCTCAGGAAAAGACATTACATTGAACTCTACCCTGGACAAAAAATGGATCTGCTTTCTGCTCCTAGAAGTAATTATTTCCATCGTTCAAGACTGTTTGCCATGTAAGCATCTTGTAAGTATAGTTTATAACAAATGCTATCCGTGACTCTACTCACAAGATGTTTAGCAATGCAAAAGGGTTATGGACAATCTTCCAACAAAGCGCATCTGTCTATCATGATAGACAAATGACTGTTGGCCAGGTATAGGGATTGGTAAGGAGTTTTGGCTAAGATCACACAATGGTTTGGGGCCCCCTTTTTACTCTGAGATGTATGGAAGTTAGAGCAGAGATCTTTTTGGAAATAACTGGAGCTCTGAAGCTCTCTGCACTGCCTACAAGTTACGAGTTTAACCACTTCTTATATTAATGTAAAAACTCTAAAGTATGATTAGGTTATTTCTCAGAAATGTTCCCTTTCTCTCCCTCAGTTCCATGGGAAATGAAACTTCCTCACTTCTGTGATGATGCATTAGGCTTATGATTTTCTGTAACACAAATGGGATGTTAGTAGACCTGTCACAAGGAGATATTTGAAATGTGCCTGCACAATTGTTCTTTTACAGCTTCTACCATCTTGGTGGGAAGAACATGAGAAAGCCCACTGAGGATAGACAGCTCCCAGACGCAGAAGTGAGTTTAGATGAGATCAGCAGAACCCCCAGGTTAGTTAGGCTAGATCAGCCAGCTGCATGTAAATCTGCAGATGTGAGAATAAATGTTTGTTATTTTTTAATGTTTATTTTTGAGAGAGAGAGAGAGAGAGAGAGAGAGAGAGAGAGAGAGCATGTGCACGTGTACACAAGAGCAAGGGAGAGGCAGAGAGAGAGTGAGACAGAGGATCTGAAGCAGGCTCCCCACTGACAGCAGAGCGCCTGATGCAGGGCTTGAACTTGAGAACTGTGACATCATGACCCGAGCCAAAGTTGAACTCTTAACCAGCAGAGATAATCAGATGCTCCAATGATTGTTTTGGGGGTTTTTTAGCCATTGAATTTAGGGATTTTTGTTTGTCTGTTTGTTTGCTTGTTTGGCAATTACTAACTGATATACTGCTTGAATACAGAAAAAAAATAATTTGAAGTAGAGGTAGACATTTTCGGAATATGGAATACCAAAGAAAGTTTATCGTGGCATGACAGAAGTGTATGTGTGTTTTCATATGTGATAAGGAGTCTGAGAGTAGGCATTCTGGGAAGGATCTAGTGACCTATGTATATACATACATTCAGTGACCCAGGTTCTTTTTATTTTTTTTTTAAAGAAACTTACTTTTTTTCCTTCACTTTTATATTTATTTAGTTATTTATTTTTGAGGGGGGAGGGGGGAGACAGAGAGAGAGAGAGAGAGAGAGAGAGAGAGAGAAAGAGACAGAACAAATGGGGGAGGAGCAGAGAGAGAGAGGGGGGAAGAGAGAATCCCAAGCAGGCTCCACGCTATCCGACTCAGGGCTCAAGCCACAAACCATGAGATCATGACTGGAGCCAAAATCAAGAGTCAGACGCTTAACTGGCTGAGTCACCCAGGTGCCAGGACCCAGGTTCTTTCCATTTTTCCATCCTTAGCATTCTCCAAATTGTTGCAAATTGGCAAAGGGCTACATCACAGCTTGTTATATTACATTGTTACCTAGCTTTTTTAATGATAATATCTAACATTATTTAAGAATCATGTTAATAATTATATGATAATAATAATAAAAAGTAAAGCTGTGATTATTAGGCTTAATGACCTGGTAAATTGATTCATGATCATAATTGCAATTTCATGTACAGCTTGCTCTTGAATCACAAAACCCTTGATTTAGCAACAATCTGCATGACGAAAGGGATATTTTAGGAATCAAGAGTCTGGATTCTTCGTTTCTATTTTTATTTTTTGAGTCAAATAATTATTAAATTTGAAACAAGAATTTGATGAAGAAGTCTTGTTTTTGTAAACTATAGAATTAATGATTTATTAATATTCATATCTACTACCACATCATGTAGATTGTGATCAACTAGAACTTCTACAAATAAAAAGTATATAAACAAATATATCTAGTGTCCTGTGTATGAATTGGAAATGATTTCCAAAGCAGTGGGTTTTCTTTAGTGATTTGTATAGTTTATAATAGTAATATTTTTATCATCTTTTACCTAGTGGAAATCTGAAATGAAAAGCAGCAATATTTCTTCTGTATTTTATATGAGCAACTGTGCTCTGAGTTTCAAATCATCAAATCAAATATTCACTTGTGGAAATGAAATAAAGAAAGAAAATCAAATGTCATGTTAGACATGTAATTAGGATCTCATTTAAACTTCATAAAAGCCCTGTAAGTTTAGCATTATTCCATTTTTAATCTGAGAACTGGGTGGATCATAATTGTTATAACTTAGCTATGGTTATAGCTCTAATAAAAAATACACATTTTTCAATATTGATCTCTGAATTAAAACCCATTTTATTTAAAGTTTCTCTATTTTTTTAAAAAAAAATTTAATGTTTATTTTTGAGAGAGAGAGAGACAGAGCGTGAATGAGGGAAGAGCAGAGAGAGAGGGAGACACAGAATTCAAAGCAGGCTCTGAGCTGTCAGCAGAGAGCCCTACATGGGGCTTGAACTCACGAACTATGAGATCATGGCATGAGCTGAAGTCAGACACCCAACCACCTGAGCCACCCAGGCACCTCTGAAGTTTCTGTTTTCTACATCAAATATACAGACTAGTTATGCTACAGTTTTTGCAAAATCATCACTTGCCTTACCCAAAAAATAGTAAATTGAGAAAAGAGGAATTAGAAAGGTATTAAAAATAAACATAAGCATATTTATTAGCATTATTATTGATGTTGCTCTAGTAATAAAAGCTAAAATAATCATTGCATATGTACAATTATGGAATTTATTCCTTTAAAAAAAAGTTTACTTATTTATTTTGAAAGAAAGATCGAGGGAGCAAGCAAGCACAGTGGCAGAGAGAGGAGAGAGGGAGAGAGAGAGAATCCCAAGCAGGCTCCACATTGTCAGCGTGTAGCCTGATGCAGGGCTTGAACGCATGAACTGTGAGACCCTGATCTGAGCCAAAATCAAGTGTCAGACACTCAAATGACTGAGCCACCAGGCACCTGTGCCATTTATTCTTTTTTTGTTTATCATGCATCTAAATATATATTATTTTATATTTTAAAATGTTAAAAAGTTAGGTAATTTATTCTCTTGCATTTAAAATTTTTGTGATTGAAATCAGATTATCTGAAAAAAACCAACAATAATGGTGCTTGGGATAAAATTTCTAGTTAGAAGATGGAAATAAGGTAAAAACAAGAGTGTGTGTCTGTGTGCGCGCGCGTGTGTGTGTTTGTGAGAGAGAGGGAGAGAGAGAGACAGAGAGGGATGACATTCAGATAAGTTTGGCAAAGATCTAAATTACTAGGCCAGGATATCACATTTTGATATTATGCCATACTTTTGCAATTTGATATTTCAATTAATTTATTTCTCATAGAAATTAAATAGAGTAAATGATCTAGATTAAATTATCAAAGTAATAATTTATTATAAAAGTTAAAATAGATTTTTGTGATTAATTTATTTCACGTAGAATAATATCCCCAAGTTTCATCCATGTTGTAGTATGTGACAGGATTTCTTTTTTAATATGGCTGAATAATATTCTATGTATATATATATATATATATATATACACATTGTGTGTATATACAATATTCTCTCTATATATATACATATTGTGTGTGTGTGTGTGTTGTGTATGTGTGTATCACAATTCCTTTATCCATTAATGGACATTTAGTTTGCTTCCACATTTTGGCTATTATGAATAATGCTACAATGAATATGGGTGTTCAAGGAGAATATATTTTAACTATGCAGGATCATTCTGATATATTAAATGAGTAACAGAAAAATTTGTAAATTGCTAGGAATCTGGTAAACTTCTCTTAGCCATCATTTCTGAAATAAACAAAGTCGGTGAATATTGATTTTTCTAAAGCTTTGTGTAAACAGGGAATGCTAGAGTTTTTAGGAGTCTCTCTGCCAGTATAAAATGCCAATTTGGTATCAAAACATGATTCAATATTATTTTAATATGAAATTCTATTACATATTTCAATATGAAAAAGAATATTAACTATCACTATACAATGTACTTTGTAGGTAATGTAAGTGGAGGGAAATGGAGAATATAAGACATCTATATAAAATAAATCATTTACTAATCTTAATTTTTGGATTGAATATTTTAAATTTATTCATACATATTCAAGAACTGTATTTCCATAATGTCATCATGGGCTAGAAGCATAGATTAGGCATGGAGAAGTTTAACCTCACTTTAGATATATCTCTAACTCTAACGTAATTATGAAAACATTAGTTCCCTAAATAATCATCTTGGAACATACTTGTTTTCAGTATGTTATATGTACAATGCACCTCACCTTTTTGGTACTTGAACTACCCTATTTTGTCAGCCCTGTACCTAGCTGACACTTAAGAAGCTGTTTTTGAGCCTCTGGAAGGTTAGGGTGAAATGGCTCATGATAACCTTAAGCCAATTCTCAGTGAACCCTATAAATTCTTGGGTTATGGCAGAACATAATTTCTGTTCAAAGGGACGTTAAAAGGACTAAGAGCTTGAAGTGAACATGACCTTCCCAAAAGGGTAAGTAAATACAACAATTGCAAATGTGCAGCATTTTGAAGAACAGACCTGTGCCTGTTAGATTTCAGTGTTTGTGAGGCTGTGAAAGTTTGCATCATGAATGAATAAGGAAGGATACTGCAAAAAGAAATAGTACACACTGAGCATTGCAAAGAGAAACAGACATGTACAACTGAGTAGTGAAAAAAATATATGCTCATAAGAGCAGGAAAATTTAAATCACTTCTATGATAAACTCTTTCGCCCTCCCAAATCAGGTTCACAGGAGAAACTCAGTTCTTGACGTTTTATTGTTTCACTGCTACTCTTTTTCCAAAATCAATGTCTTTTTTTTTAAGTTGTATTTATTTATTTTGAGAGAGAAAGAGAAAGAGAGAATCCCAAGCAGACTCTGCACTACACTGCTAACGCAGAGCCCCGTGCAGGGCTTGAACTCAAACTGTGAGATCATGACCTGATCAGAAATCAACAGTCGGATGGACCCTTAAGCGACTGAGACACCCAGGAGCCCCAAACTCAGTGTCTTTTAAAGCATCTGAACTGATAAGGAATAGGTAAGCCCTTTTTATGTGTATGTGTCCAACTTAATGGACAATAGATTATCTGAAATGCAAGAAAATCTCGCAAGTTTAAAAACGGATGTTCTGTGACTGACTAGTTGCTTTGCGAGTGAAGAAACAGCAAAGGCCTTATACCGACCTCTTAGTAACATTTCTTTTGTGATCTTACTTCAGTAAGGCAGCACTGAGATCGAGTCATTATGATAATACAGGAAAAGCCGCCTTTTAAAATATTCTCTCCATCAGCTTATTTCTTGAGGTATTTACCTTCAGCCTCTAAAAATACTTGCCTGAGCTATTTGAATTTCCCTAGTCTACAAACATCACCTTCAGTTTCATTTAATAATAGGCATAAAATCCACATAATATTTAAATTGCTGTAGAATAATAGTAAAACAAGGAAAAAAGTACTAAGATAATGAGATACATACAACTTCTATTACATATGACCTACCACTAAGCATGTGTAAATCCATACAGTTTGTAAAGCAGGGAATCAGTGCAAAATTCTACACTTTTCCTAGAGCATCAATAATGAATTTCACTAAAGATGATGGAAGACCAAAGGCACCCTTTAAGATTTATATCTCCTCCTTTATTATATTTAAGGGTCTCTCTCTACTGTATACCTGGGTGCCCTTCTCCCACATCATTGGTTTTTATCCCTACGGGTCTTAGACTCCATCGTTGATGAAACAAAGTTCCTTGCAGTCCTGTTTTCTTGCTCCAGGAATAATTTCTAAGAATCAGCCTTTTGAAATTCCTAATTAAAATAGTAAGATGTGGTTTCACTGTAGTTATGAAGAAAATTTGTAGTATCTTGTGCTGAATATTATCTATCTCTTTGGGTTTGATATTTTTCAATGTTAGCTTAATGAGGGAAGGGTAGAGTCAGAAAAGAATTAATAATTTATAATAATCCATAACATAAATTGTTCTTCTTAGTTCTACTTTTGTCACTTTTAATACCTACGGGAATGTGTATTATTTCCAATCCAGTTATACTTGGAGAGTGAAGCTGTTCCAGGGTTGAAAAAAAAAGGATCATTAATATCCTGGGGATCCATGCTTACTTCATTTTTATTTAAACTAACATTGAAGTCTAACATTTATTATGGAGCCACTGAGAATCTGGAAAACTCCATCTGAAATATCAGCCATAGAAATTTTTATAACGAACTGTAAAGGGTACCTCAATGTCTGTTTCAAAACTGATTTGATGAATACAGAAAAGGTCAAGCTAAAAATAACTAGACTGAATCAGTTATAAGTGTAGTAACATATGCATCATTTAATAACGAACTCTAAATTTGCACCACAGTTTAAGGAGTATCATGAATGCTAATTCTGACAGCAAAGGGTTATGAACTACCTGTCGACTTGTGCCCGACACAAGGTCAGGCAGTTTTGAGCTAATGAAACCCCAATGTACCAGAAGGTGAATGACTGGCATGAGTGGGCTAGTGGGAAGAAACTGCTGTAGCACAGTGGCACATCCAGAATGACACGGTGTCCTGAAACAGAAGCGACTGTGATCCCATCTGTTTATAAAGTCTAACTGCTTAACTTAAAACCTCCCTATGTAGGCAACATATTTCCTAGGAGATTTTTTTTTATATCCACAAACATTCAGATGTTATACGTACTAAGCATTGTCAGATTCTCCTTATGTATGTGGTTAGCTACTTCTAAAAGGTTTTATTAAATATTTTTGACACGTTGAACAACAATGAAGACTCTCATGTGGGGACTCTAGCCTGGATAATCAGTTTCACCCAAGAGCTGATTCAAAATTTCTTAGTGTGTGATGATGTCCATGAAGATTTGTTTTAAAAACTTTGTGCCCACGATAGTTATCAAATGGAAATATAATTATGCTTGTTAAAATTCAGGAAATCAAAGGAAGCCCTAAGCACTAAAATTCTGATAAGGCTAATGCTGTTAATGTGAACATACTTTAAATTATCTGTAAATGTACATTCTATCAAGTCTGCACTTTTATCATATTCCCCAACCATTTGAAACCCATGAAAACAAATCAGTTTTCCATTTGTCTCTCTTTTGAAGATGTCTCTACAGCCCTAAAGTGTTTCTCCTCCTTATATAGTTGATTTTTAATTGTATCGCAGGAATAAAAGATAAACAACAACATTAAAACAAGAGAGAAGTGATTTCTAGAAAAAGTCTCATTCCAGGAAGCAATATTATGAAAGAAAGAAAAAAGATGAAGTAAAACACGTGCACACCCACGTGCATGTGCACACATATGCACACACTAACATGAGTGAATATTTGGGGTGTGCAAGTGTGTGCTTGTGTGTGTTTGCACGTGCATGTGTGTGCACGTGTTTTACTTCATCCTTTTTCTTTCTTTCATAGTATTGCTTCCTGGAATGAGACTTTTTTCTAAAAGTCACTTCTTTTTTCTGTTTTTAAATTCTTTTTCTAGCATGTACTTCACATTATTAGTTTCTTACTCCTTTAGGAAATCTTGATAATATTGGTATGGCATAACACCATCAGAGTTTGGTAAAGTTTTTATCTTCTTAGCCAAGGAATGACCAAAGAAGGACTAGGTTTAGTTAGGATGTGGAAAATTGGAAGAAAACTACAAAATTATCAATTCTTATATAAATCTCTATGTTCTTTCTTCTAGTGCCCCCACTATAATCATAACAATAAATTACAACAATCCTTATATTGATAACTGAGCGTATTTCCAGTTTACCAAAAGAAAGCATCAAAAGTAATTTTCATTAGTGTGTGGGACAAAGTTTACAGCTTATAACTAATGAAGAGTGTTTGGCACTAGTAATAAAATGCGGAATAAAAACCAAGTATCGATTCTCACAGAAATTATGGTTCTGTTAGACTTAAAGGAAATAATCATGTGAATAAAAACTTAGACATATTTAAATATGCAATTTAAAAAGGTGTTAATCAACTGATTGTGTGACTTATTATAAAATTATGAAGTGACCTACTTCCTACAAAAGGTAGGGCAAAGGGGAGCAGAAAGCATGATTCTAACAGAGTGTGACTGAGAAAAATGACCTAGTTTGGAGGATCAGGAAATGCATCCAAAATAAACAGGAATTTAGCTGCTGTCTAAAGCAAAAGAAGGAGGTCACAAATCAAGGGGGTGTCCTAAAATTAACCTTCTTGAGGAAGGAGTGAGTGCATGCAAGAGCTCCACGTTGATGAGGGCAAGGGCATGTTCCAGAAACTGAAGGATGGCCAGTATGGGAGAGAAAAAGAAAGCGACTGGAAGATACTGGAAAAGCTGGAAAGGTTCATGCTAAGAAGGGGTCCTGCCAATCAGTGTAAGGATGTTGTGCTTTACCTGAAGTCCAATGGAAAATGTTAGCAAGTTAGAGCTATGTAAGTCAAAGTTAGACCCAAACGTGTCTGGATATAAAAGAGACTTCTTAAACACATAAGCTGGAGTGGATGGTGGGAAGGAACACCAGACTGAGATAAGGCTGTTTGGGATGGTTGAGACGAGACAAGAGAGAAAAGTAACAGTCAGAATACACAGATGAGGTTGGTATAACTTTTTAAATGAGAAATAATAGCTATTAATGAAAACAACAGGGCTGTTTGGGGGAAATTGTGAAACCAGAAGTCATATTAGAGTGTGTTGTCTGGTGAATGGGAGGAAAAGGAAAGAACACAATTGCAGAAGATACAAAAGAATCAGGGCATTCAGGAAGAATGAATACACCAGAAGGAAAACGAAATTCAGTGCTCCAAATTCTGACCCTTTTCTTGGAACTTTAAATTATAAAGAGTGTTTCCTATCAAACACATGCCACATGAATATTTTTACATTTATGCATTTGAACCATTATTTTCTTACAGTTTCCTTCAGATACATCCCAAGAAATGAAATTGTAGCATTGATCAATTTAAAAAATTTTAATACCAATTTTCAAATGTCCTTCAGAAATGATATCCAAATCTAGACAATCAATAGTAATGTATTCAGATCACCAACTTCACACACTTTTACTTATTAATATGAATTTTGCTAATCTGAAAAGATATAAAGCTGTTGCAGTGTTCTTTTTTTATTTATTTTTTTGTGTTTTATTTATTGTTGAGAGAGAGAGAGATAGAGTGCTAGTGAGGGAGGGGCAGAGAGAGAGGGAGACACAGAATCCGAAGCAGGAGTTCCAGGCTCTGAGCCCTCAGCATAGGGGCCAACACAGGGCTTGAACCCATGAACTGTGGGATCATGACCTGAGCCAAAGTTGGACATTTAACCGACTTAGCCACCCAGGCGCCCAATTGCAGTGTTCTCTTAAATTGCATTTATTTGATTAGTACTATGACTAAAGAGTATTTCCTGTATTTATATGCCATATTTGCTCATTCCTTTTAATGACAGTTACTACGGATTCCTTCATTCTTTTTTTAATGTTTATTTATTTATTTTGAGAGACATGAGTGGGGAAGGGGCAGTGAGAGAGGGAGAACGAGGATTCCAAGCAGACTTCATGCTCAACACGGAGCCCACAGGGCCCAGTCTCACAACTAACCGTGAGATCATGCACTGAGCTGAAATCAAGACGCTGATGCTTAACTGACTCAGCCACCCAGCCACCCCTGATTCATTCACTCTTACTATGACTTGGCGATCTTGACAGCATCCACCTCATGATGGCCAGATCCACTGCACAGGCACTTGCTGTTCCTTCTCCCAGGCACCTGTTCCATTCTAATAGCTGTTGTGTTTTTGTTTTTGTTTTCGTTTTTTAATGGTGTATGAGTCTCTGTTGCAGATAACTAGAAAAAAACTTTCTGCATTATCAGGCAGTGGCTTTAAACAGCAAACAGTGGATCAGATGAAGATTGGCAAATTATCTTTTGGATAAAGAATGGAAAGTTTTCCATTTGAGCAATTAGCCACTTGATACACATATACCACAAAGTAGAGTCATCAGTAAATGTGCTTGGTCTTATTTTCCTGAATATTGTAATCTTTTATTTTCTCTTTTTCTTGTTTTGGATCATTCTTGATCTTCTACTAAGTATGAATCACTGCTGGATGATATCTTTATAATACTAAAAAGCTAGTGTATAACCTCTTATAGTTTTGTAGTAATATACTTTGAAGTTGCACATGCATTCTGTGTATGAATAAGGCCCTCACCAAGATGTCCCTGTGCTCATTATATTTCCAGTAAATTAACTATACAGATTTCTAAATGGATTGAAATTCTCATTAAAAAATTTAAGTTCAAAGTAAATTTCAGATATGTGTATCAAAGACAAAGTTGCTTTCTGCATCCCCATGTTTAGTCAGGATATTGAATTTTAATTAAACTCAACGAAATGCCACTAGTCCTTGTGCTTATGCTTTGATTTTTGGTATTGTTAAACTGCCACACTGACATCTAAGAAAAAATATGCAATGATTTTGAAAATCTTGTCGAACAACCCTGAAATTATTTCTTTCACTTCTTTCAAATATTGAGAATGTTTTCTTCCGGTTGTACATGACACCACACTTATGAGCACACTTCCATCCTAATGATGAGAATGTTTCATTTTCAGGCCAAAAGACAATGGATATAATTATACATTCTTCCATGAATTAAATAATAATGGAATTAAATTGTGTTTGTAGGTTTGATATCTTGCTATTGTGACTTATGAAAGTTAAAGACCAACCTCACATATTTATTACATATGTATAATGCAGATCAATTTGGCAGTGTTTTTACTCATTTATTTCTTAGCACTTACACACCTCAAATAAAATCTTTCCTCAAACTCAAGCTTATGAATTCTATAAAAAAGAGCCACTTTGGTTGGACTAGAAAAGGAAGTATGGAAACTGTCTTACTAGGGCCCTTTTGCTTTTGTATTATCTATTTTTTCCACAATTGCCACTCCTGAAGATACATCCCCAAAGCCCCTAAAACAAAACCAAAAAAATAAATAAAAATAAAACAATATGAAACTACTATATTGAGGCATAGATAATGAGATAGCATTTGGACAGAGATCAGATGCAAAGAAAATAAACTATAGCCTATAAGAAATGAAATATTTTCAACTTTCAATCATATATTCCATATAAATATGCAAGAAATCCTAAATGGCAAAAATTGAGAACAGATCTATGTTACATAAATGATACTACACTCTTGGTATGTAAAAATATTATAAAATAATTATGGTGTTAGTAATTTCCCTTATAACCTTATGTATCAGTTCAAGGTCTTAAACCTCTTAAAAGAGGCAGACATCAGGATAGAACTCAATGTTCAAGACACTTACTGATAGAAGGCCTAGAAACAATAGAGGGGCAAGAAGGAAGAAGCAGGTGAGGGAACATTTAGACCATGAGGCAAGCCTGACTCTTATAAAAGGAGAAGGGGGAGGAAGGAGGTTTGGGGGTCCAGACTGCAGTATAACTTTGAGGAAGTCTTAGCAAGGGCCCAAAGCAAGGAATATCTGTAATGTCGAGTACTACATTGGACATTCATTGTCTGGGCCCAGAATGGTTTTGCCTTGGCATGAGTGCTGTGACAGATCCAAGGGTATGCAGCAGCTGCCTGGCATCTACCCACTTGCAGCAAATTGTCTTTTTTTTTTTTTTTTAAGTATATTTATTTTGAGAGAAACAGAGAGAGTGAGTGCAAGTGGAGGGAGGGAGGGAGACAATCCCAAGGAGGTTCCATGCGGTCTGCACAGAGCCTGATATGGGGCTCTGACCCATGAAACTGAGATCATGACCTGAGCCGGAATCAAGAGTTAGACACTTGGGGCGCCTGGGTGGCTCAACAGGTTAAGCGTCCGACTTCGGCTCAGATCATGATCTCACAGTCTGTGAGTTCGGTCCCTGCTTAGGGCTCTTGGCTGACAGCTCAGAGCCTGGAGCCTACTTCAGATTCTGTGCCTCCCTCTCTCTCTGCCCTTGCCCCACTCCATCTCCTCTCTTCCTCAATCTCTCTCTCTCTCTCTCTCTCTCTCTCTCTCTCTCCCCCTCCCTCAAAGATAAATAAAAACATTAAAAAATAAAAAAATAAATAAAAAAAGTTTGACACTTATCTTCTGAGCCACCCAGGTGCCCTGCAACAAACTGTCTTGAAAGGAGATTGGAGCAGTGTACCTCCACAGCTTCCTC
The DNA here is from genome assembly GCF_022079265.1 of Lynx rufus. Taxonomy (NCBI): domain Eukaryota; kingdom Metazoa; phylum Chordata; class Mammalia; order Carnivora; family Felidae; genus Lynx; species Lynx rufus. The sequence continues at coordinate 31,638,224 of NW_025814823.1, read as the reverse complement.
CCTTGATAATTACATAATAAAAACAGGATCATCTTGAAGCAGCAGTTGTGAGGCTCAAAGAGCTTGCTTATCTTTATGTGGATTGTATCTCTCGATATTTACTATTAAAATTTAAAAAGGAATTTTTAAAAATATTTGTTTAAAAAACAATAATACAGTCATTACATTACCATAAATAATACATTTTTATGTAAAACATTTCCAAACCTAATTAATTGATCAGAAAAGTGGCATTGTTTCACTTTAACAAAAAAAAAAAGACATTTCTAATGTCTCCTTTGATGTAACACAGATGTATCCTCATATCAGGTTCTGCATACAATCTGTTGTGAAATGCCATTTCAGGTTTTGTAATTGGCAAAAATCAAGGCTCAGACAGATATGTAAATTAGAAAAAGGAGGACTCCAAGGACCACATGAAAGAGTCACTAGGAACCTCCATGCACACTTTGAGAAGCATTGATTAAAGCATTAAATACATCTTATACATTAAGTAAAACAATACATTTAATTTATAAAAGTTATCTTGCAAGGGCGCCTGAGTGGCTCAGTCGGTTAAGCATCCAACTTCAGCTCAGGTCACGATCTCCCGGTCCATGTATTTGAGCCCCGCGTCAGACTCCATGCTGACAGCTCGGAGCCTGGAGCCTGCTTCAGAATCTGTGTCCGCCCCTCCCCTGCTCGTGCTCTGTCTCGCTCTGTCTCTCAAAAATAAATAAATGTTAAAAAAAAATTTTTTTAAGTTATCTTGCAGACATAGAATATGTTCACGCAAAGTGTAAGACCCAAATAAAAAGTCACTGACAGTATGAATCTTCTTCAATTCTTCTAGCTAAAAATATTCTCCAATATACAACACCTCCAACACAACATGCAAAATTATTTTGGTTTTAATTGTCTCTATCTTTAAAAAGTCTGACCTTCCTTCTTCATTTTCCAAAGAACCTAGTGCAATGCCTTGTGCATAATAGGATTTTGATAGTTTTAAATAAACTTTCAACATTGATATTTCTTACATTATATTTGGCATCAAGGTATCATTATCAACCTATGTGGTTACATGTCGTGAACTATATGCTATCTTTTATTTTAAGTTTATTTATTTTTGAGAGAGACAGAGAGAGTGTAAGCAGAGGAGGGGCAGAGAGAGAAAGGGAGACACAGAATCTGAAGCAGGCTCCAGGATCTGAGCTGTCAGCTCAGAGCCTGACTCAGGGCTCAAACCCACGAACTGTGAGATAAGGACCTGAGCCAAACTCCAACGCTCAGCTGATCGAGCCACTCAGGCACCCTTACATGCTATCTTTAAAATAGTTATTTCCCTTGAATTAAAAGATAAATAGGCATGAAGCACTTTAACAACAGCTGTGGAAGCTTTGATTGATGATACATTCTTCCTTATTTGCTTTTCTTATTAAGGCTACAATGGTAAGCAGTGACTTCTGATTTTATTGCTTAACTGTTGTAATCATCAGCCATTACCTATAACCTGATTTTTCTTTATGTTAATTATATGACACTATTTTATATACATGAAATTACATGAATTGCTTTTTTTCATGTTTCCATTTTACTGAATAGTTTAACACAGAATAGTGCCCTGAATTAGTACCCTCTGAAGATAATTCTGTCTTGGAGAAACCACCCTTCCCTTCATGAACTCCACCATAGTTTGTTAAGATAATGAGTATCTACGGAAAGGATGGTGATAACCCTATGCCAGTGCTATCCAACATAACTATAATGTGAGTCACATATAATTTTAACTATCCTAGAAGCCACATTAAACAGAGAAACCAGAAAAAAAATAATTTTAATAACACTATATTTAATCCAATATAGCTAAGATATTGTCAACATGTAATCAGTAAAAAATGTAACCAATATAAAAATTATTAATGAGGGGCGCCTGGGTGGCTCAGTCAGTTGAGTCAACTTTGGCTCAGGTGATGATTTCACAGTTCATGAGTTCCAGACCCGCGTGTCAGGCTCTCTGTTGTCAGCACAGAGCCTGCTTCAGACCCTCTGTCTCCCTTTCTTGCTGCCCCTGCCCTGCTCTCTTTCTTTCTCTCAAAAATAAACAACCTTTAAAAAATTATTAATGAGGGGCGCCTGGGTGACTCAGTCAGTTAAGCATCTGACTTCGTCTCAGGTCACGATCTCACAGCTGTGGGTTCAAGCCCCGCATCAGGCTCTGTGCTGACAGCTCGGAGCCTGGAGTCTGCTTTGGATCCTGCGTCTCCCTCTTTCTCTCTCTCTGCCCGCCCCTCCCCCGTTCATGCTCTGGTTCTCTCTCTCTCTCTCTCAAGAATAAATAAACATTAAAATTTTTTTTTAAAATTATTAATGAGCCAATAAATAATTAGTACTGTACTAACTGTACATTTTACACTTATAACACAACTTAATTTGTACATGAAATTTTCATTGGAAATACTTTATATGTATTTAGATATCATAAAATCGACGGTGACAAAGTAGATTCAAATGTTAAAGTTGTTCCTCAAATATTTAAAAGTTTCCAACAGTGCTCGCTTCAGCAGCACATATACTAAAAGTTTCCAACAATCAAACTGAGTGGAGGATCAGTTTTAAAATTTAAATAAAAATCTTTGCAAAACATCTGTCTAATAAGGGGGTTAATATTCAAAGTATATAAAGTACTCTTAAAACTGAATAGCAAACAAACAAAAAACCAAATAGAAATAGACAAACAGACAAATAGAAAAAGACAAGTACTGTATGTGGAATCTAAAAAAGCTGAACTCACAGAAACAGAATGGTGGTTGCTGGGAGCAGGGGTTTGGGGGATTGGGCAGATGTTGGTTAAAGGGTACAAACTTCCTGTTATAAGATGAATAAGTTCTGGGATGTAATGTATAGCATGGTGACTCTAGTTAATAATACTGTATTATATATTTGAAAGTTACTAAGAGAGTAGATCTTAAATGTTCTCACTACAAAAAAATAAATACAATGCTAATTATGTGAGGTGATAAAGGCATAAACTAACCATATTGTGATCATAATTTTGTGATATGTGTATGTATTAAATCCTCACACTGTATACCTTAAAGTTACACAGTGTTATTTGTCAACTATATCTCAATAAAGCTAGGGAAAATTGCATTCAAGTTACTTAAAATAAAAAATCAGGTTATCAGTCACATTAGCGACATCTAAATTAGGCACATGTGGCTAATGACTACTGAACTGGACAGTACTTCTCAATACATAACTTAAATCATTTTAGTGTTTATAGATTTATCAGTGTGTGTTATGGCATTTGAATAAACACTGTCTTCAGTATGAAGCCAGGAATTCTTCTGAATTTTGTAGCATATTTAAATACTTTAAAAAAAACGCACTGTAAAAAAACCCCACATTATTATTTTACGTAAACATTTGATATTAAATCTTTGAGTAAAAACATATTTCCCATTTTAACTGTAAAATATCTTCCCCTTAAGCAAGTACTATTTTCCTGAGCCAATGAGAAAGGAAAAGAATGGCAGCTTTTCCGAAGACATAATTATATCAACCAAACCAGTCGGTGGGATGACAGATGATAGTTGTATCTGGATACCATATTTCCACAGGTTCATCCAGTGTGAATTTCATATATTATAGAAGGGTTTGATGTTGTAAAAATACTGGTGTAGTAAGGGGCCAAAACTATAAATCTTAACATAAGTTATATTATAACCATAATTATAAGTATTATTACTTGAATATTTAATAGATTAGTGTGTTCTCCTTCAGCTTGGATGTTTCTATAAAGAAAATCCACTTGGAAACCTTAAAATTTCCAATGTCACTGATAACAGTTCCTTCTGAAAATATGGTTTCTTAATGTCACTTTTAATGCTTCCACTGCATATACTTTAGTATATAGACAGACACATGATAGATATTTGGAAAATAGGTTGTGCACTGCTACTATATTGATATATATAGCATTGTACTGTAGAATTACATGGTCCAATATAGTAGCCACTAGCTACATGTAGTTTTAAACACTTGAAATGAGGCTTGTCCGAATTGAGATGTACTGTAAGGATAAAATGCACGCTGGATTTCAACTAGTTAGTATGAAAAAAGGAATTTATGATATACATAAATATTTTTATTGTTCACTTTTGGAATGATAATGTATTATTCCACTTGATTATTTTTACTTTTTAAAATGTGGCTCCTAGAAAATTTAAAATTATTTATGGCTCCCATTACATTTCTTTTGGACAGTGCTGCTCTGGATTATTAAAAATACACTTTAAAATTCTTTGGGCACCTCCTATTATTTCCACAATATTAGAACACACTTATTACATATATAGGGAGACATATATGTAATGTAACATATTTAAATACTTTCAAGAACATAGAGTTTAAATAAACACATTGATATTATTTGTAAACATTTGACATAATGTCTGAGTAAGAATAGTTTGCTTGGGGGTCCCTAGGGGGCTCAGTCGGTTAAGCATCCAACCTTTGGCTCAGGTCATGATCTCAAGGGTCGTGAGTTCGAGCCCCGCATGGGGCTCCACACTGTCAGTGCGGGCCTGCATGGGATTCTCTCTCTTCTCTCTGACATTCCCTCGCAAAATAAATAAATAAACTTTAAAAAAAATGTATATATTTTCTGTTTGATCTGGGAAGAATTTTCTGTATACACAAGATTTAAATACTTTCTGAAGGGTAATGTGAACTTCTATTTTTGTATCAATCACAGACATGCCTCCAAGTTAAGATTCTTGCCTTTATTCCAAATATAACATATGTAACATGAAGCAAACCCAATAAATGAGAAGCAAGTACTTACCCTTTAGGATAATTAGTGTAATTTCCCTTATTCTGCTTCTGAAAACCAAGGGACATTTTGTGTTTTCAGTAGATAATACAGAAAACGATGTCATGTATATCATCCATATCTGTGGAATTAGCTTCAAATATCAGCAGTGTTAAAGTAATAAAATACATGTTCTTAGAATCTGAGACAGAAAGTAATTTAAAAGTTTCTAATGTGTCTCCAGTCTTCTTAAATCTTCTAGAGATTTTTTTTCTACTTTTCATTATAATAAGCCATGTTGCAGGAGCACAGATTTTAGCTGTGATTGCATTTTTGAAAAGTAAAACCAAAAGAATGTCTACATTAATTCAAGATACTATTATGACTGTGACTAGTATCTTATTAGGATGTTAAAACTAAGGGATGTTAGCATTCACAGAGGAATGTAATACCAACTTAAATGAGGAGAAAGTGGAGACGCCATTTCTTTACACAAATATTAAGAACTAACCATGTGTTAGGTATGCACTATGATGACAAAATATTATCCTTGGCTACAAGGAGATTACAGTTTATTGGAGAAACAAAATGTAAGTTGAAAAACACAGTGCATGGTAATAAGGCTGTCATAGGAAAGATCAGGTTGCTACAGAAGCACACAATGAACATGTGCAAAGCAAGCTGGCTCAAGATGGGAGGAAGGAAAAGGACTCATGAGGCATTCTACCAGAGAGGCTACTGGGAAGGGTAGGTGTTAGCAGACATGTATATTTGAAACAAACCGTCAGAGAAGAGGATTGTGAAGCCATTAGCATTTGAGCCCTACAGCCCCTGGATGAGCCAGGAGATCTTGGAAATGTGATTAAAGTTTGGTGTGTTCTGGTAACCGAGGGCTCTTTTGAGTGGTCACCTCAGGGCCTATCGCACATGCCTTAGGTGGGTATTTAGGATGTGGGTGGAGTAATTTATACCATGCCTCATTCAACTTTTGCTTATTTTTCCTTCTTCATTCTTGTCACTTGGCAAAAAAGGATGTGCCCTATTCTAGTGCCTGAGAATCAAAATCTGAATGTGCTTCCTCCCTGATTTCTCCCAGGGCCAATCTAAAATAATTGGTGTTAACTTTGAACTCATGTTGCTCTCATCTCACATATAGATTATGTATACTAATTGTAACTGAGAGAAGAGTTACTGTATTCAAACACTACATTAGCTGTTTCACTCCTATTTTATTCAATTCTATCATCCCGTAAGTAGCAACAGAGTCCCCATTTAGAGGGGGAAACTGAGGAATATAGCGACTCTCTCATGCTCATACAGCTCGTGAATGGTGAAGTCAGGACTCTGAAATATAAATCTTGAGGAACACAATGTCTCTTTTGGCCAGTATATTTGTGATGTTGTTATAATATATATTACAGAGAATTTATAGGTATGTGTGCATGTATGTCTATCATTCTACATCCCTATGTAGATAAATAGATCTCCATAAGTTTGCAAAGTTTGCTTGAGAAAAGAAAATATATCTATTTCTTTGATTTTCTCCCAACTGTCTTCGGATTCCCAAGGCATTTACTGACTGAATTTCAAGAAAAGCCCACTAAAATTGAATCCAGAAAACAAAAATAAGATAGAAATCCTTTTGTACCTTAAAGATAATATTAACTATAAATAACATGAAGTATTCTAATGAAAAAGACTAAATAAATCTACTTTCATTTTGAGAAACCAGACAGAAGATGGTATGTCATTGCACTCTGTGGAGGAGAACTAAAATAAATAAACAAACGAAGATTACAAAAGCAACAGACTTTTACCTGGAGAGAGAAAATTCTGCACTAAATATTAAAACTCACATGTAGAAACTCATGACCTAAATCTTGTCATCAATCTCCTGCCCATGCACACCATTTACTTTAAATCTGCTGGTGACCAAAATCTGTATTTTAAGAATAATCACCTATTCTAGTATCTATTCTAGCAATAGATTCTCTGTGGTTTTAAATGAGATCGTTCGTGCAATGCGAAAGAAAGTTGTGAATAAATGAGGAGACCTTACATGCTGCTTGTAGTTTGCTGAAGAACGGACAAATCTGCAAGTGCCTTTAAGTGAATCAAATAGATTGTTCTTGTTGCTCCATAGGTTAAAGGAAGAAATCAAGGTTGTTGATATCCCTGTCATTGAGATATACAATAGATACAAATGACTTTGAGTTGCCTACGGCATTTAACTCAAATTGTTAGTACTTTACTAGTTAATAATAAGAATTTAGTAAGGCAGAGATTCTGAAGACAAATAAAATAATGTTGATGATTGTTCCTACTGACAGCTCAAGAAAAATGTGCTGTTAGTGATTTTAGCATAGCTGTTATTCATTCATAATGACTGGTATATTTCCATTTTAAATCTCCAGACATTATGCTAGGAGCTCTGTTCAAGTACAACAGGAACTCTGCCTAGCAATTTCTGATGGCCATTGCAGAAAATGACTTGGTAATGCCTCCTGACCTGTAGAGCCACTTTAGTTTGTTTTTCAACCTCCACCTCCTCCTCTCATAAGGTCAAGATGTATGTGATTTGTGATACTTGGATCTTCCCACCAGAGATGCTTAAATTTGAAGCCTTGAACTATCTTATTATATGGGATAGCCGTACCCAGCCTATCAAAACCTGTTCCTGGAATGCACATCCCATTCCGGCTGTGTATACAAGATTTGGCTGTTTGTACTGAATTAACTACTTGTTTTTTGTTTTTTTGTTTTTCAATGTAGACACAAAAGTAGAAACTAAATCCTTATCTAAACTCACTGTACCAGAAATACAGTTTTAGAGAAAAAATAGGCATTAGTTATAATGTAGTGTGACACATTTGACACACAGATGAGGGCAGCAATGCCTGAAGATGTTAAGTAATTTTAAAGTTCTATCTCAACATAATGACAGAGAAAGTACGAGAAAAGTATCTTCTGCTTTCCAGCATGAAATTTTTTTCACCGTTGAAGTATTGTTATATAGAGCACAGCTATCGTCAAGGCATCTCCATGTGGTCACAAGTCACTGAAGGCTCTGCCTTATTTACACAAACACGATCTGGTCCTCCAAGTGTCTTTCCCCTTTGCATTGACTTATAACATCTGCATCTTGGACCACATGATACTTGCTGCAGTGTTGAATGTTGCTTCTTTAGCCATATTTGTAGCAATAATCATGTTCCAGATGTAAACAAAAAACTAGCTAGACACTTCACTGCATTCAAGGGCATAGGATTCTGGAAAAAGCTTCTATAAAACTGGATACCAAAGCCAGCACCTCCAGGTGTAGCCTCTTTGTCATCCAAGGGCTTGGAAGTCCCCAAACCAGCACCCACGCCTGGAAATGGCTTTGAACCTGGGAGGATGGATTAATGGAATATCAGGGATCCAGTGAGGTATCAGAAAAGTTCTGTGACTTACAACTATTCCATTTCCTTCTGGGGGCTTCATGTTTTTCTCTTAGCAAATGAGAATAATTACCCTTTCCATCCAGCCCTGTATTCTGAGAATACTTTTGCTGAGCTCATATCTCTGTTTCCTGTTTGTTTAAGGATTTACTCCTGTCCCAGAACATCTCTGCCTGGAAATGCAATGCAGAGTAATCTCTATATGAATGTATGTGAATGATTGCATTAGTGAAGGCGACTGAGGTCAATCTAAGTAATGGTAACAGAACAGTAGTTGTAATAGTAATAGCCAAAAATCAACACAATAATCACCAATTGTTCGACAGGGTCTGTATGCTAAACTATCACATTCCTCATAAGGACCTAAGAACTGACAAAAGGCAAAGTGATATGTTACTCCAAGGCATCAGGATTAGGTTCAGCTATGTACAAAGGTAAATCCAAGTTAGCCATGGCCTAAACACATAACATTTTCTTATTTCGTATACTATGGTCAGAGATCAGCAATCAGGGGCTTAGATGAGTTTCACAAAGTTGTAAGCAACTCGACTCACTACAACTTTTGGTTTCACTATTCTACTATGGTGAAATTCTGTAAAGTACAAAATAGCTACTAGAGCTTCAGCTACTATATCCACATTCCAGCCAGGAGGAAGAATGAAGGACAGCAAATTTTACTCGGTATTTTTACTTTTTTGGAAACTAGTCTTGTGACCAAAAATCTCTCTAAGAGTTGTTGAGAAAGAATCCAAGTTGACATATACTTGACTAACATTTGGGGACTTTAGTGAGGTATAGATAGCAGAGTCTGCCTTGCCATCTGAAATTTTACTGATGACAGACATTGACAGGAAGCATCACAAGGCCAGAATATGGAGATTTTCAGCAATGTGAGATGAAAACACTTCTTTGAAGAGAAAACAGTCTATGATAAAACCAGAGATCTGCCAGCCTGAAAGCTGCCCACTCTATTACTTCATTGAAGATGTTTGCCATCGAATCATGTAGGCAAGAACTGGCTGAATCCCAGTGAGGGATTATGGCACTGTGAATCAGTAAATTATTACATTGTATAAGCTTTAGTTGCATGCATTCTTTTCTAATCTTGGATGTATACCCATGATTGTGACTCAAAGCTTATACAGGGTATCACCTCTAAGCATGAAATGTCCTTCCTCACATACTCTTGTTGTCTCCTACCCAGAAGTCCTCAAACTGAAATACTCTATTACTACAAACATCAATCAACCCCATCCAGAACCAAATATTCAGTAATGGACACATAGGTAAGGAAGCATGCAGGAATAAACAACAGCTTAATTTTGATCTAACAAGTAAATCAAGACCCATTGTCACTTTTCTGGGAGGGTAAGTTCCCAGAATATTGTTGCTGTATGGACTTTTGCACTACTTACTCCCAAAACATCAACCTCAGGCTGTGTTTCCAGACATTTATTTCCAGACTAGCTGCATCAGAATTGCCTATGGTGCTTTGGGAAACAGATTCTTAGACACCAAAAGAAACATATTAAGAATGAATGGGCAGTAAGGAGATACAGGACCAGAAGATTCTATTTTATACTTGAAAATATTGGGGAAAACATGTAAATCAAAGAACCAAAGAATGGTTAAAAATAAATACCTACAGATAGCTTTTAGTTCAGAAGATAGCTAAACATGAGTAATAGTCTGAGTAATGTGAAATGGTTAGCTTGGTGTTGTGGTACTGAGCAGAGAGATTGGAGTAATAGGCCAGGGTACATTTCTTACTTCTTTGTGAGAGCTTCATCGAATATTCCCTCCCCCTTTATTTTGTCATGGTACTAGAATATCATGCTTTTAAAAACTGCTTTTATTTATCTGACAACCAACATATTTCTCCAATTCCTCTTTGATCATTAATCAAATATTTTATGGTGTATGGTATGATACAGCACGATAGTACATTTATATTTCAGCTTGAGATAGCTTTAATAAATCATAAGGATGGACATATTATGTTGGTAGTTGTATAAATTATGCAAATTTTCTCTATACCAGAAATCAAAAAAATATATGGAAATAGAACAAAATTTTTAAAAAGAAAATCTAAGTGAGCAATTATTTTTCCTAGACAATCGGCACATATATTTGACTACTATTTACCAACAAATGAAAATTTTACAACAAATTGTAACTTAAAGGAGTCATGAAAAATGTACACATCTTGCTTCAGTTTCCTCTTTTTATGCCAGCTATTTGTGTTCCTGATTACAGAGAAAGATACAATGCTTTGGATGTATGATTCAGTCAACAAATTTTACTAGGTTCTGTTAATGAGCTAAACATTGTGCTATATTCTGAACACAAGGAAGTAGGACATGGCTTAACTGAATGAACAGGGAAAAAAAACTCTAAATAAATAATGATGAAACTTTTTTTGGGGCTACAATAAAGTAATGGGTAAAGCGCAGTGTGCGCAGGAGAAAAAAAAGGAATAACTGTGCCTGAGAGCATTTAGAAAAACTAATCAGAGGATTGGAGTGTGGTCTGAAAAAAATTCAGCTGGTGTTAATCAGAAGGAGAGGGAGCAAGGACATGTAAGAGGGGATGGCAGGGGCATTGGGTATATGCAGGAACAAGGTGTACTTGGTGGGCTAAACATTTGTTTTGACTAGATTTTAAGCTGCAAGGGAGACCTATACTTCCGGAAAAAAAATGAGTTTTAAAGGACAGAAATTATCCTTTAGCCTGAAAAAACTAAAAGAAAGGACAAAATATATAAAGAAACCCACTATTTTTATGGCGCTAAACATAAGGCAACAAAGTACACCGATGCCTGAGAGACCTAAAACAAATGTGGTGAGATTCAATGTTGCAATTTATAATCCCAGACTGTGGTGCTGTGGTGGAGTCCCTCCCTAAGGCACGTGGTGGAGGCCTTCTCAGAATAAAAGCAGGCAATGAGCAACCTGACCCAAGCAACTCCTATGCACGTATGCATAACTCTGACACCACTCTGTAACTTGGACTGTGTCTAATTAGACTATATGTGTCACCATACATGGGAAACAAAGAGGTGGAAATTGCATAAAAGGCTACACCCCACTGTGCTTGGGGCTCAGCCTTTCGGGGGGGGGTCTTAGCCCGCGACCCCGGGACCAAATGAGTAAAGCTGCTTCCTGGGAAGAAGAGCCTCAGTGTCCCATCTCTCTGCACGAGAATCCTGCTACAGTGCAGGAAGAGCAATCCAAGCAGAGCCCCCACTGGTTCCAGGAATACAAGGGTGGAGCTGACAGTCTGGTGAGACCGAAGAGGCTGGAATACCACAAAGGAGAGAGCTTCATACATAGAGAAATCCTGAGATCTTTAGAGTTCCCTTTGAGGATTCAGCACAGCACTGAACACCCTAGGCATAAGAGTAAATTGTCAGGTTGGTGGTGGGGGGGCGGGGAGGGAGGCAAGGAGAATACTGTAAGGATTAGAGATCATAATTCTGGCACTCACACAGGACTGTGTAATAGTGTTTATTCCCTCTGGCCAGAATGGAAAACCTTGTAATTCTCAGGGCAATGTGTAATCAGACTTATATTGCTTAAACAGTGAGGAAAATTGGTCCTAGACCAAAACCCATTCTCTTAAGTAACAAAGCTTAAAAAAAAGACTCAAAAGGATCAAGCTTTTCCAAGTAACTTGGAAACAAAGAAACAAAGTAAAATCCATATTGCTAGCATCCAATCAGAACTTAGAAGGCATGCAAAGAAGGCAATTATTATCCGTAATGAGGAAAAAAAAAGCAATGAATTGATACTGACTCAGAATTGACTTGGTGATCAAAAAGACTGAAATCTTGCCATTTGCAGCAATGTGGATGGAACCAGAGTATACTATGCTAAGCTAAATAAGTCAGTCAGAGAAAGAAAAATACCATATGATTTCACTCATATGTGGAGTTTAAAAAACAAAACAGATGAACATAGGGGAAGGGAAGGAAAAATAAGATAAAAAGAAAGAGGAAAACCATAAGAGACTCTTAAATGTAGAGAACAAACAGTTGCTGGAGGGCTGTTGGGTGGAGGGATGGGCTAAATGGGTGATGGGCATTAAGGAGGGCACTTGATGGGATGGGCACTGGGTGTTATATGTAAGTGAAGAATCACTTAATTCTACTTCTGAAACCAATACTACACCATATTAACTAACTTGAATTAAAAAAAGAAGAAGAAGAAGAATTGACATTACAAGGAAGAAGACCTTCCTCTGCCCTGTGGTCCTTCTAGCTGGACTTAGAATTAAATTGTTACGAGACAGATTAACAGGAGAAAATCAAATTTAACAGACGTATGCATGGGAATCCACACAGACATGAAATTCCAAAGACAATTACGGCACAAAAGCATTTATGAGCTAAGGAGAGGGGTAAGATCTGAGGATACAAAGAGAAGGAACCATTGGAAGGAAGATGAAAGGCGATCTTTTGAAAAACAAAGATTGTCCTATTATGCAGGTAAGTGTCTTAGGTAAAGTGGAGTCTCTGTTAATAGCTCTCTTCCCTATACCAGCTTTTCTTTCCAACATAAATTTAGGCAGCTATAGGGGAGGTAGAGAGCTTTCTCTACACCTGCTGCATTTTACTTTTAGCTCAAAGTAATCTTTGTGTCAGAGTGGCACATTTTGGGGTGTCTCATCCTGCACCCTTCAACATAGATGATAGGACTAGTAGACAAGGACATTAACTCAGTTATTGTAACTATTTCACATGTTCTAGAAGCTGGAGGAAAGACTGACTCTGTTCAGTTGTGATGTGGAAGGTATAAAAACTTCCAAATTAAAATTCTAGGTCTGAAAGCTACACTATCTGGAATGAAAAATATACTGGCTAGAATTTGCAGTTGAATTGACACAGCAGAAAGAAAAACTAGTGAAACTGGTCATATTAATAGACCCTATCCAAAATAAAGCATAGAGGGAAAAATGTGTTAATAAATAAACAGAGCTTTTAGTGAGCTGTGGGACAACTTCAAGGAGCACACTTGAAAGGAATCAGGGCAAACAGAAAATACATTTTAAGAAATAAAGGCTGAAAAGAAACCAAATTAATAAAAACTATAAAACCACTGATTCAAGAAGCTGTATGAATCCTGATCACAAGATACATGAAGAAAAATACAGTTACATCATAAGATTGCTTTAAATCAACAATTTTATATATATATATATATATGTATATATATATATATATATATATATTTATAAAAAATCTTTAAAACAGCCAGAGAGGGGGAAAAACACATTTATATACAAAGGGACAAAGATGAGGGTGAGAACATATTTCATATTTCTCATTAAAAACACTATGAGCTAGAAGATAGTGGAGCAACATGTTTAAAGTATGGAAAGGTTAAAAAAAAAAGCTAACAAACAAAATTAAAAAAACAAAACAAAACTGTCAATCTAAGGATATATTTTTACCCAGGGGAGAAAAATAGACATTCTAAAACATTCAAAAACTGAAAAAAATTAGCATGCCTGCACAACAAGAATGCACCAGCAAGTCCTTCAAACAGAAGCAAAATTAAAGCAGACACAGTTCTAGATCGACACAAAGGAATAGACAGCACTGGAGACTATAACAACATTCACCAATGAAGTTTTTTCTTATTACTAAAATCTACTTGAGACAGCCAGCTGTGTAAAGTATAAATGGCTATAATATACTGGGTCCTATATATGTTGAAATAAAATACATGACAATAAGAGCACCATAGTTGGGAGGGCAAAAAATATATTGATTGATGTAGGAAAGAGTGTAATATCATGTGAAGGGGGATTGTGATAAAGTATGTGTGTATACTATAAGTCTTAAAGCAACTACTAAAATAATACAACAGGGAATTATAATGGATAGACCAACAAAGGCAATAAAATGAGATTAAAAAGTATGTTTAAAAAAAAAGCAGAAAAAGATAAACAAGTGAATAAACCACAGGTATAAAAAATAGAAAACGGGCACCTGGGTGGCTTAGTCGGTTAAGTGTCTGACTTCGGCTCAGGTCATGATCTTGTGGTTTGTGGGTTTGAGCCCCGCGTGGGCTCTGTGCTGACAGCTCAGAGACAGGAGCCTGCTTCGGATTCTGTGTCTTCCTCTCTCTTTGCCCCTCCTCTGCTCATGCTCTGTCTCTCAACAATAAATAAAGGTTTTAAAATTTTTTTAAATAAAAAAAACTAGAAAGCATAATTCCATTGCATGTTATTCTGGAAAAATCTATTTTAAATAAAAAGGTACCTATAAGTTTATGTTAATAACTAAAACCTAACTTGAAACTCAAGTGCCCATCAATAAATGAATGAGGCAAAATATGATACATCCATATGATGGAATATTATTCAGCAAAGAAACAAATTTTGTTTAAATGTTTATTTATTTTGAGAGAAAGAGAGAAAGAGAGAGCATGCACATGTGTAATCAGGGGAGGGACAGAGAGAGAGAGAGAGAAATTCAAGCAGGCTCTGTGCTGTCAACACAGTGTCTGATGCAGGGCTCGATCCCATGAACCATGAGATCACGACCTGAGTTGAAATCAAGAGAGTTCAATGCTTAACCAACTGAGCCACCCAGGCACTCCACAAGAACAAATTTTTGATGCACACAAGAATAGCAATGAATCTTAAAATTGTTTGGTAAAAGAACCCAAGCAAAGTGTATGATGTCAGTTTTATAAAATTCTGGAAAGGTCAATGCATCTATAATGATTGACATTGGGCCAGTTATTAGAGACAGAAAAGTGGAGGAAAAAGAGAGGGAGAGGGAAACTTTTGAGGGTGATGGATATGTTCCTTATTTTGATTATAACAATAGCTGAGCAGGTGCATACATAAATCAAAAATCATCAATTGTTATACTTAAAATTGTGCAGTTTATTGTATGTCATTTATACCTCAGTACAGCTTCTTTTTAAAAGAAGATGGAGATAAACCTAAAGGTGTAGACTGTGGAAAGATTGTGAAGGAACCTTGAATACTTTGGAGTTTTAGTTTTATTCTTTAGGTCATATATTTCAAACTGGGAAGGCAAGTAGGCCTGGCTCTAGGCACCCCATTGTTGTTTTAATTGGATTAGCATTGCCTTTTACATATAGTGATAAGATTGTTTTCAATAAGAAATTCTGCAGTTACAAAAGCAGTTGTGAAAGCGATTACCTTGTTAATGGGGGTGAGCACAGCCAACATTGCATGAATTTGAGAATGGTGGCAGTCTATTTTCTCCATTTCTTCTTTTTCTACTATTTGCTCCATAATTCTTTACTAAGACAACCAGGAAAAATAAATCTCAAGGGCTCTGCTCCCTTAAACATTATTCCTTATTCTTTTAAAGGAAATTGATCTTTTAATTTATGTTTTTATTATTCCTAAGACTTGTGAGGGCTCAGTCATTTGATTTTTTTTCTTACCTTGATGTCCACCAGAGTGTCTATCTATGCAAGTATTACACAGAGATGTTTTAATAAATTGAATAAAATTAAATTTATCATCCTAGAGAAGGGAATACATCATTATAAATTCATCCTGAGATTAAATACTATATATTATATTTTTTTAAATGTTTTAAGTTTATTTATTTGAGCGAGCAAGGGAAGGGCAGAGAGAGGTAAAGAGAGAATCCCAAGCACAGAGTCCAATGAGGGGCTCAAACTCATGAATTGTGAGATCATGACCTGAGATGAAAGCAAGAGTCTGAAACCGACTGAGCCTAATACAGTATATACATGTGCCCCACTATATATTATTTTTTTTAAAAGAATAGATGTGCTTAGAGTGGGCTGGAGATATATAGAGTGAGGGATAAATGAAATAGAAAGGGTAGAAAAAAGTATAGAATTAACTTATGTTCTTATCAAATTTGTCAAATGTTAACCCTATTTTCAATTATTTTCCATTTCATAGAAGGTAGAGAAGAAATTAAATTTTTTTGCACTGTAATAATATCCAAATCTCATTATATTAACACATTTAACCCACACAATAGTCTTTTAATCTATCCCTTATTAGTCTTCCTTCAGAGATAACTAACTTGAAACTTTAAGCAGTAAATATATTTACCAAAGATCATAAAGCCAGAAAAATAGGCTGGGTTAGGATATGAGCTTACATGTACATAATTTCTTCTTTCTTCTAGATCAACATTTGCAAAAGTTGGTTTCCTGGGTCATTGCTAACTAGATAATTACAATGAGTTTCCTGCAATAAGGGTTGCACTTTTAAATTAGTTTGGGGGGGGGAAGCTGAAAAGTAAATTGGGTGTTTGCATATTAAAGGCTCAGTTCACTCCTAAAGAAAAAGAAACCTGCTTATACTTGTTTAACTCAGCACTCCATAAACTTATTTGATAACAGTGTCCTTTATAAGACATCATTTAATATAGGATGGATTATTCATTTTCTGCAGCACACAGTTTGAGAAATATTGGTACTGTAATATTTCAGCATATACGTTTGTAAATCACCCATATAAACAGTTGGGTACTTAATGTTCCAAATGACAAGATAATTGGTATTACTTATGTGTAAGTGAAGCTCAAACTACTAATTTTAAGGTATAGAACTTTCGAACTTTTGAAAAACACTCCTAAATCATTTCTTCTTAAACCAGGAGAAAATACATCACAGAGCATAAATAAGGTAACATTTCCAGTAGAAAGAAGTGATTAAGAGAAGCCAACAGTTACTAAGAAGTCAAACCAAACACAATAAAAATGTTGTAGAGCATTTAGGATATTTCAATGGCATAGCAATGGTCTGAATGGAGATTTTAAGGGAAGTGAAGCAGTAGAGACAATGAACAATACATTTGCCAAGTCTGAAAGGGAAAAACAGGTGGTCCAAGAAGGATTTCATTTCTAAGATGGGAAGATTTAGGGATGTCTATTAACAGAAAAAGGGTCCAGCAGAGAGGTAAAGATTAGACATAGAAGATTTAGGGATGCCTGGGTGGCTCGGTCAGTGGAGTGCTTGCTCTTGATTTTGGCTCAGGTCATGATCTCTCAGTTCGTAAGATTGAGCCCCACATTGTGTTCTGTAATGACAGCTTGAAGCCTGCTTGGGATTCTCTCTCTCCTTCTCTCTCTGCCCCTCCCCTGTTCATGCTCTCTCTTTCTCTTAAAATAAATGAATGAACATGAAAAAAAAGCTTCAAGATGTAGAAGATTAAAAAAAAAAAACTCTAGTAAAGGTCAAGAATGAGTTGAATGTAAATTGGATGAATCCACACATGGCTGGGAGATTATACATGAAAACATGATTTTTGGAGAACTATTTAGCAAAAAAAAGCAAAAATCCAATATTGATCACACTTCTGTTTGATAATTTATCCTAAAGAAGTAATTCAATGGACTGAGGTTCTTGCACAAATGACTTTGTCACATTGTAATTTACAATAACTGAATATACATTCTTTAATTTCCAAGTGATTTTTTGATAAAGAGTGAATTACTCAACTGTGTTTTTGTACTTTGTTTAATGCACAATTTATTGGCATTAAGTAGTACTAAACAATCAACATTTTATTTTATTTTTTTTAATTTTTTTTTCAACGTTTTTTATTTATTTTTGGGACAGAGAGAGACAGAGCATGAACGGGGGAGGGGCAGAGAGAGAGGGAGACACAGAATCGGAAACAGGCTCCAGGCTCCGAGCCATCAGCCCAGAGCCTGACGCGGGGCTCGAACTCACGGACTGCGAGACTGTGACCTGGCTGAAGTCGGACGCCCAACCGACTGCGCCACCCAGGCGCCCCTAAACAATCAACATTTTAGATACCTTAAATACTCAATTATATTCAAACTAGAAATATGATTATATACTATTCAGAAGCTAACATCATGGATTTAAATTAGATATTTTATCCTTTCATTCTTTAATTCTGATTGTTATTGTCATTTTATTATTTTTTTAAATGTTTATTTTTGAGACAAAGAGACAGAGCTTCAGTGTGGGAGGGGCAGAGAGCGAGGGAGACACAGAATCCGAAGCAGGTTCCAGGCTCTGAGCTGTCAGCACAGAGCCTGACGCAGGGCTCGAACCCATAAACCGTGAGATCATGACCTTAGCCGAAGTCGGACGCTTAACGGACTGAGCCACCCAGGCGCCCCTGTTATTCTCATTTTAATTCTTACTTATGTCTTTACAGATCTGTCCTGACAAAGCACAATAACTTTACCCATTTATCCTCATCCTAGGAATTCAAGTTAAAAATATAGCCATCTCATATCTGCGAAGGTTATAGGATCTAGATGATCTGTCTATTCTTTATCAGAAGAGGGCATTCCAACCACATTTGGTCATAAACTACTTGGGCTGAGTTCGGTGGCCATTAAGCCAATAGTTTTACCTTCTTACATGGGATTTGCTGCCTTTTTTATATTAAAGTTCACCTTCATCTTTTGAAATCTGATGTTCTACATCGAAATGTTTGTTTTTAAGTTTTACATGGCCAAAAGTACCTAATCTTTGGTTCTGTCATTATGATATATGGACCTAGCTTATAGGTGTAATTGGAAATTTGTGTACGTCTTATCAGTATCTCATTATAATTAGTAGGGTCATCTGGAGGTTTTATGTACATGGAGATGAAGGATACAGTCTGCATTGTTAGTACTTTCCTTAGGCCAGTTGGCTAATCCATCATTTTGGAACATATAGTTAACCACCCTCTCTCAGTGTGGTTATTGATTGCGAATATCAATTCCTCCTCCATTATCCCCTCCCCAACAATAAAAATAGTCTTTACCCCCTCACCATGATTTGTCTGCCTAGGAAACATTTACAAATAATCTATTCAGCTAATTCTACGCATACATTATTGTGGATCCCAGCCAGGATTCTAGCTTTTCAAGATGTATTTTACATACTAAATTTCATCTGAAGTAATGCTTAATCCCAAACAATGATATAATGGATGAAAATTTTAAGTAGAAGGAAATCTTTTTGGGCAGGAAACATTTTTAATCTGAAATCATGCCATAACAACAATAACCTACTGTATGTGTATGTAATCAAAATAATGATCATTATTTATGGGGAAAAAGTAAAGCAAAAAAATATTGTATTCGAACTGTAGACTTGTCCTCTATTTTCTTAATTTTGAATAAAGAGTTACATCAGGAAATTGACTGACTAGGTTTGACTTTGTTTTTGTTTTAACTGATAAATGTTGTGATAAGTTTTACAAGACCATGAAATTGTATTGTTGCCAAATGGCATGCTTATGCAAATTCTCCAGAAGCCTTTTTTCTAATGATAATTATAGTTTCCATGTCGTAAGTACCTATTATGTGGCAGGCACTGTGGATAGACTATCTAATTAATTTTTCAGACAACCCCATGAGAAAGGTATTACTATCCCCACATGCAGATGAGAAAACTGAAGATAAGAGAGGTTAAGTAATTTGAAAAAGGTCATTCAGCTAAGTGCCAAAGCCAATATTAAAAGGAAGGTACCTTTGAGTTCAAAGTTGGTAGGGTTGCTTTCTTATATTTTTCTGCCTCTGTATTTTTAATTTTTTTTCTGTCTTTTAAGTCAAAGAGAGATAGGAAGAGGATATGAAGATGAGCATTTTAGCTTTTGGAGATACTTAAAGGCTAGAGTAAAACACATACGCACACACATACGTACTCTAAATGTTGAATTGAAAATATATGCATATCTTTTCTATGTGTTTGTGTATGTGTTTATGTATCGACATACATGTGTGGATAAAAATTATTAAATGTTGGATTTTTAAATGATGATAGCTACTTTGAATCAACCATTAAAATATTTACAGCTGAATCTAGGTGTTTACTTGACTATATACTGTTTTGCTTGGACAAAAGTAGATATCTCACAATGCCACAAGAGTGTTTAATGTTTCACTAAAGAAACTAATATATTTTTGAAACAGTGTTGCAGAATTTTATTTTTGATTATAGATCTGTCTGATATTCAGAAACCTTTTTCAGTGTTCTCACTTTGTTCTTTGTTGTAACAAGATTTCATAAAAAACATATGCTTTACAAAGTGCTGATTAGATCAAGTTGGGTGAAATGGGTAACACCTCAGAAGACAGTACCATATTAGACATCAAAATAACTTCAAAAATTTGGAAAAGTCGCCATAAACAAACAGAATAAAATGATGTTTGCTGACGAGGAAGTAAAAAACAAGAAAAATAAACTGAAAATCATGTATGATTAGTTACTTGTGCCTCTACAGCAGGAAAAATAAGTCCTCAAGATGCCGCTAATGTAATGTGGCCACTACAAAAGTGTGTGCAGACCTTGTGCATATTAACAAGGGCATTTGGGGTGCAGGGTGAAGGTAGTGTCCTTGCAATCTCAGTTACCTGTCAGAGATGACCTCTTCCTAGCTCCTGGTGATGATTGTACTGACACCAACACAGGACTCTCCACTGTGAAAATTCCATGGAAACACAGTTCAGCAGAATATCATTACTTCTCTCCATTATTAGCAAATGGAATTTGAAATTATTTTATGATTCTAACCTTGGTGGCTGAAAAAAAAGAAAGGAAACAGAAAGCTCTCTTTTGCCATCATGTAAATGTTAGTAATCATATTAATGATGCTAATAGTAGCCACACTTAATACAAACATTATTCATTACAAAATAAAAGGATCACCTCAGTAAACTTCAGCTGAGGTTTCGAGAGAGTCATTTCCTAATGTCACAATCTGGTAGGTGTTGGTGTTGGGACTCAACACAGAGGTGTTTGGTCTACAGCGCCTACATTTCAAATTTCTCCTTCTGCCACTCGCTTCTCAAAAAGCTCCTCAAATCCATTCTTTCTGTGGCAGAGAAACTCGAGTTACCTGGCTTCCTTCAGTTAAGATCTTTTGGACCCTGGGGCCCTCTACTGTTCCCAAGTGACTCTCTCCTGCTGCTTTATACTCTCCATCCCAGCTCCCCTGTGTACGTTTTGCCTTCCACTGGTGTCTTCCTCTTATTGGAATACGTCCCTAAAATTGCAGGAGAGATTTGCTTCTGCCCACTAGATTTGTACCCTCCCGCAAAACTGAGGAGGGAAACTATCCCTTCTGCCACTGGGTTTTTCCTCCTTCTTACCATTCTCCTTCATCCTGATACTATCTCACCTTTTCATAAAAAAATATTTTGTCATGGGGCGCCTGGGTGGCTCAGTCGGTTGGGTGTCCGACTTCAGCTCAGGTCACGATCTCGCGGTCCGCGAGTTCGAGCCCCATGTCGGGCTCTGGGCTGATGGCTCGGAGCCTGGAGCCTGCTTCGGATTCTGTGTCTCCCTCTCTCTCTGCCCCTCCCCCGTTCATGCTCTGTCTCTCTCTGTCTCAAAAATAAATAAACGTTAAAAAAAATTAAAAAAAATATTTTGTCTTTTTTTTTCCTGAAATGACTTATTTTAACCAATAAATAAAAGTATATGCTTAAGAAATCAAAGAACCCAAGAATTACATGGAAAACCAAATTCTTGAAGTCTTGGGAAGTGATGGCACTGGATAAAAAATTAAATATAAGATCTAAAGGGCAAAGATACAGAGGGCAAATAAATAAATATGGATGGTGATGGCTGATTCTATTTGCATTGAGGATATGCAGGACATAAAAAGCTAAAATTAATTAGTGCCTGCAGCTTGGCTGGATGCTAGGGAGAAAACCAAAGCTCTTGCCTTCACAGAGTCTGGGAGGATCCAATATCAGTGAGAAGTAATTAGAATAAAGAGTAACAAATACAACAATGGCCAGCAGAGAATAATAATGGTGCCTATGGAGGGATATCTATTCATCCTCAGGGATTATAGGGGAAAATTCCTTTGATAAATGATATTTGAGTCAAATTTTTTGCTGAACAACTTCAAAAACCATGGAGCTGATCCATCTGGCTCACCGATCTCTTAGTTATTTGGCTTCTTCATGACTGATGGTAAAAATACAAAGCTTGAAAAACTGTTGATTGTGATATGAAGAAATTAGAGTAGGAAATATAAAGATTATCAATAATAATTATAATGATGATAATGATAAGGTATTTGAAAGTTCTAACTTCAGTCCAGCATTATCTTTCTGCATGACTCAATAACTACAAATGGCTCTCGAGTTCTATCTGTATAAGAGTAAAAAATTGAATACTCTCTCTAAGGCTGCTTATCCTTCCATTAAGAAAACGGGTTCTGAAAAACCAGAAGGATTTCTCCTCTTCCTCCTCTTCTCTCCTATGCATGACACTTATGCACCACCCTTGATCTCATTACTGGAAACTTCTTTCCCTCTAACATAAGCCTATGGTTCCAAATTGAGATCAATAGCTCAGGCATCTTTTTAATGCTGTAGGTCTGTAGTTCCAATCGCCTCTTCTACATCTCTAAGGCATATCTCCCACAAACTGAGCATGTTCAAAACTGTATGAAATCATTGCTCTGTCCTTAAACCCATTTGATTCATGCCTCTTTCCACTCCCAACACGCCATCAAGGACAGCTATTATTTGTGTTTCTTTTAAACAGCTGTTGATGACTGGCTTTATCCAGTATCACCTTTTTCCCCCTTTAGTTTCACTGGTCTTTCAATTTCATGAACACATCATTGTTATCATTCTTTTTTCCAGGCCCCACAAACATGCTTTTACTCCAAAACTTTTTCTGCCCAAACTATTCCTTACACCTATGAATTCCTATTCAGTCCTCAAGTCTGTTTAGACATCACGTGTCCCAAAAAGTTTTCACTGATACCCAGAGTTTGTATTAGAATTGCATTTCCATCCATTCATTTAAAAATATTTATCAATATCATATATGTTCTAGGTGCTGTTAACTTCTTAATGACTGTCATAAGGACAGCACACAAAAAGGACAGGTCTGGAAAGTAGAAGAATGTCCACAAGACATGCCAAATAAGTATTTGTAGGATGAAGTTAGGTTACCAAGAAATTAGCCAGGCTGAGAAAACAAGTGAGAGCATTTTAAGCAGAGATGACAATATGAGTAAATTACAAAAATATAACATGTTTGAGGGTGGAGAACTGGCTGTGTAGTTTAATAAGCAGCAGATGGGCTTCTTCATGGATAAAGAGAAGTTTATAGCAAGCATACTCTATACTTATCAAGTACATTGATTGAACAAGAGGAAGAGAGTTGGGGCAGTAACTAGAAAGCTATCTGAAAATAAGGAGTGGTACCTTTACATTTTTTTCTGCAAAATTTTGAGAGATATCCAATTTGGAGGGGACTATACATTAAATGCAAGAAAAAGAGGATTTAATTCATGAAGAAAATCACAATTGTGGCAAGAAGGGAAGGAAACTAGAGCCTGGACAGAAGGGCCAGGAACAGAAGAAGGAAAATATTGATGAAACTAGAGGAAAATTAAGGATTTTGTCATTATTTTTATTGGTTGCCTGAAAATAAGGACACAGAAAATTACTTTTTCAGAAATTTCAGTATCTCTATGAAGAAAACATTGTTGTTGGCTAAGAGTTGGAAAGGAAAACATAAGGAGAATGATAAAATTTTGGAATAGCCAAGACAGGAAAGAGAATGAGGCTGGAACTTGAAATAAGTGGAGAAATCTCTATTGTGCCAGTAGATCCTGGAGTGACTCTTTCCACTTTAAACCCCACCACCATATATCAAGAGCTTCCTGGCGGTAATACAGATGTTTCAGTGGTGGGACCATCCAATCAATTTCAAAAGATACCTTTATCAGAGCCCATAACTGTTCGCCTTAGTCCTTTCTCTGAAAACCTTGCCTTTCTCTTATGCGACACTGCTCTTATAAATCCCCTGGGAAGAGATCTACTTTCTAAATTAGGAGATGTTGAATTGGTCTCTCAAAATCTGACTCCTAGATTAGATTTACAAGAAACTCCATTAGCCAATCCAGATTTAGTAATCTATATTGATGGCTCTTATGCCAAAAATTCTGAAGGGAAATATCAAGCTGCACGTACTGTAACTACTAAATGTGAATTATGAGAAAATTTAACACAGCTCAGCCTGCAGAATTATTTGCCATCACTCAAGCATGTGAATTAGCAAAAGGCAAAGCTCCAAGTATTTACACTGACAGCAGGTATGCTTTCAGAGTGGTCTGTGACTTTGGTACACTCTGGAAACAGAAAGGATTTTAAACACCAAATGGTACACCTCTAAAAAAAAAAAATGAATCTCAGGTTGCTGATCTCCTCTGTGCACTGCTATTACCTTCACAAAATGCTACAATTAAAATTGAGGCTCGTACCCACCGGTCAGACCCCGAATATCAGGGAAATGCTATGGCTGACTTTCATGAGAAGGCTGCTATTCAAGAAATTCTTGATGTGTCAAAATTCTGTAATTTAACTGAACTTCATAAGGGGTTCCTGGGTGGCTCAGTTGGTTAAGCATTCGACTTTGGTTCAGGTCATGATCTCATGGTTCATGGGTTTGAGCCCCGTGTCAGGTTCTGTGCTGACAGCTCAGAGCCTGGAACCTGCTTGGGATTCTGCATCTCCCTCTGCCCCTCCTCTGTCCCTCCTCTGTCCTTGCTCTGTCTCTGTCTCTTTCTCTCTATCTCTCTCAAAAATAACTAAACATTAAAAAATATAACTGAACTTCATAAGATAGATCAGGTTCCTTCTGACAACTTGTGTAACAGATGAAAAATTGTGTCAGATATTGAAAAACAAAATGGCACCAAGAAGGATGCAGAATGAAAAAAAAAAAAGGCCAAATGGCTGTCTGTTGCTTCCTGAATCTCTCGAATTGCCACTCTTATGAGCATTTCACAAGACAACCCACCATGGAATTAACAATATGACTCAAATTATAAAAATATTGGTGAGATGATTGTTTTAAACTGGCACAACAGGTTTATAATCAACATTTAACCTGTCAGCTACAAACCACAAATAAAAGTATGAAAGCAACTCCAGGGGTTGCTCTCTTACCATCAGAACCATTTGAACATTTGCCATTGGAATTCATTCAGTTGCCTCCCAATAGAAGATATCGGCATGTACTTGTAATGGTGTGTCTGTTTTCTAGATGGATAGAAGCTTTCCCTGTCAGAAAGCTGATGCTGCTACTGTAGCAAAGAAATTATTAGAAAATGTTTTCCCACTATGGGGAACTCTAGGCAAAATTTCAAGTGTTCAATGAACTCACGTTACTGAACAGGACATAAAACAGTTCAACAGGGTTATTCAGACATTGTGGCACTATCATTGTCCCTGTCATCTTCAGTCTTCAGGGAAAGCTGAACATACTAATGGTATTTTGAAACTGAAATTAGCAAAACTGATTGAAAACACTGAATTATCATGGCCTAAAATGCTCCTGTTACCCCTTATGACTTTAAGGTCAACACCTTTTGGGAAACATGCACTGACACTGTATGAAATCATCACTGGGTGACCCTTGCCATTGACAATAGAACCCCCTACATAACCTGCCTTTGTGAATTCTGATATGACCCAATACTGTAAAGCACTAATACAATATTCAAAAGTTTATTTTAAACAGGTCAAGGAGGCTTTCAGAGATCCTCCACCTGTTGGGGACTTTATACCCTGCACACTGGAACCTGGAGACTAGCTGCTCTGGAAAAGACATCAGTGAAAAATAGCACTTGAGCCTTGATGGGAAGGGCCCTACCAGGTGTTTTTCTTTGTTTGTTTGCTTGTTTTTTACTTGTCACACAGAAGTTAAATTACAGGGATCATATGACCTTGTCCATGTCTCTCAATTAAACAGAGCTTCCTTGGACACTGGACTTGCCACCTCACAGGTGACTTGACATTAAAAAAAAAAAGTTTTCCCCTGAATCAAACAATAGCACAATTCAGACAGCATCTGCCTAAGATCATGGAACAAGATTCTGCAGAATTCTTCTTTCATTTCTAGGACTGAATTTTATAAAAATTATTGTGTTATTATCGTTATGCCAAGTAACTCAAAATGTTTAAACTTATGTTTCTCTTTTCATTAAGAATTCTTTACATCTAGACTGAACACTCACTGAAGTCCACCATTCAATGAATAGTTTTTTTACCAGTCAAAATGATAGTTGGTCATTTAAATGTTCAAGAAGACTCCCAATTAATATTATAGCCAGCTCCTAAACATGTTTGGATGACTAATTCAGGAATATGGCTTTCTGGAAAGGTCTATTGTACTTCTCCTGGCCATTCAACTTTATGGCTGACTAATCTGGTATTGGAAAGAAGCCTTAGAGGTCAAGGCATGGACAATAACCACTGTCAACTTCATTGCTGGTAACCTGTCCCTGTAGAGAACCTTAATGGTACTGAACCTGATTTGGGGCATGTTCCAGACTCACTCTGTAATCAAACACTTTGGTTTGACTCAGATAAAAGAGACCAGATTCCTATATATAATGACACAGATTTACAGTTAGATAATGATAAAACATTTAATTAAACTGTCTAAGAAATTACTGAAGCTGTACACTGGTTCAGTGAAAAAAAAAAAAAACAGTAGGTAAATACAATGTCTCCATAATGCCTCCGATATATAAAGTAAATAACAGTTTCAATTACTGGAGAGACCAATACTCAGGGTATGTTTAGAAAAAAAAAAACAACAATCACTTATCAACAATATGATACATGGACTGATTAACCAAATTGATAGAAATGTTGTTTTTTAATTTTGTCCCAGTTCACATTTAAACCACAGCTATTTAAAAGGGGAGTGTGCTGATGCCTACATGACAAAGAATAACCATGATGTCTACCTTTCCTGGATTGGTGGGTCATGGGATCCACCCTAACCCTCTCTCTTGACAATACGGGTTTATTAAAAAACAAAAACAAAAGAAACAAAACACAAACAAACAGAACTGAGAAACCAAAAAAAAAAAAAAAAAAAAAAAAAAACCAACAATACTGGGTTATTGATCCTTGGGAGTAAGATATCCAAAGTTCTCCTACCCAAATGGACCCTGTAGTTTAGATTATCTTGCACACCAGATGACTAAGAGATGACTCCTTGAATGCTGGCTAGATTCTAAATTTTGGATTACTTGTACATACAGTGACTCCTCGCAAGTGAGAGTCTCATGAGCTTCCAAATCCTGGTATTCAAAAAAGCTCTGGTCTCCCTACGTTTGTCAGAAGGCTTTTTCTTCATTTAGGAGTTAATGAATTAGAAAAAAAACGCCTATTATTATTTTTCTAACTATTGAAAAAAAACTTTAATGATACCCTCAATACTCTTCAAGCAGTACACACTCAAAGAAATGGTTTATCTTCAGTGGTACTGTGACACAGGAGAGTCCTTGATATCCTTACTGCTCAACAAAGAGATACCTGTGCAATAATTGGTGAAAAATGTTTCTATGTTGACAAATCAGGAATTGTTACTCAAAATCTAAAGGACCTTAAAGACCAGAGAAAAATTTTTCATCAGATAAGTGATACCTCTTCCAAAGACTGGTTCATTTTGTTAAGCCTTGGCTCCTGATAATCTCTGGTCTGGGAAATTTTTTTAATCCTTGGTGAGTGCTCTCCTTATACTCATTGTATTAACCTCTCCAGTGCTTTGTGTACTCTGGAGGGTTTTAAATGCCTGTCGGTAGCCACTTCCACACCAGATGGTATCTATCCATAAGGACCAGGCAACTGCATGAAGTCCGCATTAACTACACAAATGATGAAGATGGTGACTACATGGCCCTCCAGTCTGGGCCTCCGACTGATCAGATGGAAACAGCTAATATGTCAGTCTTCAGCCTGACCACATCAAGTATGGCAACTGAGAACAATGCTACCGGTTGATCATGCACTCAGCCTGCTGAGAACTTGACCAAAAGGGGAAAATTGTTAAAATTAAATACAAACGAAGAGCACACTTAAACATTTCCTAAGCAGACAAAACCAGTTAATCAGACAAGTGAAGCTTAATTTAGCTTATTTTGCAAGACAAATGAAGTTAACTTGACCTGGGTCTCTTCTTGCTTATGCCTCTGAAACATAAGCGTTGTAACTTAAATAGTCCCCCAAAATTGATATGAAGTAACCACTAACCAATTCCCTTTCAATTTAGAAAATTCTAATATTGTAACCAATTGCTGTAAAAAATAAACTCTCACTGCCTTCACACTATAAAAGCTGCCTTATAACAATATACCTGTGAGCCTCAACCATGTTTTGGTTTGCATGCTCCCAGTCTGCCAACTGTCATTTTGGTGTGTACACAATAAACTTGCACTAATTGCTGCTTATGTGATTCGTTGGTTTTGTTTCTGTCTATTATGAACTTTGGACAGGGAATAATAAATTCCCTGAGTTTAGGACTCAGAAAATAGATGATTACAAATGATTCCTAAGTTTCTCTTCCATCATCACTTTTGTTATTGGCAGGGCTTTTACAGTCTTCTGTGGTCTATTTTAGTGATTGGTGCAAATGGAAACTATACAAATGCTTTCATAGAAGTCTGAGCTAAATTAAAGCTAACACATGCATGATCAAAAAGGAGAGTTAATGCGAAAAGTGTAGTGTAGATTCCATCTATCTTCCTTTCTAAAAGTGGCAGAAAGTACTATAAGGTAATGCATTTGTGGTCAGAATTCTATTAGTCCATTAAACATGAGTCATAGTTTTCTTTCAGCACATCTTAATTTTCAACCCAAATATTTTTCTGAAAGCTAGGTATGTGTTTTGAAGAAAATGAAGTTTGTTTTATTCATGGTTGGGAGATTTACATGTACTATATGATTGACACAGAAAGAAATATTATGTTGAACAATTTTATGGCAGACATGCCCAAGGCAATTCAGATGGGAGAATTAATAACAATGCAAGCAAAAGAAATTCCTTATTAAAATTTTGTTAAATGGGAGTATAATTCATTAAAGATTATATCATTATAAAAATCCATCATGCCAGTGGGGACTTCTATGGCCTTGCTTGGTAAATTTTACATGATTTTTATGTCCTGAAATTGTGTAAAGTTAAACTTACTTGTGCCCTCAAATGTTAAGATTTTTTATGGAGCACCAAAATAACTAACACAAAGTCTTATAACCATGTTGAATTCCTCAGGCATTCTAACATTTCAAAGAAAAAAAATAAAATCATATTCAAAGTTCTTTACAAAGCATTCCTCTGATAATAAGATGAACGTATTTGCACTAGGAAGTTTGGAATATAAATGCAACCTCTTGATTTCAATTGTAGTTTCTCCTATATCTTAATATGCATGTTTTTCCATAGTTGACATCTTACCAAATGTAGCAAATATGAATTTTACATTCATGGGAACTCAAGTGTGAAATAATTGTATATATATATTTTTTATTTCTTTCTAACAGACTTTCACTTCTAACTCTAGCCTCTATTCTGCCTGATGACAGAAAGTTTATATAGTTATTTCAGGCTGATACTTGGTCCCTTTTGGGTAAGACAAGTCAATTTCTTTTTCAATAGGCTAGCATCTAACTTCCCTTGGCCCTCCAAACTATTGGTTTGGTGAGAACTAGGGAGGGTGTCCATATTCTCTCTGGAAAACTATTAAGATATAACCTATTCCGTGTTAGGTCTTGTTTCACAAGGGGAGAGAGATTCTATGAATTTTATAATATAGTACATCATACCCATTCCATTTTAAACTGAATAGGAAAAACAACTCATTGCTTCTCGATCCCAGTTCAAGAGACTTTCCATAAGATGGCCCCAGATACATACAAAGTGGTACTCTAGTAAGCCTTGTCCACTGTATTCTTCCTTGTTCGAAGGTAAGACGGTAATATGGAGGTAATATGGAGACATTGCTAGTAATTGATCCCCTCCTTTAACTTCAGATGGTGCATGCTACATACAGACAATAGCCTCAGGTATGCTGTCCCTGAGAGTTTCAGCCTGAATAGCTAGCTACCTTCTACTTTCTGATTACAAAACTTAAAATTTTGGCCACTTCATTGGGGATACATATCTTCTTTATGGAATCATTCTGGTATTTCTAGCTATCTATCTTCTTGGCCCAGTTTCATGTCTTTACTTCTTTCTACCACTTTAAGGCTCCTTCTTCTCCAGCCCAGAAGTTGATCAAGTCTGAAATGAGGAATTTGAGTTTTTCCATTATTTACTATTAATTGCACAAAATCTACATTTGGCTTCCTTCAGGGTTTAGCTACTTTCATTTTTAAAATACTCATGGTATCAATTCAAAAATCACAGCTTTCAAAAAAATGTGACCCTGCTATATCTGTAAAGACTATTTTATGTTAGCTTTTGAGATATTGCATGCTTTTAATTCAATGAGAGAATAAGCTCAAGAAATGGGTTTTGATAGTGAAGGTACAATGAGGTCATTTGGGTAGAAACAAAAATAGCAGTTAGTATTTTCAATATATATTAAGCATATGTAAGATTTCACATCTGCTTTTCCTCGCTTGACATTATAAGATGAAAAATCCCTCATATTATTATCATGTCTCTTTAAATACATTCGTAAGATATTTTTGAAATAATAACTGAATCAGGCACCCCTTTTGCACCACTTCATATTCTTTCTGCCTCAACTGCACTTGTTTCCCAAATGTAAGGGTTCTAATAAAGTTTATAAAAGCACAAACTCACAGTGCCTCACATGATGCTCTCACCCTGTGCCTGCCATTCTCAGGCTTCTCTATTTATGATAATGACAGACTCTACTTGGCACTCATGATAGGAGTGGACATAGTACAATATCGAAGCTGGATTGCCCACCAATGCAGTGGCAATGAGGACTTAATTGCTGGTGGTCAGTGAGGTTGTGATAAGCTTTGACATGTAGTGACATCATAATTACTGTGCTTTTGCCTGAGGTTAATTACGATGGCTTGCAGGTGACAGAGGAAGCATCATGAAAGGTAACCGTGGTGATTAAATGATATGGAGACAGTGGCATTTATAAATTGTGCTCTATGCTTATGACTGCATTAGAATATGATGGTCAGGAAAGCCAACTACTAAGGTAAGATATTCTGTGAAAAAGGGCAATTTGGAAGGAGACACTTCCAAATTGCCTCATTTCTTGCAGGCACAGGCCAAACTGCTTAAAACTGAACCCATTATTTACAAAGCTACAAAGAGCCTCAAAAGAAACTTAATATATAGCCTTGAAAAACCTCCAATGTCTAAGTCAGGGCTCTAATGGAAGGGGAAAAAAGTAGATCCAGGAGATTTCGATCCTTCATATAGGACTATTTGACTGGCTGAGCCCAAAACTCATGTGCTCTTCAAATCATCTGAACCTCTCAAGCCAGGAAGAACACTTCACCTTGAGTGACCTCTCTTCTCCCAAAGGCATGACCTCACTGGAGACTTTTTGTTCTGCTCAGATTCTACATTTCTACCCCTAGTGTTTCTGGTTTCATGACAAGGGTAAGGTCTTTGCAGAATCAGAGCTCTGAGAGAAAGAGCCCACATGTTGAAGGAATTTCAGGACCTAACTAAAATGTATCATCAGTAACCCTGTAAATACATTTGGGATTGGATCACGAGGCCGTTGCACCACGAGACAAAGAATTTAAGGCCTGACAGAAGTTTTATGAATGTGGGAGCATATAAACAGGATTCAGAATCTAGAGGTCTGGCATGGAGACCTAAATTGGTCTTAATGTATTTTTGAATGGCTCTCTGAAACCTTGGAGGGACAATGAACCATGGTGAATTAGGAGAGAGATCCAGATATTTTTGGCAAATTATAAGGTGTACAGGAAGTCTAAAAAATATAAGAATATTAGAATTGAGGGTGCCTGGCTGGCTCAGTTGGTAGAGCATGCAACTCTTGATCTCGGGGTCATGAGTTCAAGCTCCATATTGGGCATAGAGCTTATGTTAAAAAATAAAGCATATCAGAATTGATTTTTTATGAAAGATCCCATTTGAATAGGCACCATATGAATATGTTCTCTTGTGAGGATTCAGAATATATCCCTGGAGAAATCCAGTATCGAGTATACTAATGGAGGGAATGGAGGAGCTGGCATTTTTGAGAAGCACAGTGGTAACTGACCTTGGTAACCTGGAGTTACCTATAGTAGAGGGTAGAAAGCAAAAACAAAAACACCTTAGCATCCCTATCACTTAACTATCAGAGACAAAGGATCCATGATTGCTATAATAGGCATTAAAGCCACAATGACAATCAGTGCCTACATCCACACAGATCTGCGGCAGTGGCTAATAGATCATGGTATTACTAGGGTCAAGATAGATGAAAGACCAAATAGTTGGTACTCAACTTGTCTAATAAAATACAACTGATAGCTGGTGAGTAGAGGTTGATGTCAGTTTCTATAATGGACAATTGAAGCCCCTCACTAGTTCATTGTCACAGAGTCCTTGAAGCAAAAAGCAGTAAATTCAGAAAGTGACGTGAGGCTTAGGGTAAGATCAGAGTAAGGTTTCACTGGGTAAAGGAAAATGTCTGGATTATTTAATAACAGGAACAGATTCTGAGCTGACACTGAGAAATAATATAGGTTATGATTAATGCTTCTTGTATGGCTACTAAATAATAATGTGTTAGCAGAAATATTCTTTAACAACAAAAACACTATTGAATTTAGTTATTTAGTCAACGGTGACAATTTGATTGGTACTATCAATATATGTCACGTCCTTTCAAATGAACAAAATACCAAGAAGCACTGGTATAAAGATTACAGAGTTTTGTCCAATATGGGATCTACTGAAAACGCTTTAGGCTCAAATACAGATAATTTTTTGAATTGAACATACTCAGCACTTTAAATTCATCTAGCTGGAACTTTAAGTATGATTTTATTTATGTTAAAATGAAATACTTGCTTCATTTCAGTACAGAGATTAATGTGTTTTCAGTTCAATTATTTTTCTATGTAGAAAAGATTATACATATTATCTACCTACATAACACTGTTTAATATATGATAGACTACCACCTAAATGCAATGCATATATGGTATTATACATACAGTGTTATAAATACAGATTAGACATTCTCATCACATTACCCATCTTTTAAAAGTCTCAGTATAACAAGATTTGCTCTAGAGCTACATCGAAAATTTCATGCAGATAGACTATGATAATTAAGACAGATACATTTCAAAAGAGATTCATAATGAAGTTATTAGAAAGACAAACAAGAGGATTTTAGGCACAAAAAGTCAACAACATATTTTATCTAGTATATAATATGTTGTTAGATAGATGCTAGATATGAGCAGTGGAAGAAATGTTCTGAGGAAACTTCATCCCTTGACCTGAAAAATTAGAGTCCCATGTCCTGGAAGGGGGAAGGGTAGAGTAGGCACTAAATTAGATATAAGCTGGAGGCAAGGATGGTGATAAATGGGTATCACCTTAGAATCCAGAGAGCACAACATCCTTGTGGCTTCCAAGACATGAGGGCTGACAGACCAAGAGCACAGTGGCAGAGTACGCAGTCTCCTCTTTCACCTCTTGCCCCAGGGTAACCCCTAGACTCATTGTAATGGATTTGCATGGGGGTTATTACCCACCCTCCATGGAGGAAGGTGGCCATGATGGTTCCGGTATAAACTTTGTAGAGCCAAAAACTCTCCCTCCCCACCTGTGGGAGGAGTGCCCCCAAATGATTGGAAGCAGCCTCCATTAGAGACCACTCTGTCTGTGACACAAGACCCTGCTCACGTAAAAGGAAAGAATCCTCTGGGGCTGTCTGCTCTCCCACCTTGTGGGAAAAATTTTTTTTTTAATATTTTTATTTATTTTTGAGCAAGAGAGAGAGACAGAGCATGAGCAGGGGAGGGGCATAGAGAGAGGGAGACACAGAATCTGAAGCAGGCTCCAAGCTCTGAGTGGTCAGCACAGAGCCTGACATGGGGCTCAAACTTGTGGAACATGAGATCATGACCTGAGCTGAAGTCACACTTAGCTCACTGAGCCACGCAGGTGGCCCTGTACTGTCTTTAATAAAACTCTTTTAACTTTGGGGAGCAATCTCTAACTCCTTACTGCGTGAGTGCCAAGAGCGAAGGCACACCCTTTTTGCGCTGACATGTTTACGTAATAATTTTATTTTTCCTTTGAAAATATCTCCTTCAGTAGCAATATTTTTACTTATTAAAAACAAACAAGTTTTAAATAGATAGGTGTTTATACAGCTTTAACTTAAGATTGTATAATTAATCATGTCGTTGAGAGTATCAGAAATTTAAAAATAATAGTTTCTAAAAGTTACAAGTATCAATACATTCTTTAGCTCAGATGGAAGACATAAAGGCGTTTTTCCTCTTTGCTTAATTTAACTTATTTCTTAAAACACTTATTTTGATATTTTACTTTGTTTATTATTTTAAAAACTCAAGTTCATCACTGCAAGCAGTAATAACATTTTGAGAAAGGAATTAACAATTTAACACTTTTAGCTCCTCTTACTACAAAGTAGTTTTTCCATAGAGATGTACATGCAACTTTGCCAACATAGTACATTCCTCAATTCCATAGGCTTTCCCTTGAATCTACTAGTTTCCTAAAATGGAACATGGGCAATGCTTTCGAAGACAAATAGTTCTTTTCCCAAATGGCCCCAAGATGAATTTTGTGAATTAATCATTCAGTAAACAAATATTTACTCACCATCTTCTAAGTATTAGAAAAGCAACTTAGAGTGTAACAGACCAAACTGCTGATTTCAAGAAGTTCATATGTCTCTTAAATAATCTATTAAGACACAGTACTGGGGCTCCTGGGTGGATCAGTCTGTGGAGCGTATGACTTCGGGCTCAGATCATGATCTCACGGTTCAGTTTGTGAGTTTGAGCCCCATGTTGGACTCTGTGCTGACAGCTCAGAGCCTGGAGCCTGCTTTGGATTCTGTGTCTCCCTGCTCTCTCTGACCCTCCCCTGCTTGCACTCTGTCTCTCTCTCTCTCTCAAAAATAAATAAACACTAAAAAAATTTTTAAAGACATAGTGCTACGTACAGATATATGCTAATAAAAGAAAAAATGTAATGTGAGAGAGGGTGACTTGAGTCGCTGCTCTAAAAAGAACAATTACAAATGTCCTGAAAGGTGAGACCACTCCATGTGTTTAAGCACAGAAAAGCCAGGGTGGAGTACAGTGAATGAGAGACCGGGGAGAGAGGTGAGAGAGATACTCTTCACCAATAACACTTTGGGTTTTATTTTAAGTATGATGAAGATCGGCTGGGGAGTTTTAAATTGAAGGGTGGCATGATAAATTCAATCTACAGAAAGAGCAGAGGGACTAGAAGAGGGGAAATAAGAGTCATTAGCTCTCTTTGCATTTCATTAAGCCTTAAATGCTAGTTAGTTATCTAACTGTCTTAGTCTGTTCAGGCTCCTACACCAAAATAACAACAGGGTAGCTTATCAACAGCATAAATTTATGTCCCACAGTTTTGGAAGTTGAAAGTCTAAGCTCAGAGCACCAGCATTGCCTGGTGAGGGGTCCCTTCCAGGTTACAGACTTTTCCTTGTGTTCTCACGCAGTAGAAGGGGCAAGGGACTTTCCTTGGGCCTTTTTAATAAGGATACTAATCCCATTTCCTTAAGATCTAATCACCTCCCAAAGGCTCCACCTCCTGATATCCTCACTTTGGGCATCAGTTGTTGTTTTGTTTTGTTTTTTAAATTCATTTATTTATTTTGAGAGAGAGAGAGCAGGGAGGGGTGTAGGGAGGGAGACAGAGAATCCCAAGCAGGCTCCACATTGTTAGCACAGAGCCTGACTGCTGGGCTTGATGTCATGAACCGTGAGATCATGACCTGAGCTGAAACCAAGAGTCGGACTTTTAACCCACCAAGCCACTCCGGCGCCCCTTGGACATTAGGTTTTAACATATAAATTTTGGGAGGACACAAACATCCAGACCATTGCATACTAGAAATGTTCAAATGGTAGGACTAACCTATGGAGAATAATATAACTGATTAGTAAAAATGGAGCAAAAGGTCATGATTAATTAGTAGTGGTAAGTGCTCCTGAACCAATTGCATTTTGCTCAGAAAATATTATCAGTGAAGCTTTGACCTGAAAGTCCCATAAGACTCTCTGAACACTTTACTTAGTTCTAACTGTGGAGAACAAAGAGCCTCAAGGCATTTCATATTTGTGCTTTGCTTGTGAATAAAAATTATACTCACCTCTAAGTGTATTGAATGCCCAACAGAACTTCCCCAAAGATATGGAACATAATGTAAGTGGTGAAGCCAGATAATAAGGTTGTGAACCAGATTCTTTACAAACCAAGGCTCCAAGAAATTGAATAACTCTCTTTGGTCCTAGGGAAATGCTGATACATTATGAGAGGAGTCTGAAGGATATTTAATGTACTTACTCTTGTTATGGAAATCCTTGACAAATTTTGAAAGCCAATATTTTTTGAAAATTGTATAGACGAATAAAAGATTGGTAAAAATATTATACAGATTTATATTTGAAATGAAAAATCAGAAGCCATAGTTGCATATTTCTAAAATATGGATAATGACAGCAGTATTTTAAATCAAGTAACAGAAAACAACAAATATACCCTGGTCCCCACACCCCATCAAATATTTATAGAAATTAATCATAGAAAAGTAGATTTGATATGTTTTGATCATCCCTAGAATTTATCATGTCATTAAATTGATTTCAACATATTTAATTCATGCAATATCATATATATGAAGGAAATTAAAAAAAAGATATGCTTTCTTAATTGATGGCATTAAGCTGAAGGGTATTTTGAACTCTACAATGGTAAGCAGTTCCAAATCAGAGCACTCTATAGTAAAAATGTGCTGTTGATGCCCATTTGTATGCCTGTTTTGTTGGCTTCATAAGGTGTTTCTCTTGAATTTACAATTGCCAACTTACTTATTTATAACTTTTCCACGCCTTTTAAAGCAATATGCTACCCCATGAGGTTTGCTGTTTTTAAGCGCAGGTAGATTAAATGTTAAATTAGTCCATCACTAACTATAAAAGAGAATCATACTCACAGTACACGATGTCTTAAGGTCAAAAGCCAGGCACTATGAGACATTTTCAGAAAGATGAGAAACTTTTTCTGTTTATGTTAAAGCTCTTGGGTATCATTTCATATATTCTACAGGTTTCAATAAAGATGGTGTGTGAGTTACCTGTATGGGTTACCTGTGTGAGTTACTGAAGTAAACATTTTTTTTTTTTTTATGATTTGATACAAAGATCTTTCTTACGGTTTATCTGTAGTTCTATGTTTACCATTCTTATGCCATTGTGAATCTATATATCCTTTATTTCATCACTCCCTTGGTGCTGCAGCTTATTTTTCAAGTTAAATAAAAACACTAGCAAAGAAACAAAGAAAGTGCTGTAATCTTCTGACCCTCATGCTGACAGTTCCATATATTTTGAAGTAAATAAAGATATGGAATCAGGATTATGAAACAAGCATGCACTTCAGAGAGATGTTTCATAAATTTATTGCTTGACTGTGTAGCACAACTGTCATAGTTTTTGATGGACAAGGACATATATCTGGAAAATGAAACAAAGATAGTGGCTCACTGTAATTCAAAGATAATAACTACCAGAAGATACAATTGTTCAGCAAATGTGAGATTATTGGTTTCCTAGGGATTTATTAATTTGATGTATTTTAATCCGTGCCTGCTGTAAAAGAAGAATATTGTCACTCAGATGATGGGGTCTCACTCATTTTGTAAATCGTTCTGATCATCTTTTTCATTTATATCTAGAATTCATCTGCAGTCGGAAAAGGCCTCTGCCACACAGCAGTCAGTCACCTACAATGAATGTAAGAGCCCACGTCCAGGCTTCAAATGTCACCACATTGCCATCTTACTGTGAATGACTGAAATTTACTTCCCGTTGTTAGTGGTGCTGAAAATTGCCATGGGTTTCTACAGTGTATAATGTATTGTCTAAACCGAAAACATTTCCCAGATTGAATTGACCTTTTAGAAAACAGCACTTTCATCCTCAAAATGCAGGACTGTTGCAATATTTTATTTAAAAAGGTTATTTAGTTATAAAACTTGGAGAAAGGATAAGGAATTAGAACTGAGTCTATCTCTCCATATAATGTATTGCTGTGAAAAACCACAAAACAAAGACCACTGATTGCTGACCCACCCAAATGCTACTGAGAATAGTGCACTGGGAAAACCACATATTTCCTGTACCAACAGAAAAAAGCAATATAAGGAGTGAATGCCTTTTTTATTCGGTACTTTTAATTAGTTCGTCATTTTGTTATCAAAGGGGGAGTGGAACACTGTCAAGCCTGTTGGACTACTCTAAACAGAACACAAGTCTTAGAAAACTTATCCACAAAGCAGGGTACTTCCTCATGGTCCTAACGTGAGAGAGAGGGAGAGACAGAGAGACAGAGGGGCAGAGAGAGACAGAGAGAGAGAGAGAAGGCATAATAAAAAACACATAGGAAGAACTATTAAGAATGTGTCAAAAACAATTATTTCAGGGCGCCTGGGTGGCGCAGTCGGTTAAGCGTCCGACTTCAGCCAGGTCACGATCTCGCGGTCCGTGAGTTCGAGCCCCGCGTCGGGCTCTGGGCTGATGGCTCAGAGCCTGGAGCCTGTTTCCAATTCTGTGTCTCCCTCTCTCTCTGCCCCTCCCCCGTTCATGCTCTGTCTCTCTCTGTCCCAAAAATAAATAAACGTTGAAAAAAAAAAAAAAAACAATTATTTCACTAGATGGACAAATAAGTAAAGAAGTTTGGCTAACCCAAGTAATTTAAATGAATCCAATTGTATGTGGTTTCCAAAAGAATTTTTAAAATATTTTAAATTCACTGAATATTTTAATATTGTTTAACTTGTTTTAACAAGTTAAACTATTATTAAATGCCTTTGAATATTCAGAGGATACTTGAGAACTTCTTAGTACTTTAGTACATTTTAATAAACTTTTGATATTTTATAAACATTTTATAAACATAATGTACTTAGTACATTTTTATAAACATAACTGATATTGATCATCATAGTGCTAAAATTCCATTGTATTTCATTAGAGTTTCGATTTCAATCTTTTCAAAAGAATGAAAACACTCCCCTGCCTCATTCTTTGGATTGCATTTTGTTTGATCCTGTGCCCTACGGTGTCATGAATGCATTTGCATGACTATTAGGACTCTGGCTGTTATCCCTTTAGAGGCAAGAGTACACAATACCAATGCAAAATTGGTTGTAATGCATATTGTTGGATGTTTTTTGGAGGTCATATTACAATATCTTTTTTTTTAAGTTTACTTGTTTATTTTTTTTGGGGGGGGGAGGGGCAAAGAGAAGGAGAAAATCCCAACCAGGCCCTGCACTGTCAGCATGGAGCCCGATTCGGGCCTTGAACTCAGAACCGTGAGATCATGACCTGAACCAAAATCAAGAGTGGGAGGCTTAACCGACTGAGCCACCCGGGGGGGGCCCTGGAAGTCATATTACAATATCTATCTAAATTCAATTGGATATATCATTTGAGATAGGCCTTCCACTTATCGAGATTTATTCTATGGAAGTATTCACATGCAAAAAAGATTTGTGTACTAATGAGTTTATTGTAGCACCATATGATTTTAATGATACCTTCGTGCTATTTAATACTATGGAGCCATTACAAAATAATCAGGTAGATTTATGGATGTTTACATAAAATATTTCTAAGATATATCCTAAAAATATGTATTAAGATATATTTTACATCCATTCCATGGAATACCACTCAGCAATAAGGAGGAATGAACTACTGATGTACACCACAACGTGGAGGAATCTTAAAATAAGTAGCTGAGTGAAAGAAGCCAGGCAAAAAAGAGCGTATACAGCATGATTCATTTGTAGAAATGTACGGAAATGTTAATCATTAACATTTATAATGAAAGAAAGTAGAGCAGCAGTTCTGTAGGGTAGTGGGTTGAGGGATTGTAAAGGTTACAAGAAAACTTTTGAGGCTGGTAGAGATGTTCATTTTCCTGATTGTGGTGTGCACATAGGTTAAGACTGATCAAATTGTACTCTCTAAATGTGTGTGACCTATTGTACTTCAATTAAACCTCAGTAAGACTGAAAGCACAATCACATTAAGAAACCTAACACTTTAGGATGTTTAGCTGTAGATGCTTTCCCAGCTCCATTCCAGGAGAGGAGTCTTTGTCACTAAGGAAGCATATACGAAGGAATCTATTGGGTTTGGAAAATCGTATCATGAACCTTATGCATCCTTTAGTTAACTAGAAACTATAAATGATGGTTCAAAGCTTGCCTGATAAAATGCATATAGTCAGATCTTGGTGGTAGGAGAGTTACTTATTTAGATCTATGGCTTACTCAGCCGCACAAGATAGGTTATCCTACATTGCTGTAGGAGAGCATGAACATGAATGGGATCTTACTTGGGAAAGCAAGCCCTTAGCTGGAATAGATGGTGTCAATAGTCCTTTTATCAAATGGGGCGGATGTGGTTAGATTATAAAATAGCTTCATAAGTCCCATCAAAGAAATATTTGAATTTGATTATTGTTTGATGAGGCGCCTGAGTTCCCTAGATGTATTTACTAACTATAGATCCTATCTTTCTAATACTATCAAACTATTCTGTGGCTTTCAAACTTTTTTTTTAAAGCAATAGACCCTTTAATCAAGTG
The DNA here is from genome assembly GCF_022079265.1 of Lynx rufus. NCBI lineage: Eukaryota > Metazoa > Chordata > Mammalia > Carnivora > Felidae > Lynx > Lynx rufus. The sequence goes on along the minus strand of NW_025814823.1, from coordinate 31,597,362 downwards.
AAATCTCATTCAAAAGATTCACCTCAACCACTGCCTCTGCAATAGATAAATGCAGAATCTTATGACCATATGTTTATTTTTAAGGTTATATTTTTAATCCTTATAATGAATAATACAACTAGAGAATAATGGCCACATAGGGCCACAGAGGGTTCACGGACTATTGTTGCTGATATGTCAGTCATTTCTATATCTTGTTTGAATTGCAGTTTTGAGAAAGCTGATTCATAGAGATAAGTAGTTTCCAATGGTATTTTTTTTATCAGCACTCATTGAAAACTGAATATATTTTTCAATTAAACTGGTCTAGATGCTTGAGAAAATAGTAACACATGCTTGCTTCTAAGTAATTAAATCACTAATACCAAACAACTGATTTCATTATTTACCAGAAAAGTCAGACAAAAAGCACCAAAAATTTACAATCATTCTTAAAATTATCCAATATGAGTGACACAATTCAATGGGCTGTACTTTTACGTGTTATTGCACAACTTTTACTCCATGGTAAGCACACGTAAAGCAGACACAGCTGAGCCTTGCTTAACATTTAACAGTGGTGCATGCATGTTGTAACTGTATTTTTACTTATATAATATTATGAGTTTATTCAAAAAAACCTATTGAAATTGAGAAAGAAAAAAAAAGTTGGATCAGAACAGAGTGACAAACTCAATAACCAGCAAAGCAACAAGAAGTTCGAATACACTAATCCAGATGGTAGAAAAGCTGTGGTAGACAGAATTCTAAGATAACCTCCAATAATCCATGCCCTTGTATAATCTCCTTTCCTGAGTATAGATAGAAACTTTCAATTACTTTTAACCAATAGAATATAGCAAAGATAATGGGCTATCAGTGTCACGCTTATGATACATCAAAGTGAAAAGGTTACAGGATATGAGTGGATATCTTTGTGGATATGAGTAATGTCTGACTAATTGACTTTAAGGCAATCAAAAAATTATCCTTGGTGGGCCTGACCCAATCAGGTGAAGAGATCAGAATGCAGACTCTCCTGACAGTTTTGAAGAAAAAAGCCATCATAAGATATCCATCAGCAAGGACTAAGTTCTGCTAACAGCACATGAACTTGGAAGATGATCTTGAGTGTCACATGAAACCCTAGCCCCATCAGCACTTTGAATTCTAACAAGACCAGAGGGCCATTTGAGCCTTGCTCAGACTCCTGATCTACAGATGTTGTGTGATGATATGATAGGTTTAAACTACAAAACATGTAGTAATTTGTTTTCCATCCAGCAATAGAAAAAATACGTATGTAGACACTGAAATATAGATATTCATAGATACAGGTATCAAATATGGGCTTATGCCAAAAAAAATTTCCTTTTTGCAAAGAGAATAATAGTACATGTTTATGTATATATCCATATAAATCTAATATAATGGTCCTCCAACATATTGCTAGAAGAATAAAAATTCTTATAAATTTATAGGATGAGAGATTACATTATTAGATTACTAAAATGACCAGAAAAACCTCCTTTGGAGGATGATTGACAAAGCCAGTTGTGTGATATTTAATTTGCATTATAATCAGTGCTTTTTTACAGAGTTTCAATGAAACTTATAACTCATTCTGTGTATGTATTCTCATAAATTCTCTTTTTCCCATTCTCCCCCTCCCTGAAACATATACACACACATATGCATGCACACACACATACACGTGCACACACACACACATTAATTAAATCTTTAGAGGAAAGTGTGAGATAGATGATGATGATGATGATGATGATGATGATGATTCGCTCCAATTTTTTTTTTCAGTCACAGAGTTGAATCACTGACATTTAGGCAACTGCCTGAGATCACAGAACATGGAATAGCTGGTATTTAAAGCCAATCAAATACCATATGATCTCACTATATGTGGAATTCAAGAAACAAAACAAACCAGCAAAGGGGAAAAAGAGAGAGAGAGAGAGAGAGAGAGAGGCAAACCAAGAAGCTGACTCTTAACTATACAGAACACACTGATGGTTACCAGAGGGGAGGGTCCGGAGGTGGGGGGGGGATAGGTGACGGGGATTAGGGAGTGCACTTGCTGAGGGAGCACCAAATGTCTTATGGAAGTGTTGAATCACTATATTGTACACGTGAAACTAACATCACACTGTTAACTAACTGGAGTTTAAATAAACAGTAAAATACTACTACTACTACTACTAATAATAATAATAATAAAGCCAAACATTCTGCCTTCAAAGTAAAATAAATTTTATGATTCATACTATTTTTACCTTCTGAATAAACATTTAAAATGTTGAAGAATTTGAAAGTTAATTGTGTTAATTGTGTTCTAACACATTTAATAAAGTGGATGATGGTGAGTACAATTGTTTTAGTCTAAACTTACATTGTAAACTCTAAAGAGTCTGATTTTCTTGACTCCCTTTTAAATTCATACTAACTACAAATGATAATTGATATTCTGGCCCAGTGTTGTCTCTCTAGGTTTACACTTGGCAAACACAGAATTAAAGACTTGACTGCAAGAAAAAAGAGCAGAGAATAGATCCCTTGTTGGCCTAACACTTGATCTATACTTAATTTTATACTTAAATTTGCTATGCCCCTCAAAAAAAACATACTGCCCAAAGCACCCCTCGTCGTAAAAGCTTTTCAATAGAATTTAGTGGTCCCTAAAAGTCAGCAAATGAAAGCATTAAGACCACCCATGCTTCTCCAATAACATGCTGTTCTTTTAGCCTTTTCCCTATATTGAGGTTGTTTGAAACTGAACCACATAAAACACCAAATGTCATCATGGTGGATACAGAAAGAGAGAGAGAGAAATTAAAATGATCTATTATAAGATCATTTAAAAGCTCTTGTATGGCAAGGGACAGAATATCACTGTCCCTTGACATACAAGATGTGAGAGAGAGGAGTAAGAGAGTTACATCTCCAATTATGTCATTCTATTCTATTCCAGTACTCAAATCCTAAGCCTGTCCTTATTTCTGGATACAAGTGAAGGAATTTCTGCATACAATTTTCACAGAGGACATGATAGGTTTTTGAAAAGATTCCATGATATGATAGGTTTGGAAGTCTTTTTTCCTAAATAATTATTTCCTAAATAAATGAAATCACATGGTGGGAAATAATCATATCCAAAGCACTTTAGAAATCAAAAGGCACATCAGAGAACACGATTAATTAACTCTTTCAAGCCATTAGTTACCCTGTCACTGTTGAAGTGTTCCAAACAGCATAATCATCTACTCATGTTTCCTTTAGGGACTTGAAAATCAGAGAAGCATTAGTAAATTGAAAGGAAAACAAATTGATAATGATGAAGTACAGCACAAAAAAAAAATGATGAAATGTTAAAAACTAGAGGGCAGTTTCTGTTTTATTCCATACACACAAAAAGGAATTTAAAGTGAAAATTCTAAGTGTTTGGAATCACACTTGACATCTCTTTTACTTCACAAGATGCTATTGTATGTTATATTGTTCAAGACTGCTTATATGCAAAAATCTTTTAAGTACATCTTTGTTAGGCACACTGTTTTGGGTGTTGATGCTTTTATGAGTGTAGATGTTATCTCTCAACAATTTTAAAGCTTTCTAAGGGCAGGGAAAATGGTCTCTGTATCTGTGGTTATCCCAGTACCCTGCACAGGGCTTTGCATACAGAGAAGCTTAATCATTAAGTATGTACCTGTTATTGGCTGGCTTACGTTTATCTTCTATATCCATTTGACCTTCCATAGGCACAACATCTGATAACTGGCCTAGCACCTTTATGTTTCAGGAAATTTCAATCCTTAGTTTACAGTTCCATCAACTCATAAAAAAGCATTCACATTAAACCAGAACGAGGTATGAACACTTGAATCCTTCCAGTATGCACTCTCGTGCTTCTGGAGAAATGCTTCTAATCTAAGCTTCTCCAGCAGAGCCCAGGACTCATGTCCAACACCAGCAATATACCCTCTTCCAGACTGTCATGCTCTGCAGTTACCATTAATTTATTTCAAGGTTAGACAATCATTACTGCTGCAGACAAAAAGGTGCCCATCTTACCGGATAAAAAAACCTTCTAACTTAATGTAAAGAGTGTGTTTATATTACTGACAAAAAATAATTTCCATTAATGCATCATTTTAAGTTGTTTTAATATTTTTATTTCAAAATTACAGAAATCATTTAAAAAGGAATACACACTATCGAATAACTGCAAAGTTAGAAAAATTTTCATAAAGACCACTACCTTTTTCTACTTTATTTCAGTCTCCTTTTAAATTAGGAGTACGCTAAATCTTGAAGAGAGAAGTGCAGGATGAATATCATTCTGCCTTTCTAGAACCAGATGTAAATCTCTAAACCATAATATTAAGAAGAAAGCTATTTTATAAAAAGTTTCAGTGGGGCATACCAAAGTAACATTAGTTTTCTAAAATTACAAGGATAAATGGGACAAATTTGCATTTCATACAAGAGACACGAAAAAGCAGGGCATTCTGTTGTCTTTTATTCTTCCCACTTTACCCTGAGATATGCTGGCACTTTATTTATGTATTTATTTAATATTTTTTAAAGCTGAAAGACAGCAGTATGAATAAATTTTAAAAAATACAGCAGCCAATGAATGTTATTATAAGGAAGAATTATTTCTGTTTTCTAGAGCTTTTTAAAAAGGTTAGTTAATATTTACAAAGCAAGAGTTTAATGAATTATAGATAACAGGAGAACAGCAATTTAAGTGAAAAAGACCACCAGTTTAGGAGGAACAAGTTCAAGATGAAGCCTCATTCTAGATCAGATAAATAAGCCCAAAGGTAAGTATTCAAAAAGATTGTTGCCTTCATTCCCTTAGAAAATATTTTAATACTCCTATTATTTTCTAAGTCCCAGCCAATCTCTTTTCTAGTATAACATGAATAAAATTTTTCCTTGCTAATTTTACTTCCATTAAATTAAATGCATTCTATCCTTCCTTTCTGCTTCAAAGAATCATTGACACCTCTATTAGATGATAAAAGAACTAAGTTGTGCTACTCAAATTTTCACCAACTCTTATTTCTCTCTTATTGGAATTGTAAAAACTCAAATGTTTCTAAAGGAGAAAAAAATACAGTACTTATAATATTTTGGCAGATCAACATTACTAGGATCTATTATTATAATTTTACCACTTGGACCATACCTTGTATCATCCTCACTGCTCTATACAGCTCTGAATAAATGTTCTTATCTCATCTGTGCTCTTCTCTACCTGTGACCTACACTGAACTCTCAAATCCCTTATTCTTTCCTAAATTTACATCTGCCTCCTATCCTAATTTTTGACTCTCTCTAGGATGTGGGAAACCTGACAGTAAATCATTTAGCATCCCTTCAGGGGAATCTCAGACAACTCTTAAGGAGTCAGGTGGAGATGTACTGCAATAGAGGAGCAAATAATAATATTTAATAATGTACGACTGGGATAGTAAGATAATATTTGAACATAAAGTGACTGGGGGGGGCAGTCTATCTAAACCATGAATTAACATTTTCCATATCCTCTTCCTGTGTTTATTTGCAGGTTGGCAGAAGCTTCATTATGGAATTGTAGGGGTTTTTTTCTTATTGTTTGATGTAATGTTTTATGAAAACATTACTTTGTAATCAGACTCACAGCTGCATACTATTAATTTATGTAATAAGTAAACATAAGACTATCAAAGCCAAAAATAAATTTATGTATCATATTTAATTGATTTCTTCTGCAACTTACCTATAGCCCTTTAAATTAATAATCCAGATATTAGACCTTCATATCACATTCTAAGACTGAATCAAATGAAGATTTCATTTCACCTCTTTCTCTTACTTCAACATACTCTCTACAAGCCTGTTTCCCAACCTGTGGAATAAGCAAGATAAGATGACAGTTCCCTCTGGAGTGTATCAACACACGCCAGAGCAATAAAAACTCTGATAGCAAAGATTAAGGTTTCTGACCCCAATTGTGGCATCTTAGCTTTTTAGAGAGCCACTGGAGAATGGCTTTGAACCTGCCCTCACTATCTCACTCTCTCTCTCTCGGTGCACACAGCGTTCCACAAACATTTTGAAACTACAAAATCTCTCTTTCAGAATGGAGCTCTAGGGATGATTTAAATCTTTTGACCCACTGGCAAATTTCTCCATCCTGGAGGATTAATTGACCGTTCAATCGATAAAGTTTTGAAGACTTGAGGGAAAGTAACAGATGTCCATATGGAGCACATAGAGAGCATATTAAAGGGAAAAATGTAGGTTCTTATTTAAAAGAGGTTACAATTGAATCATGGAAATAAATGATACATACAATCAGAATAGATATGATCATATTAAGAATTAACCGACTGTTGACATATTCATCAATTTCCTGTTGAATTTAAGATACTACGTTAGGTACAAAGGTGGATTAGGCAGAGAGCCTTCTTCCATGGATCTTTGCATTAGAAATAGGATATGGATAATCATGTATAGGATAGAATATAGTCAAGGCTAAGTGGCATAAAAAAGGTATGAGAGGCACATAGCCAGCTCAGTCAGTAGAGCATGCAACTCTTGATCTCAGGGTCATGAGTTCAATGCCCATGTAGGGTACTTAGTTAAAAAAAAAAGTAAGAATTAGCATCATGGAAGATCACAAGAAAAAATAATTATTTTCACAAAGAAAAAAATCAAGCAAGGCTTCCTAGAGAGAGTAGAATTTGAACAAGACTTGAAGAACTGAAAGAACTTAACTATGGGATATGGATAAAGAAAAGTCCACTCACAAAGAGAAAACCAAAATGTGGTAGGAATAAAAAGGGCTTGAATGCCAAGAGTTTTATCTTAATTCTGCAGAACAGGATTCCCAAAACTGTTGTGTAGAAGAACAATCAATGTCCGTTGAGATGAAAATGGATATTCCCTCACAAATAAATAGAGGATTCTCTAGAAGAATTACATTGTGAAAGATCAAATACTCTGTAGATCAAGAGATCAACAGGGCTAGGGAACATGGAGCGAAAAGTATTATGATGACCACTACGACCACTGACACCACCAACATGGTTGTCCCTCCTAAGCAGAAGCTGAATCCAGTGGGCTGTGAGGGTGAGACACTGCTGGGTTACAAGAAAGAAGCATGAGTGATGCTGTATCTTGGAAAGGTAACCAGCAGTATTTCATATAAAAACCAGAGTAGATTGGGTGATTTTTTTTTTCTAAAATAGAGGCTGCTTGGGGCGCCTGGGTGGCGCAGTCGGTTAAGCGTCCGACTTCAGCCAGGTCACGATCTCGCGGTCCGGGAGTTCGAGCCCCGCGTCAGGCTCTGGGCTGATGGCTCAGAGCCTGGAGCCTGTTTCGGATTTGGTGTCTCCCTCTCTCTCTGCCCCTCCCCCGTTCATGCTCTGTCTCTCTCTGTCCCAAAAATAAATAAATGTTGAAAAAAAAAATTTAAAAATAAATAAATAAATAAATAAAATAGAGGCTGCATCATGTCATTTTTCTGATTAATACTTTGCAGTGGCTTCTCAACTCAGAGTAGACCAAAACCCTTATTCTGACCTTTAAGGGTCTAGGTCTAATTTATACTATCTACTGATCTTTGTCACCTGTTCTTTCTCTCTTTCACTATCTCTCTTTCTCTCAAAAATTCTGCTCCACCCACACTACTCTTTTAACACAGAGAGCACACTTATACTCTGCCCTGCTATTCCTGTTCCAAGCAACACCATCTCTCAGATTTATACATGTCTCACTCCCTCATTTCCCTCAAGTGTCTGCTCTAATTCCCTTTAACTTTATTATAAATAACCACTCCATGGTAACTTTCATCCAACTTTCAATCCTCCTACCCTGCTCAATTTGTATTTACCACTTTTACCACCCTAGACTATGTACTATACATCCATGTACTCTACATTGGTTTATGTATTTGCTGTGTTTCCTCCACTAGACTGGCTGTCCCAAGAAAAAAGAGACAGAGCAACTTATGCATTCCCAGTACCTAGAATAGTGTCAGGCATGTAGTAGTTACTCAATAAATAGGTATAGAAAGAAGCAAATGGAGAGAAAACTAGAGGTGTGGAGACTGGTTAGAAAGTGTTTTGTAATAGTGAATGTGAAAGACTTTAAGGGCTAAAACTTGGGAACAGAGTAGACAGGAGAAATTAACACTTAACTCCAGTTATTTCAGGCATGGATCATAGTGGAAAGGGATGGGCTGTGAAGGCAGGTGGTTTTTGGTTCACATCCTAGACTCCCAACTTAGTAGTTGTGTGGCCATATGCAAAATGCTTCATCTCTCTGCACCTCAATGTTCTCCCCAATGGAAAAGGGAAAATGCCCCCTTTTCAAATTGCTATAAGTGATACAGATATTGAATATTTAAAGTATGGCCTTGGTGATAGCAGTGATATCTTCCAGTGCCACATATTTCAACATATTTTAAAAATAGGATTAGACGGTTTATCTGTATGGAGTCTCCACATGGAGATTTTTTAAATACTATTTTTAAATTAAAAAAATTTTTAAGTTTATTTATTTAATTTTGAGAGAGAGACAGAGAGAGAGAAAGAGAAAGAGAGAGAAAGAGAGAGAGGAGGGCAGAGAGAGAGGGAAAGAGAGAATCCCAAGCAGGCTCCACACTGTCAGCACAGAGCCTGATGTGGGGCTTGAACTCACAAACCGTGAGACCATGACCTGAGTGGAAATCAAGAATTGGATGCTTAACCGACTGAGCCACCCAGAAGCCCCTCCACAGGGAGATTTTGAGCTGTGCAAAATAATGCATACCCTTTATAACTTTTCTATTGTACAATATTCTTAGTATGGCCCTGTTGCCATTTTTCACAAGATACTGAAAATAATGTAATAATAAAAACTCCCATTTCTTGGGGCGCTTGGGTGGCTCAGTTAGTTAAGCATCCAACTTCAGCTCAGGTCATGATCTCACAGTTCTTGAGTTTAAGCCCCACATCAGGCTCTCTGCTGTCAGCAAAGAGCCCACTTTGGATCCTCTGTCCCCCTCTCTCTCTGCCCCTCCCCTGTTTGTATTCTCTCTCTCTCTCCAAAATAAACATTAAAAAAACTCCTCTTATTTCTTGAACATGCATGATCTGATTTTAATACTGACCTAACATTATGAAGTATATTTATATCTAATATGTTTACTATATTAGAAAGCAGGCTCAGAGTGACAAAGTAATTTGTCCATGGTCACACAGCATATAATGAAAGAACTGAAACTCCAATTAAATACTTTTTGGAAAACAAATTCATCTCATGCTGTTCATGCTATTTTCATATACCTACTATGCCACTTTATAGTTCCCAAATTGATAGCATTTCCCCCAAGTGAGGTCTATCTCTGTCTTATAATAAGTTCTCAAAACTACAGCTTTCCCTTTGCTTACCACGTTTTATACCACATACCTAAAATGGTTATTCACGTTGCCTCTTTCTTTGCAGACTTCTAATGACTGCCTACTACACTTTGATCCAAAAATAAATGTTAGATTATGACCTTTGAGTGTTTACTCCAAATTGTCGTTTCTCCTTCTTATTTACCATCTAAGTTTATGACCCTTGACGCACAGCTCTCCAAACGTTTCTGCAGCTCAGAACCAGTGGCTCTCAAAATGCAGACGGGCTTAAGTAAAGAAGCATAAATTAACATAACTGGAAGATTTTTTAACTCAAATTTCCAACCTATTCCTTCACAGATATTCCCAGGCCTCGGGCTTCAAGCATGAGTATTTTGGAAACCTCTCCAGCGACTTGGATATACTCCTCACTGCACACCTCATGGCTAGAAGGGACCATCTGGGAGAGGAAGGTTTTTTAGTTTTCTCCTCAGTATCATCTGTGCCTAGCATGATACCCATGTGGTGGTAGCATGAAAGCAAATGATGTCCTCTTTCGCTTGGCAAGAGAGAAACAGAAGAGAGAGAAAGGAAACAAAGCTCTCACCTGTAAGACAGGAAGACTCATTAATGGATGAATTAGAACTAGACTTGAGTCTAAAAGAAAATTTTATGTGCATATACAACTTCAGAAGGGGGGGATAGTTTTCTAGGAAATAGCACGCACAAAATACATACAGATTGTGATAACTATTCCATAAAGAATAGGGAAGAAATTCATGTGATGGAAAAGTTAACAACACATGTACATTTTATTAATTTAAATAGGCATGTTGGTACCAAGTATAGCTTTTCTGCCATTCCTTTTTCTAGTTCAGATGTAGCATCATGAGATTTGAAGCTGGATGATTCCACATTCTAACTGTTTACAAGTTAAAATACTTTAAAGAAATTCACATTTTTCATGCTACAGTGTATTGATTTCTATCTCAATGAAAGGTAAAACTATTTACTAACTACCTTCTTGCACAAAGCTGATCTTTCTTGTCTTTAGATGATTCTGTATGTTTTGTCTGTCTGAATTGGCTCCCACTCACCTGGTCTCTTACTACAGAATTCAGCAAAGGCTTTACCTCCTCAGTAATTTGCCCCTGATCACTGTACCTTGGATTAAAAGTCTCTTATACTCTAATAGCATCACATTATTTACCCCCATTACACTAAATTATATATTGTATTGCAATTATATATTGTAAAGCAATTGCCAGTTCACTTATGTGCCTCAGCCATTAAGCAATACTCTACTTGAGCTTAAGACATTGTTTTTATTAAATTTGAATCACTCATTTTACTACTCAATGCATAGTACTTTCAATTGCAGGCACCAATTTTGAGGAGAGCTCAGTATCCGTAGTTTAAAAATCAAACCTAAAATCTTGTTGCCATGGGTTAAAGATAATGGGAATCTTGCTGAAGGAAAATTGTGGGAAATTAGTCCCACTCTGTTAAATAGAGATGTGAGAGAGACATCTCTCTGATGTAGCCATCTGGTTTGATAAAGGAGTTGAGAACATTCTTGAATATATTTTTTAGAGATATAAGAAATAGAATATACAAACAAAATTTTAACGTTCATTCTCAATTTCTACTTATATTTTAATGTTAGCTTTTTTTCAAGGAGCTAAATGTTTTTTTTTCTTTTCTTATCATAAAACATACATATTCATCTAAATTTATTCAATGTTTATTAAGAAGATATTATGCAGATCGATTGTGAGAGCGCTCATCTTCAGATGAACAATTCTTCCATGTTACAAGAGGATCCAGAAACTCATGAAACAAATTTATACAAATTATTTGAGATAAAATTTGTCTCAAAAAGAAAATACATTTTTTTCACTTAGTTTAAGAAACAAAACAAGATCAATGAGCCACACGGATACATCATCCTGAGTGTCTCTGAAGGGTGATATGCAAGTTACACACAATGCATTGCTGTTTTTAGGCTTAGTGTTTATTTCTTGACATTTTTCTTTCTGAACAGTTTTAGTTCCCTATTTAATAATACTATTGGAGCCTGTTACAGCATATGGATGTTGAATTAAGTTTGTCTTATTATGGCATCTAATTTGATACAGAGATTTTAAATAAACTTTTATTTATTTTATCAGAGAAAAAGAGGTATAATACAGAGCCTCCCCAGCCACCAAGCCCACCTCCAAGGAAATACTGCGGATTAGTACTCACTTGGTTAAAGTCAATTACAGGGGCAGCAGTTTATATGCAGGAAAGTGCCAAGCTCTAATAAAGGCACTTCCTAGGTATGATAATTATAAAATTAGATGAAAACATTTATTAGGTTCACAGCAAATCCTTTATGAAACAGAAGATACTGGTGCTGAAACACAGCCAGATTTGGTAACAGCATGCAAACAACCTTCAGAGTCAAAAATCATTCAAAAATGTCTAATCCCATAACTGTATCAAAGCTGGCAGGTGCTCACTACACAGAACATTAATTTGGGAGATTTAGAGGGGATTTTAAAGATAACCTTCTGTGCCAAATATGTTAAGAGCAATGTGTCTCAGGATAAAAATACTGAATATTTCATAATCTGTAAGAAGGATGAAGATACAACATGTGAGCGAGAGGATATTTTCAACCCCTGAGTAAATTATACAGTGTTCATTAGGCTTCTCTGTTTATACTGGTGGCGGGGATCTGTGCAAGAGCATGCAAATAAAATCACAATTGTTTCAGTTTGTATATAATAAAATCACAATAATCAGAAGGGTGGATCACAACCTGAAGGTGTTTCGTGTACAACAGTAAAAGCACAGTCCTAAGAAGTAGTAAGGAACATCTTTGATAAGGACTTTGAAGGGCAATGTTGGTAAAATCCTCTGTTCTTGCATCCTGAGTTTCTCGGCAGTGCATTAAGCTGAGTCCTGTCCTAGCAAGCTTCCCAGTGCTGTGCAAGCCAATTTAAGGATCTTATGTGAAGCCTCCAACACTTACCTGTGTCTTCCAGTGAGTTCTGAATCACTACCTTAATCAACTAAAATTCAGCAAGGGACGAGGTTTATAGAAGAGCGAGAATATATACTGAACCAGAATAAATGACCAAAATACATTTGATCTCACAAAGAAATGTCAAAAGTGACATTAATCTGATTTAAAGTTGTAAGACTTTGTGGATCAAAGGGGTAATGATTTTCTAAAATTATATTATCCTTTAATATGTATTCTTGGTTACATGAGCTTGAAAACACCAGATTAAAAACGTCACACAGGAAACCTGCTCAAGAAGGAAGACCTAGGGACAATATAACATTGATTAGTGTTCCATGAAAAAGGAGCTAATAGTTTAGAAAATATGTCACGTTGCTTTTTTTAAATGTGGACAAAATATTGTCTCATCAGAAGGACATTAGAAAGAACATGATTACATAAATCAAAGACATTGATAGAAAAGGTATATATGTAACTTTAGTGCTTATTAATCTTCTAATGTTCCCAAAGTAGACCAAGGTGAGTGAGTGCATCCAAAAAAAGTAATCTTTTTATTTAATCAGGCTAATTTGGACTCACTTCTGTGATGTACAATCAATCATATATAAGGTCTTATTTCTATGTCAGCTTTACTTTCTTCCTTTTAAGCCTACGAAGTTTGATCAATTTCTTCAGCCACGTCTTTGTTAATATTTTCAATTCCATTTTCAATTTCCATTTTTGAACCCACCTAACAAACCAAAGCTGAAGCAATCCAACAGACTGATTTCTTTGTTCCTATACCTGGGCAGTTGAATTCAACTGGAGAAAATCACAAAATCCTCAGAAAATTGCCTCTATAAATTAATGTTCTCTAAGCTCAATAGGACCATTTACCCTGCTCACCAATTCTGTGCTCTGATAAGGTTTTTCTCCATTTTCCATAATATCTAATCAAACCATTTCTTACCTCCTCAAATGCCCTAACCTAATACCTTCCCACTCATTCTCAGCAGAAAATCTTGTCTCCCACTTCGTAGAAATATGAAAACACTCAGATAAGAACTCCTTCAAATTCCTGACACCCCATCTGCAAAAGTGATGATGAATTATAACTAACTTCTTTCTCTCATGATGATAGTAAATGTCTCATTTGACTGAAGCTAACTCCTCCACTTGTTCTCTGGATCTCATAAATGCTACCTCAAGAATTTCATTTGTTATTAGACATTATCCTATTTTCCCCCATAAGTTCTCTCTTTATCTACTTGTGTTTTTTGAGAAATCCTCATGTCTTTTCTATTTGTTTTTATACTTCAAGCCTTCTCTAGTTTTATTTCCCTCTCTATTCCCTGGCATTGCCAAGATTCTTGAAAAAGACATCCAAATCCCTATATCTGCTCCCTCTTTTTCCATTTATTGTTCAGATCATGGCAATATCTATCTCATGTCTTAGTCTTCCACTGAACAAGCTTTCAGAAAGATGATTACTGAATTTTTGTTGCAATGAATTCTGAATTTTCATTTGTTATCCAGGGAGTGTTTAATATTGTAAACCATAACCTCCTCATTGAAACCCCAAATATCCTTAGCTTTCTGAATGTGAAGCTCTTCTGGTTCTTCTCCTATCCCCTTCCTTGATTGCTCCTTCTCAGCCTCCTTACGGATTTGTCTTGGATGAACTCCTCTATTCACATGCCATGCTAACCTGTGTGCTGATGGCTACCTTGACAGAGTCTCTGCACCTGTTACTCATTCAGGCCACCTGACTCACTGAACACACTTGTAGCATGGAGTTCTGTATGCTCCCCTATGAAAAGACAAAAGTGGAATGTCTAGATTCATTTCCAATCAGGGATCTTCATTTCATTATCTCCCACAAAATAAATTTGTATGCAAGCCTGAAGCCTAAGATTCCTCTGGCAGTATGATTAGAGAGATATTTTGTAGTATTTATCTTGTCTTTGTAAGGTTTGAGTGATAAGCAAAAACTTAAATACTGAAGGCAAAAGTTTAAAATACAAGAAAATACAGGAGAATGACTTCATGATCTCCTGTCAGGGAAGATAATTGAAAGATCTGTTTTAAACTAGGAACATACATTTAAACACTTGTAACTGGAAAAAGATAAGTATCTAGAATTTATAAACTTGTTGAATATATAAGCAAAATAGACCTATCAGGCAAAACATAAAAACATCTTTCAGAGAAAAGACAGGGTAAGATTCAATTGAAGTTTTGAAAGATGGAAGAGGTTTTGGAACAGGCAGAATAATCACTCAAAAACACCCATTCATAATCCCTGAAACCTATGAAAATATTACCTCACATGGCAAAAGGCCTTTGCGGATGTGATTAAGTAAAAGATCCGGAAATCAGACATTATTCCGGATTATTCATGTGTACTCAATGTAATCAGAATCCTTAAGAGTGGAAGAGGAAAGCAAAAGAGAGAATCAGAGGAAAGTATGAATCTGGAAAAAAGGCACAGAGGGACACGGGTGCGTTGGCCTAAAAATGGAGCATAGGGAAATGAGCAAAGCAATGCATGTGACCTTTAAGGTCTGGAAAAGGCAAAGGGACAGATTCTCCCCTTGAGCCTCCAGAAGGAACATGATCCTGACAACACCTTGATTTTAGTCCAGTTAAGACCCAGTTTGGGTTTCTAAGATTCAGAGCTTAAAGATAATAAAATCGAATGGTTTTAAGCCAGTAAGTTTGTGGTCATTTATTATAGCAGCAAAAGAAACATCCATCTCTTTAGATCTAAATTACCTTGGGGAACTTCTGGAAAGACAAAGAGAAAAAATTACAACAAATGCTGCTGCCATCACCGTCATCACCACCATCACCACCACCACCACTTAATTTTGCGGTTAGCTATGCAGACATTTTGCAAAAATTGGCCACATAAATTTTGTATTTAAATTCAGAAAATAAATTCATAGGGCCAGACACATTGTTCCTTGTTGACAAATAAGGAAACTCTGATAAGTTAAGAGAATTGTCAATTGTTAGAAGCCACACTGCTGGTTAACTTGTATGTGGCTAAAATTATTTAATAATAAAAATGAATTTTCATTGTGAGATCACTAGAGATATGATGATGTGCTTAATCCGTAATTCATTTATAATAGATACATACATTATTATGCATATACTATGTGCTATAATTAATATTGGCTTGAATATAATTATATATATATAAACATATAATTTTATTGAAGGGCTCCTATATGTTGAGTCAACATTTACATAAAAAATTAATCACAGGTAAAAATTCCTCAAAAAGATGGGTCCTAAGTAAAATTCTCAATTAACTCTATAGGACTAGTCTTCAAACTAGAACCACTGTAGTAAGAGGAAAAGAGGAATTTGCAAATAGTTTTTATTCAACCTATTTTATTTTTTTAATTTTATTTATTTATTTTTTAAAGACAGCAAGAAAGCATGTAAGTGTGAGCAGGGGAGGGGCAGAGCAAAAGGGAGGGAGAATCCCAAGCAGGCTGCAGGCTCCATGCTCATCACAGAACCCAATGTGGGGCTTGATCCCACAAACCGTAAGATCATGACCTGAGCTGAAATCAAGACTCAGAGGCTTAACTGACTGAGCCACGCAGGTGCCCCTTATTCAACCTATTTTAGACATGTATTGAATTATACGTGAATATCAGTTTAGTAATTTGAACTGGAACACTATGGAGCAGGGAGTGTAATCCAGGTATCTGAAATACATGTCTCATTTTTGCATCAGACTCAATCACTATTTTTATTTTGTTCCCCATACAAGTGAAATTTTACTGAAGTAACAGAGGGAGTAAGAATAAGATTGAGTGAGAGCAGGGCAGGAAGGAGGAAGGGAGGGAAGGAGGAAGGGAGGGAAGGAGAAAGAAAGAGACAGAGAGAGCCCATGTGTGCACTTGTGTGAGCCTAAGAGGGTGAGTTTGGATTGAGGGAGGAAAAACATGGCAACTTCAAGGAGAAAAAAGTTAAGCTATTGGCAATTATTTCTCTGTTGCAACATTTATTTTTTAGGTTTATAAATATGTCAAATCAAGCAACTGAGGAAACTGGTTTACAAATGCGTAACTCTAAAAAAAAAAGATCAAAAGGAGATCAAAAACAGCATTAAAAAGATTAGGTTTAAAATGGTGGATGGAGATCAGCTCTCCATTTCACTGTTATTTAGAATCAATTGAGGTCCAATTTCAACTGAACGCAGAAACATGAATTGAGTTTAATGGCATGTATGGAAAAACAAATTTGCCTCAAATACTCTAACAAAAAGATTCCAAGAAAGCAGAAATGCCTATAATGGTGTTAGTGCTGTATGCTTCAAAACTGGAATTGTATGGTAAAAGAGAAAGTACATAAAGAAACAAAAGTCAGGTTGGTACTCAGAGCTTTGGTGCAAGATCTTCTGTATCATCAAGCCCTAACTTTCAGCCCACCAGTTGTCAGTTCAAAAAGCACACAATCAAATCATGTCTCTACAGATAACACCCGTCAGAAACAAAAATGATAAGTTCACCTGAAAGGTACAGGTGAAGTTTAATAATAAATATGGAAAATGCATGTTTTCTTGTATTTGCTTTTAAAGAAGCTGGCAAATAGTTATAAACTTTTACAAAAATAGACTTGATCTAAATTCAACACATCTTCAGCTTTCTAAAAGTTCACATGCTCTGTGTTTATTCACCTATTCTAAACTTGTTTTTTTTTCTTGCATATGCTTGACTGAGTGCTTATGAATTTTTAAGCAGTCAGGATCAAATAAACATTGAAAAGTAAATAAAGGCATTTCTAATACTATCAAGGTGTTATGGTGGATTTGCATGCCAACAAAAGTCCATGAAGAAAATGTATTCTCATCAAATAAGACCCTTTCACAATCCTACTCTCCTCTAGAAGCTTACATTTCATAATTAAAGGCTAGAACTTTCCTGTTGTTGATTTTATAGTATGTGTAATAGAAGTCAGTCCACCTATTCATGTTCCTGGATATTAATAGACTGAACACTTCTAAGTATAGCACATGACATTTGGACGTTACTGTTTTGGCACAGCGACAATTTTGCCTTGCAATTATTCTGTTCAGACCTTGAAAAATTAAGAATTTTATACTTTTTTTAAATTGCCTTGTCATATACATAATAGACATCTTCACTCCATTCCTGAGTCTCCCCAAACTACAAGTTAATATGTCTCTAACTCAGAACTACTGGGACCAAGGATGCAATGAGAATCTTTGATTACATATGGTGTGGAGAGATGCTGGCCAAGAGTTTGAGAAGAAGCAGGGTGTAAGAAATAGGGCAAGGCTTGGAGATACTGTGAAGTTTAGGGATGTGCTGTTTCTATCTGATGTAATTCATAAGAACAGTTCCTTTACATTTTTTTTTTTACCAACCATTTTGTTACAGCTGCATCAAAACAGCTGCTTCTGTTAGAGACCATCAAAAAACAGATGGTACCCTCAAAAGGTAATTAAGGAGAGTTTAAGGAAGGAGCTTTCACATGTATGCAAGCAGGGTTAAGGGAAAGACTTGGCCTGCTGGAATATTCCAGAAGGAGCAGCCATGCAAATCTGTGACCACCACAGCTCTTAACTCAGAGAGTGCAGCTATAGCTGAGTTCTGAATCGATCTGGTTAAAAGGTAAGGGAACTCATTTGGATCTATAGATAGAAGGACACTTCCAGGAGCAAAGAGAGTAGTGGAGAGCAATGGAGAGTGGATCTGGAATGGAAAATAAGAATACCTAAGCGTAGTTCTTACTTTTGCCCCTCAGGATACACATTCCTTTGTCTTATATTAGTTACATTATACCTGGTTAGTGTCAGTGTAATCACAATCCTACCCAAAACCTAAATTGAAATACTGGCTGACATCGGTATACTCTTTTACATGATAGAAACAGGGGGAAAACAGGCAGAATGAGGGGATATACAAATAATCAGTGGAAAACATTGATTATCTTTTTAGCAAAAATAAATTAATAAATAAAAGGTTGGTGCTCTCATTCTTGTTTTTTGTGTTTTGTGTTTCTTTTTTACTTATTATTGACAGAGCGAGAGACACAGAGCATGAGTGGGGGAGGGGCAGAGAAAGAGGGTGACACAGAATCCGAAAGAGGCTCCAGGCTCTGAGCTGTCAGAACAGAGCTCTACACGGGGCTCGAACCCACGGACAGCAAGATCGTGACCCAAGCAGAAGTTGGATGCTCAACCAGCTGAGCCACCCAGGCACCCCTGTTTTCAATTTGCGAAATCAGATAGTACCAGGATCACGATGGGCTGTTTGGATGCCATCATCACATAGTTGCCCATGGTCTGGCGTTCATGCTTTGTCAAGGCCCCATAGTAAGCACAGAGCTGCTTTTCAAGCATGGAATATCATCTCCTGAGAAGGACGTGGCCCTATTCCAAAGACTGAGACATCTGCACTGTGATTACCATATTGAGACTTGTCAGAGGTTCTGTAATATCCATATATTCCAGAAACTTCCAGTACATAAAACTCAAGTGACAGGCCAGTTTGCCTGTAGCTTGGATTTGCTAAAGAAAGACCTTATACAGATACTTTCTGGACCCTTTCAAAAACAATGTTAAGTGTGTTCTCTTAGTAACTGCAACAGCTTCTATATTCAAGGAAATATATTATTTTCACCAGATAAAGGTATCAGATCGTTTTAAGATGTTTTTGAACAAACATGTTTTTTTTTTCTTTATGTCCACCTCTCTTCCTCTCTACCCTCTCAGTTGTTTGTTTCTTATTATTTTCCCAACTCTTTCCTGCAAGAAAGGACGCAGCTCATTTCCATCCAAACGTGGGCAAACCGAGGTCGCCAATACAGTTTGAGAAATACAAGAAATCTGCTCATTCATGCAAGGTAATTATTTCTTTTGCTTTCCGCTCTCAACTATAACTTCAATGAGGGTGAAAGCTGTGCTTCTTCAGGAAGTGACTCTATTTTAGAATTTCATTTTACATCGTGAAGTTCTACACCACAGAATCTTGATAAAGTACTTTGAGAAACTCTTTGTGGAGGAGCAATTTTAGCAGAGGTAAATTCACATTAAGTTTTCTGCAACAATTAGAGCAATATGATTGGCAGGCCTAGGATGATACGATGTCTATTTTATGCACTGCGGCTTGGATAAAAATGGTCGGGTATGCAATAAGGAGAAGTAGGGGTTATGCTGTGGAAATTTACTTCACCAATTTGAATATTTATCTTATTGTAGGCGTCCTAGGAGATTTCAAGTTTAACTCAACATATGGTCTGTAAATTTTAAATTAAATTTATTTTATAAATTTGACACAATAGGAGTTAAGCTCAAATGAAGGATATAAGCATATGGTGGATTTTCCACTAATTGAGAGCCTTACACCATGAGAAGTAAGTAGAAGACGGGTTTGGTAGCTTTAGTTTCATTTTTGTGACTATATATAACTGAACAGATTACTTTTATTCTTTGTCGGTTGTTATTCTAAAGCATAGGTGAAAAAAACATTTTTTTTTTTTACTAAAGCACATTTAAGGAAATACTGGTCCATTAAAACAATTTCAATTTTTATATATGCATTTATTTTCATACATAATTATATGCATATATGCACTCAAGTATTCATAAATACATATATTTCTGCTCACCCAACAGTTATTCCTCTTTTTCTACTGCTTTATTGAGGCATAATTGATAAACAAAATTTTAAGATATTTAAAGTGTACGACATGATGATATGTACACATTGTGAGCTATTCTCTTTTAACGAAACAGTACATTTCCAAATGGTAAGAATCTCTAAACTCAGGACATCATTGGAGGGAGGCATTTTTCAACCTTCCACACACCTTCTACTATCCCTGCAATCCTCTCTACCTTAGCTCTTGCTCCCATCACACCTCTAAAATCACCCTGAATAAATGCACCGAGGATCTGAATCCCCTAAATGCACAAATGTTTTTAGTCCTAAATCCTTCCCAGCATCTGAATCAGTTGCCAACTCTTTGCAAGAATTTTCTTCTTCAACAATTTTCCTTAGCTTCATTGACACTATTCTCTCATGATTCACTGGTTCCACTTTCCCTTTACCCAGCCTTTTTTTTTTTTAATTTTTTTTAACGTTTATTTTTGAGACAGAGAGAGACAGAGCATGAACGGGGGAGGGTCAGAGAGAGGGAGACACAGAATAGGAAACAGGCTCCAGGCTCTGAGCCATCAGGACAGAGCCCGACGCGGGGCTCAAACTCACGGTCCGTGATATCCTGACCTGAGCTGAAGTCGGACGCTCAACCGACTGAGCCACCCAGGTGCCCCACCCCCCAGTCTTTTTACTTACTCATATTTAAACAAAGAACACATTTCTCAGACCTGATTCTCACTCATTGACACAATGAATGCATATTTCTCCTGTCCTGCCACTTTCTACCTAATTGTTCTGAGAAATGTACACATAAGCATTAAGCTGAATGGTTTATTTGTTGTAAATTAAACATTGAGTAGAATGGTTTAGGGCCATGAGCTTTCCAAATGGCACAAAAATCTTTATTTCTGCTTGGTGAAGTGACACAGACAGGAAATGTTAAATATTCTGCTGTCCTCTGTCCTAGCCTCTTCACCTTTGGCTACGTCCAGGCTCCTTCCTGATTTTGCTAATACAAGTAAGGCCACCGCCTCAAGAAGGAGCTCCAGACAAAAATCTACCAGCTTCCTGAATGTCATCGCCACCACACAGAATGTAAACCTTCAAAAGAACTGTTTCTGAAGTTGCCCATAAATCTCTTCTTTTCTCCCCTAATTTCCTATGATTTCTCACTGGGACCTGTGAGAGGAGAGTGAGTCCTCTCTCAGTGTTTTTTTTGGTGTTGTTATTTTGTTTTTTTGGTTTCAATATGGTATCATTTTCATTTCTAGTCTAAAGGTGTTGGGTGTGAGACAAACTTTTCTTCTGTTTCTATGGCTGAAATGGGATTTTTCTTCTTTACTGGGAAAAATACTTTTGGTATTTTAACATACATCTTGGAATAAGAAAGCTGGATACCTCTGTTCAAGCAGACACTATTTTGGAAATAATACCACACACTAGGATTTTTTTATTTTTTAATATGTGACTTTTGCCTTTTTTTTCAATCTGCATGCAGAAGGAAATTAAGGGTATCTCTACAATCAATTGTATGACTTTTTATCATCAGTTCTTAAATGTGATTTACAGGTTCTCTCTTCTACATGAGTATAGTCTAGGATGAAACATCTCCCCTCAAATATTTCAGAAAATGTTTTGAGATCCACAGGGGAAGTAGGCTCTATGATTCCTACATGAAAAAAAATTGTAATATTCATTTGGGAATCAATAAAATATGCATTTTGTAAACAAAGAGAAACAGAAAATATACATTTTAAAATATATATTTTAAAAATAATGAGTTACCAGAAAAAAGATAAAATGTAATACACACACACACACACACACACACACACACACACACATATGTACATTTGAAAAGAGAGTCACAGTATTTTTATAGAGATATTTTTTATGTTAGAGTAAGTGAAATAAAATTATTTTTACAGGGGTACTGATTTCCCTCATTACTGCCTGATCTGGAAGTTATAGAAAAATATTATTTGGTAAGCTGAATCATCTATTCCTATTTCTGCAGATACATTGTAGTTCTCAAGTTTATTATACAGAAGTAAAAAAATGGCTCTCAGAGAAAGAGAAATAGCACCTTTTTGCAACCGAAAAAAAATAACTTTGTGTTGGAAACTGGTATTGCCATTCTAGGAAACTTTAATCCAACTGGCTGTATGTGTGAAATAATGAGCCCAAGAGTCAACAGACATCTTTTTTTTTTTTTTCCTTCCCAATAGCAAAGGTCACAAGCCTTTGGTTGTACACACTGGAACTGTTCAAACTTGAGGGTACATGAGCCTCATTTAAGAAGTCTGTCTGTGTGACAGCTACTGTGTCTCCATTAGTCAGAGTATAGCTTATTTCAAGGGTGAGGGTAGCATATTCAAATGCTGAATTTAAACAAGAATCTTAAGAAATATAATTTTATGGGCAATTGCAAAATGACACTTGGCCATTTCAAGTAACATCCCAGTATAGTTCAACCTCAAGGGTGTATAGTCACTTTAGACATGTTAAATATATTTTCCCCCCAAATTCTGGGGAAACTAATTAAATTATGCATTTATATAGCCATGGAAATATTGTGATAGTTATTTTTGTGTGTGGGTGTGACTGGGTCACAGGTGCACAGATGAAAAGATTATTTCTGACTGTGTCCATGAGGGTGTTTCTGGATGAGATTAACATTCAAACAGGTGAACTCAGTAATGCTTCCCCAGCATGGGTGGGCATGATTCCTTCCTCCCTGCCTGGGACATTAATCTTCTGCTCCTGGACTTGGATTAATAGCCTTGGTTGCCATAGTCCTCAGGCCTTTGTTCTAGAATTACACTATTGGCTTTCTTGGACCTCCAGTTTGCAGACAGCAGATTATAGGAATTCTCAGCCTCCACAAAAGTAATACGATAGTCTTGGGGCCATTGCTGAGAATACTGCCACCATCAAGGAGTTGAAAGATGCATGTGTGGTGATTCCCACCAACTCCTCATTCAACTCTCCTAACTGGCTTGTGTAGAAGACAGATGGATTTTGGAGATTGGCATTGGATTATTGTAAACTAAACCAGGTGGAGACTCAAATTGCAGCTTCTATACAGATGTGGTTTAATTGCTTAAGCAAATTACCACATCCCCTGGTACATACTATGCAGTTATTGATCTGAAAAGTGTCTTTTTCTCCACGCTGTCTATAAGGTCTGCCAGAAGCAGTTTGTTTTTATCTGGCAAGGCCAGCAATATACCTTCACTGTCTTACCTTGGGGTTAGATCAAATCACTAGCCCTTTGTCATACTTTAGTCGGCAAGGATTCTCATCACCTTGCTCTTCCACAGGATGTCACCCTGGTCCATTACCTTGCTGACTGGGCTTAGTGAGAGAGAAGTAGTAACTATGCTAGACTTAGTAGTGATATATTTGCATACCAAAGGGTGAGAAGTAAATCCAACAAAAGTTCAGAGAACTTTCACCTCAGGAGCCCTGTGGTATGGGTCATATTGAGATATCTAAGATGAAGGATAAGTTGTTGGACCTGGTCCCTCCTACAACCAAAAAGGATCTCTACATTTTGGAGGCAACATATTCCTCATTTGGATGTGTTACCCTGGCCCATTTACTAAGGACCTGAACATCTGCTAGTTTTGAAGGGGGCCCACAAAGAGAAGGCACTGCAACAAAACAAGATTTTCTGTAGCTTAGCCCATAAGATCCAACACACTCATGGTGCTTTAAAAGAGCCTAAATGTCCATCCACTGATGAATGGATAAAGAAATTGTGGTTTATGTACACAATGGAGTACTACATGGCAATGAGAAAGAACGAACTATGGCCCTTTGTAGCAATGTGGATGGAAATGGAGAGTGTGATGCTAAGTGAAATAAGCCATACAGAGAAAGACAGATACCATATGTTTTTACTCTTATGTGGATCCTGAGAAACCTAACAGAAACCCATGGGGGAGGGGAAGAAAAAAGAAAAAAGAGGTTAGAGTGGGAGAGAGCCAAAGCATAAGAGACTCTTAAAAACTGAGAACAAACTGAGGGTTGATGGGGGGTGGGAGGGAGGGGAGGGAGGGTGATCGGTATTGAGGAGGGCACCTTTTGGGATGAGCACTGGGTGTTTGTATGGAAACCAATTTGACAATAAATTTCATGTATTGAAAAAAAAAAAAGAGTCAGTTGCAGATAGTCATGTTTTTGAAGCTTTTGGCAAACTGTTTTAAGTGCACTGCAACATAGGACTTTAGGATTTTGAAACAAAGCCCTGTCATCCTCAGCAAAAAACTATTCTCCTTTTGAGGAACAGCCTTTGCCTTCTACTGGCCTTAGTAGAGACTGAATGCTTAAGCATGGGCCACCACATTACCATGAGAAGTCCCTTCACCACACAGTATGTGCTGCCACAGAGCTCAAGGAATTCGTTCGTCTATGTTCCACTCCATCCTGAAGCAGCAACATTGCTTTCCCTATGAATTTATGTTCTGCTGGCCCCAAATCCTTAGTCCCAGAGGGAGGAATTCTTCTACTAGGAGACACAATGATTCTGTTCAACTAAAAGTTAAGACTGCCACACAGCCAGTTTGAGTTTCTCACGCCTCTGAATCAACAGGCAAAGAAGGAAGTTGCAGTGCTCACTGGGGTGACTGATTCTGACTACCAAGGAAAATTGTACTACTACTCCCCAGCAGAGGTAGGGAAGAGAATATTTGGAATACAAGAGATTCCTTAGGGCATCTCTTAGTATTACCACGCCCTGCAATTAAGCTCATTGGAAAGTTATAGCAACTTAATCCAAGGCAATACTTCTAAATGGCTCAGATTCTTCAGGAATGAAAGTTTGGGTCACCATACCCAGTGAAGAACCAAGACTTACTGAGGTGCTTGTTGAAGTCAAAGGGAATACAGAGTGTGTAGTGGAAGAAGGTAGTTGTCAACACCAGCTCTGAGCACGTGACCACTAAAGATTAGATAAGTGTTTTCCTTCTCTCTTAGTTTTTTATTATGTAACATGGGATACATGAGATGTATTGACTTTTTAAAAAAATTTTTTTAATGTTTTTATTTATTTTTTGAGACAGAGAGGGAGAGCATGAGCAGGGGAGGGGCAGAGAGAGAGGGAGACACAGAATCTGAAGCAGGCTCCAGGCTCTGAGCTGTCAGCACAGAGCCTGACACGGGGCTGGAACTCAGGACTGTGAGATCGTGACCTGAGCTGAAGTCAGACGCCCAACCGACTGAGCCACCCAGGTGCCCCTTAACTTTCTATTTTTGCAATTAATTGCTGTTAATTTTACATTGCATTATTTAACTTAAGGAATATCAAATTCAGTAAACATCACTCAAGGATTTACCTCCTCTTCTAGGGAAGGGGTTATTTCACTGTTGGTTAACACTGGATAGTTGGAATGTGGTAGGCAGAATTATAACCTTGTTATTTTATTTATTTGGAAAAAAGTATGGTTTAAGGGGATTCATATGAGTTCCAGGTTGACAAGGGGTGGACTTATGATAGTTAATTTTATTTGTCTATGTGACTAGGCCACAGTGTGTCCAAATTAAACATTATTTCTGGATGTGTCTGTGAGGGTATTTCTATTATGATTGGTGATGATTATGATGATTATGATTGGTAGACTCAGTAAATTATCCTCCCTCAAATAGTGGGCATCATCTAATCCAATGATGGCCTGAAGAGGACAAAAAGTGGATGAAGGATTTACTCCCCTCGTCCTCCTGCCTGATTGAACTGGGACATCAGCCTTCTCCTATCCTTGGACTAGACTATTAGATTTGTTTCTCTGAAGAACCCGGATTCATAAAATATGCAAGAACATTATACTTTTAAGGCTAGCCTAATAATATAAATAGGTAAAAAAATTAAATAGTACTATGGTGCATTTCATGGGAAATTAATAAGATCTCCTGCTTATGGTCATATACCTGCCCAGCCCCTGACTCCATCATCACTATTGACTTGCCTGTTATTTCAAATTTAACAATTTCAGATCTATTTCTTTGAATCCATTGGTACATCTCTAGCATGATTATTAAAATACAAATGTAGCAATCTGTGATACTTCTCTTAGTAATTATTACCCTGGGAGTAATTACAAAGGGCAGCAACCTCAGAGCAATTTAGAGTTATGGGAGCAGAGGGGTTTGATAGAAATGCTGAGTGTGTGGACTGCAAACGTCTCTATCAACATTTTCCTGGAGACCTGACTCTAATTGTTAAAAACCTGCAAAAGCCATGTCACAAAATGATGAAAAGTGTTCATTCTAGGACCAAATTACCAAATTACCAAGGTTTGAATCTGGGCTAAAACCGTTTCTACTTGTGTGAATTTGGATTTGTTATTTAAATTCTTTCTTACCGTTTCCTCATTTATAAAATGTGGATGATACTTTACAGGGGTATTTTAAATACTGACTATATTAATAAGCAAAAAAATATAACAGTACACAGCCATTTTAATGAAGAAGTGTTAGCAAGATTCAAAAAGTAGTGAATATGGTGGATGTTTAGTAATATGTACATGGCGTTAGCTACATATTGCTTAGACCGAAATTTGCCAAGAACTTAAAACCTTTATATGTATATTTATTTATTTGTAGTAGTACTTTCTGCAAATGCATTCCTAGTAATAATTTTTCTGGCTAGTTTTACCTATGTTTATAAATTTGAAACTTCTATATACATAAAAAAAATCTATGAATACTTACCAAATTATGTTTAAGTGTGCCATTTTAAGATCTCACTATGATTTGAACTCCACAGACTTGTATAAATGTGGGCATATGTTCCCATCCCTTTATGACATATTAAACATTTTTAATTTAAATTTAACAGTTTTCAATTAATTTAGCTCTTATATTTTCATGAAGCTTTCATCTACTTAGAGATAAAACATGTACTCTACATATGTTTAATTATTTCAAATTCCAAGAAATGCGTAAATTTTATGGCACCATAAAATGTACTTTTAATAGTTTTTATTATTTAATTATACTGTTCTGTATAACTGAGAAGAAATAAAGCCAACAAGAATAAAAAATTTTCTATCACTTCTCAACCATGTAGGTTTTAATTTTTACTCTTCATCTAGGTGCCATTATCATAATTTTATTTAAAAAAATTCAATAATACACTTACAATTGTTATCTACAATTACTCCAAGGCATTTCTGAAATTGGTGGTGGTTACATGTAGAGTATATTATTAATAATTTTTGATAAAGTTGCCATATTCTATGTTGGTTAATGAGGTTTATGGCTACTTTTTGCGTTTATAACAAATCTTTTTCTTCTATGAAATACCATAAGTAATTGTAATGGATAATTTATCATGTACATTTATTTCATATTAGTTTGCTTAGATTACTATGTTTATACTGTGTTTTATACTTTGACTACTTTTACTATATCTATTTTACCATATTGTTGTATTTATATATGCATTCCATTATTACCCCAGTTTTTTCTTGTATTTCATGACTGAATTGTCATATAAATTAACCTCAGATTTAAAGATTTTTCTTTCTGTAATCAGTATTTCTATATCTAATATGTAAGCCTATGTTTTTCAAGATCCTAAGCTAAGGTTAGGTGAGGAAGTGGAGCCATGTTGGGGTGCAGACAAATGGCTTGGGGCCAGTTAACCACTTAACTGTCACAACCAAGAAGCTGTGAGGAAGACTAGTTAGGCACTAATTTTCCTATTAAGGATATGAGTAAACAGACACAAAACAATTTAATAATTTATAAATTTCATTCATGGCCTGCTTGGATAATCCAGGATAAGCACCTCTTTTTAATAGCCTTAACTTAATCACATCTTTGCCATGTACAATAATATTCACAAGTCCTAGGTATGAATCTAAAAAATCTCTTTTTGTGGGCCATCATTCAGCCCACTACATGGAATGACCCCATCAATCAGAAGAGATATTACATAGGGGAAGAAAATCTAGCAATATGTTGTCTGTAAACAATTCACTGAACCAAAAAGGATACAAAATTCTGAAACTAAATTGTTATAGACACAACAGGTAAATATAAGCCCCCAAATAACTCAATATAGAAATTTTAATATCAAATGATATATTATTTAAGTTAAAAGTATCACAAGTAGTAATACTTTAAATACATGTAAATAGAAAATGGATTCAGAAATTACAACAACTTTATGGGGCGCCTGGGTGGCTCAGTTGGTTGAGCGACCAACTTCAGCTCAGGTCATGATCTCATGATTCAGTTCGTGAGTTTGAGCCCAGCATCGGGCTCTGTGCTGACAGCTCAGAGCCTGGAGCCTGCTTCAGATTCTGTGTTTCCCTCTCTGTCTCTGCCCCTCCCGCACTCTTGCTCTCTCTCTGTCTCTCACAAATAAATAAATGTTAAAACAAATTAAAAAAAAGAAGTCACAACAACTTTAAATTGTTTATAGCCCCCAATTTTATAAATACACAACTAAAAAGTTGGAGAGGGAAAAAGAACCATTATAGTTTTAAATTCACCTCTCACAAAGAAATATGCCAATCACATAATAAAAAGAAAATCTATATACAAATATAATAATGTGATTAATATGCTTGAAACCAAAAAAAAAAAAAAGGAACAGGGAAACTTTCTTAACTTGAACTAGTGTGTAAATTAAAAATTAATAACAAACGTGATTTTTTTTATTTTCCTTTTGTGGGAATAGCATTTAACATAAGATCTACTTCTTTGACAAATTTTTAAGTATGTGTAATATAGTATTATTAACCGTAGGCCCTATTTTGTACAGATCTCCAGAATTTATTTATCTTGTAAAACTGAAACATTGTATCTTTTGATCTACATTTCATTTTCCCCTCTGTCCAGCCCTTACTAACTACCATCATACTCTCTGCTTCTATGTGTTTGTCTACATGATTAAAAAAAAAATGTGTTTATGTTTATTTTTGAGGGCGAGAGAGAGAGAGAGCATGAGGTGGGGAGGGACAGAGAGACAGGGAGACACAGAATCTGAAGCAGGCTCCAGGCTCTGAGCTGTCAGCACAGAGCAGGATGTAGGGCTCAAACTCACGGACTGTGAGACCATGACCTGAGCCGAGGTCAGATGTTTAACTGACTAAGCCACCCAGGAGCCCCTTTTCTAACATGATTCTTAATGGAAACCTGCTAGAAATATTTCCCATGACATCTGAAACAAGGTAATTCTTACTATTGCCATTACTAATAAACACAGGATTAAAACTTATAGTCAGCAAAACTATCTTTTTAGTAAGATATAACAGTTATAAGGATTGGTATAAAAAGTCAAAGTGCTGTTATTTGCAGATGATATGATTATCTACATAGAAAATTCAACTAGATCAAGAGACATTTATAGAACTATGAGAAAATTTAGCAAATAGTCTATATGCAAGACTAACTTACAAAGCCATCTGTGTTTTTCTATACCATCAACAGTCAATTAAGAATATAACAGAAAATGAGATATTATTCATGAGAAGAAAAGACAATACAGATGGATAACATTTCTTATCAAATACTAAGGCAAAACAACAATGCCATGCTTTAAGCAAAATGGTGAAACTGACTGGCATAGGAGCTTACAAGTGAGAGAGAGGCAGAGGGAGATATTTTACACAGATGCATAGAAGAGAAAGTGATATAAACATGGATTGAAGAGAGATGTGGCCATGAGCCAAGGAAAGCTATAAGAGGAAGGAATGGATGATCCCCTAGAGCCACCAGAAGGAGTGTGGCCCTACTGACACCTTGATGTCTTTCATGTTACTTTGAGAAATAATTTGTGAAGTGAGCCCCAGCACCTTTGAAGAGCTTTTTGCTATCTCTTTTCTGTAGGCCAGAAATTACAGTGGGATCTGACTGCCAGTGAACAGTGATCCTTATATAAAATGGAGATAACTGATGCCAGGGTGGCAGGGGACCAGGGGCAGAACTCAATCACCAGAGACAAGGTGGGTCTGGTTACCAGAATGGACAGTGAAGTCAAAGCAGTAACCAGAATAATTGAGAGATAAGGAGTCTATAAAATTCTTGCTTAACAAAATGTAATGGAAAAGGTCTAAACTGAGTAACCTGAATCACTGAAACAGAGAACGATGTTCCCTCAAACAATACCCAGATGTGAACCAGTTTATAGACCCAGAACTACTTAAATGAAGAGAAGACCAGCTTCCTTTGAGAAAGAATCCAGCTACCCTGCTCAAAATGGATACCCTTCATCTTTCTCCCAGTCTTCTTGAAAGGGGAATATGGCCTTCTAGTAGGTTTACTACAAACTGGGGAAAAGGATATCCAGATTTTTCTGAGAATTACTGGACATGGGCTCTGAAGTGATACTAATTCCAGGAGATCCATGTCATTGTGGTTGATTATTCAGAGTAAAGTTTATGGAGATCAAGTGATGAATGGAATTTTAACTCAGTTTCCTCTTACGCTGGGTCCACTGGATCTTCAAGCCCATCCTATGGTTATTTCTCAAGTTCCAGAATGTATAATTGGAATGAACTTACTTAACAACTGCCAGAATCCACACATTGGCTCCTTTACTTACCAAGTGAGGACTGCTGTGGTAGCGCCATGTGGGAACCACTAGAACTGCTTCATTTTGGGGATAAATAGTAAACCAAAGCTATATCACA
Source organism: Lynx rufus (assembly GCF_022079265.1). Taxonomy (NCBI): domain Eukaryota; kingdom Metazoa; phylum Chordata; class Mammalia; order Carnivora; family Felidae; genus Lynx; species Lynx rufus. Next base: position 31,566,710 of record NW_025814823.1, on the reverse strand, counting down.
CTTATGGAAGTGTTTCAGAAGTTAATGCCACCACTGAGGACTTGAAAGATGAAGAGGTGCTGATACCCACCATATCCCTATTCCAATTACTTTATTTGTCCTGTGCAGAAAACAGATGGATCCTGTAGAATGACAGTGGAGTTTTATAAAATTAACCAAATGGTGACTCCAATTGCAGCTGCTATTCCAGATGTGACTTCATTGCTTCAGCAAATTAACACATCCCCTGGTACCTGGTACGAAGCCATTGATCTGGCGAATGTGTTTTCCTTGATGTATGGTGCTGAAGAGCACAAGAAGCAGTTTGCTCTTCGGTAGCAAGGCCAGCAATATACCGCCATTGTCCTCCCTCAAGGGTATCTCCAGGCCTGTGTAATAATTTAGTCTGTAGGGAGTCTGATTGTTTTTCCCATTCCCAAGATATTATACCAGTCTGTTGTATTGATGATATTATGCTGATTAGGCATAATGAGCAAGAAGCAGCAACTACTCTAGACTTATTCTTACAACATTTGCATGTTAAAAGGTGAGAAATAAATTCCACAAAAATTCAGGGGACTCTCACCTTCGTAAAATTTCCCAGAGGCCTGCGGTGCGGGGCATTGTGAGATCTCTTCTAAGGTGAAGCATAAGTTGCTGCATCTGTTCCCCTTCTATAAGAAAAAAAAAGAGGCAGTGGCTAGTAGGCCTCTTTGAATATTGGAGGAAACATATTCCTCATTTGGGTGTTATATTCTGAGCCAGTTAGCAAGTGGCCTGAAAGTCTGCCCGTTTTGATTGGGACCCAGCACAAGACAAGGCTGTGTAACGGGACCAGGCTGCCATGCAAGATGCTCTGCCGTCAGGCTCTAAGAGCCAGCAGACACTGAAGATCAGATTACTAACACATTTATAAAGAAGTGCTCATCCCCACTAATAATTAAAGTAATGCAAATAAGAAGGCAATAGGATACCACTTTATGGACACAGACTTGGCAAGGAAGGGAAGGTCAGATAACAAGTTTTGATAAGGATGGGGGAAAAAGAACTATGACTATCTTGCAGTGAGGAGTGAAGCATAGTGGGGCGTCTGGGTGGCTCAGTCGGTTAAGCATCTCACTCCTGATTTTAGCTCACTCTTGATCCCAGGGTCATAGGATAGAACCATGTTGGGCTCTGTGTTGACTGTGGAGCCTGCTTAAGATTCTTTCTTTTGCTCTCTTTGCCCCTTTCCCCAACTTGTGCACTCTCTAAAATAAAAAAATAAAATAAAATAAATGAGTGAGGCATACTTAGACAATCATCTAACTAGAAAGAACTGTGTAATTATTCAAGTTAACTATACCTATGACTATACCTATTCAAGTTAACTAAAACCTATGACTACCCTATTATGGGTATCTGTCCTAAAAACATATTTGTACTGGTCTGTAAAAAATGTATTTGCACAGTTATTGCATCACTCTTTCCGGTCAAAGGGGTTGGAGACAACCCAGCCTCCTATCATTAAGGGAACTAGAGAATCAAATGTAAAGGATGCAGTGTTAAAAGCATGAATTTAAAGGTACTCTCAGACGTACCAGTAGATCTCATAGAACATACTGTTGAGAGTACTGGATTAAAAAACTAATGAGCTTCATAGCAAGACCTCATTTCTGTAAATCAAAAATACATACAAAGACAAAGGAACATGATATATTTTAGAGGTGCGTATATCTAAGGACATACATCAAACACATTCAAAACCATATCTGTGTAAGGGAGGGAGATATGACAGGGGAGTCTGGATAGAGGGGAAAGAAGAAAAATTAAAACAAAGCAAATTATAATTGATGACTGATCATAGTGGGCAATAATCTGAGAATCGATCAATTTAAATGTACATATCTCAGCACAAGTAGATGAGGGAAAGACAGAAAGCAAGATATAAAAACTACTGTTACAGATTTTAAAATTGATAGCATATTTATATATTTAGTAATATGTATTAAGGTTTTTTTAAATGCCTATCATTTACCCACCAATACATTTAGAGCTATTTATCATAAGAGAATAAGGCTCTGGACAAAGCTTGTGTTATGCGTCATTCATCAATGCACTATTCACAAAAGTGGAAGGATTAAGAAATCTAAAAATACATGAATATGGGATTAGTTAATTATTGGTGAAATAAAATATAGAATACTTGAAAGCAAAGGTTATAAATTACATTGTGGAAATACTGACACAGGGAAAAACATAGATTTTATTTTTATGTTAAAAATCAGATTACAAATTAGAATATGCAGAATATATATACATGTATATAACATGCAAAGAGAATGACTGAATGAATATATAGAAATAAAATTCTGATAGTTTTTTCCTCTGAGTTATGAAACGAAACAAACATGTATTAATGATTTAATAAAAAGAAAAAACAACTATTCTCTGAAAGAAAAAGGACAACTCTTTGATACATATATTTCCCTTCAAAAACCAGTAATTACTCGAAGATATAATAGGTCTGGTTACCTAGATACTTTTATAACAAAGAGTTAATTTTATTTCTTCCAAGTTATTTTCATTACTTTGCAACTTCAGACATTCATCTTTTTAATAGTTTATTAAATACTCACTGCATTGTCTCTTACATCATGTAGATACTAAGGGATAAAGATATCTCTACCCTAGAGAAGCCCATGGTAGAGACATAACATATTTGTAAACAGACAAATTATACAATACTACAAGACAAAGACTCAATATGGAGACGTGGCCCAAGTGTTTTTGAATCCTAGACACATATTATTGTGTCCTGTGTGTCCTTGCCTGTGAGGCAAAATAGTATGGAAATAGAATAATCTGAGGAAGACTAAGGCTGAATCTGAGATAAATCAAACTAGTTGTGGGATTGACTGGCTTCTTTTGGGAATGGTCTTCCAGATCAGAGCATCCAAAGGTATCACTTGGTGAAAGAGTTATAAAAGTATACAAGTCTTAAATATAGCAAAGGTAGTCACCTGTTGAAAAGTTTTAGAAAATGTGCTTTGGAGGAAGTAATACCCAACCAGTTCTTGAAGCTCTTTGGAAAATTTTGTGCTCTCAAGTGAGAGAGCTTGAAAAGGCAAACACAGGTGTAAAGACCCCATACATGTTGGCTGCGGGGTATAAATTAGAGGTCAAGAAAACCCCTTTGCTTTAGGGAATGAGCAGATACAGTGTGCTGAGTACAAAGGTTGGAGGCATTTGGGTCCACTCAGGGACATCAGACACCAGGTCTGTAGCAAAGGTTTGTGTTGATGCTTGTTTCATGATGAATAAAGTTCCAATTTGGATGCTATTAATACAAATCAAAGGACATCAATAAACATGTCTGAGAAAGGTGATTACTTAAATGATGCCCTACTATCTTCCACATCTTGAAAAAATCCGAAACCAATGAATGATGCAATCGGAGAACAGAAAATACATTATTTCATTTTTTCAACAGGTTGACAGTAAGAATCACATAACAAAGAGACTCTTCTAAAGGGAACATGTGTTAGAGTGACTTTTTTTTCTAACAAAAGGAAAGTGGTTTTTGCATTTTCTAAGTATAAGATCTTGGCAGTTGATTTGGGCTGTTTTGTGTGTGTGTGATTTCTTTTTTGACTATTTAAGAGGAAGCAATATTTTCTTTTTGTGGAGTATCTTGTTTTTAGCTAAAAGTCATGTTGATGTAGTACTGCAGAATAAGGTCTATGCATGTGTCTATCTCCAAATACAGTTCTAGCCGTAATCTTTCAAGTCCCCCTAAAACTCAACCTCCTTCATTGAAACTCAACTCATTGAATTTAACCCTAAAGGGTGTTATCAAATTAAAATATATGCTATTATATAGCATATAAATGTTATGTTAGTTAATTTTAGTATATGGTCTTCTGTGGGATTTCTAAAATTTTCACTTGATTAGCTTTTTTTAAAATAAAACCTTTCAGGGTTTCAAGATTATTTTTATGACTTATAATATGCATAACACATCTTCAAAATATATTGACTCTTGAAATAATTTAAGATCCATGCATTACATTTATGTCAGTTTACAGATCACACTCAAGTATGCTGATTTCAGAGTTTTCTTTGGCACTTAATTTAAAGTTACAACATTGGTCTTCCAAATCTGACATTTGTATGATTGGTGGATTGCACTGCAATTTTATTGACCTTTATCTTGTTTTTGTGCTCACTGGCTCATCAGATGCCATTCTGTCAAAAAAAAAAAAAAAATTAACCATTTCTCTCCTTATCTGTCAATTAGTGTATCTTTTGCAAGAGGCTTGCTAATCATTCATCAATAGTTCTTAGCTTGGCTGTAGCCTTCAACTCTCTATAACCTTATAGCCTTCAGGGAGCTATTTGTCTTTGCATTTCCTAATCTTGTGGATTTATATACCAGTAGACCCAAGGGCGACTTCTCAGCCCCAAGGTGGGAACACATACTTTCTTATTTCTTTGCCAAAGCTGCCTTTTACTCCCTTTTAAAGCAACCATTACTTTCTATATTCTTTGAGGATCCTTTTCTCAAGAGTGGCTTAATTTTTCTTGCTGGCTCTAAAGAAAACCTATTGCTAACCTGCTACTAAGTCCTGCTAGTATAAATTCTGATCACCATGAAGCAGTAGTCAGGGAATGACACATTTATTTTTAAATGGAATGTTACAAATATTCTGGATTACTGAGAATCTCAGCCCTAGTGTCTACTTTCTGATTTGTACTTCACTTAAGAAGATTTTCACTTAAGAGAATTTAGCTTAGAAATATGACTTTTGCTTTCTGTATTTAAATGTGAATATAGTGTTTACATTTTTCTCAAGTCTTTTATTTACCCTCACCTTGAACTAAGATTTGTTTATCAACTTTTTCTATTTATCTCCTTTTTCTATGAAGGTTCTTTTACTCAGCAATTGCATGCTCCCCCCAAACAAACAAATCATCCCAGGACATTGAAGGTTTTCTAGGTTCTAACAGGTAACTTAGACTCCGAAGGATATTAAGACGGAGTTATCTCACGTTTTCGGCCCTTTGTCTTGCTTATGGCAGTCTTTCATGTCTCTTTCATGAAACTGTAAGCTATGTGACCACAGACATTATGTCTCAATTAGTGCTAAATAACCCAGTCTATGACATGGCACAGACTATATCTATATATAAATATATAGATATAAAGAGATGTATTTTATATAATACATTTATTGAACAATTGGAAGACTGAACGAATGTACCATCCATTTTGTTGGCCAACAAAAATCCTATTAATCCTTTTACTAAATTTGTTCCATCTTTCTAGTTTTGCAGGTTTTAAATCTAAAGGGAAATCACCTTATATAATGAATTTGAGTAACATTTATTTTTAACACATTACTTAATCATAATAATGAAAAATGAAGTCATAGAAGGTTGAATTCTTATTTCATTAGCATCTACCAAACTGAGTATTATTCAAATATAACATTCTTACTAATTTTATGAAACCAAAATGGATAATGAAAAGATATCTTCAGCTGTTATTAATGTTCCAGTTACCGAAGTGTAAAATTTTAATGAAAGTCTTCTTAGGAAACTTTATGTAAAAAAAAAATAGGTATACTCAATGGAAAATGTGTGAAACATATTTAATGTGTTAAGTAGTTAAAACCAGTCTACTGTCAATAACATGTTTAAAAAAAAAAACTTTGAAGTACATTATGTATAATTGAAAAGTTTCAATTTCGTATCTGTGTGAGGAATTCTCAATTATTTTTCATATTTTTAACATAAAATTACTTTGTAAATTCCATTAAATTGAAACCTTTACATATTTATGTTCTTTATACTCTAAAGTTTTACATAAATATCCATCCTCTAAATAATGCCATTATTATCAGAAAACTTCTAATAAAACCTTCCACACAATTAATTATCCATCTACATTGGTCATGCCAACAATAGTTGGTAGGCATTGTAGACTCTTCCTTCCTTCTTTCCTCCATTCTTTGATCCTTTCCTTCCTTCGATCCTTCCTTCCTTCTTTTCATATTTATTGAGGCCCAAACTACTTGGGTTAAGGAACTGGGTAGAATTAGGGATACAGTATTGTACAAAACTGACACGGTCACTAACCTTTATGAATGTTCCAGTTTATAAAGGAATGTATTATGTTAATCAAAAAGCCATACAAAATTTTGAAATTTCCTTAACTGTGCTAAATATTATGAGCAGGGAGTTTCACGGATCAATCAGAGGACATAACAGAGAAATTTGACCTAAATACAAGATGGGAGAATATTCTCCCGGGGAACTGAAAGTAGAGCTGAGATGGAAAGATTACAAGTAAACTAGGTGAAGGGAGAGGGAAGAGCACTCCATGAGCAGAAAGCAAAGGGGAAAAAGTAAGGTGACCGCAGAGCAGGTAATGTTTCATGGAGTTGGAAAAGGCCAAGATCACTGAGCTGAAGAGAATGAAGAGAGTATGGTACAAATTAAAGTAGGAGAGAAAGGTAGGGTCATGTGTGAAACTTTCCACTGCATGCATGTTTAGTATGTTACACCTAATCCTCAATAAATGAAGAGAAATTGAACGACTTTAAGCAAGAGAGTGAGGGACACACATGCGGCTACTAGCCCAAAGGGTGATTTTGTATAAATTAGGAAAAGGGGCCCTTTCTCAAGAACATTTTGCTGACATCTGCTGGGAAGTTGTCAAACAGTTATGTAAACCAGAATAATGAGTGAAGGATTCCCTGTAAAGTTGTTCAAAACACAACCTGCACAACTATCATCACCAGGTCTGACTGGAGAAGACACTGTGAAAACAGCATTATATCTAAGAGAGAAGAGTACAGTAGCTGTGGCTAGAATAGAAGCAACCAAATAACTGAAGGCTATTGCAATAGGGCATGAGCAAGAGTAACAGGTTTGGACATAATATTAGGGATGGGAAAAATGAATTCCACATACAATCAGAAGAAAACCTTAGCAGGACAGCGTTGCTTACAGACATGTGGAAAAGAAGGAAAAGTTGTCCTCATGGACAACCCTTTGCTTTCTGGCTCACATGAGAGCATCTGCCATCATTTATTATGACAGGATACACTGGAAATGAAATGGCTCTGGGGGAGAAATGAGGACGATCATTATTTCAATTCTTGGCTTGTTAGTTTGGGGAGATTTTTAAGCATTAAATGGTGAGATCAAGAGAACAGTGGAAATACAAATGTTGAGCTCCCGGAAGAAATCTCAGCTGAAGATAAAATTGCAAATCTTTGACCTCTAGGTGAAAACCATAGTTGTGTGTTTTGAAGACACTCCCTTGTGAGAGAATCCAGGTTGATAAGGATCAACCTTAGAGGTTGTGGAGAAGACAATTATCCTTTGAATGTGGCAGCAAATAACCATAATAAAAGAAGTATCACCAAGTCCAAAGAAAGAATGAGTTTAAAGACAGAAGGAGTAGCCAACTGTATTCAGTTCTACTGACACATCATAAAATGGAAAGTTTAGAGAAGCTGTCTCCTCTTAACTTTTTCCAGGACTGTAATTAGAGTGAGGGAAATAAATTGATCTAGTTTGGAGTAACCCATTGAGTGTGCATATAAGAAGTGTATGGCAGCAGGTAAAGACCATTCCTGAGAAATGTGATTGAAAAGACAAACAGAAATCAAGGAGGCGTAAGAGTATAACAGTAATTAGTGCCTATATATTTCATTTGCCTGTTTTTGCTATTATGTGCATTGAATGTGAGATTTGCCAGCATATTTAAAAGAATATTTTCACAAGTTTCACTTGTTTCACAAGTTTTCACAATATTTCCACAATATTTTCAACCTTCCTGAGTCTTGTATTAAATATTTTATATATTGGATTACATTATACTCATTTTAGAATGGCAAATAAATGAAGGTTATCGAAATCAGAAGGAAATAACGAACAAATAGGATTACACCTTGACTGAAAAACTGTTAGAATGTCAGGAGCAAGAGGAGAAAAGGCAAAGTTTTTATAGAACATTTGGGGCATCATAGATTATTTCTCTCGTAGCAGTTTCTTTTTCTGCAGTCATAAGATATAAGGTTGGAAAAATAAAATAAGCTTTACCAGTTCAAAGTTTCAAATGCCAAGCTTAAAGATGTATAGAAGAGTCAAGAGAAGAATGAGGCTAAAACATGAAAGGTGGGGTGATGAAGAGATTCCTGCAGTTCACACAGCTGTCAAAATCATCATAATGAACCCTCACAATCTTGGTGTAATTCTCAGGGATGCAAATGCTTAGAAGCTGCCAGATCTCCACTCACCTGATGGTGTCTCTGCTCTTGTAAAGGTCAATAAATACTTTTGTGAAGCTCTTGCTGCTACTCCTCGCCCTTCTCCTGTGCCTGTGGTGCAGCCAAAATTATTTAAATAGCTCCTAAAAATTTAAACCTGTACAGGAGTTATCTTAGGCTGTGGCACGTGGTACTCATAAATTTAGTGACTCCTACACATTCTTCTACAAATGCAAATTTAAACATAAAATTTCAAATGTATCAGTTTTCTTTAAATATGTCTTAAAGTATTATATGCTCATTATGGAAAAATGTTTAAATAATAACATTGTAAAGGATCAAAAATTAAAAACCTGTATTGCTACCATTCAAGATACTCATAGTAGAGACCATACATGGGAAGATCTACTTTTTATTCTCAAGGCAATTATATTTATAATGCTTAGATAATAATAAATACAAAAATTGCATCCTAAAATTTTTATAGACATAATGAAATACATGCCCATCTTTCAACAATTATTATTTCTTCTCTCTTGATATAAGCGTGTTTAATATTTTGGTGTATTATAATAGAGTTCTCAGGGAAAAATTATAAACATTATAAAATTATAAAACATAGTGATTAAGAACTTGGTTGTGTTATTAAAAGAACTTTGTTTCTACTTATTAATGTTTCTCCTTACTAAGTAGCCTAAGAAATGTTTCTTTAACACTCAGTGACTCATTTTCTTTTTTTTTTTTTTTTTAATTTTTTTTTAACGTTTATTTATTTTTGAGACAGAGAGAGAGACAGAGCATGAACGGGGGAGGGGCAGAGAGAGAGGGAGACACAGAATCGGAAGCAGGCTCCAGGCTCTGGGCCATCAGCCCAGAGCCCGACGCGGGGCTCGAACTCACGGACCACGAGATCGTGACCTGAGCTGAAGTCAGACGCTTAACCGACTGAGCCACCCAGGCGCCCAGTGACTCATTTTCAACAGTCGTAGTTCAGATATGAAGACAGCTTGGTTATATGTCAGTAATTACAAAGAATAATTTGATATCTTCTCATTAATGGTATAATTTCATTATCTTTGATTTTATCCTTTTGTATGAAAGAAATATCTCCCTTTAATTTATTACTTATTAGTTAAGTATTGTGCTTTCAGTGTAGACATTTGACAATTAAATCTAATTTTCTGTATCATTTATACATATTACCTATCCATCTTTATTTTGAGGAGTTTGTCTTCTTCAAATTAAAAGAAATTCATATCCTTTAAAAATTAATCCTTTGTCAGGGCGCCTGGGTGGCTCAGTTGGTTGGGTGTCCGACTTCAGCTTAGGTGATGATCTCGCAGTTTGTGAGTTCAAGCCTGGCATCAGGCTTTGTGCTGACAGCTCAGAGCCTGAAGCCTGCTTCTGATTCTGTGTCTCCCTCTCTCTCTGCCCCTCCCCAGCTCACACTCTGTGTATGTCTCTGTCTCTCAAAAACTAAACATTTTTTTTTAATTAATCCTTTGTCATATGTATTTATATTGCTTACTGAGTGTCTTGTTTGCATATTATACATAACACTGACTCACAAATGTTCCAATAGTGAAATTAAAATATATTTGACTACAAATATATATTTATGTATACATAGTATGTGTGTACATACTTTTTCTTTTTTTTTAATTTTTTTTATGTTTTTATTTATTTTTGAGACAGAGAGAGGCAGAGCATGAGCAGGGGAGGGGCAGAGAGAGAGGGAGACACAGAATCCGAAGCAGGCTCCAGGCTCTGACCTGTCAGCACAGAGCCCGACACGGGGCTTGAACTCACGGACCGCGAGATCATGACCTGAGCCGACGCCGGACACTTAACTGACTGAGCCACCCAGGCGCCCCATAATTTCCTTTCTTGAGCACAGAAGGTTCTTCCCACCGACAAATCATATTAATAATCTCATTTGATTTATTGAATGATTGAGTCATTTCATATTTCACTCTCAGATCCATTCAGAATTTCCTTTAGTATTTGGTATAAGTAGGTATCCAACTACATTCATTTTCACTTAGGTGAACCATTAATCCAGGAACTTTTCACTAAAAATTTGCTAGAAATTTTAGTTTCCTTTGTCTATTATATACATGCATCTAATATGGTCTATTTATTTTTATTGTTTTTTCCAGTAGGTCACACTTTAATTATTATGTTTTTGTACTATATTTTATTCTCTGGCAAGCCTCTTGATGATACTCTTTTTTCTGATTATCTGATATAAATTCTTGTTCATTTATTTTTCACATTAACTTCAGAATCATTTGTCAAGTTTGGGGTGAAAATATCCCATGGTGAGCTTGAATTGATTTTGTCTTGATTTATTAAATAACTGGGAAAGAATTGAACTCTTTATAAAAAAAAAGTGTTTTCTGAATTAGTGGCATGCTGATTCTTTCCATTTATTCATATTTTTAAAAACTTTCCCTAGCTAAAGGTTCTCTATCACTTACAGTAATGTAGTACTCTATTACTAATTAACTTTTTTTTTTTTATATTAAGAATAGATGTTCAGTTTGTCCAATTTTGTTTGGGTTTATTCATTTATTTACATGTTTTCTGAGGGCCAATATAGGCCAAGCCCTTAGCAGGTACCCAATATGCACTAGAATTTAATTCACAATTAGTTCCTGCCTTCACGGAACTTACTGAAACTCGGTGAGACAGCCAAAATAAGGTAAGAAATCAAATCTATAAATAAATGACCCCCAAATTTAAAGCATTGTGAAGGAATAAAAAATATGCTGCAATAATGATTTTGGCAAAAGGTGAAGAAGAGTAAGTGGGGAGTGTACTCTAATATGATGCTCTGGGAAGTCATTATTTGATAGCACATCTAAGCTGAGGCCTACAGTGATTTAACAACAATCACAACAACAAAAACAGCCAGAACGAGAAATGAAGACAAACATTTGAGAAATACACTAAAAACCCTCATGGGGGGAATAATGTAAGAGTACACCCTTGGAAGTGAAAAGTGAGTGAAGTTGGGTTGTTATATGCCGAGCCAGGAGAAGAGGAGCTGAGTTGGGCCAGGCAAGTGAGGTCTTAGATATTATTTTATAAAACAAGGAAAGCCATTTGCCGTTTATGTTTCTAACTCTCCATAGCCAAACATTCAAAGAAGAAAATTAGTTTTGTCTTCAAAATATATCAAGTACCCAACCACAATTTATGACTTCTACTGATACCATCTTGTTCCCAGACACTATGACTTCAATAGCTTCCTCATGCTCCACACACAACAACCTTGTACTCCTATTATCCTCCACATAGCAGCCAGGGGCATTTCCCTAATGGGAGGAGTATTCAAGCGGCAGTGGCCCCCCACTGACCTGGCCTCAAAATCTGCAGACAAATAAGACCGATGTATAGTTTCCGTCTTTTTTTTTTGCTCTCCACTAATATTAGAATTTTAAACCTATCATAAAATTAACTTGCTTTTACAATATTTTCAAGCTATATATGGATGGAAATTATTTGTTCATTAAGAGGTAGATCTAACTAAAAAGAAAGTCAGAAAGTTTTGAAGTTTATTTGATGAAAATATATTAAAATATTTTGAATTTTCCCTGGCTACTAATCTACTCAGCTACACATACTGCTCAGTAACTTTTGGTGATTTATAATTAATTGTTCACTATAGGGGCGTCTGGGTGCCTTGGTTGATTACATGTCTGACTTTGGCTCAGGTCATGGTCTCACGGTTCATGAGTTCGAGCCCAGCATAGGGCTTGGTGCTGACAGCTGGAGCCTGGAGCCTGCTTCGGATTCTGTGTCTCCCTCTCTCTCTCTGTCCCCTCCCCTGTTTGTGCTCTTGTCTCTCTCTCTCTCAAAAATGAATAAACATTAAAAAATTTATAATTAAGTGTTCACTATTGAATTCTAGTTTATTGCAATGCAACTCAAGAAATGTGGTCTTTAAATACTGTTTCCATATTAATTTGGAATGTAATGGCAGTCTAATTTATTGATTTGTGGAAAAACTGTATCCTCTATTTATATGCAAAACTTTTTATAAAACATTTTATCTAGCTATGTAAGTCATTTTATATGTCTATATGTTACTTTACATATCTATTAATGTCAAAAGTTTAATGAATTATATAATTCTAAGAGGTATATATATATATATTTAGATTATTTTTTCTTTAAAGACAGAATAATTTATTCAAGTCTTATTTTAATTTTTTTCTTGTACTCATTACATACTTTGTCCTATTTAATACCATGCTTTGTTACTTGAGGAAAGATCATCATAACTCATGTATAATCACTGGGGCTACAAACTAAACATTTTGTGTCGTGATTTTTTTTTTTTTAAGGCATATAGTCTTAAGTTTCTTGAAACTTCACAACAGGATTTTGTGTTCTGAACTTCTCTCTGAGGGAGTTTTACTTTTTATCATCGAGTATAAATCCAATTGTATAAACATTAATTTTGTTGTGGATATCATCCTTTCCTGGTTTCCATCCTTACGGTAGGCTTCATCTAATTATTATATTGAAGTTCACATTTAATGAGAGTTTTTGACTATGATGTAGAAAAGGAATTTGCTGATGTTCTATTGTCACGTTCCCTATTCTCCTTCCCATCCATGCAATCTGGTTTGGACAGTCATAATTTTGATTCAATAACATAACACCAAGTGTTTTTAAATGAACCTAAATTATGAATAAGAAAATCAGAGAAGATAAAGAGAGACCTATCAGTGGTAATCAGCCTTCCAGAGAGCACCATTCATCGTTTGCCATCGTTCTTTCTTTCTTTCTGTTGTCTCTTAATACAAAGCATATTTTATCATGCAAAATTTTAAAAAGTGATTTAGTAGCCAGTCAAACCGATTTATTATTCATCTTTAATTTAATAAGACACTCTAAATTCTGAAAAGTCTAATATTCTGAAAATGTGGTTTCGGCTTTTTTCCCCCTCTTTCACCATGGCAATTACATCAACATAAACAACAATTAGATGTTTCAACATGCAATAGATGAATTACTGATTCCCATTAAAGTCAGTTTATGACCCTCTTGAGCGAGGCTTCTTTGTTGCAAACTATTGTGAGGCACTATTTGAGACTTTGCATTTTCTGTTTCAATCGTACTTCAGATCCCCTAAGGTAATACTATCTGCGTTACTCACACAAATCAAGATAATTCTCTGATATGGGTTTTACATTATAGTTTCTTATGTGCTTATTACTTGGAGGCTAATGCTTCTGAAACTTTTTTTTTCCACTGCAGTGTAAACTGACAGTTTGCCCTGAGGGGTTCTTTCTTTGAGGAGCAATGACTAGAGGCTGTATTTTATTTTTGTAGCCTCAGAACTGCATTTGTAAATTGATTAAACTGAAATGCATATATCTTATAACTAGAAAAGAAAAACAGATTCCTAATGGACTTGCGAGAATAGTTTTAGGCTTTTATTTGTAGAGTTTCATCTAATATATAAATAATAATTGGCGTATCAATTAGGATATCTTAAAAATAATGCCAAATAAATTATGGTCTAATCTCAGGCAACAGCTTCTAGGGAGATCAACCACAGTACATATATATATTTTAGGACTCTTCACTTTTTCATTTAAACCTGAAAACGGATATTAACATTTTTGTTAACTAAGGGCTTCCCCTTTATTTGAACTGTCATTCTAGACTGGGGTCAATTAATTGAACCCAAATATATATTTAAGTATTTTCTTGTGCTCTGCACTTGGTTTATACTCACCAACTATAAAATTAGTTATTACGTAAGCATATTTCACAAAATACAAGTATGCAAATACAAATAAAGAAGAGTATATAAGTTATATCTTCTCCAGGAAAAGTACGGAACATACGAATAATCAAAGAAACTGGAATACAATCAAAACTCATTATGCAACTGACAGAATAGAAAAATAGGGTAAATTGGTGGAAGTAAATAAAAATTATTTATATTAATGAAAATTGTAGGGTAAAATCCTTATCTCTGGCACAAGAGCATATTAGAATGAACATGGTCAGCCAATGATAGAGGTTCACGCTAGCTGTGCTGCAAATGTTAATGAAGAGAGCTAGAGGTATAAGAGAAATAATAGGTAAAGGAATAGGAAGGAATCAGAAGCCCTGAGAGAAATATTATACGAAGAGCTGCTATAACCTAGCAAAACATACATTTAACAAGTTACATTACAGGAGTTAATTAGTAATAAGAGAAGTGTGGTGTAAAAAGTCAGCCTATGCACAGGGACTTTGGGAAGCAAGCACTTTCTAAAGTCAATGTTCAAATTGGATGAGGATCCAAAAGTCTTTCAAGATATCATTACCACCATGTATTTACATTCAAGCTTTTGAACACACAGATAGGTTTGATAACACCTTTTTTCAAAGTATTTGTTATTTTTGTCCTATGGGATTTATTTTAATTTAATGAGGATTGTACATATTTCCTCTCAGTGTTGAACAATTTGGAATGTTATTAAGCAGTGACAATATAGATACTATTAACACCTAATCAGGATGGTCAGTTTTATGCAATTAGTATATTTTAAATATTCTGATTTATATCTTTTTTTGAAAAATAAAATCATGTTTTAATGCATATACCTCACACTACATTAAATTATAAGACTGCAAATACTTACGGAATATACAGTAAATGCATACAACTCAAGTTAAAGGTTTTATACTTTTACAAAATCTCAAGTTCTACACTGTCAAAGGCAGCAGTTGTTGGGAAAAAGCACTTCTGAAACCAACAAAACCACCTTTTTTATCAAGTGATATGGTGCTAATAAACATTAGAAAATATTTTGTGTCAGTATGTCAAGTACTGAGAAATGATACTGTGCCCTCGAATATGTTCTTAATATTAGTTGACTGATAAAGTCACTGCAGGTGGCATTTATTGCCATGAACTATAGTGCTTCACTTTATCACTCAGACTAGATCACAATGTTCCAACAGCTACAATCTGTTAACTCTCATCCAAATAGCTAAAATGCCCTTAAAGGAAGGATTATTTGCCTCTGAAGGTTCCCTAGCAATTTTGAAGATTTCATAAAACTTGGTAGCTCAATATCAGCTATTGGACTGATACTCAATTAATTGTGAAACGTAAGAGAAAAATTTTCTTTCTTTTCCACAAGAAACTAAGCCTGTAAACTATAATATTTGTCAGTTGTATGCATATTTCAGTCAAAATCCAGAATTATGCTCTATTGGATTGTCCTTTCAAGCTACAAAGGCATAAGATGCTCACTGGAATAGATGACACAAAGAAGTACATAATAAAATTCAGCACTCACTCTCATCTCTCCATTCCCCTTGCTCACTCCACAAGGAAAAATTATTACCTGTATAAAGCACATCTTTCCAAGTAATTTTGTTTGTCCATGTAAGCAGAGGGAAACCTACATACACAAACATAACTTTGCTTCTTGCTTCTTTAGTAGAACATTATATTTATACAGAGATTTATTTTTCTTAATGACTGTATAATATCAAATATTTATAAATATGCCATAAGTTTTTTAGTCATTTCCCTATTGGTGGGTATTTAAGATGCTTTTATTTTTTTTTTTTATCACTTCAAGGAATTCTGCAGGAAATCTTTGTATGATGGCGTTTTTCTTTCGTATTTTTATTTCAAAGTGAGAATGTTGAGTTTAATGGAATGTATATTTCTTTTTTTTTTTTTTTCTTCAACGTTTTTATTTATTTTTGGGACAGAGAGAGAGCATGAACGGGGGAGGGGCAGAGAGAGAGGGAGACACAGAATCGGAAACAGGCTCCAGGCTCTGAGCCATCAGCCCAGAGCCTGACGCGGGGCTCGAACTCCCAGACCGCGAGATCGTGACCTGGCTGAAGTCGGACGCTTAACCGACTGCGCCACCCAGGCGCCCCGGAATGTATATTTCAATTTTAAATTCTGCCAGGTTAGTTTCCCAAAAGGTTGCTGTTATTCCAATCAGCAATGTATGGGAGTGCCTGTTTTGATTACCCTCACCAGCTTGGATGTTATTAATCTTTAATTTATTTGCCAATATGACCAATGAAATTGTTATCACTGATTCGCTTTTCCCTGATTAATAAAGAGGTTGAACATCTTTTTAAATAATTATTGAGATTCTGAATTGAAAATCTTTTCTGCTCTGCTCTTGTCATAGCCTTTGCCATCTTTTCCATTGTAGATTCTATGCTACATGTTTAGAGATTTTCAAAGAAAAATTATGAGTAAAGCCATTACACTTCTGTTAAAATCCATGTAAATAAGCGTAACAAAGGAAACTATCTTACAATTTTATGGATTATATTCAAGCCTTATGTTTTAGATAATGTGTGGGTAGTAATGATGTTTTGTATTGGTTTTGCTGTCCTAGCATACACTGCTGCATTTAGGATTTGGTCAAAGCTTATTCTGAGAGCACATTTCATGGATAACAATAATTCATAAAATCTTGCTTCCATAATATAACTAAATTGCATATTTATAATTTATCTGAATCTAATTACCATAATAGTCACATAAAGAAAAAAAACAAAACCAATTTCATCCTTTTTGGAAGCATTCAGGAAAAGGACCTAAGCTGCGAATACATAATATTCAAGTTTAAATCCAAATATCGAGTACTCAACCTATGTCATAACAAGTGTTTGAATAAAAGTAGATTCCACATTATATAGAATATTTTGTACATTATTATCTACAAACATGTTCACATTTTGCTCATGTTTATTTACCAATGTATTTATTCATATGATCAAGAAAGCTCTACTGAAAGAATCCAAGGTTTTAAAATATTAAAACAGTCATTAATTTAGTGAATTGAAAGATATAAGGGAATAGTTTATAATTGTACCACTACATTCAGAAAAAAAAACTATTAAAATCCATTTGTAATCAAATAAAAACTCCTTATCTACATAATAGACTAAAAATGTTTTTTTAACTAATTAAGGGAATGGCCCATACACACAAATCTAAACCCGGCATCACATTTATACTTACTTTAGATATATTTTCAGTAAAATCATGAATAGAATTATCCTCACTATAATTTCTATTTAATTTCACAGACTGTGTGTGTGGTTAGGAAGGATAACAGAACCTGGCCAATTTCAATAAATCCAGGAATTGAAATACAATGATATAAAATTAGAAAAATAAAACAAAATTGTCATTAATTATATAGGACAGATAAACCTTAGAGAATCTAGAAATCATTAGAAATAAAATAGTGAACAGCAAGGTTGTTTGGTATAAAATCAATATTCAAAAGTCAGAACAATTTACAATCATAATTTAAAAAATTAAAATATTTTAAATATCTCCTAAAAACCTAAAACGACAAGGTACAAACAAACCAAGCTACTAAATGATGTATAAGGCTTTTATAAATAAAATTATGCTAAAGCAAATAAAAGATTTTAAAAACTGGAAAAACATACCATGTTCATGAATGATATTATTTAAAATTATGAAGATTACAGTTATCCAAAATTATAAATTTATAGATTCTCACTCAGATATCAAACAAATTTCATAGTACTAGACTAGATAATTTGAAACTAGGCAGGCATCAGTACAAACTGTACAAATGCCAAGGACAGCCAAG
Source organism: Lynx rufus (assembly GCF_022079265.1). Taxonomy (NCBI): domain Eukaryota; kingdom Metazoa; phylum Chordata; class Mammalia; order Carnivora; family Felidae; genus Lynx; species Lynx rufus. The sequence goes on along the minus strand of NW_025814823.1, from coordinate 31,548,844 downwards.
GAAATATGGAAGAAGTAAAGGTGATAACACTTATAAATGAGTGGATGTTGAAGAGACAGAGAAGATTTCTTCAGAGAAAGAGAAAGAGAGAGAAAGATGCAGATACAAGTTCTCATGGGGAAAGACAGAGAGGAAGTGAAAGGGATGCTTTCTCTTATCTCAAGCTAGGTGAGGAGATTTCAAGCCAATCACTTAGACAGCTAAACAAGTACTCTCTCAGGTTTGGGAGCAATAGATTCTTACGTCTGGTTACCATTTAGGAAAGGGTAAAGAAGAAAGATGTGGTTGGAATAGTCTTCCTAGCTGGCTGCATTCAAAACACTCTGTACTTTACAAATGGTTGTGTAATGATGCATTTTGGGTCACTCGAATTTTCAAAGGCAGTGGAATTCCAAGAAAAGAGTTGTATATGAAGAAAGGAGTGAAAAACAGCCTTCCAGATGACAGACATCATTTGCCAAGTAGCATCAGTCAGAGCTTGCCACAAGAGAATCTCTAAAAATACAAAAAAAAAAAAAAAAAAAAGCACACGCCTAAAAAAGAGCAACTAGCGACTACGCATCTGCAACACCCAGAGGGAAGCAGAAGCCAAATTATATACCGCGCCACAAACAAAGCAGGGTCCTTTTGTCTGTTAAAGTTTGATTTTCAAAAAGTTTAAACATATAACTCAAATAAGCACAAAAGGAACATGTGTTAGGGAAAATGTAATTGAAGAGGAAACCATTATGATGATTCAAAGAGCATTTAAGAAGTTGAGGTTTATAGACAATGAATACTAAAATAAGATTGCTTGGTTACTTACAAAACTTGCTGATTTCTTATTGAACAACAAATCATAATTTCTAGGGTTATCTTTTTTAATAGAAAGAGTATCTGCATCTTTCTTGGACAAAGATACACAAGTAAACATGTAATGTCACTAAGTCTGGGACTTTGTTTAAAGTGAGTTAAAGTATATATTTCTCTGGATAATCCTTAGATAGGTCCATTAAACAATGTCCACATATGACCTTAAATGACATACAGCCCACCTTTTAGCCCTATTTCCAAGTTTAGAACAATTTTTCTTAACATATCTTTATCCTGAACTCCCATCACCTTGCCAATCTCCAAGAATAAAAATCCACTTGTAATGACATCTCCTCACCATGCCCACGCTTCACAGCACACTTCCAAGTCTGAAGCTCACCCCAGATGGAGGAAAAGCTGTCTATTTAATTTGAATAATATTCAAGGATTTTGTGATCATATTGTATCATACATTTTAGTTATTAAAGGGAGACTGGTAAGACTGTATGTATATTGGAAATTTTCTAAGAAAGTAGAACTTAAATGTTCACTGAAAAAAAAAGGAACACGTGAGGTGAGGTATATGTTAACTAACACAGTGGGGGACTCCTTTCACAAGGTATATGTATATCAAATCATCTTGTACACTTTAAATATCTTATATTTGTATTGGTCAATTATACCTGAATAAAGATGGAAAAAAAGAAAAGGAAACTGGTGTTAAGACTAGGAATTAGACAAAATGCTATGGAGCAAGTCAGATTCTTTTTTTTTTCTATAGGACAGATTGAGAGACAATGGGAGAAAGAGTAGGGCTGCTTTATGAATACACATAACGGATTTTATCTTATTTCATAAAAAACAGTTATATTTGTAAGAGTGAAACTTGGGAATAATTGCCGTTTGTGTAAGAATAAACAAATTGTAGGATAATCATACAATTAAATACACTACAAAATTAAAATGAATTAACTCTAAATGAAATGCAGCATCCTAGATTGGATCCTAGAATAATAAAAAAAGCATCCGTGGAAAAAATGGCAAGATTCAAATAAAGTGTGAAATTTAGCTAATAGTAATATACCTATGTTAGTATGTTGGTTTTGAAAAATATGTAATAGTAATGCATACACACACACACACACACACACACACACACACACACCTCTTACTGCTTTTGTTTCTTTGGAGAACCCTAACATAGGAACTGTCTGTATTATCTTTGTAGCTTTCCTATAATACTAAAACTGTTTAAAAATAGAAAGTTAAGGGGCGCCTGGGTGGCTCAGTCAGTTAAGCGTCCGACTTCAGCTCAGGTCATGATCTCACGGTCCGTGAGTTCGAGCCCCGTGTCAGGCTCTGTCCTGACAGCTCAGAGCCTGGAGCCTGCTTCAGATTCTGTGTCTCCCTCTCTCTCTGACCCTCCCCCGTTCATGTTCTGTCTCTGTCTCAAAAATAAATAAACATTAAAAAAAATTTTTAATAAAAAAATAGAAAGTTATTAAAAATATTAAGTAAAGCTACATGCATAAACAAAGATAAATCACAAAATACATCTTTGAAGAAAGTTATAAATATATTGCTTTCTCATCTGTAATCTACCCAACACATCCAGATTGTAGATTCACTGATATTTTAGACTTAAGAAATATAATGTCATATACACACGTATATGAATAAGATGTATTTTTTTTCCTTAAATACTCATTGGTATACCCTTGTTTGTAAAGGAGGAACAGGTTAAAATGTTAACAAAAATACTTATAACATTTTAGGAAAATTAATCATTACTATGTAACATTTTTATATTTTTCAAAGTTAATTACATAATTTTATTTAATTCCTCCAGTAGTCAAAGTAGGCAGAAAATTATACTAATCTAATGAAGATATTCAGAAATGTTATATGGCATGACTAGTTACAATATAAAAATAGTATAGTAACAGTTAAACCTGAATCCAGTTGTTTCAAAATTTTATGAACATAGGATGACTATGGAGTCTACTGGGAAGCTAATAAATTAACAACTTCAAAATATTTTAAGGGTCTTCAGGTAATCCTCTGCTATTTGAAAGGATCCCATGTGCTAACCAACTTGCTCAAAATCTGTCCTATAGATCTTACATTACCATATACTGGAATATGTCAATTTATTTCTTATTATATACACTTTCCTTTTCCTTTCACTAAAAAAAAAAAAAAAAATCTGCATTAATGGTTGCACCTTCACACCTTGTTACATTCCACAATCATGACAGATCTACCAAACATGCAAAGTAGAGATGAGGAGATGAAGCAGGCCCACATCTCTTTCTCCAAAATAGCCAAATGACTATTCCAGATAACTTGCTCCTGAAAAACCTATTTCCAGGTCAGAGTCCCCTGAATTTTCACTAACTCTGTTTGACTAAGTCAGGGAGTGTTAAAGAATCTATCAAATATTTTACTCTTAATACTTTCCTCTACAGGTAGAGAACCATGGATCGCTTCCTGCTAACTAACTGCCTTATTCAGTAGAACCCCACATTCAGTAAGAGATGGAGGAAGTTGCAAATCCAGTCGCTATCCATGCAAATCAATTTCACTCAGACATCTTTGCTTGCTATCCAAAAGGTTATCTATTTTTATAGTCTCACTTTTGTCTTAATTCTCTAGGATTCCCTTTCTTTTCAAGCACATTCCTACTTAGCCAAAACTCCCAAACTTCCTATTTGCAAATATTTGAAATTACAATTACTTTTTAGTATTTTATTCCAGTGTCTTTAAAAGTCCTACACATATATAATAACATCTTTTATTTCATTTATGGGACTTTATCCTGTAATAGTTGCAGCTACTATTGCCAATCTTAACTTCAATGTGTCAGATGGTACAACTAATTACAAATGTGTGTTTTAGTTACTACATAGACAAATACAAGAAAATAAAGTATGCATTTAGGTAATAAGGCAATCAAGCTTATGTAAAATATTATCTCCTCTTCTGAACATATATCTATGAAAGACCAATGCTACTATCTTCTCCCAAGAAAAACCTTTTTTGGGGGCACCTGAGTGGCTCAGTTGGGCAAGCAATTGACTCTGGGTTTCAGCTCAGGTCATGATGTCACAGTTTCATGAGTTCAAACCCTGATTTTGCAGCACAGAGCCTGACTGAGATATTCTTTCCCTCTGTCGCTCTGCCCTTCCCCTGCTCTTGCTATCTTGGTCTCTCTCAAAGTAGGTAAATAAACCTAAAAAAAATTTTAAGGGGCACCTGGGTGGTTTAGTAGGTTAAACATCTGATTTTGGCTTAGGTCATGTCTCACAGTTCATGGGTTTGAGCCCAGCGTTAGGTTCTGTGCTGACAGCTCAGAGCCTGAAGCCTGATTCAGATTCTGTGCCTCTCTCTCTCTGCCCCTCCCCATTCATTTTCTCTCTCTCTCTCTCAAATAAATATTAAAAATTAAAAAAAAAATAAACCTTTTCATGCTTTTATTTCCACATTTATTTCAATGTCTGCCACACTATAATAATTAAATATTACACCTGTGTAACTAGATGCATTAATAATCTGTATAAATTCTGATTTGTGTCAATTCACACATACTGTCTAATAAAAACAAGATGACGTTTTGCTAGTCTGTATTTCATGTCTTACTTCTAGCCACGACCTACTAAGAAGAAAATACAGTATCATCTTCTGGTCTGCTTCATAGTATATGCAGTTAAGTCTTCCCAAAGAGACCATCCTTGAGGCAAAATTCAAACTCCCTTGTATTGCCTTGGAGAATTTTTCTCTACTGCTCCCTCAACATGATTAATAGATTCTTTTTAAAAAACATCATATCAATTGTTGCAGAACCTACTTTTTGCTTCAAGAAGTGATATTGTTCCCCACTTCAGACTACTTTTGGCTAGAATTTTTTTCTTTTATTTTCCAATTATACTGAATGTTCTTTATCTAAACACAGCAATTATGAATTCTTCCTTTCGTTTCTTTTTTTATCTCATTAATGCAAGTAGATGGAAAGAAAACAATTTACTCTTTTGATTGATTTTGCTAAAGTGTAACTTATAATAAGAAAGGAAATAATTTAAAATAATGCTGCCTACTTGAAGAACAATGCCAGAGGAAGCACAGGATAAAGATAAAACTTCAGGATGGAACGCTATACTACAAAATGAAAATTCAACTAACTGAAATCCTTGGGCATCTGGTGACTTTAAGTGAAAATTCAATATAACATTTTTGCCTTCAGTTCTTCCTATCCGTTTAAGAGACTAAACAAAATGTACAGTGCAATCTTGCATAAAGGAAAAAACATAAAAATCTTTGACTGAGTTACCCTGTGGATTTGATAAATTATACATCAGGATTCGATACTGGGAGCATTTTCTCCCTGTGCCCTTTCCTGGAAACAACTTACAGGGAAAGAAAAAGAGCATAAGGGAAGCCTTGATTGTTCCTTCTACTTGATTGCTGTCTTTAACCTCTCCATCTCAGCCCAATCCTAGGGTCCGTTAAACTTTTTTACTTTCAGGATTTGATAGATAATGTACCATTTCTTAAAAACATTTTAAAACTAGCTTATCTCTGATATGCTATTCCATCTAACACTTTCTGGCATTTTCTGGCTATAGGAATAACAGTTCATGCAAAGTTCAGAACTAATCGTTTTTTTTTTTTTTTTAAACAGCCATATACTTAACTCATGGCAACTACACTGTGTATAAACTTTTTCTTTCTTTCTTTCTTTCTTTCTTTCTTTCTTTCTTTCTTTCTTTCTCTTTCTTTCTTTCTTTCTTTCTTTCTTTCTTTCTTTCTTTCTTCTTTCTCTTTTTCTTTCTTTCTTTCTTTCTTCCTCCTTCCCTCTCTCTCTCTTTCTTTCTTTCTTAAATATAAATTCCAGTTAGTTAACATACAGTGTAATGTTAGTTTCAGGTGTACAAAGTAGTGATTCAAATCTTCCATACAACACTTGGTGCTCATCACAAGTGCACTCCTTAATCCCCGTTACCCATCTCACCCAATTCTCACCACCACCAATTTCAGAACTAATCTTTAGGTATTCTTTACAATGAAAGAAATATCTTAATATTCCTTATTTTTTATGAATTTATTTTGGGGTGTTTTTCTTGATTAGCACCTCTACAGGTCAGGTAACAAATGTGTCACAAGTACAAGATTAATAGAAAATGGAAGGACATTAAGGTAGTCTCAGTATGGGAACTGGGGAGTTCCCAGCTTTGTTGATGTTCCCAGCTGAATCAATTCCACTCCAACTCCAACCTAATCCAACAAGAATCTAGACAATTGTCTTTTGTTTCAGGATTTCTCTGCAAAAATAGGTACCATTTGAATTGACAATTTTCACTACATTTTAAAAACACAAAATCATGGAAAAAATACTTAGCTTGATAAATGTGCTCTGCGGCGCCTGGGTGGCTTTGTCTGATTAAGCCTCAGACTTTTGATTTTGGCTCAGATCATGATTTCACAGGTCCTGAGGTTGAGTCCTGTGTTGGGCTCTGTGCTGACAGCATGGGGCCTGCTTGGGATTCCCTCTCTCCTTTTCTCTCTCTCTCTCTTTCTCTCTCTCTGCTCCACCCTCAACTCACACTTTCTCTCTCTCAAAATAAATAAAGTTTAAGAAGAAAAGAAAATAAATGTGCTCTGAATGGTGATTTTAGTCAAAATATCCTTCAGAAAAACAAAAACAGGTTACTTCATGGATTTACACATTCTAATTTTTTTGATCATTGACTTAAGACTTCCAGTCAACATCTTATCCATGTAGAGTCTTCCCTGTTTAGATAGAGCATAGGACTTTAGTATCAATGCGGTACGTTTTTACAGTGGCCTGTGGTATCCCCTCCTGGGCTAAACAGGCATGCCTTCATTTTCACTGGAGTAAGCAAAATGCTCCCCAAGAGAAAGGTTTCTGCTCAGCATATCTCTAAAAAGGGAGAGAGAAAACAAAAACAAAAAGCAACAACTAGGAGCTGTCTTCTCTGAAATATTCTTTTTATCCAATGGCATACTTAGCAAATCTAATTCTGCAGTTATATTTTCCTGTAGTGTTTTTTTATAATGTAAAATGAATCCATCTCTTTCTTGTATCATGATCTATGCTTAGTAAATTCACTAAAATTAGCATCCTGGGGCATATTTATTTCCCCAAAACCAAATCATTAACACTAAAGATAAATTGATGTCCTTTGTCTATGACTTGATGAAAAATTTGGACATTTAAGGATTTCTGGAACTACTCTCCTTTCCCCCCCCAATTTAAAATGCTTTATATAATATTATGCTGCATGGATCTGTGAATCTGGCATATCCCTTCATTATTCCAAGGCTGAGTTAAATTCTAAAATCGCTACAACAATAAAATATTTCGTAAAATCCACAAATGTAATAAAACGTCGTGAGAACTGACATAAAATGTTTGAAACAATCTTAGCTGGTTTTGTCCCTGTAATTACCCCAGTATTTCCCACGTCCATTTCATTTTCCTACTCCCACAAAAGAATCATGAGCTTGCAGGTGTTTCTTCCCATGTTCAGTTTCACAATTTAAGATTTCATATTTTCTCAATATCCTTATCATATCACTGTCAAAACGTCAGGGAATGATGTTGTCATTTTAATCCACAGATGACAGAATATCATTTTTTCTGTCTCTTATGAGAATGCCCCTCCCACTTGTTTATTCACTAATTAGAATTTCTCTGTATATCCATGCGTATAATTCATGGATTTTTCTTTTGTTCAGAATCTGGAACACACCACACTTAAATGCAGCGGATTTCTTATATTCTAGTTTAAATAATAGGATATATCAGTCCACTTAACATCAAGTTAACAAGTTTGGTAAATACCCCTTCTATTTGGTCCTAGAGGAAAAGTATGGCAGAAAGAACATTCCATATTTGGCTCTTTGCCTCCAATAGGTACCTCCTATTCTTTAAAAAAAAAAAAAAAACACCGCTACTGATATAACCATTTTCTCACTTTGCTGTTTTCCTCTAAAAGCAGCTTCAATAAAAAATAAGTGCGTGTATCCCTGTAACGCACACATCCATGAGGCCTTAAGTATCCCAGAGAAAGTTTGAATGAATGACAATTGTTTATATTCCCCACATTGTTATTTAAGAAGGGTGTTAAATTAAATACCTACTACTTGCATTATGAATCTTTCATGATTTTTCTTTGTTATTAATTATAATAAAACTTGACTCTGAGGATCTATGCAGTGTTCAAGGCTGTTATTTCAAAATGGTGTTGTGATCAGCAAAGTAATATTAATCAAAATGTTTATATCATATTGAAATAAAGTATTTTGATGGCTACTGTTAAAATTCCATATAGTTTTGAATCTCAAAGCTATAGGTCTTCTACACTTCATGCTTTGATACTGGTTCTCAAATGTCAAATTCTATATTTGTCTTTGGTTTTCTCTTTAGCAATAAATTCCACACAGCAAATATGATTTGAGTAAATGACCTTCGATTAAGCTCTTTCTTTGCTTCTCTTACTGCAGTGCCAGTACACTGGCAGCAATATAAAGATTTTAGTAGCAATGCTTCCCTTGCATGTGATAAAACAGATAATAAAGATCAGCATTCCCTAGGTACAGACTGGCCAATACTATCTTTAAAAGACACAAAATGTGCTCTTCACATAAGCTATCTACTAAATAATATACTTAAAAGATAAAATAGGACTCTTTACAACTGTTTCACCCATGTTCTAATGCTGAAATGCATGAACATTTAGAAAATCCAACAGTGCAATAAATTTATTAAAAAAAAATCTAATGATGTTGACATTAATAGTAATTTTAGTAATACTATTGTGGTCAAAATTTATTGAAGGATTTCTATGACCATTGTAGTGTGTTAAATATTTTATACATATTATCTAACTTAAATTATCCCATAATATCTCTGAGGTAGATATTATTATTCCTCTCATTTTTTTTTTTAGATAAAAAACATGTTATCTGAATTATCTAGTGAGAAATTGTCACAGCTGTGCTTCATGCCCTGGTGTGCCCATCACATCCAGTTTTCCAGTCACTCTTATACATTACTTTAAGAACGATAAATTCAGGGGTGCCTGGGTGGCTCAGTCAATTAAGCATCCAACGTTGGTTCACGTCATGATCTCACAGTTTACAAGTTTGAGCCCCTCATTGGGCTCTCTGCTGTCAGCATGGAGCCCACTTCAGATACGCTTCCTCTTCTCTCTCTGCCCCTCCCCTGCTAGTGCTCTCTCTCAAAAATAAATAAATATTAAAAAAAAAGAAGAATGATAAGTTCATCTTTAGCCTCTATTACTAGGCTTTATTTTATTTGTGCTCTTCTCTTGAACATCCGATTTCATACAAACATTAAGAGTCATCCCAATATTTATTAGAACTATACCTTCTTTATAATATGTATTAATATTTTTATTATAATTCTGTGCTAGATTTGAATATAATGCATATAAAATCCAATGGTATTTTCTACGGGATTTTTTTTTCTTTAGTCAGTGTTGTCAAGGCCACTCAACACATATTGAGTTTTACCAACAAACTTGAATGCAATGCTCTGACTTACTGATAATGAGGAATGTTGTTATGAAAACACTGTCAGGAAATTTTGTTAATAGTCGCAACATTCATAAGAAGTCTGTGCTAGATACCTTCCATTTATGCCTCCAGATTTATTTATTCTCCCTCCTTCTCCTCCTACCCTCTGAACTGATTGGCTGGACTGCATAGACTGTATTAACAAGGTGCATATACCCTAATTGCTTATGGTTGTTTTACCCCTAGGCAAGAAGTCAGAGTGATCGAGCAGAGTAAGATTAGTGTACGTTTTAATGTTTTTTTAACATTTATTTTTGAGAGACAGAGCAAGACAGAACATGAGTAGGGAAGGGACAGAAAGAGAGGGGACACAGAATCCAAAGCAGGCTCCAGGCTCTGAGCTGTCAACACAGAGCCCAACGTGGAGCTTGAATTCATGTACTGAGAGGCCATGACCTGAGCCAAAGTCAGACACCTAACCAACTGAGCCACCCAGGTGCCCCAGATTAGTGTACTTTTTAAAAGCAGACTGTATTTTTAGAGAAATTTTAGGTTCACAACAAAACTAAGTAGAAAGTACAAGGGAGTTCCCATAAACCTCCTGCCCGCAAACGAGTAGCCTCCCCCACTATCAACACCCTGCACCACAGTAGCACATTTGTTACAATCTATAAACTTACATTGACAGATTATTATCACCTAAAATTCACAATTCATCTTAGGGGGTTGTACACTCTATGGCTTTGGACAGGTGTATAATGACATAGATCTACTATTATAGTATCATACACAATAGTTTCACTGCCCTAAAAATTCTCCAAGTGCTGCTTATTCATCGCTTCCTTTTCCCTGACCCTTGACAACCATGGATCTTTTTATTGTCACCCCAGTTTTGCCTTTTCCAGAACATCTTATAGTTGAAATCATAGGATTTAGCTTGTGCAGGTTGGCTTCTTTCACTTAGTAATTCACATGTAAGTTTTCTTCATGTATTCTTATGGCTTAATAGCTAATCTTTTTAGCACTGAATAATACTCCATTTGTGGATGGGCTACGGTTTATTTATCCATCCACCTATTGAAAAACATCCTGATGGCTTCCAAGTTTCGTAATTATGAATTAAAGCTGCAATAAAATTCCATGAACAGATTTTTGTGTGGACATAAATTTTCAACTCATTTAGGCAAATACCAATGAGAACCATAGCTGGATTGTATTGTAGACATTAGTGTACTTTAGTTTTTCCTCCCTTCTACAAGCCAGGAATCTCTACAAGATGATGTCTCCAGTTAGGGTCCCTTCCCTCATTTCTTCGGGACTCTAGGTGCTAATAGCTACACTGCTTTTAGCCTCAGATTATGGCGCTATCCTATGTGGTTTCTTTGTATGTAACATTCCTCTTTCTGGTGTGCCATCTATTTCTTATTTTGACTCTAACTGATAGAAAATCCAAAGTAGACAAAGACCAATGCCTATTTGTCTGCATTTTGCTATTATTTCCACATGTGGAATATTCAGAAGAAAAGTAAAGTAAAAAATAACATCTTACCAGCCTCTTTAGTAAATAGTATACCATATGAGACTCTTTTTAGTACAATAGCCTACAGGAAAGAAAAAAAATAAAAAACAAGGTACATCCCTACCACGGTAGTATCCAAGGTTATTCTCTCCACATCAAAACAATAATGGAGTCCCTTTCATAAGAGCCTTCTCTGTGCTTTATTAATGCCAAGCAGTTAATTACTATCATTTCATTTATTACCAATAGCCATGTGGAAAAATGTTATTATACACATTTTACAAATTAGTAAACTGAGGGTCTTTTGCCAATGAGGAATTTAAATGGAATTGAAAACTACATTCAAATGTTGTGCTTTTATATATTTCAGTCTGCCTTCCTTCTGTAAAATCAAAACATTTAGGGTTCTGTACAATATATAATGACCTGGTTTTAAATTCCAGATCCCGTAACTGCAGTGAAAACTATTAGTTCCCACACACGTGAATCACCTCTCTGCATTCCGGTCGCCCAGACCCCTGATCTACAGTCAGCAGATTAGCAATGGGGGCAGGGGCAAGATGTTGCTCCCCCCCCCACCCCCCGCTCCTGCCCCCTCGTGCAGTCACCCTGAGACAGTCACAAATCTCAGGCCCCTGCCTAACCCCCCAGGAGATGTTCTACCACTGCACATTCCTCTTGCAGGAAGCCATCTCTCTCTTGCACTGGATTAATAAACTAATTCTGAAAACTGTAGATGGAAGACAGATCGCTTTAGAAAAGCAATATATCTGATGTTTTAGCAGCCTTGACCAAAATGAAGTGAAGAGTGTTGGGAATATTGTAAAGGCACACAAAGCTGCTATGGTTATAAAACAGCGATATTGATAAATTCCTGAAAACAAATTTACCAAAGAGTATTGAAGCCTTAAACAAATATAAGGATATCATAAAAATGATAATATCAGAACTATTAAATCAATAAAAATATAAGAAAAGCTACTTGTCTTCTGGACTCTTTCAAATATTAGAGTTTCATCTTTCCTGCTGAATATTTGGACTTTTTTAGCAATTGATTTCTCACTTAGTCTCCAACCACAGGCGTGTCCTAGACAGACAGATATAGATTCTGATACTTAAAACACATTTGTAGAAGAAACAGAGGTAGAGAAACAATTACTTTGCCCAATTGTTACAATACAAAAGCAACATATTTGCTGTATTTCCTTCAGTATAGGCTCTCTAGAATGACTCTAGATTATGCTTTTAAGTACATCCATGAAAAACATGAGAAGCATAATTATGTAGGTTTTCTAGTGATGCTTATAAGCAAAACTCACAAAAAAATCAAAAGGGGTAAAAGAAAATTAATAAAGACAAAAAATAAATCACAAGAAAATAATAGTAATAAAGAATTTAAAAGACTAGAAGTCAACAGGTTACATATAATTAGTAATCACTGCATGCATCCAAAAAAAAAGAAAGTCCTAATAAGCAAACAGAATAAGATAAAGTAACATGCAATTAAATCAAATAGTAGACTTGCAAATTAGAGAAAGCTAAGACTTCACCCAGATGTTTGGATCAAATTGTTGAACCATGGATTTATTTTACCTTATGTAATGAAGGGTTTTAGTTATTAGCCTTGGACGAAGAAGAAACATTCTGCATTCTGAGATCATAGGATGGGTTCTTTTAAGATGTCTTGTTTCATAAGCAAACATTGCCAAATATTAGCTCATAAAAAAATGGTCACTCTTCTTTGACTTATGGCATCTCTCAAAAATTTTAGTTTAACCATTATAGTTGCCTATAATATTTTTTATGTACAAAGAGCTAGAAATATGTTCCCTCCAAATAATGACACATGTAGATCTGAGTTAAAAAAAATGATTTATATTGCAAAGATTTCTTAGCTCTATTTCCAAAACAGATTTTTTAAAAAATTGTTGACGTTTATTTGTTATCTTTGAGAGAGACAGAGAGACAGAGCATGAATGGGGAGGGGCAGAGAGGAAGGGAGACACAGAATCTGAAGCAGTCTCCAGGCTCTGAGCTGTCGGCATAGAGCCCAAGGCGGGGCTTGAACCTATGGACCGTGAGATCATGACCTGAGCTGAAGTTGGATGCTTAACCAACTGAGCCACCAAGGCACCCCAAAACAGATTTTCATGTATAGAAGAAAGTGTTGTAACTAGATCTGGGTTATGAAGCACCACACTATTTCATAAATTAAATCCACCCAATCTCTGTATTTGAAGGTTTTAGGATTGCCTCGTTTTTTAGAAGACAATATAAGCATGTTTACATCACAGGAAAAATTCCAGGAAAAACAATTCTAATAATGCCTGTGTTTAAAAAAATAAAAATGTTTAAGTTAACCTCAAATTAGGATCCTTACCACTTTCAAGGTTTGTGTTATACTGGATTGCAGTAAATGAAGGAAGCAACTGAGGAGTTACTTATTGATGGCTATGTATTCTGGATTCACTTCTAATTCCAGTCCCTTAAAAAGATACAATCCACACAAACATAACACTGGTCTATAGATACTCAATGGCACTTGAAATTAACATGGTTTTAACCCCAGGAATCTTGCAGGAGCAGGTTTTTTTTGGTTTAGATTCTCTAATAACTATAAATTATGTTTTTATACATACTCATAAAAAACTTAAGAAGTTTTATACTCATAAAAAATGTAAGAAATAATTATTCATGTTTTCTTTTGATACTTCTAAATAAAACCAAGAATATTAAAGCTTAAGTGTCTCAAATGTGCCCTATGCCTAACCCAAAGTCAACATAACACATTAATAGGTTAATAGTTAACTATTATAAGCTAGACTTTTAAAATACAAATGTTTTCATATATATACCAGAAACTCCTCTTCAGCAAGTGTTGAACAATATAGCATTCTGATATGGGATAAAAGGATATAACATTTGTCAGACACAATTCCTATACCCATAGTAATGTATTATGAGAATTCCTTAGGAAAAGATCCCTTTCCTCAAGTGCTATGAGATTTCACAGAGAAATAAATTATATCCCATTTGTTGAAAGATTTCCTTTTATAAACAATTGGTTAATTGGCACTTTAGGGAAAGGACAGTGGCATTTCAAGAAAGCCCCATTAGTTTGGTGCTTTGAAAGTATAATGGGACTTCAAAGGAAACAGGAAGAGTAAAACCAATAAACTAGAAGTAAAATATGTTTAGATATGAAAAATATCAAGTAGACAAGGGAGGTGATACATAGTTTTTCATCCATTTATTCAGGTGTTTCTGAATATGCACCATGTTGTGCCATGTACCATATTAGCTTCCAGGCCTAGACTTCCAGGCTGACCAACTATATGTTCTCAGGGAGCTTACATGGAGTAGGGAAATAGAAAAGCAAATAAATACATAAATATATTAAACAATTACAAACTGTGATAAAGGGTGCCAAGGGAACCAACTGGCATCTAAAATAGATACTAAGAAAAGGTTGACTATCTTATTTATCTTTTCAGGAAAGATTTCTCTGATAATGAAATATTTATGATAAGAGCTGAATGAAGAGAAGGACTTATTTTAGAATGGGTAAAATGGAGCACTATGCACAGGCAAATGTATGCAAATGTTTCATCAGATCTGGGATCTGGTGAAAGAGGGGATTAGGGTAGTAGGTGAGAACAGCATGAGATGAGGCCAAAGAGGTAAGCAGGACCAAGATCACGCAGGGCTAAAAATTATGTTGAGAAATTTGATTTTTACTCCATGCACAATAGAAGCTATTAATGGATTACAAATAGAGGTTGACACTAACCAAATATGATTCCTCTGGATGCCTTGTGAAGAATGTGGAAGGTGACAAGAATGAAAACATAGAGTTAGAAGGATGTCATATTTCAAGCAAGAACAGGGGATGATCTAAAGTGAATTGATGACAGAAGATACGAATATAAATCTGATGAGTTGCAATTGGGGATGAAATCGAAGAATAAAACAAATAATAAATATGGATTTCTGATGTCAGCAAGTGGGAAAGTGGTGTTATTTATTATGATAAGAAATATCTGGGGAGGAACACAGATTTCAGAGGTAAAAAAAAATGCTCTCTTTGGAGAAGTTAGTTCTGAAATGTTGGTAAGACATTGAAATAAAAATAACAAGTAGGCAGTTAAATGTGTGCTTTCTAGAGGAATCAGGCTAGAGATATACATTTGGAACTCTTAGCATATGGATAACTTAAATGTCATGAGAATAATGGGGATAATCTGGAGAGAGTGTGTGAAGAAAATAAAAAGAGAATGTGTACACATTCAGTAGAAAAAAACAAGAATATGTGGCATCATAGGACTCAAAAAAAGAAAAGTGTTTCAATATGCATCATGAAAAAGATGTTTAAACACAACACTTATAGGAATAAATTTAATTTAATTTTACAGTCTATGAGGAGTCTTTAAATTCTTTTCAATATGAGAGTCATGCAATCTGCATTGTGGTGTGGTAAGACCAGTCTAACAATACCATCTGGGAGGATCTGGAGGATAAGTGATCATGGACAAATTAATAGGCTAAGACCAGAGTGCACACAAGAGGAAAGGAATACATTAGAGGCAGGGCAATGTTGGATTATACAATGCTGGTGTTAGGGAGAAAGGAAGACAGAGGAATATGCAATATACTGTAGTGAGGGGAAACAAATTTGGTTGTTATCAAAGATTTATTAAAGAAACCCTTTATAAAACATATAGAAGCAAGGAGAAATTGGATTTCTTTTTTAACAGGTTGGTAGGGACATGCCTTATGAATATCCTATTGGAGACATACGTAAAATGTTTAAAAGTAAGGGCTGGGGGGCGGTGCCTGGGTGGTTCAGTCGATTAAGACATCTGACTCTTGATTTTGGCTCAGGTCATGATTTCACAGTGGTGGGATGGAGCCCCATGCACCCCACGTTGGGCTCCATGCTGGGTGTGGAGCCTGCTTCAGATTCTCTCTCCCTCTCCCTCTACCCCTTACTTGCTCATGTGCATGTGTGTATGGTATATGCATGCACACATGCTCATGTATGAGCACACTCTCTTTCCTCTCTTAAAAAAAAAAAAGTAAGGGGTTGGTCTATTTCCCAGGTAGGAGGTAGGAAGCAACAGGTAGATTCCATAGTCATAAAGATAGTATTTAAAAGGATGGGTATAGATACTATCATCAGACTATGAAACTATATTTAATGACAGGCATGGAAAAGTAGTCTCAGCAAGAGCCAACAAAGAAAGTGAATCATAGAACAGGCATTTCAAGAAGAGTTATCTAGGAAAAGGCAACATTTTTACAGTTTGGAGGAAAGGCTTCACAAAGTCAAAGGTTGGAAAAGACTGCAGAATTTGAGGACACCTTTTTGTTTGGTGATAAGAGATGAGACATCTTGGGGTGCCTGGTGTTTCAGTTGGTTAAGCATCCAACACTTGATTTCGGCTCAGGTCATGATCTCATGGTTCATGACTTCAAGCCCCACATCAGGCTCTTTGCTGACAGTTCAGGGTCTGCTTGGGATTCTCTCTCTCTCCCTCTTTATGCCCCTCCCCCACTTGTGCTCGCTCTCTCTCTCTCTCTCTCTCTCTCTCTCAAAATAAATAAGGTAAAAAAAAAACTTTAAAAAAAGAGATGAGATGACTCTTACTTAAACTTTTGAATACTTTTCTTCTACATTTTTAGCTTAATTCTTCCCTTGCCTTTTAAAACTACTTTCTATTTCAGTATTAAAAATTTATATGGATTGTATCAAAGATTTTTTTGGGTTCAACCTTACCAAATGAAGTAATTTAAGAAACTGCCTTTGAGTCTTAGCTTTTCTTGAGCTAGAATTGTTACACAGCAGGTCATGGAATTCTCCATTGGGTCCCCTATACTTACTCCTTTAAAAAAATTTTTTTGAGGGGGGGGGCAAAGATATGGAGAAAGAGAATCTTAAACAAGATCCACACTCAGTGTGAAACTGCAACGCTGAGATCATGACCTGAGGCAAAATAAAGAGTCAGACACTCAACTCACTGAGCCACCCAGATGCCCTGTTCTCTATACTTATTCCTAAAATGGATCTTCTTTATGTATGTATATTTCTACTAAGGCTTCTGTTACATGTTGTGATCCTTATATATTTACATACGTGTAGACTGTAAATTCACTGATGTAAGAGCCATTGCTAATTCTTATTGTATTCCTAGAAACAGATAAAGTGCATAGGACATCTTGGGGTGCCATAAATGTCTGTCTGCTAAATTAACAAATGAGGAAGGAATTCAACTGAAAAAAAAACTTTAAAAATGAGCATTTACAAAAGCAAAGTGGACAGTGCTGATACTTTGGGCAATATCACATTTTGCAAAGAATTTCTCATGAACAAAGTCAATTGGCTACAGGCACTGGATATGGATGTTCAATTTCGTTTTTCTTAAAGTAAAGGGCACATTTCTATCTTTCAAACAAATTGGTGCAATTACTGGAACCAGATAGAATTACACTGCTTGCTATTGTATGTGCTCAGTTTCCCAGAATATGGAATATACCTTCAGGGATTTATTAACAACTTTCTATAGTCAGACTATTTTAATGTTATGAATGCCCTGGACACTGAATCCTCAAGGTATAAAAAGAGTTTTATTTCCAGAAGTTTTGCATAGCACTCTTATAATTGTGAGAGGAATAAATGCAAAATTTAACTCCTAAATGTTCACTGGCCTTTTTTTTCTTTCTGCAAATCCTCTGAAGTATATGCTAACACTGTCAGATTTGCTTTCCGATGCTTACCCTGGCATTTGGTATAGTAAATTATAGGCCGGGGGAGGGGTAGCACCAAGGAGGAAATGGTTGAATTAGAGAAGTGAAGATATAGAAAGATTTTATATTTGTATGGGCAGAGCATAACTGGCAGGAGAGAGAAAAATAGAAAAGTAGACAGAGGGAGAAGTAGAAGGTGAATACAGATAAATTACAGATGGAGGGGGCGCCTGAGTGGCTCAGTCGGTTGGGCATCCGACTTCAGCTCAGGTCACGATCTCGCGGTCCGTGAGTTCAAGCCCCGCGTCGGGCTCTGGGCTGATGGCTCAGAGCCTGGAGCCTGCTTCCGATTCTGTGTCTCCCTCTCTCTCTGACCCTCCCCCGTTCATACTCTGTCTCTCTCTGTCTCAAAAATAAATAAACTTAAAAAAAATTAAAAAAAAAATTACAGATGGAGCTGTAGAGTTCGGGAGGGGGATTATAAAGAGACCAAGAGACCAGATCATCTGCAAACTGTAGGAGGAACTTAGAGGAAGCAGTCAGCAATGGGAAAGGTGATTAAAAAATGTTACTGAACACAATAAATATGTTCCTCTCTTAGCAGCATTTCAGAATGTACATTTCAGCAATGTCAATTGTGTAATTGCTTATAGAATACAAAGAATAACAGTCATCCTCAACTTTTACAAAATTGAAAAAAAAAACACTTAGGGTTATGAAATACACTTTTACTGATCTCCCTCCCTCCATTCCTCCCTCCCTCCTTCCCTCCCTTTCCTCCTTCCTTCCTACTTTCCTTCCTTCTATGTTTCTCCATTAAGTGAGCGAATACACATGAAGTCATTTAAACAGGACCTGCAACATAATAAGCATTCAATAAATGGTATACATTATCATGTGTTTAAAATACAATGTAATTAAGATTTCAAGATCCTGATTAAATTAGAATAAAGGAAACATAACAGTTTTGCCTTTAGAAATCTTTGATGATGGTAAATATCATGCTAAATCTTAAACCTAAACCCATCACATCTATTAAATAATTTACTTTTTAACCTATACATTTGATAAAATATGGAAACCTGGATACTTAGAGATGGAATGTGTGTATGTATTAATTAGAATAACAGTATTTTCTTTAACTTTATCAAACTATTCAAAACAAAAGCTGATGGATTAAAAAATGGGCAATATCTATGACAAATTAAATATAAATTTTCAAATTGGAACTTTTGGAATAGCTAATATTAACCACTAATAACACAGCTAGCCTCTCTTTTCCATCTATTCTCTTTTCTATATTAATATGATTCATCATTTTAGGAATAGCTTAAGTTGAACATTCTTTATGACTTCTCCTCCTATAATGAGTTTCTCTGCTGAAAGCTTATAACCTTTCTAGACTATCTTTGACTCTTGTAATTAAACAAATACTGCCTTAAGTTTTTTCATGTGTATATGTGTTTGTTCTTATCTTGTAAACAAAATTATGAATGTCTTCAATGAAGCTTTTTACATTTTTTTTTATTTTTTTATTATTTATTTATTTATTTATTTATTTTTGCACACAGAAAATAACCAAGTGTCTGGCATATGGTAGGCATTTACTGAAAATTTTTGAACTCATCTAAAACTTACTCTAATCTCTCAACTTCCATCTTTAATTAGTTAAAAATGTCTGGTCACTTTTACTTCTCCAATATCTGTCAAAGCACTCTCTTCATCTTCATTGCTGTTGTCATTGTGTTATATTTTTATACCATCATTTCTCACAAGGGCTATTTCTAGACAACTAATTGGATCCTCTATCTCTTTCCAGTCTGTCATCCAGTCCACAGCCAGCGGTAGCATCTTAAACTGTAAATCTCATATTTATCATCTCTGAGATTAGTAAAAGAGGCTACTGTTAAGAAGATCTGAAATCACAGCAATTTGGATAAGATAAAAACTCACTGTTCTCTCAAGAAACAGGGTAGTACAGAGTAATTTAGCCAGTCAGGACCTTTCTATGTGATGTTCACCATCCACTAGAAGGTCATTTCATTCACAACACTGTGTATATTTCTGATTTCAGGAAGGGAGAAAAAGAGAATAAGAGTAAGCAGCTTCCTTTTCAGACATGACCTATAATGGGTACACATACCTTCCCTTCACCTGCCATTGACCAGAATGTACTCACATGGCCACACCTGAATGCAATCTCTAGTTGACGAGTATTTTATTTCAAAAGGAAAATTCTCCCTCAGCCAATTCCTATAAACATAAAAGCACCTTTCTTCTCATATATTAAGCATATCCTCAACAAACACACACACATACACATACACACACATTCCAGGAAGACATCCCAACATCCTATCCATGTTTGCCATTCAGCTCAAGGTCCATCCACGATCTCTAGATGAGGAATAGTCCACTCCATCAGGCCTAGATGTGGCTCCTTAAAATTATGGCATCCTTTACTTCAACAAACGGGTTTATCTACTTCCTATTATGCCTAATTTACAATGGTGGAGTATGAGCAGAGTAATTGCATTAAATCCTTTACTCAGAAAACTGAAAGAATGAGGAACACATAACAGTCACTGTTCTCTAGTAGTTATCAAATTCTGCTTGGCAGACATTGTGAGGAATCATTCTCTGGCAGCTCCTAAGACCATCTGCAACCTGAGTTGTTGCTGCTTGGACAGTCAGTTGTCGCTCCATCTCTATAGCTGCCATTGGAGAATATGCCCTGCCAAGGCCTGCCCAACTTTGTCCTGGTACAGATTTGGTGTCCCCAACTTTTTTGGGTGGGAGGGGTTGAAAAGACATAGACTTTTTCAGGCCAGAATTATAGTTTCTTTGGCAACATACTTCATCTTTTAGGCTTCTAAATGTATGCTTCCAGTTAGTTCTATATGCAAGTGCCCTTAGCCAAATACTTCATCTACACATATTTCCTAAGCCCTATACCTCTGTGTTCAGAACATCCCACTCTCTTTCAGGCTATTTAGGATTCCCTTGATGCCCCTTGAAACAAGATGCTCTATAAAACTGGAACTTCCTGAATCTTATATTTACTACAGAGTTAATTCCTATTGCGTAGCAAGGGACATTTAAATAGAAGATGTGAGACAAGCTTGAGGTCACATTGATAAACCCCGGTGTTTGCAGTTGAAAAGTAGTTGATCATCCCAACACCGTAAAACCTCTAATGATTAAACTCCCAGTCACTTTATAGTGCAGGCCATGGCAGAATCTTCCATTGAAGAACTATATCCATTGCCATTTCTGCTTTAGTCTGATTATTTTATGATGATATCTTGCTAATCATTATAAGACTAAAACAAAACAAAACAACCAAAAAAACCCAAGAATATTTTAACATTTTCTAACCACTTCCAGAGCTGTAGATTATATAGAAATATGATCTGCTTTCCAAATTGTTATAGAATGCTTTAGTGTTTTTCACTACTAACCAGAATTAAAACCTTCTAGACTGTGGCATCTATATCCTTGCTGTTCGGCTTAAGATTATTAAACTGATGCCATATACTTTAGGATTTTATTATAAAATCACCTAATTACCAGGTACCATTTTTCTTCCTATTGCACAGGATGGAAACTAAATTTCTACAACTAATAGACTACCAAATACAGTAACTTAAAGAAAAAATATATTAAGATCTTTCTCACCATAACAGTTCAGGGGTTGGTGAATGGTCCAGAAAGAATTAGGCTGCTTCTCCAAAAATTTTCCACAGATACAGAGTCCCTCTGTCTTCTTGCTCTACTTTCTCTCATGTGTAGCCCTCATACACGATTATAGCTGGCTGATCATGACCAGAATAACATTCAGGTCCTCAGGAAGGAAGAAAGGGAGTAGAGGTTAACAACTGGTTTTTTTAGGCCATGATTTAGAACTTGCACATGTCACTTTTTGCTCATATTCCATTGTCAAGAATTTAATTTTACAGGTATATCTGTGTGAAGGAAGAAGGAAATATTGTCCTCTATAGTCTTTTCAGCTGTTAGCCCAGATAAAAGGAAATTCTATTAATAAAGGAAATAAGGGGAAAACAGATAGTTGAGAGACAATTAGAGCATAAACTCAAATCCCAACCCTTTCCATTGCATTTGCTCCTGACAAGACAAAAGGATAAGATACAAACTCCTTAGTATGGTATACCAACATCTTCATGGACATTCTTTTCAAATAATGAAGCTGGGAGGGTGAGTTTGTCATATATTTGATATAATAAAATCATTATTACCATTACCATACATTATGAATTGTCATTAATTTGTCTGTTTCTTCTGCTATAATAATAACTCAGTAACAACAACAACTTGCAGTTCTCTAAAGTCCACATACAATCCTAAAATATAAAGTGTCTTAACTGGTAATAATTGCTAATTAAATGGAAATTACTCTAGCTGAGTTTATGGAAGTATTATGCTGGAGAAAAAAAAATTAGCAAAAACCATTGTCCTAGGTGGGGTAGCTTCTATGAAATCTATTTATCTGAGTTATTTATTAAAGCAATTGCCATTCAGAACTATCTTTTGTCTCTGTCACACACTTGAAGAAACCAGTCATCATTCTAAAGTAATGTTGAGATACAAGAAGCCACTTACTATAGTATTAAATACTTTACTCAGTGAGCAAAGACTAATGGGTTGGAGGGTTCAATCAGGACAGAGTACATAGGTTCAACTTGTTCTTTGATAATCAAATTGATGCAATGGAGGAAGTCCAAAATTCCTTTGGTTTGAGTGAATTTGCCTTAACCTATTAGACTTTGTTACATTCCAATTTCAAACATGGAACCATCCTGAAATGTATGTGGTATAATTCTATCATAGGATGGTTATTTTCTGTGAAAGAAGGGATCCTTGTGCCTTACTACAAATGCACAAATGCCCTTCAAGGAGCTGAAGAGGACGAAGAGGTAAATTTTATATAATTTGCCTTGGTTTAGAACACATAACTGGTTTTCCTGATTTAAAGTGTTGTTTACATCTTTAAATTCTCTCCATTGTACTCTGCTCTGGATTAACAGAAATATCCCAGAATTTTAACCAAGATAAGTTATGTAAAAATGAGACTTCTGAATATAAGCCTGTCTTAAGTCATTAGAATTAGTGTGAAAGCTTCAGATTTTTATGTACCATTAACAGATGAAAATTCAAGATTTAGTTTGGCTATGTTTAAAATCCATTCAATACGTGTTTTCAAATTTGAATCAGATTTAAATCTTCCAGAATTCAAGGGAATCTCTGTATCAAAAGTACATTATTCAATTCAAAGGAGATTTTATTAGTAAGTTAAAGAAGGCTTACAAACTTTACCAGTCAATAACTACATCACAGATAAAAAGCATTCCGGCAAATTTAATTTTTATTATTTGTTAATATGCTGTTTTTTCAAGGCATGGAGTACTTGGGACTCCAATTACATGCATAGATTTGTGGTTTTCTTAGAAGACATTCTATCATTCAATCACTTCTGCCTCCTTTGAAAACACAATGGAAAATAACAAGGATATTTTGTTTATAATTAATTTTTATATTTTACTTTATATTTATTAATACTTACACATAATATAAGCACAAATTTATAACAGAACACAGCATTAGCCCGGCTATCCATTTCTCTTGTTCCATATACACACAAAAATTAGTTTTGTCCTGTGAGTCTACTGTTTTCAACTCTTATAAAAACTATTTGGAGAGGGGCTGGCTTTTATTTCCCTATTTATTAATATTTTCAATGTGCTGATAAACATTCATAATATTTTATATTATCTGTTGATTTATTATTATTATAGTTTTACACTCTTTCGTGTTATTTTGGAACTCCCTTGCATTTCTATTTACTGGTTTGTCTCCATGCTTTGGTCAAGCACATCTTCTAATAGCTTCCCAAGAAAGGGAGAGTGAGGAATAAAATTTTGATGTTTCGTTGTCTGAAATTACTTTTATTTTACTCTTTTCCTTGGCTTATGATTTTTGTAATTTGAATGTCTTAAGATAAAAATAATTTCATCTTAGACTTTTGAAGCCAGTGTTCCAAACTTGATTCCCAATGTTTTTGAGTAATTTAATGCTATGCTTGAATATTTACCATGACCTTATTTTTACCCTGCAAAATTCTAGAATTGACTATCGAGTGTTGGTGATCTAAAATTTCAAAATTATGTTAATGATGCATCTACTTTTCAGGGCATTGTATTTGGACTTGGTAGGCCATTTCCATCCAGAATTTTATACTCTTGAGTTCTAATAAAGGTCCTCATACTATTTCACTAGAAATCTCCTCCCTTCTGTGCTCTTTGGAACTCATTAATCAGATGTAGCAATTTTTTCTTCAATCTTCTAACTTTTCCTCCTTATTTCTCAACTTTTTCTTTTCTTTTATCCTTTGAAAGATCAACTTTAACTTCTAATCTAATGAATTTTTGTAAAATTGCAGCTTCCATAATTATAATTACCAATTGAAATTTCTTATTTTCTTTTATTTCTTTTAATAGCATATCCTTGTTTCACATTGCAGTGTCTTATCTCTCTGATAGGTGATCAAATTTTCTTTGAAATTTATCTCTGCTGAATGCCTCTCATGGCTTCTTTTGCTTTATTCCCCCTTTATTTTAGAAGGTTGTTTAAAGAAAGTCATATGTAAGATTAAATACCTGAAAAACTGCCTGCAAATATTCCCCATGGGTGGACCAAGTTTGTCAAGTGGTGAAATCATTTGTACTGTCTGTTTTTACCTTGGGGCTCACTCCCCACACTGTAGTTTCTGCAAGACAATCTTTTAAAGCCATTCTCTTTCCCCAGAGAGGGATCCTCTACTCTGTTGTGACAAGGTTGAGGGAGTGTGGAGAAAAGCAAGAAAATAAGGAGAGCAGGAAAGAACCCTACATGCATTTTGGGTACTTGTGAGAGTTGAGGCCACATTAATTCATTGTGATTTCAGTTCTTCTATATTGTCCTATTATTTACCTCTACTCTGAAACTTTTCGGGTTCAGGTTCTTAAACCCATTGGCTAAGACTGGTGGTAGATGAAGGGCGAGTATCCAGGTCACATTAAGGGTCATTGGGGACCTGGCCCCCAATCCACTCCATTAAAAAGCATTCAAACAATCCCCCTCTTTTCAGTATCTCCCTCCACCGCCCCCTTGTCTTTCACCAAAGTTGTCCCTTCCAATTTCTAAGATTTTAATTTCTACAATGTGAAGCAATTTGTTTCTCATCTGTGTTATCCTCTGCAGGCCTCACTAATCTGCTTTTGCACTTCACATAGGTCTAAATTACCAATATCTCCTAGCTTCATCAGATTTGAGCATTATGCTGTAATTATGTCTCTGCTTATTTTATTACTTGTGAATGATTTTTGAGCCTAGGAATGATGTTCAATATAAACAAGGACAGTTGAGTCATTTGTAAGAAGTGTAATCAATAAAGTGATACTTATTTGCTCTTAGATTGTCTTGTAGAACTAAAAATTAAAAATCACATTCCCATTCAAGGGTTTGTAAACCCTCTCCCTGTAAAATAAGCAAACCAAAATTATGTGAGTTTACTCATCCATTCTATGACAATTTTTTTTTTTTTTTTTTTTTTTACTATTGTGCTAGGCATTGTGCTGTTGACTGGGGATTCAAGGGTGAACAAGGTGTTCTACCATCTGGTGTGGGGTACAGACAATTAAACAGGCAATTACACACTAGTGTGGACATAGAACAGTGTTTTATGGGAGCTCATAAGAACAACATCTGTCTCAGAATTATGGGGTCAAGCAAGGGTTAGCACCTAGTGTAGAAAATTATGTCTAAGCTGACATTTGAATGATGAGTACAAGTTAGCCAGGTTAATTTTGGAGGGAAAGAATGTCATAGCAGAAGTATGGAAAAACCTGAAGGAGAGAGATAACAGAGCACATGTAAAGAAATGAAGGAATTTTATAAGGCTTGTGGGAACTGGCACTCAGAGATGAGGTCAGGAGAGAAGCTTGAAGAGGTGAGCTGAGGTCAGACTCTCAGTACTTTAAAAGTAAAGTGAATTTGTTTGAACAGTTACTAAGGGAAATGGGGCATTCCTCTGAGGTGAAGTAAATGATGCTGAATAGAAGAAAGTGTTAATGAAGGTAAAAGATGTTGGGATGCCCAGGTGGCTCAGTCAGTTAAGCATCTGACTCTTGATTTCAGCTCAGGTCATGATCTCATGGTTTGTGAGTTCAAGCCCTACATTGGGTTCTATGCTGAAAGTGCAGAGCCTGCTTGGGATTCTCTCTCTCTCTCTCCCTCTATCTGCCCCTCCCACACCTGTGCTGTCTCTCTCTCTCTCTCTCAAGATAAATAAACAAACTTTAATAATGGTAAAAGATGTTTGCACATAACTGATGTAATCCAACTTAGACACATTGGATACCTCAAATAGAATCATAACAAAGATGACAGAATTATATAGAATAACACCATCATTTTCATAATGCACAATTAGATAATTAATTAAAATAATTTCCTCAATTTTACTCATCTTCGTGTTTAAAATTCAATTCTTTTTTTTTTTCAAACTGTCAGCAGCAATTTAAAAATAAGTTTGCTTAGCTAATGGAATTTTCAAGGCTCCATGGCTTAATCTATTAATTCTCTTGATCTGACTATTAGAAGACCAATCCTGAATGAATGATACTGATGGGACCTCTGGAACTCACTTCCTGGTGGGTACAATTTTCTAAGTATGTGTGTAGGAGATTATGCTTCACTGACTATAGATCTTCTATGGAACAAGCAGTTAATGAACTATACTGTCATTGAGTTGTGAAACTCAAAATCAGTAGACTTTAATGATTCTAGTTAATCAAAAATTACCTCATTTCATAACCTGTACCACTTAAAACACCAAACATCATCTTGATAAGTAAAATGTGAGCTAGGTTGAATATAATAAATAGATTTAGTTAATATCTCATTATTATGGAAATGAACAAATTAATCCAGAAATTCTCATTTTTACTAGGTTCCAAATCTCTGTTTAAGCATCATTTCTTCCCATTAAGTCATCCCAATGATGAGGACTTACAGAACAGTAAGTAAACATGTAGAAAAAAAAATACTTGCTTTTATTTACCATCTACTATATGCTCAGACACAGTCAATGGGTTTTGAGAGAGAAATTTAATTCATATTTTTGTTACCAAGTTCCCAGTGGGGGGAAAAATGAGACTATGCTAGTAGTCTATATATCATACTAATAAGAGAATTAATAATTACCCTATTATTACACAATCAGCAAGCAACAAAACCAGGGTTTGTGGAGTCATATCTGCCTCCATTATCATGCTCTTTCTACCTTCCCCTTTGCTCAAATTCTTTAACATGATACCTTCATAGAGCATAAGTTGAAAGAACAGTATTAATGGCTTTTTTGTTTTGATTTTTGATTAACTTCCTTATTTTTGTGTGCTTTTACTTCAGTATCATTTGAATATTCCCTAGTTATTCCTTTATCAAGATTTATTGAATAAATTAATATAATACATTGCCCCTGCCTTAAGAAAATTTTAAATCTAACTTGAAAAGTTAATTAACATTGTGAGATGAGAGTAAAGTGCCAGCACAGGAGAGCGTATGATCAACAGCTAATGACACTGTACACATAGGAATGCTTTTGGAGTTTAGGAAAGGACAAGATAACTGTGCCTAATCAGGCATAAGAAAATAACTTTTAAAAAGTAGAAACTTTATAAAAATAAATATTCCCCAACCCCTTCTAGGAACACTCTTGTAGAATTGGTCTGCTTAATGATTCCAAAATGCTTTTACCTTTCATCATTGATCTCCCTCTGGAATTTAACTCGTACTGTATGTGTTACAGGTTGGATTCTGACACTGTGTGTTGAAATAAGTAGTTAATCTCATGTAATCTGCAATATGCTTCCACAAATTCACTGCCATCTTCAGTACAAGTATGCAGAATCACATGCTCCAATAAAACACAAACCTCTTCACTTTATCAGACACTGTGGAAGAGAGGAGTACAACAAAACAGAACACAGTAAGATGGTACACACCTTAAAGAGAAACATGATAAAGCAAATATTGTACATCGAAGTCTAACTTTGTCAACATTTGCATTTATTTCATACAGATTTTATAATGCCATCACAAACTTCTTATCTTTCC
Source organism: Lynx rufus (assembly GCF_022079265.1). NCBI lineage: Eukaryota > Metazoa > Chordata > Mammalia > Carnivora > Felidae > Lynx > Lynx rufus. Next base: position 31,521,057 of record NW_025814823.1, on the reverse strand, counting down.
CATTTCCTTTGGTTATCTGTAACTTGCATAGTTAATTTGATATAAAGAATTATATGTGTCAAATCATATTTATCACACACAAATTTTATAGCAATTCAGATTTTCATGAAATGAACCAAAATGAGGATAAGAGATAAAACTACTTTTAGTCAGATAATGGAAGAAGGGTAACTGATATGGGTGCTGGGTGAGAATCCTTCTAACCTTTCCTTTTTACTTGACAGAGTTTATGGCTTACTTTCCTCCTATAAAACAACAGTAGCTCAGAAAAGAGAAGTGCTAAATGGAAAGCAAAGATTAAAGGATGCAACTGACAACATTGGGTAGGTTTCTGAAACCTTGAAGTTGCAAGAATTGGCCAAATAAATGAATATCACCAATACAAAGTGTGACTAAGTTTTTGGAGATGGACTTCATGGGTTCCTCAGGCAATGGCAGACATCAAGAGACTTTGGTGGAGCCTGGGTGCAAGTGGGGGACCTGAGGATCACTAAGAAAATGTTTCCTCCTCGTTGGGATATTTAAAAGAGGGGCTAAGAAGGTTGTGAGATTACATTGGAATGCGGCTGGCGTTACTCATTCATGAAATCATAATGATCATACTTTTCATTTTAATATTTATTCCATGCGTAGTGGGATACTAGATTGTTACATTCACTACCTAATTTAATACAATCTTCAAAACACTCTTACGATTAGGCATTTGACAACATTTTAGAAACATCTCGGAGGAAGGGAATAATTTTTCAAACTTAACCTAGAAAGTAACTAATAGAATTGGCATTTGAACCCAGCTCTGTCTTATTCCAAACCATGTATTTGCCTTTCTACATTATGATGCTAAATCATCACTGAAATTTTGGCCTAGGCATTCTTTCCTAATCAACAGAAAGTCTTCATATAATATTAAGATATATAGGGTGCCTGGCTCACTCAGTCGATGAAGCCTATGACTCTTGATCTTGAGGTCATGAGGTCGAGCCCTACATTGGGTGTAGAGATTACTTAAAAAATAAAATCTTTGAAAAAGTGACATTAAGACATAAAAATCTATTTGATACATATATAATACTGATTTCCTATTTGATTCAATTAATGATTTTTATTAGTTATAATTTTGGATTTTCCTTCTTGAAAATACATACTAGTGCTTATTTTTATTCCTGATATAAACACCAAATGGAACATAGTAGAAATGCTACAAACCTGAGAAATTTTCATTATCCTATTAAGCTTATATTTCTAATAATTTAATAGTGCATATTTTTAGGGAGACAGATTTCACTGAGTAAACCTCTCGTTTTAATGACAAAAATTGATATCATGGGTTCAAAGTTCTATATTAGAGTGAACTCACAAACTTTTTGATCAAAAATTAAGTGCATGTCTAATGTCAAAATTTTGTTATCTATTTATTTACATTCCCATTTTGTTTTTGCAGACATATGCTGACAGTTTAGCATAAGCTCAGCTACCTCAGGCATGAGTATTATTTGTTTCCTTTAATTTGAATTTGTGCCAGAGCCTTGGGTGAAGTCACCCATTACTTTGTTAAACGTCTTCAGTTCTTGGTCTCCTCAAACACCTTCAGTCAGCAAAAGGATTACTTATAATTCAGTGTAAATTGTTAATTATCCTCATTTAGCATACCCTGCAATTTTGCTAAGAACTCCATCTGATATCAGAGACTTTACTGGATTGTTAAACATTTACCTGCCAGAATTTAGAAATTACTGCCTGGGATTAAGGAACAACTAGTGAAAATTATTCTCAAAACTACCATAAGAAACAAGGTGGAAATTTATTTTAATGTGTTCAAGAGTTTAGCACCTTTATTTGCCCACTTTCTGGCCCTTCATTGAAATAATGGGGGTTTATTTTTTCACTCTTCTGTTTCAGTGGATTCTCTTTTAAACTCTATGTCAATTTATTGCTTCCCCTATCTATATTTGCATGTCTCACCTGACATCTTCTTTACTTTTTGTTATATCTTTACCCTTTATTTCCCCTTCTTTCGCAAAATCTCTTTTCTCTGTCCTATTACCTATGACAAATTCATTTTTAACTTGCTACAGAATCTTCCCTACAATCTCACAAAATACTCACTTTAATATTAATTCCCTTCTCTTTTCACAAAATATGTAGATTATTTAGAGGTCTAAACTGCTCTTGTCATTATTTTTCTGGCAAGGACAGATTCTGATACTTCAGACTCTGCTGATAACTTTCAGTGCCTAATCCTAATGAAACTCCTTCACCTCTTATTGTTTGGCTTTTTTCCATATTTATTTTGAGGACTCCAACAAAGCAGAAAAAATACTTAAATAGCCTGCTTCCCTCCAGAGTCTTCAGGACTATTCCATTTTTCATAGATACATTAATCTTAACTCTTTCAAATCCATCAGAAAGCTCATGATTTCAAATCATGATTTTAAAGTCCAAATCTAATTTAATCAGGGAAATTTGATGAAGTCTTTTCCAAATGTATTCTTTTTTTTTTTTTTTTTTTAATTTTTTTTTTCAACGTTTTTATTTATTTTTGGGACAGAGAGAGACAGAGCATGAACAGGGGAGGGGCAGAGAGAGAGGGAGACACAGAATCGGAAACAGGCTCCAGGCTCTGAGCCATCAGCCCAGAGCCTGACGCGGGGCTCGAACTCACGGACCGCGAGATCGTGACCTGGCTGAAGTCCCAAATGTATTCTTAAAGAAATTATTCCAAAGCTCTCCCATCGAATAAGGTCTTATTAATTTTGAAAGAAACAAACTTGATTTCACCCCTCAATAGATTTCAGGACTTCATCACAGATCAATTTAGATTAATTACATTCTACAAGATATTACAATTAATAATGAATACTGTATTGCACGCTTTCTTTAGGCTGTTCACAATCATGATTATGAAGATAAGAATTTAAAATTTGACAGCATACCCTACAGAGCCTATAGCCAGAGAATTACCGTCTATTTTCTCTTCTTTAGAGCAAAGATTCTAGATTTTTTTTTCCTTTTCTATCAAGCTGTTTATTTTCCGTCGACCTTATGTCCACTTTGCGTTTAGAGTCTGTGAAAGAAGAGCTTCAGACCGGTCAGTGGTTCGCCCCCAACTCCGGCCTGGTAGTGGAAGCTACAGACCAGGCCTCAGCATGGAACTGCCGGCTGGCTGCGGGCACCACGTGCACCTTCAGACCCCACCGCCACCTCCAGCTGAGTCATAGCGATCGCTGCAGCTGGGGTTGTGCATTCAGCCTGAAATTCCCCCTTGCTCACACCCTCTCCAGCAACAACCTGCTTTTCCTCGTCAGGCTCTTCAGGATTTCTTTGGAGGTAGAGATCACGCGAGACTTCCCGTAAGCGTTCACGGGAGCCAGGACCGCACATGCGCAGAACTTCCTGGCCGCCACGGCTTCCTCAGGCTCGCCCGGTGAGTTCCCTGTGTTTGCTCTGGATGGCCGGGTCCACACGGGTGGGGGAGAGTGTGTTATACGGAGCGATGGTAGGCCCATGTTTGGAAGTCAGGGATGGTGCCATCTAAGAGGGTTCCTGCTGCAAGAAATTTCAGGACTTTCTCCTCCTTCATCTGTAGGACATCAAGGGCTCTGGACATTGTCAAAGTTTCCCTGAAAGCTATGAGGGAAACTCAGAACAAGAGGGTGTGGACCCCTCTCTCGGTAGTAGGAAAAAAGCCAGTATCTCTTCATTAAATTTCAAAAAGAACATATTAGGTATCATAAAAATATATAATTCTTGCTTATTTTAAAATAACATGTAGAACTGGAAGTTTGGCAATGGAAAGGGCATTAAATATGATTTTATATGATTCTTTATACATAATGAAACTAAGGCACAGAGACTAGGTGACGAAAGTATAGCTCTTTTTGTTTGCTCCAAAACTCTAGGTTACAGTTTACATACAAAATTTAATACAATGATCTTTCTTTATGTACTTTAGTCTATTTAAAACTAAAATTAAGTGTTTTCATAATTGTAAAGTATGAAGTGACTCATTAGATATCACCATATATGGGGAGCATTGCAGTAATTTCTTAACAAAGAATGGTAAAGTATTAGCATGATTATAGATTAATGCCTTTCAGATATTGGTTTTTTAAATTATTGCCCCATGTGCTTTAAGTTATAAATAACATTGTATTCCCTAGATAATTCCTTATTTCTAAAGCATACCCTTGAATGATAGTTACCTTCTCTTCCATATTCTTTTTTCCTATTTTCCTCTTTTAAATTATTTAACGGCTGATATTCATTTATTGACATATAAATACAGCCAGTAAATACTTGTCATTTACCCTTTGATGATACTCTGAGAGTCTCTTGAGTATGCTAGCCCATATAAACGCTAGCACAAATAAACTAATGGGTGTGCTGTAATAGATACTCTTTATGAAGGATACTGAAAAAGACAGCAGAGGAAAAATAAACTAAAATACAGTGCAGATTGAGAAATATCTATACTTACATTTGTGTTGATATGCACATTTATGTGTATTTATTTGCTTTTGTTAGTGGGAGAAAAAGTGAGTTATAAATGCCTCTTGTTTCATTATGGGATACACAGGCCTGGACCTTTAAGTTCTCTACAAGTATTTATATGTGTAAGGAAAAATGGGAAATTCTGATACTTACTGATATTTTTTAATGTTTATTTTTGAGAGAGACCACAAGCAGAGGAGGGGCAGAGAGAGAGGGAGACAGTCTTCAGTCTCTGAGCTGTCACCAACTGAGCAACCCAGGTGCCCCAATACTTACTGACTTTTGCTTTAACTTAGATGTATATCTGTAGATATTTAATTACTACCATATTTATCAATAAGCCTAAATAATGTAGTGTATTTTTTTTCACTTCCATGTGAAAAAAATTTAAATGACATCATAAAATTATCACAAAACATTATGCAATTAAAAAGTAATTTGGTTTTAATAATAATGGTATTAGTAACACTCGCTGGGTTTTATGGTATGTCAGGGAGTGCAGTACTCATTCTCAAAATAACATTGTTATTTATGCACTGTTACCAACTCCATTTTATTGATGAGCAAACTGAGGCTAGTGTGGTAATTTCTCTAAATTTAGATATTTTGTAAGGGCTGGAGTTGAGATTATAATCCAGGCAGTCTGGCTCTGGGTCCATGATCTGGCCTCTGTGAAATGGGAATTAATATAAATATTATTTTGCTCTTTTTACTGTTACAAAAGTCATGGTTTCTTCAGTGAAGATGTATTATTTTGAAATTGAATGGAAAAGATCAACAGTGATACAAACAAAATTTTTTCCAAAGAATAAAAAGAAACTTTGTTCAATTGTTTACAGAAAGCCAGATATTTAGATTCAAACTGAACATGTGTATTAAACAGATGGCACTGTAAAACTATTCTTATTTCTCTTTGCTGAACTGCCCTGGGTTTGAAGAAATAATAGATTTTTAAAAATTACACAGCTCTTGCCAGAAAATGAATTCTCAATTTCAAAAGTGGTTAGTGATTATAAAATGTGCTTTATTTTGTGTGGCTATGTTTTGAAGTGCACATCTCAAGAAGTATCTCAATTATAAAGTATCTGCATCTTTAGTGTTAGTTTCTTAAGCAGCTGAAAATAAACCGTGTCCCCTAAAAACTCCTATACAACAGGAATTTCAGGAACAAGTGAGTGTGTTCTTGAGACCATAAGAAATATATAAAATCTGTAATTCATGTTTGAGTCATAGTCATGGTTCTGCAAAGTTCCCCATGAAATTGGCTTTCTTTTATATAATTTCTGAAAATGAAGCTGAATACTCCTACCAACAAGGTAAAACTGGAGATAAAAGTGAGATTTAGATCTGAATTCACTGCTCAGCTCTTGAGACTGTTTCAGAAGATGAGGATACTTGTTGACTTGATCAGAAATGATCAGTGACCCAGTGCTCTGTGAATACTCGGAACTCAAAGAACAAAGCTCGCGAAATGTTCATAAAAACACAATGACATAAAAATAATAAATGGCACACAAATATTAGACATGTTTACAATATTAACTTTGCAGTTAAGTGGAAGTTATAAATGAAATATCCAGTAATGGTGATCTGATTGTTTTTAATCTTACCACACACCCATACACATATGCTTCATATAATAAATATCTAAAAATAAAATGACAAATATATTTTGATGAAATATTTGTGCTTAAAGTATAATTCAGATTGATAGAGACACTGAATTTAAGTGTTAAGGAACTATAGTATATGATGATCATTTTAAATGTGTTGAATTAATAATAATAAAAAAGATACTACTAAGGTTGTTAGGATAGACAGAAATGTACAGTGTTGTATAGTGTTGAAGTATATACTAAAAGGCTTTGGGAAAAAGGAATACAAATGGAGGCTGGAAAGGAAATAGAGAACTAAAGAGGAAAGAGAGAAAATGAAGGGCTCAGGCATGAAGGTGTCCATGTATGTTTGAAAAAGGAAGGGCAGTAGGTAGAACCACATTCCTGCATTTCTCCATACCAGTCTGTTGTTCATTCACAAAGCTTTCTCCTGCCCAATTTATATTCTCTATGAAAATATATCTTGTTAGCATGTTATGAATGTTAACAAGTGCTCCAGGCACCTTCCAGAAAATACCACCAAATTAAACTTTCAGGAAGGAAACCCATTTCCTACCCTCACATAACTTTACCAATTCTTGTCTACATTCCAAACTGGCATTTCACATTTTAGTTTTAGTATGTATAAAACTTTGCTTTTTCCAACATCCCCAGAGATTATTAAAGAGAAGCAAAGTTTAAATTACATGCATTTTATAAGAACTCAGGCCCAGCGTGTTTGGAGGCAGAATGGCAAGATAAAAGAGGGCAGAACAGAAAAGGCAAGAAAGCAGAGAAGATATTTAGATAACATTTAATGACCTAGTGAGAGGTCTTTATTAAATTAGCATACTTACTTGAAAGTAAAGAAATTCCTAACGAGTAGGTGCTTATGTTTCACTCATGTTGCTATTGTGGTTTTTAAGTAGACCTCACACTCAGTGCAGAGCCCAACATGGTGATTGAACTCATGACCCTGAGATCAAGACCTGAGCTGAGATCAAGACTCAGGCACTAAACTGACCAAGCCACCGAGGTGCCCCACTCATGTTAGTTTAACAGAAAATTGTATATAGTAGCTCACGTTTCTCAACTACAAAATGTTTGGTTTTCTCAACTTTCTTCGTGGGAGATGCTGAGGCATCATAAGTGTGCCAGGTTAAAAATACAAATAAGATATATATGTTATTAAAATATAGTAATAAAAATATAAAACGGTAGCCATAAAGCAGCAAACTGGTATTTCGTGAGTCCTTGCTTTTGAAAAAGAATCATTCCTAATTGTAGGAAAACACATCCTATTCCAATCTTTTTGAACAATAGACCAAATAGTAAGCATGGAGTGAGGATTATTTAAATTAATTAAAACTGCATGTTCTGGTTTTGTTCTATGACCTAAAAAAAAAAAAAATGTACTTCAGCTTTGTGAACTTTGTAGGAGGAAGTCCTTATAAAAGCAGAATACAGTCTCTTATGGTTTCGGATGTACAGTGATTGTTGTGTTTGGTTTATAGCATTAAGGAGACCTGAACAAGTCTACAAGCACTGCTAGTTATCCTAGAATTTGAAGATTGAATCTAATGTTGGTGGAGGAAGGTTAAATGCATTTAACTCTGTATTTAAGGATGCAGTATTCTGTCAGTTTTAGAAGGATCATCTACCAGAGCGATCAGACATATCTCCCTGAGGTCTCTGGGACACTTTCCCAAAGTTCAGGGATAATGGATAGCTGTGTCTACTTAGGAAATCTGCCTATTGGCTCCAAGAGAAACTGTTCAGACTACTTTAAAAATTTTTGTTAGCATTTATTCATTTTTGAGAGTGAGAATGACAGAGTATGAGCAAGGAAGGGTCAGAGAGAGAGGGAGATACAGAATCTGAAGCAGTCTCCAGGCTCTGAGCCGTCAGCACAGAGCCTGACGTGGGGCTTGAACTCACGGACTGCAAGATCATGACCTGAGCTGAAGTTGGGTGCTTAACTAACTGAACCACCCAGGAACTCCATATTCAGACTACTTTAAAGAGGTCATTAAATCAGGAACCCCATATAGGAGGTGACACAGAGTTAAACTTCAGCCCTTTCTTTTTTCGTTCTTGTACCATACATGCCTTCATGGATTTCTATTTCAGACTCACAATCTTCTTGCTTAAATGAGAGCATTGACTTCTCAGAGTACAACCTTTAAATTCTAGACTCCTACAACCAAGAAACATTTTAGAAAAATAAGTATTAAAAATGCATGCAGTATTTCCACTCAGTCCTAAAGAAATTAGGGTAAACCCCTGTGTTAGTTTTCTGTTGCTGCATAACAAATGACAGTGAATGTGTTTTGTATATCACAGTCTTCATAGGTCAGGACTATAGGCATAGCATAGCTGGGTGTTCTGCTCAGGGTGTCACAGCCTGCCTTCTCCTTAAGAAGCTATACTGGAGTAGATTCTCCTTCCAAGCTCATTCAAGTTGTTGATAGAATTCATTTCCTCATAGCTATATTTCTAGGACACTGTTTTGTTTTGTTTTATTTTTTTTTTTTTCCCTTGTTCTTAGAGGCTGTCCATGGTTCTCTGCCACATGTGATTCTCCAACATGGCCACTTAGTTTACTGAGCCACAAGAAGAGTCTCTTGTTTCAGTCTGTTAAAACCAAGTCTTATACAGTGTAAACCTATCCCATCACCTTTGGCAAATACTGTTAGTTAGAAGCAAGTCACAGATTCCCCCCTCCACCACCCCCCCCCCCCGGCCTGGCCCCAAAGGCAGAGGATTACCCAAAGACATAAACACAAGAGCTAAAAATCCTTCGTTATTGCATTGGGTTGGTCCTCCATAACTATTTAGGATCATAGAGCAAGTTAAAGGGAAAACTTGAATAGGAGCACAGTTCTCTTGTAAACCACACCACCTTCTCCAATTTACTGCCTGTCTTCACAATCTCTCTTGTTTCCATGGCTCCATTAGTCATTACAATGAATTTTAATTAAAAACTCTCTCAGACGTTCTTTGTAATCAAAAACATCCCATTACAATACATCTTACTCTTTATGACTAAGGTAACTTTTTGCAATTTTTTTCCCTATCTCTGCACTAAGGTAAGAGTATGAGATGAGGTAGGGATAGGAGGAAAATTCAAACAAAATACATTATTTTCTTTTATGACACATATAAATATATATCATTTATTTCTATTATATTTTTTAATCTACTGCAATAAACATCCCCCTGTACAGGCTCTGAAAATTATGGAAAATGTATCAGGAGAGTTTAACCTTGCACCCACTACATTTTCTCATATTGCTGTGGTATTGAGAATGAAATGATCCATTAAAATGTTTGAATTTGAAATGCATTGACATCTGGCTGAGAGACCCATGGCAAATTTTTTAAACACTCTGAACATTATATTTTTGACAATAGGGTAATAATATAAATTCCATAATGTTCCTTTAAAGGTTAAATAAGTTCCACTATTGAAATGTTTCTTTTTCTTCCGAGTATTAGTTTTCTTATATTGTAAATGGAAATGGCTGAACTGCATTCGTACTAAAATTTCTTTCATCTTCACATTTCTACAGGAATAATTCTATAATAGGAATAATTCAGTAATTCTATAGGAAGAAGGGTTGATACCTCCACTGGGATTGATAGAGGTCTGCTAGAAAGTCCTTTGACCATAGCAAGTGGTCTAAATCTGTGTTCTTGCAGAATCTAGACAATGTCAAAATAGAGATTAGGGCTTTCAAGAGAAGTATGTGATAGCCTTTTATTTTTTCTCTGCAGAAAATTATTTGGCCAGTTACATCTCTGGAAGGATACAAATCACATGATCTGTTGTGTCCAGAAATACACTAAACTTTTGTTACATAACAGAAATTCCTACATTTTTATTTGTAAAACCCAAAACCTTACTTTGTTTTATCCAAACTTAATGTCTTTTTCTTTAATGTGTATCAAGCATTTCTATATATTCATGACTTTTTTTCTGCTCTGCTCACTTTCATTTTTTTTGCTCACTTTCAAATTCTTTGAGTCTCTGTAGACTATTCACAGAACCCCAATCTCAAGAATTTGAGTGATTTGTCTTCCTTCTAACTTAACCTTTTATAGCCCAATCATATCTTAAGTATTTGAAAAGCTTCCAGAAAATAAAATCTCAAAAGGTTATGATTTAAAGTAATGAAAATTTTCTTTGCATATGATATTTCATTCCTGTTAAATCCCCTAAAAATAGTTTGCTGTTTTCTGTCAACTGTATTTTGCCTGAAAGGGAGGAAGAAATTACTAAGAACAGGATTAGGCTGGTTTGGGAAATACTTTCATGGCACCCTGTAAGCATTTTAGTCGACTTTGAAACTATGGCTAAAACAAAGTAATTTTATTTCCCTTCCTGATTTTGTAGCTTTCTTGCTCCCTGAGAATTATAACATAGTGACTTGGTGTTGCTTGCAAGAATATTGGATTTCACTGGGTGCCAGATCATACCGTCTTTTTAAATCATGTTCCTTTCATAGATAATTTGCCCCACTGTAAAATCATTAAGGATATTCATTAAGTATGCCACTCTTTTGTAGAGGATCAATATATCTAAAATAAAAGGCACAGTTGTTTGCATTTAGTTTCAGTCATGTTTTCTTTTAGGCTTTCAGTATTTTGTTTTTAATACGCCAGAGTAGCTCCTCATGTAATGAGATGGCACCTTGTGTAATGAGCTACTGTTTATTGTTATTCCTGGCAACAGACCATACGAGGGCAAGGCCTGTTAAATACAAGTGCGCACAGGAGATGCTCCTTCAACCTGCAGTGAGGGCCTATATGAGCAGAGGAAGGACAATATTTTTCCTTCTGTTTAGTCTCCAGGCAGATTACAGATGTCTCCAGCCTCTCTGTCTAGAGGCCTGGATCTGCTATGCTTGGTGAGTCTTTCCCCTACAAGTTCACTGATATTTTCCAATCCTTACAAAGTTAAAAGCACAAAGCAGAAAACATTTACTTCTTATTATGTTAAGTCAAATTTAAAAAGTAGGACCAGACTTAAGGCAGCTTAACCCAATCCACCATGAACTCAACTTACAGTATGCTAAAGCAACCCAGGTTTCAGCTGAACAATTTATGCTTAGGCCACAAACCAATTCTTTGCTTTCACTTCAGTTACTTTTCCCAAGAATTAGAAATAGTCTGTCATTAATTTGGACTATCTAGGGTATGAGTACTTTTTAGAAAATGTTCATTTTTATTGAATACAGTTTCAGTTAAAACCTCAAATATATTGAAAATACTCAAATTATTTTAAGTAAAATATTAGTAATTGACCAGCCACCAATTACCTAAGCTGAATGAGATGCGATTATTTGGCCTATTAAAATGAACAGATCAGAGGAGACGAGGGCCTATGAAGAAACAACTCAAAATGAATTTGGACAGAAAATAAAGTTGCATATACAAAATTAAATCATTTGAATTGAGAAAGAAGAAAATCCATTGAAAAACCACTGTTGATGGCATTTATAAGTTTTAAAAATGCTATTCTGTATTTAGAATATTTGACAAAAGTATAAAAAGTAAAATCTGATTACATTTGCTTTTGGCTTGGTGAAAAATAGGAACAGGGAGGAAAATGGATTACTTTTTTGTTCCAATAAATTTGATATTACACAGATTCCATGCATTTTAAATATACATACTATTTAGTGAAAAGCCTGCTCTACTGATATTCTATTGTGGAGCATGAAATGTGAGTATACAGTAGGGTCTTACATAACATCTAACACCCCTAACTCTATGTCTCTCTCAAGTGAAGACTTGGAATAGTTTGTATGATTCATTACAGATATGTAATTCTATGACCATAATTATACTATTATCTGTAAACAAATACCCAAACAAAAATAACAAAATTGGATTCTTAATTCAATGCCATCAAGACTGCTTTCTGCATTGTAGAATGATTACAGAGCCTAAAAATTCCAGTGAAAGCTTGAATGAATACAACTTTACTTTGTTTAGTTCTTTCACAAGCAAAACATATGCAATGGTTGCAACTGTGATAACTTTTTTCCTAGACTTTTCTAAACTAAGGCAAAAATAGCTTATTGACTAATTTCAAACTATTGACTTTCATTCTGTACATTTTAATGTTGTTACTAACAAATGAGTCAACATAAAATTTAAGATCTCTTTACACATGCTTAAATCAGAACTTTCTATTAGCTTCATCCAGCATCTTCCTGGGTTTAAAAATGTGTCAGAAATACTGCATGGTATAATATCTATCCTCTAGAAATGTAACATATATATATGTAACAAATATACATATATATGTAACAAATATACATGTAACAAATATATATATTACTATATATTTGAATTATAAGCTATGCACAGAGATAAAACTCAGGATCTTAGAAGCTCCTATCCAATATGTGTTGAGCTTGTTACTGAAAGGTATGATATAGACAGTGGCAAACATAAAGTATGTGGGATTTGGCAAAGAGGATAGGAGTCTCAGTGCCAATAGTTGAAAATGAGCAATATAATTTTCCCGTTCTTTGAAATATAACATTTCACAATATGAAATTATTCATTTTCATTATATAGATTGAATCATATATAAAGTTTATCATTCCACTAATTTTTTTTGTTTGTTTTAATGTTTATTTTACTTTTGAGAGAAAGACTACAAATGGGGAGGGACAGAGAGAGAGGGAGACAGAGGACCCCAAGCTGGCTCTGCACTGATAGCTGAAAGCCTGATGTGGGGCTTGAACTCATGAACAGTGAAATCATGCCCTCAGCCAAAGTCAGATGCTTAACTGACTGAGCTACCCAGGTGCCCCTATCATTCCACTTTGAAATCATATTTCTTTACATTTTGAAAAATGTTACCAGGATTAGTTTTCATATGCAAGAATTTCAAATATTTGTAAGAAGGTATTTCTTTGAAGATAACAAGGGTTTGTAGGGATTGAATAAGTAAAGTGAAGGTAGCTGATATCTTTTTTTTTTTTTAAGTTTACTTACTTATTTGGGGTGGGGGGAGCAGAGAGACAGGGAGAGAGAGAATCCCAAGCAGTCCCTGCTCTGTCAGTGCAGAGCCCGACGGGGGCTCAATCCCACAAACTGTGAGAACATGACCTGAACCAAAATCAAGAGTTGGATGCTTAACCAACTGAGCCATGCTATCTCCAAGGTAGATGATATCCTGATGTTAATAATGGGGATACTGCAGGGCACCTGGGTGGTTCGGTCAGTTGAGCATCCGACTTCAGCTCACATCATGATCTCGCGTGTGGTTCATGAGTTGAAGCCCTGTATCGCGCTCCAGCAGTCAAGTCTGTCAATGAAGATCCCACTTTGGATCTTTTGTCCCCATCACTCTGCCCCTCCTCCACTTGCACTCTTCGCCCAAAATAAATAAATAAATATTTTTTAAAAAGTTAAAAAATTTGGGAACCTGGAAATTGTGTACTATTTTTCAACTTTCCTATAAATCTAAAATTAATTCCAAAATGGAAATTTATATTTTTATTTATTTATATTTTTATTATTATTTTTTCATTAGAGAGTGTAAGAGTACAAGTGGGGGAGTGGTAGAGGGAGAGGGACAGAGAATCTCAAGCAGGCTCTATGCCCAGTGCAGAGTCTGACAAGGGGCTGGATCCCACAACTCTGAGATCATGACCTGAGCTAAAATCAAGAGCTGGACACTCAACTGACTGAGCCACCCAGGCACCCCAAAAATTTCTTTTCAAATAACCAAATAAATAAAATGAAAGTAGATGGAGGAGAAATTTACCTACTACTACATTGCATCAAGAATTGTGCTCGCCATCTTAATTTTTTTTTTTTTAACGTTTTATTTATTTTTGAGACAGGGAGAGACAGAGCATGAACGGGGGAGGGTCAGAGAGAGAGGGAGACACAGAATCTGAAACAGGCTCCAGGCTCTGAGAAGTCAGCACAGAGCCCGACGCGGGGCTTGAACTCACGAACAGTGAGATCGTGACCTGAGCCGAAGTCGGCGCTCAACCGACTGAGCCACCCAGGCACCCCCGTGCTCGCCATCTTAAATGTATTATTTCATTTATAATGTACTAACAATACCCTTATTGAAAGATACAAAGGCATACCAAAACTAGAGATTAAAAAGAAATTGACAGCACTGCAATAGCCTTGCATAATAGCAGCCAACAAAAAGAAGCCCTTCATGTTAACAAATTAAACCATCATGCCTTAACATTTTGCATGCAAAACTTCTTCCCCCAAATTCACTAATATATATTACTTTAATGTTTCTGTTAAATTTGGAATAAGTGTAATGCATCCTTATGGCAGGTATTTTGGAGTATGCAGAAAAGAAAGAAGAACCTAGAAATCATAATTCTGCCGCTCATAAATAGTATATTTGTTCTTTTTTAGCTTTCATTCTTTGTGATATGCCTATGTGTACATAAAAAGAAAACCAAAATTTTATGCTATGTACTATGTGCTACTTTTGTGTGTTTATTTCCTAATTACACAAATTTTACATAAATGCATTTCATAATAGTTTTGTGCATTTTTTTCATTTCATTTTGTGTAGATTTATAATACACACACAGCACATTTTAACACAAATTTGACCACATAATTGTGTTTTTGGGATTGTAATTTTTCATTCATTAGTACAGTGGTTTATATTAATGTCTCTCTCACCCATAAATTCTAAACTCTAGAAGTTTACATACCAAGTCCCTTGTTATCTTTGCATACCCAGGCCTGACTGTCAATCCCAACATGGCTGTAATATCTACCTCTCCATAGGTCTTGAAGTTAATTTCAATTCTTCCCAGACATGTCAATAGATTTTATATTTATACATATATATAAATACATTTATATATTTATATCAACATATTTTGTATGTTTTGTATTTGTTTTTGTGATTACTTGTAGCTTTTCTAATCCTTTTTAAAACTGTATTTTAGTATTATAATTTAGAAGTTACACTGTGAGCTACTAGATGCCATGTAAGCTCAGATAGATAATTTCTTAACCTGAAATGAATATTCTTTTGAGACTATTCTGTGTTCTGTGTTCTCAGCATTTTGTTACAAGTAGAATTACTGGAAGAATAAATTTTAGCAGTTGCGACGACTATAGCAAAATATTGCTTTTCTATTTAATGTCCTAAAAGAGTAATCAAGAGATATTGCTCCTGAAAATGAAACCAGTTATCTCTATAAAAATTTTCTTCCCATTGTCCTCTTGTTGTCAAGTTTCCTGTAGGAAAGCATTTGAGGCTGATCGGATTCTCCCACTGCACATTGTAATTCTTCCTTCATAACACTCATCACACTAGTAGTTACTTATTTATCATCCGTGTTCCCCACTAGACTTTAATCACAAAAGAACAGAGACAATGTTACATTCTCTCACCTCTATAAGCATTGCACCTAAAAAAATCTGCTTGACACATAGTTATTTGTCAAGCTGAATTGAAAGGAACAGTGCCATCCTTGGGTACAATGCTTAATCTTGATCAGTACTTCCTAGCCAAGAAAGGTAATCATGTAAAGTTGTAGAATCAGGAGGTGCAGATTGATCAGCTTAAAGAATTACCAAAATATATTTCATAACCTAACATGACAGTGCCTGCTGGCACACAATTGATGCTTAATAAGCATTTATTGAATGGTATCTGATTTATTGAATGAGGATCGAACAAATAAACAAATACTTGCATGTGTTAGTGAATGAGACAAGATGTCAATGATGAGACATCATCCCTGATTGAACCTTTTGGTCACTTGCTGGTTATGTCCTACCTCAAATATTTAAACGGGGCTTTCTCACACAGAAAATACAAATACTTGTCACTGGGTTGTTATGAAGCTTTAATAAGACTATACTTGTGAAATCCCCCAGCACCATGTCTAGTATGTAATGAATATACAGTACATATTCTGAAGATTCTGGACATCATTAGAAACTCCATCCTGGTGTGGATTATAAAATCCAAGGTTTGTTTTTTTTTTGTTGTTGTTTTGTTTTTTTTTTTCACTTGTCTTTGAGAGGGAGCACATTGGACTTTTTTGAAGAGTATGTAATACTTGAATAATCTCCATAAATATTATAAAATAATATCATTCTTATTAAAAAATTTAGAAAATGCTTTGTTATATCTTACAGAATTATTTTTAAAACACTTTCTGAAATTTGCCTTGAAAACTCCTCTAATTATATAATTTTATAATAGAACATATGTCAAAGTTAAGATATATTCTTGATAGCCTTTTTACTTGTAACTACATTTTCTACTAGCTTCTTTTTTCAATCAATAATTCCTGAAGCCTACTCATTGATTTAGTTATAATGGTTTGACTAATTGAAATATTGAACATCAAGGTAGGAGGTAGTATGCAGAGGTAGTATTTGACTTTAAATGCATTGTTTTATAATTAAAACATTTATTTTTTTCAATTTCTTTTAAGGATATTTCATGTTATCAATCAAAGAAAAATAGGAATTATTGCTATTTCACAATTTAACAGGATATTTTAAAAAAAGCCTTGGAATTATGTGCCTTCCTTTATCATTAAATGTCTACAAAGAGGTATGTGTTTATTTTTTCTACTCATTCACCCTTTTTTATTGCAATATTCTGATTCTCTTCCTAAATTTCCAATTGCTCCCTTTTTCTTCTTCATTTGGAGTTCAAATTCTGTCATCACATCCATCAATCAAAATCCTTAGTCTCTCCTGAACACAGTGTCTTCATGTAGGAAGGGGACTTCAAGATACTAGATCCAGGAGTTTATGTATCTATTTTTTTAAGGACCTTATTTCTTCTATCACCTAAATATACATACTTACCAGAGTTTATTCCTTGACTTTTCTCTCCTCTGCCCTATGCAAGTAGGCAGTATTAACAATCTCTGCTTCAAACTTTACCTCTATGGTGACTCCTAAATTGATATCTCTAGGCCTAATGTTTAAACTTAACCAAAGCTCTTCAACTTGGCTGTGTCTCTGAAACTCTTCAGGAAACAGAGTTGAATAAGCCACACGAGACTTCTCCATGTTCTGAACATATCTGGTGTATTTTCTCTGCTCATTTACATCATTCCATCCACTAGATGGAATAAACCTATGTGAATAAAAACTTAATCTGGCTTTCAGTACCAGAATAAATCCACCTTTCCCACGAAGCTCTTGTTCTTTCACTATTTAGCTAGAATTTTACCCAACCCTTTGTAAAGAACATGGAATAGAGTGCAAATAAAATCGAGAACACATTTGTTCTTACAGAGCACATTGTTCAGCTCTCACTCTCAAACCCAGTTGGGAGAAATTTCATCTGTCTGTTCTCAAATTAGTATGGGCATCTCTCTTCTGACACTTATCCATCCCTATATTCCTTGCAGGCATTGTATCTACTATACATTCATGTGGCATATGGTCAATGAAAGAAATGTCTAATGTTAGATAGTGTGTAAAAGAGACTACAAATTGTTTAACCTGTCTAATCGTGTACACTGCATAAAGCAAATTAGAAAAAAAAAAGTCACAGGTACAGATCTAGATAAGCATAAAAGGATGAAAAAGAGTGAGATAGGAGAAAGATGGACAGCTAAGTTCATATGTGGCTTTGTAGGAAGGTAGAGAAAAGAACCAGAAAGGGGAGTCTCCGTTACTCTTAGCTTGTTTTAAAAAAATAAAAATGGGGCATCTGTGTGGCTCAGTCGGTTGAGCTTCTGATCTCAGCTCAGGTCATGATCTCATGGTTCATGAGTTTGAGCCCTGCAATGGGCTTGCTGCTATCAGTGCATACATAGCCCACTTCAGATCTTCTGTGCCCTCTCTGTCTGTCCTTCCCCCACTCATGCTCTCTCTCTCAAAAATAAATAAAACATTAAACAAATTTAAGAGAATATGAAGAAAGTTTAGAATCATATTTGTCAGGGTCTCGCATCAGCAAGTATGTTCCCAAGAGCTGACAAGTAGTCCCAGGGTACAAAAAGACAAATCAATTTAGCTTCCAAGTAGCAAGTAACATTGAGGGAGATGTGTCAGGAGTAAGTCCTCAGGCTCAGTAACAGATTTTAGTTCTTAGGAGATTTCTGAGAACCAAGTAGAGCACCAAGTTTTAAGACCAGGATGCCACTGAGTATGCCACTGAGTAGCCAGAGAGCTAGACATTGTGAACTAAGGCAAAAAATAACTTACCAAATGCTAGTTCAAAGGTAAACATGTTTTCAGAATAAACACAGTCTAGTTATGGGGACATTGGGTGGTGTATGGGCTCTAATGTTAGCAGGAAAGGTTTGATGTTGAGTTTATGAAAGCCGGGTTATAGTTATGTAAGTCCTTCCTGTCAGTCAGGGTTAGCCTATCAATCTGAGACTGCTGGTTGAGGTCAAGGTTTGTTTTTAGAGCAGAATGAAGTAAAAGGAATGCACAGGTTGCAAACGTGGGGGGTGGGGAGGGAAGTCATTGATGTGTATTTAATCAAAACAGGCAAATGTTCGAGCTAATAATTTTCAGAAAGTGAAGCGTTTTGTAAGTTCAAAATAAAAGTTATTATCTAGTGTAACATAGAACTATTTATATTTACTAATTAAAATTAAATAAATTAACAAGAAAAATAATTGTTTTGTACAAAATATAAAGTTTCAGTTTGGAGTATACACATTTAAGGTAGAATAAAATATTTTTATTTGAGAAAATGGAGCAAAATGGTCTTCTACCTTAACATGTTATCGTATGTTTTCAGTGATATATATTATACTAGAAAATGAATAATTTGGGTTTTTATTCATATCTACCACTGCACTAAAAGAATTTTTAAATAATATTTTCATTTTCACACTCATTATGTGTTAGCATCTATGCTAAGAATTTTACCTACACTCTTTGACTTAATCCCTCTTATATTCATATATATTCACATATGCCAAATATGATTTTCCTTTTAAAAAGAGAACTTTGAAGCTCAAAGAGATTAAATAATTTGTTCAGAGTCTCACCGTTGGTGAGCAAAGTTAGGTTTTTACTAAGTATCTGGTGGATTTCCAAAGTACTGGGATTTAAAGAACACATTGCTAAAACCAGGTCAATGTGCATACTCACAGCATCTTAGAATGGGGATGCTTTAAAATTCATCAGACAGAATGAGAGATTTTGAAAATATACCTATCAGAACAGCTTTCAAGATAACACAGGTTCACTCATTAATGAAATGGTGAGGTAAAATTGTAAAATATCCTCAGGATCGAACTATTTCAGCTCATTTATCCAGAAGCTTGAAGGATTCTCCTCTATTTGCGTGGATCAACAGATAGTGGTAAGAGAATGTGTGGATAGAGGGTAACACTATTTTATTAACCTCCATCGCAGGCCCCAGTAACATTCCTTATACCTCTATAACTTTTCTTCATTACCATTGCTTAATGGAGATTTACCTTACCTACTGTCATAAAATAATTTGATCTTGCTAACTAGTATAAAATGTGTATATTTTGAGCAACATGTTGAAATAAGAAAGCACAAAATATTACCTGCAAAGTAACAAACAGTGAAGACCTTGCAAAAAATATAGGGATTATATAATTTGGTGAGAGAAGTTTTATAATTCATTTAATAATCTATCCTATGGTTTGTAAAGCAGTTTTGCACAATGAGGTTCAAAATTTTGGAGGCAACAATATATCCTTAAGTAGTAGAAAAACAAAATGCAAAAATGAACTTGCTTGAGTTTTAATTAACTTGTGAATACAGAAGATGGATAATTTTCTAATAAAATGTTAGGTTCTATCCATCAAAGGAAAAAGTGTTTATCCTAGTTGCAATGCTGGGAATTATAGGAAGAAAGGCATTTCATAAATACAAATAATGCTTATTCTAAAACATTATGCAATTTTATGAAATGTAAGTTCTTCTTCCACGTGAATCTCTGATTTCACAAAAATAGGCCATATATTGGCTTACATAAATTTCTAATTCCTCTATTGTTTTTAAACTTCCAAGTCAAAAGATTACTTAGAATGGAAGACATATAAGAAGTATGTATATATTTAAAATTACAAATGCAGATAATTGTCCTTTTCCTCAGTACTCTGAACAAGAACCAAAAATTGCTAAACAAATAAACAAAAATCCCCTCTTGCTGTTGAACTTAATTAGATTTGAGCAGCAGGTCTTCTTAGCACTGATAACACTCCTAATCATTCCTGACTCAAAATAAAAAGAATTGTTAGAGGTTTATTAATTGAATAAACTATTATTGGTTTTTTTTCTTTTGTCTTCATTTAACTTTATGCTCATATTGTCCAAAAAAACGCAAAACTTTAGTTACAAATACCAGAATATAACAAAGTTTCCCAGTTAGCAGCCAAGTGGTTTGTTTCCGTGTTGGTTATCACACAAGCCCAAGGAAAGTGTAAGTATTAAATTATGAATATGCATTTATTGGAAAAAGCAATTATGATGAAGTATGCATAACACTGGCTTCAGAGTCAGAAAGAACAGGTTTGGAGGCCAGAATCTGCATTTCCTAACAGTATGGCCTCTGATAAGTGCCTTCATTTTTCTAAACCTCAGTTTCCTTAAATGAAACGTGACATAATCACACCTCAGGGTTGTCCTGAGTATTAAAAGATACAACACATGTAAATCACTCTGCACCTCTGCACAATGTCTGGCTTAGAGTAGGCACTCAAATTGTTAGCTCTCTTTTCCTATGATAAATTAAAAGGGTTGGGGATTATACCCTAAAGATAAAACTTGATCTCATTTTGGTTTTGCAAATTGGTGGTTCGTGTTATGAGTAACTGATGGGAAAACCTCACCAACTTTAAAGATGCTTCCAGAGAATAACATCTACCCAGCACTATTCTTCTATATACCCACATGCTTTGCTTTCACTCCTAGATAGATTAACCCTCAGAATAATTATCTAAAGCCAGATGTCAAACCCTTTTACCTACTGAAAGTCACCCTCTAAATCTTCCTTATCTTTCTTAGACCATCAGTTTTTCTCTTACATACTGGATCGTTTCCATTGGCAAACATCCTAAAGTACATTTTAAAAGTCTCTTGACCACAGTGGTGTACCAAGGGCTGTAATGGAAGCAGTTTCTCAGCGGGTAGGCAATATTAAGAGATGATCATATAATGTTATATATAATATGTTATATAATACGTGTGTGTGGTTAAAATTAGCACATTTATTGCTTATCCTTTCTCAAACATTACTTTTACATTGACGTTAATTTCTAAAACTCCAGGTGTACCACCATCTTCACCGGACTCATGAGGACAGAAGTACACACATTCATTTTGGGGATTAGTCAGTAAGAGGCTGGAATTATTTGAGCTTGCTTCAGATGAAATTTGTATTTCTAACCCCGGTACATTAAGATAAAAAAAAGAGAAAAAGTAATAGATTAATGCATTTAAATTACTACAATGAAATGTCTAAGAAAAGGCAAGAAGTAGGTGAAGAAAAGCCTCTGTAAAGCTTAGAAAATGATTTGCACATTGATGACAGAATTAAAGTAACTCAGTTCTGTTTTTCATGTTTGTAAGATCTGTTCTACCAGTGCTCACTTTGAATCTTCTGTCTAAACACAGGAATATGTCAGAGCACTGGGGTGCTCCAGTCATACTGAGAACAGCCACCAAAATTGACAGGTACTTATTTACCTAAGGAAGCAATTAAATAGAAACATGATCTCATATATGAGATTTGAAAATATGGTTAAGCAAGAAGAAACTATTCACTAGTTCTTTACAACTCTATGGATGATCTTTCTGTTCTCTTTTTAGCTAAGCAAAGTGTTTCAAACTTCACAAAGAAAGAGAAGAGCTTATCTTGTTAAACCGTCTTTGAGAACTGTACTTGTCAGTGATGTGAGTGGATGAGTGTGAATCTTCTGAAATTGTTTTGTGAGATCTGCATACAGAAAATCTCTCTTGGGAGCCTACTGATGATATCAAACTACACACTTAAGCCCTTTCAGCTCTAGAAGAGTTCATTTACTTTTAGGTTTGTTAATTGATGCATTTTTGCAAGATTGTCAGACTGTCCCAACTATTCCAAAGAAAATCTCTTTTTTGCTCATGAGAGTCTTAAGAATGAATTCAATATCTCATCCATAAAATGACTATTTTATTCTTATCCATATTTATTATCTGCCCTTTGTACATTTTATCACTCTAAAACATTTTGCTAGCATGATCTCATTTATCATTTATTGCCTCTCTTATCTTTTGCTACTGGCAAGACACTCAGTGAATTGTGTACCTTTTCAAAGTAACACATGCTCCATGAGGCAAAGTGCCAAATATCACTCCCCAGGTTACCTCCTCTTTCTCAAAATATTGATTTTCTTCTCTGAGGTTGATCCAAGAGTCCCATGATACTGGTGGCTGTCTACTGATCTCCCCAATGAGGGGTAGGCCCCCTAGGGTTCTAGTCATGGCAAGCTGTCATGGCTTTAAAAACTGGCAAGCACTCTGTCAGGAAAGAGAGATTAAAGTGTAACCTTGCTGTTTCATACTTCACTGCTAATATCATGACCATCTATTAAAAGTGCTTTCATTGGAGGCATAGATTGCTGTTTCTTCTATAATATCACCTGTGTGTTGTTTAAAAATCTTGTGGTGTGGAAAATTGCACACAAAATAGTAGAACTTATGGGAAAAAATATGATGAGAAGATCTATGCAACTTTGTAGTGAGAACACTAAGAAGTAATTTTTTAACAATATCAAAAGAAACAAGACACTGCTACACTTAAAAACATATTAAGTTACTAATAACCTTCCTGTTAAAGCAATAACCATTTAATGATAGTTTTGATGGAAAGTGTGGAAGGAGAGGATTGCAATAACTGAGTTATTTAGACAAAAAAAAACCCAATAAACACTTCTGGAATAGAATATATGGCAGAAGAAAGAATGGCAGGTGACTGGCATCTTAGATAGCAGGTATACCTCCATTAGTTACAATAAGCAGTATACTCATTATAGTTACAGTTACTATCAGCAGTACAGTAGTCTAATATGGGTTCAGCTGCCCTTTCAACAGGGAAAAATATGAATGAGTTAAGTAAAATAACAAAGAACCAACACAGTTTTCATTCCTTAAGTGTTGAAACTTACAGTTTTCCCTAATGAACCAGAGAATGGTAAATGGCCTTACCTTCTCATCCACGAGTCCCCCAAAACAGAGTTGTATTGTCAGGAGTTACCATTATTAGGGTAAGGAGACTATAATATGTACAAGTACCAATTCTCAAAAAGTTAACAAGAAACAAACACTTGTAAGAACGGAAATTTTAAGTTTTTAAATTCATGTATATTATTTTTTTTAACATTTTATATTATCTCATATTCAGCTCATTGTATTTTCAATTTAAAGAACGGTGACTATGAGATATTTCTAAATTTTAGCAGGAGTGCCAATGGTCAGGATTATTAAAAATGATTTTATAACAAATATGTATGATGTTTGAAATTACGTATTATTACACTGTTGATGTTTTTATTTTACTTTCCTCTTTTTTTGGTCCCTTGAAATATTTGCTATGTTCTTTTATAATAGAAAATAAATATTTGGAAGGTCAGATTTCAGTAATTGGTATTCCTAATTGAGAAATTTTGTGGGCCAATAACAATGTGCTGATTTTTAAAAAAAAAAATTGATGTTTATATATTTTTGAGAGAGAAAGAGCACGAGTGGGGAAGGGGCAGAAAGAGGGAGAGACAGAATATGAAACAGGCTCCAGGCTCTGAGCTCCAGGCTCTGAGCTGTCAGCGCAGAGCCCAACGTGGGGCTCAAACCCACGAACTATGAGATCATGACCGGAGCCAAAGTCAGACCCTACAGATTGAGCCACCCAGGTGTCCCTAATGTGCTGCTTTTATTTCACTTTAAAGATCCCAGCTACTGGGGTGCCTGGGTGGCTCAGTCAGTTGAGTATCCTACTTCGGCTCAGGACCTCAGGCCATGATCTATGGGTCTAGAGTTTGAGCCCCACATCAGGCTTGCTGCTATCAGTGCGGAACCCACTTCAGACCCTCTCTGCCTCTCTTCTCTCTCTGCCCCTCCCCTGCTTGTACTTTCTCTCTCAAAAATAAATAAACATAAAAAATACATGTATCACAACTACTCCCTGCAGTATATACTATTATGAGCTATACTTTACAAATGAGAAAACTGAGGCTAAGAAATGTCATGTAAAGCTCCTATATTACAGCTAATCTAGTAGGTAGTAGATCTGTGATTGCAACGCAAGCAGTTTTATTCACATCCTATGCTCTTTGGCCATATAATGTATTAAAACATAGAAGTAAATATTGATTCTGAGTGTATTTAACATACAGAAATACAAGAACAGGTAAATGAGCTAGAAAGATCTACAAGGGAGAAGAAGACTCCAGAAAATGGCTCCAGAGGAAGCAGAAGGAGCAATACCCTAAGAAAGAAAGAGCTTAGGGGGAAAAGGGGGCATGGAGAACACAAGGAAAATAAATATGTTCTTCTTCCTGTGACACAAACAGCAAGAAATTTGGCACCATATGACCTTAGGATTCAGAATTAGATGGACTCATTCACAATCTGGAATGTGAATAGAATAGGATCCAAGAACATCAAGAAACCTAAGAATCTCAACAATCATATCATAAAAGTTGTGACCCACCATGAACTTCAGAAATTCAGATTGGAAGCTAATCCCATAGTGGACAATCACTAGTTAGGGTGTTTACGTTATTTGAAAAGTAAGTCAGATTAGGCAATTATACCGCCTATAAGATACATATGTCGATACTAAGTTAATGTTGTTTTATATTATTTAATGATATTATTTAGTAAATAATTCCTAGAAGAGGTAATGAAGGAAGAAAATATTTCAGTATGCTGTTTGTTCATGAATATATTTAGCTAGAGAAATTCATAGAAAGATAATCTTGCTTGGGGCACCTGGCTGGCTCAGTCAGAAGAGCATGTGACTCTTGATAACAGGGTAGTGAGTTTGAGCCCCACATTGGGTGTAGAGGTTATGTAAATAAATAAAACTTTAGACAAAATGATATCCTTTCTAAATGTTCTTAATATAAATAGTATTTTTTTTCTTTCTCCAAATGGACTATTAGTTTAATCACACACACACACACACACAAATGTGTTAATGGGAACAAAAACATACTGCAAGAAACAATTTATTTGCGATGATGATACAGTGAATTGTGTAGAAAATACTTTTCTCTTGGGGTACCTGGGTGGCTCAGTTGGTTGAGCGTCCAACTCTGGACTTCAGTTCAGGTCATGATCCCAGGGTTGTTGGATCAAGCCCTGTGATGGGCTCCTTGCTGGGCGTGGACCCTGTTTAAGACTCTCTCTCTCTTTCTCTCTTTCTCTCTCTCTCTCTCTCTCTTCCCCACTCTCACCCTCTCTTCCTCATATTAAAAAAAATAGAAAATACATCTCTTTTTATGAGCAGTACTATTAATAACATTTTTCCATAAAAAATTAACTTGGGCTTTTGAATTAATTAATTTTTTTTTTAATTTTAGAGAGATTGTATGAGTGGGGAGACAGGAAGAGAGAGGGAGAGAGAGAATCTTAAGCAGAGTCCACACTCATTGTGGAGCTCAATCCTAGGACTCTGGAATCATGACCTGAGCTGAGATCAAGAGTCAGATGGCCAACTGACTGAGTCACCCAGGTGCCCCTGAATTCTTTGACTTTTAAAGGAATCTCAGTTTCAGAAATACTGAAGAAATGAAAAAGAAAAAAATACAGACAATCTTTGGAAGAGGAAATGTATTAATTTCTAAACTCTTATTACTGCAAAAAAGTCCATTCAGCAATTTTATTAACATGAACATTTATATAAATTAACTGAAATTAATCAGTATATCTTTAAATCACTGTAAATTCCATTATAAAGAGTTGATATTTTGTTGAGTGGTCTTTAATATGCGTTAGATAGATAGATGGTAGGTAATAGATAAAGAAAGAAAGAAAGAAAGAAAGAAAGAAAGAAAGAAAAAGAAAGGTTATTAATATTGATCTCTTGTGTTAAAGTCTCCCTTCTTTTGTCTCTTCTGTATCATAGAAGATGGCACTTTTCAGATTCTTTTGTTATTTGGGTTCTAGTTAGTTTTGCCCAAAAGAAAACTCTGGCATATAAGAAGACAAGAAGAGAAAAGCTATTCTGTTTCTTGCTCTAGTAGTGGTAGAAGCAACTGTAGAGGCCAGTGGCTAAAAGTGATGGTGGCCTCCAGTAGAATTGGTGTCCCAGGGACAGTGGTTGACAGACCTGTCCAGTGGTAGCAGTTGTGCCTCCATCAACTCGAGCATAAGCATGGATCCCTGGGCAGCCAAGGGACAGTGACAACTGTCTGATCTCTGAGCAACAACTTTTTAGTTTTGTTGCTCTTTTATTCTTTCTAATAATCTTGCAATTTGTTTTATATAAATCTCTCTTTGGTTGAAATATCAAGAGTAGATTTTGCTTTTCTGATTAGACATTGACAGAGATAATGGGAGAGGAGAGGAGAGGAGAGGAGAGGAGAGGAGAGGAGAGGAGAGGAGAGGAGAGGAGAGGAGAGGAAGTAAACGAAATTCTTAATGTACATCATTAGCAACCTTCCCCCCTTCAGGTTCTTATGTTTTTCTCTTTACATTCCTGGAACATTATGATACAAACCAGAATTTGGTTGATGATATAAACAGAAAATTCCAAGTTACATTAAATTGATCCATGTATTAAAATGCTGAATGCAGAATATTTAAAAAAAGAAAAATTAAAGGGCCACTGAGACAGGAAAACATGATTAAGGGGGAAAGTAGGAAAGAGAGGTAAGAAAGTAATGAGGAAAAAGCAAGACAAACCAGGTAGAATTTGGGTACAAAAATGTAGAAGAAATACCAGGTACATCTTTTGTCAAGTTTGATTCTTTTAAGCTTGAGTTCTGCGTTGTGTGATGCCAGAATCACAAAGCTACTTTCTTATTGCTTCAATTTGCTTGGTTTTAAAAGTAAATCCCTTTTTAAAATGTTTACCTTATGTCACATTAATTTTTTCTGTTTTGTTTGTTCATAGCATTTTAGTTGCCTCTTCATTTTGAGACAAAATAAAATTTTATTTTCCTTTAATAGGTAAATTTGTTAATCTCATTTAGTTGCTAATACTGATGTATTTGGTCTCTTCCAGAATCTTCTGTTATAATAATTGTGTATAATATTTTATATATCCTGAGTTTTCTATGTTTCTTTGCTTTACAAAATGTTTTGATATTTAGTAAAGTTGGTATTTTTGATTTTTGTTCAAGTGAGTAGCTTTGTACCTTTTTACTTGTTTATTGACTTTTAGTACCTTCATAACTTTTTTTTTTTTTTTTTTACTAACTGGTTTGGCAGTTTTTAAGCAAATCTTGAACCTTTACATGTTTAATTAACGTATTAATTCTTCTTTTCTCCTTCCTTATCCCTACATTTTTATTTTGTCTCTTGATGTTTAAGCAATGTATCTGGTTTTCTAGGGATGACAAGATGAATCTTTAATTTATCTCAGCCTAAATATACATAATAATAAGCTACTTCAAATGACATAAAAACCATTTGTATATATAAAATGTTTATCCCCACCAACCAATTTTCTCTACTCAACAGTGTATTTTTATTATTTTATTTAAATGGAAATCGTATTTTAACCAAAGATAATAAGGATTTTTTTAAATATTTAACCAGATATTTCTCCTCTTTGATATTCTTCATTACTCTCCTAACAATGGGAAATCTCTTCAATTTACAGAATGTCTGCCTCCTCTTTGTGTCATCGGGAATCTCTGCTCTGAGTCCCACCCCCAGTTTTCTGCCCTCAGGAATTCTTGGTTCCCAGACTTCCCCCTTCCTAGGACAGCTACAGTGCATTCAGTGAAATCAGTTGGGAGTGGGGGGAGCACTTTAGAGAGATTTTTCTCAGCTCCCTGCTTCAGTTTCCACTTGGTGAGGAACAAGAATGCCCTGTAAAATTTTCTCTTCAGTTCTGTTTCCCAGTCTCCAACTTCAATATGATGACAAATTTACAGGATTTTTGTTTGTAAACATCCTCAAAAACAGACTAAAAGAACTAGTAGAAGAAAAGGTTTGCTATATATCAACTGGGAAAATTAAGTCATCAGACTTGCTGAGGTGAAAAAAAATAAGCAGTACAAATTTAGTCCATTTACTAAAAACAATGCATTCTTGGTGAATGTGCTTCAAGCTCAAGTTCTTTATAGAACAATACCCAATTCAGGGTAAGGTACTGAAAATGCATTTTCAGAAAATGATGCAAAAGTCAAGAATGAGGCTTTGTGGGAGGCATGGTTGGTCTGACTTATGAAACGCTGTTCAGTGAACAGTGGAAGAAACATTTGTGCAAACGTTTGCGCCCCACCCCAATGTATTGAATCAGAAACTCTGGGAGAGGGGGCTCAGCAATTTGTGTTTGAAAAGGTCCTACAGGTGATCAGGATGTGTGCATCAACTACATGGACCATTAAATTGGTACAACCATCTAAATTTTTTATGTTTTTAGTGTCATTGAAAATATAACAGAAAATTTGTCACTACAAAGTGTTTAGAGTTTAACTTAGAGCATTTATTTATACAAAGGAAGTACTGTTCTGTAATATTTTGCATCAATTCCTGTAAGTAAAAAAAGAAATTCTTATTGAACCTGCATATTTTCATCCATGTATCACATAAAACTGACATAGAATAATTTTTCATTTGGGGAATATCTTTTCCTTGAAACTCTCAGAGTGGAATTATGAAAAGCCTATGTGATTTTTTCAAAGAACAATGGGAATGTAAAAAAATCAAGTAACAGCTTTATGTGTGCATATAAAGACCTCCTTGTTTCATGCAACAAGACTATATATAGGTCACACACACACACACAAACACACACACACACACACACACTATTCTTTCCTAGTCCATTGCACTTTTATGTGATATAATAGATGACTTTGGAAATAGGGGTAATCATAGTCTTTTGTTGCTGCTTGTGGATAATTTTACAATTTGACTAAAATCCTGGGAGTCAGTCCTATACCTAGTAATCAATATATTGGCGGGGGGAGTGCATTATAAGCATTCAGTGTTTACTAGATTTTAAAAATTAATAAAACATCCTGAAACACAAAGTTGCATAGTAGTATTTTAGACACTTATTTCTAAATCTATTTAATAGTAGTTATTAACTTATACAAAAAAGGTAATAGAGGGAAAACCTTTGATATATAATATAACCTGAATAAAATCAGAGTGTTGGAGATGAGCAAATAGTTTTATAAGGAGATTTTGAATTTGGAATTGATTTGATAGAAATTTCAGCATATTGCAGAAGGCATTAAAAGATCATCTATAGAGAGATTTCCTTAGTACAAAATGAGAAGTGGAAATAAATCTTAAAACAGACATCAAATTCTCATTCTTCTCTACCCTAGTTCTAATTTACTGCCTATTTTTAAAACAGTATTTTTTCTGTCCCATCTAGGTTCTTTTACCATTCTGCTCTTTTTCACTACCTCCTCTGTTCTACCCTCATCCAAGCTACCATTATTGATTGCCAGAATTGTTGCAGAATGACACCCCCCCCCATCCCCATCAGCCCTCGCTCCACCCACACTGGCATACCTGATGTTCCCAGGACACATCAGGCGTGCTCCTGCCTCAGTGCATTTTTCTTTTCTCTTTTCTTTGCTTGGCATGTTTCTTTTTTCAGATATTTGCAGGGCCCATCATTCTTTTTCTTCAGAAGATCTTTAATCAACTATTGAATTCCCCAAAAAGAAAGCCATCTTTGGCCACTATTCAAATTTGAAAGTCCCTCTTTATTTTCCCTCTTATCACTTACCACTATCTAACTTGCTCTATATTTAACCAGTTATTTATCTTGCTGATTGCCAGTCTCCCCACCCCACTCTTGTGCACATAAGTTCCAGAGGCGGTAATTCTGTTCTATATGGTATCCTCAGTGCCAAGAGAATGATCTAGCATAGAGTACAGGCTCAATTAAGCATCTATTGATTAAATGAATGAAAATAAAAACAATAGTGATACAAAAACTAAGTATGGAACATCAACATAAGTTTATAGACTAAGAAACCCCAAAGGAGACAAGCATATAAAAATAATCAAACTCATACATAAGCAAATAAATGAATATTTAAAATCTTCCAGTTATAAAATGAATAAGACAGGGCTGTAGCATACAACACAGGGAATATAGCCTATCTTATCATAAAAATTTTGTATGGTGACAGATGGTAACAAGAATTATCGTGGTGACCATTTTGTAATGTATATACATACCAAATCACTATGCTGTACATCTGAAACTAATATAATATTGTGTATCAATTAGTCACCAATAAAAAAAAAATAGTGATGATACTCTGTACTTAGGGGGTATAGACTGAAAAGATACTAAGATTTGCCAAACAATGACAAACCATTATTTGCAAAAGCAAATAAAATCTCAAATTCTTTGCCATGTGCACTTTCTTATAAAAATGTTTCAAGAGATAAAAAGTAATTCTTTTATTTTTATTTTTTAATGTTTATTTATTTTTGAGAGAGAGGGACAGAGCGTGAGCATAGGTTGGGCAGAGAGAGAGAGACAGAGACAGAATTTGAAGCAGGCTCCAGGCTCTGAGCTGTCAGCACAGAGCCCAGTTTGGGGGTCAAACTCCACAAGCCATGAGATCATGACCTGAGCTGAAGTCTTACACTCAACTGACTGAGCCACCCAGGCGCCCCAAAAATAATTCTTTTAATCTGACATGGTCACCAAAAAGAAGAAAAAAAACCATAAAAACAAAATGTAAAATAGGAGATTGTTGAATCACATTCTTCATTGATTTTGGAAAATCCTCAGCATTGCAGAAAACTGCAAAGCATTTACGAGGCAAAAAAAAAAAAAAAAAAGGAAATCACTGTGACTTAAAAGTTTAGCAAAGCAGCCAACACTGTGAAACAGTAACAGAGCATTTTGCATGCTAGTGAAAACTGGGCTCATTAGCAAAGCGAAGGCTTAGAGCTGACTCTGGGGGATGGGCACAACTCAACTTCATACAGTCCTTCCTGCAGAGCTGATTGTGAGACATCCTTGGTCGCACTTTGTTGGAAGCTGCTCAGCATGCTTCCTGGCCTAAGGTAAGATAGGAGTCAGTACAAAGGCAAGTGGAGAGGGACCAGCATTTTGAAATAAACAGAAAGTCCACCATAAAAGTTGGCATTGTATAAAGTGAGATCTCCAATTCCTCTGTGAATCCTTTGAACACAGAATATGCCAATGCCATTGTTGAAGCACACTGAAAGTCTGAACACAGCATCCTAAATATATATGCATGTATGAATATACACACACAAACTGATACACATATACATGATGTGTGTGTGTGTGTGTGGCTATCTACATACACACATACCTATACGACTAATGCTGCTGATTCTAGAAGAAATTTCCTTGAAAATGTGTGTTTATGTATTTTATGACTGGGTAAGGATGTAAAAAGCATCTAGTCTTAATCATCTTAGGTTAACTAAAAACAGGACAATATATGGTCTCATATTTCAAAGGTAATTCTTTAATGATTAAACAAAAGTTATGACTACAGTTGTTATTTTACATATTCAGATCCAAAGGGAAAACTGGTAACAATAATAGAAATCACATGTAAAGTTTTTAAAAATAAAATGAACAGAAATTACTATATTGTCCTTGAGACTTCTGCGTTTTTTTTGTGTAATTATTTGATAGTTACAAATTTCCCAAGATTATCAACTCTTAAACTTCAGAAAAAAATTGTTATAGTTATATAATATTTATGGGATAATAACATTAAATTTTAAAACCTGAAAATCAATCAGCTACTGTATTAAATGATGTGAGAAAGGAGAGGAACAATGGAAATAGTGACCAGCCAGAATTCCAGCAGAGCCTGGGGCCCACTAGAACGGGGTGGTTGGAATGCCTACAAGATGCTGAACAAAGAAGCATCAGTGAGAAAGAACGTATGTGTGCAAATCATTTTCTAATTAGCTTGTGAAATTGGTTCAAAAGGAATGGGGTCATTTTCAAAACTGGATCCAAAGAAAAGAAACAGACTTGACAGCAGCCTAGGCTTAACAGGAACAGGAAGCTGGAAAGGGAGCTGTATTCTGGAGCCCTGAGGCAGGAAGAGAGGTGAATATGTAAGTTTGGGTAGGAGCTGGGGGTCAAGCCCTGAGCAGCAGGAATGAGAACTGATCTGGGAAGTCTACCCAAGCAGAAAAGAAGCAGATCGTCAGCGAGCAAGGCAGATGGCAGGAATCGGAATTCAAAGGGAAAAATTAGCTCAATCAGTATATATAGTAGAGTGGTCCCCCTCTTATCTGTGGTAGATATGGTCCAAGACCCCCAGTGGATGCCTGAAACCACTCAGAACCCTATATATGCCATGTTTTTCTATACGTATGTGCCTATGATCAAGTTTAATATATAAATTAGGCACAGTAAGAGACCAACAATACCTAATAAAATAGTACACTCATAACAATATGCCGTAATAAAAGTTACGTGAATGTAGTCTCCCTGTCTCTCTTCATGTGGAAATGTTGGAGGTCGACAGCCAAGAAAGATTTCTTGAGATGTCTTTGATGCAAAAAAATGGTTTTATTAAAGCACTGGGACAGGACCTGTGGGCAGAAAGAGCTGCACTGGGGTTGTGACAGGTAACTGATTATATACCTTCAGGTTGGGACGGGGTTAGGGGCAGTATAAGTCTCTAAGGTATTTGGGAAGCAAGGTTTCTAGGGCCCTGACGGGGCCAGCTATTGTTAGGAAAAGGTCATTTATTAGTGTCTAGTAAAACCTTAGCCATGAGCCCCTTCAGATATATATCAGTGGGCCATATGCTTCAAGTATGTTTGCCCACATACACCTTGGGGGGGGGGGGTAGAGATAAAGGAAGTTTCCAAAGGAATTTCTAGATGTTTAAAGCAGATTCACAGGTTGGGGGCGGGAGGGTAGTGGGCTAAGATTTTCTTTTGCTCTTAGCAATGTGTCATCATTCAGGCAGCTGAGCCCCCAGAAGAAGGTCACTCTGCATGTCTAAAGGACTTAAAATGGGCTGTAAGTTGTAAGGAAATTTAATTTTTTTCTTTTGCCTTTGTTTCCCACATCCTCCCTGTCTCTCAGAATCTCTCCTTGTACTGTACTCAACCTTCTTGTGATGATGTGAGATCGTAAAATGCCTACATGATGGGATGAAGTGAGGTGAATGACACAGGTACTATGACATAGTGTTGGTAATGTTAGGCTACTTTTGACCTCTGACCATATGTCAGAAGGAGGATCATCTGCTCTGGACCATGGGTCACCACGGGGCAGGTTACTGAAATCACGGAATGTGAAATTGTGGAGGGGGGTGGCGGGGACTATTGTAGGGTAGAATCCTCCTTCTCAAACTCAGGGAACTTTTTAATTCAGATAGAAACAGAACATCACTTTTGGATCTCCATTTTTCTCCCCATCTCTCAGAATATCTCCCCAAAGTTGTGCATGTAGGGATACAGAGAATTAAATGCATTGGTTCTAATGCACTACTGCTTTTTGTTTGAACCACTCTCTAACAATTAATTCACAGAGGAACAGTGGCAGGTACTAGGAAGTGCTTAAAGCATATATATTAAATTGCACTCATAGCCCATGAGAACTGATCCTTCACCTGACCATTATTAGTTCCACCAGTGATTTTGATATTAAAATTTAGCACCTTCTCATTAAATCCTCTAAGAACATCAATATTGTGACATAGCAGCTACCTTAGAGAATAGTTTTAAAACTCAATTTGACCATGACAAATTGGGGAAGCAAGCACAAACAAATCAGATAAAGCCTGAAAAAGCGGGAGCATGCTGCCATTTTCCTATTGAAACCCACTTAGAAATATTTTATCATTATGCACATTCTTCCTTTGATTTATTCATTAACAGCATGGGGATTAAATAGCAGTCTCTATCATTGATTTCTAGTTAAAGGGGGGGGGTCACAGATAGAACTTTATTTTTTCTTTCAAAATGGCTCATCTAGAATCGCTGTTAATTTCAAGGAAAAACATTCTTTCAAGCACAATTTTCAGTTTGGCAAGACGAGAAACACCTTACCCCATGTGTCCTTTCAGATTGCTTTGAATGCGTGTGGGTCACTTTTTTGTGTGTGTTTGTTTCTTTTTTATTCAGAGAAATTACATGAAGTATTAAAATGGGTGATTTAAAAAAACATACACATGGGTGCATCACCCCCTGTAAATCTAAGTCATAGAAAATGACCTTTTTTCTATTCTTTATGGATGTTTGTTAAAAGTTAAAAATATACTGCATCATAGGTGAAGCCTTATGATTTCTTCATAAAGAAGGACAAAACAGTCACAGAAAAGGTGTTACTACTGGAATAATAGAGAGATGAAAATGATCAAAATTTCAGGGCAATCTTGGCTAACAGTTTTTCCAGTCACTGTACAAAGCTATTCAAAGCAGTTCATATCCATTGCATTTTATTGTCCAGTGAAAAACAAATTCAGACTCAGTAGGAGACACTTTATTGAATAGTATTGTCACAAGGTCACAGGGCGGGGAGAGGGAAATTGAACAACTGGATGGAGGCACTACTGCAGGTGGGAGAAGGACTCTGAGCAGAAGATCTGCAAGCATCTCAAGGGCTATGCTAAAAAGGTTTCTTTTATAGGGAGGCATGTATAAAGCCAGAAAGAATGGGGTGTGGGGAAATGAGATGATAGATGATAGACCCGTCTGCTGGAATGTTTTACCTTGAGGGCAGCCTTCTTCAGGGGCAGTGTTGGGGGGTGGCGATGCTGTTTAAGAAGGGTGGTCACGTACTCAGTTTATGAGTGGGTAAAACATCAGGAATCTGGAAGAAGGAGAATATTTTAACCAAAGTTTAGTTAACAAGTATTTTGTTTCAAGTGATCACTGACAACAAGTAGTTCAGCCAATCATTTATGAGGCAGAGAATGGGAACATGGGGAGTCTATGTTTGCCCTGGTTATAGGTAAGCAAGTGGGTCATTGTTTAGTCTTGTCTAAGTCTTATGGGGAGGATGTTTCTTTTCAGTGACATGTTTCCTAAAATATAAAAGGGTGGGGAGAATTTTTAACCTTTGATGTGTTCCAGGAGCACAGGGCTCAGTTAAAATTCAATAGTGTTGGGGTGCCTGGGTGACTCAGTTGGTTAAGTGTCTGACTTCAACTCAGGTCATGATCTCACGGTTTGTAAGTTTGAGCCCTGAGTCCGGCTCTGTGCTGGCAGCTCAAAGCTGGAGCCTGCTTCAGATTGTGTATCTGTCTCTCTCTCTGCCTCTCCCCTGCTCATGCTCTCTCTCTCTCAAATAAAATTATTTTTTTTATTTAAAATTCAATAGTGTCCATATGTCCAAGATTACATTTTTGTCACATCACTATTCTTGCTATCTAGTGACTACTATTTTAAATATGAAATGAACTCTTAACACACATAAATCTTTATTATTTTGTACCTCTATAAACCTGAGATTTTTCTATCTTTTTGAGTGAAGGTATTATTTATTAAAAGATTTATATAAAGCTTCTATACTGTCAATATGCTGAGGTAAAAATATTTTCTTCTCTGACTTTTCTCAAATTTAGCACGCATGAAATGGAGAGGTCCTCATGACTTACTGCTCAGTATTTCCCCCATCTTTATCAGGACATCGGCAAGAGATACAATTTAAAGTGAATGCATAAACTGGTCAGTTTTTGTTGTTGTTGTTGTTGTTTCCTCCAGGTGCAGCCTCATACCACTTTCCTACAAATATACAGTTTGGTAGAGAATAACCCAAAAGCCGCATTGCTCGATAAACTTGCAGGCAAAGTTATTATAATGTAATTTCAATGGCTTTTTTTTAGTAGAATAATTGACAGCTTCTTTCAAGTAGCAACTTATAATTTAGAAATACTTATAATTTATTCCTTGACACTTAGCTAGTTCACTGAGAAAGTTTACCAGTGACCATGGATATCTGTTGGCACATATAACAAAACCAAGGGCTGGATTTGGAGAATCAGTTTGACTGTAGCAAAATGTTCTTGGGGAGCTTTCGCTCTCTTCTGGAAGAGTTCACTAACAGATGGCAACTTGTCATTGTTAATGGAGTGTTATCCTGAAAAACTTCAAGGATCCATGCAGAGTGTGACACTCTTCCCCTCCTCCTTTCAAGCCACCTCACAGAAATAGCCAATAATGACCTCTTTCTCTTCACAGATGATTCCACCTTATGTCGGCTGATTCCTTCCAAGCCACATTGTGGTGGCTGCAATCCTAATATGACAAAAGACGTTTTGTTATTTGACAGCTACTCTATGTACTAAATGACAGAGGCATCGTGATACAGTAGGAAAGATATTGCCACCCTAAAATGGGAGTCCTGTGTTCTAACCCTCGCTCAGTGAGTCCTTAGCCAAATAACTTCTCCACTCTAAATGTAATTGCTCTCATTGAAACAGGAGCAGATTGCCTTAAACAGACAAGAGGCTCATTTCAGGTGAATTTGTGATACTCTAAATTCCTTTGATATAAACAAAGAAAGCATCGGTTTGTTAGCTGAGTACGTGTGACCATTTTACATTTTGCTTACTTTATTCTACTAAAATTATATTTTCATAGGAAAATTGGCAGTTTGGTTTCTAAAGTATATAATAGCCATTAAACAGCAACAAAAACATTTTCTCTTTCTGTATTTGTTTAACAGCACATGGATTTAAGAGCTCATTCAAGGCATAATTTTGTTTCTGTAAATCCATTAGTAATATAGCACTTCAGAGATGACAATATAACATGGTAAAAACTTGCCCAAGATCATACAACTTGAAGAGACTAGTGCAGACTATAATCTAGAAGATAGGAGTCCTGGCACTAAGATTTGTTCACTTATTAAATCAGAAATCACCATTTCATTTTATTAATGATAATTAATATTCACATTATACCTGCTAGTTGCATGTACTTTTAAATGTTTTTTTTCAGATATACTTTTACTTACATCTTGACACAGTATCCAGAAGAAAAGAAAGAAAAGTGTCCAGACCACAGAGTTAATCAGTGATCCATAAGGAAGGATAATCAATACTAGGCAAGTAGAGGGAGGTATCCATTTTTCTCCTCCTCAGTATTCTAAATCCTGCTTCGCTATTTAAATCAGCCACTATTCTAGAAGAGAACTAGGCTGGACACCGAATGCCTGTGTAATAATTAGAAATCAATTCTTTTAACTGGACATCTTTTTACTTAAATTTGCTTAAATTTACTTAAATCAACCAGCCTTTTCCTTCCCTTCCTTCCTCCTTTCCTTCCTTCCTTGGCATCACCTTTTATTCTTCTCTCTTTATTCTGCACCTCTCTTTCCACATTGTTATTTCATGCAGGTCCCATAGGCAGTTAAATATGTTGTCCCTTTAAGAATTGTTGTTTAGTAGATGTAACAAACACATATAGTTTTCAGCTTCCTTTGGAAATAAGTGCTGGTACTTTTGCAGGCTTTCCTTTTGTGATTAGAATAATACCAATACCATTTTCCTGCAAATATATATTAGCATCCCTATGAGAAAATTAACATTCTTACTGCATTGAATTTGTTACTTCTCTGAATGAATAGGAGAATAGCTAATGCTAATGCAGTTTAAAACTGAAATGAAATGTAAATAGAATTGGAGTGTGATTTCCTGAAAGTATTTTTCTTGAATAAAAGGAATCCTTTAAGACAATGCTTTCAGTTTTAGACAAGACACTCATCTCAAATACTAACAGTCAGTTTTCAATAGCTTACATCTTAATAAACCGTGATAAGTATGACAATTGTATTTTACATTTGCATCATATTTTATGGTTTCCAAGACATGACAAGAGAGTTAGGTTATAAGATCAGTTTTCCTCTGCTAGTGCAGGGGATGTACCTAAGGACTCCACAGTGACTCCACCTGTTCAAAGGAATCAAAATGCTCATGCATACTGTTTTTAGGCTGATGATTTCAAACAAATAAACATTTTTTCTACACATAGACAACTTTATTTTACAGACTGGATGTACATTAATCTTTAACAAATCATAGAGTGATATAATGGTAAGCCAGGAAGGTACCTCGAAAGTTCATTTTAACCATTCCAGGCAGGCAAACTTCTATGATGTATTATTAAAAGACAAATAAAAGACCAGATAAAATTTATATATATATATAAACCTTGATGTATCAGTACATATTTCTTTTTATATTGGGACATTTACACAAGAAAAAAATCCAATATAAAAGGTAATACCAAAAATTTTTAAATTTATATAAACTTCATTAAAATTCATGACTTTTCAAGATCTCTAATGTGTTATATCATGTTGTGTACAATTTTGAAGAGTGACTCCGTTCCCTGATGGCACTTATCACAATATATAACATATGTTACCTATTTTAATGAAAAGTGTTGACCAATTAAGAATTCACACACAAAAAATAAGCAAACAGGCATTTATTGGAATTCAGGAGAATTCGAACTTATGAGACACAGATTCAGGTAAAAACCTGACTCCTGTTCTGAGGAAGACAAAGAGGGGCAGAATTATACAGGGGAAGGGTCATATATATGCAGCTGTCATTCAGGTCCTCTATGCAAAACAGGGATTGAAACTAGTTCATTGGGATTAGTTGCTATTTTAAAAGAGACTCTTATCTAGGCATGCTTGCTTCTTTTGAAATCTCCTTTTACAAAAAAAAATATTTTTTAAAACATGGTTGAACTGTAGAGATTAATTTATTGTAGAGTGATCCATGAATGCTAGCATCCCAAAAGGAATTCTGTTCATGCAAATCTCCTTAGTTACTGAGTAGTGTTTAATGCAGTTGAACCTGGTCAAATGCAAAGGGAAGTAGCTGTTCTTCCCTCCCACGGTGAATGCTGAACTCCTAAAGCATAGTGGGATCCAAGGCTTTGTCAGATTATGTTGTAGTATCAGCGCCCCTAATCATGCAAGAGCAGAGACAGTGTTATCCCAAAATCATGTAGTTTGAAGTTTTCAGAGCTCCAGGATTGAAGCCCATTCTTCCAAACTGACTTCTGGCAAGTGGTATGCTTATAAATGTTTAACAGCCAGCTCTGAGGCAGGGTATGGTGGTGTGTGATATATAATGTGCGCTGGCCATTGTCCATGGTGTAAATATCCCAAACACCGGTGACTTCAAGCTACCCACATGATGTCACTAAATAAAGAATGAGGGAGAAGTACTCAGCCGCACACAATCATACAGTATTTTCACCAGACAGATATAAGACATATAAATAACCTCAAAAATACAGATATTAGCAAATGTAGAAGATGGGTAGGAAATTGAGGGACTTTGTGTATTCATTACCTTTGTGTTTTAAGACATTTATTTAATTCTGTGTATATAAATTAATTCCTAAGTCCATGTTTAACCACCAGGTAGCAAAGCTCCTGAAAATCTGTCATTCACCACTGTATCTGGCCCACCTATCCCTTTGAGGACTACCAAAGAGTGCTGTAGGTATTGCACACACACTACACACACACACGCTATGCCTCTTTCAAGCAAGTTTTCCCAGAGAACTCTGTTGCTGCCAATGCTGCCATTGAGTGCAGCATGTGAATGACCTTTTGTTTTTATTTTCACAAACAGTTGTGAGAAAAGTCGCAGCATGGGAGTACATCCTTGTTTCCTTTTTTTTTTCTCATTGCCCAGAAATCAAAAATTCCAAAAGCTTTCTTCATTGAACTAAAATGTATATAGAAGTTACAAGCACATCAATCTTCAAAATATAGATGACATTTGGTCCTATGACAATTCTGCTTGATTGAAATTAAATTTCAGTGAAATTGCAAATATAGACCCGAAGTCTGTCACAAGAAAACGTTATTAAATGTTTTAGGTATGATCCACACTAGTCCACCTCTATTAATAGGCATCTTGAGAAAAGATCAGGTCATTTTCCCCCTCTCCAGAATACAGGCAGTGTTCTACGAAATATCAGAAGTTGTAAATCATCTGCTTACTATGTGATTATCAACAATTACTAATATGTTAGCACTGGGTATGTTTGGAAAGATTAAAATACACTTAGATGAACTGGTTCTAATATAAAAGATAACCTTGGAAAACCATTTCTTGTGACTCTCAGAGTATTATTAGCAGGACTATTATGGGCAAAATTTCTTCCACCCTTCCTTCTCTACTTTGTCTACGTCACGGTGAAGATATGGCTACATTGGTTCTAATGCCAATTGCAATAACTGTGAGAGCGTGTGTTTGGATTCTTTGACCCTTTATACTCAGAATGTGGTCAAGGATCCGCAACAGCTACTTGTTAGGATTACAAAATCTCAGGCTTTACCTCAGACCTTAATCAGTATCTGCAGTTCATCATGGTCCCCATGTGATTCTAATGCAAATTAAAGGTTAATAGGCACTAGTCCAGACAATATCCATGACCTCGGGGCCAGTTCTGATCATTGTTATACTTTCAGCACCCATCAGAGTGCTGGCACTGGCTTCCATTCATAAATATTTATGAATGAATATATATTTGTATTGGCATTTATATTAAATGGAGATGGATTGTTTTCAGGTTTTCAATCTTTTCATGAACATTGTCAGAGATAGCTTAAAGGTGAAATCTAGAAAAAGCAATGAAGAATCTCTAATATAAAAATAACCATATTTCAAACTAATCCAGGATTATTAATAAAGAATTGTTAATTATAATCACATATTTTTCTAAATATTCAAATTCTATTTCATTTGAATTTCATTCTTTTCTTTCTGAAGTATACTAAAATATTCTTTTAAATTTTGTGACATTATTCTCCCTTAAAACAATAATTTTAAACATAATTTTATTATCTAATTTTAGTTTTTCAAAATGCTTAACTTCTGCGTTATCAAAATGCAGGTTCTTGGACCTTACTCTGTACCTTAATAAAATCTCAGAAATATTATTAGTAAACAGTATAGGTAATTTCCCCTATGTTTGGGAATCATTTATTCTGATGTGAAAATATGATTTCTTAGCATTTTTGTGATGATGAAACTTTTTCTTTCTTTCTTTAGATGCTTAAAAGATGTAAATAAGCAAATATTAATCTAATTGACCATCCTCTGAGGGTGATCTAACCATAAGACATAGAAGTGATAGGATTCATAAAAGCTCTCCTCTTGGGGTACCTAGGTGGCTCAGTTGGTTGAGTGTCTGACTCTTGATTTCAGCTCAGGCCATGATCTCATGGTTGGTGAGACTGAGCCCCACATTGGCTCTGCATTGACAGCGAGGAGCCTGCTTGGGATTCTCTCTCTCCTTCTCTTTCTGCCCCTCCCCATCTCATGCTATATGTCTCCTAAAACAAATAAACTTAATTTTAAAAAGCTCCCTTCTTAAATCCACATTAAGAAAGAATACCCCTCAGTTTAAAAAATAAATGCACAAATACCTAAGAGTGACATATTGATTAGAGTTTGACATTATAGTTTGCCTAAAATTTAGATCATGTTGAGAATCATTCCAGCCCAGTCAGACTTCTGAACTGTTTTGCTGACATCTAAAGAGCTAACAGAACAAAAAATATTTCTTACCACTCATAGACCCTCATGACCCTGTTTTGCCTGTCTTTATTTTTTTCACCAAAACTGCACTAGTGCTTCATAAAATCAAAGTACCCATGTTTCCCTAGTGTAAATGCATATTGATAGACTAAAGATACAATAATTTATCAACGGTGGCAATTCTGCAAATTATTTTATGACTCTTTGGCTTTTTTAAGATCATTTTTGTGTTGATCTCAGATGAGGATGAGGGGAGATGTCTGATCACTTTCAAGTCCTTCAAAAGCTGAGGGAGACTAGATGTTTCTAATGATTCTAAGGAATGACTAAAGTACACACATCACCATACATATGTATAGTACTATATACATTTATGTTAACAGGCCCTTTGGGTTTAGTAACAATATATATTACATTTCAGAGTTATGACAGTGAGATTATAAAAAATGTTTGAAGCTGGACAAGAGCACTGGAAGGTACACCTCAACGTAGAGTCCCAAGTCCTTGAAGAGGAATGATAGAGACATGAGCTGGAGGTGAGGATGGTGAGAAATAAACTACACATTAAAAGCCAGGGGGACACAACATCCTCGACTTAGCGAATTCTAAGACCTTGGGGCTGACCAATCAAGAGCCACAGGTGTGGAAGATGCGCTTTCCTCTTCCACCTTTGCCCTGGGGTAACTCCTAGACTCATTATAATACATTTGTTTTCCAGATACAGCCCTGCCCCCACACAAGGAGAAAGGCTGCCAAGATGGTTCTGGTATAACTTTGTAGGGTCAAAAATTCCCCCTCCCAACCTGTGGGAGGAGTCCCCCAAATGATTGGAAGCAGCCTC
This sequence comes from Lynx rufus, assembly GCF_022079265.1. NCBI lineage: Eukaryota > Metazoa > Chordata > Mammalia > Carnivora > Felidae > Lynx > Lynx rufus. The sequence goes on along the minus strand of NW_025814823.1, from coordinate 31,478,473 downwards.
CATTAGAGGCCACCCCACCATACTTGCAGCTCCTCACAGTTCAGAGCCGTGCAACAAATATCCAATCCCAAAACAACCCGGGACTGATTCCTGCTGCTCTCCTACCTACTTTTCACTTTAATAAACTGCTTTGTGCTTGCTACTTTCCTTGGGCTGTCTTTATGCCATCATGGATCCCCACTAAGTCTTCTCCTGGGGAATCCGAGGACCAAGACCTCCATTCACACAAGGCAGATTCTGCCACTGGTACATTAGTGACTTACCATATTTGAAAAATAATAATTTGTTAGGAATATTTGATTGATTGATCATTATATCAATTTATTTATTTATTTATTTATTTATTTATTTATTTATTTATTTATGTTAGAACTGCAAGAAAAAGTGTTATGGAGAGGTTTATTTATTTATTTGGTAATAATTTGAACTTGCTAGTTAAGAACTCCATGGATTTCTCTAAATTTTATTTGATTATCATCCTCTGCTGTAGTATCATATTATATTATGTTCTATATCAACACTCCTACAAAGAGAACCTTTTACTTGCTATCTATATATCAATATAATACATATATTTTGGACAACTGCTTAGAAGACTCAAAGGCAAAACATGATTTTTAATACATTTAGCATCAATAGTGCAATAAGCTGTAGATTAAGTGTGCTTGTGGTAATAGAAGCTTTGCTAATAAATTTTAGATCTTCCATAAAAGATGAAATTACATTTTTATCCTTGTAAAAGTAAAATCTACTTATTCATATGAATGTATTTAAATATACTTAATTTAGGATATAATCTATACAACTTATTTTTTATTATACTCCTAAGGTCTAGGTTTGTATAAACTTGAATTATTAACAATTACATCACATGTAACAGTAAAGTGCTTTCTTTGATCCTTGACAGCATCTCAACACTGGAAACAACTATGCTGCCATGTCCTTTTCAGTAAGGAGTAAACTAATTCTTGAACAACTTAAGTGAGTTCATCAAGGGAAGCCAGAGGATGACTGAAAGAAGAGGGGCTCATTTGAGATTTAGGTTTTCTGATAGGAAACTTGGTACTTTCATACTGCATTGCAATCTCAGCCATTCCACCAGAAATATAAAGCACACTAGTCTTCATTATTGATTTTCAGCAAATATAGCCTTTTGTAGTCATACTCTTCTTTGTTTCACTTCTCAGATCAGCAGAAAGGCAGTTGAGACCATATTACTATGTCTGTAAGGAGTCTTCCAAAGCAAGTGGAGAGATGATTCAGAATAGGGTCTTTAGAAGCCTGTTAGAATAAACACATATTAGGATCAGAGAGGATTGGAAAGTGGAGTTTCTGGCTTCATATCCCTGCTCTTCATTTAAAAGCAGTTTAAATTGAAGGCAATCACTCCACCCATCTGTGTGGTGACTTCCTATCTGTAAATATCTGTAAAGCATGTCTGAGAACATCCCCAGGGCTACTTCACTTACCTACTAGTAGTATGACATGAGGACAGGGACAGTGCAATGATTGAAAATCATAAAATGTTATAATAATATGTACGCATTTTATTACATTTATATTATTTATAAGAAATTATATTGTAACATTATTTATGACATTTTATAACAAAGGAATAACAATGTTGACCTATCTAGTACCCAGTTCTCAGACTTCTTTTCTCTGTATCCATTCACTCCTACAGTGATCTCCTGTCTAAACAGTTATCCATAAAAAAATAAAATAAAATAAATAAACAGTTATCCATATGCTGCTAATTTCCAAAATTGTATTTCCAGTGTCTGGTATCACATGCAGTGAAATCCTGATTTGTTACCCCATTCCATTCACACACACACCTTACCTCTTATTATTGCCCACTCTCTTTCATTCTTTCTGTATCCTGTTGTTTCTGGAACAACCCAAGTTCTCTCCTGCCTGAGGGCCTTTGCTCTCCTCTGTGCTTTAAATGTTCTCACTCAGCAACAGGACTGTCCCCTTGCTTCTTTTGAATCTCCTCTCACATATCACTTTATCAAAGAAGTGTCCTTGAAAAGCCTATATAAAATATCACTTTCTTCTCCGTCCCTTTCTATCTCTATTACCATGCTTTATTTTTCTTTAGAGCACAAATCTCCATCTAGTTGGCATATTAAATATTGATTAGTTTATTTACTTATAGTTTATTTCCCTATAGTTTATCGTCTTCCATTAGAATAGGGAGCATAGGAGCAGAGATATTGTTATTGTCCCAACCCCAGGATTTAGGCCATTATAGGTATTTAAGAATTACTCACTAAATGAATTATTGAGCAGAACAACATTGTTTGTTGGCAATAGGGTTGGCTGCTTAAATATTAAAAGTTGCTTCACCTAGTTTTATGGCAGTAACCTGGACATCTCGCTATCTGTAGACTCTCTCTCAACTCCCAGTATTTATGGATCTGTCAGTTATATCTAACAATGGCAGTGCGTGAAATTGTTTTCAGCTATCTTCTTCACTTAGGTCTATTTACTCATATACTAAATATTGATTGAATTTTTGTGGGCATAAAGGGTGACTATATTCACTGTCAAATAAATATGATAATAACATCACTAAAAATTTATTTTATATTATCTTTCTATTATATTCTGGAAATAGAGTGGAGCTTTACATATATTATTTCTACTCCTGCCAAGCAATCCTGCAAGGTTCACATATTTTTGTCTGTCTTACAGTCTTACAGATGACAAAACTGAGTTTCAAAAATTTTAAGTAACTTGACTAAGTAAACAAAGCTTTTAATGGTTATAATTTGAGCCTCGGTCTGTCTCATACCACACACTGTATCCTCTGCCACAGCACTTTTTATCCTACCTCCAAGCAGGAAATATTATGAGGAATATTATGCTAGAGTTTTCTCATTTAACAAAATCTATTATATGAGACTGTATTGATTCATAAGCTCATTTGTTTGAGTAATCTCTAATATGTTCCTGGAATCTGTTAGTCAGAAAGAATCTCAGAGTTATTTAGTCTGACTCTCCTTTTATAGATCTAGCAAGTCTGCCAGGGAATGTTTCCCCAAAATCACACAGCTGCCCTATTGCAAACTCTGATCAGTGCTCACTAGGTTGGGCCTTCCCCAACCAATCCTGATTTACACCATACAAGATTTGAAACAAAACTGTTGTCATGCACCCTGCTCATGGGTTAGTTTGGCAGAAAGTAAGACTTTCTCTTCAGGGCAGGAAAATGGACCATACACACTGTAGGAATTGCTTTTAATCAATCAATACTGCATTAGTTAATGATGGGAGAAGAGTGCAGGTGGGAAATCTAGGTGGAAGAAAATGGATTATACATGATAGTAATTGGAAGCTATTGTACAGCTCAAGTGACAAGTAATGTCAGTGGCCTAAAAAGCTGTTTATGGCTAAGGTAGCAGATACAGAGTCCTAATTTGTAACAGATCATGATCACCAATCCCTTCATAGATATGATGGCATATATATTACTTAAAAATACCAACAATCTCAATATAACAAAGCAATAAGTGCTATAAGCTGTAAGTATATGCATGCGACACATACACACACATCACTTAATATAGATACAACATAAAAAACACAAAATATGACAAATATATACTTATAGACATAGTACATAGTTGTTTTTTTTACAACTTAAACATCAAACTTTAAATTCTAGTGGTATCTTGGAAAAGTCTCAAAGAACATAATATAAATTAAGTATATATTTCCTATATTTACTTACAGATTGATTGTAACCACCTCTCACTTGATCAGAGCTCAGAGTTCTATAGTGTAAGTACCATGGAGCTCATTATTTTTATACATTCAATCAGTATTTCAACAAGGTGTTCTATTGAAACAAGCCTTAAGTGACTGTAAAAATCTATATTATGGTCAATTTATGTCTTAGCTTTATTCACTTGCATTTCTGAAGCAAATATTTAAGAAATTTCCCAACTGTTTTGATTCTACAATTTCTTATTCTAAACATTTTTGAAAAATGAAGAAAAATGAGAGTGAAGAATTTTGCAAATTATAAAGCCAAAAGAGTTATGAGCAGGTATTTTTGGAAATAAATTACCCCTTACCTATTATAAAATTGGGTTGTTGAAATATCTTAATATATATAAAGTTTACAGTATCTACATAAATGCTTATATTCTTTCATTGACACGGTTGGAGTTTGAGATTTTGGATACAAAGTTTAGTGGATACCAAGAAATCACAATCTTAAATAAATACTCTTCTTCCTGTTAAACCAAAACAATGATAGAAAACAAATTTAGCTTATAAAGAAACAAACACAATTGGAGACCACAGTTTCTTAGAATAGATAACTTACATGGTGAGCAATACTTTGTTATTCTGTTATTATTTAGGATATATGTTGTTTTGAATTTTAGGCAATCATTCCAAATCTCACTTGGGACAAAAGAAAAACAACACCAATATAATAAATTATTAAATTGTTTTTTAAAAATTTTTTCCTAATGTTTATTCATTTTTGAGAGACAGAGAGAGACAGACCATGAGTAGGGGAGGGGCAGAGAGAGAGGAAGACACAGAAACCTAAGCAGACTCCAGGCTCTCAGCTGTCAGGGTAGAGCCTGATGTGGGCTCGAACCCACAAACTGTGAGATCATGACCTGAGCCAAAGTTGGACACTCAAATGACTGAGCCACCCAGCCACCCCAATAAATTATTAACTTGTAAGAGATACAAGTTATTAAATAGTAAGAGCTGTGAAAAAAAACTATTTTGTCAACATTGGAACTACTTGAAGTGTTCTAAAGACCAATATATATAATCTAATTATCTTGGTGTTTTATTGTTTTAATAAGATTGTGAACTAGTTGAGGAATCCAATGTTCATTTCTAACATTGTATCTATGGTAGGGAAAAGAATTTTGAATTTAAAAAATGAATATAGGGGCACCTGAGTGGCTCAGTCAGTTAACCAACTTCAGCTCAGGTCATGATCTCGCGGTTTGTGAGTTCGAGCCCAGTGTCAGGCCCTGTGCTGACAGCTCAGAGCCTGGAGCCTACTTCAGATTCTGCGTCTCCCTCTCTCTCTGCCCCTCCCCTTCTCACATTCTGTCTCTCTCTGTCTCTCAATAACAAATAAACGTTAAAAAATATAAATAAATAAATAAATAAATAAATAATCATCTTTAGTACTTTTCTCACTCCAGGCCATTCTCAATATAATATACATTCTGCCTAAAGCATGATTTCCCTCAAAAGAATTTTACTTACTACAAAATAAAAATCTAAAACTTTTACCATCCGTAAAAAAAATCTGCCTCTTTTTCCAGCTGTGTCATATCTATTCCCATTGTCTCCTTTGTTTATCCTCTATTTACATATGAAATTTAAGTTTCTGAATTGGACTTAAAATTCTGATAAAATATATCCATTAAAATTGGCATCAATACTCTAAAATGTCTCCTTATTCTTTTTATCCTTAGCTACTGTCAAGGTTTAAAATTACTAGTTGTCATCAATAGACAATAAAATTAAATGTCTCAAGATTAAATATTTTACCCTGAGAGGCAGTGAGAGAATAAAAAATAAAAATTTAAAAAAAGATTCAGGATTCACTGTAGCAGTCAAATTGACAGCTATGTGTTGATTCTATATGAAGCCTTTTTAGAGAAGAGATCAATGATCACTATAAGATTTAAAGGACAGACAGCTGAGGGAGGAGTGCTGGCAGCATACACATAAAGGAAACGATTAGAAGATGTGGTTTATTCAGAATTGGGAAAAGAATAAGGTTGGACTTTGACATGCTGAGTTTGTCTTATCAGTGAGCCAAATGGCAAATGGTTGAAAATGTAGTTTATAATCTTATGGAAGAGGTCAGAAATCAAAATACATACATTGAATTCAATTCAACAAGTTCTATAGAGTATTTTTTCTGTGCCAGAGAATTTTCTGAGGAATAGAAAATTAAATTGAGCTTGTCTCTAGGGATTCTTTGGTCTTTGTAAGGAGAAATAGATATATACATAACTACTCATAAAGAGTTATATGGAAATATCTAGAATATACTATAGAAATCCTTGTGAAGAAGCAGTTTAACTTGCCTGGTGGTTTGGGTAAAGCCATGGAAAGCCATGGAGTTGCAGACAATAAAACTGACAACCAAGTATCACTCTCTCCAGTCCTAGCTGTTGCCTCTCCCTGTATTGTACCACTTGTGCAATGATAATTTAACAACAACATGGGACTCCTCTATATATGCTGTTTTTGTAACACTGTCTCTTCTTACTAATTCTATATTTTATAGACTTGGCTCCATTAGCACTTTCTCATTAAGGTCTTCCTTATTCTCTTGGTGTGTGTTTCTCCTTATGAGTTCTTCTTATGAGACCCTGTAATCACTGCTATTTTAATATTATTAAATAGTGTTAAAATTATTTGTTTGCTAAATCTCTCATTAGGCTCCAAACTAATTAAGGGAAAGGCCGATTTTATCTCTAAATCCCTCGAGTCTAGTATAATACTTGACAACCATGAGATGCATAATAAATCTTTGTGGAAAAAGGAAGGGGAAATAAACAGAAGAGGAAAGTATAGTAGGAGAAATAAAGGAAGGCAAGAAGATACAGATTAAGAAATTCTCATGACCAGAGCCTGAAATTGCTAAGGTGATAAAACAGATGCAATAGAGAAATAAATGAAAATGATGTAATGGTCTAGGAAAGGAGTGTAAAAGAAAATTAGCAATTTACAGTACAGTGATTTGATCAAAACGAAGAAAATACTTTTATTTAAATGTGTATATATGCACACATTTCAGTATTGTGGGAGCTAGGGGACTGATGGAGAAATATGGTCAATAAGTCAGATTTCTATAGAGCTGAGACTGTAGTTATTAAGAAGTCACAAGTGGGATGTCAGTAAAAATGACAGACTAGGGAATTCAAAGAGCCCAACTTCCATAAAATACCTCCCCTCTAAAAAAGCAAAAACTGATAGAATCAATTTTGTCAGAATTCTGGAAAATAATAGATGTTTTACAGCAACAACAACAAAATGTGCTGGATCAAAAAAAAGGTAGCTTTAACCTGGTGGGAGGACTTCATGATGTTTTAACATTTTCCCCCCATTCCTCCCTGTCCTCACTATGACTGTTCTTGAATATATTAGCCCATATTCCCAGTGTGGGCACCTAGTTCCAGAGGGACCAGAGCAGAACTTGTTTCAACAAACAAACAAACAAACAAACAAAAAACTGTTATCCGTTTAGAACTGTCAGAGAGTTCCTTAAAGGACTAATACAATGCATTTGCCTTTGTTTCTCCTGACTTGGAGCTCTTTCCAGGCAAAATGACAGCTACATGGAGGACATTACTCGAAAACATTAAAAGACAAATGAACAAACCATAGTTACCTGAGGCACAAGATTATAGATGAGGACAAGATATAACATGCTGAAAGCCTAGGAGGAAAAGCTGGGGAGAGAATTACTTTGGGCATAAGGGCTTTGAAATTCTCTTGTGTATAATAGGAAATGTAAAATGCTAGGTGCATGAGCAGGGAAGGAGATATGCCCATACAAGACCTGAGAAGACACTGGATCAAGTCCAGCTGATCTTCATGCTGAGCACAAACAGGAAGTGAATGCTAAGGCAGAATTGTAAATGTCCTGACTACACCTTGAAGAAGTACCCCAGGAAGGAGCAAATCTGCAAAAGACAAAGAAAGTGTTGGTTTTTGTTTGTTGTTTGTTTCAAGCATTTAAGGAAATATTTAAGGAAATCTCTATCAAATGGCTAGCTGACTGCAACCTAAAGGTCTGGGACATCAAGGATCACACATGACAAAGAATACAGTTTTTAAAAAATTGTTCAGAAAAGTTGCTAAGAAAACAACTGCAAATGAGAGCAAACAAGAAAAACCAACCCTGAGGAATGAGAAGAATCTGGTTTCCAGATTTACCACATTAAAATATTAAAAATACCTTTCTATGAAACACACAAAGAAACAAGAAAAGTACAAACCATTCAGAGGAAAACAGGAAGTAACAGTATTTTTCCCAAGTAAAAGTCAGATATTGCATTTACTCCATAAAGACCATAAATCATCTGTCTTAAATACACTCAAAGAACACAAGAAAATCATTGAACAAAAACTAAAGGAAACCAGGAGAATGATATCTCAACAAAATATTAATATAAATACATACATTTTAAAAGGAAATAAATATAAATTTGGGAGCTTAAAATATCCACAACTAAAGTGAAAAATTCATTACATGGGTTCATCAACAGACATGAGGAAGCTGAAGAAAGACTCAGCAAATGAGACAGGATGGAAAAGATACTCCATGCAACTACTAACCAAAAGTGAGCTGAGAGGCTTATTAATACCAGGAAAAAAATAGACTTTAAGTCAAAAAGCATTAAAAGAGACAAAGAAGGACATTATATAATGATAAAAGTATGAATTAAGAAGATATAAAATTTAAAACATAAACCTAATTAATACAAAGCCCCAAATTATATGAAGCAAAAATTGATAGAATTGAGAGGTGCCTGGGTGGCTCAGTTGGTTATGCATCCAACTTTAGCTCAGGTCATGATCTCGTAGGCCATGGGTTTGAGCCCTGCATTGGGCTCTGTGCTAACAGCTCAGAGCCTGAAGCCTGCTTCGTATTCTGTGTCTCCCTCTCTCTCTGCCCCTCCCCTGCTCACACTCTGTCTCTCTCTCAAAAAAATAAATAAACATTTAAAAAGTTTAATAAAATGATAGAATTGAAAGGAGTAATAGACCGTTATACAATAATAGTTGGAGACCTCAATATTCTGTTTTCATTAACAGAACAACCAGACGGAATATTAATAGGGATAGAGAGGTCTTTAATAACAGTATAAACCAACTAGATCTAACAGATACACATAGAACTCTCCACACAAAACAAAAAAATAGAAATTCTTTTCAAGTGTGAATGGAGTATTGTCCAGGATAAGCCATGTTAGAGCACAAAACCAGTCTCAAAAGATTTCATAAAATACATATCAAACAAAGCGTATTTTGTGATTATAATGGGATAAAACTGTAAGTCAACAACATGAGAAAAACTAGAAAATTCACATACATAAACATCATACTCTTTTTTTTATTAAATTTTTTTAACGTTTTTATTTATTTTTTGAGACAGAGAGAGACAGAGCATGAACGGGGGAGGGGCAGAGAGAGGGGGAGACACAGAATGGAAGTAGACTCCAGGCTCTGAGCCATCAGCCCAGAGCCCGACGCGGGGCTCGAACTCACGGACTGCGAGATCGTGACCTGAGCTGAAGTCGGACGCTCAACCGACTGAGCCACCCAGGCGCCCCAAACATCATACTCTTAAACAAATAATAGCTTACCAACAAATAATAAGAGAAATTAGAAAATACCTGCAGCTAAATGAAAACCAAAGCATGTACACCCCAAATTACAGGATGCAGCAAAAGCAGTGATAAGAGGGAAAATTATAGCTTTAAAAGTTGACATTAATATGGAAGAATGACCACATTTCAAACACCTAATTTTGTATCTTAAAGAAGTAGAAAAAGAAGGGCAAATTAAACCCAAGCTGGCAAAAAATCAAAATGAGGATGTTCCTACAATTTTATAGAAAGAAAGAGGATTTTAAGAGAGTAATATAAATGATTGTATGCTAACAACTTGGATAACCTAGATAAAATGGGCAAATTCATAGAAATACACACATTACCAAAAGTGAATGAAAAAGAAGTAGAAATATATATAACCAGTAAAGAGATGGAATCAGTAATAAAAAAATCTCCCAACAAAGAAAAGCTCAAGACTAGATGGCTTTACTGATGAATTCTACCAAACACTTCAAGTTAAATCAACACCATTTCTTTCCAAACTCTTGTAAAAAATAGAAGATGAAAGAATCCTTCCTAAATCGCTCTATGCAGCCATATTATCCTGATGCCAACAGCAAAGAGATCACAAGAAAAGAAAAACAAAAACAAAAAGCAAACACAGACAAAATCCTTTATGAATATAAATGCTAAAACTCTCAGTGTGATACTAATAAATTGAATTCAGTAATATATTATAAAGGTTTATACATAATGATCATGTGGATTTATCCCAGGAAACAAGAGTAGTTGAACACACTAAAATAAATAAATACACCATATTAATAGGATGAAGAAAAAAAACACATGAATATCTCAATTGATGAAGAAGCAGTTTTACAAAATCCAGCTTCTTCTCATGATTAAAAACACACAATAAACAAGGAGTAGAAGGAAGCTTCCTCTACCCGATCAAGGGCATCTAAGAAAAACTCATAGCTAATATCATTCTCAATGGTGAGGCACAGAACTTTCCAGGTTAGATCAGGAACAAGACAAAGATACGCTTTCACTGCTTCTATTTAGCATTTTACAGGAAGTTCTAGCCAACCCAATTAGGAAAGATAAAGAAAAAACAAATAGATCCAAAATGGGAAAAAAAAGAAGTAACACTGTCTTTATTCATGGATGATATATCTTTAATATAGAAAATCCTAAAGAGTCCACAGACTACTAGTCCTAATAAACAAATTCAGGAGTGCTACAGAATACAAGATAAACAAGTAAAAAATCAGTTGTATTTCTATGCATTAGCAGTGAAAATTTTGAAAATAAAATTAGGGAAACAATTCTATTTATAATAGCATCAAAAAGAATAAAATACTCAGGGCATCTGGGTGGTTCAGTCAGTTAAGCATCCATCTCTTGGTTTTCGTTCAGGTCATGATCTCACGATTTGTGGGATCAAGCCCCCAGTCAGGCTCTGTGCTGGTGACAAGGAGCTTGCTTGGGTTTCTCTCTCTCCCTCTCTTTCTGCCCCTCCCCTGCTCTCTTTTTTGTCTCTCAATAAATAAGCTTAAACAAGTAAAATACTTAAGAATTAATTTAACCAAGGATGTGGAAGACTAGTGGTTTGAACATTGTTGCAAGAAATTGAAGAAGTCAGAAGTAAATGGAAAGACATTCAATGTTTATGGACTAGAAGACAATATTGTGAAGAAGACAACACTTCTCCAATCAATCTACAGATTTCTCCAACCCCTGGCCTTTTTGGTAGAAATGAAATGCCTATCCTAAAATTCAGATGGAATTATAGGGGACTCTGAGAAGCCAAAACCTTTTTTTTTTTTAATATTTTTAAATGTTTATTTATTTTTGAGAGAGAGAGAGAGAGAGAGAGAGAGCGAGCATGAGCAGGGGAAGGGTAGAGAGAGAAGAGACAGAATCCAAAGTAGGCTCCAGGCTCTGAGCTGACAGCACAGAGCCCAATATGGAGCTCGAACCCATGAACTGTGAGATCATGACCTGACCTGAAGTCAGATGCTTAATTGACTGAGCTACTCAGGTACCTCCAAAACAGTCTTTAAAAGGAAAAACAAATTGGAAGATTCACAATTCCCCATTTCAAAATTTACTACAAAGCTACAGTATTCAATGATGTGTGGTACTGGTGTACGATAGATACATATAACACTGGAATACAATTGAGAGTCCAGAAATAAACCTTACAGTTTTATTCAAATAATTTTTGACAAGAGCATCAAGATCATTTAATGGGAAAAGTATGGTCTCTTAAATAAATGATGTTGGGACAACTAAATTTCCATATGCAAAATAATAAAGATAGACCCTACCTTATGCCATATAAAAGATTAACTCAAATGAATTAAAGACCTAAATGTAAGAGCTAAACTATAAAACTCTTAGAAGAAAATATAAAAGTAAATCTTCCAGACCTTGTATCTGGCAATGTATTCTTAGGCATAAAGCAAAAGTAACAACAAAAAATAGATAAACTGGACTTTATCAAAATTAAAAACTTTACACATAAAAGACACTATGATATGGTGAAAAGACAACCTATAGAATGGAAGGAAATATTTTTGAAACATATATCTGATAAATATCTAGTATCCAGAATATATTAATAACTTTTACAACTCAACAAGAAAAAGACAAACAACCCAATTAAAAATAGGCCAATGAACTTGAAAAGATAATTCTCCAATGAAAATAATCAAATGGTCAACAAGCAAATAAAAAGATGTTCAACACCATTAATTATTAGTGAGTTGAAAATCAAAACTACAGTGAAATACCACTTTACACTTACTAGGATGGCTATTAAAAAAAAAAAAAGGAAAATAAAGGTTGGCAAGGATGTGGAGAAACTGGAACACTTGGACATTGCTGTTGGAAATATACAATTGTGCCATCACTGTGGAAAGCAATTTGAAAGTTCTTCAATAATTTAAACAAAATATTAACATATAATTCAGCAATTTCACTCCTAGATATATACTGAAAAGAATTGAAAGTAGTAATCAAACATATACTTACACACAAATGTTCATAGGAGGACAAAAAGGGAAGACAACTCAAACAGGGCTTGAATGGATAAACAAAATGTGTTACAGCCATACAATGTGATAGTTTTTAACCATAAAAATGAATAAAGTATTATTTATACAAGCTATAATGTAGATGAACATTGAAAACACTATGCTGAGTAAACCCAGACATGGAAAACTACATATTGGATGATTCTATTTATTTGAAATGTCCAGACTAGCTAAATCCCTAGGTACAGAAAAAACATTATTGGTTACCAGGAGTTGGGGGAAGGGAGAAATAGAAAATTACAGCTTAATGAATACAGAGTCTCCTTTCGAAGTGATGAGAATATTTTGGAAGTAGAAAGCGGTGATGATTGTACAACGTTGAGACGATATGAAATGCTACTGAATTGAACTTTCAAACGGTTAATTTATGTTATGTAAATTTTACCTCAATAAAATAAATGTCACCAGTGACCTTTGAGAGAGAAGCTTTATAGCTAATTGAAAGCAAAAGTCAAATAACTGTAAGTTCTCTGGCAAGTTACTTCAAATTTTTAAAGCTCAGGAAAGTGGAAGAAATGAGAGTAATTCATAGATATATTTTGAAGATTTAAATAAGGTGATAAATATGGACATCACATTATACAAAATGGTGAGTTTTCAGTAATACTTATATATCTTAAGTACTATATTAAAAAGAATGTCTAGTGAGAAAGAACAGGTAGTCATGACAATTTTATAGACTTGACTTTCAGCAAACTTGGTATTAGAGAAAGGAAAAAAGTATATACCCATTAATACAGGAAGAATGTTTTAAGTATAACTAAGATACAAGAATATGGATAACCATTGGGATGGAAAGAATAGAAAGAGAAATTGAAAATTCAAATGAGAGATGAGAAAGTTAATAGGGAGAGCTCTAAGAGGAGGTAGAAGTGATTGGGATTACAAGGAATTTTGAAAATACAAAATGACAGTTCTCAAAAAAAAAAGAAAAAAAAGAAAAGAATATTAAAGTTCCCATTAGGTTGAGTTACCAAGAATTTGTATTGGTTCCAGCCAGTGTGGTCTTGTAAGCTTTTCCAGCTAACACATGATTTGTAAGGGAAGGTGAAAAGCAAGGGGTATCACACAGTCGGACTCAGGAAAAGAGAAGAGGGACAGAGCACATTTCAGTGAATCCGCTTTTTGGAGAATACAAATAATTGACTTCAACTGAATTAGAAAATTTAGTGGAGTCGGAAATAGAGTGATCAACTAGGAAGATAAAGAGGAGTTGGCTTCATGTTAAAATGAGGCAGATTTAGATGAAGCAGGAAGAGGAGTAGAAGAAGAGTCCATTGTAGTCAGAGTGGTGGAATTCAGAGTTTAAATCTTGCATTTAGAAAATTCTCAAGTAGTAAGGAATGCTTAAGTTTTATGTTCTTGGTGGGTAATGGAACAAACATTTCAGTTTAACAAATAATTATTAACTGTGAACTTTGTGTCAGAAATTGTGGAAGTTGCTAAGAGAAGCATGTAGATGAAAACTACCCCCTAATTACTGATGTCTAATATGAAATTAAAAATAGATGTAAATTACAAATAGATGTAAAATAGAATTACAAATAGATGTAAAGTTTCAATATACTGTGGAAAGTTATAATGGAGGGCATACAAAGAGTGTTATAGGAGCATTGAGGAGGGCTCACTAGGACAAGTGAGGTCTAAATTGAGTCTTATGGAATAGTTAGTATCTATTCAGAGTCTGAATGCTTGCTTTTCAGGCAGAATGAATGAATACATAGAGATATGATCAGTAATGGCAGGGAAGTGGAGCTAGATGTAGGAACCACTAGAACCTGAATATAAGAGAAGCACCTTAAATCACTTTTTACTTGGCTGGACTAATTCTCTCCATTCCCTTTGTAATATATACCAATCTGTGCCCACCTCACAGTAATACTTGTAACTGTTAACTTTCCTACTCAGTGGGCTTGTTCAGAACATTGTTGTTTCCACTAGCTGAGTTATACGATTAGAAAGAGCCATTTCTATTTTGTTTCAAAGTTCACCTGTAACAATTATTAATGCATTAAGATAATTATTGAATTACATTAAATATATCATGATATTCATTCATACAAAAGTTAAAATGACGAGAATCAGTAAAGAACTTTGCTGTTGAATTAGATGTGGGTAAAACAAGTAGAAATTGGGGCGCCTGGGTGGCGCAGTCGGTTAAGCGTCCGACTTCAGCCAGGTCACGATCTCGCGGTCCGTGAGTTCAAGCCCCGCGTCGGGCTCTGGGCTGATGGCTCAGAGCCTGGAGCCTGGTTTCCGATGCTGTGTCTCCCTCTCTCTCTGCCCCTCCCCCGTTCATGCTCTGTCTCTCTCTGTCCCAAAAATAAATAAACGTTGAAAAAAAAAATTAAAAAAAAATAAATAAATAAATAAAAAAAACAAGTAGAAATTATCGGGAAAATATTAACTAATTGAAAATCCAAGTTGCTTCTCAAATGCCTTGAGATTATTATCTTAAAGTATTTGACTAGAAATCATAAATGTTTTATGTCTGGCTCCTGCAAAAATATTAATAAAAATTCAAACCAGCTGACATATTTAAAGAAAAGATTATAGCTGTACATTAGAAGTAAATGAATCTATATTTATAAGCCTTAAGATACCTAAAACATATATTTATTATCAATCTTAATGACTCAATCTTTCACAGATTTTTATAATTGAGTCACTATGTGTTCTCATTGTGTTGGATAAGAAGTGCTTCCATTCTACTGGTAACCGTTAAGTATAAGGACAGGAAGTGAGATAGATTGGTCAATCTTATCCTGAATGAGCTTTGATGAAATACTGAGCAATGTAGCACAGTGCTTTGAACAAAAATATAATTAGTAAATACTTGCTGAATGAAAACAATATAAAGTTTAGAATTTAACTTGTAGGTAACGGCAAGACATTAATGGGTTTTAGCAAGTGAGATTGTGTTTAGATGGATTACTCTTTCTTGTGGAGTGGATAACACATTTAAGGTGTGACAAAGTGGTTGTTACAAAATGGAGGAGACTATTATAAATATCCATGTGAGATCCAATTAGGGCCTAAAGCCAGTTAAATTTAGTAAGGGTTCATTTCCTTTTTTTTTTTTTTTTTTTAATGTTTCACTGATTTTTGAGAGAGTGCAAGTGTGAGGGGCAGAGAGAGGGACAGAAGATCTGAAGTGGGCTCTCCTCTGACAGCAGCCAGCCCGATGTGAGGCTTGAACTCATGAACTGCCAGATCTTGACGAGCCAAAGTCAGATGCCCAACTGGCTGAGCCACCCAGGTGCCCCAGTAAGGGTTCATTTCATATATCATACACTTAACTACCAGTTGTTGCACACATACAATATGCCAGATTTTGGATAAGGACCTGAAGATTTATTTATGAATCAGACAGCATGGAACATGTACTTATATAATTTTCATCCTAGTATAAAATATAGCTAACAGTTAGCTATTTTTGTTATGCTACCACCTGCAATGATGGGGGAGATATAGTGTGCTATGGATACCTATAGGAGGAGAATCTGATAGAATGATGCATAATCAGGGTAGGCTTTCTAGAGGAGGTGAACTCCATGGTCAAGTTCAAAGAAGGAATCCAATTTAACCAAGCAAAGAGAATTCAGGAGAGGTCTTCTTTTTTTTTTTTTTTTTTTAACGTTTATTTATTTTCGGGACAGAGAGAGACAGAGCATGAACGGGGGAGGGGCAGAGAGAGAGGGAGACACAGAATCGAAAGCAGGCTCCAGGCTCTGAGCCATCAGCCCAGAGCCTGACGCGGGGCTCGAACTCCCAGACCGCGAGATCGTGACCTGGCTGAAGTCGGACGCTTAACCGACTGCGCCACCCAGGCGCCCCCAGGAGAGGTCTTCTAAATACAAAGGCTGTGTGAAAACTTAGAGGTAAAGGAGAGCAAGAATGAAATCAGCACAATGGAATGTATGGATTGTCAGTAGTGAGGGGAAATAGTGGCAAGAGGTGAATATATAACATGAATATATAAACAGAGGTCAGATAAAGGTAAAATTAGCTTTGCTAAGTATTTAGAGCTATATAGTGAGGAACATCAGCCATTGTAGTGTATAAAATGAGTATGTTATGTGGTTAATTTTAGTTTATAAATCTCATTCTGATTATTGAAAAAATCCATTTAATAAATGGATTAAAAAGTAGCAAGAGTTTAAGCGAGCAGTTTAGAAGCTATTGCCATAATCTGTGTGACTAGAGCTT
This sequence comes from Lynx rufus, assembly GCF_022079265.1. Classification (NCBI taxonomy): domain Eukaryota; kingdom Metazoa; phylum Chordata; class Mammalia; order Carnivora; family Felidae; genus Lynx; species Lynx rufus. The sequence continues at coordinate 31,461,819 of NW_025814823.1, read as the reverse complement.
GTTGCTAGAGCTGAAATATCATCAGTGGGGTAAAAATAGTATAACAAAAGGTGACGTTTATTGAGTACTTACCATATACCAAGGACATGCTAAGCACCTTTAAACTTTTTAATTACTCTGTAAACTAAACTATAGTGTAGTCATTGCTATTATTTTCATTCTATAGATGATGATATTCAGATTCAAAGACATTAACTTACCCAAGATCACAGAGTGAATAAGTGTTAAAGTTATGTCATGGATATTTCTACACAGAGTACAATGCTTACAAAATTGTTGGAAGAGCTGATGAAACTGGTGTAGCTTTGGCCACCAGAAATGAAAACACAACAATAGACAAATGGCCAATCAGCTGACCTACACTCAGGTCACTCCTAAAGTTGTAATGGAATCACCTACCCATTGCTGCTTCCAAGAATTACTCTGGCCCTACAGGAAATGGACAAATGGATACTCACAGCTATAATTAAGGGATCAGGATGACAGATAAAGCGCTGCCCTCTGCCACTGCCACCACTGTTCTGATGCTACTTATCATGGAAGAGACTGGGGAATAGAATCTGGAATTCTGTGGAGAAACCTCAGAGATCTATGGCTTTGCTAGTTTCTTAGAAAATTACTTAAGAGGAAGGGGATATGGCATCTGTCCAACTTCCATCTTCCAAATCTCACTCTGTGCATATAACTGATCCAATACCTAACTTCAAGGGAGTCTGGCAAATGTAGTTTTTAACTTTTCAACATCATCAATTAGGATAAGGGTAGAGGAAAGGGGATAGGTAAGCCAGATAGAGAGGGACAAGAGGGAAATCATGGAAGATACCTAGAACGCTATGGTTAAAATCCAAACAAAAGACAATCATGGCTCAGACCAGAAGGGTAGCAGTAAAGACAGTGAGAAGTAATTTAGTTTGGAATATATTTAGAAAGTAAAACTGAGCTATGCTGGTGCATTAAATGAGAAATATAAAAGAAAGAGATGCGGTGCCTAGGTGGCTCAGTCGGTTGAGCGTCTGACTTTGGCTCAGGTCATGATCTCATGGTTCGTGGGTTCCAGCCCCGCATTGGACTCTGTGCTGACAGCTCAGAGCCTGGAGCCTGCTTCAAGTTCTGTGTCTCCCTCTCCCTCTCTGCCCCTCACCCACTCATGCTTTCTGTCTCTCTATCAAAAATGAATGAACATTACAAAAAATTTTTAAAGAGAATAGTCCATGATAACTAATACTTTGAGCTGAAGCAAATGGAAAACTGGAATTACCATTTGCTGAGGTGGAGAAACCTAAGAAACAGATTTGGATGAGGAATGGGGGGAGAAAGCTTAGGAGCTAACTTTTAAACATTAAGTTGAAAATGTCTTTTAAACATCTAAGGGGAGATGTCAAGTAGACAGAAAGTATATCTGAAGTTCAGTGTGAGTTCAGTGGAAGAAAATAAATTTGGAAGACATCATCTCCTATAATTTAAAAAATGTAATTGTATGAAAGATAGGGACGCCTGGGTGGCGCAGTCGGTTAAGCGTCCGACTTCAGCCAGGTCACGATCTCGCGGTCCGTGAGTTCGAGCCCCGCGTCAGGCTCTGGGCTGATGGCTCAGAGCCTGGAGCCTGTTTCCGATTCTGTGTCTCCCTCTCTCTCTGCCCCTCCCCCGTTCATGCCCTGTCTCTCTCTGTCCCAAAAATAAATAAACGTTGAAAAAAAAATTTTTAAAAAAAGAAAGACAAAAACTTTGATAACTTTTAGTCTGCATTTTAGTCTGCATGTGTTTTATGAAATCTATCCTCTGGTTTAGCATCAGTAAGTTGTTAGTGCAACAAAAGTATACGATTCTGTCTGACAGTGCACACAGAATGATATAAATAACACTGAATGCCACATATGAATGAGGAAGATATCTCCATGTTGGAATGAACATGAATCTGGAACAACTCATGATCAAACTTAATCAGAGTTATTGCTCAGGACGATATGCAGATTATAGAAATCTGAAATGATTCAAATCCAGCAAGAGACACGAAAAGAGTTAACAAGTCTCTTGGGGCAGAGGGAGTAAAAGAAGATGGTAGATTGTGTGTTTAAAAAATGGTTCGCAAAAGAATCGGTCAGAAGGCAAAGAAAAAGCTAGATTCTAACAATGAATTGTGAAGAAAAGTGAAGCAAACCCACATTGATTTTATGCACATTGTCATGCAATGTTTACTAAAGGAGAAAAGGGTTTCCCAGCTCTTGTGATAGATCAAAAGATTCTTCTAAATCTTAATATTCTCTCTTTTGTGTTCAACGTGTAAAAATAGTAAAGATTAAAGTAATTGATGGTGAGTAATATGATAAAAAGTTCATAGGTCACCCTGTTGCATTTTGCGCTCTGCTGCTTTGATTCTGCTGCTGTCTCCTTTCCTTGCAGCATTATTTATTCAATCTGTTTAGTTTGCTTTACAGGCTGTGGCAGCATTCACAGGGTGGACCTATTGAACCAAGCCGTAATAGATGTAATACATCAATACATTTGAGCTGAACAGCTTTAATTAGGCCTTCCCGGTCATTTCATCAATTCAGTTGAGTACCATTGGGATTTGGATAACACCGAGCCTCCTGTCGAGCATGAGAATTACAGCACTCCAGCAGGGCTCCACCAGTCACAAAGCAAGGTTAGGCAATCAACGATAATTCACACAGGGAAGTGCTCCGCGCCCAACCCATAAACTTGCCCTTACAGTAATATCTTTGAAATCCGGAAACCTTCACACCCAAGTGTCAATTCGGAATGCAAACTGCCTTAAAACCCCTCAAACAGACACATAAAGCTCTTTTCCTGCTCAATAGAAGAACAGGAGTTTACCTTGTTGCTGCTGACATACATGTATAATCAAGATACCGTTTCTGTAGCAGTTAGGTTGATGGACAGGATCTAAGAAGATGCAAAAACTGTGCTGAGTGTAAAATTTTATGTATGCAATTTGAACTTTCAATAACACAGCTGGTTTATATTTTGTGTTGTACTTGTCACGTACAGCCCAGAATAAATATGCTAAAAGTAACCTGATACAGAAAATCTATACAGATGAACAGTAGAGCAGGGCCAAACCATGTCTGGAAAAGGATAGACTACTTTACACACAATTTTGGCATGACTCATGGCTAATTTTCATCTACAAAATGTCTTCAAAAAGAAATCCCAAAAATGAAAAGGAACATTGGTCAGTACGGTTTGCCAAAATCCAGGTAACAAAGACATTTTCATTTATGTAGAAAGGCATCCAAAAAATCTGATGTCATTTTTCTATAATGTGTACAGTGTGGAGATATCAATTTGTCAAGAACACCTAGTGAAGATTTATTGGGGAAGAATCAACTAACACTGTAGGTGCAGCCTTATGGGTCATGGCCGGCACAGGAACTGACCTGCCTGTAGCGCTCTGAAGTGGGCTTTCCCACTTTAGATTTGAAATCTAATGATTTCCAAATCATTATATTTTGAAAACGGAATGGGCCAGGTGTATTAGACTGAGGTCTCCATTTCCCCAAATGCCAAAGAATAAATCAGCAGATTAATCGAGAATACCATATCCTAGGAAAAATAGTAAGAGGTCTTTATCAGGTAGTCTAACAAGGCTCTCCTCATTGTTTTTCATCCAAATGGAACCTTTCTTCCAGGGTAAATATCCTGGACACCTGGCTTGTGCTGTAGCCACATCTGCTGAAATTTGGGAGCAGAGCCTGCTTCATTTGACCATGAGTCAAGGTAGCAACCAGTCCAATTTGTTATGACTATGAAAGTTTTAAGTTATGAAATGACAAAGGGAATGGAATGTTTCTTTAAAAAATTTAACCATGTTGAAACTGTTTTTGCAAAAAATGAAAAAGGTAGATGTACAAAATTAGAACATAGGAACTAGCAAAAGAATAAATGGTTTTCTCACTTTAAAAAATTAACCACATTTCTATGAGCTTAAAGGGTTATGCCATTTACATTTGAAAATAATACTAGACATAATATAGGTTAATTTGAAATACTCTTTCTACCAACTGCAAACAAGAAAACCAAATTAGTCTTAATTGTGCCTTGTTTAACTTGACCATTTAAATTAGAGATTCTTTGCTAATCTAGATGCTTTTATAGTTACCACATATTTTCACATGGAACTTTTTTTTTAATTTGACTTCTTTGACCCATGGAATATTTTAAAGTGGGAATTTTTATCTTTGCAAATGGTAAGAGTGATGCTATAATTACACTTGTGGGTCTCTGAATATTTGAGTCTTTACAATGTTCGAAACCACAATATTGATATTTGTTATTCATGTATATGGTTAGCAAGTAATATTAGTTCATTTGTTTTAATATAAGAGAAAATAATACAGCTTGGTTATAAGAGAGAGAATATAAATCTAATAGATATGTCAAAACAGACAGAAATATTAAGTTAAATTGTAGTAGCATTGAACTCCTCTTATTTTAATATTCGTTTTTTAGTTTGATGATGGATTGGCCAGACAATAAATGTTGGGGTGTTACACATGGAAAAATCATTATATCAAGAAATGTAATTACAAATTTTATTAATGCCAATAATACAAATAATCTTTTAAAATGTTAAAAGATGGGTTTTCTAATGCACACCATTAACTTACAGCAAGGGTGGTTAGAGTATATAAAACATAATTATTGTGCAGTTGAATCCAAAAATCCTTCAATGTTTTCCTTCAATGTTTTCAAAGCTGTCCTTCCCACTCCATCAAGGTTCCCTGGCACATAAATTATTGTGGCTACTTATTGCACTCTGAAAAAAGATTTAGATATAGACTCAACATCTACAATATGCTCCTTCTGTAACTCTTAAATCCTACATTCCCTATCTGGATGGATTTATATTTAGATTTATATGTGATGTATATGTTATATGAGAAACATATATATGCTTAACATATATAACATATAGATACATATCTATTTTTATATGTATATATACATGTACTTTTATATATATGGGCACACATACATATATATGTTTATCCCTTACACCCTATCAAAATGCTATATGAAATCTAATATATTAGAGAAAACATTGCAGTGGTAGCTAAAATCTATTAAGTTTTAATTGTTTTTCAACCTTAAAGCAAATAAACTAATGTAGAAAAATTTCCTTAAAAAATTTTTAGTAACTAAGTTAATGTTGTTGTAAAAATTCAAATAGTAGAATGTTTAGAGAAAAAAATAAATATTCCTGTCCTTAGTGCATATCCCTGGGGATAACTACTGCTATCAGTTTGGTGTATATCCTTTTTGTTATTTGAGATGCATATTTTAATATTAAATAAGTAAAATAAAATATATACACTTACATTTGTTATTTTGCAATTATCTTCATTAATATTTTAGGCAAAGTTAATGTTGTGACATTTAGATTTACCTCATTCTTACTAAATATATTTTTATTCCACTATGTGCATATATAGCTATTCATTTATCTGATCTCCTTTTTTAAAAAAAAACATTATTTTATTTATTTACATTTTATTTATACTTTTTTTTTAATGTCTTATCTATTTTTGAGAGATGGACACAGAGCGTGAGCAGGGGAGGGGCAGAGAGAGAGAGGGAGACAAAGAACCCGAAACAGGCTCCAGGCTCCGAGCCTTCAGCACACAGCTTAACCCAGGGCTCGAACCCACGAATAGTGAGATCATGACCTGAGCCGAAGTCGGACAGTTAACCAACTGAGCCACCCAGGCACCACATTTTTTTATTTATACTTTAATTAATTTCTATTTTGCTAGTACAAACTGTGCTATAGTATATATCTTGGACTATATAACAAGACATTTTGGAAATATCTCAATGTGTTAAATTCTTATATTTGTAATGCATACGTCTAGCTTTGATATAAAAAAATTGTATTACATTTAATAGGTTTCCCAATTTTGCTTCAAAAATGTCACCCTAATTAACACCACTACAAAAAGTATATGTGAGTGCCATTTCTCTCAAATTTGCAAGCATAGTATATTAGTAATGTATCTGTAAAATACATTTTAGATATTTTCTCCCAGTGTATACTCATTCTGCTTCACTTATTGTGTCTTTTCCCGGTTAAAACATTTTTCTCAAGTCAATTTAATTAATATGCTCCTTTATGTCCTTGGAGTTTTATGTCACATTTTAGGGAGTGTTTTCCACTCCGAGATTATAAAAGTGTATTCTTAGTTCCAAATTTCTGGAAGCAGGGTCTGAGTGGGGCTTCTAGTGAAATGTTTTATTAGGGATGCTCTCTGAAGAAATTTTAAAGGCATAAGAGAAGCAGAGTAGGGAAAGGGGAGAAGTTGAGTAAGCTGTGGATTCAGGTGAGAACTGGTTAATTCCACACGGAAGTCTGGGATATGAATTATACCATAAAGGTTGTCTCGCTTTAAGATGGGTAAGTAGAACCCTTGCATCCCATCATGAGTGACTGGTTTCTGAGCTGGGGGAGAAGCATAAATGCAAAGGACTCCCTAGCCAAGTGACATCATTCTCACAGAGAAGGGTAATTCTCCAGAGAACACTACAGGTGTGAACCATTAGCAACAGACTGTGCAAGAACAAGAAGTTACCAAAACTTTGGGCAGGGCACTGGCACCTTTTGCTGCAAGTGAGCTCCTGCATTTTCTTCAATTAGCTGTACAGACTTGTAGATGTGGTTGTTTTGTTTTTGTTTTTGTTTTTAAGAAAGCTATGCCTTCTGGAACATTTTAATATGTAGCATGATATATTATTTTTTCCCCAGAGATCACCAATTGTAACAACAGCTTCAATTAAATAATAAATGCTTTTCCCCTATAAATTCAAAATACAGCATTTACCATATCAAATTCCCACATGCACATCAGTTTTTAGATTCTAAATTGTGGTCTACTGATATGTTTTGTCATTACTATTCTCCTCCCATATTGCCTCAATTATTTGGTTTTTAAGCTTTTAAGAAAAGTCACTCGACGTTATTCTTTTTACCCACATCTGGCTATTTTACCTTTATTCTTTGGGGATAATATGTAATGCAATTGAAGTCTTTACTTAGATTAAATTTGATTTATTGTTCATGCCTACGCTGGAAATAAATCACCAGGCAACAAGCAGAATTAAAATAAAAAGAAATAAAAGTTCAGTTATGTGTGTTGTTAGGACCAAATATCTGATCTCTGCATCATGCTGAAAGCCATGTGTTGCACTAATATTTCTATTTCAGACCTGGATAATTTTAGACTTCAGCAACAGTTATATTGTACTATGGTATTATTCACAACCCAGGACATAAGTAGTGATTCTCAAATGCCTTGAACAATAGCAAGAGAAATATCTTATGAAATGATAGCACGTACAAGAATTATCAGATACGTGAGGAAGTCCAATGTGATGGAAGATACTCTATGAAACAACAAGCTGGAGAATACATGTATAGTAAATTGACATTAATAGAAAAATTAGATCCTGTAGAATGGGTATGTTTCAATATTCCAAGAAATAAAAAATAAATGAATCTCTATAAATAAGATTGTGGGTATATAAAATAAAAAGATCTAAAGGAGAACAAGATAGAAATTATGAAGATTAAGTTCTTAATTTCCAGGAAAAAATTCATATGATTACTTAAATATTGACTAGTCGCTGCCAGAGAGTAAATTATAAATTGGAAGAGTGAGAAAAGAAAATAAATGAATATATCATAGTCAGATTTTTTCAAATCACTACATAACAGGAAATCTAAGAGTTATGAAGGATGGGGTGTGAAGCTCCAGTATTCCACTAGTATTTGTTCCAGAAGGATTACAGAAAGAGATTGGATGAGAGGCAGTATTAAAAGAGTTAATGACAAATTTCCAGAAGTAAGAAAAAGTATGATTGAGTTCTCAGATTAAAATGTTTCACCTAGTGCTAGGAATGAGGATATTTGTAAATCCATACCTGGTCAAATCACAATAAAAATAAAGACATCAAGGATAAGGAAAAATCCTAAAAGGTTAACAGAAAGGTCTGAATATCTACAAAGGATGAATTATCAAGAGACATATCCTCAGCAACAATAGGGTGACATAAAAGAATGGAAAAGTATCTTGAACCTGCTAAGAAAAATCTTTTTTTAAACGTATGTAACCAAATTATAAATATGAAATAAAGAGTATATTTGAAATAATAGTAATTTACAAATTTTACACCCCAAAACCTCAGTGAGAAAATATTATAGTATGCCCCTGAGCTAAAGAGACAGCAATTTTAGAAAAGAATGGAAAGTAGGAAAAAAAAAAAGAGAACAACAAAAAAAGAAATCAGTAAATGACAATAGTAAATCTAACTAAGCTTTTGCTCTAAAACACTGGGTCATATTACAGTCAACTGGGGATGTATTTAAAACAGTAAACAATGGAAATGATATTAACATTATTTGGGGGTATGTTTTAAAAGTAAAATGAAAATAAAATAAAACAATAACAGCGACTTTTGTGGGGCATTTAGTAGGAAGTGTGATAAAGTCCTTGCCTAATTTCAGAAAAGGCTAGAGATGATCTTCAAATTAAGATATGTTAGAACATCTACATTTAAGTATCTGTGTTAACATAGTAAGAGGTGCTAGTAAAAAAAAAATAGACACAAAGATTATTATTTCTATTCAGTAGGAGACAATGAGAGAAATGAAAAAAATATACCATATGATTTCTTTCACATACAGAATTTAAGATACCAAACATATAAACATAAGGGAAGGGATGCAAAAATAATATAAAAATAAGGAGGGGGTCAAAACATAAGAGAAACTAAGATATAGAGAACAAATTGAGGGTTGCTGCAAGAGTTGTGGGTGGGGGGATGGGCCAAGTGGGCAAAGGGCATTAAGGAAGACACTTGTTGGGATGAGCACTGGGTGTTATATGTAGGTGATGAATCACTGGATTCTACTCCTGAAATCATTATTGCACTATATGCTAACTAACTTGGATGTAAATTAAAAATAAATAAACAACAAAAACAAACAAAAAACAAAAACCCTTAACCAATGCAACAAAACATAATCTCAGAAGCAAAGAAAAAGCATAGCAAATAGAAGCCACAAAATATGACAGAAATACATCGAAACAATCAGAAGTCAGAATAAAAGAAAATGGCTCAAACTTGCCAATTAGAAACTGCTCAATGGTGGGAGAGGGTGTCACTTATTCTTCACTCCCAATGTTTCCTTCTCTTTGAAGGGACATTCATTGGCGTCACACTACACACTACTGCGTTCTCTCCAGCCCTCTGTGCATTTGGGGATTTTGAATCTCTGGCCTGAAAGTTAACAGCTCAGCTGTCTTTTCTTTGACTCTGTGATCCTGCTTCCTTTGGGGTTTGTGTTTTCTGGCCTTTTGCTCCAAGCAGAAATTATAGAGAACTGTGAAGTGTGAAAAGATAAACTGAGGCGCATTAAACATTTTAATATTTTTATTCGAACAAAAAACAATTGGAATTGGGCAGTGACAAATTGGAAGTGGTTAGGAGTACTCCACCAACAGGAACCAGGAGAGAAAAGACTTTTCAGAGAGAAAAGGCATGGAAAAAAGCAAAGAAATTATTTGATTGGCTATAGTGTGAGGCTTTGTTTTATTTAGAAAAGTCTTGGTAACTGTTTTTGATTGGTTGTCTTTAGGTTTTGATTTCTTAATCCTGAGGCATTAATAGGCTTAGGTTTTCATTTGCTTTTTTACTTAAGCTGCTAAGGTATTCAAACCACCTCAGTCTAATCATCTTCTTACTTAATTAATACAATGGAACTAGCACAGAAGGACATGTGGTTGTTCACTACTTCCTGTGATTGGGTTGATAATGTTCAACTCTAAGGTTCAGTATTACAGGCCTCATTGTTCATAAATACCTGGGCCACATTGCTAATGTCAGCATTATAGATAATAAGTATTTTTATATTTATTCACCTTTTAATATTTTTGTTTCCAATCTCACTGATATTTTTTGTCTCAATATGATTTTTTAAATCCTCGGCTATAAGAAAAATCAGAATTTAAATTATTAATAATCTTAAATATTTTAATATTTAGTATCACATTAGTATTATATAAATATTTGCTATTAGAAAAATCTTCAAGTTTAAGCAAACTTCATTCACTTCACCTTTCCTTTAAAATACATTAAGATATATATATATCTTATATATATATAGCCAGCTCTCATACAGAGTCTTTTTTTTTGGACTAGGAATATCAGGAAAAACTTAATATAAACTGCTTTGCAATTGAAAGAGGTCACATGATAGATATTTATGGGATGAGATGGGCATCCTGTGGTGCTTATGACTTTTTCAAAAGCTGTTTACTTTCTAATACACAGAGGAGCTGTTTTGTCTTTTAAATACCACATTATCTTTTGAGAATGGGGCATAGTTCATTCTAAAAAAAAATCACCAAGTTTAAATAATGGCAGTAGTTTACAAAAAAACAAAAGCAAACCCCCATAATTTAGTTTTTTCTGCAAGTGGAACATATGGTCAAATTTATTGGAAATTAAAAAGGAAACATCTGAATTTGGCTGCATATTATGAGAAATTTTACACTATACTTATTGGTTGGCTGAATTCACTACTTGTCAACTCTAATTTATTCTAAAAAAGTCACCTTGCCAAGTGCCTGGGTTTTCATTGTGCCCACATTAAGTAATGCATTTCTAACAACAGGCATTGCAATTCAACCATCTCATACATGCGTTATTTATGATAAATGCATTTGTATATTCTTTATTCAGTTTTGCTTGTACTATATTCTCTTTGTCTGATTTTGTATGCGTAGCATAAATGTGAATTGATTCTGGGGAAACTTTGGGTTAATCATATTTTAAGTTATCAAAAAAGTAACTGCATACACCAAAAGTATAGCATTTCATTTAATAGTGGAAATTCTTTAGCGAGACATTGATAGTAGATTTGGCAGCTGAATGATGTATTTCTCGAAATAGGAAGATGTCCTAGAAGTAACTTGTGGCTGTTCCTAAAGATTTATTAAAACTAAGCTGACACTTGCATCATTGATGGAGGTAATTTTAAAGCTCTTGAAATTCTACTGACCCTAAGATAATGAAACCACCACCTTATACACATTTGTATTCTGTGGCATGTAGTGTGGTTAGTGGTATGGAATGTGAAATGCTATCATTATCTTCCAGAAGAATTCACAAAAGTAACTGAGGGCAAATGCATGGACTAAGAGACACTGCAAAGAAAGGTAGATACAGTGCTGAGTACCTGATGAGTGGTTATGTATAAAAACAAACAATAATGATAAGGGATTATTTAGGCAGTTAATAAATCATGAGGCTCAGTGATGCACATAGCACCATAACCAACACAGATTTCTTAAAAAGTGTTTCCTTTATCGTGTATCACAGCAGAGAATTTATATTATGCCCTAAAACAAATCAAATCCAGTGCCTATGAAAAGTACCATGAAATGTACTTAGAAGAGCCTTGCTGAGGCAAAGATATGTGCATATTTATGACACAGACTGCCATGGGCTCCACAAATGAAAGCTCTGCTTATAATCCAAATAACATTTCTAACAGTATTTTCAGATAAGGAGAACGTGTGTTAAACTCTGCTCAGAAGCTTCAAATCTTTAGGCTCATTCAAAATGCGGATTGTGCATATGAAATAGGATGATTGCTTTATATTGAAATTCAGCAGAAATATTAATGAAAATCTATGGGGATGGCTAACATTCAACTGCTTTCAGAGATTCAGCATTAAACTATGATTTATTAATCACATATTCATGGAAAGAGTTTATAACCCAGTTCGAGCCCTTCCCTTCCAATACTAAGATTCACCAGGTAAAAAGATTAGCTTTCTTTTTTTTAATTTTTTTTTAAGATTTTATTTTTAAGTAATCTCTACACCCAACGTGGGGCTAGAATTTATAACCCAGAGATCGAGAGTTGCAATCTATGCTGACTGAGCAAGCCAGGGGCCCCAAAAAAAGACTAGCTTTCAAAAAAAAAGTGTGAGACAAGTGGAGTAGGAGGGGGATAGGAAGATGTAGCAAGATAAAAGATATGAAGTATAGATGGTTATGATACCTGGTACAAGATAAAAATGTGAAACAGCCTCTACCTTCAGAATTGCATTTCCCTTTGGGTGACTACATCACTATAGATTTTAGTAGATGTTAGGCATAATCCTTTTGTGTTTCCCTGGTCAGATTCCTCCCTCATTGCTCAGGATGGATACTATAAGCCCATATCCCTATCAAGTCTCTTATCTCACCACACTTTCCCATTTTCACTAGATGGCTTCATCTTCAAATTCACAAAGATAAGAATTGCCTTAATTGACTGCACAATTTTATGCAATAGCTGAATTCATCATCATTTTCCTTCCTTCCCTCAATGAAAACTGTATTTCCCTAGTCTTGTAGGTTTGATCCCACCTCTTTCCCATTGTGTCATTCATGATCCATTTTCTATTCATTTTTCTCTACCTCTTGGCTCCTTTTCTCTGTTCCATTGACTGTCTATTCTGTTTGTGTTTTTTCCTATCCCATGGCTTATTTCCATTAATATTTAAGCTTTTAGAAGATATTTGGTTTTGAAAAGCCTTTCTTTGAGGTCATACTCCTTCTGCTTATATCTCAGTCTCTTGCCATCTGACACTCTAATTCATTAAAATTATTTTCCCCAATAGATCCATTCCAAAAGAAATTTGATTTATATTTCTCCTCTGTTTCTTCCTTCAAATGGCCTTAACTTTACTTTCAGATACTAGTACTACATAGTCTTTTTTTTTCTGTAGCAAGATTTCTCAGTCTTTACATGATTGATATTTTGGACTAGATAAGACTGTTTTTAGGTGTTGTCTTGTGCACCGTGGATTTTTAGTAGCAACCTTGGCCCATTCCTGGACTCTACCAAGTAGATTCTAATAGCACACTTCATCCCCACCCCTTTCCTCCATCATGACCCTAAAAAATGACTCCAGACATTGACAAATAGCTGTTGGGGGACTATATTGAACCCAGTCAAGAACCACTGGTCGATAGTGACTCATTTCCTCTCTGTTTCATTCTGCACTTGCCAGTTAAATGTTGATGTTCCTTAGGTTCTACTCTAACACTCTGATAACTTTACATATTTTCTATATGCTACTATCTTACTGATACATATTTCCGTGTCAGAATGCTCCTTGAGTCTGATGTATTCTCACCTACAGAACTATGGGACATCTCACAAGTGCCTCAAACTCACAAGTTATGAAACTGAATACATCATTTCTCACACCCACTTCCCCCAACCTGAATATCCCTTTGTCTTCTCAAGGTGAAACAACTACCTATCCAATTTCCAAGGCAGAAATCATGGGAATCATCTTTGACTCCTCCCTCACCCAAATGGCATATGTCACATCAACAAAATACAGTACCTCATTTGCACCATTATTCTCCCATTTCAGAAGACCATCATTTCTGATATACATTACTACAATATATATTTTTTGGTCTACTTTCAGATTTGGATCTCTCCAATGCATTTACCACATTGCAGTACAAAAAACAAACAAACAAACAAACAAACAAACAAAAAAATGAAATGAAAACCCGATCTTAGAGCTCCTCTCTTAAAACGCCTGTGGTTGCCTGTTTTACTAAGCAGGAAAAAAACATATATCACAAATTCCTTAACATTCTTGTATGCCACATTCTTCGTAATGATCTGATTCCTATTGTATCCCCAATCCCACATCTTGTCATTCTTATCCGTACTGAGTTACTTCCAGTTTCCTAGAATGTATAATTCCATTCTATTTTAGGTCTTTGCATTTAGTAATTTTTTCCCTCCTTGGAACACTTGTATTTCATGGCTTGCAGCAGCTTTGACTGCAGTCACTGACCAGTTCTAAACTATCCAGGGTGCTTATTCAGGAATCTTCTCTTCATCTTTAGGCTTTTATGAGACATCTGCCCTTCATGTTTTCATGAAACACTGTAGACAACTACATATCACACTTTATTGAGATTATGTGTTTACTTGTCTATGTCCTCAGGTGGGCATAAAGTGGCTTGAAGCTAAAGACTGTGTTTTAGTCACCACTGTATCCATAGTGACTTATAAGTGCCCAGCACATTGTTAATGTCCAGTATTTATCTGTTGAATGAACAGTAAATGAGTGACTAAACTTTATCCCACGTATAACATTTCTGCTGTTTTACTAAATCCCACTATTGCTTCCAGTAGTCGATATATTTTTCCCTTTCCCTGATTTTTTTGGAATACTTGTTGTATTCATTCATTCAGTGAGCATTTGTTGATTACTTGCAGTAATGTATGTAGGCTAGTAACACACGGAAGCTTCTTCTGGTGGGAAGATAGACAAATAGGAGAGGTGGCAAGAGACCATGCTCCAGAATGAAAAGGAACGATAGATCTAGGCATAATTATTAAGTGAGAGTTCTCCAAGTAACAAAAGAAGGGAGGGGGGAGGGTCTTGTAGACCGTCCTATAACACAATATCAATTACTGTTTCTCTTAGCTACCATGTATTGTGTTTGCACCTCTATGAGTTGGCCCATGAGAAACCCCACGTTGGCCCACATGGTTTCATAACTGCATCAGGGCTTCTCTGGGGCTGGAGTGAGAACTGTCAGGTGCCACATTTGCAGGTGTAGGCTCTAACAGGTGATGCTGCTCAAGTTCTGATTTAAGAAAGATGGAGGTGGGGCTCCTGGGTGGCTCAGTCTGTTGAGCCTCTGACTTCGGCTCAGGTCATGATCACACGGTTTGTGAGTTTGAGCCCCACCTCGGGCTCTGTGCTCTCAGTTCAGAGCATGGAGCCTGCTTTGGATTCTGTGTCTCCCTCTTTCTCTGCTCCTCCCCCACTCATGCTCTGTCTCTCTCTGTCTCTTAAAAAATGAATAAACGTTAAAAAAATTAAAGAAAAAAGAAAGATGGAGGAAATAGAGAATGGTTCAGCACAGCTAGGGAAACTTGAGAAAGTCCTGACATATAAGTGCTTGATTAAATTCTGTCTAGAGATCAGTGTCTAGTAGGTACATTGTAAAAGGAGAAACAGAAAGAAACAAAAAAGGAAATGCAATAGCAGCAAGAATAAAACTTGAATAGTATCAAAAGTAAATAGGCCAGGAACCAAGAGCTAAATCTTCAACCTAACAAGCACAACCAATTGTATAATGTAGAAAATAGGTACATTTCCAAAGGAACTCCTGATATGGACAGGTCACTGTCCAAATAGAAATAACTGCAGAAAATGTCTTCATAGAAGGGCAATGAGACCTTTTTAATGGTAGCCCTCAGTCTCTTTAGGTGATACAGTTGGACAGTTAATACGCAACTTAGCATCAAATCTCCTTCAGTGTCCAATGGAGCATGACACAGTGTGTGACCTTGGACAAGTTAATTAATTATTCTCTACCTCAGTTTCCTCATATGTAAAATGTGGATAAATCTGTCATAGAGATGGTCTCAGTTATATTTATTTTTTATATGAAATTTATTGTCAAATTGATTTCCATACAACACCCAGTGCTCATCCCAACAGGTGCTCTCCTCAATGCCCATCACCCACTTTCCCCTCCCCTGCCCATCAACCCTCAGTTTATTCTCAATATTTAAGAGTCTCTATGGTTTGCCTCCTTCCCTCTCTGTAACTTTCCCCCCCCCCTTCTCAACCCCCCTGGTCTTTTGTTGAGTTTCTCAGGATCCAGATATGAGTGAAAATATATGGTATCTGTATTTCTTTGCCTGACTTATAGAGATGGTGTCAGTTTTAAGCACTAACATTAAGTTTTGGACATAATTTGTATTCAACTACATGAATTGTTTAATCCTTATCAATATGAAATGTGAGATGAAAAATAATCCACAGTAAGATCCAAAATTATAATGTGATCTCATCAAATTTAAAAACAGGCTAAACCTCTTTTCCAGTAGTTTACCTTTATATTAATTTTTAGGTATAGCTAAAGTAAAAATTACTAGAAATTGGAAATCTAGTATCGGGGTAGCTAAAGTAAGTCATAGTAATCTCAGAGTATAGGACAGTAAGAAAAGCCAATATATTTCAAGGATCTCATAGTGGTCTTCTGAGGAACACTACTAAATATGTCATAAGCTATAATAAAATTATATATTCTCTTTTGAAGCTGCTGATAAAATAAATCTCCTATTAGGTATGAAAGAATAACCAAAATGTTAGTGCTTGATTAGCAAAAATTGAAGGTCTTTTGTTAAATGATTTCCTTTGGTTCATCCAATGTTCAATACATTTTTCATGTATTATAAATAAGAAAAAGACTTATATCTGTGATATAGTAACCCAGCTGTGGGTTTTTTTTTTCTACAAATGGATTGTTATAAATTCCATTTTTTTTAAATGGGATAAAGATGGTCTTAACCTTTCCTTCATCTTGATTAAACTTTACACAGTCTTCTTTCTTAGGCTTCTGACCTCCTTTTCTCAGAGCATTTACTTTAGAAAATTTAATTACAGATTCTTTCTCTGCTCCTTTTAGATGTAAATCTCCTAGCCTTTGGCTAGTTTTACAACCCAGGTTCTCAAGGATCTGAGAACCATCCCTTTAAAAAGTAAACATTGAAGGAGATAGTGCCCCTCTCTGTCAGGCTCTGTGAATGGATAGACATCTAACTGAGTAAACTACAATTAGCAAACACAGATGCTTTAATCATATTCATCAATCTTCTCCATTCATGTCTAATAATTTTTTTAAGTTTATTTTATTTATTTTGAGAGAGAGTGAGAGAGAGAGCATGGGAGGGGCAGAGAGAGGGAGAGAGAGAATCCCAAGCAGGCTCTGCACTGTCAGCATAGAGCCTGACGTGGGGCTTGATCTCAAGAACCATGGGATCATGACCTGAGCTGAAACCAAGATTCGGATGCTCAACCAACTGAACCACTCAAGCTCAGTCCTCCAATACTTCAGCTCACCCCAGTGCTAAAAATTCCCTTTCTCCTGCCCCTAACGCCTTTTGTTTCAAGGTAGTTGGATTCTATCTCTCTCCCCTATTGCAATAGTCTAAAGTCTTTCTTGCCTTTTTCACTCCATCTGTTGCAATTTTCCTTTGACAACTGAGAATGGTAAATTCTTGATATATTCGAAGATGATTCAACAAAAGTCAGTACTGGAATATACCTGATAGGATAGGCTATTTAAAGTGTTATTTTCTACATTAAGGACTTGGTTATAAATTAAACAGTAATAAATTGTCTTTGAAATTGATTCCTGTATACATCCAAATAAGTGAGTATTAATTTTTTGGGTTCTTAGATAATGTATAAGTTCAATGAAAATCCTAACTTTTGGTCTATTTTTCTATCTCCCAAAATATGGTTATTTGTGATACTATTTGAACTATCAGGAAGTAAAGTTTAAAACTGATTTCTTATCCTGCTTCCAAGCAATTGATGTTCTATTCAGGAAGGTAGGATTATCTGTTTAAAAATGCATTAACTTTCACATAACCTCAATATGTTTACCAAAATTCATTTTAAATTTATATTAGAAATGTGAAAGCTTTGAAATTGCTGCCTAACAAATTATTCACAGAGGGATTCAAAATGACTCACTTCTGTGTTTCAGCCCTATAGGGTCGTTACTAGAAAACTTATATGTAGTTGAAACTTTGATTAGATTTCCATCTGCCAGGTAAATATATTTTAGGAATCCAGTTTTAATAATACCATAATATAATTTTAACTTACCATCAGAAATGAAAATAGTGTAGGGAAGTCTGTAATGGATCATCTCAGTACCTTCTACATAATTCTAGCATTGATCACTTCCAAGCCACAAAAATGTGAACTGACCATCTATACGTTAGAAAGCAAGTTGTCCAAAAAAAAAAAAAAAAAAAAAAGCAAAACAAACCTAATGGCTCTTTCTTCACCCTCCTGCCAATATTTTCAGTAAACAATTATCTAAATATTAATTGTAGGTCATTTATCTGTTAAAATATCTTCATATACCTATAGTTGGTAACCTAAGCCTAGAGTAAACATTTTCCTATGAATTGCCAAAAGTAGCTGATTTGTGTATCATGAGGAATGTGAGCACAATTAATGCATTGTTCTCAATAATTGTGCATTGTAATGTGGAACTATTCTTATGTAAGATAATTTTCAGGAAATATCAACTTAGATTCTACAAATGTCTTCATTAAAATGGAAACTATAAAGAAACAACATAAAGGGAATGTAATGATAATAATAAAAGAACATTTTTATCATGATTTACTAATTCATACACATACAACTTGAATGTTGCAGAATGAATGTGTTCCTGAGAATTATTTGAAAAGATGAACATTTATTTTAAATCAACTGTATTTTAAAGCAGTAAGGTATTGCATAAAGGCAGTGATTATGAAAAAGCAGAGAACACTTTCAGTAATAGAAACTATCCCAACTAAAATAACTTGGTTTAGGTTGAAGATGAAGACCAAGTAGTAAGGGAAGCATTTAGGTTCAAAATCCATGGCATATGTACAGCATGATGGAATGATACCATGGGGGTATAGGTAGTATTTAGTGTTCCAGTTGACACAGGAATAATGTATGCCAGCAATATGACACTGCTGCAAAAATTCAAGGAAGGAGACAAATAAAAAGACATGTTGAATCTTAAACTACATTGATGAAAGATTAAAGAAAGTCACAACCCCAATAGTCTTTTCAGTGTAGACTATGCTTCACGATTGTGGTAATTTCATGTGGTCATAAATGCAACATTTCCAGAGTGATTATGAGTCTTGAAAGCACATAGAGCTGCTATTTCCCAATAATTTACATTTGTACATTTAGCCTAAACCTAGAGAGACTAGAAAGATGTTAGAATAGGAAACTGTCTTTGAATAAGTTTGCCAGATAAAATACAGAATTCCAAGTTCAATTTGAATTTTAGAAAAATGGTGAATACTTTTGTAGTTATTATAAGCTGCCCAACACTGCACGTGAAAATTGCCTGGGGCATATTTATGGTAAAAAGTTACTTGTTATCTGAAATTCACTTTTAAATGTGTATCTTTTATTTTTATTCGCTAATTTAGCAGCTCTATATTTTGCAAGTCCTTTATGTAAAGAAATAGGTTTGACTTACGTATATACTTTGAGTAAGTTGAATAACAGCAGACATCATATGAAGATATAATTAGGCTAAATGTAAACTAAAATGTATGAGGTTCACAAAATGGGAAAAGAAACACAACAAAACAGATTTCAACATTGGAAATGTTCAAACAGTGATTATCAAGACATCATAGAGAAGATTCTCCTTCAGATTCAATATTGACTCAGATGATGACCCCTAGAGTCTCTTGTATTTAAAATATTCTATAAATCAAGTTTGGCATGTATCAGATTTGATAATCAACACTATTTACTAATATTGTTCAGGCTCTAGTCACTTTTTTAGTGTTTTCTGTAAATATTACATGATATCCTGTGACTCTCACAAGTTTTGAAATAAAATAGTTATGTGCGAAAATAGAAATAATGTTCATTGGGGAATTAAAATGTTGTATCACTCATTGAGTAAACTTTCATTCTAAAAAATGTCCCTAACGATTTTATTTTATTTTATTTTATTTTATTTTATTTTATTTTATTTTATGTTATTTTATTTTAATGTTTATTTTTGAGAGAGAGAGAGAAAAAGAGTGCGGGCAGGGGAGTGCAAGCAGAGGGAGGGAGACAGAGAATTGAAGCAGGGATCAGGCTCTGAGCTGTCAGCACAGAGCCCAACACTGGGTTCAAATCAAAGACCAAGAGATCATGATCTGAGCCTAAGTCAGACGCTTAATGGACTGAGCCACCCAGGCGCCACACTGCACCCCCCCCCCCAACAACACCTAACCATCTTAAAACAATGATTACACATGATTTCCCACTTGAAAACTCCTCTACTTTAAGGTCCTTAAAAAGTCTTAGATTTTTTCTTTTAGATATTCATAAATTCCATCCTTGAGGATTATTTGCTTTGTTTAAAATAGCCATAGATTTAGTAGGTAAACATAGGAACGATATATTTTACATAAAATTAAAAATAGTTGCAAAATTAAAATAATGTGAATTTTAAATCTAATCACATAATCATGTTATTTTCTAGGGAAAAAATGAAAATCTTTTAAGTATTAAAGAATGGGTTTTGCTATAAGATATAACGTGTATAAGTGTGATATAAGCGTGTATTTCTAAAATGAAGGCCCAGATTGGAGACAGCCTAACTGAAAGAGCAACCAAATATATATAAAGTGGATAAAAGTAGGAATGAGTTATTTAGTATCTATAAAAGAATGATTAAATATGCATATGATATTTAGAGGAAATGTGTTTGTGGAGATTGAGAAAGGTAGTGCCTTAAATCCTAATACCATTTATTTTTCATTGCACTAGGTAATTGTGCCCCACTTCAATTATTTTGAGTATTATTTCACAACATGTATTATAGCACTTTATACTTGAAAAGCTCTTTGCAATCATTTGCTAATGAAAACTATTTATAAAAATTATTCCCTTTTCTTCAGTTGTCATGTTGAGAAATAAAAGCTTGAAATCTCTTGTGAAAGAAAGAAACAAAACAAAACCAAAAAAAAAAAAAAAAAAACGGACCTTAAAAGCAAAAAGCAAAGATGCCAATACTTAAGAATAAAACTGCACCTTCCAATGGAAAATAAGGAATAATAATATTCTTGAATTTTCTTGATCAAAAAGCATTTCCTGAATTCCTATACATGTTAGATACACTGAAGGCTTGGTAATAAGTATTTTTTTTTAATGGCATATTTCTTGCCTAGCAATAGATGATGTAGTTAAGGATATAGAAAAGGAGTCAAAGGACTATAGGAAAAACAAGATGAAATTGGTAGATTTGAGTTTGGAACATTGGGGAACACTTAGAAGTCTTATTTGAAGGGAAACTTGAATGAAAAGATACTGTCAACAAGTAGAGATGGAAGTGTGTGAAAAAAGGCAAAAATAGGGGTTGTGGCTGAAACATAGACACATAGAAAGAAAAGGAGTGGAAGTGGGGTCTTACATATCTTCAGTCAGTAATGATATCATCTATGGAGACAGAAGGAGCTGAACTGTTGCCTCAATAACTACTTCTGCATCTGGGTTACAGTCGTCCCTGAGAGTTTCCTACTATGCTGGGCTGGAATTACTGTGAAGGTTGAGAGAGGATCTGAGACATCCCACCAATCAGAGGTCAAAGTGCAGGAAGGGCAACTGATATGTGTCTAAGGACATTGTAGGTGGCCAGCCGCTAATCTATTAGAGACAAAGGGATAAAAACAAACAAACAATTTATTGGAGCAATAAATGTTTGGTGAATGTGACTGAAAATATCAAGGATATAACTTGAAGTAACTTATTATTTTGAACATGGAGCAGTGATACTGTTATATGCATGAGCAAAAGACATGCAAAAAAATACTGAGTTATCTGTTGATACCAAGTTTCACCTCAAGGATTTAGTTTATGTTTTTCTTTTTTTTTTTTAATTTTTTTTTCAACGTTTATTTATTTTTGGGACAGAGAGAGACAGAGCATGAACGGGGGAGGGGCAGAGAGAGAGGGAGACACAGAATCGGAAACAGGCTCCAGGCTCCGAGCCATCAGCCCAGAGCCCGACGCGGGGCTCGAACTCACGGACGGTGAGATCGTGACCTGGCTGAAGTCGGATGCTTAACCGACTGCGCCACCCAGGCGCCCCTCTTTATGCTTTTTTCATTCTCACCAAGAATAAATGAATGCTTTTTAGAATTACTGATGTAAATTTCATTTGACTTGTGAGTAACTGTTGGTACATTTCTCTACCGATATGAATTCCACGAAACACTAATCTTATGATATGGTCTATCAACAATATTTTATGAGGCCAAATAACTTTTGTAAACACTAACCTCAAATAAGGTTTAGAGAACCACTATAAACATTGGCATCTTAAGGATTCTCAGAAATTTACAGTAAAAAAAAATCCAAGGAACTGTTTATTTTAATCTAGCATTTCTAAAACATATGTAAATAAGAAATCTTATTTTTAAAATAATGAACATTTATTAATATTCCATGGAACTACTGTTCCTCTGAACATATTTTGTGGAACACCAGTAAATTGAATTCAGGCACTCCAATCTAATGTATATGAAGCTAAACATTGTAGGTTTCAGTCCCTCCATGTATATGGAAAATATATCCACAATTAAAAATGGACAAAAAAATAACCACTTACCCATAGAAAACAAAGCAAACAAATCACCTGCAATAAACACTTTTCCTTAGAAAATAATATGCCTCCAACAGTCTCTCACATAGTTGTTACTTTTTAAAAGGTAAGAGAGATTTTATCTAGGTTGTTTTAACTCCCCAACTTCCATCTCTGTCAATGTTTTGAACTTCATCCTGAGTCAGAGAAGGGAAGGCATTAAAAAAACAAACAAAACAAAACAAGGAGAGAATGAACAAATGAAAGGATGAAGGCTCAAAATACATTAATATTAAAATATTAATCAGACACTGATATGGTTTTGCCTGAAAGCAAGTGAGTAAATTCATCTACCTGTCAGGCATTCACCAGGGAACATGTGATGTTCTACCACTACTCAGAATGAGAAAGAAAAACAAGATATTGTTCGAGCACAGGAAAAAGTGAAGAGCAGAAACAAAAAGATATTTAGATTCCTGAGCAAATGTTTGAGAACAACTGTATTTTACTTCATTACTACAGGCTGTAAGGAATAGAATAGTCATAGGAAGCATCAATTGATGAAAAAAAATCTTTAAAAACTGAAACAGTGCCTTGCTTAAAAAAAGCTATTTAAATTTTGTAAATCGTTTAAATGTAACTCAACTACAGCCATAGAAAGAAAACATTTTAAACAGTGTAATCCTCAACTAATCCCTGGCAATTCTCTGAATTAGATAGAAAGGAATTTGTATCTGAGGACAAGAGAAACCACAGAGAGAGAGTCTAGCAGAGAGTGGACAAATATCACTAATGACCAGAAGGGATTGACTGTGCTTTATTCATACCAAGCAGAATAAAAAATCGATTCAACGTTTCACCAGAAAGCACAGGAGCTTTTTCATGCAGTAGAAAAGTAATCAGAAATGTGGGTTCCCAGGAGCATTTTGGCATCACAGGTCTATAGAATGTGCAAACAATTGTAAAATGGGAAGGGAGACTAGAATTGAGAGAATTATAAAAGCAGGGGGAAATGGCCAGTGGCGTATCACAGAAGGGGTCTTAAAGTGATTGCTAAAATTTACCCCAAGTAATTGCAGCACTAGCGCGATACAGTCAAAACTTCAAAACTCATCAATGATTTTGTTGAGGAAGCGAATAACAACTAGTTTCTCTTAAACTAATTGAAAGAAGCCAGGAAGAAAATGTAGTACAGTAATAGGACCAAGAATCATGCTGTTGAAGCAGGAAAGAACCTTAAAGATAATTATTAACAACTGGGCTGACAGTTGAGACTTTTTCTCTAAGCATGGGCCTAAACTAACCAAACTGAACATGGACCCAAACATAGGTAGTTCTCTTTATTCTGTGCACTTCAGTATTCTTTAGAAAACAAGAGGTTCTCATGAGATGAATTCCAAATTTCTCTTCAGCAAAAACTTTCTGCATTCAAGGGTTGTGCCTGGTGCTCACTTGTTTTACCCTATAATCCATGGATTCATTGCCTATTTACTGACTTCATACTATGTGTGAGGCACTGTGTTTGATTTAGGGGACACTGAATTGAATAATGAAGAGTCCTTGCCCTTATGAAGCTCAAAATCTATTTGCTATGGAGATACTAACAGTTGTCTACCTTCTCTCTCTTTCCATTTCTTCTTGTTGTTGAAATTGATCACTGGAGAATATGGTATTTTGTATACCGTTTTGTTATGTTCAAGCTGCTGCTATTTATAGATTGACTTCTGCCTCTTACCCCAGGAAATAGTAGCATCTAGACAAAAAGTTGGTTCTCTTTGTATAGTACCTGAACTCATTGGAACTTAATAAATGAGGTTTGTTGATGATACTGAGTAAGAGAAGTGATATTGTTATAGCATAGGGATTAAAAATATATGTTTTGGAGTCAGAGAGTGCTGAAAGAGAATACTTATTCTACTTTTAAAAAATAACTATTAATATTTATTGAGTGCTTACAATACGCAAATTATCCTGGTTATCTCTTACTATCTAATAAACAATCTTAAAACTTAATGGCTTAAAGCAACAACATTTATTTTGTTCATCAATCTGCAATTTGGGCAGTGCTCAGCAGAGAGAGCTTGTCTTCTATTCCACTCAGTGTCATATGGTGCCATTCAGAGTCTGGAGTCTAGAATCATATGAAGGTTTGTTCACTTATATATGTGGAGGTTGATGTTGGCTGCCATATGGCATGGCATGGGCCTCTGCATCACATAGAAGTTTGATTTCAACCATCCTAAATGAGAGATTCAGGCAGAAGCCATATCAGCTTTATGTTCCCGAGTTAGAAGTTAGGTGGTGTCACTATTGATATAATCTATGGGCCAATGCATTGAAAAAGCCTGCTTAATTTCGAGTGAAAGGGAAATAGAATTCTCATGTTGATGGAGGAGTGACGGTTTCTGAAAGAATACATGGACCAGAAATGTTCTAGTGCCTTCTTTCAAAAACTGCAATCTGCCACAATCCTATGTCACTTTCCTGTATATGAAAAATACACTTCCCTACCTACCCAAATCCACACTCCCCCAGCCCCCTACCAAAATCTCATCACGTTTTGGCATTAGGCACAAACTCCAGATCCAGGATCTCTTTAATTAAGTAAAGTCAGGTTGTGGAAGAAACTCCTTTGATGCAATTCCTCATGTTTAGAAATAATTTGAAGAGGTAGGAACTAAAGAGCCAAGTTCTCTGCCTCCCGCTCTCTACCCTAAATACAATGGTGGGGCAGGCTTTTAAAAACCAGAGAAAGAGGAGGCCTACTGCAAATCTGGCATCAAGTTTGGCACTAGTTTTTATTTCCTTCATTAGGACTCAATCCTGCTGTTTGAAAATGAATTACCAGGACCCTTGTTCCACTCTCCGCATTGCCCCTCTTCAGAAAAATGCCTGAATTTGATGCTCATTTTTTTTCACTCAGTAATTCAGATAACCAAAAGATCCCCAACCGTTTTTTAAATTTGGTGCTTTTTCTACCCCTTTTATCCAAATTAGTTGTGTTTCTACCAATATAATTTTCTTAAAATGTGTAAGTTCCCTATGAATTCTATTGTAGTTTACATCACTGGACAAAAGCCATACTTATAAGTCTCTTGTCTAAGATTGTTAAAGACACTGTAATGGCAATTTTATGGATGAATCTGAATGTGTACAATCAGATTTAATTTTCAATTGTTAGATTTTAAAAGTAAAGTTGGGGGGTACCTGGGTGGCTCAGTTGGTTAAGCATCCAACTTAGGCTCAGGTCATCATCTTGCAATCTGTGGGTTTGAGTCCTGGGTCAGGCTCTGTGCTGACCGTTCAGAGCCTGGAGCCTGCTTCAGACTTCCTATCTTCCTATGTTCTTCTCCCTCCAAAAAATAAATATATATTAAAGAAAATTAAAAGTAAAGTTGGAGCAATAGAATATCACTAGATTTAAGTCTATAACTGTTGAAAAAATGTTTTCAATTATAGACATGAAATATGTGAAATACATGTGATAATGATAAATCTTACCTCCCACTATGATTTATAATGTTGACAGGGGATTCATAATCAAATTTTGTGGTGTTACATACTTATCTATATATATCCAAATAATACTTTAAGAATATTAAGTATTCTCATGGTTTAATATGGACATATGTTCTGCATATCTTGTTTCCCCCCCTGGATCTGTTCTCCCTGATTGTCAACCTGCTCTGTGCCCAGGAGAGCTGATTCAATGAATTGCATCAATAAGACACTTGTTCTCCTTCTCTGGATTCAACTAAAATATATAAAGGCACAAGAAATAGGACAAGAGGGTGAAGCCATGCATTTATTTTCCTGTGGCCTTTCTGCCAGGTCTCTGTAGATTCACTGTATACATTTATCAGCACTACTCAGAACCATCCAAGGGTTCTCTCCATACACACTTTCCTGGAATTTTGGTAACTTCTCCCTCCCCTGGCTTCGCCTGTCCTAGCAATGGTTTTGGCTCTCAATATATATTTTTAATTTTTTTTAATGTTTATTTATTTTTGGGAGAGAGACAAAGTGTGAGTGGGGGAGGGGCACAGAGAGAGGGAGACACAGAATCTGAAGCAGGCTCCAGGCTCTGAGTTGTCAGCACAGAGCCCGACGCAGGGCTCGAACCCATAAACTATGAGATCACGACCTGAGCCAAAGTCAGATACTAAACCAAATGAGCCACCCAGGTGCCCCTGGCTCTTAATATTAATAGAGAACTCTACTATACTTGTTGGATATGAGGATGACTAACAGGTACAGTTTCCAATCTAATGTAGGAAAGAGACAGGTAAATAATTAGCAATAATAGAAGCCAAAAGAATTTCTTCTAAGAAGAACACATGAAAGAGTTTGGATGGAAATAATTTTTAACCAAGTCTTAAAGCATAGGTGGGATTTAAATGCACTTGAAATAGTTGGCTGTATTTCTTAAATTATTGTAACAAAATTATGTCTCAAAATATGAAATTACATATAGCTGGTCATGTAATTTTTAACAAATTTTGAGGAAAAACATTCTAGATAGAATTTCTAGAGTGAAAAAGAAATTAGCATGCTCTGAAAATGTGGCTGTGACACAAGAGTGAAATGAATTGTGGAATTTTGTAGAACATAAAGCCAGAATGATAAAAATAAAGGAGGACAGATTCATGGCATTCTTTCATTTGTTAGGTGATAATTTACTGTTACTTCTGAATGACGTGTTTTCTGACCATTCCATCTAAGTTTTGTTTTCCTATCCTTAATACACTCTATTCCCCTTGCCTGCTTCAGTATTTGTATGTAGCATTTATCATAATCTAACCTACACTACAGTTTACCTATTTAGTTTATTGTGTACCTCCCTCTGTACTATTGTTCAGATTATAGAATCCATGAGAGAATATTTCTGTTAATTTGCATATTATTGTATCCCAAATGCCTGGCAAAAAAAAAAGTTTTAGATGGTTTATTATAGAAAATTACTTTCCAGGTCATCCTGAAGAAAAATTTAGTGATTTCTTACTGTTTCCCTCTCTAACGAGTGGGTAAATTACTTCTAAAAATTATTTTCCTTTTTTGTATATGTTTTTAAAGTTTTATACTGAAATTTCTGGAACTTGTCCTATTCTCCGACTCCCAACGTTATAACAGACTTTTAGAGATTCAGCACTAGGAGGACAGTATGTGTGTTAATTCAAACACATTCTTTCTGTCTAATGATCTTAGGTTTTCTTCAATCCTACCATGACTCATTTGTTCTGATTTTTAATTGATTAATTTAGTTGCTTAAAATATCTTAACATTGTTCCTGTCATAGAAATTTGCACTCTAGCAAACATTCTCATGAGGCCATTCCCTCTTTTAAATTGATTATTGTAACAGTACTTAGGATTGCTTTGGATGAGCTCATTATCCTGGAACAAATATTCCCAGTCTTAGCCCCACTTTTTGGGTTACT
This sequence comes from Lynx rufus, assembly GCF_022079265.1. Taxonomy (NCBI): domain Eukaryota; kingdom Metazoa; phylum Chordata; class Mammalia; order Carnivora; family Felidae; genus Lynx; species Lynx rufus. The sequence goes on along the minus strand of NW_025814823.1, from coordinate 31,434,143 downwards.
CACTACCTTGATCAGAATTCTCCATTGCCTTCTAGTATATGTTGTTGCTAATAAGAAGTCTAGCATCAGTCAAGCCATCTTGACTTAATGAGAAGTCTTCTTTGGCTCTGCTGTTGAAGGTCTCTGACCACCCTAACTGTCACAAACAGATGTCTCATATTGCCCTTGTCTCCATGTCATTCTTCAGTGTTCCTACATTTTACCTGTGCATATAATTCTGGTTCAGCTGTTTATTTTCCCCAGAACTTTGAAAGCATTTCTCCATTGTTTCATACCGTCTACTGATGCTCCTAAGAAGCTGGATTGTCTGTCTTTGTGGCAGTTTTTAAAGTTTTATACCATTGTCATTGCTATGTTTTGGCTTTTTTTGTTGTTGTTTGGTTTCTAGAATAATTTTTTTTTTATTTTTCCCACTTGCTCCTTGAAATTAACTGTTAATCTAATAACTTATGTCCACCTTTAACTCTGGAAAAGCAACAGCCATAACTTCTAATAATATTTTCCTTTGATAATATACCTATTTCCCCCTCCTTAAATATCTACTGACCTATGTTAGATCCTCCAACAATTCTACAAGTCTCTTAGTTAATATTTTCATATTTTTGTTAATCTTTTTTTTTTCTGTCTCTGCTTAATCTAGGTTAATTTAGCAGTACAATCTTCTAATTTGTCGATGATTTGACTACATTGAGTCTAAAGTTTTTAAAGGTTTTTTTTATGTTTATTTATTTATTTTGAGAGAGAGAGAGAGAGAGAAAGAGAGCTTGAGCAGGGGAGGAGCAAAGAGAGAGGGTGACAGAGAATCCCAAGCAGGCTCCATACTGCCAGCATGAAGCTTGATGAGGGACTTGAACCCACAAACTGCGAGATCATAACCTGAGCCAAAACCAAGAATCTAATACTCAACCAACTGAGTCACCCTGGTGCCCCTCAAGTTTAAAGTTTAAATTTCACTATTTTTCATTTCCAAGATTTTTAGCTTTTTTACATTCATTTGTTCTTTTAAAATAAATATCTACTTATGTTTAGTAATTTCTTGGCCTGGAATTTAAGTTCAAAAACTATATTTTTAATTTCTAAGATTTTTATTTTTTTCATATTTTCCCTTCTTGTTTAATGTCTGCCAGATTATGTTTACTAATTTCTTCTATTTATGAATATCATTACTTCATTTTTATCTTTGGAGCCTTATATATGTTAATTTTTAAGTATTGTAGATTGATTGCTCCATTTTTTTCATTCATTTAAATAAATTAATTTTTAAATAATGCTTTTGTTTCATTATAACATACAATGTTATAATGTGTTAATTTTCCTCACATGTGTGGAATTGAATTTTGCTTTGTGAGATCATTTTAAGTATGAAGTTTTGATCTTTAATTGTTCCTCTTTCTCTTTGTGCACTTTCTTCCCTATTTAGTGGTTTTGTGATCATTATCTGGAGTCCTCAGCCCAGAATCTGGTTATACGTTGGTTTCTAGGGGCTCCCAACACACAGACATTGGGAACATTCCAGATATGTCCATCAAACAAATGTGTAGTGGAAGCTTGACTCAGGGCTTCATCAGAAGGCACTGTATGTGACCCTCTTTCCATTTAACACACACTTTCAGATAAATTGTAGTTCCCAGAAAAAGCTTGCAGTGACTTATTTAATTTTTTTTTTCATAAATGGGAAGTTTCACCTCAGCAGAAAGCTTGGTTTTAGTTCATTATCTTATGTGGGAAGCATAGAATGAACTTTCCAAGCTGTCTTGGACACCTAACTTGGAAATTGGCAAACTGTTCTCATCAACTTGCTGACTATTCTATGTCTTTCATTTGTGATCATTAGAAATATTTACTGTGTTAAGCATGGTTCTATAATGTTAATATTCTGTCTTTAAATTCTTGGTAGGCAAATCTTTGCCTTAACAAAGGCAAAAGATTGTGGTCCTCAAACAATTTAATGAGAACACCATCTTGATCATAATTTATCCCTATCACATTTTAATATTACATTTATAAAAATCAATATTGCAATAAAAGTATCTCAATATAATAATTATTCATTGTTTATATTATAATGAAGGCAGAGTGTAAGTCAAGTAGAAATAGAGACAATGAAACACCTTGCCAACATAAAATAAATTCCTTAATTATATATCTCTTAAGAATAGCAAGAGTGTTCTTTAGAAAAATGTCTGTTTATGTCCTTACCATTTTTTAATCAGATTGCTTGAGTTTAATATGAATATGAATATGTCACTGTGTTGTTTACTTGAAACTAATGTAACATTGTGTGTCAACTCTATTCAAAAAACAAAAAAAAAGTGAAAGAATAGAGAGAGTGTTAGGGTGATATATTAATAGGAATTTGCCAGATGAATAGTCAATAGGAGTGGATCTAAGGAAAACATGAGTATGTACAGAGGAATGGAGCTGTGAGAAACTATAGCCAAGGTGGCCCAAGACTTACACACTAATGACCAATAACTTCAAGGAAAAAGATGATTTCTTCTCTAATAGTTATGGCAAATTAGTCATATTTAAGATTACATTTGTTTTGGCACAAAAGCAGACACATAGACCAATGGAATAGAATAGAAACCCCAGAACTAGACCCACAAACATATGGCCAACTAATCTTTGACAAAGCAGGAAAGAACATCCAATGGAAAAAAGACAGTCTCTTTAACAAATGGTGCTGGGAGAACTGGACAGCAACATGCAGAAGTTTGAAACTAGACCACTTTCTCACACCATTCACAAAAATAAACTCAAAATGGATACAGGACCTGAATGTGAGACAGGAAACCATCAAAACCCTAGAGGAGAAAGCAGGAAAAGACCTCTCTGACCTCAGCCGTAGCAATCTCTTACTCGACACATCCCCAAAGGCAAGGGAATTAAAAGCAAAAATGAACTACTGGGACCTTATGAAGATAAAAAGCTTCTGCACAGCAAAGGAAACAACCAACAAAACTAAAAGGCAACCAACGGAATGGGAAAAGATATTTGCAAATGACATATCGGACAAAGGGCTAGTATCCAAAATCTATAAAGAGCTCACCAAACTCCACACCCGAAAAACAAATAACCCAGTGAAGAAATGGGCAGAAAACATGAATAGACACTTCTCTAAAGAAGACATCTGGATGGCCAACAGGCACATGAAAAGATGCTCAACGTCGCTCCTCATCAGGGAAATACAAATCAAAACCACACTCAGATATCACCTCACGCCAGTCAGAGTGGCCAAAATGAACAAATCAGGAGACTATAGATGCTGAAGAGGATGTGGAGAAACGGGAACTCTCTTGCACTGTTGGTGGGAATGCAAATTGGTGCTGCCACTCTGGAAAACAGTGTGGAGGTTCCTTAGAAAATTAAAAATAGACCTACCCTATGACCCAGCAATAGCACTGCTAGGAATTTCCCCAAGGGATGCAGGAGTACTGATGCATAGGGGCAATTGTACCCCAATGTTTATAGCAGCACTCTCAACAATAGCCAAATTATGGAAAGAGCCTAAATGTCCATCAACTGATGAATGGATAAAGAAATTGTGGTTTATATACACAATGGAGTACTACGTGGCAATGAGAAAGAATGAAATATGGCCCTTTGTAGCAATGTGGATGGAACTGGAGAGTGTGATGCTAAGTGAAATAAGCCATACAGAGAAAGACAGATACCATATGTTTTCACTCTTATGTGGATCCTGAGAAACTTAACAGAAACCCATGGGGGAGGGGAAGGAAAAAAAAAAAAGAGGTTAGAGTGGGAGAGAGCCAAAGCATAAGAGACTCTTAAAAACTGAGAACAAACTGAGGGTTGATGGGGGGTGGGAGGGAGAGGAGGGTGGGTGATGGGTATTGAGGAGGGCACCTTTTGGGATGAGCACTGGGTGTTGTATGGAAACCAATTTGACAATAAATTTCATATATTGAAAAAAAAGATTACATTTGTTTTTGCTTTATTTATGTGAATATTCAGGAATTAATTACTGAGACTAGTGATTAATACTGGGTAAAAAATTCACATCTGTGTTGTGGAGATGGGAACTAATTCTTACCCAAATCACACAAAAGAGAAAAGAGGTTCTTTAACTAGAAAGGAGAACAAATGAAGATAACGGCAAACACAAGAAATATTTATGGAAAGGGTGGTGGTGTTAAATGTGGCTATAAACATATATTGTTTGCATAAAAAATAATACCACTCATTGTCGAAAGAAGACTAAAAATAAATTTCTATTAATGTAAACACAAATTTATAACATACACACGTTTTTCCATCTGCAGATAAATAGAACCATGTTTCTAAATACTACATTTCTAAATCACGCACTTATGTGGTTTAATCTAAACTGTGTACTTGTCTCTCATAAATCCCTAATTTCGACATGAAACTCCTTAGGATATCCTAGATTTATTCAGCCTTCTAGGTACAGACAACATGTATACTCCAGTAAATACTAGATAAATTACTAGTTAATGGTATTAACACTCACATATATTTCTCAATAAATATGTATGTTTACATATTTCTAAATAAATATGTATCTAAATAAATATGTATATTACACTCACACACACAAACACACACACCCATATGCTAACCTATTTCCAGATGTTGCTGAAACAAAGCCTTCCAAGATGATGAGTATTTTGCATTAGCTGTTTCACTTAATAATGCTTTAAAGTCATTTATTGCGGCAAAAAGGCACTAATATGAACATTTTAAATGAGCTAATTTAGAATTCATTTTAATAACAATAGTATTGCAATCTAACTGAATAATCAAGTAGGTTTAAGGACATAATTTTATTTTATGATGTATTATTTTAATCTGCCCCTTTGCGCCTTTATTTTCTAAGTCTTTTGCATACATATCAATCCAAAATTATTGACTTCTCTTGCAACCTTGTTGACTACAGTCTCTGGGATTTCTACTTAAGTTATTTATTTATTTTTTTTTCATTTAACCTCTTCAGAGATTGCTGTCTGCATCTGCTTACATTAATGCTGGCTCTCCTTTGAGAGATATCTTACATTGGAACTGCTGATCTTTCACTTCACGTGGAAAAAGAAAAGAAGTGGTGTAATTTTCTTCTTTATTCATTGTCTCCTGAAAAGCAGTTTTTTTTCAGTCTCATGAAAAAATAAACTTTGTCCCTTTAAGGTTAATTCCATGTAAAAACATTCCCATTGTCCTGGTGTCTTTTTTTTTTCTTATTATTACTAACTTATCTCTAGTCAGTCACTCATGTATTTCATGATTTGGACTGTAATTATTTCCACCTGAATCCTTGTGATTATCCTTCTCATTCCTGTTAAACCCACACCTCCTTTTTCCTCATCACAACCATGGTAACATTGAAGAAAGGTCTCCAAAGCTTGACGTATGCCTGGTTCAATACCGCCCTTAGAAAGATGGAAGGAGACTCACAGAGCTCTGCATCCTTATGTAAAACCACCCTCTCCCTGGTCTCAACATTATCCAAAGCAGATAGGTGAAAGACCTAAGAATTGTGCTTTGGTGGACAAACCAATTATCCCCCAGCCTGAATAATTACCAACATTGGATTTGGGGGAAAAAAGCTTTAATCATTTTTTACTATTGAGTACACTGCTTATCTCTTCCATCCTGTCTGGCCCATACATACAGAATACCTGCCTAATTATTAAAGGATCAGGCTATAATTGGAAATATCTTCTTCCTCAGGTAGAATAGTAACACTAATTCCATCATGTTCTCAACTTTGGTATATAAGTTAATATGAAGAGTCCAAAGTGCCCATTGGACTCATTGCCAGAGTACAATCCCTATAAGAATCAGTACATAGTCTTTATGATCCACTTTGTCTCTGGAATGTACTTTTTGTTGCCTTCTCTTTTTTCCAGCACTTTCTCTGCAGCACTTCTACCCCAACATTTACTCAATTTCAACATGGTTCCAATCCATCGATCTCATTACCTTCTTCTTCCTCTTCAGGTGTCTCTGCTCAGTCTGAGGAGCTCTTCTTTCTGCATTCATTCAATTTCTAAGTGCTCAGCCAGTCTCCCCTGGGTGATGATAATTAATAAGTTGCTCAGCCCTGTCATTTGCCTTGGTATCAAGAATCATATATCCTGATATCTTCACTTTCGTATCTAAAGGCCTATGAAACTTAGCATGACCAAAACCAAACCCTGTCCTCTCCACCGTTCACAAAAATGTGACTTTGCCTTCAGTGTGTTTCATCTTAATAAATAGTAACACTGTCCACAGTTGGCCAAAGAAGAAATCCCTCAGTCATCTTTGATTCCTCTTTTATACATCCCACATCCTATTCCTAAGCATATTTTATGTGTTTTGTTACTTTTTAAAGATGTAAATACTATAAAAATCATATCCCACATCACTAGCTCTATTTCAACTACCCAAGCTAAGCTACCTTTTTACATGAGTTTTTGCAATATTCTCCCATTCAGTTTCTCTACATCCTGGTTTCTCTTCCCTATCCTATTAAATGTTTTTTTTTTTAACATTTATTTATTTATTATTAACAGACAGAGAGGGACACAGTATGAGCATGGGAGGGGCAGAGAGGGGGAGACACAGAATCCGAAGCAGGCTCCAGGCTCTGAGCTATCAGGACAAAGCCTGATGCAGGGCTCGAACTCTTAAACCGTGAGATCATGACCTGAGCCAAAGTTGGACGCTCAACTGACTAAGCCATCCAGACGCCCCTTTCCTACCCTATTTATATCACAAATTGCGTTCTACAATTCAATCCCCTTTTTAACACTTCAAATGGTTTCCCTTAATACTTATGATAAAACTCTTACTATATTCTACAAGGTTTAATATGATTGAACCAGTCTACTACTCTAAACTCATTTCCAACCATTTTTCTTCTTTTAAAAATTATTTTTTTATGTTTATTAATTTTTTTGAGAGAGAGAGAGTGAACAGGGGAGGAGCAGAGAGATAGGGGGACAGAATCAGAAGTAGGCTCCAGGCTCTGAGCTATCAGCACAGCACAGAGCCTGACGTGGGGCTTGAACTCACAAGCTGTGAGATCTTGACCTGAGCTGAAGTCGAATGCTCAACCGACTGAGCCACCCAGGCGCCCCTCCAACCATTTTTCAATAGCTGCTCTGCTGTACTGACATTGTGAGCAGATCCAATGATGCAACATGAAATAAATTGGGAAATTAACAATGTTAAATAATTGTGGTACATCAGGAAATTGGGATTCTAGAATGTGAACCTTAGAGCTAGGTAATTTGAACTCATTAATCTGCCCCACCCCCCTGTTCTCCCTCTACCTGCCTGTTTTGAACTTGTATAAAAATCAGTGAAGCCAAGTTCTTAAACTTGTATAAAACCAGTGATCTGGTGGATTGCTCCATCTGTACAGGTCACTGAAAACCTAGGACTTTAGCATGTATCAGTGAAGAAGGAGGGCTGTAACAGGTATCATGTCCACCAACAGGGAGCTGTGTCCACCTCTCTATCATATGTCTTTGAGATCATGTGCCTCCTTTGCATTACTCTAGCCTGTGTGGGAGTCAAAATGATGTGTCCTGAGCTGAGTGCAAGTCATCATTCTTGCCAATACTTAACACGAGGCCAATCCTTTATATTCTGGCTTCATCAAACCCTTGTCCGTTCTTGCAACACAGCAAACATTACTACCTCTGAGCTTTACACTTGCTATAGGCTCTATCATAAGTGTTCTTGCTTCAAATAGTCTTCTGTTTCATTATTTCCTATTTATTCAGGTCTCTGCTTAAATGTTATCTTTACAGAAATGTTTTCCCCGGATACTGAAGAAACTGTCCCTGTCATCCTGTTATGTCCTAACTCTGATATATTTTCTAACATAATACATTAATATGTTACTTGGTTACTTGGTTACTTGGTTAGTAGCTGACTACTAAACTCCATGCCTTGTTTTTCTCAATGTGGTGTCTCAGTTCTTAAATAGTTCTTAGTAGGTATCAATTCTGAAAAAAAAAATTTTGTTTAATAAATCGTAAGTTATTTAAATATAAACCCAACATAACTCAGTCTTTTAGTTCCTTGCACTTACAAGGTCCAATGATCTTTATAACTCCTGTACTTTGTTATTACTCCAGAAATTGTTTTTATGCTGTGAACATCCATAGACTTGAATTCTTAAACACCAATATCTGACGACAGCTTACCTTTCTACTTCCCTTATTCTTTTACTCCTGACAGTTCTGATCTGCTACTTCATCCAGTCCTTAAACTTCTTCATATCCTTCCCCATTTTTTCTTGGCTAATATATCATCTCAATCCACCTCCTTTTTATTCAGTCCATTCTTTTTTATTGTTATTTTGGCACCTTAAGCCATGGTTGTTTACTTGAATTTCTCATTATTTCTCTCAACTCCCTCATTATGTCAACCTTCACATTATATTTTTATCTGAAATTCCAACCTCAACTAAATTCTGCAATTATATTTCTCCTCTTCAGCAAAGTGGTTCTCAAGCACAACAGGAGAACCATCTGAGCAGTTGAGTTTCACTCAAATGGATAATAAATTCCCATCTCAACCAAGCCATCACCATGGCCCAGAAAGCCTTTTTTACCTTGTTCATTTCCTTCCATTACCATTAGCACAGACTAACGTCAAGTTATACTTCCACCTCACCTTGGATTATTTCATTTGTTTTTTCACAAAGGATAAATAAGAGACCACAGCCTGTAATTCATAATTGTGTTGTGCTCAAATTGCCTAATCATCTTGATATATTGCCTTCTGTTCCTTTCTCTTCAATCTCAGAGACAGGGATGCTCCCAGTCTCTCCTTTTTATTTTGGTTTTCATTTTAAGCCATAATTGTCTAATTTTGACCCTTTCTATTTTCGTTTCCCTAATCCCCCCTCTCTTTTAACTATTTAAGTCTCCAAATCACTAGTTCCTTCCCATCTGCTTACACTTCCACAAAATACCATAACTTGATGAAATCTTTTCTGACTTTACCTGGGTAGTTTATCTTTGTGCCGCCATGCAGAAATTATATACTCCTACACCAAAGCATGATGAGCAGGCTGTATAGGCTCACTCATGTAAATGAGTAGCTCAATTGAAATATCTTCTCATTGATTTGCAAAGCTTTTCTGCTCTATAAATGGATTACAATTAGAAGAACTGTGTCTCTCTATATGAATTCTCTCAACATACCATGAAAGACCTCAAGAAAGAGTTTTGCTCATTGTGAGTGCCATTTTCCAGATACGTTGCTGGAATAATTCCTTAAAAACTGAATAAAGCATAAGAAAGAATAAATAAGTACATTGTCTATATCTCAAGGACAGCTGAGATTGGCTCCCAACAACAGAAATCCCGTATCCATCTTTTACCTTTAGGTTAATGTTTATAAAAATGGTTTCTTGTAATAGTATATCCTCAACAATGTTTTAACATCCAAAACATAAATATAGAGACTTTCTCCTAAGATAACAGAATAAAAAAATCATCATTCATACGGAACATGATGTAGTGGTCAATCAATTAAAAGTGATATATCTAGTTAGAGGCCACAAAAGGATCATCATAAAAGTTTTTGTTCCTTTGCACCTTACTTCTGACTGAGCACCACTCTGAGTGCATCACCTAGCCCTAATACCATAAATCATGGGAATTCTTTTCCCCTTTAACTGCTCTCAAAACTCAAAAGTAAATTTCTCAGCACTTAATAGTTTCAAATGAAAAGATGTGCTAATTTTTAACCCAAATATATTTGTTTCAATAGGATTAGTGTCATGAGTGCCAATTTGATGCTTTAGGCTTTGAAAATGCTTTCTCTTCCATTTCTGTCTCATTGTCATTCTTGGTTCTGTGGTCAAACATTAGGTGATAATAGGAAAGGAGGTTATGAGCTAGTATTCTGTTTGTGAGGTGACATCTATTTCTTCACCCTGGTAATTCTACCAGATGTATGTTTCTTCAGAATTATACCTGCCTTCAAAGTGGTCATCATCCATCCCTATACACTGAAGCTCTCCGTTCCCATGTCTGGTCCAGTTTTGTGTCTTGGTAGCATTTCTTTTCCGTTCTTTTGCACATACACAATGAGACTGAAAAGAGTCATTGGTTTGATTGTTGGAAGTGAGGAAAGTCTGGGAAATGTTGCTGTCAACAGTCAATATGAATAACATATGACACTTATAATCAAGGCTTTCTAATACATTGGCAGACCTGTCAATCAGAAAAATAAATATAACTTAAGGCCAAACACTGCTGAATGTTTGAATAATATAAAAAATAGGTTTTTCTGCACATAGAAAAAAATGTATTGTGACTTCAATCACTTAGAAATTGATTTCTGGGGCGCCTGGGTGGCGCAGTCGGTTAAGCGTCCGACTTCAGCCAGGTCACGATCTCGCGGTCCGTGAGTTCGAGCCCCGCGTCAGGCTCTGGGCTGATGGCTCAGAGCCTGGAGCCTGTTTCCGATTCTGTGTCTCCCTCTCTCTCTGCCCCTCCCCCGCTCATGCTCTGTCTCTGTCTGTCCCAAAAATAAATAAAAACGTTGAAAAAAAAATTAAAAAAAAAAAAAAGAAATTGATTTCTTTCACACACACACACACACACACACACACACACACACACACACCTGAATAAAGATAGTTCAAGACTAGTAAAATAGAGCCACAACCATCAGTGACCCAAGCTCCTTCTATCTCTGTTCTATCATTTTACCTAGCACCTTCATCCTAGATTTCCAGATGGTTTAAGATCCTTATGGAGCTCCAGCCATCATATCTGAGTCCCAGGAAGAGGAAGAAAGGCCAAAGGTATTTCCCCCAATTTGAAACTAATATGGACAAGTTTTTAAAGTAGTCAAGAAATATTTTATATTGTGATTTTATGGTTATTGTAGCAAATCTAAACAAAGTTAGCTTCTTTACAATAGGATAATTTAAAGATCATCATTTCTACTTATGGATTATTCAGAAAGATCTGTGTGTGTAACAGTAGCCACCGTGTAGGTTTATATTTTCTGTAATATAGTATCATTTGTTTTTAACACATGATCTAGCAATGCTATTTCCCTAAGCATTCCAGCATCCTGTGTGTAGATTAATAGTGAAAACTTGAAGAACTAGTGAGCTATAGCTATATAATTTCATGTTAAATTTAATGATGCATAAAACCACCTAAGGTCTCAGCCTTTTCATATTTAGGAAAATTTAAATGTGTTGTGATTCTGAATTAATGAAATGTAATTAAAATGTTCTGAGACATGCCCTAGACACATTAGCTTATATCTTAAGTGACTTGTCATACATTTAGGAGCTGTTTCTAAAGGAGTATAGCAACTACCTCTGCATATTAATTTAGGCTCTAGAATTCAAAGTTTAAGTTTCACTGAAAATAAGCAAATCAAACATAGATAAACAAGAATTTCAATTAAAATGGAATATATATTCTACTTAACTGGAAACTGTCACTCAAATTCTTAGCATTTTGGATCTTATAAGGACTTATAACTGTCCAGAACTCATTAGACTTTTGCACATAGTTAAAGTTTTGAAACCAACATTGCATTCTGGTATAAATGTATTTGGGAGGAAAAATTCTAGGTTTGTCTCCCAGATAAACGCCAGTAAAAATTATTCTGTGAAGTCTCTTGAGAATCCATGTGTGTGAAACATTCATGAATTTCATCAATGGTGCAGTGGACATGTATATTAAGAAGAAATATGTTGGGATTTTCTTTAAGTTTCATAATATAAATTTATCACTTAGTGATCTAAATTTTGAATATAATCTTATTATTTGTTATTCTTTTAACATTTATCACATGTAGTGAAAAACAAACAAGTAAACATTGATAACCTTCAAAGTTGGTAAGATTTTTTTGCATGACTTACTGTTGAAATCCAGAGACAAAAATTATAACTTGACATGCAGAAAATCCTTTGAAGTTCTCTGAAGTATAACAATAAATGATTTTGTTTAAGTTCAAAACATTATTATTTAAATGGTCTGTAATTAATCTAATTCATGACAATAATTGTCAAATGTACTTCATAATAGAATAGCTGTCACAGCTTAATTATTACACTTAGGTAATACTATCACCTTCACATATTAACTTCAGTGGAATTAATGAGGAAAAAAGATACAGCAAAGCATAAATGATCAAACCATCATCGAATATCTTTGCTTGAGTACTCTCTCTCAAGAATTAGTGGCTCCATAAATATGGCTCATCAGAGCTCTTTAGGAGAAGTGTGTCTGAAAGCTACCCTTCCATTATGCATGTATCTAGTCTTCTATTTTTCCTCCTTCTATTAAGCCTCAGGCCTTTCCTTGCCTTGGTTCTCTAGATTCTTCCCCATTGACTGTCACCTGGGCTCCAAACTTTTTCTTGCTCCACATCATTTTCTTCAGTTCCTCTGTAAAATTTTCAAAGATCTTAAAGATAATGGAGCTAATCTAATAAACTAATAGGAAATGTTAATAAATTATATGTCTTTGAGATTTTTACTTTAATGTTGGAAAATTTACCATTGAATGGGAAGCACCATGCAAGAAAAATGGGGAAAAAAGATAATGGAGGACAAAAAAACTATTGCAGTCACACTTAGGTTAAACCACGCAGGCATTTCCCTATCTCATTTGAGTCTTCAGCTGATCTAGTGAAAAATTTGGAATCTACATTTTCAAAGTTAATCAACTAATACCCTAATATAGAGAACACATTTTTCTGAAGTTCTGTGCTTCCCTATTTTGTTGATAATGATGAATGATTTATGCCATATTGTATAGCTTTATAGAAAATAAGGTAAGGCAAATTACTCTCAGGACTTTGAATATTTATAACTGGACAAAGTAATGTACACAATAGGTGACTTTTTAAATGATGCAGTATGTAGAAAGTATAACTGAAGCTACTTGTTTAGCAAGGCAGGTCTTTCAAGGTTATCTCTATAGCCTCTTCCAAATTTATCCTATATAATTCATAAATCTCAAAAGATCTGTAGAATAAGGTATACCTATCTACACAATAGGTACGAATGCCATGGCTGAGCCCACCTTATCTAAGAAGTAATAAAGGGATTTTTGTCTCCTAAACAATAACAAATACCACCTCTGGTTGGTTGCTTTCTTTTAAAAAATTCCCAAGAACATATACTTTTATGTGTAATGATGCAGCAGGAAGAAGGTGCCATATGTCTTATAAATAAATGTGATAATGTCGTTAGAACAAATGAAATTGAAAGGTACACATTATATTCAGAATAGCTTTGTCTTATGTTTAAATAACCAGTCCTAGTCTCGGGTTGGCACTGTTTGTTGACTTGGAAACACTGTGGATTGCCAAGGCATTTTAATAGACATGGATGTGGCCTTCTAAGTGTGCCTGCTGTGTTCCGGTCAGGAGATGTCAATACTTAACAGGCTCGGGGTTTAAGAAAAGGCTTAACCTTATCACATGTCATTACAGTTAGTTAATTGCTGTGACTTCTGTCCTAGATTGTGATCATTGTTGATATTTTCTGTTTAAAAAATAAAGAAATGGCTAATGAAATATATTTTTATGAGTGGTCATGAGAAAAAAAAATAGCTCAAATCCAGAAGACCATCATTTTCTGAAGTTGTACTTAGAAAGGCAGGCTGTAGAAGTGATTTTCTCAGGCTCCCTTCTGACCAATTCATGGAACAACAGTAATCAATCACAATTGTTTTATAGAATTGAGTTGCTGGTACCATGTCACAACAAACTGATTAAACTCTCCCAGAAGAAATCATCAACTTTATTGGGACTAATGGTATCTAAGATCGTAAGTTAAAAAGCTGTTTTCATTCACCCTTCAAGGAAAAGTCTTGCTTTTGAAAACTCAGCAACCCTGACTTAATATTAGACCTTATCCAAATCGTGCACTCCACCATTCTTCACATTTCAGAATATTAAAGGATATTGTATTTTTAGTATAATAGTGACAATTAATCTCCCTTTCAAAATATTTTACTAATTAACACATCTTGCTACAGAATGTGTCACATTGTTGTCTCTCTTCTCTCACACACATTTCCTTCTCCTCTAATTTTAATATATTTAATATGACAGTCTGCCCTGATCTTTGTTCTTTATGATGGGACTTGAAAATCACATATGTGGTTTTAAAACATGAACATATGCATGATCAGTTTTTATTGCCTCATGATATTCAATAAATATTTAATAATAATTTCTCAGTGTGCTGATGACCTCCAGGAGGGATTGGGTCAGACCATATTAGCCACTGTATGATAAAGAGGCAATCAGGCTCTCTGTACTTGGACTCAGACCAATAAAACACTTGTTTTCTTTCTTTGTTTCTCTTTTCTCCTTTCCTTCCTCCCTTCCTTTCCTTTCCTCTTTTTCTCTTTTCCCTCCCCTTTTTATCCCCGTCCTCCTCTTCCTCATTCTTCTTCATTATGGCTATTTACAAATGGTCTGAAATAGTTGGTACATACTCTTATTCTAAACATGTCTTTGATCATGATAAATGCTGCAGAGGCCATCTGAGTCCTAGAATCTAAACTAGTTTGTGAAAATTATTCATTACGCATTTAAAATGTATGCTATTGCCTCCTTAACATTGGAATTTCCATTTTCATTGTTCTTTAGGAAAAGTAAAGCTCAAGTATGGAGCTCTCACATCCCTGATATTCTAAAAAAGGGCTAACAGTTTACTCTCAAATCAATCTATAAACTTCATATTTAAAATAACAGAAGCATTTGAACAAGGAAGACAAAGAATTGTGATGGTTGCTTTTATGTGTCTACTTGACTGGGATACAAGGTACCAGGATTAACATTATTTCTGGGTGTGTCTGTGAGGGATGAGGTTAACATTTGAATCACAGGACTGAGTAAATCACATTACCCTTCTCAGTGTGGGTGAGTATCAGATATTTAAGACCAGAATAAAACTAAACGGTGGTGGAAGGAGACTGATTCAGCTGGAAACTGGTCTTGTGCCTTCAACTGAGACTTACACCATTGGCCCTCCAATTCTCAGAACTGAACATCAGTTTTCCTGAATGTCCAGCTTACAGACAGCAGATTGTGGGACTTCTCAGCCTCCATAATTGCATGAGCCAATTTCTTATAGTATATCATAATAATATCATATCAAAATTCCTTATAATACATTATAAGTACATATAGTGTATTTTTGTTCTGTTTCTCTGAAGAGCCCTAATATAAAGATTGTCTTTGTTTTTAAGAATAGTGTATCAGGGAACTCTTCTACTGGAAAGAGTAGAATCAAAACACTAAAAGAACAATTCAAAGACCATTACAGTAATGTTATCTATGACATAATAAAGACCAATGACTATGGCTATAGGTCAGAAAAGAAGATACAATTTTAGAGAGAGATTTATAAAATGTAATCAAAAAAATTATGGAAGGCAAATGGACATGTATAAGAAAGCACTATAAGAGAAAATTGTGAGAAGCATAAAAATGCAATGTTTAAGTCCTAGATCTTGAGAACGGAAAATAGGCATTGAGGATGATCATTGATGGTGATAGATAAGAAGGCAGAACAAGTTGAAATTAGGATGAACATTGGCAAGGTTAACAAAAATTGTGCGACATATTTATTACTTTACACATAAAGACATGAGGGCCAAAGAGTTTGTTTTGTTGCATTGTTTTGTTTTGTTTAAAACTGGCCTAAGATCATACAGCATGTAAAACTTAGATAACAGTGATCTAATAACTCAAAGCCTAGGGTCATTCTACTAATAAGCTGCATCAAATATTAAAGGTAAGACAACATCATCCTAAACATTTCAGGTCTGAAACTTGCTAAAATTTTGCTCTGATGATTACAGTGTGAGTATGGGATCACAAAACTTGCTTGGGAATCAGCTCACCAGTAGATCCAAAAGAAATTTTTAGAACTGTCGTATGCTATATAAAATAATGACATCTACCATTGAGTTATAGAGAAGGCAGAAAAACTATGGTGGCAAATAAATTAACTTCTCATGGAGAAGCCAAACATTTTTGTAGCAAAATGTATATATGTCCAACCATGAAACAAAACAAGATTAATTTCACAAAACAGTGGATTCCAAACATGTAGAAGACAACTTTCAATTGTATATACAACAGGAAAAAAAGATGTTAGACAAGGATCTTTTATGCCTTATTTATAGGCGAGGATAATGTTAATACAAAGACATTAAGCAATAGTCACATATTTAATCATAATAACTGTAAAGATAGTAAATAATATGCACATTGAGAGTTGGAGTATAAAGTATTTTCACTTACATCTTTATAATATCTTTCAAGGTATGACAAGCAGATTTGAGTTTTTCCCCACCATTTTATAAATATTAAAGAGAAACTAAAAAAGATAAAGTATATTTTTCTTGGATTATGCAACTATTGTGATCTCAGGACTTGTGGTTCCAACTGCTTTATGTTTAAGTTACAAACATATAGAAGTGTACAAATATTGGGGTGCCTGAGTGGCTCAGTTAAGTGTCCAACTTTGGTTCAGGTCATGATCTCACAGTTCGTGAGTTCGAGCCCCATGTTGGTTTCTGTGCTGACAGCTCAGAGCCTGGACCCTGCTTTGGATTTTGTGTCTCCTCTTTCTCAGCCCCTCCCCGCACCCCCCCCCGCCCCCGCTCACACTCGGTCTCTGTCTCTCTGTCAAAAATGAATAAACATTTAAAAGAAAATTTTTTTAAGTGCACAAATACCGAGACATTTCTAAAATGGCCACTTGGGTATAGAGTAATCTTTTGGACAAGTTTTTAGGTGTAACGCAAACACTAAAATATACAACCTTTGCTTACATTTGGATATTTTAATAAGACTTTCTGGATGGAGTTCAAGTCTATAATTTGATGTAACCTTTCCAGAAAGACCTTTATTTTCCATTTTAAAGTTCCTTTTTTCCCTTTGTTGACACTATACAAGTTTCTAAGTCTATTCCAAATCTTCATTCAATAAGTAAAAGATTATCCATGTCTCATCAAATGCATGCACTAAAGTAGTTGGTGTGGATCTGTGTTTGTGTGTTTGTAATTGGTGTACTCAGTATACCTTCTCCCAGCATTCTTTTGCTGAATCACTTGTTGCCCAAACTTTATCATCATCAATTGGTATTTATAACATGCTCAAAAGCTTATAAGGTGTGCTGAATTAAATTGTATAAAGACAAATGTTTTCTGAAGGACAATTCCAATTATTTTGTATATAAACACCCAACAACACACAAAAAATGCACGTGTACATGTTATTTTTTATTCTGTTATTGCTATTAATTTTTACTTACAGATCGAAAGGAGGCTGGCTATCAATATCCTCATCACTGAGAACTGTTGTTGATTATGTACCTACTTATGTGAAAATCAAATCCAGGTGTTGGAGCCTGTGACACATAAGGTACAAGCTTGAGCTAAGGAAGTGTCTACTTGAATTGGGCATACGTTCATTCTTACTGAATAACCAGTTATGGTTTCCTGTGTGAGAAAAATTGCCGGGAAGGATGTTTCAGGAAGTGTGTGTTTTGGGTCCTTAAATAGTAGAAGTAAGGGTAAAAAGGATGAATGGCCCATTTTAGTTAAAAGTATCTTCACTGCACAGTATTTCTCCTTTGAATACACAATATATATGGTTCATAATTGTTTTGCTTTGTTCTGAGACCATTAATATTAGTGTAAAACAAATAGAGGGGGAAGGATTACTGTTGTCTATCATTACCTATAAAACTAAATGTGTATTTTCTGGTGTTTACATTATACACTTGTTTACAACTTTTTATTTTTCATACTGTTAATTGTGCACAAGGAAACACAGAGCTCTTCACCCCAGATCATGCTGGTTTTGTTTAATTTATATACTTAATAAACTTTAGAGAAAGACAGTAGTTTTGGCATTTTCATAGCCTGACATCAGTATTCTAAAATTTATAACCAGACAGTTGCTATGCTTCACTTATATGCCATCTCTGTTCTCTTTCCCTCTGGAAATATTTACTGACCTCTTCTTTTATTCAAACATTCATTTTATATGTACTTTTGTACATAGAAAGTTTTATTGTTCGTAAGAAACTTCTAGAAAAAGTTCTGTTAAAAGTTCTTCTACTGTGACAACTGAATGTTCTCCTTTAAAAATGTTAAACTTACATGTTCATGGTTACATGGTCACTGGAACAGGGAAGTGAATAGCTTGTACAGGGCTAAAATGAAGAATTAATTTTGAGATATTATACTACCAATAAATGTGTCACACACTAGGAAACCTGGTTACCTATAGGAAAAAATACTAAAGTTTTACTACTGTTGCCATCTGCATCATGTATCATTTAAATTTTTGACTAATTCAGTCATCTCTACCCCATGAATTTTAATTAGCAACAAGGGATATCTTTTCCCTTGGGCAATGCAACATGTAGAAAACGGGTATTTGAACTTCTAAAAATAAAATATTGTCACATTGTTAGATCTTAATCTAGTTAGGTTCCCCTTCTCTTGTAGACTTTTCTGGTGGCAAACTTTAATGTTAAGATATGGTGTCAATTCAAATATATAGAACAGAGGAAGAAAAAAAATACCAAGATTTGTTTATAAATGCAAGACACTCTGCTAGCTGGAAATTTTAGGAAAAACAATAGCATTCGTACCTAACATTTATATACTTATTTCAATTAGCCAGGTAAGTGCTTTATATTTATTTACTCATTCACTTCCCACAATAATCCTCTGACATAGGTGTATTTTTACTTAGGTGTGTTAAACTATGCCATAGTAAGTTAATCACCAAATCTCAGATTCTCACACAAGAAGTGTTTATTTCTGTCTATATCCAAAGTGAATTCCAGGCTGGAAAGGAAGAAAAGTTTCAAGTGTATGACATAGTGATTCAACAATTCTATACATTACTCAGCATTGATCATGACAAGTGCACTTCTTAATCCCCATCACCTATTTCACCCATCCCCTACCTACCTCCCCTCTGGTAACCATCAGTTTGTTCTCTGTAGTTAAGAGTCTGGTTTTTTGTTTGTCTACTTTTTTTTCATTTGTTTTGTTTCTGAATTTCCACGTATGAGGGAAACCATATGGTATTATCTTTTTCTGATTTATTTCACTTAGCATTTTATACTAGATCCATGCCCATCTCTTTCTTACACCTTGTAAAAACAGGCAATTAGAACTAACACAAACTAATAACACTTTGTTTTCCAACATCCTCTCCTATAGCAATATGTTATTTAGTCACCAAAACTATCTCTTGTATCATTTCAAATGACAGTTTAACCAAATAATTTGGCACGGCGTAACAACGATCACCATGTTTTGAACCTCCATATTAGTTTCTTTGCTATCTGCTCCCAGCTGCTAAGGCAATAAATACCATTGTGTGTATGTTTTTGTTCAGGAAATACTTTACTTGTAATAATAACTTTGGTAGTATATAGTAACACAGATGGTGTTTCAACTGTTCCGATCTCCTAACAAACACCTAAGATTCTATTAGTCTCCTGGTCTGGAACCTTTCGTTGACCACTCTTGAAATCCTGGTGACCTCTTTGTTTCATCATCATACTGTTTCTTTTCTTACTCTACATCCTTTTGTAGCCATACATGAATTATGTATGCAAATCATCCCATTTGCAGATAAAAAAAAAAAAGGCACAGTGTTGTTCAGTTACTAGCCGAAAGTCACACACCAATCAAGAGATACTCTCCATAGCAGATGGTCATAATTGCAACACTATTAATCAATTTAATTTTTACAACTATGGTCTTAGGTGCTTTTTATTTTAGATGTTGTTATTTTAGAGATAACAATTCTTAGTTCCAGCTAAGCATCAAAGACAGAATTTACATCTAAGTTTGTAGATTATTTGACTCCCTATTTGATCTCTCAACATTAGCATTTCCCAAATTGGAATCAGAATGTATATTTTCCTTCCTAAAACCTGCTGTTCCCTGTGTATTCTCTGGTCAGATTAATGACACCATCATCCACAGAGTTGGTAAATCACAAAATAGTTCACTCTTTCTTTTCTGAAATTCCTCTTACTCAATTGGTCACACATTCAAAAGGGCTCTGGAATCTATACTCACCCTGAAGCTTCTATTTTGTCTCCCTCTTTTCTGGTTTAGAACCTTATCTCCTATTTCTCTTGGACTATGGCAGGGGCATCCCACTAGCTTACTTGTTTATAGTCTCTTGTCTGGAACTTATATTTTTGAAATAAAAATTTGGTATATTATTCCCCTTTGTAAAAAAGCCTTTGATTAATGAAGTAGTAGAAAGAGAAATCACAAAAACAATTCCATTTACAATTGCACAAAAAATAATAAAACACCTAGTAATAAACTTAACCAAGGAAGTGAAAGACTGTACTCTAAAAACTATAAAACACTAATTAAAGGAATTGAAGATGACAAAAACAAATTGGAATATGTTCCATGTTCATGAATTAGAAGAATCAATATTGTTAAAATGGCCATATTTCCCAAAGCAGTCTCCAGATTTAATGCAATTCCCATCAAAATACTAACAACATTTTTCATAAAATTAGAACCAATAATCCTAAAATTTGTATGGAACCACGAGATCCTGAATAGCCAAAGCAATCTTGAAAAAGAAGAGCAAAACTAGAGGTATCACAATCCCAGATTTCGAGACAAAGCTGTAGTAATCAAAGCAGTATGGTACTAGCACAAAAATAGACCCATGAATCAATGGAACAAATTAGAAAATCTAGAAATAAACCCACACTTATATGGTCAATTAATGTACAACAAAGAAGCCAAGAATATGCAATGGAGAAAGGACAGTCTCTTCAA
This sequence comes from Lynx rufus, assembly GCF_022079265.1. Taxonomy (NCBI): domain Eukaryota; kingdom Metazoa; phylum Chordata; class Mammalia; order Carnivora; family Felidae; genus Lynx; species Lynx rufus. The sequence continues at coordinate 31,413,312 of NW_025814823.1, read as the reverse complement.
CAATGGTGCTAGGAAAACTGGATAGCTACATGCAAAAGAATAAAACTGGACCACTTTCTTACGCCATCCACAAAAATAAACTCAACAGATAAAAGACCTAAATGGGAGACCTGAACCATAAAACTTCTAGAAGAAAACATAAACAGTAATTTCTTTGATATTGGCTGTAGAAAAAAATTTTTTGAGATATCTCTCCTCAGGCAAAGGAGACAAAAGCAAAAATAAATTTCTGGGACTACATCAAAATAAAAGTTTTGCACAGTGGAGAAAACCATTGAAAAAACAAAAAGGCAACCTACTAAATGAGAAAAGATATTTGCAAATGATATAGCCAATAAAGAATAAATATCCAAAATGTAAAATGAATTTATACAACTCAACACTAAAAACACAAATAGTCTGATTACAAATGGGACATGGCCTGAACAGACACTTTTTCCAAAGAAGACATACAGATGGCCAACAAAAACGTGAAAAGATTCTCACCATCACTCATCAGGACAATGCAAATTTAAATCACAATATATCACTTTACACCTGTCAGAATGGCTTGAACCCAAACATAAGAAATAACAAGTGTTGGTGAGGATGTGGAGGAAAAGGAACCCTCATGTCTTGTGGCAGGGATGCAAATTGGTGCAGCCACTGTGGAAAACAGTATAGAGGTTCCTCAAAAAGTTAAAAATAGAATTACAATATGATCCATGATTCTAGTAGTGGGTATTTACCCAAAGAAAACATACTAATTTGAAAAGATATAGGCACCTCTATGTTTACTGCAGAATTATTTACAAAGCCAAGATATGGAAGCAAACCAAGAAGAAGTGGTACACACACACACACACACACACACACACACACACACACAGAGGAATATTATTCGGCCATATAAAACAATGAAATCTTGACATCTGCAACAATATAAAGGGCATAGAGAATATAATACTAAGTGAAATAAGTCAGTCAGAAAGACAAATATCATATGATTTCACTCATATGTGGAATTTAAGAACCAAAACAAACTAACAAAGAACAAACAAACAAAAAACAGACTCTGAAATACAAAGAACAAACTGATGGTTGCAGGAGGGAAGGTGGATGGGGGATGGGCAAATAGATAAAAGGGATTAAGAGTATATTTATGTTGAACACTGAGACATGTGTAGAATTGTTGAATCATTGTATTGTACACCTAACCTAATATAGCACTGTATTTTAATTATACATTAATAATAATAATAATAAATCATTGATAGTCTCTTACTTCTTTTTACTATAGAATAAACTGTAAATTTCAGTTAATGGGAGTGTATAGTCACCCTCAACTGAGGTGGGGAAGGCTATTATCGGAACAGGTTTCATGAGGAAATATCAGTTTAGAACATAAAGCATTTGCATTGGACATCACAATGGAGCTGTCAAGTCAGCATTTGGATATATTAGTCATTATGATATAGATTTTATTGGAATCTGGGTAAACAAAATTACACCACCAAGGGAATGGGCACTGAGAAGGAATGACTACTGTGGTAGGAAGAAAACCAAGAGGGAGTGGCACACTGGAAGACAAGGGGAGCAAGTGTATCAAAGAAGAGGGATTAGTGGGGTGCCTGGGTGGCTCAGTTGCTTAAGCATCTGACTTCAGCTCAGGTCATGATCTCGCAGTTTGTGAGTTCAAGGCGTGTGTCGGGGTCCGTACTGATGGCTCAGAGCCTCAAGCCGGCTTCGGATTCTGTCTCCCTTTCTCTCTGCTCTTCCCCTACTCTTGCTGTGTCTCTATCAAAAATAAATAGGCATTTAAAAAATTAAAAAAAAAAGAGAAGAGCTCAGCAAGCTTTCAAATACTGTTGGTAGCTAAAGTAATATATGATATGTAATATGAATGTTATAATATAATATACAATATATATTATACCCTAAATATGTATGTATTCAGAATTGAAGCTTGAATTTACAAAGTGCCTGGAATAGAAGTTTTGGCACATTGAGAAGTTCCAAAGCTTGATTGATGTGGACATCAAAGGAAATTAGAGGAAGTAGAGGTGGGGAGTATAAACCCTTTTTTTTTTTTTTTTTTAGAGGTGGTGGGGAGAGGCACAGAGATAGAATCCCAAGCATAATCCACACTCAGTGCAGAGCCCGATGCAGGGCTTGATCCCATGACCCCGGGATTGTGACCTGAGTCAAAATCAACAGTCTGATGTTGTTCAGCCCAGTGAACCACCTAGGCCCTCCTAAACACCTATTTTGAAGTGGAATTTCAATGCCAAAAAGAGAACAAAGAAATATATTTCATTAGGACTCCAGGAAGACTGAGACTTCAGAAGTCAATGCTGAAGTATCAAGCACTTTGGCAAGTCAGGGTGTGAGATTTTGCAACAGGATTTAAGGACTTACCCAAATCCAGTGTCACTTACATCACCCTATAAGTAGCCACATATTTAAGCTCCTCTTTTAAAAAAAAAATTTTTAACATTTTCTTATTTCTGAGAAAGAGAGAGACAGAGACAGAGCATGAGTCAGGGAAGGGCAGAGAAAGAGGGAAACATAGAATCAGAAACAGGCTCCAGGCTCTGAGCTGTCAGCACAGAACCCAAAGAGGGGCTGGAACCCATGAACTGTGAGATCACAACCTGAGCCAAAGTCGGACGCTTAACCAACTGAGCCACCCAGGTACTCCTAATCTCTTAAAGATGTTTCTGCATCTGTAAACAAGCACCAGAGGCAGGGTGGTCACATGTCACTCATAAAACAAAGTCTTCAAATGTTGTCTGAAACCACCAAACACAGAAAACCTATCTCCAGCAACGTGCAAACAGTAGGAACTTGTTGTTGACACTGATTATAAGGATGATGATTTTGTGGCTTTTTAAATTCACATCTCTATGCAGATAGCAATCACCTTGAAAGACTGATTGCTAATGTTCAAATTGCCTTTTGTGCAAAGCTGACAAATTTTAGACCAAATTGCTGTTGGCTATGTTTTCAGAAAGGTAGATCTTAATAATGACATTTAATTTTTCTTTTTTGAACAAATGAATGAGTTTCAAGACTGTTTCTACAAAGACAGAGCACCATATAAATTCCACATGAAAGCAAGCCCTAATTTAAAAAATAATACCCTAATGATGCCTAATTACTTCCTTGAGAATAAGCAGCAACCTAATTAGTCACCTTTATCTTCATATGCACCTGGAATTGCTATTGTGAATAAAGCATACAAAGCACAGTCCATTTTAAAAACAATACTCTGCTGTAAAGGAAACTGAGAAGGTTGGGTTAGGTGGGCAAGGTAATTTATGACAAATCATTAAATTTCTAATGGTATTTGATCCATTTTTTTTAGGGAATTGATAAAATAATTACCAGAGTTTGGAAAACTCTCCACTGCAAGTTACATAGAATTATTTAAAAGCTACACATAAAGCATTTCCTATAAAGCTAGATAACATGCAGTTTAAGGAGACGGCGTGTCTGTATGTGTCAGACATTTCTCTGCCATAGCAAATGGCAACTATTAACTCCAAACTTTGAGATTTTATCCAGAAGAACTTGGAAATCTCTTCTCAGTTAGATAATGTCTTCTCAGAAATGGGCTGTGGACAGGATAGATTAACCAAGCTGACAACCACTCAAATGAGTTTCTGGAGGTGAGCCTTTGCAGACAGAAAGGAAAATAAAAGTTTCCATGTCTTCACCACTGCTAAAGTGAATGGCTCCAAAATCAGTTTGTACCATCTTCTATAAAATTCAAAGTGAGAAAGGCAAGTCATAGTCTCTCCTTGGTCACTGCACAAGAGCTGGTCCTCATCTGTATTATTAACACTGTAAATCTTTAGAAATATTCAAAGTGGTCATTCTACCCAAGTGGACACAATCCTACTTCATGGTAAATTGTAAATAAATTACCATGGGAGGTAGAAATCAATCTTTTTGATTACTGTTGAGTATTTCTAAGCAGTTATCTTTTATATTCCTGGCCTTTTCTGAGCAGTTACTTTTAGATACTTTATCAATTGCTTTGTAGCAGCTTACCACAGATTTAGCAATTTAAAAGCAACATGCATTTACTAACAAACAGTGGCTGGCTGTCAGGAGTCTGGGAATTGCCTGGCCAATTCCCACCCTTAGGGTCTCACAGGCTATATAGCCAAAGTCATCCAAGGCTGGGTTCTCATCTGCAGGCTCCACTAGGAAAGGATCTGCTCATAAGCAAATTCTGGTTGTTGGGCAGAATTTATTTCCTTTTCGCTGCAGGACTGATAGCATTACTTTTGCTGGCTGCAAGCTGGAGAGCACCCTTAGCTCCTGGAGTCTGTCCAGAATTTCTAGAGACCACCTGCAGTTCCTCGCCATGTGGAAGTTCTGAGCCTGACCACAAACTTCATTAAGCCAACAAGGAGAGTCTCTAGACAAGTGGGCTAGCAAGACACAGTCTTGTATAAAATGACATGATCACAGGAGTGACCTTCTATCATCCTAGCTATGTTAACTTAGAAGCATGTCACAGGTCCTCACTCACATGAGGAGAGGGGCATAAACAAGGCCATGAAGACCAGGTGGCAAGGATCTTGAGAGGGACCTGCTAGAAACTGTCCAACCTTGTCACCTGTTTATCATGGGGCTTTGTTTCTTCTGTTCCAGCAAACAGATTTTTGTAAACTCTTAACTACATCCACGGAATTGAGACTTTTATTCAGGAGGTTTCTTTTCTTTCTTTGATTTTTTTCATGTATGTATGTATGTATATATATAGAGAGAAAATGAGTGTGCACATGATCAAGCAGGGAGGGGCAGAAAAATAGGGAAAGAAAGAGAGAGAGAGAGAGAGAGAGAGAGAGAGAGACTGAGAATCCCAAGCAGGTCTGCACCATCAATGTAGATCTCAACTTGGGGCTCAATCCCACAAACCACGAGATCATGACCTGAGCTGAAATCAAGAGTGGAATACTTAACCAACTGAGCCATCCAGGTGCCCCTAAGAAGATTTATTTAATAAGTCTGCATACCTAAATTCTCAGTTTTCCATGATGACTATTATGTGCCATTGTCTTCCAATCTCCTACCTTTCCCACAAGAACCAAGAGCATGTTGTTAATTCAAAAAAAAGACACTACATCATTTTGTAGGTTCCTAACAGCCCCATATAGTATAATCAGACTGTTCTTTTTCCTTATTTTCCTTACAGTGCAACCTCTCCTAACTGCATTTCTTTAGGCTACTAAATTTCACCTTCCCTTTAGTAACTGGAAAAAGAATATCTTTTTTAAATTTGATTCTTGGAATGGATCAGCTATCTAAGAAAAAGCTTTATCACAAAGAATTTACCCCAACCCCCTGGATTCCTCTCCTCTTTTATTTTCAACTAGTAAATTCGGGTTTCAAGATAATTTGATGTTTACATTTTTATACCTGCCACTGTACCTGACATCTAGGGATGTCCTGCTTTAAAAAAAAAATCTTCTCTTCTCTCCAAATAAACCACAAATAACTGAAAAATTATTTGGTAAACTATAGCCTTAAAAACATACAAAATGCTATTATTTTCTGGATTTTCTGATTATTAAGAAGATTATTTTGATACCCAGGACAAAGTATATCAGTATATAACTTCAATTTCTATGGTGATCACTTAAAGCAGGAACTGCTTACTGTTGTATTCCTAGATATTTATCTTCAGGCCACATTCTATGCCTCTAAGCACTTCATTCTGAAAAACCTATTCATCCAGTCTTCTCAGAGAAAAAGGTTTTTTTCTGTCTTTGTTCACAACATGAACCTTTGATGGGACACCTGGGTGGCTCAGTTGTTTGAGCAACTGACTCAATTTTGGATTGGGTCCTGGTCCCAGGGTCATGGGATCGAGGCTCATGCCAGGCTCTGCAGGAAGCATGGAGCCTGCTTAGATTTCTCTCTCTCTCTCTCTCTCTCTCTCTCTCTCTCTCTCTCTCTCTCCTCCCTCTGTTTTTCCCCCATTCATGTTCATTCTGTCTCTCTCTATAAACAAACAAAAACCACGTACCTTTGGGTCTTCAACAATTTGACACTGACGTCAGACTCACTGCCATTGACATTCTTCTCCTCCCTCCCCTTCCCGCCTTTGCATGTTCTCTAAGCACCTATTGGATATACCTGAAGTATTCATTTCCTGATTTGAAAAGCTGATTTTAGTCCTTCATATCATTTCTTCTCACACTGATTTTCTAATATAATAGCTAGGGGATATTTCTCTAATAATTATATAATTCTCATCATGGGTTTCATCTTTATCAAGAGACTCTCTATGTAACACCAATATCCTTAAATAATTGCAAGCAGAGTCTTCTTTTCCAAAGCTTAGTCTTTCTGTATATAACAATATATTTTTTAAAAGATTGTTATATATTTAGCTTATGTGTGAAATAGCTCAAACTCTATTTGCAGAACACATACAATTACCACATCCACAGTTCACTGTAAAATCAAATTCATCAGCTCTCTTCCCTATACTTTAATTTCCCTATGGCATATGACACACAAACCTACATGCTTCAACTCAGAGTGACTGAGTTGAAAACCCACACTTTGGTATCCTTCTCTCTATTGTTCTAATAGTCACTGACCTCAACAAGTAGACCAGTTTCCCTGGTTGTCATGCGCTCTCTCCTAAGGAACTCTACTGGCACTCTGAAACTTATCTTTAGTCCTTATACTTTGGTCATATTCCCAGGCCCTGTATGTCCTGTATTTGGTATGACATTGGTTCATGGTCCCAGATTTGGCTGACTTCTACTTTTAGTAACTAGTAATTCTTCCATTAAAAATGCATAAATTAGGGGGGGGGTTTATGGGTGAAATTGGTGATGGGGATTAAGGAGTGCACTCACCCTGTTGAACACTGGATGATGTATGGCATTGTTAAATCACTATATTGTACACCTGAAGCTAGTATAACACTGTTAACTATACTGCATTTAAAGTAAAATTTTTAAAAATGTGCAAATTATGTGAAAACTCGGCCATGGCTTCCAGGTTGCATAATTTCATGGCATGTATATACTATGAGAATTAGTCCCCATGAAATTATGCAACAAGGTGCTCTGCCTGAGCAGTATCTAGAATATAGCTACGTGTAAACAGAAACTTTAACAAATTATTTTCTTTTGCATATATTCTGGCTCTACGAACTAGCCCATCTTTTCCAATTATCTACTTAGTCATCCTTTCAATTGAACCAGGAAGGTTAAATCTCAATTAATATTTCTGTCCATAGAATAAGAACTATTAATTAATTAATATAAAAGGTAATCTAGCTATAAATTATTAAATAAAGTTAAGAGTGTTGAGAGTTGTTTATTTGTAGAATCTGGATGCATACATGGTAACAGAACATGTTAACTCTAAGCCATTACTACTTGTAAATATGTATATATATATTCACATATATATATAATTTCATATCTTTCTTAGTCTCACAAACACATAGGATGCCACATCTAAAATTGCTGGACTCCATTAACCTTATTTCTGAAACTAATAGCTCTTCAAAGAGAGGAAAAAAAAGTTGGCTACTATGTGAATCTTGGCTAGTATCTGGTCCCCATGGAAACAGAGATGTGTATCCTGATATCAAGATCTAACATGCGACAGATCTACAGAGCATTTTAGTTTGTGTTAAGACAAAAAAAAAAAAAAAAGACACTCTCAGTCCTGAAAAGATGCCATAAAAATGTCTAATCTGTGCTGGTAGGATTTTGCATTTCATTTATCAGCCTTTCCATTTGGGTTTATACCCTCCTGTGAACCAAGGGACAGTGTGTCTTCTACTGAACTGTAGTATGTACTGTCCAAAAATCATGATGCTGATACATTTTAGCATGCTTTGATAAATAATTGTAAACATGTGATTTCCAGATATTTTGAACAACATTTCTCTAATTAATTTTGCTCCAAATTAATAGAAGAAAAGGGTAGTCAGTTCCAGAATGTGAGATTAACACCAGGAACCTAGTCTCTACTCTCCTCACATGTTTTTTGAGTTGAGGCACATTCACTTTCCGTTTCCATGAGGAAGTTCTTCTATGAGGAACAATTTATCCCCTTTTTCTTATGTGGCCAAGGAAGAGCTAACTACCACATCTGGAAAAGAGTAACTTAAAGATTAAAGGTGACTTCCACCCTGTTCACTGATCTTAAGGCATTAGCTGCTCTCAGGGAGCACACATTCTCCCCAGCCTCTCCACGCTGTAAGTTATGCAAAGGCCTATCTTACAACACTGTCCAAGAAGTTCAAAGGAAGCGAGAGTGATGAGGTACCTGGGTGGTTCAGTCGGCTGAGTGTCCGACTTCAGCTCAGGTCATGATCTCATGATTTGTGAGTTCCAGCCACATGTTGGGCTCCTTGCTGTCAGCACAGAGCTGGTTTTGAGACTTCTCCCCTCTCTCTCTGCCCCTTCCCTGCTCGCGCTTTCTCCCTCTCAAAAGTAATAAATAAACATTAAAAAAAAGTGAGGGAGAGTGAAATGATAAGGATAGGCCTTCTGTCATCTTCTGGACTTTAAAGTGAGTATTTTTAGCATTTTATAATTAAATACTTAGGTCTTTGGTGGATATGTACTTTGTAAGCAATTCCTTTCTATTTATACCTTGTCAGGAGGTATTTTTAGTAATAAAATAATGTTGAATTTTATTAAATGATTTTTTGCCTCTAATGAGATCATCCATCTTTTTTCATTTTTCAAAGTAAGCTTATATTAAACTGCATTCATAGATTTTTTTTTATTGTCCTTAATTTAAAACCTACATCGTGTACTTGGAATAATCCCAAGTGTGGCATAATTTTTTTTTTTTTTGGTTTTGCAATGTCAGTTTACATTATTTTAAGAACTTTCCAATTTATATTTGTATGATTGGTCCTTTTTTCCCCGTATGCTTTGTTGTTTAAAATGACATGTTCTCCATGGGGGAGGGGAAGGAAAAAAAAAAGGACGTTAGAGTGGGAGAGAGCCAAAGCATAAGAGACTGTTAAAAACTGAGAACAAACTGAGGGTTGATGGGGGGTGGGAGGGAGGGGCGGGTGGGTGATGGGTATTGAGGAGGGCACCTTTTGGGATGAGCACTGGGTGTTGTATGGAAACCAAGTTGTCAATAAACTTCATATAAAAAAAAAAATAATAAATAAATAAATAAATAAAATGACATGTTCCTCTAAAGTATATTGGAAATAACCCATAAATGTAAATCTGAACCAAAATGTATCCTATGTAAAATTATAAACTAATGATTCAATTACTTTAATGGATTTCAAATATTTTGTGGTTTCTGTTTCTTCTTGAATCAACACTGTAACTGTAAATTGTTCTCATATTTGTTCTGTATCCTACAGGTTTTTCAGGTTTCCTTTTTCCTCCCTCCCACCCCAAATATGGTCCACATATCCTTCAACTAACATTTTACTTTCTGCTGCAACTATAATTCTATCCCATTTTATCTTAATATTTTTTATTTACACCTGTATATATTTTCATTAAATATATTTGTCCTGTGTTTTGTCAATTTTATTAGTATTTTCAAGAAAGCAATTTTGAGTTGTTAATTCTATTATTATATTTTTGTGTATTAGATTATTAACATTTATTCTTATATATTGTTACTCTTATTCTTCTTTCCTTTCTTTTGTTTCTGCTCTTTTCTTTCTCATTTCTTAATTGGAGTGCTTAGTTCATTTACATTCATTTTTCTATTATTAATGGAACATTTAAAGCTATATATTCCCCTCTTATTTCTGCTTTAGCTTTGTCCTAAATATTTGATAAGTTGTTTCTTATTATTCACTTCTACATATGCTGTATTTCTCATTAAGATGTATTCTTAGATGTAAGATATATATAGTGTCTATTGGTTGTAAATTTGACTTACTATGTCTTATCGGTGAATGAGGCCTTTTATCAATACATGATCATTCTTTTTCTCTCGTTTTAATTTATACCTTAGCATTTATTTCTTCTCTTGATATTGTTACATCATTTTGTTTTTGTTTATATTTGCCTAACATATTTTTTTCATGAATTTACTTTCAAAAATTTTTTTGTTATTATGTTAAATGTATTTTACTTATAAATATTTTAAAATTTGGATAATTTTTGATCAAGTAAAAAGCTTTGACTCTGGAAAGATTGTGGTTTTCACTGATGTGACTACTGATATATTCAGACTAAATTTTACCTTTCCTTTATGCTTCTCAGCATTTGTGTGTGTGTGTGTGTGGTCACTATCATTCTTCTTTTTTTTAAATTTTTTTTTCAACGTTTATTTATTTTTGGGACAGAGAGAGACAGAGCATGAACGGGGGAGGGGCAGAGAGAGAGGGAGACACAGAATCGGAAACAGGCTCCAGGCTCTCAGCCATCAGCCCAGAGCCTGACGCGGGGCTCGAACTCACGGACCGCGAGATCGTGACCTGGCTGAAGTCGGACGCTTAACCGACTGCGCCACCCAGGCGCCCCTCATTCTTCTTTTTAAAACAGAATTTACTTAGTATATCATTTTTGGTTGGTAATTATTTTATCATATTATTTTGAAGATATTATTCTACTGTGTGAGACTTTTTTAGTTTTCTTACACATTCTTCTTTCAGTATAATTCCTTGACAGTAATGTCATTACTTCTAAGAATCTCCCTTTATCATTATTGCTTTAAGATGTCATAGGCTGTGATTGAAATTCACTGTGATATCTGAGGATCCATGTATTTCTTCCCTCTGTTCTTATATCTAAAAGTTACATATTTTTTTTTCCTATTTGGATGGCCCCTTTATTCTCTGGTTACCTTCTTCAAGTTTTGCCATCATCGTTCGTAACTTTAAGTCTATTAATATATTAGTTTATATCTTCTATTTAATATTTACTAATTATGTGGGTTTTGAGCATCTGATTCCCCGGTTTGTTTATTCTGCTGGCTCGCTGTATCTTGTAGAGTGAGGATTATTTTCTGCATGTCTTTCTCATAATTGTTTACTATGAAGTTATATCTTGGTGTTTTATCTATAAAACTTTTATAAAATCTAGTTCTAAAGTGTATTCTACCAGAGAGGATCAATATTTTGAATCTTTTAGATATTCAAAGATACCATCAAACTAAACGACTTTTATTTTTTCTTATGATGGTATGTGGCAAACATGGAATGAAAATTTCCAACTTCAGATGAATGCATATGGTTAGAAATTTTTGGAGATGCTCTCCCTCCTTTTCCCTCTCCAGGGCCAAGCTTGAGAAAGTCAAGTAGCCCTCCATCCCCTCCTTTGACTTTATGGAGAGCTTATCAAACCAGATTTTGCATCCTGCTTCTTACTCAGGCTTCATATCCTCTCACTGTGGTCCATTTAAATACAGCATCTGAGACACAAGACATTCCCAGAGGCCTCTGAGGACACCAGAGCTTCAGTGCTTGTCTTCTTTCTGCATTCTTGCTTGATTTTTTTCCCCTTACGTCCAACAACTTTAATTTTCCCCCCAAGTCAACTATACATTTAGTTTTTATTTTATATTTTTTATCCAGAACTTTATGTATCCTATAACTGGGGAGTTTGATTGGACAATAATTTGCCCAATTACTAGCAAGGAACTACTCAATAATATTTAGTTTTATTTTTTTTTTATATGAAGTTTATTGACAAATTGGTTTCCATACAACACCCAGTGCTCATCCCAAAAGGTGCCCTCCTCAATACCCATCACCCACCCGCCCCTCCCTCCCACCCCCCATCAACCCTCAGTTTGTTCTCAGTTTTTAACAGTCTCTTATGCTTTGGCTCTCTCCCACTCTAACGTCCTTTTTTTTTTTTTTTTTTTTTTCCTTCCCCTCCCCCATGGGTTCCTGTTAAGTTTCTCAGGATCCACATAAGAGTGAAACCATATGGTATCTGTCTTTCTCTGTATGGCTTATTTCACTTAGCATCACACTCTCCAGTTCCATCCACGTTGCTACAAAAGGCCAGATTTCATTTTTTCTCATTGCCACGTAGTATTCCATTGTGTATATAAACCACAATTTCTTTATCCATTCATCAGTTGATGGACATTTAGGCTCTTTCCATAATTTGGCTATTGTTGAGAGTGCTGCTATGAACATTGGGGTACAAGTGCCCCTATGCATCAGTACTCCTGTATCCCTTGCATAAATTCCTAGCAGTGCTATTGCTGGGTCATAGGGTAGGTCTATTTTTAATTTTCTGAGGAACCTCCACACTGCTTTCCAGAGCGGCTGCACCAATTTGCATTCCCACCAACAGTGCAAGAGGGTTCCCGTTTCTCCACATCCTCTCCAGCATCTATAGTCTCCTGATTTGTTCATTTTGGCCACTCTGACTGGCGTGAGGTGATACCTGAGTGTGGTTTTGATTTGTGTTTCCCTGATAAGAAGCGACGCTGAACATCTTTTCATGTGCCTGTTGGCCATCTGGATGTCTTCTTTAGAGAAGTGTCTATTCATGTTTTCTGCCCATTTCTTCAGAAAATATTTAGTTTTAAAATAGATGAATAAATTTTTTCTCTACAAATCTTATGTGTAGGCTCTCTAGGTCAATTTTGTGCAGAACTTAAGGTAATTAAGAAAATCTGCATGAATTATCATCATAATCGTTGTTTTAATGATATGGAATTGCCCTTTTTGGGTTCATAAGGAGTTGAGTATTAGCATTTTAATATGGTTGAATTTAAATATACATTATATATATATTTAAATGCAGTAGAATTAAATCGGTTGGGTTAAGAGAGTGCTAAAATAATAACTATTGTTGTTATACACTGCAATATATTAAAAATTACACAAATATATTAATGTGATCTAAGCACACCACATATTTGTTTCAACTTTTTTTTCCCCTCGTGCCTCTCCCTTTCAACATTGCTACTGCAAGAGTCCTATGTTGAACACTTCTAGGCATGCCTCCATATTTTTCTCTGTGCTCACAGAATCATAAACAAATATATATATATATATATAATATATAAATACATATATATAAACATATGTATACATATATATATAATTTTCTACATTTTATTATTTAATACTTCACAAATATATATGTGTCTATGCAAGTCACCAAGATAGTTTCAGTTCTTTATTGTGGCAGCCTAATTTTTCATAGCATTAAAATAACATGTTCAATTACTATATTAATCATGACATTTCTTGATAAGATGTCATGTTCTAGCAAAATTTCGTTTAAGACAGCCACCATTATATCCTGATTTAAGAGAGATGAGGGTAAATAAGTATTTGGATAACCCAAAATACAGTTATCTAAGCTATTTGTCAATATCTGAATTTTTGAAGATAAAAGTCCCATTACTTATTGCCATTTATAAAGTTTAGCTAGACATGGAAGAAACCTAAGTGTTTATCAACAGATAAATTGATAAAGCTGTGACACACTCAAACACACACACACACACACACACACACACACACACACTGGAATATTTAGTCTTAAAAAAGAAGGAAATCCCACCATTTGTGAAGACATGGATGGACCTTGACGGCTTTATGCTAAGTGACATAAGTCAAACAGAGAAAGATAAATACTGTATGATCCTGTATGCTCTCACTTATATGTGAAATCAAAAAAAAAAAAACAAAAAAAAACCCAAAAAACAAAAAATCCACCTCAGAAAAGATGATCAGATTTACGGTTATCACAGGCAAAAGGTGGGTGGAGAGTGACTTGGATAAAGGTGGTCAAAATGTACAAACTTACACCTGTAAAATAAATAAGTACTGGGGCGCCTGGGTGGCTCAGTCGTTAAGCGTCCGACTTCAGCTCAGGTCACGATCTCGCGGTCCGTGAGTTCAAGCCCCGCGTCGGGCTCTGGGCTGATGGCTCAGAGCCTGGAGCCTGTTTCTGATTCTGTGTCTCCCTCTCTCTCTGCCCCTCCCCCGTTCATGCTCTGTCTCTCTCTGTCTCAAAAATAAATTAAAAAAAAAAAGTTAAAAAAAATAAATAAGTACTAAGGATATAATGTACAACATGATGACTATACTTAACACTGCTATATGGTATAGTTAAAAGTTGTTAAGAGAGTAGAACCTGAGTTTTCATCACAAGAAAAAAACTTTTCTATTTTTTTCTCTCTCTTCCTTCCTTCCTTCCTCTCTCTCTCTCTTTCTTTTTTTTCCTACATTATAATGTATTTTAACTAAACCTATTCTGGCAATAATTTCACAATATGAGTCAAATCATTATACTGTACATGTTAAACTAATACAGTTTTGTATATTTTTATATTTCAATAAAACTGGAAAAAATAAAAGTAAAAAAATAGCCAAAAGCTTGGCTCATGATTATGTCTTCTACAGCTTCTTAGGCAAGAAGAGCCAGCTTACTCTGCATTTTTCTAATCAAAGATTACTTAGATTTATGATTGCTTGATATTGCTACTTAGGGGATTTTCAACATCAGACAGTTCAGACAGTTCCAAAATTGTTTGAACAAGGAAATATATATATATATATATATTCTATTGTTAAATCATAGTATATGTATTCTTTAGGGTTTAATCTTTGTAAGGTTGGAATGTGTTTTATCTCCGTGGCAATCTCCTAATTGGCATACAGTACAAAAATTAGAATTTCGTGTGTGATTTAAAAATCTGTTAGCAGCTTTATTGAAGTATAATTGACACGCAATTAATTACACATGCTTAAAGTGTGTAATTATGTCAAAATTTTGACATATGTATGCACTTGTAAAACACAACATAACCAAAATAGTGAATATATTCTTCACACCCCCAGATTTTTTAATAATCCTGATGTAATCCCTCTATTCTTCTCTTTTGACCCACTCACTTCTCTCCCCCCAGGCAACCACTGATTTACTTTGGATCACTATAGATTAATATACATATGATGGATTTTTTAAATAAATGTTAAAGTATGTACTTTTTGTCTACTTTCTTTCACTTAGCATAATGATTTTGAGGTTCATCTATGTTGTTGCATTCATCAACAATTCATTCCCTTTTACAAATGAGTAGTATTTCATTGTATAGATATATCACAGTGTACTCACCCGTTTACTTCCTCATGGACATTTGGATTGTTTCCAGCTTTGGTGATATTGCAAGTAAAACAGCTATAAATCTTTGCATATGTGTCTTGATATGAATATAACTTTTCATTTGTCTTATATAAATACTTAGAACTGGAATGGCAAGTCATTATGGTCAAGTATTTCCACTGGCGATTTACAAAAATTTAGACGTTGAACAACATGCTCACCAGTATTTAGCATGGTCAATGTTTTTACTTTGGCCATTCTAATAGGTGTGTGTAACCACACTATGGTTTTGACTGGCATTTCTCTGATGATTAATCATGCTGAACTTTTTTATGTCTTCATTTGAGAAAGGAAATGTCACCTTTGGTGAAGTGTCTAAGAAACTTTGGCTTATTTTTTTATTAGGTTGTTTGCTTTCTTAATATTGAGTTTTAAGAGTATCATATATATTCTAGATATAAATATTTTATCAGATATAAAATTTGCAAATATTTTTTCTCTGTCATGGTTTGTCTCTTCCTATTAGTCTTTGCTAATTTTGATGAGATCAAACTAATGGATTTTTGTCTTTTATGGGTTTTGTTTTTGGTTCATCTAAGAAATTTTTTCATTAACAAAGTCAAAAAAATTTTTTCCTCCTAAGTTTTCTTGTAGAAGTTTTAGTTTTATGAAACATATTTAAGCTTAAGATCAATTTTGAATTAATTTTTGCATATGGAGCAAGGCATGTGTAGTTCATTTTGTGCACATAGAAAGCCAATTGTTCCAGCAAAATGTGTTGAAATAACTTAGTTTCTCCACTGAATTGCCTTTGCATCTTTGCTAAAAATCAATTGAATATATACAAGTGGGACTTATCTGGGCTCTCTATTCCATTGATCTTTTCTCTATCTTGACATGAATATGATACAGGCATGATTATTTCAGCTTTATAAAAAGTCTTAATGCTAGCTAATGTGAGTCTTTCAACTTTGTTCTTATTTTTTCAAAGTTGTTTTTATTATTCTTGGTATTCTGCATTTATATATGAATTTTGGAATCATCTTGTCAATTTCTAACAATGCAGAACCTGCTAAGATTTTGATAAGGATCACGTAGAATTCTTATAGATCTATTTTGGGACAATTGTCATCTTAGCAATATCGAACCTCCAATTCCTAAAACCAATATAACTATTTATTTTCAGGTCTTTAATGCTTCTCAGAAATGATTTGAGCATACAAGTCTTATGTACCTATAGTTGAATATATCCCTAGTATTTAATATTTTTGATGGTACTGTTTAATTTCAATTTATTTTATTGTTTGTGTATAGAAATATGGTTGGTATTTTTATTGTGAACTGCCATCCTGCAAATGTGCTAAACTAACTTATTAGTTCTGGATTTGGGGGGAGTTTTGTTTTGTTTTTTGGGGTTTGCTTTACTTACTAATTTTTTTTAATATTCAACAGTTTTTTTTCACTTAGACAATCCGAAATCCTAAATGCCATGCCTTCTCCAGGCTCCTATCTCCACTTCCCCAGCTCAGAAAGTCACTAAATGGGCTTTCACACTCTGTGTTGCTCCTCCTGGAAAGTTTTCCACTTAGTAAGTTGGAGCAACAGGAAGTTTTCTTATTTGTTTTATTTCTCCCAGAAAGCACTGACCTTTTGGCCTAATATCCAAAGTCATCTTGAGAGCTATTGTTTTATATAGTCAGTTTTTTAGTTCTTCGTTGTTTGAAGATAAATTTATACCTTGCTATTCCAATTTGGCCAGAAGCAGATGTAGGTATCGTATGTTTCCATTCACACAAACATTCACCTCCTGTTCTCAATTTTTTTTTTAAATTGAGATATGATTTACATATCATACCACCCACTCTTTTAAAGTATACAATTGAATGCATTTTAGTATATTCACATAATTGTGTAATAATCACAATAAATCACAATCTATTTAATTCCAGAACATTTTCATCATATGAAAAATAAAGACTGATAACCACTATCTCTATGGATTTTTTGCACTTGCCATTTCACATACACGGAACCATGCAATATGTGGCTTGTGTCTGACTTCTTTCAGTAAGCATAATATTTTCAAGTATTGTCAATGCTTAGGGTCAATCAGTAATATATTGTTATGGTTAAGTAATAATGCATTATATGGATATACCACTTTTTACTTACTCTTTAATCAATGGATAGATATTTGGGTTGCTTGCACATTTTGATTATCATAAATAATGTTGCTATTAACATTAATGTACATATTTTTATAGGTATATATTTTCAACTGTTTTGGATATATAGCTAGAAATATAATTGCTAGATCATATGTTTAATTTTGGAGGAACTGCCTAACTATTTTCGAGAGTGATCTTTTGTTCCCTGTGCATGATAGCCTGGAATCTTTCTCCACTCAATAAACTGTGGCTAAATTTTGTATCAACCATAAACACAAGGTTTGTAGGACTGTATCCAGATAGCACACCTGAGTGGGTGGAAATGGAAGGAAAAAAAATAGCAGCACTACATAAATTTCAGACTTTTGTTATAAAAAGGATAATCTTTTCATTACATAGCTGAGCAAACTCTTGGGTCACACTACTTTACCTCAGTACTCATGTGGAACAAAACAATGTGAATATCTAGACTGGTGAATTTAGTCTGTAATAGTATTCTTCCCTGGAGACAAAGGAACTAATACAACGTCTTCTTTGTAAATTATGCGCAAGCTTGTCTGTGGTAGAATTAAAAGCGGGCCTAGAGTTAAGAGTACATTTTAAACGTTCTCCCAATAAATAAATCAGGAAATAAATAAATAAATGGTAACTAAGTGAGGTGACAGATAGGCCAATTAGTGTTAGTGTGGTAATCATTGCAGATGCGTATGTATGTCAGAATATCAGGTGCTTACTTGGGCAGCCCAGGTACTGGGGTTGGAGAACTACAGAGATTAGTGTGGCCCCTGCGCAAAGATGACATGCAAATGTGTGAGGCGTTCCCTAGTTAAGCAGTAAAGCATCATGCTGTGTGTCTTAAATATATACAATTGAGTTTTATTTGCCAATTATACCTCATAAAACTGGGGAAAGAAAGCTGAATGTAGAACTTCTTGCAAGCAATCCAGGCCTTAAAAAAATATCTAGGTTAGCTTTTTTAAAAAGCTATGAGCTTTTTTAAAAAGGGTGAGGAAATCTTACTGGCTTAATTATGATTGAAAAACAGTGATTACAGTTTGTTGAAAAAAAGTTGAGTAAATTAATGGAACCATGGCTCTTTGATTTTGACAATGAATAAGGGGAAGGTAAGAAAAAGAGTATTAAGGGCTCTTGGGTGGCTCAGTGGGTTGTGTCAGACTCTTTATTTCAGCTCAGGAGACTCTTTATCTCTGGTGAGATTGAGCCCCTCATTGGGCTCTGTGCTCGGTATGGAGCCGGTTTGGGATTCTCTCTCTCCTTCTGCCCCTCCCCCATGTGTGCACACATGCACGCGCACGCGCTCTCTCTCTCAAAGGACAAAAAAAAGAGTGCTAAAGAGTAGTTGAAAAACAGATGATTTTCCAAAAATGTCCATTCATAGTGCTGTATGTTGGTCAATCCAAGTGTTGTAAGTCTTACTGTGGGGTTATTCTAAGGTTCTGTTCATACTCCAGTTAAATATTTGGAAGGGCACATGCAAATGTTTGCAGAATGTTAAGTGGTTAGAAATGTTCAGAAGGAAAATATTTGTCCTAGAAGAGGGGAAGAAATCCATGTTATATCGTTGAAATAGAATATGTGAAGTCAGGGAAATCAGGGGAATAAACCTTGGTTTCCAAAGAAATGGAAAACCTACAGATGAGAAAATTTCAGAATTATAAGGAATGAGGCAGTCTAAGAATCTAGTAAGAGTTTATCCAGAGTTAAAATCTCAGTAAAGGCTGAAACTATACTTGTCCATTCCCCGTTGCTTCAGCAATAAGCCCCCCTTTATGGTACTAGAACAACCAATGTGCAATGTAAAAAAAAAAAAAAAAAAAAAAAAAAAGGCCTTAATTACAGGAGTGCTCCTTTCCCTTGGAGAGCTTCACATTTAGGGAGAATTTAGGGGAAGAAATTGGGGGGATTTTTTGATACAGAAAATAAATAATGCCATGAGGAAAAGAAATTAAATTTTTATATAAAAGATTTTAATGTCATCTTATACACTAAAATGAATTTTGGGGTATGCTGTATATCCAGTGACTCCAGTCAGAATCTATGAAAGTATAAATAATGTGCTTGTGTGTCCACATTATAATCATTTGTTGTTCATACTTCATCATCGTCAGAAGACTTCTTTGGATTTGGAAAAGGTGGCAGCCCATGCCAACAGCATACGCTATTTTGCATTGGAAACCTTCTCCACGTATCAAATTCCAACTATTATGGCATAAATTTCTTGAGTAAAGACACCATATTTTTAATGTTGCATGAGACTGTACACATAGTAAGTGTAAAATAAAAATTTCTGAAGGATAAAGAGGTAAATAGATACAATTTTAGGATGCTTAAATTCTATATGCACAAACTGAACTTAGTAACTCAAGAAATATTAAATATATGTATTATTGCATTTTATAAAGAGAAAAATTCTTTATGCAGTACAGCTTGAATCAAAAATACATTTTCTTCCAAGTTACCACATCAATTTAAGCATCTAGGTTGCTAATGTTATATTCAAACCAACTAAAATATCAGTTTTCCATTTTTTCCCCGAAACACAATATATAGAATTTTACATTGGAAAGGGAGGGGGCTGCAGGGGGTGGGGAAGAGAATTGACAGATAGGGGAAGGGAGTGTCTTTCTTTACTAAATGGCTGGACAGGCAGAGAAAATTTTGAAACTCCGAGACAGGTGATGACATCTAAAATGGCATGTCAAAGTGTTGAAACAAATGAGAAATGAATATAAGATCCAAATTTCTTATAAATACATGCAATAAAAATGTTTCATTTTAATGCATTTCATCACTTCTATAAATTAATTAACCGTTCTTTTCCATTTTCTTCTTTCTTTCTTCCTTTCTTTATTGTATCATTATTTTAAGTTCTATATATGAAATCCAAGCCCTAGCAATGCCTTGGAGATATCTCATAGATGGATAGGAAATTGCTAACAATGCAAGCCAATGTAAAAAGGAAATAACAGAAATAGGTCATGACCATGATTGTCATAGCATATGTTGCCGAGGGCTTTATCCTGCCATCTCGAGAATCTTCTGCTAATAGAGCAGAGCTGTCAGGCAAGGCCATCGTATCAATCTTCTCATGTTACTTTAATGCTGCTGTCCCATGATTTCTACTTTACAAAACATACTTCAGGGGTGTCTCAGCTATGTTCATGAGATTAGCAGGAGTGAAAGTAAATGTTTGGACTCGGAATTTAGCTCTACAAATAAGAAAGAGGAAAGAATTTAGGTCTCAGAAGATAGCAAATTTTCATAATAACTTTACCTCCCCAGGTAAAGATGTAGTCTAAAGAACCAAGATGGAAATGTCTCCTTCACTATTCTACAGGTTTATTTTGAACACAGATTCCATACAACTAAAGTGCAGAATATAACTTCATTTGAATATTCTTGATTACTGATACTCATACTGACCAGAATCAGGAATATTATGTTAATCATGCTAATGCCTTTCTCACTCACTGATGATTATTCACTCACTTGTCTATTAAGAATGGTCTTAAGGGGTGTCTGGGTGGCTCAGTTGGTTAAGCACCGACTTCGGCTCAAGTCATGATCTCACTGTTGTGGGTTTGAGCCCCACATCGGGCTCTGTCCTGACAGCTCAGAGCCTGGAACCTACTTCAGATCCCCTGTCTTTCTGCCCCTTCCCTGCTCACGCTCTGTCTCTCTCTCTCTCAAAAATAAAATAAACATAAAAAAAAAGAATGGTCGTAAGATCTAGTAATTACTTTTTTACTGTTCATTATTTGGGTTACAGATAAAACCTTAGCACAGTATTGTTCTGAACTTATAGATAGAGAAATATAGGTATTGATTAGTAGCATCTTCCACTGACTGGTGTTAATATTTCTTCGTGATCAGCCAATTTTTTTTATTACTTCTCGTGAAAGCATAGCTTAGTTCTTAACTGAAAACACCTTATTGGTTCTGGTTAAACTATTTTCACCTTACTACACTCCTGTAAGGGTTCATTTCATTTTTTCTGATTATTATTGTCATAATCAGTCTCAAGTTTTCTACCTTTTAAAGAAAAGTATGTATATTTGCTTATTTTACTGCCAATTTGAAAACAAACCTAACAGACAGTAAGCTAATTATGTAGTAAAGCACAATTGATGCTCTTTCTGATGACAAAGTATCCCTATGGAAATTTAAGCTCTACTCTAAATAAATGCAAGACTTTATTCACATCCAGCACATGGCAGATACATTACAGAGGTATGTAAAATTGTTTGCCCAAAAGGTCTTTTCCTGCTTGACCTTCATCTTCTCTCATCTTAGCTACAATTTACTATTACTTATTCTTCTTGCAGGTTCCTTTGAGATATATATTTTGACAATCAGTTAAGCCTACTGGTCTGTGAAAATTCTGCTTTCTTAATGTAGATAAGACAATGCAAGAGGATGATACACTCATCTTTTTTTTTAATTTTTTTTAATCTTTATTTATTTTGAGAGAGAGACAGAGTGTGAGCAGGGGAGGAGCTGAGGGGAGGGAGACACAGAATCAGAAGCAGGCTCCAGGCTCTGAGCTGTCAGCACAAAGCCTGACACAGGGCTTGAACTCACCAACTGTGAGATCATGACCTGAGCCGAAGTCGGACGTTAAACCGACTGAGCCACCCAGGTGCCCCGATACACTCATCTTCAGGACACAAAAAGCATGAGGTTAATGATCTGAGGCAAATGTTTGGGAGATATAGTGCAACAATTTATACCCATGGGGTGCCTGGGTGGCTCAGTGAGGTAAGTGTCCAACTTCAGCTCAGGTAATGATCTTACAGTTCATGGTTTTGAGCCCCACATCGGACTCCATGCTGATGGTGCAGAGCCTTTCTCTCTCTCTTCCTCTCTCTATGCCCCTTCCCCACTCACGTGCACTCTCTCTGTCTCTCAAAATAAATAAATAAACTTAAAAAGTTTTATAATCATACATTGATGCTACAGCAGGGATCAGTGTACTTAATCAGTGTCCCTTAGAGTCTGAACAAATGGACCATGTGACAGATAAATCTCTCCATGAAGACAAGGAAGAAATTCTTTTAATCAGCTAGAGGGCAGCATGATCCCCTGAAAATCTGAAGTTAAGGAGATGAAAAATCTGAACATGGAAGACAAGACATGCTGGATCGAGTTCAATTTGTGTGGTTCGGCAGGCAGTGCAAATGTCTTTTTTGCTGATGCATATTCTTAGACATAAATGACAAAAGATTTGATTAAAGGAAAATGAAAAGGGGTAAATATTTCTAAAACCTTTCCTTTGAAATAATGATCTCCTTGCCTCTTCTCATTAATGTTAAGCCATCACCACCACAAAGCAGATACTCCACTTATCTGTAGTCTGGTGGCTGGCAATTGACATTTCTCTGTAGGTTCATCAATATTAAGCCTTCTCAACAATAAATAAATGGACTCTGCTTGACTCTAGTAGAAAGTCTTAGAATTTATTAATTTACTCCAATAAGATCCAATCACCAGAAGAAGGTATTCTTTCAACATCTTCACTACCCAAAATGCCTATCCTATATTCTTACCTAGCAAACTGCACCTAATAGGTATTAAAACTATTGAAATACTGAGTTAAAAAATTAATGGAATATGTTAAATGTGGTACAAAAGAGCATTCATTCATTTAATTTCTTTTGAAAAAAAATAACAATATTCATTAAGAAGTCTATATTCCATTATTTGAATCAAAAATTCCATTACTGGATATTTGTTTTCCAGATACATTGTATATGTGTGTAAAGACAAATGTAGTAGGATATAGGATAAAATTATTTGTAATACCAAAAGACTAAACACAAAGTAAATGTTCTTCAGTAAAAAAAAAACGTTAAAAACATTTTACTTCCACAAAATGGTAACCATGCAGCCATTTAAAAGAAATACGTATTAGAGTGTGTATGTGTGTGAGAGAGAGAGAGTGTGCATATACACATATATAAAATGTACATAAGTATGCCTCATGTTTATATATGTATATATGGTATGTATATATACAATATAGATGTATTTATTATACATGTGATAACATACATATGACACACACAAATATGAAAAGAGCTCCAAAGTGTATAATTTAAAAATGCAACATACAGAGCAGTATTACATACTGTCCATGTCAATCCTAGAAACCATTCTAATTTCTGTCAACCAAGATATGAGTAAATAAATTGTGTTCTGTTATGTAACAGAACACCAAACAGCAAAGGAAATGAATGAACTATGAGTTAATAAATTGTGTTCTGTTATGTGACACAACATCAAACAGCAAAGGAAATAAATGTACTATAGCTACATACAATATGCTTGTATTTGAAATACTTTTGAACCAAATAAAAAAGACACCAAAAATACTTTTAATAAAATTCAAACATAGGCAAAGCTGAACTATAGCATTTAGCTATCATATATTAGTAATAAAAACAAAGGAGAAAATAAAGAACACCATAAAATTCAGCTTTGTGATAGCAATGGAAAGGTATAGATTGTCATTTGCAGGGACCATGTATACGTTTGTGCAGACTTGTATGAAAGCAGTGTTGTATTTATTGAATTTGGTAGTGATTACATTGTAGTTCATGTTATAATAATTCTTTCTTTACATTAATATTTTATACACTTTTTCTATGCAGTATTTAATGATTAAAAATACTAATATGAAATGTAAAGTGATAATCAGCATGCATATTATGTCTATATTTGTATTAAGGGGAGAGTGTGTCATATTTACAAATGTCTGTGCTTATATGTACATCTGTGATTGTCTAAAGGACAACCAGTAAGTTGAAATGAGTAGTTACACTGGGGAAGACACATAATAAAACAGAAATTGTGCCCATATTGTTATCAGGCAAAACACTAGCCTGGTGAGTTTATTTTTTCTCTTCAAGAACTGCTTTTCAATTATTTGGTAGAAGGGCTAAGCTTTTGAAAAAAAAGTTTTTCTTTTGTTAAATTAGAAAAATATCAGGTATGTATGCTTGTTTTTTCTCAATTGTGTAAATATATTTGAAGTGTAGACTAAAGAAATTTTCAGTTAGCTACCTTGAAATATTTTGTATTAATCAAGTTCCACTACATAAAATTTTGTCATATATTGCAGCACTGAAAACAACAAATTGACCTAACAGCACAAGAAGATGAATTAACCAAATGGATTTAATGAATTTATAAATTTCTAATTGTATCCAAGTTACATTTCTTAGTTTATTAGGGGGAAATGACAGCAGAGCAAAAGCAAAATAAATATTAAAAATAAAATATTCTAGTGAACACATGCAATTACTTCAATTACTTGTAAACTGGACAATTTTTTTTTGTAGCCATAGAATACATTTATCAATGCAATGATAATGCATTTGTTTGCATGGGAGAGGATAACCCATCTCTTACTTGGCTATTACTGCTGTATTGCTTCACTATAAGGTGAGAGGTGATTCAGCTGAGTCTTCATCTCTGTGTTCAGACTTCAGAGAAATCTGAAGGTGTCTTCTGAAATCCGAAGTCTGTTCTAAACTTGTTTTATGAGAGCGACACACAATAAGTAGTGATGAATGAGTTTCTCCTTGTGGTCATGAACTTTTGCAGAAATACTCCATTAAGTTTAAATCTTTTGAAAATATCGTGCTTCAAAGAGGGGCTAGAAAAAATGGAAACTAATCCTGAATTTCTCAAGGAGATGCTTCAGCATTTCAGTATATGGTAAGAATTTGAAAACTTTCTTTAGGTTTAACTTATACACCTGTATCGTTTTAGGACTGCAGTGTAGTTGAGTCCATATTAGTATGGTCCACTCTGCTGATTGAGATTCCATAAGCAGTTGAAATAAAAACAGGAAGCATGGATCAAAATATGATTTAGAAACAAATCAAAATTGCTGAAGTAGTTCATTTAATTTCATGATTGAATGTTCTACGTATTTTCAGTAGAATAATCAGTGATTGCTTCTTTGAAATCTCACATCTTCAGTTGCCTGGTCATTTGGCTGTAGACTCCCCAGCAATAGAGACGGGGAATGTGGGAGCATGGGAGCATGTGGCCATGTCCACTTTCTTTTGCCTTTTCCTACTCTAGGGGACTAGTTGGTGTTATTCTGTCTACCAGAGAGATTGCCATTTTGGTTAACGGTCTTTTAGAATGTGTAAGATGCAGGTTAGGAACTTAGGGAAACTTGGATACAAACCCTAAAAAAGGATCTTCATGCACTTTGTGAACTTGAAAACTCTTAATTTTTTAGTGACTTAATGTTCTTATCTATAAAATGAGGATGATCATACTTATAAGTTTGTTTTTTAAATTAAAAGAGATCATTTATGTGCTACAACAGATAATGTTGATCTGAAGACAAAAAATTAGTGCAAAGGTTGTGTAGTAATGGTTATGGTCAAACATTAAGAAGTATTATATTTTTTGGTATAGTATGGCAAGGTATACATTAGTTCTCACATTAAAAAAATCAATATTTTTCTTATTCAACAGAAATAAAAATTAAAAATATAATATTAAACATAATGGATCACACTTACAAAAGCAGCACACTTATATGTACTAGGTGCAAGCTAAATAATAAATGTACAATATTCTTAAAAATAATACTATAAATTTATTGATAGACATAAAAAATATGAATAAATATAGCCACAGGGATATATGGATGAGAAAAGTCAATTTTGTAAGATTGTCATTCTACCCCCAACAAATCTACAATGGTAGAATGGAGTTCCGATGAGAACCCTTTTCAGGGTTACAAACTGCCAACTTCTCCTTGCAGCTTCACATTGGAGAGAGCAGAGATCTCTCTCCTGACTCCTATAGAGCTCTAATCTCGTTAATGAGGGCTCTACCCTTTAAATCTCACCTAATCTTAATTATCTCCTAAAGGCCCCACCTCCTAATATTATAACCTTGAAGAGTAGGCTTTTAGTGGACAAATTTTGGAGTACACAAATATTTAGTCCATAACACTAACTTATTGACTAATAGAATGGGTGGCCTTTTCTCATTTCCCATCTTTGTTAGCTTCTATCCACATTCTAGCATGTTCAAATCCATTCCTTCTTAAAACTCCTCCTTCTCTCCTTCCTCTCTCTGTCTCTCTGTCTCTCTCTCTTTCTTAAAACACTGTTCCTATTTGGTTAAATAGTGTTGTTTCATCTCAGACAGGGAGTTACATAATCTACTTTTAATATTGACCAGTTTTAGTCATTTGGGCAAGTTGATTTCTCTGACCTTCATCATGGATTTGCTAATGGTTATTTCATCATAGGCTTTAAAGAAACTTAAAGGATTTAAAGAAGTAACACATACAAATAACACTGATACTTATTAGCCCATACTAGGCATTTGATAAATAGTATTAATTTTCATTACTAATCTACAACCTGTTGTATGTATGTTTGTTTGTTCATCAACGGTAAGTGTATTTGGCAAAAGTTATGGCTAACTCAATAAACATTAATATAAACAAGTGAATTCTGTACTTGTCCCACTCAAAAGAAATCTCAAGATAAATATTCAAAAGATGGTATAGAAATGCAGTAATATAGTCAAGATTTATGCTCATTCTGCTTTTCCACTCAATCACCTACTTATGTATGTAGGCCTGTAGTTGCTTTCTTATGCCTTTGCTGGTTTCAAAATGGATATTGCATCTTCAGTGTCATGTACCCTTCTCAATAGGAGAAGGATGAAGGATAAAAATTCTTACACTTGAGTACATTTTCCTTTAAATTTGAGAAGTTTCATCTTATCCATGTACTTTTATCTAGATGATATTGGACAGTACTCTATCCATGTCCATCTCTAGCAACAGTGAATGTTGGACAGTTGAGCTTTCCATCTGGAATATAAGAAGGCCAATAACAAAAGGGAAGTGAGTGGCCTTTGCATAGCTCTTGCATGGTGACTGCCCTGGTTTCCATGACAGAATGTTATGCTGGCTTTCCTTCTTGCTCTCCAATAGCAACGTCTCTGTATCTTTTCCTCCTATTGTCACTCATCTCCAGTTCTTCTGAAATCCAACTGCACTTTACCTTGAACAACAATTCAAAGTGCATAACCTAGTTTATAAATTAATAACCATCTTATAATTTTGAACCATTGCACCACAAATGGTAGACACTTCATCCTTCACCACCCTTCATAAATCTTGATGCTCCAGAGGTTCATCATTTTCCAGTTTCACCTCCCTGATCAGATCTCAACAGCAATGAATGATGAGAAATATTTAGGTCATACATCTTTAGGAAAATAACATAGCCCAATCTAGCTAATGTCAAAATAAGAAACAAACCTATATGGGAGCAAAATTTACTTCTTTAGAAAATCAAACCATGCTAGTTTTCTGGTTTTCATTTTGCCTACCTTTTCTTATACATTCCACTTGCCAAAACATCATCTGTGGGTACCATCAATTACTGAAAGGTATATTTTAATAATGGAAAAAGCGTGATATTTGGAGTCAAAAGTTTCATTTGGGGTTCCACTTCCCCACATTTTGAGCATCATGGCCTTGATATTTTTCTTGTCTTTGAAGCCAGATTCTTCACTTTATAAACTGATAATGATAATGTTACCCGTAGTGGTGGTGTAGATAATAATAGTGGTAAAATCTGGTGCATAGAACAGACAGAACAAATATGCCTTGGTTTTACATCAATCAAATGATATATTATTTCTCTAAGCACCATTTTCACATGTTTATTTGAAGGTAGTATATATAGTAAATTTGAACTAGAACTTAAAATCTTTATTGTTTCCATGAGGACATTAATGATTTATTATACTCATTTTCTAAAAATTTATAAGTGTTTTTAACCTGTTGAAATACTGTGTCCCAAAGTTTCCAATTTTTATGTTTTTCCATCTTCTACAGAAAGAGACTGTTTTATGTGCTTGATAGGTAATAGAGAGGAAACCAAAAAAATAATATGTGGGCACTTCAAATATAAACACATTTACTCCAGTACACTAACATCAATCATAATTATTCATTTTACTCTGAAGTACTATCACACCTGTTGAGATGCTATGTTCAATAATAAATGATGTCTGGTGTGAAGACAAAAGGAAATTGTAGGGTATGTGGCAATCTTTAGGACAAACTAAGAAGATGAGTGCTATGAATTTTCTAAGAATTGTGGGGAAATGAGTTGTTTGCTCATTTTCAAAGCTCATCCCCATAAACATATGCAAGTATCTTAATTTCTTAAAAGGCCAAAGATACAACTCATGGTTTGACACTTTTTTTTTGACAAAGTGCTATTAAAAATCAGGCAAATTACTCTTTGATTTTTATTGATATATAAAATATAAAAAATAAAAATATTCACACTTGCATGTTTTGTTTAATATTCCTCATCTAAAATACTCCCCTGCTTTCCTTCTAACTCATTTTTTTTATAGAGTTAGGAAATCAAAAAATGCTCTTCTATTGGGTATGGCAAGCTTCTTTTTGAAAGCAGTACGTCAAACTCTTCCTTGATATTTGGAGTTGTACTGACCAAATTAATACCTAGTATATGCCACCTTAGATTTTTCAGTGCTGTTTTGAAAGCGTTAATCGTGTCTCTTTTTATCTCAGACTCTGTGCACCATTCTGCTAACCTTATTTCCTCAAATGATCACTGTTCTCTCTTACCATCTAGAATTTGTTTACATGGTCCCTTCTGCTGGAAAAGACTTTTCCCTCCTATTGAAATGACTGGCACCTTTTCAGTCTTTAGGTTGCAGTCAAAAGGTTACAACTTCCACAAGGCATTCTCTGACCTTCTACACTACTTAGATCTCCTGAAATATGTGTCCCTAAAGCTGTCTGCATTTTTCTATCATAACACTAATTGAAATTGGTCGTAAGTATGAATTTAATCATCTGCCTTTCCTAGAAGCTCTTGGAAGCAGAGACTGGATCTGTGTTGTTCACTGCTTCAAATATGCCACCTAGTACTGTGTCTGGCAGAGAGATGATGCTTAATAAATACTTATTAAACTTAAACAATGGATTTTTAAGCTCCCTAAAAGCAGAGATTCCAAACTCTACTTCCTCTGTATCCTCCAAATGTCATTGCACAAGATTCTGGAGTATGTTAGAAGTCCTCAATACTTATTAAATGCATTCCAAGAATCGTAGAGCTAGAAGGTGTTTTATAAACAGTCTAACATAAAAGTGTCAATTTATAGTAAGTTACAGAAGCAAAAGACCAAAGGCCAAAAGACTGGTTTGGTTTAATAAACCATAATCAAGACTCAGATCTTCCAATCATTTAATAAGGATTTTGGCATATGGATAGATCTAATTTCAAAGTTAAAGTGTATTGTGTAGCCACCAAAAGGTTACCATGATTATCATAACCAAATGTCATTTGCAAGTTATTTCCTTAGCATCAGTAATAATCTTTCCTATTGGATACAAAGCCATTATAGAAATTCCCATAGAGGATTGTTAGATTTGAGAAGTTTGTCAAGATTTTCCACAGTCTGATGCCATTGGTATAAGCAAAAAACTTTCAAAAATGTAGTTTCTTGTTTCTGTCTACTCCACATAAACACATGTGTGCACACATACACATATAAAAATATTCTTCTACTATTTGACTATGTTTCAATTTAGAGAAAAAAATCTTAAGACAGTACAATTTGAACAATTTTCTGGTACATGTAGTAATGGTCAATTTTCTGTACTTCTAAGTTATTCCCTTGGCTTTTAGTTAAATATTGAAGATAATTAATTTATCCTTTGAGGGAACTAAAGGAGGTATATA
This sequence comes from Lynx rufus, assembly GCF_022079265.1. Taxonomy (NCBI): domain Eukaryota; kingdom Metazoa; phylum Chordata; class Mammalia; order Carnivora; family Felidae; genus Lynx; species Lynx rufus. The sequence continues at coordinate 31,383,306 of NW_025814823.1, read as the reverse complement.
GTACCCTGCACCAGTCATCCATAAAAGTTCTATGAAAGAGTTAAAGTTTCCCTAAGTGACTTACATACCAAATTGTTTAATTGGGTCCATCACATAAGGAAAAAGATATTCATCATATACACTTTCTTTTTTCTTTAAGAATGAAACCACAGAACTTGACAAGACATTTTCTATGTTAATTAAAATTTTGAATATTTTTCCTAACTTAAAATGCTGAAGTCTTTTGTAGAAGCATGGTGCAATTTCACACATCCCCTTCTTATTTTATGCCTGACAAATGATATATATAAATGCTAAGGATAAAACAAGTCCTTTGCTCTTTTTGCTACATGAAAAGTTGCCTATATCTGTTAATGTCTTTTTCTCATGTTTCCCATGTTTCTCGTGTTTCTCATGTGGTCCTAGTAAGTAGTATCTACTTTTCTGCTTTGAAATTACCTTGCTGGAATACCTCATGTTAGGCAGAAACCTTGTTATGATTTATTGGTAAACAGATAAATATTACCATAAAATATATGGCAACTTCAAGCCTGAAGAGTTGTTGTAGGTGAATTAGTGATAGATTTCTTCCATCCATGAACAAGGAAATAACAGCTTCTGATACTATTCTTCAGATAGCAAAGCAAGATGACAAAATGTGATTTTATATAATTAATAATTTTATCATCAATTACAAGTTAGACATGTTTAGAACCTCGAAGTCTAATGAGTGGTTTTTACACTGAAGAGTTTGTGGAAATTCAAATAGGTATTGTTTCAGATATCTGAATCTGACATTTTATGTTGACCACAATTCAAATAGTATATCTCAAGGTAACATGAATTCCCAATTGTGTATGGGCATATCTGTGTGCTGTGCATGTGTTGAAGAACTAATAAATACTCTCCTTCCAAAACCCCAAACATCTCCATCATGAATGTGTTAAATTAGAGGAAGAGAGATGAGACCTGCAATAGGAAAGGATTGCATATTGTTATTATGAATGTGTAGAGTAATTTTTAATCCTTTACTCTCATTTAATAAACTTGTGATGGCAAGGTAGGTATAATTAGAACTGTCAATATTGAATTCCACATGTGCACTGCACTATGAATTTAATTTAAATTTCTCTATTCCTGCTTTTCCCTTCCCGTCACCACTGGGAGAGATTGAAGCACTTGACTGGTGCTGTGGCAAATTGGATCCTAATAAGTATGATGCTTTACTGCTTCTTGTTTTTGCTAAGATACAACTGCACTATTTCAGAAGAACTCACCTGGGCATTAATTCAACAAGAAATGTTGGGACGAGCATTATATTTTCCACGTTTTGATATCTCACTGAATGACTTGCATATAAAAACGTCTGGCAGCTGGTTTTTATCATTCACTGATGTGCTTGTCATTCCAACCTCAGGTTTGGCTGACTCACCTCTGGGGGCTTAGAAATTATACTCTCTCACTGTTTCAAATTATTTGAGATTACAATTTTTCTATCTAAAAGTAAAGCATAAGGTAGCTGATTAATATGCTTCAACATGAAGGAATTGATTTAAGAAGCGGTCTGAAAAATATCATCACAGGTCTTGACAGGCCTTGTTTAAAATTATGATCATGTCCTGAGAAATCAACACTGGTGCTGTAAACAATTAAAAGGAGACAACAATATTTTTTAAAGTTAAAGATAAAATGTTTCATGAGACAGTCTCTTAAATATTTTACAAATGGAGACATTCAAGAGAGATATGAAATATAGGATGCGCTGGTGAGAATCAGAGCACCTATAACACTCACACTCTGTAGGTAGGCATGTGAATAGGAACAACCATGTAGGGAAAGTTTGGTAGTGTCTGCGAAATCTGAATGTGCCCATGACAGTGCCACAGAAACACATGTGGTTGTGGTCCTGAGATGTGGGCACATACAAGAATTTCATAGCGACATGTTCATATAATAAGCCGAACTGGAAAAAATGCAAATTTTCATCAAGCAGAATGGATAAATAAATTGTAGGATAAGCACAGGATGCAACACTATGCAGCAAGGAGAATGAACAAACAACCATGGGTTAACATTAGTTAACTCACAGATACGATTTTAAAAACAATAATAAACCAGAGAGAAAAGAGTCAATGCTGATCAATTACATTATATTGAATTCAGAAAATAAAATCTAATCTAAGGTAATAGAAGTCACTTTGGTGGGTTACCTATGAGGGAGCTTCTGGAGTGCTGATGATGTTCTACCTCCAGAGGGGGATGGTAGTTACATTCAAGATTTCATTTTGTAAAAAATTCTCTGAGCTGCACATTTACCATTTGCACACTTTTATGTAGATATGTCATCTTTCAATTTAAAAAGGTAATTTTAAAAGGCGGATATGAAATGCAACAAAAATGAGAAATTCCTGTGTAAAACTGGATCTTTAATTTTTCACTTCTTTGTTCTCCATGGTCCTTTGTATAAATTTTTATTTCAGTACATAAAACACTTTCATTATATTTTATTTTTATTAAACTATATGGTAAAATTAAGTGTGAGACTATACATTATTCTTATTCTATACCCAGGATCTATCACAGTGCCCTTAACATGTTAGGTTTATTAATAATAATATATTTTTTAAAAACTACATTTCTTAAGTGTTGATATTATATTGTTATAACATGTGTATTACTTACTTAAGTTTTACAACAAGTATCTGATGTAGTTATCATTATCTCTATTTTCCATATGAAAAAGCTGAAGAACTTGGTGGTGCAGCAATTTGCTCTAGGATATACAGCTCATAAGTGGTGGAAACAGCATTAAAATCCAGATTCTAGTTCTTAATTTCTAAAGTACTAGGATATAAAGGGCAGGAAATTAAGTATGTCATAACACAGTCTTGCCACACAATGAGTGCTCGGTTAATGTGAGCTATGAAAACAATACATGACTCATAGATTCAAGTAACACAGTGATTCTTCTTCCTGTGGGAGAATAGAGGCTGGGAATAGGCAGAAACATTTATTTCCACACCTCAGACTTTGGTAGGTACTGAAGATACAATGAATTAAAACCTCAGGTGAAGTCCAAACTTTCAAAGACTGAAATTTAGTAGCAAAGACAGGAATTAACAAAATCATCACATTTTCTATAACTGTTATTAAGGAAATCTAATGAATGCATAAACATACCTAATAGGGTGCCAGGTACACTGAAGAAACCAAGGACACCATGGGACAAACAACCAAAAAAGCCTAGGATGATTGCCTGGAGAGGGAGGAGAGGGAGTTATATAAGTAAAGAGTCCGGAAGAATTGCAACTATAAAGATTTAGGGGATGGTGATGCTATAGTGAGTTCATCTTGAGCAGATGAAGTTTTATGTTTTGAAGAAAATGTTACCAAAGTTATTTTAATGGTAAAAAAAAGTAGACCATGAATTATCAAGGTCACAAAGATGGAATGAAGTGAAAAATACAGGCAAAGTCACCAAGTTTGGACCTCTCATTCTGTATGAGTTTCTTCTCTATTTGAAGCTTATCAAGTATGTTCTCTTTAGCAACTGCAAGCACAGTGACATAAACAGTCTTGCAGTTTTTTCCTATGCACAAAGCACATGATGAATCTAAGTAGGAGCTTATTCTCTTGCTGTCTTTCAGCAAATCAAAGAAGCATAGTTTTTGATGACTTTGCTATTCCCACTGTCCAAGTCAAAAGTTGGTAGGTGGTGGCTGGTAGGGACAGCATTGGATGCTGCTGGGATTCTGAAAGAAACTCTTCTGAGCCATATGGAACAATGACATTGCCTTTGTAACATTTTGACATTCATCACTTTCTGTCATATCTCTAAAATAAAATCCCTGTGCTTGGGGATCTGACACATCAACATCCAATCATCACTGCAGGACTTGCCAACCACCTTAGTGAATCTGGGGTGACATTGTGTGGCTAAACATCACCATGTTGAATACTAAGGCAGCAGGCAAAGGTTCAATATGAAGTTTGGTTTTTAAAAATTTTGTTATCTTGCCTAGTCATTCTAAACAGAGTTTATGTTTATAAACATGAATTTGTCAAACAGTGCAAATATATTTCAAATTAACCTACTGTGTATCTGCTTTTTATAGACTCAGACCAAGAAATGGATTGCATAACTATGACAGGCAGGCAGATTTTAAGAATCAATTTTTGGAAACTAGAGTTAGAATGGAAAGCACAGTCCTGTGAAATAGTGCCCATAATTGTCCTAGAGGTGATATAGCTGAGGCTGGGAGTATATAGGAGGAAGAGGATGGCAGCAGAAGTTGGAAAGAGGATGTCTGCTTTGGCTAAGACCCTATGATTACTCTATGGTTATTCATTAAAAGCCATAATGTTAAGGTTTTCAAATAATAATTGTTAACAATGAATACTTAATATACAGTGGCATAATTCTAAGCAATTAAAAACATCACCTCATTCAATCATCAAGACAAACATGATATAATTATTATTACTTCCATTTTACAAACAAAGAACTTAAGGTCTGAAGTGGTCTAGTGACTTAATGTTAGCTAGAGGCAATACTGGGACTGGAAACAAACCTGTTCACCCTTTTATCTGGTGACTCAAATTAGAAGTTTATGACAATTATTGTAAAGTAATTGTACCTCATGGCAAAATATTGTAAAGTAATTAATCAGATAATTTGGATTGAGGAAAGACAATGGTACAAATCTTTACTCAGTCTCTCTGGAGATAATCAGGCCTAAGGTAAAGCTCTCTGTTGTATTTGATCATATTGTCTCCCCTCATCTGGTTCATTTTTGCTTTCTAGATTTTAAGGTTCTTTTGTTTAAATTTTAGAAAAATCAAGTCAGTAAAAATGGTACTCCCTAAACCATCTGAAACTAATATTGGATTTCCTTTCTGTAATCTTACCATGGAATAAATATAAAAATATTCTAGATCTCAGAGCACCTGGATGGCCTAGTTGGGTAAGTGTTTGACTCTTGATTTCAGTTTAGGTCATGATCTCTTCAGTCCTTATTTCAAGCCCTGCTTCTGGCTTTGTACTGACAGTGAGGATTCTGCTTGGATTTCTCTCTCCACCTCTTCCCTGCTCTTGCACTTTCTCTCTCTCTCTCTCTCTCTCTGTCTCTCAAAATGAATAAATGAATTAAAAAATCCAGATTTTATTCTTAAATATTGAGAAAAAAAAAAAGAAAGAAACTAAAACACATTATCCTGGGCAGAGTGAGGGTGGGGGGGAGGGACTTGTTATAAGGACAAGTTTTTTGTGCTTTTTGTCTTACCATAATTCTTATGTAAAGAAAGCATTTGCAGAAAAATTGCCTGATTCCAAATTAGAAGGATTTTAAAATTATTACTAACATCGTGTCCCACTATTTTGTCTATTGTTAAAATTTTCATTGCCTGTCTAATTTGGTGCTTGCAAAACTGCATTACTTATGTACACCTATTTTTTTTTAAATTAAGTATTTTGAAAAGGCAGAGTGGGTCAAACATGATCACAGTGATCGAGATGGTCTTAATGTTCATCTCAGCTTGACCAAGCTGAAGACACTCTCCCATCTGACTCAAGTTGCCTAATCCCTTGTTACTAGAATATTCCATTTTACAAACTTGAAAATTCTTTCTGTACCCTTCTGAGATGTAAATATTTCTGAGAGCCTTTTGTGACTTTTACAATTCATCAATGACTTTCTCAAAGACGTGAATCATCAAGGAAGATAGTGTCCCTATCTCCCAGTCTCTGTGGGAGGACAGAGTGCAACTTCTGAGGGTGTTTTTCTCCAAATTGTAAAATTACTTCCTATCAGAAAGCTATGAAAAGTTTGTTATTTCTTTGAATAAAGCCAATAGGGTAAATACAGACAGCCTACAACCCACCCACCCCCCTCCAATCTTTTCAAATTCTACTCTCCTTTGGTGTTGTAGAGTTGAGTTCAATCTCTCTCCTAAATAGTCTTAAATAAAGTCTTCCTTTGCTGTTTAACTTTGCCTGGTCCAGTTTTTGCTTTGACCATAATCAATAATCAATAGCATCTCTAAGAAGAGGAACAGGGTGTTCCTAGTCAATCACAATGCTTTATTAAGCAGAGGGAAAAGCCATCACTTCTGCTCTGTAAAATGGAATATGGACAAAAAGAGGTTCTGTAGTATAGTGGACTACAGTAAAATGTATGGGACTTTGGAGTCAAGTGATCTAGAATTCTAATTATGCCTCTAAATGACCAGTCCATATGTGGCCCAAGGCAGGGCTCAAGTTTGTAGCTGTGAGCTTTCACCCTACATGTGTGCTGCACATATTCAGCAGGGGCTGATCAAGAATATGATCATTTAAAATATACAATGAACTCACTTGGTACATTGTATATAAATATAGAAAGAACATCTATGAATAGTTATAGAATATAATTTTTTCATCTATTAATGACATTTGATAGCTATATATTGCAGATCCCTCTCAATAACTCTTTAACAGCTTATGGTAATAGGTCCCACAGATGGAAATCACAACGCCAAGGCAAATTATTTATTTTTTGTGGATGCATTTTCATCATCCTACACTATATATTCCTTAAAGTCTCCTTGCACTCTAAAATCTAATATTATTAAACTTAGATGAATGTCGTTCACATCCAATTAGTAAATTATTTACATTTATATTAATATTAATTAATATTTATATTAAATCTATTTGTTCTGTAGGGGTTTTTTGGTGTCAAAAAAAAGTTGTATGTTAATACAATAACGCAGGATGCTGTGGCATAGTCCCACACACTTAGCAATTTAAGATGACACATTTATTTCCTCACAGTTTCTTTGGGTCAGAAGTCTGGGTAATCCAGACTTTGGGTCAACTGGGTAATCCATTCCAGGTATTACAAGATTTAAAGCAATATGATTAAATGAGGCTGTTGTTATCTGGAGGCTCAAGAAAGAATCCATTTCTGAGTTTATTCAGGTTGTTGGTAAATTTCAGTTCCTTGCAATTGTAGGACTAAGGTCCCTGTTTGCTCGCTGATAGTCAGCTAGGGTCTGCTTTCTACCCTTAGACTTAATGCCCACCTTTCTTCCTGCCAGCCCTTCCATATTCAAAGCAGCAAGGGCACACTAAGTTCTCCTCGCACTTCAAATTTTTCTGACTTCTGATATCAGCCAGAGGAAACTCTCTGCTTTTGAGCCTTCTTGTGATCACATGGCTGGCCCAGGTAATCCCAAATAAGTGTCTTATCTTAAAGTCAGCTAAGCCACATAATGTAAGGTGGTCGCAGGAGTGATAACTCATATATTTACAAGTTTTGAAGATAATGTCTGTACAACTTTGAAGGGCCATTTTGGAAATTCTGCCTACCACACCTTATAATCCATTGTATTTATACTGAAAAACTAGTTTCAATTAAAAATGTATTATTAAAAACTCTATTTTAAAAATGGACACAAAATAATGATTAAAACAATGCATTATAATTGTTTAAAAAATTACTATGGATCTGCTACTCTACATAGTGCTTTAAGTGAATTGTTTCATCTAGTTCTCACAAACAAAAAACACCGTAGTAAACAGCCATCATCTTCTATTTTATAAATAAGAAATCCAAGGGAAAGAGACGTTAACAATGTGAACCCCTGAACTCATGGTTAAGGATAGTTCGAGTTTTCTACAAAAAAGGTAAAACTCATGTACTATCAGTAGATCTGCTAAAAGTCCCTGTAGGTCAGTAATCACTCAGCATCTCTCTCGTTTCCCCACCTTATTATCTAGGCACAATCCAAATTTGAGGCCATACTTGGTCAAAATTCTGGCTGGAAGGATAGGAAGCTGAACTTTACAGTTAATTTGAATTTTTCAAAAACATTGTGACACCCTGAATAATTTTATGTACAATGGTGTGGCCAAATATTCCTATATTCTCCAGAAATTAAACACGAATGATTGTATCTTACCTTTTGTGGATTCACCCGTAGTTGAAATAGGTTTCCTCATGTTACATAATAATTATTATTTCTATCAGTTATACCCAGTGGGTCTAACCAACCAAAATAAGAGGAGGCTTTAAAAAGCAGAGGAAATAAAATCAGTGCCTAAATCTTTCTTCTGTGGCTCATTTGCTGTAGGATATAATAAATTATTGACTCTTCTTCTGTGATGGTTTTCTCATTGGTGAAATAATGATAATGACCCACTTAAAATGAAGTCATGAGTGAAAAAAAACTAATAAAGGATTGAAAACTACTTCAAAGACATCAAGTGTTCTAACAATTAATAATGATAGTAATAATAATTTCCTTCTGCCAACTCGGGAATTGTATTTCTCATTGCACTACCTACTCATTTTTTTTAGGTCATACTCTTTTAGATACTGAATTTGCAGTCTTTTGGCATCCCAGGCTATATTTAATAACTTGATTCAAGTGATTCTTATACTGTTAATCCTAATGCTTCCTTAAAAATTACTAACTTCGCATAGAATTTTAAAAGCTTCTCATGAAATAGGAAAACAAGAGTTCTTATTCCAGGAATGTTCTTTAAAACATAAATTATTTTAAAACATTAAAAAAATAGAAACAGTAACCTAGAGCAAATGCTATAGATAATTACTTCATTACTTTGCTTTTAGTGTGATTCAGACTGCTACTTTGTCTTCTTTGTGTAAAATATTTAGAAGAATTATAGAATCAACAGAGCAGAAGGGAAATGAGATATCAGATTCAGATGCTATTCATTGAAAGGAAAAAACAAATGAATAAATGTATGCACGCATACATGCATGCAAGAATCGATTCCAACTTTCATCCTAACATAAGGATCTGATTCACTCTTCATCTGGTTGAAACTTTTGCAGGCAGAGAACTCAGTACTTTGTTTTACCTACATTTATTAGTGGTCCTTGCGTCAAACTAAATATCGCTCCTCTCTATTTTGCTCTCATTTATGTAAGAAGATCTCCTTTCATTTATATAATATCCACTTTCTCTTCTTGAGTTGTAAAATTATTTGATGAGCTTTATTAAGGCCACATTTAAATGCCCCCTTTAAAACATTTCTAAAGCTTTTGTTTTGTTTTGTTTTGTTTTGTTTTTCGTCTTATTGCAAAATGTTACCTTCTAGGCCACCCTCTTCTGGACACAGGGTATCACTATCTCTTTAAAAATATAATACCAGTATAGATATGAATGTCAGTTAGGATGCTTTGTTTTCTTAGAACCTAGAGAAATGTCCTGGGAACATGCATCACATATCTGGGTGAGTCTTTTGGTCTCAGAGATCTACATTATTCCAAAATTTGGCCCTAAAAGCAATATACCATTGAAATAATTACACTCATATGGTTGAGAATGATAGGTTTTCTCAACTAGAGCGTTTTTGTCATGGGATTTAAATGGATGTGAGTACGAATCATTTAAGCTAATATTTTTGAGAGCTAGAATTGTTTTGTGAATTTCTCAGCACTTCTTTCCAAGTTGACCTTAAAAACATACAAATGAGGTTTCCTTGTTTTTGTTTCTGTTTTGTTTTTTTAAATCATTGTGGCTCAAGTTATACCAAAGAGTAGAAGGTTATTCAGTTAATCTTGTTTTTTAAGTCTAATTTTCTGACAGTATGTGCAATTTAGCTCAATACAACTTCTTTTTCATTACTATAAACATCACTTTTCTTCCATGCCCTTTTTAATCTTTATTTACTTTTATTACATACCCCATATTTTCACCTAAATATCTATCGCTGCCTTGTGATTTTGTGATAGTCACAAAAAACAAGGTTTAGATTCTAATAGAGCAATTTCAAAATACAGAACCAATTCATTATAAAAAGACTTTCCAGTTTCATTCACATCATGCTTACAATATTTGGATATTGGTTTTAATGCCCAAGTTATTTTATTAAAACATAAACATATCTAAGCAATTTCAAAATTGAAACATTATTTCATTATACTTTGATAAATTTCACTCCCCTTTAATGCATTTCTGAGTTAGGCAATCCAAAACCGGAAAAAAAAAATTAAACGTTCTGTCATGCATTGGGGTTATATGTTCTTCCTCTGAATTTCTTACCTCCTAAAATTTTCCAGTTATTTTTCTTAGCCAAGTTTCTTCTTTTCAACTTTTGTAGCTATGTGACTTTGCCATATTTTTGAAGATTATTCAGTACTTCATAGAACCAGTCCCTAGGGAGCCATCTGTAAATAGGAGGCTTGCTGAAGGTCTGAAGAAATATTTGATATGTTGCCATATATCTGAGTAACATTGCTGATCTGAAATTAAGTTTTAGGCCTATGAAACAATCTTCCAAGGAAAATAATTCTTTTGAAACAAAACAGCTTACATTTGGGAAAAATGTTAATTTTATAACACTAGATTTCATGCACCATGACAGTTTTGGCAGAAGGAGATTAAAACAACTAAGTTACTCATATCTTAAAAACATCGAATTTCAGAAGAAGAAAGTGTGACTTGTATTTCTTTACAGGACTGTTTTGTAAGAATAAAAATATAAGATTGAAAACTTCTTTAAAATTTAAAATGTGCAATTCAAATGCTCAGATGACTAAAGAATTTTTGAAAATGTGAAATCTCAGTTAAAAAATAGATTATAATACAAATAAACTCAGTTTGATCATTTTCTTAATAATAGAGATGCTCAAAAGTGTTAGGAAATAAACGTTAGCCAAAACATTTTAATCAACATACAGACAATACAATAATGATGCTGTTGATGATGATAATAGAAGCAACAATAATCGGGGCCATTTATCTAGTGACTGGTAAGTGTCAGCTATTTTTGAAGATATTAGACACACAGATGTCTAGGTAGACACACACATGAATATGTCTAATAGACACACAGATGAATGGATAGAGAATGAATATACACATAAATATGTATGTGTTTGTGTTCATTTTCACGTAACCTATATCATAGTTACTAGTAACATTTCCAGTTCGCAAATGAGGAAACTGAGATGCAGAAGGATCACTAGCTTGTCAAGGCCACATAACAAGGTAGTGTTATAAATACATTTTACTTACACTTGCAACCCAAATAAGATATAGAAATTCCATATAAAACAAAATATTTTGCTAGAAAACATTGAAGTAAAAATTCAAAGAAATTTTCTAAGGGATGTTTCTACCAAAACTCTTTAGATAAATAATGAAGCAAAAACTAAAATTTTCCAAAGTTTTTGACACACAAATTTATGATTAATACAAGTTATTAATACATGCTATTAAAACAAATACTTTGCAACATTTCTATCAATTACAATGAAAACTGAACATATACAGACCTATGGAATCAGTATTCTGAGCTAAAAGGGTGCACAGAAAAAATTTATAAACTTAAATAATGAAATGAAATATGGCAAATATCAAACTCTAAAAGATAGTAAAACAATCATAATTTGTACCAGAATAAAACAATAAAAAGAACTTGTTGAAGTTCTTTAATTAGTTGAAGAAAAAAAATCATTATAACAAATAACATAAAATAATAAAAGCTTGGTTCTTTAAAAATAATTAAAAATATTTAACACAAATTAGCATAATCAAAAATTTTTTTAAATAAAATTAACAAAATGCAAAAATATATAGGAAAAGTGATATCTAAAATGTGTTCACATTATACAACTTTATATAAATAAAATTTAAAAACAAAGACATATTAAATTTCAAGAAAAATAAATTTTATCAAAACTATTCTAATTTCCATGAAAGATATAAAAAAATGCCAAGAAAGTTCCCCCACCACCCGTTGTCACAGGCTCAGCAATTTTCATAAAAGAATTCAGCAAAACCAGTAACAAATAATTAATTTAATGTTTAGTGTTCTATAGCATATAAAGGAAAAAAAATCTCAAAAATGACATTAGGGAAGCAAGTGAAACATTTGAAAGAAAGAATAATGAAGCATCCATAAAGAAGACCAAATAAACTGATATTAATTTATCAACATCAATGTAATCCTCTGAAACAAAACATAAACAAACAACATAGAAGCACATTCAAGAATAGTGAAGCATAGCCATGTATATTCCACACGATATACCCATGTTTTCAATACTAATAAATTAGTAAAATAATTTTTATTAATAAATATAATAAAAAATATAAAATCATTGTGAAAGAGGCTGAAAAAGCACTGGACAAAATTCAAAGCTCATTCTGAATATGTGTGGTAAGAATTGTGTTGAAGGACAGCTATCATTAAACACATACACATGCACACACATATATTTATTTAGAGCCCAAAGTCCCTTTCTACAAAAGCCCTTATCTCACATAATGAGGATATAATGGAGGCATTTCCACTAAAGCCAGGAAAAATAGAAAGATGACCACTACCTCAAATACTTTAACACTGTCCTGTCAATATCTGAAACATATTGGACAATAGAAAAACTTAGACATATCATATTTAGAAATGAGGAGTTGAATACTATTTGGCAATTGATATGAATATATACTGAAAACTCATTTCGATGAAAATTTCTACCTAAAATAAAATACCAACATAGCTGAATATAAGATTGTCAAAAAGCAATAGCCTTCATGATAACAACAAATTAGAAGAGACGATGGAGAAAAGAACCAGTTTCAAGAGTAACCAAAGAGTTAAAACATGTAGGGAAAAATTATGATAAAACATTTATAATTATATGATGAAAATCCTAAAGCACTTTTGAGGGACAAAAAAGAAAACTTGAACAAATGCATATGCATTCTATGTTCTAGGAGTGGAAAATTCAACATAAATATGTCAACTTCTTAAGTTACAACTTATTGTGATTTCAAAAAAAAAAATGCCAACAACCTTTTTCTGTAACTAGAAAAGGTAGTTGGAAATTCATATGGATAGCATAAACAGCCAAAATGACTAGGAAAACTGAGAGGCAAAGACCAGGAACCCTATTAAAACTAACTGTGAAGCCTGTTTAACTAAAGCAGTCTAGTACTGGTACATGTAAACCAATCAACCAATTCAAAAGAACAGAAAAACCCAGAACAGATCGAAACATACATAAGATCTGAGAATGTTGTTAAGTGACAACTTGGAGCTGTAGAATACCGTACTCTTTATTGTGATGTGGGAAAATTCTGTAGTCTTAATGGAAAATTATGAAATTAGATTAATTTTTACATGGTATACTATACCAGGATAAATTCCAAATGTATGGAAGTTTCAAATATTAAACACTCAGTTACTAGAATAAAATATTAGAGTGTTGGGGCGCCTGGGTGGTGCAGTCGGTTAAGCGTCCGACTTCAGCCAGGTCACGATCTCGCGGTCCGGGAGTTCGAGCCCCGCGTCAGGCTCTGGGCTGATGGCTCAGAGCCTGGAGCCTGTTTCCGATTCTGTGTCTCCCTCTCTCTCTGCCCCTCCCCCGTTCATGCTGTGTCTCTCTCTGTCCCAAAAATAAATAAACGTTGAAAAAAAAATTTTAAAAAAAATATTAGAGTGCTCTATTATAAACTAGGAAGCTTTTTTGAATTCTGACTACAAATCTATAATCCAATAAAAAATTGATAAAGTTGATTATATAAAAATATTTTAGATGCAAAGGCAAACAATACACTACAAATATCTACATCTCAAATCGCAGACAAATGGATAATCTACTTGATATGGGAGAATTTGTAAAAAAAATAAAAGGAAGAAGCAAAAATTTAATAAAAATAAACAAAAGACATGAATCAGTAGATTGGAAAAAACAATGCACGTCACTTCCAAGACCTATGAGAAGATACTTGTCCTCAGTCAAATTAAGGGAAATGCAAGTGAGAACTTTATTGATAAATCACTTCTTACCCCTCAGATTGCAGCATCCAAAAGTTTGTCACTTCCCTCTGCTGCTTGGGACTAGAAGCACTCTCACATATTATTGTTTTTTTTTTCTTTTTTAAGTTTATTTATTTAAGATAGAGAACATTAGCAGGGGAGGGGCAGAGAGAGAGAGAGAGAGAGAGAGAATCCCAAGCAGGCTCTGCACCATCAGTGTGGGGTCTGATGCAGGGCACGAACTCACTAACTGAGATCATGACCTGAGCCGAAACCAAGAGTCAGACGCTTAACCAACTGAGCCACCCAGGCATCCCAACACTCTCACATAGTTGTTAATGAGAGTATAAAGTGATGCAACTCTGAGAGAGCAATTTGGCAGTATCTATCAAAATTATAAATACATCTGTTCTTGACCCAGAAAGTTCACTTCAGAAAAAATATTCTACAGGTGCACCTACATTCTCATACAAAATGAGGTATGGTTTTATTTATTTCATCATGATTAGCAATACTAGAAATTGAAAAGATATATACAATCATAAGGGACTGCTTAAATAACCACACAGTGACCACAGTGTGGTCAAAAATAGGTAAGTAAAAATAATTAAATTAAAAATAGAATTACTATACAATTCAAGTAATTCTGCAACTGGCTCTTTACCCAAAGTAAAGAAACACTAATTAAAAAAGATACATGCACCCCTATGTTTATTGCAGCAGTATTTACAATAGCCAAACAAGGGAAACAGCCCATGTACATCAATAGATGAATGAATAAAGAAAATGTGGTACACACACACACACACACACACACACACACACACAGGAATATTAATCAGCATAAAAAAGAATGAGATTTTGCCATTTGCAACAACATGGATGTATCTAGATGGTATAATGCTAAGTGAAATAAGTCAGTCAGAGAAAGACAAACACCATATGATTTCACTCATATGTAGAATTTAAGAAAAAAATAAATGAACAAAGAAAAAATGCATTGAAATTGCATTTACTGTAATTCAGGCTTCATTACATTTTTCTTGGAACAGTTAAGTAAATTCAATAATTTCATAAACCTTTATGTTCCAACTGGTACCCAACTTACATACTTGTCTTATTTTTTTGTAAGTGTTTATTTTGAAAGAGAGTGTGAGCATATGAGAAAGGGCAAGGGGCAGAGAGGGGCAGAGAGAATCCCAAGCAGTCTCCATGCTCTCAGTTCAGAGCCTGACTTGGGACTTGATCTCATGAACTGTTAGATCATGACCTAACCTGAAATCAAGAGTTGGACACTAACCTGTCTGAACCACCCAGATGCCTCCATATATGTCATATTTTAATTTCTAAATACATTTCAAATATTTTAACTTCCAAATATTTCTCCTGTATATTTTTCAGCCTTATATCAAGCTATTCTTTCAATCGTCAATATGACCTAGCTCTTATATCCTGAAAAATGCTCACTTTAAAAAAATTATTTATTTTGAGAGAGTAAAACATGAGCACAGAAAGGGAGAGAGAGAATCCCAAGCAGGGTCTGTGCTGTCAGTGCAGAGCCCTATGTAGGGCTGGAACTTGAGAACTGTGAGATCATGATCTGAGCCAAAGTCAAGAGCACGACTCTTAACCAACTGAGCCATGCAGGTGCCCCAGCCAAATGCTCACTCTTTACTGCCTTCTTTCCTGCCATTGGCTGTATTACTCCATGACCTGAAAACACACTCCTCATGGTTAGGTCCTATCATTTAAGGTAACTTTCAATCACAACCACTGACCTCTCTCCTGACACTCCCGATTTAACATGATTGCATTATACTTTGAACTCTGGATGAATTTGCTTTATTCTTAAAAGCCATCTTATTCCAAAATTTAATAATACATGCATTGTCTCACTTCATCCCTCCTTACTTTTAAACACCTTCAAAACAGATTCCTGCCTCTTTCATCTTTGTCACATGAAACAGCTTACACAGTTCAACATATACAATCAAACTGAAATGAGAGAGAACTGTAAAAACATTGAACAGAGAATTAGCAGATACGGACTCATATCTTGTTACTTCTTGGCTCTCTGACCTTACTGTCTGTTCCTTAGTGTCCTCTCCTGTAAATTAGGAGATTTAGTAAAATTCATTTCAAGTTCCTGTTAATAATTAAATGTGTTGACTATAAATGAGAAAATATAGATAAAATGAACATGGTAACTGGCTACTGGAAAGTACATTTCAAAATGATGCTGTCAACAAAGTTTAAGATGGAACAATAGGTTTGACAGGGCATTAAATATTTATTCTTCATGGCATCTATACTTGTTATTAATATTAAATGAGTCATCATTTGACTTATCCCTAATCTGGAATAATGACATAAAGATACTTTCTGTGTTTTGTACTGGCTTCTGTCTGCATATGCAGGAGTTTAAATATTTATTGTTTTGCTATACACAATGCTACAACAATTATTGTTAATGGTTGTCTATGCCTATATGGCGGTACACACAATTTAAAGGAATTTCAGTACTCCACAGTGGCCATAACACATTTTGATTGATCGATTAAGGTTAAGATGAGGCCATTGTCCTTTAATGGTGATTAAGATTTTATTAAAAAGTGGATGTTTTTATTTGGCTTTTTTGGGTTTTTTTCTTGTTTGATTGGTTGGCTGGCTTTCTGGCCAGAGGTTTCTGTGTGAATAAAGTGACCTCCTCAGATTTCTCACATTATGTCGACACTTGAATATTGTGGCCAATTTCATATCAACTAACTTGCATAAATGTTAAAATGAAGATTAAAGCCCCAAAGCTAAATCAAATTTATACATTATTCAAATTGGGGAAATCATCTAGTTTGCTATGAAGAATAAACTTTTTATAAATTATACTCAAGAACCATTGTTTACTTGAGTATTTTCAAGAATTTGTTGCTGGGTTTTTAATAGTTGGCAGTCACAACATTATAAAGACAAATTGTGTTGCTTGTTTTATTTTTATCAACAAATATTTATAACCACCAATGTTATGCAAGACACTGTACCAGGCACTGAACATTCAACAGACATGTCTCTTAACTCATAAATTCATTATCATAGCATGCTCATTCCTGTGTACCTCTGAACATGTCCCCCATCTGAAAATTCTCCCTCTTCTTCCTTCTTAGCAAATTTCTTGAAATTATTGTTCTGTATTTGAAAAGTCCTCTATATTTAACCTCTTGTTTAAACATTCCCCTTATTCCCTGAAACAAACCTGACTCTAATAGATAAAATTGCTTCCCCTATAGCCTTCTCAGGTGAAGGTTCATATTCATGCCTCATGTGTCTCAGGAAAAAAAGAGGTTTGGCATTTTCCTCCTAGCTCCTACAAATATTACTTCTCATTTAAAACAATTCCCATTAACTTCACAATATCTGGTTTCTTCCTTACTTTATTGGTTGACCTCTATTTATTCTTTCATTTCTTAAATATTTTAACCTGTGATTTTCTTTCTTCATCCCTATTCCTTCCAACATTCTTGGCATTGTCTGACTAGTTGATTGCTGGCTGATAGGATAGCCTCTTGGTTCATCCAACAAACTCACCTTCTTTTCCAACTTCAGCTACCTAATCTCACAGTCACATGCCGAATAACACAGGAAATATGAGAGGTGTTTTCCCAATCATATGAAAGATATTTTTCCAATCATAGAAAAGATATTTTCCCAATCATATAAAATAAAAAAATACCAACTGGTTGGTATATTTTAGAAAATTGAATGAGAAAACCTTGATATCAATTGCTTGCAAAATTATTTCCATAACTTAGAGATGAAAACACATAGGCATAATTTTATCTTCCCAAAGACTCTCATTTAAAAGATTGAGAAATATGTTGCTGAAATTGCAAAATACACATAACTCTGTAACAGTTCCCTTACTCATAAATTTTTTAGTCTTATAAAAATAAAAAAGGTCATACCATACACTTTGAATTAATGATTCATTATACGATATAGGTCCTAAGTATAAGAGATATTAAGTCAGCATAGGAGAAAGCACAGATTAGAATAAAGACCCTCTTACATTCTTTTTTTTCTAACATCAAATTTTAGGATAAAGATATGAAAAGTTTAAAAAAGATGAAATTTTATCTTTATTTTTCCAAAAATATTTTTCAATAAGATTAATCATAAATTTAAAAAAATTAATAACATTCTTTAACAGCATGCCATGTTTTACATAATTTAGAACATAGAGTAGAAGCGCACAACAATTTATTTTTCAGGATGCAATCAACTTAAAACCAAAGCAGATTCTTTCAGACTTAAGCTCAAGTTTTAGCTCTGTCTTATTTTTACTAATCATACACATATTTTTTACTCCCTGATTCTTCTCATTGAAGTACAATAATGTGGAAGTGTTTGGCAATTGCATATATTAGATAAAATGTATGCAAGAGAGCAACATGGTCAAGGGAATTTCTGCTTTGAAATTACTCTCTATTGTTAAGACCGGAATAGAAAAATAAAAGTATATGGGGATACTATCTGAAATACTCTTTCAAAATTCTAAAGCATTTGCAATATATTAATCATGCATTTAAAATATGCACTTCATTAAGAAAAGAAACCGTGTCTCAATAATGTTCACAACACATTTCTGAGTATAAAATGTCATTTAAAAGACTAACTAAAAGACATGTTTAACTAATTCTGTTCTGTGCTGTTTGTAGATAAGATGAATTATGGTAATAGATTTACTTTGAATGCATGCCATTATAATGAAACTAGAAAAAGTTTGTCATGGATAAATTAATCTCTCAAATGTTATTTATACATATTTTAGATATTCTTTGCTTCCTTTGAGTGGATATATGTTTTTGCAGGATTGACACAATTTTGGTTTCAGCCACATACATATCTCCCCTAATGCGTTTACACTGTCTTGCTCTCCCTAGGTTCTGACTAGTGCTTATAAATGTCTTCATCCTTTCTCCTTCATCACTGAAAGTAATCTGTACAATACCTAATTCCTCCAAGACTCGCTGTCTCCTCTTAGAATGATGAAGAGTTAATGTACTACCTAATTCAAGAGAGAGCAGCAGGGAAAGACATAAGTGAAGCAGTCTCAGAGTTGGCATTAAAATGAGTATCTTTCTGGTAACAGAGTCCCTACCATGATAGACTAACTTCAACCTAGGAAGCTAATAGTGTCAATATTTGGATACATTGTTGCATAAAGCTTTATAAGAAAATGCTCATGATAACATTATATAGGGTCAGCTAAACCAGGTGGAGATTGCTAATATATTCTTTACATCTTAATTTTTTTTTTTCAACGTTTATTTTATTTTTGGGACAGAGAGAGACAGAGCATGAACGGGGGAGGGGCAGAGAGAGAGGGAGACACAGAATCGGAAACAGGCTCCAGGCTCTGAGCCATCAGCCCAGAGCCTGATGCGGGGCTCGAACTCACGGACCGTGAGATCGTGACCTGGCTGAAGTCGGACGCTTAACCGACTGCACCACCCAGGCGCCCCTCTTTACATCTTAATAAATATATAACATCTAAGCCAGAATGCTAAACTTCCTTTCCTTTTATTTTCTTCCATAATAACTTACTGGCAGAATGCTAATCTTGGATTGCTTTCCACCATGTATCATCTTTACACCTGTTCTCTAAACTGCTATATTTTAGGGCAACACTGGATAGATGCGTAATACTATAAACTCATGATCACCACTATCAACTGATAATTCCAATAAATTTCTATTGTCATTCCTTTCTACCTCTTGCCATCATTATTTCAAACTAACTCTGAAATCCTGACCCTTCTGCCCTTAGTTCACTCAGAAATGGTGTCTATTTTACAGAGAAAAAAAGCTATAATACATAACTTAAATCAACACCTAAATACTGAATTGAGAAACCTGTCTCTCTTTGGAAATTTTTTATCTCCCCTCTTTCAATACATGCTCTGATGACCCACTTTTTTACTCTCCCATACAGCCAATTGTTTTTGAGAATGCTTTTATTTTGTAATCTTTATATACTCAACATCTATCCATTCTTCAATAAGAATTACCTCTCCTCCTGACTGCACTAAAATCCTTGTAGATGGAATATTGAGTCATACCCACTAAACACAATGGACATTTCTCAGTTCTTTACCACTTAGCATTTAGCGTATTTGTGAGAATCTCACCTCATTTAATTTCTTCAACCACAAATTATATCATTCTTTTTCTTTTACAGGCATACTTCTGTGTCCTACAATTGTTACTTTTTTCCCTTCTAATTGGTCAATGCTGTGGAACCCAACATTGTGGAATATAGAAGTAAAAGGCAAGTGACTTTGAAGTCTAGGATGGACCAGAGTGTCATATACTACCCAGATTATTTTTAGTTTTTTAAAAATGTTTATTTATAACTGAGAGAGACAGAGTGTGATATGCAGAGGGGCAGAGAAAGGGAGACACAGAATCCACAGCAGGCTCCAGGCTATGAGCTGTCAGCACAGAGCCCAATGCGGGGCTTGAATGCATGAACCATGAGATCATGACCTGAGCTGAAGTCGGATGCTTAACTGACTGAGCCATCCAGGTGTCCCTATATGCTACCCAGATTTTAATAAGAGTATATAAGGGACCAATGGATTTAATGACTAGGTCATTGTGAACTCGGAGTTTCGGTGGAATGTTAAGGTCAGAAGCAAGATATCTCTGAGTAGAGAAAAGAGACACTGAATATTGAGCTCTACTAGTTAGCTACTTGACATTGGCCAGTATTCTAAAACCTAAAGTTTTATCACCCCTTTGTGAAATAATATTAAAATCATTCATCACTATGGGTCATCATTTAAACTATCAGAATAAATCTGTGACCATCAGACAAAAAAAAAGTTTTACAAACTAAGACACTTTTTAGAGTGAAAAAAGAAACACCTTTAGATAATTATGCTAAGACAACAGGTGTAAACCAGGATTGACAAAGACAACCTAGGATGGAATTAATAATCACCAGATTTACTGGGCCTTGTATGATCTCACTCCTTCCCACTTTAATTTAATGTCATTCTCTTTCAGACTTTTTATAAATCCTAATCTCATTATCTCTCTAATGGTTCCTATAAAATTTCATAACCTTAATAAGGCCTTCAAAAATGATCCTCCTGATATAACTGCTTTTTCTCCTCCTTCTCTCTCCCATTTTGAAAATTCATTATTGTTTGTGAGAATTCCATGTTCTGAAAATTAGAATTTACAGAAAAAGTTGAAAAGTTGCTCTCAGATTGGCATCTGGAAGAGAGTTTGTATTCTTAAAAATGAAAATGGATAAATATTTTTATCTAATGAGGATAATTGTTGGGCAAATGAGAACACATTATTCCCTGATCTCCTAGAGGAATACAGAGATGATACTTCTCCAATTATTCATATCATTCTGCAGTTCCCATAATTGTCAGGGAAATGAGAAGAGAATCAAATCATATCAGTACAAATTGTCAACCAAACACAAATGAAGGCACTAGGAAAGAAAAGAAGAAACAACAACAACAAAAAACTATAAGACATGCAGAAGACAACAAAATGGCAGTAGTAACTTCTTCCTTATCAGTAGTTACATTAAATATAAATAGATTAAATTTTCTAAACAATACATAGAATGGCTAAATGAATGAAACAACAGGATCCAAATATAAGGAATCTTGTCCACAAAAGATTAACCTGAGATTTAAGGACACACATAGGCTAAAAATGAAAAGATACAAAAAAATTCTATGAAATGGGAACCAAAAGAGAGCAAAATTGGCTATACTAACTCACATTACTCTAAACTAGACTTTAAATAAAAAACTTATAGGAGTTGGGGCACTGGGTGGTTCAGTTGGTTAAGCATCTGACTCTTGATTTTGGTTCATGTCATGATCTCTCAGTTATGAGACTGAGTTCCAAATGAGGCTCTGTGTTGGTATGGAGGCTGCTCAGAATTCTCTCTCTCCCTTTCCTTCTGCCCCTTCCCTGCTTTCTCTCTCTCTCTCTCAAACTTACAAGTGTCAAAGAAGGACATTATTTAATGATAACAGGGTCAATTCACAAAGAAAACATAATAATTATAAATATTTATGCAACGAATCTCAGAGCTAATAAATATAGGAAACAAACATTAATAGAATTGAGGTGGAAAAATAGACAACAACAAAATAATAATAGGATATCTCAATGCTCCACTTTCAATAATAAATAGAACAACCAGAGAGAACATCAGTAAGGAAATAAGACTTGACCAAAACTATAGACCAATTGGAACTAAAAGATTTATACAGAACCCTCCATCAAATAACAGCAGAATATACATTCTTCTCAAGTGCACATGGAACATTCTCCAGGATAGACTTAGCATTAGGTCACAAAACAAGTCTTAACAAAATCAAGAAGATTGAAATTGCACAAAGTATCATTTCTGATTACAGTGGGATGAAACTAGAAATGAATAGCACAAGGAAAACTGGAAAATCCATAAATATGTGAAAATTAAACAACATACTATTTAACAATCAGTGGGTAAAAAAAGCCACAATAAATCAATGGCAGAGAATACAGAGTACAAAAATAAATCCACATATATATGGTCAAATAATCTTTGACAGAATGCAAAGGACACGGAATGGGGAAAGGACAGTTTCCTTAACAAATTGTGTTAGGAAAACTGGATATCCACATGCGAAAGAACAAAGTTGGATTCTTATTTTGCATCATATATAAAAATTAACTCAAAGTGGATTAAAGATCTGAATGTAAGACCTAAAACTATAAAATTACTAGAAGAAGAAAATAGAAGAAATGCTTCGTGACATTGGATTTGGCAATTAGTTTCTGAAAAGACACCAAAAGACCAGGCACAATACCAAAAACAAACAAATGGGCCTACGTCAAACTTAAAAAATTTGTGCACCAAAGCACACAATCAACAGAGTGAAATGGCAACATATAGAATGGGGCAAAATACTTGTAAATAACACATATAAAAGGTTTGTTACTATCTAGAATATATAAAAAGGCTTCTATAACTCAACAATAAAAAGCCAAATGACCAAATTAGTAAGTGAGCAAAGACTTGAGTAGACATTTCTAAAGACAATGTACAAATGCCAACATCTTGATATGAAAAGATGCTCAACATCTTGAAATGCAAATCCAGGGCACCTGGGTGGCTCAGTTGGTTAAGCATCTCACTCTTGATTTTGGCTCAGATCATGATCTCACAGTTCCTGGGTTTGAGCCCCACATTGGGCTCTGCGCTGACGGTGTGGAACCTGCTTGGGTTTCTCCCTCTGCTCCTCTCTCAAAAAATAAACAAAAATAAATAAACTTAAACCAAATGCAAATCAAAAACCACAACATACCACTGCATACCCATTAGGATGGATTAAACACACACACTCACCACCCCCCCACACACACACACAATAAGAGGTAAGGATGTGGAGAAATGAAATGTTTATGCATGATTGCTGTAAGTATAAATGTGGTGCAACCACTATGAAAACAATATGAAAATTTCTCAAAATATGAAAAATAGGATTAGCATGTGGTCCAGAAATCCCATTTCTGGGTGTATATCCAAAATAATTGAAAGTATAATTTAAAGACATATTTTCAAACTCATCTTCATAGCAGCACTATTTAAAATAGTCAAGAGGTACAAACAACCCAAGTGTCCACCGTGGATAAATATACAAACAATATGTGATATAGACATACAATGAACTATTACGTAGCCTTTAAAAGGAAGGAAATTCTGACCCATGCTACATCATAGATAAATCTTGAGGACATTATGTAAGTGAAATAAGTCAGAAAAACACAGATACTGTATGATCCTACTTATACGACGTACTGAAAGTAGTTATTATCATAGAGATGATAAATAGAATGATGAGAAAGGGAGAGGAATGGAATGTTTTAATGAGTACAGAACTTCAGGTTTGCAAGATGAAAAAGCTATAGAGATCTGTTTGACAACTATGAATATATTAACACTACCCTTAAAAATGGTTAAGATAATAAATTGCATCATTTTTTACAAGAACAGCAATAATTATCACAATACAACCAGAATAATGTTGGAGAAGCAGCCATGGCATGACCTCTTTTATGTCTTCAGGAATGTCCAATAAATGCAGTGGGCCTGGAACCTTCCCCTATATGGAAGGCAGGTGCTGAACAACTTCTTGGCCTTGGATTCTTTCTTATTGGGAGGAAACTTCCCCTTGTTCTGAGTACTCTGGGAAATTCTTTGTATTTCTTTAATGTGAGCATCATAATATGGCACTTGGCCAGCTATTCCAGTATATCTGCCTTCTTCCACCCACCACCCTCTGCCCCATCCTGGGAAGGGAAAGTGGCCTTCACCTGAAGCATTTGAAGGGTGTGAGTGTCCATCCCCCTATGCCTTATTTAGGGTGGGAGGGCTTTTGGGAGGGAGCCTCTATGGGAAACCCTCATGAGTACAGACCCTGATCTTGCTGTGTCTTTTCTCCTTTCTGTGTGTAAAGCATTATTCCAACCAGTACCTTGTGTGTTGTCTTCATTGGCCACCTCTAACTCATAGGAGACACCGTGGGCTGAAGTCTGTGGGTTTCTGCTTCTGGTGGTTGGCATGGTAACTTTTACAGTCTCCCATTTGGTTGGAATCCTCACTTGGGATTGGTCAATGAATATTCCTGCTGGAAAAGTAAGATATTAGATATTGTGGCATCTCAGATACCCCTTTAAGACAATCTACTAAAGGTGCCATAGGTGATTGGCAGGCTCCAGTTGCTGAAGCTTTTACTCTACCTTGAAGTTCAAACCAGACCACACTTCCTCCAGGCTTCTCCCACTGAGAATGGGAGCACAGCATCTCTCATTCAATGACTGAGCACAGCAATGTTACTAAAACTAACACATTTGCTGCTGAATCCAGATTTCTCTAATAAGCAGTTTTGATGTAGGAATCTCTATCATTCAGGCCAAAATCTTAGAACTGTCGTGAGTTCTAAGATTCTTCCCACAGAAATTTTTCTTCCCTCCGTCTTTCACAGCAGGTATACAAACATCATTATCTAAGACCGTTGTTGCAGACTCCTTCTCTGTCACTATATATCATTCTCAGGCACTTTCCCAAATAAATACCTGCAATTCCAATTCTGTTTTTGCACTTGGTTGTTGGAGGACTCAAACACTTCTGAGAATTTCTGCTATAAAAGAGCAAAATAATGAAGTAGAAACTGAAAAAGTTTTAGAAGGGAAGGCTAATGTGGGTAATTATAGTGGTTTATGTCAATGAAAATAATGCATGAGAGAAAGGAAAATATGTCAGTGAAGTAATAGATTGGAGAAAGGAAAATATTCATGAGGTAAGATTGAAAGGGGATAGATTTTGGAGTGGTATATCTGAGAACACCAGTGGAGGTGAGGAGTTAGTGTCAATAGCAGTACAGTCTGAAATGGTTTGTAGTAACACAGAGACCAGAGAACATGAACATTAATGCTGTTGATTTTGTAAACAGGATAGTAAGAGCTTATAGACTTCTCTTCTAATTGTATCTATTTTCTCATTCAACAGAGAATAAAGATGCATATTCATATGCTGAAGGTTTGATAGAGAAGGAAAACATCAATAATGCATATCCTGATTTTGGGGAGACCTATTGGCATGGAGAAATATAGTATGATTGTTTCTCAGCACTAAGGACCCATTTGTAGGTTAGTGACCATTAATTTGAAATGACATTCCGAACATTATGATTTTGTATTTCTCTCCTTCAAGACTTAACTTGCTAGTGGCAGACACAGAATGCTCAATGAGTCAAATTAAGTCAGGTCTGGGATTTTACCAAGTGAGCAGTATAATTGCACTGAAGGGTCCATACAAAAGATTTGTTTAACAATAGAAAATCATGATGGTGTATAGATATAAAGGAAAGCAAGATATGACCATGAGAGAGCACCTGAAATGGGGTATGGGAATATGATCATTGGAGGAAAGAAATCCCAGGAACTCAGAGATTGTATGAGTCTGCAGTTATTTGCAACAAAATAGTTTCGGGGTGGCATAGTATCTTTGTGTGAGTTTCAAATTTGATGGAGGTATTAATGGAGGAAGATGACATTGTATTCTTCCTCCATTAGTACCTCAATCAAATTTGAAATGGAGAGAAGGGAGGACACTTACTTCGTAGGAGGGATATGGAAAAGAAAACATCAACCAGGCTACTGGGTGTGAATCAACATCCTTAAGGAAGAAAAAATTATTTTATCAGAGCAAAAATATGAAATGGTTGCTCAGAAAATAGTTTAAGGATAAAATGTATTTTAATAGTGACTATGTACTACAGAATGTGCAGTAGGTTTTTTTGTTAATTTTTTTAATGCTTGTTTTTGAGAGAGAGACAGAGCATAAGTGGGGGAGGGGCACAGAGAGAAGGGGGCACAGATTCCGAATCAGGCTTCAGGCTCTGAGCTGTCAGCACAGAGCCTGATGCGGGGCCTGAACCCAGGAACCATGAGATCATGACCTGAGCTGAAGTCAGAAGCTTAAAGGACTCTGAGCCACCCAGGCGCCGCTTATGTGCAGTAGTTTTAAGGAGTCAAGGAGGAGTGAAATTTTTTAATCAAGAGGGGGCACTGATAAAAATTGTTTAGGCAAGGGAACGAGTGGATTTCAACTAGATGAAGAAGTATGGACAATGTGCTTTACAATTTTCGTTTGTGCTTTACAATAAACTGCTTTAAATACACTTTAGGAACACTGAAAATGTCTTTGAAAAAATTATAAACTCAAGAGTACAAGTGTTGATTCTACCTAATGTTCCTGAGGGTTTTGATGAGTATGGGATACCCATAAAATGAACAACTGACTGTCATGTCAGTGACTATGATTTGCATCTCTAGACCATGAGTTAAAAAAATTAGAATGACGGAAAGATTTTCATGAAGATGTATAATTTTGCCTAGAATCATGGTTGCCTGAATAAGAAGCAGTGTTAAATAAAATGTAAATGATGGTAGAGAAAAAAGCTTACATGTATTCCAACACAAGACATTAAGGCAGACAGAAAGTATCATCTGGGAAAAATAGGAAAAGATTGAGGGGGCAATACTTCACATAAGAGAAAAATTGAGACTAAAATGAACAATCCTTGCCAACTCCGGTTGTGGAAGTAATTAGTACACCTGATATTAATAACACAGGCAGGTAAATATGACCTTAGAAGCTGCATAAATGAACTCAGGCTTCAAATGTGGCAGTAGGATGGTATTCCCTATTTCAAAACATCAGACCTGAGGAGAGGGAGGGAGGGAGAGAGAGAAAGAGAGAGAGAGACAGAGAGACAGAGAGAGACAGAGAGAGGAAGAGAGAGAGGATGTTATTAACTTAATAACAGTGTGGATCAAGAAAAATATATGCATTTTAAAGAAATAGAAGTGTCTCAAGAGAGCATTTAGAAAAGAATAAGTGGGAGTAGGGAAGACCATCATTGTAGGAGAATATAAAAACTTAACTAGCTTGCCTAGTTGGAGCAAATACATAAATGGATTCAGTGTTACTGAGATAAATACTAAAGTGGTGATAAATAAAGATATAATACCAAAGGGGAAATATCCAGCAAGAATATTACCTAACTCGTGAGGCCCTCCAAAGGCCAAGATTTTTAACAATCCTTATTTGTTCTTTGCCATTTTATACTCTAGTATTGCAATCCCAAACATGCTTAATCAGTTTTCCCTACTGCCATATTTTTTGAATAAAATATATCTTGCTCAAGTAACTGAGAAAATAGTAGTCATCAGATATCAATTCTATTCAAGTCTAAACTTACTCAGAGTACTATAATACTACCTTTCATTCTGGAAAAAAAAAGATCATTTTAACTTCAAATATAGGCTTTACAAATACAGATTAATTTAAACTCTAACTTTATTCAGACATTATCCTGTTGGTTAGCCCTACTTCTGTTATTTCCATCTCCACTGGCTCCATAAATAACTTGCACAAATAGAAGTTAGAGTACCTTCTACCATTCCATGCTTTTCCCTACACATTGTACATTTTGCAAAGTAGTAAACTTCCACAATGCTCACTCACTTGTAAACTATGATTTGTTACCTTACCACCCTACTGACAATGTTCATGCTGAAATCACAAGGACCTCATGTTTAAATCTAAAAAGCTGCTATTTTAATCCTCATGCTATGTGATATCTGTACAGAATTTGAGACTGTAAATAATTCCCTACAGCTTAAAATGTTTCCTTTTTAAATATGTCTTTCTATACTTTATCCCATAGTAATTCTTGCTTTTCTGGCTTTTTCTTTTTTTATTTCATACCACTTGGAAGGAAATATTGGTTTCCTTAGGTTATCTAATCTATTTTGTTTCCTCTTAAGATACTCCCAAGCCTACATTTGTATACTCATTTCCTTCTCCTCTAGTTGAGCATCTATTTTTGCAGTAACTAATGGATTCTATTTCCCTAAATATATTGCATGTATATAAAACATACTATTCAAAAAAATATTTTCTCCCTTTTCCTCTCCCTTCTTATTTGTTGTGCTTGTTGGTATCAAATCAATTAAGTTTAATTAATCATCCACTTCTTTCTCCTCTTGACATCAGTTATGTATCAGAAACATCTCTGAAATCCAGTCTCCTCTTTTTATATTTACTTACACTGTTTACTTTGTATCCAAATAATATTCCACCTGAATCGTTTCAGAAACCATCTGTCTTATCTTTGATTCTAAACAACTTTCCCCCACTATGACCAAGGTACTTTTTCAAAGAAGCAAAACTGATCATGTTACTTTCCAGATTAAAAAAAATACTTTTAAGGGAAGCTGGGTGGCTCAGTCAGCTGAGCGTCCAACTT
The DNA here is from genome assembly GCF_022079265.1 of Lynx rufus. Taxonomy (NCBI): domain Eukaryota; kingdom Metazoa; phylum Chordata; class Mammalia; order Carnivora; family Felidae; genus Lynx; species Lynx rufus. The sequence continues at coordinate 31,354,656 of NW_025814823.1, read as the reverse complement.
CAGCTCAGGTTATGATATCATGGTTTGTGTGTTCAAACCCCACATCAGCCTCTGTGCTGGCAGCTGAGAGCCTGGAGCCTGCTTCAGATTCTGTGTCTCCCTCTCTCTCTGCCCCTCCCTAACTCGTGCTGTGTCACCCCTTCTCAAAAATGAATAAATGTTAAAAAAAATTTAATACTTTTAATTTACATTTTCTGCAGGCCACATTCTAAACTCTTCAGTATAAAGCTACTTCATAGTCTGCCCTCTGCCTTGCCTTGTTTCACATCACTATCTTACACCAATATACTTACATAAATTCTTATCTCAAAGGACATGTCAATAACTCCATTTATAGCTGGTCTCTGATTACTCTCAACCCTTGTACATATGATTCTTCCTAGAATTTCCTGCTCTTCCTTTCTTTTGAAAATCCCTACACATTCTTCTTGAACTAGATTCAATAAATAACAGTAAAACAATCCTCCCAAACTATCCAGACTGTACGAAATTTTCTGTACACAGTGCTCTCAAAACAATTTAGCAAAATCTCTTCAACAGAAATTATCACACTAAATTTTAACTGTTTATGTGATCATAAATTTGTTTATGTTATATTTATATACATAATACATATTATAAATATTGTGTATATATACAATGACATCTTGATCAAAATTTGACAATACTCTGTCAAAATTTTCTGGTAGGCTTACGGGCTGTGCTAAATAGTTTCCTCAATTTTAAACAAATAAAACTCTTATTAAATCCTTATTTAATTCTGTCATAACTTATTTTCAGCTGAAGAAGACATGACTTCACTATTGGGGACAAAATAAGGGTGAGTAAAATTTTTAAGAGAATAATTGTAAATTAATTCAATTTGCCTAGTCCATATATCTATCATAGGTATAAAATAATACATTTTATAAAGGTTACTGAACCACTGGCAGAGACCTTTGAGATATTGGGAGAAAAGTTAATCATAGTAGATTATTAGGAATGTATGAGTGTAGCAAATTTCAAGATGGAAGCTGAATTATTACTCATTTATTGGGCACTTCCTACATTCTAGGCTGTGTATTAGTAATTTATAATATAAAGGTGAAATGAGCAAATATAATACCTTATTTCAACCTAAATATTACTACATTATATATATATATATATTATAAACTATAATTTGTGTTATAAAAGACAAACATCATATTATTGAGAAAGTTAACAAAGAGACACTTTTGATTGGGCATTCAATAATTATCTTTTTGGAAAAAATGATATTTAATCTAAATATCACATTGGTGTAAAGGTATAGTCTCAAATGTCTAATATTATTTCTGAACACAATTATAAAATGAATAATTAAAATAAGAGTTTATAAATAACTAGATGAGGATACATTGATTATTAAGTTATAAAATATTTACCTTATTATATGTTAAGATGACCTAGTTTCCACTTTATGGTCGTGTTGCTATCTCAAAGAAATATGACAAATTTTGAGAATCTGGAACTCAAAAGAAATAACATAACATATTGCTTCATGTAAGTGAAATACTATGATCTAAACACAAAAATGATCAAGTGGATTAGTATTTGATTAATGATTGTATTCTAAGAGTTTTGATCAATGGCTCAATAGCAGCTTAGAGCCATGGTCACATTCCCTAGTTGGATTGTGAAAGTGTTTGATAGAGATGGTATATTTCTTCTATATATATTCCTTCTGTCTATATTTATTCTATGACACCTCCATAGTGGGAATATACTTCTCTCCATGATGTTGGACTTAGTCACATGGTGGCTCTAGATTTTAGCCTCAACTATGTGACTTTTGCTCAATGGTTAACAGATAAAAGACAAGCAGAAGCATGAAACATGCTTCATGCATTTGGACTTGCCTTTTATGTTTCTGACGTTGCTGTGAGAAGACTATGCTTAGGTCATTCCACTTTTCCAATGTGATATATATATATATATATATATATATATATATATATATATATTATAGCCCACTGATCTAAGGGTCAGAGACATGTGGAGCAGACTGGACCCAATATAGACTTTGAATCAAGCCCAGCTAAGCTCAAGCTAAACCAATAGAATCCTAGGTGATACATATACAAGTGACCAGGAATAAATGAGACTCAAGAGTCTTTTGTCATATTGTGATGGCTAATAGTATGAGCAAAAACTAGTAATTTATATAAAATGAAACAGTAAAACAAAATAGAACAGAAAATATTATAGTGGTTAATTCATAATAGAAAAGAAATTATTAAGCTTAACTGAAATTAAGTATACATAAATATTTAAATAACTCATATGCTCTGGGTCACAATATAAAATGTAGTTTTTACTGTTTCATGATTTTTAAAAAATTGAAAATTGCTGACCTGAATGAGAGTCTTTTTTTTTCTGAATGAGAGTCTTGATGTGTGCCATAGTACTTGGTTATTAACCCTGCATATTCAACATTTTAGCAACTCTAGAAAGATATAAAATAAATGCTCATAATATTTGTACATCACTGAAACCTGAGTGGAAGGAATAATAAATAGTTTAGATAAGAAATTCAGAACATCAAAAAATCTTCTTAGAACCTAAGTAAAGCAGATTTAGTTAACAGGAAACTATAAGTCGATAATAGAGTGCGACCAATAACATACCCAATTGCATCACACAATGTATCATTAAAAATATATATCATAGGTGAAGAACAGAATAGTTTAATTCTACTCTTTTTGAAGGTGAACAATAGTTGACATACTACATTCAAGGACATGCTAAGGTTAGGGCACTAAAATGTCTGTATTGCTTTGAAAATTCCCGCCTAACCCTAAAAGAATTGGGTTGTATGTATTATTAGTGAACTGGCCTTAAACCAGATTATATGAAGAATGTCATAAATAACTAGATAAGTTTTGCTTATAATAGGAGAAACCCACTGGGCAAGTGTGTAAAGATAGTTTTCAGGTAGAAGGTGAATAAGACTTCTTTAATATTGCAACAGGGTAGCATGATATAGCTTGCTTAGCACAAAGTTTAATTATGTGGAATGATAAGAGATAAGTTTAATGGGGTGTTAAATCAAAAGAGAAACATATTAGTGGGGAATCATCAACATTTATTCATTTTGATAGAGAAGCCTTTTTTGGGTGATGCGATTTCAGAAGTTATTTTAATTATAGATCTAAGAGAAATACAAAAATGTAGGAAAGGTGGAAACAGAAAGGAAAGTGGAAAAGACAGGGTGTTGACTTAAAGAGAAAGAATTGCAGATTAATTAGAAGATGAAGAAGCAAAGGATTTGGGAATTAAAGATAAAAATCCCTCAGAGATGGTTAGTGAAGAGAACAAAAGTCTTGAACTGGAAGAAATGATAAGATCCTCTATGGAGAGGCAGCAAGGATATCCACATTGAATAATGGATGGACTCGGGCAAAAAACTAGGGGCATGGAATCGATAAAAAGTTTGCAACAGTTTAGAACACCAAAAAGCCTTTAAAAAATTCAGAGTATTTGCTTATTAATTTTGAAAATATTCACTGTGAACATATCCATTTCTAAACATGAATGCAATATTTAGAAGTGTTTTAAGGGTTCATGTTTAATATGTTTGTCATTTTAGGACTTTTGCCAGTGACTCTGTGTGACTACTTCATGAAGAGACCATAAATTTAAAATGACAAAAGATTAATTTTGTTAGCTATTTATTTATCTGTTCATTTATCTTGAATAAGGACTGTTTGTCTTACTGAAAACTTTTGAGGAAGATAATATGAAACATATTGCTTGTAAGAGTGCCCCTTAATGCTCATTTACATTTCTGGGGTTTAAGCATCTCAGGGTAAGAGTGGGCCTTGGAGATCATTTAGTGTAACTGTCTTCCAAAGTAGAAAACTACTCAACTCATATGTGTTCATCCACCCTGTGTTTGAATAGTGTCATTGATTTAGTTGAAATTAGTACCAACTGTCACATAATTATGTCAATACAAATGATTCCTTCATTTTATAAATATCATTGTAAGCCAACTCACATATTTTTTTTTACAAAACCAATCTGCCAATTCACTAAAATGTATCCCAAGAGGAAAAAATAAAATCAATATATTCTAATAATAAACCAAAAGTTCCAATTTAGAGTTTTCTTACTTGCATTCTGAATACATTTTGCTCCTAAAGAGAATTTCTCCATTCTATCCCCTGGTAGCAAGACTTACTTTCTCAGACAAGTGGAGCTTAATCTTTTTAATGTTTTTGAATCATTGTAAAGTTAATTCCATAATCTGAAAAATGTTGAAAGCTTTGTTCCCTTATCTCAGAAAATAATGGCCATAAGATTAAGATTTGCATATGCTAGCAGTAGGATGGCAAGTTAACTGAATCCATTTGAGAATGTGGAGTTAAGAATTCCTACTTTGGATGTACATGGAGTTAAAATCTTCCCACTGGGTCAGTGTAGAGAGAAAGATTGATCTCCATGTTTACTAGACCATTTCCAATTTCTCACATTAGGTCATCCCTTGGTTCCTATGAATTTACATTTTCAAGATAGTGATGGTCTTTATCAGTATGAACATTTGAGAGAGTACGATATTATTATGTATTCTAGATAACTTTCTCATAAACTTATTCATGCAAGAAAGTTTTTCTCTTGTTCCTAATGTGAAGATTTGAAAATTCAAGTTGGAGCAGACATAAGGCAGAAGTGAACTATTATCCAGATACAAATATAGAAATTATCTTAGTCTCTGGTCAATAAGTACAAAACTGATCATAGAGCTGAGTACAAGCTTTTCGTTGTTTAAGGAAAAATGTCAAAGTGCAATTTTGATAATGGAAAAATACACTTTTATTTCAAAAAGCTAATTAACTATAACATATGTGTCTTTTAAAGGGAAGGTCATCAACCACTCTATAGTTTTCTCTTTCCATTGCAGAAATTGTGGGGAAAGAATGAGAACTTAAGCATATCTCCCATTGCTTAGGGGACACACAATAAGCTGTCATTTTGTTTTGATTTGTTTTGCTTTCAATATGCAAAGAGAATCCCAAATCTGGAAAAGTAGGGTAAGAGAACTGATTTTTTTTCTATTACAAGATGGGAATGTTGTATTTTAATTTTCATTATCTTGTTTTGGTTTCAGAGTTCTGGCAGGTATATACGAGAGAGAGAGAGAGAGAGAGAGAGAGAGAGAGAGGCAAAAAGGGAAGAGGAAATTTAGTAACATAGAGCACAAACAAAACTAAATGGTTTATAGCCTAAGAAAAAAAAGATAAATATTCAATTTTCAGTTGTTTTCTTTGCTGCACGTTTTACCTTTTCAATGCCTGATGTAAATAGCACTGTAAGACCAAGGGCTAAATGGTGGAGTAATTTATCTGGATTAATAGGATGTACAGATGCTTTCTGTGGAGATAAAAGAAGTAAAATCTACTAAGGATGAAATTAAAACTGCTACAACCAAGATCCAAGCTCGATTGATGCCACAATGGCAAGGATGGAGGAAGCAGAGAAGACAATCAGCAATATAGAAGACAAAATTATGGAGAATAATGAAGCAGAAAAAAAGAGGGAAACTAAAAGAGCAAAAGAGCACTATACAAGAATTCGAGAACTCAGTGACTTATTAAAAAGGAACTACATCAGAATCATGAGTCCCAGAAGATGAAGAGAGAGAAAAAGGGGTAGAAGGGTTATGTGAGCAAATCATAGTGGAAAACTTTCCTAATCTGGGGAAAGACACAGACATCAAAATCCAAGAAGCACAGAGAAGTCCCATTAGATACAACAAAAACTGACCATCAACAAGGCATATCATAGTCAAATTCACAAAATACACAGACAAGGAAAGAATCATGAAACAGCAAGGGAAAAAATGTCCTTAACTTATCAAAAAAGGATAGATCAGGTTCACAGCAGACCTATGCATAGAAACGACAGGCCAGAAAGGAGTGGCAGGTTATATTCAAAGCACTGAATTGGAAAAATATGCAGCCCAAACTTCTTTATCCAGCAAGGCTGTTGTTGAAAATAGAAGGGGAGATAAAGAGTTTCCCAGACAAACAAAAACTAAAGGAGTTCATGACCACTAAGTCAGCCCTGCAAGAAATTTTAAGGGGACTCTCTGAGTAGAGAAAAGATGAAACAAAACAAAAAAGACCAAAAGCAACAAAGACTAGAATGGACCAGAGAACATCACCAGAAACTCCAACTCTACAGGCAACACAATGGTACTAAATTTATATCTTTCAGTACTCACTCAATGTCAATGGACTAAAATTTGTATGGAATCAGAAAAGACCCTGAACAGACAAAGCAATCCTGAAAAGGAAAACCAAAGCTGGAGGCATCAGAATTCTGAACTTCAAGCTGTACTATACAGCTCTAGTCATCAAGACAGTATGGTACTGGCACAAAAACAGATACATAGATCATATACAGAATAGAGAACCAAGAAACGGACCCACAAATGTATGGCCAAATAATCTTTGAAAAATCAGGAAAGAATATCCAATGAAATAAAGACAGTCTTTTCAGCAAATAATATTGGGAAAACTGGACAGTGACATGCAGAAGAGTAAACCTGGACCACTTTCTTACACCATACACAAAAATAAACTCAAAATGGATGAAAGACCTAAATGTAAGACAGGAAGCCATCCAAATGCTAGAGGATAAAGCAGGCAAAAACCTCTTTGACCTCAGCCACAGAAACTTCTTACTTGACATGTCCCATGAGGCTAGGAAAACAAAAGCAAAAATGAACTATTGGGACCTCATCAAGATAAAAAACTTCTGCACAGTGAAGGAAACAGTCAGCAAAACTAAAAGACAACCAATGGAATGGGAAAAGATATTTTCAAATGATGTATCAGATAAAGGGTCAGTATCCAAAACCTATAAAAAATCATCAAACTCAAACTCCCCAAGACAACAAATAATCCAGTGAAGAAATGGGCAAAAGACATAAATAGACACTTTTCTAAAGAAGACATCCAGATGACTAACAGACACATGAAAAAATGCTCAACATCACTCTTCATCAGGGAAATACAAATCAAAACCACAATGAGATACGACCTCATGCATGTCAGAATGGCTTACATTAACAACTCAGGCAACAACAGATGTTGGAGAGGATTCAGAGAAAGAGGGTCTCTTTTCCACTGCTGGTGGGAATGCAAACTGGCACAGCCACTCTGAAAATAGTATGGAGGTTCTTCAAAAAATTAAAAATAGAACTACCCTACAACCCAGCAATTATACGACTAGGTATTCATCCAAAAGATACAGGAGTGCTGTTTCCAAGAGGCATATTCACCCCAATGTTTATAGCAGTACTATCGACAATAGCCAAAGTATGGAAAGACCCCAAATGTCCATTGACAGATGAATGGATAAAGAAGATGTGGGGTGTGTGTGTGTGTGTGTGTGTGTGTGTGTGTGTGTTATATAATGGAATATTACTCAGTGATCAAAAAGAATGAAATCTTGCCATTAGCAACAATGTGGATGGAACTAGAGTGTAGTATGCTAAGGGAAATTAGTCAGAGAAAGACAAATATCATATGACTTCACTTATATGTGGAATTTAAGATACAAAACAGATAACATAAGGGAAAGGAAGCAAAATAATGCAAAAAGAGGGAGGGGGACAAACCATAAGACACTCTTAAATACAGAGAACAAACTGAGGATTGCTGGAAGGGTTTTAGGTGGGGGGAATGTGCTAACTGGGCAGGAAGCATTAAGGAGGACACTTGTTGGGATGAGTGCTGGATGTTATATGTAGTTGATGAATCATTGGATTCTACTCCTGAAATCATTATTGCACTATATGTTAACTAACTTGGATGTAAATTTTTAAAAAATTAATAAATGAAAAAAAATAGGATGTACAGTGAAGGTAACAAATATGGCGAGTGTGGTGAGGTTGAGAAGGACACCTGGAACTTGGACCAAATGACCAAAATGACCATGAGAAAGTCAACACTAGAAAGTATATAGAAATCTTAGAACAGGATTAGAGGATCTGTACTAACAATGGGGTTACAGTTGATAAAACTGTATATATTATATTAATTAATCCATCATAACTATACCATATTCTGAAATCATTCAAATAAAGTATTACACTTTTCCAAAATAATTAAAAAGTTCAGCATCCTCACTGAAATAGTAATCTACATGTCATGACTATGTCTACAAGATTAAGGCAGCAATTATAAAAATAGGTTATTCTTTAAACTCTACCAAAAAACAAAGTAAGAAATATCACTCAAAGAAATGTTTATTCAGTTCACAACATCAAAAGTAATAACATTCTGTATTTATATACAAAAGGGAAAAAAATAGATGGAAGTTCCTATCTGTAATCTATCTATCTATCTATCTATCTATCTATCTATCATCTATCTATCTAAGTATCCTAGGAAAATCAATCCCTCTAGTCTTAGGAATTTTCTGGAAAGTCCTCATATACAACAAACTTTTTATCTGGGATTGAAAAAAAGTAAAAATACTTTTATGGATATATTTAAATATTAAAAATACTTTTAGGTACATTATATGTTCCTCTTATAAAGATCATTATTTCTAATCATTAGCACAGCCATAATACAATTAGACTTTTTTTCTGAAGCAAATAAAATTATTGGTTGAATTTCCTTTTTAGTACATAAAATTGGTGACAGAAAAAATGAACATGGATATGGATAGAGAAAAATATGTTTTGGAGGGGAGAACTAATTTGTGGGAAGCTCTGGACATAAAAGGATTAGGATTCTAGAGTAGATAACTGCAATTACAAAGGTCATGAAGGGAGATGGACAGTTCTAATGGGTCATTTAGGGTCTTGTAGGGAAAAGTAAGGCATTTGTTTACATTTTTAACTATATGGAAAGATAGCAGACACTTTAAAGTATAAAGAAATAATGTTTAAAAAAATAACTTTCTGAGGGAAGGCAATGGTGGCAGGATTAAGACAAGTTATATTAAAATGTGTACCTTATAATATAATGTATAATGTATTAATATTAAATTTTACTATCTAACAGTCAGTACTTGGAAAACTGGATATTGACACACAGAAGAATGAAGTTGAACTTCTGCAATTTATCATACACAAAAATTGACTACAAATGTATCATAGAAGCAAAGGTGTAAGTGCAAAAATTATAAAGCTTGTACAAGAAAAAATAGGAATAAAACTTGATGAACTTGAATTCGTTAAGACACCAAAAGCAAAAAGGAAGAAAAAAAAAAGGAAGAGAGAGAGGGGGTGAGGGAAAGATAAATTGGACTTCATTAAAATCTTAAAAATTCATTTGTGCCTCCCAGAACATCATCAAAACCATAAAGAGTCAGTCCAAATAATGAGATAAAATGTTTGCAAATCATATATATGGAAAGGGATTTTTATCCATTATATAGAAAGAATTCTTAGAATTCAACAATAAAAAGACAAATAACCCAATTTAGAAAATAGCTAATAGATATAAATAGACATTTGTTGGGGCACCTGGGTGGCTCTGTCCCTTGAGTGTCTGACTCTTGATTTCAGCTCAAGAGCCTGCGTTGGGCTTTGTGCTGACAGCATGGAGCCTGCATGGGATTCTCTCTCTCCCTTTCTCTCTCCCCCTCCCCCACTCATGCGCATGTGTGCATTCTCTCTCTCTCTCAAAAATTTAAAAAAATATCTAATTTTTTTTAATGTTTATTTATTTTTGAGAGAGAGAGAGAGAAAGAGAGAGAGAAAGCATGAGCAGGGGAGGGGCAGAGAAAGAGGGAGACACAGAATCCGAAAGCAGGCTCCAATCTCTGTGCTGTCAGCACAAAGCCCAACTAGGGGCTTAAACCCACGAACCACAAGATTATGACCTGAGCCGAAGTCGGATACTTAACTGACTGAGCCACCCAGGAGCCCCGATAGATATTTCTTCAAAGAAAGTATACAAATGGTCAATAAGCATATGGAAATGGTCAACGTCATTAGTCACTAGAGAAATGCAAATCAATATCCAAATGAGATATCACTCTGCACCCAGAAGCATGACTAAACTAAAAAGGCTGACAATAATAAGTGTTGTAGAGGCTGTGAAAAAACTGGAACATATATACATTGCTGATGGGATCATAAAGTAGTGCAACTGCGTTGGAAAACAATTTGGCAGTTCCTCAAAATGTTAAGTATGCAGTTATCATATGATCTAGCAATTCCACTCCTGGATATATACCCAAGAGAATTAAAAACATACATCTACACAAGTGAACATGCACACCAATGTTCACAGCAACACTATCCATAATAGCTAAAAGTTGTGAACAACTCAAATGCCCATTAGTAGATGAATGGATAAGCAAAGTGTGGTTTATCCATACAATGAAATACTATTCACCATATAAAGGAATGAAGTATTGATATGTGCTTCAGTATGAATGAACCTTGAAAACATCATGCTCAGTGAGAGAAGTCAATCACAAAAGACCACATATTATATGGATTCTTTTTAAGTGAGATATCAGAATAGGCAAATCCAAATAGGCTTCTTTTCCAATTTCAAAGAAGCCTACTGGTCTTGAGGTCCTGGTAGGAGGGCAAATGGGGATCAATTAGTGAATATTGGTTTTCCTTATGGGTTGATGAATATGTCCTAAAACTAGATAATTGTGTTGACTGCATGACTGTATGAATCAACTGAAAACTGTTTCATTATTCACTTTAAGGGGAGAATTTTAATGGCATGTGAATTATATGTCAATAGAGCCACTACAAAAATTAAACAGATATATCAGAAGTAAGGTGAAAGCCTACAATAAACCAACATCAAACATTTCATGACCACTGATTCTATCCATAAATACTGTTGTTATTATACATGTCATGCTACATACTTACCATCAAATAAAACATTTAATATTCATAACCTAACTCATAATAAATACAACAAAGTAAAAACGTTTGTGATAATAAAGAGATGAAAAACCTGAGAGATGGATATTTCTAGAGATACTTTTACCATTCTTCAGAATTTGGCCTTGATAGCTGTTTAAACTTCATTTTCTTTGAAGTGCAAAGTTAATCCATGTAAACCTCAAAGAGTTCAGCATAAGACTGGCTTGTACTTCTTAACAAGTCTTTAAATGTGCAGACCTCTGGGGATGTGTATGCATGCATGCTGATCTAATTGTGCATGTTAGCTATGTACTCTACAAGATAGTTAAAATTTATACAGTGTGTGCTCAGAATGGCATTTGCAAATGGTTAGAAGTTTAATAAAAAATGTCTATTAACTCAGGCATATTGTCTTCAACAAACTATAACTTAAGTATTATAATTGTTATTCTTCTGTTCTTATTTTATATAAGAAGATTATTTTGATAGTAGGAATTATAATATTTTCTTTCAATCTGTTTCTCCATCTGTGCTTAAGTGGCCTTCTTTGTACAGTATGAAGGGATCCTGGCAGAGAAAAGAATGAACAACTTCTGTATTAGTTTACCTACCACAGAGTCTTAAAGGGTTCTGAAATAGTGATTGGATGAAGTTGACAGCCAAGAGAGCAGGATGGAATTTGAATCTATTTCTAAGTAACACACTTTGGATGTACTTCCGTTAGGAGTGCATCAGAACAATCAATTAAGAAAAGATAGGAGACAGATACACTGATCAGTACTAGACAGACTTTTGAAGGGGCAATTACATAAATATGAAGTTTTCATTCTTTCCTTTTATGTCATAAATATAAAGTTTATTTGAGATTTCATGCAGTTTTAAAAGGCTATTAGGAACACAGCCACCATCTTTTTTCCCTATTTGACCAAGTGATAAAGGCAATATTTGGAATCAGACAAGTCTCCCTCTTGGCAGATCCCACTTTCCGAATGAAGCAACCTAAAAGGATACAACATGAAATATCTCCAAAGTTTCCATATTCAGAAAGTAGGATTGTCTTTTGAAGATATGTCAACTGAATTGTAGGTCCTGTACACACCTATGGAAAGACGTAACAATTGTCCGCTCAAGGTTTCTTGTATCATGAAAAATACATCACAAGTAAGACTTCAAATATGTCACATGGCCATATATAATACAGGTATTCCCAAATTTTTAATTTTTTTTCTTGGCTTCTGGCATTATCAACATTAAATTATTGTTTAAAGGTGATAATATTTTCCTTCATCCTTAAAACTATGCACAAACGCCTACATGCACACAGACACACAGAATTATGTACACTGACATACATATATAAGCACAAAACTGCCCAGACACACATCTAGAAGCACACACGTACACAGGCACCACTCTTGCACTCATTTCTTGGATTTTAAATGGAGACTACCACAGAGTCAATAGAACGATTTATTCTTACAGGACCTTGATTTTTGATTAGATGCTCCCTTGGTTTCAAATCCAGCATTCGCTCTCTTACCAGACTGTTTCCACAAATGGAGCCTCAACATACCTTAACTTTTCTAGCTTCAAGAGTAATAAAACAAGTAAGTATTTGTCTAATATGGGCTTGTGTTTATGTCTTGATTATACTGCTACTCCTCTGTGCCTAACCAAATTCTATCCACCATTTGGAACAAGCTCAAGTGTGATTCTCCTGAGTCCTACTCTCATGTCCACATCTGAGGTGTTGCCAATGGATCATACTACCCAGTTCACCATACCTTACAGTAATATGATTTTATTTTTTTAATTTAAATTTTTATTAGTTAATATACAGTGCAATATTGGTTTCAGGAGTAGAATTCAGCGATTCATCATTTACATACAACACCCAGTGATCATCGCAACACATACCCTCCTTAATACCCATCACCCATTTAACCCATCTCCCACCCACCTCCCTCCATCAACCCTCAGTTTGTTCTCTATTATTGGTAAGAATCCCTTGTGGTTTGTTTCTTTCTCTCCTCTTTCCCCCATTCTTCATATATTCATCTGTTGTGTTTCTTTATTTTTAATGTTTATTTATTTTTGAGAGAGAGGGAGAGAGAGAGGGAGACTGTGAGTAGAGGAGGCACAGAGAGAGAGAAAGACAGAGACTCTGTCTGAAGCAGGCTCCACGCTGTCAGCACAAAACCTGGTAAGAGGCTTGAACCCACAAACTGTGAGATCATGACTTGGGTTGAAGTTGACGCTCAACCAACTGAGCCACCCAGGTGCCCCTCATCTGTTTTGTTTCTTATATTCCACATATGAGTGAAATCATATGACATTTTTCTTTCTCTGACTGATTTATTTCACTTAGCATAGTACACTCTAATTCCATCCACATCATTGTAAATGGAAAGATTTCATTATTTTTGATGGCCCAAACGCCCATCAACTGATGAACGGATATATATATATATATATATATATATATATATATAATATGCATATAAAGATATATATAATATATAAAAATATATAATATATTATATAAATATTATGTGTGATATATTTTAATTGTACAATATATTAATAAATCATATATATGTAATATAAATATATGATATGTATCTTATTACTCAGTAATATGATTTTCTAAGAATGTCATGTTTAATAAATTTTTCTTCAAAAGATAATTGATTACAACTCCCAATTTATCTATTTCCCTGGCACAGACCTACGTATGAAGGAGGGACTCAATACCAGGCAAAATGAATCCATTATTTTAGAAGTCAACCTTTCAAATTTTCTGATTTTAAGTTTAATACAGATATCAACAGTTAGTGAACAGAATCTAATTACTTGAATATTATAAATTTGAAAGTAAAGGGTGACTTTGGAACTGTATGTATGTATTTATGGTTCCATACATAGCTCTCTCTCTCTCTCTCTATATATATATATATATATGTATATATAGAAAGAGTTACTGATACCATAAAAATATTAAAAATTTGAATTATCGTACACGTGTATGGTTGGTCAAAACAAAGAATTTCACAAGTAATTTTAAATTTTTTTGCAAAGGGTTACATTGTTATTTCAACTAATTCATGCTTCCTTGCTTTCAAAAAAAAAGTAAGGAATAGAAAACCTATTACTACAATATTTATCTCAGTAAACTTAAAGATTTAAATTCTGATGTTAGGTGGATCATTTGGTTCAGTACTTAGAACACTATTAAGGTTGATAAGTTTTAGATATCTTACTGGACTTGTTGGAAGTCTAGAGTAAAGCTTTCAAAACATTTTGCTTTTATTTCATTAAGTCCCTATTTGGTTTTGAAAATAAAACATACTGTAAAGCTAAATGTTCCATCTCTTTTTAATTATTAATGTAATTACTGGATTAAATGCTTTCCAATTCCAATAAATTACCTAATATTTAGGGAAAAATGAATTACAGTGAAATTACTTGTTTTTATGTGGAGCAAAAAAAAAAATTGTGAAGTCCTGATGAATGATGTATTTATTATTAGAGACAAGTTTTCCTAGATAATACCATAAAGTAGTGAACTCTTGCTTTACCTTTTTCTATCATTGAAAACAAAATAAAACATAATAGAGTGATTTACTTCAAAGGTTTTTAGTATACTTGTTCACATATTATAAAACTTTTCTATGGATATAGGAAGTCTTCCATTCATTTTTACTACTTGGTTTATTTTCATTTCATCTTGTTTAATATAATTTATTGTCAAGTTATCTAACATACAATATTTTCATTTTATCTTAAAAGTCAGTAGTCTTTATGAAAATATTTTATAAAAATTAGAAATGGAAATCCATAGATAATATTAAAAATATAGGTGTTGGTTCATTATTAACATGTTAATATAGACTTACATACATAACAGGTATATTTTTTCCAACTATGTCACTATTAAAGATGATGCACAAAACTATATGTCTCTGTAATTTCCTTGTCTATGTGTCCACTTAGCTGGTCATTCTCTTTTGAAAATGAAAACAAAGAAGAAACCCTGACTCATATAGCTAGTGTTTTATAATCTTTTATGTTCCTTCTCACAGATGACTCATTTTGATTTTGGCAATCTAAGAAATAAACTGTTAATTTACTCTTGGCTATCATGGTATGCTTTATTAGAGCTGTATTTTAATTATTTACCTTATTAGAGGACATGATACAACATAGGCTGTATGTTTTGACAATTTTGTTCTTGGAAGAAAATAGTAACAAACAATTTCCTCACAACGGAGCTTAGCTATTAAATCTTGGCTATAGAACTGGGTCACGGAATTAAAAGTCACAGGTTAGTACAATTTTACCGGTATGCTTTGACTTTTTTTCACTTAAACGTTTTTCATGAGATTTAAGAATGTAATCTAACAAGAAATCAGAAGTCTGAAGATCTCTACAGTGTATAAAAGTGCTGAATTTCCAGTATAAATAATTCCTCCACAGAGAATTCTAGATCCTGGTGCCTTTCTTTCTTCTCCAGCTATACTCTTTTCCTGCGTGATCTCAACTAGTCTCTTAAACTTTTAACTTTAGGATGATTATACACAGAGGCATACACACACCAACTTTTCTCAAGCTTAGGGGCTAGACTTCTATGTCCCATTCTGTACCAGACCTGTTTATTTGAATGTTGTAGTGGATTTCTGTTTTATTTTCTTTCTGATGAGAATCCCTTCCCCCTTACTTCTAATGAAATCCATATGCTTTGTTTCATACTGCAAAACTGTAGTGCCAGTGTTCCCATTATGTTTTATCTTTAAGTAATGCTCATCTTTCCCCCATCAGCAAAATTCTGGTAAGTTAAATAGCTTTCTAATCTCAATTACTGCACTGTTTGATGTATCTGTTTGTGTGTGTATCTGTGGGACTTTGGCAGTCAGAGAACACCTGTACAAATTACGCTTTTCATTTAGAAATTCCCACAGACTTCATGAGGGGAACCATATTCTCGCATGAGTTTGTTCCTGATGGTTTCACAAGACCACTGTGCTTGAGCTGCCTAAGTTTCCTCTTGGAGGACCATACTTATTGGCCCCTCCTGGGTCAGTGCACATTTTCTGTTCCATCTTTCTTTTTGAGATGCTGTTTAACTATTTGTTGTTTGTTTATCTGTTATTTTAAACCATATTTTAAACCAAAGTGTCTGTCCAGGATGCTTGATAATGTGTCTCTTCCTTCTAAAAGACTTTTCTAAATGTGCTTTATGAGCCAGTATGTCTTTTTCCTCAGAATGTCTCCGTTAATTGAAGGCAAATGTGGTTTTCATGGGACATCTAGACCTGTGACAGTTTTCTCCAAATTGCTTTTAGAGCATTTTGACCAATGTTGGTTTATTCAATAAATATGCTGTTGTTGTGAGTGCTTATTGAGTATATTTTGAGTATGAATTTTAGACCCAAAAGTGCCATTTAAAATTTGAAGTTCCCTTAGAGCCACTCTGTACTAGCTTGCCTACATTGTTTAGGGAGCTACAGATTGATGGTTCCTCCTGGTTTATCTGGTTACACAGCAGGCTTTAGCTACATGATCAGCTGGATATAAGAAACTCCTCAGTAAATTTGTGCCACAGTGCCTGTTCACCTGAAACTGAGATATGTCTCATTGATCTAGGTGATTCATAATCCAAAGAAAAAGAGAATCTTATGTAGCTAATAAAGGACTCTGGTGTGCAGTGCTTGGCAGTTTGTTGATCTGATTGCCTGCTCTCTTTTTCCTCTGCTGTATTATATCCTTTACGAGTATTAAAGGCGTGCATTTGTAACACATGAAAAGCATGTCTTTTCAATTATTATACACTGAGTGAATGATGGAAAATTTTGAGAAGTAATTGGTTTTAGGCATAACTCCAACCAAGAACTTAAATGTCTCCCTTGATTTTTCAAGTTTTGAGGCAATCTCAGAAAATTGTTTTGCTACCCTTACCCTATCCAACAAAGATTAGGCTGATGCTGAGATCCTAGGATAGTAGTAGATACGGTAGTAGAGATCCACAAATATACTTAAGTTTGAATATTATGAAAAGCTTCTAATATGTACCCTCAGTAATCATTATGATCTTGTTTGGATCATCTTTTCTCCTTTGTGGTGGGAAATATTCAGTATTGTATTCACTGTCCCAATTGGTCTTGAGGGGCCATCCCAAAGTAAAAGAATATCTGTATTCCAGAAATAAGGGGGAAGATATGCTAGGCATGAAAAAAAGAAAACCATAGAAAAATACATTTCTGCTACAACATTGAAATAAAAAATTCAGGGAGGGAATGAGTTATAAGGGCTTATAATTATCCATGGTAAATATATAAGCCAATCATGTCACACATAAACTGACATTGATTTCCATTTGCTGAATGTTCTTTCCCTTTATTGTTTATAAAGTTTTTATTTAAATTCCAGTTAGTTAACATACAGTGTTATATTAGTTTCAGGTATAAAATATAGTGATTCAACACTTCCATACAACACTGGTATTTATCACAGTAAATGCACTCCTTAATCCCCTTCACGTATGTAACCCACCCCCCTACCCACTTCCCTTCTGGTAATCATCTGTTTGTTCTCTGTAGGTAAGAGTCTGTTTCTTGGTTGTCTCTCTTTTTCTCCCTCTTTTTTGTCTCTTTGCTTGTTGTTTTTTTCTTAAATTTCACATATATTGTTACCCTGAATCCACAATAGCATGGTCTATTTATAGGAGTTAGGATATATTACATCATACTAAGTATGGCACAAGACAGCTATCTGGGAATGTCTCAGAATAGATTATAACCTAAATTAATAATCACACAGTGGTTGGGGCACCTGTGTGGCTCAGTCAGTTAAGCATCTGACTCTTGACTTCGTCTCAGGTCATGATCTCACAGTTTGTGAGTTGGAGTTCAAGCCCCATGTGGGGCTTTGCACTGACAGCATGGAGCCTGTTTGAGATTCTCTCTCTCCCTCTCTCCCCACCCCACACCACTGCTGTGTCTCTCTCTCTGTCCTTTTCTCAAAATAAATAAATAAACTTAAAAAAATCACACAGTGACCTGTAACTTTATTGGTGAATAAAGTCTTTTGCATGTATTTGGGAGGCAACAGATTTTGCATATTACTTCTCCAATTTTTCTGTGATATACAGTGTATAAACTGAGGACCAAAAGAAGAAGCAACATTGGAATCATTCTAAGGGTTCATGGTGAAGGTTACATTAAGATCATAGAGATACATCACATAAATAATTCCAGGTTGGGAGGCTATGGACCTTATTTGCTTTGGTTCATAATAACTGGAAAGAATGAGTTTGAAGAGAAACAACGAAATGTTTCAAAAATTGACAATGTTGGATTGATTTTTTGTATTTATTCATAATATGGAAAAAAAGGACAGTGAATAATTTGCTGCAAAATGTTACATGGATGACATACAGAAAGAGGGAAATTAGGATTTAATTTCTCCTCACTAAAATAAAATCATCGTATTTAAGGGAGGAGGTAGACTCAAAACCTTATATCATGGCAGGTTTAAAGTCATGATCAATTCAAGTAATATTGATTCTTATGTGAAATATGTTTGTCTGCTGGAATTTAAAATTAAGGACTGTAATTAGAGCAATCTTAATTATTTATTTATATATGTATATTTATATGTATGTATGTATGTATGCATATAGGTATAAACCTATTGTATATAGATACATTAGAAGCACAGACAGGATTTTTTCAAATGCCTCTTACAGCCACTAGGACCCATAATGGATATTCAGCCTCAAATAAAAGGAGATCTCTATAACGTCAAGACTTCCCCCTTTACTAGAATCTACAAATATACCCTATCATCACATGAAGTATTGTTGGCTTTTCTCCTTTCTGTGTTATCCATTTATTGGCTCCATTTCCATCAGCAGTAACTTCTCTTCTTTCTGCTTATCACTAATTTTCACCTAGATCTTCTCTTCTAGAGTAGGACTGTAGGGCCAGCAGGGAGACCGATCCATAACACTGACAGCGATTGCATCTGGTCAATCCAGGAAGTGATAACAAGACAAATTCAGGTAGTTTTATACAGGTTTATGTAACTTGCAACAAAAAGAGTTCTACCAGATAGAAATGTTCATAAAACTTCTCAAATATATCACTTCAAAAACAAAAATCTGGGTTGTCTCTACAAAATTCTTCCTATGTCAGTAAATGGTATCCCCTAATTAGTGCCTCAAGCCAAAAATCTATGCATCCTTCGATTCCTACTTTTCTTCAGGAACCACATGACAAATATTAGTAAAGCTCCTCAGTTCAATGTACAAATATAGCTAAAGTTCATGAACTTCTCTTGTTCTCTACTATCTATACTGTAGTCTCTGCCATTCATGTTTTTGGAAATATGGTATCAATCACATCATATTATTGTAATGCCTTAAATTCTTCCATGTGTCCTAATTATTCTTAGAATAAAATCTCATCCCTTTAATAGGCTTCACAGGCTCTTCTTGATCTAGTTTCCACCTACCACCCTGTCTTTTCTCAAACTATTCTCCCTCTTCATGGCGAATTCCATCTAATCGGACCACATTTTTGGCACCTTAGCTCTTAATATTACCTCTTTCTGGAACTCTCTTCACAAGCTATGCCCAATTGTCACATATGTACAGAAGCACAATTCTATTGTCTCCCTCACTGTTTATTTTCTTTATCAAGTTGTGTTTGCTTCTCATCACAATCAAATTATTTTGTTTCTCTATGTGTTGTTATTTATGATTTTTTTCCATTCTAATGTCAGTCCCATGAGGTCAACCTTATATGGTGTGTCCACTGTTGTATCTTTATAATTCTTATATCAATATCTAAGTGCCTAGCCTTATAATAATATCTCTTTATAGATATGTAGATAGACCATTATACATACATACACAGATGATGAGAGATCAGTAGGTAGATGTCTGTGTCTGTGTGTGAGAGATATTTTAAATTATATGTACATAACTTTTCAAACCTCTTCCAGGACCCTTAAAACATTCTGTGCACTTATATTATTTCTTTCCAGTCTCTGACACCTACTTGCTTTAGATGACATTCCTACAACATGGAGAAACTCATCCATTCATAAATCAAACTACATATAGCCAATAAATAACCTTTTGCAGGGTCAAGTCATTGAAAATTTGTGGTTGATTGTTATAAGCCCAAATTCTAGTCCAACCATATTAATACAGAGTGCCCAATCCACTATACGTCTTAATGACTTTACTCATTCTGATCATCCTGCTCAGAAAAAGTTTGTTTGATGTTTCTTATTGTCCTACTGAGCATTCATATATAAATGATTAGTTTATTTTTTAAATTTTTTAATGTTTATTATTTTTTGAGAGAGAGAGAGAGAGAGAGAGAGACAGAGTGTGAGTGGGAGATGGGCAGAGAGAGAAGGAGACACAGAATCCGAAGCAGGCTGCAGGCTCTGAGCTGTCAGCACAGAGTCCAATGTGGGGCTCGAACCCATGAACTGTGAGATCATGACCTGAACCAAAGTTGAACGCTTAACCAATTGACCCACCCAGGCACACCTAAATGCTTAGTTTAAACCCCTGTTCCTCTGGAAAGCTTTTTGTAAACTCTCAAGGCAAGAGCAATCTTCCCATTGTAAAATTTATCTATTTCTTTTTATTATTATTATTATTGTATTAAGAACACTTAACATGAGATTTACCTTCTTAAAAATATCCTAAGTGCACAATTGTACACTTAATAGTATTATTAACTATAGGCACAATGTTGTACAGCAGCAGAACTTATCTCTTTATACCCAAGATCCAAGTATGTATATAAAGAGAAGTGAAAATTAGAAGAAGGAAAATGATGCATAATTCAAATAGTCATCATGAAAAAGACACTCAGAGTCCCTCTTCCAAGTACACTGATTTTTGGCAGACGTTGGTTCTTTGTAGTTGTAGAACTAAAGTTCTGATTTTCGTGCTGTCTGCTGGTCAAGTACTGCTCTTATTCCCAGAGCTGCCCTAGACTCCTTTCCATTTGCCCTCTCCATAGGCACTCAGTACACAACATGTTGTTTGCTTTTTTCAAGACCATTAAGAGAATGTTATTCTCTCTCTTTCTCTCATTCTGATTTCTCTGACTGTTAAATCCTCTTTTAAAGTGTTCTCACCTGATTACCTGATTAAGTCAAGTACATCCAGGAGAGTCTTCTTTGATTACCTTAAGGTGGACTGATTAAGGACTTTAACCACTTTTGAAAAATCCCTTCATTTTTGTCAGGTAACATAACCTGATCATGGGAGTAATATGACATTTTATTCTCACTCAAATGGAGAGGATTAAACAGGATTGTGTACATCAAAGGACAAGAATCATGAAGTCATCTTGGAAGGCTGCCTACCACAATTATTATGTCAATCTTAAGTTCCTGAATATGTTTACTTTTTTCTCCTTTCTCCATATATGCCTTCTTTGTGTTTACTAAATCTTAGACTTCTTTTGGACAAGGCTGGATGCAGGCGAAACTTTATTAGCAACCAATGTTGGATGTAAAACTAAAAAGTGCCTAAAGTTTAGTAAGTGTGTTAGGGAAAATGAATGCAAAGATAGTAAATAAAACAGAAAATTCTACTAAAATATTTCAATGCTCCTGAAATATAATAATGACCTTTGGTCTTATGTATTATTGAAGATAATCCATAATCTTATGGATTAGCAAGTATAGACTTTTTAAGATTATTTTTATACCAGACAGATTAAAGGTAGGGTCAGAGACAACTGGACAGTTTCCAGTCTTCCTATTCTCCTACTTTTATTTCTGGGACAACCTATTTCTACTTCTGAACATTCTCTCTTCAGGAATGCTGTATCATATGCCAAAGACAATGATAACAACCTTGGATCTCAGCCCTTCTGGGTCCCTCAGCTTCTTTGTAAATAGTGTGGAGAATAGGTGAGAGTGGAGGAGCTGGAGAAGAATGCTCAGAGAAGTTGGGGTCTCTTGTGTTTTCTGCACAGAAAGGATATAATTATAACCTGGGCTTTTTACAAGAGTTACCCTGTCTCCTCCTGTGTGTCATGGCAAGGCCAGTTTTCTATTGGCCTGTGTCATCATATGTTAACATCAGAAGTTAGCACTTATTCTATATTTATATATATTATAATCGTATTTATATATTTATATTATATATACTGTATTGTATTATCTTTTATTTTATTATTGTATTACATATAACAAATACATATTATAATAATACATAAATTATATAGTATTTATATTGCATATTATATATGTGTATATATATATATATATATGTATATATGTCTTTGAACTCAGTGCAAGATTCTAGTTGAAACTGATTGTTATTTTCTATTTACAACTTAGATACTATTCAGACTGAATAATTTATATAATAATATGTAATATTTTTTGGAATTTTTATTGAATTCTACCAATTCATGATTTTAAATACTTTATCTTCCATCTTTTTATGATACCCCCCAATCCTTCTTACATATTGGTTTATTCTTTATGACTTCAACCATTCGCTTTTGTTCTTTTTTGATTCATCTTTCTTATTAGAGTGTCTCCTTGAACTTGTTGCCTTTTATTACCAATATCCTATTTGTTTGATGAATATACCTTATTCCCTCTGTTTTTGAATTTTAGTGGAGAAGATATATATTAGGAAATGTCTCCCCTAAGACAAGGATATACTTTGAGAAGAAGGCAGTCTCTTTTTCCAGCTTTTTTACTAGATTCACTCACATTTCTATTGATCCAAGTCAAAGGGGACCTTACACATATATCATTAAACTGCATGACCCAAATCTTATGTTTGGAATCAGCATTTATTCATTGAATGTACACTTTGTGCCTAGTACCAAAATTTTAAGTGGAAGATAGTTGAAAACAACAACAGAAATAGCAACAACAACAACAAAGAATGAGGGAGTTTCTCTCTTATTATGAAATTTCTTGTTTTATTTTAGAGAAATTAAGAAAGCTAGTCATATACCAAAATAATTTGAGATTCATTTAGGTGTTTAACTAGGTGGTTATTGTGGAGATTATAGATCACAAAAGATGTTTATTAAAAGAGAAAATAGCTGTGTGTCACAAAATTGAAATACCACAACAAGAATCAACTAAATAAATGGTCCAATGCAACTAATACAATGAGAAAAGAAAGGCATCAAACAGAAAATGTAGAGATGTTGCTTACTTGAAGCATGGGAATAGGCTGAAAATAAACATTCAGGACTTTTTCAGAAATTTGGTTTTGTAAAAGCTGTTTGATTTATTCCAAATCTTTACATCATTTCCCTTGACTCAATTTATTCTCAAAAAGAATCCAGATACTAAAGAATAAAGGAAGACAAAGAAATCAGAAATCCTTGTCTGTGCCAAAGAGACAGGTGGACATTTTGTAAGTACCTGGGGGATCTATTAATATCAAAAGGACACCAGATGTAACATGGTATTCCTCCTGAGAGTGATGCTAGTAAAGACTGGCCAAAACCCTTAATAAAAATACGTAGATAATAGCACACACACACAGACACACACACATATACACAAATAACACACACACATCCTTATCACTGTCTACACACCACACAAACACATAACACACACAACTTTATCACTACACACACCTCTCTCTCACACACACACACACACACACACACACACACACAGAGTTATCACCATCTACACATCACACATACATAGACACACATACACTAAAATCTACACTAGACACCATTCTAGTGGTGGTGTCACACATGCCCCTTCATCCCAAAGAGAAAAAAAATAACTACATTCAAAATATGCATTTCCTCCCAGTTGTAGCTTAAAAGTCAGTAGTTTTGGTAAGCCAAATAGATAATTTTAATCCAAAGTGCATTTGCTGTTTTTAATACAAATTGTATTTTATTTTCTATTTATATTAAAGAGATCTAAAGTGTTAAACATTTATTTCGTTATTGTGATTCTTAAAGTGGATCTGTAACTGAAGTATCTGTTTGTCTGGATCAGTAGAAAGAGGACACCTTAAAACAAATGGCACAGGCAGGTATTCTATTAGAAGAAGAAGTCTTATATTAAATAGATAAATATTATATGCCATGCTCTCATGGTTGAAGGATTTAAAAAGCTGTTAGGTCAGGAGGGAAGTTACAAGCTATAACTCTGACATAGCAAGTGATTTCTTCAGTCAGTGTGTCTTAAAGTCCAGGAGAGTTAATGGAAATCCTAGGGAGATGTTTAGGCTCGAAAAGAAGTTAGGGTCAAGAATTCCTAGGTGCCAGGCAAAGGGTGATTCTTCGTCTCTTTAATAGCAGTTTCCTAGTTATCACAGTCTCACCAGGAGACTGAGTACTCACCCAGGCAGCTTAGGTTAACTGACTGCAACTGAGGATCTAATGTCAACAAATAGGATCTAAATTCCCAGACTTTCGCAAACTAATCTGAGCATAAGAATCATCTTAAACATGTCAAGGCCTAAGTGTCTCTGATTTGTTTGATCTAGGCCGATCCTAGAAATCTGTATTTATAACAAGTTCCCAAGGTAATTCTTCACACCAGATAAGTCTGATCACACTTGAAATAGCTGTTATAATGTGTTTAGGAAGAGGATTATGAAATTAGTGCCTTCACCTAAAATTCCAGCCCTGGCTCTTCCCTCCTTGCTTATTTCTGCCTTATATCCACACTTCACTCATTTTTTCACTTCTTTCAATCTTTGTCTGACTGTTGATCTGATAGATTGTAACAAACTCTTGGACTCACAAAGTTATTATCAATCTACCTTAAAGAAAATCAACTAAAATTTGATAATGCTGTCTTACAAATCAAATGAACTCCCACCAGATTGTTATAAAGATGTAAGCTGAAAGTGACGTATTGTGTCACTATGAAAGTGGAGACTGGAAGGTGTGAAGACATTTCTGACCAGCCTGTGCATCCCCATCCTATATTTAGTAAATCCCTCACCTTATCAGATAGAGCCTGGCTTACCATATGGATGCAGAGAGCTACTTTCTAGCCAATTGATAATGAGGGCCCAGGCCCATGAGTGAAGACTCTCCAGTACGATCGACCATCGCAGTGCAGGTGGTAGGAGGCACAGAGATGGTGGCTACATCCAATTTCCAGAAGCATCAGAGACAGCAGTCCTAGAACAGTACCCATGTGATTTATGTGTTGGTTATCATTTCCCAGACTCTGAGGTAGATCTCACTGTGTACTAATGGAAAGAAAGGAATGTACTGCTCAAGCTTCAGGAGCAAAGACAGATTAGTACTTTCCTCTCAACTTAATTATTCTCCTTCTCCTAGAATCTCATACTTTTCTGAGACATGGAACCTTTGTCTTTTGCCTTCTGATAATTCCCCAAATTTGTTGCCCAAATGTCAGTTAGGCCTCAATGCATTGTATGCAACAAGTCATAAAGGTAGATAGGTACTCAGTTTAAAAATAAAATCTCATATATTCAAATAACAAACTGATAAAACAATAGACGGTGAAAGAGGATTAACTACTGATGTTGCTACTGCTAATAACATTTTTAAAATTTTTCTAAGTGTTATTTATGTATGTTCATCATGTTGATTGCCTATAGTATTCAGGTCCATTTAAATATTGTCAAGATCATTCCTTGTGTTTTTTCTTTAACAAAATGGATCATGGTAAGTTTCTGGATGCTTTAAAGAATATAGCGTTATTTTTTATTTCTCATTCCCACATGATTTCAATTTAAATTAAAAAGACATCCAACTTGGCAAGCCTAAAAGTGTATTCAGAAGAATATTCAGTGAGAAAACAAATTGATTATGCTGATTCTAGTTCCTAAAGTTACAAATGTAGTAGTTATGGGGAAAAAAACCACTTTTGATTGGTTTGAAGGGTAAAAACAGAAAGCAAGCATCATTGGTATATTCATTCATTGACTTCCATGTTCTGCTCACCCAGCAGATAGCTCTGTGTGTTGAGGCAGTACTTCCGGCCTTACTAGTGAGGTCTCCTGGCCCAGAGTCTATTGTGTAGGCTTGATAGAAATAAACAAACTAGCTTAAGGTGCCAGTATATCATTGACTACAAACAGCATTTGTTCATTTGAGTGTGTCACACTCTTTTTTAGGTGATGGTGGTGGTTGATATTACTACTTCTTTGGATACTAATCATTTTTTTTTAAGTTTATTTATTTATTTTGAGAGAGAGAGAGAGAAAGAGGGCACAAGCAGGACAGGGCCAAGAGAGGGAGAGAAAGAATCCCAAGCAGGCTCCATGCTGTCAGTGTGGAGCTCAACATGGGGCTTGAACCTATGAACCATGAGATCACATGGCCTGAGCTGAACGAAGAGTTGGTCACTCAACTGACTGAGCCACCCTAGAGCCCCCCGATCATTTTTTTTAAGTAACATATTTGTTGGACGAGGTGATGTGTTCAGATGCACACAGGAGAATATGAGATGAAATTATGTTTTAATTTAGGAAGACTAAGGATTATAAAATAATGTGTATTCAGGGACCTTCTGTCACTAAGTAGTATTCTGCTAACTTGAGAGAGTCCAAAGAAGTTTTAGTGAATATGAAAAAATACTGTGTTCATACAATAATTCACAGGTATTTTCCTCAGTATTTGCTTTATAAAAACTCTTAAAATGGTTGCATTGTTTTTATTATTGCAAGTAATATTTTGACTATTATTAATAAGGGACAAGAAACACTTATCTTCATATAAAGAAAATATTGCTTTGTTTATGTCAGATTACTTTCACATGGTTTCCAGTATTACTTTTTTTATGACCATGGTAACTTATTTCTTATACTTGTTCTGGTAGTAACAGATTATTGTCCTATTTAGCAAGGCTTTCTCTTCCTTTTTAAAATTTTCTTTCTTCTTTACTTCATCATTGCACTAATAATAGGTCAGATTCTGACCTATTGGACCTGGTTTCTACTTAGTCAATGGCTTGGTAACACTTGGGCACTGTTTCCTGGGTGATGGAGATAATTTAGTAGATTATTTAAATTTAAATGATTAATGAGTTAGATAAGCTGTGTAATATTTTCTTTTGTCTCCAAGTCCATGTATGAGTGTACCCTCTTGAATGTTCCCATCTCAGTGGGCTGAGGGAAATTCTTGGTCATTTGTCATGAGAAAATGATTTACACATTTATGAATATATATCATTTGTAAAATGCCATCAGGGGAACATGATGCATCAAACCTGAGATAACGTACATATTTTGGTAAGAGAAAGTAAACTTGTATGCTATAATCTTTAGTTTGTATTACTTGGACCTCTCTAGGAGAATGTTTGCATGCTTATTGCTTTGTAATATTTTCATTATAGAATAAAGAAAACTCAATGAAATGAGAAAGGAAGCATTGGGTGTTACCAATGTCAAACAATCATGTGGACAGAATAGAATCCAGAGAAGGAGGCAAAGTGGTGACCAAGTCTTATCTGCGGAGTTCAGCAGAATAGACATCATTCTGGGACAAAGGATGGGAGTGTTTTCCTACTCTTCTTAGAACTTTGGAGCCATTTGAGAAAACTACCATCAAAGACTTAAACTATTATAAATTAATATCTGATTTTTATTTAATTAAACTTGAATAACGAAATAGATTTCATTAAAAATTCCTTTCACTTTGTCTCTTGAAGTTTTAAAGCTTTCATTCATTGCTTTTGGTTAAGTTAGGGTCTGCCAAGGAAAAAAGTAGTTTGTCTTGATCTTTGGCCCCAAATATACCTACATATGCTTTTTGTTTCTGAATACCTAGGGATTTCCTGAAAGTAGAAATTGTTAAGAAGGGGGGAAAAGATATTTTAATTTTTTGGAAGAAAGAAAGGAAGGTGCTTTTTAAGAGAATATTTGACTAGTTTGATCCTATGGTATAACTGCAGAGACTGCCATTATGCATTCTTTCCATGTACCTGTGCCACCCCATTAACTCTTTCATTTCTTTCTCACCAGATAGAAAATTTCTTCAGGTTATGGCTCCAAAACCTTCTGTGTCATAGTATATAAGTATAAATATCAGGTATGTTCATGAATCCCTTGCCAAATTGTGCATGTGTGTTAGTAATAATATATTCTCTCTCCCTCTCTATATTATGTGTGTGTGTGTGTGTGTGTGTGTGTGTGTAGTTTTTCTAGTAAGAGTGTCAATATTTTTAATTGGATTTCAAATGTGTTCATAAACTAGAACCAAATTTAAACTAAGTCCTGTGGAAACTGTGAAGAATCTACATGTCATCTACCTGTATAAGTTAGAAATGATACTTGCAATTGAAACTTAAGCTAGTAGAATAGTTAAAATGTACATACTTGGAAATATGTAAATTAATCTTAAAGAAATAGAAACTTTCCTAGACTGAAATAGAACTTAATGAAACTTTTGCAAATGTAGGAAAAGGATAGGTCTTTAGAAAGGTACATTGGTGTGCCCAGTACTTGCCTGCTCAAGACCTTGGACTGGAGAACTCCATCCCCTAGATACTAATGTAGATATAGATGTGAACAGAAGCCATATACTGGACTATGCAATTAAACACTTTACTCATGACACAATTTTATTTTGCCAACACACACACACACACACACACACACACACACACACACAAAACTTTGTCACTAAAAATTTTCACGAATGGTCAATCTTATATAGTAATCAGTCTTTTTTTATGTTTATTTATTTTTGAGAGAGACAGAGAGACAGGGCATGAGCAGGGGAGGGGCAGAGAGAGAGGGAGACACAAAATATTAATCAGGCTCCAGGCTCTGAGTTGTCAGCACAGAGCTTGACGTGGGGCTTGAACTTAGGAACCGTGAGATCATGACCTGAGCCAAATTGGAAGCTTAACCAACTTAGCCTCCTAGGTGCCCCATAGTAATCAGTCTTCTAAACAATATTAATTCTTTTTTAAAAATTTTTAACATTTATTTTTTTAGAGAGACAGACAGAGACAGAGCACGAGTGGGGAAGGGGCAGAGAGAGATGGAGACACAGAATCTGAAGCAGGCCCCGGGCTCTGAGCTGTCAGGACAGAGCCTGATGCAGGTCTTGAACCCACGAACCCTGAGATCATGACCTGAGCAGAAGTTGGATGCTTAACTGACTGAGCCATCAAGGTATGCCTAAGCAATAGTAATTTCTTAAACCTGTAGAAGCTGAGGTCCATTCCCACTCAGAATTCATAAGGGTTAATCTCAACTTCAGGCAACCAAAGATAGCCAGCCCCTCCATGCAAAGACCTGGCATTTGTGGAGTTCATTTCAACCTGCAAGACCCTCCTGATGAATAAGCTCTCTAAATTAGTTTCATATGATTTAGCCAGAATCACTTGCTCATGAAAATTGTTCACTTAATCATTCAACAAATATTTTTTGAGCATCTATCATTGTAAATAGGTGTTACAGACTAGGGATACAGAATTGATTAAATAAAAAATGTATGGTCCATGGACATGTCACTTAAAGTCTTTCTTATCTATTTCTTAATGTCCCAGTTAAAGAAAAGACAAAAGCTATGATTATAGTTAAATAGTGTGTTCTGATTATTTTTAATCTAAAGGGGCAAAGAAATAATTATATCCATTTTGTTTATATTGAATAATATCTGTCCAAGTACATTTTGATTATAGAAACTGAAATAATATTTTAAATGTTAATTTTTAAGGATTTTTTAAAATGCAAGAGCCATATATCTTTGTTCACAATAAACAATTGGCAAAGAACAGAAACCCTAAAATGTAATTTGGAAGGTATGCTATGAAATCCTTCTTTTCTACAAATAGTTCCTAAACTACTGGATTGAGAAGTGAAAAATACAATATGTGAGCAATAATTAGTCAAGGTGATTTCAGATAATAAAAAAAGTAATTATATATTTCAGTTGCTTAATACAACATAAGCACTAATTATCTAGACAATTTTTATATTTATAAAATTATTCTTTAAAACCTTTGAATCTAAAGTTCAAAGAGAGAGATGGCTGTTAAAAGAGTGAATAATAAAATTAATGCCTTTCCCTTGATTATTCTCATTCTTGGTTATTAAGATCACTATTATTTCATTATTATTTTAAATAGCTTCTGTAATTTACTCATTGAACTACTGGTTATATAAAATATACGATGACGTTTCAGATCAGATTCCACTGAAAATTATTCTGCATTAATATAAATAGTTACAGAAGCACTTATGATTTACCTTGTTCTCTATAGAAACATATCACCTTCTTTATCAATGTAAGACTTGCCACCATTAGCTTATATCAAATTCTATTCTGTCCTTTCTGTTGGATTTCTTGAGTAAATAATTTAAAATATTTGCATCTCATAATATTCAAAAAATATTTTACATTTTATTTGCCATTTTTACTTTAACAATGACTCAACACTAATCATGTGGAATGCTATTTCTAAAGTACCATTTGGATATTCCTAGGCATTTCCATTGAGCTCATCCTGGAGAAGATATGTTTTTTTGTCACACAAATATCCAGTTAGCTTAGTTCAAGTCATTGAAAATCACTATTTTGAAAATATAATTCTATGAACATTCTCTCTTTGTGTTTTCACTAAACTCTTTTAAATTCTCTATTTCTCTATAAAGGATTATTGACCAAAAGAAATTATCAGGCAAGGGTTTGTGTGTTTTATGCATTCATTGTTCTTTCTGCACAGTTCCTTGATTACCAGATAAATATTGGTTCCTGTCTTCTCTGAGCACCTTTCATCCTCCGCAGTATAATTTTATGTTAAGGTTTAGAGACACCACAATTGAATAGCATAAATCTACTCATTATATCATTTAAGCTTTGACTTTCTATTGTAGCCTGTGGGAAAGAAGGCCTTTCCCCATTCTGCAGTCTAAATTTAAAATCTAGAAATATGACCAGATGTTCTCATTAAGGATTAAATGAATACCATGCATGTATATCATTTCTTTCTTACACATAATATGCTGTGCAATTTTAGTTTTAATTAAATATGGATTTTGTTACTTAGCTCTTTCTCCAGATAGCTACACTAACTGTAATAATATTCTTAGTATTCTCCAATGCCACTGAATTTTTATACAGTCACTGTCTCGCTGTGAAACCTTAGCTAGAAATGTACGACATTTATGATCTCTTCACGCAACGTGAGAGCTCCTAAAATAAAGCATTCCCTGCAAAATGGAACCCTTTAAGCATTAGCATGGGGGAAAATTAATAAGATTTATAAAATACATATATTATGATTCAGACAAAGCAGAATATTTGTCCATCTCCTCAAAGTATTCTTAAAATATGTTTTAGTATGAACATAATGACATAAAACTTGCTCAGCCTTCATTGTACCCCTGTAAGGTACAGAATGAAGTAAACCCAAGTTCATTGAGACACCTCTGGTCACTTATTGTTATTATTTTTTATAAAGTTATTACAGAACATCAGTCATGTGCCTTGCATTGTGTTGAGACGTGCGTTATAAAATTGGAGGACGTGTCTATTGCCCTCTAGTGTGCAAATAGTCAAAACACATAAGCAAAGGATATCATTATTAAAGTAGAAGGACGTGCAAAGTATTAACAAAGTTTCACAGAGAATATTAACTGAGCTGGTGTTGAAAACACACTTGGCCTTTTGCCACACGGATGAGCCAATAGAAAGGAAAACAGATATTAACCCTGAGAAAAGAGACAATCTAGCAGCCAGTGTTAATGAAAAGAAGCAGGAACTTTGGGATCACATTTTCTAGGCTCAAATACAACTCCACAAATTACTGAGAATTTGAGAAAAGTTGTGTTAATGCTCTATGCCTCAGTTTCTTCATTTGTTAAATAGAAACTGCGTTATAGACTTATTAGAAGGATACCATGAGTCAATCTATGCAAAGTGCTTAGGATAGTGCCTGCTTAAGCATTTGCTAAATACAGTTAGAAAACTTCAAGTTTTCTGAAATATAAAACTTAATAAATGAATTGATGAGATAGAAAAGCTAGATAATAATCATTTTATGTATTGTTTTAAAGTTTTTAAATGTTTTTCCTTATTTATTTTTGACAGTGAGACAGTGCTAGTGGGGGAGAGGCAGAGAGAGAGAGAGAGTGAAAGAGAATCCCAAGCAGTCAGTGCAGAGTCCAACATGGGGCTCAACCCATGAACAGTGAGATCATGACTTGAGCTGAAATCAGGAGATGGATGCTTAACCAACTGAGCCACCCAGGAGCCCCTAGATAGTAACCATTTAAAAAAGTTACATAGAAAAAATATTTTGAGCAGAGGAGTAATGTACTAGATTAAAGATGGTTCAAATTCTTTGTCACTTCTCCCACTTGAGAAGTGGAGTCCACTCATTCTACTCCTTTTAAATCTAGGCTGGTCTTAATAATGATATTGATGTAAAGAATATGGCAGAAATCATATATCAGTTGCTGGGCCCATGCACTAAGAGACTGCCAGAATCCACTTCAAATTCCTTGGAATACTTTCTCTGGGAGCCCTAAGCCTCCCCATATCAAGTCTGACTATGTAGATGAGGCCCCTCATAGATACCCTGGTTCATTATCTTAGCTGGGCCTGTCTTTCAGTTGGTGCCTACCCAGGCACCAGACATGTGAGTGAAGCTGCTTTGGATCCTACAGATCAGAACATATGCCCCTGAACAGCTCTCAGTGAACTCCATCAATGTTAGATGGAAAAGAGTCATCATTCATCTCATCCCTGCTGGGAATTCTGGGCCAATATTATAAAAATGGCTGTGTTTTAAGTCACTTGGTTTTGGGGTAGTTTGTTACTCTTCAATAAATAAGCTAACAGGAACAAATGACAAAGTCAGATTTTTATATTATAAAGATCCCTTGGCCTTTGTGATTGTGTGATACTAGGGAGAATACAATAACTAGCATTGAGTCTGGAAACTGTAGAATGGTAAGGAGATTTTCAGACAAATCCAAAACAGAGATTGCAAAGGCCTAAATGAGATCAGTTTTATAGATATGAAAAGAAAGGGTGTTACTCAATTAAAATTAAAGCTTATCTTAAAAAAATGTTTATTATTTCTAAGACACAGAGTACGCATGCATGCACTAGCAGGGGAAAGGCAGAGAGAGGGAGACAGAGGATCTGAAGGAGGCTATTTGTTGAATGCAGAGAGTCTGGTATGGGAGTCAAATTCATAAGACCTGAGCACTTGACCTGGCCAAAGACCTGGCTTAACTGACTGAGCCACCCAGGTTCCCCTAAAGCTTTTCTTTTCTGCATATTTTCCTTTTGCCTCTAGGCTTTCCTCCTATTGAGTAGATGATAAGGTTTAGGAAAAGTGATTCAAGTGGCCTGAAATGGAATTCAAGACAGTAAGCTAGAAAGCCAAAGTCTATTTCCTGTGGTCCAAGACAATTCTTGAAGAGAAACGTTCTTTTGGTATTTGTTTATTTGTTGATTTTATAGATATATAAACATACAAGATGTAGATGTACATGATGTAGATGGAGATGTGGATGTAGACATGCCAACGATCCTGGAAGATTCAAGCTATAACATTTACATCACAAACCATTAAGCAGGGAAATACACAAAATGATTTAAGTATTTCCTTTGAGTATTCCTGGGTGAGCCTAACAATGCACATTACTAGGATTAAACTCTAAAGTAGGAAGTGATCTCTATCATCTTTCTTTTCCGCAAGTCTTTTGGCCAAGACCAATAGTCAGAATTCATTTAATACTTTAACCTAATATAAAGACACATACACTCAAACTGAAACAATCATTTCAAAAACATTTCAATAGATTGACATCCCCAGCCACAACTTTCAGGTTGAAAAGCACTGCCATCAGAATAAATAAATAAATAAATAAATAAGATATATTTAAAAGTTCTGAAAAGAAACAGCATTTCCGTGAATATAGCCCAGGGAGAGTGAAAGCCTTTTGAAGAATGTCTGCATACAGCCCGGCATCAATGCAATTGAATATTTGTTTCTCAAAGATGTGTCAAGGTCAACAAGAGAACTTCCTGGCTTGAAGTGGCAGAAGTGCCACAGCTTCCTGGACCCCTTTGTGTGGGGATGTAGACACTGTGGAATGAGTAAAAAGATGGAATTGTCTGGCCCCTGAGTGAGCAGGATGCAGATTGCCTGTATGGGCAGTCTGACTGAACACCATGTTGGGACCCCTTCTGACCCCGTGTCAGAAGCCATGCTCAAGGACCAGCTACATCTCAGCAGACACTAGTTGAAGAGGACAGGTAAGAGAGGGACAGTAATATACCTTTTCTCCATAATGCCAGATCGATTAAAAAAAAAAGATTCTTACTCCTCTTTCCAGAACTTTATATTAGTTTGAGAGTATGGGGATATTATATAATTATATATAAATCTGCCCAATACACTTCACAGACATGACTTTCATTAAGGTCACCAATGACTTCCTCATTGCCAAATATAATGGGCAATATTGTATTTTTTTGTTCTTTTCCTTTTTTTTTTTTTTCATTTTTGGATACTCTGTAGAATTTACCACTATTAATTCCTCTTCTTGAAGACTTCACCCTTAGTGGTCATAATGCCAGCATTTTTGCCCCCTTTCATGTACTGGGATATCAATGTCCTTTATGGAATCTACTTTTTGCCTGCTTCTAGAATGTTGAAAAAACCCTGTAACTCATTGTCAAACTTAATGCAGAGCCAACTATTACCTGTATGCTGATGATGATTCTCAAGTCTGTATGTCTAAGTTAGATCTCTTACATGATGTTTAATCTAACATATATAAAAACTATGTAATATCAATACTTGAAATTCAAAGAGCACCTCAAATACAAAATATCAGCAATAACCCACTATTATACTTTAAAACTTGTTTGTCCTGCCTCTAGTTTATACACCTATCTTAGAGAATGGAAGCAAGCATTTGCCCAAGCAAGATTTAGGAAGGAAAGTACAGATTCCTGATTTCCCTTAACAACATCTACTCTATGTCTTGTTAATGTCTGGCCTCTCAATGTTCACATAAGGCAATGCTAACATTGTGCCACCTTAACCCTAAAGTCCTTCTAGAAAATTCATCAAAGAAAGGTAAGAGTTGAATATTGGTAAATATGAAAAGGCATGTTGGTGCTTTCTAGACAATCTACTCAGAAAACATCATCTAGTGGAAGTAATTTGAAAGAGAATCTACATTAAACGAAATGAGTCTACATTAGTGTGTATGTACATGGAGACATGGAGCCAAGAGTGATATGGACCTTCTTTTGAAACCAAAATAATAATAATAATAATAATAATAATAATAATAATAATAAAGTAAAACATCTCTGGACTTACTGGGAAATTGCCAGAATACTAGTATTGAAGAAAGAGCTGAGTTTATGGGAAATGAAGCAAAATTCCAAACAAAAATAACAAGAAGTTAAAAATAAAAATAAATCTTTCCTTGACACTAAAAATCAAGAGTTAATTGTAAAAAAATTTAAGTGTCATTAAGGAAAGATATATGTATCATAGGGTTTATCTTTAAAAAGTTTTTTTAAAAATAATTTTTGAGTATATTTATTGAAGTGTAATATGAACTGTTTTAGAAGGTATTCAATACTTTGGGTATAAAGTTACACCCTAGTATCTAATACCTTAGGACTGACCCACTGCCATCTGGTGTCCCTGTCATCAAATTGCAATGGCAGCTCCATAGACTAACATATTTTACCTTCGAAGAGTTGAAATTGCAGAAATAAATATGCAAGGAGACAAGTTTGACATTAAACATTCTACCACACTGAAAAGCATTCTGAGTTGAAGCAAAGACAGACAATTAAATTATTTTCTTGTCGTGCTTTACAATGAGGCACCAGCTCAATGAAGTAACATTTATGTTACTGAAAGGTGGTGGCACAGTAAATCCTACCTCATTGCCAATAAACTGAAGATCAAAACAATCAACCAAGCTCCACTGGTAATAAATTGAAAGTCAGTGGAGCACAAAATGTATTACTGTTCGAATTAATTTTGGCACAAAATGGGTTGTTGAGTTTTCCCCTTTTCTTAAGGCAAATCAACCCCAAGCAAATAGTTAATAGACTGTTGAAACGTAAATTCAATGTGCTCACAGTACTCTGATGAAATTTGAATTTTATATTTGATTTTTGAGAACAATATAGTCATTTGGATTCTATTTTCTATGTATTTTGGAGGAATTTTTACAATAGTTTCCTGATGCAATTTCATCTTAAAAAGTCTATTGGATCACAAATAGAATTTTTTTCATGCATTTACCAAAAAGCTCTTAGGGACAAGCAGTCAATCCAATCACTGATTATAATAAGTTGGATCTATATTTTATGGACTTCCATGATTTAAAACTTTCTAGCAAAATTTGGATATGTCACAGGAAGTTGTTTTGATAGCATACAATATGGTGCCAAATGAGGGAAGCTGACATGTTTTAAGGGTACTCTGAAATGTGTAGGAATGAGAGCTAAGCTTATATAGGGTGCTGAACCTAAAGATTCTGGATGGGAATTGCAGTGATGAGGCAAGTTCATGGCTCCCCTGCTAAAGATGATCATCAGAAATAATTTCTATAGTTTGCTACCAAACTAGGAAAATATTTTCATTTAATACCTCCACTCAGAATGAGGGACCTAACTTGTTCAAGACCATCTGGTGGCAGAATCAGAATTTTGCCTCAAATCTAACTCACACACAAGTTTCTTTTCACCACAATGCATTTTTTATGCAGACCTTCAATCTGAGGATATCTTAAGCATTTAGTAGTGCTTGGTTTTTCATAACAAAGATTTATAACAAATATAATTTGACTTCAAACACAGTTTTTCTCATCATCTAAAGCTGAATCTGTTGCCTGTGTGTCTTCATAAAGCAGAAGAGATTACTACTATCATTATATAAATCCATTTGAAAACATTTATGATTTTATTTTTTCCTATATACCAAGTTAGACCTTCTCATTAATCCGTATGGAAGTTGACTTCCATAGTTACGCAAGGAGGCTACTTCATAACAAAATAATTATCCTTGTTAGTTCTAGAAAACAAGGTTTATTCATCTGCCGATAATGGGTACCACATAAATAATCCTTATCAACATTATTCTAAAAAGAAAATAGTATGTTTAGTTATCCTCAGAATCTGAATGTTATGGCTTAATAAAGTTGATAAAATACATTCTGCACCTACAATGTAGAAATCATTATTCAGGGGTTTTGTTGACTTAGTAAAATTACTTTTTGAGAATGAATCCATACTCTTGTGTTGGTATTGATGATGATGACAATAATGCATTCAATGATAAGCTGAATTTATCTGAGCACATGTACATAAGTTTCCCTATTTTCAGCTTTATATAGTTTTCAAGCAGTCACTTTAACCAATCAATAAACAAATTCCAGAAATCATATAAAAATATTCCTACTAACTGATAAATACTAATATTAGTAGGTATATAATCATTTATAAGAATTGTAAGCATTTAACATAATTTTTGAATCATTTATTTTGAAGAAATAAGATATATATATGTACATATACATATACACATTTATATATATATAAATGATATGCTTTTGAAGTGTTTAGTAATTTTTTTTTTTTTTTGGTTTTTGGACCTCTATTTACATAATCCAACTGTAAATGTTTTAGGGGAATGAAAATGACTAAAATGAGCATG
The DNA here is from genome assembly GCF_022079265.1 of Lynx rufus. Taxonomy (NCBI): domain Eukaryota; kingdom Metazoa; phylum Chordata; class Mammalia; order Carnivora; family Felidae; genus Lynx; species Lynx rufus. The sequence goes on along the minus strand of NW_025814823.1, from coordinate 31,317,092 downwards.
AGAATTCTGAGAAATCATACAAGTAATGCCAAAAGGGCATTAAAGAGCAAACTGACTACTATTGAAATGAAAGCCTAGAATGAATTAAATTGAACAAACAAAATGAAAAATGAAGAAGGGGATTAGAGATGAGATAAAGAGCAAATTGTAAAAAGGTTAATCAAATGAAATACTTGATTTGAATAACCAAGAAGATATAATCAATGTGGAAGGGAACAACATAGAAGAACAGTGTTATAATTGTGAATGTTGCAATAAACTTACATCTTGTTCTCATAGCACACCTATTTGGCATTTCATGCTGACAAAAGAAAAAAAAAAACAACAAAAAACAAAAACGTGTATTATATCCTAGAGACCATCAACAAATCACTTTGACACACCCTACTTGCACATTCCTAAGCCTGTATTTGATCACTTTGCTCTGTCAGGAGTGTGAACATTGTAATCTTTAAGTGTCATGCTTTAATGACAAATTAATGTGCTTACAAAGAAAATCTAAATTAATTATACTTTTAAAAATTTTATATGTATCCATTCAAATCTGCTGGCATGGCATTTGTTGCCCTGCATACAGAGGATTATAATATTTTATATTAATTACAAGTATAAATGTGTAAAATTATAAATATATTAGCTGGTGTTCTGATAACACATTTGAATTTCTCCTCACCTAAGATCTGTTCATATGATATGGTAGTATACCTTAACAAAGGTAGTTATAGGAAAATCCTCCATTCACAAAATGCCTTGCTCCCAGGTTTGGTAAATCTTCTTTATCAATTTTTACTACAGAATATGTCCAAGGATGAGATGTATTTTTTTTTAATTTAATGTCATTATTTGCCAGAATTACTTAGTCATGTCATCTGCCATTGCTTTGCATGCTGTGAATGCAACAAGTTAGATTTAGGCAAGCAATAAGTTTTCTGTTATAAGTTTCTTAGTAAGTTTTGCTTTTATCCAATGAGTGGTAAAAATGTTGACTTCCTTTATTAACCACCAGGGCATTAATTGGTTCTCTCTTTCCATAATATCTTAAGATATTGTGTGTTATTTCATGTGTTATTTCTGCACTGTAATCAACATTCCTGTCTGAAGAAGAGCATTTATCAATGCTGTTTCCTATCTTGAAATCACAAAATGCAGTTTTATTACTTGCTCCTCTTGCTAGAAATAGTCATATCCTAGGGTCTCAGCTAAAAACAGATCCTTAAGTTATTAACTGACATGACACATTGTATTATATTGTGATATAATAATTCACTGGTAACAGTATTTCAGAGTAATTATTATTACACTTTTTCATGCCCAATATCATGCGACCCCCATTTGGATAGGTCCCGCTCACTCAACAATTTTAATAGGATATCTGGTAGCTTGGTTATATATGGCTCCTATTCCAGTAGACCCGATATATCCTGGAGGTATACAGAACATAAAGCTTAAATAACACAAATTAATCACTCTGTCATTATGTAATTAAATAAATTATAAATAATCCAAAGTATGAGTTCTATCTTTGGCACTTAATCCCTTTACAAGGTACTTGCTTTTCAACCTAGGTGGAAGTAATATGTGAATCTACGCTTTCTGGCTACAGTGGAGGTATTTTAGCTCTCAATGTACAGATCAGAGTCTGTCCATTTCTTATTTTGGTCCTAAAAATTATTGTGGTCGTTCCCATTTTTGCTTATTTAGCTTGTGTGTACTATCGTGTTACCACTTCTCTATTGTTTCTTACAAGTTGCAGTAAGCATTGAAGTGTCTAGGAGCACTCCCAGTTGAAGAACTTTGCTGGTCTCATACCCTTAGCCTAGTGCAATTGCCATTATAACAGACACCCTGTTGTAGTCACATGTATCCACCTCTTTACAAGAACAGAAAACTATAAAGATATTTTATGGAATAAGATACAAAATCCTTAACCAAATATTAGCAAATGCATGAAAGCAATATATAAGTAAAATACATTTTTTTTTTAAATTTTTTTTTCAACGTTTATTTATTTTTGGGACAGAGAGATACAGAGCATGAACGGGGGAGGGGCAGAGAGAGAGGGAGACACAGAATCGGAAACAGGCTCCAGGCTCTGAGCCATCAGCCCAGAGCCCGACGCGGGGCTCGAACTCACGGACGGTGAGATCGTGACCTGGCTGAAGTCGGACGCTTAACCGACTGCGCCACCCAGGCGCCCCAGTAAAATACATTTTAATCAAGTGAGAATTATCTAACAAATAAAAGTTTATTTCAACGTATGAAAAGTTAACTGTATCAACACATAGGGAGAAAACGCAAATATCCCTATAATTAAAGGAAAAGTATTTGAAAAATTTGACCTTCCATTCATGACAGAAATTCTCATCAAACAATCAATAAAGAGTAACTTCCTCAAGTTGACAAGGTACATCTACAAAACATCCTCAGACTGTATCATATTTAATGATTAAAGACCGAATGTAGTCCTCAAAGATCTGGAAGAAGAGAAGGATGTCTGTTGTCACCAATTTTATTCAACATTGTTGTGGAGAGTCCTTTTAGTGCAGTAAAGAAAGAAAAAGAAATTAAAAAATATACATATTGGAAAGAAAGAAATAAAAATAGTTTTTTAAATAAAAAACATGATCAGTTTGTAAAAATCCTATCTAAATATCTAAAAAAAAATTTCTGCTAGAACTAATTAGTGAATTCAACAAAATTACAGGATAGTAGATTAATATATATAAATCAATTATATTTCTATAAAATAGCATTAAAAAGTTAAAAATAAAGCTAAAACAACACCATCAATAAAATAAAATACTTACGGATAAATAAGGGCAGAATTTCTATGCTACAAATTATAAAAGCACTCATGAGAGATTTAAAGAAAACTAAGAAAAAAATGAGGATACACACCATGTTTATCAGTTTAAGTAAAGAATTCTTACATGAGAGAGAATTTTTTGAATCAATAAATTGGACATGATTAATGTTAAAACATGTTATATTTGTAAGTCATTGTTTTAAAAAGTGAGAAGAAACTATGGGTTGAGAGAAAATATTTTTAAAATACATACCCAGAACAGGACTTGTATCCAGAATATGTAACAAACTCTTACAAATCATTAATGTGAAGACAAATACTCCAATTAAACAGGGAAACATATTTTAACAAATACCTCATTAAAGAACAGTATATAGACATATGAAAAGATAACCAACAGGATTAGCATTAAGAAAAAAGAGATTAAGACCACAATGAAATACTTCTGGAATGGCTAATTTTAAAATAGGACTGAAAATACCAAGTTCAAGCAAGTATGTGAAGCAACTGGAACTTCCATGCATTTCTAGTGAGAATTTAAAATGGTATAACCACTTTGGAAATTGATCTGTAGTTTTTATTAAGTTAGATATACACTTAACCATATGATCTACTGAGTCGATTCCTACTTATCCAAAATACGTGAAAACAGATTTCCATACAAAGAGCTTTAAAAAAGAATATTTTGGGGAACCTGGGTGGCCCAGTCAGTTAAGTGTCCAACTCTCAGTTTCAGCTCAGGTCATGATGTCACAGTTTCATGAGTTCAAGCCCCACATCAGGCTCTATGCTGATGGTGTGGAAAGTGCTTGGGATTCTCTCTCTCCCTCTCTTTCTGTCCCTCCCCTGCTCATGCTCTCTGTCTCTCTCAAAATAAATAAATAAACTTAAAAAAGAATTATTTTTAGCAGTTGTGTTCATAATAGACAAAAAGTGGTAAAAACCCAAAAGTCCATTAACTGGTGAATAAATAAGCAATTGTGATATACAATCCATACAGTAGAATACTACTCAGCAATAAAATGGAACAAACTAGTAATACATCCACTACATGGGTGATTCAAATACACTATGCTGAGTGAAAGAAGCCAGAAATAAGAGGCTACACACTGTATCATTCTGGTTGTGTGACATTCTAGAAGAGGCAAAAGTAAAGGGAAAAATCAGATCAATGGTAGCCAGAGCAAGTGCTGGCAAAAGTGACTGGTTAAAAGAGACCTGAGTAGACTTCTTTGAGTGATAAAATTTTTCTATAGCTTGGGATGCCTGGGTGACTTAGTCAGTTGAGTGTTGAACTCTTGATTTACCCTCAGGTCATGATCCCAGGATCATGGAGTTGAGCCCTGCATCAGTCTCTGTGCTGAGCATTAAGCCTGCTTAAGATTCTCTTTCTCTTCTACCCATCTACTCTGTTCTCTCTCTCTCTCTCTTTAAAAAAAAAACAATTCTACAGCTTGATTCTGGTCATGGTTACATGACTATTTAAATTTGTGTTGGGGAGCCTGGGTGGCTCAGTCAGTTAAGCATCTAGCTCTTCATTTCAGCTCAGGTCATGATCTCACATTTTTGTGAGTTTGAGCCCCGCATGGGTTCTGCGCTGATAGAAGCCTGCTTGAGATTCTCCCTCTCCCTCTTTCTCTGCCCATCTCCTGCTTGCACTCTCTCTGGCTCTCTCAAAATAAATAAATAAACTTAAAAATATGTATTGTACATTTATTATACATTTAAGAAGGGAGAAGTATAAATTATACTTCGTTGTATTGTTTATTTAAAATTGATGAATTTCATAGTATTCAAATTTTAACTTAATAAACATGATTCAAGGAAGAAAAATGGATGAAGAAGGGAGAAAATGTAGATGAGGGGGAGGAGGGGGAAGAAGATGAAGAGGAAAAATTAATAAATACTGAAGATCAGAATGTAAGATCCAACATACAGATAATAGGTATTTTTGAATAAGGAACCAAAGCAAGGAAATTGAACTAATGCTAAAACTTACACTTCTGAAAGCCTTTCAAAAAAGGAATTGAAATTACATAATGGAAGTTATAGTATGTACCTGAAAATACTGAACCAGAACAACCATTACCAGGAAATATGCTAGTAAAATTACTGGATTTTAAAGAAACATTTTATAAAATAATTTGTGCATCTATTTTGTCATTAGATTTTATGAACACAATTTAATACTAAAAGAAAGTTGACTGGCATATTTACGGTACCCAAGGGATTAAAGCCGTGAGTCCAAGAGTTTATGTCCAGTAAAACTGACTAACAGTGATAAGGGCCAAGACATATTGCTATTTTCAGGTGACCTAAGGAATACTGCCCCATTAAGTTCCCCTTAAGAATTCCATGAGAGTGTGAAATTTAGATGACAACTATATGATGAACATTAAGCCTATAGTTACTTCTAGAATTAAGACTAAATAAGGGATTTTAAAAATCATAATGACAATATGTTCTCATAATGCTGATATAGTACAACTGTGAAAATAAGTGGGGAACATAAAGAATGCATGCAAAAAAGTTTTTTTTAACTCCTCTCAGTAATTCAATCGGGGGCAGTAATGTTATGTTTTATAATTCTAAAACTGTTGTGTGTGATGTGAGATAAAGAAAATTAAAAATTATAGGACTTTCTACTTATACCATCCCTTCTGTCCTTTAAATCAGAATTCTCAGTAGAGAATAATGAGGAAATAGATGGGATACTGAGGTGGGTAGACAAAAACGCTATAGGTCTGACTGTGATTGGGAAGTTGCCAAATAGATAGATAGATAGATAGATAGATATCATGTATAGATATAAAGATACATCATATGTTTATAGTAAGTTCTCTATCTATAGATCTATGTATTGTTTCATCATATAAAATATATATTATAGATCCTAACCCTCTTTAAGCAAGGCTGTAACTGGGATGGAACACATGGAGGGGATTCTAGGATTGCCAGCAAATTCCTCTTTATCTGGCTACAAGGGTATTTGCCTTATAGAATCTCATAAAACTGTATACTTGTTTTGTTTGGTTTACTATAGCTGTTAATTTTCAAAGATGGACTAAAATGTCTAAAGTATTTCTACAATAAAGAATTAGTCATAATAATATACCCTTCCAATATTTTGGTTACCCCTTCATCCATTCTGGCTCCATGATGAAAATAATTGATAAGAACAAGTACTGAGCTGAACATTACAACATGTCCTGGTGTTATATCTACACTGAGAGGAATCCACTTGACAGATTTGCCCGATACTACAACAATGTGTCACACTGAAGCTAACTAGCGACAAGCCAAAAGAACACCAAAATTTCCAAGCATAAATTTCTTCATATATTGGAAAGTAAGAAATATTTATCTTTTTAAATAATAACTGAAAACCTATATTAATTTTGGCTGCTTAATTCTTTTTCTCTGAATCCGAACAGAATTAAAGTATCACTTTCTTCTTTTTCCTTCAGTGTTTTAATATTCACTGGATGTTACTTTAGCCAACAAAAAAATTTAAAAACTCAGAAAATTGTCCAAACTTGAAAACAAAATAAAATCAAAGAAAAAAATTAATTTGGCTAACAAATCCAAGTCTCTATTGAGAGCCCATAATGAAAACTAACTTTACCTATACGCCCCTTTAAACAGACACTACAGTACAGTACAATTGTGTACCAAACATCCTTTTAAATTTATTTTTGCTTTAAATGTGATGTGCTTTACTAAAAACTATACAAGTCAATGAGCTCAAAATGAAAGTACTATTTTTACAGTGATATGTACCTACAATAACATTCAGTATAAAATGTGTAAGGTACTCAGTGCTATGATTTGTGTGGATAATGGTAAACACTCTTTTATAGTAATAAAATATAGGTCTATAGTGAACAATTCTAGCTATTTACATCCCAGATTTTCAGATACTGGAAAGCATTTCCTACTCTAATAAGTCTTACAAATACTATGTGTATTTAGTAGGAGGAGGAAGGATAGAGAGAGAGAGACAGACAGAGAGTGAGACAAAGAGTCCTCTTGATTCAGAAAAATTGTCTTATGTTCTTACATTAGAACCAATTGTGTCATTCATCAAATAGGCATATTATTCAATTCACAAAATATTTCTAAGTAAATATCACAATAGACTGAATTGTGTAGAACAAATTATAAAAATAATAATAACAATTCAAATCACAACACCAAAATGTGTTTCCTTGCCTCCAAAGTATTTTTATCCTAAACCAGTAACTCATTCATAGCTCATTAAAAAGAGAAAAAAAGAGCTGTCAGTGTTTGGTAGCTGCCATTTCCTTAAGGGATTAAATTTAGTATTGAAAATCTGGTTTGGTAAAATTTCTAATTTAAACATTTGGACAACCGTATAGTTGTTCGCATAATTTTGCCTTTTACTATTTCTGTCTGAAATGTTAATCACAATTCTGGGACCCCTAACAGTTTAACATGCCAATTGCTATCATTTTGTGAAGTAATTGAGGATGGCAGCAAGATTTTCTCAGAAAGTACTTAGTGATGAATTGGAATTTTCTAAAATCTTATCAAACTTAACATGTGTCTCTCCTGAAATATCTGCATAAATACAGAAGATGTGGACATATGTGATATTTAGATTTTATGACATAATAACATGAAAAACAGTTTTAATATATTCACTCATAATCAACAGCAACTATGAAATAAAGTGTTCTCTCTGCAAAAATTATAAAAAAATGTAAATCTTCAATTTTGACACCCATGTGTTTTTTAAGTACCAAAGCACATTTATATATTTTCTTTTAAAAAATCTGTATTTATTTTTGAGAGAGAAAGCTAGCAGGGGAGGGGCAGAGAGAGAGGGGGACAGAGGATCCAAAGCGGGTTCTGCACTGACAGCAGAGAGCCTGATGCAGGACTCAAACTCACAAACTGTGAGATCATAACCTGAGCTGAAGGCGGATGCTTAACCAACTGAGCCACCCAGGGGCCCCTTACTTTATATATTTTCAAAGAAAGGTAAAACATTTATTTGTGCTTTTATCTATACATAGACATTTTCAAACACATACTCAAGCTGAATATATATATTTTACTGAAACTTCAGTATGGTATTTGATCACCAATTTATGATAAAAGTTCATGTGTGGGGTTCCGTGATCTAGTGTTCTGATCCCGCAATCAAAGACAACATCTATAAGCTGTGAAGTCCATTAGAAAAACTGAAGAACACATTGAAGTAGACATTGGAGGAGCAAATTTCTCTAGATGGTGTCCATACTTCAAAATACAAAATCCCAACAGATGGGAGCAACAGTAAGCACTGTAAATCAGTTAGGAAAATGATGAGTTAAAGAAAAGTTTGAATGGAGAAATGTACGTAGGCTATTGTTTTTTTATCAACGTCAAAGATCCTTTCAAAGTTTGACTCTCAAAAACAACCTTTCACTCTTACAGTGGATTTTGGAAAAACATTTTGCATTTTGGAAAAAATCTCAGTTTGGCAAATTAAGGAAACAATAAACTAAAAAATTCATATCTAAATGCCCTGAAGTCTCGCTGTAACATGACCTACTATAAGATGAATTTCTGTCTGAGGTATTTCTATCTCACACTTTCTCCAAGGGAATTCATTAGAGAAAGAAGAAAAAGAAGCTAGTGGTAACATTTTTTAACCTGTAACAGAGTAATGTGGTGTTGACCATATTGTAAACTCCAAAAGAGGATAAGATCAGGGGGCATTTTTTACAGTGTAGTCAAAAAAAGTTTTATAAGATCACCACATAAGATCTATTTGTTCATTTATTTGTTCCTTATCCGCTAGTCGCATCATACATTTTTCGTCACTCCCAGCGGTTTATAAAACATAAAACAATAAACTTCTAATGAGAATCCTTAATAAAGGCATCTTTATTGACAAAGTGAAATAGAAAATGCAGAAAATATTCTGTGTTTCATGGGTATAGACCTAATGTGTTCAATTATGCTCAAGTCTTCAACGAATAAGATGAATTCAGCATATGTAGGTGGGCTGTTATCCCAGCAACACGTAGAATTAGCAAAAATCTTTCCTTGCTGAAAATCCTAATGCTGAATACCTAATACCTGAGATGGTTATAGAAATGGAACACAAGGAGAAAGTATCATCATCACATAGGATTCTCTTCTGTAAAGAAATATAAGTAAATGCCTACTTACTTTGCTAAATAACAAAAAGACAAAGGCACATGCATATTATGTAGGTGACCTGGCTAAATCCAAAACCAAATGCACTAAATAATTTAGTAGGAAAAATGTTATTTTTCCTGTCTTATTATGTAACCAAAGTCAGAGATGGTGAATTCTTTCCTGATGACAATTTCTTAGATTTGCTACAATTCTGGCACAGTGGTGCCCTCCTACCTTTTACTACACTCTCCTTATGTGTGTAACTAGTTCAGGTAATACCTGTATTCAAAATTGTGTGATTATTTTCAAATCTCCCACTTCATGAAAGAAGTCATTTTTCTGTGTCCGTTCCCTAGTTTTTATATTTTTTCCCCATTCTACATAATTTGAGTGAAATGTTATCTACTTCATTTATTTGCAAGATGCTCCATTACTGAAAAAAAATGTCATATTGTGGTTTGTATTATTATGCTTTCAGGATGAAGTGCATAAATTGGGAGATATTTTTTTAAAATATTTCCTACCTGAGACACTACCAGATGGTACTGTGTTAGTCTCAGGTTGATCATTATGTGAGAGACCTGGGCTCACAGCCAGACCAACATACCATTGACTGAGAGAAAACAATGTAATGCTGAACTGTACATAAAAATCACAAGTGGCGCTTTTGTAATTTGAACAGACATCTGCTTTCACATGTCGTGTTTATCTCAAATATATACACATTCCTGATTTGATCTAGTTATGAAACTGAACTTAAGAGGATAAGTAAAAATATATGTAGTTGAGATACAGATACATCATGTATATGTATATATTCACATATGATACAGATATCTGTCAATAATGGTATCAGCTACTCCTCTATCTGTGTTTATTTTCATGCAAATATTCACATGCACATATACACAGAGATACGTGAAAATACAAAAAAATGTAGGCATTTCTCTGAGGTCTCCTTGTTTGTGTATTTGTTTCCTAAGCCTTCTCTGATGTTACCTGAGAGTGAGGTTATTGTATTTACCTAGAAGATCCCTGTGTAACAAAGCCATCAACTAGACACAGCGCATGGGTGAATACCCTGCTTTCTGATGGGGAGTTCTTTTATTTGCTTTGGCAACAAGTTTTCCAGAGAAACTCCTTATTTGAAATTTTATAAAAGTGCAAATGTTTATATTTTAGTAAGCAAAAGGAAAACCCCTTGTTTTCTCTTCTTTTCTTTCTTTCTTTCTTTCTTTTTCTTTTTCTTTTGGTTTGGGAAAATGCTCAGTAGCATCTCTGATTCTTCACTTGTGCATGTAGTGTTGTGATTACCCCATTCATCATAATTGTTATCCAAACCTCAAGAGGTACAAGTCTCAGGGATGTGTGTTCATATCTCCCCTTATTCCATCCCTTCATTTTCTAGTCTCTTTTGAATTTTTGACCATCGATAATATAGCTATGAGAACACTATTAATGTTTTGTATAACAACTTCTCGGCAGATTTAATAGCTCATGGAAGATGTTTAACGAGAACAAAAGCATCACAGGAGAATTTTAGCTTTATGTTGACTAGTTCATTATGTAGAGTTCCTTTACTTTATAAAATACTACATAAATGATTTGGTTACCCTGGTAGAACTTAAATCTTTCAAGTACACATATTTTTAATTACCTTCTTAAGTTTAGTTTCATAACTAGATCAAATCAGGAAAAAATGTATTTTTGAAACTTTGCAGAGGGGCACAAAAATCATTTGCAGTAATAACAACTTAGTATATACATGGTAATATAAATACAACTTAACAAGGTAATTAATGTTTAGGTAAGCACAATCCATCCCAAAGACTTTAGCTTATGAAGGTTGATTGCAAGAGTAAATAAGATAGTCTTCTTTTTTAGAAACACTTCTATTATTAGTTTCAGCTTGTGGTGGGTTGAATTAGTAGGTGTTTTATATATAAACATTTATATCACATTATTTATGTTATATCATATATATTGTATGCACTAAATTATGCATGTGCCTATACATTTGTGTATATTTATGTGTGCGATATATATGTGTGAGCCACAGCTCCCAGTGGCTGTACGATCATGAGTATAAACAGTCCATACACTGACAATCAGTCTGTTCTTCACTTTCAGTACACTAGTCAATAAATTACATGAGCTATTCAACAGTTTACTATAAAGGAACCTTGTAGGATGGCTCACTGAGCCCGGTCTCTGGCTCTGTGCTGACAGCGTGGACCCTGCTTGGGATTCTCTCTCTGCACTTCTCCTGCTTGTGGTTTCTTTCTATCTCTCTCTTTCTCCCAAAATAAATAAATAAAATTTTTAAAATACTAAAATAAAATAAACTTGTGTTGATTATTTTGCCCAAGTGTAGGCTAATGGAAGTGCTCTGAGCATGTTTAAGGTGGGCTAGGTTAAGCTATGATGTTTGATAGGCTAGGTGTATTAAGCAAATTAAAAAAATTTTTTTTTATTCTTTATTTCTGAGACAGAGAGAGACAGAGCACGAGTGGGGGAGGGGCAGAGAGAGAGGGAGACACAGAATCCAGAGCAGCCTCCAGGTTCTGCTCTGTCAGCACAGAACCCCACGGCGTGCGGTGGGGGGGGGGGGGGGTGCGGGGTGGTGCTCAGACTCAACGAACAGCGAGATCATGACCCGAGCCGAAGCCGGACGCACTCAACCGACTGAGCCACCCAGGCGCCCCAATTAAGTAAATTTTTAACTTACAATACTTTCTTTTTTTAAAACTTATTTATTTATTTTGAGAGAGAGAAAGAGAAAGCATGAGCAGGGGAACGGCAAAAAGAGAGAAGGAGAGAGAGAGAATCCCAAACAGGCTCCGGACTGTCAGCACAGAGCCCAGCATGGGGTTTGATCCCATGACCCATGAGATCATGACCTGAGCCAAAATCAAGAGTTGGATGCCCAATGAACTTAACCACCCAGGTGCCCCAAACTTAGGATATTTTCAATGTACAATGGTTTTTATCAGATGTGACCCCATCATAAGCCAAAAAAGATTTGTCTATATAATCTCATTTCTTATTTTGTTCCAGTTACTTGACGTTTTAGGTTATATGATAGAGATAAAACATAGAGCTATATATGAAAATATCTTTTACCTGTAAATAACTTTTATCTAGGTAGGTTTTTTAAAAAGAATCTTTAAAAAGTGTACACTCTCTGAAGAACTTCCATGTATTATAGTTAAGGTTTAAGGTTACACAGTAAACTGATGATTTTTTTCCAGTAAATGAAAAATTATGTGACCTTCAGGATATAAAATTGGAAAAGTAAACCCTAAAACACAGAGACAAATGGAAACATACCCATATTTTTGTTAAATATTCGTTAATAGCTTCATTATCTGCTACTTGAATGACCTGGCATGCATTTTCTAGGATTATTGTTTCCATGTATTCTTTTAAAAGCATGCATTACTTTAAAAGCAGAAGAAGGCTATTTTGAAAATATCATTTTAACATATTGAAACTGATTAACAGGAAATTGAGAAATGGTGAGAAATTACTTTTCTCTTTCATTTCTGTTTAAGAGAAAAAGCCCAAACATAGCTTTCAATAAATATTCCAAGTAGACAAATAAATAGAAAAATACAACATTGTCATCTTTCACAAAACCACTAAGGTATGTTCATTCTTATTTATGTTAATTTATGCAAGAAAACCCATAAGGGCTATAAATACACTGTGGACGAAGAGTATGGGGGAAATACAGATTTGGGTCCTTTTGGGAAATTAGAGGAACACCATGTTAATTTTACCATGATAAATCTCTTTAATAATTTCACATTGCTTAGGTAATTGATTTATGAATATAACTAGTATCCCAAAGTAAAATACTGTGTGGTTTGTACTATTATCATTTTCAGAATTTAATAGATGAGGAAACCTGAAATTAAAAGGTCACAAATCTTTCAGAATCCTTTAGCTAGGCAAGTAAATAGTCGTTATGAGAATCATCGATTATTTTTTTCATATTCAAAATTTCAACACTCTTTCACCCTTCCATGAGGGATTTATAGTTAACTTGAATTTATAAATAATTTTCTTATAACATTTTTTAATGTTTATTTATTTTTTAGAGATAGAGACAGAAAACAAGCAGGGGAGGGACAGAAGGAGAGGGAGACACAGAATCCAAAGCAGGCTTCAGGCTCTGAACTGTCCGCACAGAGCACAACATGGGGCTTGAACTCACAGACCACAAGATCATGACCTGTGTGGAGAAATCAGACATTCAACCGACTGAGCCACCCAGGAGCCCCGTATAAATAATTTTCTTAGATGTTTATTTTTATTTTAAAACAGCATGGCACATACATTTTTTTTTATAAATGAAGATCTAAAACCACTTAAATATTTGCTTATTTCTAAATAAATTTTATTGGGGAAGCTCCTAAATACTGCATATGGCTGTTTAATTTTTGCATGACCAATTCTTTACATGATGCTATTTTACTTGAATAAAATCTTCATAAGGGAAATTATTATTATTATTACTATATATAGATGTATATAAAATATCTATCTATCTATCTATACATATATATATGTTTTAGTTGGCCTCCCAGAAGTATAGGTACTATCTTATAATAATGACCAAACCAAACAAAAGAAGATAAACAACAGCAAATAAATAAATAAGTAAATAAATAAATAAAATCTTAATTTTAGTGTTGATCAAAAAATGAAGAGAAAAATAAAGCAAGTTTCACCATAGGTTTCACCGAACTATGAGCTTTTTCACTGTGCAGAAATTTGGTCTTCAGAGATAGGTTTGGGGATAGAATTGGTCATCATTCCCAGACTTAATTTACTGTTTTTTTCTGCAAAATCTGAAAAGCACTTCCTAATTCCTTAAATTCAAAGTGAAGGAATAAGAGTAGAACAAAATATAAATAGTAATAAAAGGAATCTGTTGCATTTTCTCAAGAGGACTACAAATCTTTCAAAGGCAACAAATATCCTAATCACCTGCCAGAGCACTAGCAGTGATGGGGTTCCACCTTTGCGAGGACCAGAACCAGACATGCATGATTCTATCCAGGCCAACTCCTGTCAATAGATTACCAGCTCTTCTGATTCTAATCTGATTCTAAGTCACTCGTCTCTTCCCTAATTTTCTCAGTGTCAGCTGAATTTTCTTTGCTTTTTGCATAGCTGCTTTCTTTCTCCTCACTACCTTTCTTCCTAAACTCATAAATGAGTTTACTACTGCTAGACTCTACATATGCGCATCATGTATCTGGGCTAGTGCTTTTCCTCAGTTGATCTACACATCGTTGTTTCTGCAATAATAACTCATCTCCTAAACAAACACTGAACTGGATGTTCCCAACATATTGTTTCTGAGGAAACATTGAAAATCCAAATTCAGGTGCATTTTGACTACCGAAAAAAAAAAAAAAGATGGGGCACTTGGGTAGCTCAGTCTGTTAAGCATCCAACTCTTGATTTTCAGCTCAGGTCATTATCATGGTGTGTAAGTTCAAGCCCTACATCAGGCTCCACGCTGAGAGTGTGAAGCTTGCTTGGGATTTTCTCTCTCTCTCTGCTTCCTTCCCTTTCTCCCTTCCCCTGCTCACATGCTTACTCTCTTAAAATAACTAAATAAACATTGGAAAGAGAGAAAAATTATTGTTTATGTGTTAATAAGTTTCAACATCAAATTGTGGTAAGGGAAAATGACATATTGTCGTCTAAAGCTCTTTCAGGGGCGCCTGGGTGGCTCAGTCGGTTAAGCGGTTAAGCATCCGACTTTGGCTCAGGTCATGATCTCGCGGTCCATGAGTTGGAGCCCCACGTGGGCTCTGTGCTGACAGCTCAGAGCCTGGAGCCTGTTTCAGATTCTGTGTCTCCCTCTCTCTGACCCTCCCCCGTTCATGCTCTGTCTCTCTCTGTCTCAAAAATAAATAAACGTTAAAAAAAAAAAAAGGATTTCTTAAAAGATCTTTCAGAAATTAGACTAATGTTTGGAAATCAAGTGAAATCAGCTCAAGGAAATAGTTTCTGTTAAATACCAACTTAAGTTTTAACTAGGAGGAGACAAGTGTTGAGCCTGTCTTCTTAGATTGCTAATAATAACGGCGATTATAGGTAGCCATACAGAAATTAGTAGCAAGCCATGTTTTCTTGTTTTGTTCTATGGGTTTGGAATGGGAAAAAAGGTATGAGATCAAGGGGCATGTATTAAAAGATCAAACCACAGAAAAGAAATTAACAATGAGAAGTCAAGATCATCTGATGGACGGGCCTAGATAAACTTGTCTATAGATTCACAGATTCTATGCTTTTATTTTCATTCTTTTTTCCAAATGTCATTATAGTATTAGTATTATAGTCCTGGGATCATGGAAACAAAAAAAAATAGATCTTAGATAATATGTGAAATATTTCACAAGCAATTAGAATAAAATTCTGAGAGGTCTCCAGGGTTACTATGCTAGTTACTGACAAAATCTGCCAAGTTAGGCCTGGAATCCAAGTTCAAAGTCCTTTTCATTAGGACAGAGTCTTTCCATGTAATTGAAACTTAATTAAAAGAAATCACCATTTTAATGAATATTTACCTTGATTTTATTCTCTCTGTAAGAGGTAGAATATTTTCAGGAAGGAATAAAAATTTAGTTTTAGATACCTTTTTTTGTGAGATATCTATGCCAAGGTATTAAATAGGAATTTGAATAGATCACTTTAATTTCAGAATGGAGATCTATCCTCAAAATTCTGAATATGTACATGACATTGGAAGCCATAAACGCTAATGAGAGAGTCTGAGGATAGAATAAAGATAAAGAGAGGGACTCAAAGAGAGTCCTAAGGAACTCTTCTTTTAATTATTATTTTGTGCCTTTAAATTCTTAGGACATAGAAAGGTGTTTGATAGAATTTCAAACCAATGAATGAAATAATTGTAATCCATTAAAAACAGAAACACCAGAAAATGAAAATAAGTAGGAGGATATAGAAGGTAAAGAAACATCAGAGAAGTCTAGAGCCACAGAACCCAAAGGAAGAAAGGAATTTGGGGAGTGAACCATCAGGGGAAATGCTACTGAGATCAAGTGTGGTGAACTTGAACAAATCATATTGGATATAGGACCTCCAGAAAATTTAGTAACATGGGTTTGGGTAAAATGGAAGGGGAAAAACAAGATTGTAGAAATAAGTCATAATCCTGCTCCCAAGGTATTTATAGTCTATGGGGATAAAGGAAAGGAACATAAAAATAAATTAATTACTACAATAGACTGAGACAGTCTTGCAACAGAAAAAAGCACAAGGCGCTATGTGGCTTTTTGGACTACAGAAGCTTGTAGATCATAATAGGATTTCTTGGAAAAAGTGATGATTGAATTGAGTCTTAAGGACCAGAGGGATAAACTACACAGAGTAGCAGTTATAGATGAACAATGGGGATGTTTACTAGTGCATTTCAGGTAGTAAAGACAAAACCAGAAATATGAAGGTGGACCTAGTGAACTCAAGTTGTTCAGTGAGATGCTAGTGTGTATTATCAATCATGGTACTAAAAACTTCTTGGTTTCCTGCCATGACCCTCACTATTTCAGTCTAGTCCTATATACATATATACATGCATATGTATATACATGTATATATGTATATATACATATATATATTCTTTATTTTTGAGAGAGAGAGAGAGAGAGAGAGCTAGTCGGAGACACAGAGAGAGAGAGGGAGGCACAGAATCTGAAGTAGGCTCCAGGCTCTGAGCTGTCAGCACAGAGCCTGATGTGGGCCTCGAACTCACGAACTGTGAGATCATGACCTGAGCCGAAGTCAGATGCTTAACCAACTGAGGCACCCAGGCATCCCTCTAGACCAATATATTTTAACTGAAAATAAAAAAATACAACTTCACTCATAAGGTTTCTAACTTTGAGCAGTAACTAATACCTTTAAAGGATCTAAAATAACATTTCCTTGAAAGGAAATGACATTAAAAGGGAATCAGCGCTGGGGAGCCTAGGTGGCTCAGTCGGTTAAGCATCCCACTTTAGCTCTGGTCATGATCTTGCGGTATGTGAGTTCGAGCCCCTCCTCGGGTTCTGTGCTGACAGCTCAGACCCTGGAGCCTGCTTTGGATTCTGTGTCTCCCTCTCTTTCTGCCCCTCCCCAGTTCACACCCTGTCTCTCTCTGTCTCTCTCTCTCAAAAATAAAACAATATATCTTAGTAATTCTATCATTGTTATATCATTGTGGGGATACAATAGTGAAATGATTTTGCATTTATTTTCTGGTGAGGTAGTGAGGAAAATTCATGTAGAATCATAAGTTTTCATGTATATACAAAAATGGGCATATAGATCCCTAATGGAAAATGATAGAAATGTAAGGACAACTTGGGAATCTAATCAGCAAATATTATTGAAGAAGGGTACTTACAAAAATACATAGCTTTTCATGAAAATATGTACTATACAGCTAGATATCTTGGGTATATAATCAAGGTTTTCTTCTTATTAAATGTTATATCAGACTTTCTTATAACTGAGACTTTGAGGATGGTATATTTATCTAATTTTTCTGTTCATCATCTGTGCATTGTTTAAGGAGGGTAAACACCTGCACTTACAAAAAAAAAGATATATGTGAAATTTTAAAAGGTAAATCATAAATGCTTATCTCTAAGTATGTGAGAACAGAAATGAGAAATTATGCCACCCATATCTTACATCAGTCACAAATTACTATATTATTTTCCATTCCAATCTGACATTT
This sequence comes from Lynx rufus, assembly GCF_022079265.1. NCBI lineage: Eukaryota > Metazoa > Chordata > Mammalia > Carnivora > Felidae > Lynx > Lynx rufus. The sequence continues at coordinate 31,299,366 of NW_025814823.1, read as the reverse complement.
ACCAAAAATCCAATATTCTAAGATCAAATATTTATTTTAGAATGCCTGATGTATGTAGCATTTTACAAAGCAATATCACAAAAGTCCAACTCTATGTTCAAAGAAATTTTCACGTGGCCAATGAAAAAGAATATTCATCTCTAATGGACATGGTTTTCTGTAGGTAATAGGTCTGGATTTCAACTTTTGAAAGATAAATGGAAGACTTAAAGCTTAGAAATATGTGATGGGGAATAAAATAAAATAAAATAGAAAAGTTATATTACTCTAAATACCAAGAAACAAATTCACAGATGGATGAATGGGTGGTATTAATATAATTTACAGAAAATTGAGAAACATATGATGAAAATATGTGAAAAAAACTCATAGAAATAAAATCTGAAAATTTTAGTTAACTGTGAATGGTGTAACATGTACTAAAAAAACAAAAATGGTAGGTGAGTTAGAGGGTGACAGAATAATAGGAGGATGCTATGCTTGTATTGTCCCTCAGACACATCTGGATAAATATCAAATCATTCTGAATGCCCAAGAGATCTATCTGAGCGCTAAGAGAACAAACTACATAACTAGCTGGAGAGAAGAGGCCACATAGTGAAAGATAGGAAGTGTGGAGATGTGATTTGGGGGAGAAAAGGATCATGGGTGCTGTGGAGGGTGGAAGCGATCCCTTATCACAGAAAGAGGAGAGACAGAGACAGACAGAGACAGAGAGAAATAGCAGTGTATGGAGGATCGCATAAGAGAAACACTTCCCCAAACATTGCTGACTGGGAAAACGAAAAGGGATGATTATCGTGAGAGTTTAAGACCAGCAGAGCTCAAAGACTAGAGTTTTAGACTTCTGTGCCAGTGGCCTGATGTGGACCCTGGCAGGCACAGTTGGTGGTCCTGTGGAGGAGGGCAGAGGTCTGAGAGCAGGTTGTACAATCTGAGGATCTCCTGGGATGCGCTGGGAAAGATTTTCCCCCTTCTTGCAGTGCATCTGACAGAGGTGGCTTTGCCTCTCAGGGGACAAAAGAGACAATGGGTGCCATTGCTCCCCCATAAGGCTGCTAAGGCTGCTAGCTAACTCAGACTTAGGCTTTTTTGCTGCACTTGACTCTAGAGTCCAAACTCTTGTGCATTGGTGCAACTGCTCTTCTGGGACAAACTGGCACCAGTCCCAGCACAGGAAGCCCCTCTCCCAGAGGACCAGCATGAGTTTGTGCCATGTTAGGTCCCTTAAGTTTGGAGTTTTAAATCTCAGCTACATTCCTGAGATAAAATACAGATTCATAGCACTGCCAGGCAGGCAGGTGCCGTGGACACAGACAGAGTGAAGGTAGGGATCTGAGGGATACCTGGGACACACAAGGGGAGATTATTTGCTCCTCAGTAACAGCTTCCTAGACAGCCTTGGGCACGAACTTCCCACTTCAGGGAGGGCTGGTGCTGTTTTTTTCTCCCCTATCCATTAACACTAATTGACTTCTGTGACCAGAAAAGTGCCAAAAGTGGAAACCTGAGCTGCTTACATCAAGTCCTGCCCCCCTGCACTCTGCAGGTGCTTCTTTACTAGAGGAAGTGTTCCTGAAATCCAGAACAGCAGGCCCCTCCCCCAGAAGACCAGCATATACCCCCTGCACCCACCAAGTCTACTGACCATAGAGTTCTGCAAAGCTGTAGTTGTAATGGAAATAGGATCAGGCCTGTTTTTAACAAGCAAACCAGAGCACATCTATTTAAAATTCGCCACATGCTGCACAAGGTCCAGACACTCCCCACTGTAGGCAAGGAGATACTCTGCAGAGAACTGACCTGAGGGAAAGAGCAGCCAAAACATAACAGCAAAATGTGTACAGCATACACCAGAAACACTTCTTGAAGCACCAGGCCTTGGACAGTATATGACCTCTTCTTAATATAGCATTACTCTCAGGAGCAGGAAACATAACAAACTTTCCCAACACACAGAAGACAAAGACCTAGACAAAATGCCAAGATGGAGGAATTCATCTCAAAAGAAAGAATAAGAAAAGGTCATGTCCAGAGACCTAATAGAAACAGATATAAGTTGTATGTCTGATCCTGAATTTAAAACAACAATCATAAGAGTACTAGCTAGGCTTGAGAAAAGCATAGTAGACGCCAGAGAGTACCTTACCATATAAATAAAAGACCTAAAACTAGTTAGGCCAGAATAAAAAAATGCTATAACTGAGATGCAAAAATGATCTAATGACCACAAGGATGGAAGAATCAGAGGAACAAGTAAGTGATATAGAAGGCAAAATTATGGAAAATAATGAAGGTGAAAAAGAAAGAAAGAAAAATGTTAGATTACAAATATAGACTTAGGAATTCAGTAACTCCTTAAAGAGTAATAACATTCATATCATAGGAGTACCAAAAGAAAAAGTTAGGGAAAAAATACCAGGTTTATTTGAGAAAATTATAGCTGAAAACATCCCTAATCTGGGGAAGGAAACAGACATCCAAATCCATGAGGCACAGAGAACTCCCACCAAAATCAACAAAAGTAGGTAAGTAAGTATCAGGGCAAAAGTAAGGGCAAACAACAAAAGTAAGTATCAGGGCAAAATTTGCAAAATACAGAGATAAAGAAAAATTCCTAAAAACAGCAAGGAAAAAGAAATCCCTAACTTATAAGGGAAGACAAATATGGTTAGCAGCAGACTTCTCCACAGAAACTTGTCAGGCCAGAAGGGAGTGGCACAATATATTAAACATGCTGAATGGGAAACATATGTAGCCAAGAGTAATTTATCCAGCAAGGCTGTCATTCATAATAGGAGAAGAGAGGGTTTCCCAGACAAAAACTAAAGAAGTTAGTTTATGCTACTCAAAGGGTACAAAAATACTGATTTGAAAGGACACATGCATCTGAATGCTTATAGCAGCATTATCAACAATAGCTAAATTATGGAAAGAGCCCAAATGTCCATTAACTGATGAATGGATAATGAAGATGTGGGGTACACACACACACACACACACACACACACACACACACACAGTGGAATATTATTCAGACATTAAAAAGAGTGAAATCTTGCCATTTTCAATGATGTGGATGGACCTAGAGCATATTACACTAAGTGAAATGAGTCAGTCAGGGAAAGACAAATACCATATTATTTCACCCATATGGAATTTAAGAATGAGCATAGGGGAATGAAAAAAAAAAGACAGAGGGAGGTAAACCATAAAAGAGACTTTTAACTATAGAAAACAAATTGAGGGCTGCTGGAGGAGAGATGGATGGGGCATGGGCTAAATGGGTGATGGGTATTAAGGAGGGCGTTTGTTATGAGCGCTGGGTATTATATGTAAGTGATGAATCACTAAATTCTACTCCTGAAACTAATATTACACTCTATGTTAACTAAGTAGAATTTAAATAAAAACTTGAAACATAAAAAAAAATTAAAAATACCAAAAATACTATATATGTATATTACCCTTATGACAGTGAAACAAATTATATACTTGAGGTTTTTAAGGGAGAAAATCATACAGTAATATCATATAGTAGTCATTAATGAAGTAACATGTCCACTTCTGGGCAACAGATTTTTTTTTTTTTTTTTTTTTGCACTTTAATTTTTTTTTTTTATATGAAGTTTATTGACAAATTGGTTTCCATACAACACCCAGTGCTCATCCCAAAAGGTGCCCTCCTCAATACCCATCACCCACCCGCCCCTCCCTCCCACCCCCCATCAACCCTCAGTTTGTTCTCAGTTTTTAACAGTCTCTTATGCTTTGGCTCTCTCCCACTCTAACGTCCTTTTTTTTTTTTTTTACCTTCCCCTCCCCCATGGGTTCCTGTTAAGTTTCTCAGGATCCACATAAGAGTGAAACCATATGGTATCTGTCTTTCTCTGTATGGCTTATTTCACTTAGCATCACACTCTCCAGTTCCATCCACGTTGCTACAAAAGGCCATATTTCATTTTTTCTCATTGGGCAACAGATTTTTAAAATGACTATAAGTGGGGCGCCTGGGTGGCGCAGTCGGTTAAGCGTCCGACTTCAGCCAGGTCACGATCTCGCGGTCCGTGAGTTCGAGCCCCGCGTCAGGCTCTGGGCTGATGGCTCGGAGCCTGGAGCCTGTTTCCGATTCTGTGTCTCCCTCTCTCTCTGCCCCTCCCCCGTTCATGCTCTGTCTCTCTCTGTCCCAAAAATAAATAAAAAAATGTTGAAAAAAAAAATTAAAAAAAAAAATAAAAAAAAAATAAAATGACTATAAGTAATACAAAAGCATTGAAAAATTAAATACAATAATTGATTCAAAATATCTGCTTTTCACCTAACTAGACTTGCTTGACTGGTTACAAAGATGTATAAAATAGAAACCTTATCCTTAAGGAACTTTCCTAATGTAAGATAACATATCCATAGGCAAACAACTGTTAAGCATGTGAAAAATGGTATAAAGGATACATATACCAATAATAAATGTAGTTGATTTGGGAAAACATACTAACCTAGGGTAACTTAAGGTATTACTATTATCTGGACTTATCCCTCAATCTACTATTTCTTGACACCCCTGGAGTCCTGGGATAATGCAATGAGGACAAAGGTCAGTCATTATTATAGTCTTAGTAAATGCAATGATTCCAGAATCCTCATAGCATCTAAGAGAGCAGATAATACCAGCATCTCCTACTTACTCAAAGTCACATATTACTACCTTGTATATAGGTTTTATGAGTACACTGTGTTATTCTTCTTAATTAAAATCTACTCTTCTTCCATCAAAATTAAAACCCACTTATTTAAAAAAATCATCAGGAGCACCTGGGTAGCTTAGTCAGTTAACTGTCGACTTTGGCTCAGGTCATGATCTCATGGTTCCTGAGTTTAAGCCCTGCATTAGGCTCTGTGCTCTCAGCACAGAGCCTGCTTCGGATCCTCTGTCTCCCTCTCTCTCTGCCCCTCTGTCACTCGTGTTCTCTCTCTCTCTCTCTCTCTCTCTGTCTCTATAAAAAATAAATAAATAAACATTTAAAAAAATAATCAAAGTGACTAGAAGTATGATCCTTACAAATACGATCTTTATCCCCAGTTTGGAACCATTTATTTGCAATAATTTCATCCAGTCAGTACTGTATAATCTGTGGGATTTTGGTATTTGAGCCATTCCACCTAAACTTAACCAGTCTGGCCCTAACTCTTGATTGCCTTTCAAACCTTTGCAATCGTCCAAGTAGCCTTCTTTGTTTTTAGTGGGTCCTATTAATTGAGAGGGTGTCAAGACCCATTTTGCTGTCTTTTTTTTTCCACCTGATATATAGCAGTTGCTCAGCTAGTTTCTGGATTTCTTTTGGAGGAAATTGTTCCTTATGTTGCTGTAAATTCAGTTTGCTCATGGAAGGAAGTGAGTTCAAGAGCCTGCTTATGTTCCCATATTGAAGGAGAACGCCTATGTCCCTGTGTTCTTTGATTTGTGGCCTCCTTACTTCATCTTCAAAGCCATTCATAGGGGGTTGAGTTCTTCTCATGCTTTAAGTATCTCTGACCTCCTGTTCTGCCACATATCTCAAACTCATGAGTATTCTACAAGTCCTCACTTTTCAAATGTTATCATGTAAAATATCACCTTCTTAATGTACAATTTCAGGAAAATATAACCATTTCTAAAAATACATAAATCTCAGTTTTATATGCCCATATGCAAAGTATAAAGGTGTATAAAACTTCAAAAAATTAAATGTAAGTGATAAAAGTGTTCTGTTATAGAGAAATAAAATAGAGGCGAAATAGATGTAATCCATAATACTGTCCTTTTAGCTGGATGCCCAGCATAGTTTATCACCACCCATTTGCATATATTGTATTTTAGAATTTTTGCCAATGGAGAAAATTGTGTATATTTAAATTATGAAACACTTAGTCACATCTTGATACTTTTCTTCAATTCAAGACGTTCATCTTAAAAGAAAATGGTGACATATTCTGTGATCGCTTATAGATCAAACCAGTATTAAACATATATATGCTGTTGGAGACAGATATCAGTAGTATATAATACTGATTATGATTATTATACCAAAATTTTATTTTGTTCTTAGAAATAATGAGCATCTTATCACTGGAAGTATATAAACCCACATGGTATGCTTGTATTCCAGAATGGTTAAGAAGATATTTACAAATGGGGACAAAAAGGTGGATAGACTTTAAGATACCTTCTCATACAGAAAATCCATGATCCTTAAATGCTGGATGAAAGAAATAAAACAATAAAGTTACTTTTTTCTTTAGCAACTTATCATTAGTTTTAGAAATATGTTTATATTTATGTTATCTATTGTTGCTGTTCTTAAAATATGTCGAAACAGTACTATTTCAGTCTGATTAGAATTTGTTTTAACTCAGTAAAGTTGGTCTAAACATTATGTACCACAGATGAAGAAATAAGTGTTAAAGAAAATTAATGAAGGCATAAACTGCAAGGGAATAGTCATATCATTTGAGAAACTTATTTCTCTCAAGGGCACTGTTGTAACTGTTAGCACCACGGTCATAGAAAAAGCCCTTGACTCTACCCATTAACCAGCTAAGAGACCTTGGACAAGCTTCATAGTCCCTGGAGGGCTCAGTTCTTTCATCTGTGGCTGAAAGGATTTAGTTAAGATGATCTCTAAGATTATTCCCATATCTATGGCTTCATTATTTCAGGTACCACATAGAACCATATCAAGAGGAGAATATCATTTATTGACTTGGTTAACTTTCTCTTAAGTAAAAAATTACAGTTAGAATTCCCTGGCCATAATCTTTTGCATATTACCCAAATAGCTGAAAATACAACTTTAAGAATGAAGTTTTCAGTTTTGTTTATAGGCTTTAGTGGAAAAAACCATTTCATGACAAGAGGTAATAAGCAATGCAGCCATTTTTTACAGAAACATAGATATAAAGTTATATATTTTTAGATATTTTCCATCCAATCTCAGCTATAAATGTCTTTATCACCTACAGTTATCTTTGGAATTAAATCTTTTGAGAGATGAATGCTGTAGACTATTTAATGCTTCAGCAGGTTTAGATGCTTATAACTTGTGAAAAGTTAAAATGTTATTTCTTTTATTTCATATCTATTCTAAACTTTTATTGTTGCTTTTGAAACAGATATTTTAGAAACAAAAAGGACGTGAGTGATCATCTAGCCCAATTTTGTCATTTTTAAATCAAGACCACAAATCGTTTTCACTCCTCCCATCAAGAGGTCATAGCTACAGGCCTTGCTGTTGAAGCTCTGAGGTATTCCCTGTGAAAAGCTCCATACACTGAGGTGGTTGCCATGCTGAGGAGGTCACCTGTACAAATTCTGATTGGTGATCGGAGCTGAGGTTAGCCTTCTGCCGTTCCCCATGAAGTATCACATGACGGGAATTGTTTTGGACCCTCCATTCCAGACCATCTGCCAAATGAATACCTCTGAATGACTTCCGTCAAAACTACATGAGGGAGGAGAATCACCCATTTGACTGCTGCTACATTATTGAGTCATAAAATTATGAGATATAATAAGATGATTGTTGTTCTAAGGAACTTAACTTTTGGTTGGTTTTTGTCTTGTTTTTATTTTTACTGCATCAATAGATAAAGGGAATTTGATATATGGAAGTGAGGTGCTAACATTACAAAATCTAAAATGTATGGTTTTGGTCTGGGGACAGGGCAATAGGCAAAGGTCTGACAAACTTTAAAGTGACAAGTAGAGAGGACTCGAAGGAGACTGAACAAAGAAATTACTAAGGGCTGGCAGAAAGTTTGGTAATACTGCCACTGAGGTAACCTGGAAAATATACAGTGTACTTAAAAAACTTGATAATCTAGCTAAGATGATTTCTGAATTAAGTGTTGAAGGTGTTACCTCATTTCTTCCAGTTATCTAGTAAAACTGAGAGAAAAGAAAGATGAAGTGAATAGTCAATTGCTAACAGAATATGGAGTGAATATAAAGGGCTTAGGACAACCAGCAAGTTGTCCTCAAAGTAAGAGATGGTCTCAGGGTAGAGATAAAATCTAATGCACTGCTAGTAGAACACAGCCTGTGGTTGTAAGATCGTTTAAGACTTCAGAAGGATTTAAGGCTGATCTAATGTACCCTCTCAGTAACAAAAAAGAAAAAGGGTATGCCATATAGATGCTCTAAAACAGACAATAGTGCTTAGTGCACAAACAACAGCCTCACAGGAAAACCAAGATAGAGAAGGATTTACCACAAAAAGATTTATGGGTTTGGTTTTGTCTAATGAAATAGATTAGTAATTAACACCCAAATGGCTCATGAGATGTTTAAGGAATTATATTAACATTGAATAGGACAGAAAGAGTAAGAAGAAAAAATTAAAGTCTTGAGATAACCAAGAAGCATTCTAAGAAAACTAGATTTTGAAAATAGATTTTATGGAAAAGTCTACATTATGTGGAAAAGGAAGTTTTCACCATCCATTTGCATATATTCAATTTTAGAATTTTTGCCAATGGAAAGAAGCCAAGAGCCATGTAGAATTATGCCCAAAGACCAAGACTGAACCTCAGTTGGGAAAGGAAAATATTTGCCAGATTATATTTAAGAATTTCTATAGGATAGTGATTGCTATGTGTCTTATTTTCTCCCTTCTGGAAAAGGAATATTTACTATGATTATCCTACACCTGTTCCATCTTGGAACATGAGGTGGGTGGAGGACAGATCATTTGTCTTTCCATTTCACAGATCTACAGTCTAAAAGTAACTTTATCCAAGGGAGAAAAAAAAACCCTAAAACTAAAACTAAAACTAAAACTAAAACTAAAACCAAATTAAATCCAAACTGAAAGCAAACTAAAACCAAACTAAAACTAAAACTAAAACTAAAACTAAAACTAAAACTAAAACTAAAACTAAAACTAAGATACTTTTACAGTTAGATCTGATTTAAATGATGTGATCCTGGAACTTAAACCTGAGCTTCATAGCATAATAGAATGAGACTTCTGGTGATTCTCACATGATGAAGGAAGATCAGTACTGTTGTAAGCAGGGTATGGACTATAATGGTTTCAACATGGAAGCAAATTATTTGAAACTTCTCTCATGGATATGCAGGTCAATGATCCTGCCCCTTGAATATGCACATGGTTGAGACTGCTTCAACCAGTAGGGTATGGCAGAAGTGGTGCTAGAGTGTCAAATACCATGCAACGTTCTCTTTCTTCATTCTTGTCACCCTGATTCACCAATAGAAGAAGTCTCTGCAGCTGCCATACTGAAGAGGCCAAAGTTAGCCATTTTGTTGACAATTCAGCTGAATTCAGCCTTCCAGATACACCCTCCAAGTTACCACAGGTGTGTGTATGAAACTTGCACCTTCCAGTCCAGACTATCTAACAGTTGCATATCATCAAGTGACCTCTACTATGTCACATGGAACAGTAGAATTATGCAGCTGATCTCTGCTGGAAGTTCTGACCCACAAAATTTGTGTGATACAGTAGAATGGTTGTAGGAGCTCTACCGTTAAGTTTTATGGTCATTTGTTCCAAAACAATACATACCTGGAACATACACTTTCTCCTTTAGAGATCAATCTTTAAAAGATAAAACTGTGGCAAGGAGAAATGAAGTAATTTATACAAGTTTATGCAATAATATAGGGGCTATTGCAGTGCAAAACCAGGACCTGTATCTTCCTCTTCTTTCCACTGTACCCCATTGTCCTGACGAGTGCATTTTGTTGTGTAATACTATCTTATAATGTTTAGAAATCAAATGGTCAACTTTTTGAAAATCAATCATATTTCTTTTTAGTTCTTTCTTCTGTTTCTTTCCTTTTACCTGTCTTCTGCTATTTAATGTTTTGAGGCTCTTCCCACATATGAAGATAATAAACATAGGTGAATTCTAATTTTTAGTGGACTTCAAAATCAAAATGCAGGGGAGCCCCTAATACACTAATTTTGAATCACGGGCGTCTGCGATTACATCTTTTCTGTTTTAAAAACAGCTGTGCTAACCAAAGTGAGACGCATTTTCTAACTTCTCTTGTTAAGACAGTGAGAAATTAGCAACAGTACTTCCTGAAACCATCAAGAAGAAAAATGTCAGTGACATTGCATAGAGATGTAAGTGATACTAAAATAGAAGTTTTTTTGTGAGAGGACACCCAAATATGTGAGAAATTTTCGGCTCTTGGTGCCAGTAATTACTACAATGGCTATATATTTCATAGAAATATCAAGGATTTTATGGTTGAAACTGGAGATCTGACAGGTGCAGGAAGAGGAAGTAGCAGTACCTGGGGCAAGAAATTTGAGGACGAATATAGTGACTCTTAAGCACAATGTTAGAGGTGTGGTATCTGTGGCTAATAATCTCTCAAATACCAATGGATCTCAGTTCTTCACCTATGCCAAGAAGTTACATTTGGACATGAAATACACAGTATTTGGAAAGGTAATAGATATTCTGGAGACTCTAGATGAATTGGAGAAGTTACCAGTAAATGAGAAGACATATCAACCTCTTAAAGATGTGCTCATTAAGGACATATCTATTCATACCAATCCATTTGTTCAGTAGCTATAATAGACTTGAAAAGATATTTGGCAAACTGGGGAACACACCTATTCTGGCTTATCCAGTTTTAATTATGCCAAGAGATTTTTATCATCCTACTGCTCGTTTACAACTAAAATCTTCTGAACTAGTGGTACCAACGGGACCCAAACAGCTTTTACTCCCATTATTAGAGCATATACTTTACTATAACTATTATCCAATGTATTTCTTTAAGGTTAATTTTTTAGATATCTTCTCTCTATTTTTTTTACATGTAAACATTCATTTAAAAAATAGAAATACATTATTTCTGTGATGAAGACTTAACGTCCTACCTAGTTCTACTCCTGTTCACACTGGCATCCCTTATAACTAGAACTAGAAGCATTTAACATCATCTGCTTTCTGAGCTAGAGTGAATCCAAGCCCGAGATGAAGAATTTATTCAGAGAAATTTAAAAGTTCCAATCCAGCAGATCAGAATTTCCATACTGAGGTAACTTTTTGATAACTCCACTCCTCTCTTGTGGTCTCTTCTTCCAAGTTTGATTTTTGAGATGAAGCCATCCAATAGTCTGTATCAAGTAACCGAGTCTCTCTACCTTGTTTAATCTCATGCCTGAGTTTTGGTTTGGATTTCCTGCACATTTCCCCTATGCACGCAGGATTTTAGTCCCACTCTGTTCTTAGAGATTCTATATTCTAATCTTGTCATGAAAATTTTAGCCCTAAAGTGGGAATTATGCTATTTCTCTCCAATTTCTTTGGCATCTCTGTAATCCTGTCTAGAATCTTTGCTTTAGAACTTAGCTGCCTTAACTTAGTTTTAAGTTACTTAACACCTAACCCCACAGTTTTGCTGGTATTCCTGGAGACTAGTGTGATGATGGCCTGCCTGCCTGTCCACCTGTCACGATCCATTACTGTTTAGTACTCACCATTGTATTCTCCAGATAAAAAGCTTTGCCTGTCTGGCTAGATTCCCATCACTCGATTCTTGTTCAATTTGCAAGAACTGATTTTATCTCAGTGTTCGCTTTTAGTGTCCCACTTGTATCCACCCTAAACTCTTTCTGCCACTACCGAGTCTGATATTGGTTAGAGGAGAACAACTCTGTATGATCGTTAATGCAGAGGCAATTATGTCACTCTAATAATTAAATGCACTGTATATCAGTTGTTCTAATAAAATTTTAATAAAAATTTTTAAATTTTTACCTTTTTACCTTTTTAAATAACTTATAAGAAGATACTTGTGCTGTTCTTTCTTCTTAGTCTTTGATAAGAATAACAACTGAAGGCTACAGATTCAGAAATTGAATCTTAATATTTTTAATATGTGCATATTTACAAAGGTCACTCTTTACGTGACAGGGGTAGTTTTTATAATTGCCTCTAAATAATAGAATTCTCACAGTGGAAAAATATGACATATCTATTTATATATAAAACCACAGCTTTTCTCTGTGATGCAGTGAAATAAAGCATATGACCATGATGTGGTTAATGTTTTTATTTAAAAAGTTAATAATCCTGAACTGGATTTTTGATCAAGGAACTAACAAGACTAAGTACATATATTTATAGAATATATAGAATATATATTATATTTATATATTATAATATAATTATATTATGGGTGCCAGGGTTGCTCAGTCATTTGAGCGTCCGACTTTAGCTCAGGTCATGATCTTGCATTTTGTGAGTTGGAGCCCCACGTCGGGCTCTGTGCTGACAGCTCAGAGCCTGGAGCCTGCTTCAGATTTTGTGTCTCCCTCTCTCTGCCCCTTCCCCGCTCATGCTGTGTCTCCCTCTGTCTCTCAAAAATGAATAAACATTAAAAAATTAATACAATTATATTAATGTATATTATTTAATATTATTATTAATATAACAATAAATTATATATTATAACATATATAATATATACTTAGTTGATATATATGTTTATATCAACTATTTATTTTATTTATATTTATATCAACTATTGTAATCATTTCTAAAGAAAAGAATGTTGCAAGTTTTTAAAATGTTCTTTATTATTTTGTTTGGACTATGGACTATATATTGGTCTTGGTCCAATTAGGAAACAGAGCCACACAGTAATTGAAACAGGGGAAGTTCAATATTAAGAATTATTAAGCTACGATAAAATCGTAATTGTAAAGATGGAAAGAGTACGTTCTAAAGGACTCCTCCACCTTCTCTTAGAGCTCAAGAAATGTACCAAAGATGGGCATACTTAGTATATATTCCACCCACTGCCAGGATAGTGTTCACACCTAGTTTGAAGAGTGAAATTTGTTGGATTGCTTGAGTTAAAGCTGATTTACAGCTACCAAGCAAGTGGAAAAATTCAAACCAAACCAAAACAACCTCTAGACTGGGGCTGCATGGTTTCCACAGGACTGTGTTCTCTGGGTGCACAGATGGGGCAGATAAACACCAAATGTTCTTACACACCTACCCTTTGTCTAACTGGGGCAAGAGGAAGAAAAAACAAAACACCATTTATCCTAACCTGGAAAGAGACGCTCTCTTCCCCCCTGCAGTGTCTCTCCAGCGCCCTCTACTGACAGTTTAAAGTCATGCTCACCTTAAGGGAGAAAAAGCTTAAGTGTCCTATATCATGGAGAGCAAGTACACTGAAGTGTGAATTTAGATTTTTGAGGCTACACTAAAAAATGCCACAGACGTCACATAAGCTACAGCTCTATGTTATAAATGTACATTACACACAAAGTAAAACAACTCTTTTCTGTCACATATTTGCCGTATGTCAGTATTATCATAACTGGTATGCAATAAAAATTAATAATATTGTAAACATTTTAATATTTAAATGTTTTAATATTTTTAACATTAAATATTAAAAATTAATATTTTAAACATTTTAATATTATTTAAATATTTCAGCATTTTTAAAACATTTAGGTGGATAGTATTGATACTCTAGATATTTTGAGAAGTTTCCCTCCAAACTGAAACTGATAAAACCTTTGTTTTAGATAAGCTTCCCTGTGCTGCCAGAAACAGCTGAAATTATTCCATGGACTTTACATCAATTTTTTTTTAAGATAATCTCTGTGCCTAACGTGGGGCTCAAACTCATGATTCCGAGATCGAGAGTCACACCCTCTACCAGTTGAGCCAGCCAGGTGTCCTTACATCAATCTTTATATTTGGCCTTTATTATATATAAAAAGTAGACTTCTGTGTTTTTCTTTTGTTTTAGTTCCTTTGTTAGTCTTCAGATACATGGCAGTGGCAATAATTCACACAAACAAATACTAAATTGTGATGTAGCATCCAGTAAATGTCTGTCTACAGACTAATTTCATGGGAACCACAAGCAACCACATTGGCCTGAATGGTCAGAGTCACATGTAATCTTTCTGTGCTCAGAACAGTATATATTCCCTTGTTCCAACACTGGCAAACGAGCACCGATAAGGCAGTTGGCATTTGTTGTACTATACAAAATAAAGATAATTATAAAGAATTATAACCCTTTCTGGTTATCTAAAGTTTTTTTTTTTTTTTTTTTCAAATGGGAGGTTGAAACTCTGCTGGAAGTGTTTGTCACTGTGCTGAATGCGGACCCTTTTACCTTCTTATATTAACAACAATGCATTCACTAATTTAATGTAGTTTTTGTCTCACCAAAAATTAAGACATTATTTATATTGGTGATCATTAACATAATGATATTTTGAAATCAAAGTTTTGTTTCTAATGCTTTAATCTCCCAGAAGCAATTGGAACTCATCCTAGAATTAGATTTGTGCTCGTTAGATCCACATGAGCTAAGTGGCTTTGTTCTAGAAGGTCAGTCACACAGTTAGCCCAGCTTATTGGTTAAAGGTATTTTTGAAGTCAGAATTTTGAATTTTGCAATAGAATTTTAGATTTATCTATTTATTTATTCCTCTACTTACTCTGTCAGCCAGTACGAGGTCCTGTGCTACATAAGGGGGATATAGCAGTGAACAAGACAGATTGAGCCCCTGCCCTCATAGAACTTACATTCTAGCACAGAATAGTCACACATTAAATAAATAAATATTAATTGAGTTATTGAAAATTTTGGTAAATAGTTTGAAGAAGAGTATAGCATACAATGAAAGATGGAAGGGAGGTCTAATCTCTCTTGCAAGTTAGGGAAGTCTTGCCTGGGGATATTATGCTTGGCTTCAGGTCTGAAAAATGACTAGGAATCAATAATGGTGGCATCTGGAGTCATGGGGTTGGGTGAGTTGTCCAGCTGGAAGGAGAGGCCCCTGAGAAAGCCCTGGAGGCACGGCGCAACCTGAAGTGACAGAGGACCTAAAAGAAAAAATGTCTTCTCAAGAGAACACGCTGTAAGGAGAATCTGGTGAGGAGGCAGGGTACTCAGCACACATTATTTAAACTTATCTGAGAATTTATTAAGTGTGACAAACCTCACTGAACCACGTTTCCTTCTTCTGTAAAATAGATAAAATAATGCCTCTGTTTCAGAAATGTTATAAAAAATTAAATAAGGGAATGTTTACAAAGTCTTTGGCACATAGTCTTGCCAGACTAAGCAGGCTGAAGTATTTACAACAGCACGGCAATGCAGTTTCTTTCTATTCATTTTTCAAATGTATAGTTTTCACATAATTTCAACTCTAATCATAAATTTTTTAAGGATACTATTTTTACAGCTTAGACTTTTACATATATATATACATACATATATGCATATATATATATGCATATATATATATGAAACTGGAATGTATATATTTGGAGCACAGACGCTCAAGTATTTCAGTAAATAAATAATTTAGACTTCAGTTTGAAGAATTGCAACCTTAGACATCTATTAACATATTCCCACTTTTTCCTAAAACCATGGAAAATACAATTAGCTACATGTCGTCTGTTATAACTTTATTCATTGCACTAGCAAAATTGCTTGAGTTTTGAGGTGCTTTCCAATATTCAGTTAAACAACCTTTAAGGTATGAGAAACAATAATGGGCTTTCTGAACCTCTTTTGGAGGAACACTGGGCCTAGTTGTCAAGGTAACTTGACCTCATTTTCAAGGTGAATTAGACCACCATAGGAAGGTGTCCTGGTGCTCAGTAGTTTCTCAGTAAGTGTTTTATTATTCAAGTGTTGTCAGAAGCAAGCTTGAAGTGGACATATTGTTTCTCACTTTTACCTTTTTAAATAAAAGTTATAAAAGGCTCTTTGAACATCAGTTTTTTTACCTTTGCATTTATATTTTTTTCCTCAGGGAGCATTTCAAATGGCATGTTCTTATTATTCCCTCTCTCCCATTAGATTTGTTTCTCTAGAGTATTATTCTTTTACTTTATGTTTTACACAAGAAACTGACAGCTCTGGCCTTGCTAAAAGGATCCATTGTCTGTTTTTTTTCTGATGAAAATACTTGCCCAATGTTCCATTGACCTTTTGAATTTTCCCTCTTTACTTCTTCTGTATCCTGGTTGCAACATGAGCTTTCTTTTCCCAATAACCCACAAGAAAATACACAAATGATAATAGAGAAATATGTCAGAAACATGAAAACCAAGTGCTGAGATTTGGGCCTGTACCACTGTGAAAGCCTAACCCCTGGTGTTCTTAGAGTAAAAATATATATATCATACCTTGCAAGAAAATTGAAAAGGAAAACATTTCCGAGATATTTATTGAGACTTTAGGATGGTCACACCAACATCTTTAGATACTAGAGGAAGGCTAACATGGATGTTTATATGGGGGGCACAATCTATTTATGGGCAAGCCAAAGAGACAAATGTCAGAAATAATCTTATCAAAGATGTCATTTATAGCTTTTTAAAAAAAAAAATTATTTATTTATTTATTTATTTATTTATTTATTTATTATGAAATTTATTGTCAAATTGGTTTCCATACAACACCCAGTACTCATCCCAACAGGTGCCCACCTCAATGCCCATCACCCACACTCCCCTCCCTCCCACCCCCATCAACCCTCAGTTTATTCTCAGTTTTTAAGAGTCTCTTATGGTTTGCCTCCCCCCCTCTCTAACTTTTTTCCCCCTTCCCCCTCCACATAAGGATCTCAGGATCCACATAAGAGTGAAAACACATGGTATCTGTCTTTCTCTGTATGGCTTATTTCACTTAGCATCACACTCTCCAGTTCCATCCACGTTGCTACAAAGGGCCATATTTCATTCTTTCTCATTGCCAAGTAGTATTCCATTGTATATATAAACCACAATTTCTTTATCCATTCATCAGCTGATGGACATTTAGGCTCTTTCCATAATTTGGCTATTGTTGAGAGTGCTGCTATAAACATTGCGGTACAAGTGCCCCCTATGCATCAGCACTCCTGTATCCCTTGGGTAAATTCCTAGCAGTGCTATTGCTGGGTCAGAGGGTAGATCTATTTTTAATTTTTTGAGGAACCTCCACACTGTTTTCCAGAGTGGCTGCACCAGTTTGCATTCCCACCAGACGTGCAAGAGGCTTCCCGTTTCTCTACATCCTCTCCAGCATCTATTGTCATTTATGCTTTTGAATGATTTGTACAAGGGTACTCTCGGTGATGGAACTGGAAAAAGTCCAGGCCTATGAGACTGTGGAGAAGTCTTTTCTGGAGCATGCTACCCCATTTGCCTTTCAGTCCTTCTTTTTTGTTTATTTTGTGTTTATTTTTGCAGTGGCATACTCTGGTAGCACTTAAGGAAAACTGGGGAGTTTTGAAGGAAACACTAAGTTACAATTAATTGATAAAAACTGTGTCTTTTCCTGTTTGCGTATTATGGGATGCCATGGAAATGACTGTACGTACAGACAAGTAAAAATTTAAAAAGACTTAATTCTTTCCTGTGAAAATGAAAGAGGAGATTATTCCTACCCCCCCCAACTTTCTTAGAAAGTTAAGTTAGAAAGTTTGAGAAAGTTTAAGTTAGAAAACATGTAATTGTAAGTACTTCTCATTTCTTTGAAATCTAGACAGGACCTTTGGAAATCTAGACAGGACTTTTGTCAGCTTTATGACCCAACAATGCTATTCTCAAAGACCTAGGAGCAAGCTCTTTGAAATGTAAACAGCAAGGGAGATTGCAGGACTATTTTCCAGTTTCTGTGGGAGGGTGGGAGTTTAATTTTAGTGGGTGTCTTGCACCAAGTTGGAAAACTACTTCCTGCTATGAAGGTATGAGAAGTTTCTTTTACCTCTACTAGTCAACTAGCTACACAGGTGGTCACCCCAATTACCAGGTAAAGTTAGGATCTACTTGTGTGAAAAATGATACTGTCAAATCCTCTTATTTGAGGACTAGTTACTGTTTATCTTGAAAACATGCATGTAATGAATTATATCTGCTTGGCTATGTGAGGGGATGAGTATTCTTTCTATCTTTGTGATCTCTTAATGGGCTGTCTGTTTTGTACATCACA
Source organism: Lynx rufus (assembly GCF_022079265.1). Taxonomy (NCBI): domain Eukaryota; kingdom Metazoa; phylum Chordata; class Mammalia; order Carnivora; family Felidae; genus Lynx; species Lynx rufus. Next base: position 31,281,365 of record NW_025814823.1, on the reverse strand, counting down.
TTCTGATTTGATAGTTATTCATAAATAAAAGTATTTTCTTTCTCTACTCCCTTGTGGAGACACTTTGTGGGTTGGAAGAAGATTTTATTTTTAATTATATGTCCCCAACACAATATGCTTTAAAATAAGTAGGTACCTTTTAAAATGGATATGTGTAACTATCAACCAGGAAAAATATAATAGACCCAATGTCTCCTATCTGAAATAGGTTTACTTAAGCCTTTTTAAGGCCTTGAGTATGGATAAGAAGAATTTGATTAGAAGTAGGAAATCTAATTGATAGCATCAAGAAATTCTCTAAGACTCTAAGACAGAGACCTACTTATCTTCATCATCATGATTTCCTTTCTGAACCTGTCATTGTAATTTGACTAGTTGTAAATAAAATAAACACTGTTGGTGATGATATGAAAAGATTTTCAGAGTATAATTCAAAGATATATTTCAAGCGGGTCATTAAATGTCTCCTATTACATCTTCCTGATTTGTAAAGCTTCTGAGAAATTAGAACTGTATCAGTGAGTAGAATCTAACAAAAGTTTCATTAAAATTTAGCATATGATGCTATTTTCAAATTAGTGTTTTCATCGTTATGTCCATGAAACAATACATGTACCTCCTTGCTAGAGGGAAGTAACTGGTGGGTTTCAGCCAAACTTTGGTTTGGTGTTTATTTGACTGTTTTTTTTTTTAATTTTTTTTTAATGTTTATTTATTTTTGAGACAGAGAAAGACAGAGCATGAACGGGGGAGGGTCAGAGAGAGGGAGACACAGAATCTGAAACAGGCTCCAGGCTCTGAGCTGTCAGCACAGTGCCCGACGCGGGGGTTGAACTCACGGACCGCAAGATCATGACCTGAGCTGAAGCCGGCCGCTTAACCGACTGAGCCACCCAGGCGCCCCTATTTGACTAAGTTTTTACTGTTGATGTAAACAAACAGAAATTCTTCACTTTGATTAGAAAGACACTTATGCAATGGTAATTATGAAATGTTAAATAGTGATAATCCTTGGTTGTAATGCAGTCTTGAGAATGAGGAATGGGAGACACAAGGAGAGCTAATTGAGTTGTGTGTATCTAGCATAGAATAACTTCTAGTGGGAACTTTTCATGTTGAGCTTTCCTGAGGAAAATTTACCTTCTCACCAAAACCAAAGTGGAATAATGATATATAATCCCCTCACTGATATGAATTAGGGAAAATCAAGAGAATACAAATATAACTGGGCTTCTTTTCATAATCAGGGTTTAATTAAATAATATCTTTCCAGAAGGTCATTTAAAGCTCGGCTATTACAACTTCCCAATTACATAGAAGATTCTGTGAAATGGGAACTATGAGGAGTCTCCCAGTCCAAGCCTGCCATTTACAGACGTTGAGTGAGTAGATCCTGAACATTTCCCACACTTGCTAACACTATGGAGAATCTTGGAGGAATCACAGACTCAGAATTTTAATTATTAATAGGTTCTCTTAAATGAGGGGTCTCTTAAATGAGTTCTCTTAAATGAGACTGGCATGGGACTAACTGAAGAGGTTCAATAGAACCTGAGAAGACAAAAGAAAAGTCTACTTAGAGTTAGACATACTTACCTCAAAGTGTACTGAAAAATTTCAGAATAAAGTATCATGAATGAACGACTGCTAAGTCTGCCTCATTACCTATCCAGGACCTCAGATCTAATCAATAGTCTAGGAACTCAGGCTGGACATCTGTGTCTAGAGTCCTAACTATCCATATTAGATATAGAGCTGTCTCTTCTCCCACAGCAGAAATGTAACCTTATTTTTTTTTGTAGTTAGTATAAATATTCTCCATGGCCTAGTCTTGCTGATAGCTCTTGAGAGCAATTAAGAGTAATGGGCATAATACATCTGAATAGTACTTAGTTTCCCAGTGAAATACCTATGTGTTTTCACTTTCTGAGTAACTATAGGGTTGGTGTCATTGCTACCTGCACCACATCCTTCTTACTCAGGACTGATACTAGATTCTGAGTGTCAGGTGTGCTTCTTACCCCAATTTTCCTATCAATATAGTGGCCATAAATCACAGAAAGGATGGGGGGAAGAGTGGGGCAGAGCCACACCCTGGCTCCCTTAGGCTCTAGGGCCTGGCTCATATATGGTTAGGGGCTATTGAATAGTGCATTAAAGCTCACAGATTCTTGGTGAGATCAGAAAATATGACATGTATGACAGACCCCTTGCTTTTCTCTCTTGTTATACATCTCTGGCACTCACCAAAGAGATCAGCCTGTTTTTCTAGTCTCCTTGGCCTCCGTGGCTCACTGTGAGGGAAGAACAAACAAATGCCTCTCAGATGGCCCTGGTGGCTGGAGGTGTTGGGTCCCTTTGTCCTTGCACTGTTTTAGATAACTCCTCACCTGTTATTCTCCAATTAAATTGCTCTTTACTCTGACAACAGCCCAAATGAGATAAGACCCATGGAATTGCTTCTATTCAACCAATTTTGTGTGATTCAACTTACAGTTCTTCATAGAAGTATTCAGGTCAATATCACAAAGCCTTGTAGATTTGGGGGAAAAGGAAAGAAATCATGACCTTTGGTAAGGAAAACAGTGTAGATGAATGAGCTCTGTAGTTGGCAGTAGTTGGTCCTCTCCTATAATATCTGAAATCCATCAAACATATTTGCCACAGCAAAGCATACACCATGTTTTTTTAAAGATCTACATCCAATATATGTGAGAAATTTCTTTACCTTTTATTGTCAAACCCTAGACAATAGAGTGCCTTTGCCTCTTCCTTGTTCCACGGTACATCATAAACCTTGTAGAAAAAGCTTTCAAGTGGCATCATGTCCAAAATGCTTGTATTTTACCTACATGTTTTTTGTGTCATTGAGGAGTGAAACATTCATTCCAACACACATGTACTGCGCTTATACACATTATTTCATGCTTACGTTAACAGTTTATTTGTGTTTGTTTATTAGGACAAAATTAGAGTGACTCTATTTTATGGATAAAGTTATACTTTGAATCTTTTAATTATAATGAAAGCAATATGCCAGGATACTAAGGGACATACACCTGTCAAAAGGATTATATTTGCCCTTTTATATTCTTTCAGTTTCAATGGACAGAATGTATTTAAATAAAATCTCGACTGTTTTCACCACTATGTGTGATGAGAGAGTATTTCATTTATTGAAAACCTGGCCATTCATTTATTGAGACCCCAACCTGGCCATTCTTCCTTTGTAATTAGGCACCGACTACAGAGAAAACCTGGCCATTCATTTACTGAGACCCCAACCTGGCCATTCTTCCTTTGTAATTAGGCGCCGACTACAGAGAGAGCACCAAAGCATTGGCAGAGACTATCTGGCTATTGCTCTCGCAAAATAGAGAGGGTGTCTTATCCACTTTTGTTTTGTATCTCAGAGACAAATTATGGCCATCATGTAACTCTACCCACAACTTCAACCAAGGGACTCATTCTATTAACAATACTCTGGCAAAATTCATTCTCTTACTAAAGGACACATCTCTGTAAGTAGATTAGAGAGATAAATATTTGAGCAAGGCAATTGTATGCATTATTTATTTCTCTTTAGTTCCTATATCCTATAAGAAAGGATGTGATAACTTTAATTGGAGCAACAACCACAATTTCATAGCAATTTCTATTCCCTTAAAAAGGACACATCACTGCATGGTGAGTATAGGGAGATAAAGCCTCAGGAAAAATCTTCTGAGGATCTACCATAATCTCATTTAGCAAGCTCTATAATGTGAATTGGGTGTTGTCAGTAATTAATTTATATGTCTTTATAATATTCTAAGATTTTAAAAATGTCATTCTTGACAAAATTGTCAAGAAGGTAGACCTCCAGGGGTGCCTGGGTGGCTCAGTCGGTTAAGCGTCTGACTTCAGCTCAGGTCATGATCTCACGGTCAGTGAGTTCAGGCCCCGCATTGGGTTCTGTGCTGACAGTTCAGAGCCTGGAGCCTGCTTTGGATTCTGTGTCTCCTTCTCTGCTCCTCCCCTGCTCATGCTCTGTGTCTCTTTGTCTCTCAAAAATGAATAAACGTTAAAAAAAATTAACAAAAAAAGAAGGTAGATCTCCACTAACAATTAAGCCCATAATCTCAAAGCTATATGTTACCAGTTCAGCATGATCCCTCAGAGCATAATAATTTCTGTGTGGTGGTGTTACATTGTTCCTAAAACCCTAGGCTAACTACTGCAGGGATTATAAAATGACCAAAACACAGGCATTGTGTTCACCTAGCTCTTAACCTAAGAAAAATTACACATATACAAATTACACGTATGCAAATGACCTCAATAATATTTAGACCTCAATAATATTAAGATCTGTATGTGGTCTATAAGCAATAAAAATCTATGCAAAAGAAATGAATTGTTCTGTTATTATTCAAAGAAGGGAGAAATAACATCCCATATGAATTTGAGGGGGCAACAAATTTTCTGAGTGGAGGATAATTAGTAAATTAATTTGTTAGTTAAATTGTCTATGTTTGGGGGCTTAAAGAATAATAGATACTTTTTCATCAGGAGTTATTTGGTAGGAATTGCACTGTAGTTAAAGGGAAGAATGACCAAAAGACAGGGGGCGGGGTAGGAAAGCATAGTGTTTGTTTTGAGAAAAGAAGTAAGCTAGTTTATCTAGAGTTTAGAGATATAGAAGAAAACACCCAGAAAGAAAGCATGGAGTACTACTACTGAGTATCAAGGAACAGTGTTTATGCCATCTTTTAGGAGGATTTGTAATTTTATGAATATTCTTGAGCACCAAAATAACAAGTCCAGAACTGTACATAATGAAGATACTCTGGCGATACAATAATACCCAGGTAGAAAATGAGTTGAGATGTGTATTAGGTTGAATGGTGTCTCACAAGAACATCATGTGTACCCAGAACCTCAGAATGGGAAATGTAGATGATGGTATTAGTGAAGGATCTCAGAGTGAAATCATCTGGGATTTAGCCTAGGCCCTAAATGCTATGACCAGAGTCCTTATAGAAGAGAAGACACAGAGAGACACAGAGAAGAAGGTTATGTGAAAATGGAGCAGGTTGGAACAATGTATCTATAAACTGAAGAATGTGAAGGATTGCCTACAACCAGCAGAAGTAGGAGAAGGGCATGGGATGGTTCCTCCCTCAGAGCCTCCACAAGGAACCGATCCTGCCGACGCTTTGATTTCAAGCTTCCGTCCTCCTTAACTAACAGAGAATAAATTCTGTTTTAAGCCACTCAACTTGTGGTGACTTGTTATGTCAGCCCCAGAAAATCAGTATAGGAGGCAATAACAGACATGCAAATGAAGCATAATGGTCTGAACTAGAGAGGAAGGAAGTGAAAATAGAAAGGAGCATGCGGACATAGGATTTACCATAAAGTCATATGTCACAGACCCTCACCTGAATTATGCACAGAAACTGGAAATTCTTTTTTTTTAATGTTTTTATTTATTTTTGAGTGGGAGAGAGAGAGACAGAATGTAAGCTAGGGAGGGGCAGAGAGAGAGGGAGACACAGAATCCGAAGCAGGCTCCAGGCTCTGAGCTATCAGCACAGAGCCTGATGCGGGGCTCAAACCGATGAACTGTGAGATCATGACCTGAGCCAAAATCGGAAGTTCAACCAACTGAGCCACCCAGGCACCCCAGGAAATTCTTAAAGTCCACATATCACATAAATTACAAATATACAAAGCCTGGACTAGCCCCCGTCTACATGCCATGGCAAGTAACCTATTTAAATAATTTGCAATGTTAGAGAGAATCCAATGTTTTCAGTTTGGCAATCTCAGATGGTGGTGATATTCTTTATCAGGAACAATACATTTAGAGAAGCCAGCTTTTTTGCCAGTAAGTAAAAATCAGGTTTTCTAACAACTTGTAATCTATTCACCCTCCAAGATCTAGTCCACTGCTAGATTTGACCTGTGGTGTGTAGTTTGCTGACCCTTGGTACAAAGAAACAACTCTGATGAAATGTGTTAGCTGGTATAATACGGGTATGTGTATGGTGCAAAATCTTCACAAAGCAGGGGAAGCAGTTTACTGCCACTGTGTACTGGGAAAGCCTTTCTAGCTCCTATTGTGAATTAGGTTTATTTGGCCTTTTACTGGGGAGGGGGAAGTTTGTTGACGGAGGTTTAGACCACAAGCTCCCCCAGGAAGTGGATCCATTGTTTTTTTTTTTTTTTTTCATCTTTGTATCTACAGCATTGAGTACAGAGCACATCAAACAGTAGATGCTAATTTATCTTGGAAAATGGAGAACCTGAGTCTAGGGTACTGATAGGCTATCCAAATGGAGATATAGAGCAGGTGTGAAAAATATGGATCTTGAATTCAGGAAAAATATTGGGACTGGCAACACGGATTTAAATAATCAACACAGATGCAGTTGCCAAAACTCTAAAATTGACTGAGAGTTCTGAGGGGGAGGCTATTACAAAGGAAAAGACCTGAGGATGAGCTTTGATAAATACAAGTACCATATTGGTTGTTACGATGAGTATAGACAGGCATTTTGGATATAGTAACTGTGGAGCCAAAGAGATACTTTAAATAAATACATTCAATAAATTGGTGAAATGGAACTTTATTGTAACTCTTGACTTTCTCTGGCTTTTTCTTGTTTGGCCCATCACTTATGGGAAATGTCAAGTGATTCTGAAGACCACCTGGAGTTGCTTTAACTTCAATCCCCTGAGAAGCCTCAAAAGGTCAAGTATCATCTCCAACTGCTTCTCAGAGATGCCTTTACATCGTACAGAGTTCCTAGTTAATCTTCCCCAGTCCTGTAAAATTCGCATGTGCCAGTGCTGTAGATAGAAATGACACACATTCTTTCAATTTTGGAAACTGGGCTTTTTCTCATAGACTCAAGGGGATAATCCCACATTTTAAAGACAGATTTTAAAACATTGAAAGCTATAAAAGATTAGGGTAGCTCTTTAAAAATTCCCTGAAAAGCACATTATGCAGTAATAATGTACACTGTCTTAAAAATATATGATTTAAATTTCAAAAATGAAGGAAGGAATAATTTTAAGTCAATTTAGAGATATCTATGAATCACGATATGATAGTATTTAAAAATATATGCACACATATGAATGTATACATGTAGAAACCAAAACGCATACATATAAACACAAGTACCATGTGCGTTCATTACTGATAATAGCTCAACAAAAGTAATAAACGCTTTGAGATCTTCCTGTGTGCCAAGGATGAACTAAGTGACTGCAACATTAGCTTGTTTATCCTTCTGGCAACTCTGAGGTAGATAATATACATACATATATATATATATATATATATATATATATATGTATATATATATATATTTTTTTACATTTTTCAATTACTACTTTATATAGCCACCACAAATAAAATCCCAAAGGAGTCTTAAAATAAACCAAACCTTACTCTTCATTTTAATTCAAGAAATTGTTTATTTAGCACCTTCTATCTACTAATCAGTATGCCACATGCTTAGACAAAATGCCTTACTTCTGCATAAAAAAAGATATATTAATGCAGTCATGGACATCAAAGAAGCTGTTTGCCCTCAAGGTAAATACCAGTCTCCATGCCAGAAGACAGAAACCAAACTAAAATATCTCTCAAAAGGGACATTTTCAGGTTCTTAAAAAAAAAAAAAAAAAAAAAAGAATTGACAGCTAGTTACCAATGGAGCACTGTTATTTTGCCTTACTCTTCCTTTTCCTTCTTTTCCTTCTTGTTCCTTTCACTCGGGACTTGGTCCTATCTTTTCCATTTCAAATAATCCTCCATTCACTTCAAATTGGATTGCAGAGACATGCAATTGTTCAAACTTCTTCCTTGTTATTTACTAAGACATGCTCTTAAAACTCTTGTTTAATTTTAAAAGCCTGGCTAATTTCTTTCAGCGGGGGGAAGACAGAGAAAGAGGGAAGATACAGATAGTAGCACAAGTGTCCGTGGCCTGGTGGCAGCCACCTGTCCGGAACCTGCGGGAAGCTGGGCTGTTAGGCTTCCCCAGGCCTCTTCCACCTGCCTGACCCCCTCCCCACCTGCGCTGAGGCAGGGAGGGAGGGTGCGATTGCCGGGGTCTCTGAAGGCCCAGTGCTGGGCTGCTGGTGTTTGGTGCCACAAGGTGTCTTTCTGGCATCTTCAGCATGAGGACCCAATGGGGAGCCCACAGAAGCATCCCCACTCCCACACTGACTGCATCTGGAAGATTCTCACTCTCAGTGTTGGTTCCCATTCAGCCTCCAGCACCAGTTTCTGGCTCTGGCTGCTTCTGCTGGAAGAAATTGAAAAAGTCCTTCAGGGGCGCTAGGTCTGCAATGGTTTAAGTGTTACAATTTGCTGTATCTACTGAGGTGCCGTTTTACATCTGTGATCTGGACAGTTTTGCTTTTCGTTTAAGTTCAGTCAAGTGATTCTGTTGCTTAAGAATGTGCCTATCAGTGGGGCGCCTGGGTGGCTCAGTTGGTTGAGTGGCCGACTTCGGCTTGGGTCATGATCTCACAGTTCGTGAGTTTGAGCTCTGCATGGGGCTCTGTGCTGACTACTCAGAGCCTGGAGCCTGCTTTTGATTCTGTGTTTCCCTCTCTCTCTGCCCCTCCCCTGCTCACGCTCTGTGTCTCTCTCAAAAATAAATAAACATTAAAAAAAAAAAAAAGAAAGAAAAGAATGTGCCTATCAAGGGGTCTAGGCCCTGTGGATCATTTCCTAAAATATTCTATCCCTGTTTCACTCAAGCTCTAAGTCCAGTGTTAGAGTCATAGTTCAAAGCAGACAAAATTGTGATATAGTAATCATATTGAAGATCCAGAAAAAAACCAATGTGAAATTCTCTTCTAAACTGAATATGATTTTTAAAAATTTTTTAATGTTTATTTATTTTTGATAGAGAGAGAGTGACAGAGAGTGAGTGAGGGGAGGGGCAGAGAGAGATGGAGACACAGAATCGGAAGCAGGCTCCAGGCTCCGAGCTGTCAGCACAGAGTCTGATGCAGGGCTCGAATCCATGAACCGTGAGATCATGACCTGAGCCGAAGTCAGACGCTTAACCAACAGAGCCACCCAGGCGCCCCTAAATTGAATATGATTTTTAATGGAAGTGATCAGGAATTGAGAGATTTAAGCTATAAGATACATGCCTTTGATATGGTTTTTAATAATCACTCGGGTTCCAGTGGAGATTTGCCAGCCACAAGGAATGCAGCATGTAAAGAAAATCTTCACCTGACTGATGTTTTGGTCACTCGTGTTATTACTTGTCTCTACAGTGAAGCTGTGTTGATTTTGCTTAGGACAGGGCACAGTTACAGATGGCACACCAGCGTGTCATCGTCATGAAATTGCCTTAGTGGATGATGCTAGTGACTTTGATGATTTGGAAGGAGAGCTAGATAAATATCTCCAAAAACACCTTGTTGGTAAAATTAAAGTAGTAAGAAGTACAAAGGGTGAGGGAATGTTTTGAGGAAGAACAATTGGAGCAGCCTGTGTTACAGAAACTCTGCTGAGGCTGGACAGCCGCTGTGAAGTGAATGTGATGTGGCTGCAGGCTTGGCTGGATGTCATCAGGAGGACGGGCCGACCATGGCTTGCCCACCAACTGATGTGATCGGTGCAGATGTGCTTGTCTATAGCTTGTTGTCCTCTGTGGTACAGGGAGGAGTCAGCTGGGGGCTATGCTTCAAATGAGATCTCGTTTCCCTTTCTGAGCTATGAGGACCAGATGGAGGCAATGCACCAGTAAAGTCACCCACAATGGCTGGAGGATTGTGTGTCATGAACAGAAACTATTTCAATGATTTGGACAATATGACAGTGGCATGTGTATCTGGGAAGGAAAAGATTTAGAAATATCACTTAGGATCTGAATGTGTAGTGGTAAGCTCTTCACCATCCCATGCTCTAGAGTAGGACATATTTTCTGAAAAAAAGGCAACCATGTGGATCTCATAAAGGTCAGGACACCATGACACATAACTCTTTGAGGCTAGTACATGTTTGGTTGAATGAATATAAGGAACATTATTTTTCCTCGAGACCTGATCTGAGAACCAAAAGCTATGGAAATTTTGGTGAGTATATTGAAATGAAGAAGAAATTAGGTTGTAAATCATGAAACATTATCCAAATAACATTTACCCAGAAATGCAGATATCTGCACAAGGACAATGTAGAAGTACGCACAATAAGTCTAAGAAAAATTGGTTAGGAAATTGTCACATCACCCAGAGGAAAACCACAGAAGACTTGAGGAGGGTCTGAACTAAGGCAGGACTTGATTGATTACCTTACATGCTACACATTGGAATTTTTTGTTTGGAAATTATGATATAACTGCATTAAAAACAAACAAAGGATTCTAGTTCCATCCATTGCTTCATATCCATTAGTGTTTTATTTGTCATGCACAAGAAAGTGTAGGAAACCGTAGATCTTCGAAGATAAATAAGATTAAGCCTATGTCCCCAAAGAACATACAGTACACTGCAGGAGATGAATAGATGCTAATGCTGCTATTCCTTTATTCGTTGGAAGTCAAGGTGAAGAAGGAGAGAAACTCAAAGACGACTCCCAAAGGATGGGAGGAAATGTGGGCTTCACCAATGAGTGCAGGATGAGGTGGAAGATCACACCTGGCGAGGAAGACGATAAACTAAAAGTATGAAAGACAAAATACAAGTTCTGTTATGTATTAAAAACATGTTTTGTGAAGAAATGAATATACCCGGAAGACTATTAGATCAACAGGTTTACGGCTATGGAAGCTATCAAAGCTGAAGATAAAGACTCCCATGTCATCTCAATCTAATGGGAAAAACATTTTACCACAGGACAGAATGAAATGAAAAGACATACTTTGAGTTGGCAATGTAATGAGGGATTGATATAGATTGTATTGTGTATAAGTTTGGAGAAATTACTTCACTTCTGGTTCCCAATTTGCTCTTCAGTAAAATTAGAAAAACAAAGCTAAGAATTTTCCCAAAACTGATATGTGTTCTAAACGAATTCCATCTTTTTCTTGGTGCCCGTCTGTCTCCATGAAACTTTGAGAATATTCTTGTAACAAACAATAATAGAATCCGCAAGGCTAACATAATTGTAGTTGTTTTTATGCCAATTTTCTATGGAATTGCTTACAGATAGATCATGTTATACTGGAAAAAGATCATCACTAAGCAATCTCAAAAGGTGTTTCCTCTCTCAGCTGGAAAAGCCATCTTATTTCCATTTTCCCTACAAATGGGTGACATTTGTGCTGTTGGAAATCCAAGGGACACCCCCATGAAAGTCCCCATCGGTCATGGCACTGAATCTACTCTGTGTTCCCATGACAATGTCTACCAAGTTTGGTTTTCTTAATAAGAGCTGCAGTCAGTTTCTAACATGTGGAACAGCATTAAGTTTTGATAATGTAATACTCTGCCTTACATGGAATAGGTGCTGATAATTTTTTTAATTCAAATTCATTTGTTTATGCTAAAACTTAAGGTTTATTTTAGCAGTGCTCAGCATGTGACACTGTGTTAAAGAGTGCCAAAGATCCTCCAGGTGTTGCTCACATAATTTCTGATTTGAACAACAAACACTCTATGATTGAATAAGAACTTTGGTAAACATGAATAAGAAAAATGACAGGTTTTTAGCATCTTTTGATCAAACTAAAAAAAAAAAGTAGCTTGGGTCACTGACTATACACGTGTATTATATTAACATGACTCTCATCTTCTAATTATATAATACCTTAGTATTTTAAGTCCTGGTTCCCAATTCAGAACAATGCATTTTTAAAGCATGGCAGTAGTTTATAACAAAAAGATGGGCCGAATCAAATTTGAGAATAAGGAAAGTGAGGTTGAATATAGGTGAAATTTTTTGAATGATATGGATGAACATCTCTGAATGAAATATTCAAGACTATGTAGAAAACTGCCTCTCCAGGGAAACAAGAAAATTCAATTTCATTGGAAAATTAAAATGAGAATCAAACGTCCCTAAAAGACACACATGTATGTACACACTCATATAGACACTTCTATTTGTGTTTAACAAAAACAAGTAGAGCTAAAACAAGTAGATCTTTTACATCTGTATATGTTTTTCTCCCTTTGTTTCCATAAATGCCTGTAATCATTGTCCTAGTCATTATATCTGAACATTATATATTTTTTCTTTTAAGCTCATCTCCCTGATTTCCTTATATCCTCCAAACCTAAAGTAAGTGTAGATGTTGTTTGTTTTCTAATAATTTATCACGTTGAGGAGCTGTACAAGTATAAATAACAGATTTAAAACCACAATTGACAGAGAGGGCACTCTACAATGACAGGATCTCGAGTTCAGAATTTTAAATAGTTCTAGAAAACTTGTTTCCTTTCTTTGTTTCCAATTAAATAGGATTGTTTAAACAGATCTCCTCATCTTTGTTTTCAGTATTAGCACAAATTAAATTATATGGTGAGATAGCACATACTGGTTTTCTGTTATCCTAGTACATTCTTATAGGATCTCCATGTTAGATACATGAGAGGAGTTGATGTATTGAGGATGAAATAATTTGTACAACAATGGGGTCAAGATTGAAAATTTTGACTCTAAAACCCGATTCTCAACCACTACTCCCAAAACTTGCAGTTAATTCTTAAATGCTTCAAATACTAAACGTATACTTTAGGTAAATAATGCGTAGTTTTCTCCAAAATGGTACTATACTTTCATAGAGATGCCCATAGGTATCAGAAAATTATGGTAGGTGTCAGTTAGCCTCAGGGTAATATTTTATGACAAGAAAAATAGAAAAGAAAAAAAAATTACATTTGATATACCCGATACTTAGTACCAGTGAAGAACGATCTTTTACCATTCATGAAGACTCTCTTTGACCAGACTTTAGTCAGGCACCTCTGAGCTTTCTTCTTGATAAAGCCTCAAACTTGGCCCCATCCTTGTAAGGCCTGCATAGCCCGGTTCCAGCAAGAATTCTGCTAAGTCAGTTTAGAGACAAGCCCCACTCTTGATACCTGATCGTCCTCAATATCTGATCAAAATTCCTCATGTCCCACCCCCAACCCCAAGTGATATCTGCTCACTCTGGTCTGCCCTCAGCAAGAATCCTGTCAGGTCAGATTAGCAAGAATGCCCCTGCCCTTGGATGTCTTTTTCTCAGTAATCTTTCATCCGCCAACCACCATCCCCCACACCCAGACACTTACCCTGCTCCTGGACTGTAAATCCTCGCTTGTCCTTATATTCAGAATCAAGTCAAGTTCTATAGTAATGTCTCTTTCCTCTTGTTATAATAGTTCCTGAATACAGTCTGTTTTTACTGCTTTAACTACTTTCAGGCTCTGTTTTTTTCTTTAACACTGTACACATGCTGAGCAGAGAAGCATGAGGAGAGGAATGCATTTTGAAGATAATGACAATTTTTAAAAACCCACGGTTTCTTCCGCCTATGTTTAAAGGACTCTGCAAGAAAGTTTTTCGAATATGATCATTTGGTTCAAATACTAGCATAAAAGTTGTGTTTATTTGCTTTGGCAATGTTCCTAAACTCAAGGGAGGAATGTGATAGTTAACTTCTTCAAAATATCAACTTTGCCAGTCAGTGATGGACTGCATCTTTTAATCTACAAGGGGCCCTCTCCTACTGAAATATGACAGAATCAACCTGAAGCATGCTTTGGAGGTACTGCTTCTCACCAGCACTCTAGTACTTTGATTAGGATTTACTGTGGCTAAAATAATACCCTCATCGTCTTGTTTACTAGCTTTTCTGAGAAGGAAGTAACTTTGGAGAAGAAAAAAACCCGTTTGATCTGCAATCCCTTCTCCACAAGGGAAACCACTGTTATCAGTGATAATGTTCTTATGGAGTGAGATCACATTGTTCGAAACTGCATTTCAAGAAACAGTCATATAAGATTCTGAAACATTATCAAGTGAGCACTTTGAATACTGGAATAACAAAATCAGAGTTTATCTTTCATTTGATAACAATTCTTTTGTGTTTCGTCTTGTGTACTAAGGAAATCATTGACTTCAACTGCAGTAAAACAATGTCAACCAAACCCCACTTAGCAGCCCGTCTTGGGTGGACAAATTTCCACCAACAAAGTCGGCCCTTTTAAAAAGCTAAATGTATAACTTGTAACTCTGTAGTTTTTAAAGTCTTGTAATGTAGGATTCGACTCTAATTTCTTCAGGCCAAGGAAAGCCCCTTCCCCTCACTCCTACTACAATGCTCCTAAAATAAGTCCCATCGGTTTTTTTTCAATGACATGATTATGAAATGTATTCCACTGCCCCAGGTCCCACAACAGAAGCTTTCCCATTATTTTCTACAAGATCCAATAGAGCATTCTTGATTTCAATCAGGTCAGACACCCTGTCACAGTCCAGTCTTGACACATCAATGACAAGGCGTATCAGAGCAGTCAAAAGTTTACAACATGTAATAAAAACTGAACTAAAGTCAAGCATGCTCTCCTCTTGTAGGCCCAGGGAGACTCCAGGCAACTAGTGATTTGTAGGCTCCATTACATCCCAAATGTTCGATGTATCTAGCCCTTGGCAGGGTGTCAAGGACAAGAAATAATCAGTCTTTAGAGATCACTTTTGAAACGCTATGCCCTCTGCTTCCTTCAGGTGAATCATTCCTTCCGTGTTGTCAGGATCCACTGATGAAAGCTGACGACTTTCAATAGCCTGTGACAAGTGCGGTTTCCCCTTCTCCATATGTGGAGGAAATGATACTGTGCTATCAGCTTTCACCGGGCGTGCTGTGAGTGATGAGCCACCCCACAACATCATCCTCATGAGCTCCTTTTCCAGAGTCGAAAGTAAAAAGCAGGACGCACATGATCTTGTACACAAGAGCAGAATGATCACCAGAGAAGCAGACAGGAGGGCATTTTAAAATTCCTTTACAGACATTTCACGTCTAGAAACCAAATTTTTGTCCTCATGTTAAATCTTTAGATTCAAAAGAAGGGACTTGCATCAGGTGTCTGAAAATGACGTGGAAGTCAATGATGCAAAATTGGTGGCAGTGCCCACAGAGCAACAACTATTGAATAGGTCTTCTGGTCTGAATATGACTTGCAGTCCAGCTAATACATGATAATATATCTGGGAAGAGAGGGGTTATTGATTGTCAAATAGCAACTTTTTTCCCCTCATGAATGGCTTACATTGTTTTCACTCACTAGAATTCCAACTGTTTCAACCATAAACGGCAACAGTGTAAGTTTCTCCTACCAATGCCCTGTAGCCATCACATTCAGTGTGAAAGTACTAATTTTTAAAAACTGATGATCTATTTTCTAATTAATCCGTCTTCTAGTTTCAGCTTGTCTCTTTACATGAAGTCCAGCTTCAGTTCATTTGCTGCAATTTGACATTAGAGACTATATAAAGCGATTAAGGATAAAGAGAAATGTAAATAACACCCCATATTTTCTTTCTGGAGTAAAGGTACAGACTGGTGAGCTGATAGAGGAGAAGAAAACAAGTATTCAAATATATCAGTTACAGAATGTGGCAGATGTTTCCTGGTTTTACTTTAATGTAATTGTGTTAATGTAAGAATAAGACACACTCAATGTATTTCCCAAGTATTCCAAATTTTTAGAAATTGCAGAGATGAGAATGTATTGATTATGATACCTAATTAGTTCAATAATTTAGTCTTGAGTATATTACCAATAATCATGAAAAACATACATGTATATGGTAGGCTTGTATAATCATACATAAAATTTTAATTAAAAATATAATTTACATTCTTACTAAAAAAACCTTAGTAAATAATTATGAAACATTGTAAATTGTAGCATAGTACTCTATTCTTCATGACAATTTTTTAATTTTTTTTTTCTAAAGTGTAAAGATCAGTTTGACAGGCAAAGAAACCCCAAATACTTTCTTTTGGCTAGTGAATCATCTTAAATTATTTTTAAGAATATAAAATATATCTTTTATTGTTAAATGCTCAATGTTCCTTTTGTTTAATGTTTCCTCGATGCCTTTTAATATTCCATTTCAAGTAAAGTAACATTGTGCCTTCATGTTACTAGTTGTTAGGATACATGCGAACTATAGTTGCAGAAATTTTGGTAGTGTATGCCATTCTTTTAAAAATCTTATACAACTATACAAACAAATATATGTATGTATATCAACATATATTTATATTTAAGTGTGTACTTTATATATAGAGAGAGAGGTATAGATATGGTTATCTATACTACAAAGCTTTTCTGAAATCTGAAATGAGATTAGTCACCATATTTATGTTGATAAATGAAAGTTTTCAAGAAGTAAGTTCTCAAGTATTCTATCAAGCACTTTTAAAATGTCACCCATGCTTCCTTATTGTCTAGTCCTAGTTTCTCATATTCTCTTTTTCCTATATTTTCCTCTTATCTAAAATCCACCCCCCAACACATACTGTGAATATCCCAATTCTCCACTGTTTGAAATATTTTTTTAAATCCTACAATTATATCCAGCTACCTGAAATTAAAAAAAAATCTTACAATTACATCCTAAGCCAAAATACCCTCAAACAAATCAACATAGTCTAAGTAGACTATGTGGCAGATATCTCAATTTACAATCTATTACAACATGGAAAACAAATGGGTAATGTTTCTTGAGTGTGTTTTAAAACTAATGTCTCTTTGAATTGAAACAACACATTGAATACATGTGTTATGTAAAATTCTTCCTCAAATCTACAAAAAACTGTTAAGCATTTATATATATATATATACATATATATCTTTATATTTATACACACACACACATGTGGAATAGTTATATATATGTTATATATAAACATGAAATAACCAACATGAAGTAAACAAGGAAAAGAGTGCAAAACACATGTTGAACACGTGGCAAGCTGACAGGCAAGTGATACCTGACTGGGCAAAAAAGAAAAGGATTGGTATCTACAGGACTCCAGAGGAGAATCAACAAGAAGCAAACCTGGAAAATCTCAGGAATTTGAGAAGCAGCTCGCTCTACACAAACATCTTTAGAGGCAATCAGACCTCCAAACGCCTGAAGGACTTACATGTAGGCAACTGCTTCCACCAGCAGTGAAGGAAAATGAGAGGTCATCCATTTGGAGAGTTAACTGGAGAGGCCCTGCACCTAGAGTTCAGGGCAAACGTGGGAGTAGAGATGAGACTCAGTACTCAATACAAGGAGTGGAAGTCAAGGTCACTATATTCACTTATAACCCAGTGTCCCAACCAAGAATATTGGAGAGTCCAGCAGAAAAGATCTATAGACCCCTGCATTTAGAAGAAGCCCCAACAGGTCTGCGAGGCCTCTGTGTTATCACTCTGTAATGAGGACTGGTATAAACAAAGCTCACCTGTGCACAAAAGCTGAACATCACCTTTTCAGGACCTCACACTTAAGTATAAATGGCAGGTAATAATCAGCAGACACTTGAGGAAAGCTGATGATATGTAAGAAAGAGACAAACAAAATAAAACAAAAAGCAACGAGCATGTGGACAAAAATATATACAAGAAAGCGCAATTTGGAGGAAAGAGGGAGCATGTGGGGAGTAGTGGGAAACTTCAAAATGTCTATCAATCTTCAGCAAGCTAAGAGACACCATTAGGTCACTAGTCACAGAAGGCACTACAGGAAAAAAAAAATATAGACAACAGGAAAGATCTCCTGGAATTTATAAAATGAAGGGCAAAACTTGAAAAATAGCCACCACTTTCACCACCACCATACAATTAGAGAAAAGTGGAAGCTGAACTTGAAGATAGATTTCAGAAAATCAGAAAAACAACAGCAAAGGTGAATTGGAAATATAGGAAGAAAAAAAGATTTAAGAAAAGAATCAACCCACAAGTTTCAACATTCCAATAATACAGAAGTAAACAGGGGAAAAAAAATAGAAGGGAAACCATCAAAGAAATACTGTAAGAACATTTCCTTAAACTAAAGGATACAGTTTTTCATCACAAAAAGCATACTGCAGACCTGGCAGAATGAACTGAGACCCACACAAAAACATATTTTTGAATTAAAATTCAGAATTGTAGGAGCAAAAATAAGACCAAAATCTTACAGAAAGGAAAAAAAAAGATGCACATATTAAAGATCTAAAATGAGAGTAGCATACCATTTGTTAATAGTATTGCAACTAGAAAGCATTGAAACAATAGCCTCCTTAATTATGAGGAAAAATGACTTTCAATCTAGAATTCTACATCAAAACAAACTGTCATTTAAGTGGGAGACACATAATATTTCAAAAAAGTTTCAAAAATGTTTCAAAAGACCAACCAACTCCCTTTCTAAGACAACCAAGAAGACCCTAATATCTCCCTCAGCAATACTAAAATTTAGACAAACTTCTTCATTACTCTAGGTGCCTCACCTTCTTCTTCTTTTTTTCTTTTTTTTAATGTTTATTTATTTTTGAGAGAGATAGAGACAGAGTGTGAGCGGGGGAGGGCAGAGAGAGACACACACACAGAATCTAAAGCAGGTTCCAGACTCTGAATGGTCAGCACAGAGCCCAACACAGGGCTGGAACTCACAAACCTCAAGATCATGACCTGAGTCAAAGTCGGAACTCCTAACAGTCTAATCCACCCAGGATCCCTCTGACCTCCTTTTCTTAAAGCATTAGCTTTAGAAAACTTATAATTGTAAATTAGTTCTCTGCTTCTTTGAGATGTAAATCGTCTCAAAAGACTCTTGGTAGTTTTACAATCCAGGCGTATCTTTCTCTGGAACCCTGGAACCATCTCTTTGACATTTGATCACTGTTTCCCTGACAGAGTAGGATTCTACCCTAAGCAGGCACCTTCCTCCAAGTTGTAAAACTACTTTCTGTCATAAGGATATTTTTCTTTAGATAAAGCCTGTTAGCAAGCACAGATGGTCAACAATTCCCTCCAAGCCACCAGTTAAAAACTTTCCAGCCTTTTCTTTCACTGGAGTTGAGCTCAAAGTTTTGGTCTCACTCTGTTATTACAGTCGCTTTGAATTAGGCCTTCCTTGCTTGTTTAAATTGTTGGGTGCAATTTTTGCTTTGACACAGGTATAGGTTGTGTTCTCAAAGAACGTATAAGAGATGGCAGCCAATGTAGAATATATAACAGGAAAGAGACAAATAGAATCTCCAAGCTGAGGATGAAAAGAAATATCAACAAGGGCTGTCAGAGTTTGAGATTATCAGCATACACTGGGAGAGAAAGATGGACAGTTTGAGAAAGGCAAAAGTACACAAATGGAACTTGTAAATTACTTGATGAGTTTTACCATCCCAAGAGGAAATGCACCTTTCTATCGGAGATTTGGTGCTGAGATAATGCCAGGGTACATAGAAAATTCAGCCAAAGAACTTCCAGGTAATTATAACCTCCAGTGAAATTTAAAAAGTTGGATAAGGGAGGGGGGGTTGTTTCTGCTCTGAACAATATCCACATAGTCAACATCTTAAAAATCCTAAATAAGAGTTGATGTAATCAATATTGTGATAAAATTATGGCAGGAGGAAGGAGAGTGGGAAATGTACTTTTGAGGGGTGGGTGCAGGAGATTTAAATCCTCAACTGCCATTTTTAGGAGAAAAAAGTTAATATCTAAACCTTAAATAAACAAATAGCAGAAGTCTTGATTCAAACAGGTGAAGTATTTGTCAAGAAACTTGGGAAAGGAATAGTAAGTCTAGAAATTAATTGCATTTCCTGGTAAGTCTGAATGTATTACCTGACTTTTTAAATGTCAAATATGTAAATCTGAAATATAATAAAAGCAGAGTTTACAAGATGTAAAAAAAAACACATATGCTTGTTGAAAATAAAATGAGGAGGGTCGCCTGCATGACTCAATTTCTTGAGCATCTGACTTCAACTCAGGTCATGATCTCAGGGCTTGTGGGTTCACACTCAGTGTCAGGCTCTATGCTGACAGCTCAGAACCTAGAGCTCGTTCAGGTTCTGTGTCTCCCTCTTTCTATGCCCCTTCCCCACTCATGCTCTGTCTCTCTCTGTCTCTCAAAAATAAATAAACATTAAAAAAATTATAATAAAATAAAATGAAGAAAAAGGAAAACATTAACAAAGTGAAGGATAGAAAAAGGGAAAGGAAGAAAAATTTAAAAGAGAAAGGTAAAGGAAATGAACAGTAAAAACTAACAAAGAAAAGCTGTATTTTATATACTGCAACTTTTCACGTGCTATTGTTTCTAAATGAACACGTGAACCATCACTGCCCTTGACCAATAGTGTATTACCAAACAGCGATCAGGACCACAATGGACTCCACTCATTTGCTGAATCACAAACTAAACCTAAACTACTTAGTGTTTTGTGGTTCACAACCTCTTTCTACTACAGTTCTGATAAAATATATTAGGAAATGATTACGAGGTCTTCAATACTGAACAGCAGTGTTCTACGTGACAACCTTTTTTCTTTTGTCCCAAATGAGCTCTTTCACCATCCTCCACCCATTAACCACTCCTGCCACCCTCATTCTCAGCAACTAGCCTTACCTCTTACCTTATAGAGAAACTGGACACTATCAGTTCCCATCTCTCTTCCTCATGCAAATCCCACACCTTCAAATATATCCCAGTTTTCACCTCTGTATTTCCTTCCTTCACAGGATACATTTAAAAACTCGAATCTGTGGCTTGCTTCCACGTCCTCGGTGATCTCTGTAAAGTTCCCGAAGTAGTGAGTACCAAGGCCAGTCCAGCTCTACCGACTGTATAAAACCTGCGAGTGGCCAGGAATATGTGACAAAACATCTCAAGCCCAGCTGTTAGAAAAGCTATTATGAAGATTTATACATGTATTTCTATTATTTAAGCTTCTTTCCATGTTGCAAATTTTTTTCCAGCCCTCACAGTCCAGGATCATCATCCTTCACCTCCACTATTTTTTTTTTTAATTTTTTTTTTCAACGTTTTATTTATTTTTGGGACAGAGAGAGAGACAGAGCATGAACGGGCGAGGGGCAGAGAGAGAGGGAGACACAGAATCTGAAACAGGCTCCAGGCTCTGAGCCATCAGCCCAGAGCCCGACGCGGGGCTCGAACTCACGGACCGCGAGATCGTGACCTGGCTGAAGTCGGACGCTTAACCGACTGCGCCACCCAGGCGCCCCGTCACCTCCACTATTAAGTGATGCTGCTAAGGAGAAAAATGGGACAGCTTTTGATGTTGCACATGGAGATATAATCTTCTTGAGGGTGCCTGCCATCTTTCATATACACAGTCACTGAGCAAATCCTGGCTGTGTCTTAGTTCACGAATCATCTAGGTATCAAGGATGCCTCATTGGCTCATAATTATCCTTTACAACAAACCTGTTTTCTGAATGGATCTCACTCAGCTTTGTTTTTAATCTGTCCATCTTTATTGGTTCTTTTCTTTTAATGTACATATGTGTTCAAGTTTCTCCCCAAATAAAACATAGTATTTCCACACCTCCTTCTAGGAATATTCTCCTCTCCAGTAAGTCCTGTATATTTTACTTTATTAATATCACTTTAACCTCTGCTCCCAACCAAGTTCTCATCCCTACTATCCTTTCCCACTAGTTTCCACTAATCGTTAGCACTAATCTGATTGTTTCCTTGATCAGTATTTCCCCCTCCAACTGGTTCACAAATATATCTCCTTTGAGCATCAGA
Organism: Lynx rufus; assembly: GCF_022079265.1. Lineage (NCBI taxonomy): Eukaryota > Metazoa > Chordata > Mammalia > Carnivora > Felidae > Lynx > Lynx rufus. The sequence goes on along the minus strand of NW_025814823.1, from coordinate 31,259,644 downwards.
CCCACATATTCAACAGCTCATTAGATGTATTCACTTATATATCCCAAAGACACATTAACTCAGTATGTCCAAACCTAAGATCAGCTCTCCCTCATACACCTGCTCATTCTTCTCTTTGTTCTAAATCAGTGAATGTCACTGCACGTAGTGGTCCAAGCAGATGTCTGATCACCCTGGACAGCATTCTCTTCCTTACTATCTACACTTTAACAGCCATCAAATTGTAAAAATTCATTTATTTCATAAATGTCTCTCAAAACTACCCACACCTTTCCATCCTCACTGGCACCTTCCCTATTTAGTGATTACTTTCTATCTGGACTTCTAAAATAACCTCATGGCTGGTATTTCTGCCATCAGATTTGCCCCTCTTCTGCCCATTCTCTTGCGGAGAATATAATGCACTTGTAGTGATTTTTATAAACTTCAAGTATGATTCTGTTTTTCTTGCTTAAGACCATGTGATGACTGCCCTGACATCCTTAACTTATAAGCACCAAGCACCTTTATTAAATAGTCCCTGTTTTGTTCCCTAGCTTAGTCTCCTCACCTCACACTTCAGTATTTCATCTTATAAAAAAAAGATTCTTGGGGTTCCTGGGTGGCTCAGTCGGTTAAGCGTCCAAGTCTTGATCTCAGCTCAGGTCATCATCTCATGGTTATGAGATCAAGCCCCACGTCAGACTCCACACTGAGTGTGGAGCCTGCTTGAGAATCTAGCTCTCTCCTTCTCTCAAAATAAATAAATAAATAAGCATTTAAAAACTCTTCTGTTATTCAAGAGCAAATTCTTCTTCCTCTCTTCTGGATATTTATATATCTTGCTTCATGTTGCTTGAAATATTCCCTCCCAATGCCAACCATTCTCTTCAACTTTCCTCAGGTTTGAGTAAGATGCTCTCTTAGAATCCCAGGGCTGACCTAACAAAATACCGCAAATGGATGGCTTAAGACAGCAGAAATTTATTTGCTCACAATTCTAGAGCCTAGAGTCCAAAATCAAGGTGTCGGCAGGGCCAGGGTCCCTCTGAAGACTCTAGGGGGAAAACGTCCCATGCCTCTCTCCTAACTTCTGGTGGTTGCCTATGGTCTTAGATGATCCAGGTCTTGTAGCTGTGTCATTCTAGTCCTTGTCTCTGTCCCCCACATGCTCTTCTTCCCCCAGAGTGTGTCTGTGTTTCCACACGGCCATATGCAGAGGCACCAGTCATTTACTTTAGGGTCTGTTGTAACCCAGTATGACATCATCTTAACTAATTACATTTATAAAGACCCTATTTCCAAATCAGGTCACAACACAAGGTTACAGCTGAGCGTGAATTTGGAGGGAACCATATTCAACTATTACAGATTCCCTATTAACAACTTCCTATTGCAACTTGGCCACTCTTAGCATACCACCTAAATGATTATGTTAAAAACCACTGGTTTGTCTTTTCCCCAGTTGGACAGGGGCAGGATATATTTTATCTTCAGGACCTCGTGCAAAGTCTGATAGAGAGAAGTGGCTCAGTACATATTTGGAAAAAAAAAGAGAAAACAAATGAAGAAGGATTAAAAGAAGAGCTCTTCTTAACATTCTCACAGTTTTCCCATGGTTTTCAAGATAACTCTTCTAAACTAAACCACAATGTCCGAGAAAGGACTCTGTTAAAATTTAAAATATTCATTCCTTTTTCTGCTCCTGTCCTTCAAAGCAAGCACAAAAACAAAAAGAAACAAAATTTTAAATAAGCTACCATCTTCTGAAGGTGTGGCATGCTGCGCTTTAACTTTCTTGTTTTGGAGTTTTTGTTGTTGTTGCTGTTGTTGCTTTTGGTATTTTCCCTGCATCATGCTTCTTGCTAAATCCGACTTAACTTTTAAAATTCAGTTCATTTAATTTTATCTTGGAAGGAACATCCAGTTCTCCCCCAATCCCATTCTTCCTTTAGGGCAGGTGCATTTTGGTATACTTCTATAACTGATAGTAACGACTCTCCTGTCCACGTCCCTACGTCTCCATCGGTCCCTGTACCATCCGGCTATGTGTCATTGCAAGCCCCTGCAAGCGCTGGCCTGGCTGAAATGCCACAGAGCTGAAGTCCTTGAGAAACACTAACCAAGGACAAATACTAGCACCTTAGGCATGCTATACCATCTCTTATTGTCCCAGTTGACCCAAACAGCGCCCTGCTTTTTTGATACTAGCTGTTGGTCTTTTCTCCCTTCTCTGTTTCACTTGCTCCCTGACCTACTGGTGTTTCTTAGGATCATTAACCAAATAAGCTACTATCAGTCCAGTCTCCTCTCAGGAATTGTCTGTGGCTAGAACCTGTACAAGAGATTTTCTGCTACTCTTCTAATACCACTTCTCATATGCTGTAATCTATTTCCTTGTCTTCTCCTGCTACTACTATGTAATATTCCAGTGGTATACATAGTACTTTATTTCTCCTCGTCTAGGGGAATGCTTGTGGTATGGTAGGAACCAATAAACGTCTCTGGTTCTTTTCTTCTTCTGACACATGAATACTTTCATGATTTCATTATTATGGAACAAAATTGAATGGGAAGGTAGAGACATTAAGGCAAGGCGTTTGTTATTAATAATATGTAACTTGTAACTTTACATTAAAATATCATTTTTTAACGTTTGTTTGTTTATTTATTTATTTATTTATTTATTTTTGAGAGAGAGAGAGACAGACAGACAGAAAGAGACAGAGACAGAGTATAAGCAGGGAAGGGGCAGAGAGAGAGGGAGACACAGAATCCAAAGCAGGCTCCAGGTTCTGAGCTGTCAGTGCAGAGCCCAATGCAGGGCCTGAAATCAAGAACAGTGAGATTGTTATCTGAGCCAACTTCAGCCGCTTAACCGACTGAGTCACTCAGGCACCCCCCAAAAATATAATCATTTTTATAAGCAAAACACATTAAGCACAGCTTTTAAAATGTAGGAATTTTTTTTAAGGTTATTTATTTTGAGAGAGAGCAGGGTAGGGACAGAGAGAGAGAGAGAGAGAGAATCCCAAGCAGGTTCTGCACCTCCAGCATGGAGCCAGATGTAGGGCTTGAGCCCACAAACCATGAGATGGTGACCTGAGCCAAAATCAAGAGTCAGACGCTTAACTGACTGAGCCACCCAGAAGCCCCTAAAATATAGGAAGTTTTAAACATATTCTCCATTTCTCTTCAGTTCTGCAAGCAGTTGTCACTTGTACTGAATTTTTTTTCTTGTTTCATTTTTTAAGCTTACATTAAACTATTGAAAATGCTCTTCAAGGGGCGCCTGGGTGGCGCAGTCGGTTAAGCATCCGACTTCAGCCAGGTCACGATCTCGCGCTCCGTGAGTTCGAGCCCCGCGTCGGGCTCTGGGCTGATGGCTCGGAGCCTGGAGCCTGTTTCAGATTCTGTGTCTCCCTCTCTCTCTGCCCCTCCGCCGTTCATGCTCTGTCTCTCTCTGTCCCCAAAATAAATAAACGTTGAAAAAAAAATTAAAAAAAAAAAAAAAGAAAATGCTCTTCAAATGTGTTTTCATGTCTATGACTAAATAATTTATTACTTGATCAACTACTCATAATTGACATAACAATCCTATCACAGATTCTAGCTTGAAATAATGTCAAAGACACTCTTCAAAGTTACCGGTTTTACAAAAGTGCAGTCATGCACACAGATGGACCCGTTTAATACTGATGGAGTTCATACCCATTTAATACTGATGGAGTTCATACCGTTGTTTTGACAAGAAAACATATAGCTTGTGTTTAGCTTACTTGTTTTCTGAACATTCAAAATGCAGCCTGTACAGATTTTTTTATTTAAACCATAAACCACATCTTGTTTTTTTTATTTCTTTGATGTTTACTCCTTTCATCGCTTTCTACTTTTATTACTGAACTGCCTTCCCCTACTACAGTAGCTAGCACTGCATATCAAAAGTGTGCATTGTTCTAAGATCAGATTTACCTGGTTTTATACACAATGTGATACAAAGCCTTGTGTTTTGTCCCCCCCCCCCCCCCCGCCCCCAACCCCCGCCCCATTGTCTTCTGTTTTCTCACTATGTCTACTGCTGTGAGGATGAGTGAGGCTCACAGCCTGATTCAGTCAGTCTTAGCAACAGGAAGCAACATATTCAGGTTTGCATTGTGGGCATATGTACCTAAATGTCCTACCTGAAATATTCTAATGTACCTGCTGCTAAAATTAGAGCATGCTTTTGAAGAGAAACATTGTTCTCTAGTGGAAATAAAAAAAAAAAAAACTAGAAAATGAAAAACATTGCTTTAATCTCTAGTTTATTAAAACATTGAAAGATTCCTTTTTAAAAATTTGCTTTAGGGGTGCCTGGGTGGCTCAGTTGATTAAGCGGCTGACTCCGGCTCAGGTCATGATCTTATGGTTCATGAGTTCGAGCCCCACATCAGGCTCTGTGCTGACGGCTCAGAACCTGGAGTCTGCTTTGGATTCTGTCTCCTTCTTTCTCTGCCCCTCCCCTGCTCACACTCTGTCTGTCTCTCTCAAAAAAATGAATAAACATTTAAAAAATTATTTTTTTCCTCTAAATTTGCATCTTGAAAGACATTTGAAAAGTTTTCCACACTACACTATCTCTTGTGGAAAGTGAGACAAAAATACAAAAGATTTAAATTTTGGCAAATGTTTGAATCTGCACCTATTATTAGCTTACTGCTTCTCCAATTACAGGAAAACATAAATAAAAGGAAGTATCTGGGGCGCCTGGGTGGCGCAGTCGGTTAGGCGTCCGACTTCAGCCAGGTCATGATCTCGCGCTCCGTGAGTTCGAGCCCCGCGTCGGGCTCTGGGCTGATGGCTCAGAGCCTGGAGCCTGTTTCCGATTCTGTGTCTCCCTCTCTCTCTGCCCCTCGCCCGTTCATGCTCTGTCTCTCTCTGTCCCCAAAATAAATAAACGTTGAAAAAAAAAAATTTAAAAAAAAAAAAAAGGAAGTATCTATATTTATTCTCATGTTATATATATTGGAAATAATCAGTAACTACCAATAACCACCAGACAGTATGATATATTTTCATATTGCAAAAATAATGAAGAACTTTTATGTATAGCTATATTTATTTATAACTAAAATTAATGGATAATTTTCTACGATAATTTGCTTTTGCCAATAAGACAAATATTCTAATGTTATTATGTGAACTTATATGTAGTTGATCATCTCTGCCTGTTTCTTGTCCATAGAATTTGGAGAGGTCGGGGGCGCCTGGGTGGCTCAGTCTGCTAGGAGTCAGACTTGGGCTCAGGTCATGATCTCACGGTTTGTGAGTTTGAGCCCCGCGTCTGGCTCTGTGCTGACAGCTTGGAGCCTGGAGCCTGCTTCAGATTCTGTGTCTCCTTCTTTCTCTGCCCTTCCCCGACTTGTGCTCTGTCTCTCTCTGTCTCTCAAAAATAAATAAATGTAAAAAAAATAAAAATAATAATTTGGGGAGGTCAGCCTTTGTTTTAACTATCAAAAAAACTCACAATGATTTTAAGTCCAAGTTTTGTTGTCTGTACAATTCTTTCAAAAAGTTAACTGTTTTCTTATCTGTTGGAGTGCTATGAGTCTCATGTGTCAATAGACAACACCAATTCTTCTGAAACCATGTCTCTTCCCCTGGATTTAATTTGAACAAATGTAAGCGTATTGGGCTTCCATCGGGGAGAATGCTGTTTTTCTCTTTTCTTTAGGCTATATTTTTTCCAAATGAAAGAATTTGTGGGGAAAATATATCCATTAAGAGTTTTGTAAATGGGTGTGATAACTACACCCTGATATTGATCCTTAAGCCTGAGTTTTAGTTGGCCTTTTTTATTCAACCTCTTTGTCAGTTGTGCATATAATAAGTAAAGATGAGTATTGGTTAAACTTGCAACCCAGAAAGCCATTTGACTCTTTCTTTACATTCTGCTTGCAAAATAGCTAGGTCTTTTCTGAGCTTATGTCTCTTGTATTATCCTGGCAAGTGCAACCAATAAGACAACATGCTACTACCATTGATTTTCACCTCTTCATGTAAAGATAAAGCTTAGTAGGTTCAATACCTCCCTTGTAAATTATCACATACGATACTTTTTCTAAATATTTAATCATGGCATAACATGCAATGATTACAATTAAGATTCCTCTAAAAATTTCCTTGCCACCAAATAACTGGCTTCAAAGCTAGTGACACATATTTTAGGTTGACTGTTAAGGAAGCACTTCTGATCAAGTACTAATTTTTTAACCAGTCATTATACCCAGGTATTCTGTGGGAAAGAAAAAAAAAAACAAAAAACTTGAAAAGCTTAGTGTTTTAAAACAATTATGTCTATGTATTGTACATGAGATCTGTTACATCATATGTCACTACAGAGGCTCTTTTCTGGGCTGATGGAGGTTCCATTTTAATACATTGGCAGAGTCAGGAGAAAAGTAAGAGAGTATGGCAGACAAAATGTTAGCACTTAAACCCAAAATACATGAAACACTTCTCATATTTTGTTGGCCAAAGTAGGGAATATGGGGTGCTGGGTTAAATAGTGTCCCCTTCTCCCCTCCCCCCCATGCCCATCTGCAACATCAGAATGTGACTTTATTTGAAAATGGACTTTTTGTAGGTATAATACTGGATTAAGGTAGGCCCTAAATCCCACGACTGATGTCCTTATAAAGGCCATTTCTGTGACAATACACAGAAATACAGGGAAGGATGCTGTATGAAGATGGAAGCAGAGGTTGGAGTGATGTATCTATAAGTCAAGGAACACCATGGACTGCTGCTGGCAACTACCAGAAGCTAAGAGAAAGGCACAGAACAGTTTCTCCTTTGGAAATTCCAGAAAGAACTAAACTTGCCAACTTCTCGGTTTTGGACTTCTGGCTTTCTGGACTGTAAGAGAATAAATTTCTGTGGTTTGAAGTCACCCAGTATGTGGCAATTTGTTATGGCAGCCCCAGGAAACTAATGCACATGGGATGCTTGAATTTAAAAGTGCAGATGCAGGGGCACTTGCGTGGCTTAGTCATTAAGTGTCTGACTCTCGAATTTAGCTCAGGTCTTGATCTCATGGTTATTGGATGGAACCCTGGGTCGGGCTCCACGCTGTTTAAGATTCTCCCTCTCCCTCTGGCCCTCCCCTACACTTTCTCTCTCTCTCGCTCTCGCTCTCGCTCTCGCTCTCGCTCTCTCTCTCTCAAATTTAAAAAAACAATGCTGATGCAAGTCCCCTTGTAGATGGGTCACTGGATATAACAAGTTCTAAACAAAGATTGTTTGCATATGAATAGGGCTACAATGGCAGGATTTTTAAAACAAGTTTCCCACTTGGGGCATAAATGTTGAGGTCATGGTCATGATTCTTCTTGGTCCCTTATTTCTGAGAAAATAATTAGGCCAGGTTGATCCAAAGTGATGGTCTACCAGACACAACAAATGTAGTTCACACAATCCCAGAGACATTTAGGAAAAGACAATATTTCCATTTTTAGAAGTTTTTTTTCTTTTTTATATATCTAAACAAAGAATTCTGAAAGTAAATAAACTTACTTCTAACCTTTTATTCCATGTCATTGTGTCAGTTGTGTTATTAGGAAGTAAGATATGTAGCCTCTAAATTATCTGTGATACTAATTCAGAATTACGCTATTTTTTAATATCTGCTCCTTTCAAAATATGAGGGTTTATTTTGTTTTAAAAAAACATAATTAAGAGGACAGTGGAGACCCCAAACCTTAGAGATAGAGAAATCAGTTCAGATAAAATGTTAGCAGAGTTTAAATAAAAAACCAATCTCAAACTGTAATCCTGCCTGTTAGTAGGTCAGAAACTAACTTAGGGGGAAAAGATTCTTATGAACATCATTTCTCTGGAACAGCTTCTCCAAAACAGCAAACACAGTATCATAAAATATCCATATTTAAGTTTGGAAAATAGTGTGTTAGGAAAGTACTCTATTTATCCTTCCATTTCTTATTAGCTAGGATTGATATTATTTAACACAATGGAAGCAGTGCTTAGCAAATACAATTGTGGAATATAAAATTTTCCATTAGTGTCAGTACTTAGTACACAACCCAGTACAGTACATCAGTCACCATAATTCCAAGTGGCCCATTCTGTCATATAGATCTCAATACCAGAAAATGAACAAGAAAGACTTCAATGAGACCCCAAAGAAGGTTTCTTTTTTAACTTGTCTACAGATGGGAGTAAAAGATTGGTGCACTGAGTCATGGTTTAGAAGATGAGGCTGTACAAGGAGGACAGGAAGGGTATTACACACAGGGTAAACAGTATTTTATTAGGAGGGAAAAAAGCTTGGACAAAAAATGTTTGACTTGGATACTGGGAAATGTTTTTAAAATACTAAACAGAATGGGGAAGGTAAGTATAGGCAAATAAAGTAGAGGCAAATAAAGTTTATTCAAAACCTGTGCACCAGGTTCCACCAAATGTTATCTTTGTGAAAAGATGAAAACAGGAAGAGAGTCTTAGGACATAGGCATAGAAAAATCATAACGTCAAGAATGGGAATCACGTAGAAATGGAATACAGAACTAAGAAGCAGGACTGAAAGAAACGTTCCAGAGTGATGATGCTCTCTCCACTACTGTCCACTCTGTAGACAGGCTGGGATATCCATGTCAGCATGGCTGTTGGCTTTCGTTCTCATTGGCCTGCGTTACTCTTGGTGACACCTGCTCTCCCTTTAGCTTGTGTTCCAAGAGAAGATGCTCAGCTGGCTGGGCTTGATTGGGCTAAATTTTAGTTAACAGAAGAAGATTTGGGGGAATTTTTTGTAAGATATTTTGGGGAGGGAAGGAGAAATCAAATGGCCTGAATAAATGGATAATGACAACGTTTTAAAAAGCCATCTTGTATTCAAATCATTTCTGGAAATATTGCTCCCATAACTCTTTAAGAAACAGAAAAATGCACTGCTAATTACATTGTATACTTAAAATTATGTTTTCTTTCTTATTAATATTAATATGACTTAATTTTAACTGTCATGAGAGTTTTTGTTTACATAAAATATAAATGTTCTCAAAACATTTAATCTCTGAATATATATTTATATGTGTATTTGTGATATTTGTACCAATATACAGATAAGTGTAGTAATCCTTAAACTATCTGAAATGCATTCATGAAACAACCTACTCATGAATCAAAAGACTTAGAATCAAGATATAGTTAAATAAAGCTTGTAAATTAAATCATATTCATGTTTTGGGGAAAGCATTGTCTGCAGGGTGAAGAACAACTTAAAAGATAAGAGGAGAGTAAAATTGAATAAAGGTGTCTGGGTGCAGAGATTTTTGCTGAAATCCAGGTAAGAGATAATGATGTCTTGAACTAGAGTGATGGATGGAGAGAATGGAGAATCCTATTTCCAGAATATCAAAGTTGAAACCAGGAAACCTGGTAACTGAAGACAGAAGGAGAAATAGGAGTCAAATATTGTGTTTGGGTTTCTGTTTAGGTAGTTCAATTTATGTAATTTTTATAGCAACATAAGAAGGTGATAGAAAATAAGGAACAAAATTGGTGAGTTTTGTGTGGGACAAGGGGTCATGTGGAAAATGAATTAGTGTGTAGATAATAACTCAAACTCAGCAGTCAGTAGATAATAACTGGGTAAACTATGCAGAAAGAGAAGACAGGGGAAAAACCTTATGTTGAACCTGATGTTAATCAGCAATTACAGGTGTTGGAGGTTATCCAGAGGACATGACCTCAGGTCCACCTGTGAGCTGGATCCTGCAATCAGAGACTTCTTATCTTCTCCCCGATCTTTAGACTGTATGGTCTTTTTTGCCTTCCCCATGCTGAATGCTGCCCCAAGGACACAGCCTTGAGATGGTGCTATTGAGACTGTCTGGACAGTATATGTGGTTGAAACCAGTGAAGGTCTTTTTAAGATTCTGGTGGGTGGGGCAGATGGCTAATGGTCTACTGTTGTGTAAGATAAGCCTCATTTGTGAATTCCCTTGCTTATAAAACCTGCCACCAATGAGTCTGGAGTGGTCTGCCTCTCTTTGGTCTCTCCCTGCTATCTGTGTTTAGGGGCTAGTTTATGAGCCAACAACAAGACAGGCAGAAGTGAGAGACCTCTCAAAGAAATCTGTGAAGAAATGGAAATATCATATCACAGAAACCAAAGGCAAAAACACTTGAGGAAGTAGAGATGGATCAACAACACCAAATGCTTCCACATGTTTGAGTAAGGTAAGGACACTCAATGTTCAATGAGTTTTGTAACCAAGGGATACCATCATCTTCCACGTAAAATTTAACTGAGGTGACGAGGAAAGAATCTAGACTACAGTGGGTTGTAGAGGAAACAGGAAGCCAGGAAATGGAGGAATCAATTGAAACAAATGTCTTCAATAAAATTTGTCTGTGAGAGGAAGTAGCTGGCAGTTGTATGAGAATAAATGTTCAAGGAATGTGTTTGGGGTTTTTCAAGAAGACGAGGCTCAAACAGAGTAAGTGCTAACAAGAGATTGTAACACAGGAGAGTGTGGATATGAGAAACAATACGGGGGGACTAGAAGTCCCCAAGAAAATGGGAGGAGAAGAAAAACAGAGCTCACTGGAGAATTGACCAAAGGAATTTCACCTGTTTCTCTGTTACTCTTGCTTGATTTCTTTTCCTGTAGATCCCAAAAGGCTGGGACATAGAGATTAATTGTCTCAAAGGTATCAAAAGCTAAGCTGACATTTATTCATGATGTACCAGTCATCTTGGTAACATTTTGAATGCTATCTTTTTTTTTTTAACATTTATTTATTTTTGAGACAGAGAGAGACAGAGCATGAACAGGGGAGGGGCAGAGAGAGAGGGAGACACAGAATCTGAAACGGGCTCCAAGCTCTGAGCTGTCAGCACAGAGCACGACACGGGGCTCGAACACACGGACCATGAGATCATGACCTGAGCTGAAGTCGGACACTTAACCGACCGAGCCACCCAGGCACCCCTTGAATGCTATCTTTTAAAGCACTTTTTTTGTAGCTTATTGTATGTTTTCTTATTTTTCCTAAATGTATTTCTTTCACGAAGAACTTTTCCCATATATATGTCTATAAACAACCTTGTTACACTAAATCTCATGCTGGCAATCTTGCTGCTACTTTTATTAGCTCCTCCCTGTCCCAATGCCCTGTGGAGTTCCCAGATCCAAACTTAGGTCAGTTTGTGCTCTAAAAATCTCTTTTCGTGTTTAGTTTTTTGATTTAGTCAGTTTTCAAAATAATTCATTTAGAAATATCCTGAAAATTTAATGTTTTAATGTATTGCTTTAGAAAATGAAAGATATAAAAAGTAGCCATAATGCATTTTAGCTACTAATTGTGATGACAAATTGATTCATAGTAACAAAAGGTCTCTATTGATTTGTTGAAGTCAGACTGAGACATGGGCATGGGATGGTCTGGGGGTGATGAAGAGTTCCTTAGAGTCAATTTGATATAGGTATTTCAGGCATCAGAGTCCCTGGGCCCTGCCAGAAGATGAGTCCATTCTAAAGACATTTGAATTTGGGCTGTTAAAGTCAAATTTATCCCAGCATAGACAAATAGTTGATCATGTTTTCTTTTTATTCACTCTAAAAATTCTTGCCTATTTTAGCTTTTACTTATATGTATGTAAAAAGGAGAACTACAAATAATAATCATGTGTTATAGCATATAGAGTTGGATTAAAATGAATGACCTCTAGGGATTTATTCTCTCTATTCATTATTTTAAGGTATATCTTAAGGTATAAAATATATATTTTGCCCTCTATTCATGATTTTAAGGTATATTTTAAGGGTACAACTAGGAAAACAAAAGTCACTTTATTTATAACATAGGAAATTTAATTCAAGAATTAGCTTCACAGGTGAAAGAGTATCTAAGAGTCAAATGGGACAAGAGTAACAATGGCAGGAAACCACTACCATCTTAGGTTCAAGGGCATTAAGAAGAGGGGGCCTCGTGTCCAAAGTCACACAAAGTAAGCTAATAGCATGAAAAGTATACAGAGGGAACTACACCCAAGAAGAGACACAGGGACAGAGTCTATTGGAGAAACCATCTAGGCAGAGAAGAAGGAAGGATTTCCCTAGTTTCTTTTCCTCTCCCACATATTCCCACCATTGGTTCCTATTGACTGAACTAAGCCAAAGGCAATACGACACAATAGTAGAGGAGAGTATCAGTCCTCCTGTGACGTGGACAGAATGTGGAAGAGTGTCTGAAGAGATAAATAAATAGACTCATAAATAAAATACTTTTTTTTCCTAAGCAATGAAGACAACAGATAAAAAAAAATCTCTGAAGCACAAAGATGAAAACTCAGCTGACATTATCATTATTATTATATTATTCTTGAACCAATTATTGTGGGCTTATATACCTCATTTCCCTTTTTATTCTGCACCTACCTATTATCTACAAATGTTTTTCCAGTCATTTAATGGGCAATGCTTTGGAATGCTACCACAGTCTTCGGCTAGTTAGACTTACGCTCATTCAGTTCTTCCTGGGAAACAAGAAACCCAATATTCTCTTTTTTTGGTGATTTAATGACAGACAAATAACTATACTCATTTCTGAAAACATTTGGATATATCTTATACCATCTATAAAGAGAAATTTCTAGTTTTCAAACACAATCTTCTAAATTTGGACTATGCAATGCCTTTAAAACAATGCCTCCAGCTTTCTGTTTCATACTGTAATGTATCTCTAATTTATTGTATTGACCCACTTTCCTTTCTTTCTGTTCTTTCTTCTTGATGCTTCAAAACTCTTCATTTTATCATTTCCTTTCTTTGGGAAGAACATCTTTTAGCTTTTTTTTTTTTTTTTTTTTTGTATAGAGTATATCTAGTAACAATTTCTTTTGGTTTTCTTTCTTCTGGAAATGTCTTTATTTTTCATAATGCTGAAGGACTGTTTCCCAAATATAAAATAAACTGTCCACAGTTCTTTCAGCACTTGAAAATTATTGTGGCACATCTTCATTGTCTCCTTGGTTATTGGTTTTCTTTTCTGTTTGGGTTTCTTTTTGTTTTATTTACTTTCTTAATTCCAGCATAACTAATGTACAGTGTTATATCAGTTTCAGGTGTACAATATAGTGATTCAACAATTCTATATGTTCTGAGATCATCTAGATAAATGACACTTGATCCCTTTTACCTGTTTCACTCATGCCCCCGCCCATCTGCCCTGTGGTAACCAACAGTTCTCTATATTTAAGAGTGTGCTTTTTTTTTGTTTCTGTTTGTTTTATTAGTGAAATAATATGCTATTTGGCTTTCTGACTTATTTCACTTAGTATTACACTCTCGAGATCCATCCATGTTGTTGCAAATGGTAAGATTCCATTTTTTTGTATGCCAAATATTCCAAGATGTATGTGTTATATATATTCACCTCTTCTTTACCCATTCATCTGCTGATAGACAACTGAATTTCTTCTATATTTATTATGCTGGTTATTGTAAATAATGCTACAACAAACATGGGGGTGCATATATATTTTCCAATTAGTGTTCTTGTATTCTTTGAGTAAATGCCTAGTAGTGAAATTACTGGATGATATAGTAATTGTATTTTTAATTTTTTCAGGAACCTCTATATTGTTTTCCACAGTGGCTGCACCAGTTTGCATTCCCAAAAAATAGTACATGCAGGTTCCTTTTTCTCTACATCCTCTTTAACACTTATTTCTTGTGTTTTTTTTATTTTAGCCATTCTAACATGTGTAAGGTGATACAGCATTGTGGTTTTGATTTGCATTTCCCTGATGATGAGAGATGATCATCTCGTCATGCATCTGTCTTCTTTATAGAAATGTCTCTTCATGTCTTCTGCCCATTTTAATTGGATTATTTGTGTGTGGGGGGGGTGGTGTTGAATAGTGTAAGTTGTTCATATATTTTGGGTACTAACTGCTTATTGGATATATGACCTGCAAGTATCTCCCATTCAGTAGGTTGTAGGTTGTCTTTTGGTTTTTCTGATTGGTTTCCTTTGCTGTGCAGAAGAATTCCATTCGAATATAGTCCTAATAGTTTTTATTTGCTTTTGTTACCCTTGCCTCAGGAGACATAGTTAGAAACTGTTGCTATGGCCTATGTCAGAGAAATTACTCCTGGTGCTCTCTTATAGGGTTTTTATGGGTTTGGGTCTCACATTTAGATCTTTAACCAATGTTGAGTTTATTTTTGTGTATGGTCTAAGAAAGTTGTCCATTTTCATTAATTTGCATGTAGCTACCCAGTTTTCTTAAAACCCTTTGTTGAAGAGAGTGTCTTTTTCCTATTGTATATTTTTGCCTACTTTGTCATAGATTAATTGACCATATAATCGTGGGTTTATTTCTGGTCTCAATATTCTGTTCTATTGATCTATGTGTCTACTTTTATGCCAGTTTCATACTGTTTTGATTACTACAACTTTGTAACCTATTAATACAGCTTTGTAACTTTGAAATCTGAAAATGTGAGACCTCCTATTTTGTTCTGTTTCATGGTCTTTGTGATTCCACACAAATTTTAGGATTATTTGCTCTAGTTCTGGGGAAAGAAAAATGCTGTTGGTATTTTGATAGGGATTGCATTAAATCTGTATATTACTTTGGGTAGTATAGACATTTTAATATTCTCCCAATCCATGAGCATGGAATATCTTTCCATTTGTTTGTGTTGTCTTTAAATTGTGTCATCAGTGTTTTGTAATTTTCAGAGTCAAGTCTTTGGCCTCCTTGGTTAAGTTTATCCCTAGGTATTGTATTATTTTTGGTGCAATTGTAAATGAGATTGTTTATTTAATCTCTGTTATTTCATGATTATTGTACAGAAATGCAACAAATTTCTGCATATTGATTTTTATATCCTGCAAACTATGGTATTCATCTATCAGTTCTAATAGTTTTTTGGTAGAGATTCTTTGTATAGGATCATCTACAAATCGTTTTATTTCTCCTGTACCCATTTGGATGACTTCTTTTTCTTATACGATTGCTGTGACTAGGACTTCCAGTACTATGGTGAATAAAAGTGGTGAGGGTGAACATCCTTGTCTTCTTCCTGATCTTAGCGGGGAAAGCTGTCAGTTTTCACCATTGAATGTGATGTTAGCTGTGGGTTTTTCATGTATGGCCTTTATTACGTTGAAGTATGTTCCTTCTAAACTTACTTTGTTGAGGGATTTTGTCATGAATGGATGTCGTACTTTGTTACATGCTTTTCTGTATCTATTGAAAGGATCATTTGGTTTTTATCCTTTTGTTGTGAAGTATCACATTGATTAATTTGCAAATATTGAACTACCCTTGCATCCAGGGAATAAATACCATTTGATCATGGTGAGTTCTTTCTTTAATGTATTATTGGATTTATTTTGCTAATGTTTTGCTGAAGACTCGTGCCTCTATGTTCATCAGAGATACTGGCCTACAGTCCTCTTTTTTTTTTTTTTTTGTATTTATCTGGTCTTGACATCAGGGTAATGCTGGTCTCTTAGAATGAATTTGGAAGTTTTTTTTTTTTTGGAATAGTTTGATAATAATAGATATTAACTCATCTTTAAATATATGGTAGAATTTGCCTGTGAAGCTATCTGGTCCTGGACTCTTGTTTGTTGGGACTTTTTTGATTACTGATTCAATTTTATTGCTCGTGATCAGTCTGTACTAATTTTCTATTTTTCCTGATTCGGTTTTGGGAGGTTATATATTTGTAGGAATTTCTCCATTTACTCTAGCTTTTCTAATTTATTGACGTATAATTTTTCATAATATTCTCTTATAATTGTTTGTATTTCTGTTGTGTCTGTCTTATTTCTCCTTTTTTTTTTAATTTTTATTTTAAAGAGAGCACAGGTTGGGGAGAGGGGCAGAGGGAAGGAGAGAGAGTCTAAAGCAGGCTCCATGGTCATCATGGAGCTCAATGTGGGGCTCAATCCCACGACTCTGGGATCATGACCTGATCCAAAATAAAGAGTTGAGCTTGCAACTGATTGAGGCATCCAGGTACCCCTATTTCTCCTCTTCTATTTCTGATTTTTTTTTTGAGTTTTTTCTCTCTCTCTCTGTCACTCTCTCTCTCTCTGTATTCATAAATCTGACAAAAGGTTTATCAATACAGTTGATCTTTTCAAAGAACCAGCTCCTGGTTTCATTGATCTGTGCTATTTTCTTTTTTTTTTTTCTTTTAGTTTTTATTTCATTTATTTCTGTCCTAATCTTTATTATTTCTTTCCTTCTGCCTGTTTGGGGTTTTGTTTGTTCTTTCTTTCCCCTTTTAGGTTTAAGGTTAGGTTGTTTATTTGGTATGTTTCTTGCTGTCTGAGGCATGTATTGCTATAAACTTCCCTCTTAAAACAGTTTTTGCTGTATCCCCAATTTTGGACTGTTCTGTTTTCGTTTTCATGTCTCCATATATTTTTAATTTCCTTTTTGGAAATTCTTTTTGGATTGACCCATTGTTTAGTAGCATGTTATTTAACCTCCATATGTTGGTGTTCTTTCCATATTTTTTTCTTGTGCTTGAAATATAGTTTCATAGTGCTGTGGTTAGAAAAGCAACATGATGTTATTTCTGTCCTTTTGACTATGTCAAGACTTCTTTTGTGGCCTTATAATTGTTTGGATTTCTCTGGTGTCAGTCTTATTTCTCCTTTTTTTTTTTTTAATTTTTATTTTAAAGAGAGAGCACAGGTTGGGGAGAGGGGCAGAGGAAGGGGGAGAGAGAGAAAATCTAAAGCAGGCTTCGTGGTCATCATGGAGCCCAATGTGGGGATCTCTTCTAGAGAATCTTCTATGTGCCTTTGAAAATAATGTGTATTGGGGCGGCTGGGTGGCTCAGTCGGTTAAGCGGCCGACTTCGGCTCAGGTCATGATCTCGCAGTCTGTGAGTCCAAGCCCTGCGTCGGGCTCTGTGCTGACAGCTCAGAGCCTGGAGCCTGTTTCAGATTCTGTGTCTCCCTCTCTCTGACCCTCCCCCGTTCATGCTCTGTCTCTCTCTGTCTCAAAAATAAATAAATGTTAAAAAAAAATTAAAAAAAAAAGAAAATAATGTGTATTCTGTTGTTTAGGATGGAATGTTCTGAATCAATCTGTTAGACCCCGTTTCTTACTATTATACTATTACTATAGAATACTATCTTTATGTTTGTCATTAACTGCATTATATATTTGGTTCTTGCATGTTGAGCGCATAAATATTTATAATTGTTATATCTTCTGGTTGGATTGTCCCCTATATGATTATGTGGTATCCTTCTTTGTTTGTTGTTACATTCTTTGTTTAAAAAATCTATTTTGTTCAACAGAAGTATTGCTACCCTGTCTTTCTTTTCACTTCCTTTTACATGATAAATGTTTCTCCATCCCCTCAAGTTAAGTCTGCATGTGTCTTCAGATTTGAAATGAGTCTCTTGTAGGCAGCATATAAATGGATCTTGCATTTTTATCCACTCCATCACCCTATTTCTTTTGAGTGGAGCATTTAGTCCATTTACATCCGAAGTAATTATTTATGGGTATGTACTTATTGCCATTTTGTTACTTGTTTTACAGTAGGTTTTGTAGTTCTTCTGTGTTCCTTCCTTGCTCTCTTACATTTTGCTAGCTTTCTTTAGTGATATACTTAGATTCCTTTCTGTTGATTTTTTTTTTTTTTTTGCATATCTGTTACTGGTTTTCAATTTGTGTTTACCATTAATTAGGTTTGTATGTAACATCTTTTCCATACCAAAACCCATGTTAAGTTGATGGTTGCTTAAGTTTTAACCCATTCTAAAAGCAATATGTTATTGGGGTGCCTGGGTGGCTCAGATGGTTAAGTGTCTGACTCTTGGTTTTGGCTCAGGTCATTATCTCATGGCTAGTGAGTTAGAGCCCCTCATTGGGCTCCATGCTGACAGTGCAGGGCCTGCCTGGGATTCTCTCTCTCTCCCCCTCTCTCTGCCCCTCCTCTGCTTTCTGTCAAGTAGACTTAAAGTTGTAAAGCAATATGTTGTTACCCCCCCCCTTACATTTTAGGTATATGTTGTCATACTTTGCATCCTTTTATTTTGTGAATCCCTTGACTGATTTTTATAGATATACTCTATTTTATCATTTTCATGCTTCCTATTTTTCTTACTCCTGCTTATGATCTTTCCATTCCACTCATAGAATCTCCTTTATCATTTCTCATAAGGCAAGTGCAGTGGTGGTGAATTCCTTTCACTTTTTCTTGTTTGGAAACTCTTTATCTCTTTCCATTCTGAATGATAGCCTTACTGGATAGAGTATTCTTGGCTGCAGATATTATCCTTTTAGCACTTTGAATAGGTATGCCACTCCCTCTGGTCTGCAAAGTTTCTGGTAAAAAATCATCTTGTAGTCTAATAGGGTTTCACTTGTATGTAACTGTTTTCTCTTGCTGCTTTTAAAATTATCTTTATCACTATTTATTCCATTTTAATTACTGTGTTTCTTGGTGTGGACCCCTTTGGTTGATTTTCTTGGGGCCTCTCTGTACCTCCTGTACCTGGATTTCTGTTTCTTTACCCAAACTTGAGAAGTTGTCAGCTATTATTTCTTCAAATAAATTTTCTTCCCCCTTTCTCTCTCTTTTCTTTCTGGGATCCTGTAATAAGAATGTTATTATGCTTGATGGTATCACTGAGTTCCTTCAACCTATTCTCATTTATTATTATTATTTTTTCTCTCTCCTGTTCAGCTTGATTTTCCATTACTCTCTTACAGATCACTGATCCATTCTTTTTCCTCTAGTCTAATATTGATTCCCTCTAGTGTATATTTTATTATAGGTATTGAGTTCTTTATTTCTGATTGATGGTTTAATTATTTTCTGTTTCTTTGTTGAGGGTCTCACTGCAATCCTCTACTTTTTCCCCAAGTCCTCTGAGTATCTTTATGACCATCACTTTTAAATTCTCTATCAGGTATATCATGTATCTCCATTTCATTTAGGTCTCTTTCCATGATTTCATCCTGTTCTTTGATTTGGGGAATATTCCTCTATATCATCATTTTGTTTAACTCTGGGTATTTTTTCTTTTCTTTTATTCATTTATTTCGAGTGAGAGATGGAGAGAGGGAATGAACAGAGGAGGGTCAGAGAGAGGAGAGAGAGAATCCCAAGCAGGCTCCATGCTGTCAGTTCAGAGCCCAACACGGGTCTCCGTTCCAGGAACTGTGAGATTGTGACCTGAGCCAAAATCGACAGTGGGTTACTTAACCAACTGAGCCACCCAGGTGCCTGTGGCTCAGCCTTGTGGCTGAGTTGCATTTTCCTTTCAGTTCAGTTGTCTGCAATGGCTTTCATTGCCTATTGTGGGCAGGGTTTGGTCCCTGTTTTGTTAATGAGATAGTCTGGGTCCATGTTGGACCTGAGTTGGGTCAGACCAGGCTTTTGCCAGAGCTGCAGTTGCAGTGAACTGCAGGGCACTCTCCCTGTGTTGTCCCCTGAGATGCTTTTGTGGGTGGGTGGAAACTGAAATTAGACCAGATGTCTGCCCCCAGCCTGCCCACAGTCAAATTGATATGGGTAATTATCTTCTCCTCTCCCTGGATCAGAATTCACTGTGGCATAGTAAGGACTCTGTTGGGGCTACTTGCACAATGCCATGCTTATAGCACTATTTTGGGTGGGCTCCGGCAAAGGGCAGATTGAACAGGGCAGGTCCACGGGAGAGCACAGGGGAAAGGTACCTGGTGTTAGCGAGCTAGGTGGGGAGTGTTGATGTATCTATGCTGGGGGATAGGGAAATGGCACATGCCAGCTCTTTTGTTCTTTGAGTAGTCTCCTAAATATCCCTGCTCCTCTGGTACACAATGTGATATGAGTAAATAAATCTTCTTCCTGTGTGCTCCAGGTGTTTCTCAATTGCTGCTTCTATGCTGTGTCTCAGTGAAGTTGTTTTCTGTCTAGTTAAGGGTGGGCACTCAGTTTGCCAGAGCTGAGCCTTCTGATTTTAAAGTTCAAGGTCTTAAGCCTCACTGATTATAAAAACTTGCAAAGTTAACCTCTGTGGTTTTCAAAGCCAAAAGTTATGGGGATTCATCTTCCCAGAATGGTCTCCTGTGCCTGGAGTGTCTGGTGTGCCTAGTATGTGTCTGTTTCTCTCCCTTCTCTGTGCTTGTGCTGGTTCTTCTTCCTGTGACAGAGTTCTGGGGAAGTTTGGTTTCCAACCCTGTCTCTTCCCTTTCTACATTCTTTGATGTGGCCTCTTCTCTATGCTTAGCTGTGGGGAGTCTGTTTTGCAGGGGTTTGGGTCATTTTCTGTGTTATTGACACTGATGTGGGTGTTATCTAGGTGTATCTGCGGAATGAGATAAGCTTAAGGTGGTCCTATTATATATATAATATATACATATGTACATATGTATATGTATATATATATATGTATATATATACATATATATAATATTAGAATATTCTGCTCTCTTCCCCAGAAGTCCAGTCTCTTTGGTTTTTGATGAGAAATTTGCTCTTATTTTAGTACAAATTCCCTATAAGTAATGTATTACTTTCCTTTGGTTTATTTCAATATTTTATTGTTGTTGTGTTTAGTTTTCCCAAGATTAATTATGATGTGTTTTTGTGTGGATTTCTTTGACTTTATCCTGTTGGGGTTTGCTCAGTTTATTGAAAATATGGGTCTATGCCTTTCAACAAATCTGGGAAGTTTCAGCCATAATTCCTTTGAATCCTTCTTCAGTCCCACACTTTGTCCTCTCTTCCTCATCTTCCAGTGATACTCAGGTTGCATCTTTTGATATGGTTCCACTGACCCCTGAGGCTCTGTTTTGTGTGTGTGTGTGTGTGTGTGTGTGTGTGTGTGTGTGTCTATAATTCTATTTGCTATCATCTCCATTCTAATAATGAGCTAGTGGCTTGTAAGGCACCATCAAGTGGTGTCCTAATGTCCCATTACTATGCAGTGCCACTGAGTAAGTGGGGTGAAGGGAGCCTCAAGTGTAATGCAAAAAGTGAGCTCTTTCCCTGCCCTATTATTGTTAGTATGGAAAATGGAGAAATGATCCTCTTTGCTGGTTCTATGGGAATAGCCTTATGTTGATGGTGGCACTCTCACTGGGTCCTAGCAAGAAATGAGTTTGCCTTATCCACCTTCAGTTCTTTGGTCAGGGAATGAAAACCATGGACTTGGGTTGTTTTCGTTTGTTGGGTGAAATTTTATAAGAACCATGCTGCTATATTGTTGTACAGTACTGGGATCCCTGAACAGTTTCCTTTCCTATTACTACATTTCCAAGTTCTTCTTTGGTCATCTCTTGTCATTAAAAAAGTTGATAGTTGTATTTGGAGGAGAGAAGCAGGTAGAGACAATTATGTACCATATTCTACAGCCGATTATAAATCCTTTGTTTCTAATTGAAACCAGTGATTCTTAAACAATTTTGCCCCTGATGGCAGTTTGCAATGCTTAGAGACATTATTTATTGTCAAAATGGGGGTGAGTGCTATTGGTATCAAGTGAGCAAAATCTAGAGATGCTGCTAAACATCTTCTGATGCACAGGACCATCCCCCACAACAAAGAATTATCCAGTCCAAATGTCAACAGTGACAAGGTTGACAATATCTTGATTGAAATATTCTCCTTTAGCGGGACACCTGAGTGGCTCAGTCAGTTGAGTATGCAGCTCTTGATTTCACTCAGGTCATGATCCCAGAGTCATGGGATTCAGTCACATGTTGGGCTCTGCACTGATAGTGGAACTTGCTCAAGATTCTCTCTCTCATTTGCCATTCTCCCTCACTTGTGAGCGTTATCTCTCTCTCTCTCTCTCTCTCTCTCTCTCTCTCTCTCAAAAAAAATGTACCAAAACATTCTCCTTTATTAAGATGAAACAAATTGACTACTTTTCGAATTTGTTTTAGGATTAGACAGTGGCATCACTTCTTTCCTTCTTCATCATAAACACTAGTTCTGATGCATATAAGGAGCCTTTCCAAATATATACTTGAGGCCTTAGAATTTTTAATTTTGAAAAATGTCCTTTTTTAAAAACTTGATAGGCCTATCAGTGAAAAAGACTTTATCACATGGCCTCAAGACTGTCTACATTACACTCAGTCAAGGAAATTTTTAAAAAGCTACTAACCTGTGTCCCTCCCATTACATTTCACACATTTATATGCACAAAAGTGATCTGGGACTCTGGGCTTTATTAACATTTATCTTTCCTTTTGTATGCTAAATATAATTTGGCATACTCTAACATTTATTAATCTAGTATCACTTGATGTTCTAATTTACTTCCTATGTCAGCATCTAATTTACTACTAATCTTTTCAAGAGTTAAGATCCTTGAAACCTTGCTTC
Source organism: Lynx rufus (assembly GCF_022079265.1). Lineage (NCBI taxonomy): Eukaryota > Metazoa > Chordata > Mammalia > Carnivora > Felidae > Lynx > Lynx rufus. The sequence goes on along the minus strand of NW_025814823.1, from coordinate 31,237,292 downwards.
TTTAAATACTGCTACCGATTTGGGAACTCCCAGAATCAAAGGAGTTGGTATGGCAGCTCATTACTGAACTGTGAGCTCTAGATCTATTGAGTTACTGCCAGAAAATATTTTCAGGCAGTAGTCATAGACTTGATCCTTTCGTCAGTGAGATCTAAAGTAGACTACCTGAATATGGTTAGTGCTTCCTCATGATCTTCTTTCTTGGAACTGAGGAATCCTTGTCAATCTCACGACAGCTCTGCCCTGTAAAAGTGGTGTGCTGGGGCCAGTAAAGCAGGCAGGTATTGCTCCTGAATAAACAGCTCATCAAAAGTCTGAGAACAGAAGGTTTCAAATGTATCAAAGCAATTGGCACAGTTGTTCACTAGTTAATTAGGAACACAAAGGCACTTTCGTCAAGCTGCCCAGACCAGGGGGCCATCTGCGTGACAGCATTGCCTCTCTGATGATATGTACAAATAGAGCTTAGCTGGAGCTCTCGAGGGAAGTCTCATTGACCTTCTTGCTTTAAAATATATATAAAGCATATGGAAGAGATGAAAAAGTGAATATAATCATAGAATGAGCCCCATTTTTAGTGTTTAGTCTTCTGAAGAATTTTCTAGGGACTTCTGTCCTATTTATGTTAGTTTTGATAATTGCTTTATTTTACTGCTACATATTTTAGTAATATTGTAATTATTCCCAGTCTATGGAGGTCAGGGCACTTCTAATGCAATAATACATAATGTATTAGAATTGTTTTTAAGTTTTCTGCCTTCTCCATTGTGTGTGAGTTTGTGAAAGTAAGAACCATACCGATTTTAATTTTATGTTCCCTCTACCTAGTACAATTCTGGAATGTGGTAAAATAATGTGATGATACTGAAAAGTTTTATTTTTTTTTAAAAATAATGTTTTTTGTTTTACTCTGAATTCCTGGAAACCATATACCCATATTTAGCTTTGTAAACAAGTATATTAGTATCTGAACTTGCTTTATGTAATAATATTTCTGTTCCTTATCACTCTTAAACCTTCATGAGGATAGAAGGCTATTGAAAGTTCTTCTCTACCATACTGATGTATAAAATATGAATATCGCTTCTCTTTGTTAATTCTATTCTCTTATTATTTAAGTTGCCGTCACTATAAACACCATAAAAGTATGCCAGAAAGTTCTTGTCTGAGGCATTGAATTATGATTTTCTTGTTAACAGGTTGTTTATTGATAACCAATGGGTCTCATTCCTAGGACTCCTTGTGGCTCACCCATGTATTATCAAGAGACAAATAGTACCAATGTACATGCATCATCACCCATTTTTCTAGTAACTTCCTTTCTGCTTTCTTGCCAGAAGTAGATGCTTCTTCTTTGTGTCACCAAAGTTCCTCATACGTCAGTTATAGACCTATGTATCTGCACGCCTGTTTGCCTAAATATACAGGGAATCTTGAAGGCCAGAGCCATATCTTATTTTTCCCTGCGTGCTTCAACTAAGTGCACCAAGCTGGGCACACAAAAGGGCATGACAAAATAACAACCTAAGTGATACTTAGTGAATGCTTGGTGAATGAACAATTCTAATTCATCAGATAGAGACTAAACATGAGGTGACCAAAATACATATATTTTTAGCTGCTATTTTTTGAAACTAAGTACACTTAGTTTGTACTTAGTTTCCTGTAAGGAACTAGTAAGAACAAATCAGGCTTTCTACAAATAAAGTCCGATATTCAGAGAAACTCTAAATCAGTCTCTTTAATCATGACTATTACTATCTTTTGCCCTTTAATAATCATTTATTCCTTTCTAAATCACTTAGGTACATGGCTCACATCCTTCTTGGTCACAAGCGTATTCGAACTATAGACTCATAGATCTTGAATTCTTTGCTTTAATACTTTAAGGACACAAATTAAAATTTTGCTTTTTAAAAAATTTTTTACTTAAATACCAGTTAACATACAGTGTAATATCACTTTCAGGTGGACAGTATAGTCATTCCACTCTTCCATAAAACACCCCAGTGCTCTTCAGAACAAGTGCACTCCTTAATTCCCATCACTCATTTCACTCCTCCCCCAACCAGCTCCCCTCTGTTAACTATCAGTTTGTTCTTTTCTCAATTCTCTAGGTTTTTCTTTTAAAAGCATTTACTCCTTCATTGCATCTTTTCTCTTTTTTTCACTTTTTTATTGAAAAGGTCAACCACAACCTTGATATGTAATAGGGATATATAATACTCACAGGAAGCCATTATACTCCTGGTTACAGTTTATTACTGCAGAGAATACAGACCAAAGCCCACAAGGGGAAAAAAACAGGTGGTCAAATTCCAGGAGGAAACCATCAGCTTTCTGGTGTCTCCCCCCGTGAGTAGAGTGATGTGTGGATGCACTTAATTCTCCCAACAACAATGTCTGACAACTCTGGCAAGGATTTGCCAACCGGGGAAGCTCAACCAGGTCTGCTGTCCTGGGTTTTTACTGGGGGTTGGTCACATAGGTATATAGCACCTGTATTACTGACCTCAGCCTTCAGGCTCTCTCCCATTCTTCAACTCCAGTGAAAAAAACATGCTTTCACCATAAATCACATTGTTAGTTAAACTTACTTGATCAAAATGGTACAGCATGGCCCAAAGTTTTCAAGCATACAAAAACAGGCATTCATCATAAATCCTGCCAGGCCAAAGGCTTCAGACATACAAAACTGTCCTAGCAGACAGAATATTCCAAGAGCTCAGAAGCTATGTGCTAAGAGTGGACCAAGGGTCAATCCTAAAGAGAGACTTTTTTTTGGAATAAGCAGGTTTTGAGCAACCAAGACATGCTGTATTAAACCTTTCTGTCCAAACAGTCAGACTTCTCAGAGTAAAGTACATAAAATGTACTAATTTTAAGGTAAGAGCTCAATAAATTTTTACATACAGTACAGAATGCTTCCAGATAAAGATACAGATCTGTGTCTTTAAACTATTTATATTCTTACATTTCAAAGACGTTTCTTTTAGGTTTCATTTTGTTCTTTTTTAACTAGTAATCTTAGTTTTTTAGTGGGTGTGAATTTATGATTTACCATCTAGTTGTTTTTTTTTTAGTCTATAATCTTTCTATTTTCCCCCTATTTGTCCCAGTCATAAAGCTCTTACTTTACATTTACGGCTTCTGTTTACCTACATTGGTTCTCTATGTAACGGTTCTTCATAAATGAGTCAGTAATTATTCTTCTCTTGTTTTTGGGTGTAGGGCATCCAATTAGAGATTATAGTCCCCATTTGGCCAGATGTGGTTATGAGATCAAGGTCCAATTAATGGGAAATTAGAGTGATGTGTGAGATGTCTGGACTATGTCTAATGTAAATGCATACATAAAATAATTTTCCCTGGATTTAGCCCCATTTTTCTTTCTCATTCTAAAACATGAGTTGATTAGTAACCTAGATTTTTCTAGTTAGATGAGGGCAGTGCTCTAGAGAATGGCAAAGCAAGAAGTTTAGAAAGAACCAAAGTCCTGGAGTGAATGTTCCATAGTGGGGTGTTGAAATTTCCAATGATAATTGTGGATTTGTCAATTTCTTTTTACTGTTATTTTGTATTTTGAGATTCTGGTGTTTGGTTGGTACACATTTAGCATTGTGCATCATTATGCAAGGATTTTATCTTTTTATCAGTATACAATGCCCATTATTGTGTTTAGTAATTTGCTTTGTAGTCTTCATTTAATATAGCCATCCACTGCTGCTTGTTTGCTTAATGTTTTCATGGTATAGCTTTTTCCATCCTTTTACTTAAATCTACTTTTGTCCTCTGATTTGGAGCAGGTTTCTTGTATGACATACAGTCAAATCATGTTTTTTTTTTTTTTTGTCCACTCTGCTGATGCTTGTCTTTTGATTGATATATTTAGACCACTTATACTTAAGATAATTATTGTTATGCTAGGACTTAAGTCTGACATTTTATTATTTGTTTGCTGTTTGTTCTATTCTTGTACCTAAATTTATTTTATATTGTCTTCCTATGGGTTACTAGAACATACTTTAGGATTCCATTATGACTTATTTGTGTTTTTTTAGTATATCTCTTTGTGAAGTCATTTATAGTGGTCGTTCTTGGTGTTATACTAAACAAAAAGGCACAAATTTGGGGTACAGTTTAAATAATATGTGTTAATATCAATAGTAAAACAAAAATATTAGGTAGATGCTAGTGATTATTATAGTTCTTGATTTTTCATCGAGAAATCATTGTAGTTTGACTTAAACCAATTTGTACACTCCTCTGTTCTTATAAAAATAAAACAAGAGAGTTTAGTTGCAATTACAAAGCTTCTATTCTACATTAACTTTGGGATAGAGAGGGATTCCTAGTCAAAAATGTGTATTCCACTTTTCTTTTTTAAGCCAAAGAGCTAATGGATCACCAGGGATTCTGCTGCCCTCAGAGTAATGATGTAGTTGACTATTCAATGTTCAGCCAGGGATTGCATTTACCAGCTCCCACCTTTGCATATAGGTGAAGTCACGTGACTTATTCTGGTTGATAGAATGTGAGCTGAAGTTGTATGTTACTGCCAGGGCAAGATGGTTAAATAACTTGAATGCTTTTGGCAAACATTTTTCTTCTTATCCTCTCCTCTTCCTGGCTGCAAGACAGATAACAGAAGGATAAACTTGAAAATGGGAACAGCCTGAATATCTAAGTCACTGCTTGGATGACAGCCACCCAAAAAGCCAGCAGACCAGGAACATTCACACTTGATTCTGAGTGAGTGAGAAATAAGCTTTTTTTTTTTTTTTTAAGCCCCTGAGATTTTCAGATCATGTGTTGCAGAAATTAGCCTATTTTTCATATAAATATTTCTTTACAGAGCATCCCTCATTCCTGGTATTTGTCCCTCTCTCCCTTCTTATGCTGCTTATTTATTCCATATTACATTATTATTATGACAGGCTTTTAGTGAATTGGATTATTCTCAACTCTCCATTCATTGCTGCCATGTGATACAGCAGTTTAACAAGGTTTATATTTACTTCCTCCATTGATATTGGGCTTGTAATATACTTTTTTCCTTTTGATTAATTATATTTGAGCAAAAGTGAAGATGTGCTAGTCTGGAGCCAACGCCTTAAGAAACAACATGTATTTCTATTTATAATCTTGAATCCCTATGATCTCTTATCAAGGAGAACTGGCCCTGGATGCATAGACTGGTCTATGTTAGTTATTCACTAGTCTAAGATAAATGAAAGAGACATGTAAGGTCAAACAGAACCCAGCTTAAAGCTTTGAGCCAAGCCCAGGTCATCCTCCTCTGAGAAAGAAATACTAATTATTTTGGGGAGTTACAGATTTTAGAATTTGGAAATTTTATTTAAAGCATCATTGCTTTGTCAATGCCTGATGAATACAATGTATACTTAAATTGAAGGGAATTGCCTTTACACTTGCCAATAATTGAGAAAAGGAAAGAAAACAACAACAACAAAACTAATTTGCTAAGAAGGAAATTAAGAAAGTCTTCTATTCCTGATTTGCTTAGAGTTTTTTTATCATGAAAGGGTGTTTGATTTGTTTAAATGCTTTTCTGTAGTTATTGAGATCATGTGATTTTTTCTCTCTTCATGTTCTAAATGTGATGTGTGACAGTAACTAATTTTCTTATGTTGGACACTCCTAGCATTCCTGGGATAAATCCCATTGGTCATAGAGTCTAATCTTTTTAATATGCTATTGAATTTGGTTTGCCAGTATTTTATTGAGAAGTTGTTTGTCCCTATACATAAGGGATATTGGTCTAAGTTTTCTTGTGGTATCTTTGTCTGGCTTTAGTTCAGGGTAATGCTGGCATCCTAGAATGTGTTAGGAAATATATCTCCTCTTCTATTTTTTTGGAAGAGTTTAAGTAGGATTGGTGTTAATTTTTTAAATGTTTGGTAGAACTCAGCAGTGAAGCCATCTGGTCGTGAACTATTCTTTATTGGGAGGATTTTGATTACTGATCTGATTTTGTTACTTGGTATAGGTCTCTTGAGATTTTCTATTTCTTCTTGAGCCAGTTTTGAAGATTTGTGCATTTCTAGGAGTTTTTCCATTTCATCTAGATTATCTCATTTGGTGAACACTTGTTCATATTATCATATAATCCATTTTATTTCTCCAAATTCAGTAGTAATTTTATTGCTGATTTTAGTTACTTGCGTCTTCTCTCCTTTTTTCCTACTCTGACTCAAGCCTTGTTAATTTTGTTGTTCTTTACAAAGAAACGAGTTTGTTTTTTGCTGCTTCTATTGTTTTTTCCATTCTCCATTTTGTTTATATCCACCCAAATCTTTATTATTTTCATACTTCTGCCTTTGGGTTTAGTTTGCTCTACTTTTTCTAATTTCTTAAGGTACAAAGTTAGGTTTTTGATTTGAGATTTCTTCTTTTGTGATTTATAGCTATAAAGTTTTAAAATGATAAGAATTATATCAATATTTTATGTGTATCATCTGTTAGGTTGTGGAAAAATATGAACCTTCATACACTGTTGGTGGGAATGTAAAATAGTGAAGCATGGTGGAAAATTGTTTTGTGGTTCTTCGAGAGGTTAAATACAGCATTACCATATGACCCAGCAATTCATGCTCAACTATATACCAATGAAAAATGAAAATACATGTCCACAAGGAAACTTACACACAAATATTTATAGTAGCATTATGCATCATATCCAAAAGATAGGAACAATACAAATGTCCATCAGTGGATGAATGGATAAAGAAATTGTGGTGTAAGTACACACAGTGGAATGCAGCTATAAAAAGGAACAAAGCATGGATACATACTATAACTTGAATGAGCCTCGAAAGCATTATGGTTAAGTGTAAAAAGCAAAAAACAAAAGATACATTGCATGATTTCTGTAAATACAAATATAATATATTCAGTACAGGCAAATCTATGGATGTAGAAAGTAGATTTGGGGTTACCACAGAATTGGGGGGTTGGGGAGTGATTACTTAATGTGGTACTGGGTATTTTAATGAGGAGATAAAAAGTTTTGAAGCTAGAGAGAGCTGGTTGCTGTACAACATGATGAGTATTACTGAAATGTGTACTTTAAAATGGCTAATTGTATTTCAGGTGAATTTTACCTTAAAAAATATTTTTAAGGCAATTAAGAAACAATGACTTCATTTACAGCTCCTTGAGGGAAGGACTTTCATATCTTCTGCCAAAAGATCTCAGCAAAGTGCTAGAAACAGCAGCTGAACATTAAGTCCTTATTGACTAAAAGGCCATAGTAAGCAACGTCATTGGGACAAGGGCAACTTAAAATTACAACTTGCTAAAGCAATAGCAAATTCATGATCGCCATTCTTTCAAGTCGCTTACTTCTGTGAACCACAATTGAATATTCAAATGTCAGTAGGGATTCTCTAAAGAATGCAGGCAACTTCTACTACCTGCACTACAGCTGCCCTCCAGATCCCTGTCAGTGGCTGTGGCTGTTCACCTGCAGTGACAGGCATTTGAGAGGAGAGCTAACTAGAAATACTTGCTGCCACCTGGCACTGAATTCCCCCTAGGCTTTTCATGTTTTAGAAGTTTTCTGTAGGTCAGCAGATGTATCTGTGCTCCTATTCCCAAGAAAGCAGTACCCCATTTTCACAATGTCATTACCATGGCAGAAAAATCATAAAATTAGGATACACAAGTATTTATCCTGCTACCTAACGCAAAGCAAAATTATTCCCTACAGCATATTCTCAAATGCTTTGGTGCTGTCTAATTTTAAACGATTCAGCTTCTATATACATTTTTTTTTTCTTTTTTTAGTTCCTGGTATGGCACCCAGTGATTTAGAGTCTACAGCTCTGCTGTTGCAAGAATGTTTACTGGAGGGCATTATCGGAATCTGAATAAAACAAATGCTATAATTTCCATAGGAATAGGCTTCCAAAGAGGTGTGGGCACTCCAACTTTGGCAACCCTCTTTAAAAAGAGGAACTATGTATTACAGTAGGTGGGGGGGAAAGGAGAAAATAAATATTGTAAAGTGACTCTAATTGGGACTAGGTTTCTGTCCCCATGACAGTACAATGTTTCAAACTGTCTGGGAATCATGTGCACATTGAGGCATTGTCTATTCCTTCCTGCTGCTATTTAAGAGGCTATCCTAGGACTCAACTATGTCATTCTCTTAGGATGATACTCGGTGTCTTTGCACACAGCTTAATTTCCCAAGGCCATTTTAGTTATCAAAATATTTCTCACTTGTTTAGGGAAGTGTTGGGAAAACACCAGTCAATGTTTATTTGTGGCTATTTGATATAAATAAGAATCAGGAAGATTATATAAATGAAAGTCTGTTCAAAATCATTCCAGTGGTATAAAGGCTTTCTACTTGTAGCACAAGGTTCTAGGGATACAAAATGTATAGCACAGGGTCTTTATCCTTATACTGCTCCTGGAGCACTCACCAAGAAAATGAAAAGTGCCATCTCTAATACAAGGGGATTCTCAACAATTGAGTAAAAGCCACTTGTGAGAAGAAATTTAACTCTACCCCTGTGATGAGCTAAGATCAGAGGGTTCCAAACCAAAGGAGAACTGAGAGACTAACTGTGCTAATGCCAGGGGAAGGCACTGCTGCTGTGGCTATTCCCCAGAAAGGGTGACAATTGGTCGATACGCAAATTAGCATTTACACCGATATGCTTCCCTGGGCCATATTCTTGAAGAGATGTTGATTTTTTTTTTTTTTCTTACTGGTGTTCTGTATTTTTTCTATGTGTGGTACGTAGAAATTCGAGGTCCACATATCATCAAGATCCTGGATGATTTTGTTTTATTTGTTAATTAAGAATATTTTTAGAGGGAAGAATCACACATGTTTAGAAAGAACTCTTAGCACAAAATTACAGCATAATCTATTTTTATTTAAAAAGAGGCTTACTGGGGCGCCTGGGTGGCGCAGTTGGTTAAGCGTTCGACTTCAGCCAGGTCACGATCTCGCGGTCCGTGAGTTCGAGCCCCGTGTCGGGCTCTGGGCTGATGGCTCAGAGCCTGGAGCCTGTTTCCGATTCTGTGTCTCCCTCTCTCTCTGCCCCTCGCCCGTTCATGCTCTGTCTCTCTCTGTCCCAAAAATAAATAAACGTTGAAAAAAAAATTTTTTAAAGTTTAAAAAAAAAATAAAAAAAAATAAAAAGAGGCTTACTAAGTTTAAGCATATTTTGTGTGGATGATGATGATCTAGTAAAGACATAGGACACCAGAGTCTGGTGGGGGGTGCAATGCCTGTCCCCAGGGTCCTTGATCAATCTTCTCTGCCAATAGCTTGGCTTCTGCCTTAGGGCACAGTTGATTGCTTTTGCCCAGCATACTTCTTCAATGTCTTCGGTAGCACCGTCTCTTTAGTATGACAATACTAAATGACCTTTGATTAATCTTTGCTTATAGACCATGTCAGTTTCTCATGAAATATTTGCTAAAATCCAAGTTGATGATTTCCAAATTCTGGTTGCTATTGAATTCTAAGTACATGTAAACTTATCACAGAGTTTTATACAACGTTTAGAGTAGTTACCATCATCTCGTTAGTGTTAAGATTTTTAATTTTGCTGGCAATCTCTAACAGTGGAGATTGCAGAACAAGTATGTCTAATCTGTTATATATACCTGAAGATCCTAGAAATGTACCTTGTGTTATTTAATTAAAATCTTGAGTTAAAATAACTAGCAGTCATAAATAGTGTAATGAACCACCCAAACTGAAAATAAGTTGATCAGACACATAGTACATTTAGAGATGCGCATGCGACTACACTGATGAAGGTGAGGGAAAATCGAGAAAACAAAGGTACAGCAGAGTCCGAGAGCAGCATGCTGACTGACTTGGACTTTCACCAAAAATGCCAATAGAATGTAGGAAACTTGAAACGCAGGGGTCAGGGTTAATTATTTCATTTGCAATGAATTATTTATTTTGCAATGGTCACAGATATTATTCAGTTTGGATTTATACACTGTTAAGAGTTGAAAGCTGAGGAGCGTTCAGATAGGAGACACAAGTAAGATAGAAATGATGGGCATGTCAAAAGAATCCTGGAAACTGTAGGAGCAAATCAGTTTGTCAATCAACAAATCAACTAAAATCATAATGCAATAAAGAGTTAGTTGCTCTAAGCATAATGGGCAATTTCATGTGTGAAAGAGAGGACCAAATGATTATTTACTAGCTATTTGCAAATAGATGATTATGGATGTGAGGACACTGCAAAGGAAAAGCAGAATAAGAAGGAACATATGAGAAATGGTTGTTGATCACATCCTCCAGGGAAAATAAGCAAAGTTAAATTATGGAGTAAGGGATTGTGGAGGAATAAGATCATTACAGCCTAAATCCAAGAAGCAATTTCCATTTTCAGCTCTTAAGATGTTACTCCCTATTCTTCTGATATTTCCATGTGGATCTATGGGAGATGGTGCTTGAGCAGATAATTGCTTGAAGTGGATTCCAGCTCTGTTTCCTTTTGTAGCCCTTCAGTGAGCTCATAGAGATTTAAATTGTAGAGTCTCTAGGTCATCAGAAAACCAGGTTTTGTGAGTGACTAAGACAAACGGATGCACACCCAGATGCAATTATGAGAATGGTTCACAAACGTGTCACTTCTCACAAGATAATTTCATCCTGGATAGAAGATTTACAATACCATTAGGTTCCCTTTCAACTGCAGACTTGCCACAAATATTTTGCATTTGCTGGTTCCTAAGGTACCCAGAGACAGTAGCAAATAGTAACTTTGATGTAGCTACTTCAGTAAGTGCCTGAAACACAGAAGATAGGATGGTTAGTAGTTTTGCCTTTTACCTCTGAGCCTTATTTATTTGTGCTCTTGATCTCATCAATATTTTTGAATCTACCAAACCAAGTGAAAATAAGGTACAAAGATTCCAAAGAGCTAGAATGAAGAGAAAGGGAGATAAGTCAAACTTGCCCCACATAGTGGGTATGGAAACAGAGGCGTGTCCAGTGGGGCCAAAGTAATGGCAGAGGTGTTAACACCACACTTCATGGCTAACTGCCAAAGAAAAGAGAAGAAAGGGGGAATAAATAGTGGAGTGGTGGAAAGGAAGAGTCCAGAAATGGCCAGAAGTGTATGTTCAGTATGGTGTGAGGTGAGCACTCGAAACACTAACCATGTGCTGTGGTGTTAGACACTGAAACTTCTGTTCACATGGTGTTAATATACATTTTAAGGTTCCATGTGGCAACTAACTCTAACTGGATCCTTTCTGGTAGTGGGTTTAATAATAACTTTATTATTATGGTTGTTGTTGTTTCTGTCAAATCAAAGACTGTGTAGAATTACCAATATGAAAGTAAATAAATTGGGCTGTTTGGGTTGAAAAAGAATAGTTTATTTACTTTCATACCCAGTTTATCCTCCTCTGCTTAGACCTTTATTTTATTCTATTACCTGTAGAGGTATTTTACTCTATTACCTCTATAGAGGTAATAGGACCTCTATTACCTCTAGAATACTACCATTTTACATTTTGAGAGGTGAATTCATTGATTCCGTTCAGGGAAAAAATTAATCACATCCTTCACAAACACTGTATTCTTGGCAAATCTCTCTTTGATGGGGAATACCACTAATTCTTGATATGAACTTGTTTCCAAGACCGTTTCATTCTTCCCTTCCCTCCCATCCCCAATATACACTGTCTCATAATATCCCCCAAATTCCTGTGGTCACAATCAACAAACTTAGGTATATTTTGAATAGGAAGCATCTTCCCAAGACTATTAGTTCTGGCTGAAGAAGCTGCTTCGTTTGAAGTTGCCTGCCTCCTGCCACTTCAAATAATAATCAACTATCAAAAGACGCCCTCCAGGAATGTCACAGAGATGAACAGCTAGATGTAAAGAAAGCTTTCAGTACCCTTGGAATAACTGATAGACTCGAATTTTCCTCATAGACTGACGACTCATTAGCATTACAGATGTGAATAAATCATGAATTCTACTTCTCTAGATGAAGGCTCTTCCTACGCCTGCAGAGTCCATAATCAAGGTAGTTTTCCAGATAATATAGGAAAGAGGAAAAAATATACTACTTTTGCTTCAATTAGCAAGATATTTAAAGTGTGTGGTTGGAAGATTTTTTTTCCCTTAAAATATCAACATAATAGCTTCCATCTTCCTTTCTGCTTAGTGTATAGAAAGGAACAATTTGCAAAAAAAGTATTGTTTTTCCTCAGTGGACTTGCAAAAGAGACATCAGACTAGCTTCTGGGTATGTTATAGAAATGCATAGGAACTATAAAAAATAATTGAAACTTGCAGAGTGAGTTTCAGAGTTTTATTCACTGCTGAATTTTGCAAACTTGGTCTTTGCTCTGTTTGAACTTACAGAACTAAACAATTTCCCCAGAATTTCTCAAGGTCACCTTTGTTTCCAAAAAGCATTTGAATCACAATCTAAGGGAAAATAATGACCTCTTAATAGTTTGTTTAGTCCAGTAGTTCTCAGCCTAGATGCACATTAGAATCACCGGGGGAGTCTTTACAAATAGTGCTGCCGAAGCCCTACCTGCAGAGAATCTGATTTAAGGAGGTCCAGGCTTCACTTTATTTTTTTGTTTTTTATTTTTTTGTTTTTTTTTTGTTTTTTTTTTAAGACCCTGGTGATTCTAACGCACAGCTAGGATTAAGAACCATTGAGCTTGTCAATATCTGGAGTCAAATATTCAGTTTCTGATCATAAAATTCGACCTCGTGTACTTGTTGTCATAGTGGGACTAAACTCCTATCCAAATACACCTTCATTTAAAGCCTCAGAAAATCAACTTTGTGGCGATTAATGGATTTTTCGTTTTGCCTGTCCCTACCGCCCCCAGCCCTTCTCTCTGAAGTCTACTTGTGGATTTATTACAAAAAATGCTGATCTTGGTAGGAAATGTACTAGCCATCAACTCTCACTATATGGGGAGGCATGGAATTAGTGTCACTGACATAGACCTAATAATTTGTCTCTTAAAACTTAATATTCCCTTACCTGTAATGTAAGCTTACCTGTATGATAGCTCCCTTACTTAAGGCTCTAATGCTCTTTCCTACACCTAAGTATAATTGCTGAGTTTTGGTGAGCCCAAGTATCTCCTCCTCCTTTTCACCAAGGTTTCTTGGTAGTGCCTTGTTAATGAACAGATCACCTAAAATTGATTTCACAGAGTCCCATGTCTCTTGGTGTTGCCTGGGCACCAGGCTATCATGGTTTCTACCTGGTCTCCACCTGCTTGAAGGACACCTGAGCTAACCACCATGCCTTAGGGTCATTTAACTTGAATTTTTCAGATGTCCCTTAGCAAAGTAACGTTTTCCTCCCAGCCTATCATTTACTTTCCTGGTTTTCTTACTTCCTACACTGCTTTGTTTTTGCAGAGATTCCATCTTACCTTATACTTTCCTTTATCATGAAGCTAAAGTTCTATAATGTTAATTTTCAAGAATAGTAGTTATCCTTTCTTTCACCATATCTTATTTTCACTATTTACAAATCCATGTATTTATTTGCCTACTATTTACATGCTGTAGATTACAAGATGTACCATATGTGTTGACAACCTGTAATTTTAGAATCTTAAGAAAAATGAAAGTTTCCAAACAAAAGAAAAAGCTTACCAAAGGTAATACCCTGGAGATCAGACAGGGTTTATTCATTATGTCTGAGCCTGGGGCATTCCAAATGCCTTCTAGCAATTTGTTTTTGCAAGTTCAATTAATTTTAAACATGAAAAAAGTTTTGCTTCCAAATTGTACACTGGATCCAATTATTTAATATTTATATCATTGAGCTCTAAAAGAAAATTCAAGGAAGCAAAGAAAACACATGAATTTTAGCATTTGGCCCTACTTTTACTTTGAGAAATACATTGTTTTGATACATTATAAAAATGAATTGAATTTCACTTATTCTTACAACAACATTAAAAAAGGAAGTTAAAGATTTTCTATGGATTATTATAATTATTTTCTGTTCCTTTTCTGATAACACACAACAGCATTTCTTCTGCTGTAAAGCATGTATAAAATTAGAAAAAAAACAAAATTACCAAGATCAGTGAATAGATTTCAGTAAGGATGATGCAGGTACTTAAATTGTAATGATGGCCCACCATAATCTTTGCACATTTAATTTGGTAGCAATAGTTCTATCTTATGATCATTCCCCTTTCCCCCCTAGAGTTTAATATTCTCTTCTTTCAAAATAAACACCTTATACATATGCATTCAAATGACAGATTGTTGTTGCATAAGATTATTTTAACTATATCTAAACTGTAAATCCTTCATACCATGCCTAATACTATAGAATACTACAGTGTGAGAATGACTCAGCATAAGGCAAACAAAATTGCAAAAACTAACTTTGAATAGGGAGACATAAGAAGGTGTATGTTTTCATTAATTCTTATGCATAGGGAAATCTAGTTGATGCAGATCTAGGTGATGTATTGAACATACATGCAGGCCTTCACTGTCTCCTGAAACTCACTGAAATGATAATGAAGTGTTCAGAAACGGATAAGGCCAGAGAATAGCAGAGGAAATGACAACAGATGAGAAATGCCAACCAAAGTTTGGAAGATGGAAAGCAGATTTACAGTGTAACTCAGCAGCCATGGGAAAGCTGAAAACTTGACTGCAGGCTGGTGGGCATCAAGAAGCTGGCCTATAAGACTCGAGAATGCAGACTTGAAGAATAACACAATGGGTTTACAGTTCATATTCACTTTGTGTGGAGAGCTGATGGCCTGCCCCTAACTCTAAGCACACTTGGAGGTTTGCTCTCTGCAGAGGTTGCATGAGAAAGTCCCTAAACTCAAGTGTACCAGGGACAGACAAAGGAACCTTGCATCCTAATCACTTTGACCCCCATCGTTTCCAGCATTTGACTCATAGAAAGCTGGCACCCAGGCTTATACACAAAGCTTAGGGCACTCAGATAGCAAAGAACTGAAACTAGTGAAAACTGTTTACCAACAAAACCATTGGG
Source organism: Lynx rufus (assembly GCF_022079265.1). NCBI lineage: Eukaryota > Metazoa > Chordata > Mammalia > Carnivora > Felidae > Lynx > Lynx rufus. Next base: position 31,222,254 of record NW_025814823.1, on the reverse strand, counting down.
TCTCTGCTTGATCCTCTTCTGGTAGGTGGAATAATGGACTTTAAAGATATCTAGATCCTAATACCTGGATGATGTCAGTATGTTACCTTGCATGACAAGGGAGTTTGCAGATGTGATTAAGGATCATAAGTTGTGGATAAGGAAGTTATCCTGTATTATCCAGATGGCCCCAATTTGATCACATGGGTCCTTAAAAGCAGATAACCTCTCCTGGCAGTAGTCAGTAGGAGGAGTGAGTATGGAAGAAGGGTTCAAATGATGTGAAAAGAAGTGGACCCACCCACCATTGCTAGATTTGAAGATGGAGAAGGAGGTCTAGGAAGCAGGGAATGTGAGTGGCTTCTGTCTAGAAGGTAGAAAAAGGAAGTAAATGGATTTTTCTTTAGAGCTTCCACAAGGCAACATGGCCCTGTGAACACCTTGATTTTAGCCCAGTGGGATTTGTGTTGGATTTCCAACCTATAGAACTGTAGAATAATCAATTTGTATTGTTTAAGCCACCAAGTTTGAGGTAATTTATTAAAGATAGCAATTGGAAATGAGTACGTCCAGCTTCACAACCCGTCACTCAACAAGCCCTGTACATGCCCAGGGCTTTCAGTCTGTATTTAGATCTTCTCTTGGAAATATGAATGGAAGTCCTGCAATGCCAGCCATTTTAGAAAAGCCTCTAATAAGACAGACAGAACAAAGTGAGCAAACCACTGAGGTAACAGAAATAAAACGGTAAGTAGAGCAAAACAAAGCGAACGCACTGCGATTATGTTACTGAGGTAGGAGAAAATTTTGCCTCCATGCATCCAAGTTACAAAAACCAAATGCTTAGATGAAATTAAAAGTTACCTTCAGAAAGTAACAAAGTTTTAAAGGTTCCTTGTATATGTCTATGTTTTTTGAGGAAATCTTTCAGAGGGCAGAAGAAAAAGATCAAGAAATGGAAGATAGGAAAGAAAATTTGAAGCTAAACCAGGAGCTCCATTTTTCTCCTCACTATTATCTTACTCTGTGAGGGAAGCTCCAGAAATAGGATCAGAGAAAACAAGAGGAAGAAATTACCAAGAAATATTAGAGGAAAAAAGAACATGATTTTCTAGACTGAAAAGGCTTATCAGGGGCCCAGCAAAATGAATGAGAAATGACCCACACCAAACATCATCAGGAAATTTCTAAATAATTGAGAATTAAAAGAGATTTTGAAGACATCCATGGGAAAGAAAAAAACAAACATTGCACACTTTAACTCAAACATAGGGAATTAGGCTTCTCAACAGTTAAAAGCTGGATGATAAAGAAATGCTATCTTCAGAATATGGAGGTCAGAGGATTGTCAAATAAGCAGTCAGTATCACATAAAACTTTCAGTCCTGTGTGAGGCTAAAATTAAAAGAAACCTTACGGGGCGCCTGGGTGGCGCAGTCGGTTAAGCGTCCGACTTCAGCCAGGTCACGATCTCGCGGTCCGTGAGTTCGAGCCCCGTGTCGGGCTCTGGGCTGATGGCTCAGAGCCTGGAGCCTGTTTCCGATTCTGTGTCTCCCTCTCTCTCTGCCCCTCCCCCGTTCATGCTCTGTCTCTCTCTGTCCCAAAAATAAATAAATGTTGAAAAAAAAAATTAAAAAAAAAATAAAAGAAACCTTAGGTATACACATGTTCAAGAATTTTCCCATTCACACCAAGTTTCTAATTTCTCTAAAATAATTAGAATAATATATTAATATAGCATAGCATAATAACATAGGATAGGACAAATGTCCCCCCTCCCCCAGGGTGACATCCATGCAGCAGACCTAGAAAGCAGCTGGTCCAGACATGAGAAGGACCTAAAAGTCTCCAGAGAAGATATAGCCAAGAAAATAATATATCTCTCTGATAGATTATGTGATTTTTTTTTAAAAATATTGAACGGATATTTATACTTCCCTTGTAGGGTTTTCGGCTGAATCCTGATAGTGACAAAGAAAATGAAACAAGTGATAAGTAAGGCAATTTTCCCTCCAGAGTCAACAGAAATGTGCTTAAAAAAGAGAATATAATCATAGTGAACCTCATGACTTAGCACTGAATAATATTTACATTGTGTTAACAACGCAAACAAAATTTTCTTTAAAAATTAATAAAATTACATAAAAAGGATAGGAAGTGGAATGTGTGTAGATGTTTACGTATGTATAGGTGTACACATGCTCAGTGAGTGATAGAAGGTAGGTTCTAGAACAAAACCCCGAACTTTCATAGAAAGAAATCATAGGTAATATATTTTTAAAAAATTAAAACACATCAGAAGAACACCAACTTTAGAAATGAAAATAACCAAAACATTTTAGTTATTAATTTTTCAGAAGGGTGTGGCAAACGGGGATAAGGAAGGGTAATCTGGAGACTGATTCCTTCCCCCCAACCCTGTTAAAATATTTGAATCTTATTATGCCATAAAACAAATTTTAAATATAAGAAGTGTTCTCCATGAAAAGATGTGGTAAGGAGAATCATGGATCGTTATGCTATGATTTTCCATTGAAAAGTGTACTTCAATAGCAGGTAATTACAACTGAAATAAGAATTTAGCAACCAGAAACTGCTTTATAATCTGTACATAGGTTATGAAATAATCAAATAGACAATATTAAACCATTTTTTCTCACCTGCCAATGTAATTTACTAAAAGTCTTCTGATAATAAATTAACATTGACTTTCAGATTTAATGAGTTCATTACAATAGTCATTAATGTAATACTGAAATTCAGAGTGAAATACAAACTCAATTTAAGTAAGAGATCTAAATTGTACTATTAACCAATTATTGCCTCAGAAAGTCCAGTCATACAGACGGTGACTGTTGTCAGTCCCTCTGTTAAGTAGTTCACATCTCTAGTTTAATGTATTTCTCCATGTTTATTGATGTGACAGATATGGGGGCTTAATTGGGCTTTTTCTTATTTTAAAACCTTTATAGGTGGCATTATGGGGATTTTATTCACATATTAAGGTATCCCACTTCTGTATCCCACAACTTTTCTGTATACATAACTTCCTAATTTTGCATAAGTCTGTATCTCAGCTTTGCTGTATTCAGGCCTTGCTTCAAGCCTGTGTTTCACCGGAAACAACATCCACAGGTACTTTTCTAAATAAGAACTTGCTGACTGCAAGTTGTTTGTCAACATAAACCGTGAGAAATCCCGGTGAGGACTCCCAGTGAGGAGGCCTGGACATTTTGCATTCTGTCAATGGATTGCTGTGTATGCGTTTGGGGCATCTTGTGACTCAAGTTTCAGCTTCTTTAGAGAAGTCTATGAGCCACTACTTTTGAGGGAGTCTAAAGATAATTATTTATTTCTTGATCAAGCCAGTAATAGCACTTATACATCTATAAAAGTACTGCCCCTGAACATTGATACATGATCTAAATCTACCTTCCTGGTTCACAGATTGCTTGGTTTATTTCCATTTGTGGATATCTAACTATATCTAGAAGGATTTGAGTAAAATGAGACTTAAGTAAATTATTCCTATTTTTTACAGTGAGTTTCACTTCAGGAAGTCCAGCTTACCCTTGCCCAGGGACCACAAAGAGCTCCTTGGTGTTTTCTAATTCTGGTATAGATACTGCCAAAGTCGGCAGATATTTCACTTGTTTAAAATAAAAACAGTCACTCAGAAGCCTCCCCTTTCATAGCTGTATTTTATATTTCAAACATGTAGATATTCTCAGACAGTGGGAAAACCATTTGATTCCCTAGAGGATGTTGTGGTCAATGAAATTATGGATTACATTATATTCGGAAACAACATGATTTAATAACTTGATTTGCGTATTCCAGAAACCTTAACTCTTTCCTTAGAGGTGTCAGAAGCAGAATTTGAATCCAAGTCAACATAATACCGAAACCTTCAAAGTAATTTATACCTTGAATACAGTTGGGGATGCTACTGGCTTCAGCGAGGGAGCTTTCTACACTTGAACCAGACCACAATTCTTCTTTTGTTTTCTTGGGGGGGAAATAGGAAAAATGAGCTGTCTCCGCCATGAATGTTCTAGCCCGAGAGATATTTTACCCATGCTGTTTAAGGGGGAAAAACGTAGTGGAAGTCTTTTCATCTACCTATCTTTCATCTACTGAAAGTTTTGTTTGCCTGCTACTTTTAAATGTTTATTTTGGAGATGCATCTGGGTGTCCAGGTTAAGCACCTGGCTCTTGATCTCTGCTTGAGTCATGATCTCACAGTTGATGAGACTGATCTCCGAGTAGGGGTCTGCACTGAGAGTGTGGGGACTGCTTGGGATTCTATCTCTCCCTCTCTTTCTCTGCCCTTCCCCTGCTCACATGCTCACTCGCTCTCAAAAAAAAAAAAAAATTAAAAAATGTTTATTTTAGAAGCCATAGAAATCCTTGCTTTGAGTGTTTCAAAAAAGGGGGAAAATTAGTAATTGCTTGTCCTCCTTATCGAAGCTCTCCGTCTCTGAGAAGATTACAGAGGAGGATAGGAAGTATCCTCTTTTGAAGCAGTTGCCTCATAGTGGCTATTAAACTTGATTTTGGCAAACCTCTTTGTCAACCCCATTTGTTTTGAAAAGATTCCAAAACGGGCATTTGAAAAAAAAAAAAGAAAAAAAAAACTTTGACATTATTTCTACTTCATAATGTCCTGAAATTTCATCTCAGAGCTTTGAAAAAAAACTAAGCAATTAATTAACAGGGAGATTTGTAAAAAGGAAAGAGCTCTCCCTGATTTTGGCAAGATCCCAGAACAACATAGACTAGTTGTGTTAAGAATTACAGCAGGGGTCTAGAAAAATTAACTTAGGTTAAGCCATTACAAGTTATTATAGCGTAAGTTATGTGGCCCAGTGCGGGCTTCTCGTTAAGGGTGACACATAGGCCTATGTCAATTGTGCCCTGCACAGAGACGGTTGGCTGAGAGCCTGCAGGTGGGGGCAGAAATCCTTCCCTCACTAGGCTCACTCAGCTTTGCACTCTGAAATAGTCTGCATCCTCTGTGGGGCGTCGGGGTGGGGGGATTCGTGCCTTCTGTTTGGTCTGCCCAGATGTGATGCCTTTTGGCAAGGCACATAAAGATTCTGTATGTGCTATCGGTGGGTTGCACTTCATATTCAGAGGACCATGACAATAGAAAAGAATCGGAAGCAGAGGAGTAATAGCCAATCAGACTACAAATCTATCTGTGGAACTTGACTCCAACTTACTTTGTGAGGATGCAGCACCCATAAAAATTAGTGGTAATGGCTGGGTAAGAGAAAGACTCTTGACAAAGTGGCTAGGGTGGCAGTATCTATACAGTGATGCTATGCAAAAAGGGCTCATGACAGAGCTAGGCAACCTGTGGGAGTGGACACATTGCCCCCTGCCCTCTGGACTGGTTGCCCTTCATGCCTGAGTACCTGATCATTTCTCCTTCCTCGACCGCTATATCTGCTTTAAACTAGATAATTCCCATGAGTTATGATTACTAAGCTATTTGATATCTAAAATAAAATTTGTAATTTAATCAAGTATGCATTATGCAGATATATTTGTGCATGTATATGAATACTCATCAGTGTACATCATATAAACACGTCCATATGTGTACACATGGATGTGCATGCATGTGTGTGTGTGAGTGTGTATGCGTGTGTATACTTGGACTTTCTTTGGCCTAAGCAGTAAGACTGACTTCCGAGGAAACCATGCTGTAGTAATGTCTTCTGGGTATGTGAGTAAAAGTTGTCCCTGCATCTTAATTAACCAAATGGTGGTTTATGATTTAAAAAACAAAACAAAACACTATAGAGCAAGACCCCCAAGATGTGGATGTATGTGTGCCCAAAATGTTTTAATTAAAAGCTATTTCTAGACTGGTAGATAATTCCCTCAATCATACAGAAGAAATTTAGTGTCTAAAATAAAATACAGTGTTTCCTAATAAGATTCTTTAATTCTCTGTGGGAATTAACCACAGGTAATTTGAATCACACTAGACAAAAACAAAACAAAAAAACCCAAAACAAAACAAAAAACCCAGCTAACTCTTGAAGCAACCCTACATTGGTGGCCACATCTGTGCAAAGCTGTAATGTGGCATCTCAACTGATCTTTTAAGGCTCATTCTGCAGCAGGTGAAATATTACAAGAACAAGGAGTCCAACATCTATAAGATGTCAGGCTGTAGTATAGTACAGTTTTATCAAAAGACATTGCTCAGGTCTTCTAATTTGAATTCTCTGAATGTGTTTCATATAAGATTTTGTGAAATGTCTATTCTAATGATTTACTAGTTTGTTTTAATTGGCAGGAAAGTATGTACTTATATTTATAAGCTGAAAAAATATTTTAAATATCTTGGTCAAATTTATTCTATAAAAATAAATGTGATTGCTTTAACAACCTTTGAGAAATTTTATGGATAAACCAAACACATGTCTAAATATAGAAAATCATACCCAATCATGCATAAGTGAAATCTGCTACAATCATTCATGAACGTTAAATGTCAGCAGTGATGGATATTTATACAGAAAAGGAAGAAAAGGTGGAACAGTGGCATTATGGATCAAAGTTTTTCAAAATAACATTGATATGTTTTGACAGAAGGGAGAAATAGTAAAATACTTTAAGAAAGATTAAAAAGTAAAAAATAGAAGGAATTTGTACCATGTTCTATAGGCAACAGCCTGGAGGTCAGCACAGTTATTTATTCATGAGTGAGAATTATTTGTCAATTATGTAGAGCATTGCCTTCCAACCAGGGTGCCAAGGGACCCGTGGGTGGCCCTGGAGGGACCACTGTTTCCAGGAAGTCACCAGTCAGTTGTTTTAGTTAATCAAGTAAAACAGAAATGACTAATATTTGACAATCCAGTGGACACAGTTTCTATTCACAGTTATCCCTTGGGTTGAATTTTATTAGAAGGTGGATGTAATTTTACCCCTCTTAATGAATCAAAAATATTAATAAATAATAAATTGTGAATCATAAGTCAATACTATAGTTGGAGATTGTTTAAAGTTTTAGGAGTGAAGTGCAATTATGAAACTCATGATCTCAGAGTTCTAGGCATGGGTCTTTGATGACAAAGATAATATTATTCTGAACAATACTTAACTGAGCCCAGGTCACCAAAAATAAGTATCAAGAAGTAAAGTTAAATATATAAAATACACTTGACTTTTTGTCCCTAGTTCTGGATAGAATTCTGACAGGGAAGAATATTTCATCTATGTAGTTACCCTTACTTAGCAAATGTAGTTTAGGTACCTATGAATAATATTTCTTATCCATAGTTCATAAAAATATTGTTTACTTTAAGCTAGATACTTTCAAAGAACTGTTCTAAAATAAAATCTACCCTCACAAATGCCCTATTGGTTTTGTATATAGCATAATATAATACTATATTTATACATCTGGTAAATAAAGAAATTCATATTTAACAAGTTTGAATTGTCCAAAATTTGTCAGCAAGCAAGTAGCAGATGTGGTATTGAAACTTTAATTTAACTTAAACCCAAATCCATGATCTACTAAAGAAATAGTGCCTGTACCATGACTTTATTTATTTATTTATTTATTTATTTATTTATTTATTTATTTTTAGACAACTTTTTCAGTACATACCATTCTTTTGTTTTTAAGTATAATTAACATACAGTCTTATATTAGTTTCAAATGATTCAACAGTTCTGTGCATTACTGATTGCTCATCATGACTAACGTACTGTTAATCTCCCTTATGTATTTCACCCATCACCCCAGCAACTTCCCCTGTGGCAACCACCATGATTTAAAACAAACAAACAAACAAACAAATAAAAAACTGAAGAGAAGGGAAGCAGGTATGTATTAGAAACTTGTCTATATCTACTCAAAAAGGGAACACATACACTATAGGACATCAGAACTAAACTAGATTAACCAATTGAAAAGAACTAGAAAGGTATGATGCCTACCAAATAAAGATCATTAGGATATATCTTGGTATTACAAGGAGCTACAAATATTTTGGGAAAATTTTACATCAATAAATGCAACAGTAGAAAATCTCCTTTTAACCATACAAAATATGGATGGACAATTTGGTTCATTGTCATTCAACTTATTCGGGTTAGGGGACTTTGCTTCAATATTGCCTTCTATGTGTCATTAATGTCCTATCTGAATAACTTGAGATCTTTTGATGAACAGTGCAGCTCAAGTGTCCTGTAAGATTCAATAATAAAGTCATCTCATGAGGCAAAATTCCCATATGATGCCTGTGCATATGTTCACTTGCCATCACATAAGGTGGCCCTTCTGATTTTAAAAGTTGTTATTATTACTCTGCAACTCACAGCTCTACGTATCTCTCACGTTAAGATAACACCAAAGACTTAAAATTAATTTCTAAATGACTCAGATAAGTCTATCAACTTACACCTATTTCCATTTTTGCTCGGTGAATAACCCCTTTGAGTCACATTTCCAGAGCTATCAAGGAAAACACAAACTCGTTTTCTGTGGTTATACAAGCCACTGAGAATATGTTGGTGTGGGAGCCAGACAGGCTGAGAACATGAATTGCTTAAAATCATTTCCACCAAGGTGGTCTCAGAAGTAAGGCAGCGTCTTGTTGCTAAGATAACAATGATAGAATCTCTGATCCGATTATGAGAATGTCGCAGTCACCTCCTGAAACAAGTCAGTTTTCCAGTGTTTTTCTTTTTTGTTATACATTATGACAGAGGTAGATACTGATGAGATCTCTAAGCTATAAGCCCATCAAGGATGCTATCAGTTTTCATGGATCTCCTAGAAGCTTTATAGTCTTTTATTACCCTGGCAAAAGAAAGTGTTTCATTACATACATTCTTTGGACCTGTCAGGGTAACTGACTACAGCTGTGACCAGGAACCCAGAAAATGTAGATGCTTAAAACTCACAGAGATTGCTAGGTGATCCATCAAAATCAAAGCAAAGATCATCCGAGTACAATTTAAGGCAAGTACTATTTCTCTGTTTGCCTAACATGCTCTAGTTCCTGAGACATGCCAGGGAGTTTCACCTCATTGGAATCCAGGAATTAAAGCAGAACTCCATATACCTGACAATAAAATCCCACAGGAAACAAATCAATAAGAAAAGAGCATCAGTTTGTGAATAGAATGCTTTTTATTTGCACCTGTGACATGGAAAAGAAATTTTAGCATGGAGATACTGCCCTTAAAATGTTTAAGAAATTTCTCTCACAGCATATACTCACTCTTAAGACAACTTTAGAACCAGCACCTTAGCTACCACTAAGTGATATACATGTCATTCCCTGAAGATGTAGTCTAGATTCTCTTGTGAAAAATTAATTCCCATGTTTACAATATCCAAAAACATGCAGATATCTAGAAGAGAATGGACTCATTATATGATGCTAACCCTTATACTTACATAGATTCTGAAAGAGATGCATGGCAGAGGAACCTCATATTGATTTACTAGTAATAAATTCTGGCTGTTATGGTTCTAGCTGAGTTGCTGGATCAAAGAGATATAACATTATTGATCATAAATAGTAAGCTTCTTATCTGTAAATAAGTTATGCCGTTCCTGTTTGCCTGTATTTATCAATGAGGGGGAAGCAATAAAACAGGAGCAAGGAAGCAGTCATTGTGGCAGTCTGTGACTAGGAACAAATAAGGAAGTGTGAACAGGAAAGTTGAGATTTTGGATGCCAAAGGAAGTCTGATGTATAAATCACGTGGATAAACTCTTAAAATTGATGTGACATTTTGAGTATGCTAACACAAATTATAGTGATAAAATGAGTACTTTCAGGCAATGAGATAGTTCTTTGGGGGGGGGGTGAATTTTCTCAGTTCACTTGGACTTGGAATAAGCTTAGCTTATTTCCAAGAAAAGGATCCTATGCAGCGCCTGGAGTTCTGAATATAATCATCCATAACTGGATCCTTTGTGTCTTCCATAATATGTGCCTATTCACATATTACTTGTCATTTATGGCTAACTTTGCTTCATCTCCTGGAAGAATTCTCTTCTCCCTTATCTCTCGACACTGATACCCTTTCCCTCATTTTCTGACTCCTAACGTCTGCATCACAGAATTTAGTATCTCATTATATAACACAATGTATAATACCTTGTATTTGTCATTTATGTCTCTCCAGATTATCTAGCATCTCTGTGGCAGTGATTAATACAGTACTATGAACATAGACGTTCAGTAAATACTTGCTCATGGAATTAATTGATATTACTATATTCTTCTAGGATTCTGATGTCTTTATGTTCTTCATTTTACACAAGAATAGTTTTTCTAATAAAACTCTTGTGACCTAGCCTCTTTTCAAATTCTGGACAGGTACTTATTAGCCTCAGGGAACAAGTCAATTTAGTCTCTTAAGTTTGAAGAGAGTTTACTGCCTATTAAATCTCCCTAAAAGTCCACAATCCACCAGACCACAAGAATATGTGCTATCCTTCTCCTGTGTGTCCCCTCCTGTCCCTAACCCTTGCTTGACAATGTTTCTGGATTATCACAGAGTGACCCCTGATGGACATGCTTATTTTTCTAACTATTTGAGGCTGTAGGACAATAGCAGTGTAGGAGTTTGAAATTGAGCTAATTTACCACATGTAATCCACAAAACCGGGGACAAAGTTTGGAGGGTTGGGGGGAAAAGGATAGGGAAGGCGAGGCTTTACTCTTTTGGATTTTAGAGGTTGTTTTTGCATAGATCTCCCCTGTAGCCCCAAAGCCATTTTCCTTTTTTTATTTTCAAAATCTTTTTATCTTTTTAATTTTTTTAATTTTCATTTTGGAGAGAGAGAGACCACGTGGGGGAGAGGAACAGAGGGAAAGAGAGAATTTTAAGTTTATTTGAAAGAGAGAGAGAGAGCGAGCAGGAGCAGGGGAGGAGCAGAGAGAGAGGGAGAGAGAATCCCAAGCAGGCTCTGCACTGTCAGCACAGAGCCCAAGGTGGGGCTCGAACCAACCAACTGTGAGATCATGACCTGAGCAGAATTTGGAGGCTTAACCAACTAAGCCACCTATATGCCCCAACTCCATTTTCCTAATTCTTACATTAGATCTCCTATAGTTTCCCCTCTCTCTAGTTTTTGTTTTAGAATTCATGCAGGGTCAGCTTTCACCCTTCCCATTGTAGCTTCTCCATTGCTGTTCACATGATAATAAAGACCCAGTCCTATCTCTGTGTTTTGTAAAAACACATCAGGTTTCAGCCAGATGTCAAAGGTATTTACCTCTTTCTGGCTGTCCTTCTGAAAGCTCCAAAAGAGGAGGCGTGAGTTCTAGTGTCACAGTACATGGAAAGCACTGGGAAGTTTGGCTCAAGTTTACTTTTCACTGGACACGGCTATGGCTAGGTATCTTCTAAATTTCATGAGAAAGAATACTCATCATCACCATGAGTATTAACTCTCAAAGACCTCAAAGTCTACTTCATGTGAAGCATTTATCTTCTTCCTTTGATGTCAAATACCTTTCTTCTTGAGAAGTGAAAAAGACATTCACTGAGTCTCAAGCCTATTTTGATGACAAAAACAAAACAAAACAAAACAAAACAATATTGGTTGAAAATGTCATCAACTGTGTCTGAATTGTCTAAGGTAACTGTCGACACCATCATATTGATTTTTTCTTGACTCCCAATTTTTTTTTTCCTGATAGCAGTGGCATGTTGCCTTCAGTACTAATACACAGCATTTGTTATGCCACTGTCCTGTTCAACAACCTCTGGAACTTACTATTTCTACCAGTAGATAAATCTTCTCATCTTGCTTTCCACAATTGTCCATTGCCTGGCCTCAATGGTATTTCTCAGAATACTTCTCTCTAACATTTTGGCCATGCATCTTCTTACTCTTCCATTGACACATCACGCTCATGCCTATTGGTGTGTTATTAATCATCTCTTACTTCTTCGTGGAATATTATTTTTTGTCTCCACTTGTCTGGCTTGCCCATTCTACAAGGTCCATTTTATCCCACATCTTCCATAATGATTGCAGAGTTTAAGGAAAGAAAGCCAATTTTGCAAACAATACCGATTTCTATCTTTACGAAATAAAATATCACACATCTTGGCAATTTAATATGTGCTACATTTTTGCTTAAATGAATTTTTGCTTACATGTTTCCTATCATTCCTTTCTCCTTGAAAGCAGGATTACTTCTTTGCACTAAGGAAATGTTTTTGTCTTACTGATTTTGTATTACTCATGTGTTTAGTGTAACAAATACTGAAAGTTCAATACTGGGTGTGTTCAGAATATTTTTAATACTGTAAAGGATCTATGCCAATTTACTCTTCTACAACCTTTCCTTACTTCAAAAGAAAGGTTTACATACATATTCACTAGTGATATATTAAAATATATTAGAATAGTGCTGCTCAAAGTTTAGACTGTAGACATGTGTGCATCCATGAGCTTAATGGTTCCTTAATGGTTACCAATAAAGTAAGAACAGAAATGGAGAGAAAGCACTTACAAACTTTTATAGCAATTTTACAGAATAATTTCACATCTGTTTAAATGAGTAATACTAAAAATAAAAATTGGACCTTGTGTTCTGCGTGTTTGGTTTTAATTATTTAATTTTTGTAAGAAATAATTTTATTATATGTATGGCCAGAATTCTCCAGAGAAATAGAACCTATAGGATATATGTCTATGTATCTCTACATACCTCTGTCTCTAATATATACATTATATATATATAATATATACATACATATAAACATATATAATTCATATATACATATATAATATATACATACATATATAATATATAACATATATATAATATATAATATATAATATATAATATATAATATATAATATATACATACATATAATATCTACATATAACATATACATTATATGTTATAATACTGTGCTCATTATACAGAATTAGCTCATGAGATTATGAAGGTATACAAGTCTCACTATCAGGATGAGTCAGTACGTTGGGGACGCAGAAGAGCTGATGGCTTAGTTCCGGTTTGAAGGCCAGTAGGCTTAACTCAGGAAAAGCTGACATTCCAGTTTAAATCTGGAGGCAGGAAAAGCCAATGTCCCACCTCAAAATCAGTCAAGCGGGAGGAATTCCTTCTTACTGGAAAGAGGGTCTGGTTTTTTGTTGTACTTAGGCCTTCGGGTGGTTGGATGAGACCCACCCAAATAAAGTGGGGGACAATCTGCTTTACTCAGTGTACCAATTTAAGTGTTAATTTCATTAAGAGACCCTGTCATATAAGTACCCAGCATAATGTTTGACTGAGTATCTGGGTATTCCATGACCCAGTCAAATAAGGTGAAATTAACACAGCATTTTAAAAAAATATCTATCTGTGATAAATCAGAAATTTTAAAAAGTCAATCAGACAGATAAACTGGACCTTTAGCACACATACTTTGAACAGTACCCAAGTACTTATTTCCTCAGTCAGGCCAGTCCTGGGCTTAAGAGCTGATTTGCATAGAGTCCAAAGGTTTGCAACTGAAAAGCTTTCCGTGAAAAAAGATCTAAAGCACACCCAAGTCAGGTGATCTATTTACTGGAAGGTTATGAACATTACTAGAAACAGAGCTTTGGTAAGTCAGTACTAAAAACAAGAGATAGAAAAACATGGCCTTACTCTTAAGGGACTGGGAAAGTTATTTCAAGCCAAAGCTACAAGTATCAAAATCCAAAAGGAAGTCAGAATCCTGAGATATTGGCTCGTACATATGCAGTCAAGGATTTGGCATAAATTCAGAAGACAAATGTTGCAGCCTGTATATCCCAGCATCCTCAGACTTCATTATTCTACCATTTGAAAGGAAAAATTGTTAGAGCAGTTTTTGCAATGGAACATGGCACAATTCAATATCGTAAAATTTAAAACTATATTAACTCAGGCAATTAAAGAGTTAATAAGAAAAATATAGAATGAGGCTTTCTATAATAAGACAATAGGAAACATATCTTTCATTATGGCATTAGATGCACATACTAAGTTGCATGTTAGATGAGGTGTCTACTCTTGCTTATATCTTGAGTTCTAAAACATTGGATTCTCCCTGTCTTTTGAATCAAAACAAATTCGTCTCCCTTTTAAAAATACTTGCAATTAAGTGTTAATAATCTTTGATATCTATAAAATGTCTTTCCTACATATAGACAGAGTTTGAACATACTAACATTTATTAAGAGGCACACATTTTCCAGGCACTATGCTAAGTATCTGAAGTATCAATTCATAATTTTAATTCATTCTTACAAGAACACTATGAGGTAAATGTTCTTAACTTCATTTATGGATATAGATATTAAAGTTCAGAAAGTTAAATATCTTCCCAAAAGTGGCTCAGATATTAAGTGCCAAAGTCAGGATTTGTAATCCAGATCAAGACAACACCAGTGCTATGCTCATTGTACTGTGAGATAGCAGGAGTGAGGGCTAGAATGGGATGGGGACACACAAGAGCTGGGAACAACAGAACAACAATGAGAAAGACAGACTACCTTCATATGCCCTTTCATAATATGTTCCTCCCAGTTGTTGACCCTATTCTGTGAAAATAAAGATAAGGTAATAAGATTCTGAAAGCCATATCATCTCAAGACATTTTCAAATTGGTTTATAGTGCACATATTCTGATAGGCCCAAGTAAAATGGTTGTCACCTGATGAGAATCAACTTGTCATGATTAGTCCCAGGGAGCTGGGAAACTTCAAAATGTTTTTCCTCAGCGTATGTGAGAGAACAAAGAGGCATTTCGTATTTTGAATTAGACATGCTGTTGTCCCAGTGATATATAATCTTATCAACAGGAATGAGGATGAGAGAAGGTGGCTGTCCTCTATGCCTGGCTGGTTTAACGTTGGACAGAGTTGGTGTTTTATCACCACTTTAAGAAGGGTGTCATCGTCTAGGTATATAAGAATTACTCAGGTAAACTTCAGTCCAGTTAAGGCCAGGAGGCTTGCGCATTACATAAATCAATGAGTGAGTCCTTACCATTTCTTTAGCTTCTGCAATATGCTCCTTGGTAAGTTAAAAAAAAAAAATTAAAAGCCATATTCCTAGGCGAAATGAAAGGAGACAGTTGAGTGATGATAGTGGCTCCAGTTCTCACCAATAAATTTTATCTTGAGTTATTTCATAATGCTTTTTCTCACCATGTGTATTTATTGACAGTTGCATACAGCCCTGGCGCTGGTTATCATCAAAGCATTGAATATATTAAGAAACCTATCTCAGACCGACAGAGTTTCTAAAGGTTGAAAGAGGTCTATTTAAGAAAAAAAACAACGTTATTTTGAACTTAAGCTTCTGCTGTCAGAGCATTGATAACAAGTGGAAATATGCTTCACTTTTATTTGCATAAGGATAGTAGTCACTGTTATCCCAATAAAGAACTATTTATTAAATGGGAACTAGAGAGCCAAAGAGAACCAAAGGAACTAAGAAATAGAAGTTACTCTTCAACTTATGTTTGGTTAAAGAATAAATGATTTATTTGAGTTGAGCGGATCAGTGCTTTCTTAAAACTGTTATTTAAGGGGAATTAAGCTAACAGCTACTTTTGTTTATGTACAGCTACGTTGTTATTCTCCAGTATATTCACCATTCACATTTCTTCTTAGAACAGCATAACTAAGTAAACAATGAACAATAGTTAATAGAACATGGAAGTTAGTGCTACAAATGAGCTAACAATCCACGGCCCCATCTGTTAAACACCACTTGAAGCACAAGATATTTAGCATTTATCACTTAGTAGCTGTAAATCTTTTCAAGGGATGCTATTTCCATCATTTAGTTGGAGTAATTGTCTTATAATTCCAATAGTATTTAGTAGCAGGAATGTTTTCTGGAAATTCCATCTGAAGTTTCACTTTCATGTTAATCCACTTGTATTAGTTTGGTAGATCCATGTTAAATGAAGTGTCTACTCTTGCTTATAACAAAGTATCACTGGCTGGGTGGCTTTAGTTTATTTACTAAACTCTGAAGCCTGGAGTTCTGAGATCAAGGTGTCAGCAGTTTCTCCTGAAGCCTAGCTCTCCCAGGCTTGTAGATGCCCCCTTCTCAGTGTATCGTCAGATGGTTTCCTCTCTCTGCAGGGGCATCTGTGGTTCTTTCTGTACATCCTAATCTCCACTTCTGAAGAGGACACCAGTCAGATTGACTTAAGGTCACCCTAATAGCCTCATTTTAACTCAGTTGCTTTTTTAAAGGCCCTATCTTCAAATATAGTCACGTTAGAGTTTCAATATATGAATGGGGTTGGTAAGGCCTCGTTCAGTCCATACCACCACTATTTAACAACTTTTATGTGATTTGATCCTTTGGATATACACTTCTCTGTATTCTTTTCTATCAAGGAACTATGTATTGTTATTTTTTTAAGATGAATTTTTATCCTTTCTTTTTCCTATCTTCACTTTTCCCTGTTTTAAAGGACATGTAAAATGATTATTTCCATAAGATTGCATGGGTACAGGTGCTTCAAAGTAAAACTTAGAAGTAATAAAAATGTGAGTGGTAAAATTTTTAATTAATTTGAGATAAGGTAGTGACTTTTGTTACCTTAGAGTGAGGAAGAATTCTGTGCCCCCCCCAAAAAAAATCTCAAAGCAAAAATATAAAAGATTAACATTTTGAGAGTTTCATTAAAACAAAATTAAGCATTTGTTCTCAGTGAAAAATTATTAAGGCCAAGATAACAGATTACAGTTATTCAAAAGATTGAAAAGTTTTTGGGAGGCCTGAAAATGTTGAGGAGACATATATGTAGAATAAATAATGAATTTCTGTATATCAATTTTTTGGCACCAGTTTATTAGAAAAATAGAATATGCAGTTCCCTGGAGAGAAAACACAAAAGGCTAACAAGCATATTGCAGACATGCTCAAATTCATTTATTAATTTAATAAACAAAGAATTGAAAATGAAAACATGATATGATATCACTTTACATTCATTAGAAAGCTGGGTTATTGCAAGTGTTGGTGAGGATGTAGAAATACAGGAATGTCCATGCACTGCTGGTGAGAGAGAGGCTGGCATATCTATTCTGGAGATCACATTGTTTATAATTCATATGAGTAAGTACAGCCTATAACCCACAAATGCCACTCCTAGGAGATTATCATAGAGATTTCTAATGGAAACATGCAAGAGTATTCACGACAGCATTCTTGTGAGTCTAGGGAATTAGAGTTAATCATGGTGTCCATCACTGTCGGAATTGATAAATAAAGTGTAATTAATACACTCCACAGAACTCAAGTAGAAGTCAAAAGCAATGCAATGCAATATATCTACATATAAAAACAAGGAGAGAATTTAAAAGTTTATCTTTATGGCAGGTGCCATTTTCCCTCACCCTCAGAATAAACACGGGGCCATGTGTAGGAGGTGGGGCTGCACAGACACTTGCTACCTAGTCTGCTAGCAGTGTGCCATGCCAGTTAGTTCTCCTAAGGATTCACCCACTCCATGCCTGCTAGCCTCAGCCCTGGGCTCAGAGCAAATTTTGTTAAAGCCATGCACACTGTGTCCAGCTGCTGAGTGCACAGCCATCACCAGGCAGTGCACTCAGCCTTGTGTCCCCAGCCACCTCTGTGTGGTCGCCAGCTACCATAGTACTTTCGGGGATCTGGCATAGAATTAGTGACCCAGTGCAAATTTTGCTAACACCACCACCCTGCTTACAAGTTACCTAGTGGGCATGACCCCTCAGAGCTGGCCTGGCTGGGTCCCACTGACACCACAGAGAGCAAACACAGTCTACAACAGACAGAGAGTCCATACAGTCATCTGAAGGAAAAGTGACTGAGACACAAAACACATAGGATACTCTCCTGAAGCACTAGGTTCTGTTGCAGGGGACATGGCACTGCAGGACATTCTAGGACCTTCTCTTCATAAACTCACCACTTTCAAGACCAGAAAACATAGCTGACATCCTTAAAGCAATGCAGACAGGCAGACAAAATGAAGAGACAGAGAAATTTACTCTAAATGAAAGAATAGGACAAGGAATGTCCAGAGAGCTAAGCAAAACAGATATAAGTAACTTGCCTGGTAAAGAATTTAAAGCAATTATCATAATGATACTCATTGGACTTGAGAAAAGAGTGGAAGACATGAGTGAGACCCTTAACCCAGAGATAAGGAATAACATAGCAGAGGTAAAGGGCTCAATAAATGAAATGAGAAACATGCTTGATGGAATGAACAGCAAGATGGAAGAAGCAGAGGAAAGAATTAGTGACCTAGAAGACAAAGTAATGGAAAGTAACCAAGTTGAACAAAAGAGAGAAAAAATAATTACGTAAAACAAGAATAGACTTATGGAACACAGTGACTCTGTCAATTGCAACAACATTTGCATTGTAGGAGTCCCAGAAGAAGAAAAAAGAGAAAAGAGGGAAGAAAATTTATTTGAAGAAATAATAGCTGAAAACTTCCCTAATCTTGGGAAGGAAAAAGACATCCAGATCCTGGAGGCACTGTGAACTCCCATCAAAATCAACAAAAGCAGACCCACAACAAGACATACTATAATTACAGTTGCAAAATAGAGTGATAAAGAAATTTAAGAGCAGCAAGACAAAAGAAAGTAATTTAGAAGAGAAAACCCATAAGGCTAACAAGAAACTTTACAAAAGAAATGTGCAAGCCAGAAGGGAGTGGCATGATATATTTAAATTCCTGAAGGGGGAAAATCTGCAGCCAATAATCCTCTATTCAGCAAGATTATTATTCAGAAAAGGAGACATAAAAACTTTCCCAGAAAAACAAAAACTAAAGGATTTTGTGTCCACTAAACCAGCCCTCCAAGAATTATTAAAGGGGGCTCTTTGGGAAGGAGAGACTAAAAGTGATGGTATAAAAGTAAGAAATACAAAATTAGTAAAAATGAATATTTCTGAAAGGAACAAGTCAAAGTTTTTGAGAAAAACTTTTTTTTTTACTCAAAAAGTTGCTCAGCACTACTGGGTATTTGCCCAAAGCATATAAGAACACTAATTCAAAGGGATACATGCACTCCTATGTTTATCACAGCATTTACAATAGCCAAGATATGAAAGCCTCCCAGTGTCCATAGATGGATGAATAGGTAAAGAACAGGTAGTACATATATATATCTACCATGGAATATTACTCAGCCATAGTAAAGAATGAAATATTGCCATTTGTAACAACATGGATGGAGCTAGAGTGTGTAATGCTAGTGAAGTCAGAGAATACAAATATCATATGATTTCACTCATGTGGAATTAAGGAACAGAACAAATGAGGAAAAGGGAAAAAAGAGAAATAGAGAAAAATCAAGAAATAGACTCCTAATTGAGAACAAACTGATGGTTACCAGAGAAGAAGGAGATGGGAGTATGGGTTAAATAGGTGATGGGGATTGAAGAGTGTACTTGTCGTGACAAGCCTGGGGTGATGTATGGAAGTGTTGAATCACTATATTGTATGCCTGAAACTAATATAACACTGTATGTTAACTACTTGGAGTTAAAATAAAAACTTAAAAAAAAGTGTAATGCTTAATGGGAAAAAAAATGTTTAGTGAGATCTATGGCACAATCAACTTATGTATATTAAAATATATGCACACAAAATAACAATACACATTTTATGAAAACAAGGAACACTTGCCAGTGGATATGGGAATGGAAAGGCAATCATTATTAAAGGGAAAAGACAAATACAATGACAAATAATTCAGAACTGAGGATTATAATATAACCAACTCCATTATCTACACTATAATGTTAAAAAAAAAAAAGGAAAACAATTTCCAAGAAATATTTCTGGAGACTTGAATTTATACTTGGAGGAAACTCCTATAAAATAATATATAAACATTTTCTGGAATGAACACATTATCCCTAATGGAACTTTATATAAAATGGTGACCGCCATAACCTTTTGGCAAAGAGATACTTTTGACAGATTAGTCTTTAGCTTCTAAATCACATTACTGAAGTTCTGTCCAGTTGTACACGCTAACCTAGTGCTTTTTATCAACACTCATATTTTGCTTCTTTTGTGACACTAGGTTCAGAGTTTTATCTTTTCTTCTATTTCCTTATTTAACAATAGAGATATTTTTCCATTTCCTTTAGTCTTCATTTTACCTTTAAGTTTTGAGTTTAAGTCACTCAAAATCAATTCAGAATTATTGTGATATATATATATCACATATATATATGCACGTTGGAGATGTAAAACAACCCAGCAAAGACAACTTGTTACTGAAGCAACCGGGTTAGTTCCTCATACACCCTTTTCTTCCAACAACTAAAATCAACATAAATAAATAGATTTCAAATGCACCCAACTTCTCAAGATAAATAAATAAATAAATGCCCATTACGGACATTAGGGAAAATTTTGCAAGTGAAACTATTTAGTCCACATGTTTCTAACTTTTCTTCTTTCAGTTCTATGTTACATTTATCAGTGGAGTATTTATCCTTAAACACAAATGTGAGTCTTCAGACATTCGTGCACCTTTGAAGCCTCTTCATTGCTCAGGGAGTAAAGCCCAGAGTATATCCTTTGTTACTCCCTCGTGTAATTTATCCAATCTTTATCTCTAGTCCCAACCCCAAAACAGGTCTCAAATTAAAAATTATTAAAAAAGAAAAACTAATCACATCTTCCCTAATGATATTTACCCTATTATAATTGTGTTTCTTCTCTGATAATTGAATCTCTACAGATGTTTTAAACTGTATGTGCTACCTCTTCTTAGAGGCATTTTTCTCAGTGGAAATGCCTTATTCTTATTCTGTGTGGGTATTAGTATTTACGTAGAATGCTTTTCTGAACTAAGGTACATTTGCCTTATTTCTGGTGTTATGCATATGAATATAATTGTCTCTACTTCTTGATGACAGTCAACTCTAAAGAAGTAGAAATTATGCTTTTATAATTTGAGTAAGCCCTCTTCCCATATCTAGCTCTTAACCTGCTTTCTTGCAGATCATAAATGTTCAGTAAGTACTATTTGAATGGAAATGACAAAAGTTTAAATAATTTTATAATATTTTCATAGTAAATAGATTCTAAATTCCTACTGGTCATAATCATTAATTGAGTCATGTATCATAATTGAATTAACCAAACCTACCAATGTCTTTCGTGGTGAAGATAGCAAAGAACTTCTGGGACAATTATGAAGATATTGACCACAATAGCCATGGTTTGGGGCAAGGAAGGGACCATGTATGTATGTGTATCATCTTCACCAGAAGCAATAGCAACAACCATAGAGATGTCAGTACATCACCACCAACCACTCCTCAGCTGGCATCAGTCATAGAATGTAGTATAGATAATATTTAGCGAGAACTTGCCATAGATCAGGCACTCATATGAAATAATTGGATCATATTAAATAATTGAATCCTCTTAAACCTCCATGAGTAAGTACTATTTTTATCTCCCTGTTGTACAGGACAAAATTAAGATGCAGAAAGTTTAATTACCCAGTGTCATATAGCTAATAAGTGGCAAAGCTGAGCTGTGAACCTAGGCAATATTATCCTACTTTCTGTGCTCTTAAACTCTACACATACCGGTCTTTGTGATGTAATACTTCTTATAAGTTTGATGCCCAAGATAAAGAACCAGGACAATCACATTCTAGTGCACACTGGTGAGACTCTTTCTTTCACTAAGAATATGTGTTTTCCTGCAACCAGGCACCACTTGAAAAAAGGAAAAAAGGGAGAAGAAATGGTGACCTTTTTGAAGTAAGAGAGACAGCCCTGACTTGAAGATTTAACTTTAAAATTCTGACTATGGGATTCAAAAGAGACTGAAAAGGCAAAGAAGAAAGTCTGAAAAATGGAAAGACTGGTTTGGCAAATTTGAAGTCCTTCAGCTCCTATGCTGTACCCTATAGATGGGAATGGGGATTAACCAAGAGAGTGACATCAGTTATAGAAAACAAGTAACATTATTATTTTTGTTAGAATGGTAGAATATGAATCATATCCCTCTCTCCTTAATGAACATACCTATTATATGAAGTAACCTATGAGAACAGTAAAATCACACATGCATTTTATCTGGGTATGATTCTTACTCCACAAATTTCACTGAACAGAAAATATCAAATTTCTTTTTTAATTTGAATCAAATCTACTTGACTCCAAGCCTTAAACTTCCTATGATTCCAGTGGAAGGGAAGCTTGGAGTCAAGTTGATTTCATGATCCATTACCCATGCAGACAGTCCTTAATCCTCCCTTTAAACTGTCTTTTCACTTTTTCACTTCTTTTATCCCCAAGCCCTGAATAAAAAGGGCAGTTTCCCCTCTTTCTTCTCTTCTTAGGATGCTTTTACACACACACACACACACACACACACACACACACACACTTTTTTTTTTTTTTTTTTTTTTTTGGCCAGAGATGATAGCTTGATCACTTACTGGCCAGGTTAGTCTATTGCTGGTATTTCAAAGTGATGAAAAACTTTAATTGCCTAGATAAAAATATGGATACTCCTGAAAAATTAACAGATCTGGCAAAACTAGGTCTGCAGTTCCTCCTGAGAACACTAGCTGGGGCAGTGTACTACTGCTCCCTTTAGATGAGGCTTGCAGGCTTCAGGTTTCCTCATCAGGACAACTAACATCTCCCAGGACATTAACCTGCTGGTCCTTGCCAGTTATCATATTTACACTGTTGTCTTCCTAGTATAAGAGAAATATCTCCCTACAGCTATGTCACTGTTGACCATGAAGGCCTTAAGTTTCCCCCTGGTTTAACTAAATTTCGTATAGGCTTCTTCCTGGTAATAGGTCTCTGACCTCCTTTTTTTTTGAGCTTACTTATTTAGAAAACTTGGTCCTCTGAATTTTTTCTCTGCCCCTCTGAGATGTAAGTCTTCTCCCAAGTTCTTGCCCATTTTTGTAACCTTGGAAGGTCTTTCTCAAAGACCTGGGGGCTATTCCTTTCAAATGTAATAATCAAAAGAATTAGTACCCCTGTATCCCAATCTCTCTGGGATGGTAGGAACCCAACACAGATGGCCTAACCGCATAGACCAGCCTTCCCCAATGTTCCCCTATATTTTTCATTAGCTTGCTCCAGCATTTAAGAATCCTCCTACTTTCTGTTTCAGCAAAGTTGACTTCAGTGTCTTTTTCCTGTGGCCACAGTCTTCACCTCTATTGTTATAATCTTGAATAAAGTTTTCCTTTCCTGTTTAATTCCGGTGCAATTTTTCATTGACACTATCAAAAGAGAAGAAAAGTGGACCAAAATTCTAAATATTTTTTTTTTAGAAAATGGAAAAATGTATTCCTTAGTGTAAAAACATTCCTTCATAGATAAATATGCAATTAAATTGAGCCTACGTGGGAAAAATTAAACCCAGTCCAACTTTGTTCACTTAGGTGCCAGCCTGGCTCTGTTGGTATTTGAGAGTGTGACCCCTGGTTTGGACTTTTAAAAAAGCCAGGAAGAGAGGTTATTTTCAAGCACCTTCTGCTTTAGGCCCTGAGAAGCCCCTGAGGCAAAGAAATACAAGGACCTAGTCAGAACGGATGGAAAAATGTAGAGCACAAAACACTGTGAACTCATTCTTTCTGATTTTTCCTTAGCAGAGAAACCAAAACACAAATGAATTTTCCAATAAATTATCCTACCCCACAGTGTTAGTGAAGCACAGTGTTTTCTGCTCATCTTCCCTGTGTTTGTGTCTGTTTGTGAATAATTTACCAAGAGGGATTCATTAGTAGTTTTCTTTCTGTTTTGTAGTTTTTAATAAACACAGGGCACTGTGATTTTTATTTTGATCTGTTGGATTTAAATTACAATATGAATGCTTTAGCACGTGAAAATCAATTTGAAATACATTTAAATGTAGTGAGATTCTTGGATGAAAGGGACTAGACAAACACTGACTCTTTCCAAGACCAGTAGGTGCTTGAATATCTTCTGTGATTTTTAAAATGCCTCCTGTCCTCATTGTTAATCTCGCTGGAATTCTGCATGCTATTCTCCCCTAATCTGTTTTGTAGTGTCATCTTAATTTACATTTGCTATTGCTAAAGGTGTTCTCTAGGAAGGAATGATAAATCACACGTATATTCTTTAATTTATCATTCTCATTATTCAACACGAGTTTACTCACTCAATTTCCGACATATGGAATTTGTTCTAAGGCTTCTAATTCAAAACTGGCCAAATAGGCCACCGCATAATAACTTTATCATTTCTATGAAACACATATGAGTTATCACAGGCACATGTGTGGTCCTTGTTTCTCCAAAAGGAAAAGTCTTATTTGGTCTGTGTTAACCTTATTTATAGAAGAGCTTCTTGGGAGGTGATGACACAACAGATAATTTCTTCTTCATCATTGAGGGATTTTTTTGAAACCTAAGCATCCTTGCACACACTACGATTCTTAAAGATGCATGCTTAAATGGCAGTGCACCTTGGTTCTGGGAGACTTGCAAAGATCAGGCAAGCCGCATCTTATCTAACTTCATCTTCTCATTATTAATAGGTGCTTGAGCATTGTAACTCATTCATTAGGCACATAAACTTGAATTCAGGTAGATATAAAATGTGCTGCATAGGAGAATTCAGCTTTAAATTGAGATCCCTTTACTTTTTATTGTACAGAATTTAAAACCAAGAAGTAAATGCACCTCAC
This sequence comes from Lynx rufus, assembly GCF_022079265.1. NCBI lineage: Eukaryota > Metazoa > Chordata > Mammalia > Carnivora > Felidae > Lynx > Lynx rufus. Next base: position 31,197,554 of record NW_025814823.1, on the reverse strand, counting down.
CAGAGCCACGTTGCTCTAATCAACTGAAGATAAATGCATTTGCCAATGTAAATGTTAATATCTGCTGCTTTTTCTTTAATGCTTAATCTTGAGTAGCATACTAGACATAATTCTGTATTGTTGCATAGGGTGTATTATGGAGAGTTTAGTACATCTAAGTTTCCTTTATTGTTTACCTTAAACTCTAATTAAAGACAACTAATAAAATTGTTTTCAGCACTTTTAAGCTTTAAGTACAGTGGATAATAAATAATCTTTTCTAAATTCCGTTAATTTAGTCATTCAACATTTCTACCTATTGTATGACTATTTAAATATATAAAGCATTAATTAATTTTATATTATTTAAAGTATAAAACCATTTCAAGAAGGACTATTCATAGATAGTCCATCTATAAATACTACAAAATATTACATAAAACATTATTTTAATAGGGCATGAATATTAATATCTGCTAAACTATTTTTTTAAAGTTTATTTACTTTTGAGAGGCAGAGAGACAGGAGGAGAGGGGGCAGACAGAGAGGGACACACAGAATCTGAAGCAAGTTCCAGGCTCTGATTTGTCAGCACAGAGCCCAACACGGGACTTGAACTCATCAACCATGAGATCATGACCTGAGCTGAAGTTGGACGCTTAACTGACTAAGCCATCCAGGAACCCCTGGTAAGCTATCTATTTTGACGTTCTTTGGAACAAAGTTATTTGCATCAAAATTCAAATGAAAACAAGGAAGACTTCTTAGTCCTTAAGAATTCAAGGCTTCTCAAATAAGAAATATAAGAAAGAGATATAAAGATTGAGAAGGTATAGGAGAAGAGGATTTTTTTCTGATAACTTTTAATTCAGTGGTCTCCAACTATGAGAAGGGAATGTTACCAAATCCCATGTTCAGATGCCCATTGGTCAAAAGGCCAATACTCAAGAGATGGCTGTTGGTTGGCAAGGAATATGAGCTTTATTCAGGAGGCCAGCCAGCTGGGGAGAAGGCAGACTCTTGTCCAAAAGCCAACTCTGTGTTTCTGCCTAGCCAAGAGGGTTTTAAAGGGACAGAGTGTCATTGATCAGTGAGGAGGTGCAGTAGCCTGAAACGCTTCCTGATTCCATGTAGATTTAGTGGTGCTTATTTTCAGAGGTGTTTGATGTTTGTACAAGAGGTCTGATTCCTGTTCAGTGATGTATGAGGGCTTTCTGTTCTCCTAGAAAGGAATGTAAGATTTATAGATACACGATGAGGGTCAGGAAGTCAATCACATGAACTTAAGAACACATATGAAAGATCACCATGTTAGTTACATAGGTCAAGGTGGCCTTAATTCCCCGCTGTTAATTTTATTCCATATCTATGGTATTGAGGGAGAAGACTCACCTTCTGTAGCTTCTTCAGGCTGATAAAGGGTATATTCAGGACCTTGGGATGGAATATCTTAATGTGGATTTGAAGCATTAATTTATGACTGCTGATGTGGCTTGCTTGAAGTTTTTTATACACACAATGTAGTGAGCTTAAGTCTTAGGTATACACATAGTACCGCTAACATCAGGGTGAGTCCTAATTTTAGAATGCCTTGTAATGTGGACTTAAATCCTGATGGTATCTAGGAGAAGAGGTTTGTGAACCAATCATATCCTCCCTGGAACAGAGCAGGTAGAAATATAGGGTTTGCTGTAACTAAGTGGCTTGCTGTCTGATTTTATCAATACCGGTTTCTACCTCTGAGGAGGTATTGATATATGTGCAGCAAGACAAATTAACAACAACACAAACCCCTCTTGCTCAGTTAGGAGCCATACAGTTATCCAGGACAACTTTAGCAAGGGATTTTACTGATTTCTGTGAGTTAGCCAAATATTTGGCAGTTGTATTATCCCCAGTGGTGGAGAGTTTGAGACAGATTGCAAAACACATGTTATTGGGCGGCAGCTCCCCCACCACAGCAATATATAATGAAAGAAATATTCATCCCCATCAGGGATATTGCCTGGAAGATCACAAGTCGGTCTGGGAAATAATTTTAGGGAGGTGGCTCAATGTTTGGTTTTGTTAGCAGGATGAAGGGAGAAGGGGATCACCAGGGTGGCCAGATGACACCGTTTGGGGTTAAAAAACTTTGTAATATGGTCTGTGGCCATGACTAATTTGCAAATAAAGACAAACCCAAATAGAGCACAAAGACAAAATGTGGAGACCTCCTCAGGTCTTAGAATCAGCTCAGTAATAGAGCAGCTAATTCCATCCAATTCCTGCCCACCTGAACTTGGCTATGGATATTGTCCATAGCCAGAAAGAAAACAGACTATTGTTTACACGTAGGGAGTTGCTCCCTTTTGGGAGGTGGTTTCACATGATATCTAATTGAGGAATATATGCCTGCTCTGTCCTTTGAAGATTATCTCTTTTAGTTCAGTAATTGGAGGGATCATAACACACTGGGTACCTCATGATCATTTTGGAAGAATCTAACTATTCTAAGCCTATACATTAGTATTTGGGCCTTTGTAATTGGAAATCAGTTGCCTTCAGGTGTTATAAATAGGGTGGGCCAAGAGGTCTCCATGGTCCAGCATCCACTGAGCTTTTGGATGACCTATCCAGCAATCAGTAGAACATGTACTATAGCCAAATTCGGAGTTACCTATACGAGTGCATTGTCTTTTCAACCTAGGGAGAGAGAAGACATCATTAATACGGACCACAGAACGAACATAGTTGTCATAGGTTTCCTTTCCTAAAGAGGTCTTTTAAATCTTGAATAGGATGGCTTTCTCAGCAGGGACTTTCAGTGGCTTCTTTGTCATCAGTAGCTAGAACCCTCCTCATTCTGGTATAGTGTATCCGTGGCTGATACCTGAAAATTTTAGAGAGGTATGATGGTTAGTCAAACATCATAACACCCCATCCATTTCTCAGCCAACTTTTGATCAGGCTCTTGATTTTTACAGGTCTTTTATAATAGTACTCTGTCTCCAGGCCTAAAAGGATGAAGTGGCTCATCTGAAGCATACATAGACCTGGAGAGGACAAACTTGTGCAAACAGTTAATACCTGACTCAAATGTTGTACATACTGTTTAATCTTACTTTCATTTTCTAAGTCTAAGGGTGCTGTCCCTAGAGCCTAGGTTTAAAAGGGTCTCTCAAATACAATCTCAAAGGGCTTAATTTTAGCCCACTTTTGGGGGCAATCCTAATGCAGAGAAGGGAAATAGGTACAATCTTATCCCATTTCAGGTTAGTTTCTTGACAGCTTTTAGTCAAAGTCTTTTTCAACGTATGATTCATCTTTCCCCCATTTTTCCTGTTGATTGAGGTCTCCATGAAGGATGCAATTTCTGGATGATCTGTGAAGCAGCATTTACTTTATATACCACCTCACATAGAAAGGCAGGCCCATTATCACTCTGAATAGTGCTGGATAAATCAAATCTAGGAATAATTTCCTTTAGCAAGAGTGTTACAATATCTGGACTTTTTTCTGTTTAGGTGGGAAACACTTAAAACCATCCCAAAAAGATACCTACATATACTAGTAAATATTTACAATTCCAAGTAGTCCTAGGAATGTGGGTAAAGCCTATCTGCTAATCCTCAAAAGGACATTCCAATTTATATTGTATCCCTTGACCTGGTAAGTGTCTCTCATTGTTTGGATTATTCTTTGCACGTACAGTACATCTCTGGGTGCCTGTGTGGGCCATTTTCTATAGATAAGTCTCCTTCAAATGAGGCCTAATAAACTCCATTAAAGCATCCTTCCCATAGTGTGATCCTTCAGGCAGATGCTTTAAGACTAGATTCACTATCAGGGCATAGGTAATACTATCTATTCAGGTAATAGTATTATCCAATGGGAGTTCATTTTCCATGAAGCAGTGGGGTCTGTTTGAGTAAAGCCCCATTTTTGTGTGTGTTCTCTCTTCATCTTATTGCCTGTACTGGGGTTTAAAGGCAGAGAGATCCACTCAAGGATCTCTCGAGTGTGAGTTTTTGGCCACTATTTTGGCTGTTGCATCTGCTAACCAGTTACCTCTTGATATTTGAGAATTCCCCTTCTAGTACCCTGGGTAATGCATAATCACTACATCCGCAGGAAGATAGATAGCTTCTAATAATCACAGGATTTCTTGGGAATAGTTAATGTCATTGTTGGGGAAGATCAATAAACCCCTCTCTTTCCAAATTGTCTGGTGTGCATGAGTTATCACAAAAGCATATTTTGAGTCGGTATAAATATTTACCTTTTCCACTTGTGATAACTCCAGGGCCCATGTTAGAACAATCAGTTCTGTCTTTTGTGAGGAGGTAGTTGGGGGGGAAAGCATGTGCTTTTATTATCTGAACCAGTGTGACCACTACATATCCAGATCATTGCTTGCCATTGTCCATGACACTATTACCATCTGTAAATAACTCATAATCTGGTGCCGGCAGTGGTTGATGGAGGAGGTCTGACTGGCTAGAATATACTGCATCAATGATCTTAACACATTCATTCTTACTTGAGGTGGTGTTCAAGTTATCATGTGGCAAAGTTGCTGGATTCAATGCTGTTGTTGCTATAAAGTCACATTTGGATTGTCTAACAATATAGCTTGCTATCCACTCATTCTTGTAGCTATTAGCCAATATCCTGTTTCTGTTCTAAAAGGGTTACTATTTGATAAGGCACATACACCATTATCTCTTGCCCAAGTGTTAACACTTCATCTTGTTAACATAACATCTTGTAGTATGTCACAAATAGCTGCAACAGCCCTCCAACAGGGGAGCTATCCTTTGGCTGTGGGTTCTAATTGCTCAGAGAAATAGGCCACTGACTGTGGACTATCCTCAAGAATGTGTATGAGGACCCCCAATCTGTGACCTTGCCTTTCATGTATGTATAGCTTAAAGGGCTTTTTAGGGTTTGGTAATCCTAGAACTGGGGCATTTGCCAATTTTTCCTTTATTGTCTCAAATGCCAATTGATATTCCATAGTCCAATTCAAGGCTCCGAATCCAATTCTCTTAGAGCTTCACATAAAGCTTGACTATCAAACCATAATTTGAAATTCAGATCTGACAGAAACCAGTGATTCCCCCAAACTCATAGAGTTGTCACTGATTTCTGGGGGTTTGTAGAGCTAAAACTGTTTCTTCCCCCCACCCCCCACCCCATCAGTGAGGATACATTGTCCCTGACACAGCTGAAAGCCAAGATAAACAATCTCTTATTTACAAATTTGGGCCTTGTATGCTGGCATTTTATATTTGCAGTCTGCCAAATGATTTAAAACCAGAATAGTATTGTCTAGACAAACTTCATAAGTGGGGGTATCAATTAACAAATGATATACACATAATAAAATCCCATCAGCTAATTTTATCATCCTCAAATCCTTTGCTAAGATTTCACCAAAAATAGTGGGGCAGGGGTGATTTTTAAATCCTTATGGTCCTGAGAAACTTAACAGGAACCCATGGGGGAGGGGAAGGAAAAAAAAAAAAAAAAAAAGGACGTTAGAGTGGGAGAGAGCCAAAGCATAAGAGACTGTTAAAAACTGAGAACAAACTGAGGGTTGATGGGGGGTGGGAGGGAGGGGCGGGTGGGTGATGGGTATTGAGGAGGGCACCTTTTGGGATGAGCACTGGGTGTTGTATGGAAACCAATTTGTCAATAAACTTCATATAAAAAAAAAAAAAAATAAATAAATAAATAAATAAATCCTTATGGTGACACCATCCAATAGTTTCAGGAGGTGGTTCTGATTTCTAAGGGTCCTGGCATTCAAAAGCAAACAACAATTGGGCCTTCTCTGTCGGAATTCAGAAATAGGCTTCCTTTAGATCTAGTACAATCAACCATTCATAATCACCAACTATTACAGTTAGTGTGTATGGATTGGACAAAGTCAGGTATGTCTTGTATGGCTTAATTAATGGCCCATAAATCTTGTACAAAATGGTACTCATGAGTATTTTTTTTTGGAAGAATAGTTGTATTTATCGTATGGCCTTCAAGCTCAAATTAAGCCATATTTCAAGAACTTCTGCAAGTTGGCCTGTATATCTTCTAGAACTTCCTTTTTTTAAAGGGTACTGCCTTTTCCTAGGGATGGTAAATCTTCTCTTTCAAGTCTGTTCATACAGGTGTCACATCTTTTGCCCTCCCTACCACTCTATCTGCCCAAATCACTTTACTTACTTGTTTATTGATTTCAGGAGGGAATGGGTCTGCTTCTGGTGTCTTAACCTGAGTTAGAACAGCTTGTAATGGGAGCACTTTACCCGGAGGTACCTTTATTTGTAGGTGCTTGTTTCTTTGGAGAGAGTTACCTGAGCGTTTAGTTTACAAAGCAAGAATTGCCCAGTAAGATCAGACATTCTGGCATATAAGGAAAATGATGTCTTAAAGAAAAATCACCAAACTTGCATTCTAGCCATTGTAGGAAAGGTCTTTGTTGTTCTTGACCTGAGACCCTCAACTACAGAGACTGCCTTCTGGGTGTTTTGTATCAATTTAGTATTCAAGATGCTGTACATGGCCCCTGTATCCACTAAAAAGTCCATCAGCTGATTCCTCAGTGGAAATTGTACCCAGGGCTCCTGTGGGGAAATGGTAACTGAATCAGCAAGATGGTAGGGAGCCTCTTCCTTTGGCATCTTCCTCTCCTTCCATCATCATTTATTTATACCTTGTCCCTCCTCCCTGCCTTTGTTTTCCTTTCAATTTCAGGCAATCCCCTTTCTGTGCCCTCCCTTTTTGCAGTAGTGGCACTGATTCTCACCAATAGCTCCTTTCTTACTTCCTAGAGGTCACTTACTTTTCTTTTTCCCATCCCTGCCTTCCACACTTTCCATTGACTGTGGCCTGGTGAGCCCTTTTACTTCTCATGCAATAAATACTTCATAGGCTATATCAACTAGCTGTGATGGTTCCATTCCTACTACCTTTTTCTCCTTTTGGAGCTTTCTCCTTATATCAGGCATGCTGTGCCCTATGAATGTCATGTTTACCATGTGGATATTTTCTGGGGCCTCTGATGATATATCTGTACATTTCTGATAAATTAGGTAAATCTTTTCTAACCAAGCCAGACTTTCTGTTGCATCTCTCAATTCTTGAATCTTACTGAAACTGCACTGCTTGGGAGACCTTTACTTAAACCTGCCAAGATGTACTGCTGATAATGCTCAGGTCCAGGCAAACCCCCTTGGTTTGGGTCCCAATTGGGCTCAACCAATGTGAAGGCAGGTGCGGGGTCTGGGCTGGATCCTCATGATGGGGGTGCTGGGCTTCCTCATTTCATTGACTAATACTAGCCATCTTTCATCTTTCATCTTTCATCTGAAGTTAATATGGTATTCACTGAAGCTTGGATATCTGCCCAAGCTGACCTGATGAGCTGCAAAAGTGCTCAAAAAGAGTTCTACCATTTTTTGGGGGGGGTCTCACTATAAGGGGGGATTGGCATTTTTATAACTCATGAAGTCTGAAGTTGTAAAAGGAATATATGTCCAATAACGTCTGAGAGGCTGTCCTTGAGCACCAATGCCCTCGACTGGGTATTGCCTTAAGGATATTGCCCACTACCCATAGTGGGGTGCTTCCTGTTCAAATTGGGTGCCCTGCCAGGTCTTAAAGGAAGAGACTGTTCCAGGATTCCTTTGTTCCACCCCTTAGAATGGTGAGGAGGAGAAGGTGGAGGTAAGAGCTCCTGCAGAGGGAGCAGTGGGGTTAGATTTGCCACATATTCTTCCTATCCCTTCTATTTTTCATTTCTATATTCCTATATTCTATATAGCATCATCAGGAAAAGATTTTGGTTTTTCCCCTTGTCTCTGCACCATTGATTCACTTTTTTTCATGGGCAGCATCTTTACTATGTAAAGACAAGCAGCCTGAACATAGGGTATCTAATTTTCCTTTCTTGCTCTTTGACAAAATATCCCTAGTTGTAAAATGGTGTAATGGTTTAAAGATCCATTTAGGGGCCATCTCTCATCTGCTTCTAGAAAGTACATTGGTCAGGCAGTATTAAAATAGAAAATCAGCTTATGCTTAGTCGTAGATTCCTGACTATACTCCTTCCTTTTATTCAAAATTTGGCTCAATGTCGGCGGGATAGAGATAGAACCCATTACACCAAAGATGATACACACACACACACACACACACACACACACACACCAAAGACATAGCTGCCCCAAATCCCAAAGGAATTGACCAATTGAATATTATTCAAATTCTTAGTTTCTCCCAACTGTTGTGCCACTTCCAGAATGGGAAAGCACAGACAATGAAAACAAAAGTTCTTAGCTCTTCACAAAAGAGAAACTATGTTGATGTGCACCTTCAACAAACCTACCCAGTCCAAAAGCTTGTTAGCTTGCCCCAGATGCTCTTTCCCTTTCCATTCAAGTCAAAGAGCAAGTGTTAGGAATCAACACGGAATTTCCCCAAGACAAAAGAAGCCTCTGCAGTTGCAGGGACAGATTCTTCAGATTCTCTCCCTGAAACCAACTAAACCTGAGCAGCTAAACCCCTCCAGTAATCCAAGTTACTAGCTCAGGAAATGAACAAGTAAGCCCTGGAGTGCTGCCCTAGACAACTGCGCTGCTTTGGAGTTCCCAGGGGGAACTGGATGCCACAGGAGCATTGGCTCCTAGTTGGCTTCCCAAAAGTTGTTACCAAATCCCAAGTTCGGCTGCCCATTGCTCAAAAGGCCATTTGTCAGGGGATGACTGTTGATTGGAAAGGAGTATGAGCTTTATTCAGCAGCCTGGGCCACCTGGGGAGAAGGCAGATTCTTGTCCAAAAGCCAACTCTGTGCTTTCTGCCTAGCCAAGAGGTTTTTAAAGGGACAGGGGGTCATTGATCAGTGAGGGGGTGCAGTGGCCTGAAACATTTCCTGATTCAATGTAGATTTAATGGTGCCTATTTACAGCTTTAAGTACTTGAAAGGTTTGTGCAAGAGTTCTGATTCCTGTTCTGTGATGTGCAAGGGTTCTCTATTCTCCTCCTAGAAAGGAATGTAAGATTTATGGGTACACAATGAGCGTTAGGAAATCAATCACATGAACTTCAGAACACCTATTAAAGATGACCATGCTAGTTTTGAAGATCAAAGCAGCCTCAGGCAATTCAAAACATTTATTAAAAAACTATTGCTAATTTTTACCATATGCTCATAATTAAATACAATTTGGTAATGTAATTTTATATTGATTAAACAAATGAATTTTGATGTATAAAGACATTTGATAACCATGTATTATTCATATTATATTTGTTCCTCATTTTCTTTTCTGTTGCCCCAGTTACCCTTCCAAAAATGGCACAAAGGCATGAGCAGGGACTAAAAACAATTAACAACAACAATCACTTTCATACTTTCATTTTCACATTGATTTCAAATAATCACAGATGGCAAGTTATCAAAAAACAAATCTAATCAAATAAAATCTTCAACCCATCAAGACTAAAATAACAAATGACTAAAAGATCACAGGAAATATATATATTTTACTAAGATGCAGGGATTTTTGTGTTTGTTTTATTTTTGTCTTTTGAGAAAGAGAGAGAGACCACACATGCTAGTGGAGGAAAGGGGGAGAGGGAGAGGGAGAGAGAAAGAGAGAGAGAGAGAATTTTAAGCAGACTCCATGCCTAGTGTGGAGTGGATCCAAGGCTGGATCTCATGACCCTGAGATCATGACCTGAGCCAAAATCAAGAGTCAGACACTCAACTAAGTCACCCAGACAACCCTAAGATGGAATGGTGTTTTTATGTCAGAATGATCAAATAAAATCAAGTGTGCAAGCAGAAATACAACTAAGTAGAAAACATGTCATTGTAGGATAAAGACTGGTTGTTACAGTAAAGCTTTCATAATTTCAGTTTTTTAATATCCCCTTATAAAAATACTATGATTTTGTACAGTCACAGGAATAAAGCTGCACCTTTGTTTATAATTAATGTAACTGTCCTTCTGCTTCTTCCTGCTTCATACATTTACCCATATTCAAAGCATTCTGAAAGCTTGGGAGCTTTTAATTCTTTCTTTGCATTGATTTCTAGTTTGAGTTTAATCAAAGAGATAATCCTTTAAGAGTAAGTATGAGACCTTTTGAGGTAAAGAAATGCTCTTCTTGTAACTCTTGAATATTTATGCAAACTAGCTTTTTAAGGCACTAGTCAAAGCACCAGACACATTGAGAAATATTTGGATGTAGGATGTTAAACCATGAACAATATGGTTCAACATTTTGATCTTAGTTCTCTTGTGATGTCATTACTTCTTAGTTTAAGATTTTAATTATATTCACACTGTAATTTTTTCCAAATACTCTTAGATACACAAAAATCTAATGAGATATACTTGAATATATGGTAGTTTTAAATAAGTATGTGTCAAAATATTTGGTTATGTTAACTATATTAATGAAATCTCCTGAATTAAACCTAAGAAGTAGGTTTCAGACTCTCTGTGCACAGAGATGAGAATTTGTTACAATTTTCTGTTGGTAAGTCAATTATAATTAGTTATATGTTAAGTTGGACCAGTACATCATCACCCTCAATAATAACCACGTGTTAGACTCTATATCAGTAAATATTTTCCAAATTGAATTTCTCATCCTTATGTAATTCTCCCTGCTCAACAGTGAGTTTGAGACTTTTTGGTATTCCTTTCCTTTTTATTCCTGTTTAAAAAGTACAAAGACTTCACTTATATAATTGCTTTTACTATGTATTAAGATATATTCAACTTATGTCTTGGGAAAATAAATTAGTTTTTATACATTTTGAAATAATTATATCAGTGCAAGTTATAAGAAACAAATTATAGACACAACAAAGAAATAATTATTTAAAAATATCATCAGAGAACAAATTCTGGCTCCACGATAAGACCCAGATAATTGGGTTCAATTTATTGTCTTCACCCTTGGTATTTGAAGCCATAAGATGTTCATTCTTAAAAAAACACAAAGTTCAAATGATTTTAAAAGGTCCACATTTGAATGAAGTTTAAGATTGTTAGACTGATATCTGTGATGTCTGTGTGCATTGATGGCAAAACCACAGCCAACATTCTTAGTGAAAAGCAGCAACATGTCCTCAAGTTTATATTCTCCATCGTGTTCCCAATGGCCAGTAAAATACATTTTACCTCTAGAGATGTCCCCAAATCTTCCTTATTACTTATTATTTAAAACACTAATAAACATTTTTAAGTTTTGGTTTGTTTTCCTTAATTTTCATAGGTCTAAAATAAACAACTGCTATGCTACCTTGTTAGGAAGTGTTTTTACACCTGACTTGGAGAAAGTCATTTGTCCCAGGTACTCTGACATTCTGATTCCTGGGGCAAACTTTAATAGACATTTCAAGCAAGGTTTGATTATAAAAGAATCTACAAGCCATTAGTTGTAGCTATATTAAACCTGTGGCAATCAATCCCAATGCCTGGGTCAACCAAATGAGGTAGAAGGAGCGAATTGCCTGAAACTATGGGTTATTGGAAATCTCACTGATAGGAAACATCCAGAAAATGAATGCTCATCTTCTCAGTATTTACTAGGAGGAGAATCTCTCACCCTAATTTATTTTGCTCTGGCTTTGTAAAAGTGAATAAGCTGATATTCTCTGATATGTATGAAATTGCTTCAGAGGAAGTGACTGAAAAGTGTCAGCCAGTGTGTGATTTCTAAAAGTTAGGCTACTAAAATTATTTAGCTGATGTGGTTTGTAGCATTCTAAATTAAAAACCTGTTTTGGTCCTATTCTATTTTGTATCTTTTGCATATATATATTAATATATATATGTTAATATATATGATATATATATTAATATATATGTTAATATATATGATATATATTAATATGTATATGTATATTATATATGTATATAATATATATTAATATAGTCTAATTTGTATCTTTTGGATGCATATATTAAATTTTTCTTTAAATGTTTATTTTTGAGAGAGAGAGTATGTGCGCAAGCAGGGGAGGGGCAGAGACACGGACTCTGATGCTCCAGGTTCTGAGCTGTCAGCACAGAGCCCAACAGGTGGCTTGAACTCATGAACTGTGAGATCATGATGTGAGCTGAGGTCGTATGCTTACCGATTGAGCTACCCAGGTGCCCCATCTTTTGCCAATATTTTAAATTCATTAAGCCCAATCTTTAAGATCTTCTATTTTTTTCATGCAGTAGAATAGACTTTGCTTGCTGCTGTTTATCCCAGTGAAACCAATCCCCACAGTGTGTCCGCCATTGGAGTAAGAGCCACCTGTCAGGGCAGGACAAGCTAGTTCACAGCTGTGATCACTGTGTCCTGCCTCCCCAGAACTGAAGGCAGTGGCCTCTCTCTCACCAGTCCCCATCCCAGCCACTCTCTAGAAGACATATATTTCATAATTCTCATAATGCAAAAGATAAAACCTATTTTTGTCTTAGTTTTATATTTACAATTATATAATTTGATAGATACATGTTTGTGCAATTTTCAACAATATACAACCAAATGTACATATATATAATTAGTAAATTAGTTCACTTTTCAATAGACATGAACACTTTTGAGTCCCTTTATGATGTCTGACACTTTGGATAATTAATCACAAGATTGACAGTTCTGCATTTCCATGTGTCACTTGTTAGCTGTCACAATTATCAAAGCAGTTACTATGAATCGCCTTCATAAGAGCAGTTGGCATGGCATTCAGAGAGACCACTCTGTAATAATGATAATAACTATTCCACTGGTGTCCTGGCTGGAGAACAGATGGCATATCAAAAAGGGGCGTTTGAGGAGAGTTTAATAAAGGGACTATTTGCAAAGGTGTGAGGGGTTTGAAGGAAGTCAACAAGTAATGATGTGACACTCTGGAGATTATCATAGCAGGAAAGGCACTATTACCCTAGGTCTGAATGGGTTAGGTGAAGGAGGGTTTATTTAGCAGAACCCAGCAGGAGTGGAAACCATGGGGTGGGAGAGGGGCATCTACAGGGACATCCTGGTCCTCCTTTGGTACAGAAAGGTGGTCCCCACCAATCTCATAGGAAGAGACCTGAGGAATGAAATTGTATGCCAATTTTTTCTCTCACTTTCCCTTCTCCTGTGGATAACTTTCATTGTCTGAATCCAAAATATACCAGAAAACAAGAGTAATTCAACAGAGTGTCAATAGAGTATCAATGAAGTGCAGGGTAGAGAAGCAAGGTTGGATCTGCAAGGAAGATGAGAATACTCAGTAAACATTTAGTTAGCACCTGCATGCTTTATTTTATTTAAATATTATAACAACTCTTCATCATGTTACTAGTTGAAAATTTGAATCTCAGCTTTCTGAGAACGCATAGCTAATCATTGGTAAAGCTGGGGTTAAGGCTCCTATTTATCTAATTCTAACTTATACTGTTTTTATTATGCTGTGCCCTTCATAAACAACCATGTACCTTACAAAATCCCAAATACTTCCTTTATAAACAAGTACATTTATAGCCTAAAGACCTGGGGCGCCTGGGTGGTGCAGTCGGTTAAGCGTCCGACTTCAGCCAGGTCACGATCTCGCGGTCTGTGAGTTCGAGCCCCGCGTCGGGCTCTGGGCTGATGGCTCAGAGCCTGGAGCCTGTTTCCGATTCTGTGTCTCCCTCTCTCTCTGCCCCTCCCCCGTTCATGCTCTGTCTCTCTCTGTCCCAAAAATAAATAAACGTTGAAAAAAAATTAAAAAAAAAAGACCTTAGCAATGATGATTTCACCTTAAGAACACAGGAAACTTGCAACCACTGACCATAGCAGGTCCCTATCCCCACTCCCTTTACACACCCCATACTTGTAATTTACAAAAAATGTCAAGTTTTAATCCCTACTTAAAAAAAAATCTCAGGGGTGCCTGGATGGTGCAGCCAGTTAAACGTGTGACTCTTGAGTTTGATTCAGGTCATGATCTCAAGGTTTGTGAGTTTGAGCCCTGTGACAGGCTCTGTGCTGACAGCGTGGAGCCTGCTTGGGATTCTCTCTCCCTTTCTCTCTGCCCCTCCCACACTCATGCTCTCTCTTTCTCTCTCAAAAATAAATAAACTTAAAATATATACATATAAAAACTCTCAGCTAAGAGCTACACTGTGTATTTCAAGATTTGAGTTTACTTTGCTTGTCCTGCTTCATTGTTTTTAAAAAAAATCTGTAGTATTACCTGCACTGGTCCTGTTTTCTTAGCCTCTGGGTCTTAATTTTCTGTTACTCCCTTTTCATACATCACCTTGGCATTTAACACCAGGTGCAGTTTAACCCATGAGACACAACTGTGTCTTTGAGACCAAAGCAAGAGCACCCCTTTTCACTGCTGAAATTTCTGTATTAGGAAAGAAGCAAAGAAAAATAATTAAAAAAAAATTTTTTTTTTCAACGTTTATTTTTGGGACAGAGAGAGACAGAGCATGAACGGGGGAGGGGCAGAGAGAGAGGGAGACACAGAATCGGAAACAGGCTCCAGGCTCTGAGCCATCAGCCCAGAGCCCGACGCGGGGCTCGAACTCACAGACCGCGAGATCGTGACCTGGCTGAAGTCGGACGCTTAACCGACTGCGCCACCCAGGCGCCCCCCCAAAAAAATAATTTAAAACAATATATAAAGGACAAGCCATGAAGCTAGCTCAATTAAATGAGAGAATTAGCATTCCAATATTATCTACTTATTTGTTCCATAGAAAGAATATGGAACTGAAGTCAAGAAAACTATCCTCAAACTAAATATGCTACTAATTACTACTTCCTTTTATTTCATGATTCTCACTGCCTTTGATCAGGGCTTTATTCAAAACTAGCTGTTCAAAATGATTGACATTTATGGAATAAACAAATTTAAGTTTATTCAGTGGCTACTTTTCTTCTGTGGTGGGTTTCTTTTCTGTAGGCTTCTTCTCAGTGGCTGGTTTCTCGGTAGCTGTAGCCTTTTCCCCACCAAAGGTTTCTTCTGCTTTTTAACACCAACAGCCTTATTCACCAAACAGTAATTACTACTTGCTATGGACTGTGCAATCATGTGACCTCAATAGACCTTGATTTCCACTGATGCTGAATTGCTGAAGGAATGTTCTAGATCCTCAGAGGGATCTATTAGTATAAAAGAGGGTTAGAGATGTAAAAGTCAATAAAATTATAAGGAAGAGTTCTTAAGAATTATTGATCATATTCATTATTGCCCATTTTCCTTTTGGACTATTTATTTTTCTGTTGGCATAATACTTGTTTTACTTTTTTCAAAAGACATTTACCTGTGGAGTATTGGGTGTTAGAGAGAGAGAGAGAGAGAGAGAAAGATGTAGAGAGATGAGAGAGAAATTATGGGGAGGTGGTGAGGGAAAGAGGGGAGGGAGAGGAGAGTTATTTCTAGGTTCCAGCACATAACACAAATTTATGACCTAATTTATTTATTATTGAAAATGTATTATTAAATTGAATGAGCAGAGCACATACATTGCTATTGCTGGAGGCAACCATAAGTCATATTCTGACAGGTTACATGTATTTAATGCAACTATTTATTTTTTATACATGAGAAATGAATAATTTCTTTAGTAATTGCCAAATTATACACTTCCTGAAATGCATGGAATCTTCTTAGGGAAATACATTTACCAAAATGTCATGTGAATTTATGCATATTTCAAGGCAGATTCAGAGAAAATATGTATAACAGCTTCCTAACTTCCTTTCCAAAGGGTGACATGAAAGGATAGCTTCCATTTTATTATATTACTTTTGTACAGGTTTAAAATTGTTTAATGTTTTGCATATTTCAATAAAACATACCCAAAATAAAATAGAGGCTAAATATATAGTCATACAGCTATTATGCAGTAATAAGGTAAAAATTTTTGAAGATTTTTGTTTTCTCTTTTTTTTTTCCCATTATTTTGGGGGTGGAGTAGGATAAATCTATTCATTTGGTTTCACAATTGCCTAAAGATATTTGATAAAGAAAAGTGATCTTTGTAGCATTTTAACTGTGCCCTATGGGACTCATCAATTGACACTCGACCAGAAAAATTAGCATAACCCTTTTACGAAAAGTCAGTAATCTGAAACTAAAAGTGAAAAATTAATTTACTTTCTGGAATGCCTATGCTTCTAGGGGTGTGAAGTAATTTATAGCTAAGTTTGACGACCTGGTATTTTTCAGTGTCATAATATGAATTAGGGGGATAGGGTAGTGTATAATAGAACAGATCCTGAGAAAAAAAATTCTAGTGAATAACTCTATTTTATCTCTGGTAAATTTTAGTCCCATAATACAAAGCCTCAACATCCACTACCTCAGGGAATAAATTACTATTTAGTCTTTGGCTTTTAGGCAAGAGAGGAGACTATTCTTCAGGATAATATATTAGACATAAGATTGAAATATTCTCAGAAATGTATTCTTTCAAAATTTATGTTTTCAAAGAAGTATTCAAAGTTCTGGGCTTTTTTTTTTCTTTCCCAGAGTCATTTGGAATACTTGGTTGAGCTTCACTGAACCTCAGTCTCTTACTCATTTTAATGCCTATCCACACACTGAGTGTATCTCATGCAGGGGCTCTGACAATGGATTCAAATGCATTTAAATACATAGCATGTCCTTCCTATCTCACGTTCCATCCTTGTCATAAAATCTTATAGTCCATTGTTAATTTTTCTTTATTTTTATAGACTTCTAGGCATTATAACTCCTTTTCTTAACTGTCTCTAAAACTTCCAGAAAGAATAATTAAAACAAATTGACAAGAGTTCACTTAGGTGGAATGTCAGTGAGTCACAAAGAAATAATTGAATTTCTCTCCACACTTTGTGTGTTTACCTGGTAACCGTGGTACTATGCACAAATGAAAATCTCAAAAACATCCATTAGTGTTTTGTAAGTGTAAGATAGTTCTATTTCAGGACTGATAGAGTGGTTCTACATCCAAGTCAGAGCAAACTTTTTCTAGCAAGGTCATTTTACAGTGCCAATGATGCAAAAAGGAATCTGTCCTTATACAGTCCTCCCAGACCTGGCTTTCTTAACTAGATATTAATTCGTTAATTTTAGTAAGTATAATTGAGCACCTACTGTGTACACCTAGGTGCTCAAAGGGGGAAGCAAAGAGAATCTGCCTTTGGAGACATTTATATAAACAAGAAATTATACCTCCATAAACATGAGAAAAATAAGGTATATTTTACTGCCATGAGAGGGAAATGGTAACACATTGTGGACAGTCATGGGTTGAAAATATTTCATCTAGACAGGCAGGAGGAAGGGATAGGTTATGGGGTGGGGGATAAGGGCATTTCAGGCAGAAGTCATAGAGTGTAAGCAAAGGCAGAAAAGGTAAAAAGCACATATAAGGGAAAAGTGAAGGAAAATAAGGTGGGGGATGGCTTTAAATTTTGATTTAGCTGGACTATCAGTAGCTCTGAATATGATGTTAAATAAGATGTGGCTTGAGTCTAGCTATCTGTGAAAAGCTATTTTCCTTCCTTCACAACTCTGGATGGCATGTTACTTTGTTTTGCATCACCAGAGGGGAAAATCAAGCACAATTTAATTTAGCAAGTCTTTATTAGGAATTTACAATGGGCAGCACTCCATTTGGGTTATAGAACACATAAGCAGAAGGAATAAGACTAACACAGTGATGTGACAACCAGCAGGCTAAAAGTGAAAGAGAATCCACTCGGGATGCATACCCTAATCATAGCTGCTGGAGTTTTCACCCTCATAGTCTAAATCATTGGTACTTAACATCAGAAAACAAATATAGTTATATCAACATATTATTTTAGTTTTGTGCAAGCATGTATACTGTGTTTGTTTAGCAAACACAATTACTGTAAACTTTTATCTCTGCTAGTGTGTTTATCTCCGCTAGTGTGTTTGATGCCTTCCTATAGCTGTGAATTAAAAGAAACTTAAGTATCATTAAGGAAAAGTAACTTCTCCAGGTTGGCTCTGTCAGCATTTGCTGTTTGAGTGCTGATAGGAAAGTTACCCAGACGAATGCTCCTTAAACTCATGTATTTCAAACTTTGGTGTGCAACAGATTCATGCAAGGTACTTGCTGAAAATACAGCTTCTTTGTTCCCTGCCCTGGATTTTCATTCAGCATTCCTTAACAGAAGAATCCAGAGGTTCTAGAATCCAGAGATTTTGCCGGAGGTGATCTGCAGATCATAATTTGAGAAATATAGCTTCATAAACTCTGTGTATGCAGACAGTCTCCCACCAATGAACTATCCATCCAGGAAAAAAAAATAGTAAAATTATTTGTCTACATGATTGAAAGTAAAAATGATAACTCTAGTGACTTCTATCTAGAATTCCTCTTTCACTCTTATGTATTCTTTCTAAGAGAGCAGATAGGTTTCATCTAATCTGCTGGTAATGACCGATAAGAAGTTCCTGCAATCCTGGCTTGTAAATGATTGTGGGGCTGATCACGTTTTTCTGGAAGGAAAACATGTTACGGTCAATTCGCCTTGCCTGCAGTGAATGGCAGAACTGTATCATGTAGGGTGAAATCCCTGTGTGTCTTCACTTTTCTAACATGTGCTTTGTGTTCCTTTGTGTTTAGCCATTTTTCTTTCTTGTCTTCTGAGACTTGGCAATTGTTTCTTCTTTTTTTTTTTTTTCTTGTTGATCTTCTCTAAGTCTTTGTTCTTTCCTCTTTGCCTAGAAATATTTGCTCTTAATGCAGTAACCTAACCATTTCTCAGCCTGACTATTCAACTTCTCTCTGATGGGGGCCCTGCGTATGTATGCAGAGTATCTCCCAACTTGTCCAATACCCGCTCCCCTACCCCTGCTCACAGCAGGGCTCTCGCTTCACTGCCCTCCAATTTTCATAGCCATCCCTGTCCCTTCTCTGTTTTTGCACACTCTTCCCCAATCTTAAAGGCCCTTTACCTTTCTCTCTCCTCTCCCTGGAATAATTCTAATTCTGTCTCAAGGCCCAGATCAAGTAGTAGTTACTGGTTTGTTTCTGTCCAGCTGAGTGGAAAAACTGTTTAAATTTGAAACAACATAGTGATGTACATTTTTACCTCTGCTGTGCCAGCATGATGGCAAAAAAGCTATATATAATTGGAAAATAAAGTCAAATAAAAGACGTCTTTGGTGATAAAAGATTGAAATATATAAAACCATTATTGCTACTTAGTTGAAAATGGTTCAGATCAATGCTGGAATACAATTTAGTTAAGCAACTAGAAGCTCATCTTATAAACAGTTCTTAATCTGAAACGGTATTTTGTGCAGATCATAATATATAATTATGTATTACATATGTGTGTTCATCTGTAGATATATATATTATAAATATATATACACTACAATAGGGAGTATTGGATGAAAACTGAGATTTTAATAGCAGCAATTTCATTACTACTCTTGAAAAATATTATATCTTTCAAGAGGGGAAGGAAGGAAGGGAAGGAAGAAAGAACAATGTCTTGAAAATTAATTTAGTTTATGCCTAGGCTTCTATGATAAAATTAGGTACCTGCTTTACTTAGACATTTAGCTTGATATCTATAAAATCTGTTTTCTCTTTATCCCTTTCTAGCACTTGATAATAACAAAAATAAAGGGCTTATAAAAGTATAGAAGATAAGGGCTTACAAATGTATACAGTAAAAACAATTATAGCATATGGACACAAAGGAAGTTCTTTATCCTCTGCCCACCTTCAATGCCAAGGATCCATTTAGTGAAGATTCAGACTTTGAAAAAAAATGACTTGCCTGTAAAATATGATCAGTCTCCTTTCACCCAAGATTCACTTTGGAACTTCTGATTCATTATGACATTTTTACAGAGTTCTTTCTTTTAATTGTGTATGTTCACACTTGGGTTTTTAGGTATCTCTGAACTTATCACTTAAAAGGCCTTTATAATAGTCTTTCAAAATTAATGAATCAAATGCTGTGAGCACATGGATTTCTGAAGAACATTTAAAAAAAGGCCAGGCTTTAAAAGTCAAGGATGATAAGAAAGAGGATCAACTAAGTGCTATAGCCAATAATCCAACTCACTCCTTAATGCTTCTGAATTTAAAATTAGAAGTGTTTCACTACACCTGAATTACTTGAATTACTTCGGTCCAGATAAGTAATTCCAATAGATCAACCTTGGAGATAATCCTCTAACTTTAAATTTAGACTCACTGAAATGTCTGCTCTCCTCAAAATATCATTTTATAGGTTGAAGATGTTGTCCCTAAGAAGATCTAAGGAGCTTTAAGATGAGAAACAGATGAGATCTGTTACATCGCATGCATAATATGTTTGACTCACTTCTCAAAAAGTTTCACATTTTATGTGGTTATACAGTTAAAATGTAATTCACAGGACTCTTCATTATACTTGTATCATTCTAAAGAGGAGTGGTAGAAATAAGAGTTATCATAGTGTTATGACGGTGAAGGAAACTAATTAGCTTAGGTCAGAGGATAAAAAGCAGAATGGTAAGCATTTACCATACATGAAAAGAAAGGAAGAGATAGATTTCATGAAGCAATAGATCAAAGGAATAAAACCCAGTCTGAGTTAAGTTCATTGCTAACACAATTCCACTTAATGCAGTAAAGCAAATGAAAAATCAATTAACTAGAAAGGATTTCACTTTATCTCCAACATACTCACCATTTCCACTCTCCAATGACTTATCAAATTTGCATAAGTAAAAGTCATAATTAATGTAGACATAGAATACACAACCATAGTTTTCCTCAGGGATCATGCAATGTCAAAAACTGTTAGAGATGTTAGTTAACATTTCAAGACATCCCTGTAGTACCCATGGGTAAAATGCAAAGGGTGCAAAGCAATGTAAATAAATACATGGAAGAGCAAATCAGACAAAGATGGGTAAAATTGATATGTAGGACAATCTCCTACAATATATGTTTAACAAGCTACTTCAAAGGCTAGGTGTATAATCTTTAAAGATTATATCTGAGAAACAAAATTCTATTGTCAACATGGTTAAAAGTAGGAAATTATTACATGATCTTACACAGTTTTAAAAATAAATAACAGAGTCTGGTACAATATGGACGATACATTAAGTTGATTACTTCAGTTTCTACATCAATAACGTAAAAAAAAAAACAGCAAATATTCTTTAATGCTCCTCATAGTTTTGCTCTTTCTCTTGGACACTCAGAATTCTCAGAAAGCTCTGAAGGCACATCACATATTCATACTCACTCCTCACAACTGTGGTGTCAAATGTAGCCTCAGTTTACCTTCATTAAGGTAACATCCATGTTTTACTTCTTACAACAATGCTCTGCTTTCAAAATGGGATGCCTCTCTGTCCCATTTGGCAATCAAAGTCCCTTTTTTCTGGGTTAGTTCAAGTGCATTTATCTGAAAAATTTGTCCACACTAATAATCAATCATGGGCTAATGGGTCATCTTTGAAAATAGATCTCCACTATAACATCAGGTATATCTAGGCATTATTTTAATTTGTGGATTAGTGAATTGATTTCATACACTGTATTAGAACACATATGTTAAAGAAGCTGTTTAATGTATTTTCTTTTCTTCTTTTTTTTAATGTTTATTTATTTTTGAGACAGAGAGAGACAGAGCATGAATGGGGGAGGGTCAGAGAGAGAGGGAGACACAGAATCTGAAACAGGCTCCAGGCTCTGAGCGGTCAGCACAGAGCCCGACACGGGGCTCAAACTCACGGACCGCGAGATCATGACCTGAGCCGAAGACAGACGCTCAACCGACTGAGCCACCCAGGCTCCCCAAAACTGTTTAATATATTTTCAAAGGGCATTTCAGATGACAGCAAAAATAGAGCATAACAAAACAGAATGGATACAAACATCCTGCCTCAAGTTATGAAGTGTAAAAGTGTTCAGGGGCAAATCACCTTGGAAAATTCATAAAACCCAAGAAACTTTGAGGTGATAATAAATCTGATAAGTTTTCAGAAGACCTCTACATAGATATGAAGTAATTTCCAAGGAATCCACTTTTGCAACTAATCATTCCATCCCTATAACTCACAAATCCTTAACTAAAATAATCTGAACTTTTAAAAACTTACATTTGCATGTGTGGGACTCATGACAGTCAATATCTACTAATGGAGGTATTTAGAAATGAGAAACCTGAATATGAAGATTTTTAAAAAAATCATTATTTTTAAATGCCCACATAAATAACAGTGTTATATTAGTTTCAGGTGATTCAGTAATTCTATAATTACTCAGTGCTCACTAATATGAATGTACTTTTTTAAAAAATAAGTGTATTCTTTAAACCCCATCACCTATTTCACCTGTCCCCTCACCTACCTCCCTTCTGATAACCATCAGTTTGTTCTCTCTTGATTTTCTGTGTGTGTCTTTGTTTCCTTTGCTCCTTTATTTTGTTTCTTAAATTCTACATATGAGTGAAGTCATATGGTATTGGTCTTTCTCTGACTGAATATTTCACCTAACGTTATACTCTTTAGATCCATCCATGCTGTTCCAAATGGCAAGATTCCATTCTGTTTTATGGCTGAATAATATTCCTTTGTATATATAGACCACTATATTGGGCTACTTCCATAGTTTGACTATTGTAAATAATGCTTGAATAAACACAGGGGTGAATGTGTCCCTTTGAATTAGTGTTTTTGTATTTTTTAGGTAAATACCCAGTAGTGCAATGACTGGAAAACAGGGTAGTTCTATTTTTAACTTTTGGAGGAAACTCCACAATATTTTCCCCAATGGCCACACCAGTTTCCATTCCCACCAACAATTCAAGAGGGGTCACTTTTTTTCCAATCCTTGCCAACACTTGTTGTTTCTTATGTTTTTGATTTTAGCCATTCTGACAGGTGTGGGGTAATATCACATTGTGCTTTTGATTTGCATTTTCCTGAAGATGATTGATGTTGAGCATATTTTCATGTATGTGTTGGCCTTCTGTATGTCTTCTTGGAAGAAATGTCTGTCCATGTCTCCTGTCCATTTTTAAATTGGATTATTTGTTTTTTGGTGTTGAGTTGTAGAAGTACTTCATATATTTTGGATACTAACCCTTTATCAGCTATGTCATTTGCAAATATCTTCTCCCATTCCTTAGGGTATCTTTTAGTTTTGTTGACAGTTTCCTTCACTGTTATGAAGCTTTGTATTTTGATGTAATCCCTATAGTTTGTTTTTGCTTTTATTTCCTTTGCCTCAGGGAACATATCTAGAAAAATGTTGCTATGGCTGATGCCAGAGAAATTACTGCCTGTGCTCTTTTCTAGCATTTTTATGGTTTCAGGTCCCGTATTTAGGTCTTTAATCCATTTTGAGTTTATTTTTGTGTATGGTCTAGGAAAGGAGTCCCATTTCATTTTTTGGCATGTGGCTGTCTACTTTTTCCATTTTTCCCAGCACCTATTTGTTGAAGAGAACTGTCTTTTTCCCATTGTATATTTATACCTCCTTCGCTGAATATTAATTGACCATATAATGAAGGCTTTATCTCTAGGTTTTCTGTTCTATTGATGTATGTGTCTATTTTTATGCCTGTATCATAGCGTTTTGATTACTACCACTTTGTAATATAGCTTGAAGTCTGGAATTGTGATATCTCCAGTTTTGTTTTTTTTCAAGATTTCTTTGGCTATTTAGGGTCTTTTATGGCTCCATGAAAATTTTAGGATTGTTTGTTCTAGTTCTGTGAGAAATGTTGTTGGTATTTTGATAGGGATTGCATTAAATCTGTAGATTGCTTTAGGTCGCATAGACGTTTTAACATTTGTTCTTCCAATCCATGAACATGGAATTTCTTTCCATTTGTTTGTGTCATCTTCAGTTTCTTTACTCAATGTTTTATTGTTTTCAGAGTACAAGCCTTTCATTTCTTTGGTTAAGTTTATTCCTAGGTATCTTATTATTTTTGGTACAATTTTAAATAGGATTGTTTTCTTAATTTCACTGTATAGAACTACAACAGACTTCTGTCCATTGAAGTTGTTTCAACTTCACTGAATTAATTTATCAGTTTTAGTAGTTCTTTGGTAGAGTTAACAGGGTTTTCAGTATATAGCTCCATGTCTTCTGCAAGTAGTGAGAGTTTTACTTCTTCCTTGCCAATTTGGATGCCTTTTCTTTCTGTTGTCTAACAGCCGTGGCTAGGACATCTAGTACTATGTTGAATGTAAGCATTGAGAGTGGACAACCTTGTCTTATTCCTGACCTTAGGGGAAAAGTTCTCAGTTTTTCTCCATTGAGTATGATTTTTATGTGGGTTTTTCATATAAGGCCTTTAATATTTTGAGGTATGTTCCCTCTAAACCTACTTTTTAAAGGCTTCTTCTGTATCTATTAGAATGATCATATAGCTTTTATTCTTACTCCTGTTCCTGTGATGTATTGTGTTGTTTGATTTATGAACATTGAACCACCCTTGCATTCTGGAAATAAATCACAATTGGTGGGATCCTATGATGAATGATTTTTTAAATGTAATGCTGAATTTGGTTTGCTATTATTTTTTGAGGATTTTTGCATCTATGTTAATCAGAGATATTTGCCTGTTCTCTCCCTCTTTTTTTTTTTTTTTTTTTTTTGGTAATGTCTTTGCCTGATTTTGGAATCAGGGTGATATTGGCCTCATAGAATCAATATGGAAGTTTTCCTTCCTCTTCTAATTTTGGAATAGTTTTTAGTATATATATATATATATATATATATATATATATATATATTTAATTTTATTTAACATACAGTGCAGTATTGGTTTCAGAAGTAGAATTCAATGATTCATAACTTACATACAACACCCAGTGCTCATCACAACAAGCGCCTTCCTTAATACTCATTGCCCATCTAGCCCATCTCCCATTCATCTCCCTCCATCAACTCTGTTTGTTTTCTATTGTTACGAGTCCCTTGTGGTTTGTTTTCCTTTATTCTCCCTCACCTCTTTTCATATGTTCATTTGTTTTATTACTTATATTCACCATATGAGTGAAATCATTTGGTATTTGTCTTTCTGTTTGACTTATGTTATCTACCATAATACTTTCTGGCTCCACCTATGTCATTGCAAATGCCAAGATTTCATTCCTTTTGATGGCCGAGTAATATTCCATTGTGTATATATGCCACATCTTTTTTATGCATTCATCTGTTGATGGACATTTGGGCTTTCTCCATAGTTTGGCTATTGTTGATAATGCTGTTATATATGCCCGGGTGCATGTACCCCTATAACTCTGCATTTGTGTGTCCTTTGGGTAAATAGCTAATAGTGTAATTACTAGACTATAGGGTTGTTCTATTTTTCGTTTTTTTGAGGAACCTCCATACTGTTCTCCAGAATGGCTGCACCAGTTTGTATTCCCACCAGCAGTGCAAGAAGGTTCCCCTTTCTCCACATCCTTGCCAACACCTGTTTTCTTGTGTTGTTAATTTTAGCCATTCTGACAGGTGTGAGGTGGTATCTCATCGTGGTTTTGATTTGTATTTCCTTAATGATGAGTGATGTTGAGCATATTTTAATGTGTCTGTTGGCGATGTATATGTCTTCTTTGGAAAAGCGTCTATTCATTTCTTCATCGGATTATTTGTTTTTTGGGTGTTAAGTTTGGTAAGTTCTTTACAGATTTTGGAAAGCAACCCTTTATCCAATATGTCATTTGCAAATATCTTCTCCCATAGGAGTTGTTTTGTTGATTGCTTCCTTCACTGTGCAAAAGCTTTTTATCTTGATGTTTGCTTTTGCTTTGCTTGCCTTCGGTTACATATCTAGTAAGAAGCTGCTCCAAATGAAGTCAAAGAGGTTGCTGCCTGTGTTCTCCTCTAGGATTTTGAAGGTTCCCTGTCTCACATTTAGGTCTTTCACCCATTTTGAATTTATTTTTGTGTAAGAAAGTGGTTCAGTTTCATTCTTGTGCATGTTACTGTCTAACTCCATTTGTTGAAGACACAGTCTTTTTCCCATTGGATATACTTCCCTGCTTTGTCGAAGATTAGTTGACCATATAGTTTTGCTTCCTTTAGTATTACTATAGGGTAGTATAGTGGTAGTATCCCTTTGCTTTTGTTTACCTGGAGTGTCTTAATTTCTCATTTATTTATTTTTTTATTTCATACTCAAGTTTTATGGTCTTTTTCTTTATAAAGGAGAGACCACATGCTTCATATTCACTGTAACAATCTGAATACAACATTGATAGGCTTATAACTTATTTTCTGGTTATTGATCTATTCAAATTTTCTATTTCTTCTTGATTGGGTTTTGGGAGGCTGTATATTTGAAGGAATTTATCCATTTCTTCCAGGTTGTCCAATTTGTTGCCATAATTTTTAAATGTTTGCTTATTTTGAGAGAGACGGAGAGGAGGGATAGGCAGAGAGAGCAAGGGAGAGAATCATAAGCAGGCTCCACACTGTCACTGCAGAGCCCCATGCCGGGCCTGAACCCATGAACCATGAGATCATGACCTGAGGCAAAATCAAGAGTTGGACACTTAACCAACTGAGCCACCCAGGCACCCTGGCATAATTATTTAAATAATATTCTTACACATCTGCTTGTATTTATATGGTGTTGGCTATTATTTCTCCTGTTTCATGAGTGATTGTGTTTATTGGGGTCCTGGCTCCTGCTCTTCCTCATCCTCTACCCTTCCCCTTCTTTTTGTCTTTCTTCTGAGTCTGGCTAGAGGTAATCAATTTTTTTGACCTTTTCAAAGAACTAGCTCCTGTTTGCATTGATCCTTTCTACTGCCTTTTTTTTTTTTAAGTTTCTATTTCATTTATTTCTACTCTAATCTTTATTCCTTCTTTCTGCTCATTTTGGGTTTTGTTATCGTTTTTCTAGCTCCCTGAGGTATCCAGTTAGGTTGTTAGAGATTTTGTTGTTTCTCGAGGTAGACCTGCTTTGCTACAAACCTCCCTCTCAGAACTGCTTGTACTGCATCCCATAGATTTTGCACCATTATGTTTTCATTTTCATTTGTTCTCATGTGATTGTTTATTCCTTCTTCAATTTCTTGGGTGACTCCCATTCATTGTTTAGTAGCATGTGATTTAACATTCATGTATTTGTGCTCTTTCCAGATTTTTTTCTTGTGCTTTATACCTAGTTTCATAGCATTGCGGTCAAAAAAGATGCATAGTGTAACTTCAATCCTTTGACTTTGTTGAGACTTGTTTTGTGACCTAATATGTGATCTATTCTGGAGAATGTTCCATGTGCACTTAAAAAGGATGTGTATTCTGCTGTTTTAGGATGGAATATTATGAATAGATATGTGTTAGAGCCATCTGTTCCAGTGTGTTATTCAAATCCACTATTTCCTTGTCGATTCTATGTAGATGATCTGTCCATCGATGTAAGTGGGGGTGTTAACTTCCTTTACTATTATTGTATTACTATTGACTAGTTCATTTACATTTGTTATTAACTACTTTATATATTTGGGTGATCCCATGTTGGGTGCATAAATATTTGTAATTGGTATGCTTTCTTGTTGGATTATCCCCTCTATGATTATACAGTTCCTCTTTGTCTTTGTGTTCAAGTGTATTTTGTCCTATATAAATATTACTACCTGAGCTTTCTTTTGACAACCATTTGCATGACAAATGCTTCTCTATCCCCTTACTTTCAATCTGCAGGTGTCTTTTGGACTGAAATGAGTCTCTTCTAGGGTCTTGTTTTTATACACTCTCATTTGGGAGATATTCCTCTCGATTCTCATTTTGTCTAACTGTGTTTCTGTGTGTTAGGAAAGTCAGCTACATCTCTTGATCTTGAAGGTAAAGGCCTTGTGGAGAAGAGGTCCTGTAGTGCCCTACAGTGGAGTGTCTCCTCTTCCCCAGGGCCTGGCACTTGAGGGAGCATCTCCTATGTGTGCTGAGTGTACTCTTTTCCCTTCAGTCCAGTTGTCTGGAGAAGCTCACTATACCTGTTGTGGGCCCTGTTTGGTCCCTGGCTATATGGGGCAGGTTTTAACAAGGGGTGTGCTAGTCTGCTTGTGCTAGTCCACCACTGCTGCTGGAACTGAAGCCCTGCAAAGTGTACAGGTCAGGAGACAAGGTGTTGGTGGGGGTTTGTGCTGGTCTTCTCAGGAAGAGGTCCTCAGTGCCAGGACTGAAGCAATTGTAATTGGCAGAGGCAGATCTTTGGAAGTTTAGGGCTTCACGTAAGAAAATTTGGTGGGGAGTGTTAGCCCTGTGCTGGTTCCTGCAGGTGGCTATGTGTTTACATTGGGGGGTGGGGGAGGGAAATGTCATCTAGCTCCTTTGTTCCTGCAGCAGTCTCATGGTGATCCCTGCCTCTAACTGCCAGCTCTGAGATGAGTAAACAATCTCCCTCCCTTCTGCCCCAGTCATTTTTCAAACTGCTGCTTCTTCACTGTGTCTCCTCTGGCTGTTTGTCCTGCTGTCTCTTTAGGGGCAGGAACTTGGCTTCCTCAAGACTCTCGCAGAGCCTAGCCCACTTAATTTTTGAATTGCAAGTTTTAAGTCTTCCTGATTGTAAGAACTCACAAAATTCAGCCCTTCTTGCTTTTAAAGCCAAATATTATGGGGATTTGTCTTCCCCATTTGGGCTCCCCAGTATGATAATCTATTTCTGTGCCCTTCTCTGTGCCACTCGCTCCCTTTTCACCCGGATGGCCATGGTCCATTTTGCTCCTAAACTGCATCTCCCCCTTCTTATCTTTTTGGTGTAGTTTCTTCTCTATCTTTAGTTGTGGAGTTTGTTTTGCCAGTCTTTGGATCATTTCTTTTGGGTTTTGCCAATGTGAGTGTTATCTAGGTATACCAGAAGGTCCAGGGGGGCTTAGGGTCCTCCTATCCTGCCATCTTCTCATGGTGCGCTGAAGATTTTTTAATAAGAAAAATTATCACCAGAACTATGATATCCACAATTAATACTCTGAACCAAGGCATGAAGCAAAACAAAGCACCACCTAGTAATCTGTAATCCAGGATTCACAGAGGTGGATATGGGACATATTTGCCAGGGATGAATAAAATGCATTACGGAAATTTCAAAGTAATGAAAAGCATAACAAAAAAGAACGTTAACAAAGTGATCTATTTCCACTATTGCCCAAAATTATAAAAATATTATAAGTTGGTGAATATTTTACTCAGTACATGTTTTAAAATTAATGTAATATATTTGTAGGCTACCTTTTGCAAGAAGTTTTCTAAAGGCATATTGAAAAGAAGCTATTAGAAAAACATTCTAAGCAAATACATATGAAATAAGAATTCTTTGAGGAATTATAAAGAGGTAATAAGGAAATATAAAATTACATAAAAATTTCAGAACATTAGTCTGAAGGTAAAGGCCACACTTCTATGTCTAAAGTAAGGCTTTTAAGTTTGCTCTTACTGCAACTTTGTTATGGGTAACCACTTTTTTTTCATTGAATCTATAAGGATTTTAGGAACAATATTTTAAAAATAATATAATTATCAAAATAATTTGATAACTATATATTTATATTAAAAATTAAAAATGTAATGCATTTTAAGATAAGTGGTACTCTACATAAATAAAAAATATTTTTAATTTTAGCTAATTCTTTCCTCTGTTTTTGTTTGTAAATAACATATTTTCACCATTGAATAAAATGTAATCTTTGATTTAGAAAAATCCTATGAAAACAGATAACTCTGCTGAGCTTTGTTGGCATAGCATTTGCTTATGAGAAAATAGCCAGACCCCTTTAACGCTTCATAATAGCAGTAATCTTCTCTGCAATGGTGGCCATTAAATTTATGAAAGTGTATACCATAAATATCACTAACTGGGAAAGCCTGCATCTTGAAACTCTTAATGTTTAAATCAATAGTAGTAATATAAATGTTTTTATGATTGAAAAATTTAATTCTATATAGTGCCTGTATGATTCATAATAAAAAATAACTATAGAGTCAACTTAGAAGTATCACATGGTGAACATTTCAAAAGTATGCCTAGTGTTCAAATTAAAATTGTAATTATCATTTTCAGAGGCAGGCAGGAAGGATGAGAGAATATTAGCCATTGCTTTCTTCACTTGTCATTAATAAGCATTATGCTTTTCATAATTTGAATAGACCCAAGGAGAGTACAATAAAATATATTTTATTTCATTTTGAAGTAAAAGTAAAACCATCTCATTAAGAAAATAATGTTATAATGACTAGAGAACAACTGTGCCTACATAACTTTATTGGGAGCAAAGGCCATCCTTAATAGACACAAAGTAAGTACATTACTGAAGCGATGGATTTTCTGCCATACGTTTTAAATTAAATCCAGTGTTGTCACTAAAAAGATACTACTTCAAGTCATTCACTAACTATAAGTATCAAAAGTTCTTGGAATAAAGAATCAGAGACAGAAGGAAGGATGTTCATGATTGTACAAGCATTCCCATAGTATGAGGGATGTTCACTTCTGCCTGTGAAGGGACTCAAGTATTTTTGGGAAAACAACTTTTTGTTTTTGTTTTTAGACAAAACCTCTTGTCTTTATAAGGCATCCTGATGTTTATTATAATGACATTAAGTATTAGGGTAATTCCTAAGAAATTGCCCCATTATTTATGTGCAAAATTTATAGGAGAGTCTTCAACCTGATCAAAATTTTCCTGTCAATGAAGATAAAGATGAATCCAATTTACTTTTAGGCATTTAATTTTCACCTAACTCAATATAAATATTTTCCCCTCTGCTTCACTGAGGTATAATTGACAAATAAATTGTAAGATATGTCAAATGTACAAGGTGATGAATTGATATATGTATACATTGTGAAAGGATTTTCCCCATTGAGTTAATTAACAGATCCATCACTTCATATGCTTATATCTATCTATCATCAGTGGGAACACTTAACTTTAACTCACAGCAATTTTCTTTTTGTTAGCAAATCTTCTGATACTTTATTATTTTTTTATTTTAATTCCACTGTGGTTAACATACGGTGCTATATTAGTTTCAAGTGTACAATATAGTGATTCAACACTTCCATATATCACTCGGTGCAATTATCAAGATAATTGTACTCTTTTTTTAAAAACAAATTTTTTAATGTTTTTATTTATTTTTGAGACAGAGACAGAGCATGAGCAGGGGAGGGGCAGAGAGAGAGGGAGACACAGAATCTGAAACAGACTCCAGGCTCTGAGCTGTCAGCACAGAGCCCGACACGGGGCTCGAACTCACAGACTGTGAGATCATGACCTAAGCTGAAGTCAGACACTTAACCTACTGAGCCACCCAGGTGCCCCAAGATAATTGTACTCTTAATCCCCATCACCTATTTCAACCCATCCTCAACTGCACCTCTTCTCAGGTAACCATCTTTTTGTTCTCTATACTTAGGAGTCTGTTTTCTGTGGGTTGCTGTTTTTGTTTTTTTCCTTTGTTTTGTTTTGTTTCTTAAATTCCACACATGAGTGAGATCATATAGTATTTGTTTTCTTTGATTGGTTTATTTTACTTAACACTATACTCTCTACATCCATTCATGTTGTTACAAATGACAAGATTTCATTCTTTTAAAAAAATAAGTATTTATTAAATTTTGAGAGAGAATGAGCAGGGGAAGGGCACAGAGGGACTGAGGCTGCAAAGTGAGCTCTTTGCTGACAGCAGTGAGCCTGATGCAGGGCATAAACTCATGCACCGTGATATATCGTGACCTGAGCTGAAGTCAGACACTCGACTGACTGAGCCACCCAGGTGTCCCAGATTTCATTCTTT
Organism: Lynx rufus; assembly: GCF_022079265.1. Taxonomy (NCBI): domain Eukaryota; kingdom Metazoa; phylum Chordata; class Mammalia; order Carnivora; family Felidae; genus Lynx; species Lynx rufus. The sequence continues at coordinate 31,165,803 of NW_025814823.1, read as the reverse complement.
TTAAAGGTTGAATAATATTTCATTACACTCACACACATGCACACACATCCCCTAAGTCTTCTTTACCCATTCATCCATTGAGGGACACGTGGGCTGCTTCCATAGTTTGGCTATTGTAAATAATGTTTCAATCAACATTTGGGTACATACATATATCCCTTTAGTGTTTTTTGCATTTTTTGAGCAAATACCCAGTAATGCAGTTACTGGAAAATGGGTAGTTCTATTTTCAGTTTTTTGAGGAAACCCCATACTGTCATCCACAGTAGCTTTACCCCTTTGCATTTCCACCAATCAAGCGAAAGGGTTCCTTGTTTCCCCACAACCTCACCAACACTTGTTTGAGTTTTTGATTTTAGTCATCCTGACAGGTGTGAGGTGATGGTTCACTATAATTTTAATTTGCATCTTCTGAGGATGAGTGATGTTGAGCTTCTTTTCACGTGTGTGTCGGTCATCTGTATGTCTTCTGTGCATTTTTTAAATTGGACTATTTGGAGGTTTATTTGGTGTTGAGTTGTATAAGTACTTCATAGGTTTTAGATACTAACCCTTTATCAGATACGTCATTTGCAAATATCTTTCCCCATTCATTAGGGTGCCTCTTGGTTTTGTTGATGGTTTCCTTCACTGTTAAGAAGCTTTGTATTTTGATGTAGTCCCAATAGTTTGTTTTTGCTTTAATTTCCCTTGCCTCAGGGAACATATCTAGAAAAATGCTGCTATGGCTGATGCCAGAGAAATTACTGCCTGTGTTCTTTTCTAGCATTTTTATGGTTTCAGGTCCCATATTTAGGTCTTTAATCCATTTTGAGTTTATTTTTGTGCATGGTCTAGGAAAGGGGTCCAGTTTCATTCTTTTGCATGTGGCTGTCTACTTTTTCCATTTTTCCCAGCACCATTTGTTGAAGACACTTTTTCCCATTGTATATTTATTCCTTTGTTGAATATTAATTGGCCATATAATGTTGGCTTTATTTCTAGATTTTCTGTTCTATTGAGGTATGTGTCTATTTTTGTGCCTGCACCATACTGATTGATTGATTGATTGATTCCTGCCATACTATACTGTTTTAATTACTACCACTTTGCAATGTAACTTGAAGTCTGGAATTGTGATACCTCCAGTTTTTTCTTTTTCAAGAGTACTTTGGCTATTTAGGGTCTTTTGTGGTTCCATGCAAATTTTAGGATTGTTTGTTCTAGTTCTGGGGGAAATGCTGTTGGTATTTTGATAGGGATTACATTAAATCTGTAGATTGCTTTGGGTATGATGGACATTGTAATAACATTTATTCTGGGGTGCCTGGGTGGTTCAGTCAGTTGGGTGTCCAACTTCGGCTCAGGTCATGATCTTGTGGTTCGTGGGTTTGAGCCCTGAATTGGGCTCTGTGCTGACAGCTCAGAGAGTGGAGCCTGCTTCGGGTTCTGTGTCCACTCTCTCTGTTCCTCCCCTGCTCGCTGTCTCTCTCACTCTGAAAAACAAATGAAGATTAAAAAATTTAATAACATTTATTCTTCTAATCAATGAGCGTGGAATGCCTTTCCATTTGTGTCTTCAGTTTCTTTAATCAATATTTTATACTTTTTAGAGTACAAGTCTTTCACCACTTGGTCTAAATTTATTCCTAGGTACTTTATTATTTTGGGGGCAATTATAAATGGGATTGTGTTCTTAATTTCACTTAAATAAAAGTAATTTTTTAATTTATTCTAGAGACAATAAGATACAGAGTACAAGCAGGGGAGGAGCAGAGAGAGAGGGAGGCACAGAATCTGAAGCAGGTTCCAGGCTCTAAGCTGTTAGTACAGAGCCTGATGAGGGGTTCAAACTCACAAACTGCGAGATCATGACCTGAGCCCAAGTAGGACACTTAACTCACTAAGCCACCCAGGTGCCCCTTAATTTGACTTCTTGACATTTCATTTTCATGTATAGGTATGCAATGGATATTTGTGTATCGACTTTGTATCTTGTGACTTTACAAAGTTTGTTTATTAGTTCTAATAGTATTTTGGAGTCTTTAGGGTTTTCTATATATAGTATCATGTCATCTGCAAATAGTGAAAAATTTACTTCTTCCTTACAGATTTGGATGTATTTCTTTTTGTGGTCTGATTGTTGTGGCGAAGATTTCTAGTACTATGCTGAATACAAGTGTTGTGAGTGGACGTTTACTTGACCTTATAGGAAAAGCTCTCATTTTTTTCCCCATTGAATATTATTTTTTTCTGTGGGTTTTTCATATAAGACCTTTATTATTTTGAGGTATGTTGCCTCTAAACCTACTTTGTTGAAGGATATTATCATGAATGGATGTTGTGCTTTTTCCATTTTTTTTATGCATCTATTGAAATGTTCATATGGTTTTTATCCTTTCTCTTGTTGATGTGATGTATCATGTGGATTGATAGGTGAATACTAAACCACCCTCCCATCTCAGGAATGAATCCCTCTTGACCATGGTGAATGATTTTTTAATATATTGTTGGATTCAGTTTGCTAATATTTTGTTGGGGATTTTTGCATTTATTTTTATCAGAGATCTTGGCATGTTTGCTTTTTTTTGTAGTGTCTTTATCTGGTTTTGGAAATCAGGGTGATATTGGCCTCATAAAATGAAGTTGGAAGTTTTCCTTCCTGTTCTATTTTTTGGAATAGTTTTGGGAAGAGTAGCTATTAACTCTTCTTTCAATGTTTGGTAAAATTTGACTGTGAAGCTGCCTGGTCCTGAACTTTTGTTAGAATTTTTTAAATTACTGATTTACTTTCATTGCTGGTGCTCATTCTGTTTAAATTTTTATTTCTTCCTTATTGAGTTATGAGAGGTTATATGTTTCTTAGAATTTCCATTTCCTTGTGGTTGTCCAATTTGTTGGTATATAATTTTTCATAATATTCTATTATAATTGTTTTTATTTCTGTGGCATTGGTTTTTATTTCCACTCTTTCATTTGTGGTGTTGCATATTTCTCTCAATCTCTCTTTCTCTCTCTCTCTCTCTCTCTCTCTGATGAGTCTGGCTAGAGCCTTATCAATTTTGTTGGTCTTTTCAAATAACCAGGTCCTGGCTTCATTGATCTTTTATTTTTTCCTTAGTTTCTATTTCATTTAACTACTCTATTATTTCCTTCTTTCTGTTGTTTTTGCATTTTGTTTGTTCTCCTTTCTTAACTCCTTTTAGGTATAAGGTTAGGTTGTTTGAGATTTTTGTTGCTTCTTGAGGTAGACCTGCTTTGCTAGAAACCTCCCTGTCAGAACTGCTTTTGCTGCATCCCAAAGATTTTGCACCATTGTGTTTTCATTTTCATTTGCTTTCATGTGATTTTTATTTCTTCTTTGATTTCTTGGTTGACCCAGTCATTGTTTGGTAGCAAGACATTTAATCTCCATGTATTTGTGCTCTTTCCAGATTTTTTTCTTATGGTTGATATTTAGTTTTATAGCCTGGTGTTCAGAAAAGATGCAAGGTATTATTTCAATCCTTTGAATTTGAGACTTGTTTTGTGGCATAATATGTTATCTGTTCTGGAGAATGTTCCATGTACACTTGAAAAGAATGTGTTTTGCTGTTTTGGGATGAGATGTACAGGTGTTAGATCCATCTGGTCCAGTATATCATTCAAAGCCACTATTACTGGTGTGCCTGGGTGGCTCAATTGGTTAAGCATCAGACTCTTGATTTTAGCTTGAGTCATGAGAGTAAGCCCTGTGTTGGGCTCTATGCTGTGTTAGAGTTTGCTTGAGATTCATTTTCTCTCTCTTTCTCTCTCTCTCCCTCTCATGCTGCCCCTGCCTCTTTCCTCTGCTCAAGCTCTCTGTCTCTAAAATAAAAAAAAAGCCTCTATTACATGTTAATTTTCAGTTTGAAAGATCTGTCCTTTGATGTAAGTGGGGTGTTAACACCCCCTACTATTATTTTGTTACTATTGGTTAGTTCACTTATGTTTTTATTAACTGTTTTATGCATTTAGGTGCTCATGTGTTGGATTCATAAATATGTGTTAGTGGTATACTTTGTGGTTGGATTGTCCCTTTTCTTATTGTATATTGTCCTTCTTTGTCTCCCTTACAGTCTTTGTTTTATAGTATATTTTGTATCTTTAGATCTGATATTAGTCTCTTATAGGGTGTATATAGATGGCTCTTGTTTTCTTATACATTCCGTCACCTGTGTCTTTTGATTGGAGGATTTAGTCCATTTAAATTTAGATTAATTTTTGATAGGTATCTATTAGCATTTAGTTTCTTGTTGTTTTTGTAATGCCTCCTTAACCTTTTCTCCTCTTGCCCTCTTCTCTCATCGTTTTATGGCTCTCTTTAGAAATATACTTGGATTCCTTTCTCTTAATTTTTGGCATATCTATACTGGTTTTGATTTGTGGATACCACACATGATGGGTATATCATCTTCTGCATATAATAATGTATACTAATTTGATGGCTACTTAAGTTTGAATTCATTATAAAAACATTAAATTTTTATTATCCTCCACCCAACATTTTAGGGATATGTTGTCATACCTTAATTCCTTTTATTTTGGAGTCCCTTGAATGATTTTTATGGATACACTTAATTTTAGTGCTTTTGTCTATCCTACTTTTCTTACTCCTACTTAGGATCTTTCTTTTCCACTCATAGAGTCTCCATGAACATTTACTGTAGAGCTAGCTTAATGATCATGAATTCCTTGAACTTTTGTGGGGAAAACTCTTATCTACCCTTCTACTGTGAATGATAGTCTTGCTGGATAGAATATTCTTTGCTGCAGGTTTTTTCCTTTCAGCAGTTTAAATATATCATGCCACTCTATTCTGGCCTATAAGCTTTCTGCTGGGGGAAAAAAAAGCTTATAGCCTTATGGGGTTTCATTTGTATGTAGCTGTTTTCTTTCGCCGCTCTGAAAATTCTTTCTTTACCACTACCTTTTGCCATTTTCACTAGTATGTGTCTTGGTATGTGTTGATTTTGTGGGGCATTCTTAGTGCCTCCTGGGTCTGGTTTTGTTTCCATCCCCAGATTAGGAAGTGTTCAACTCTACTTTTTTTTCAAACAAGTTTTCTTCTCCTCTTCTGGGATCCCTATAATGTGAATGTGATTATGCTTGATAATGTGCTTGATGGCACCGATTTCCTTTAATCTAGTCCCATGTATTGTTAATATTTTTTCTTTGTCCTGTTCATCTTGATTGCTTTCTGTTATTCTCTATTCCTTGTCACTGCTTGGTTCTGCTACTTCTTCTAGTCTATTTTCTATTCCTCTAGTGTATTTTTAACTTCAGTTACTGAATTCTTCATCTCTGATTGGTTTTTGTTTTAATATTTTCTATCTCTTTGTTTAGAGTCTTGCTGAAATCCTCCACTCTTTTCTCAAGTCTAGTAACTCTCTTTATGACCACTGCTTGAAATTTTCTATCAGGCACATTAGTTATCTCTGTTTTCATTTAGGTCTCTTGTTGTGATTTATCCCTGTTCTTCCATTTGGGACATATTCCTCTGTCTCTTCATTTTATCTAAGTCTCTATTTCTATGTGTTGGGAAAGTCAGCTACATCTTCTGCTCTTGCAAGTAGGGGCTTTATGAAGAAGAGGTCTTGTGGTGCCCTGTAGTGTAATGTCCCCTGTTTACCAGGACCTGGTACTTCAGGGATGTCTGCTATGTGTGTTGCATGCACCCTACTGTTTGGCTGAGCCACATTTGTCTTCAGTCCAGTCATCTGCAAATGGCTGTCTTTGCTTATTGTGGGCAGGGTTAGGTCCACAGAGGAGTGTGGGGTGGGGCATGCTTTTAGCCACCTATTGAGAGTGGGCATGATGTGCTTATTCCCATAAGTATCCATGTATCCAGACTGAGGAACAGGGGATGGAAATGGCATCTGCCAGCCCTTTTGTTTTTGGAGAAATCCCAAAGATTCCTGCCTGTCCAGCACAGGCTGAGATTAATACACACATCTCCTTCCCATATACCTCAGATTTTTTAAAAGCGCTGCTTCTATGCTGTATCTTAGCAGGCCTGTTTGTTGTGATGTGTCTCTAACGGTTGGGATTCCATTTCTTCTTTCCCTCCAGGCTCTCCCAGTGCTGAGCCCCCCTGATTTTCAAAGTTCCAGGTGGTCTTAGTGATTGTAATAATTTGGAAAGTTAAATCCCTCTGGGTTACAAATCCAAATGTTATGGGAATTCATCTCCCAGTGTGGGTGTCCTGTGACTGGTGTGGGGTCTGCTTCTCATTCATTCTCCATGCCTGCAACGGCTCTCCCTCCTGCAGACAGTCTCACAGGTCTGACTTGGTTCATGACTATGTTTCTATCCATCCTATCATTTTCAGTGTGGCCACTTCCCTACCTTTAGCAGTGGAGACTCTGTTCTGTCAGACTTTCGCTCATTTTCTGCATTACTTACATTGATGTGGTGTTTTCTAGTTGTATTCACGGGACGATTTGAGTTACGGTTGCTCCTACTCCAACAAATTTCCTAGAATCTAGTAAGTCTTATTAAAAAAAAATATATATATATATCTATATATCACAACATCAGCTATAAATTATCAGAATATTGTTTGTCTATACTTACTTTCAGCTAATGATTACAGGTAGTACTTCATCTACTATTGGGGCAAAGTGTCTAAGGTAGCACATCAATATCTTTAGATGGTTATTTAGTTACTACTAGAGTTTTAGAGTAGTAGCAGTCCTACTGTTACTCTTAGAAACACTAGATTTGATTGTATCAAATAATTGGGGTGTCAGAAAAATAAAGTAGGAATTACACTTAAGGGTCAGACCATCAAAGTTGAATGTGTAGATCGCGTGAATTTCCTTTAGAAATCCTGAGAGAACATGGGCTAAAAAGTAATTAAATAAAAGTTAGTTTATCTCAATTCATTTAAAATGAAGACAAAGTTACCTTAATTTGGGAAGTTAATGTAAACACTAATTGTTGTAAAAAAAATTGTACCAGGCACTTATATAGAATAAATAATATATTTTTAATGGGATTTTAAACAGTAGTTCATTGAAATTTTGTAAAAAGAAATGGTAGCTTAAGTTTAAACAAACAAGATGTTTTAAAACACCACAAAATCTCCGTCTATAAATAGGGAATAGCTTTCAACAACAAATGGGTCATCCACTGTAACAAAAATACAGGATAACAGTTAAATTTGGATTTTATATTTCAGGATATACTTACACCAACAACAACCAAAAAATATCAGGGGTGCCTGGGTGACTCAGTCGGTTAAGCAAATGACTTGATTTTGGCTTACGTCATGATCTCACAGTTCATGGGATTGAGCCCCATGTTGGGCTCTATGCTGACAGTGTGGAGCTTGCTTGGAATTCTCTCTCTCCTTCCTCCACTTGCGCTCTCTCTCAAAATAAATAATAAATAAGAAACATTAAAAAAAATCAATGATTAGCTAGATGTTCTTTACATTTTATGGCAACACAAAAATCCTGTAAGAAGGCCTTTTCTCACTTTAAAACAAAAAACAGATAAATGACTTTGTGCAGCATTGCAAATAATGTTAAAAACAGCAAGAATCACACAGAACAACCACATTTCTCAGCAACCAGGATGAATTAACCTTTGTGTTTTAAGTTTTTCTCACATATTCTACTAAAGAACCCAAATGAAAGAGAAATTTCAATAACTAAATCTGTGGGATACATTGCTTTAAGTCACATATCTTGAATTACAAAATTCTTTGAAGTTTTGTTTCTTACAATAAAGACATTGTAATTCATACATATATGAGTTTATGTTAGTATAAAAATAATGCTCTAAATTATTTATGACTGAATAAAACCAGTGGCCTAGCCAGAGTGTCATTTTTATCCTAAAGATTTTCCTTTGCCCTGGCACACTTGCAAGGGCATCTATGTCCCAGTTAGTGAATTGCTGGTATAATCCTGTTAGCAAAACACATGGAATTCTGGAAGTCTGCCTCAAGTAGACCCACTGTTTACTCGGTTTTCCAAGCCAACAATCTGGAAGAAAATTTTGCCTGTTTTTCTATGCTTTTCATATCCTTAGTCTTACTCATGGTATATACCATGTCATTTATCACCCTTACATTCCCTGCTACTCATCATTTCTTGCCTAAATACCTTCAAAAGCATCTCAATGGTGACTCTGCCTTCACGCCCCTTCTCGTCCCAATCCAACCTCCATACTGCAACCAGAACTATTTCTGTACACAGAAGATGTATTACTTCATTACTGTACTTATTCCCTGCTTAAAACACTTCAGTGACTTTCCTTTATTTTCAAGTACATACTCCTTAGTTGAATTACAAGTTCTGTCATGGTCAGAATGTAGTTCCTTCAGCCTTTTCCTCTTTTAGATTACATTTACTTGTCTTTCAACCCATTTGCTTTGTATGAACCCTTCCTTGATTTCATGAAAATGACCTTTTTGAATTTTCTTTTTTTTTTTTTTAATTTTTTTTCAACGTTTATTTATTTTGGGGACAGAGAGAGACAGAGCATGAACGGGGGAGGGGCAGAGAGAGAGGGAGACACAGAATCGGAAACAGGCTCCAGGCTCTGAGCCATCAGCCCAGAGCCTGACGCGACCTTTTTGAATTTTCTATGGCCTTAATTGAACCATGTAAGTGTCTTGTAGGTATTCTTATTTACTCGGTATTGAAATTATTCCTAAAATATTGGTCACTCCTATTTGACCCAAAGACTTACAGAGCATAATTTGTCTTTTAACTCAATATATACTTAGTATATGGTATATTGAGTATATATACTCAGTATATGGTGCCTAGAACATTGCAGTCACTCAATAAATGCTTATGGGTTGACTATATGAGTGAACAACCTGTGTTCTAGTTCTAGATCAAATAGTAACTGGTTATCATCTTGGGGAAAATATTCAACATACTTGAATCTCTGTTTCTGAGCCATAAGATAAGTGATGGAGCCAAGGGTGGTCAGTAAAATCTCTTTTACTCTGGTATTCTCAACTATATTTAAGTTTAGTACTCCTATTTTTCTAACACATTGAATTTTTCTGAAATATAAATTTAATCAAGTGATATATTTATTGTACATTTGCTACCCCTGTGGCAGTTCCAAAAGTACAATGGGAAGACATGAGTGACATATCGCTGTTCAGGTAGCATAATGATCAGAGACAAGGATCATTTATCATGCTTCAACTAGGCCTTAAATTATGATAAAAATGCACTGAGACTTACTTCTGCTGATTTCATTAAAATGTAGTCCTATCCTCCTGTGGCAGGCATTTCAGCTTAGACTCCCCACTGGCAACTTTATAATATTAAAGGACAACAAAATGAGTCATGAATGATGAAAATAGAGTTACAAATAATTAGAATACCTGAAGGTGAAATATGTTGAATATTTTGTTTGTTTTTAAGTAAACAAAAGCAGGTTTAGTCATCAATTTGTTTGTTTTGGTTAAGTAGTTATTATACATTTATATTATTTAAACATTTACTATAACCAGGGATTATGACCTTAATAGTTCATGTCACAGAATGGATATAACCATAAAACAAACTACGTCAAGGCAGGAGTGTCTGGGTGGCTCAGTCAGTTGACCGTCTGACTTGGGCACAGGTCATGATCTCGTGGTCTGTGAGTTCAAGCCCCACGTCAGTCTCTGTGCTGACAGCTCGGAGCCTGGAACCTGCTTCAGATTCTGTGTTTCCCTCTCTCTGCCCCTCCCCTGCTCACACTCTGTGTCTCTTTCCCAAAAATAAACAAATTTGATGGGGGGGAGGGGGGCGGAACCTATGCCAGGGCAGCACGATTAGGGTTTACATGGCATCTTACACTTAGCCAAGAGCATTGAAGACAGAATGGAACTTATGTTTTTTACTCAAATTTTCCATATCTATGAAGGTGTGACGTATATTGTACTAGATACCAGATACACTACACAAATAGGATTCCATCTCAGACATTAGCAGTTGATAATCTAGAGTAATCCACAGACCACTGAAAAGAACAGGCATTATGGATGTTTTGTAGTGGGTTCCATGAGAAGTAACTTTTTCTTTTTTGATTTATGAAAAATATTTTAAGGTAACTTCTACTGTTTTCATGAAAACATTTGATTGGAGTCTTTTCAAGTTTGCCAAGAACCAGCAAACATGAAAAGAATTTCAAGTGCTTTTTGAGCCTTTATCAGGTTTTGGTTCCTTTTGAGAATTTAATGAAAGATCATGAACTCCAAAGAAAAATGCAAATTGCATCAATAAACATATTCTTGCATGCAATTTGCACTCTGTACCAGAGATATAAATAAGCCCAATGACCCACTTTAACAGAGTGAGCAGTACTATAATGGAGGTGGGTCTCTACAAGGTTACATTTCTCCATGAAATGGAATAAAAAACAATTATGACTGATGTTGAATCCATACAGGTAGGATGGGTGAGTGTGTAAATTGACTTTGGGTTAAACTAATTCATGGCAATTAATGGAAAGGTATAATAGAGTAGTTGTTTTTAAGGATGTTAAAAAAACACAAAAATTATTTTTGCTAATGTACAAAGAGGTAATTATTTTTGTGAGCTGTATGCTGATCACTATAACTCTTAGGCCACTTTATAAAAGAGACTAAAATAGAGAAATAGCTTCACCTGCAATCCCAATTATAAGGGAGTCACATTCCCATAGCAACTCTCACCACTTAACTAGGCTTTGACACAATTTAGATGATATGATGCTGTTCCTTAAATATTTAATGGATATCAAGGCTGGTTAATAATTCTGAAAAATCACTACATGCTGGACTTGATTTATTTGCTTTCACTGAGAATGTCCTGTAGAGATCTTACTTAGCAAATCAGTTCCAGACTCAAGACCTACATAACACATAACTTTCCTAGATAACATGGGAATTTTCCCATAGCTTCAAACAGATAACATTGCTCACTTCTCTATGTTCCCACACACTCAAGTCACACAATCACAGTATAATTCATTCTACTTGAGTTCTGTAGTCAATATCTTCTGCTAGATTATGACTCCATTAGGACAGGAATGGAGTCTCATTCATCTCTGTTACTTCAGCCACAATGCTTGTCAAGGAGGTAACACTCACATGGGTTTGCTGAATCAAAACACATTCCTTAATTTAATAGCTTTCCTCTCCAAATGTAAGCACATTATCAGTAGCTGTTAAGGATATGTACCCTTTCTTATTAAATTCTGAGAAGCTTTATCAGCAAAGGGGCCACGGTTATCTTCACCATTGAAAACCCAACACTAGTCTTAGTGCCTGGTACATTGCAGGTGATCAATAAGTAACTTCTGAATGAATATTGAACAAATTAATTCAAAGGAGCACGAAAAATACCTCAGGAATATATTACTCAAAGCAAACATTATTTAAAATGGTGTAAATAAGATTAAGGTTTTTCTTTCAATCCACAGAGCTCTACAGTCATTTATTTATCCTGTAGGCAGGGTCTGGGGATGCGAAAAGTCCACCCTATAGTCCTTGACATCACAGTCATTATAGAGCAATAAGGGAGGAAGCAAAGTTCTTTTGGTGAAGAGAACCAGAAGCTTCTTAAGAGCTAGAAGTGGAAAGTGCAGAGAGTTCCAAAAAGAAGTGGGTATCTGAAACCACTACTTACTGCTACCCAGAGACACAGGGCTCTTTGAAGTACAGTGTATTCTAGTATTTCTCAGCTTGAAAATTAAGTGAAATATAATTAACATCCTCTACCCCCAGCCATCTTTCACTCTCTCCTGTCAGTCCTTACCAAAGTGTCAGCAGGGACTTTTCTAATTGTCCTGACCCCTGTACTTTGTACTCTCCTTCCCTGCTTCCATGGCATTTATTGCCATTTGAAAAGCTATATATTGTGCTCACTTGTTCAGTGTCTGTCTCTTTTTCCAGTACAGCAAAAGATCGTGGAAGGCAGGTCTACTGTCTAGACTGGACTGACTGATCAACTGAATGACTAAAGGCAGAGACTATGCTGCAATTATTTTTCACACCCTTTTCAATCCACAAAGCAGCCTTCTAGATGTTTTAAACATGCAGACCTTTCCAGGTCACTCAGTTATTTCAACCTGCTTGTCCTTCTACTGCTTGAAAGATGAGGTATAAACTTCAAAACTTGGACTAATAAAACGTCTGTAAAATTTGGCTTCAGGTTCCCCTTCTAAGCTTTAGTGTGGGCTCTCCACTCTGCTCTCTAGCACCAACAACATGCTTTTTTCAGTTCCTGGAAAATAAAAATTCTTTCCTTTTCAAGAACACTTCTCCCCACCTTCCTCTCTTCAGAGAGTTAATTCAGGCTTCAGATCTCCACTTAGGCACTTGGAAAAATGTGCTCAGATTTAGAGCACGTGTGGACATATATATTGTCCAAGTTTTCTCCAAAGAGATATTATAATTCTAAAAACAATGTTTCTCCAAGGACTTCTAATGTCTTGTTAGATTTATTCCTTCCTACTTTGTATTTCCTGGAAGTGTTGTAAATCATAGATTTTTTTCAAAATTATATTTTCTAATTATGTGTGTTCCTTGTTTTGTTGGTGGAAATTTACTCAATTACCATGTATTTATTTTTGTTTATCATCACTGTATTAGTTCTCTTTTTATTTCATTTTTTTCATCATGTTAAGTGTACTCTTTAATTCCCATTCCCTATTTCCCCAATCCTCCTACCTACCTCCCCTCTGAAAAACATGTTTTTTCTGTATAGTTAAGAGTGTGTTCTTGGCTTGTGTCTTTCTTTTTTTCCCCCCTTTGCTCATTTGTTTTATTTCTTAAAGTTCCACATATGAGTGAGATCATATGGTATTTGTCTTTGACATTTCACTTAGCATTATACACTCTAGCTCTATCCACATTGTTGCAAATGGCAAGATTTCATTCTTTTTTATGGCTGAATAATATTCTATTGTATATAGAATATTGTGTGTATGTGTGTGTGTGTATATATATATATATACACACACAATAAAAGCAAATATATATGTGTGTATACATATGTATATGCATATATATGTATGTATATATGTGTGTGTGTGTGTACCTCACATCTTCCTTACACATTCATACTATGGCTATTGTAATTAATGTTGCAATAAACATAGGGGTGCATGTATCCCTTTGAATTGGTGTTTTTGTATTTTTAGGCTAAACAACCAGTGTTGTGACTTGTGGATCACAGGGTAGTTCTATTTTTAATTTTTTGAGGAACCTCCATACTGTTTTGCACAGTTGCTGTATCAGTTTGTACCACCAACAGTGCAAGAATGTTCCTTTTCTACACATGCCAATACTTGTTCCTTATGTTTTTGATTTTAGCCATTCTGAAAGGTGTGAAGTTGATATCTCATTGTAGTTTTGATTTGCATTTCCCTGAGGATGAATGATGCTGAGCATCTTTTCATGTGTGTGTTGGCCATCTGTATGTCTTTGGAGAAATGTTTCTCATGTCTTCTGACCATTTTTTTTTTTTTTTTTTGTTTTTTTTCTTTTTTTTTTTTTTTTTTTTTTTTTATGAAGTTTATTGACAAATTGGTTTCCATACAACACCCAGTGCTCATCCCAAAAGGTGCCCTCCTCAATACCCATCACCCACCCGCCCCTCCCTCCCACCCCCCATCAACCCTCAGTTTGTTCTCAGTTTTTAACAGTCTCTTATGCTTTGGCTCTCTCCCACTCTAACGTCTTTTTTTTTTCTCCCTTCCCCTCCCCCATGGGTTCCTGTTGAGTTTCTCAGGATCCACATAAGAGTGAAACCATATGGTATCTGTCTTTCTCTGTATGGCTTATTTCACTTAGCATCACACTCTCCAGTTCCATCCACGTTGCTACAAAAGGCCATATTTCATTTTTTCTCATTGCCACGTAGTATTCCATTGTGTATATAAACCACAATTTCTTTATCCATTCATCAGTTGATGGACATTTAGGCTCTTTCCATAATTTGGCTATTGTTGAGAGTGCTGCTATGAACATTGGGGTACAAGTGCCCCTATGCATCAGTACTCCTGTATCCCTTGGGTAGATTCCTAGCAGTGCTATTGCTGGGTCATAGGGTAGGTCTATTTTTAATTTTCTGAGGAACCTCCACACTGTTTTCCAGAGCGGCTGCACCAATTTGCATTCCCACCAACAGTGCAAGAGGGTTCCCGTTTCTCCACATCCTCTCCAGCATCTATAGTCTCCTGATTTGTTCATTTTGGCCACTCTGACTGGCGTGAGGTGATACCTGAGTGTGGTTTTGATTTGTATTTCCCTGATAAGGAGCGACGCTGAACATCTTTTCATGTGCCTGTTGGCCATCTGGATGTCTTCTTTAGAGAAGTGTCTATTCATGTTTTCTGCCCATTTCTTCACTGGGTTATTTGTTTTTCGGGTGTGGAGTTTGGTGAGCTCTTTATAGATTTTAGATACTAGCCCTTTGTCCGATATGTCATTTGCAAAAATCCAGCACCCTTTCTTAATAAAAACCCTTGAGAAAGTCGGGATAGAAGGAACATACTTAAAGATCATAAAAGCCATTTATGAAAAGCCCACAGCTAACATCATCCTCAACGGGGAAAAACTGAGAGCTTTTTCCCTGAGATCAGGAACACGACAGGGATGCCCACTCTCACCGTTGTTATTTAACATAGTGCTGGAAGTTCTAGCATCAGCAATCAGACAACAAAAGGAAATCAAAGGCATCAAAATTGGCAAAGATGAAGTCAAGCTTTCGCTTTTTGCAGATGACATGATATTATACATGGAAAATCCGATAGACTCCACCAAAAGTCTGCTAGAACTGATACATGAATTCAGCAAAGTTGCAGGATACAAAATCAATGTACAGAAATCAGTTGCATTCTTATACACTAACAATGAAGCAACAGAAAGACAAATAAAGAAACTGATCCCATTCACAATTGCACCAAAAAGCATAAAATACCTAGGAATAAATCTAACCAAAGATGTAAAGGATCTGTATGCTGAAAACTATAGAAAGCTTATGAAGGTAATTGAAGAAGATTTAAAGAAATGGAAAGACATTCCCTGCTCATGGATTGGAAAAATAAATATTGTCAAAATGTCAATACTACCCAAAGCTATCTACACATTCAATGCAATCCCAATCAAAATTGCACCAGCATTCTTCTCGAAACTAGAACAAGCAATCCTAAAATTCATATGGAACCACAAAAGGCCCCGAATAGCCAAAGGAATTTTGAAGAAGAAGACCAAAGCAGGAGGCATCACAATCCCAGACTTCAGCCTCTTCTGACCATTTTTTAATTGGAGTATTTGTTTTTCGGGTATTGAATTGTGTCAGTTCTTTATAATTTGGATACTAACTCTGTATAAGATATGTCATTTGCAAATGCCTTCTCTGATGGCATAGGTTGCCTTTTAGCTTTGGTGATTGTTTGCTGTGCAGAAAATTTTTATTTTGATGTAGTCCCAATAGTTTGTTTTTGGCTTTTATTTCCCTTCCCTCACAGAATATGTATAGAAAAATGTTTCTCAGGCCTATGTCAGAGAGATTACTGTCTGTGCTCTTTTCAAGGATTTTTAGGGTTTAAGGTCCCATATTTACCTCTTTAATCCATTTTGAGTTTATTTTTGTGTATGGTCTGGGAAAGGGGTCCAATTTCATTCTTTTGCATGTGGCTGTCTACTTTTTCCATTTTTCCAGCACCATTTTTTGAAGAGACTGTCTTTTTCCCATTCTATACTCATTTATCCTTTGTTGAATGTTAATTGGCCATATAATGATGGCTTTATTTCTAGGTTTTTTGTTTTATTGAGGCATGCGTCTATGTGTCATGTACCATACTGTTTTAATTACTACCACTTTGTAATATAGCTTGAAGTCTGGAATTGTGACACCTCCAGTCTTGTGTGTTTTTTTTTTTTTCTTTTTCAAAATTGCTTTGGCAATTTAGGGTATTTTGTGGTTCCTTGTAAATTTTAGGATTGTTTGTTCTAGTTCTGTGAGAAATGCTTTTGGTATTTTGATAGGGATTGCATTAAATCTGTAGATTGTTTTGGGTATGATGGACATTTTAATAACATTCTTCCAACTAATGAGTGTGGAATGTCTTTCCATTTGTGTCATCTTGAATTTCTTTCATCAGGGTTTTATAGTTTTTAGAGTACAGGTCTTTCACTTCTTTGGTTACATTTATTTTTAGGTATTTTACTATTTTTGGTACAATTATAAATGGGACTCATCTATTAATTTCACCTTGTGATGCTTCAGAATTAATGTGTACGAATACAGCAGATTTCTGTACAGTGGTTTTGTATACTGTGACTTCACTGAATTAATTATTCAGTTCTAGTAGTTTTTTGGTGGAGTCTTCAGGGTTTTTTACATATACTATCATGTCATCTGCAGATAGTGAGAGTTTTATTTTTTCCTTACCAATTTGGATGCCTTTGGCCTATAGTTCTCTCTCTCTCTCTCTTTTTTTTTTTTTTTTTTTTTTTTTTTTTTTTTTGTGGTGTCCTTTGTCTGGCTTTGGTCAGGATAATGCTCCTTTCACAGAATGAATGTGGAAGCTTTTCTTTTCTTTCTTTCTTTCTTGTAATTTTTGGATGAGTTTTGAGAATGACAGATGTTAACTCTTTTTTAATTGTATCTTGGAATTCAAGTGTTAACATTTCCTTATGTTCTCTAATTGCTGTGACTAGGACTTCCAGTACCCTGTTAATAAAAGTGGTTTGAGAATAGACATACTGGCTGTGATTTTTTCATATATGGCCTTTATTAGGTTGCGGTATGTTCTCTCTAGACCTACATGGCAGAGGGTTTTTATCATGGATGGGTGTTGTACTAAGTCAAATGCTTTTTCTGCATCTACTGAAATGATTATATGGCTTTTATCTTTTCTCTTATTGATGTGATGTATCATGTTGATTGTTTGTTAGTATTGAACCACAATTGCATCCTGGGAATACATCCCACTTGATTGTGGTGTATGATTTTATTTTATTTTTTTTACTTTTTACTATTTTTTTAATGTTTCAGGTTTTTATTTAAATTCTAGTTAGCTAACATATAGTGTAATATTAGTTTAAGGAGTAGAATTTAGAGATTATTTATTTAATATAAAATCCAGAGTTCATCTCAAGAGCCCTCCCTCCTTAATACCCATCACCGATTTAGCCCATTCCCCTGCCTACCTCCCCTCCTGGGAGTATACTTAATTATTTTTTAAGTACTTAAAATATTATGAAAAAAAATCTAATATACTTTAATTGTGGTGGATTTTTGCATCTATATTCCTAAGAGACTTTGCCTATAGTTCTCTTTTTTTGTAGTGTCTTTCTCTGGCTTTGGTCAGGATAATGCTGCTTTCATAGAATTAATTTGGAAGCTTTTCTTTCTTTCTTTCTTTCTGTCTGGAATTTTTGGAAGAGTTTTGAGAATGACAGATATTAACTCTTTTTTAAATGTTTCTTGGAATTCACCTGTTAAGCTGTCTGGTCCTGGACTTTTATTTTGCAGTGGGGGATTTTTTTTATTATTATTGATTTAATTTCACTGCTGGTAATAAGTCTATTCAATTCTCTATTTCTGCTTTAGTTTTGGTAAGTTGAATGCTTCTAGTAATTTCTTTCTTTTCAGTTGTCCAATTTGTTGGCAGGCAAATTTTCACAATATTTTGTTGCAAATGTTTATATTTCATTGGTGTTGGCTCTTATTTTTCCTCTTTCATTTGAGATTTTTGTTTGAGTTCTTCCTTTCTCTCTCTCTCTCTCTTTTATTAATATGGCTAGAAGTTTATCAATTTTTTTGATCTTTTCAAAGAACCAGCTCCAGGTTTCATTGATCTGTTGTATTGTTTTTGTTCTTTAGTTTCTATATCAATTATTTCTGTTCTAATATTTGTTATTTCCTTTCTTTTGAGTTTTATTTGTTTTTTTCTAGATCCTTTTGGTATAAGGCTAGGTTGTATAAGATCTTTCTTGCTTCTTGAGGTAGGCCTATTTTGCTATAACTTTCCATTTTTGCCATATCCCAAACACTTTGGATCATTGTGTTCTCATTTTCATGTGTTTCCATGTAATTTTGTATTTCTCTTTTGACCTTGGTTAACCTCTTCATTGTTTAGTAGCATATTATTTAGCCTCTATGTGTTTGAGATCTTTCCAGATTTTTTCTTGTGGTTGATTTCTAGTTTCATTGTGTTGTGGTCAGAAAAGATGCCTAATATGATTCTGAATGAATTTATTTAGACTTGTTAGGTGAGATACTATGTGTGATATATTCTGGAGAACATCCCATGTGAAAAGAGTATGTGTTCTGCTGTTTTAGGATGGGATGTTCTGAATATATATGTGTTAGAGGTATCTGGTCCAGTGTGTCATTCAAAGCCACTATTTGTTGATGTTCTGCCCATTGATGTAAGTGGAGTGTTAATGTTCCCTACTTATATAGTATCACTACTGATTATTTCCTTTATGTTTATTCACCCAACATGGGAGCACCCAAATAAATAAAACAATTAATAAATATTGATAATTGTTATATCCTGCGGTAACCATAAATCAAAAATCAGTAATAGATATGGAAAGAATAAAGAGAAAGGAATCCAAGTATATCACTAAAGAAAGCCAACAAACCATGAAAGAGAGCAAGAGGATCAGTGAAAACTTATAGAAACAACAGCAAGACAAATAACAAAATGGCAAATAAATACATATCTATCAATAGTTACTTTGAATTTAAATGTACTAAATGCTCAAAAACCACAGGGTGGTGTCACAGGGGTCACAAAGTGTATAAAACAAAACCAAAAACAAGACCCATATGCTGCCTACAAGAGAAAGGCTCATTTCAGATGGAAAGACACCAGAAGATTGAACGTGAGGGGACAGAGAAACATTTATCATGTAAATTAATGTCAAAAGAAAGCTGGGGTAGCAATACTTATAATGGACAGAGTTTAAAACAAAGACTGTAACAGGAGACAAAAAAAGGACACCATATAATAATAAAGGGTACTGTCCCATCATTGTATTAGTTTTCTATTGATACTATACCAAATCGCCACAAATTTAGTAGCTTAAAACAGCCAATTTTATTATTTTACAGTCCTTGAAGTCTGAAGTCCTGGAGAGGTCCTCCTGGACTAAAATCAAGGTCTGAGCAGGGCCACATTCCTTTCTGAGCATTCTGCATTTGATCGTCATTTCTAGTTTCCAGAAGCAAATTGCATTCCTTGGCACATGATAGTGATAGAGGGTTAAGTCGTCTTTATACTGCCATTTTGGTTTCTGTACAACCTGTTTGGGTGTCTGCACTTAAGGGCTCATGCAATTACATTGGGCCTACGTGGATAATAAGGTTTCTAAAATCTGTTATTCTACATCTCGCTTGAAAGCTACATATTATATTCTTGTTCTTTTGACAATTACACTTAAAATTTTACTATCACTACTTAATTTTATATAGTCAAATTTAATCAATAAAAGGATGCTCTCTTTTTCCAATGTTAACTCAATACAATATTTCTACCTTTTATTTCAAACATTTTCTATTATAATTACTACCATATTTTTAGCCAATGCTTATTTAAATTTACCCAAGTCACTACTTTCATCACTACTTCTTGCATTTCACTCCACTCTTCAAAGTTTAAATTTCTTTTTCCTAAAGCATATATTATTTTATCTTCTACATTGAGGGTCTGTTAAAGATTCATATCTGGTCTAAATATATCTATATTTAACCTACACTATTAATGTTTTAAAAGGTATAGCTGACTGCCATTTTCTTACACTACATTATCATCTGGATTTTATTATTGCTGTGACTAGCTAGATGTCCGTGTAGTGCACTGGTTATTGATTATTGTATGTAAGCTTTCCTTTGTTTTTGATTGCTTTGAGGAATTTATCTTTGTATATGTTGTCTTGCTTAATTGCCTGTTATTTGGTCTCTATAGTGCTCAATTTGTGTCCTGATTTTGAGGTTTTAAGACTTTCTATAATTCTGGAAAATACCCTGCCAGTTTCTCTTTTAATATTGCCTCTCCCCCATTTTTTCTCATCATGGGTTATGTAAACATTATCAAAGATAACTGGACCTCAACTTTTCCCTTATTTCTCTTAAGCACTCTTGCATTGTCAACATCTTTCTTTTTCATTTGGAATTTTTTTGCGATATCTTCAAACTAATCCTATCTTCAATCCTTCCTAATATAATGCGTATTTCCTTTCTTTAGTTTTAAAGGAATGCATTATTTATTTTATTCCTAGAAGCTGTGTTGTATATTTGTATGGTCTTTTTCATAGTGCTCTATTTTAATCTTTGAGTCCTTTTACTTAATTTTGTTAAACAGTAAAAAATGCTGCTATATTAGCTTTATCATTCCTATAAAATTTGAATTGGCAGTACCTACAGTCATTTTCAGACCAACATGAATTTTAGTCATGTCTTGTAGATTTTTTGCATTTCCTTTGATTTCATCAAACCAAGAGAGGACCACTGATTACCATATTTAATGTAATTGAACCGTAACATGCAGTATAATCTGTATGGAAGCAACCAGACTCCAATCAGGGAAAGTTAGATTGGCTTAATAAAAACAAATATAAACAAACAAACAAACAAACAAACTGACCTCAAAGCCTGTAAGTTTCAAGTTATAGTTCTCTGGAGATATACCTAATTTTTCATTTGAAAGTTTCTGATTCTAGATCTACTTCTCACATTTTTGATGGCCCTTAATACTTTAAATTTGCATAAAACAAATTTCATAAAACAAAGCAATACGGAATAGAGAAAGGCAGAGAATACAAACGCCTTGATGTAGATAATATAGGAGGGTTGATGCAGAGGCATATCAGTCTAAAAATATACTCATGGCCACTAATGAAATGAATAAAAGGATAGGTAAGTAGTTATAATATACTCTATAGAGGAAGAAAATTGTTGAAATATTTTTATCCTATGAATGACAAGACCAAATTTCTACTTTAGGAGATTAACAGTTTTCAGTTAAAATGCAGACATAAGTTAGAATATTATAATTGTATGTCAAATATATATATGCCTTTTTAGGTCTACTGTGAAATTCTCGGTGATTGTGTGTGTATAATTCAGTGACCGATACCATAGTGTTCTCTAAGTGGTAGTTGA
This sequence comes from Lynx rufus, assembly GCF_022079265.1. Lineage (NCBI taxonomy): Eukaryota > Metazoa > Chordata > Mammalia > Carnivora > Felidae > Lynx > Lynx rufus. The sequence goes on along the minus strand of NW_025814823.1, from coordinate 31,144,678 downwards.
ATTAACTAAAAATAGTGAAATGAATGGCTCTAGAGCCCAGTCTTTAGAATATATCATAAAAATAGTGTAAGCTTCCAATTTATCATAAGTACTTCATGTATACCTTTTAATATTAAAATGTTAAACTATAGCTAATGCTATACTATAGTAAATGCTATAGTTAATGCTAACTATAGTAAATAGTTATTTCAACTACATATTTATAGTTTCTTCTATAAAAATTAAAAGGTTTGCAAAGATATTGAGTTCTATTAATAGAATATTAAACTGTCAAGAATAGTTACATGCTGTATATCCTGATTATAATGTCGTAAGTACACTGAAATGTTTTTCTTCTAATAATATATAAGATAATTATGTTTACTAAAATATGGTCTACATAGTGTGGCATTTCCATAAAGATAAATACATCAATGGAACAAAATGAATAGCATAGAAGCAGACCAACAAATACAGAGTCAATTAATTTTTAACAAATGGTAACGAACCATTAGAGATCCATATGCAAAAAATGAACCTCGAACCATATTCTTCATTGAAAGTAAATGCAAAATGGATTACAAACCTAAATTTTGAATCTAAACTGTATACTTGTAGAAGAAAACAAATCAAGACATCTTTGTGACACTGGATTGGAAATTTTTAAATAGAACACAAACTCTAAAAGAAAAATATTGATAAATTAGAAAAGAACATCTGATTTTTACATGTCACTGTTAAGAGAATTGAAAAGACACAAGTCACTGACTGAGAGATAATATTAACAGATCAATATCTCATAAGTAGCTCATACCCAGAATATATAAATAAGAAAGCACAGAACACAACTTCAAAAGGTCAAATAGTTGACCAAACACTGTATCAAAGAAGGTGTTCAGATAAAAACTAAACACATGACAAGATACTCAACAACACTTTTCATCATAAAAATACAAATTAAGACACAATGAGTTAACATTTGCACATGTATTAGAATGTTTAAAATGAAAAATGACAACCACATGTAGGTGAGAATATGGGTCAGCTGCAACTTTCACAAACTGCTCCTAGGAATTTAAAATGGTACCACCACCTTGAAAACAGTATGTCAGTTATTTAAAAGTTAAACATACACCTATCATATGTAAAGCAGCCATTCTCATTTCATATATTTTCCCAAGAGAAATAAAAGCATTTATACACAAATATTTAGAACAGTTTTCTCGTAAAACCAAAAACCTGAAACCATTCTAATGTCTATCAGATGAATGGATGAAAAAAAAAGTATGTGTGTATATATATACATACACATACATATATATACTCATATTGATTGGGGTACTACTCAGCAATAAAAGGGAATTAACTATACAACCAATACCAAGTGAAATAAGGCATTGAAAAAAAAATATATATAAGGGGTGCCTGGATGGCTCAGTCAGTTAAGCATCCGACCTCAGGTCAGGTTCTCATGGCTCAGCTCATGAGTTCAAGCCCTGCGTTGGGCCCTGTGCAAGACAGGGATATCCACTCTCGCCACTGTTACTCAACATAGTATTATTGGAAGTCTTAGCCTCAGCAATCGGACAACACAAAGAAATAAAAGGCATCCATATTGGACAGGAGGACGTCAAATTTTCACTCTTTGCAGATGACATCATACTCTATATGGAAAACCCAACAGATTCCACCAAAAAAAAAAAAAATGCTAGAACTGATCCATGAATTCAACAAAGTTTGAGGATATAAAATCAATACACAGAAATCAGTTGCATTCCTATACACATATATCAGTTTCTATTCATATCATGAAGCAACAGAAAGAGAAATCAAGGAATTGATCCCATTTATAATTGCACCAAAAACCATTAAATACCTAGGAATAAATCTAACCAAAGAGGTGAAAAATCCATACCCTGAAAACTATAGAAAGCTTATGAAAGAAGTTGAAGAAGACACAAAAAAATGGAAAAAGATTCCATGCTCCTGGATAGGAAGAACAAATACTGTTAAAATGTCGATACTACCCAAAGTAATCTAGACATTCAATGCAATCCCTATCAAAATAACACCAGCATTCTTCACAGAGCTAGAACAAACAATCCTAAAATTTGTATGGAACCAGAAAAGAACCTGAATAGCCAAAGCAATCTTGAAAAAGAAAGCTGCAGGCATCACAATCCCAGACTTCAAGATGTATTACAAAGCTGTAATTATCAAGAGAGTATGGTACTAGCACAAAAACAGACACTCAGATCAATGGAACAGAATAGAGAACCCAGAAATGGACCCACAAATGTATAGCGAAAAAATGTTTGACAAAGCAGGAAAGAATATCCAATGGAATAAAGACAGTCTCTTTAGCAAGTGGTGCTGAGAAAACTGGACAGTAACATGCAGAAGAATGAACCTGGGCCACTTTCTTACACCATACACAAAAATAAACTCAAAATGGATGAAAGAGCTAAACATAAGACAGGAAGCCATCAAAGTCCTCAAGGAAAAAGCAGGCAAAAACCTCTTTGACTTTGGCTGCAGCAACTTCTTACTCAACACGTCTCTGGAGGTAAGGGAAACAAAAGCAAAAATGAACTACTGGGACCTCATTAAAATAAAGCTTCTCTACAGCGAAGCAAACATTCCACAAAACTAAAAGGCAACCGAGAGAATGGGAGAAGATACTTGCAAATGACATACCAGATAAAAGGTTAGTATCCAAAATCTATAAAGAGCTTATCAAACTCAATACCCAAAAAACAAATAATCCAGTGAAGAAATGGGCAAAAGACATGAATAGACACTTCTCCAAAGAAGACATCCAGATGGTCAACTGACACATGAAAAAATGCTCAATCAACATCACTCATCATCAGGGAAATACAAATCAAAACCACAATGAGATACCACCTGACACCTGTCAGAATGACTAACAGTAACAACTCAGGCAATAACAGATGTTGGTGAGGTTGCGGAGAAAGAGGATCTCTTTTGCACTGCTGGTAGGAATGCAAACTGGTGCGTCCACTCTGGAAAACAGTGTGGAGGTTCCTCAAAAAAATTAAAAATAGAACTACCCTATGACCCAGAAATTGCACTACTAGGTATTTATCTAAGAGATATGGGTATGCTGTTTCGAAGGGGCACATGCACCCCAATATTTATAGCAGCACTATCAACAATAGCCAAAGTATGGAAAGAGCCCAAATGTCCAATGGAAGAATAGATAAAGACAATGTAGTGTCATATATATATATATATATATATATATATATATATAATCTACACACACACACACAGGAGTATTACTCGGCAATCAAAAAGAATGAAATCTTGCCATTTGCAAACTATGTGGATGGAACTAGAGGGTATTATGCTAAGTGAATTTAGAGAAAGACAAATACCATACGACTTTGCTCATGAGGACTTTAAGATACAAAACAGGGGAACATAAAGGAAGGGAAGCAAAACTGATATAAAAAGAGGGAGGGGAGGGGGACAAAACATAAGAGACTCTTAAATATGGAGACAAACAGAGGGTTACTGGAGGGGTTGTACGGGGGATGGGGTAAATGGGTAAGGGGTATTAAGGAATCTACTCTTGAAATCATTGTTGCACTATATGCTAACTAACTGGGATGTAAATTTAAAAAATAAAAAAAATGTTTAAAGAAAAAATATATATAATTCAATTTAAAATTTTTCTAGAGAATTCACTACTATTCATAGTGACAGAAAGCAGACTGGTGTTTGGTGAAGGAGGGAAAAGGTGAGAACAATGATTACAAAGGAGCTTGAGAAAACAAGATTCAATAAATCTGTTTTTTAAAAGGTCTAAAGTAAAATATGCAGCAATATTAAAAGTCAACTGATGGGGCATCAAATATACAAATGAACCTGAAGCATTTTAAAGTACTCAGGAAACCCCACCATGATGAAAGTATGTCAAAGGAAAATGAGAGCCAACAGAAAAAGCACAGTGACATCCTTCCAAGGATGGAAGATTTTATGTAAATCTAGAACTATCCTGAAATTGAAAAGTTTATTTCAACAAACAGTCAACGGAAGCATACTACGGGAATAACAGGCACCACCTTTGCTCTCCAGAAACTTCTGCTCCAAGTCCAGGTCTGTCTTTGCTTTGTTTCATTTTTCCAACTTCCTGTGGGTTCCACCCAGTGAGTGAATAAAATAGCTCTACATGAAGCATTCATTCTAAGTATTCTTTGTTTTGGTTTTGGTTTTTATAAGTATTCTTAATAGAATGTTTGCATTGTTTTCGAGGAAAAACACAGACACTAAACATGAATGCAAAAGTTGTCCAGTCGTAAAAATGGAAAAGATACTTCTCTGTGTGTCTTAAAAGATCAATGCAGCGGTGGTTATAAATTCAGACTGCATAGATTTCATTCCCAGCTGTAGCACACTTAACAGCATGACTTTATCAATCGCTTAACCATCCGTGGGTAAAAGAAGAGTAGCCACCTCATAGAGGGTGAGCGTTAAAAGGCTTAATTTATGAAAAATATTTGCAACTCTGGAAGGTCACTATTACTGTTTCTTCCCTTCTACTATATTCTACAGTGTGATAAATTCCTAATGTAGCTACAAGCACTGTTTTTTTTTCCTTAACATTTGTAATGTTAACCCTCTTTATACACTTACATCCCAATTATTTTTGCTTAGAAACAGAGTAGGATGTGTCTGGAGACTGAATTCAAGCCTCATGTTAATTATCTGAAATCCAATTTGTTGTCTACATCCCTTTAGAAGTGTGAGCTATGTAGTATGCAATATTCATAATATGGCTAGATACCTCATATGAGAGTAATTTAATTGTCAGTGCTGCTCAACCATTGTTTAATGAATTCCTAACAATTTGAAAGGCAAGCTGTTGGAAGGCCATTATTAAATTTCATATTTGTTCTGCAGTTTTCTTCACCATTACTTCATCTATTTAGGATTATGATAACATTAACTTTTGAATTCCTTAAAAAACTAGGACTTTTTTGTGTGATGCAAAATTTGAACTTCTGATCTACTTGGAAAATACAGTAAATAAATACCTTTTTAAGGCAGGTTTGCAGTTAAGCCAGAGGGTGATGATCACAGTCTGCACAATAAAATGCAGATTTGTAAAATAAAAGGAATTATTGTTCACCAATTTACACAGTAGCAACAAAGGATATTATGGTAGACACAGGAGGAAAAGTCAGGTAATTACAGCAGAACTTAATCTTACTTTATAAATAGCTTAATAAATTGTAGCCACTAACATCTCAAAAAGCAAATTACATCAAGGCACATATTATTTATATTATTGATCATGCCACAAAGCATAATAGATTGTGTATTACTATGTGACCCTGTTGTAATATCTCAAAAGGCACATGGGAAAAGAGCATGTTTTGAGGGTTCATATCAAAACCAAATAATCAGGTTAGATTTGAAGAAGAAAACTGATTAAATCAATGACTTTAGGGTCAAAAGTTAAAAAGGTAAAGAAGATATAGAATGGATATATATAGAAGATATAGAATGGAGAATGGATATTTCACAGACTGTTCAGTACTCAGTACTGTTCAGAACACAGACTGTTCAGTGAATTAAAGAATTCTATTTTGTATTCATTGAACACATTCAGGATCTCTAAAAATGTGTAATTGTTATTTAACCATGGCCAAGAATGCAGAGGTAGCTGATAATTATCATTGAGTTATGTTATATATATGTACATACACCCTCTCAGAAGATCAATGAGATCTTATAAAAAACAGGAAAGGAAATGAAGACATTCTCCAGATTTGGGGAAGGCATTTCTAATGGGAGGATATGCTGTGCATGTTGTAACTGTTTAAATTTTTTTTTAACGTTTATTTTTGAGACAGGGAGAGACAGCATGAACGGGGGAGGGTCAGAGAGAGAGGGAGACACAGAATCTGAAACAGGCTCCAGGCTCTGAGCTGTAAGCACAGAGCCTGACGCGGGGCTCGAACTCACGGACCATGAGATCATGACCTGAGCCGAAGTAGGATGCTTAACCGACTGAGCCACCCAGGCGCCCCAAGTTGTAACAGTTTAAAATGGATAAAATGAATTACAAATAGTAACTGGGCTATTGCTGAATGAATATAATCCAGGAAATTTAAGAAAACACATTAGTTCACTGTGGGTTTGATGAAGCTTTATTTTTCATAGCACTGAGTGAAGGTTTGCAAATTACCAGGAGAATTGGGATTACTTAGTGCTTACATTTCAAAACCCCATATGGATTCCCTGACCTGATACTCAATACCTACTACTTGAACTGATTATATAAATACTATCATGAAACTCTGACAGCAATATGCTACAGTGGACAATGTGTTTGCAGTAAAAAAGATGCCAATTTGAATTTTCACCTTGACTCTGAGGGTTTAAAATTACCCACTATCTCAGAACTCTAATTTCCTACCTGTAAATAAGGAGTTATGATTACATGCTGTAATTTTTTTTTTACCATTCTTGGTACCGAACAATCCTTCCTGCATTCCTGAAATTACAGATCCCATCCTCCTGGACACAAGGTAGTCATGTCACATAAACTATGCTAACCAACCGCAAAGAGTGACTGTTACCAAGAAATGAGAACATTACTAAGGTTGGGCCAAGCAGATTTCCTCCACTCTTTTATTCAAAGTGGTGATGAGAGAGAGTGTGTCCCTTCTCTCTTTAGTCTGAGATTTACAAGGCATTGACCCAGACTTGACTACAGACATGCTCCTGATAAAATCTCTCTCTATATATATATCTATATATCTATATATATAGATAGATATATAGATATATAAATAGATATATATATATATCTGCAATAACAAAGGGCAGCCTAGACAGAATCAAGAGACATTCTGAGGTTATTTTCATCCCTGATGATCCCATGGCTTCCAATGTAAGTCGGACAATCCCCCTTTCACAAAGAAGCCCCGTACAGATATGTTGGCCACTTATAGCTAGAGTTCTATTAATATTCCTTCTGGTGGGTTGTTTTTGGACTCAATAGGGAGCAGATACAAAATATGAGTCAAAGGTTAGAAGCATTGTAAGTCAAGGCCATTATTATTATTATGATTTATTTTCCTCACTTTGCATATAAAGTTTCTCCTTTATTAGTTGATGCAGTCTGGGGTTCAAGAATAAAAGTTAAAAAGTAGATATATTTTTTGATCATCCAGGCCAAATTTGTAACTACTGCTATAACTAGTACTCTCACTGTAACTATGAGCATTAATGTACATCTATTATTACCATGATTATAGCATCACCTAACATTTGCCAAACGACTACTGTTTCTGGCACTATGCTGAGGATGTTCCATGCATCATTGCATTTAATTATATAGGAATTATTATTACATCAATTTTATTATTATCACAGCTTATAATGGAATAAAATATTAATGAGGTTAAGTGGCATAAATTGAACTCATGTCCAGTCATGCTTATTGATGAAGGTATAATTCAGATGAAAATTGGGTATGTGCATGAATCATCCAGATAATTCTCTGATTTCTCCAAGTTTCTCTGTGTGTATGTGGCATAAGCCCAAATGGCAGGTCCACTGAACATTTCAAAATGAAACCAAGAAAAACATCTCCCAAGCTCTAACATGAATGCCAACCCTGTTTGATCACAAATCTGTAAGATGAAAAGCAAATCATACTTCATTTTGTTGATTCACCTTTAATACATTTTATAAAATATACTGCAAATTTGGTAGGTATTATTTGCATATTTAGGATTTATAAAATGAGGAATGAAGAATGGCTTAAAGTGTGTTTTGGTAGTTATTGTTTCTACAGTCTAAATCTTGAGAGAATTTGTCATACGCAATCTATCTAATAAATGCCTCTGCTAAGAAAAAATAGAATTTGTCATAAATCCAGATCATGCTGGAAAAAAGAAGATTATACTTAAACTAAATGGAAGGACAGAATATTGCTAGAGGGAGATTTAGTTTCCAAAGGAGTCAGAAAATGCCAAGTTAGGGAATTGTTCCCTTCATCTATTTTGCATCCAATTTTTAAATGTTCTTCATTTGGATTTAGTACTATGTTGGTCGCATCTTTTGCAACTAATCTCTTAGTCATTTCTGGTTCATTTTTGGTGTCCTTTTCTTTATATTAAGTTACTTAAATTTTTTTTAAAAAAACTACCTCTGGGAAAACTATATTCTTCTTCCTTTTTCAGCTGTCAAAATGATTTAAAGTGTGACCTCTCAATCAATGGACAGTAGCCACTTCATCTTAAAACGATTTTTTCTTTCTGATTCTCTTTTGTCTTTTGTTCTCTAAATATGCCATCTAAAGCAGTACTTTGGGGTTGTTCAAATTGGTCCATTTCTTGAATTGTTTTCCCCTTTCAATGTTTCATTTAATGTTTCTCTAATGGTTAGTTACTGTCAGGAGGCCTGCGAAAGGTATGTCTTTGAGTTTATGTCCTCACTAATGCACATAATCTTGAATATTTAATAATACAATTCTTTGAAAGGGATGCAGTTTTATCTAATTGCAGGCTCATTTTCTTGTCCTTTTTGTAGGATGTGTACTGTGAAATTTCTGTTGTTATTTTTTATCTTAATTTTGCCTTCATAATATAAAAAAAAAAACTCTAGGGGAACCATCTTTTCTGAATGTCAAGCATAATTTTACTTTCAATAAAAAATGAATGAAAGAGGGAAGGAAACAAAACTAACATTTATTGGCTTTTTGGCCATTTTTTTTTGCATTGTGCTAGATATTACCTCATTTAATGCTTACCATTTGGGAAACACTATACCATTTGGGAAACGCTCAGCAAAAGTAGATAAATATGTGTATTTTTATTTATTCAGTTTCACTTCACTGTAAAGCTATAAACCAAGCCTTTAGAAATGTCTATATATTCAATGAAGTACAGGAAACACTTACTAAAATTCTAAATATAAAAAAATATTATTTGTCAAAAATATTGCTAAAATGAAAAATATTTCCTCATGCCAATTTTTGTTAAATCATTCATTTGTGAGAACACCTTGTCCCCTTCAAATAGGCCAGATATGTGAAAGGTTCTGAATATTATGTCTTATTTTTGGCTCAGTAGGCATACATACTCAGCCCAAGAGTACTTGAAATGCATATTTATCCCTACTCCTGTTTTTATCGAGGTTCATTTCAACTCACCCCACCTCGGCCAATTTTTCTTTTTTATTTTTCAAGGATTTCCATTTTTCCAGTTTCCTTTCTTCTAGCTTTACTTTCTCTTCACCACACGTTTAGCTTTTTTTTCCTGTATAGATCTGAATTTAAATGCAGTCTCTTAAAATCTAATTTTGGCATAACTTTCCAAAGATAACCTCAGATGCTGACAACAACCCTATACTCTTCCCACTGCCCCCACAAATTATCAATTATCCCTTTCATAAGGATGCATGACTTCTGAAAATGAAATTAAGAAAAACAATTGCATTCAGAATAGCATCAAAAAGAATAAAATATTTGAGAATGAATTTATGAGAAAGAGTTCAAGACCTCTTCTCTGAAAAAAACAAAACATTGCCAATAGAAAGTTTAAAAGATCTAAAATAAATAGAGAAACATTCCATATTCAAGCATTAGAAAGATCAGTATCATTAAGATGATAATTCTCTGTCTATAGGTTTAACACAATCCTCATCAAAACCCAGATTTTGTGGGATTTTTTTTCTTTTTTGCCAAAAGACCAAGGGTTCTTGGATGTGACACCAAAATAATGGTACATAAGAGAAAAAAATATATACATTGGACTTCATTAAAAAAAAAAATCTTTTGCTTTAAAAAAACACCTCTAAGAAAATTAAAAGTCACAGATTAGGAACAAATATGTGTGAACATATATAAAGATATATATTTATATATAATATAAATATGTGTTCAATTACATGTATTTTCTTTTTTTTCTTGGCCTAAAATGGTACACAAAGATTTTGTCCTATATATTCTTCTAGAAGTTTTATAGTTTTAACCTTTACACTTTGGCATACGATCTATATTCAGTTAATCGCTTATGTATGATAAAAGGGAAGTGTCTAATTTTCCTGAGAAAATCCAATTTTCCCACTATAATTTGTATCCAGAATATATAAGGAACTCTTATAAAGTAATAATAAAAAACAATCCAATTAAAAATGAGAAAATAAAAAAATGAGAAAATAAACTGAATAGACATTTCACTAAAGAGGATATATGAATGGTTAATAAGCACATGAATAGATATTCAGCATCAATAGCCATCAGGGGGATGCAAATTAAAATCATATGTAATATCACTTCATACCCTCAGGAATAGCTATAATTAAAAAGAAGATAATCAATAGTATAGGCAAAGGGATATGGAGAAAGCAATCTTCATATACTGCTAATGAGAATGTAAAATGGTACAGCCACTTTGAACTATTTCTTAAAAAGTTAAACATAAACTTATCTTATGCCCTGGCATTTACAATCCTGGTGTCTGTATGAAATAAAACATAGTTCCACACAGACTGGTGATCATAGCTTTATTCATAATAGTAAAAATCTGAACAACCCAAATCTCCATGAAATGGTAAAGGGATAAAATTATGGTTTGCCCACACAATAGAAACAAATATGTGTGAAGCATATATAATATGATAGATGTATATATAAAGGGATATGGATGTATAAAGGGATAAAGTCATAGTTTGGCCACATACTTATGACTGAGTAGTCATGGAAAGGAACAAAATATTGATATATGCTACAGCATGAAGGAACCTCAGAAGTATTGTGCTAAGTGAAAGAAGTCAGATGCAAAAGACATAATTTATGTGAAATGTCCAGGAAAAACAAATTTATATAGATAGAAAGCAGCTAGTGGTTGCCTAGGGCTGGAGTCAGCCCTGAGAATGACTGCAAGTAGTACATGAAATCTATTGGAGGTGATGGAAATGTTATGAAACTAGACTGTGGTTACCTAACTCTATGAATTCATGAAATGTCAAAAACTATACACTTAATGTGGTGAATTTATGGTATGTGTGTTAGTTTTATCTTGCTGTTGTTATAAATTACCAAAAGCTTAATGGCTTAAAATAATCCAAATGAGTTATTTTGCAATTCGGTATATCTAAATTCTCATAAGGGTCTCACTAGGCTAAAATCAAGGTGTTGGCAGGCTTCCTTTCTTTCTGGAGGCTCTACAGGAGAACCTACTTCCTTGTGTATACAGGTATTGCCAGAATTCAGTTCCATGCAGCTCTAAGACTGAGGTTTCTGTTTCCTTGCTGGATGTTAGTTATGGGGCTACTGTTAGCTCTGAGAGGCCTCGTGTACATAGTCCTCTGCATCTTAGAAACAGCAGTAGGTATCAGATCCTTCTCAGGCTGCCATCCTCCAATCAGTGCATCTCTCTTTGATCCAGCCAGAAAACGTTCTCAGATCATAAAGACACAAATGATTGGGCCCACCAGCATGATCTCACCATCTCAGTGTCCTTAACTTTAATCCAAAAACTTCAAAGTCTCTTTTGCCATGTAAGGCCACATATTCATAGTTGGAGGTATTAGGGTGTGGGCATATTTGAGGATCCATTATTCTGCCTACAGGAAACATTATTTCTTTATGCAGATTTTTAAAATCTACATCATTTCTTAAGATCTAATAGTCTATCTCACAATTCATGAGTTCGAGTCCTGCATCAGGCTCTGTGCTGACAGCTCAGAACCTGGAGCCTGCTTCAGATTCTGTGTCTCCCTGTCACTCTGCCCCTCCCCCTACTCATACTCTGTCTCTCTCAAAAAAAACATCAAAAAAATTAAAAAAAATCTAATAGTCTATGATAGAGTCTCTGAATAATCCAATGTAGAAAATTGTATCATCTGTGAATAAATACAGTTTAGTTTCTTCCATTCTGATCTATTTTTTTTTCTATTTTCTGATTCACATAACCCCATGGCCTCAACTACCTAAGAACTTTCTTAGATTCTGAGGCTGAAAATATCAGAGCCATCCTTGATTCCTTTCCTCAAGCCCCATAAAAAATTCCTCAACAAGTCCTGACAGCTATACCTAGAAACACATAATGAAAATGACTACTTCACCAGCTCAACCCATACCACTCTACTCCCAATTCCTGCAAGATTTCACTTAAGGTTCCACTATCTGATGCCTTAAGATCTCTCTGCTTCCATCCTTGCCCTGCTTTCCTCTGTCCAGTCTAGTTTTCCTTACTAGTAGAGTGAACATGTAAAATTATTATTAGAGTACTTAATAAAAGCAGTACTCACGAAGGACTAAGACTCATTGAGTCCCTTATATTATGTCAGTACTTTCATATATGCTTTAGAGGGAATAACCCTTCTACTTTTAAAAATAACCCTGTAAGGTAAGTAGAATTATTTTCCCCATATTTACAAGTTAGAAATTAAAGCACTGAAAATTTAGCTTGTACAAGAGTAGACCTCTAGCAAATCCAGCAGCTAGTATTTGTACATGGGCTAATTATTCCAAAGCCCATAACATTCCTAACAACTATGCTATAGTAGTCAGTCTATTATTTTACAAATACAATTGAATATTAATTTCAACTTTATCATTTTTTTGAGATTTGTCAGAGTCATGAAATGCCAGAAGCAGCCACCACTACCCCATTCCTTCCCCAATGCATATGCTTAGAAAATGAAGGAAAGCAAGGTGGCCGCCAATATCATTGGCCTTATGGACAGTGCTCTGCTTGCTGGGAGAGGCATCCATTTCCCCAAAGAGAAGACGCTAGGGAGACTGCAAGACAATCACTGAGGTTGCTGCCACACAGCAAAATTGGCATTCTGTTTCCCAGTTGGATATTTATCTGGGCAGTGAACTTGCTGACCTTCCTCTGCGCCTTTCTCAGCAGAGAAAATAACCAGAGTGATGGAGGCTGGCAGTCTAGAAGCCTGCATGCCCATCTCCTGGCAGCTAGACAACCAGTGTGGGTGGGAAAAGGCAGCTGAGTGGAAATTCAGAACTCCTAGATCAGAGACCTGGGCAGTGGTGAGGACCTGCAAGGCCTCCAAAGAATTGTCACACATGCTGTGCAGGAGCCAGCAGATCAATGCCTGCCACACAGAGGCTGATGGCCAGCAGTGTAGGTCACAGACACAGTGAGAGTTGACAGGAAGGGGCCTAAAACCCAAGTGCATCAATAAAGTTAAGGCTGTTTGTCCTTATTCCTCTCCTACCTCTCTATTCTTAACATCCTAGCCTTGAGGGGAAAGAAGGGCTAGAACCTTGAAACATGCAGTTCAAATATGACAAAGTATTTTTTTTTTCTCCCAGTTCATAGTATTTTTTTAACTTTTATTTAGTTAAATTGCAGTATAATATTAATTTCAGGCGTACAATATAGTGATTCAACACTTCCATACAACACCAGTGCTCATCACAAGTGCACTCCTGAATCCCCATCACCTGTTTCGCCCATCCTTCCCACCAACCTCCCTTTTCCTGACCATCAGTTTGTTCTCTATAGTTAAGCAGCTCCTTCTTGGTTTGCTTCTCTCTCTCTCCTTTTTCCCTTTGCTCATCTGTTTTGTTTCTTGAGTGGAATCATATGGTATTTGTCTTTCTCTGACTGACTTATTTCATTTAGCATAATACTCTCTAGCTCTATCAATGTCCTTGCAAATGGCAAGATTTCATTCTTTTTCAGGCTGAGTCATATTCCATTGTGTGTGTTTGTGTGTGTGTGTGTGTGTGTGTGTGTGTGTGTGTGTGAGCACGCACGCACATACACACCCCCCACCTCTTCTTTATTCATTCACCAGTCAGTGGACACTTGGGCTATTCCCACAATTTGGCTATTGTAGATGATGCTGCTATAAACACCAGAGTGCATATATCCCTTTGGATTAGTATTTTTGTATTCTTTAGGAAACACCTAGGTATTGCAATTGCTGGATTGTAGGGCAGTTCTAGTTTTAACTTTCTGAGAAACCTCCATGCTGTTTTCCACAGTGGCTGCCCCAGTTTGCATTCCCACCAACAGTGCACAAGGGTTCCCCTTTTCCACATCCTTGCCAACACCTGTTGTTTCTTGTGTTCTTGATTTTAGCCATTCTGACAGGTGTGAGGTGGTGGCTCACTGTAGTTTTGATTTGTGTTTCCCTGATCATGTTTTCATATGTGTGTTGGCCATCTGGATGTTTTCTTTCAAGAAATGTCTGTTGCCCATTTTTTTAGCTGGATTATTCATTTTGGGGGTATTGAGTTTTATAAGTTCTTTATGTGTTTTGGATGATAACCCTCTATTAGATATGTAACCTGCAAATATTTTCTCTGATTCAGTAGGTTGCCTTTTAGTTTTGTTGATTGTTTCCTTTGCTGTGTAGAATTTTTTAATTTTGATTAGTCCTAGTAGTTTATTGTTGCTTTTGTTTCCCTTGCGTCAGGAAGCATATTTAGAAAGAAGTTGCTATGGCCAGTGTCATGAAGTTACTGCCTGTGTTCTCTACTTTAGGCCTCACATTTAGGTCTTTAATCCATTTTGATGGTCTGAGAAAGTGGTCCGGTTTCATTCTTTTGCATGTGGCTGTCCAATTTTCCTACCATCGTTTGTTGAAGAGAGTGTCATTTTCCCATTGGATATTCTTTCCTGCTTCACTGAAGATTAATCGATCATATAACTGTGGATTCATTTCTGGGTTTTCTATTCTGTTTCATTAATCTATGTGTCTATTTTTGTGCCAGTACCTACTGTTTTGATTACTGCAGCTCTGAAATATAACTTGAAGTCCAGAATTGTGTTGCCTCCAGCTTTGCTTTTCTTTTTCAAGGTTGGTTTGGCTATTCAGGGTCTTTTGCGGTTCCATACAAATTTTAGGATTGTTTGTTCTAACTGTGAAAAGTGCTATTGGTATTTTGATAGGGATTGCATTAAATGTGTAGATTGCTTTGGGTAGTATAGACATTTTAACAATAGCTATTCTTCCAACCCATGAGCATGGCATGTCTTTCTGTTTCTTTGTATGACTGAAAGTTTTAATATAGACTGGACAGATTTTAATAAAATAGGACCAGAAAGACACCTCTTAGGAACAAAAACAAATGGATTTTCCAGAACATGGCTTAGTCTGGTTTTATGTTTATGAATTATCATTGCCTTATTGTATTTTACTCATTGCATTTCCAGTTATGGAACATTCAGGATGGAAGAAAAGCTGTTTTATTTGTTAGCAGCTCTGCGCAGGCATTCAAATTGACTATAGTTTAGAAGGTTTGTCTGGAAACTGGGAAAGAAAAGGTTGGAATCAGCCTTTTTTCCCAGCGGCAGTACGTTTTTAGAAAGTCTTCCTCATGGAAGCTGTGCTATTGAAAGGCTGCCCCAGTGACAGTGTTCTTTCAAGGGCCTTATCATTACTCAGTCTCAGAACTAAGCATCCCTATGTCTGGGAACAATGTATTATACTTTTTCACTCTTGTACTTTCTCCCCAATTCCAACTCCATTCCTCTGCAATTTACAATATAGGGATCGATAGAAGACCCATCTCCAGACCAAAAAATTTAAAAGTTTTGTTACTTTTAGCCAGGATTAAATTATGACCGCATTACTGGTATATTTGGAGATGAAAAATTCTGTCCTACTATGCGATTTTGCCTCACTCTCTAAAAAGATATTCTTTGCTATATCCTTTCCAAGTGTCGCCAGTAAAAATTAAGAACATTAGTTGAAAAAAATTTTGCACACCTAAGTATGGTACAACCATTTTCCATTAGATCTATGTGAATGACCCAGGCAATTACCTCTACTATTTAAGCCATCTGGTTTTAGAAATGTGCTGTTTTTCTTCTGATTTGAAGAACAAATGTGACTTTTAAAACACCTCCACTGTTCCCTTGTATTAAATAGGATGGGTGGTAAATGTGGCAGTAAGTCTCTTTAAAGATTCACTCCAGCACTGCAAGCTCCTGCAAACATTGTAAATTTAAGTTAACATTCTGGAGACCAAACTGTCTTTCACAGATAGTAGATATGCAGAGTTAAACAGCATGAGTCTGCTAGAGGCATAGCCATATTCCTTCAAGCAAGAGGAAGACAGAATCATTATTCTGCCGGCAAAGTGAATACCTAGAAAAGGAGCCTGGTGTGCATATCCAATCCCTGGTAAATATGTTCTTTGTAAACTGATCATTTAACACATCTCTATCTAAAGACCAATCATTCTCATTAAAAACTAAGGAACCATGATTAGTCTCCTTCTATTCAGTTAGACAATTATTTTAAACTTTAATTCTACATTTGTTGTTAGAGGTTCAGTACCAAAGGCGGAAATAGATAATACTATGGAAATGTGTAGCTATTGCAGCATTTATAATATCCAATAGGAACAGTTAAGATAACAATGAAGGGCAAATAGGTAATTATTGGGAATGATATTCCATATAAATCCCAAGGCAGGTCCTGCTCCTTGAGGCTTTTAACAATGTTTTACTTGGTGATACTTAGGGTTGAATATGAACAGAAATGTAATAATCATGATGGTTTATATTTCATGATATGATTTAAAAGTCATTATCAGAATTAGCTTTTCCATCCTCACAACAACCATGTAGAATACTATTATCATCCTATTGATAGAAATGGAAACATAAGCTCAGAATAGCTCAGTAACCTACCTAAAGTACCATAGCTGATGATGATGGTAATGCTCTCCAGTTTTCTTTAAGATCAGAAATACTAGCACTATAGATGATTGTGTTTATAATTCCCAAGTATTATATCCAATTGAGTGTTGAACACAAACATAAATAAATTAGATATGAAGGTGAGGTCAATAGGTTATTAACTATCAAGTTAATAGGTTATATTAACTTATAGCTGCTGTGATATAGTCATAATACACAGTACAGTAGAAACTTGTCATTCATCCTTCCAAATATTTATTGAGTGCCTACTATGTACCAAGCATAAGCAGTGGCTACTGACAAGAAAAAGAGTTTGTGTTCTGGGGCTTATAATCTAACAGAGAGAAAAGCATAAACAATTAGAAGTCGATGTGACGAGTATCACAAAAGCGATAAGTAAGTAGATGTGGTTTATATTTAACTTTTTTGGGAAGGTCAAGAAAAATTCCTTTGAAGGATGATATGGAAGTCAGAGGATGTTACATTAGGAGGTTAATATGCAGAAGGCAAGGGACAATGTTTGGAAGGAGGAACATCATTTGGAAAACATGGACACATTCAAAGCCATGACGTGCTAAAACCTTTTAGAAATCTCTTGCTCAGATAATCCCAAGCAATACAGAAGGAAACACTTTGCAAGTACATTTATCTAAAATGCATTTGGTACTTAAAAATGGATCACTTTTAGGTTATTTAATCAAAAAATTACCAAAGGAAGAATCGTTATGGTAAAGTTCTGCAATCCTTATACTGTAATTGGAAATCCTCAAAGACCACAAAGACCAACTTAAATTATTAATGCTTAATTATGAAGACTATAGAGAGTATTATGGAAAAGGAAAGTATATTCATATTAGTGAAATATTTATAAACTCACCACTAATATGTAATTTTTCCATGAACTCTCCATTGAGATGGCATTATGCAATTCTAATATCATCTAAGTCTTAATGAAGCCATTTCTATCCATGGGAATGCCATGGTAGTAGTTATCTGGACTTTCTGAAGAAGGGTAATGTGCTTCTTTGAAAGAGAGTTAGTGATAATCTCTGAGAATCTTACTTTATTTTTTATTTTTCCCATCACAGCCCATGTTCTACTACTCTTATATACACACACCCTATACTTCATTCCTTTTCTTATTTTCACTCACTGTCAATTACAGAAGTCCATGCTTACCAACAAATATAAAATCAAGACCTGAGAATTTTAGGGAATATGGAGGAATAGGAAGATTTTAAACTCACTTTGTCCCAGGAATAAACCTACATAATATTTATGTCAGTGTAAATAAACCAGAAAACAAATCAAAGACTGGCAGAATAGATTCTCCACAGCTAAGCATAGAGAAGTGGCTACACAGAAAAGGGTATGAAGGGTAAAAATGTGGTCAGGAACCAAAATGATCTATGAGATTCTTCATGGGAGAGAGGGACACCATAGGCACAAAAAAGGGAGAGAAACAGACCTCACACCAGGCACTCTGACATGGGGGGCACACACTGGTTAAACCAATCACCACAATACTGAATTTTGAAAAACAGGTTTAATTTCTCAAGTTTTTACAATCGGGGTAGGGGAGTTAACACCTAGACCTTTAAAAACAAGCTGGCTCAGCTCTGGGAGAGCTAGAAGGCCATGGGAAACTGAGTCCCCACCCTTAAAAAGACAGCAAAACAAACAGCCCTGCTGAGATATAACATAGAAGCAACAGTTTGAAAAACACCTGGGATATATGGAAAGGAGATTTATTTACTAATCTCAAAACTTTTATTGTAGGGGCAAGGATCTTTAGGAAGACTTCTCAAGAACAAAAGAGCTGATGGGTACCATTTCCCTCTCTGACCCCCAGCCTAGCTATGTGGACACCTGTAAGAACCAGCTCAACTCCAACACTCTCCACCTTACTTGTGACAGTGTACCCTGTCTTCATCCTTTCCTGCAGATGTGATGCCCTCAGCAGTTCTCCAAGGGTTACAGATCTCTTCCTACAGCAGACTGGCACATACCTTGCTAACAGCAGGCTCCACACCTTTGCCCTACTGTATTAAGTCCCCTCCAACCCAAATCTGCAGGACTGCATACAAAGCAGCTCAACAAGCATGGCAGTGTGCAAGCAGCCCTAACAGGCAAGCACCACTCCACAGTGATTCCTGCCCCAGGGAGAAGGGAAGATAACCAGATACATTCTTTCCACAGCAGCCCCAGCAGTGGCCTGGAGGTAGACATCTGGTCTGACTGCAAGCCCTACCCATCAACAAAATATTCTCAGCAGACAACACAGGGAGAGTGTTCTACAATTAAATGTGACCTTAGTTCTGGAAAATGCTTGGTCTACTTCAACTCAAGCTCAAGACAGCTCCAGACTGGCCTATGAACAACACAGGGACCAAACCCTGCTTGCAGCAAATGATGAAAGCCATTGCAGACAACTGGACTGAAGGCTAATGTGGCTAAGCCACAATAGTCGGATACACACAACACACATAGTAGATATCCCTGAAGTTCCAGGTCCTGGTGAACAAAGGCATTACACAAAAGGGTACCAATGGACCTCCTCTTCATAAGGCCTTTAACAGGAGACGTAACTGAATTTCCTAACACAAAGAAATGGACACAGAGAGTTAGACAAATGAAAAGACAAAGGAAGATGTCCCAAATGAAAGAACAGGACAAAATCACAGCAAGAGAGCTAAAAGAAATGGAGGTAAGTAACATGCCTGATGAAGAATTTAAATGGTCATTAAAATACTCACTGGATTTGACAAAGAGTGGAGAATTTTACTGAGATCATCAATAAAGAGACAGAAAACATAAAAAAGGAACCAATGGGAGATGAAGAATGCAATAACTGAAATTAAAAATACACTAGAAGGGATAAATAGTAGACTAGAGGAAGCAGAACAATCAGTGACCTGGAGGACAGGGTAATTGAAAGCAACTGAACTGAACAGGAGAAAGAAAAATGAAAAATCAGACTAGAATAAGGAAACTCAGTGACACCATCGAGTGTAATAACATTCACATTATAGGGAAGCCAGAAAAGGAAGAGAGAGAAAAGGGGAAAGAAAATTTGAAGAAATAATAGCTGCCTGAAAGAAACTCATTTCAGACTGAGAGACACAGGCAGATTGAAAGTTAAGGAATGGGAAAGCATTTATCATGCAAAAAGAAGTGAAAAGAAAGCCAGGGTAGCAACACTTACATGAGACAAAATGCACTTTGAAACAAAGCCTGTAACAAGAGACAAAGAAGGAGACTCCATAATCATAAAGGGAACAATCTAATAGGAAGATATAACAATTGTAAATATTTATACACCTAACGAGAGCACATAAAAGAGCTATTAACAGACATAAAGGATGCAATCAATAGTAATACAATAATACTACGGGACTTAAACACCCACTTAAATCAATGAATAGATTATCCAAACAGAAAATTACAAGGAAATGGTGGCTTTGAATGACACATTGGACCAGATGGATCTAACACATATATTCACAACATTTCATCCTAAAACAGCAGAATAAACATTCTTTTTAAGTGCACATGGAACATTCTCCAGAATAGATCACATATTAGGCCACAAAACAAGTCATGATAAATTCAAAAAGATTGAACTCATATTATGCATTTTTTCCAAACACAATGCTATGTAACTAAAAACCACAAGAAGAAATCTGGAAAGGACAAAAATACATAGAGGTTAAATGACATGCTACTAAACAATAAGTCAAACAAGAAATTAAAGAGTAAATCAAAAAATACATGGAGATAAATGAAAATGAAAACAACAGTCCAAAATCTTTGAGATGCAGCAAAAGCTGTTCTAAGAAAGGATTTTTGTATCAACACAAGCCTACCTCAAGAGGAAAATCTCAAATGAACAACCTAATTTCACATCTACAGGGGCTAGAAAAAGAAGAATAAAACCATTAGAAGGGAGAAAATCATAAAGATTAGAGCAGAAATAAATGAAATAGAAACTAAAACACAATAGAAGAGATCAATGAAACCAGAAGCTTGTTTTTTGAAAAGATCAACAAAATTTATAAACTTTTAGCCAGTTATCAAAAGAGAGAGAGGGAGGGAGGGAGAGTATTCTAAATGAAATCAGAAATGAAGAGAAACAACAGCTGACACCACAGAAATACAAAGGATTACAAAAGACTATGATGAAAAACTGTATACCAACAAACTGGGCAACCTAGAAGAGGTAGAGACTTCCTAGAAACATATAACTTCCCAAAACTGAATCAGGAAGAAATAGAAAATTTGAACAGACCAATTACGTGAAATTGAATCAATAATAAAAAAAAATGCCCAACAATCAAAAGTCTAGGAACAGATGGCTTCATAGGCTCAACTCGGCAAAACATTTAAAGAATAGTTAATATCTATCCTTCTCAAACTCCTCTAAAAAGTAAAATAGGAAGGAGAGCTTCCAAATTCATTCTATGAAAGCAACATTATCCTAATATCAAAACTAGATAAGGACACTACAAAAAAAGAGAACTACAGGCCAAAATCATCAGAGATACTGGATGCAAATATTTGCATCAGATGCAAAAGTTCTCATCAAAATATTAGCAAATTGAATCCAACAATTCATGTAAAAAAATCATTCACCAGGATCAAGTGGGATTTATCCCTGGGATGTAAGCATAGTTCAATATTCTTGAATCAATCCATGTGATACATCACATCAATAAGAAAAAGAATAAAACCACATAATCATTTCAATAGATATAGTAAAAAATATTTGACAAAGTACAACATCCATTAATGATTAAAACCCTCAACAAAGTAGGTACAGAAGGAATATTCTTCAACATAATAAAGCCATATATAGAAAAACCATAGCTAACATCATACTTAGTGGTGAAAAACTGAGAACTTTTCTTACGATCAGGAATAAGACAAGGATATCCACTCTCATGACTTTTATTAAATATAGTACTGGAAGTCCAAGCCACAGCAATCAGACAAGAAAAAGAAACAAAAGGCATCCACATGGGTAAGGAAGAAGTAAATTTTTCACTAATTGCAGAATACCTGAACTATATATAGAAAGCCCTAAAGATTCCTGTCCCCTGCCAAAACTATTAGAACTTATGAGTTCAGTAAGGTCACAGGATTTAAAATCAATACAAAATCAATATACAGAAATACATTGCATTTCTTTACACAATTAATGAAGTATCAGAAAGAGAAGAAGACAGTCCTATCGCACCAAAAGTAATAAAATACCTAGGAATATACTTGAAGAGGTGAAAGACTATACTTTGAAAACTATAAAACAATGATGAAAGAATTGAAGATGACACAAATGGAGACATTCCATGCTTATGTATTGGAATAAAAAGTAGTGTTAAAATGTCTATACTATCCCAAAGTAACCTGCACATTTAATGCAATCCCTACTGAAAACCAGCAACATTTTTCACATAGCTAGAACAAACAATCCTAAAAATTTTAGGAACCATAAAAGACCGCAAATAGCCAAAGAAATCTTGAAAAAGAAAAGCAAAGCTGGAGGAATCACAATTCCAGACTTCAGGTTATATTACAAAGTTGTACTAATGAAAACAGTGTCACACTGGCACAAAAAATAGACACGTATATCAATAGAACAAAGAGAGACCCCAGAAGCAAACCCATGATTATATGGCCAATTAGTCTATGACAAAAGAGGCAAGAATATGCAATGGCAAAAGAGTGTCTCTTCAAAAAATGGTGATGGGATAAGTGGACATCCACATGCAAAAAAATGAAATTGTACCACTTTCTTTCACCATTCACAAAAATAAAATAGATTAAAGACCTCAATTTGAGACCTGAAACCATAAAAATCTTGAAAGAGAACACTGACATCGGTCAAGCAACATTTTTCTAGATATGTCTCCTGAAGCAAGGAAAAGAGTAGGAAAAAATAAACCATTGGGACCACATCAAAATAAAATGTGCACAGCCAAGGAAATAATCAACAAAACAAAAAGAGAACCTACTGAATGGGAGAAGATATTTCCAAATGACACATCTGATAAAGGGTTAGTATCCAAAATGTATAAAAATGTATACAACTGAACACCAAAAAACCAGCCATTAAAAATGTGGAGAAGACATTAACAGACAATTCTTCTAAGAAGTCATATAGACTTCACACCTATCAGAATGACTATAACCAAAAGCACAAGAAACAACAAATGTTGGCGAGGATGTGGAGAAAAAGAAACCCTCGTGCACTATTGGTGGGAATGCAAACTGGTGCAGCTATTATGAAAGACAGTGTAGAGGCTCCTCAAAAAATTGAAAATAGAACTGCCCTATGATCCAGCAATTGCATTACTGGGTATTTTCCAAGGATATGAAAACTGTAGTTCAAAAGGATATATGCACCCCTATGTTTATTGCAGCATTATTTACAATAGCCAAATTATGGAAACATCCCAAGTGTCCATCAGAAAATAAATGGATAAAGAAGAGGTGTTGTACATACACACACACACACACACAGTGGAATATTAGCCATAAAAAATAACGAAATCCTGCTATTTGCAACAACATGGACAGATCTATAGGGTATCATGCTAAGTGAAATAAGTCAGAGAAAGACAAAGACCATATGATTTCACTCATATGTGAAATTTAGAACACAAAGGGAAAAAGAAACAAGCCAAGAAAACTATATAGAACAAGCCTCTGGTTACCAGAGGGGAGGTAGGCGGGCATGAGTGAAATAGGTAAAGGGGATTAAGAGTACACTCAGGATGAGCACCGAATAATGTATATAATTGCTGAATCACTATACTGTACACCTCAAACTAATGTAACTCTAGTTGAATTAAAACAAGACAAAAACCAACAAACAAAAAAAAAACTAAGGCCTGAGTCTTAATGCAGTCAATTTGTGATTGTCCATTAAATGTTTAGCGACCCAGGGAGTCTTTTCTAGGCACCAAGTTCAAAACCAAAAGATACAGTTTCATACAGAAAGAGCTGGGCGAGGTGATGTGGATAACAGAGTTTGGTTCCAGATAAATGAATTCACGTGCCATCAATAAGAAGATATAGAGTATATTCTAAATGTTTTGCTATAATACTATTAAATGAGTATAAGCCACTTTTTCTCCAGAATTTAACATGCAGTGTACCTTCTGTCTGATCTTCTGTAGTAATTGCCCGTCTTACCCTACTCCTATACAAATTCTTTTCTGAGGTAAGAATTGAGCAACTACAACCAATGGGCCAAATCTAGCCCATGATCTCTTTTTGTGAATAAAGTTTTATTGGCATAAAATCATACCCATTACTATGCTCATTGTCTATGGCACTTTTGTGCTGTAAGACAGAGTTGAGTAGTTGCAACAGAGAACTTTTGGCCCACAAAGCATAAAATATTCTCTGGCCCTTTATTCAAAAAGTGTGTATGCTCTGAAGAACTCATAATGATTACCTATGATCTCATATATTCTTTTTGTACGGTTTATACTTCACTGAAACTATTGATCTTTTATAAAGAGGTGTTATGTATTGTATAACATTGTATCCCTGAACAATACCAAATAAAGTAAGTGTTAAGCAACAAATATACAAGTTTTGGGAGTATAGGAATTACCTATTTCTTATTCATTGTTGGACACTCAGTCCCTTGTACTGTGTCACATATACGGTAGATGTGCAACAAAAAAATCTAAATGAATGGATGGTGGCTGTTGGTTGCAGGGTCTGGGAGATGTCTGAAAAAGTTTGATTTTTAAAGACAATACCCAAATACACAGACTGAGTCAAATCCAGTCATATATGTAAACTGTACGTTAATATGTGACACAACCAAATAGTCAACTTCAAACTTGGAGTCAAGGAATGGGCCTGGGCCAACCAGCCAGTAAATCATGATCTATTCTATTTGGTGATAACTGTATCCACATAAATAGGCATTTAGATACAACATATTTGCTCTAAACAATAAGCATTTTTCAGTATATTTTTCTTTCTTTCTTTCTTTCTTTCTTTCTTTCTTTCTTTCTTTCTTTCCTTCTTCTTCTTTCTTTCTTTCTTTCCTTTTTTGAATATATAAAATTTATTGTCAAATTGGTTTCCATACAACACCCAGTGCTCATCAGTATATTTTTCTACGAACATAACGCTTTTCCTGTCAGACAACTTGAAGCCTTAGCACCAACTTAAGACTAATTTAATCTCCAAAAATACACAAAGCCCGCCAGGAGAGGACTTAATTGTTAGAAAAGTACTGCAGGCTTTTTTTTTTTTTTTTTACTTCTTAATTGTTCTTTTGTTTTTTATTACCCTGCTCTAGCTCATGCCATTCTTTTTCTTCTCATGCTGATTTACAGGATTTGAAAAGGAAGCTAAAAGAACATATTCTGAAGGCTGAAAATGTGTAACCTGCTGATTTTGTAGAAGAAAAATCAAAACGTTTAGATATCTGTTTACTGTTTAAGGGAGTGCATGTCAAAATTAGAGTCAGTCCAGCACTAGGAACGATGCCTCTGTTTCTTTGGTGTCCTGATATTATTTGGAGAAAAAAAATTGCTTCTTTTCTGAAAGTTACAGGCCGAGATGGATTCTCTGATGCTGTTTAGTGTCGGTCTACGCCTGAACAGCGCCATGATGCTGCAGCGTGGTGTTATCAGCCCTTTAGCAAAAGTCCTGATAGCTGCACTCGTCCTTCCTGCCCACGTGCATTGGCCCACTTCAGCTTATCACCTAGCAGCTGTTTCAGCACCCTGCTGCCATCCATCCTCCACTTGTATCCAGCCCAGTGGCTCTACATTAATGTGAGCAGAGCACCACTGCAGAAGGATTGGCTACTGGCCAGGGCTTTGTTATTAGTGATCCCTCCTTACTGCTCATGTTTCATAGGCTCTTGGGTGACACTGAATCAAGTTTTCAAGAAACTCGACGGAGAGTTGTGTGGCACGCCCACGTTTCACTGCTGCCACTCTTTAGAGCTCGAGCCTGACTGGTGACCAGCATGTGCCCTGCACGAAGCGCCATATACAGATATTCTGGTATTTCAAATTCTGCACACTAAAATGACTTGGCAAGGGTAATGGCGAATTCACCTGCTTAGCAGAAGAAAAAGATCTCCTGGCAATATGAATGACATTATGTTAAACCATGACAACCTTGAGATTTGCTCTCCAAGAAAAACTAGAAGTATTAGGACATACCTTCTCCATGTCAAACAAACACCTGTTTTTCCAATCCTTTGTTTTAGCTTCCAAGAAATCTGCATGTTAGTAGAGCTTAACCTTATAGGAATTTAAACTTCTTAACAAAATTAGAAAAAAAGCTTGGCAGCATACAAAATTAAACAGAAATATATTCTGAATGCATTTCCCATTTTTCATACAAGTGAAAATGAGGATCAAATAAGCAGAAATAGAAGCTTTGAAGTATATTATTTCTCTAAATTTTAAACCTGTAGGGGATAAAGATGCAAAAATGGAGACTATAATCTCATCCCATAATCTAGCTTGCCATGTAGTCACCTTCTAGTTTGTGTTAAGTGACAGAATTTGAATAATGTTAAATACGAAAAAATATGTTGGCATTATCTACTCTAACTTTCATATATTTTAAATGGGGGGGGGGAAAGGTTAAGCAACGTATTGAATGTCACACAGTGAGTAACAGACGTGGGCTACAATTCTTTCACTCTGCCTCGCCAATGAGGAGACATGTTCTTTTGTTTTAGACAGAAAAATCCTCACATTCACCTCCCATCATCTGACGTCCCTCCTTAAGAGAAACCCTTTCTGTTTTTCACCACAGTGTCACAATGACTCTGCCCTGAGGAACTTTATACAAACTAGAGGAAAGAGCCTGTGAATTTAATTTTTTTTTATAATTAGATAACAAACTCTAAATAAGACTTTACTGAGCCCCAGAAGATTCTGCCTGCCTTCATGCTTTACAAGTAACAAGAAAGTGGGGCACCTGGGTGGCTCAGCCGGTTAAGCGTCTGGCTTTGGCTCAGGTCACGATCTCATGATTTGTGAGTTCGAGCCCCACAGTGGGCTCTGTGCTGACAGCCTGGAGCCTGTTTCAGATTCTGTGTCTCCCTCTCTCTCTGTCCCTTACCCACTCATGATCTATGTCTCAAAAATAAACAAACATTTAAAAAGATTTAAAAAAAGGATAACAAGTGTTGTGAAAGGCACATGGTGTAAGGAAAAAAGCACAGTTTTACATATATTTACACATTTACAAAACCTGCATTGTTTGTATATATATGTTGTTATAGGTATAACTAGATATATAGACAGACCAGAAGCCAATATCATTTTTAATGGAGAATTAGAAATTTTCCCTATAAAGGAAAAAATACTTAAAGGAATTTCAATATCAAAAATATACTACATTTTTGGGAGTAATTATTTGACACATTTAGACTAGAGAAGAAAATCAAAGGTAAAAATATTTGAAGTGATGGAACTATACCTTAAAAACACAGGTAAATAAACTGAAAAACTATCATGAGATATAAAATAACTTTAATTGGTCAAGTAAAAAGTAATAGTCAAACATATATGTAAGCATATATGTATATGTATATATATAAATATGTATATGTATGTATATGTATACGTGTGTGTGTGTGTGTGTGTGTGTATAAAACCATGTAGAAAACATAATGACAGAAATAGGCAATTTACAATAGTAACAGAGTAAGATAAACTTTCTTTGGAAAATCTTAACAGGAAAAGTAGAAGATATAGGCTAACATGAAATGGGAGACGTAAAAGAATACTTGAAAGGCATTCACTTTCCTTGACTCTGCATTATAAAGATATCAGTTTTCCATAAATGAATCACAAATTTAGTACATTAATAGAAGTACACCAAAATGATTTTTATTTGCAACCAAGCAAGTTAATTATAGGGTATATTTGGAATAAAAATCAAGGATTGCCAGGAAGATTCTTTAAAAGAAGAATACTGTGTAGAAACTAGCTTTGTTAGATACTTCAATATGTATATAGTTCTAGAAACCAAAGCAACTAAATACTTATACACAAAAATACACAGAGATCAGTGAAGCAGCAGAGAGAACACAGGAACAGACGCCCAAACAGAAATTTAATTTATACTAACGGTAATCTTCAATTCCTGAAGAAATAATTGATTCTTGTATAAATGGAATTGGACAAACTTGACAGCGACGTGAAAAAAACAATAAATTTGAATTCATTTAAATCTATCACTCCTTGGTAGAAAATAAATATTAGGTGGATAAAATAATTAAATGAAAGAAATGGCAAAAATGTTATAATAAAATTAGAAATTTTTTTTCATAGTGCGAGTAGATGAAACTTTTCAAATATAATACAAAAATTAAGTCTTAAAATAGAGAACTTCCTACACAAAATGTTTAAAATTCTTTCATGAAAGTGTTATCAAAATTAAAAGTCAGTGACACACTAAATATATTGAGCCATTTGACAGGAAAACCATATAATTATTTTTATAAACAATTAGAAATCAATGAAAATCTGGGAAAATTCCAGTAGAAAAATGGGCAAAAGATATGGAAATATACTTTATATAAAAATAAATGCAGAAGACTTTTAAGCAAATGAAAAATGCTGCATAAACATTCCACTAGAGTAAAATTGACTCAAAAGTGAAAATAGGAGACAGGATTTTTCAGCTATCACAATGGCCAAGTATGAAAGGTTGATTGTACACTGTATTGATGACGGCATAAGGGTACGTGGGCTCACAATGAAAACCTGTTTGCAAAGAAATTTGTTTTAAGTAGGCAAATAAAAGTCCCATGTAACACTTGATACTCATTTCATTTTTAGAATTGTATCCTGCAAGTGTTTTCACACTTTAGCACAAGACATTTTCATAAGGATATTTATCTCAATATTATTTATGGTAGTAGAATATTGAAAACAACCTAAATAGGTCAAGGGATTATTAAATAAATTTCATATAACCATATAATGGATTAATATGTTATTTTGGCCATTAAAAAATTAAAAATATCTACAAAAAATTGGTATCAGTGACAGCCAAGAAAATGCAAGCTGTAAGATGGTGTGTGTATTATGATACCTTTTATATATTCAGAGATATATCTGAAATGATACACAGGTCATTGTTTTATGCAAAAGACTAGAGATACAGAGAGCATTGAAGGGAAACTTTCAATGTTAACCATCTGCATTATATGAACTTTTCTCTATGTACATATAATGCCTACTAATAAAAATAGTACAAACAAATGCAGGATCTCAGTGATGGAAAAGGGGTTGTAAGGACGCTGTTGTGCTGTTTATTCCCTTGGACTTCAGTGAGTAGTTTTTAAACCTTGAGGTATGAATGCTGTCTGTATATGAATGAGTTTACGCAAGAGCTAAGTCTACTGACATTTCTCTGAAAGTACAGTATGAAACAGCTTGTGTTAGGAGAACAGGAGAAAAGAGCAATCTAATGAACATGAAGTGTTATTTTTAAAAATATGCCATGGATGGCTTACCACATTTTTCCACCTGTACTCAGATCTTCTCAGTATTATAGGGGATAAATTCATTCATCCAGCAGGAAGCATGACGCTCTACGTTTCTAGCCTTGGAGGACCGTATAGCACATTTGGAATCAACACACTGGAAAATGTGGGTGCGTGATTTATTGGGCTAAAACTTGATAAAAGTGGATTGGCCAAAAGATGGTATTCTGAAGTGCTTTGGCTAACCACATTTCATGTATGATAAATGATGTCAATAAGCAGAAGTCAAACCATTTTTCAAAGTACAACCTAATAGACTTTAAATAATTACATTTTATTTCTGCATAGGAATTCACAAGTTTAAAATACTTTCAAATATTAATTTTCTCTGAACAACTTAACCACAGAAAGGATGCCAGAGCAAATATCTCTTACTCCAATTTGTAAGTGGAAATATGAGCCTCATAAAGGTTTTCAATTTTCAAAGTTTACTTGACTGGTAAATAGCAGATCTTAAATGAGTTCCCAGGTTTTTAAAATCTTAGTTCAGTTTTTAGAAACATATCACTTCTTAGGAAATACAGAAAAAGCCCTATAGCAGTCTGATACAGGGACAATTCATAGGCCCATAAAGTTTCACTTACAGTGCATAGGCGATAAGACACAACTAGTCCTTGCTAATATAGAGAATTGCAATTAAAAAAAAAATCTACACATGTAATGCTATTAAGAATGCCAAAGATGCAAGTATTTTGCATTAACATAACAAAAGAGATTAGTCTCCCATATTTTCATATGTTCATTATCTCTAGAATTGGAAGAATGTAAAATGTTAGCTCCTATCCCTTTTAGTGTTTGTTTATATATGAAATATAACTTCATGAATGTTAATGAATAATGTAATCTTCACTTATAATCTTTTAGAAACTGTATCAAGTGTACTAAATTACTTGTGCATTTTTAGCAGATAGTATCCAAACTGAATTCATAAATATAACCCACTGCTCCTACTGAAGTATTTAGAAATGTTTGCCTACTCATGAAGTATCAGGTCCTTTGAAAATACTCTGAAAAATACAACGGGATTGTGACTGTGATTTATTTTCTATTTATTATCACAAATCTGTTTGAGATCAGATTTGTTGTTTTCCTAACATTCTTCCAAAATAGTGACAGTGAAAGAATCATCTTAGATGATGACAAATGTATTTAATATGAAATCAGGTGTCAGTATCCAATAAATCTGAAAATGCATATGCATATACAAATCACACACATCTTTACTGATTAATGACTAAGGTAGGGTCCATATCACATAAAACCTGGTATCTCAAGAGACATGCCCTGGCTACTACCAAGCAATTCCCTGATTACTTCACGTGGCTGAGAATATAGCTCCAGTAGTTTGTTGTAAAGAGACATCTGGCCAAGGAAGGAATGGGGTCTTAAATCTAGCCTGTGTCTAGGTTCCAAGTCATAGCCCCCATGTGATGGGCATGGAGCTTGTCAACCTAGAAAAAGGAGTTTCTTACCTTTTAAATTTATCAGTGAAAGGAGGGTCCCTCTCTTTTTGTTTGTTTGTTGTTGTAATTTATGTAAAAGCAGTGGTCTCTTTTAGTTGCTATCCTGGTTGATATATCAGTAAAACTGACAGCCAATGAAAATACCTAGAGATAGTTATTTTTGGTCAATCATAGTAAGACTTACGCAGCAGCAAAGTAGTTTTATAATAAAAAAGCAAAAATGACTCCAAATTATGTAAAAACTGAGTACATTTTCAAGGCAGAGATGAAAGCTGACTAAAACAGCCTATTGCCCTAGAAGCACAGACCTATATACATTTAGCTTTATAAGGGTTAACTCATATAACTACTTTAGTGGTGCCAACTAGCTTAATCATAGACAGCACACAGACCTTGTTAACCAAAATCACTATGTAGAAGCATTCAATAACATCAACAAAGATGAAAAATCAGAACAATATGCTTACTGTATTATATCCCTCAAGGGAAAAGTGTAATAATATAATAGACCAATGGCAAATATAGTGGACTGTATCAAAGCCCGTATTATTTGAAGTCTAAGCAGTAACAAGGAATAGGAAATGGAAGTACACAGAGAATACATCCGAGGAAGAATGGCAAGGTATGACGGAAGGGGGATGTTCCTGGGACTCTACAGAAAATGCTCAGTTTCTGATGCTGCTAACAGTGATCTGCTTGGGAAACCTCTGCTTCACTAAGCTTGAGTGCATTAATTGTAAAAAGGGAGGGGCTAGATCAGACAACATGTAAGGACTTTCTCAACCCTGGAGATCTAGGATTTGAAGAAATTGGCAATTATGACAATAAAGGTGGTATCACTGGCTGCCTTAGAAAGTTAAGATGCAGAGATAAGCATCCATCCCCACAAGGAAGACAGAAAATTGATCTTCTCAATGAGAGAAGACTGAAGAAATAGACACTCTTCACTGTATATCAAAGCCATTGTAGGAATGGCAGTACTGAAAACAAAGCATGGAATTGTGAAAGTCAGCAGTAAGTTTGAATTTGGTTTTTCCGTTCACCACTGATTGGTATACATCAAGTTATTGACCATTTCAGAGCTCCAATTTTCTCATAGATTATAGGAGCATAATACCTTGCAAAATTGTTGGATTTGGATAGACAGGGTTGGCCAACACTGGCTTTTCGTTTTGCTCAAATGGAAAGCAAGCTTTTTGAGAACAGAGACTAACAAAGATCTACACAGCCCTAATACACAGACAAGTAATTGACATACCGTAGTTGTTTTATAAGTATTATGTTCATTGAGTAATCAATTATGAAATTAGCAACAAGTGATCCAAGGATAAACTGTCGTCAGGATTTTTTGCTAAGGGCAAAATCTCTTTTAGATGGTATACAACATCACTAACATCAGCTTCTGCATAATACAGCAGTGGCTAAACTTTCAGGATTATAGTTATAACCTTGACAGTAAATTATGTGTAGGTTTCTGTTTCAGAGCTGAGGGAAATGTGTCATATTTTAAAAATGTGTCCTTTTTAAAAACACAAGGACAAACACTAGTGATTAAAATACTCTTTGCTATTTAGAAAATTTGACTATTTGACTTCTGTTTTAGAGAAGGTTCCAAATACAGAGGCTTACAATTCTATAATATAGAGCACAATCTCATTGACAATGCCAAAGTGGAACACAGACATAGTGTTCATAAATGTGCTAATTATATCTTTATGCTTATATAGCCATTAAGTAAAACATATTAACTACTATACACTTATAGATTTATTTATATAAAAATGGACAAATATACCAAAATTCAGCTCTTTATAAATATTTTAGACCAATAAAGTACAAATGTAAAATGAACTTACAGATTAACTGAGTGAGATATATAGTATTAGAAATTACTTGTGAGACCTACATAATTTGAAAAGTTTGATGGAGAACTAAGTTGGGAAGGCTGATTCGTGTATATGTTCAATGAATGTGAGTTTGTGTATCAATTCTACTTATTTCAAAACAAACATAATTTGAACGCATTAAAATAAATTTTAGTTTTTTGGAAATGGACACCTTACTGATTTTAAGTGCCTTAAATAACTCATCCAAGTCTTCTAGAACATGGAAGATTTGGGGCAGACCTTGGCTAAACAAACAAAAACTTTAGTATTTTCCACAATTTTTAAGGATTTTTTCTTTATGCTATTTACATTGAAATTTCACCATTTCATTTTCAGGCTTTTATATATGTTAAGTTTCATACTATTTCTTACATCTAGTAAATAATGTAACTCCATTTCCTGGGAAAGGAATAATGTTTTATTTGATTTTGAAATTGATATGATCCCTAGGATTGAGAGATTATAAATTCCAAGAATAGTTGGTCTAAGAAATTTCTTATGAAATCCTCATAAACTTGCATATGAGTTAATTGTTCATAATCTAATCTCATTTGCCTCCTTCCTTATAGTGAAGGAGAAAAAATAGAACAGCAAAAAGAGTTAAATATACATTCATATTTGGAGATGCAATGATTTTTCTCAGTAATTGATAAAAAATATTTAAAAAATTCCTAAGGGTATTATAACACTATCCAACAAATTCTCAAATGGACATTTATAAAACAATGTACCCACCAACTGTAGAATAAGCATTATTTTCCTGTGTACATGGAACATTCTCCAAGACAGAATGTGTGTATGTGTGTGTGTGTGTGTGTGTGTATATATATATATATCCATCCCCTAAAATTGGAAATTAAACAACACACTTCCAAACACATAAATCAAATAAAAAACCAGAATGGATATTAAAAAATTATTTGAATTTTAATGAAAACACAACATAGAATTTTGAGATATAGTTAAAAGAGTTCTTATGGAGAATTTTAGAGCTTTAAAGCCTATATTAAAAAAAATATATAAAGTCAGTGATATAATATTCCTCTTTAAGAAATTAGAAAAAGTGGGGTGCCTGGGTGGCTCAGTCAGTTAAGCATCCAACTTCAGCTAAGGTCATGATATTACAGCTCGTGACTTTGAGCCCTGTGTCATGCTCTGTGCTGGTAGCCCAGAGTCTGCTTCAGATTCTGTGTCTCTCCTTCTACTCCTCCTCACGTCATGCCCTCACTCTCATTCTCAAAAATAAATATTTTTTAAAAATTTAAAAAAGAAATTAGTAAAAGAGAGCAAATTAAAATTTAGAAATTAGAAATAAAAATGCATGGAAATTAATGACATAGGTAATAGATTAAGTATAGAATAAGTTCTGTTGTCAAAATTTGATTCTTTGAATAAAGTAAATTATCTTTAGAAACTTCTAGCAGGATTTATAAAGAAAAAAGTGAGGAAGCAAAAACTACTAACATCAATGATGAAATAGAGGACATTAGTATAAGTTCCACAGACATAAAATAATTAGGGAATATTTAGAAAAATGTTATGTCAATAAATTAGGAATATGAAATGGAGAAAGTTCTTGAAAAATACAATTTGCCAAAATAATATAAGTAGAAATAAATACCTAAACATTGTATCTGTTAATGAAATTGAATTCCTATTCAAATACCTTTCCATAAAAACTCCAGGACCAGATGTGAATTTTATCAATTATTTTTAGAAAAATTATATAAATCATGAAGAAAGCTTTTCCAAAGATAGAGAGGAAACAATAATTTCTAACTCAATTGATAAGCCTAGCATAACTCTGATACTAAAGACATAAAAACAGAAAAAAAAACTCAGAGAAAAATAACCTTCATGAACATAGATGCAAAATTCTCAACAAAAAATTAGCAAGTTGAATCTAGCCATAGGTAAAAAGTAATATATCATAACCCAGTAGGATTAATCCAGGAACGTAAGGTTGGTTTGACATTTTAAAATCAATCATTAGGCAATATGGGTGAAAGAGAGTGGGAAAACAGACTTGCAGTTAAGGAATGAATGTCATGGAATAAAAGGCACAACATAGGGGACATAGTCAATGATACTGTAATAGTTTTGTATGGTAACATATGGTAGCTACACTTGTGGTGAACACAGCATAATTTATAGAGATGTTGAATCATTATGTTTTACACCTAAAATGAATGTAACATTGTTTGTCAACTATACTCAAATAAAAAAATAAAATAATAAAATAAAACCAATCATTGCAATATAGCACACTAAAGTATTACAGTAACTAAAATACACAGAGAAAATATGAAAAATATCAACACATAACATTTTTAAAATTTCTCAGTATCTAGAATTAAGGTAACTTTGTCACTCTGAAAAAAAAAAAACAAAAAAAACAGGGCACCTATTAAACATCCACAGCTAACATCACCATTAATAGAAAACATTGAGCATTCCCTCTTAAAGAAAAAAGAAAAGTATATCTGCTAGGTGTTCACTTCTATTTTTCACTGTACTGAAAATTATAACAAATGCAATAAGGCAATATAAACAATTTTTAAAATAATAAAGATTGAACAGAAACAATAAAGCTGCAGTTATATATTTAAAATCGTTTTGAATATGCAAAATAACACAGAAATAATAAATAAAATTGAGAATATTTATGATACAAGATTAGTATAAAATTAATTTGGGGCGCCTGGGTGGCGCAGTCGGTTAAGCGTCCGACTTCAGCCAGGTCACGATCTCACGGTCCGTGAGTTCGAGCCCCGCGTCAGGCTCTGGGCTGACGGCTCAGAGCCTGGAACCTGTTTCCGATTCTGTGTCTCCCTCTCTCTCTGCCCCTCCCCCGTTCATGCTCTGTCTCTTTCTGTCCCCCCAAAAAAATAAACGTTGAAAAAAAAATTAATTTAATTTCAGTATATAATCAACTTTAAAATAAAATTAAAATAATAGCACTTACTATAGCACCAGAATACATAAGGTAGTTAAGAATAAATCTAACAAAAATGTGCAATATCTTCCCTCTGAGAACTACAAAACATTTCTAAAAGAAGGCGTGAATAAAAGTAGATATGCCATATATGTGGCCTGTAAGACTTGTTATATAATATATATTCTCCCTAAATTGCGTACATATTCAATGTAATCACAACCAAATGAAAATTAGTAAACTTATCCTAATATTAATATGGAGATACAAAGGATCTAGAGAATCTGTCTTGACATTTAAAAACAAAGACAGAGGGGAGCCCGGATGGCTCAGTCAGTTAAGCATCTGACTCTTCACTCTGGCTCAGGTCATGATTTTGCAGTTTGTGAGTTCAGCCCCCACATCAGGCTCTGCACTGACAGCATGGAACCTGCTTGGGATTCTCTGTCTCCTCTCTCTCTCTGCCCCTGTCCTGCTTATGCTCTAAATAAATAAATAAATAAATAAATAAATAAGCTTAAAAAATATTAAAAAAAATAAAAATACTAAGACACAGACCTTTTGGGGAAGATGGCAGAGTAGGAAGATTCTGGGCTCATCTCATCACATGGGTATAAATAGATAACATCCACATCATTGTCAATAAACCAGAAAAAGAAATGAAGACTAGCAGAACAGACACTCTAAACACAGAAGAGAGGCCATATGGGAAATGGTGGGAAGGGCAGAGACATGGTTGCGAACCAAACTGACTCAAGAGAATGTCCATGTGAGGGAGGGCCACTGCAAACATGGAGAAGGGAGACAAGCAAACCCCACAATGGGCACTCCAGGCACAAGGGCCACACACTTAGAAGATTAACCCCCAGAGGGGCTTAATTTCATGAGTTTTTATAAGCAATGTCGCTTAACACTCAGAACTTTAAAAATCAGTGGGTTCCACTCTGGGAGAGCTGGAGGGCAAAAAGAAACTGAGTCCCAGCCTTTAAAGAGACAGCATAAGAACCAGCCCCATGAGAGACAGCACAGAAGCAGCAGTTTGAAAATGCCTGGAGTATACAAGATTTATTGAATAATCTCAGAGCATGTGCTGGAGGGGCAGGGATCACTGCCACCAACAAAGGAGCTGGTGGATACCATTTCTCTTCCCCACCCCCTGGCCTAGATGCAGAGACACCTGAGGGAACCAGTGTAGTGCCAAAACTCTCCACCTAACTCTCCAGCCAAGAGAGTACACTGCCCACACAAACGTATTTTCTCCCTAAAACCTGGACATCCTTGCCAGGAGTTTACCATGTAGACAAGTATAGATTCCATTCCATAACAGACCAGTGAGGATCTTGCAGGCACTGTGCACCCAACCTTCCTGTTCTCTTGTGGACACACCCTCTGACATACCCATGGAAGGAGTCAATCCAAAGCAAGGCCACATGCTTGGAAGTGTGCAAGCAAACTTGACAAGGGCCAACACCACTCCCAAGTAAATCCTATTCCAGTGAGATGAGAAGATAACCACACACACCAGTCCCATTCTGACTGCAGCAGTGGACTGGGGACAATTGGTCTGACTGCAGGACACCTAACCACCAAGCAAAAGTTCTCAGGGTACAACACAGGGAGAGTGTCTGGCAGTTCAGTGCTACTGAAATTCTAGTAAATGCATGGGCTGATTCAACTCAAGCCCAAAGCTGCCCCACCCTGGCATACTAACCACAGAGGGACAAAACCCTGTCCAAAACAGGCCAAGAGAGCCAATGCAGATGACAGGACTGAAGGCAAAAGTGGCTTAGACATAATAGTGGGTGAATGCAACACACATAGGAGATTACACTGAAGCACCAGGTTCTGATGAATAAGGGACATTGTACTGCAGGGAACTATAGGAACTCTTCTTCATAAAGCCACTACTTGTAGGTGACTTTTCTAATACATAGAAATAGAAGCAGAGAGTTAGACAAAATGAAGATACAAGGGAATATATCCCAAATGAAAAAAACAGGACAATATTACAGCAAGAGAGTTAAACAAAGCAGATGTAAATAATATGCCTACTGGAGAATTTAAAGTAATGGTCATAAAGATACTCAGTGGACTTGAGAAAACAGTGGAGGATCTCAGGAAGACCCTCAACAAAGAGACAGAAAACAAAAAAGAACTGATGAGAGATGAAGGACTTAATAACTAAAATTGAAAATACACTAAAAAGAATAAACAGCAGACTAGAGGAAGAAGAACAACGCAGTAACCTGGAGGACAGAGTAATGGCAAACACTCAAGCTGACCAAGAAAAAGAAAAAAGAATATGAAAAAATTAGAATAGATTAAGGGAACTCAGTGACACTATCAAGAATAACAACATTTGTATAATAGGGATTCCAGAAGGAGAAGAGAGAGAAAAGGGGCAGAAATTGTATTTAAAGAAATAAAAGCTGCATACTTCATCAGTTGTGAAGGAAACAGCAATTCAGGTCCAGAAGGCACAGAGAGCCCCTTACAAAATCAACCCAAGGAGGTCCACACCAAGACAAATACTAATGGAAATGGCAAAAAGTAGTGATAAAGAGGGAATTTTAAAAGCAGCAAGGGAAAAGAAAACAGCTACATACAAGGGAAACGCCATAAGACTATCAGTTTATTTTCCAGCAGAAAATTTATTTGCAGGCTAGAAAGAAGTGACGTGATATATTCAAAGTGCTGAAAGGCAAAAAAGTAAAATGTGCAACAAAGAATACTCTATCCAGCAAGTCTATCATTCAGAATAGAAAGAGACACAAAGAGTTTCCCAGACAAACAAAAGTTAAAGGGTTCATCACCACTAAACCAGCCTTACAAAGAACCTTAAAGGGGATCCTGTGAGTGGAAAGAAAAGACCATAAACAAAAATAACAAAAGTAGGAAGTACAAAAGCAGTAAAATTAAGTATGTTTATAAAATCAGTCAAGAGATTTGCAGAATAAAAGGATGAAAAGTATGAAACCATATATCTAAACTGTAGAGCAGAAAAAAAATTTAGTGCTTCTAGAGGGAGAGGAATGTAATTTTAGTTCTTTTAGAATGGGTTAAACCTTATGTGACCATCAACTTAGTATAGGCTGCTATATGCCTAAGATGTTGTATATAAATCAAATGGTAACCACAAATCAAAAACAAGTAATAGATATGCAAAAAAATAAAGAGAAAGGAATCCAAGTATATCACCAAATAAAGCCATCAAACCATGAGAGAAGAGAGCAAGAAAAGAAAGGATCAGAGAGGAACTACAAAAACATAACAAAACAAGTAACAAAATGGCAATAAGTACGTACCTATCAATAATTACTTTGACTATAAATGGCTCCAATCAAAAGACACAGGCTAATGGAATGGATAAAAATGCAAGACCAATCTATATATATGCTGACTACAGGAAAATTATATCAGACCTAAAGACATGTGCAGATTCAAAGTGAATGGATGGAAAAGGATTTATCATGCAAAAAGAAGTGAAAAGAAAGCTGGGGTGGCAATACTTACATTGGAGAAAATATACTAAAACAAAGACTGGAA
Source organism: Lynx rufus (assembly GCF_022079265.1). Classification (NCBI taxonomy): domain Eukaryota; kingdom Metazoa; phylum Chordata; class Mammalia; order Carnivora; family Felidae; genus Lynx; species Lynx rufus. The sequence continues at coordinate 31,105,643 of NW_025814823.1, read as the reverse complement.
CAAGAGACAAAGAAGGATCTATATCATCATAAAGGGAACAATCTGAAAAGAAGATACAACAACTGTAAAAACTTATGCCCCTAATGTTAGAGCACCTAAATACATAAAGAAGCAGTCACAAACATGAAGAAAGTAATTGATAGTAATACAAAAACAGTAGGGAACTTTAACATCCCACTTACATCAATGGATAGATCACTTAATAGAAGATAAACAAGGAAATTGTGGCTTTGAATGATGCAATGGACCAGATAGTTCTCACAGATATATTCACAACATCCCATCTTAAAAGAGCAGAACACACTTTCTTTTCAAGTGCACATGGAATATTTTCCAGAATGGATCACATGTTAAGGCACAAAACAAGTCTCAACAAATTAAAAATATTAAGGTCACACCATGCATCTTTTGCAACCAAAATGCTATAAACTAGAAATCAATCACAAGAAAAAAACTGGAAAGAACACAAATATATGGATTTATATAACATGCTACTGAACAATGAATGGTTCAAACAAGAAATGAAAGAGATAATTAAAAAAAAATACATAGAGACAAATGAAAGGGAAAATAGAACAATCCATCTTTGGAATGAAAGCAAAGCTGTTCTAAAAGGGAAGTTTATAGCAATAAAGGCCTACTTGAACAAGCAAACAAAACAAAACAAAAACTCAAATAAACAACAAAGCCTTACACCTAAAGGAGCTAGAAAAAGAACAAACAAAACCAGTAGAAGGAATTAAATAATAACACTTAGAGTAAAGATAAATGAAATGGAAACTATGAAAGTAATAGAGCAGATAGATGAAATTTGAAGCTAGTTCTTTGAAAGGATAAAGAAAACTGATAAAACTTTAGCCAGACTCATCAAAACATCCAAAAAGAAAAAGAAAAGACAGAGCTCAAATAAACAAATGAGAAATAAAAGAGGAGAAATAAAATGACATCACAGAAATACAAAGGATTATAATACAATATTATGAAAAATTATATGCTAACAAACTGGAAAATCTAGAAGAAATGGAGAAATTCCCAGAAACATATAACTCTTCTCTTTATCTGGAAGACATGAAAAAACTTGAACAGAATAATCACCAGCAATAAAACTGAATCAGTAATCAAAAAACTCTCAAGAAACAAAAGTCCAGGGATAGATGGAGTCACAGGTGAATTTTACCATATATTTAAATATTTTTTTCAAATTATTCAAAACATTAGAAGAGGAAGGAAAGCTTCCAAATTCATTGTATGAGGCCAGATTTACCCTGATACCAAAACCAGATAAAAAGATTACAAAAAGTGAGAATTACATGCTGTTATCTCTGATGAATACAGATGCAAAATCCTAGAAAATATAGCCAATTGAACCCAACCATACATTTAAAAAGCCATTCACCACAATTAAGTGTGATTTATTCCTGGGATGCAAGGATTCAGTATTCACAAATCAATCAACATGATACATCATATCAATAAGAGAAAGGATAAAACCTATGTGATCACTTCAATAGATTCAGAAAAAAAATTTGACAAAGTACATCCATTCGTGATAAGAAAAAAAAAAGCTCCACAAAGTAGACTTAGAGGGGACACGCCTCAACATACTAAAGGTCATATGAAAAACCATAGTTAACATACATAATGGTGAAAAACTGACAGCTCTTCCTCTACGATCAGGAACAAGACAAGAATGTCCACTCTCATCATTCTAGTTCATCATAGTACTGGAAGTCCTACTCACAGCAATCAAACAAGAAAAGCAACAAAAAGCATCCACATGGGTAAGGAAGAAGTCAAGCTGTCACTATTTGCAGATGAAATATTATTAAATATAGAAAATCCTAAGGACTTCACCTAAAAACTACTAGAACTAATAAATGAGCTTAGAAAGATCACAGAATACAAAATCAATACATAGAAATCCATTGGATTTCTATACACTAATCAAGAAGTAGCAGAATGAGAAATTAAGAAAAGTGTTCCATTTACAATTTCACCAAAAATAATAAAATACCTAGGGATAACCTTAACCAAGGATTAAAAGTCCTGTATTCTGAAAACCATTTAACATTTAGGACAGAAATTAAATATGACACAATAAATTGGAAAGATATTCCATGCTCATGGATTGGGAGAAAAATATTATTCAAACGTCCATACTACCCCAAAACAATCTACAGATTTAATGAAATCCCTATCAAAATACCAACAGCATTTTTCCCAGAACTGGAACAAATAACCATACATTTGTATGCAACCACAAAAGACTCCCAAAGTCAAAACAATCTTGAAAAGAAGAGCAACTGGAGGTATGACAATGCTAGATTTCAAGATATACTACAAAGTGGTAGTATCAAAACAGTATGGTACTGGCACAAAAATAGAAAAATAGATCAACATAATAGAATAAAGAATCCAGAAATAAATCCATGATTGTGTGGTCAATTAGTCTATTACTAAAAAGAGGCAAGAGTAGGCAATGGCAAAAAGAGTGTCTCTTCAACACATCATGCTGGGAAAAATGGACAACTACATGCAAAAGAATGAAACTGGACCATTTTCTTACACTATATATAAAAATAAACTCAAAAATAGATTAAAATCCTAAATGTCACACCTGAAACCATAAATGTTTAAAAAGAGATCATAGGCAGTAATCTCCCTGACATTGGCCATAGCAACATATATGTCTCCTGAGACAAAATAAACAAAAGCAAAAATAGACTACTGGGACTACAACAAAATAAAAAGCTTCCATACAAACAATCAATAAAAGTAAGAGGCAACATAATAAATGGGAGAAGATATTTGTAAATGATATATTCAATAATAGGTATAAAAATATATAAGAATAATATAAAGATTATACAACTGAAAAAGAATTATATAAGTGAACAATATATAAGAATTATACAACTGAACACCACAAAAAATCTAATAAAAAATTGGCAGAAGACAAAACAAAATGGTCGGAAATATGAAGAGACATTTCTCCGAATAAATCATACATATGGCCAACAGACACGTGAAAACATGCTGAATATCACTAATCCTCAAGGGAATGAAAACAAAACCACAATGAGATAACATCTCACATGGGTAAGAATGGCTGAAATAAAAAACACAAGAAAAACAAGTATTGTACCACAGGTGGGATGTTTCTCAAAAATTAAGAATAGAATTACCTTGGGGCACCTGGGTGGCTCATTCAGTTGAGTGACTGACTTCGGCTCAGGACATAATCTCATGGTTTGTGAGTTCAAGCCCCGCGTTGGGCTCTGTGTGGACAGCTCAGAGCCTGGAGCCTGCCTCAGATTCTGTGTCTCCCTCTCTCTCTACCCCTACCCCCCCTCAAAAATAAATTAATATTTTTAAAAAGTAATAGAATTACCTTATGATCCAGGAATCACACTACTGGGTATTTACCCAATGAATAAGAAAACACTAATTCAGGGGTGCCTGGGTGGCTCAGTTGGCTAAGCTTCTGACTTTTAATTTTGGCTCAAGTCATGATCTCATGGTTTGTGAGCTGGAGCCTGCATTGAGCCCTGCATCAGGCTCCATGCTGATAGCGCTGGCACTGTGGAGCCTGTCTGGGATTCTCTCTCTCTCCCTCTCTCTGCCCCTCTCCTGCTCATGTGTACTCTCTCTCAAAATAAATAAATAAACTTAAAAAAAAAACTAATTCAAAAACATGTTTATCCCTATGTTTATTGGAGCATGATTTATAGCCAAATTATGGAAGCAACCCAAGAGTCCATCCAAAGATAAATGGATAAAGAAGAGGATATATATAATGGAATATTACTCAGGCATAAAAAAGAGTGAAATATTGCCATTTGCAACAGGAAGGATTGATCTAGAGGGTACACTGGTAAGTGAAATAAGTGAGTCAGAGAAAAATAAATACCATATTATTTCACTCATATGTGGAGTTTGAGAAACAAAAGAAAAAGAAAAAAAAACAAACAAAAAACCCAGACTCTTAAATATAGAGAACAAACTGATGGTTAGCATAGGAGAGGTGGGTAGAGGGAATGGGTTAAATAGGCAAAGGGGATTAAGAGTACACTTATTGTGATGAGCACTGAGTAAGGTATAGAATTGTTCACTCACTACATTGTACACCTGTAACTAATATATCACTGTATGTTAATTATATTGGTATTAAAACACACACACACACACACACACACACACACACACACACACAGGACAGAGTTGGATGATTTCAAGATTACTGTGAAGCAACTGCATCAAACAGTGTTGTGTTTGTCTAAGGATAAACACACGGATCGATGGAGCAGAAGAAAGTCTCAACCCACACATAGCTTGTCACTTTATTTTTAACAAAAAGTAGTGTCATTTCTACAGATTTGGAGAAAGAGAACAAGAGTTTAACATGTCCAAACACAAGTATCGGGTAATTTAAGCAAACTAATTTAAGCAAAATTTGTAGCAGAAGCCATTTTTTTCATGAAAATTTAAAAATGAATGTAACCCAGATTGAAATATCACAAATTTTAAACTAGTTAATTTGGCTCAATTTCCAGAATAGAATAACCAAGGGCAAAGATTTTCTCTTCTCTACATATTTTACAAATATATGTAAATGAATAATCAATCTGTTTAATTTTTATTTTGAGCAGAATGTTGAATGTCCATCTAATATATCTCATCGGTTAATTAAATGAATTCAGAACTCTTCTTTACTACTACATGTGCTATTGTGTATTATATCAATGAATGTAGTCATTTCTACAATGTAATGCCATGCCATGCTTGTTAGAAAACATGTTTGTTAATAAAAAAGACACAAAGTGAATATTATGAGATATTGTCCTTAATTTTCTTCCAGTACCCATCAATGTACAAATCAAAACAGCAGCCTCACCACTAACATATTCCAATAATATGTTTAATTTTTTTATGTCAAAATGCTACGTATCATCTACTAAAATATTTTTATTATACTTTAAGGATTAGAAACATGACTTACAGCATATTTTTGTTTTTAAATACACACAGGTTGGCTGGGAAGTTGGCAGAGTAGGAGGACTCTAAGCTCACATCATTCAAAGGATACAACTAGATAACACTCACATCAACATAAATAGCCCAGAAAATTAATGAAGACTGGCAGAACAAACTCCAGAACTAAAGGGAGAGAAAAAGCCAATTGAAAAAGGTAGGAAGTGCAAAGATGCAGTCTGGGAATGAAACAGACCCTATCTGTACACAGTGGGGAGGGAGCCAGTGACACAGAAAAGGGTGAAAACAGATTTTCACATTGAGGACCCCAGTAATAGGGAGGACAAATCCCCATAACACTTGCCTTTGAAAGCAAGAGAGGCTGAATTTCATGAGTTCTTATAACTGGTGGGACTTAAAGCCTGGAATTTAAAAATCAGCAGGATTGGCTCTGGGAGAGCCTGAAGGGCATTAGGAAGCAGAATCCTTGCACTCTTAGATCAGGACAAACAGCCCATGCAGATACAGCTTAGAACCAGCAATTTGAAAAACAGGGGCAGACAGGAGGGAGAGTGATTTACTCAAATCAGTGACAGGAATCACAGGGAGACCCCTCTAGGAAGAAAGGAGCTTGCAGTCACCATTTCCCTCCCTATTCCCCAACATAAGCAAGGGCCATCTGCAGGAACCAGCATTGTCCACACTCTTAACTTAACATGCTTGCACTAAGCATTGCCCCTGACACCCCGCAGCTTCCAGGAATCCATCCTTCAGTTTCAATCTTGTCTTATCCCCTTGCTATGAGCCCCTCCCCCAGAAGACCAGTGGAAACACTGTCAACATCACATCTTCCGACCTGCATGGTTTTTTTTTTAATTTTTGATGTTTATTTTTGAGAGAGAGAGAGAGAGAGAGGGAATGAGAGAATGAGAGAATGAGAATGAGTGGCGGAGGGGCAGAGAGAGAGAGGGAGACACAGAATCCCAAGCAGGCTCCAGTCTCTCAGCACAGAGCTTAACTCGCGCCTCAAACTCCTGAGCTGTGAGATCATGACCTAAGCCGAAGTCAGATGCTTAACCAACTGAGCCACCCAGGCGCTCCTGATCTGCATATTTTGCAGAGCCTCAGTTCCAGCAGCAGTGGGGATAGGTCTCATTCCACAAGCAGACCACCACACATCTTGTTAAAATGCATCCCATCTCTGCTGAGGACCAAACACTGCCTGTGATAGGCAAAGAGAGCTTATGCACACAACTGTACTGAAGGCAAAAGAGGCTAAGACTCAACAGCAGAGCATATGCCACACACATAGGAAACACTCCCTGAAGCTCCAGGCTCTGGGGAACAGGTGACACTGCACTGCAGGCCACAACAGGACCTCTTCCTCATTAGGCTATTATCCTTAAGAGCATAAGAAGCAGCTGACCTTCCTAACACACAGAAACAGATACAGAAAGTCAGACAAAATGAGTACACAGATACATATTTCCCAAATGAAAGAACATGACAAAACCACAACAAGAGACCTAAGCACAACGGATATAACTAATACACTTGATAGACAATTTAAAGAAATATCATAAAGAAACTCACTTAACTTAAAAAAAAAAGAGTGGAGAACATCACAAAGATAAAAAAGATAACACAAAGATAAAAAAAGATAAAGATAAAAAAGAACCAGTCAGAGAAAAGAACACAATAAATGAAATTTAAAATACACTTGATGGGAAAAATAGGCTAATGAAGCAAACTTAGAGGTATGAATAATCTAGAAGGTAATGGAAAGTAACGAACCTGAGCCAAGGAAAGGAATGGAAATCATGTAAGCTGAGAATAGTTTTATGGAACTTAGTGACTCCATCAACTGAAATATCATTCCATTATAGGGATCTCAAAAAAAAAAAAAAAAAGAAGAGAAAGAAAGGGGGAAGAAAATTTATTTGGAGAAACAATAGCTAAATTTTCCCAAATCTAGGGAAGGAAACAGATGTCTAGATACAGGAGACACAGAAATCCCCCACAAAAATTCAATACAAGGAGGTCCATATCAAGACACACAGTAATTAAAATAGCAAAAGAGAGCAATAAAGAAAGAAATTTAAAGTAGGAAGAGAAAAGAAGACTGTTACATAAAAGGGAAACCCCATAAGGCTATCCACAGATTTTTCAGCAGAAACTTTCCAAGCCAGAAAGGACTGGTGTGATATATCCAAAGTGCTGAATGGGAAACATCAGCTGCTAAGAATACTCTATCCAGCAAGGCTATCATTCAGAATAGAAGGAGAGACAAAGACTTTCTCATACCAAAAAAGCAAAAACCAAAACAAAACAAAAGGAATTCTTGACCTCTAAACCAGTCCTAAAAGAAATCTTAAAGGGAACTCTTTGAGGGGAAGGGAAAGACCATAAGTGATAATATGAAAAGTAAAAAACACAAACGCAGTAAATAGAAATGTTTATGCAAAAGTCAGCCAAGGGGTTCATAAAATAAAAGGATGTAGAATACAATACTATATATCTAAAACATGGCAAGAGAGAGAATAAAAAATGGGTTCAAACTTACGCACCCATCAACTTATTATTGACTGCTATATGCAGAAGATATTCTATACAAACCTAATGGTAACCACAGTCAAAAGCAAATAATAGATATGCAAAGAATAAAGAGAAAAGAGTCCAAATGTATCACTAAAGAAAGCCAACAAACCAGGAATGAGAGCAAGAAAAGAATCAGAAAAAAAAAACACTACAAAACAACCATAAAACAAGTGACAAAATGGCAAAAAATAAATATTTACCAATACCTACTTTGAATGTAAATGGACTACACATACCAAGCAAAAGACATACAGGGTGACAGTTGGATAAAAAAACAAGACCCATCTATATGCCACCTACAAGAGTCTCATTTCAGGCTGAAAGATACCTGCAGATTGCAAGTAAGAGGATGGAGACATATTTATTATGCAAATGAGTGTCAAAAAAAAACAAACCCCGAAACCCAAGTCAGAATGGCTATACTTATATGGGAAAAAATAGACTTAAAACAAAGACTGTAAGAAAAGACAAAGAAGGACACTAAATAATAATTAAAAAAAGGGACAATCCAACAAGAGGGTATAACAATTGTAAATACTTATGCAACTAATGTGGAACACCCAAATACAGAAAACGGTTAATAAAAAAACCATAAATAACTGATAGTAATACAATAAGAATAGGGGACTGTAATAGCCCTCTTTGATGGATGGATCATCCAAACAGAAGATAAATAAGAAAAGAGTGGCCAGATGGACTTAACAGACATAGTCAGAACATTCCATCCTAAAACAGAATACACATTCTCTTCATGTGTACACGGGACACTCTCCAGAATAGATCACATATTAGCTGACAAAGTCAGTCTCAACAAATTCAAAAAATCAAAGTCACACCATGCAGCTTCTGACCACAATACTATGAAACTAGAAATCAACCACATGAAAAAAAGCTGAAAAGACCACAAATATATGGAGGCTAAACAACATGCTACTAAAGAATGAATGAATCAACCAAGAAATCAAAGAAGAAATTTAAAAAATTACACGGAAATAAATTAAAATGAATGATCCAAAATTTAGGGTATATAGCAAAAGTGGTTCTAAGGGGAAAGGTTATAGTAATACAGGCCTATATCAAGAAGAGAAAAAAAAAATCTCAAACACCTAAACAAAGGAGCTAGAAAAAGAACAAACAAACCCAACCCCAGCAAAAGGCAGAAAAATAAATATTAGAGAAGAAATACATGATATAGAAACTAAAAAAACCACAAAAAACCAATAGAACAGATCAATAAAATGAGGAGCTTGTTCTTTGAAAAGATCAACAAAATTGATAAACTTTTAGCCATATTCATTAGAGAAAGAGAAAAAGAGAGAACCCAAATAAACAAAATCACTAATGAAAAAGGATAACAACCAACAGCACAGAAATACAAACAATTGTAACAATAGTATGAAAACCTATATGCCAACAAATTAGCCAACTTAGAAAAAAGTGAGAAATTCCTAGAAAAATATTACTTACCAAAACTAGCAGGCAGAAACAGAGAATTTTAACACATCCATTACCAGCAATAAACTTGAATCTGTAACCAAAAAATCCCAAAATACAAAAGCCCAGGATCAGACAGCTTCACAGGTGAATCTATCAAACATCTAAAGAAGTGTGATGGGGCGCCTGGGTGGCTCAGTCGGTTAAGCGGCCAACTTCGGCTCAGGTCAAGATCTCGCGGTCCGCGTCAGGCTCTGTGCTGACAGCTCAGAGCCTGGAGCCTGTTTCAGACTCTGTGTCTCCCTCTGTCTGACCCTCCCCTGTTCATGCTCTGTCTCTCTTTGTCTCAAAAATAAATAAACGTTAAAAAATTTTTTTAAATAAGTGTTAATACTTATTCTATACAAAACACTGGTGAAAGAAATTCAAGATGACACAAAGAAATGGAAAGATATCCGCGCTCGTGAATTGGAAGAACAAATATTGTTAAAATGTCTATACTACTCAAAGAAATCTACAGATGTAATACAATCACTATAAAAATGCCAACACTTTTTTTCACAGGATTAGAACAAACAATCCTAAAATTTGTATGGAATCACAAAAGACCTGTGTAGCCACAACAATCTTGAAAAAGAAAAACAAAACTGGAGACATCATAATTCCAGATTTCAAGTTATGCTACAAAGCCATAACAATTAAAACAGTATGGTAATGTCATGAAAATAGACACATAGATCAATAGGATAGAAAGGAAAACCCAGAAATAAACCCACAATTATATGATCAATTAATATTTGACAAAGTAGGAATGAATATACAATGGAAAAAAGACCATCTCCAATAAATGGTATTGGGAAAACTGGATAGTCACATGTAAAAGAATGAAACTGGACTTTCTTTCACCATACACATAATAAGATCAAAATGGATTAAAGACCTATATGGGAGACCTGAAACCATAAAAATGCTTGAAGAGAGCACAGGAAGTAATTTTTCTGACATTGTTTGGAGCAACAATTTTTGGATATGTCTCCTAAGGCAAGGGAAATAAAAGCAAAAATAAACTATTGGGACTATGTCAAAACAGACAGCATCTGCACAGTTAAGGAAATAATCAACAAAATTAAAAGTCACCCTAATGAGTAGGAGAAGATATTTGCAAACAACATATCCAATAAAGTGTTAGTATTGAAAATATATAAAGAACTGATACAACTCAATACCCCGAAATCAAAAACCTAATTAAAGTAATGTAATTAATCTAAATAAAACATGAACAGACATTTCTACAAAGATGACATACATATGGCCAACAGATGCATGGAAAGATGTGCAGCATCACTCATTCTCAGGGAAATGCAAATCAAAACTACAATGATATAGCACTTCACACCTGTCAGAATGGCTAAAATCAAAAACACAAGAAACAAGTATTGCCTGGTTGGTGGGAGTGCAATTGGGTGCAGCAAGTGTGAAAAACACTTTGGTCATTCCTCAAAATATAAAAACAGAACTACGCTATGACTCAGAAATCATACTACTGGGTATTTACATTACAAATACAAAGTACTAATACAGGGTCTCCTGGGTGGCTCAGTCAGTTAAGAGTCCAACTCTTGCTATCTGCTCAGGTTATGATCTCACAATCATGGACTTGAGCCCTGCATTGGGCTCTGCACTGAGTGGAGCTGCCTTTGGATTCTCTCTCTCCCTCTCTCTCTGCCCCTTGCCTGCACACTCACACTCTCTTTCTCTCAAAATAAATTTAAAAACTTTAAAAAAAAACACTAGAGGGAAGATCAGTAATACATGATTATATATAGTATGTCTTATGTAACATCAATAGATATATGTACATGCTTAATATTCATGAGAAAGATCAGTGATGCACGATTATACATAGTACTTGGGAACATGCAATGTATAATTATGAGTCAAAGTTATGAATTAGTGGAATAAATGAGGACATACTAGGCGAGCGCAGTACAAAAGTATGCAATATATGAATTACTTGGATGTTTATTGCAGCATTATCTACAATAGCCAAACTATGGAAGTAGGCCAAGTGTCCACTGAAGAATGAATGGATAAAGAGGTGGTAGTGCATGTGTGTGTGTGTGTGTGTGTGTGTGTGTGTGCGTGTGTGTGTGTGTGAATATTATTCAGCCATAAAAATAACGAAATCTTGCCATTTGCAACAACATGGATACAGCTGGAGAGTATAATGCTAAGCAAAATCAGTCAGTCAGAGAAAGACCAGTACCATATGATCTCACTTATATGTGGAATTTAAGAAACAAAACAAAGGAGCAAAGAGAAAAAAAACGATACAAACCAGGAAACTTTTAACTATAGAGAACAAACTGCTGGTTACCATAGGGGAGGTGGGTGGGGTGAAATAGGGGTGAGGAGTAAAGATTACATTTACCATACTGAAAATACATACATACATGCATACATACACACACACACACACACACACACACACACACACACTTACTAGTCTTTCTTTGTTTGAATGTCTGTGTTGCAACAATTTAAACAAAAATTATTGCTTGCAAATCAGGAATCAAAAGCCATTCTTAGTCAGATAATAATCTCTTAAAGGAATCTTAACTGACTGTATTCTGCATTCAACTCATATTTACTAATTCAACACATATTTATTAAGTCCTTCTAGTGACTTCAGGTTCGGGCAACAAACATGAATAATGAGCAAGAGCTGTTTCATGGAGTATAATATAGCGAAGCTGTCAAATAAATAAATTAAATAAATAAATGTATCTATGTAATAAAAACTGAATGAACACCAAGAGTAAATAATCTGATTTAAAAATGGTCCAAGGACCTGAATAGACATTTCTGCAAAAATCACAGACAAATGGCCAATAGACACATTGAAAGATGTTTAACATCACTAATCAGCAAGGAAATGCAAACCAAAACCACAATAAGATACTGTCTCACACCTGCCAGAATGGCTAGTATCAAAAAGACCAGAAATAACAAGTGTTAGGGAAGATATGGAGAAAAAGAAACTCTCATGTACTGTCAGGGGGCAATGTAAATTGGTACAACCACTTTGGAAAACAGTATGGAAATTCCTCAAAAAAAAATAAAATAAAATAAATAGAATGACCATGTGATCCACTTATTCCACTGCTGGGCATTTTCCTAAAGAAAAGGAAAACACTAATTCAAAACAATACATGCACCCCTATGTTTATTACAGCATTATTTATAAGAGCCAAGATATCGAAGCCATCTAAATGTGAACTGACAGATGAATGGATAAAGAACTATATATATATGTGTGTACACACACACACACACACACACAATGTAATATTACTCAGACATAAAAAAGAATGAGATTTTACCATTTGCAGCAGCATGGAATGACTTATAGAGAAAGTAATATACCATAGAGAAAGTATGAGATAGATACCATATGATTTGATCTGTACATGAAATCTAAAACAAAATAAAACAAAACAAGTGAACAAAGAAAAAGCAGAAATGGACCCATAAATACCAAGAATAAACTGGTGGTTGCCAATTCCAAGTGTAGCATCACTGTTCCCTTTCTTAGTTCTCAAATTTAATTTCTCCTTAGTTGATATTTGAATCCAACTTCACAGACGAAATATGCTATACATTTTTATGACTACTCCTAAAACTTTTAGATACAAATCCTTTATCATATACTTAAAGGGCTTTTAAAGGACATCCAATTTATTTTTGATGTCCCAAGGGGGGAAAAGTATTGCTGGAATCTGATACACACTTAATAAAATGTTTTGTTTTCTCAATTAAAACAGCTACAAAGAAGTCAGAGAAAGTGTTTCTCTTTATTCTAACTAAAAGTGTCATGTCTTAAATTTTGTAGAAAAATGACAAAAAGGACAAAAACTATTACGATAAATATATCAATAAACTCCTTTTTTAAACCAATTTTGGATTCTCTTAAGAATAAGTGTTATTCTTACACCATCATTTGATCCTTCTTCATGCTGAGTACACATCACTGAAGCCACCGAATTGCTTCTATTCTTCCAAAATATCCACATCTTTCTCTGTTGTTTAAATGCCAATGAAATTAAATGGAAGATTAAGGAATATTTCCTGCCTTACTAATGCTAATTTTTTTCCTAAAAGTTTCAAGGCAGGCTATAATCACACATTAACCCAGCCTCCACAGCAAACTTCCAGCGGTCCTACCCAGTGTATGTAAAATCCCAGCATGTGACATCATTTTAGTACCACAGCCTTGATTTCCTAGATTTGTAATCCTAAATTTGTGGTCGATCTTTCAGGAAAATGTTGATGGCTCAGAGAGTGTTGTCTTATCATTTTCCTCAGTACCATTTTTTTTTCTTTTTTTTCCTAAGAAGCATGTTTGACTAATCTCCTCTTCAGAGAATCTTTACCTCTGGCCATTGGGGGTAATATTTGCATATTGCTTAAAAATGATGGCAAGATTCAAACAGTTCTTCATTCTTCCCAATTAAAAATAAGAGCCACCTTACTTTTAATATGGTAATGTCCTAAAAGAAATGTATGTTGTCTTTCAGCTTTAACTTGCTCAGAATGCTTGGATAGAGACATTAGTAAAAACTACATGCAGTTCTGTATTATAGGCATTGTGTCTTATGATAAATTTCCAGCTGTGTTGTTTTTTTTTCTTTTAAATCAGTTAAATATAGCTGTCTGTGTTTCTGACTTTTTGAGTCTTGAAAGGCTATAATTTGGAGTTTCAGATAAGCTTTTAATGTGTTTAATTTAGTTAGTAATCTAAATTTCTGTTGGATTCCTCAATAACAATGCGTTGACGGGGGTCATCAAAAAAGCTACATTTTGCCTCCATCTAAGAGGTTTGAAGAAATTGCTTGGAAATTAATACCTAGGTTAATAACTATGATGTTGCCATACATGCACTATCTATTAATGCAATTTGACAACTTTTTACCGTTTGGATGATTACTTGTGACACATAGCAATAATTCAAAGTACAAATAGATATTTCAGGGACAGGAATCAAAATCTGAGAAGTATGTATCTGGAATCCTTTACTTATTTTCAGTTGAAATTAGAGAATGCTACAGTCGTTTCATATTCTTTTGTTTGTAAAACACAAATCAAATATATATTAATTTTTGTGCAACATTAGTTTTATATGCATACATTTTTGTACTACTTAAAGTCTACTGTTGTATCTGTTCCTTCCTTTACAATTAATTTACATTATTTTTTTAAATATTTATTTTTGGGGGGGGCAGAGTGCCAGTGGGAGAGGGGCAGAGAGAGAGGAGACACAGAATCCCAAGCAGGCTCCAGGCTCTGAGCTGTCAGCACAGAGCCCAATGCAGGGCCTGAACCCACAAACCATGAAATCGTGACCTGAGCTGAAGTCGGACACTTAACCAGCTGAGGCACTCAGGTGCCCCACAATTAATTTACATTTAAAGATAATATAGCATTACTGAAAATTCTTATTAGGACCAGATGCATTTTCAGCCACATTTTATTTTTGTGAAACTTCAAACATAAGTTTATTGCTATTTATTTGCAATCTTTTCAATGTGATATGTCATAAAATCTTATCATAGAGACTATTTAGCTTCATAGGGCACTTTAAAACCAAAGGAGGAAATGTGATCTTCACATTCAAAAAAGGTAGGGGTTCATATGTTGAGTCTGGCTCTTCCTAGCTGAGTGTCACCTAATCTCTCTAAGCCTGAGAATTCTTCTCGTGTAATGCTTGAAATTTTAGGTAATAACAACAATAATCTTCAAACTCCAGGAGCTAGGAGCCTCTGATCCACTGTATATATGAAATAATTACAACCCCTTGTGTTGTAAACTAATAATTTCACTGTCTTCTCTTAATTAGCCGATAAACTTGATGAGGGCCTAATACTAAGATTTCTCACAATGTCTAGCATAGAACTAAAAGTAGGAGTTCAATAAACTCTTTACTTACTGATCAATTGGACTCCAGGAGAGGCAATTTAAACTTTAAAATGTTATAGGTTGACTTTGGGAATATGCAACCATGTCAGGGTTCCCAATACCATTGTAAGATTAGCTGATTTGCTATGAGGATTCCTAGGACTCAGAAAAACTGTTGTACTCATGGTTATAGTACATTACAGGGAAAGGATACAGTTTAAAATCACCAAAGGGAAAGTCAAGTCCATGCACAAGAGTTCAGTGGTGCCCTCCCAGCAGAGTCACAGGAGTACTTGCTAAGTTCTCCCAGCAAAAACATGAGACTGGACACATATGACAATATGACATATATATGAAGTGTTGCCAACCACAGAAGTTCACTCGGGCCTTGGTGTCCAGTTTTGTATTAGGGATCAGCCACCTAGGCATGTAGTACCTGCATGACTGACCCTAGCTACTCAGATTCCAGTCTGACCACACTCCACTTCCCCAGACATAAAACAGGTGTTCACCATAAATCACACTGTTAGGATACCTTATCTGGTCAAGTTGGTAGGGCGTGACTCAGTGTCTCAGGGATACAAAAACAGATATTTCCCATCAATATAGTGTGACCTAAGGAAGGCATCAGACATATAAAATCATTCTTCTCAAGCAGAATAGATCAAGGTCTAAGAGATTATATCCCACGAGTCTAACAGAGGCCAGTCCTGAAGACAAACATTTCTTGGAAATGTGCAGAATATTGAGTTAACTCAGTCTTGCCCAGTAATAATTGATATAATGGAAAATTTTTAAAATCTTTAAGGGCATTAATTGAAAATTATTCCTCCTACTGTTTCCTCATTCATCTACATCCTCTGAGAATAAGTGATCTTGTTTTCTGATGTGCTTTCTCAGATACTTGTACGTATCTTCCTCTTTTACATAACATTCTATGAAATGTTTGGTGCTTATTCTAATCAACAGTAATAATACCTAGAGACCTTTCCATATTGCAGCAGTAATATCTAGAGATCCGACCATATTAGCACAATAAACAACCTCATTATTTTCTATGACTACATAATTTTCCATTTCGTAATTATACCATAATTAATTTAAACCCATCCTCTATTTACACGTATGTAGATAGTTTCCAATATTTTGCCTTAGAAATAATGATTCAATGAATAGTCAATGTACATATGAAATTTTAAAAGCAGGTGAATATATATGTAGGATATATTTTTACAAGTAGAGTTTTTGCATCCATTTTGGTATGTATTCCAACTGGACTCCTGTTAAAGTTTGCTAATTTGCACTCAAACCAGGTTGTGATCATGATGACACTAAATCAAAGGTTGCAAATATTAATTATAAATCTCTAAATTAAGCAACATTGTAAGGTATAAATATGAAACATTATATTACCACCGAAGCAAGCAAATCTTAGCAAAAACTATTTATTTATTGAAAATTAATTTTCATTTTTTGTTTTTGAGAGAGACAGCAAGAGGACGGGCAGAAGGAGAGAGAGAGAATCTTAAGCAGACTCCAGGCCCAGCATGGAGTTTGATCCCATGTGAGGTTTGATCCCATGACCGTGAGATCTTGACCTGAGCTGAAATCAAGAGTCAGATGCTTAACTGAATGAATCACCCAGGCACCCCACAAATTTAATATAGTATTAAGTATAGCATTAATACAAATCTAGAGAATTAAGAGAGGGTACTTTTTTTCCTTTTTTGATTCTTTTTTTTTAATTCTATAATCTTTCTTATATCAGAAAAAGCACTATTACCAGTGTTTTTGTGATTGAGTTTTCCAGTATTGATCTCTCTCAGTCACATGTGAGTCAATAAATAAAGTAATAGTTGTATCCAGGTCAGATGACTAAACATAAAAGAATAAGTTACTGTGAACTTTAAATTCAGCCATTAAAGTGACTGTTGAGATTAAAGCTTCATGAAGTTGTACAGTTTCCTACAAGGAGAATCTTTGCCTAGAAAGAGAAGATTTTTCTCTAAATGAAGATAGAAAAAAAACTATTTTACATATAGTAGAATCATATTTTTAACTACTTTTAGCTAGAGTGTGAAGAAAACATTTCAGGAATATAAGCTCATACTGTCTTCATTTTGATGGCATATGTGACCATTTTGTGTGGTCCTATGGTTTTTGTCATGACAATGGTTTCTTTATTTCCCCTTGTCATTGTCATTTCTGACACAAGAACAAGTCATCAGAATTTTAATATCATGTATAAATTTTCAGTGATTTTGGCTAAGCTAAATTGCCAGCAGGCTGCATTATCGTAATTCTCTTTGCAAGTCTCACAGCTGCAAGGTTTCTTGTTCATGACAAGTTTCGTGAACATGTTTCTCCTTGTTGGAACTTCTTCTAGACCGTATGGCTACCTGTGGCATATTTTTATGAACTGTAAAGGAAATCATTTAAAGGTTTAAATGCTCTGAGATTTTTTCACTCTGGTGATTTGTATGTATCAAGTCTTTCACACCTTACTTGGGTTCAGATTTTGAATTGTAAAAAGTTTATCAATAGCCAAGTATTTTAGTTTTTGTATTTAATTCTATCAGAAGAAAAAACACATTTGTTAATATCTCCGGAGCTAGATACTTAATCAAATTAATCATTGTGATTCTTTGCCTTTTTTTATCTAAAGTAGTTGGTAGTGTTTTATTTATTTACTTTTTTAACTTTTAGGGAGCCACTATGCTTTTGATTAGTTAGTAGTAGTAAGTTGGAATATTTACTTCCTGCCTACATATCCACTTCTTTTCTTCTTCTTCTTCTTCTTCTTCTTCTTCTTCTTCTTCTTCTTCTTCTTTTTGAGAGAGATTGCATGTGTGCACATGTCAGAGAGAGAGAGCAGGGGAGGGGCAGAGGGAGAGGGAGACAAAGAGAGAGAATCTTAAGCAGGTTCCACACCCAGCATGGAGCCCAAGTGGGGCTCCATCTCACAACAGTGAGATCATGACCTGAGCTGAAATCAAGGGTTGGACACTTAACTGATGAGCCACCCAGGCGTCCCTTCTTCTTTATTATTATTATTATTATTATTATTATTATTTTGTAATGTTTATTTATTTCTAAGAGAGAGAGACAGAGTGTGAGCAGGAGAGGGACAGAGAGACAGAGAGGGATACACAGAATTGGAAGCAGGATCCAGGCTCTGAGCTGCCAGCACAGAGCCCAACGCAGGGCTCAAACCCATGAACCGTGAGATCACGACCTGAGCCGAAGTCGTATGCTTATCCAACTGAGCCACCCAGGCGCCACTTCTTTATTTTTAATTGAGATTTTACTAAATGTCTCTTTAAAAATTTTGAGAGTGATTTTTTTTGTTTTTGAATTACAGAGGAGGAACATCTGATAAAATTATTTTAAATCCCAAAAGCAATAAACAAAGGTCTGAATCTTCCCTGAATATCAATAAATGGGCTTTTTCTTTATAAGGAAGGGATGACAATTCTTCCTTCGCAGATTCTCTCAATTTTCTTTGACACGTATTACTCATATTCATGCTGTTTCTCCTCTTTTCCAAAAGTAATCCTTCCCTCAGTAGTGGATTTACCCATCTATTTTCTGTTTTGTCTTCCTACCTTAACACTTGTTGGAAACTTGAAGAGGTTTGGATGCAAATACACTCCCATCTCACATTAATCCTGAGAATGTCTTTCCGCATCTTTAAAAATGGTGACAATAATATTGTCATAGTCCTTTTGGCCCGCTGTAGCAAAAATACCATTGGGTGGATTATAAACATCATTTCTCATAGTTCTGGAGGCTAGGAAGTTCAAGATTGAGGCACCAGCAGATTTGGTGTCTAGTGAGGGCTTGTATCCTGAATCATAAATGGCCATCTTTTCCTGTGTTCTCATAGTGCAGAAGGGATAAGGGAGCTCTCTGACATCTCTTTTATAAGAGAACTAACCCCATTTGAGGTCTTCACCCTCTGACCTAATATTAACCATTCCCCACCCCCCAAAAAAAGTTCCACCTCCTAATACATTAAGGGTTAGGATTTCAATATATGAATTTTATGGGGATACAAACATTCAATCTATAGTAAATATCAACCATTCTCTTTGGTGATATCATAAAAATACATCAAAAAGTACTGAGAACATAGTAGGCATTTATAAAATAATTATTTCCTTGTTCGATGAGAATTAATGAAATGAAAACATAATTTGAGGCAGTGCATCCAGATCATATTTGTACTGGTATTTTAGTCGACCTTGGTTTCCAGTAATTGACCAAGAGCTACATACGGCCTTACTTTCTAGGCTGAGAGGTTATTTGACATCTTTCCTGCTGAGGCAATCAGTAGTAGTCATGCAGGAAGCTTGGCATTTAAGGCAAGCTAGAAATCCAAAAAATTTTCCATTTGGAAAAATGGTTCATAGAATAGCAGGACTCTTGTTATTATGAAGAAAAATTTCTTCTTCTGGTGGCCTGAGGAAAGTTGGGGATTATTTTGAGCAATGAGTTTGACTTTGCTCTACTGATTTTTCCTTCTAAAGTCTTTAGTGCCTATGTAATATGCAGCTTCCCTAAAGATTCAAATAATAAGGTAATAAGGATATATAGAGCTTTGATGAAAATAACTATTCAATGAATAATATTTTTTAGAGGCTAAAAGAATGAGAGTGTTCCAGAGAAGAAGTAAAAACCTTCTTATATTTTGGAGTAAGTCCATTTAAGATCATTTCCACCTGTGATAATCTATCATTTTATAGATTACATGTAAAGTATAATGAATAATAATGATAAATGCTAATAGTTAAATTAGCATGATATGATCCAAGAGATTACTATATCTTTCCCCCAAGAGCAGGACTTAACATAATGTGCTTATTTGCTGGGTTTGAGATGAAGAAATGAGAAAAATAGTAGGCAACAGCCCAATTAGGGGCTGATACCACATTTGGGTACTCATAAAGTACATGCCCTTTATTGAGCATTTACCAGTGCCAAGCATTGTATGGAAAAAGTTCTTTAGCACATTTCATTTAGTTCTTTCAATATACTCATGAGATAGGTATAATTATCTATTCATAGTAGAAACATTAACTACATTTTCCAGATTTCACAGCAAATAAATTTCAAGAACAGGATTTTAACTATAATCAGTCTGATTCTATGACTGGAATTCATAACCATTTCAAAGCTAGTCATTATCCATATATCTGAATAAATATACAAGCTTCTGATCTATGAACTATATAAAAGACTACTACTTTGACCTTGCCCTTAACATAAAAGTGTAGGGACCTCCATAGTCTCTCTTTTTTTCCTTGAAAGTTGGTGACTACAGTCTCCTCCCCTCTCCTCTTCAGAGTTTATTTGTCAACATTCAATCTTTCTCTCCACAAACAATGGTGACAAAGATGATCTTAACATTCCCCTTACCTTGCCTCACTTTATTCAGGTTTCCCTTTCCCTGGAGCATTTACTTCGGAAAACTTGCAACTGTAAATTTTCTCTGCATTTTTGATAGCATATAAGCTTTCTCCCAGCCTCTTGCAGGTTTTTCAACAGAGAGAGGCTTTTCCCAATGCCCTGAAAACCATCTTTTTAAAATCTAAGCCCCAAAGAAGACAGTACCTCTATCGCTCTGTCTCTGTGGGGAGGCAGGAGCCCATTTTAGGCTAAGTCTAAGATCGGAGGCTAACTTAGGGTGGGTGCCAGTTAGCAATCACAGATGCCCAATCACAGAGAAGAATACTTGCAAACACAGGAACAGCTCAATGTGCTCGCTACCTCCCATTGATCAAGTTCCCACACTGTCCTCCAGTATGTTTCCCCAACACAGTGCTTAAAAACCCTCCTGATTTTGGTTTCACTAAAGTTGAGTTCATCTCTCTCCTTTATTATCATAGTCTTCAATAAAGTCTTCCTTGCCTATTTGTCCAGTGCAAGTTTTGCTTTGATAGTGGGAAAAGATAAAGATTGGCATGCTATTTTTAAAGAGTCACAGCCTTTTCTGGAGAGATGAACTTATGGAACTACTTTTTACGATCCTGTAAAGTGCATCATTCTTAAGTGCATCATTCAAATATCCTTTCTCCATGATGCCTTGTCTTACTTACCCATTCACAAATAATTATTCCTTTTTTGGTACATTGTCATATTTGATTTATAACCCTCTGGGTATACATGCTGTGGCTTCCCCATCAGAACATGCTGTGAAGACACTAACAGTGTCTTATGTAATAAGACAGAATGAAGAACTATTGGAGACCTTTCCAATCACTGCATCACCCCCCTACACCTTGCTCTGCAAGCTACTGAGCAGTTCAGAAAGAGTTAACTAAATTCAAAAAGGCAGCATTGAAAGAAATTCACATCTTTGTGAGACCCCAGGGCTGTATGGGCAAACTGGGATGCAAGCCATTACCAAAGAGAGAGATAAGAGGCACCAGGTGTGAGAAGTTGCCTTTGAGCAAAGTGCATTGTTTGTGAAAGTTACTCTACTGTTTTTCAAAAGCACTAGTAAAGGACTGTTAACAGAACTGCCAGAAGTTTTGCAAATCCCTGAAGGAGGAAGTTTTAGAATTCTGTTTGCCAATGGATTTATGCTGTGCAGTCAGCATACACCATTATGTCCATATGCTGCCTGACTATGGGAGTGAGAACTGTAGACAGATTGCCTACAGTCAGACCAGAGGAGAGAAGGCAGGGAATCCTTGGAATTCAAGGTTTCCAAGATGAGAGACTGAGGCAGTGAAAGACAAGAGAATGAGGCAGATGAGACTTGAGCTCTGGGTTTCTTGTGATCCCATCAGAGGACTTTAGTTCAATGTTGCTGATGGAAGAGTGGGACCACAAATAAAGGTGACTGGATTCTGTCCTATGTCAGCAAGGCCTGGTAAGACCTCCACTGATGCACAGGACACCTTTTGAAAATGAGCTATGTCAACAGGGATGACCAACAAAACAGGAGAGCCATCTCCCTCCCAAAGGATGTTGGTCTACATAAAGAAACAGCTGTTGAGAAAGAATTACTAATGTAAGCCTTATTTTTCCTATTCCCCTCAAACCAGTCCAACACACCTCACAGTAAATGGGAGAGAAAATGGGTAGGGGGCATGAAAGAGCAGACTGCACTCCTCACTCCACCATAGACTGGTCTGCATGGGGTGAGAGGGTGAGTCTGAACCAGGACTGACAGTCTAAAAAAAAATGTTTATTTATTTTTGAGAGAAAGAGACAGAGTGTGGGCAGAGAGGGGCAGAGAGAAAGGGAGACAGAGAATCAGAAGCAGGCTCCAGGCTCCAAGCTGTCAGCACAGAGCCCCATGCAGAGCCCAAACCACAAACGGTGAGATCATGACCTAAGCTGAAGTCAGATGCCCAACCTACTGAGCCACGCAGGTGCTCCAGTGCTGACAGTTTTAAGTGGGCATAGTCATTATTTCAGTACTAAATATGAGACTGCATAAATAATCAAAAGTGCCTGGGAAATGGTGCAAACAAATAGAAATATCAACTGATCCTACTACTCAGGGAAAATACTACATATATCAATTAGTTGAGACCTCACTGAGACCTACTACCTCAGTTTTCATCCCCACCATCTACAATGTTCCTTTTACATACTTCATGAAGTATTTTTTTAATTAATTACTTGGAATACAATAAAGGCCCATGACTAAGAAATCAACTAGATAAATTCTCTCCCAGCTATATGACAGAATAACAAGGATACTAATGATCTTGACTAAATGTTCTACTGGTGGATAGTGCTGAAGTAACTGGTTTAATGTGGCTAAACTGTGCCTGATTCTGTGGTCTCTGCAAATACTGAGCCCTGAGTAGGGGGAGAAACAGGTATAAATATCAGCCATACATATCAACGCAGAAACAGCTACAGAAGGCAAATGGACAATTTGCAAAAAAGTTAGTATGGCCTCCTCCAGAGAGAGATATGTCCTGGAAAAAAAGGAATTGGAAGATAATCCTGCAATAAAAATAGAAACTGATTCATCCAACCTTTCACTTAGGAAGCATACGTTATTAGTTAAACATTTAAATATATGTATATACTTGTGTATTGAGGACATTTTGTGAGCCTTTGAACAAATTATTTTACCCACATACATGTTTATTGTATTGGAAGGCAACAAACATATACAAATCTCAAGTGAACTGAGATAAAAAGTGCATTTGCATCCCTCATTTCTTTTTCACAACATTTTTATTGGCTCACCTGGTGAAACAATGAACCTTGAAGTCACATCCCTTAATTCTGAATACGTCAATTAAAAATTGCCATACTTCCAGCTCTGCTTGAGTTTGTTCTTTATCTATGAAATAAGTGCAATAATGTTCTATTTCACCAGGGTGCTGTGAGGAATAACTAATAAAAATGACTGCAGCATATCCTTGTTAAAATAGAAGCGCTATGTAAATGCTAAGACCAAGGGTAATAAACTCACAAACAGGAGTGTGTTCACAACAAAGAGTAATACATTTGAATAAATAAATGACAAATATCCCATAAACAAACCAGAGAAACTTTACTGCTTAGGCAACTTTTAATAATTTTCAAGGGAATCTTCTCTGGGGGCAAGAGATTGATATTGACTCCTTTCAAAAGATCATTCTAAGTAAAAAAGGATTCCTTCTCTTCCTTACTACTAATCATGTACTAGTGGTAGCCAGAATAAAACAAAACAAAAAAAGCAAAAAAAAGAAAACAAAAACCTACTAAATTTGGTTCTAACCACTGACCACCAAGCAAATTAAACCGTCCATGTGTACTTCCCCTCTTTGCCACATGAAAAAATGCAAGATCCTGCTCTGGATCTATTCAGAGAGAAAAATGGTATTGCCCATTATAACAATAAAAGTCAGGTATGTGCAAAATATGTGTGTTTTATTTGCAACTCAGAGATGCTGTCTGTTGCAATACCCTATCAGGTAAGATCCCTTAACCACCTTATCATTTTTGGATTCAATTGTGGAAAGACATAACTTCTCTATAATTCAGTTACCACCAAGCATTACTCTTGATTTGTATTCAGACAAAACGTGTCACAGAGAGGAATCTCTCCATGCTGACAATGCCTGGAAGCACATGTTCACATGCTAAGGGAAGATGAGCTGAACAGGAGTATCCACATCTACAT
This sequence comes from Lynx rufus, assembly GCF_022079265.1. NCBI lineage: Eukaryota > Metazoa > Chordata > Mammalia > Carnivora > Felidae > Lynx > Lynx rufus. The sequence goes on along the minus strand of NW_025814823.1, from coordinate 31,081,546 downwards.
TGTGTGGCATATTCCACTGGTTCAACTTTGTCCTCAGTCATGGATATTCCATTATTCCCTTTAGGTGGGCATTTGCATAGCTTCAACTTATGAGGAGCCTTTGAAAAAGTGTGGAAGTTGTCTGTTCTAGAGAGAGAAATTAGGAAGGAATACACTTTAGTACTTAGACTTACTCCCTCAAACAATCCTGTGAAGAAATCTTATGAGGAAGTACTTTTGATGCCACTGCAAAATTGAGTTCAGTATTCCTGTATTTACCTGTGTCTTTTGTCTGACTATTTCAAGATTTCAAATGGCTTCACAAACTTCCACACTGTATTTCTTCCACCGCTACTATGATATAGGGGTGAATCGTCCACCTTCCCTCTAATACTTTTTTTTAAACAGGGCAGGAAAGTTTTCTTTAAAGAATCTTTACAAGGAATGGCCAACCTGTTCAAAAATAGCTTCGCTGACAGCTTCACGCTTTTTCAGAACTGAACTTAAGCTATCCTTTTTTTTTTCTCTTTTAAGGCCCTGAAATAATTGGAAGAATATTTTTATTATAACATCCATCTGGAAAAGGAAGGCTGGGATACTATGAGAAGGGCCATTCTTTCTTGTGGTATTTTTGGCTGTGTCTCAGGGTGGGATGTTTGATATGTCATGAGAAAGATGGCCCTCATTAGATTTCCAGGCATTTGCACAGGCACCAGAAGAGCTCAAAGGGGAAAGATCAGCATCCGGTCAGTAACCCATAAAATTTCTCTCTTTTGACTCTTGGTTCTAATTCTTATAACAGCATTTTTTTCCTTTTTGTTAATATTCTTTAGTCTTCTTTTTCCTTTTTCTCTCTCTTTTTTTTCTTTAAAGCTTTTTTACACTGAGTTTCTTAGTAGTCTAACCACATGCCCACAACCATGTGCCACTTTATAATAGTAATAACCCATGTTTATGCAAGATGGTTCCCTTAGGAGCTCTGAGTACTTCATAGATGCCATTCTGTTAAACCTGATAACTTCCCTGATGGATGGGCACACAGTATCTTCCAATCTTCCTGAATTATTAGACAGGGAACTGAGTTTAGAAATTTGTTCATGTTCATTTCCACCAATATTTTTGCTGGTTTACCATTCAAAAGTATGATATCACAAACAAGCATAAATGCAAGATTTAAACAGTATGGTCTTATTAGCTATATTAGTTTCTTTGTTATATGTACCTATGTCATACACTTGGAGAAATTCATGATACCTTGGCTGGTATTAATGACAAACACTGGTTTCTGTTCATTAGTGTTTATCACAGACTAAAGAGTATAATTTTTGTCTGGATTCATCTCTTTTTTGAATTCTCCAACAAACTCAGCTTTATTTGCAGTAACTAGCTACAAAGGATATTAATGTATGTGAATCAAAGTTTAACTTCAGCAAATTCAAATGCAGGTGTAAATTATTAGTCTTTGGGATTTAAGAGTAAAATAACAAATTCACACAAAAGTATGCATTTTAGGTACTGGACCTCTTTCAGTATCGTTTCTGGGTAACCATGGCTTAGATACGACCATTTACATAAAATCTGTACTTGAGAATATAACAGAAAATGATAAAGCAGTGACTGGTTAAAGGCCATATAACATATTCAAATGCAAAAGAGCAAAAAAGGTATACTGAGAACCAGAAGTTGATGTATATAACATTTATATTTAATATCTTTCTCTTACTCTGTCTTTTGGGCCCATTAATGGTTCTACTCTCATTTGGACAAGTGCCTTCATGACAGGGAGTTAAATATAATGATTAAGAGAATGGGCTTTGGAATGAGTTGGATTAGCATTGGAATCCAGCCCTACTCCTCACTGATTATGGATGATAGGAGGTTTCCTTGAACCTCGGCTTCCTCTTTGACAATAAGGGGTTAATAAAAAACACCACCATAACTACATGGGGTTGTTGTATGGATTAAACATGTGTAAAAGGATTAACATGTGCCAGGCATCAATGTATTCAATAAATAATAACAATAATAGTAACAATTACTTTCTTATTCTCTGGTTATGATGGCTCAGGTCCTGACTTGTGCTTTCCTTCCCCAGTTAGCATCCCTGCACCAACACTGCCTGCATCTAGTGTTTGTTCCTCTTAATTTTACTGAAATTTATTGTGACTTTATATTATCCTCATGGGCTGAGACATTTAGTGTTTTCGAAGGGACTATTAGCTAGTCTGATAATCCTTGTAAACACAATAGTAAGAGAAAAATCAAGTAAGATTTTCAGGTCTTTTCTTTCACCCAATTTGGCAGTGAGCATATATATTAAGAATGGAAATATCAAGTTCATACAGGTAGCCATAGAACAAACAGCTAAAAGTAACTTGGTTTTTGTCCAGTAAAAATCTTTTTTAGTAACAAGAAAATTAAGTCTCAGGGACTTTTCAAGGTCACCAGTCTGAGTCTACTTAGGATACAGAAACCATGTAATTTTTTTTTACTCTGTGTGTGTGTGTGTGTGTGTGTGTGTAAAGATTGCTAATTAAGTACTGAAGAACTGGAGTGAAAAAGAGAGCAAGCTATCACAGAGGTGGCAGTTACAGAGGGCAGCTTTCAATCCTGGGGCAGAGATGAAGCTAGAACTATTGAAATTTAGGAGCTTCCACGAAGGATTGTGCAAAGCTGAAACTCAGGCTGCTAAATAGAGGATGCTGCTAGGTCTGTGCTGCTGCCTCTAACCTCAGAAGAGGTCCCCATGGAGCTATGAGCCAAAATAGTTGGTTTGTGCTGGTATCTCTAAGGGGATGAAAGGATGCTGGTTTTGCAAATCTTGGACCAAGTTCAAACTGAATTCAACTACTACTAAACTGGTATGAATTTCCATTGCCAAAGTGAAGACACATTTCCAGAATAATGCTGACAGAAGGAAGATGCAACAAGTTTCTTGTTCTCTTTCCAATATTCTATTCTACCTCTAGGGCCTTCCTATCAGCAGAGCATAACAGGGAGCTGACCGAAAAAAACCCAGAAATGTGGTTTGTAGTTCTGGTCCCAGCATCACAGGTTATTAACGAGTGGGATAAAGCTGAGATACTTTCCTGACTGGCACAAGTAGTTAGTGGAAGGGTCAGCCATACTACCAAACCAGATAGAATAACAAATGGCAGATACTGGAAGTGATGCATCAAAAGTGCGTCCCTGACTTCAATTCATTTCTCTGTTTCATCTCCTGCATATAAGGAATCACACAGAATTTTCCACTGCTCTATATCCTGCCTTTCACATTTATACACTGCTCTTCTTCCACATAAATTACAAGTTAGTTCACACTTTGACTTCCTCTCATTCAGTTTATTTCATGGTGTGGCAAATTTTGAAACCAGACTTTAGTCTTGAATCCATTGAATACTGGAAATTTGCAAAGAGAGATGTCGGGTGCTCTCACCACACACACAAAATATGGTAACTATGATGAATTTCCTGATTGTGAAAATTATTTTTGCGCTCTGTATATCAAATAATCATGTGAGACACCTTAAATATATACATTTTTTTAATGTTTATTTATTTTTGAGAGAGAGAGAGAGAGCAAGAGCAATGGGGGGGAAGAGAGAGGGGAGGGGCAGAGAGAGGGAGACACAGAATCTGAAGTAGGCTCCAGGCTCTGAGATGTCAGCATAGAGCCCAACATGGGGCTTGAACCCATGAACTGTGAGATCACGACCTGAGCCAAAGACAGATGCTTAACTGACTGAGCCACCCAGGTGCCACAACAATATTTTCATTTTAAAAACACAAAGAAGGAAATTCTGGGTGGTGAGAACTAGAACTTTATTTATTTATTTATTTGTTTATTTATTTATTTTTAAATATTTTTATTTATTTTTGAGACAGAGAGAGACAGAGCATGAGTAGGAGGGGAAGAGAGAGGAGGAGACACAGAATCTGAAGCGGGCTCCAGGCTCTGGGCTGTCAGCACAGAGCCCAACGCAGGGCTCGAACTCACGAACCATGAGGTCATGACCTGAGCTGAAGTCGGACGTTCAACTGACTGAGCCACCCAGGCGCCCCAGAACTAAAACTTTCAACTAAATCTCTCATTGAAAGAGATTAGCCTGGATGTACACCACCATCCTAGATTCATGCTCTCAAAACCATCCATTACTCTGAGAGACATTCTCCATTTGAGATTCTTTCTTCAGCTTTGGCAAGTCATATCCTTCCCCATGATTTCTCAACCCGATCTCACTCCAGTATTTTTCCCTCTTTGGTTCCCAGGATTCTGTACACTCAGTTAAGTGGACTGGTATTGCCCATGTTGACTCCTTCTCCACATCCTGACAGAGACTTTCACAGTGGTAAAGTTCCCGTAACCAGCTAATTCATACCATACTATACATGGTTGACTTTAGCCAGCACTTTTGGTAAGGTTATATTTCAGTAATAATATATTACCCTAATCTCTAACCTCTAGTTTCAGACTACTCTAATACATCTGTCACAGAAAAACCAGACAGATTGTGGTTCAGAGTGTGGCATTAGACCTACAATGCCTGAGTTTGAGTCCTAGTTCTTCCACTTACTTGCTATGTGACCTTGCAATGCGTCTCTATGCCATTAGGGCTTCACCTCTAAAACTCTTCCCTTCTTGGTTTGTTGTGAGAAGAAATGCTCCACGTCAAGTGTTTAAAACATTGACCAACATACAGCAAATAGTTAAGAAATACTTGTTATTATTTCACAAAGACCAATAGTATTGTCCATATCCAAGTGGGTGAACATTTCTGACATTATCATTTACTATGTATCTCACTTTGTGAATGTTATTTAATTAAATAAACCTTGAGGTTTAGTTCCTTTCCATGCTTAACATGTTGCTTGAAATCTTGTTTCTATGGTGGTTGCTAGGATTAAATGACAGCACACAAGTGAGAAGTAAGTATGTGTGAGCCAGCCCCAAGACCCAGACCAACATTACACAAGGACTACTTTTACTTTTTTTAATGTTTATTTATTTTTGAAAGACAGAGAGGGGGGTGGGGGTCAGAGAGAGGGAGACACAGAATCCCATAGGCGGGGCTCGAACTCATGAACTGCGAGATCAAGATCTGAGCCAAAGTCAGATGTTTTAACTGACAGAGTCACCCAGGGACCTCAACCATCAGTAAATCTTGAGGTGCACCAAGTATATTTAGTAAAACGTTGCACATTACCTGGCACATAGCAAGTGATCGATACCCCCTCACTCCAAAAAATGTCATAATAGCAATCAATTTCCATCCAAAATGGACAATTTCCCACCCGTATTCCTTTACAGACACAGTTTCTATGTTTCTAGAATATCTACACTCAATATGCAACAGATGTTTATTGTAAGTGCAATTTTCTGATCAAGGGAAAGCTCCCTCTTGTGAGATCCACTTCAAACTCACTCTCCTCTGTACCTTTGCTCCTTAAAGGTTGGTCCATATAACAGCAACATCAGCATTACCTTGGTGCTTGTTAGAAATGCAGATTTGAAGGGCACCTGGGTGGCTCAGTTGGTTGAACATCCAACTCTTGATTTTGGCTAGGGTCATGGTCTCACAGTTTGCGAGTCTGAGCCCTGCATGGGGCTCTGTGCTGACAGTGTGGAGCCTGCTTGAGATTCTCTCTCTTTCTCTCTTTCCTTCTCTTTTTCTCTCTGTCTCCCTCCATCTTAAATAAACTTAAAAAAAAAAAAAAGAAGTGCAGATTCTAGGTTCAGTACCATATCTACTGAACCAGAATCTGCATTTTACCATGACCTCCAAATGATTACCCTCATCAATCTTTGAGAAGCCTAAGCTTCTCCCCTAATTTGCATAGGTCTTATTTAGCTTGATAAACCGAGATCTACTTCAGAGGGCCTTTGAAAAAACACCTCTGCCTGATACTTTTCAGATAGAAGGTGTTTATTTAATAATGCTTGTTAAATTGGAATTAGAACATCTGTGAAAAGCGAATCATGGGTAGCATCTTTACAAATAGAGCATTTTAATGTAAAGTACTGACATTATAGATCAAATGCTGTGATCAGAACAGTAAATAAGCAAAGACAAAAACACAGTTTGTCAGTGTTCTATTCTTCCCTTTCCAATAATATAATTTTATATGCTTGCCTCATAGAAACAATATCTTCACCATAGTTTTCTAACAAAGAGAAATCCAAGACTAAGAGACTTTCTCTTTGTTAATCTCCTTGCCTAAACTAGGTTAAACAAATGGTATAGTGTGTAATATTTAATGTTGTTATAATTTAAATATGAAAATTATATTTAAAATGGAAATCAGAGTGCATATTTTATTTGCACAGGATTATTTCCCAATTTTTAAGTTTTCTTAGAGCATTATTTTCTTATTAGTGCAGTTCTGTGCACATTTCCTATTAATTTCTATTCATTCTTCATTTGTGTGTATGTGTATTGCTGGGATGGAAAGAGAAGGGCACGGCACTCTTTATGTAGTACTTTTAATGTACTATTTTTGTTATTAATGGCTCCAAAGTAGAAGAATTTGAGTTATTCCTCTCAAAAGCCTTGTGCTCTCTTTCCTTCTAAGTCGATAATGAGGATTTCTTTGGGTGTATTATTCTAAGGAGCAACGTGGAGATTTGTCTGACACAGCACATAGTTCAAATGTAGCATTTCATTGTCTGTCTGAGATCTTGGAATCTTGCTCACAACAAGAACCTGTAAAGCTTTACAGGTAAAGGAAAGACTTGCTAGGTTTCCCTTGACACAATAGGTATTTTATAAGCTTTCTCTCTGGTGAAATTTTAGTAGATTTCCTGCTTACACTGTCTTCATTTTAATCTCATTACTGTTATACAAAACAAAGGAAATAGGCATTAACACTTCAAAATACACTTCATTTTATAATCTATAAAAGACAAGCTTACATTAAAGGTTTGTATAAAATTTTTAAGAACAAAAACATGAAATGTAGAATTAAAAAAAAGGACTTTCATTTTAAGGACAAGAGGAAAAAATGCTATGTTATAAGAAAAGCAATTCAATTCTGATCTACATAGAAAACATGCATCATTTATTCACAAAATATTTATTGAGAGGACATTATGGACTGGCATTATGCTACCCACACGGGATGTATTTGTGAATCAATATGCCCTCATGGGTCTTACATTCCAGTGAATACACAAAATATAAGCAAGTGTAAAACAAATAGTACATATTTAATAAAATATGATAAAGTAATGGAGTAAACAAACAAGGGCAAGTAAGTGAAAACAGACTAGTTAAGGAAGAATTTTCTGAGGAGGTAGCATTTAAGCTGAGGGCTGAAAGCTTGAGGTGGGTACCATTTTTGGAATTTTCCAGAAACTGAAATAAGCAGATGTGGCTTGTAAAAAAGAATGGTACGAGATGAGGTTTAAAAGTGCACCATGGGCTAGATTAGCCGGGGCCTTGCGAAACATGGTAGTGTGGGTTTCACCTGAAGTACGATTGGCATCTATCAAAGATGTTTAACAGGGTAGTGAAAGGATAAAATTTATATTTTAAAAGTATTTTTGTGGGTGCTGAGCGGATATTAGCTTGGGATAGAGCAGAAATTGAAGAGCAAATAAAAAGATATTGCCCCTGCTAACCAAGGAGAGAAAATGGTGTGCTGGATGAAGGTTTGGTAGTTATGATAGAGACAAACAGCTAAGTATGAGATAGATTTTGGAGGGATGGACCTTCAGACTTGATTAGATAGGAATAGTAAATTAACTTTAAGGACTATGATCATCAAACTGGCTTCCTCTTAATGATATATGATGATTTGGGCATGGAATTGTCTTTAATAAAGCATAAATTCTGTTCACCAACAAAATGTGGATATTTTTTGGCTTCTCGAACTTTAGTTGTAAGCAATAGAAAGTGACCCTATTTAAACAAAGAGGTAATTGGAAAAATACCAGGGATCTTACTAATGCACAGGTAAAATTAACCAATGGAGTCTGAGAGAGTCCTGGTGAAACTGCTTAAAAGCATAAAGTTGAACAAAAATCAAAATGGCTGTACTAATGCTTCAGCAAAGCTCAATTTGAAGTAAACTTTCCCCTCTCTTCTGCAAACCTCTCCTCCACCCTTCTTAGCCTTATTGTCTCAGGAACCCGCAACACCCTAAAAATGTGAGGAAGGAGGCTGGCAGCAGGTACACAATCCTTGTCCAAACCGGCTAGATCCTGTATTTCCCTATATAACCCCCCACCCCCTTCCTCCTGGAGGGCTTGCAGTTTTGAAGGCTGTAGCCTGTTGCATCCTCCTGCGTCCTTTGCCCGGCAATAAAGCTATTGTGACTCTTTATTCCCAGCTCTGTCTTTACGTTATTTTTTGGCTCCAAAGCACAGAGGTTGATTTTGACAACACTGGAGGTTCCAGAAATTATTAGAGCAGGAACCACAGTCACCGGGGTACCAAGATTAGAATAAAACCTAATCCCTTTTTCCATCTTTTCATTGTTCATTCAAGATTCAGTGTCCCATGAGAGAGGTTCTGATTATACAATCCTTTGCAATACTGGAGTTGTAAGAGGAAAGACTTGTTAAAGGAGCTGCCAAGATATTGGCCTTGAATTACAGTCCAACTGTCACTACATGAAAGCAAGAAGAGAGAATTCCCCCAAAGAAGGTGGATGCTGAAAAACAACCAACCGAAACAATATCCATGAAAATAACAGAATAGTCTATCTGCTGGCTTCTACTAGTAGGCTGTGTAGGTTTAATTTTCTATGTTGATCTTAAAGATACTTATTTTATTGATCCATAGGATGGATCTAGAACATATTCTATAGAACGTAACATGGAATCATTCAGAGTTCACTGAAGAGGGTGCTATATTTAGGTGATGACATGTATCTGTAAGCCATGGAAATATCTTCTTCCAGACTTTATCTATGACCAGTGCTTGCTACAGATTTCATTAGCTGCTGATAATTTCTCAGTAATTCCTGTCTTTATTAGGAATTAAGTTCTTTTTTAAAAATTACAGTATAATTAACATACAGTGACATATTATTTTCGGGTGTGCAATATAGTGATTCAGCATTTCCACACATTACCCTGTGCTCATCACAAGTGTCCTCCTTAATCCCCATCATGTATTTCACCCATCTCCCTACCCACCTCCCCTCAGATAACCATCAGTTTGTTCTCTATAGTTAAGAGTCTGTTCTTGGCTTGTGTCTTTCCCTCTCTCTCTCTCTCTTTTTTTCTCTTTTGCTCATTTGTTTTTATTCTTAAATTCCATATATGAGTGAAATCATATGGTATTTGTCTTTCTCTGACTTATTTCACATAACATGATATTTTCTAGCTCTATCCATGTCATTGCAAATGGCAAGATTTCATTCTTTTTAGGAATTAAGTTTGTAATCATTTTAATTCTGCTTCATTTATCTTACATCTGTCTGATTAGTCCAATTCCTCTATTAAAAGAAATAATAGGAATACACATTTTCTTTTACCTTTTCCGTCAGCAGTTAAATTTTAAATTCTTTTTGCAAACTCTTTTTGCAAACTGGAAAGTTAAATTGGTATGTGAGAAATTAATAAAATGAACAAAGGAAAAAATGGTTTTCACTTCATTGCTATGCATGCCTTTAAAGATAAGTCCAGAATAACCATTTGGAAATCAGTATCAAATAAAATTAAACCACTTGATTACTTGTCAAAGAATAAATCCATGAATCCTAATTTGTTCTTCTTACTGCATGTGAAACCAAGCCACATTGTTCCTTGGGCCTGATATCCTGGAGGAGGCTTATTAAGGCGTATCTCTGTCCCACAGGGCAATTTACCCAAAATCTGGTAATTTAAGCATAGAACATGATAGAAAAACTTATAGAGGAATTATGCCTGTAAAAGCAACCATATTAGGACATCACTGTCGAGTGGTTAAAAGCCTTGCCTTTGGATTCAGATATGGGTTTGGATCTTAACTTCTTCCATTTATTAACTGTGTGATCTTTTTTCTTTTAATTTTCAAAGTTCATTTATTTATTTTGAGAGAGATACAGAAAGAGTGAGCAGGGGAGGGGCAGAGAGAGAATTCCAAGCAGGCTCCATGCTGTCAGCACAGAGTCGGATGCAGGGTTTGCATTGACGAACCCAGAGATCACGACCCGAGCAGAAACCCAGAGTCGGATGCTTAACCAATAAGCCATTCAAGCACCCCTATTAACTGTGTGATCTTAAAGAAGTTAATTATCCTCTCAAAGTCCCTTTTTTTTTTGGTAAAATGTAAAATTTTGTAAAATGTTTAATGATCATAAAAATACACAGAAGGGCTTTGTGACGGTAACATGATATTGACTGACATATTTTAAGTACCCAATGATTGGTGGTGACGATGACACAAAGGAACATGGCAGGACAAGAAGAAATCACTCTGCTGTGAGATAATGGCTGCCCAAAGGACAGTGTATGAACTAAAGCAAAGAGAAGCAGCAGAAACTCAAGGAGAATCACAGAGCACAGTAACATATTTTCTCAAAAAAAGTCTTGGGCTTGTCAGTTAGTAACTGAACTTTAATATTCTTTGACAAAGTTCATTTTATTCCATCATATTAACCTTCTTCCTCTAGTCAAAATTACTGAGGCAGGAGGTAGGACTGCTGGCCATGGGAAGCTATCAGTACAGTATTGGACTGTGAGTTACCAAAGGCATCTGAGGAGAATACACAAGTGGTGATTTTCTCCCCCTGGTGAATTTAACAGCATGAAATCTCAGATAGCCTCTCCTGCCATATCCAACTTCTTTAAAAAATAAAATAAAATAAAATTGTAGACTGCCTTTTTTAATGAGAGTGCAGAATGCTATCCCCATCATTGAGTAATCCTTCTCAGGCAGGAATACTGGGTCTAATTTTCGACATAACTGGAAAAAAAAAAAGTCATCTTATCTCCAGCACTTCCCTCTTCTGTGTTATGCAGGTTTAGCCAGGCTAAAGCTGTTGACAGGAAATTCTCCACTCGGATGAGAAGCAAAGATGAGAAGGGAGGTATCGCAGTGGTGATGGAAAAGCTTCATATAATGAGACAAATCCCAGCACCTCTAGGGAGCTCATTCAGTATGGAAACCATTTCGTGTTTCTTTCATTATGGGAATGATACACTGTCTATTAAAAGTACAGAAGTGAGATTGTCCAGACAGTTATTTTAATAGGGTGACTTGCTTTGGATCGTCATTTGGTTTTGTGAACAACAGCATGTAAGCCTATTTGTCTACAGCACCACGCTTCAAACAAGTCCAATCTATCATAGCACGGTGGCGTTAGCACCTCTTATTATATAAACCTGTCAGGGCATTACAACATAAACAACACATTCTGCCCAGCTGCAAAACACTTATTCAAGGAGTCCATTTAGTTTCATAAACTTTTTCTAAGTCTCTGACACCTTAAACAAACTATGACAGGCATTTCTATTGTATGCCAAACAAGAGGAATAACTCACTATACAAAGCCTATCGAGTGACTATCAACAAAAGAAAAAGATATGAGATAAAATAAGCCTCTGGTGGAAAGAATTCAGATACATTAACAATTCCTAGGAAAATATTCATTTCTTTCTGTCCTCAAAGCAGGCCACGACAAAGGATAAAATTTAGCTCAGACTCAAGAAATCTATGTCAACTTTGGTTTACAGAATTGTTTTCTCACTGGTAGAGCTAGAGTCTCCTTTTGGAGTTGTTATGATATATTTTCCTGTGCTCGTCCATTTGATATGATGTTACTTAAGATACAAATGTTATACGGGTAACATATGTAAATTTATATACTATATAATACATATTATACATGTTATACATTATGCATATTTTATGTTATATATTATACATGTTATATATATATTTTTATATAACATATATATAATATATATTCTGTGACTATCAACATGTACCTGAAAATATGTGTTCTCTAGAAATTACAGGCAGCTCTCTCACGTGTGTGTGTGTGTGTATATGTGTGTATATATAAAATAGTAAATAAAGTCATGCAGCAAGGCACACCGTTCTGAGCTTACGTATCTATTTTCTATAGAGTAATTGCTCTTCTCTAAACTGAACTTCCTAACTGAAACGTGCCCCAAAGCAATTCTGCATCATAGCTCTGTGGTTTATAGAACTGGTCCCTATTTCTTCCAGCTACACCATTTAGAAATCTCCCCAAGTATTGACAAGATGAGCTACAGCTGTTCACAGAGGAGAGCACGCTTATATGAAGAGAGACAAGTATACTTTCAAGGGACTAAGATTTGAAATATTGATATAGTCACATTAATTGAATTTTTGCCTTGAGAAGTGATTACAAAAATGTTGCTCCAATATTAATTTGTATCTGCTTTGGATAAGATTAACATTAATTTCTTCGCCAGTCCCCATTACTCTTTTATTATTCATTAGCATCTCTCTTTGCATGTGTAAGAGACCTTGATGAAGCATGTTTATTCATAGACTAACCTTTTTAAATAATTCTAACAGCTCTCTAACAGTAACCTTCCTGGCATGCTGAATATCTTGTCTTTGTTTCATTATTCAATGCTTGCACTCGATCCTCCACTTGAGATGCTGAACATGAATCATTCTCCTCTTCCTATTGCTCTCTTCCTCCCACTAAAATGTCCTCTGCAGCCCGGTCCCACAGGAGAACTCTGCGCACAAAATACTGCAGCAAAATAGTCTCTTGGTTGGATCAGGGACACTATAATTTCCACAGATCTCGAGTGCAATTATTGATCTATTTTTTTTTATAGCTCATTACATATTTGTTACCATGTTTTAGTTCATTGTTCATTTACCTTGTGTTAGAATATTTAGTTTGAGTCCGCCTTTAATGAGAGCTCTGGAGGTGACATTTGATCTTTTCTTTGTGTATGTAAGCGCTCAGGCTTATTTTTCTGAACAGACAACATGGACAAAGCTGTGAGAAGGAGAGGAAGAAAACCAGGAGATGAAAAGTAGAATCAGCAAAGTAATTACATTTTTCTACAAGCTGGGACATCGTCTTTGAGCCTCAAAGGCTGTATAAATACTTGAAAATAAGCAAATATAATTTCTCATTTCAATTACAGATTTGGACATCTACCTTAAAATAAAACCTAAAACTACTTCTCACAAAAAATCACAGGTTTTCTTCTTTTTGAGTTAGAGTCAAAATTTTTCACTGTGGAACAGACCAAAATATACGTTTGGATATTTCTGGCTTTAAGCATACTGTTTATAACACTGAAGGGACACTATGTGTAAAATTGTCCGGGAAAATAAACTTCTCTTATTATCAGTAAGTAATGATCATTTTGTCAATTTTAAGGAAGGAAATTTCCTATGTTCCTATAATCATTCGAATATATATTTTCCCATGGCTTCTTATACTTAGTCTCAAAACAGAAATGAACAAAACAATTCAGTGGAGTTGGCAAAGGCCCTAACAGTTGTCATTTGACAGGATAAATAAATTATGTAATATTTATTGTTTTCCTTCATAAATGTAATGAATATGAAACTGATTTGAAAATATTCTACTTTTTAACGTCTAATATGTTCGGATAACAGTGGGTAATTTATTACTATTAATTGTTTGCTTCGTAAGATTTTTGTTTTAATATGAAAGTTGAAGCCTGCAAGGCCTAGCTCCTGCAGCAAGGGCCATGCACGTCAACTATGATTTCTTTTCACCAAACCCATTACGGTACGAGGAAAGTCTTGTAACAACGACCACCTGAGGCTCCAGGGAACAAAATGTCCTGGGTTGGATATAACTTTCTAGACACCTTTTACAATTTGTCATAGCAACATTTACTTCAGTTAAATGACTTAATTAAGTGAATTAATTAAACTTACTACTGCCTTCACGTCACCCAGGAGTAACAGAATGCTATAGGCTACAACCCAAATGACATACGCTATAACCCGCAAATCAAGGAAATGAACTTCCACAAAGAAGCTACAGGAGATCCAGGAACATACTGTACCAGGCCACGTACATATGGCAGAACAGAGCAAAACCAATAGAGAAAATATTGCTCCTTTATCAGAAAGAGAGAGGCGGTTCCTGTCGTAAGAACCCACTGAGACAGAGGTCTATATTAGGAAGTTCATGTCTTTCTTTGATAGAAATAAGGCAATGGGGCTCCAAACATAGCAAGAGGTTTCACCTGTAAGACAGGTGAAAATTCCAATTAAAAGAATTTATTTAAGACGGGGGGATGAGTTCAAATTTTAAAAATCATGGGACTTATGCACCAGCCCTCCTGTATCCCTTGGGTAAATTCCTAGCAGTGCTATTGCTGGGTCACAGGGTAGATCTATTTTTAATTTTCTGAGGAACCCCCACACTGTTTTCCAGAGCAGCTGCACCAGTTTGCATTCCCACCAACAGTGCAAGAGGGTTCCCATTTCTCCACATCCTCGCCAGCATCTATAGTGTCCTGATTTGTTCATTTTAGCCACTCTGACTGGCGGGAAGTGGTATCTCAGTGTGGTTTTGATTTGTGTTTCCCTGATGAGGAGTAATGCTGAGCATCTTCTCATGTGCCTGTTGGCCATCTGGATGTCTTCTTTAGAAAAGGGTCTATGCATGTCTTCTGCCAATTATGAGAAACTCAACAGAAGCCCAAGGGGGAGGGAAAGGGGGAAAAAAAGTTAGAGGGAAGGAGGCAAACCATAAGAGACTCTTTTTTTTTTTTTAATTTTTTTTCAACGTTTATTTATTTTTTGGGGGACAGAGAGAGACAGAGCATGAACGGGGGAGGGGCAGAGAGAGAGGGAGACACAGAATCGGAAACAGGCTCCAGGCTCTGAGCCATCAGCCCAGAGCACGACGCGGGGCTCGAACTCCCGGACCGCGAGATCGTGACCTGGCTGAAGTCGGACGCTTAACCGACTGCGCCACCCAGGCGCCCCCATAAGAGACTCTTAAACACTGAGAACAAACTGAGGGTTGATGGGGCGTGGGGGAGAGGGGAAAGTGGGTGATGGGCATTGAGGAGGGCATCTGTTGGGTGAGCACTGGGTGTTGTATGGAAACCAATCTGACAATAAATTACATATAAAAAAAATCATGGGACTTAAGTAATTGAGTAGAGAAGTGAATGACCAAAACAAAACAAAAACATTCTCTGTGAGAGTGACAAAGAAAGAGAGGCAGACACAGACAGAGACGCACACACCCACACCCACACACCCACACACTATGTTAACCAAAACTTACTATGAAGCAAGGATTGCCTTTCTGTCTCTGGTTCAGTGTTTGTCTATGTCTCCCTGTGTGTACAGATATATATTTGTATACTGTAAAAATTTTAGTGTATGTTGCAATTTTTCATATCAGATACAATCCCCTCAGTCTTAATAATAGCTCTACTTTTATTATATATCTAAAGCATATTTAAATGAAACTTCTATTATTGGATATTCAGGTTCTTTCCATATATATCCATATATTTCCATCTATGTGTGTGTGTGTGTGTGTGTGTGCATGTGTGAATGTGTGTGTGTATACATATTCTCAACCACAGTGAGATTAATAGCCTTAAGAGCATATCTTTGTGAAATTTGTGATTATTTTCTCAGACTGGATTACTAAAAATAAAAATTTTTTATTGGCTAAAGGAGATGGAGTGGGGAGTCAGAGCCCAAAGGGCATATATATACGAATTGAACATTTTTGAAACCTACTGATGATCATTTCTCCAGACAATGTTATCCAGTTTACGTTCCCCTTTGGCAGTTTATGAGATAAACTTTCCCTCAACTAGTTATCTGCCCTGGGTTGTTCTTTGTTCTCATTTATCACCAATGGCATGATACTGCTTTTTCAATTTATTACGTAACACTTATGCCATATTCTTATTATACCTTTATGATTTTTTTGGACATTTTCCCCCATTTAATTTATATGTATACCTATCCTTTTATCAGTAAGGCATGTTTATAGTTATTGATTTATAATGAGTTTAATATCTGGCAGTGCAAAAACTACTTCCATTACCTTTTTTTCCATGAATTATTAGATATCCTATTTTGATTATTCTGGATAAGGCTCACAATTATTTTTTCACATCTGTTTGGACAATTTATCTGAATACCAGGAAGAAAATGGTATTTTGATTGAAATAATTATAAATTCAAAGATCTATTTGGAGCAAATTTGCTTCTTTATAAAATTAAAATTATCCAAGACAAATGCTCTTACATTCTTTGGAACAATGAATATAGCTCTATACTTTCTTAACATAGTAATTTTTGTACATTTTTGCACATTTTTAATGCTTTCAGAAACAGTTTTGTAGGTTTTTTTTAACATATAAGCACCAGTTTTTTGTAAAATGTATTTCTAGGTGCTTTACACATTTTGTTCTTGTGAATGAAGATTTTCCTAACTATAATTTATAATTGATCTTTTCTGGAAACACAGAAGAGATACTAAGTGTTACATATTGACTTTGTAACTGGCTATTTTAGTAAACTTCTTGGTTTAAAAGCTTTTCAATTGATGCAATTAGGACTGAAGCAATCTTGCAAATTTAAGAATGATAAAAATTTGTTTCTCCTTTACTAATACCTACCATTCAGTTATTAACCTCCCTCCCTCCCTCTTCCTTCCTTGCTTGCTTTCTGGACTGGAATTTCCCTACGAGGGCAGGGAGCTTAACAATTCTTGTGAATATGAAGATTTGTCTTATTCCTGGCTTTAGTGGATATGCCTTGAGTCTTAAGTTTTTAAAAATGGTAACCTGCAGTGTTCTACAAGATTTTAATATTCATGCTGCTCATAGGTGCCTTTTTGTGTAACTTATATGTGGAATCCAAAAAAAGAAAGTCATAGAAACAGAGAAGAGAAAAGTGGTTGTCAGAGGCTGGCAGGGGGTGGGAAAAAGGAGTGGTTTATAAAAGAGTACAGGGGTACAAACTTTCAGCTCTAAGTTCTGAAGATCTAAGGTAAAAACATGGTGGCTATACTTGATAATATAAAAAACTTACTGTGTCAATGCTTAGCTGAATAAAGTTAAAAAGGTTATTTTACTATAAGGCTTCTTACCTCCTTTTACACACACATAGACAAAAGCATACTCTGTGGGAGTAAATTGTGAGACATTTCTCACATGCTTTTGAACACAGAACCTTGTTTTCCTTTTTTTTTTTTTTAAATAGAACATATATCTCCAAAAAGTAGTTTTATTCATCTCAGTTTGAAATGCTACAGGTGTATTTCATTTTAAATGTAGTGTTGGTAACTGGGTTCAGATTTTAACATTATCAGGTTAAGGATAATCGTCTCTAAATTTGCTAAGCATTATCAGAAAGGAATCATGAATTTAATTAGAGACCATCTCATATGATTTTCCTTCTATTACTTAATGATTTCTGGTTTAATTGATAAGCTCCTTAATGTTCAATTCTTCTACCATCTACATAATAAACTTATGTAATATGCTCAAATCTAAATCCGAATCACTTGTAAAAGAGATATTTATTAATATTTTGCAAGTAATTTTTTCAGGTTTTATTATAATTACAATGCTGTTTCTTTTTTAAACAATGAAGGATTATCTGTGACGCACCTGGGTGGCTTAGTTGGTTAAGTGGCCGACTTTGGCTCTGGTCATGATTTCACAGTTCATGAGTTTGAGCCCCACATCTGGCTCTGTGCTGATCGCTCAGATCATGGAGTCTGCTTTGGATTCTGTGTGTGTGTATGTATGCGTGTGTGTGCATGTGTGTGTGTGTGTCTGCTCCCCCCCCCAGAAAAAATAAACATTAAACTGTTTTTTTTAATGAAAGATTATCTAAATGTTGTATGTTTTTTGCTCTATAAATACACTTTGCCTCTCCCTTAAAATTTTTTACAGATTTCTTCCATGAAGGAAATAGAAGAGATTCTATTTAGAGGGATTTCTTGATATTATTTTTTTCACTAAACTTTTCATAATTATTCCCATTTTCTACTTTTGAGTTAATTTTCATAATTTATGTATTTCTAAGGAAATTATACATTTCTATGTAACAATCAAGGGTTACCCAAAAACGATGGTTTTACAATTTTTAAATTATATGCATCTGTGGCTATAAGATCACTCTCATGTTCAGCGTTAGAAATTGTTCTCATATATATTTTCTATCATATTTACTAGAGAGTGCTATTGATCTTTGCAAAGAACTAGCAGTTCAAATTAGAGATTAATTTTAATGTATAGTTTTTTACTATTTGCTTTATCGTATTGATTTTTCACTCATATATCCTGTAATTGTATTATTTTTTAAACATGGCCCTTGGAAGCCTACTTTACTTATTTTCTTTTTTTCAATTTATCAATAAAATCTTCAAAGAAGAATATTTTTTTGAAGTTTAATTGCCTTTTACAAATTTTGACACATTATGTTTTCAAATAAAACGTCCTCAGTTTTGAAGCAGATACTTAACCATCTTATGTTCTTGTTTTATTTTTATTCAGAGAATAGCATCTTTATTTGAAATACTTATTAATTTGCCCCTACATGATCACTTCTTGTAAGTATTCTAGGATAGTAGTAAATTAGATAATTCTAATTTTGTTCTAAGTGATGTAAGACAAGTAGAACTACACTACTATTTATATGTCTATTAATTTTTCTCCTAAAATCAAACCCAGTCCTTGCCTCAAGGCTATTGCATAATTTCTAAATAAATCTTTAATTATATTTTTCACATACATTATATTTCTATTAACTTTTTCCCTAGATACTTCATTAAATATATTAATTTTTCATGTCAAACCAACCATGCATTCCTGAAATATACCCACATTCACTGTGAGAAAATATATTAAATATTAGAATATTATATTCAATACCTTCTTTTCTGGGTCTGATTCTATATTTTATAGATTTATATTTTATATAATTTTCTGAGTAACATGTAATTCAAATACTCATGACTTGTGTTCATTGTGAACTTTCCATTTATTAATATAAAAATGTCTTTTCTCCTGGAAACTAATTTTTCTCTAATGTAAATATTATAACCTGCTTTTTGCTTTATATATCTTTCTCCAGCTTTTAATGTTTTGAAAACTATTTTAGTTATCACAGCAGCACTGTTGAAAAATGGCACACATAATTTCCAAACATTATTTTTCTAGTCTGTAAAAAGTACTTATTACTCACTTATTATGATTAAATACTCAATTGGTGAAATTTGACCACTTTTACCTACAAAATAAACATGACTTTATATGGCTCCTTTAATCAGTTTATGACTGGTAAAAAATTTCAAGGTCTATTAGGAGTGGAAGGTGGGGAGGGGTTAGTGACCATGGACTAAGATTTAAGAAAGATTATTTGTACTGCATTACATCCAGTCATCAAGGGCTATCTGAAACAAGTGACAGAACATGTGAGGTAGTACTCCAGATGTGCAAATAGAATAGCTTGAACTTCCAAGGAAGATTAAGAAAATATAAGATATTACCAAAGGCATCAAACATAACATATTTTACCTAAACAGTGTTACTGTCTTCAAATGCAGTGTTTGAAAGGAACACTAAGTTTTTCTCCAAATGCCACTGCTCAGTTGTTGTACTGAGAAAAGTAGAGATATGAACCACTGAGCAGTGAAGTTAAACTGTCCCTTAGGTATTTAGCAGGTAGACCTCCCCCATTCTCTCTCTCTCTCTCTCTCTCTCTCTCTCTCTCTCACTCTCTCTCACCTGTGCTTCTTCCTAGGCTGTCTGGCACCTGGACTCAACGAACCTGAAATAGAGACTCTGATTGCCATACAGAGCAGCACCTGCAACTCATGCTAAAAAAAGGACTTATTCTAAAGACTTCAATTCCTTATTTATATCCATTTTTGAATTCTGGTTTAACAGTTTTGATTGGAAATCATTCTCCCTCAGAATTCTGTAAGCATTGCTACATTGTTTTTAAGTATTCAAAGTTGCTGTTGAAAAGCCCAATGCCTTTGTGTTTCCAATCTTGTCAATGAAAAACGGTTTTATTAGTTTGTCTGCCTTTTGAGTTTTTTTTTTTTCTCTAAAAGATTCTAGTATAATATATCCCCCAATACTCTCTTCTGAAGTTTCACAATGATACCTCTTGGAGTAAGATTTTTTCATTCTCAAGCTGGGTGAGCAGCAGATCCTCTTAATCTGGGTACTCAGGTTCTTCAATTCAAGAAAAATGTATTGAATCGTTGCTTTGATAATTTCTCCCACAGATTTCTGCTATTATCCCTTTCCAGATACTCAGATACTGGCTTTCATGGACTAGTCCATTCATTTTTTTTCTCTACTGTTCCCCAATGCTTGCTTTTAGTGCTACTTTCTGCTCTATACCCTTCTGTTAATTATATATATACTATACAAAGACATATATAGTATATATTTACTATATATAGTATATATGTCTCTGTATAATTTTTGGTTCCCTACTTTTAAAATAAATTTTTGAGAGTTCTTCTCATTCTCTGAGTATTTTCATTTAACAAACATCCTGCATTTGTTTTATTGGTATTAATACTTCTCATATTGCTCTAAGGATATTAAATTTTACTGATTTCTGAGGCTTTGCTTTAATCTGTGACTATAATAGTAGAATCTTTCCTCAGCTTCCTGGAGATCTTTGGCATCTTGAATGAAGCATTAAAAAGCTGCTTGTAGATATTCCCAAATGGGCAAGTAGAGAGTTTCACTATAAAACAAAGAGTTGCTATTTAATTTCTTTGGGTAATTTCCAAGTTTGCATATGTACATACTGTGTGTAAAAATATTGATAGATTAATTTATATTAATATAAACTATAAGATAAATAATGAATATCAACTTATATACTAATAAATATAAATTATTTATGCATATATACACATACACACATATCATTTTATAGATGAGGAGGACTCTTCTAATCCTTTGCTAGCTTAAGAATAAAGGACAATATATAATAAATTTGGCTACTAAGATTAAAGAGTCCAAGTTAGGAAAGGGACTAGTGAATCTTACCATTCAATGTCTATACTTTCTTTTAAACTCAACTCGCTTGTACCAGGTTTCAGCATTCTTTTACCTGCAAAGTCTGCAACCAATTATTCTTGTGTTTTTTAATGTCTAAAATTGTGTCACTCTTATTTCTTCTTCTAAGAACTTTTCGTTGTGACGTTATTGTGTGTGTGCATCTCTCTCTGTGTGTGTGTGTGTGTGTGTGTGTGTGTGTGTGTGTGTGTATTTTAAGAGTAGAGTTAAAGATAGGCAAGGGAAACAAAACCAAAATTAAACTATTGGGACTACACTGAAATAAAAAGCCTTTACACAACCAAGGAAACCATCAACAAAACAGAAAGGCAACAAACTGAATGGGAGAAGAGATTTGCAAATAATATATATGATAAGGGGGTAATATCTAAAGTATTTAAAGAATTTATACAGCTCAACACTAAAAACAAAGAATCTGACATAAAAATGGGCAGAGAAACTGAATAGACATTTTCTTGAAGAGGCTATACAAATGGCCAACAGACACATGAAAAGAGGTTTAATATCACTAATCATCAAAGAAAAGCAAAGTAAAACTATGATGAGATATCACCTCATACCTGTCAGAATGGCTAAAATCAAAAACACAGGAAATACCAAGTGTTGGCGAGGATGTGGAGAAAAAGGAACCCTCCTGTAATGTTGGTGGGAATGCAAACTGGTGCAGCCACTGTGGAAAACAGTATGGAGGTTCCTCAAAAATTTTAGATTAGAATTACCACATGATCCAGTAATTTCACTACTGGGTATTTACCCAAAGAATAGGAAAACATTAATTCAAAGTGGTATCTGCAAAAAACAAAACAAAACAAACAAGCAATACCAAAAAGATATATGTGCTCCTATGTTTATTGCAACATTATTTACATTAGTCAAATTATGGAAGCCACTCCTATGTACATCAACAGATGAATGGATAAAGAAGTAGCATATATATACAATGGAATGTTATTCAGCCATAAAAAAAAAGACTGAAATCTTGTCATTTGCAACAAATAGATGGACCTAGAAGGTACAATACTAAGTGAAATAAGTAAAACGTCAGAGAAAGACAGATACTGTATGATTTCACTCATCTGTGGAATTTAAGAAAACAAATGGACAAATAAAAAATAAGAGACAACAAAGCAGACTCTTACATACAGAAAACAAACTGATGGTTACCAGAGGGGAGGTGAGTGTGGGGATGGGCAAAACAGGTAAAGGGGAGAAAGAGCACTGAGAAATATATAGAATTTTTGAATCATTAAGTTAAAAAAAAAAAGAGTAGACGTAAAGAAATGTGATCAATTTCTTACTTCACCAGAAGCTCTTTACACCCTTTCACATTTTAGCTTTTAATGTTACTATAAAAGTCTAGAGCTGTGTTGTTTGAACCGATTGGAGGGTCTGACTTTAACATGATCGTTTATTTCGTTATATGAGGTATCAACATATTTGGTTTCACCCTTGTCATCTGTTCCCTTCTTTTTTCAGGACTTTTTGCTAACTCCATAGTTTCTCTGTGCTGAGCTATACTTATAAATCTTTTCATATCCTCTAGTACACTGCAAACTATTCAGTCTGTTTTTTAACCTTATTACTGTTTATGTTTATATCTTTTAAAAGTACTCATTTAAAAAAATTCATAGCCATGAGACTAACAGTATTTTGTTCATCCCACCTTTAAACTCAAGGAAAGTAGCTCAGGTTTACTTCCCTTCACTATATGCCTCTCCTCACATGTGGGCCATAATAAATAAAGGAGTTACTTACGAATTATTATTACATTAATATAATAATAAATCTTCACTCTTAATAATGTCTTTAAGCTTTATTTTATATAGATTTAATGTCCATTGACATTCCACTAAAACCATCAGTCCCTTATTCTTGACAGGTTAATTTTGGTTTAGTTTGGTTTGTTTTCTTTCATTTTGATGTTTTATATTTGAGGAAATGTTTCAGGAATAATTTTGAATAATATAATTCTTAACATATTTGAGAAAACTCTATTCTCCCCTTCACACATAAGTTACAACATTGGATGTTAGATTTTTTGATTCAAATCCACTGCTCCATTTTCTTTCGGCATTTAGTTTTGTAGAAGTCAGAGCCAGTTGGAATTTTCCTTCTACTTTATAAACTATATGTTTTTGTTTTGTTTTTGTTTTCAACCTGTCTAGAGATATCTTTTATGTGAGAGGGTGGGGGATAATTTTTTGTAGCATGATACTTTACAATTTTTTGGGGGGGGATATGTCTATAAGTATTCCTATTCGCTATTAATTCACATGAAATTGTAACATTGATACACTGTTTCCTCTTTGTGCAATATTGGGGGGTGCAATTTTTTAAGGCTCAAACACATTTTAGGAGTAAGTTCATAAATTCATTTGGCTTAAAAAATTAATTCAAAGTCTGAGTAGATTCCTGACTTGTTTCCAGTGAATTCCCTGTGCCAATAAAGAAACTAAAATTCCTTCCTGAGACAATGCTGAAGCCAACTTTATTTGCTATTCTCCTCTATGTCCTATTTTTCCTTGAATTAATGGTCAACTATCGATTTCAGGATACCTAAAACAACAGAGGAGAAATTCAGACTCTTAACCTGATTTTTGCCATAGGCTCAGTCACTTTGTACATCAGAGAAACCTTATCCAGACCTTGTCTCTCAGGATTTGAAAAAAATCTTATCCCTTACTTTTGGGGATCTAGGAATAATCAGTTTTTGCCACCATTTTTGGCCCCAGTTTCTGGATTCTCTCTATTCATTTTCAATTCTGCTTGTAAAATGGCCAATTCTCTCATGAGTTTATCTCTTTCTTGTAATATTTTTCCAAAAGCAAAAGTGAAAGCTAACACATTGACTCTGCCCGATCACTGTGCCTAGGTCTACAGCGTCAGTGGTTACTTGATCTGCCTTCCAAATAACACAGGTAACAATTGTTTTACCAAATGTCTTACATCACATAGGTTGCCATCTTCCAGGTGCTTAGTATCAATATCCTTATCATGCGTTCCTTGACTACTAAACCAACGCCACATAATTCAGTTTTTGTTCTGACAACACTTTATTCCAACATATGAATGCCTGTATCACTTTAGGTAATGATAACCCTTTAAAGATATGAACACAAAATGTTCAGCATTTTGATGCTGCAGGATTTTATTTTTCCATTATTTGAAGTTTGCCATAGCTTTTCCTGACGGGCTCAAAGCTCTTATCCAAATGATAATACAGGGATTCAGTTTCCTTCCATATTTACCTCAAGCTTTTGGAGTGGGGAAAGAGTATAAAGAATTTTGTAGAAGAGAGTTTTTGTTGTTGTTTGCTTGTTTTTAATTGTAGTAGGAACATTTATATGTGATATATGCTCTTAAATTTTTAAGTGTACAATATAGTATTGTGAACTCTAGGCACGATGCGGTACAGCACGTCTCTATAACCTCCTCGTCTAGCTCCATTCCCCCCTTCCCTCAGCCCCTAGAAGCAATCATTCTACTCTCTGCTTCCATGAGTTTGACTATTTTATATATCTTGGATAAGTGAAATTATATTTGTGATATTTGTCCTTCTATGTTTCATTATTTAACTTAGCATAATGTTGTCCGGGTCCATCCATATTGTTGCGTAAGATAGGATTTCCTTCTTGTTTTAAGGCTGAATAACATTCCATGTGTGTATATTAAACATACTCTTTAACCATTCATTCATCTTCTGATGGACATTTTGTTGTTTTCATACCTTGGCTCATGTGAATAATGCAGTGAACATAATAGTATAAATATCTCTTAGGGATCTTGATTTCAGTTCTTTGGGTACACACACACAAGTAGGATTGATAGATCATAAGATAGTTCTTTTTTCAATTTTTTGAGGACCCTCCATACTGTTTTGCACAGTGGCTGCACTATTTTGCATTCCCAAATTTGTTCCAATTTCTGCATCTCCTCTCCAATACTATTTTTGTTTTTAAATAATAGCCATCCTAGCAGGTGTTAGGTGACTTCAATTTCCCTGATGGCTAGTGATATTGAACATCTTTTCATGGATTTGTTGGCCATTTGTCTAGATTAAAGATTTACACATAAGCCCTGAAACTGTAAAACTCCTAGAAAAAAAAAAAAAACGTAAGGAACAAGCTTCTTGATATGTTCTTATCAATGATTTTTTTTTGATATGACACCAAAAGCACGGGCAACAGGAGCAAAAATAGACAAGTGGGACTCTATTGAACTAAAACTCTTCTGCATCACAGAGGAAATGATCAACAAAATGAAAAAAGCAACCGATAGACCGGGAGAAAATGTTTGCAAACCCTATATTTGATGAGCATTTAATATAAAATAGTATGAGAACCTCTATAACTCAATGGCAAAAAACCAATAACTCAATTTAAAAATGGCCAAAAAATTTTATTAGCCAGTTTTCCAAAAGAGGTATATCAATGGTCAACAGGTGTATGAAAAGGTGCTCAACATCACTAATCATTAGGAAATTTCCTAGGAGGAAGAATTTGATGTCTCAGACATGGAAACATTCCATTTATGTCAGTTCAGATTTTGTTGGCTAGAATTCAGTCACACAGCGACTTCTCTCTGCAAAGAAGACTGGGAAAGGTGGACTAATATGTGCCTAGAAAGAAGAAGAAATGGGTGTGGTGAGCAATTATCCAGTCTATCCTATTAAATATCACTGTAATCTACCTCCATTTCTAGTTCATCTCCTACATATGAAGGGTGGAATTGGGGGTTTTGAATCACCAAGATGGATCGCTGCCGCCCCTTTGTGGCTCCTTGAGGCCATAACCAATAATTTCTGGTCAGACTGTTCTCTGACCTTGCGTAGAAGGAATTAGACCTTCAGTTTCTAACCCC
Source organism: Lynx rufus (assembly GCF_022079265.1). Classification (NCBI taxonomy): domain Eukaryota; kingdom Metazoa; phylum Chordata; class Mammalia; order Carnivora; family Felidae; genus Lynx; species Lynx rufus. The sequence continues at coordinate 31,055,685 of NW_025814823.1, read as the reverse complement.
CAGGGGGTCAACCAAGACCTTGTCAGGTGTAACAACAAGAAGCCAGACCCAAGCAGATGCACATGTGTACTTGTCCTGACGTTTTGCTCTTCGGTTTGTATTAGGCAGTTCCCTAAGATCATCAGACAGGGACAAAAATACATTAAAGACAACTAAAAATCAAGTATGAATTTTCTCTAGTTAAGTCAAAATCCTGACTGGGTAGAAATCATAAGATGTGCAGAGCACCAGACGAGGATCAGACAGAGACAAACCAAATGGCGTAAGACAAGTTGCCCTTACACGGATTTCAGAGTCAGAGGCGTTTTCATTTTTAATCTAGCAACTTGGGGCTTCCTAATCACCCCACTCAATCCCTGGGGCGCCCACAATTTTCAGGGTTCTGGAAATCATCAAAGACTTATAGGAGTAAAACAGAAAGTATCTAAGAGATACGTGGTCCATCACTTAGATTTTTAGAGTATGTCTTTATTCAGGGAAAAAGGAGAACTATAAATTCAAACCCAGATTTGTCTGCTACTATGGCTGTAAGAACCAGCCTGCTTGCCAAGGAACAAGGTTGCCGGTGGCCTTTTAGCCAGGAAAACTGGGTCAGCTTTTTCTGATAAATTACCTCTGCTAGAGCATTACTGTTTTTAGTGATGACTGTTCTTTTATAAAATGTACTGTATTTGTCTCACTTTCCCTCAGGTGACTAAAATCATCCAGTTTAGGGGCTGAAATTAACTGTTAGAATCTTTGTATTTATATATATGTTGCCTTTCAGCCACTACTAACTTATAGGCAGTCTGTTGAAATAAAAGCCAATCAAGTTCATACCTATCATCTCAATAGCATCTAAAGGTTTCTAATCAGCTTAAGATTTCTAATCAGATCCTCTCAATCAAAAATTAAAAAATCAGCTCTCCCCTACATGAAATCAGTCTCAGTTTAATTAAGAGTTGGTTATCCCTATATCTATGCTAATGAAATATTTGATGGCATTGCCTCTCTAATGGATTTAAAACATCATAGAGCAGGGGGGGAGTGAAATTAAATGTTGACAATTTTAAAGGTCATGGCCAGAGGCAGTTTGGCTAATCTTGCTGTGAAGTGTTCAGTTCTGATACTGCTTAGTTATTCCAATTGATCATTTCACAATTAATCAAGAAGACGGACTAAAAGATCAAATCAATGGGCCTTGGCCAAACAAGGTACATCAAGGATATATGAGTTTGCCTTAACTTCCTTCTAAGGACAACTCGTATAGCACTACTCACCTGGTAGATACCTAACAAATCTCTGATGCTGATGATATTGATGGCCATCATTGGAAACAGAAATACAATGGCCATCATTGGAAACAGAAATACAATGGCCATCATTGGAAACAGAAATACAATGGCCATCATTGGAAACAGAAATTTTCAGTCAGGCCAACATATTCTGCCTTTCGAAACAGGAATGTAATTTTTCTTGTCTCTGGATTTGCTTTCACCCCCAAAGTCAAGATGCCACAGAATTAACATAACCATCAACACTATTCAGCACTTACTCACAGAACAATTTTAGATGTATTTGTAAGTTAAAATGAATTTCCAACATGCTGAGCCATGTGATCTGTCATATTAGTCTAGATGTCAGTTGCCTAAACTTTCTCTGTGAGAAAGTATTTACAGAGCTTTTGCTGAAGAAGTCATAAAGAACATATGTGGGAGATGATTGTTATTTAAGTTCGTGAATTATAACTATTGTGAACTTCTTTTTAATAAGAACGCCTACACTTATTAGTTCATACTTTGGATTAAAGTAATTATTTCCAAATTTTATTTCGTCTAATCATATTGTTGTTTGTTGCAGAAACATGGCAAGCTGTCAAATGAGTGGAATGTCTTTTTCTAATTCTGACTTAGTAGTATAATTTTTCCCTTCAAGATAGGCAGTTAAAATATCCATAGGAGCTATAATTGGCTAGGAAATGAGACAGTCGCCTGTGGCAATTGAGGTGAAATAGGTTGACTGTTGAATTGGAAAGATCCTATTTTTTGTTGTTAGCTCTTGTCCCTCCTGCTTACCCCATCCTCATGGATGAAGTTAATCAGCAATCCCATAGCATGAAGCTCCATGGTACTCTGAACCTGCATTTAAGTTCAGTTTCTTACTGTATAAACTTGGAAAAGGACTTTACTGCTCTGAGCATCAGTTTCCTCATCTGCAAACTAAGGATAATACCACCTTCTTTACTGAGTTGACTAAAATGAATTCAGTATAGCGTATATGCCTGGCAGGAAATAGGCGCTAAATAAATGGCAGTGATTATTATGATGACTGGCCATATTCTGGGAAATAACAATTTACCTAATTTGAATTGCATAGCAAAAGAACCCCACCCTCTCCCAGATTATGACCACGTTTATTCCATGTCAAACTATTAAATGCCAATTTTAAACCCAGAGAAAAATTTTATAGCCAGCTATCAACTCTAGAAAACGGAGGTTGATAATGGAAGTGCTGACAAATCTTTTGATGTTTTCAGGAATGTAATGGGCTTCTTAAGAAACTGGAATTGCAAGGTAAGCTGTTTACTCTTTTCTGCTAAGGAGGCAATTACGCAGGCCTGTTGGAGAAGTTTATAATATGATTAAACAGTCAACATTAAATCAAGTGGTGATGGAATCCCCAAGAGACAGTTTACCCTCACAGCACTTTTGAGTTACTGAATTGTATTTTCAAATGTCTTTGCATTGGACAACGGTGGGGGGGGGGGAGCCATTGTTTTTAAGACAGTGTTAAAATAACAGTGGGTTGATGGAAGGATGACTTTTAAAAAACCATGTTCTGATTTTAATTTCTACTAAGTGAGACAAGTTGCTTCTATTTGCATTTTTAAAAAATCTTTAAAAAAGGCTACATTCTAGATGACTGGTCCAGACCGTCTACTGAATGTTTGCTCATGTTAATTTGCATCAGATATCTGTTTGATACACTGCAAAGCAATTCATGCTAACACATGTAGATAACAAAGATTATACTTTCAATCTGCATAATAATTCAGTTTGCAATTTATTTCTAATATACCACCTATTAGTACTTTTATAAACGCTAAAATATATTAGCTATGAAAGATTCTACTTATTAACCTTATAAGATAAAAGGGTGGTGGTATTTTCTAGTCTGTAAATGATATGATTTTTATACTTAACATCTGAAATGTTTTATTTACTATCACTGTGTCTGCATGGAATAAAGATCTAGTCTTCTATTTTCTGATATGCATTTTTGCTAATTTCTGTATCAACGAATTTACACTAACAATTTTTTACAGAAATATAAGGAAAGTGCATTCTACTCAAAAACAGATGTACTCAAACAGTGCAATAATTATATGAAATTATTATATAGCCACATTAGGCCTCAATTCATCTAGTATCAATTGGAAATAATAAGGATCAAATAAAACACAATGGGGGGACACTTCAAGTTTTACATAAATGTTTAAAATTCTGATTATGATGGTAGTTATATTTTTGAAAATGAAAAACCCTAAGTAGAGGATATTTACTTAATAGGTTACATAAAGTAGTGGCTAAAAGCATGGAATACTCTATTACCTGATTCAAATTCCTGCTTTTCCCCAACTGGCTTTGTAATGTTGGTTAGTTTACTTAAACTATCTGAGCATTGCTTTCCTCATTTGTAAAATGGGAGATTAATAATACCTCTGAAGTTTATTTTGAGGATTGAAGGAGTTAATATATGTAAAGCTCTTTAAACTATGCCCGGAAAAGAATAGCAATATTGAATTTTTAGATATATGTATACATGTGTATGATTTTATCTAATTGAATGCCTAGGATGCATGGAGTCCATTTTCCAAAAATTTCAGATATTGCCACATATTACCAATAGATCCTAATTACTCATACTCACTTTTTCTGTAGCAGGTATGACCTAGATAAGTATTTTTTAAATACCAAATCATACTTTATTTTGAAAAATGAACTCCACACCAGTAGGCATTAGAGTAGAGTCCCTCAAAGGTTAGCATACATCAGAATCAGGTGGATACTTGTTAAAACACAGACTTCTGAACTTCACCACCAGAGATTCCAATCCTAGGTCCTGCTTGAGAAGTAGCATTTTCCACAAGTTCCCAAGTGATGCTTTGGGGACCTCCAGATTGTCCTGCTGGACCACTATTGACCGAGAGGACAATTTGGAGAAAGAAGGAGTCATTGGGAATATAGAATATATTTTTACTTCTTTAAATAGGACAGAAATTAGATTAATGCAGTTTGTGCTAACACTTGACTAGTTAGCTGATATGTAGAGGATATAAATGGTATTACAGAAGAAAAGAATGCTCAGCTAGGAAAGGAATTTTATTCCAATGACTTGGATTCTCCTTCTTAACAAGTCCCTGTTGGCAAATCAATGTGGTCTGGAAACATCTTTAACCATATTCATTTAGATAAAGTGCTCAGTTATTTTGTAGTAGAAGATAACTAATGGAGGCCAGTTGGATAAATGATTGAGGGTTGATGATATATTACAGTCTTTCATTGACTGTCTAATAATATTACATTCAAACTTACGCAGGGGGCAGCCAAGTCTCCCTGTTTCCGGGATGTTTAACCAGGGGAGTGTCATCTAAGTAGTGTCTTAGGAAGATTAATTGTGTGGTGGAATAGAAAGGAATAGAGAATTAATTTAGGCTGGGAAAGAGGCTATGCTCACAGAACTCTTGGGAATGGTGGCAGGAATAAGAGAAGAGAGCAAGGAGAGAGAAGCATATGGAGGAAGTATTTTAGTGGGCTTTATATTGGATTAAGTTTCTGATTCTAAACCAATGTGGCTTGGCTTCAAGAGTAGTTTTCCGTCTTACCCAGAATCAACCTAGAAGCAAAATCAGCACTGGTCTTCATATCACAAATCTATCAGGCATTTTTTCAACCAGGATTTCTGGTCTCCAAAATTCCCGTGAGAAATCTCTGGCAACTTCTCCCTCCAACTTCTCCCTTCCAAGCCCTCCATCCTCCTTCTCCACTCTCCCACATGAAACTGATGGTAGAAGGAAGTGGGGTCAAGACAAATGTTACGTAACTTTTTTTTTTTTTATTGGCTGTTTTATCTTATCTGCACAGTAGAGAATAAGGATGCACTTAACTTGGAACAAGAGAGGAGACAAATTGAAGATAAATGAAGAGGAAGAATGACATCTTGAGAGCACCTTCTAATTCCTTATTCTTTGTCATCTTATTTCAAAATATGAAGGCAAAATTCTGAGTCTGGAGTTGGAGATGGAAAAGGACAGAAATCTGGGATGTAGTGAGGGGAGAGAATAGTGCTGACTGGGGGTAGCTGGCGCTACCACCCCATGACTTGGCCAGTTTTGGGGAGGATGTAGGGAAGATAAGGAGTAAGCAAGATCACCAATCACCTGGCTTTGTCCAGAGCATTCCAGCTGTTCTCAAAATGGTAGAAGCAGTTCCATTATGTAATATCATTTTACACACATTATTTCTGTTGAACACGGCAAGTCGAAGGTGGAACTATGCAGCTGCACTGATTCTTTATTTTATAAAAGCTACGGTGTATCGAGTAATGTATTACACGTTTGGCACTAAGCTGCTTCTGTTGCCAAATAAACAATATGAAGCCAAAGTGCAAAAACAAACATTTAAAAGCTGAAAGCTAAGAGGAAGTCACTAGATCACAAAGCTCTACAGAGAGAAGTTAAAGAAACACCAAAGCCAGTGCATCAAGAGATATTAACCACTTAATTGGAGGAAACTAGTCTTCCTAAGTTTGGGAGATCATTTTATAACGAGCACAGCAGCTAGGATCCATCTCTGTACTATGAGACGATGTCTAAGTGACAAAGCTGTCTGTAAATGTCTCCTTCACTTTTGTATGAGATATTTTTAGGGGTAAATCTCCATGCCACAATAATGACAGCTCATATCTTGGTACTGTTTAGTGCAGGAGTCTTCAGCATGTTGATACCAAATCCATCTGAATGCTTCATGAAATGCAGCATTTAAAAAAGCACAACCTAACAAAATGTGTGCAGTATTTCTGCTATGTGTGTTTTTTCAGAGCAAAAACAACAAACAGTTGAAAAATATTCTCTTAATTACTATTGAGAGAATATCCAATTTTGACACTATTAGACAGACTTTGTTTTACATGTAGTTTTTTTTTTTCATCTTAATTGTAAACTGACATCCTAGAAATGCTTAGACCCGTAGAGAAGACAATGATGAAATTCATCACCCATTCACATGGAATTAAAAAAAAAAATGTGATGCTTTCCTGAGTGGTGGAGAAAGACATTTGAATGGGAAGGAGAGTAGTGTTCTGTCTGGAGAGGGGACTGATATGACAAATGTCACTGACAGTTACGGAAATAGTAACTAAAATTTTAGCAGCCTTTGCTGGCTCAGAGAGCAGGGGCGAGGGCATCCACAAAAATGTTGTCATTGAAGGCCCTTGTTCTTTTCAGCACAACCTACCACACCCCTCTGCAGGATACACACCCTCCTCCTCTCTGCCTCTAAACCTGTTCAAGAGGCAGAGAAGGTGAGAGGGAACAAAAAAATGCAGAGAAGTTTAGTTCATATCTGGTGATGTGGACTAGACAGAATATAAACCTTCTTCCAACTATGAGCTTATATTATTCAAACGTCCTCTTTGGCAAATGTACAGAAATAAGGAGGCCAATTACCTCATGCAGAAATGAGGAGTTAACAAATAATTTATTGGCAACCTAGAACAATCAGCATGCCTGTCCTGTTGTGCCAGTGAATCCCTGCTGCAGGCAGGCATATGTGTTTCTAGCATACTAACTAGAAATGCAAAGTGAGTGTTACAAATGGTAGTCAAGCATAGTTGACAGGAGACTAGTCTTTAGTTAAAATTGGAATCCCCTGGGCTGGCCTGAGAACTACCATTCACAGCATAGTTGCTGTTGAAAAATGTCTTCTGAATTCCAAACAATTGATTTGCAGATAAACTTCTGGTACATTCACAAACTGAGGTCCAAATTGTGCAGAACAGTACAAAGGACTTGTAAAAGCCTATCGAGAGATACTGTAACTTGAACACATCAGAGTTCAGTGAGACAGTGGCCATGCATCTCAAGATAACCTTCTAAAAGAGCCCAGCCTATGCTTAGTCATTTACCTACATTCCATATTAGCTATCCTCAAGTTTATCCATAACAAAGCTGCTTCCAAGGGCTTGTTGATACTGTTATCTGGTCTGCTTAATTAAGCACACTATTGACAGAACTCAGATCTTTATTTAATCTAGCCTAGTAGAAATTAGAAGCCCTCTTTCAATTACTGATGAAGCCCAGCTAAGGCATGAGAATAGAAAACTTAGGGTGACAAGTCAGCTAAGTTAATTTTGGCATTTATTATGTGCTGACTCCATGCTACTCGCTTAGCAAAGATCATCTCTCTAATCCTTCGAATGACCCTATGAGATAAGTATTATGTTTTATCCCCATTTAACAGATAGATGCGAAAACAGAGGCCAAAGTTTCCAAAGCTAGTAAGCTGCAGAGCCAAGATTCAGATCCAGACATTTTATTTCAAGAGCCTGCTCTTAATTACCCTGCTATGTTGCTAGCTGTTTACATATATCTGAGAGGTGACACATTCCCTCTCATCAAATGGAGTGTGAAGCAGAATTGAATAGTCAGCCTGGAAAATCAGAAATTACTATCGTATCTTCCCCAAATGATAATAAACTGTTTTTCAAGGATTGGTGCCTTTAACACATTTTATTATCTCTCATTACATCTAGAAAAGTGTTCCATGCTTTTAGGAACTCAGTAAGCGTTGACTAACTCAAAACTAACATATATGTATATATATATGTATATATATACGTATATATATGTATATATATATGTATATATATGTATATATATATGTATATATATATGTATATATATGTATATATATATGTATATATATACGTATATATATATACGTATATATATATATACACACACAAAGACACATGCACACTATATGTGTGTGTATATACATATATGCACGTGCACATACATACAATTTCATACTACTTTGTTTAGAGATGTTTTTCTACTAGAGTAGTTAATAACACAATAGTTGCACACCTTTTCCATTTTCCCTACTCTCATGGTGTGTGGTCACTATCAACAATGTTTTATTTCATGCCATTTATTAGACTCCTGCCTAGAACATTCAGCATGTATATTAGAAATCGTGTCTAAGATGAATTTACAAAGGACGTACACTTTTGAAAAAAAGTGCACATAGGCAAAATAGGCTAAATATGACAGCTAAATAAAGGCTACAATAGGACTCCAGTTCCACATGAACTGATTGAAAGAAAACCAGCATCTTTTTGAGTCAAGTCTTGTTCTAGGTTCTATATTTTCATCACCTTCAACTATTTCTGTGAGGATAAGAACTACTAATATTCCATTTGGCAGGTGAGCAAACTGAGATTTGGGGAGGTTAATAAAGTTGTCCCTTACCAGACAGCTGGCTAATGGTTGAGATAGAATTTGAAGCCAGGGATGTGTATTCCAGAGCCTTAGGTACTAAATATTTGCACAACACTGGCCCTGTGTAGTCATAAATCATAAATTATATTTTCTTTGAAATTTACCTCTTTGAAGGCGCTGTCCTTCTGGCTCTGCATACTAACCAGTTGTCATACATGTTTGGCAACTGTAAATTAGGTGGAGTATTCATATTTTCATCAATATTATCTTTTTTAAAAGCAAAATTAGAAAACAATCTCATTTTATAACATTTGTTTTGCACATTTTCCTCTTAAAAATGCTGTGCTGAAGAATGTAGGGTTTTCAAAGAGTTAGACATGGATCCTCTCCTAGGTGACTTTATGTTCTGTATCTATGCTCCTCATGGGTATAGAGTGGAGGAGAAAGAGATGGGGAGCAATAAAAATCTAATGAGCATTTTTAAACTTTTATAATTGATACCCTTCCAATTTTCTCTCTGAGAATCTGATATCCCCAATTCTATAAGAATAATTATATATTCGGGGCACCTGGGTGACTCAGTCAGTTAGGCGTCCGACTCCAGCTCAGGTCATGATCTCACGGTTCGTGGGTTCGAGCCCTGCATCGGGCTCTGTGCTGACAGCTCAGAGCCTGGAGCCTGTTTCAGATTCTGTGTCTCCCTTGCTCTCTGCCCTTCCCCTGCTCGCGCTCTGTCTCTCTCTGTCTCAAAAATAAACAAACGTTAAAAAAAAATTAAGAAAAAGAATAATTATATATTTTTCCAGGAGGAACAAAGTGTTTAAAAGCATCACCCCCTTCCCTGTTTTCTCCCACTGGGTCTTTTCTCCTTAGAAGTGAGATAAAATGGCATTGGGGTTTCTCCTGCTTTAAATTTTTTTGAATGTTTTATTTACTTTTTAGACAGAGAGAGACAGAGCATGAGCAGGGGAGGGGCAGAGAGAGAGGAAGACACAGAATCCGAAGCAGGCTCCAGGCTCTGAGCTGTCAGCATAGAGCGCTACGCGGGGCTCCAACTCACAAACCCCAAGATCATGACCTGAGCCGAAGTCGGATGCCCAACTGACTAAGCCACCCAGGCGCCCTGAGGTTTCTCCTACTTTAATTGCCCAAGTGTGAACAGGGTAACATTCAGGGGAAAGGAGGCTAAAAACAACCAGTGTAGGCCTGTTTATAGCCTAGACTTAAGCTAAGGGCAACATGTGTTCCTGAAGTTCATGGACTGTTCAGCCTAGAATGCTAAGGAAATAAGCCACATGGGTATTCAGAATTATAGATCAAAACAAAGCAATATTCCTGGAGTGCATTCTGAATCTATTTTCCCCGGTAAACTAGAGAAAATTCATATCTATTCAGAGGCCATGACCTTTCCATTTGAAAAATGACTAAGACTTATAATGCCTTGAATTTTTGTAGTCCTTTATAAAGTTGTTGGAACAATATTACTAAAATTTTCTCATTGGATTCTCGTAATAATCCCTCAAGATGAAAAAAAAAAAAAGATCATTTTACCAACTGGGGAGAAAATAACCCTCTCTGGTAAATTTGGAGGACATTGATTTGAAAACAAAACGTATATGAAGCAGAGATGTGTGAAATGAATAATAAAAGCTACGTGAGTAGCTGTGCAGACTGACCTACGTGAGTGTGGTTGCCATTAAGGGAGAGTGGGAATATAGGATGGAGTTTGATTAAGGAAGCAAACTGTAAAATCACTTGATTGAGGGCCAGTCAGCAGGGGTTATTCCCATGAACCGATTAACACGATCAACACAAGACACAAATCAAGTGAAAAATCTTATGCTGGTATTGAGTAAATGAGCCTATAAATGAAAAGATAACTTCATCTATATGTTCAAGTCTATTCGGGATTGGTTTGTTTCTGATTCAGAAGCAGGTGTTAATTTCAGGTCTGGATACTGTTAGGAAGGTTATAGTCTGTGATCCCCGGACCTGCAAAATCACCCTCTGAAAGTTATTCAGCAAATACTTAATTACAACTTGACATTGTTCATAAGACCATGATAAAATCAATACATTTTCTTCATCGAAAGCAGGCTCTCATTGGAGGCTGAAATCCATTTTTCCTCTCATTTTTTATTTAAAAAGTGAACAGATTTTCTATTTGAATGTTGAATAAGAAATGCCTGCAAATTTACTACCTCTCCAGGGCTAACTTTTAAAAGTTCTTTATATTTAATGTGACTTTGATGAACAATTTTTAGTCAGTAGAACTTAATAACCAAAACAAGTGAATATTATCAAATGTGCCTATGATTTTTACAAGCAAATAAAAACCAACAGGAAAGAAATAGGCTTTAATATAATTATACCTGCATGTGGAACCAACAGTATAATTAAGTATTTCAATTGTTATAGAAGTGATTTCAATTATGTCCCCTCAATTGTTGTGTCTCTGCATTTTAATGCAGAGACATAATGATTCTTATTTTAAAATACGTGATACATTCTTTCTCATTTAAAGAAGAAAATAAGAATAAATACCTAGTAGTGCAAATAACATAAAACAAAAATGTTTTGAAGATTTTTGTCATTAATGTTAGGACTTAATACAATGTAATGAAATATGTGCACCGATCAACACCATAGTCTCTGAAGCATACCATTTCTGGCTGAAATATGCTTTGTTCTGAAACAGATTGATATAAAAATGCATGCATACTATAAAAGAACGAAAACAAACTGTTTTCTAAAACATTAACTTTCTTATCTTCACACATTTGGATATTGGTGAAAATAAACAGAACGAGCTGGCCCAAACCTGCACGGTCCTTTTGTATTCTAGCAGAGCGACAGATGTAAGACTGGAGAGTGAATAATCCCCTTTACAAGACATATTTACAGAGTCAGTGTTGCCAGGATTTTAATGAACTCTCTCAGTGCTCAAACCCAAAGTAAAATAACATGTAAAAACAAAATAAGTAGCTGTTCTTAATTTTGTAAGATAGGCCATCTTGTCACATGGTATCTGTTTCTGTCGATCTGTTAGCTTAATTGAATCAGTTCTTTTGAGCCTCAAAACATAAAGCCTTACACTGGGGTTAAAATCTGTACAACAGCTGATTTGCATTTCCGTGGCATCCCTATAGAGCATCAGGGTAATCCGTGCTTAAAAAAAAGTCACATTAAGTTTGATTTTAGTAGATGCAACCTACTTTCCCAATTAATTTTGCATTTAATACTTCACCAGTATTTGATGCTCAAAATGAAATTATCATGCGATTCATCTATCAACTTTGTGATTCATCATCTTCTTCCCACCCCACTTCCCACAAACCCAGAGTAAGCAGCCCTGGGGACTCATGATCAAATTGTTCCCTAAAAATTAATGTATCTTTTACTCCTTCATGTTTCTTAACTACCCTGTCGTGTGACTTTATTAATACCAAGCTCCTAATAGAGTTCACAGGATAAGAAACAAATGTAGAATGAACTAAATAGCTGCACTCAAGTACCAATTAGCAATCACTGAGTTTTTAGACAAAATAAGTTACCACCGGTCATTTGTGAGCAAAACCATCTAGTTTATTGGGTGTTAGATTCTTCTTGCCTAGTGCAGACAGAAAGAATTACTTCTTCCCCATTTTCTTCTTTTATCTTTAGTTTACTAGATATAATTTAAATATAGCAAAATCCCCCCTAAAAAGGTGTCAAATTCTATATATTTTGACAATGTATGTAATCCTCTAACCACCATCACAATCAATATATAGAATATTTTCATTACCCCCAAAAGTCTCCTCATACCCCTTTGTATTCAACCCCCTTCTCCCTACTTCCAGACCCTAGCAAGCACTGATCTGGTTTCTGTCACTATTGTTGTGCCTTTTCCAGAAGGTCAAACAAATGGAATTATAAAGGATGTATAGCATCTATACATTTAACATAATTTTCTGGATCCTGCATTTAGTATAATGCTTTTGAAATGCATCCATGTTGTTGTATATTATCAGTGGTTTGCTCCTTTTTACTGCGGAGTAGTATTTCATTGTATGGACATCCTACAAGTCCTTTATCCACTCCCCTATTGTTGGATATTCAGGTTGTTTGAAGCTTTTAGTGATAATAAATAAAGCTTTTGTAAGATTTGCCTACAGGTTTTTACATGGACCTATATTTTCATTTAATGTGGGTCATTACCTAGGAGAGGATTGCTGGGTCTTACGGTTAGGGTATCTTTAGCCTTTTAACCAACTGGAAAACTGTTTTCCAAAGTCACTGCCCCAATTTACATTTGCAACAATGCCTAAGAGTGTTCCAGTTTCTCTGAATCCTTAACAGCACTAGATGCTGTCTGTTTTAATTAGTTTGAGTAGAGTTGACACACAATATTACATTAGTTTCAGGTATACAGTGTAGTGATTCAACAACTCTATACATCCTGTTCTACTTACCACAAGTATAGCTACCATCTGTCACCATACAACATGGTTACCATACTGTGAACTATAGTCCCTATGCTGTACTTTTCATCTCTGTGATGTATTCATTAGACAACTGGAAAACTGTACCTCTCACTTCCCTTTATCTGGTTTGCTCATTCCCCTAGCACCCTCTTCCCTGGCAACCATCAGTCTATTCTCTGTATTTATAGACCTGAATCTACTTTTTGTTTGATTGCAGTCACTCTGATAGCTATGTAGTGTTATCTCATTGTGGTTTTAATTTGTACGTTCCAATTAATGATGTTGAGTATTCTTTTGTGTGCTTAATGGCCATTCATATCTCCTCTTTTGTTTCTTTTAAAATATTTTACCCACTTTAAAAATTGGGTTGTCCTATTACGAATTTTAAGAGCTCTTCATATATTTTGGTTTTTATACATTCTGATTCTTTGTAAATTCTGGAGTGGGTGTGGTTTTACTTGGATGTGATTTTCAATGTCCTAGTGAAAATGAACATTCTTTGTTTCATTTGAAGGTGATAAATGTATTATTTGCAGATGACAGCTATATAAAACTCAAGGTTTTTAAGTCATTTATGACCATCTTGTTTACTGAATACTAGCTCTGTGCTTATGCCCTTCATCTAAGTACATATAAATATGAATAAATATCATCACTTTTGCTTTTCAAACTGTCTACAAATACAAAAATAATTTATCAAATGAGTAACATATATATATTCTCTATATACACACACCTATACATATATGTGTATATATACACATATATACATACACACATATATATAGGTGTGTGTTGTGTTTTGTTTTTGTTTTCCTTTCACTCTTCTTTTTTCAATATCTGAGTAATCGTTTGCCTTAACTGAAAATTCCTACATGATGGTTGGAATAAAGGAAATTCAAACCTGTTAGTGATGTAACTCTTAGGAGAGAAGATGATTTTATAAAAGCTCCAGCTCAATTACCACGATAGCCAGGCTGTCAAAATCCACCTACAAATCACCTCTAGTTCTGTTTTGACTGATTTCTTGCATTAATTTTACTTGCTGACTTTATCTCAATAGAAGGAAACCACTCTACAAAGTTCCTGTAAGAAGCGTCCTTAACTTTTTCAAGAAGTGTGAATCAGGCTGAGTTGTTTTTAAAAGAAAGAAATTCTGGTTCACATTTTACTTTTCTATGTGAATATCTAGAAGAAGACAAATAGAACTGCTCTAATGCCTTGTTCTACTGATAGAGCCCACAGAACAACTCTACAATACGAGATTCTCTAGAAAGGCAAGTTCCAAGGTCTAGGATAAGGATTCAATATATTAAGCATTTCTACTTTATATTTCATTGAAATTTTTTTTCTGAAATTTTATCATAAGGAGAGGTACAGAGGAAAGGTATGTCAAGACTGGGAAATGGATGAATCAGAGTAAAGCAATGTAGGTGTTTATATGTTTTTTTCCCTTTATTGGAGATCAAAAATGGTAAAGTATATTCTACAGAAGTATTTCAAGCCTTCTATTTAGAACTTCTGCCAGTGTCTGTTGAACAGCCCGATATACTCTAAGTAACGTATGTTGCAGGATAAAAATGAGAAATGAGGCTTGGCAAGTGGAAAGCCAGCCAAAGAAATCCGTCTACTCTGGTAATGGGGTGTTTTCGTCATGCGTAAGGTGAGTTCCAGCACTTGAATGTTATGCCTTCAAGTTGGAGGAGAACAATGGCCTGTAAACATGAAATAAGACAGAAATGATTGATTTCTTGAATCTCATCTAACTATGGGAAATACTGGTTATGCAATCTGCATGTTTATCTGAGATTTGTATATGGAAGTGAGGGTAGATATTAGACTCGCAGTTTCCCTCACATTAGCCAATGACATCCTATCCCTTATGAAACACGAATGTAAACCTGAGAAGGATAACACAGAAGATCGACAGCCTTCTTACTTCCTTTTCATACTCTTGCAAATTTCCTACCTCAGGGATTTTTCTTTATACATGGTAGTATCAGAAAGCTTATCAACAGTGTTCTAGCTTGAAACTCAATATAACTAAGGGTGATTTAAAGTGATTAGGACTTAGAGATAGCTATAGATTTAGCTTCAGAAGGTCATCCTGTATACTGGCCCAAGAGTAGTCCAAGAAGTTCCATTTCCTACTGAATTCTTTTCCATGGTCTATCTATACAATGATTTCTGATTTTTAGACAAATAGTACTCAACAATGAAAGAGACCTGTATGAAAAACAGGTTCTCAATCCTTCTTGTTTGCTAAATTAAAAGAAGCACAAACAAATAAAAAAAAAAAACAACACACCAAAAAACCCAATTCACAAAGCATTCAGTGCATAGGCTCTGTCACTGAAAATGATACCTTCTAAATTTTGAACATTTGGGTTCCTTTCTGCATACTTCTCTTTTCCATTTAGAGCCTGTGCATAAGAGGAAATGTTGCACAACTATGGAGAGATCATGAGTATAGCTCCATGGCTCTATCCTAGTGAACACTAGGATATCCTAGTCTTCTCATAAAGGTGACCACCTCATGTATTACCATTTTTGTGATTTGGATCTTCAAACCCCCAATGTCTTAAGATGAGAGTCTGAGAATGTGGGTTGGGGGTTATTGTGCACTAATTCCTGTGTAAGGACAATGTTTGAAAAATTAATTTTCCCCACCTGGTATTTTCTCTTTTCTTCCCTCACACTTAAAAGAAAAAATTGATCAGGTGTCAGGTTCCTCCAAAAGGGAGGTATGCAAGAGGCTGAAAACCCAAAAATGAATGCTATGCATCCAGCTTTTATATGTCAAAAGTGCAAATCCTTTGGAAGTTTTAGAACATTGCACAGAATTACTGGAGAGTGCTCCCGTTCCTGAGAAGCCATGCAGAGAGGAACAGGGAACATGTTGAAAGAGAAGTGCGATTTTTGAGGTAATAGGATATGATGGATCATAATGGCATTAGCCAGTGCCTGAGCGAACAGATGATTCAAGGGCCCCCCACCTCCAACAAAGACTTGGCACTGTGTAAGTACCCGGAAATTAGTCACAACCCTTTGAAAAAAGGGAGGTCTAACAGAATGAAATTTAACTTGTCCTTATGTTTTAGGGCTTTAAAATACAAATTAAATTGTAAAGTCATATTATTTGCACATTTTACAGACTGAGAGCCCTGCCTGCTCATTAAACTATACTGGACAACTAATCCGGTGTAGTGGAGAACTGGAACCCCCTGTTTTGAGGGGTAACTATAGGTAATGAACCTAATGTCTGTGCCTACAGAGGTAGTGATATGCATGAATAGAAAAGCAATCACTTAAATTCATGTTAATCTCTATACTCGCTTTCCCACACTTCCTGAAATATTATGGCTTAATCTTACCAATCCCAATTTTATATTTATAATTTATAACCACAAAAGTCAGGGAATGAGGTATCATCTGGTACACTGGGTCATGAGGCATTAGTTGGGACCATGTATAAATCAGATGCACAGGAAATTCCCAAGTGCAAACAAGATAGTGAAGTTGGAGAAGAAAAATATTTTGATTCTAATATGCCCCCTCAAAACTCACTTCAACATGCTACTGTAGTAAAATTAGGAGGAGGAAGGGGGAGGGGCAGTAGCAATAACAACAATAAAACAACAGGCAATTTTTTAAATGCTTATTTTTGAGAGAGAGAGAAAGCGAGAGAGTGTGCGAGTGGCAGAGGAGCAGAGAGAAAGGGGGACAGAGAATCCAAAGCGGGATCTGCGCTGACAGCAGCCAGCCCAACACTGGGCTTGAACTCGAGAACCATGAGATCATGAATTGAGCCAAAGTCGGATGTTCAAACGACTGAGCCACCCAGGCTCCCCCAGGCAATCTTTTTTATGACTATATGCATTTACTATGTGTCAGGCACTGTGCGAAGTACTTGCAAACATTATTTTATGTAAACTTTGTGACAATTTTATCTCCAGAGCCCATGCTTCTGATTACTCTTCCATATTACTGTCCTTAACATAGATGTCCTTAACATAGATGCCATTTTAAGTCCAGCTTCTCTGCATTTCTCTGCATTTTCATTGACAAAGAAACACTGGTATAAAGGGAATAATTCACTATTCCATTTTTTTTTTAACTTTAATGCTGAGTGAATTATCCAGAGGATGTAATCTCTCATCACATGAGTCCACATTCATAAAACAGGACACCTACTTTCTGCATTCTACATGGCACATTGGTTAGAACTCCTAAAAACTGGGTGTGTTAAGAATAGAGTTGTGGGTATTATACTCCAGACATGGCTGAAGCATATCTGGAAAGGGACATCTCATCTGCACTGTTATTTTTATATGTGAAGAGTAGTTCTTCACAGTTATCAGAGTGAAAATTCCATCTGCTACTTGCTGTATACACAGACTCAGAGCAGAAGCCACAGACCTTTAAAAATGCTTATTTGTTACAAGAAAATACAATACATTTTCAGAATCCTCAAATATTGAACGAGAAAAGATTATTGAAAACTCTCTACCAACAAGAGCTAGCAGAGATTACAAACATTATACAGAGGGGAAAATAAAAACATCCTGAATATCCCTACTGAGTAAACCACCTCATTATTTAGTTTCAAAACACAACGTAGATTTCTTCCCCCCTCTATTGTTTCTGATACAATTTCAAAGTCAGGCAGATCTCTAGAAAGTGGGAGGGCAGAAAGAATGTACCGTACACGGCACGGGCACATGGAACTGAGGAGGCAGGGGAAAGGCAAGAACAAATCCAACTTTAGATTCTCTTTAAAAAAAATAATGACAATTTATTAAATGAGAGGCAGTTACGCACACCTCCCACAACTCAGAGTTCTAAGCAGCTGATATGGCATTTTAAGATGCTAAATACGCACCGTGGGCTGTTTCTTCAGAACGTCATTTTAACTATACCCATTGTCTGCAAAAATGAATGGTTAAGTAGCCCTGCATTTTTTAAGAGAACACTTTGATCATCACAAATTCTCCAAAACGTGCTCGTCTATCTGTTTTCTGAATATGTAATAAAATGCACATATAGGCCAGCAGAGACTGCGGCTGCTCAGCAGATATTTTTTGATGGGCTTTCCTTTTCAAATGTTCATGATACTCGATGGCATTGCAGAGTAGACATCTATGTATTAAAAAGTATGAGCATAATTATTCTTTAGATGTATTTGGATCTCGTAACTATTATTTGTCTAGTAATTCTCTTTTACTTATGCCTATAAGGCTTATGAACTTGAAGAACCTTCCAGGAGAAAAAGTTACTTTTATGTGCCCTTGCTTGTTTGTGTTTGGTTGTTGTTGTTATTGTTTTTCCCCTCAGAAGGTTTTTTACTAGCCCCAATGGTGTGCATTGTTGGAATAATTTAGTACTATCCTAGGGCTAGTCAATTGTAAACAAGTCAGCTGTATGAAAAAACTGCCTAAAAATTGCAGCTCAACATCTTAGACTATGAAAAGGCGCTGGCTGAGGATGTGTCGTATAATGTTACTCAACTCGTTTTTTAAATCAACTTCCCATTAGACTTGGTGTGGGTTAGAAAGAAGAATGCTAAAATGCTGAACAGATGTCATTTCAATAAGAGCAATGATTTAAAAGGAGTACTTTCTTTAATTTTATAAAGGCAATTCTAATCCTTGAAGAAGTCCTAAATCAACAATTCATCAAAATGGACAGAAATTGCTTTATATTTGTGGGAGTAAGACGTATTTTGGTCTGCTGCCATTTCCCACAATTGAAGTGACCGCTACAAAGTAAAATTCAAATGATTGGTCTAAGTACGAGTTGGCACACTTTTTTCCGTAGGTCAGAGAGTAAATATTTTTGGCTTTGTGGCCCGACTGCCACCACTACTGAACTCGGCCACTGCTGTAACTCACAAGCAGCCATAGACAATAGATAAACCAATGGGCTTGTCTGTGTTGCAATAAAACTTTCTTCATAAAAACAGGCAGTCGCTGCATTTGGCCTGTGAACCATAGCTTGCCATAGTTTTAAAACACACTGATTAAAATGTAATCATTCCTTTGAAAAAAAGCAGGAATCTTGAATGACTCTTTATAAAAACAACTGTTTTATTATAGATCTTCTTGGAATATCACTATTCCTTCATCACACTGTCAACAAATCTAATTTTTTGACTGAATTGATGACTTAATATAGTCGTATAAAATGGTTGTAAAACTGGGAAAGTTTATTTCCTGCATGCTTTTTGTGCCTTTTTGTTTTATTTTGTTTCGTTTTGTTCCAGATTTCTAAATTACTTACTTACTGCTATCTGTCAGAACAGGTCAGTTTCCTTTTACCTTCCCGTGATTTTCTTGGTCAATAAAAAGCTCAATACAAAGCTCTGAGGGGTTGAACCTATGGTTAGTCTTTAAAACTTTCCCCAGAAGGGTCCTTGGCCATGCAAATTATTAAAATATTGACGCACACAGATTAAGCCATTCCTGAACACATGCTAGGTGGTGAAGGTATGATACCGAGGCTGGTTTACAAAATAACCTAGGAAGAACAAGTCTGGGAAAAGAAAGCTTCATCTTTTACATACGGTTTTAAGGCGTGTCTTCATTCTTATTCACAGCAGGACACTAGCAGCAATCTATCCACTTTAATGTTTCTGCTTAGCTCTCTTCTCTTCTTCTGATATTACCAGGAGGTAGAGTGTCCTTTATACCCATCTTTGGCTTCATAAAGAGTCTGTTTAGAACCTTTTACTAGAGTTAGCTAAGAGCTCTGGCTTGCTTAGGGGACACCTGAATTACTGTAGCTTGATCCTCTCCTTATACAGACCGTGACAATGCTTTCTTTATTCTCTTGTTATCGTTTCAAGTGTACTTTGCCCACTTACATTACCAGCAACCCATTTCCTCCTTTCACGAACAATACCAAAATAGATCTATTAAAACTTTACAAGCGCAAGAAAGGAAGATCTACCATTGAGCCTGAACTAAAAAAGGCCCACTTTTCACCGCTGATTTAGAGTCTCCCTTTTGCTACGTCTCATTTACCTAACATGTTGCTGGCAAACAAAGAAATATTGGAGAGCGCTTCATGTGTTTCATTTACGGTACAACACATTCTGTATCCAACCCTAACCTACCTCCCAGAATGTTAAATCTACCTGGCATCAAGCAGTTCATGCCTTGATGATTAATTACAAGTCTAATAGAAAAGATACACAACCCATTGCAATTGCAGAACAGTAAGCATACATTTCCTTAATCATGGAGAAATTACTAAATCCTGTTCACCACAGGTGTGTAGGTTTATGTTACCAGCATCTGCTGTGAATCACATGAAGTTATTATTTTCATTCCGCAGCACCAATGGGTGTTTATGGAAATAACTGTACACTATACAATTTTGATTGCACAGAGAGAAAAATAGTTATTTGGGATGCAATTTGGACTGCAATATTTCTTTTTCGTTGCCTCTCATTTGGCAGCTTATCCTACTCAGATATTATCATCAATATGCCATACATAAACTTACATTCATCACTGGTACTTAGGCTTATTAACTAAACAGCAATTATATTGTCGTAGGAGGATTATGGGAATGGGAACGAACATGACTGTGTGTCACAATGTTTCCTTCTTTACAGCACAATGTGTTTTTTTGTTGTTAACAACAAGCCATAATGTAAACAATTTGTCTGAGAATATAAGAAGTGTCACTGAAGGCAAAAGCAGCATTTTGATGACTATGCCCATTTATAGACATTCTTTTATAAAAGTTAGCAACCCATAATGTTCTAACATAACCTTATGTTGATGGGTGCCTCGGTGGCTCAGTTAAACACTTAATTCTAGATTTCGGCTCAGGTCATGATCCCCGGGTTGTGGAATCGAGCTCCATGTCGGGCTCCAAGCTCATGTGGAGGCTGCTTAAGATTCTCTCTCTCTTGGGGGACCTGGGTGGCCCAGTTGGTTCAGTGTCTGACTTCAGCTCAGGTCATGATCTTGCAGTTCTTGGGTTTGAGCCCCACATCAGGCTCTGTGCTGACAGCCCGGAGCCTGGAGCCTGCTTTGTATTCTGTGTCTCCCTCTCTCTCTCTCTGGCCCTCCCCTGCTCATGCTCTCTGTCTCTCTCTGTCTCTCACACTTCTCCTCTCAAATTAAAAGAAAAATATTTAAACTTACATTGAACACAAACTACACAGAAGAGTTAATTATAGTATGTAATTTTACAAATTAAACAAGATCTGATATTTCTGCAAAATCCCATCCCTATATTAAAAAAAAAATAGGTGATTTTTAGACTTATCAGCTCCTGCTAAAATAACATATAACTTTCCTTCAGATGCAGATGGTTGTTTATTGCACATCTTGGTAGCTGTTCATCTCCCTATGAGAGGGACCCTTGGATGGGATCCAGCCTTCCTGATTCCAGATCAGCAGGGTACAGAAGAGCGCCTCTACATGGTGGGGTCTTGATACTCTCTTGACAACGCTTAAAGCTTAGTTTTTACGATAGGGGAAAGTTCATTATTCCCTTAGGCCAAATTTCTGAAGAGTCCAGGAGAAAAATCCCTGCCCACCACTCAGATGGTTAATGTAGTGAGCTGGCTTTCAGATTCCAGGAATGAAGCTTCCCATCACCTGCAACATTACAGTGGAGTCCTTCAAGTGGATTACCTAAGGCTCAAGGACGTTAGTGGTATTAAAAGTGGTCAGATTTTTTTTAAAAGGGTAGAACTGAAAAGGAGATTCTGACAGCTATTTTAAGAAAGGTTAACTAGTTCTTTCGGTGAAAAATTATACTTCCCTAACCTGATACAAATCTTCCACCAAATGCTTATAAACATGTAGACCTAGGATGAGAACCACTTTCATTGGGGAGGAGAAAAAAACAGAAACAGAAACAAAAAAATTGCCATAAGCTGCTATTATACCTGTAAAGAGTAAGTTGTACTATTTGAAGTAATGAAAGTTATATTAAATATTCTCCCCTGAATGAACCAGGTTTATTGACATAAGCACAATTCTACTCTAATTTGAATATATTAACAGAGCTTTTGTAGTCACTATATAATGGTTTCATAAAACAACATGTGATTAAAGGTGGGACTAGAAATTAGGACTAGCTAATAAAAAACCCCAGGCTTTCTATTCAAGCTTCAGGCAATGACCCCACCTGAGTTTGAATGAGTGGTTCCCTTTTGTGTGCCTACTCTTCCTAAGTATAAATTAGAATTGCCCCTTTTGCTCTGTAATTTCTCAGATGGGATGAGAATATAAATTCAGATTTTTAATAAATCCTAGAAGTCTTTAAAGGAAGAAAACAGGTCTATATAAAATAATATGAATCTATAATTTCTTTTTATATTTAAAAATTATAATTGCAAACTTGTGTTTTATGTTAAAAACTTGTCACTGCTGTGTGGTCCAGATGTTGGGTTGACATTCCCAATCTTAGCAAGAAATGATTCATTCTCTGCATGTGCTATTACAATTCTCAGTCTATTTACTCTTTTAAGACTGCAAAATCCCGCTGACTTTTCACACGTTTTGAATAGAGAAAGGCATATACATGAAAAATAAAATTATCACTTCTTAAAAAAGAAATTCAGAATATTGATTCAGAATGACTTTTCCTGATTTTAGTTTAGTTCTCAATTAATCGAGTTTATTTAATTTACATTTAAATATGTGATTTGAGAGAAGACTTTTTATTTTTAAAACAATCCAAGATTGTTTATATTTAGCCTTGTACATTCTTCCAATAAGTATTAGTTTTACCTTATTTTAATGCAGACATTTCTACTTATAATTATTGAAGGAAAAAATAAATATATGCACACGCATGTATATGTATTCTGTCAGAAGATATGTTGTGAATATATACATTGGAGACACAATTAATGATTATGTGTAAAGTAGTGACTTTCTTCCAAGGGGAAATTCTTCATTTGAAAGCAAAATTAATGACTCCATACATGCACAAGTTACTACAGTATCTACCCCCTGCCCTTTATCGACAGTTTCACGTTCTGCAGTGATCCTGAAGCAGATGATTCTCCTTCTGACATCATCAGAAGGTCAACGGTAGCCTAATGTAAAAGGCTACTGTGGATATACAGCATACAAACAGTTTGAAAAACATCTGGAGTATGCAGGAGGGAGATTTTACTAATCTTAGCCTGTACTGGAGGGGTAGAGATTTCTAGGAGACTTCAACAACAAAAGAGCTGGCAGGTGCCATTTCCCATCCCGACCCCCAAGCCTAGACACATGGACACCTGAGGGAATCGACACAGCACTAACACTGCATCTAGCTTGCTAAAAGCGCACCATGCAATCATACTCTTTTACAGACCTGCTTGTCTGGCCCAGACAAGGCAGGAGATTTCCCAGGAAGCTTCAGTTCCCCTCCTGCATCAGACTGGCACACACATTGCTGGCACTGTGTTCCTGCCCCCCCCCCGCCCCCAATTCTTGTGCAGACTGCCCTCCACAAGAGTCCATCTAAAGTTGCACTACAAGTATGGCAGTTTGCAAGCAGCTCCAACAGGGGCCAGGACCACTTCAGAGTGATGCCTGCTCCAGGGGAGGAGGAAGATAATGATATATACCAGTCCCACTGTGGCCCAGTGGGCTGGGGAGCAGACATTGGTCTGACTGGAGGCACTGCCTGCCAATGAAAGTTTCTCAGGGGACAGCACAGGGAGAGCGTCTTGCAGTTTGGTGCAACTGTAGCTCCAAAAAACACCTGCTCTGACCCAAGTCAAGTCAAAGACAGCCTTAGACTTGCCCACAAAAAACACAGGGACCAAACCCTGCTCACAAAAGGCAAAGAGGGCCATTGCAGATGACAGGGCTAAGGGCAAACACAGCTCAGCCACAACAGAAGGGCACATGTGACACACATAGAAGACATCCCTAAGGTGTCAGGTCCTGGTAAACAGGGGACATTGCACCACAGGGCACTACAGGGCCTCTTCTTCCTAAGGCCACTACTTGCAAGAGCAGGAGATGTAACTGACTTTTCCAACACATAAAAACAAACAGAGAGTTAGAGCAAATGAGGAGACAGAGGAATATGTCCTAAGTGAAAAAACAGGAGAAAATCACAGCAAGAGATGTAAATGAAAACAGAGATAAGTAAAATATCTGATAGAGAATTTAAAGCAATGGCCATAAAGATACTCACTGGATTTGAGACAAGACTGTGGGACCTCAGTGAGACTCAACACAGAGACAGAAAACATAAAAAAGAACCAATCAGAGATGAAGAATTCAATAACTGAAATTAAAAATACACTAGATGGAATGAATACTAGACTAGAGGAAGCAAAGAACAGATCAGCAACCTCGAGGACAGAGTAATGAAGCAATTATGCTTCATAACACAGAGAAGAAAGAATAATAAAAAAATGAGAATAAACTTAGGGAACTCAGCGACACCATCAAGTGTAATAACATTCACATTATTGTGAAGCCAAAAGGAGAAGAGAGGGAAGAGGGGGAAGAAAATTTATTTGAAGAAATAATAGATGAAAACTTCCCGAATCTGGGTGAGGAAACAGAAATCCAAATCTAGAAGGCACAGAGAGCCCCCAACAAAATCAACCCAAGGAAGTCCACACCAAGTCACATACTAATGAAAATGGCAAAGTGTAGTGAAAAAGAGAGAATTTTAAAATCATCAAGAAAAAAGAAAACAGCTACAAAGAAGGCCCAAAAGGTCCATAAATCCATCAGCTGATTTTTCAGCAGGAACTTCGCAGGCCAGAAACGAGTGACTTGATAAATTGTTAAGTGTTGAAAGAAAAACAACAACAACAACAACAACAACAACAAAAACAACACAAAACAAAACCAACAACAACAACAACAAAAAACTGTAATCAAGAATAGTCTGGGAGTGCCTGGGTGGCTCAGTCAATTAAGCATCCAACTTTGGCTCAGGTCATGATCTCATGGTTTGTGAGTTCGAGCCCCACATGGGGCTCTCTGCTGTCAGTGCAAAGTCTGCTTCTGATCTTCTGTCTCTCTCTCTCTCTCTCTCTCTCTCTCTGCCCCTCCCCCACTCACACTGTCTCTCCCTCTCTCATAAATAAACATTAAAGAAAAAAAAAAGAATATTCTATCCAGCAAGGTTATCATTCAGAATAGGAGAGGTAGTTTCCCAAATAAACAAGTTAAAGGAATTCATCACTACTAAACCAGCCCTGCAAGAAATGTTAAAGGGGACACTGTAAGCAGGATTAAGAAAAGTAGGAAGCACAAAAGCAGAATTAAATATACGTACTAAAGTCAGTTAAGGTATTCACAAAATAAAAAGATGCAAAGTATAATGCCATGCACCTAAAACATGGGGGAAAAGGAGCAAAAATTTAGTGCTTTTAGAATGAATTCAAACTTAAGTGACCATCAACTTAACATATACTGCCCTATGCATAAGATACTACATACAAACTTCATGGTAAACAGAAATCAAACACTGGTAATATGTATACAAAAAGTAAAGAGAAAGGAATCTGAGTATATTACTAAAGAGAGCCAGCAAACAGTGAGAGAAGAGAGCAAGAGAAGAAAGGAACAGAGAACTATAAAAACAAGTATAAATTGAGTAACAAAATGGAAATGAATACATACCTATCAATAACTATTTTGATTATAAGTGGACTAAAAGCTCCAATAAAAAGACATAGGGTGACTGAATGGATAAAAAAGCACAACCCATCTTTGTGCTGCCTACAAGACTCTCATTTCGTACTTAAAGACACATGCAGATTCAAAGTGAAGGGATGGAAAAACATTTATCATATAAATGGAATTTAAAGATGGGGTATCAATATTTATATCAGACAGAATAGAGTTTGAAGCAGACTATAACAAGAGACAAAGAAGAACACTATATAATCATAATAGGAACAATTCAATCAGAATACATAAGAATTTTAAATATTTATGCATCCAATAATGTATCCCCCAAACATATAAAGTAACTAACAACAAACATGAATTTATAGGAATGCAATGATAGTAGGGTACTTTAATACCCAACTTACATCAATAGAGCATCCAAATAGAAAATCAATAAGGAAATAGTGACTTGGATTGACACACTGAATCAGATCGATCTAACAGATATATTCAGAACATTCCATTTTAAAACGATGGAGTACACATTCTTTTCAATGGAATATTCTCCAGAACAGATTACATGTTCGATCACGACACAAGACTCAACAATTAAGAAGAAAAGTAAAAACAAAAACAAAAAACTGAAATCATACCATGCATCTTTTCCAACCACAATTCTATGAAACTAGAAATCAACCACAAGAAAAAAATCTGGACAGAACACAAATACATAAAGGTTAAGCAGAATGCTATTTAACAATGAATAGGTCAAACAAGAAATGAAAGAGGAAATTAAAAGACTACATGGAGACAAATGAAAATGGAAACAGAATAGTCCAAAATCTTTGGAATATAGCAAAAGCGATTCTAAGAGGGAGATTTATAGCAATACAAGCCTGCCTCAAGAATCAAGAAAGATCTCAAACTACCCAATTTCACACGTAAAGGAGATGAAAAAAAAAGGAACAATCAAAACCCAACCCTAGCAAAAGGCAGGAAATAATAAATATTAGAGCAAAAATAAATGATATAGAAACTAAAAAAAAATACAATGAAGCAACGAAACCAGGAGCTGGTTTCTTTAACAAGATCATCAAAATTGATTTAAAAAGACTCAAATGAACAACAACAACAACAAAAAAAACTGATGCATATTGGAGGAGAAGTGTGTGGGGGGGCGATAGGTGAAATAGGTGACGGGGATTAAGACTGAATTTACATAATGACCACTGAGTAATATACTGAAGTGTTGAATCACTATATTGCACACCTGAACCTAATATAATACCGTATATTAATCAAAATATTTTTAAATCCTTTTAATGATTATTTATTTTTGAGACAATGCAAGAGACAGAGCGCAAGCAGCAGAGGGGCAGACAGAGGGAGACAAAGAATCTGAAGCAGGCTCCAGGCTCCAAGCTGTCAGCCCAAGAGCCAGAGCCCGACGCGGGGCTCGAACTCACCAACAGTGAGATCATGACATGAGCCCAAGTCGGACGCTTAACGACTGAGCCACTCAGGCGCCCCATATTAATTAAAATTTTTAAATTAAAATTAAAAAAAAAAGTTGTTTAAGTCCTACCTGCCCCCCCTCCCACCGCCAGGTATTCATGAATGTGACCTTATTTGGAAATACTGTCTTTGCAGTTAATCAACTTAAGATGAAGTCATTAGGGTGGGCCCCAGCACAAGATAATTGTTCTGATACAAAGGGGAAGTTTAGATACAGAGGCACACACGCAGGGAAAACACCATGTAACGATGAAGACAGAGATGAATCTGACGCATCCATGATTGCTAGAAACCTATACGAAGCTAGGAGGGAAGCACGCCCCAATTCTCTCCCACAGCCCTCAGAATAAACCAACCCTGCTAACACCTTAATCTCATTCTTGTAGCTTCCAGCACTGCCAGGCAATAAATTTCTGTTGTTCAAGTCATCCAGTGTGGTACTTTATTAGAGTAGCCTTAGGAAACCGATATAGGGGTCTATACTCACCAAGTGAAATGGGTTAAACAAGGCAGATATATATATAGAGATACATATATATATATATATATATATATATATATATATATATATGTTTAAATATATGTTTAATATATATATGTTATATATATATATATGTTTAAATATATGTTTAATATATATATGTTATATATATATATATATATATATATATATATATATATATATATGTTTAAATTTAGTGGAGAAGCCTAGGTTTGACACTGTTTGAATAAAACTTACATACAATAGGATTCTGGGAAGATGGCGGCATAGGAGGACGCTGGGCTCACCACACGTCCTGCTGATCACTTAGATTCCACCTACACCTGCCTAAATAACCCAGAAAACCCCCAGAGGATTAGCAGAACAGAGTCACTGGACCCAAGTGCAGACGAGAGGCCCACGGAAGAGGGTAGGAAGGGCGGCGAGGCGGTGCGCGCTCCACGGACTGGCGGGAGGGAGCCGGGGCGGAGGGGCGGCTCGCCGGCCAAGCAGAGCCCCCGAGTCCGGCTTGCAAAAGCGGAGGGGCCTGACGGACTGTGTTCCGACAGCAAGCGCGACTTAGCGTCTGGGAGGTCATAAGTTAACAGCTCTGCTCGGGAAGCGGGAAGGCTGGAGGACAAAGGGAGGGTGAGCTGCGGAGCCCCCGGACGACAGAGCTCAGTTTGGCGGGGAACAAAGGCGCTAGCCAGCGCCATCTCCCCCGCCCATCCCCCAGCCAAAATCCCAAAGGGAACCGGCTCCGGCCAGGGAAATTGCTCGCTCCGCGCGAACACCCAACTCTGTGCTTCTGCGGAGCCAAACCTCCGGCAGCGATCTGACTCCCTCCGGCTGCACAGGGCCCCTCCTGAAGTGGATCACCTAAGGAGAAGCGAGCTAAGCCTGCCCCCCCTGCCGCCGTGCACCTTGCCTTCCCACCCCAACTAATACGCCAGATCCCCAGCATCACAAGCCTGGCAGTGTGCAAGTAGCCCAGACGGGCCACGCCACCCCACAGTGAATCCCGCCCCTAGGAGAGGGGAAGAGAAGGCACACACCAGTCTGACTGTGGCCCCAGCGGTGGGCTGGGGGCAGACAGCAGGTCGGACTGCGGCCCCGCCCACCAACTCCAGTTATACACCACAGCACAGGGGAAGTGCCCTGCAGGCCCTCACCACACCAGGGACTATCCAAAATGACCAAGCGGAAGAATTCCCCTCAGAAGAATCTCCAGGAAATAACAACAGCTAATGAGCTGATCAAAAAGGATTTAAATAATATAACAGAAAGTGAATTTAGAATAATAGTCATAAAATTAATCGCTGGGCTGGAAAACAGCATACAGAACAGCAGAGAATCTCTTGCTACAGACATCAGGGGACTAAGGAACAGTCACGAGGAGCTGAAAAACGCTTTAAAGGAAATGGAAAACAAAATGCAAACCACCACGGCTCGGATGGAAGAGGCAGAGGAGAGAATAGGTGAACTAGAAGATAAAGTTATGGAAAAAGAGGAAGCTGAGAAAAAGAGAGATAAAAAAATCCAGGAGTATGAGGGGAAAATTAGAGAACTAAGTGATACACTAAAAAGAAATAATATACGCATAATTGGTATCCCAGAGGAGGAAGAGAGAGGGAAAGGTGCTGAAGGGGTACTTGAAGAAATAATAGCTGAGAACTTCCCTGAACTGGGGAAGGAAAAAGGCATTGAAATCCAAGAGGCACAGAGAACTCCCTTCAGACGTAACTTGAATCGATCTTCTGCACGACATATCATAGTGAAACTGGCAAAATACAAGGATAAAGAGAAAATTCTGAAAGCAGCAAGGGGTAAACGTGCCCTCACATATAAAGGGAGACCTATAAGACTCGTGACTGATCTCTCTTTTGAAACTTGGCAGGCCAGAAAGAATTGGCACGAGATTTTCAGGGTGCTAGACAGCAAAAATATGCAGCCAAGAATCCTTTATCCAGCAAGTCTGTCATTTAGAATAGAAGGAGAGATAAAGGTCTTCCCAAACAAACAAAAACTGAAGGAATTTGTTACCACTAAACCAGCCCTACAAGAGATCCTAAGGGGGACCCTGTGAGACAAAGTACCAGAGACATCACTACAAGCATAAATCATACAGACATCACAATGACTCTAAACCCGTATCTTTCTATAATAACACTGAATGTAAATGGATTCAATGCGCCAACCAAAAGACATAGGGTATCAGAATGGATAAAAAAACAAGACCCATCTATTTGCTGTCTACAAGAGACTCATTTTAGACCTGAGGACACCTTTAGATTCAGAGTGAGGGGATGGAGAACTATTTATCATGCTACTGGAAGCCAGAAGAAAGCTGGAGTAGCCATACTTATATCAGACAAACTAGACTTTAAATTAAAGGCTGTAACAAGAGATGAAGAAGGACATTATATAATAGTTACAGGATCTATCCATCAGGAAGAGCTAACAATTATAAATGTCTACGCGCCGAATACCGGAGCCCCCAAATATATAAAACAATTACTCATAAACAGAAGCAACCTTATTGATAAGAATGTGGTAATTGCTGGGGACTTTAACACCCCACTTACAGAAATGGATAGATCATCTAGACACACGGTCAATAAAGAAACAAGGGCCCTGAATGAGACACTGGATCAGATGGACTTGACAGATATATTTAGAACGCTGCATCCCAAAGCAACAGAATATACTTTCTTCTCGAGTGCACATGGAACATTCTCCAAGATAGATCATATACTGGGTCACAAAACAGCCCTTCATAAGTTTACAAGAATTGAAATTATACCATGCATACTTTCAGACCACAATGCTATGAAGCTTGAAATCAACCACAGAAAAAAGTCTGGAAAACCTCCAAAAGCATGGAGGTTAAAGAACACCCTACTAACGAATGAGTGGGTCAACCAGGCAATTAGAGAAGAAATCAAAAAATATATGGAAACAAACGAAAATGAAAATACAACAATCCAAACGCTTTGGGACGCAGCGAAGGCAGTCCTGAGAGGAAAATACATTGCAATCCAGGCCTATCTCAAGAAACAAGAAAAATCCCAAATACAAAATCTAACAGCACACCTAAAGGAAATAGAAGCAGAACAGCAAAGGCAGCCTAAACCCAGCAGAAGAAGAGAAATAATAAAGATCAGAGCAGAAATAAACAATATAGAATCTAAAAAAACTGTAGAGCAGATCAACGAAACCAAGAGTTGGTTTTTTGAAAAAATAAACAAAATTGACAAACCTCTAGCCAGGCTTCTCAAAAAGAAAAGGGAGATGACCCAAATAGATAAAATCATGAATGAAAATGGAATTATTACAACCAATCCCTCAGAGATACAAACAATTATCAGGGAATACTATGAAAAATTATATGCCAACAAATTGGACAACCTGGAAGAAATGGACAAATTCCTGAGCACCCACACTCTTCCAAAACTCAATCAGGAGGAAATAGAAAGCTTGAACAGACCCATAACCAGCGAAGAAATTGAATCGGTTATCAAAAATCTCCCAACAAATAAGAGTCCAGGACCAGATGGCTTCCCAGGGGAGTTCTACCAGACGTTTAAAGCAGAGATAATACCTATCCTTCTCAAGCTATTCCAAGAAATAGAAAGGGAAGGAAAACTTCCAGACTCATTCTATGAAGCCAGTATTACTTTGATTCCTAAACCAGACAGAGACCCAGTAAAAAAAGAGAACTACAGGCCAATATCCCTGATGAATATGGATGCCAAAATTCTCAATAAGATACTAGCAAATCGAATTCAACAGCATATAAAAAGAATTATTCACCATGATCAAGTGGGATTCATTCCTGGGATGCAGGGCTGGTTCAACATTCGCAAATCAATCAACGTGATACATCACATTAACAAAAAAAAAGAGAAGAACCATATGATCCTGTCAATCGATGCAGAAAAGGCCTTTGACAAAATCCAGCACCCTTTCTTAATAAAAACCCTTGAGAAAGTCGGGATAGAAGGAACATACTTAAAGATCATAAAAGCCATTTATGAAAAGCCCACAGCTAACATCATCCTCAACGGGGAAAAACTGAGAGCTTTTTCCCTGAGATCAGGAACACGACAGGGATGCCCACTCTCACCGTTGTTGTTTAACATAGTGCTGGAAGTTCTAGCATCAGCAATCAGACAACAAAAGGAAATCAAAGGCATCAAAATTGGCAAAGATGAAGTCAAGCTTTCGCTTTTTGCAGATGACATGATATTATACATGGAAAATCCGATAGACTCCACCAAAAGTCTGCTAGAACTGATACAGGAATTCAGCAAAGTTGCAGGATACAAAATCAATGTACAGAAATCAGTTGCATTCTTATACACTAACAATGAAGCAACAGAAAGACAAATAAAGAAACTGATCCCATTCACAATTGCACCAAGAAGCATAAAATACCTAGGAATAAATCTAACCAAAGATGTAAAGGATCTGTATGCTGAAAACTACAGAAAGCTTATGAAGGTAATTGAAGAAGATTTAAAGAAATGGAAAGACATTCCCTGCTCATGGATTGGAAAAATAAATATTGTCAAAATGTCAATACTACCCAAAGCTATCTACACATTCAATGCAATCCCAATCAAAATTGCACCAGCATTCTTCTCGAAACTAGAACAAGCAATCCTAAAATTCATATGGAACCACAAAAGGCCCCGAATAGCCAAAGGAATTTTGAAGAAGAAGACCAAAACAGGAGGCATCACAATCCCAGACTTTAGCCTCTACTACAAAGCTGTCATCATCAAGACAGCATGGTATTGGCACAAAAACAGACACACAGACCAATGGAATAGAATAGAAACCCCAGAACTAGACCCACAAACGTATGGCCAACTCATCTTTGACAAAGCAGGAAAGAACATCCAATGGAAAAAAGACAGCCTCTTTAACAAATGGTGCTGGCAGAACTGGACAGCAACATGCAGAAGGTTGAAACTAGACCACTTTCTCACACCATTTACAAAAATAAACTCAAAATGGATAAAGGACCTAAATGTGAGACAGGAAACCATCAGAACCTTAGAGGAGAAAGCAGGAAAAGACCTCTCTGACCTCAGCCGTAGCAATCTCTTACTCGACACATCCCCAAAGGCAAGGGAATTAAAAGCAAAAGTGAATTACTGGGACCTTATGAAGATAAAAAGCTTCTGCACAGCCAAGGAAACAACCAACAAAACTAAAAGGCAACCAACGGAATGGGAAAAGATATTTGCAAATGACATATCGGACAAAGGGCTAGTATCTAAAATCTATAAAGAGCTCACCAAACTCCACACACGAAAAACAAATAACCCAGTGAAGAAATGGGCAGAAAACATGAATAGACACTTCTCTAAAGAAGACATCCAGATGGCCAACAGGCACATGAAAAGATGTTCAGCGTCGCTCCTTATCAGGGAAATACAAATCAAAACCACACTCAGGTATCACCTCACGCCAGTCAGAGTGGCCAAAATGAACAAATCAGGAGACTATAGATGCTGGAGAGGATGTGGAGAAACGGGAACCCTCTTGCACTGTTGGTGGGAATGCAAATTGGTGCAGCCGCTCTGGAAAGCAGTGTGGAGGTTCCTCAGAAAATTAAAAATAGACCTACCCTATGACCCAGCAATAGCACTGCTAGGAATCTACCCAAGGGATACAGGAGTACTGATGCATAGGGGCACTTGTACCCCAATGTTCATAGCAGCACTCTCAACAATAGCCAAATTATGGAAAGAGCCTAAATGTCCATCAACTGATGAATGGATAAAGAAATTGTGGTTTATATACACAATGGAATACTACGTGGCAATGAGAAAAAATGAAATATGGCCTTTTGTAGCAACGTGGATGGAACTGGAGAGTGTGATGCTAAGTGAAATAAGCCATACAGAGAAAGAGAAAGACAGATACCATATGGTTTCACTCTTATGTGGATCCTGAGAAACTTAACAGGAACCCATGGGGGAGGAGAAGGAAAAAAAAAAAAAAAAAAAAGGACGTTAGAGTGGGAGAGAGCCAAAGCATAAGAGACTGTTAAAAACTGAGAACAAACTGAGGGTTGATGGGGGGTGGGAGGGAGGGGCGGGTGGGTGATGGGTAATGAGGAGGGCACCTTTTGGGATGAGCACTGGGTGTTGTATGGAAACCAATTTGTCAATAAACTTCATATAAAAAAAAAACAAAACTTACATACAATAAAGTTGAACAGAATGCTTTCTCATGAAAACGAGACACACAAATCTATGATTATTTTTATTAGATTCTGATTTTTAATTATAAGATGACCTATATCTGTACATATTTTTCAATGTATAATTAATCTCACCCTTTTCAAATTAAGCCTATTGGATGCTAGCTTAAGTTAGGTCTACCTCTTGTTTCTGTTAGCATCATTCTCCCCATAAAATCAACCTGGAAATTGCTTTGAAAATATATTAATATATATAAGTGTAAGGAACTAGCATTTGTTGAACATCCTCTAAATGCCAGGTATTATGCTGTGCACACTACATGCACATTCTTGTTTTAATTTTATAAAATCCTTTAGTAGCAAAAGACCAGAGTTTTTTGCAGCTGTGCAATTTACAGTCTAGTAAATGAGATAAAATATTAATAATAGTAAATGAGGCAAAATATTAATAAGTGTGATGTCAAGCATATGGTAGGTTTTCACTAAATGTTAGTTTCCTGACCTTTATTGGTGGCTTATTCATTATAAGAACTATTATGATCAAGAATGTATCACTAAAACCATAACCACAATAGGCCTATGTTTTATTTTATGGTACTATATTCAAAGGAGTGTGTGTGTATGGATGCGTACCTGTCAGGCTTCTTAGTTGCAACAATAATTGCATTTGGGATGACAGAAGCAGAAAAGGAATTTTTTATAAAGGTGCTGTGTAGCTAGATGAATTAGCAGGAGAGCTATTGAATCATCAGTAGCATATATAGAATCAGGCTCAACTTCCAAAACCGTGTGCAGAACTCATCTATTAAAAAAACTACTGCCACACTTGATTACCAATCACCACGTTAATGCCTGGGTTTCTTTGCTGCCATTACTGCATGTGAAACTGGATTCTGTTTTT
This sequence comes from Lynx rufus, assembly GCF_022079265.1. Lineage (NCBI taxonomy): Eukaryota > Metazoa > Chordata > Mammalia > Carnivora > Felidae > Lynx > Lynx rufus. The sequence continues at coordinate 31,021,018 of NW_025814823.1, read as the reverse complement.
TACTGCTACTACTACTTTCCACTTGGAAGAGAGATCCATGGCTTTCTTTTCTGGTGTCATTAGCTTCTGGGTCAAAATCACCACAAATGTCACTGACTGGCAGAAGCTAGATCACATGCCTAAGTTTCTTCGACCCAAAAAAGTCTGAGAAAGCAGGAATCTGGCATACTGAGCGTCTAATCATAGGGAATGATCTCTTACTGCATGGTCATAAAGGGTGACCAGTCCATCACACCGTCGCAGAGACTGTGTCTTATGTGTCTGTACATCCCGAACACTTAACTACATGCATAAGGTACATCAAACGCTTAATTTAATAGAATTAAATAAAGAGCATGAAGAAGAATAACACCAATTCTGTCAAGTTCACTTTTATTATTTACTAAAACTTGAGCCAAGGCTCCCAATTTAGAAGCCATGCTGAATTTCATAGTTGGACCTACAAATATATGGGATCAACAGGTTGGTTCTGTTTGATATTGGGCAAGTACTTAAATTGAGATGTATATTTAAAAATGCAAGTGTTTTGTTCATTTAATGAATGACGGTGGCAAATTTATTAGAAATATGTTATTCTCTGGCCCCTGAAGCAATAATTTCTCATTTGAATTCAGTTGTCAGGGAGACTAAGGCTAAAGCAAAATCAGTGTAACATCATTCACTTGGGATAGAAAGTAATTAATAAGTAGATCTGGGAAAATGTTTTGGTCAAATACTCTGAAGAACTAACCAATTAACAGCATCTCACTCATGGTCTCTTAGCATCATTCATTCATTATTCAGCATACATTTATTGAAGAATTTGTGAAACATTCCAGGCATGCTGTTGGAGCTGAGGATATATCCTGTATATGAAAGTAAAACCGTGTCACATTTCCCCCTTTAAGGGTGAAACAGTCGAGAAATTCTACTTCCAAATAAATGCTACTGAAACTCTAAAATGTTGGGCCAATCAGGAAGTTATTTTTGCCTAAATTATCATACATGTTTCCATGTCACTCCAGATGTAATTGTCAAATGCAGTTTGTGTCTCTTCGCTCTTTGCCATATCCTTTCTTTGGCCTTTCCTTCCATATGCTTGTCTCTCTCCTGCCTGTGTTTTCTATTTCTGTCTCCCTTAAAAAAAAAAAAAAGAAAGAAAAAGAAAAAAGATACCACTTTGCCTGCTGTGCACTAAACTGAATAAGGAAATGATATCCATCAACTTTATCTCTCGGCACCATTCTTCCTGGTAATATATAGCATGCTACTAATTTTCAAGTGAATAAAATGCCCTTGCCACCTGACTGTGGATATATGGATATAATCTTTCCTTTCGTATGTGTTTTTTCACTGTTTTGTGGAACTTTCAAGGAAAGGAAATCTAATCCATCCTTCGTCTTCTTGTTCCTGAAGGACAGGTTAGAGTGTTTGTCCACTGGTCCACAGGCGCGTTGGCTGAAGCTTGCCCTCAAAGGCATTAACTCCTATTTTAGGCGGTACTTTTGTACGGGCCAGGAGGATTGGAGTCAAATAATATGCAAGGAAGAAATGAGCAGATTCACTGTTCATCTGAACAAAGGTGTATCTGAGCTCACAGAGAGCTGACCTATCACAGAATCATCTGAAATCATCAGTAGAACGAGGGAAAGTCAAGTTCAAATGCCATTGCCTATTTTGACACATCAGCCAATTCTAGCATTTCCCTGACAATAGTCATTCGGCCAATAGCTGATTTTGTAAGCCTTTCTCCTTGCTGGCTAACTAACAATTGAAGGTGCAGTTGTATCACAAGCTTGGACAGACCAAGGAGTTTGGGAATAGTCAACATCTTGTGTGACAGTTTCCACATCCAGAAAAGGATAAATCCAATCAAACAAAAGCTGCACTGGAGGTATCAGTTAGGGATTTACACATATTTTTTTTTACCTATTTTCTTAAGTATTTTTGGTTTTGCCTACATTCCAAAGGCCAGATACTATGACATTGCCAACTGTGCAGCAAGTGGTAAAAAAAAAAAAAAAAAAAAAAGAGTGTGGTGGAATTTAGAATCCTGGGTGTTTGAACTTACCACCATTTTTGATTCATACCATATTTACCTGTATAACACTTTTAGGTACAAATTCTAGAGGGTAAATACTCAGGTGTCTTTAAGGAGCTAGAGGGGTCACGTATATGAGTAAGGTAGGCCATGCAGACCCTATGCCAACCTAGATAATATGTGCTCAACTATCACGGGCAGAAGTTTCTCTGATCCAACCAAATACCACCATGTAGGATTAAGGAGGGCCCAGTGACAGTGAGTCAGTGGCTTTCTCATGATAAATCAGAAATCAGGATATTTGTGTAAAATCTCCCAATTTTTAAAAAATGTTTAATCTTTATTTTTGAGAGAGAGAGAGAGAGAGAGAGAGAGAGAGAGAGAGAGAGGCAGAACTCCAGTGGGGGTGGCACACAGAGAGAGGGAGACACAGAATCTGAAGCAGGCTCCAGGCTCTGAGCTGTCTGCACAGAGACTGATGTGGGGCTTGAACTCACGAACTGTGAGTTCGTGACCTGAGCCGAAGTCGGACTCTCAAACGACTGAGACACCCAGGCGCCCCAAATCTTCCAATTTTTAAATGTTTATTAATTTATTTTGAGAGAGAGAGGGAGAGAGAGAGACAAAAGGTATGCACAATCAGGGAGAGGGCCAGAGAGAGGAAGAGAGAGAATCCCAAGCAGGGTCCCCGCTCCATCTCATGAACCATGAGATTAAGACCTGAGCTGCAATCAAGAGTCAGACGTTTAACCGACCGAGTCACCCAGGAGCCCATAAGTCCGCCAATTTTTTAATTTAAAAATGTTTCAAAATATTGTGATAATTTTAACTTGTAAAATGTTGGCAAATAATTTAAAGTATTTTAAATGTGCAGAACAAAACACATGCATAGACAAGATTGTTAACTGCTCATTGAATATATTGACTCCTTTTCGTTCAAATGAGAGGTGACTGAAATTACAATTTTTGCTTTTTATCTATAGAGGAAGGAAGCAAAATATAAAAAGTTCAACCTAATCCCTTAAATCGATGAGGGGATATGCCTTCAGTTTGTACCTCTGAATGTTCTAAAATATCTGGTCTGTCCTAGGACAACCAACAGTGGGATCTCTGTTATTTTACTTCTTAAGGTCCCTGAAACTTTCAAAGACCCAATTTTTGCAATTGTGTGAGTTGTTAAGTTAAACAAACAAACAAACAAAAAAAACCGGTAGTCATTAAATTGAGAACATATGCCAAGACTAAGTCAACATAAACATTTACAGAATTACTTGATCTATACTCAATTCAAGAATATTCACAATCAAGATAGAACTTTTGTTTTCTTCTCTCTCACATAAATACATAAAACTTACATATACCCCATATTTCTTCTCAACTTATAACATAGGCAAATTTCTATATTAAACATTCAAGGGCATTTCACTATATTCTGACCGACCACATAACACTGTCATCTTCTTGTCTGTCCATGTAAATGTCTGTTTATTTAAACATGTCCAGAATTCCTAAATTCTCCTAGAATTTAGATACTAAAGCCTTTTTTCCCCCCTCATGTCACACATCATGTCTGGATGTTTCTTTCTAATAATATTTTAAACAGTAACAATATAATTTACATTTTCTTGTAGAAAACCATACCCTCTAAATGTGTGGGTTTTTTTCCCTGAATGGATTTAACATTTACCAGGATAGAATAAACAGAGGAAAGGGGATACAATGGTGAGCATGACTGACAATTAGAACTGACCCTGACCAGCAATGGCCAGCAGTGGATAGGGTGATAATGTGCTTAACCTCCGATCTCTGGTTTGACTTTGAATAAAATTATATAGAAATGTGTGCTATATCATTATTATAATCAGAAAATATATAGAACATTAACCAGACAATAGCATTTCCAGTAGACTTTCCTCTGCTTAGTAACTTAAATGGGGAAATTCTGATTGAATTCCAAAAATCAGTATAGCTCTGTCTGACTAAATCATGAAAACGTATGCAACAAAGCAAAATTTCACGCCTTCCGTCTTTGCTTTTATTAAAATATACAACCTACTATGTAAATTCTTACGCTCAATCTCCTTTTTTGGAAACAAGTCTTAACACAATTTCATATACATATACGTATTAAAGTTTCCCGACATAATCTTTACTAAATACCTACTGAAACTATTACTCATATCTCACAGCTTGTTACTTTCAGAATACCCAAATAGCTACATATATATAGTTTGATGGCTATTGCTAAGCAATTAAACCCTCAAGGGGGAAGTAGTGGCTTCCAATGTACTTAGCTTTAAGCTTTTATCTACAGAAGAAAAACACTGACTTAAGATTCGTATTATCCTTAAATTTTACCTCCTAAAAATGGAAAACCTCAACTAACCTCTGTAGCATTTTTTTCTTTTTTCCCTTCTTGCCTCCCTCCTTTTCTTCCCCCCTACCCTTTGTTCCTTCCTTCTCTCCTTCCTTCTCCTTCTCCTTTTTTTTTAGCTTTATTGAGGTATAATTGAAAAATAAATTGATAAAATATTTAAAGTATACAATGTGATGTTTTCATAAATGTATACATCATGAAAGGATTCCCCTCACTGAGTTAGTTAGCACATCCATCACCTTACATATTTATCTTTTGTTGTTGAGAACATTTAAGCACCTTTCTCTTAGCAAAGTTCAATTATACAGTATGGTGTTATCAACTATAGACACCATGTTATACATTAGATCCTCAGACCTTATTCATCGTATAAGTGAAAGTTTGGATCTTTTTACAAATTCTTCTTATTTCTCCCATCCCTCAGCCCTTGGTGACCATTTTTTTACTTTCTGAGAAATTTGACTATTTTTTTTTTTTGAAGGTATCGTATGTAACTGATACCATGTCGTATTTGTCTTTCTCTATCTGGCTTATTTCAGTTTGCATAATGCCCTCCAGGTCCTTTCGTGTTGTTGTGGCAAACAGCAGGATTTCCTTCTTTTTTTTAAGAATGTATAATATTCCATTACATATAACATTTTCTTTATTGTTTTTCTGTATCACATTTTCTTCATCCATTTCATCTGTCAAGATATAGAAATAGCCTCAGTGTCTGCCCTGGATGAACACATATTTTCTGTACATTTTGAATAATTACTGCTAGCCTGATTGTTCCCAAACTTGTCTACATATTGGAATAACCTGGGGAGGTTCAAAAAATACTAACGATTTTGGTGCATCACTAGAGAGACTTGAGGTATGTCCTAAGATTTGGAACATTTTAAAATATTCCCAGAGGATTCTAATGTGCACACAAATTTGGTAATCACTATGTTAATTCAGTGTCATGGCTCCTTCATAGCAACTTCCTAAGCATTGGCAATCTTGCTAAATGCCTGTATCGCAGAGAAAATGCTAAGAGCACAAAGATATTTTTAAGAGTCCAGCTCTTCTAAAGGATCATTGCTGAGAGTGGTTCAAAGAAGTAAATATAAAAAGAAGATGCACAACGAGAAGTGAGCGGGGTATAAGAGGCATGGTTCTGAGACGATGGTCCCAAAGAAATCTTGTGTGCTCCAATGTATTCAGAGCCATCGGATGCCATACACATCTTCCTCCTGGATGAAGCCTCAGGCTTATCCACATTATTGTAAGAACACAACACTAATTCCAATGGACCAATTGAGCACAGTATTTTGAGAAAATGTAGATAATAGTCCTATAAAGATATACAGTATTTATGAGAGCATTTCATTTAATGGTATTTAATTTAGATGGCTGTACACAAGGAGGATAATAATTACATTGGTGCTTAATGTACTGGGAACCACATTACAGAATCCTATATAAGAAACAAAGTGATGAAAGAAACAGCTTTATATGCAGTGTAAGGTAAATGAATATTTTATTGTGCACCCTGGGTGTCTGATAAAAATGGGATTTTTTTGGTTATCATTAGTTCAATACCGAAGATAATGTTATAACGATTTATGGGTGTCATGTCACAATTATCTCTTTCTTCTACCCAGCTTGAAACTCAGTAAGTTAGAACACAGCTGTTAACAAAGGAGTTGCTTGATATTTATGCATTATCCACTGCTATGTCATTGCCACTCAAACCAGATAAGTTATGAGGGGTATTTTAACCACTTATACTTCAACTAGTAATAGGGATGCTTATAACTCAGCACAAAAATGTGTTATATTGAATGGAACAGCGTCTTTCCAAGTAGCTAGTGTTAGATCTAAACTTTAAACTTTAGTAAGCATATGTACATTTATTTACACATTTTAAATTGGGGGAAAAATTGAAAAGAACAGTGTAACTCTCTTGCTATGTTTGACAATGACTTTCTTACTAAACTTACTTAAAATTTACGTGCCTTTTTCAGGGGTCTATTTCTGATCTATCATTAATTTGTAAATAGAGATTTTAGTTCATCAATTATAAGCACACAATACTGAAAGAATTTATATAATTATACACCATACACAAATTGCTAAAATATTTTAAATCATGGTGGAAATGCGTGAGCTGATATACCCACACTAAAAATTAGTCATATGGGTGAAAACCTAAAAGAAACCAGAAGGATCATCTAATTCACTTCATTTTCAGATTAATCTATTAAACATTAACTCAACAAGTATTTATTGAGAATCTATTGTTAATGTAGATGCGGAAACTGAGACCCAGAGAGCTGAGGTGATTCATCCGAGGGCCACACTGGAACAAAAGACTAGGATACTTGGGCTCTAATTCAAAGATCAGTAAACTAATCTACTACCATCACTTACACTGGCTATCAGAAGTTCCTATCAACTTCTCCAACTCATCTTTTCAACATTTTATTATTAAAAATTAAAATATACTGCAAAACTGAAAGAATTTTAAGGTATATATTTAAAAAATTTTTTTTATTATTATTACTTATTTTTGAGGGAGAGAGCACAAGTGGGGAGGGGCAGAGAGAGAAGGGGACAGAGGAGCTGAAGCGGGCTCTGTGCTGACAGCAGTGAGCCCATGTGCGCTCAGACTCACAAACCAGGATTATGACCTGAGCTGAAGTCAGACACTCAACCAACTGAGCCACCCAGGAACCCCTTATAGTATATTTTAAAGTAAATACTCATAAACCCACAACCTGAATTTTTCACTAATTTTCACTCAGTTGCTTTATTGTCTATCCACCCATCTATCTATCCCTCTATCAATCCATTATTCAATCTAATTGTTAAATACGCTTCAAACTAAATTAAAGACATCCATATGTTTCTTCCCCAAGAAGAAACATGAGCATACGCATCATGAACACACATTGACGATCTAGCTTTCCGGTCTATAGTGTCTACCTCACCTGAGAATTTACGGGTGGATACTGATAATTTTACCCCATCGGCAAATTTTCAAGCATGTATAGAACACTAAAAATAATTGTCCATATAACAGATCTTTGCTTTCCACAGTGAAATATATTTTAAAAATAAAACCACTAAAAACCAAAACACTGGGGTTCCAAAATAACTACAGTTCAGAAAAGAAATCTAAACTACCATAAAGTGGTGTCTCCCTAGCTTCTGTCTCTTTAAGATTTTTTTTTTTCAAATAATAGGAAAAGTTTGAAGAAAACTGCCATTTTAAAGTTGCAGGCAGTTATTCTTCAAATTGTGACTTAAATTCACTTTTGTGAAAGCAATTTGAGGGAGCTCTCCAGTTACACAGATGTAAAGAAAGGAAAGTATCCATTGTTCTTGGATAAAACGCTGTTAAGTGACCATTTTCTTTTCAACTCCAATGTTAAGTGTTGTGGCTTGATAACGTAAATTGCTTTGAGAGGCCAACTGACCACAGCAGTAAATGGCTTCTTGTGGAGGTCCCTGGGAAAATAATTTAATACCTGTTCATTAGAACCTGAGCCATGGGAACCTAGAAAAACTTCTTTAATACACAGAGACATAGTTCTTCAAACCAGCAGATGGGAGCTCAAGTTTGTTTGACACTTTAAAAGAAAGGTAGGGGGAGCCTGGGTGTCTTAGTCTATTAAGCATCAGACTCTTGGTTTTGGCTCAGGTCATGCTCTTTCGTGAGTTCGAGCCCTGTGCTGGGGCAAAGTGGAACCTGCTTGGGATTCTCTCTCTCTCTCTCTCTCTCTCCTCCTCCTCCTCCTCCTCCTCCTCCTCCTCCTCCACTCGCACTGCCTCTGTCTCTCTCAAAATAAATAAATAAACTTGAAGAAAAGAAAAGAAAGGTGGAATGATTGTTTACACATAGGCACGTGAGGCCTGGTTTTCTTGTTCAAGCTATAGTTCATCATATAGTGTACAGATACTAGACACTTTGTTATTTTAAGACAAAACTTTTATCTCTCTTGCACATAGGTGGGATTCCAGTGCTTAAAACCATACTGAACACACTAGCATAGTGTGAGTGCTTAATTTACTAAATTAATAAACAGATGAACAAATTTATAAAAAATGCAATAGAAAAAGACTACATGCCAAGACTAATGGGGTATAGCCAAAACTACGATTAGTGGAAAAATGCATAATATTAAAAGCTACCATTTTTTTTTAGAATTGAAATTCAATGAACTAAAGCATTCTATTTAAGTATTAGAACATCACAGAGTCTTAAATGAAACATGAGATACAAACATATGTGTAGAATGAGATCTTAATGATATAAAAATTCATTTTTATTCATGAAAATGAATGTAAGAAAAGAATATATACACATATGCACATACATACATAATAGTAATGCGAGAAAATATAGCTAAATATAAGAGATTTACCTTATTGTGGGGATCTTGTTTTTATTTCATGTTTTATCATTTTCTCATAAAGGTTTATACAAACTTACATGGTTAAATGATTTTTGAAATTTGACACATGTACATGTATTATAGAACCTTAGAGATAAGTTAGACCTACCCCATCATTAAAAAAAAAAAAAAAGGTTCTAAAACCATAAAGTATCTTGTTCAAAGTTACATATTCTTTGGAGACAGAATTGAGATAATTAGTTATAGCAAATATTTTTTTAAGTTTTTTATTTATTTTGAGAGAGAGACACAGCACCAGCAGGGGAGGGGCAGAGAGAGAGGGAGCGTGTATTCCAAGCAGGCTCTCCACTGTCAGCATGGAGCCCAACATAGGGTTTGAACTCACAAACTGTGAGATCATGACCTGAGCTGAAAACCAAGAATCAGAGACACTTAAACAAATGAGCCACCCAGGTGCCTCTCTTTCAGCAAATGATTTATAAGAGTCTTTTATGTGCTAGGCCTCATGGTGAGTGGTGGGAATGCAAATTGTTCCTATCTTTCCAGCATGTGAGATTCTAGTGAACAGTTTAAATAGCAACTAGATTAACATGTGTATATGCTCTAATACAGGAGGACAGAAGGTGCCATAGAAGACTAGCAAAGGGCCCTGAGCCCAGGTTAAGTGACTGGGAGATAAATAAACAAATAAAGGATTAGAGTCACTTAAGCTGATAGCAAGAATATGAGATGGTTTGGTCTATCCTCTGCTTACTATCAGTAGCTCTTTCCAAAAAATGGAGGCTATGAACAAAAATCTCTAGCCAAGAGCCTCTTTTACATTATTAAATCATGTCTTACACAGTAGCAATTAGCTGCTATTCCACAACAATTTTACATAACACTATCCCCAAACCTGTTAACTTACAAACATAAGCATTTATGGCTTACACGTATCTACGTGTAAACCAGGGTTTGGCTAATCTGCGTTTGGATGGACAGGCCTAGGTTCAGGCTGCGGGGTCAGTCCCAGCCTGCATCATGGTTTCATTGCTCTTCAAAGATCGGCTTTACCGGAGGCATGATCTTTTCATGAAGAAAGGGAGCAGCACCAGAGACCAAGCCCAACATCATGCCATAAGCTGTTCCTTCTTATACGTGATGGTCAGGAAAGTGTACGTGCAAGAAGGGGCAGAGGAGAGACTCAAGGAAACAAACGTTTATTATATCACAGGTCCTAGAAACAGGATGCACAGCTTGCCATGAAGGGCCACAGTCGAGAGCCTGAGGGTGGTCTGGAGGCAGAGAGTGGGAACAAGGGAAAAACTGAGACTAGGGCAGGGTAGACAGTTTAGATGGGCCAGTGTGAGTATTTTGGCCAGCTCTAAATTTACAGGAGGGGTGTCTAGCTGCCTGGTACATAGCCCTGGGGTGATTAAGGCAGAGGAATACTGCCTTGTAGGAAGTATGGGCCAGATAAAAGATATAGCCTGCAGGTTGATTAGTTTACACATCAAAGCCATGCTTCAGGCTGAGCTCTTTGCGATCTCTGAGAATTGGCAAGCCCAGAGAGATACAGTCTCACCCCAGCCAGAAAGCTTTTTAAGATGCTTAAACATCATTATAATATACAGAACATAAAAAACAAAAACAAAAACAAAAACAAAAATACACAAACACATGTAGGCCTCTGTGGCCATACAGTTACTATCATCCCATTGGCCAAAGCAAGTCACTTGTCTATGTCCATACACGATGAGGTCATGGTAAAGGTAGGGCTCTATACCATTTCAAGAGGATATGAATGAACAATCTACTGAACAACGCAACCCCACATCTTCAAGCAATTTCCTAAAATATAACTAAAACAAAGAGGTATGACTACATCATAAAAAATCTTTTTACATTGTAAAATGTTGTAAACTTTCTCATCATCAATTAAGAGGGTTTCAATATGGTTGGTTATTCACATTATCCATGCAGTTTTGTATATGGAGCAACATCTCTTTTTATCATCTTTTCAGTCTCTTTGCTTCTCCATGACATACATCAATGCTATCAGAAAATCTATGCAAGAATAAGGGGTAAATAGGACAGCCTCTGTGGAAACACCTTCAGGACAGGTATATAACGACACAGAACTGTTCACACCAAGAAGACACTGTTCTAGATACACCTCTTCCTGGCAGCAGTCTCCAAGGAGCAAATACCCTCTATGACATCTGGTACACTTTTCGGTTTGTATAAAAGTTACTCTGGCATTCTAGCAGCTGTGTTTGGATGGTAACTCAAGAATTTTCCTGCAAGTCCTTTGTTAAAAAATGTTTCACTGAACTTTGGGGACAGAAATCTATTTTTTGTCTTATATAAACATTCACTGGAAAACACTGTATTAAGAGATATATATGTTCTATGAAGCCGGGACAATAAAAACCAAGAGACATTTCTCTAGAAGAATGTGAACCAGGTAGATACTCTGGGAGTTAGCCTATAAACATCAAGGGCCAGAATTTAGAGTCAAGGATGAAAATACCATCTCGTGTATTAAATCTAGGTTGACACCAAAATGTAAAATAAATCATAATTTTGTGTACCAATACGAAAGGAAAAACACTGCAATTATATGACTGACTGAAGGGCACCATATTGGGGATATTAAAATGTGAAAAAAATATGTGCCTTAAAATCTATGCATTAAGGTTGTTTTTAGTAAGGCTGGACCACAGGATGCAGATATGGTGGCAAGAGATAATGTAATTTAGCAAGGCTGCATTATGTTGGGCATTACAAGCCAAATGTACAAACTAAAACCTGGACTTTAAAACCAAAAGAGATAAAAAGCCACTGGACAGTTCTCAGTGGGGGAATGTCCTGATAAAATTTTCGTTTTAAAAAATGTAATTTTTTTTTTTTTGCAGTACAGAAAATATAACAGGGATTCACGCAGAAGTATGGGATAAAAACGGAAAGTGTTAGTTTCCAGGTATAAAGCTGGGGGAGCAAATGCAGGTGAGAGATGATGGTGGCCCGAATAAGGATCATAGCAGTGGACTTAGAAAAGAGTGAACAGATTTCAAGATCACACAGGAGTTCTAGCCAATGCCGAAACCGGAACATTCCTTCATTCCTTCACTCACTCATTCATTCATTCATTCATTCAGTAAACCTTTACTGATGAGATCCTAGGTACTGAAGACACCGAAATAAAGGCTATAATCTTGTTCCATGAGGAGCTCTTGGTCTGGTGAATCAAACCTAAGTAGACTGACTCACTTTAGTCTTTCATTGGGGTCATTTTGCCCCCTATTGTTGAATGAAAAATGGTTTGGGATATTCACACCTTGTGGGGTCAAAAGTAGGTCCTAAAAATCTCTATCACTTTCTATAAAGTGGTCCTGCCTGGAGCTGTCACTGTTCCCTAGCCTTTTGCGGGGAAGAAGTAGGATGAAAGATAAGCTGTGTTCTCCGTGGTGACTCTTCGCCTCCTCGTAGGTGGAAGTTGGTGAGTGGCAGGACTGAGCAGACCCTCACCCCATTCTGGCCGTGGCAGTGGCACGGACCTGTGAAGCCTCCGTTCGCTCCACGTACGTCCTTCACTTTTTAACGTTACCACCACTGTTACTGCTATATTAGCAACAAAAATAGACGATGGCTTCATTCCAAATGACGATTGTGGAAATTCTGACTAAAAATTTTACATCTCTTATGTGATGAAAATGATCATCTGATTTCATCAGGTTTCTTCCCCGCCCCCCTCCCCAGACAGGATGGGAAAGGGTGGAGTTCAGTCAGTTTGTTATAGAATCTTGCCGTTCGACATGAAAAGAATAAAGTAATTTGTTATGACTCCCTACTGCTTCTTCCTAAGGTGTCTGGCGTTAAATGGAGAAGAGAAGCAGCTGCAGTAAAAGCAGCAGCAATCCCTCTTTTAGACAAATCTAAACATCCTCCAAATAAAACCCCGTTATCCACATGTTCCATAAAACCGCCGCTAATCCACCTGCTCCAAAAGCAGCTGAATTGGCAATTTCAAGCTTCCAAAGCTAAAAGGTGAGGGGGGGGGGATGACAAAGAGAATAGAAAGAGATTAATAAGAGAATGAAGCCACAAATCTCATATGGTGAGCCTCTCTGCATCTGTTTGTATATCTGGAGGCAGAAAAAGACTGTGACTAATCTCATTTGATTCATCAGGGATTCATTGAGCACATAACCGTATACCTAGCACTTACCATTGTCTCACATCCACTGGGAGCAAGAGTATTCTGGACCAGTCAGGATTAAATCCACACCGTGCCCTGTATCCACAGGATTAGAGCAGTGCCCACACACGATCTCCCCAAATAAAACAACTGCATGGCATTTGAGTTAGCGATAATATATACCAGAAAAACATTCTGCCTCATCCAGCAAGTGTCACTCAAGATCAGTGCAGGGGTAGGAGGATAGAGCAAACTCTGGCATATCACTTGCTAACTACCATAAGGAATGGATAAAAAAAAAAAAATGGAAGCACGAATGAAAAAAAAAATGTGGTGCACATTTACAATGTGCCAAACACTGTTAGAAGCATTTTATGCATATTATGTCATGCAGTTACCACAATTGCTCTGTGAGGTAGGTGAAACTTTTGAGGACACTCAGGTAGAGAGGTCAAGTAACTTCTGCAGGTCACAAAATGCGAAATAATAATGTAATCTTATATAGCTCCCACACCACCAAAACTGCCCTTCTCTATCATTTAAGACAAGAGGGAAAGTGTCAAAAGACACTCTGAAATTGTTTCTGCATGTTCATTTGTCATCAAGCTTAGGGTTTTATTTCATGTCAGAGCCACCTCTGTGTAAAGTCCTGTGATGCAGAGATTATTAACATTGCTTGAATTAATTCATTTATTCATTCATCAGACCTCAGTTGATATTCTTACTGCATGGTTTACACTTCTCCAGGGCTTGAGAGAAAGCCAGGAGCACATGAGTCTCTTCCATTATGGTGGCAATATTCTAGCAGAGTGTTGGAAAATCAATATAAAAATATTGGTGTATAATATTTATGATAGTTTAGGAACAAAGTTAAATAGGATGTGGGAATAGACAGGGGGGGGTGAGGGAGTGAGGAGCTGCTTCAGTCCAGGGAATCAGTGAAGATCTCTTTGTGGAGGTCATATCTGCAGTGACCTTAATTAAGAAAAGCTGTGAGCCATGCGAATATCTGGGGGATGAGCATTTGAAACTAAGAAGAAACAAATGTATTGACTGCAAGGTTGGACTATGTTTGATATGTTCAAGGGACAGTCAGGACGGCAGCATAACTGGAGAAAAATGAGAAAAGGTGTGAGGAGTAGGAGAGCTGATAGAGGTCATGGCTGTATCACAGAGGGTGCTACAAACACGGCAAGGGGGTTGTATTGTATTCTAGGTTTTATGAAACATTGTGGGGGGTGGGATCTGAGTGGTGAACGGATCTGGCTTGCGTTTAATAATTGTGGCCACTATCTGGAGAATAAATTGTAACAAATGTCAATGGAAGCAAGGAGGGTAATAAAAGGGCTACAGCAAAATTCCAAGCCATCAATGGTGGTGGCTTGGTCTAGAGAGGCAAGGTGGAATGTTTCGAGGCATGCTGAGCTTAAGAGTATACAGTAAACGTCAAGCTGATGGGATTTCAAGTACAAGAAAAGGAGAGGAGTCAAGAATGATTCCAATGTTTCTAAGCAACTGGATAAATTGTACACCTATATCTTGAAATAGGGGATGCATGGGGGCATTCAGGTTTGTGTTTATGTATGTGTGTGTGAGTGTGTATGGGGATGAATTCAAGCGTTCTGGTTTTGGACATGTTTGAGACCTCCACGAGTTCCCTACAATGGGAACACCATGAGCGCAAGGGCTCTCTCTTACTCCCTGTGATCACATATTGTCAGTGCCTGACAATTATTAGCAGTCCAAAAAAAAAAAATGTTACTTGTGTGAAATGTTTGTTGTAAGTAAGTAAATCTACTGAATGAAAACTGAGCTATCATAGGCAATTGGGTCTAAAACTTGGAATTTAAGGAGTTATTGGCATAGGGTTGCTATAAAACCACAGCACCAAATGAGATCATGTTAGGAGTCCACGCAGACAGAGAAAAAACTCCAAGGACTGCTTTTGTAGGGTACCCGATCCAATATTAAAAAAACAAAACAAAACAAAACAAAACAGAGGAATACCCAGGAAAGAGAAAGAAAATGGACAATGTTCAGTAAATATAGTTAACAGAGAATGAGTAGAGTACTATGTGTTAGAAGCCCAGGGCAGAAAGGTTTTCCACTGGGCATGGACCTTTTTTTTATTTTTTATGTTTATTTACATATTTTGAGAGAGAGAAAGAGAGAGAAGGAGAACGCAGGCAGGGAAGAGGCAGAGAGAGAGAATGTCAAGCAGGCTTGGCACCGTCAGTGCAGAGCCTGATGCAGGGATCAATCGCACGAACCCTGAGATCATAACCTGAACTAAAGTCAAGATTTGCCTGCTTACCCAACGGAGCCACCCAGGAGCCCTTCAACTGGGCATTTACCTTTTTATTTGAAAATGTAGGAACCATTCTAATTGCATAAAAAAATATTCTTCTCTACATATAACTCAAAAGAACATTATTAATATCTGTTTCATGATAGCTTAAAATCCTATGTTGAAGTTACATATGGATGTTTTTTTCATTTTCAGTTTTAAAATGCCTCGAATACGCTCAACTGTGGGCTATTAAAAGGACACTGATGACAAAATTATTTGATACTGTCCCTCTTCTCTCTCAAGAGCACAAATTCATTTATCTGATTATCTGGTGTAGGGTGACCGTACGTATTCTGAGAAACTGCGGAACAGTTGAAACTTTCTGAAAGGAGGTGCCATTTCCAACTACACTAGTGTCACAGGCATTATTCCTGATTTTCTCAGACCAGCCAGGATGTATGGTCGCCCAGCCAAGGTGAGGTCTCAGACAATGCATAGAATCAGGGTCCCAGAAGAGCAATGAGGATGTGCATGTCAGTGGGCAGAAATAAATGTCGTGGGTTGTGTGCAGTCATCAGCTGGCATCCAGTGGGAAAGAAATCAGGCTGCAAAAAACAGGAGGAGAGCCAAGGCTCTGGAGAAAAGGTTTGGTGCGACTAGGTATCCAGAGAGAAACAGAGAAGTGCCAACAGAAAAAGAAAGGGAAGACTGGCCACAAATGCTAATTTGTGTGAGAATAAACAATCTTGGGTTAGTGAAAACAAACAGTGACCTTTTTACAGTTCTGTCATAGCTGTTTTCTTTTTCTGATTATCTTTTGTTTATCTTTTACCTCCAAGAAATTTTACATCTAAGAAATGTCACAGGATGGCTTATTTTTCAGAACACCAGACAAGGCGTCCAAATACCTATTTTCTAGGCCCAGCTCTGAACCTCTACTTACGTGATCTTAAGCAACTCATTGGATATTTCAAAACTTCAAATGCTTCCTGTCCAGACTTCAAAGTAAGTAATAATAATATCATTCATAAGGTTATGATAAGGATCCAGTGACATTATTTACATAAACTTCTTTATAATTTACGAAGCCCTCTAAAATTGGGAGCTTTAACACAGTCTAAAATGAATGTCTGCTTTTGATATTTCCCAGACAAAAGATTAAAAGCAGCACTGAAAAACTCGTTGTCCATGCCTCTGGCTGTTCACATTCCCAACAACTCACAAAAGGAATCACAGACTGGATCCCCCTGTGGCTAACATTTTATACCCTGTGAGTTTTGGGATGTGAGCAATTAAGCTTCTACTTGAAGGCAGACTCATACTCTGTTCATGGATTTTCTATTTGGAAATATAAGCATGTTTTTTCATAATGCATCTCCTAGCGGTTCCTTGGTACTACTTGTTACGTATATTCTTCCCTTACTTCTATTAATACCTAATGAACTCTTGTGTATGCTTCAAGGTCCAGTTGAGCTATTATCTTTTATCCTGTCAAGACCTGCATTAGGGACAAGCGCAAGAGTGTGGTGAGATTTGGGGGGTGGGTGCGGTGGGTACCCCCAGAGATGTTTATCTTTCCTAATTCTAGTGCAGATTTATAAAGATGTGGAAGAAATAATGCACAGGTATTATATTGCACCTGAATATTTTTTTGCCATTGCTATGGGACTGGCCTTTTGGTCTGGAGTCAGAACACCTGGCTATTAGGTTTTGCTCCACAACTTGCTAACTGTGTGGTTATGGATAAACTACTTAACTGCCTCCTTCATAAAATGGAGATAATGTCCCTCTATCCGCTGTCACAAAATGGACTTAAGAATCTCTACTTACCTCACAATGGTTGAAATCAGAATCAACTGAAATAATTTATAGATCCTTCCGATTACTTTTATAATGTGCCATATACATTAAAAAATGATTTCTTTCATTTAGAAACTTAAGAAATAGAGCGGCATATGATTTGCTGAGGAAATGCAATCAGAAGATAATTTTTTTAACCGTTACTAAAAAAACTTGGCACACATCTATTAGAAAATATACTTTCTACGAAGTACGTCTCTGCAAAAGGCCAAGAGAGAGAGACTAACTAGCAGATGTGTGAATTTTTACAACTAGAATGGTGGCAGCTGAGCCAGGCTACATATCTCGCTTAGAGACCCACAGACAGGAGAAAGGCCAAATGGGAAAAAGATAGACCTCTACTGAGCATAGACAGGGGGACATAAAGGTGAAGCTAAATTATGAGAAGTGGTTCTGGAGTGAGCTATTTGCCTATTTTATATGGACGTGCTGAAAGCATGTTGTAAATAACTAGGGTGCCCAAGCACAAGATGTCATTATGAATCTTGAGAGCCCTTAAGCATCAGATTGGATGTGCAGAGATGGATTAAAGGAGTAGCTAAAGGACAAAGTGGGGCAAAGGGCAAAATATCATAATGTTTAATGCATTGGGCAAAGACAGACTTTTTTTTTTTTTTATGCCGGCTGGTTGGATGCATGCATTAACAAATGGTGAGCAGAAAAAGAGGAAGCAGCACTCTGTCTAAAACAAAGGAGCTCTCTCAAAAGCACAAATCAAGCACAGGGCCGAGGGGCTGTTGGAAATACAGAGAACAACACTGCTGATTTGGGATCACAAGTGAAGAGGTAGGAAGTGTATCCTACTGTGGAAAGACAAATACTCAAGGATGAAGCTAAACAGAAAGATGAACTCGTGAAAGGTGACTGGCTTAATGGGATACAAATAAGAAAGTTTTAATAAAACACGTTTGCTCTTTGTCTCTTCCTCCTGAAGAAAAATTCAGACAGAAGACAGAAATGTAGAATGCTAGGCTCAGGAAGAATGTCTTTGTTTAAACCAAAAAGGCATAGATTTTTGTAGGGAACAAAGGTTGTTAAAGTCGCTGGGTCACCATCCTTCCTCTAGAAAACACTGTGACTCTTGATTATTTCTGGGATTCTCTCAGCTTATTCACTCCAGGGTTCTAGCACTCTAATAACAAAAGAGGAGCTTTTGAGAGGTAGGTAGGCCATCAGAGGAAAACGTGAGAAACTTTCATAATCTTATTTTCTTTGGGAAGTAGAGGTATTTTTTTTTTTTTTTTGGTTGCCATCTGTTTGTTATTAACAATTTGGCATGGATGCCCTAAGTCAGTTTTCTCTGAAAGCTCTTGGTGAGTACAAAACTGATGTTCTGTTTCTTGCTTTGAGAATCTTTATACATGAGCTTAAACTGGTTTAAGGTAGCTGGCCAAGCAAATTATTTAAATCAGAGGGCCCTTACAAATACATTTTCTTTCTAACATAGGCATGCTTGACGGGGAAATAACACTTGCCAATGCACAGGGCTTCGGCCCCATGGCTAGTGGACCAACTGGGCAGCATTCCTTCTGGAATGAACTACCAGAGCCTTAGCAGCAATACTCCTCACACCCCTCATGGAAGATGCATCTTTTGTACTGGCCCCAGAGATGTCTGACGTGACTTCTAAGTTTCTCCTTTCTGATTTGCCCTGTTTCTTCTTTCCTGGAGGTTTTTATGGCTCCAGGCCTCTGTCTCACTCTTTCTGCAACCACCTTCCCTCAGTTAATTGACCTCCCCTGAAGAGCTTCATAGGCCTAGGAGTTCACAAGCTTGGACATAATTAAAATCATGTAGGGAGGATGTTAAGATTCAGAAAAACAGACTTACCCCCTGAACAAGTGACAAACCACAAAGCTGGGAGAAATTGGGAAACTGCATATTTCACATATATGATGGTATTCCTTATCTCACACTGGAGTTCACGGTCATCAAGTGCTGAAGAACCCAGGGAATAAAATGGCTTCACCATCAGTAATTAAAAACTGCTTATGCTAAGTCTTGGTTTCCTTGTATTTAAATGCCAACGTATTGCCTTTCATTTAGTGTGGGTTCAAGACAAATTTTGCACTCTTATTCTTATTTCTAAACTATTCACTTGATTTATAGGAACAGCTATCAGGATTTTTATGAAACCAATAAGAGTAGTAATATTGGTAGGCAGCATTTATCAAGGTAAGTATGAGCCAGGCACTCTTCAAAGACCTGTGTATATAATCTCTGCTACAATCCTACACGGAAAGTATAATTACGTTCCCGTTTTAAAAACAGAAAAATCAAGGCAGAACATTCTCCCTAGGGTTTCAAAAGCAAGAAGTAGAACTAAAATTCAAACCTAGAATATCTGGCCTGACTATGCTGTTAGCCATCCTCCATAGCGAAGTGAGGTTCACTGCCAGGGCACAGAGATAATAGAGAAAATAACTTTCCTCTTAGTTTTCTTTAATGATTCATCATTGAGCGAGTCTCAGGAGTATAGCCCTACTAAATATTAATAATAGTTGTATGATAAAATATCTTAAGTGTAAGTAAAAACAGACACAATCTAGAGGTTGAATTTCCCTCACCAGAATACCGTGCGACTATCAGGCAGTATACCTTAATATCTGAGGGTGTGGAACTAAAATCAAGATCACCTAGGTCCCAATCTTGCCTTTGTCTCTTCCCATTAACGTGACTTAATTCAAGCCTGCTTTATTTCTATAAGCCTCCGTTGCCTCTTCTAAAAGAGAAATAATGATATATGCCTCATAATGTTTCTATAAAAGTGTACGCAAAAGTGCTTAGTAAGTTCTCGATAAATGGAAGCCATTAACATTAGCATTATTGTGCATCTTGGAAGGCCCAGAAGAACTCTTAAGGCGACACTAGCCGCCAATGACACTAAAGAGAGAAACAAAGGAGAGCTTTTCCTTATTTATGTGTATCAAACCTAGAGGTATTAGTAAGAAGGCACCATGACAGCAAAAGAGAAAATAAAAGACAGAAGGCAACATATTTATAATAAAGAAATCTCATTACCATGTACATGCATTTAGAGATCCTGCATATTTATTTCAGAGTGAAAGGTTCTATTAGTGAAAATGTTAATAAGCATTTAGGAGGAAAAACATAATGCCCAATGGAAACCTTTAACAGTTCAATTATATCTAAATAGTAGTCACTTATTTTTAGTTATATTTACTCTAATTTTTACAGTTCAATATGTCTTCATCCTAAAGAATGTATGGATAAATATTTTTAGCAAAGTATTTGCCATGTTATTTCATTCTCTGCTCAACTTTTTACTCTTTGATGGTTACAGCTTGATGGCCAGTGCTACTGGACATAAAACACACCGATGAATCACTAAGCTGATCATTGAAATCCTGTTGAAAAATATTTTAAAAGTCACTTGTAAATAAAATCTACAATTATGAAGTTGAGCACCATTAATCATTTACATTTAATTTACAATTTCTTTTAAACATTAACTGTAAAGTCAAAAATGTCAAGCATATTAAAATACTGGCCTGACAGAAGCCCTGAGGGGGAAACAGAGCAATGTTCTCTTTTGGTAGCAGATCAAATAACCTAGAGAGGACTTGCTCTCCTGGGACGAGAACTGTATTTCAGCTCTCAGAAGATGGACATTTCACAACAGCCTCCCTACAGCAAGTAGTGTGAATTAATAATTGGTTATTATATTAACTATTAAAATGTTTGAAGTTGGAACTCAGGCTTCTAGTTCACATTTACATAAAAAATCCTCTTATTAATAAATTCTAGTTCAAATAAAACAGAAACAAGAGGCAGTGGAGGAAAAGTGATGACCTCGGGAAATCGATACCAGTGTTCTGATCGATTTTGCCTCTTTCTGTATTAAGTACTACAGCTTTTTATAGTAACACTGGGAGATCCTACCAGAGGCCTCAAGTCATTCCTTTGCTCCACATATGCCTAGTCTATGGTGGCCACTGTGGAAGAAATTTAAGTACAAAGATAAACATTCACTCATAGGTTATTACTATGGATGCTTAAGCGGTACCAGGGGAGATTTAATCTATCAGAGAGATCTGGGAAGGCTCCCGATGAAGTGATACTAGAACTGATTTGTAGGAGGAGGTACTTGGTCATGTCAGAAAGAAGAGCATTCAAGACAGTGAAAACAACACAGACAAAGGACCCATGGAGGGAGGAAGTAGGTCAGATGCAAGGAACAGAACAAGCTCAGTGGAGCTGGAAGCACAAAGCAGAAAGGGGACCTAATTCAGTAAGAGTTGGGGGGGGGGGATAGAGGAGGTAGACCACACTGGGACTGGCAGGGACAAAAGACACCATTAAATGATTTTAATAGGTGAGTGAACTGACAAGGTCTGCCTTTTGAGAGAATCTTCTAGCTGCTGGAGAATAGATCCAAGGACGCTTAAGTGAATGTGCATTAATTATTTAGGATTTGAAGGAGTCCAGGCAAAAAGCAATGATGACTCTGACCCTCACAGCGTGGGCGATCGAACTTTTGGCAATGATGGACATCTCCTAATCTGCACTGCCTCGTGTCGTAGCCATTATCTACATGCGGCCATTCAATACTTAAAAGTGGTTAGTGACACTGAAGAACTGAATTTTATTTAATATTAATTATTTCAAACTGACATTTAAACAGTCACATGTAAAAAACAAAGCTACATGTAGCTAGTGGCAAATATATCGGACAGCGCTGCTCTACGGGATTGTGATCTACTGTATTAAATGATTCCAATACAATGCAAGATGTGTAAGATACTGTGGTCTGAAATGGAGATACTTAAATATGTAACCTGAGAGATAACGTGAGCTCTATCAACTTGCTACTGCCTGGAACAGTCAAGGTTTTAATCAAATTACTTAGTCTCTAGACCCTATTTTCTCCATTGTTCTTTCTGCCACAAGAGGTCAAAGGTCAAATACATTTGACCTTTTTCTACTTCTAATGGCAGCCTTAGGATGTCCGCAGGTTGAGGTTTTCCCAGGGCAGTGTGGTTTTACACTACTTATCCCAGAATGATATTAATGGTGTCCCCTCAAACTCTCAACAGCATGAGTTTTCTGGTTTGGATGATAAATCATAGGCCATCCTAGCCAACTGCTACCGAAAATGTCAGATTTATTGCACAAAATACATTTGGAAAAATAAGTAGTGCAAGATGAAATACGGTCTCAAATTCCATGGCAAAAGTTCCTACTAGAAAGTTTTAAAACATTGCAGAGAGCAAAATTAATTATATTTATCAAATAATAAAGTGTAACACTGTATGAAGTGGGTGACTATTAGAACTATTGAGTAGTTAAATTTTGTCAGGTTCTCTTTAGTGATGTCAGTTAAGTGTCTTTCATTAATTCTTATTTGCCTCACTTTTCCTGTAAATAACTTATTAACCACCCACTACTTCTTCTGTGACTGATTAAATGGTATAAACGTTGAGGAAAAACAACGTGAATGACATAAATGCCAAGAATCAGTTGAAATGTGAAAATATGTTTAATACAGAGATTCTGTTTATGACTCCTACAAACCTACTTAAGGAATACATAGTTAAATAATACCAATAACGAGGATTGGTAGAAGTCCTTCATTTTCTTACTTCTTATTCTGTAGCTTATTCATCAGGACCCTCATGGAGAAAATGTAGAAGGTCAAACAAATCAAGAAAAGGGCATTGTGCTGCTGCAAGACTTATTTAGTTGATGTGCCAGTGAAAAAGATGATCTGGAAATTGAGACAATTCAGAGCAGGAAGGTGTAAAATACTGTCAGAAATAATAAAGTAAAAGATTTAAAGCCCTGACTCAGTTTCCCATGCTGACCATGTCTGCATTCTTCATTGCTTCTTCCTGCGTTCTGAACATGGGTGACATTTTTCAAAGTGATGGAAAACATTATTCAGTGAATTCTTTTAATTTTTTTTTTTTTGGTTCAAATTCGTTGCCTCAATTTGAGAGACAGTTGAGTTTAGCAGTTACAAAGGAAAGGATCATTACCATGGAGACATGGATGGTTGGGGGGTGCACTGTAGCAGCCCATAGGACACTTAAGCTATACATCTCCAAATGATAATGGTGGAACAAACAACCAAAGACAAAGGAGCAGCAAACTGGCAACTTAATCTACACTTGTGTCCCCTTGAGGTTAGATTTGCTCACGAGTCACAGGATATAACCATGGGATAGAGGGCTTCTGTCAAATGAAGAATACTTTTCCAGGTAGCTCCAGAACACAACTTGTTTCCCACAGTACTCCAAACATGTACTTTCTACACAGGCACCACACACACACAAACACACACACACACACACACACACACACACACACACACACACACTTTGTTGGTTCAAAGGAATCATTTCCTGTGTTTTCATGGATTTTTATGTAAGCAAACAAAAGTGAAAGCAACTCTTAGAACACAGACTGATGAAAATCTTCATTCAAATCTGACTTATGCTGGATGAAGTGCAATGTAACAAACAATGGATTATAGTGTGTACATTTTCTGCTCCCACACTGGATTTTGTATGAATTAGTGGGAATCATAGACTGATGTGAGCCACAAAATAGGATCAGCACGTCACATGTATCCAAGGGCAAAAGAAGAAAACCTTGGTGAGAATCACATCAGAGATTACTCTGTTATTCATGGCTGTGACTTTTTCCAGTGTCCTGGGAGGCCGAGTTGAGAAATTACCATCAAATCTACCATTAACGATTGTTGTAAATGATTTGTAATCGATGAGTATACTTAAATTAATATTCTGGATTTTCAGGGTAATTTTAACATAATTCTGTGCATGCAGATGGTGAGAGTGAGTAGCTAACATAGGGCTGAGGTGTTCAGGGGTCTCTGTCAACCTCCTTCAAGACTCAGACCATGGTTTTTCTGTCACCTGACACTTCCCTGTGCCTTCTAGCTATAGTGCATTTTGGGGCTGAGATTTTCTAAATTTCCTTAGTGGGGTTTTAGAGCCTACATATCAACTTCTGTTACCAATACTGCTTGTGACCTCTTTCTCATTTACAGTTTCTGATTGTTTTTTAGTTTTGACTCTATGTGACCCTTTGAAGTTTGGTACCCAGGTTTCATGTGAAATGTGTCCCAGAGATGATTCTCTTATTTTATATTATTTATGTTTTTGTAAGGATGTACTCTTCAGACACCTGAGGTAGACAAGCAGCACCTCTTACAGAACGGGTTTCTGAGCTGTGCTCATTTCTGTTTCAGTGTGCAAACATACACAAAAAAAGCTGAGAAAAAGGGGCAACCTAATGTAAGATTTGAGAGGACTAATTTCAGGGGGAAAATGCTCCTGGAAAGTTAACGAAGAAACTTCTTATAGCTATGATACATAGTATGAGTCAATGGAGAATCAAAATAATCAGGACTCTTTTTTTGTTTTGTTTTGTTTTTGAATCACTGGATGACAGACTATAGCAAGGGCGCCTGTAAATACAATTAAAGGAAGAAGTTGTTCGTTGCAATAAGACTGAGACCAAAATGTTATGAAAAGTCTCAGGGAAATGAGAGAACATAACTGAAGATTCAAATAAAACTCTGAGCTGCTCCTAAAGTATTGGTAGAATTTTGACAGCTCGATATGAAGTAGAGGAACATTTCATGTGAAGAGAATAGCATCTCAGAGATATGGGAAGGTACAGGTAATAGCATGTTGTCAGGTTGTGTGAAAGCATGGAGCTATATTAGAGAAAAGATGGAATAGGAATTGCCAAGGTATCCTGAGACCAGGCCATAGAAGTCTTCGAATTTTATGCCAACACAGATGGATTTGTTTAGTAAATCACAGGAATGCTTGTATGGTGTTTGGCCATGACCGTGTATGTGCTTTAGGATGGAGAAGTGACGCCCAGAATGTATCAGAGTAGACAGAAAATGAAGATGCAAAGTCTGGATTCGAGATATGGAGGCCAAACCACATTGATATGAACCAGTAGCCCCATATATGACATGATCTTTTTTTATATATATATGAAATTTATTGTCAAATTGGTTTCCCTACAACACCCAGTGCTTATCCCAAAAGATGCCCTCTTCAATGCCCATCACCTCCCATCCCCTCCCTCCCACCCCCCATCAACCCTCAGTTTGTTCTCAGTTTTTAAGAGTCCTTATGCTTTGGCTCTCTCCCTCTCTAACCTCTTTTTTTTTTTTGACATGATCTTTTTTGATAACCCTAATGGGTCATAACATCCCACGACCTCAGTTTCAACGTTAGTAAATGAAGTTGACTGACTATAGAATAATGGATATGATATGACCCCTGGTTATATAAGCAGAGAAGAGAGAAAGAGATTAACAGTCATAAGTGAGGCCAAAATCTGGGTGATTGGAAGAATAAAAGAATTGTTACTGACAATAATAGGAAAAATCTGGGTTTTAGGAAGGATGGTAATACACTTTTGCAATGTCCTAGACACAATTTGATTCTAAATTCTAATAATTTTCCAATTTTATGCTAACTTTACAGTTAAAAACAAGTCATGACCTTTGAAGATATTTAACATGGTTCATACAAATATGAATTTTTAAAATACTCCATTTGTACAGTGACTAAGTGAAAAATAGCAGAATTAGAAAACATCAAAAAAATGTCAGAAATAGAAAAATAGCAACTTTAATGAAAAAGAAGAAAACACCTTTAGGTCATTATAAATTCAAAACTTGCAAATTAGTGACAAGTTAATAAAATATGCCCTATATACTACAAAAATAAAAAGTTTATTTATTATGGAAGTCATTGTTTTCCGTAAGAGTGAGTTTAGGTGTGAAAAATACAACTTTTTAAAAACTATCTTGGTATGACCTTGGTTTTGTTCATTTTTTCTTGTATTTTTTATTGTATTAATTTTTTCTTTGAGTTTCACAGAATTAGAAAATATTTTTAGGTAAAATAGTATGTCAACTCCAACACGTTGATCAGCTTTCTGTTCTCATGATTGTCATTAAAGAGCTTTTATGCATAGACAACCGCTCACAATTTTCAGGAGAGTACAATCTCTGGTGAATTTTTATAAATAGAGCATTGCCATATTCATACTATTTAATTCTGACAATAACACGTTGAGATGCTATGGACAGCTACTTTTACTGGTAAAGTGTATGTTTTTGAGATGTTAAGTTAATTGCCAAAGATCTCTACATTCTTTGTATGATTCAAAGGGCTGCTCACCTTCTCCCACCTGACAGATTCATTGCCACTGATGTGAGAGCTCCTTCTCTAAGGGATCCTCCTGGGTGGTGTAATATTACTGGGTAAGGTTCCCAGTCACTAACCAAATGGTCACTACACAAGAACTATGTGCTTCTCTGGGGGAGAAATCTGTGTCTACCTCTGAATCTATTGGGGAAGAAGTGGCCCAATTTGAATAATCTCTCACAAAATACTCTAGACAATGGCATTACGAACACTGTAATTCTAGAACAAGAAGGGAGCAGTGAATATCAATCATCATTACTTTTCAAAGTTTAAAATATGTCTATTCTGTACCTGATGGAGGATTTACATGGGAGAAACTGGAGGAAAATTTGATGTTATACAGTGCTATCAACTTGATTTGAAACCCAAGCATCTAGGTCTAACTTAAAATCTTTTATCAACTGATTGTGCTTCCCTGAAGCATCACTTAACCTTTCGGAGCCTCAGTTTCTTAAACAGTAAAACAAAGGCTTGAATTAGTTGACGTCTGGGAATCAATTCTCTATGGGTATCTAACATTTCCTTGCATCCTGTGAGCAAAGGCATTGACAGCCTTTGTTCCAGAGTATCTTTCCAATTATGATTGTATAACAAATGGCCTTGGAAGGCAGAATAGTGTCTCCCTCCAGAAGAATGGTCAGGTGTGCTTACCACACATTAATAGTTTTGGGGTTCCCTAAATTGATGGTTTCACTCCTTTAGCTCAACCTGCTGTGTGAACAGGTATCACCTGGCCCTCTCTGTGTTGTTCTGTGGGTGCTAGGGCTCAGTGAACAGGCACAGGTCCACTAGTGCTATCACTATGAGTAATGAAACCCTTTGTCTCTGACCCAGGAGTCTTCTTGTCTTTGCCAGCATCCATAAAACTGGCAGGCTCAACAGTTAGCCTTCAAGCACATTAAATCCTCAGACCCTTCACAGTCCTTAATATTGATGTGCATGGTCTTCTTTAAGTCTTGCAAGGCTATATTTGCCCCCGGCCCTCCAATCTCCATAACTGGACTGTCTAACCTCTGTCTTCAGCTCAAATAGCTAAATCCTGACCTTTGCTGGTATAATTTAATTAGTTCTTTTTCAGAGACTCTGCGTCCCTGACCTTCCAACATCCCTGGCCTGAAAACTTGTGCTGAAGTTCTAAGTAGGTGCAGGTTAAGACCTTTAGAGAAATGGTGAAGTGAAAAGTTCATGGTGCCCTCTGCATGTGCAATTCAAAATAAAAACAATACTCATCAGCAAAGAGAGTGTAAAAATCTGAATACTGCACATGCATTTTCCTCCACTTAAACTTGCACTTGGTCTGTCTGTTGAATAATTGAGCAGCACGAATTCTAAACCTGAACCCTAAGTCTGAGCTATAATCTCCTCCTTTCTTGCCCATGTCTAGGGCAGCTCCCTGCCTCTGTCCCATCCCATTGCCAAGTTCAGCTGCCCCTTTTCTGCTGAGTTAATCTGATAACAGTTTACCTTGTGCCACTGTCTGAATGTCTCCCCTCCTGCTTACCCTAATTGGGCCTGTCCCATTGCATCAGCAATGCTGTGCTCGCTGACTGACACAGCACACATTTCTTTGAGATAATGAATGATTCAAGGCTCATCTATCTAAGGGAAGAGGTGCATGCCAGGAGCCCCATTTTAATCAGAAACGCAGGTTACGTTCACTTTCAATTATACTGTTAAGTGAGTGTCATTAAGCATTTAATTATGTATTACCACTGGTATATTGAAAAAGAAAAAAAGGGGGGATGGGATTCAGGGAAACTGAATCCAGGGGCTTGGATTGCATTAGTGAAGAGTGTGGAGTTCACCGCAGGCTGTCAGGAGTCCTCCTCACCCATGACTCACTAGGCCACTGTGTAGATTAGAATTGCATTTTAGCATGTTAACTCTAGTGGCGGCAGAGCATACATAGAAAGGTATAGATCTGGGTCCTCAAAAGCAGTTGCAATTTAATAATACTCTCTGTGAGAGAGATGGGAGCTGAACAAAGCCAACACTAGGAGAAATGGAAAGAAAGGAAAAGATTCCTGAGATAGTCTCAAAAATGTGGGGAATCAGGGAGAGGGAAGCATCAGTCATGATGTAGGAGTACTCATTTGGGCGACTAGGATGCTGTTGATAATGGCGAACAAAGGAATTTTGCAGAGATCAGAGTCAAATTGATCAAAACTTGAAAGAAACAACATTCTAATTAGTCCAGATATTGTCTATCCTGCCTTAAGACCCTCCAGGGATGAACCACCATCACAAAACCAAGAAAGCCCCTCTTCCTAGCACAAGTATCCTTCCAAATGTTTTATCCTTGGCTTCATTCCCTCTGTATGTTACACAGTCCACGTGGGCAATTTTTAAAGGGAATTATGAGATTCTGATACAAAAGAATCATGGTTTTTTGAGTTTTTAAAAATTCAGATGTAGAAAAAAAAGTAAGTTTTCTGTTTGATCACAATAGCTATAAAGACATAAAGAGAGAAAGGTCTGTCCTAGCATTGAAATAATATCTGTTTTCACTGGAAACCAGAGCCGACTTCAGTCATCTGTATCTCAGTCTGGACCAATATCTCAGAAAGCTGCAAATATTGTGAATGCTCTCACACTAACACAAAATCTTTGCAGTAATCTCCCCAAGATATACAAAGACACATTCTCTCTCTCTCTCTCTCTCTCTCTCTCTCTCTCTCACACACACACACACACACACTGTCTTTAATTATTAAATTTCTTTCACTATAGACAGGATAAGTATTTTAATTAATGTAGTATTGTTCATGCTAAAAATGTTTTACCCATTAAAAAGATACTCAGTTGTAATGGATTAGTTCAATCAATACTTATAAATTGCAGACTTAGGAGGACAATTGGGAAATACAAACAATTAGAAGGGAGGAGAGGGCAACGTGTCTTTGTTCTTTCTGAAAAGTCAGAGCCCAACTAAGGAAACGCAGAGTGCCCTGCGAGCAACACACGTTGAAATATGAACACAGTACCTACTACTGCATCATTCAGAGAGATCACTCACAAACCCTTCGAACTGTGTATGTTTTTTTTAATTTTTTTTTTTACATTTATTTTTGAGAAACAGAGTGAGACAAAGCGTGAACGGGGGAGGGGCAGAGAGAGTAGGAGACACAGAATCTGAAGCAGGGTTCAGGCTCTGAGCAAGCGGTCAGCACAGAGCCTGATGCGGGGCTTGAACCCACGAACTGTGAGATCATGACCTGAGCTGAAGTCGGACGCTCAACCGACTGAACCACCCAGGCGCCCCTTGTGTATGTTTTTTGTGTGAGTGCTGTCATCAGAACACGGAGTACTTTTTAATGGAAATTTTTTCAAAAAAAGGATTTTTAAATTTAGACAAATCATTTAAACTTAAAAAAAATCTTCCTTATCTATCACTTTCATGCTTAAATGACCATCCAGTTTGACATTAGCTTTATTGAGAATAGTAAGTCTCAAGAGCACTTCTATTTTCCAGGCTACTGTAAGTATGCAGCACTTAAGTTGAAGGAAGATTATTTCATTTTTATCTTTTCTGGAACACCAGAGGAAAGGCTCAGACACTGTCACATTTCATTTGCAGGTAAACCTGTATTCATCTTAAGTTAACTGGTTACTACTACTCACTTTCATCTAATGTTTCCATATTTTTTTTTTCTTATAGAGCGATGTCTACTTTTATTTCAGAATGTATCATTTGTGGCTATTTGACTTTTCATGGCTCATGGATTCCTAATGAATATCCAAATTGTATTTGCATTATCCAGTATACAATCTTTTCTAAGTGGCAAGATTTTCATTTCACATGCGTGGCCAGGTGCCCTTTCTTATATATTGGTAGGGAATGTCTCCTTGGCTTATTCATGAAGAAGTAAGTGATGGGGTTGCTCACAAGCATTTATATTTGATATGTTATTCAGCTTCTTCTAATCAAGAGTTTTTACTACTCTATGACTTAGAAGAAGATACTGCGGATAGCAGACTCCCTCACATTTCTGTTCTGCACATTTTTATCTCGCTTACACAACAATATCTGAATGTGATTCTCTGCAAAAAAAGTCTGAAAAATTTAGCAGAGAGATATACTGTTCTCTAGATAAGGGAATACAGTATGGAAATTTCTGCTTACATAAAACACGTTAGAGTGAAATACAGGGATAACCAAAAAGAATAAGTGTATCACTCATGTTCTTTCTAAATGTTCTGAGGATTTAAGCAGTGGAGTATCATGGGAAGCATTAATAAGGACATAGAATAGAAAGGCTAATAATAGTCAATCATTAAACGAAAGCAAGAAAGGAAAATAAAATATTTAAGTCACAGCTCCATAAAAATATGGTAGTATTTCTAAATTTTAAATGACACTCACTGATTAAGTACTAAAACTTTTGAGGGCAGAGGGTGTAAATTATACAACATCAGAGGTACATTTTCAAGCTGACACTCAGTCCTTCACTTCTGAGACAGATTATCCACAGAATTTATTTACCGAGACATGAGCTTCTGACTTTACCTACCCATGTCCATTTTCATTTTCCTAGATTTAAATTTGTGAAAACCTCTATACAGGGAAGCATGAAGTACTGGGAATTTAATCATAGCTTCTTAGCTTAGTAATTCTCTATAATAATCCTTTGGAGTCTAGCAAGATGCACTGGTGAAGGGTTCTTTCTTTTGTGTGTGGGGTACAGCGTGGATGTGAGCGTGTGTTGAATCGAATATTCCAAATTTGAGTTGCAGAGTTTTTTAATAAATAAAAAGAAAATTGGATTTGCATTGATGACTTTTTCTTTGCATTGTCCTTTAGATTTTTTTTCTCTGTCTCTTTAGTAGGAAAAAGATTTAAAAAATATATATTTCTTATTTCACCAACTCAATCCTCTTTATGTCTCTCAGGGTCTCATTTCCTTACTGGGAATGGGGGTGAGAGGGAGTCACTGGCATTTTTCATTGCTGCCCAAGGCCTGAGAGGGAAAGCAACACCAGAACAACTTGCCTCCATTCTTAATCATTTATCCTACTCACAGCATAACAAAATCAAACCTTAATAGTAAGTACTTACCTTGCACTAAACAGATCAATCTTTTTCCATTAGATTTGTCACACGAGACATGAACTCAACTGTAATTGATTTCAAAGTCATGTGGCACAACAGCCACCAAAGTATTTTTCCTATGATAGTCTCAATCAATAGGCCTAGCAGCTTAACAAAAATAATTACATCAACATATCTGCTTTCCTGACACCATTTTGTTCTTAGGTGTTAGAAACCGTCTGGTATTAGAAGAAATCCAATAAGTTAGAAGCAAGAAGGCCGAGTCCGGGTAACTAAGTGCTTGCACCTCCTGGGCTTCAGTGATACTGATTCCCTCATTTTCTGAATCTTTTCACAGCTCACAGCACAGTCCATCAGTCTTACAAGCAGTTCTAATAGTTCCTGGATTTGGAATTTGATGCAGGCTTTGTATGAGCAGATGCTTATATAAAAGCTAAAACAGGCGGGTATTAAAAGGATTAAGTGATTCAGTAGAGTATCTCAGCCAGCCATAATTCAAGACACAATAGTTCAAATCTTTCATTGCTGTTTTCTTTGATAAAATGTAGGTTTTAACCTTTTGGGAAGTCTTTTTCTACAATGTCAGCAGCAACTCCAGACCTGTCAACTCAACAATACTTTACAACTAATGCCTTTCACAATGTCTGAGGTAGAGAAAGGAATTGCAATAATACCTTCTAGGATTCTGTGAGATTGGAAATGTAGTAGCATACATTGGCTAGTTACTTTGTGTATGGAAATAGGTGAGTTGGCAATGACATGAAGGGAAAAAAAAATGACTGCAGCAGAAAATCAAGTCACTGAAAAGAATAAAGGTATTCTATCAGGGGATGTCAAAGACTAGTACATTCCACGTCTGAACTACAATGTTAAACTATTAACATGTCATTTTAGTGTTTATCTCCAGAGTTTCCAAAGACTAATTTTTGTTTGCATCAAGGCAGAGGATGTTAATTTAGTCACTGAATGGTTGAGAATCAACCTGCATGTTTGAATTTTCTGTTTATAGTGGTTATTTATTCATTTTTAGATGTTCTGTTAACTTCGTAGGATGTCAGTACAGCTGACTTAAACTTTGTATCTTCCGTTCTCTGTAAACCCTCAAACTGCTATTTCTTTTGCCCATATCAAAACATCATTTTATTGACCAAAGGAAGGATATTGTCTATGAAATTGTGATAGCTCTATAATTCCCTCATCACTGAGATATAATTAGGCACTATCAATTTTAAGAGGCATTTATTGAATGCCTATTACCTTCAGCTATTCTATTAGAATACTGGGCAAACAGACATGGTCTCCTCTGAGAAGCAGCAGAAATCGGGTAGAACTAAAAAACAAACATGCAATAATAAAACTTGATATGAGACACAATTTGAAGACAGAATGAATGTTCTCGTTCTAGTGGTGAGAAACAGCGAGCAAGTAGGAGGAGAAAGCAATTTGATTTTGTCATTAAAAGTGGAAGTGATGTTTGGCCCAATATGCCTGAAGTTGTTGGTAGATTAGCTGAGATATGTTCATGATTTGTAAATTTCCAGAAGGACTGCCATCTGTAAGTATGTATCTTATACAATTCCTACAATTCAAATTCTCATTAAAAAAAATTAAGATGGTTAAAACAAATTCTCTTTGAAAACAGAGAATCATCTAGAAGAGTCACAGATCAATATTGATAATTAATTACCTCTCAATGGAATTATCTTGGGATTATTTCATTACAGTCAACTGAAATGAAAGCATGGTTTTCAATGGGGACAAACAAAACTAACCTATAGCATTGCCTGGGAGATCTTACATACTGGCTCCATGAGGAACAGCTCAGGGCAGAAAGGCATGCAGATTGAGGAACTGTGATCCCAGAGAGAAACTGTTCCTGCTTCCCTAGTTACAGGCTCACTAGTCAAGGTTAGGATACCAAGTTGTGAATAAGATTTATTGTTAGATTTTATTCAAGAATGACACAGTGAGTGATTTTAGATAATTTCTTCCCTGAGAAACACAACACTAGAAAGGAACATACATAGAGGGATAATAGCTAGACAAACAAATATTTTTAAGAGATAATTGGCAATATTATTCTCATTGCTCAGTAAAGAAAATGGTAGGGTGGATAAGTGACTAAGGCAGAACAGTAAATAAATGAAAGATTAGGAGGCATCTGTTTTTCCTAATAATGTTTCACTTCATAATAATGAAGCCTTCCTTCTTTTAATAGATCCACTTTCTTCCCTACTCTTATTTCCTCCATGTTCTTCTCTATTATTTCCTTCATCTTCTCTGGTGTTTATCAAATGTATTATCATCACCACTTTTCCTCTGTCTCTATCTTCATCTTTGTCTTCTTCATTGTCATCATCTAATTATAGGATATATTCTAGGAACTCTTTAAATTTTTTTTTCAACGTTTATTTATTTTTCTTGGGACAGAGAGAGACAGAGCATGAACGGGGGAGGGGCAGAGAGAGAGGGAGACACAGAATCGGAAACAGGCTCCAGGCTCTGAGCCATCAGCCCAGAGCCTGACGCGGGGCTCGAACTCACGGACCGCGAGATCGTGACCTGGCTGAAGTCGGACGCTTAACCGACTGTGCCACCCACTAGGCGCCCCACTAGGAACTCTTTAAAGATATGCATGCTGAAAACTATAGAAAGCTTATGAAGGAAATTGAAGAAGACACAAAGAAACGGAATAACATTCTGTGCTCATGGATTGGAAGAATACATATTGTTAAAATGTCAATACTACCCAAAGCAATCTACCCATTCAATGCAATCCCAATCAAAATTGCACCAGCATTCTTCTCAAAGCTAGAACAAACAATCCTAAAATTTGTATGGAACCACAAAAGACCCTGAATAGCCAAAGTACTATTGAAGAAGAAAACCAAAGCGGGAGGCATCACAATCCCACACTTTAGCCTCTACTACAAAGCTGTAGTCATCAAAACTGTATGGTATTGGCACAAAACCACACACATAAACCAATGGAATAGAATAGAGAACCCAGAATTGGACCCACAAAAGTATGGCCAGCTAATCTTTGACAAAGCAGGAAAGTATAGCAAATGGAAAAAAAGACAGTCTCTTTAACAAATGGCGCTGGGAGAACTGGACAACAACATGCAGAAGAATAAAACTAGACCACTTTCTTACACCAAACACAAAAATAAACTCAAAATGGATACAGGACCTGAATGTGAGACAAGAAACCACCAAAACCCTAGAGGAGAAAGCAGGGAAAAACCTCTCTTACCTCAGCCACAGCAATTTCTTACTCGACACATCTCCAAAGGCAAGGGAATTAAAAGCAAAAAGGAACTATTGGGACCTCACCCAGATAAAAAGCCTCTGCACTGCAAAGGAAACAATCAACAAATTTAAAAGACAACCGATGGAATGGGAAAAGATATTTGCAAATGACATAGCGGACAAAGGGCTAGTATCCAATATTTATAAAGAACTCAGCAAACTCCGCACCCGAAAAACAAATATTCCAATGAAGAAATGGGCAGAACACATGAGTAAACACTTCTCTAAAGAAGACATCACATGACCAACAGGCACATGAAAAGATGCTCAGCGTCACTCCTCATCAGGGAAATACAAATCAAAACCACACTGAGATACCACCTCCTGCCAATCAGAGTGGTTAAAATGAACAAATCAGGAGATTATAGATGCTGGCGAGGATGTGGAGAAATGGGAACCCTCTTGCACTGTTGGTGGGAATGCAAACTGGTGCAGCCACTCTGGAAAACAGTGTGGAGGTTCCTCAAACAATTAAAAATAGATGTACCCTATGACCCAGCAATAGCACTACTTGGAATTTACCCAAGGGATACAGGAGTGCTGATGCATAGGGGCACATGTACCCCAATGTTTATAGTAGCACTTTCAACAATAGCCAAATTATGGAAAGAGCCTAAATGTCCATCAACTGACGAACGGATAAAGAAGATGTGGTTTATATATACAATGGAATACTACTTGGCAATGAGAAAGAATGAAATCTGGCCATTTGCAGCAACGTGGATGGAACTGGAGCATTTTATGCTAAGTGAAATAAGTCAGAGAAAGACAGATATCATATATTTTCACTCATATGTGGATGTTGAGAAACTTAACAGAAGACCATGGAGGAGGGGAAGGGGGGAAAAAAAGGTAAAAAGAGGGAGGGAGGCAAACCATAAGAGACTCTTGGATGCTGAGAACAAACTGAAGGTGTATGGGGGGTGGGAGAGAGGGGAAAGTGGGTGATGGGCAATAAGGAGGGCACCTGTTGGGATGAGCACTGGGTGTCATATGGAAACCAATTTGACAATAAATTATATTAAAAAATAAAAAATGAATGCATAGCTGCTATCAAAAATCGCTGAGTAATTAAAGATATGCATTTAACATAATTAGAAATAAATTTTGTATGGAATGCTTTTTATTAGACTTCAGTTTTTAGAGAAGTTTAAATTCAGAATTATTTTTAAAAACTCATTTTAAAAAGTTCTTTTTCAAATGCATTTGCTTAGCATTTAATTATTCATTAGGTTAAGATCAACATCCAAGAAAATATTAGCTAGAAATCTACTCCTGAAAAAATTATGGTTTATAATATAAATATTTGCCATTGGATGTGTAAGACAGAGACTAAGAATTCTTCATTTGTGACATTATTTTCTTCTCAATGTATTTATATAATAAATCTATATTTAGATAAAACTCTCTGTTTTTAGAAGAAAGTATTTCTCAAATATTCAGGTAAATCTTGAAAGTTGTGTTATGCCTGAGAGTTATATTTTAGAATTAAAAGTAATATAATAAATATCTTACAAAGTTATTTTACCTCAGGAAGTTTTTTTTAAGTTTATTTATTTTGAGAAATACAAAGAGTGAGCAGGGAAAGGACAGAGAGAGAGAGACCAGGAGAGAGAATCTCATGCATGTTCCTCACTGCCAGCATGGAGCCTGGCATGGGGCTTGAACACACAAACTGTGAAATCATGACCTGACCTGAAATCAAGAGTCAGATGCTTAACTGACTGAGCCACCCAAGCGCCCCTGACATCAGAGTTTTTAACATACATTGTGAAGCTAGGTATTTGTGTCTTATGTAGATATTACATGTTTTAATTCTAATCTTTAAGGATTTCTCTCACAAAAAAACATATTCTTTATTTTGGATGATGATCTGTAGATTTCTCTACGTCATTTTTTGCAAGTGGAAATATTTTTATTAATGACAATTATGTTTATGTTAACATAAATTACAGGGAAAAAAAACCCCTAAATTCAGCATAAGATGAAGCTATGTACTATACTCTTTTGTTTTCTTTCAGTGACAACATTGCTAGTGAGCCTATACTTTTTTGAATAGACATGGGAAAAGATGCTAATGATGCATTGAGTTCTCCATGATTGGATCAAGGTTGTAAAAAAATTAAACCATTTATTCTGGGTTAGTGCATTTCTATTTCCATAAGCACTTTAATTATGCAAGGCAGAAACAAATGTTTTATCTAAGGAATCTAATGTACTTAAAGAATATTTTTAGCTTGAAGAAGAATATGTACAGGCTCAAACTTATACTTTTATATACTATCTCCACTCTTGTAATGAGAAATGAAGGGTTTCACAGTCAAGGGCACTGAATGACTGATTTCTTTTTGTCTAGCTGTTTTTCTCTTGATAAATATTTCCCAGTTTTAGTTTTCTGTTCATAGCTTTAATTTACATTTCATGTTATTTAAATTTTCTTATTGAAGGGCATTTGAGAGTAAGGTTAAAAGTATCGCAATTTTAGTCAATAGTATTTATTGTATATATACAATAAATTAGAAATACACAGTGAGTCCATGTGTGTATAATAAGAAACTAAAGAAACAAAAAGCACAATTCCATCTCTTCAAGAAGCACATTTTTTTACCATACAGCTGCATCTCACTTTGAAAGAAGATGGACATCTTAAAAGTCCCATGCAAAACAAGTTGTAAACATAGCTGTATGTTCAAATACATAAGAGTTCATCATTAAAAGAGATCCCATGGCCAATTAAAAGTCAGGATATTTTATTAAACTTATTTAACTTAGGGATCCTTTACATACAGTTACTGATGGGGATATAAGACTACTTTGAGATAGCAGTGTAAGGTCAAGTTCATAAAAAATGGTTCCATGGCAGAGCAATTGAGATTACTGAAAAAAGAGCTGATTATTCATCAGAGAGCAATAAGAAACATTACAGAAAAATTTTACTAATTTGTCTGATAGAACACATCTCATCAGCTCTCATTTTGTTTTGTTTTCTTTTATTGGCACTTGGGTGCTTGAATGACCTACTCTCAGAAGTCAGAAAATCTTGGCCCTACAAGGGTGTTGGCTTGGCATGAGTAGTGTTTTCAAAATTTCAATAACTTTACATGGGGCAGATAGTCCCCAGTTTGCTTAGTTCCTAATTTCTAAGCTGTCTTCCATCTTAGGTACAGACTAAAGTATACTAAAGTAAACCTATAGACTAAAGGTATCTAGGTTTACTACCCTTGATTATAACCCTTATATTTGTTGAGAGCCTACTATGTGCAATAATGCTACAGTAGAGGGACATAGTTCTTACCTTCATATGGAGCCGACAGTCAATTAGTCGATTTGGAAATAAATAATTACACAATGAAACTGAACTGATGTAAATACCTCAGATGAAATTAGGAGTTTAACAATAGTATTCAAATTAGAAAACTGATACTTGATCTAAATTTGAAGAATTAGTTAGTAAACCCAAGGAAAGGCTATCTAGGTGGTGTGTCCATTTCCTAATGAGGAAAATGAGGTTTGGAGAGACTAAGTGACATTCATGACCAAATAATAGAGGAAGAAAGTTCAGGTCTCCTGGCGCCCAGGATGACATTCTTTTCACTGCCAAGGGTTTTTAACATCCATTTAAAATAATATAATCCTATAAATGAAATACTTTTGTATACTAAAGCTTATGGATGTATTAACTACTTCAAAAAAATTAAATGACCAGAGATAATTTGATTGCCTTTCACTATTTTATTGGGTGTTCTCTGTCACAGCTAAAGACTATAGGAAAAAATATGAAACAATTCATTAATTAGGATCAGTTTTACCTCCTTTAAGCTGTTAAATTATTTGTTAAAGATGTATCTATATTATCATCTGATAAAGAAATAAAAATACATGTTGTGTGTTTCCTTTTTATAAAAAAAAACTAAGAAAATTTTAACTTTTACAGAAAGTAAAAACATTTACATGACCAAACTAGAAACAATATGGAGGTTGTGCTTCAGTGAGCATACAATCTATTATACTAGTGGGAACTCTAATAAATAAATCTGTCAATTTTTCTTTGCTGTGGTTTTGGATATAATTTTGTTTTAAAACATGTGGTTACATGCTAAACATTTGATCTCAAGAAGTCAAACCTCTGTTCTTCCTATGTGCACTTGGAGAACCAGAAATTCCTTTACTCCATTACTATGCCTGCTCCCCTGATTCAGGCAAATAGTAAACAGAGGTCCTAAAAGCTAAATGTATCCAAATCTACCCCATGTCCTTACAAATATAGGATGGGAGGGGAGACAATAAAATGATAAAACTTAATGTGTATACACCTTTCGCTATGTGCTAGGCCTTATTCTCGATGCAAAACATATGTTAACTAATTTAAACTTCATGCCAAACCTATAAGACACACATTATTAACCTCATGTCACAGATGAGAAAACCAATGCACAAAGAGCCTAATAAATTAGCTTCAGTCCTATAGATCAAAATGAACTAAAACTCAGGCATATGACTCCATAGTGTTTGTCTACTATAGAAGGTATCTTTGGAATCAGCCCACATTCAAACCTGGATCTCTAAAATTTACCAATTGTGAGACCTTGGATAATCTAATTCTTTTCTCTGAAAATCGATTTATCTGTAAAATGAGACTAATAATACGACACACCTCATAGAGTTACTGTGAGGACTGATTTTGATTGTGTAAAGCACCTTAGCAGAGTGTCTGATACACAGAGACCAAGTATTTAACAGAAGTATTTTACTCCTATAATCACTGTTATTATTTTATTATAGGCTAAGGGATGTCATGATCAGCCCTCTGCCCACTGATGCCAAGAAAGATAGCTGTATGTCCCCCAAAAGAGCTTGGTGTAAACAGTGATAAAAATCTGAAATATCCTCTATTTTAAAAATACTCAAGCTGAAGTCACAAAACCTAAAATCACTCTGAGTAACATCAAATTAAAGAGAACAACAACAACCAACATCAACAACAAACCACTTCCATTGACAGACTTAATAGAATTTCAAGTTGTAAAGGGGATTCTGTGACAGGTTAAACTAGTTATTAATTCATTTCCTTGCCTCAGGTCTCCTTTCCACCCTGAACAGAGTTATTATTCTAAAGAAAAAGTTAAAAAATGGAATTACCGTATGATCCAGTAATTCCACTACTGGGTATTTACTCAAAGCAAATGAAAATACTAATTTTGAAGTTATATGAACCTCATGTTTACTGCAGCTTTGTTTACAACAGCCAAGATATGGAAGCAACACAAATGTCCATCGATAGACGAATGGATAAAGAAGGTTGGTGTGTGTGTGTGTGTGTGTGTGTGTGTGTCTGTGATACACACACACACACACACACACACACACACACAATGGAATGTTACTCAGCCATAAAAAAGAATGAAATCTTGCCATTTGCAACACCATGGATGGACCTGGAGGGTAAAATGCTAAGTGAAATAAGTCAGTCAGAGAAAGACTAGACCATATGATTTCACTGAACATGTATAATTTAAGAAACAAAACAGATGAACAAAGAAAAAAAAAGTAAGAAACAAAAAACCAGACTCTAAAATACAGAGAAGAAACCGGTGGTTCCCAAAGGAATGGGAGATGGGGGTGGGGGTGGGGGAAATAGATAAAGGGGATTAAAAGTACACTTAACTTGAGAACTGAGAAATGTATAGAATTGTTGAATCATATTGTACACCTGAAACTAATATAACATTGCATGCTAATTATACCTGAATGAGACAAAAATAATTATCTTTATGAGAGACCGTCTCATCATCCTTCTTGTTGGCTCTTATTTCTCACATGGTTTGGAGATAAATGCAATGCTCCATGACAGAGACAGTGAACACACAGAACGTAGCAATAGCAATCAGGAAGAAAAGGAGGAGAAGTTAGAGACTTATCATAAATAGGCCTTTGTTCCCATCATTGTGGAGGTTGAGGGGAGTATAACATCACAAAGTGACGAACAATTGATTTTGTCCTAGCTTAGACAAACAAAGAGATGGCGATGCCAATATTGGAGACAGAAGGGCAAGAGAAAGAGGAGATGCAAAGTTATGCATTTTCTTTGAATATGTTGAGAGTCTATGTTCAAAATAAAGTGTCAAGGTTGAAGACTAAGATTGAGAGTTACTAACTATATGGAAATATCACAGTCAATGGAGAAAATAAAACTTTCTGGGAGAGAGCCCATCAATTCTCATGCTGGAATCCTGTATTATACACATTCTATGTTTACTAATTAAACAGAGTAATTATTCTAGTCCCATCTTTTGGAGCCCTTCCTATTTGACTCTCAAAGAAGGAAAAAGAAAAAAAGAGATGATCCCAACCATTGCACACCATCAACAACCATAACATCAGAGTAAAATTTATGGTAATTATCCTTTACCAACTTCCCTATACTATTCTGTCCTGCCCTTTTACAACTTCTCTTCTCATTAAGAATAAATGATCAACAAGTTCCTTTCAGGTTGTCTTTGTCTATGTATCAGTTACAATTTAGAGCAAGCGATGAGACACAGATACAATACACACTTCCCTGGCTTCAGGATCCCTCAGAATTGGTCTGTACTCTAAATCTGGGGAAAGGACAGCATATTACTGTTGAACTGATATTGCATTTATCCACAGCTTGACCTATGCCATAGCTTCATCTCATTCCCACAGATGCACTACTCTGACTTTTTTCCTCCTGTCATATAATCAATAGTAAGGGCATTATTCATGTTTTCCACACCTATGGTGAAGTCAAAAGTTCCTAAGTTCACCACAAATCTGGGGGGCCCTCCTGCTGACCAGACCTGAACCCTTGTGTTAAAACTGTCTTCTGTTGAAATATTTCGTGTAAAGTTGATTTCTTAGTGCTGCCCTGGTCCTAAAGAATCAAAATAAGTTTTCCAAGAAATGTGTTCTAAATGAATTGCTCATTTAAGCGATACTTTTTTTTTCTGTTCTATAGGCAAAGTTGTTATTTCTTTAATCAATTTTGGTAACAAGAGATAAGTGAATAGGCTGTACAAAGCCATCCAATCACTTTGTGAGGTTATCCTAATAAAAAATAAAGAGCTTCAGTTTACAAATTCTATAATTTGACTGGCTCTGAATTATAAATGCCAATTCATATCCTATAAATGCAAACTCACTGAGGGAATATCAATGGAAAACAATTACTAGGTGGATTTTTATGCTCTGGTTCCACAAAATAAAATACATTTAGTGTTTTCAAATCAATGCTGGAGGAAATGTCAAGACAGGGGTACACATTTACTCATTTTACAGAGATGTCCAAAGCTATTAACTTCCTGCGCTTTAATTAGAAAAGCAATGCAAAACCATTCCATCGTTCAATTGTAAGAAATTCAAGGTATTTGGTATTAGGAAAGAGTCCTGAAATTATGAAATCTTATAGATCCAAATGTATTTTTAGCATAATGGTAACAGTTACTAAAAATGCATTTCTATTTTTATGGCCATAGGCTTGATTCTTTAAGAATAACCCTAGGCTTACAAAGATAATGGATATTGAAAGAGGAAGATAATTATAGGAAAAGTAGGATGCTTAGGCAGTTTTAAAAATGATATAATTTAAATTTTCTTACACAATGTCTGGAACTACTAGGTTTTAAAGTTAGTTTTAGGGTGGGAATTGTCATGGCTGCTGAAGTATTTCTTGAAGATCATTATTAACAGATTGTGAATTTTCCTGTTTGTTTGAATAACATTTTATTTTCTTTCACATGCAATTATTTAAGAATGAAACATTGTTCTGATGTTCAGTCACACTGAGAGAATTAATATGCCATATGCCTTAAGCTTGAAATACATTCAGTTACTGTCAATGCTCAGATTATGAATACAGGGAGAGGGAACTAGATTATTTTATGCCTTGTGGTAATCCTCATTCCTTTATTAAAATTTGTATTCTCAAATTGAGCCTTATAGATAAGCAATAGAGATAAACGGAGAGCTAAAGGAGATATGGGAAGAGGAAAGATAAGCAGACAAAATAATGCTCTGAGCCATTTGGCTTCTTTGGAAGTTCCTATGAAGAATTCCAGGTGCCATAGAAGAATAGAAGGACCACTGCTCATTCATTCCCACCAATTTCAAAAATGGTTGCCTGAATGTTTATTAAAATTCCTTGTTTGAGTTTTGAAAAACATGTATTGATTGCTCTATTTCTTTTTTTCTTTTTTTTAAGTTTACTTATTTATTTTGAGAGAACGAGAGAGAGAGAGAGAGAGAGAGAGAGAGAGAGACAGATAGTGCAAGCAGGGCAGGGCTAGAGAGAGGGAGAGAAAGAGAGAATCCCAAGCAGGCTCTGCACTGACTGCACAGAGCCCGATGCAGGGCTCGAACCCACGAACCATGAGATCATGACCTGAGCTGAAACCAAGGGTCAGACGTGAAGCCGCTTAATCGACGGAGCCACCCACGCGCCCCTCTCTTTCTGTTTTAAGGAAAACTCTGATTCCTGACCTGGGACCATGATATGGAGCCAAGAGATCCCCAAATACACATCCACGAAGAACTGTCACCTTGAAGATAAATAAAAATACTCTGTTAAATTCATTCAAGTTCAGTAGCTACTGAATTCTAGTTGTAGGTGATATATTGTGTTAGGATGGAGGTAAATATAGCAGAGTTCCTCCCTTTCAAAAATTTATGCCAGGCGGCGCCTGGGTGGCTCAGTGGGTTGAGCCTCGGTCTTCAGCTCAGGTCATGATCTCACAGCTCATGAGTTCGATCCCCACATC
The DNA here is from genome assembly GCF_022079265.1 of Lynx rufus. NCBI lineage: Eukaryota > Metazoa > Chordata > Mammalia > Carnivora > Felidae > Lynx > Lynx rufus. The sequence goes on along the minus strand of NW_025814823.1, from coordinate 30,977,543 downwards.
GGACTCTGTGCTGACAGCTTGGAGCCTGGAGCCTACTTAGGATTCTGTGTCTCTCTCTCTCTCTCTCTCTCTGCCCCTAACCCACTCGCATTCTGTCTCTGTCTCTCTCAAAAATAAATAAACATTTTTAAAAAAATTTAAAAACTTATGCCAGGAATCATGGTGGAATCACAGGTTCTAACACAAGTTATTCAACTAACAGAACCCAAGGCTGAATTTCTAAGCCTACGTTGCTTGCTTACTTTTTTGGTTTTAATACTTCAAGTTTAATGGGAACAGCATGGACTTTGGGGTTAGATGGTCCTGGTCATTTTACCAACCCTCTCTTAGCATCCGTTTTCTCATCTGTGAGATAAAACTTCCATCTGTGGCACTCTCCACAGGCTGTGTCTGGAAGAGAGTTCTTCTAACTACAGAAGTCAAAACAGTAAGTACAAAAAAGTAAATGGTACAAAATATAAACATTATCGTGTGAAGTTCTCCTTCACTTTTGTCACCCAATACAGTCCTATTCCCCAGGGTTAACTCTGACAAACAGATTGGGGTGTACTGGCCTTTATTTAAAAAATTAGCCTCTGGGGCGCCTGGGTGGCTCAGTCAGTTGAGCTCCGACTTCGGCTCAGGTCATGATCTTGCAGTCTGTGAGTTCAAGCCCTGTGTCGGGCTCTGTGCTGACAGCTCAGAGCCTGGAGCCTCCTTCTGATTCTGTGTCTCCTTCTCTCTCTGCCCCTACCCCTCCACTCTCTGTCTTGGTCTCTGTCTCTCTCTCTCTCTCTTAAAAATAAATAAACATTAAAAATATTAGCCTCTTGGGGCGCCTGGGTGGCTCAGTCGGTTGAGCATCCGACTTCGGCTCAGGTCATGATCTCGCGGTCCATGGGTTCGAGCCCCGCGTCGGGCTCTGTGCTGACAGCTCAGAGCCTGGAGCCTGTTTTGGATTCTGTGTCTCCCTCTCTCTCTGACCCTCCTCCGTTCATGCTCTGTCTCTCTCTGTCTCAAAAATAAATAAATGTTAAAAAAAATTAAAAAAAATATTAGCCTCTGGACAGATAAGAGTTGAAGAAAAATATATCAACCTTGAAGCACTTTTCACTTATTGGAATTAAGTAGAAGTCTTCAAAGTAGAAAAAAATACTTTATCGATGGTACATATTCTAGAATAAAAACACTGCTATATACAAATATGTGCTTATTCTTTAAAACTGGATTTTCCTTGTATAACTTAAATATGCCTCTCTAAAACAAGTTTGCACCAGCCCCTGAGGATGGATGGGGACATATTTATTTTTTTGTTTAATGTATTTGTTAAAATATCTGGCTCAGGAAACAAGTAAACTAGAGTCAGATTCTAGATTCAACTCATCCACTTATAAAATGCACAAATTTGGGAAAGTTCCCCAGGCTCTCTGTTTCTTAGTTTCCTCATTATATAATGACTTAATAAAAACACCTGTTTCATAAGGTTGTTGTGAATGTTATATGATTTCAAACATGTATAGCAATGACCTTGGGGAAACACTCAGTAAATGTTAGCAATTATTTTCTCTAATGAAGTAGAATTGATAAAAATAACTGAAGTTAAATAAAAAATAAGTTATTAACAAAGTTCCTTTTCTCCTTTCAGATACCATAAAAGAATTTCAACTTAGAATATTAATACAATAAAACATGTTTAAAATATGTATACAAACCAATGCTTAAGTATATTATCTAACATTCTAGAATATTCACACAAATTTAGTAACAAGGCAGCAAATGGAATATTTTCCCTCTGGGCTCTTACTACAGCTTTTTGACACATCTGTTGTAGTTATTTAAATAAAGTTTTAACTAAAGGTGTTTCTAATGCATGAGTAATGTGTCTCTTTAAGACATTAAAGTACTTTGGGCTCCTTATATCCTTTTGATGTGAAAAGTTTACTATTTGATTTTTTTCTAACTGGTATAGTTTTATCAGAATGCTATTTTTCCCCTACACCAAATCAAGCAGCTGTCATACTTACTAACTCATGCAACCGATTATAAACTAAGCCAACAATATAATGACAGGAAATCAATCTAAAATTGTAGACAATATGGACATAATAATTTTGTGTCCTTGAACACTGAGAGTCGTTTTTTAAGATAAGGGATTATTTAGTACTTAAAACTGAACAGCGGTTGTAACTGTATTTGAAGATAAAAAATATTGTCCTATGTTCTCAGCCTACCTCACCTTTTCATCTTATAAATCTTTGTACACAAATATAAAACAATTTTTTGATGGTTAAAGTAAAAAAAAAAGTTTAAGCTCTAGTTATTTAAATCTGGCAGTTTTGAACTTTAATAGATGACAATAATTAAAATATAAAGACTAACACAATTTATAGTGTTACACTTCAACAGTATTGTTCTACACAAAAACAGAGAACCTGGGCAACTGCGGTTTAAACCCTAGACTTACTGCTTTTAACCTATGTGAACTTTTAGCATATTTCCTGCTCACTGTGTCTCAGTTTTTTTTTTTTTTAATGGTGATGACAATAGTACGTATTTGAGAGAGATTCATATAAAAATGTCCAAAAGTGACAGAGCCCATTAAACATGTCATTTGTTTATTTTTTAATGTTTAATTATTTTTTGAGAGAGATGGAGAGAGAGTGAACACGAGGTGGGGGGAGGGGCAGACAGAGAAGGAGACACAGAATCCAAAGTAGGCTCCGGGCTCTGAGCAGTCAGCATAGAGCCTGACGTGGGGCTCGAACCCACAAACTGCAAGAGCACGACCTGAGCCAAAGTTAGACACTTAACTGACTGAGCCACCCGTGCGCCCCTAACATGTCATTTGTATTTGCTACAGTTATTATTTACATGTGTACAGTTCTTTGAAGACATTATTTTTTTTAATTTTTTTTTAACATTTTTATTTATTTTTGAGACAGAGAGAGACAGAGCATGAATGGGGGAGGGTCAGAGAGAGAGGGAGACACGGAATCTGAAACAGGCTCCAGGCTCTGAGCTGTCAGCACAGAGCCAGACGCGGGGCTTGAACTCACGAACCGCGAGATCATGACCTGAGCCGAAGTCGGACGCTTAACCGACTGAGCCACCCAGGCGCCCCTGAAGACATTATTATGCTAGTTTCTATCACAATGAATGATTTTGACTTAAGTTGAAAATAATTTTGTACCTCAGTTTACTGCACCCTGAACTAATGTGCCCCAGCTAATGGTCAAGATTCATCAATGTCCATATCATTAATTACATTCCCCACCTTTGGTACATTAATACTCATGATTGTGAGTTTTGAAAATCGTATTCTGAAATATTTTCTGCTGAAGGGCTCTGACTTCGCTGCTGAAGTTCAAGCTTTATCTTTGCTGACACCCCGTTACACGGGACCTGAGTTCAGAAAGAACACCCCTTGGCAACTGATCATTGTGTTGGAAAATTTCAGCACAAATACTCTGGTGTAGGAAGCCTTTATTGGTATGGAAAGATAGACATAAAACATTGAAATGCACAGGAATCAGGACATTTTTCAGAGAAGTGGAGATAATCCATACCCTGGACTAAAATCACTGAAATAAAGATCAGAAGTCCTAGTAGTAGTACTTGGCTATTAATCACTTTAAATTTTCTGGCTCAATTTTTTTTTTCATGTAATACCCCTATCTCATGTTTTGTGAATCATGAAAATTTTCATGATTTTCATTGTTTTTGCCTGAAATCCTAATTTCTCTGTCCCTTCCTATTCCCACTCAAGTACACTGGATTTCTATCTGTTCATCCAATTTAAAGGGAATCAAGCATTTCTTTTTATCAAAATGCACACAACTTATTACATTTCTCCAATTTGTATTTATTTACTTGATTTTTTGGTCTTTGACGGAGTATTAGCTCCCTTGGGGCACGGGTAATATGAGTTTTACTCAATCTTTAATCCTTTGCTCCAAGCGCAATGTCTAGTATACTGTGAGTGCATAATTTATAGTATTTTTAAAAAAATGAACTAAACTACTAACATAGTTTTGACTACCGACTTCAAGTTGGTATATCCCCAAAGCTTTATTTCCAGCCTAGGCCTCTCTTCCAAGCTTCATATTAGTTTATCTGAATTTCCACTAAACTCTTCACCCAAAAATTCAACAACCTCAAAGTTAGTATTTCCAAATAAATGTATAGTTATTTCCCTTTCCCTCCTCTTCCTCTTATATTAGTCTCAGTTGGTGGCACATCCATTAAACCAACCAGTCAATCAAGAAGGAAACCTACTGGTCATTTTTTTACCTTCTTCCCCCACTACTCATATTGGGGAAAAAATTTCACAAAAATCTATCTTGTACGTTTGACCATACCACTCCACTAAATAAGATTGTTTAATGATTCTCCAGGAAAAATAAAATAAAAGGCATTGACAAATCTTCCCTGAGTAAAGCAAGAATCAGAGAACATGGGGCAACTATATCCCACTTCACAGTCCATCTTGATGGAGGGAAGTCAAAGAGGTGAAGTGAGTTATATATGGCAGCTTTAATAAGGAAAGAACAAACAAAGAAACAAATACCTGCAGTGCCCGCTGAAATCTGAGATGTTAGCCAAGGGCCAGAAAACACACATTAGGGGAAACAATATTTTCGAGCATTTACTTTGTGCCAAGTATCTTAAATCTATCACTTCTTTTTCATCACAAATAAAGCCTTCATCCATATTCCCCATGAGTGAAGAGATGTTGTCCAACATAGTATACCAAGATTCTAGTACAGTGATGTGACTTCCAAGGCTCCCACACTATCTGGTGAAAATATCAATAAATTCATATTGGTAAGAAAAATGGAAGTTTAGAAGGGTTAAGTAATATACTAGTGTTTCTGCAGCATAAAGTGTTGCAATGTTCAAACCAGTTTCTCTTGTTTCAAAGTACCACTTGTAATTACTATAATGTATTATCTCCTTTAAATACTTGCTGTGTTCAGAAGGTCCCAGGATTCCTTAGATTTCTATGAAGAATTGTTATAAATAGTAGTAAATCAATTCAGTGATTAACTCAGGACTAAAGAAGTCAAAGTTGATTAATACTTCTAAACCACAGAAACAGGAGGATGGAGAGATTCCCTTGATGGAAAAGGCCAGATTTATAACCAGATTTTTCTTTCTTTTTTTAAGGGAATGCGTTCCATGGCAGATTTGAAGAATGTAAAGTTACAATGGGATGTGGAAGTGAAAATGTTGATAGCAGTGAAAAGTGGGTCTCGGTTTTCTAAAATGATTGGAGCTAAAGATAAACATTTGAGCATCACCAACACGGAGTTGTTGGTTAAACCTATAGAAAGAGACTGATGGTCCCTGACAGGGAGTACAGAGGGAGAAGGGAGTTGAGAACAACACTTGAAGAAATAGCTACATGGAGAGGATTGGGAAATAAAATAATACCAGCAGAGAAGACAAAGGAAGAGTAGTTGGAGTTAGAGTTGCCTCTCAGTCAAACAGTGGAAACCACAAAAGGTCAGTAGTTCAGGTCAGGAGAGTTTACCAAGTCATAGGTGTGACTCATTCATCCAGTTAAAGTAAGGGAGTGAGATGGAAATAAAGAAATGTTCTTCTTAGTTTTAACACTGAATCTGGGCCAGCAGTACTCTCTGGGGTATGCTATGTTAGCTGCCAAGAAAAAGTCCCTGCATTATCAGTTCCTCTAACAGCCGTTTGGGTGTTTCGAGTCAAACCCTAAGCAAAATCTGCGCCTTTGCTCCCTATGGTATTCACAGATCTGAGCGAGGAGGCCAGCAGTGTAACTGGTGAGTAGTAGGGATGATAAATTAATACACACATGTAGATTGAAGCAGTTCTGTCCTGTCTGCCAGTCACACCCTGCCTGGCCAGCAGCTGCTTGAAATAGCTGAAGAACTAAAGAAGTTGTAAAAATGAGCACTTTCATATTTGAGAACCAGAGATTTTCAAACATTGGAATCATCTATGGTATTTGTTAAAATTTTAATTTCTAGGCCTCAGCTCTAGAGATTCTGAATCAATGGGTCTACACTGGGCCAAGTACCTGCATTCCTAAAGAGCTTACGGAAGTTTTTAAAAACAATGTCTTCAATAGTAGATGCTGAGAAAATCCTATTAATGGACTGAATATGTATCTGAGCAGATACACTCTTTCTTGACATCTAAACACCGCTTTCATTATTCATGATCACTATTATATCATTTGCTTAAAAATAAATGATTAGTGTCCGTATATTAACTCAACCTTTTTGCAACTTAATAATATTCAGTGATATTAAATACACTATTGTTTTCTGTCTTAGAAAAAGATGACTAAGATTAATCAAATTATGAGAAGATTGAGAACATCATAAATCATGACCTAAACTCTCTCATATTTGCACTTTTGATAGATTACTGAGGGGAGCACATTCAGGAGGCAAGGGCTATCCACAGAGAATATTCTACTTCAAATTCGAATCTAAGAATAGATAAGATTCCAGCCAGCTGCAACTGACATGACATGGAGTGAGGGATGCGGAACTTTCAGAAATAATTAGGTCCCAACACATTCAGAATGTTATAAATAATAAATGAAACCTTGAATTGGCTAAAGAAAGAGAATTGGTGCTAACTTGAGAGCACAGGTGTTTTGTGTTTGGTATTCTTTGCCTTGCCCATGAGGCAAGCGGACATGTTCAATATAGCTTAATGAATCTTCTGGGAAGGCCCCAAATAGATTACTTCCCAGGAGCTCCATGCAGGAATTGCCAACAACTGGCTAACTGTAGTGCAATGCCTACTTGAGAAAGAAGATACACTCTTGAACATTATTGACTATAGAGGCAGAGAAATTCATTGTTATGCACAAAAGCTCAGCTAGATCCATTAAGAACCTTCACTTGGTATCCTCTGAAACACCAAACAAGACCGCTAGATAGTCATGTATTTTGTGTGTGTGTGTGTGTGTGTGTGTGTGCGCGCGCGCACTTGTACTTCCATTTGTAAGAGCTGTATTATCTCATTAAGGTGATAATCTTACTTATTTTACAGATGTGAATATTTATTATGGGTCAAGCATTATTCTAAGTACTTTTCAAACATTAACTCATCTATTCCTTATAACCATTTTATAGACAAAGAAATTGAAGCTAAAAGGGGCTAAGTAATATGCCCAAGGTCACATAGCAAGAAGTGAGAGTCATAGACCTGGGAATCGCACTCCATGGACAGTCAGCCTATCACTTTGTTGTGCTCCCAAAGTTCTGAGGAACTAGAGACTTCAGCGCTTACACACTTATGTCCATATAGACAGAGTGTAGACAAATAGGTTTTGTAGAATATCATCAGCACAATGAGTTTATTAAGATGTTTCCGAGGTGAATTGAATCACACCATAAAATGACATCGGTATGGGTAGAAGGTCAGAAGTTGAGATGTGTCAAACTAATGAATACTGTATTTATGCTCTGTTCTTACCTCTAGGGGTGTTCTCTAATTAAAGACAAGGTGGTACAACAAAAACACTAGAATCAAAGAGACTCTGGTTGTTTCCCATCTCTGACATCTCTGGTTACATGTGTATTATCTTACATGATTTCTTTCCTGAACAATTAAATGAGAAGGAAATGTTAGTTGCAGCTTTTTTACATTACTAGCAGCAGAACTCTATTTTCCAAAACAGCAACCCACACCTCATGTGGAAACCAATATATAAAACAAATTAAAGCAGAATCATTAGGAAAGGGGTTTGCATAGTAGCTTAGTACTAAATAATTTGGCTTGCTCTTGACTCTCTTTTCTTAGACGATTCTAAGGTGATTCACAGTAAAGAACTTCACACTTTACAGTGAACTATACAATACACCAAACATATCTGTAAGTTCTGGACTTCCTTGAATTGTTCTTAACCTCCTTATTTTTACTTGTCCCACAGTACTATTTCCTAACTCTGGTTAGTGTTCTGAATTAGACAAGGAGAGGAGTTCTCTTCCCAGAGCTCAGCAACAATCACTGCTAAATTTAAAACCACACAAAAATAGCTTTATGGCCATAGCATATCTCTATGATTTAAATGATTAAAGATATTGCAAAATAATTAAGTATTATGAGCTTCCCCCCGAGGTATTATCAATGCATGCTTAACAATATTGAATGGTACCCAAAGCTACAACAAAACTACCCTGGACATGACCTCCATCCATTATAAGGTTATCACTAAAGATGTCAGTGCATTGTTCATGAGCGCTAATGACTCTCATAAATTTAGAGTAATTTGGGAGCAATGAGTTAATTTCCTACTACCTTCTCATTGGAATTCCCAAGGAAAGGTAGGTTAGTCAAACTGAATAGAAAGTAAGCAATGACAAATGCCAATAGCCAAATCAACACTTATCTCATAGCATATATTCATCCTTATTAATAACATTCAGATTGTATGAGTCACAAACATATTAACACATCCATTTTTACCCACCAAACCCAGGCCAGAACCACAGCTGAGTTGAGGTTCCATGAGTGTGTGGGTATGTTTTTACAGTATCAGTGCAACTGTAAAGGGGAATCTTAACATCTCAATGGGGACCATTTCAGCATTAAATAAAAATTCAAAAGGTTTTGCGGTAAAACATGCCACATACATACTATTGTTATATGTTTCTCAGTATTATGAAACTTGATGAGTTAGAAGAAAACTCTCCTAGGGTCGATGTGTAGTGAGTGTATCTTTTGATTTTATCAAAATTTAAAGTCTCATGTGTAGATTTTCTTTGAAGAATTATTACTATGTTAACAATATATTGTAGGCACTATCTTTCTTTGAGGTTAAGTTTTGAAACATTAGTTTCACCAAAAACATAATCTTAAGCAAGTCAAACAGGTAATTCACCACAGTGAAGGACCATAGAGAATTGACTACATGGGAAGTCATAAGTACTTCATTTGATTGCATGTATACCTGGCTCTCCTGTGGCCAAAACTGATGCCACTACTTAAACAAATCCTCTCTTGGGTGAATGCCTGTGGAGTTCTGTGGCAAACTGCTGTATAATTCTTTGTACATAAAGGGAAGTTAAGCTGGAAGTGAACCACAAAAAGCAAATTCATGACTTGAAATGACTTCTGGGCTGGATTTTTATCATCTTCTGAGTCCCCAGGATTTTCAGAGAGACTGAGAAATCTCAAATATGCATACAATGATGGCTAAGCACAGCATAAAAACCTGTATCGTGTATCTCAGAGTTTTGGCTCTATTTCACTTTAGTCATCTGGAATCTCAACTCATCAGTTATATAGATTTTATTTTTATTTTATTTTATTTTATTTTATTTTATTTTATTTTATTTTTTATTTTTTTAATTTTTTTTAACGTTTATTTATTTTTGAGACAGAGAGAGACAGAGCATGAACGGGGAAGGGGCAGAGAGAGAGGGAGACACAGAATAGGAAGCAGGCTCCAGGCTCTGAGCCATCAGCCCAGAGCCCGACGCGGGGCTCAAACTCACGGACCGCGAGATCGTGACCTGAGCTGAAGTCGGACGCTTAAGTGACTGAGCCACCCAGGCGCGCCTGTTATATAGATTTTAAAACAAAACAAGGTTTATTCTTTCCTGAAATATTTTAAAATGAAAGAAGTCTATATATGAAATAGACCATGGTAAGCATATTTTTAATAATTATATAAGAAATCTATTTGTCTTATGGCATTCTGAAAAAAAGTTATTTTGTATTGTTGGATCCATATTCATATATTATAAGAGAGAAAGAAGCAATCACGTAATGAATTTTTCAAATTTGAGCTGTATCATTACCTCTATTTCTAATATTTCACTGGAGAATCTGAACTGTATGTACTCAAGTCTCATACATTAATTTTGAAAGTTAGTGAAAATGTCTTGTTGAAAAGTCTATGTGTAGATTTGTTTATCATGATTAACTATTATTTATATAGTTGTACATAGTTAACCACGTATTGTATGCACTCTTGAAATGTTATATCAAAAATGATCATTATGATTAAGTATATTTTTTTGAAACATTAAAAATATTTTCATGTAAACCCAAAATCCTGTGTAAAAGCTCAGAGCTCCTTGGGAGGTAAAATGCTACTTAAACAGGAGAAATAAGAGTTATCCTTTTAAGCTCAGTGCATAAAACAAGTATGAATATGTATAAGTCACAAGACAAAAAGAATTAGGCTAAGTGTAAATACTATCTTGGCAGTTAAACAGTAAGAAAGCTGTTTTGTGGAATAGAAAGTTTCTTTTCACTGATACTTTCTACTCTGACAGGCAGAGGAAGAATGCAGAAACAAGATTAATTCATAGTCCTTATATACTAAATTTCTTTTGTGTACCAGGGACTGGGCTGAGTGTGGGTACTATCCAAGGGCCAGCATCTCAATATTCCTTAATGCAACTACCAGCTAGGAGGCAGGTTCTGTGGCTGATAGATGCACCAAACGAGTTTTCTGCAAAGTGCTTTGAGCAGGCAGGACCAACTATGTGTGGGTTGGATTCCGTGGATGGAGCAAAGGAAAGGTGAGCTATGGGCATTGCTTCTCAAGGAGATTACAATTTAACTGAAAAGACAGTCACACCTAAAATAGTTCCAACAAAGAGCAGTGCTTCCTTAAGTAACCAAATGATAAAAACAAACACTGCTTTGAGAGTTCAGGAAAGAAGAAAGTGATGTAAGTTGTGGGATTTGACACAGAATGACTTTTCCTCAGGACTCCCTTTCCTTGAATTTAGCAGATAAATGCTGGGCTACCACTTGAACAGATCGTATTTTGGTGTTTTTGGAGGCCTGTTGTATTAAGCCATTTCAAACTCTGTTTTAACTGCGTATTTTAAATGGTGTTCCAATGGACTCTGATTTTTAAAAGTAGTTAAAATATTAGAACCTCTAAAATCTTTTTTTATACATTTAAATCAAGATAGAAAATATATACATGATGAAAATTGTACCACCATTGTAAATGACATAATTTGTTGCTATATATATAAGCTGAAATTTCCATTGACTATCCCATTTATATGATGATTTCCATAGTGAAGTGAATTTCATGAATTCCCTATTTCAGATGCATTCAGCTCTGGTAACAGGGAAAAAAAAATCCTATCCATTTAAGGTCATTCTTGCCTGTTGCAGAGCTCTGAGAGCTGCAGCTATCCCTTGAATTAAGATGATGCCATTGAGAAATGGGCCTTTTTATACTCTGTTTTACATTTAAAGAAGGGTATTTCTGTGAGGATACAAGTCTAATTCCTTCCCAAATTTAATATCCACGTTAACTGTTTTTGCAGCTTTTCTTTATTTATTGATTTATGTTCAATGATAATACAAATAGGTATCTGAAAATTTCAAATCTATGTAAATTATAAATTGACCTCACTGAATTTTTATTTAGTGATCAAATTTTAAAACACAATTACTCTGAATCTCTTTGTCTATCTCTGGTGCTAAAACATTTTGGCATAATTTCACATTAATAGTACAAGCTCTGTTCTTTCTAAGCCTTGGAAATAGAAGTAAAATCTTTAACACATTTAATTCTAAAGGACGATACAATTTCCATTAACAGCTTTCAAGTGCAATTGCTTCTAAAAGAAGTTTCACCATTGATTTCAACTTTGGTACCTGAAGTTCTCAATGATTTCATCAATAAAAATACTAATAAACCCATCAATATCAGACTATATTCATTACATGAGATTTAAAGAAAAACAAAATTAGTGAGAAAATAAATAAAACTATATTTTTCTTCATATTGTAAGTTTGACTGATTCTAATAAAAATTAAGCAAATTTAAAATAAACAAGGTATTTATCTCAAAACACTATAGTTGTCTTTGCACGGAATCTAGTTTTAGCTAATAGCAAGAGGTATTAGAGTGTTTCTAAAATACGTTACCGTGAATGTTAATATACATATAATTAGAGAAATGGTTGCATACTTCAAGAAATATGCAGAATATTGGCATGAACAAATATGTATAATATATATCAGATATATTTATGCATGTTTATATATGAAAGAAATGAATGATAGCAATGTTACAAGGGATGTGAGGGAGGAACTCGGATCATCTTGTTATTATCAGGCATTCACATTATTCATGAAGTGGTATAGTGTTATTTAAAAGTGGACTTGGGGGCGCCTGGGTGGCTCAGTCGGTTGAGCGACCAACTTCGGCTCAGGTCATGATATCACGGTTTGTGAGTTGGAGCCCCGCGTCGGGCTCTGTGCTGACAGCGTAGAGCCTGGAGCCTGCTTCTGATTCTGTGTCTCCCTCTCTCTCTGCCCCTCCCCCACTTATGCTTTGTCTCAGAAGTAAACAAACATTAAAAAAATTGAAAAAAAATAAAAGTGGACTTGGATTAGCTGTAAATGTATATTGCAAACTCTAGGATAACCACTAAACAAAGTAAAAAATTATAACAGTAAAACTATTGTGCTGAGAAAGGTGAGAAAATGCTCAACATAAATATAAAATGTTCAATTAAAGCCACAAAAAGTAGGAAAAAAGTTGAAAGCAAAAATAGAAATTAAGAGTAAGAACAAGTAGAAAACAGTAACAAGCATAGTAAGTAGTGAATATTAATCCAAGTATATAATCACTTTGAATGTCAGTAGTCTAAATGCACCAATTAAAAGACAAAGATTGCCAAAGTAGATCAAAAACAAGACCAAAATATGTTTACAAGAAACACACTTTAAATATAAAAACACATATAGAATAAAATACACTTGGAGGAAAATGTATCATGCTAACCTTAATCAAAGGAAAACAGAATTAGCTGTATTAATTTCAGACAAAGTCATTGCCAAAGCAAGGAAAGTTATCAGGGATAGTGAGGGGCAGTACATAATGACTAAAGGGTCAATTTTCCAATGAAATAATTCTTAACATGTATGCACCTAACAACAGAGTGTCTCACAATGAGACAAAAACAAATAAACCTGCAAAGAGAAATGGCTGAATCCACTATCATGTTGGAAACTTCAACACCCCTCACCCAAAAATGGATGGATCCAGCAGGCTGAAAATCAGTAAGGAAACAGTTAAATTCATTAATCCCCTCACTTAACTGGATATAATGGAGACATCTGGAGACTACTTCATCCAACAACAGCAGAATACACATTTATCTGAAGCTTACATGAAACATTCATCAAGAGAGATTAAATTTGGGGCCATAAAACACACCTTAATAAATTTAAAATAATAGAAACTATACAATGTCTGTCCTCAGGCCACAACACAATGATACTAGAAATAATCACAGAAATATAACTGGAAAATCCCAAAATACATAGAAATTAAACAACATAATTTTAAATAAGACATGGGTCAATGAAGAAATATCAAGAGAAATTTAAAATACTTTAAATACATTAAAATTAAAACACAATTTATCAAAATCTGTGGAACGCAGGGAAAACAGTAATTAGAGGGAAATTTATAGCACTTAATGCATATATTTGAAAATAAATAAATAAATAAGTAAGTAAATAAATTCTATAATCTAACTTTCCATCTATGGAAACTACAAAGAAAAGGGCACATTAACTCCAAAGTAAGCCAAAGAAAATAAACAATAAGAATTGGAGCAGAAATTAATGAAACTGATAATGGGAAATCAATAGAGACAATCAATGAAATCAAAAGCTGGTACTTTGACACGATTAATGAAATCAATTAGCATCTAGCTAGGCATATAAGAGGAAAAGAAAGGACCCAACCTACTTATATCAGAAATGAAAGAAAGGGGATCACTACAGATGTTTTGGATATTAAAAAAAATATAAAGGAATACTATTACTAGTTATAGGCACACATATTTGACAACCTAGATGAAATAGACCAATGCCTTGAAAGACATGATGTGCCAAAACTCACACAGGAATTGACAATCTGAATAGGCTTACATCTATTAAAGACATTGACTCAGTAATTAATAACCTTCCAAAACAAAAACCCAAATGGATTCACTGGTGAATCCTAGCAAACCTTTAAGTAAGAAATTATACCAGGGGCGCCTGGGTGGCGCAGTCGGTTAAGCGTCCGACTTCAGCCAGGTCACGATCTCGCGGTCCGTGAGTTCGAGCCCCGCGTCGGGCTCTGGGCTGATGGCTCAGAGCCTGGAGCCTGTTTCCGATTCTGTGTCTCCCTCTCTCTCTGCCCCTCCCCCGTTCATGCTCTGTCTCTCTCTGTCCCAAAAAAATAAATAAACGTTGAAAAAAAAAATTAAAAAAAAAATAAATGTTTAAAAAAAAAAAAAAAAAAAGAAATTATACCAGTTCTCTACTATCTCTGTCAGAGGACAGAAGCAGAAGGAATATTTCCGGACTCATTCTATGAGGCCAGCATTACTCTAATACCCAAGTCAGACAGATATTACAAGAAAGGAGAATAACTATAACTTCCCTTCAATTTTGCTGTGAAATTTAAACTGCTCTAAAAAATAAAATCTTAATTAAAAAATACATCACACACACACACACACACACACACACACACACACAAACTAAGGTAGTTTATCATCTCAATAAACAAAGTCTAAAGGTTGGGCAATTATGTTTGATTTTATGATTCAATAGTGTCATAGTGGAGTGGAGCCATACTTTTGTTTTGTTTTGTGATTCTTAGCTCTGATATCTGTAATGTGTCAGAATTTCCTAAGTTTTGATTCCAGTAGGAAACATGGAAGCAAGTGTTCCAGATTCAATTCTAAACAAAATTATGTTCATCTTTTTTTTTTTTTCCATTGCTTTACTTTCTTTCTTCTTTTGCTTTTTCTCTTCCTTCTTCCTTCCTCCTCTGGTGCCTCCTTCCTCCTTTTCCCTCCCCCACCCCTCCCCCTTTTTCTCCTTGTCCTTGTCCTTGTCCTTTCTTTTTTTGGAATGAGGAAATCTCTCTGGGATTTACTAAGCTCATTTATCCTTACAGTTCATTTGTTCAAATTAGACCATACGATCACTGTCAAGGTCAGAATGACCATACTAGGCTTACACTAGTCATCTGTGCTCTAATGAGGGCTTTGGTGTCAACCACTTCACTTGTCTCTATCTGTCCGAGAACAAGACTCAAGCTCTGTGGAGACATTTGGAGAAATGGTAATCAGTAAAATGAATAATGCATAAGAATTCTGTTCCTGTGTTCATACCTGGAGACTGGAGGAAATAAGTCTCATTGTGGTTTGGGACCTGGGAAACTGTGTTTGGTGATACAAAGTTAAGAGTAAGCATCTGCTGACACTATAATTTATTCAAGAAAGAAACCAACAGATACAAAGAGCACCTTTGAATTTTTCCCTTTAAAAGTCATTATCTCTTTTCCCTCTCCTCTATGTAAAGCTAGACACAGTAGCATCATTTTTCCACTGAAACCTACAACCTACCTGGAAGAAAAAGGTGACATGGTAGAAAAATTATGAGTGAAAAACACAATTTTGCTATTTGTTTGACTCCACTCAATATAATATAAATATTTAATGCAAACATCTTTTATATATTAAATGTTTTCCTGGGAGATAAATTTTAAAACTTCAATGACGTTTTTGACTACTCTTCTAAAATTGGAATTCTATTCATACAGGAAGCAGATGGTCCAAACATGTAAAAATATAATTGTGAACACAATAATTATTTTAAAATGAGATATTTAAATAGAATTATTTTTATGCACATGTTTTAATATTATTAAAAGCACAAATACTGTAAGTAAATACACAATATTGTGTATAAAGTGTGGCTGCCTTCAGGGCAATCTTGTGGCACAAGGATCTGCATTCTGGAAACTATTAGGTCCATTCAGTTATTCGGATTTTTCTCCCTTACTCCATCATCACAAATTTATTGATTTATTAGTGGTAGCATCTCTTCTGTAAAAGAGTACTTAATCCTCTTAGTCAAAGAACTGCTCCATCATGTGGAGTTAACCTAATTTAAAACATATACCTTGAGTATGGGGCATATTATCACATTTAACATTTAAAATGTCTTGCATCAAAGTGGTATATTTTAGATTACATGTATTTATGTTTGTAATATTAGGTCTAGCATAAAACTGTGAATATAACAGTTACTTAAATGATATTTGGGAATTGAATTCATTCTCTTCACGTAAAAAATTTGGACTTTCACTTTTAGTTAAAAGAATTTATCTCAGCTAACTTATCACATTTTCCCTAAAACACTAGTTCTTTGAGGTAATTTAACCTTATTACATACATTAGCTAACGTGATTGCCTTGAAAAGTCTTCCCCTTACTTCATAGAAAGAGCATCACTTTGCTACTGTTAGGAGGATAAGTCATAGAATGCTGGCCTGTGGACAATAAATAGGAGGGTGTATAGAAAGTTTTATGGGGATTAAGTATATCATAGAATACTTAATTATTTTGGAGGGAGTTTCTTTCTTCAATATGAGAGTTTCCATAAACAGAAGAATTGGAAGAGGCAGATATTCAACAAGAGTACGATGTGGAAGTAAGATGATTTTTCTGGGAAAGATGGCCAGTTCACTGTAGCAAGATTTGGACACAAGACTGGGATTGAAGATGAATGACACTGGAAATGTGCATTGAGGTCAGGTTTTGATGACCATATGTTTTGAGCATATGTTTGGCTTTCTTGATAACACTCCTACTTAAATACAAGCCATTAATTTCTCTTATCCTTCACTACTAGAAAGTATTATTTGCTGTCATATGCCTTCAAAAATTTTTTTGATAAGAACTTGAACATTTATATTCAAGTTTCCTCCTCTTTTATAAACTTGAACATATCTTTTACTTTTCACATCTCTCTGATTCCTTTTGGTGTATAAATTACTCTTAGTATATTTACACTTATTGTTTTGCATAGAAATACTAATATCAAGATGTTTTTAATTTTGTGAATGTACATATAAGGTAGCCACAAAACATTTTAGTTGGAAATAAAAAAGTCTCTTTGCTTTCTGCCCAAATGATTATTTCAACAAATTGAGAAGAGAGTTATCAGCAAAATCCTACTATAATCAATTTTCAGAGAGTAGGTTTCTTGCTTCCTTTTTATAGCCCTTTATGTAACTGTGCATAGATGAACAGTTGATGAACAGACAGGAAGAGAAGTTGAGTGTGGGGAAGAGACACTAGAGGTTAAGAAATAGGTTTAAATACAATTTCCTCTGCATCAGGCCTATTACAAAATAATAAACCACCACTTGCAATAAAATGACAAAATTATTTACATGAAAATGTTACAACAGAAAAATCTCTGCATGTAAAGAGGGAACTAGTTTACTGTCTCACTGATATTAAGAGAATGTTAGCTGGAATAAATTGTCTTTCTTCATGCTGAATTGTGATACTGCATATTTTATGCTTAAGTAATACTGTCACTTTTTATTTGCTAACTTATCCATTTTATCTATAGAATTTTTGTGTATCCATTCATTTCTAATGAATCAAACCAGACCTTAAAGATATGGGATTCTTAAGTCAGATACTTATACTCATAATAAAAGAGAGCTGAACTCAACTTCTCAATAACTATTCTTTCATTATTCAAATATCATAAATGAATCACTTATTTTTAAATCACACTGTGTTAAACATATATAAATAAGATACATTTCTAATAAGTCACTTAGGATACAATTAAATTTGCTTAAAAAGTCTTGGCCCTTATACTCTTTTTTCAAAGGCAACTATCTCTTCTTTTTCATGTTTACTATTTGGCCCAGTAATCATGTATTTGGGTATTATTTTGGAATTTTAAGAGTTGTAAAAATCCATGTTTTAAAATATTTACTTCAGTGTTAACGCAGTGAAAAAATGAGAGCCACTCTAAATATCCAATGATATATTATAATGAATTAAAGTAGGACACAATCTCAACTTATACTCTCACCCACAATCATATAGATTGTATAACATAGAAATAAGATCAAACATGGCAAATTTTTGACATAGATTCTGATGGCAATTATATACACTCTGCTATAGAAAAATGGTTAGAAGGATGATTTGAAAAATGGATACTCATACACAATCATACAGAAAGGTAAAGACAGAAACAGACATAAAACAGCTGTGTGTAAAATGGTAAAGTAAAATTCAACATTTCTATCATGTTGAAATAACTTTATGTGAAAAAGTAGCTAAAAGTATAGCCATTTTTACAATTATTTATTGTTCTTAATTGTGTATTTTCTATAACTGATGTATTTGATGACTGAAGGGTTTTGGTAAATAAAATGTTCTCCATGAGCAAGTCTCCAACAATTATTGAGTGAGATATAAAATGTGACACATTGACTTCATCAAGAATTTTTTGATATGATAGTAATGTTAACATTTGGAAATCATTTCACTGTTGTTGAATATAATCTGTGTCTTGAGGGTGGTATGAGATGTTCTTGTAACTTAAAGGGAATAGACTTACACTTGTGATTATTAAGATTGGTTAATGGGAAACACCCAAAGTAAATTGTTGAGAAATGGGTAAGATTTCAAAAGAAATGTTAATCTAGGGCTAAGGGAACAATATTTCATCTTTAAAAAGGCTATTTTCTTTTTTTTTAAATATAATTACTGTCAAGTTGGCTAACATACAGTGTAAAAAAAGAATAAAGATACATATGTGCACCTAAACAAACAAACAAACATTGGAACTCTTCAAGAAGGAAAAATGGGGTCCTATTATCAGAAGAAAATAGCTATATGATGTTAAAGGTCTTTCCTATTAAACTGTTTAAAGAACTCCAAAGTAAAGTATTTAAGGAATTCCACAAACATAATTTAACACTTGAAATGACTTGCTATTAAATTTCTTAATGAAGAGATTATTTTAGTACTCAGATGTGTGAGCAAAATAAATTATTTCAATGGTTATTTGAAAAAAAGGCTATTTTATATAACAGTACTATAGTAGAGCACTTTCCATTTTGTTAGCACATATCAAATTAATGCTCTTTTTGAGGTATAATTATTAATAGCACTATCTTTCCCTCTCAAAATTGCAAGTTTAAATGGTAAATCCTCTGGTTGACTTATCATTCTGTTTAGGTGATTAACGATCACAAAAAGTACACTTGAATTTCATCTGTGGAAGGGGGCAGAAGTGATTTTGAAAGTAACTGTGCAAAATTCTGAGAAATATAAACTTGGTAGATTGCTGCAGACGTTCTTAGAGAGATCTATTTCAGACGCAGGTCTTGTTTACCTGATTTTTTACAACCTTCTAATGGGGGTTATATTATGAGGACCCTGCTTTTTCAGCACCAAGCTCTCTGTCTGCTTTGAAGTTGTTATGTTTTGCTTTGATCTTGAAATCATTTTTCACAGTGTTTTGATGATTATTAATGGTTAAAGTCACAAAGTCAGAAGATGACTTTAGTCATTCTCTTTTGTAGACTTAATGGGAATGTCATTGCTAAACACCTAAGTTCTTTGATGATATAGCTGAAGTTGTTTTTTCAAACTCATTGTTCCATCTTATGGAGAATAAAATTAAAAGAGACACGTATTTGTCGGGGCGAGGCAAGGCGAAACCAAACATATCTTGGAAGTTTTGCTTTTTCTTAGATGGAGCTTATGTTATCACGAAAACATGAACATGCCTAGACGGAGACAAAGTATACAAAGAGACTAAACTATGTTTAGCATGGTTTTAGCTGTTGGCCGAAGAGACAGATTACAGAAAAATTCAGAAAAATTTCAAATAGAAGGATAGAGAGTTAAATCTCTAATTAAAAGATCTTAGAATATTTTTCATAAGATAACAATTCTTAGGTTGAAGTTTGTACTGGGCTCTGACAAAACAGTCCATTTCCTGTGCCCTGGTTTTTAAAGGCAATTTTAACAGCTTTCCTATACAAAAATGGTGGGTAATCATTATTATCAAATGGGATATATTTCCCATATACCTCATAAAACTTTGCTATGATTTGAGTAGTAGATTAAACAGACATAGTCACTGCCCTATTAGTACTTAGCTCTGGGAGGCAATTATTAGCAAGCAGTGGGAACCAGTGGTGACTTTCCACTGAGGGGGAAACGAGAATGCAAGCAATGCCCACTTAATTGTGTTTACTATGTTTCTAGAAATGCCAAAGTAGTTTCTTGGAATTAAAAATTGTTTTGCTGAAGAGCCACTTAATTGAGAACTCTGTCTGGGAGAGATGAAATTTAAAGGAAAAGGTGTGCTAAGCACACAAAGCAGCAGGTGTATGGATTAAACATCAAGTTAACAGCATACAAAGTAGGGAAAATTCGTGAAAAATCAGTGACACAGGGTGTCTTTCAATAACTAAGGCTTTCGTGACACCCAATATAGTTCATTGTTTCTAGACAGGAATGCAGGTTGAAGATAAAGGGGCACAAAAGAACCCAGAGCAATTATCTGTCCCCGCTTCTGTTTAAAGCCAATTATTCCACCTATGACATTGATCTCATCCCCTGCTACCTTCTCTGGGGTTTGCCTCTCTTAACTTCAGGTTTGCTCTTCGTTCTGAATTTTTCCATTCTTCTATAAACATTCTCAAGTCTATCCCATACTTTATCCAGACAAAACAGGCCAATCTTTTTTCACCCTGCACTCCACGTTCCTGTCTCCACCCCTTTTGGTTGTCATTCCTTACTGGCAGTCTATCCAAAACTTCCCAGCTAGATTGAGTGCCCTATTTCTTTGTGTTTTTATTTTATTTGGTAGAAATGTATGCAGTTTCAATTAGTTTCATATTGTTCAGCATGTGATAAGGGACAAGCACCATTGCAACCACTTTATAGTTAATTAATTTTCATAATAACACATGGAAGAAGCTACTATTAGCTCCATTTTATTTTTTAATGTTTATTTATTTTGGGGGGGGAGGGGCAGAGAGAGAGAGAGAGAGAGAGAGAGAGAGAGAGAGAGGGAATCCCAAGCAGGCTCCGTGTTCAGCGTAGAGCCCAACACGGGACTCGATCTCACACCCATGAGATCACGACCTCGGCTGAAATCAAGAGCCAAACACTTAACTGACTAAGCCACCCCGACATCCCTTACTAGTCCCATTTTAAAAGGGAGAACTATGAGGGCCAGTGAAGTTAAGTAACCTGCCTCATTAGTAAACTGTAGAAGGAGGATTCTAATCCCAAGCACTCTGGCTCCAGACTTCCTGCTCTTAACGCCTGTGCTGTGTTGTTTCTCAGCAAATTCTCTATCACTGTTTTAGAAACTGCCAAACTGTCAGGAATGTAGAAGCCCTGGCAAAGAGCTCCATCAGTTGATGCTAGAGAATTAAACACGGCCCAGACCATACTCCTTTGTTGGCTACACTGGCTACTCAAACACTTCTCCTTAAACCCATGAAAAATATGGGCAGGCATTCACGGCCCAACAGTCTGTGTTTAGAGAATAATCAACAGAATATTTGACTGATACACATGCTGAATGGCACTCTATGCACAGCGCCAAGCACTTTCTGAAGTAAATTGGTATCTCTCTACAGTATTGCCTCCACAAAGTTAGTTCTTACTAGATTCAAGCAGAAGAAAACTATGGATCTGCACCCCTTTTAAACAATGAAATTCACTAGGTAACCCTCCCTTCTTCCCTTCCTCCTGTCCTCCCTCCCTCCCTTCTTTATTCATCTGTTGAACGCATAGTCACTAAGTACCTAATAAAAACCAGTAACATATCAGAAGAGCCCAGGTTCATATGTTGTAGGAGACCATCCTGATATTCTGACACATAAGTTAAAGGAAGAAAGTGACCAAGTTACATATTCCATCCCTCACCTCCCACAATACACCAATACATTTCCAGCTAATTACAAGGAGAAGCAACCCCAGGCAATATTCCTATTGCTAGGTCCCTTGATGTGTTCAAATTGAATGCATGCTCCTTTAAAGTTGTTTTTTTTTTTTTTTTTTGGTTTCCTTTTTCTACTTGTCAATTCTCCATCCACATTCCACCTTTCAAACAAAGTTCTATGTCATTGTCTATTGAACTTGGATATTGATTCCACTTCCCTAAGGATGACTTTCATTATTTCCTAGTTTATTACTGAAGTCTCCTTGATGATGACTAGTGCCTCCTTGTTGATTGCTCCCGTTATCTGCCACCAAAGTCTGAGGGCCATTTCATGCCTTTGAGAGTATTTTATACCTACCTGCTAAGTATCTCAGAGCAACTAACAAAAAGGAGCAGAGGAAAACTGATTGCATTAATTGGCTTGGGAATGCAGTAACACAATTATTTATCTCATTGAGACTACAAATTTTATTGATTTGTCTCTAGGAAAATGAACAAAACAAGTATAGGATAATAAATGTCTGATAAGATGAACGCTATTTCCTTTTTATTAATATCCTATATTTTCCTAATTCTGATAAAAGTGAATGCAACCTAATAGAATGCCATACTCAAGAGTATTTGATAGATGCTAACATCATAATAGAAATATTTTCAACTAGGTTACTTTTCTGTTGATAGTCACAAAAAGGTATACTTTATTGTTAACAAGGTTGATCATGTGCAAACTTTATGTACTCAGTTCTGTGAAAGAAACAAAATTGATTTCCCTCAGTAAAGATTGACTCCATTGTGGTTGACTAATTTATTGATGAATAGAATTTGCTTACTAGAGGGCCAGAAAAGGACAGCCCTCTTTCACTTAGCAGGATATAGTAGAAACAACTTGAATTTTGGTATCAAACTGGATTTAAATCCCTCCTTTCAGGGCACTTACTATTACTGTAAATAGAGAAATTACCCAACATGTTTGAGATCCCTTTCCTTACCTGTAAAACAAGGAGAGTATTATCTAACTTTTAGGCCTCAGGTTATCATGAAATTAGATATTTTATCTAAAATGTCTGGGGGTTCCTGGGTGGCTCAGTTGGTCAAGCATCAGACTTCAGCTCAGGTCATGATCTCACAGCTTGTGGGTTCGAGCCCCGGATCAGGGTCTGTGCTGACAGCCCAGAGCCTGGAGCCTGCTTTGGATTCTGTGTGTGTGTGTGTGTGTGTGTGTGTGTCTGTCCCTCCCCCAATTGAGCTGTGTCTCTGTCTCTCATAAATAAATCAACATTAAAAAAATTTTTTTTAAATAAAATGCCTGATATATTATCATGCACATCACAGGCATTTAATACGTGGTAATCATTATGGTTTACAGTGTCGCCACCACTAATCACTGAAAATTACATTTTTGTCCAAAGCACCATTTTCAAGGAGGCACAGTTTTTCACTTAGAATTTTTCTCTAGCTTTTCATTATACATAAAAGAAAACAGGAAATACTCTTCAGAACAAACTCTTCTCCAAATAAGTTCACCTTCTTAACCCATGAACAAACCTTGCTCTCTCCCCTTCTTCTTTTATGATGTTCAGCCTGCTGAGACTCCAATTCTCTCCTTTCTGTTTAAGTCCTCTTATTTTTTTCAAGGCTGAGCTCAAATCTTTCCTGCCCATGAATCCTTTCACTACCACTCCACTCCACAGTCATCTTGCTCTTGAACATTTTTTTTTTATTCATTTTCTACTCATATTGTCACTTTGCTCTACAGTGAGAATAGCTGTAGACAGTACACTGTTTCTCAAACTGTGGAGGTGGCAATGTATTCTCCCATGTGGCCATGACTTCTCTATCCAATGTTACTTTGAGTTATTGAAGATAATAAAAAATTCTTATTCTGAATCATCTCAGTGACCACCTTTTAACCAAATATTGTCTAGGAGCTCATGGCTCATACTTGCATTTTGTATTTACGATTATTTTGGGGCCAAGAGAGCATCTATAGAAATGGCAGTCTCTCAGTTTCAAGATACTGAAAGGCAGAGCTTACTGCCCATAGTTCCAGTATTAAAACAATAACAAATTGTATTGTATTCCAATATTAAAACAATAAACAAATTATTCATGTTTAGTAATTTACCAATAACAGAGATTAAACTTATTTTATGTGCGTGGTAATACAGTTTGAAACCATTTAAGAGTACAGCATTTCAGTTTTGGAATCATGATAGTCATTATTTGTACTCACCAATATACATGATAATGTCATTCTTGGGACATACAGCAGCCAGCCCTCTTATATTTAGATGGGGCCATGTGACTAGTTCTTATCTTAGTCTTGGGCTGTGTCTCTGTTTCTCAAAAATAAATCAACATTAAAAACATAAAAAATTAAAAAAAAAATAAAATGCCTGATATATTATCATGCACATCACAGGCATTTAATACGTGGTAATCATTATGGTTTACAGTGTCGCCTCAAAGATGAGGCAGGGAAAATTATTCTGTATATTACTCTAGTTGTTTATCTGCTTTGGTGCTAAGCATGGAGATCCCAAATTAGCATGGTGAAATCTGCCCTAGAGAATCAACGATGTAAGTCATGTGATAGAATTGTATGTGTTAAGGCACTGATATTTGAAGCCCATTATCAATGTAGCAGAATCTACCTATGCAGATAATAAACAGCTTAAGCTATAGCTATCAATACAGATATCACATTTTAGGAATTTAATTTTGCAAATAATAATGTATTATAATAATGCTGTTAATTTGAATTAATTTTTTACACTTTTGTTTTTACTTGATTTGTCATATTTTTTTAGGGTAAAGGCTTTGTTTTGTTTAATATATGTTTAATATACTCATATTCTACAATAAGATGTACAGTCTTTATAGATGATGAGAGATAGGATTATGAAACATTTTTTAATATGTAATTTATTGTCAAATTGGTTTCCATACAACACCCAGTGCTCATCCCAACAGGTGCCGTCCTCAATGCCCATCACCCACTTTCCCCTCACTCCCATCCCCCATGAACCCTCAGTTTATTCTCAGTTTTTGAGAGTCTCTTATGGTTTGCCTCCTTCCCTCTCTGTAACTTTTTTCCCCCATTCTCTCCCCCATGGTCTTCTGTTAAGTTTCTCAAGACCCACAAAAGAGTAAAAACATATGGTATCTGTCTTTCTCTGACTGACTTATTTCACATAGCATAATACCCTCCAGTTCCATCCACACTGCTACAAATGGCCAGATTTCATTCGTTTTCTTTGTCAAGTAGTATTCCATTGCATGTGTAAACCACATCTTCTTTTATCCATTCAACAGGTGATGGACATTTAGGCTCGTTCCATAATTTGACTAAAGTTGAAAGCACTGCTATAAACATTGGGGTACATGTGCCCCTATGCATCAGCACTCCTGTATCCCTTGGGTAAATTCTGAGTAGTGCTACTGCTGGGTCATAGGGTAGTTCTATTTTTAATTTTTTGAAGAAACTCCACACTGTTTTCCAGAGTGGCTGCACCAGTTTGCATTCCCACCAACAGTGCAAGAGGGTTCCCGTTTCTCCACATCCTCTCCAGCATGTATAGTGTCCTGATTTGTTCATTTTAGCCACTCTAATTGGCAGAAGGTGGTATCTCAGTGTGGTTTTGATTTGTATTTCCCTGATGAGGAGTGACGTTGAGCATCTTTTCATGTGCCTGTTGGTAATCTGGATTTCTTCTTTGGAAAAATGTCCATTCATGTCTTCTGTCCATTTCTTCACTGGATTATTTGTTTTTTGGGTGTGGAGTTTGGTGACTTCTTTATAGATTTTGAATACTAGCCCTTTGTCGGATATGTCATTTGCAAATATCTTTTCCCATTCCACTGGTTGTCTTTTAGTTTTCTTGATTGTTTCCTTCGCAGTGCAGAAGCTTTTTATCTGGATGAGGTCCCAATAGTTCCTTTTTGCTTTTAATTCCCTTGCCTTTGGAGATGTATCAGGTAAGAAATTGCTGCAGCTGAGGTCAGAGAGGTTTTTGCCTACTTTCTCCTCTAGGGTTTTGATGGTTTCTTGTCTCACATTCAGGTCCTGCATCCATTTTGAGTTTATTTTTGTGTATGGTGTAAGAAAGTGGTCTAGTTTCATTCTTCTGCATGTTGTTGTCGAGTTCTCCCAGCACCATTTGCTAAAGAGACTGTCTTTTATCCATTGAATACTTTTTCCTGCTTAGTCAAAGAGTAGTCGGACATACATTTTTTGGGTCCAATTCTGGGTTCTCTATTCTATTCCATTGGTCTATGTGTCTGTTTTTGTGTCAATACCATACTGTCTTGATGATTTCAGCTTTGTAGTAGAGGCTAAAGTCTGGGATTGTGATGCCTCCTACTTTGGTCTTCTTCTTCAGTATTACTTTGGCTATTCGGGGTCTTTTGTGGGTTCCACACAAGTTTTAGGATTATTTTTTCTAGCATTGAGAAGGCTGGTGTCATTTTGATTGGGATTGCATTGAATGTGTAGATACCTTGAGTAGTATTGACATTTTAACAATATTTATTCTTCCAATCCACGAGCACAGAATGTTTTTCCATTTCTTTGTATCTTCTTCAATTTCCTTCATAAGCTTTCTATAGTTTTCAGCATACAGATCTTTTACATCTTGGTTAGGTTTATTCCTAGGTATTTTATGCTTCTTGGTGCAATTGTGAATGGGATCCGTTTCTGTATTTGTCTTTCTGTTGCTTCATTATTAGTGTATAAGAATGCAACTGACTTCTGTACATTAACTTTGTACCCTGCAACTTTGCTGAATTCATGTATCAGTTCTAGCAGACTTCTGGTGGAGTCTATCAGATTTTCCATGTATACTATCATGTCATCTGCAAAAAGTGAAAGCTTGACTTCATCTCTGCCAGTTTTGATGCCTTTGATTTCTTTTTCATGTCTGATTGCTGATACTAGAACTTCCAACACTATATTAAACAATGGTGGTGAGAGTGGACATCTTGATTTATAAAATTTATAAAACCAAATGTTGATTTATTTTTGTTTCCATAAATCTATAAGTACAAGAATTTCACCACTATATTTCTATGTTTAAGTAATATCACAATGCTCATTTAATTATACAGTAGGAATATTAAGAAATATTTTGATATTTTAATGAGGGTATACACATTACTGAAATATGAGAAGCTCTTGTTTTAAATTTTAATTCATTGATTGTGGAATAAGATCTGTGGTATCTTCAACACAATAGCCTTGCTGTGTGGGCTAGGATATAATTCATAACATTGTGAAGACTCAACTTTTTTCTCTATAAAACTGATAAATTAATGTCTTCTACCAGACTTATGAGGATTAAGTGATATTTTTGAAAGTTTATTACAGGCAGGGGCCAACATGGTGGATAAGTAGGGGGATCTGAAGTTCCCTCATCTCTCAAACAAAGCAGAGTGGAAGCCAAAGGACTTTGAGCCCCAATAGTCTGGGAGGCAAAGAGACAGAATCACTTCCAGAGACCCACCAGGACAACCTGATAGGCCATAGGTAAGTGATGGTGAACTGGGAGAGATAAACAGAGGGGAGGGATCCCCTTCTGCGGAGAGACAAAGGGAAGAGAAAGAGAGGCTGGGGAAGCACAAAACTGTATCTGGACGACAGAAAGACCTCAGACTGGGATGGAGAAAGATCCAATCTCTAACCAAGGGGCTTTCTCCGGACTAGGGTCAGCTGCCAGCATCAGGCACCTGGGGAGGAGGGGAGCCAGCCCCGGGCCTGTGGCTAGGTCAGGGGTGCAGTCTGCACTAGGAGAAAGCGATCCCCATCCTGGAATGCTGTGATACAGGACAAAGCCTGCCTGTATCCGCCAACCAGAGACCACATATTGGGTGGCACTGAGTGGTGCTTCTCCAGTCCAGGGGCGTGTAGAATGGCAGTTTGAATCCCAGCCAAGTACCAGGGCATGGGAGTCGCAAAGCGAGACAAACCGCCTCATTTGCGCTCGAGGCACAGTGAGGACGGCTCAAACAGAGTGCTTTGGGATACCACTTCCCTGGAGGAGAGACGGGGTGTTGCCATTTTTCTCCCCACCACCTCCACCGAGTGGGGGCCTCAGGGATTGGCCCATAGGGACCCAGTAGAGGCGGGACCCGACTATTCCAAACCATGCCCTCTGTGCCAGGTACTGGAGCAGGCTAGATGCTGAGGAACCAGACAGCCCCTCTTCCAGACCTGCACTGCTGCAGTGCCGGGTTTAAATCTCTGACAATTCTTATAATATAGATACATTCTTCCTTCCTTTTCTCCTTCTCTCTTCCCTCCTCTAGCCTGGTTACTCTGGTTGTTGGTTTGTTTAAACAGACATATTTAATCAATTTTCTTGATACATGCTGTACACCTCCTTCCTTATTTTTCTTTCTATCTCTCTGGATTAAGCCGTATAGTTTCCCTGTCTGGACTTCATCTTCTTTTCTTTTTCCCTGCCTCTTTCTTTATTTTCCTTTCTCTCTCTTTGGATTAAGCTGTACAGTTCATCTGCCCTGTCAATGTTTATTGTTTTTTAATTTCCCTGCCCCTGTTATTTCTCTCCTTGTATGTGCTCTTCCATCAGTACCACCTCTACCCTGTTGTTTACTTGCAGCTGGTGTTTCTGGATTTTTGTTGTTGTTGTTGTTGTTGTTGTTGTTGTTTTTCTTTGTTTGTATGTTTGCATTTTTGTTTTCTGTTTGTTGTTTGTTTTCCTTTCCAGGCTACTTCAAAAAACAAATCAAAGCACACCTGGTGGAGGGTCCAAAACATCACTATGAATAAGGAGATAAAGTAACCAAGGTCACAACAATAGAGAACAAGTAACACTCCAAAAAAAACACCTCCTGAAGGGCTAGTCCCTGAACAATGTATGATCCCTCTTTAATATAGTAGTGCTTGCAGGTGCAGGGCACATAACAAGCTTTTAAAACACATTAGGGACAGAAAACTAGCCAAAATGATGAAACAGAAGAATTTTCTTCGAAAGAAATTCCAGGAAGAAATGACAACTAAAGAATTGCTCAAAACAGATATAAACAATATAACTGAACAAGAATTTAGAATAATAATCCTAATCGTTGGGCTTGAAAAAAGCATAGAAAACAGCAGAGAATCTATTGCTTCAAAGGTCAAGGAACTAAAAAATTGTCATGATGAATTCAAAAATGATACAAATGAGGTGCAAAATAAAACGAAGGTGGCAACAGTGAGGACTGAAGAAGCAGAGGGGAGAATAGGTGAAATAGAAGATAAAATTATGGAAAAAGATGAGACTGATAAAAAGAAAGATAAAAAAAAATCTGGATCATGAGGGGAGAATTAGAGTAGTAAGTGATTCAATGAAACAGAACAATACCTGTATCATAGGAGTTCCAGAAGAAGAAGAAGAGAGAAAGGGGACAAAGATGTACTTGAACAAATCATAGCTGAGAACTTCCCCAATTTGGGGAAAGAGACAGACATTGAAATCCAGGAGGCACAGAGCACCCCCTTCAGATATAACTTGAATCAATCTTCTGCACAACATATCATAGTGAAACTGGCAAAATACAAAGATAAAGAGAGAATTCTGAAAGCACGAGGGATAAACAGGCCCAAACATGCAAGGGTAGACACATAGGGTAGTATTAGATCTATCTACTGAAAGTTAGCAGGCCAGAAAGGAGTAGCAAGAAATTTTCAATGTAATGAACAGGAAAAATATGCAGCCAAGAATCCTTTATCCAGCAAGCCTGTCATTCAGAGTAGAAGGAGAGATAAAAGTTTTCTCAAACAAACAAAAGCTGAAGGAATTCATCACCACTAAACCAGCCCTACACAAGATCCTAAGGAGACTCTGTGAGTGAAATGTTTCAAGGACCACAAAGGACCAGAGACATCACTACAAGCATGAAACCTACATATAACACAATGATTCAAACCTATATCTTTCAACAATGACACTGAATGTAAATGGACTAAACGCTCTAATCAAAAGACATAGGGTATCAGAATAGATTTAAAAAAAAAAAAAAGCCCTATCTATTTGCTATCTAAAACAGACCCATTTTAGACCTGAGGACACCTTCAGATTGAAAGTGAAGGGATGGAGAACCATCTATCATGCTACTGGAAGCCAAAAGAAAGCTAGAGTAGCCATACTTATAACAGACAAATTAGATTTTAAACTAAAGGTTGTAATAAGAGATGAAGAAGGGCATTATATAATAACTACAGGGTCTATCCATCAAGAAGAACTAACAATTATAAATGTGCACCAAATTTGGGAGAATCCAAATATATGAAATAATCACAAACATAACCAATATTATTGCTAAGAACATGGTAATTGCAGGGGACTTTAATACTCCATTTATAGCAATGGACAGATCATCTAGACAGAAAATCAATAAAGAAACAATGGCCCTGAATGATACACTGGACCAGACAGACTTGACAGATGTATTTAGAACTTTTCACACTAAAGCAGCAGAATATACAGTATTCTCAAATGTGCATGGAACATTCTCCAAGACAGATCACATGCTGGGTTACAAAACAGCCCTCAATAACTATAAAAGAATTGAGATCGTATCATACACACTTTCACGGATCAGAACACTATGAAACTTCAAATCAACCACAAGAGAAAGTTTGGAAAAATCTCCAAATGCAGGGAGGTTAAAGAACATCCTACTACAGAACAAATGGGTCAACCAGGCAATTAAAGAAGAAATTTAAAAAAATATATGGAGATTTTTTTATGGGGCAAGATGGCGGCATAGGAGGACGCTGGGCTCACTGCGTCCTGATCATCACTTAGATTCCACCCATATCTGCCTAAATAACCCAGAAAACCACCAGAAGACTAGCAGAATGGACTCTCAGGAGCAAACTGTAGACAAGAGACCCACGGAGGAGGGTAGGAAGGGCGGAGAGGCGTGCTACATGGATTGGCAGGAGGGAGGCAGGGTAGTGAAGGGGCAGCCCACCCTGCAAGGCAGAGCCCCCGAGTCTGGCTTGCAAAAACGGAGGGGCCGGAAGGAGTGAGTTCTGACAGCCAGTGGGACTTAACATCTGGAATGTTATAAGTCAACAGCTCTGCTCAGAGAGCGGAAGGGCAAGAGGACACCAGGAGGGAGAGTTGTTGAGCCCTGGAAAACAGAGCTCAGCTTGGCAGGGGAACAAAGCTGCTGGCCAGCGCCATCTCCCTCTCCCATCCCCTAGCTAAAATCCCAAAGGGAACCAGTTCCTGTCACTGAACTTGCTTGCACCATGCAAATACCCAATGCTGTCCTTCTGTGGATCCATCACTCCGATGGTCTGCCTGCCTCTGTCCCAGTGCTGCATGTCCCCTCCTGCAGGGGACCACCAACAAAAAAGCGAGCTATGCCTGCCCCTCCTACCCCTGTGCACTTTGCAGATCCACCCCAGCTAATACGCCAGATCCCTTCGAAGCAGCACCACAAGCCTGGCATTGTACAAGTAGCCCAGACAGGGGCCACACCAGTCCACAGTGAGATCTGCCCCTGGGAGAGGGGAAGATAAGGTACACACCAGTCTGACTGTGGCCCCAGTGGTGGGGTGGGGACAGACATCAGGTCTGACTGCAGCCCCGCCCACCAACACAAGTTACTCCAGACAGCACAGGGGAAGTGCCCTGCCTGCAGTCCTGCACCACTCCAGGGACTATACAAAATAACAAAATGGAAGAATTTTCCTCAAGAGAAACTCCAGGAAGTAGAGATAGCTAATGAATTGATCAAAAATGATTTATTTTTTTTTCAACGTTTATTTATTTTTGGGACAGAGAGAGACAGAGCATGAACGGGGGAGGGGCAGAGAGAGAGGGAGACACAGAATCGGAAACAGGCTCCAGGCTCTGAGCCATCAGCCCAGAGCCCGACGCGGGGCTCGAACTCACGGACCGCGAGATCGTGACCTGGCTGAAGTCGGACGCTTAACCCACTGCGCCACCCAGGCGCCCCTGATCAAAAATGATTTAAACAACATAAAGGAACATGAATTTAGAATAATAGTCATAAAATTAATCGCTGGGCTTGAAAAAAGTATAGAGGACAGCAGAGAATCTATTGCTACAGAGGTCAAGGGACTAAGAAATAGTCACAAGGAGCTAAAAATGCTATAAATGAGGTGCAATATAAAATGGAGGAGACCACAGCTTGGATTGAAGAGGGAGAGGAGAGAATAGGTAAATTAGAAGATAAAATTATGGAAAAAGAGGAAGCTGAGAAAAAGAGAGATAAAAAAAATCCAGGACTTTGAGGGGAGAATTAGAGAACTAAGCAATGCAATGAAACGGAACAATATCCATATACAGGAATTCCAGAAGAGGAAGAGAGAGAGAAAGAGGCTGAAGGTGTACTTGAACAAATCAAGTACAGCTGAGAACTTCCCTGGTCTGGGCAAGGAAAAAGGCATTGAAATCCAAGAGGTACAGAGAACTCCCTTCAGACATAACTTGAATCAATCTTCTGCACAACATATCATAGTGAAACTGGCAAAATACAAGGATAACGAGAAAATTCTGAAAGCAACTAGGGATAAACACACTCTAACATATAAAGGGAGACCGATAAGACTAGTGACAGACCTATCTACTGAAACTTGGCAGGCCAGAAAGGTGGCAGGACATCTTCAATGTGATGAAAAGAAAAAAATATGCAGCCAAGAATCCTTTATCCACCAAGTCTGTCATTCAGAATAGAAGGAGAGATAAAGGTCTTCCCAAACAAACAAAAACTGAAGGAATTCATCACCACTAAACCAGCCTTACAAGAGATCCTAAGGGGGACTCTGTGAATGAAATGTTACAAGGACCACAAAGTACCAGAGACATCACTACAAGCATGAAACCTACAGACATCGCAATGACTCTAAACCCATATCTTTGTGTAAAAACACTGAATGTAAATAGACTAAATGCTCCAACCAAAAGACATAGAGTATCAGAATGGATAAAAAAAAAAAAAAACAAGACCCATCTATTTGCTGTCTACGAGACACTCATTTTACACCTGAGGACACCTTCAGATTGAAAGTGAGGGGATGGAGAAATATCTATCATGCTACTAGAAGTCAAAAGAAAGTTGGAGTAGCCAAGCTTATATCAGACAAACTAGACTTTAAATTAAAGGCTGTAACAAGAGATGAAGAAGGGCATTATATAATAATCACAGGGTCTATCCATCAGGAAGAGCTAACAATTATAAATGTCTATGTGCTGAATATGGGAGCCCCCAAATATATTAAAACAATTAAACACAAACATAAGCAATCTTATTGATAATAATGTGGTAATTGAAGGGGACTTTAATACTCCACTTACAACAATGGACAGATCATCCAGACACAGGATCAATAAAGAAACAAGGGCCCTGAATGATACATTGGATCAGATGGACTTGACAGATATATTTAGAACTCTGCATCCCAAAGCAACAGAATATACTTTCTTCTCGTGTGCACATGGACGATTCTCCAAGATAGATAACATTCTGGGTCACAAAACAGCCCTTTATAAGTATAAAAGAATTGAGATCATACCATGCATACTTTCAGACCACAATGCTATGAAGGTTGAAATCAACCACAGGAAAAAGTCTGGAAAACCTCCAAAAGTGTGGAGGTTAAAGAACACCCTACTAAAGAATGAATGGGTCAACCAGGCAATTAGAGAAGAAATTAAAAAATATATGGAAACAAATTAAAATGAAAATACAACAACCCAAAGACTTTGGGATGCAGCGAAGGCAGTCCTGAGAGGAAAATACATTGCAATCCAGGCCTATCTCAAGAAACAAGAAAAATCCCAAATACAAAATCTAACAGCACACCTAAAGGAAATAGAAGCAGAACAGCAAAGATACCCCAAACCCAGCAGAAGAAGAGAAATAATAAAGATCAGAGCAGAAATAAACAATACAGAATCTAAAAAAAAACTGTATAGCAGATCAATGAAACCAAGAGTGGGTTTTTTGAAAAAATAAACAAAATTGATAAACCTCTAGCCAGGCTTCTCAAAAAGAAAAGGGAGATAACCCAAATAGATAAAATCATGAATGAAAATGGAATTATTACAACCATCCCTCAGAGATACAAGCAATTATCAGGGAATGCTATGAAAAATTATATGCCAACAAACTGAACAACCTGGAAGAAATGGACAAATTCCTAAGCACCTATGCACTTCCAAAACTCAAACAGGAAGAAACAGAAAACTTGAACAGACCCACAACCAGTGAACAAATTGAATCAGTTATCAAAAATCTCCCAAAAAATAAGAGTCCAGGACCAGATGGCTTCCCAGGGGAATTCTACCAGACATTTAAAGCAGAGATAATACCTATCCTTCTCAAGCTATTCCAAAAAATAGAAAGGGAAAGAAAACTTCCAGACTCATTCTATGAAGCCAGCATTACTTTGATTCCCAAACCAGACAGAGGTCCAGCAAAAAAAGAGAACTACAGGCCAATATCCCTGATGAATATGGATGCAAAAATTCTCAAAAAGATACTAGCAAATCGAATTCAACAGCCTATAAAAAGAATTATTCACCATGATCAAGTGGGATTCATTCCTGTGCTGCAGGGCTGGTTCAACATTTGCAAATCAATCAGTGTGATACCTCACATTAATAAAAGAAAAGATAAGAACCATAGGATCCTGTCAATTGCAGAAAAAGCATTTGACAAAATTCAGCATCCTTTCTTAAAAAAAAACCCTCGAGGGGCGCCTGGGTGGCGCAGTCGGTTAAGCGTCCGACATCAGCCAGGTCACGATCTTGCGGTCCGTGAGTTCGAGCCCCGCGTCGGGCTCTGGGCTGATGGCTCGGAGCCTGGAGCCTGTTTCCGATTCTGTGTCTCCCTCTCTCTCTGCCCCTCCCCCGTTCATGCTCTGTCTCTCTCTGTCCCAAAAATAAATAAAAAACGTTGAAAAAAAAAAACCCTCGAGAAAGTCGGGATAGAAGGAATATACTTAAACATCATAAAGCCATTTATGAAAAGCCCACAGCTAATATCATCCTCAATGGAAAAAAACTGAGAGCTTTTTCCCTGAGATCAGGAACACGACAGGGATGTCCACTCTCACCGCTGTTGTTTAACAGAGTGTTGGAAGTTCTAGCTTCAGCAATCAGACAACAAAAGGAAATCAAAGGCATCAAAACTGGCAAAGATGAAGTCAAGCTTTCACTTTTTGCAGATGACATGATACTATACATGGAAAACCTGATAGACTCCACCAAATGTCTGCTAGAACTGATATATATGAATTTAGCAAAGTCTCAGGATACAAAATCAATTACAGAAATCAGTTGCATTCTTGAACTGCATGAATGAAGCAACTGCATGAATGAAGCAACAGAAAGACAAATAAAGAAACTGATCCCATTCACAATTGCACCAAGAAGCATATAATACCTAGGAATAAACCTAACCAAAGATGTAAAAGATCTGTATGCTGAAAACTATAGAAAGCTTATGAAGGAAATTGAAGATATAAAGAAATGGAAAAACATTCCGTGCTCATGGATTGGACGAATAAATATTGTTAAAATGTCAATACTACCCAAAGCTATCTACACATTCAATGCAATCCCAATCAAAATGACACCAGCATTCTTCTCGAAGGTAGAACAAGCAATCCTAAAATTTGTATGGAACCATAAAAGACCCTGTATAGCCAAAGTAATTTTGAAGAAGAAGACCAAAGCGGGAGGCATCACAATCCAAGATTTTAGCCTCTACTACAAAGCTGTAGTCATCAAGATAGTATGCTTTGGCACAAAAACAGACACATAGACTAGTGGAATAGAATAGAGAACCCAGGTTTGGACCCACAAAAGCATGGCCAAATAATTTTTGACAAAGCAGGAAAGAGTATCCAATGGAAAAAAAAGAATGTCTCTTTAACAAATGGTGCTGAGAGAACTGGACAACAACATGCAGAAGAATGAAACGAGACCACTTTCTTACACCATACACAAAAATAAACTCAAAATGGATACAGGACCTGAATGTGAGACAGGAAACCATCAAAATCCTAGAGGAGAAAGTAGGTAAAAACCTCTCTGACCTCAGCTGCAGCAATTCTTACTCGACACATCTCCAAAGGCAAGGGAATTAAAAGCAAAAAGGAACTATTGGGATAGTTTATCTCATCCATATTTATCTCATCCAGATAAAAAGCTTCTGCACTGCAAAGGAAACAATCAACAAAACTAAAAGACAACCGATGGAATGGGAAGATATTTGCAAATGACTTATCAGACAAAGGGCTAGTATTCAAAATATATAAAGAACTCCCCAAACTCCTCACCTGAAAATAAATAATCCAATGAAGAAATGGGCAGAAGACATGAATAGACACTTCTCTAAAGAAGACATCTAGATGGCCAGCAGGCACACGAAAAGATGCTCAACGTCACTCCTCATCAGGGAAATACAAATCAAAACCACACTGACATACCACCTTCTGCCAATTAGAGTGGCTAAAATGAACAAATCAGGACACTATACATGCTGGAGAGGATGTGGAGAAACGGGAACCCTCTTACAGTGTTGGTGGGAATGCAAACTGGTGCAGCCACTCTGGAAAACAGTGTGGAGGTTCTTCAAAAAATTAAAAATAGAACTACCCTATGACCCAGCAGTAGCACTACTCAGAATTTACCCAAGGGATACAGGAGTGCTGATGCATAGGGGCACATGTACCCCAATGTTCATAGCAGTGCTTTCAACTTTAGTCAAATTATGGAACGAGCCTAAATGTCCATCACCTGTTGAATGGATAAAAGAAGATGTGGTTTACACATGCAATGGAATACTACTTGACAAAGAAAACAAATGAAATCTGGCCACTTGCAGCAGTGTGGATCAAACTGGAGGGTATTATGCTATGTGAAATAAGTCAGTCAGAGAAAGACAGATACCATATGTTTTCACTCTTATGTGGATGTTGAGAAACTTAACAGAAGACCATGGGGGAAGGGAAGGGGAAAAAATAGTTACAAACAGAGAGGGAAGGAGGCAAACTATAAGAGACTCTTAAAATCTGAGAACAAACTGAGGGTTGATGGGGGTGGTGGAGAGGGGGAAATGGGTGATCGGCATTGAAGAGGGCACTTGTTGGGATGAGCACTTGGTATTGTATGTAAGCCAATTTGACAATAAATTATATATTTAAAAAAAGAAAATAAAAGAAAGTTTATCATATAATGCATGTCCATATTAAGTGTTAAGTGAATGTCAAATAAAAATAAATTTTATTAGTTTACTTTTGTCTTATTTCTAATATGTTTTATAAGTTTTTTAAAAGATGTGTCAAAAGGTTTGTATATTTGCTGTTGCTCTTACATTTTTATTATACTTCACGCCGCTCACTAGAGGGCTGCAATAAAGTAAGCTATGTTTCCTAAAAATATATATTGCCTTTAATTCAATCATGACTTATTTCCCTGCAAACACATGGCATAACCCCTAACATTTACTCTGTAACTCAGTAACTGCCTCAGTGCTATGAGGGAACCTGCCCAGGTACAGGACCCTCTCAGCTTTTTTTTTTTTTTCTATCATAATTTCTCAAAGCATTGTTTTCTGTACCAAGACTTAAAAAAAAAAAAAAAAGAAAAAGATAAAATCCACATGTACATGATAGTCAATGTATTACTTCTCAAGGTAACATAACCCAAATCATTCAGCAACCATGCTAGGTGCTAAAATTAAAGGGTTTAACAAAAGGGAAAACTTCCCTTGCCCTCATGAAGCTTATTATGGACCGACAGAGATAGATAAATCAAAGGACCTCATACAAAAGTGTGAATTATAACTGTGATAAAGTACTAAATACTCGCAAGGAGAAGTGTATGGGGCTAAAAGAGCTTACATTTGGAGGAAATTCATTGTCAGAGAAGTCAGGGAGAGTTTTTCTGAGGAAGCAACAATTGACCTAAGACCTCAGGAGCATGAACTAGCTGAAGGGTCGGTGGACAAAGGTAGAAGGTTTTGGAAGGAGAGGACAGCACAATCAAAAGCCCTGTGTGGGAAGGAACATGCCTAGAATGCAGAACTGAATGGAGACCAGTATGGCTGAAGCAGACAATCAAGAAAAGACGAGTGTGTTATGAGACTGTAGATAAGCAGGGTTCCATATTCAAGACATTTTGAAACCTAAATATTCTTTTCTATAAAGTTGATCCATGAATGTATTCATTCTATTAGATTTATGGAGATTAAGTGAGATACTTTTGAAGGTTTATTATAGTTCATGTCCATAGTAAGTGCTCAATGAACATCAAATAAAAATAACTTACTAGTTTACTTCTGTCTTGTGTCTACAATGTTTTAATAAGGGTTTAAAGATGTATGAGACAGAGGTTTTGTTTGTTTTTTAATATTGTAAGGTCTTTCATTTATCCTAAGAGCAATGGAAAGTGACTGGAATGTTTTAAATATGGCAGGGGAAAGTGACATGGTGTTTTTTTGTTTTGTTTTGCAGTTGTTTTTTTTTTTTAACAGAGGCTGGGTGCAACAGAATGTGTAGAAGCCAAAATGGATGCATGTGAGCAAATACAGCAGCTATAGCTATAGTCCAGAAAAAAGGTGCTGATAGTCTGGATGATAGGTGATGGTGGAGATGAAAAGAAAATAATGTATTCAAAATCTGTTTAAGAA
Organism: Lynx rufus; assembly: GCF_022079265.1. NCBI lineage: Eukaryota > Metazoa > Chordata > Mammalia > Carnivora > Felidae > Lynx > Lynx rufus. Next base: position 30,939,111 of record NW_025814823.1, on the reverse strand, counting down.
GGAAAATTGATAGAACTTGGTGATGGGGAAGGAGAAAATGTCAAAAATGGCACCTACATTTCTGATTTGTGTGTACGGTAGTCATGCACTCAACCAATTTAGAGAATGTTAGAGCGTAAGATGAAGGGAAATGATCACAAATTACATTTCAGACGCAGCAAGTCTAAAAGATCTTCAAAGAAAGAAAGATACTAGAGGTAGGCAGGCGAACATATATTTTGGTGTTGGAGAGATAAATTTGTATCAATAACTGAAAATGTGGATTTGGAAAAGATTGCCTGAGTAAGTGGTTTTCCATAAAAATTTGAGTGGGCCCAAGTCCAAGATGGAAGGAACTCCAGTATTTAATGTCCAGGGAGAAAGATCTGAAACTGCAGAAATCAGTAAATAAGGCGATTGAAATTAAAGAATGTTTAATCAAGAAAGGAATAGTCAACAGAAGTCAAGTAAGATGAGTAGTGAAAAGTGACCCTAGAACTTACAGGCACGGATAAATCTATCAGTGATCCAAGGGAAATCTATTTATTTAAATGATGGGAATGGAAGTCCAATTGAGGTGGGTATAGGGGTGAAAAGGAAGTAAAAGGCAGGTATAAATAATTCTTCCTTAAGTTTATTGGAAAATATGAGAAAAGGACCAGAATTTGGAGTACCTAAAGGAAGTCTTTACACATTGGTATCAAGGTAGAGGTGTGGGTGTATGACTGGTTACTAAAGTAAAAATTGTCTATTTTATTTCCATCTCACCTTACGTAATAACTATATCTTTCAAAAGTGAATACAGATATAAGTTTTGTCAAAATGTTTTATATATAATAGGAAAATGACTGGGAAATAATCTCTTGATGAATTGCTGATTACTTTTGAACTATTTTCCACTTCTTTCTGTGACTATATGAGAAGTCTGTATACCTACTTGTCTAACTTTCCTTAAATCAGCAACACCCATCCACATTCATGTGCACTAGACATTGGCCTTTCTAAATGCACATAACTTTAAGTGCTATCTCCCCAATCTCATGGCTATCTGAATTTATTTGCTACTAAAATTGAACTCCATTCTCTTATTGATTAGTGTTGTGTTTTTACATTCCAGCTAAGGGTTAATCAAATAATATTTTTTAAATACAAAAAGGACTTGGATTCCTTGGAAAATTACACAAATATAACTGAACTGTGCTGAAAAAGGTAGTGTAAAGGTATTAACTATTATTAATATCCTTATACTTCATCTTCCTATACACGTTTTCTAAATGGTTTTTAATATCAAAACAAAAGGAATCAAATTTCTCCCCCTAGAAATAGGTATGTAATCATGAACTACACCAAGGAAGAATGTTCAACACTTAAAAAAATAATTTAATGGCTAAATAAATAAAATCTCACATGTAGAATTTTCAGGACAGGCTTAAAGGAAAGCCACATATTTGACTGCAGTAAAATATTAGACATCAATAGAAATCGATACACATATAAAAATTTGTTCTTGTTTGTGTAAACCTGAAATTCCCTATAACTTCTACTCATCATCGTTTAGGGCAACAGAATGTGTCTACTTATGTGTTACCTATTCAATGCATTTCTGAGTATTTTAAGACAGTGTTTACAATGCTCTATTCCAATTATTCTTTAATGCTAAATATCCCTGCCTTCTTAACAGACAGCTTCCAGTCTTGATCTTCCATCTTCTCGCATGTGTCAGTGTGCTTTTAATTCATCTAAAATGTGATGTTCAAAACCTAAGGTAGTATTCTATTAATTAATTATCATTAGAAAGGACACATGAAGTCAGTACAGTCACAGAATACAAAATCAATGCACAAAAATCTGTTGCCTTCCTACACACTAATAATGAAGCAGCAGAAAGTGAAATTAAGAAAACAAATCCCATTTATGATTGCACTAAAAACAATAAAATATTTAGGAATAAACTTAACCAAAGAGGTGAAAGACCTGTACTTTGAAAACTATAAAACGTTGATGAAAGAAATTCAAGATGACATAAAGAAATGGAAAGACATTCCATGCTCACAGGTTAGAAGAACAAATATTGCTAAAATGTCTATACTACCCAAAGCAATATACAGATTTAATGCAATCTGTATCAACATACTAGCAGCATGTTTCACAGAACTAGAACAAACAATCCTAAAATTTGTATGGAACCACAAAAGACCCCAAAGAGCCAAAGCAACATTGGGGGGAAAAAAAGATCAAAACTGAAAGTAACACAATCCCAGATTTCAAGAAATAATACAAAGCTCTAGTAGTTGAAATATTATGGTACTGACACTAAAATAGACATATAGATTAATAGAACAGAATAGAGAGCCCAGATATAAACCCACACTTATACGGTCAATTAATCTTCAAAAAGGGAGGCAAGAATATGCAATAGGAAAAAGTCTCTTCAGTGAGTGGTGTTGGGAAAACTGGATAGCTACTTGCAAAAGAATGAAACTGGACCACTTTCTCTCACCATACACAAAAATAAATTAAAAATCGATTAAAGAACTAAATGTGAAACCTGAAACCATAAGAATCCTAGAAAAGGGCACAGGCACTAATTTTTGTGACATCAGCCATGGCAACATTTTTCTAGATAGGTCTCCTGAAGCAAGGGAAATATAAGCAAAAATAAACTACCGGAAATACATCTAAATAAAAAAACTACACACAGAAAAGGAAATAGTCAACAAAACTCAAAGACAACCACCTGAATAGGAGAAGACAGTACTAATGGCATATCCCATAAAGAGTTAGTATCCAAAATATTTAAAGAACGGAAACAAGTCAATACACCCCCCAAAAAAATCTAATTATAAGTGGGTAAAAGACTTAAACAGACATTTCTCCAAAGAAGATATACAGATGGCCAAAAGATACATGGAAAGATGATCAACATCACTCATCATCAGGAAGACGCAAATCAAAACAACAATGAGATTATCACATCACACTTCTTCAAAAACACAAGAAACAACAAGTGTTGGCAAAGATATGGAGACAAGAGAACATTTGTACACACTTGGTGGGAATGAAAACGGGTGCAGCTGCTGTGGAAAACAGTAGAGAGGTCTGTCAAAAAGTTAAAAATAGAACTACCTTTTGATCTAGTAATTGCACTAGTATGTATTTACCAAAAAAATAAATATTACAAAAAAACTAATCCAATGGGATACACACACCCCTATTCTTATTGCACCATTATTTACAATAGCCAAATATGGAAGCAGCCCAAATGTCCATCTATAGATGAATGGACAAAGACGAGGTGGTACTTACGTACAATGGAATATTACTCAACCATAAAAAATGAAATCTTGACGTTTGCAACAATATGAATGGAGCTAGAGACTATAATGCTATGTGAAATAAGTCAGTCAAAGACAAATACCATATAATTTAACTCATGTGTAATTTAAGAAACAAACCAAATGAGCAAAGGGAAAAGAAGAGACTCTTTACTATATAGAACAAACTGATAGTTATCAGACAGAAGGTAGATGGGAGGACAGGGGAAATAAGTGATGAGGATTAAGAAGTACACTTGTCCAGGTGAACACAGGGTGACGTATGGAAAGGTTGAATCACTACACTGTACACCTGAAACTAATATATCACTGTATGTTAACAGTACTGGAATTAAAATAAAAACTTGAAATAAAAAACTCTAATTAAAAGTCATTCCATAAATACTTACTGAGCCCTTGCTAGGTACTATCCTAGGGATTGGGGATAGTGAACAAAGTAGAGGACAAGTCCCCATCACTTACATACCACAGGATATTTTTACATTTTAATTTAGAAAAAGATTTGACCACCCTTCTCTCATCATTTCTCCAAGTAGTTCAGTAATCATTTAGGTTTCCTTGGGATTCCTTTAAATGTATTTTTGCCCATTTCCTGTTTCTCATTCATTCAGAAATCGAGTAGGCGACAAGGAAAGATTATGGCAGAGGATATATTAACTACTCTTCACAGGTGTATGGAGACACATGTTAGTATGGAGATGAATATCTCAGTTATTAGAGTTGCAGCAATCATACATTTGAATCTCACAGTGAATTCACTTTGTTGTTCTGAGTGTTTGTTAAGATACAAACTGGTATGTTATTCCTGATCATGTTGCAATAAATACTCACTTAACTTTCTAGGCATTTGTTGATAATGAGTTCAATCTACCCTGAGAAACTGAAGAGTTCACCTCTCTGAAACTTCAAGGCGAAAGAGGAACCAAATCAGGCCCAAAGTCCTTGAAGAGTCCCACCTTAGGGGCTAGGATTTCACCAGGGAGCAAACCTCTCCTTTACTATGTGTCTTGAGATCCTTTCATTAATAAAGACCCAGGTCTTCCTTATCTATCCAGACCCTTTATTGATGACCATTACCACCCTCACAGTTTCATGCCTCACCAAGGGAGAACTTTGCCTCCCTGTTCTGTTCAGTTCCTGCAGGTTCTCTCTTCTCCAGGCAGAGGGTGTAATTCCCTAAACCCTCTCAATAGGACCTCCATGTCCAGAGCCCAGCAATTTGTCCACAGATGTTGAGTCAGCAAAGGTAGGGTAAAGGGCAGTATTCTTTACTGTTCCTTTTATTCTCCTCCTGAGCCCTTTGTTAACTTCAACTTTGTCCTTTCTTTTTTGAATTGCCACTCTTCTGGTTTCCTTTCTTGTCTCCTAAGCTTCTCTCCTCTAGATTCTTCAGGATTAAAAAAAAAGGTAGTTCTTTGACTATGGATCAGAGAATTTTCTTCAGTTGCCTTAAATACTAGTGTTTAATATTGTAGGTTAGAGTGTAGTGGGGTGGAAGTGTAGGTAGGTGGAAGTGTAATAGTGTAGGTTAGAGAAGTGGGGTGGAAAATGACCTCTGGAGTGTAAATGAAAGATAAGAGGTAAGAAAATGCAAAGAAAGTAATCAGATTAATACTTAGATAAAATTGAGGCACAAAAAGATGAAACACTTGGCTCCGTGTAAGTAAATTAAAAATATTTCTCAGTTTCTGAGTAAACCATACAATGCTTGCTTGAAGAGTTGTTCATTATTGGACCATGCATCACAGTTTAGCTGTGGAAAGATCCTTTGTTTGCATCTGTCTTTCTGCCCCCTTGCACTCACTAATCAGTCCACTTTTACTCTCAAAAATGTCTCAGTTGGTCAATTGTGTGTACAGTCATGTTCATCATACTTGGAATAATTAGGGTTTCTTATTTCTGAATTTATTCATTGTTGGTAGTTTGTGTTGTGGTTTTTGTTGTTGTTGTTTAATCCTGTGTTTGTTTAGTATGCTGCCTATGCACTCTTGGGACACATCGAATTGTTAGAAGTACAGTGATCCTCACACTTGATAGATTAGTTTGGTACATCCTTAATTACTTATCTGCTCTATTCACTAATGGCACTGAATGAACACTTGTCATTCTGCACTAGTTAAAATTAAAGGTAAACTGTGACACCATTTGAAGCACTGTTGAACTTTAGCTCTCTTTCAGTTAAAAGATTCTAAAAGAACAGGTGATCCATTCTGGATTTTAAAAATAAACACAAATTATTTCTCTGTTGAGTAATTAATGCATGATTACATAATTACTTTATCACATGGCTCTGATCAAATCATTAAGTGTGGCCTTTATACAAGCTCTCTGTGCTCTAAGAGTTTCGCACACATGTTTAACTGGCTAGGGAATTTTTTCTCAAAGAGAAGATTATCTACTAGATTATTTTTAACACTAAGTAATCATATACTTACACATGCATTTAATAATTGGTTCATTGATTACAAAAGTGGCCTAAATTCTGCATCCTTCCCTACACCACACACTTTGCAATGTGACTTTGCAGATCATCCTATCAAAAGGTAGAACCCATATTTTCATTTCTTGATTCTGGGCTGGATTTGCGACCTGCTTTATCTAATAGAATGTGGCAGAAGTAATTTGCGAGATCTAAGGCCAAGCTTCCAGGGGCCTTCCACACCAACACTAACCTTCTTGGAACTCTGCTCAACCACCATAAGGACAAGTATAAGCTAGTCTGACGAACTAAGTCATCTCAGTCATATCTGGATAGCCAGATGAATGTTAGACATGTGAAGGAGACCATGCTAGAAAAGCCATTCTCTAGCCAGCTAATCTGGTAATTAATAAAATAAATAAATAAATAAAATAAGCAAACCCATCTGATATCAACTAAGCCTCAGATCAGGAAAATTACCTAGCTGACTCTTAGACTATGGAGTAATAGTAAATGCTTATTGTTAGAAGTCATTAAGTTTTAGGGGCACCTGGGTGGCTCAGTTAAGTGTCCAACTTCACTCAGGTCATGATCTCATGGTTCTTGAGTCTTGAGCCCTGCATCAGGCTCTCTGCGGTCAGTGCAGAACCTGAATCCTGCTTTGGGTTCTGTGTCTCCCTCTCTCTGCCCCTTCCCCACTCGTGCTTTGTCTCTCTTCCTCTCTCAAAAATAAACATTAAATTTTTTTTTTAAGTTTTGAATTAGGTTGTTACAAAGAGGTGGCTGATACAACACTTTTTAGATATTCTTACTTTAATTAACAGAAAACATTTCAAAATAGTACGAATGAGATTATTTTCCATTACTAGCTCAACAACTCAATCCCTGAACGTCCATATGGCACTCAAACTGAAGATGTCTGAAACACTTTTTTTTCCAAATTATGTTTCTGTTGTGTTGCATTCACTTTACTTAAGCTAAGAAAACTTAGTATTTTTTCTACATTTGCTAGTTCACCCCATTCAATTATTTACCCCAGTCAATGGATTCTCCACTTAAACATTAATCAAATATATTCCCAACACTGCATTCACACATATTGCCATAATTTGGAACTATATCATCTCTCTCCTGAACTAACTGCCTTGTGTTGAGTGTCTCTCTCTCCAAATCAATTCTACCAATTTTTTTCTATGACACACACTTAATTGTGGGCCTTGTTTGATTAAAAATCATTCTATGTAAAATTTAAATATATATACCCTTTTTATCAGTGGGTTTGTGTTTGTATATATGTATATATACACATAACATACATACACATATATGGCATATGTATATATATTCTGTATTGGAAAAAACACAAATTTCCCTAATATAGATAAAATAATATTCACTACAGAACTATTAGCTTTTATTTTCAAAAGTGTTCATCCAGGTAGTGAATTTCTGGGCCACTGAAAAATTTCTTCTTTCTGGTTTGATGCACTGAAGAACAGTATCAACCACATTAACAGATTACATAATAGGAGTCAAAACTAGTTCGTGGTACTTGTTGCAAGTTCATATGGGTTGAAATTCATACGGCTTTATAAAGCCAATCTTAAATTTTGTCACTTACATTCCCATTTTCATACCAAACCCACCATCTCTCCTAAATTGTCTTTACTGCTTTACTCAAGATGCTCCTTCTGCCTCAAATATCTTTTCTTATTCTTCACTCAGAAAAAAATTGTTCATTCTATGAAACAGCTTTAAAAACACCATCTCAGTGACACCTTCCTTGGTAATGCAGTCAGAAATAACCCGCATCTATGTGCTCTCCTCACAGCAAGATTTTGCTAATATTAGCATAGTACTTACCTTGTTGTAGTTATTTGTATAGAGTGTGTCTTCCCTGCTTGCCCATGAGCTCTTTGAAGGCAATGATTATGTAATTTTCATTTGTGTATTCTTAGAATCTGATAAAGGGCCTGACAGTAGATGTGACTATCTATATGTCAGTAGTAACATATTTTATGTAAAGTGAGAAGTTTTCCTCATTGATTCTTAGTACATGTCTCTATAGAGTAATTGCAATAGGCAATTCATGAGCAAACCATTCTATTTGGAATTGTTTTCATGTTCCATATTTTATTTTAGAATAACAGGAGCTTTGATGTGGGTATTATCCTCAGTTTATAAGTGAGGAAACCTGGAGAGGAAAGAACTGATGAAAGTTACAAAGGTCCTTTAATTCTACGGTTTGGTATCTTTTTACTTGACTAAAATCTGAAATTAAAAAAAAAATTCATCACTGGGGAGCCTGGAAGGCTCAGTTGGTTAAGCACCTGACCCTTGGTTTTATCCCATGTCATGATCTCACGTTTCGGGAGCTTGAGCCTCATGTAGGGGTCTGCACTGGCAGCATGGAGCCTGCTTGGGATTCTCTCTCTCCTTCTCTCTGTCTGCCCCTCACTGGTTCATGCTCGCTTGCTCATATTCTCTCTCTCTCTCTCTCTCTTTCTCTCTCTCAAAATAAGTAAATTAAAAAAAAAAAAAAGAAAACAATTTCATCACAACATAGCATGAGTTAAAATCCCCAAAGTATTCAACTCACTTCAGGGTTCACATATATTGAAAGGATAAAAGTGTGCATAAATATTTTAAGGTGCAATTTCCACAGCATAGGAGATTACACTGCTGTGTTTTCCCACATACCCACATATAGGCTCATTGTAATTCCAGTGTCTTGCTAGCCAAAAATAAAAAAAAAAGTCTCTGCTTGTAAAAAAAAAATGTGATATTACAGTGACAATTTTAAATTATTTCATACTTTTCAAAACATGAAATAAGTAAACACTTTGATCTTAAATATAATTCTCATAACAATAATAAAACTACAGTTTGAATTTGAAAGGACTTCTTCAAAAGTTTTATGAATGACCTTCTTTATGCATGGCTGTCATCTTCATTTCCTTGAAAGAATTTGCTTTGTTCTTATTGCACCATGTGCGTGTTTCCTGTCTTGAAGTTCAGGTTTCTTTGCCGAGTCAGGCATTGGAATGCATAAGGCAGGGATTTGTTGCCTCTGCCGATTCTGTGATACCGGCTCATTCTTTCCAGGCAATGAAAATAAAATAACTATAATGCTAATAACATGTACAAATAAAAGTAATAATGATACTGACAGAAAACTGACAAGAAAGAGAGCTATATAACCTTCAGTACATCAAAGACACCTGTTGGTATGGAGGAATGGATGAATTCATTGATTTGGGCTTGTTTGCTTATTTATTTATTTTTTTGGTCTCTGTCATTGTAAAGTAGAACTCTTGCTGACAGTTAAGTATATTCTTATGGGATACTGTAGCTCAAAGTCAAAGCAAATTTAAACAAGTTATATAAGGCTGCCCTTTAATGAGGTACAATTCAGTAGCTGAGATCACATCCTAACTTCATAAAGGGGTCACATACAGGACAACGAGGCAATATGTTCATCAGGTGAGTCCACTGATAAAGTTTTGGAGCAGTTAGGTGACATACTTTTCAACCACATGCTTATCTGCTGCTTATCTGAAATCGTATATTCACAGTGTAGGAAATACATTTGGAGATTATGCTATTTTGAAAGGGGAAGTTCAATTTAGTCTCTGTGGAAGAGTGACCTTAATTGTGAAAGCCAGAGCCACACAGCTGTGAGTGAATGACTTAAATTTCAGACTGATAGAATTACCTATTTAAAATACCTATGACGAAAACCCACTAGACTAACCTCTAGCATTTCTCTCTTAACATGAAATTTTTAATGAAGTTTTTCACCTAACACCTTACTTAGTTAATCACCTTCCACTCTGATTGAGAACAGACACAAGATTAGATAGAAGGTAGAGGTTTCTCATGATACCCAGTTTTTTCAATGTTCAAGTCAGAACTGAAGATGTCATAAAGCAATGCAAGCCTTTGTTTCCCTTAAATTCCACGTAAGCAAGACTGTACATGGCATTTTTTTTCTCCCAATAAAGTGACAGGATTCTGGGTGACTGTCTCTCTTATAGCTCTTTGGATATAAATAATAGAAATTTATAATAAATTATTCAAACAAGAAAAATGGATTCCAAGCAGTCCACAGAACCAAAGCAGAGCTGAAAACCCAGGTCTGTTGGAAGAACAAATGTGATTTGCCTCATGTGAGTTATCTGTTCACCCTGGCTACTAATGGTGGTGCTGGTTACTGGGGTTTCTACTCTTTGGGATGATGAGTCAGGACTTGTACCAGAACAAAGAGAAAAGGGATTTTAAATAGACTAAGACAACATATTCTACTGAGGTAATAAGCAAGTCATCTGCCAAATTTATTCTCTTAGGATTATCATCCCACTTATTATCCTCCTTTATTCTTTATATTTAGCTTTCACAAGGAGAAAGGAGATGAACTGTTATTAGCCAACTGAAAGGCCTTGTTACATGAACCAGGACAACAGGAGGAACAATCTGACCTACCCAATAGCACAGTGAGAAGAAATAGATATTTTATATGAAATAATTTTTGAGACACAAAGACTTAAATGAGTATGAGTTATTAAGGTCTGCCTAAGTCAACATTTGTTTATTTTATATGTTTTCTAAATTGCTCACATACTAAATTTTGGAATTTGAAATCACTAAAATAACAACACAACCACAGTGTTAGATAATTTCTACACTAGAAGGTTCAGGAGGGCAGTGATGACTTCTGATTTATTTATAGCTTTAGCTCTATGTCCTTCAGAGCCAAGCATTTTGAAAGTACTAAATAAATATTTCTTGATTGAATGAAATTCATTTAGTGCTTGAGATTTAGTGCTCAAGAAATCCATTTTTATCCTGAGGTTTAGAGCATCAAATATAGGGATTCAAGAAATTTCTGTTTGGGGGAAGTTCAACAAACTTGTAACAACTTTTACTATGCTCTATTTCATTTTGAATGTAATGGAGTGACAAAGGCAGGGGTTCAGTTTTGAAATTAAAAGAGTGTTCCAGAAAACATCAGTTATAGTTCTGTTTCCTGGAGAAGTAGCACCAATTCACTATTGTGCCCTGTTTGTATAAAGAAATAATCACAATGGTATGTCCATTTACACAAAAGTAAAGCAAATACTTCATTCACCTATTTTTTTCTGGAGAAAATGCAAAGATAACACTGTGCAGAAACTCAAACTCAGATGCTATGTGTTTTATGAAGCAGTGTAAGTTGGGTGTGCATTTATGCAGTGTTTCAGTTGGGGTCGCTATAAAAATTTCCATAGATGAGCCTCTTGAAAATAACATTTCTCATAATTCTAGAGATGGGGAGGTCTAAGTTCAAGATGCCAGCAGATCCAGTGTCTGGTGATGCCCACTTCCTGGTCTGGAGATGACTGTTTTCTTGCATTCTCTATAGAGGAGATGAGAGCTGGAGATAGCAAGCCTCATTTTTCTTCTTATAAGGGCATAAATCCTATTCTTGAGGGCTCTGCCTTTATGAACTAAATACTTCCAAAGGTCCCACCTCCTAATCACCATCACATGAGGCGTTAGAATTTCAACAAATGAAATTTGGTGGTTGAGGGAGCAGGGGGACGTAAATATTCAGTCCATGGTAGCCAAACTATGATACAGCAGAGTTACAAAATAAGTTTCCCAGGTAAGGATCCAAATGTAAATGCCCATGATAAAGTGTATTTTTTTTTTTTAGACAAAATGCTATCACAGGTAATCTGGCAATCCAAGGGACTGATCTTTACCTTATGCTGGAAGTAATGTTGTGAATAGGATTCCGACTGGATTGCCCTGTCTCAGCTCAGACTTTCAACCACCCTCCCCCTGCATGTTATTTAAGGTTAAATAATCCAGACTTTGGAAGTGTACTGGCAACTATTTTGACTGCCTTTGTGGAACCATGTAGGCCAGAACATATCTTGTGTTTCATGGTGAACAATTTTCCTTCAGGGCATCACCTAGAGCAGGAAATGAGGGAAGCCTTTATTAAAAGAGATGATGAAAAAGAATTTTTTCTGGGATAAGTAGGGTAGAGTTTTCAACTAGGGTTAAGTTCCAAAGCTCTTCTCTCAGTGAAAAGGGATCTTGCCCCTGCTAGAGGCAGCTGACTGGGAAATAAGGAGAACTAACTAACTTCTTTGGTCTGTGGACACTAGAAATGGATATCTTAGTTTTTAAAATGTAATTACCTTTGTTCATAAACATAAATAAACGTAATTAACTTTTGCGTGTAAATTTTTATTTCTGTGTGTGAGAGAACTGTATCTAGCACAAAACAAAATGTACGTGCAAAGCAGCAGCAAATCTAAAGAAGACCATCAGATGATGGCAGGTGGTAGAACCCTCAAGTAGATATCTAGAGAGAGAAGTCTGGTTGAGGTCATGATTCACAACCATCATGGATGTCTAGAACCCATATGTGTTCCCTGGGGACTCCCATAAGTAGGTGGGGAAAAAGAAACATGCAACTGTAGATTCTTGTTTTTATATACAAGATATCAGCTGACACTATGGCTACCTGGCTGTTACCATGTAGGTTGACCCACGATGGCAGGATAATATGAGACCATATGGTCATGATAAGGGCTAAATATCAATTTCACTCTTTTTCCTCCTCTCTCCCACTCTACATCCAGTACATACATTCCTTGAGCCCAATAATAACAGATCATTTGAGGCTCTATAACTACAGGCATGCATTATTTATTTCGATACTCGGCATGGAACTAAAGCAAAGTCTTTAAAAAATAAATCCGTCAAGCTTGTATAGTGGCCTAAATTAAAAGAGCTGAACATTGTATATAAATGTGGAAAGCTATCACATGTGATTTTGGAGTAAAATAAGAGCTGTTTTTGTTTCGAACGATTTCTACCACTCTTTGTTTAAAAAATATCTTATTGTGGTAAGAGCATTTACTTAACATGAGACCTACCCTACTTACAAATGTTTAAGTGTACTATATGGTATTGTCGATTATAGGTACAATGTTGTAAAGTAGCTGTTTAGAGTTTATTCATCTTGCTTCACTGATATTTTATGTCTGTTGATCATTAATTCCTCATTTCTCCCTCTCACTAATCCCTGCAAACTACCATTCTACTCCAATTCTATGAATTTGACCTTTTTAAACACCTAAAAAAAATAAAATTATACACTACAGTTCTTTCTGTCACTGACTTACTTCACTTAACAAAATGTTCTCGAAGTTCATCCATGTTGCAGCATATTGCAGAATTTCCTTCTTCTTAAAGGCTGAATAATATTCCGTTGTATGTATAGACCACAATTTCTTTATTCATCCATCAAAGGACATTCAAGTTATTTCCACATCTTGGCCATGTGCAATGAATGTGGGAGTGCTAATAGCTCTTTGAGATCCCAATTTCAATTCTTGGATAATATGCAGAAGTGAGATTGCTAGAGAATATGGTAGTTCTATTATTAATTTTGGGAGGAATCTCCATACTGTTTTCCATAGCAACTACACCATTTTGCATTTCTATGTATCCCTTCTTAAAACAGCTTGGCTCTGGAACACACCTGTGTGCTCTTTCCCAATTATTTCTCCATTCTTAAAAAATTTAATTCCTATTATTTTTGTACATGCAAAAACTTAAAACTACCTAAAATACCCTACATATTTCTATATATGTTTATTTGCCTTGGAAATAGCTGTTTTGAAAACACTGTTTCATGGGTAATAAAATACATATTTTTAATTATATTATTAGAAAAAAAAGATTCTATACGTAAAAAAAAAAAACTTAGCTCTCATATATTTTGAGTTCGGTTTGGAAAAATTCAATTGCTATAAGAAGACAGATTCAGAAAGAGGTTTCCCTCTTACCCCGATTATAATTACTAGAAAGGATTTTGTAGGGAATCGAACATCTTCATAGAATGCAGTGAAGATCACACAGAAACCCCGACAGTGCAAATTACTGTACTTATTGGGACTTTTCAAGTGATGAAGTACTTAGCTATATCACAGATCAATTTCTTGCCAAGGATTATTTTTATGTCTCTATTTTAGCAGGGATTATAAACTCTTGTTTACAATAACTTCAGGAAGACTAATGACATAGCTTGTTATCAAGCGTATACAAAATGCAGCGATTGATTTTTTTCAAAAATTAAAAAGCTAACATGGAATTGTGAATGGAAACACCTTGCTACAGAGGTCTGTCCATGCTCCCTAGAGCAGGAAATCAGGTTAGGTACATCACTTTCCTTTTCTGCCTTTGTTTCTCTATTAATTGATGGAGAGAACATAAGGGGTCACTTATTCAAGTGTTATGGGGGGGCCAAATGTAATGTAAATGAACAAAGAGAGCCACTGTACCACAATGGCAGTGGGGGCGATCTGTGGAGAAGCAGTAAGGATACGTCATTTTAAATAATGTCAGCTGCTATTTAGCAGCAAATTACTGTAGAAAGGCAAGCCCGCTTTTCAAATTTGTCAAAAGCAGCAGAGAAATTCCGGTTCTGAGGTAAAATATCCTGGTTTTTAAATGTTGACAACTCTGGTTTGCACACTATCTACCGCAATACAACATCATTAGCATCGTGTTTTTGGCTTATAAGCTGCCAGGTGGCAACCTATGAGTGAGAGAATGTCCAGTTATGGTGCTAAAATGACTTAATGGGAAGTGTACTGAGCATTTAACATTTCTTTTATTCAGAATCACGCAAGGATTTCTAGGGACTTTAAGGATATTGTGCTAGAGACTATGGAAAAGCCGGTTAATTAATGCCAAAAACTGGTTGATGAAGTACCAGTTACATTTATCAACAAGAATTCTTAACTGGTTGTATACTTGGTACTAAAATTCACTACCATTTTCATGATTTTCTTTTAATATTCTTTATGCCATTTGTGGTTACAAGCATGTAAGTATCAGTGCAATATGAAATAGACTAGGTAAGTTGAACATGCAACACATTGTTCCATATTCCCTATTTTCCTTTCGCATTTAAAGCTCCTGAAAAAAAATGCATTACCAAAAGCAATCTTTAGTATTATAATTCAGTGACAAGTGTAGAGCTCACTGCACCTGCTAATAATGGTAGCCTCTACCAGAGACTTTGCCTACAGTCTCTTTGTCAGAAAAAAAAAAAATAGCTTTTTGATCTAATTATCATCATTTCCATTGATTATGGTGTTTTTTGGAGAATTAGACTAAAACATAGTGTTGCTTATATGACGAGATCAAGTAGTGACAAAGGCACACAAACAAAGAGTGTCTGATCTCAATGACAGACTAAACCTTCCAAATTGCTAATCATTAAGACACCATATTGGGAAAGGTTTTGTGTGGCACAGATATAAAGCTTTAGCATGCAATGTGGATGAAAACAACAGGCTTCTCACTTTTATTTTTATTTTTTTGAATGACTAATTTGCTTCAGAAAGCTGTCAATAAAAGTATATGCCCATACCTAGATACCTTTTGAATTTCTAGAAAAGATTATAAGCTCTGGGAAGTGGGACTGTAGGTGATCTTTTGTGATAGTCATGGTGTCCACACCAAAAAGAAGCTAATTCATCTGATGAAATTTAAAACTGATGAAACACACACCCAAACCATTTCTTAGCTAGCCTTTTCTGTGTAAACCACTTTATGGTTTATGCTGAAAGCATTTTTATTCTTTGTATTAACATTTTCACAAGGATATGTATTAATTTGCAGACCCCATTTGTTTCCCCCTGCTCAGCGCTTAACCAAAATATCAATTAGAAGCTGTGAGATTTGTTTTTTTTATTAATGGATTACCTTCCTATTTTTTAACTTCTCTTTCTGAAATATATTTCATGTCAATGTTGTATATCCCAATCTCTTAACGCTGCTTTCAAATTATCCTTATTTTTATCTTTGTCTTTATTTCCTCTATATCCTTTAAATTTTCCACAACCACTGTACTAACTTGTCTAACATACTTATTCCTCAAAACTTTCAAACCAAACACACATAAACACATAGACGCACGCACAGAAAAGGAGGGATAAGGAGGGACAGGGAAGGATTTTTTTTAACTTCATCAATAGTATTTGGGAAGCTTCTATTTTGTTCTTTCAGAATGCTCCTTCATTCTAGTAGTTTCTTCTTGTTTTTGGGAACATGCTATTTTCTCTACTGTTTGTGAGAATGCTACTTTGAAATTTAAATTTATTTCTGTATTTTCATATAGCAAAATTCTCTTTGTATTTCTAGCTCCATGCGTTACGAAGTATGATAGAGCTTTATAGTCACTACTCCAAGCATGACAGAGAACAGTTTTATCAATCCTCCAAAAATTCCCTTTTGCAGCCCTTCCATACCCCCAATTCCTGGCAACTGAGATAAGTTCTCCAGCCCTAGAGTTTGCCTCTTCCAGAATTAAGTGGAATCATATGGTATCTTGTTTGAATCTAGATTTTTCACTTAGCAAAATGCATCTGAGCTTCATCTAGGTTACTTCATGTATCAATAGTTCCTCTAATTATAATGTTTATTAAAATATTTCTCTTTTGGGGTGTGTGGGTGGCTCAGCCAGTCAAGTGTCCAACTCTTAATTTCGGCTCAGGTCATCATCTCATGGTTCATGGGATTGAGCCCCAGTAGCATTGGGCTCTGTGCTGATAGCAGGAGTCTGCTTAGGATTGTCTCTCCCCCCCCACCCCACCTCACTCTCTCTCTCTCTCTCTCTCTCTCTCTCTCTCTCTCTCTCGCTGCCCCTCCCCCACTCGTACATGCATTATTTCTCAAAAATAAACAAATAAACATTAAAAAAAAAGTTTCTCTTTTACCAAAAACATGTTTGATCTTCCTGAGATCAACTGTTGTGTTTTGTTTTTATTTTTGCTTTTGGCTTTTAGCTTACATAAATGCCTGGTGGTCCTTAACTGCTATTTATATTTATAAACAAAGGGGAATGTTATTAATAAAAGTCACTGGCACAAGCCTTTCTACCTGGAGTAGGTCTGTTTTCATGATTGCCTTTCTCCAGAAGACAGAGATTGACAGGTCTGTGTGGAGCCAAAGGAGATACTGACTGTCAAGTGTTTTGGGGAGTGGATTTGGGGGTCACACACATTGGGTGTAGAGTCAGGCGATCCTTACATCCATTCAAATGCCAAAGTAAGAACTCTTTGGTGGTATCAAAGTTTCCACTAAAAACATTGGTCTTTCCTGGCATATTTTTCAATTTCTTTCTAGAGCAAGATTTTGCTCATTTCATTTTTAACTAGAAGCAAAGGACCCTGCTCACTTTTCCTCCCCTTCTCCCTCCTGATGGATGCATGTGTGTGTATGTTCAAAGGCTAAGAGCCAAGGAAGGTGAAGATATATGTTAGCTGTACTAGCCCAGTGATGTAGAGAATGTCCACCTACTTCAAGCTTGATGTCTCTTCACAGCTATGCTGGAAAAGGACATCTCCCAGTTTAGCACCAATATTTTTCTCTAGTTTTTCAGCAGTATGTATCAATTGGTTTTTGTTCTCAAAATTCATCACAATTTCTGAAACACTGCGGTTCCTGCTTCCATCCTCAGTGCTATTATGAATAGTTTCTTCTATACATATTCATCATTCCTTCACTAAGATTTGGGAAGGAAGAGGCAAAATTGTGTGCGTTCTCAATCATCCAGAACCAGAACCCAGAAACAGTATTGTCATTGTGAGAATGCCCGATCTCATGCAAGAACTGTGTGACCCCATGCTATGAGTTATAGAATAGTCTTCATTACTTGCCATGGTACTATGGATCTCCCTTACTGTTTATTACATATCACCAGAGTCTAGATTTAGCTAAACTTTTCTATTTAATAGTAACCTCTTGAAAACGGAATAATCTTTGGACGCAGCATATGTGTGGGGTGGGGGGATGTCAAAAGAAGACATACAGATGCTTCAAAAGGTAGTTGAGCATGTTTAGTGTAGGGAGCCTTCCATACACCCCTTAAGTACCATGGGGAAATTTTGTACCCTGACTTTTCGTTCACAGTAACAGAGAACAGCTGTGGGGGCAAGTACTACTGGGAGGAAAACAATGCTAGGTTGGTGTTATCGTGTATTTTAGTCATTGTTTTTCCTTAAATATCTTCTTCAAAATAATTCACATCATATAAGAAAATTGAGCCCTAGGAAGTATTCCCCAAATCACTCAGCTCATAAGTAGTAGAGTCACCACTCCAACATATTTCTTCTGGTTCCTAAGCCTGGACGCAACAAAAGGATGAACCATGTCCTGCTTAGGAAGGGAGACTTGGAGACAGGGCTTCAACTCAGATTAATTCACACAGTAAAACAAAGGCAATTTAGCGGGGCTCTGAAAATTATGTGCTTTGATTTCTCATCCTCTCTTTTTCTTTTCCTTTCTTAACAAGATTGATGCTTTTTAATAGCTTAATTGAGGGGTCATTTATTACCATAAAACCTAACCATTGTGAGTGTACAATAATTTATAGTAAATTTATGATGTACAACCATCTTGACAACTCAATTTTAGAAAATTTCCATCACTCCAAAGAATTCTCGGGGCGCCTGGGTGGCGCAGTCGGTTAAGTGTCCGACTTCAGCCAGGTCACGATCTCGCGGTCCGTGAGTTCGAGCCCCGCGTCAGGCTCTGGGCTGATGGCTCAGAGCCTGGAGCCTGTTTCCGATTCTGTGTCTCCCTCTCTCTCTGCCCCTCCCCTGTTCATGCTCTGTCTCTCTCTGTCCCAAAAATAAATAAAACATTGAAAAAAAAAAAAAAAGAATTCTCTCATGTCTCTTTGAAGTTTATATACACATCTACCCTAACCCCAAATAGCAATATGTATTTTCTCTCTACAAATTTGACTTTTTCCGGATTTTTAAAAAATTAAATCATATAATATGTAGTATTTTGTATGGATTCTTTCACTTATCACAATGTTTTTGAAGTTCATACTTTTTGTGGCATATATAAGTGATTCATCTCTTATCACCAAAAAAGTAACCCATTTTATGGGGTTCCACATTTTGTTTATCCATTCACTAGTCGATGAATCATTCATTTGGATTATATATTGATTTTATACTATGCTACTTTACTGAATTAATTGGTTAGTTCTATAAGATTTTGGTGGAGTTTTTAAGGTTTTCTGTATATAAAATCACGTCATCCACATAGTGACAGATTTACTTCTTCCTTTTAAATTTTGATGTCTTTTATTTCTTTTTCTTGCCTAACTGCTCTGTCTAGGACTCATCATTCTATGTTGAACAAAAGTGGCAACAATGGGCACCCTTGTTGTGTTCCTGATATTAGAGAAAAAGTTTTCAGTTTTTCACTGTTAAGTATGTTATAACCTATGAGTTTCTCATATATGGCCTTATTATGTGGTGGTACATTCCTTCTATGCCAACTTTGTTGAGAGTTTTTACCATAAACAGATATTGAATTTTGTCAAACGCTTTATTTGCATCTATTGAGATGACTGAATAATTTTTATCCTTCATTTTGTTAATGTGATCGATCCTGTTGATGGATTTGTAGATGTAAAACCATCCATACATCCCTGTGAATAAATCCCATTTGAACATGGCATATGATCCTTTTAATGTATTTTTTGAATCCGATTTGCTAATATTTTGTCAAGGTTTTTTTTGTGTCTTCATCAGGGATAGTGGCCTATGATTTTATTTTTTGTGTGTGGTGTCCTTGCCTGGTTTTGGTATCTGGGTATTGCTGGATTCATAAGATGAGTTTGGAGCACCCCCACTTCTTCAATTTTTTGGAAGAATTTGAGAAAAATAAGTATTAAATCTTCTTATAATGTTTGGTAGAATTCACCAGTGAAGCATCTGGTCGTGAACTTCCGTTTGTTGAGAGGGTTTTGATTACTAATTCCTAGTAATCAGGTATAATTACTCCTTACTAATAATCTACTCAAATTTACTATTTCTTCGTGACTCAATCTTGGAAGATTGAATGTTTCTAGAAATCCATTTCTTTTATGTTACATTGTTCAATTTGTTGGCATATAAATGCTTATTACTAAGACCCTTTGTCTTTCTGTGGTATCACTTGTAACTTCTGATTTATTTGGTTCCTCTCTCTTTTAGTCTTAGTGAGTCCAGCTAAGGTTTTGTCAGATTTGCTTAACTTTTCAAAGAACCAACTCTTAATTTCATTGACCTTCTCTATTGTATTTTTAGTCTCTATTTCATTTATCTTGGCTCTAATTTTTATAATTTCCTTCTAACTTTTCACTTTGTGCTTCTTTTTCTAGTTCATTTGGGTATAAAGTTAAAGCGGTAATTTTGAAAGATTTCTTGTTTCTTAAGATAGGCCTGTATTGTCATGAACTTCCCTCTTAGAACTTCTTTTGCTGTGTCTCATAGATTTTGGTATGTTCTGTTTACATTTTCATTTGTCTTGAGGTATTTTTAATTCCCCCTTTGATTTCTTCATCGACCTATTGATTGTTCAGGATTATGTTGTTTAATCTCCATGTATTTGTAATTTTTTAGTCTTCTTTTAAATGATTTCTAGTTTTATACTCTGGTAGTCAAAAAAAGATGCTTGATATGATTACAAATGATGATTTCCTTTAGCTTTTGCTTATCTGGAAAACTCTATCTCCCCTTCAATTCTAAATGATAACATTCACAGGGAAAGTATTCTTGGTTGGAAGTTTCTTTTCAGCACCTTAAATATGTCATGCCACTCCTTTCTGGCCTGCAAAGTTTCTACCGAAAAATCTGCTTATAGCCTTATGGGGTTTTCCCTTGTATGTAACAAGTTGCTTTTCTGTTGCTGCTTTGAAGGTGCTCTATTTAACTTCCAAAATTTCATTGAAATGTGTCTCACTGTGGATCTTTTTGGGTTCATTTTAATTCAAACTCTGTGGTCTTCCTACACCTGGATGTCTGTTTCCTTCACTAAGTTAGGGGTTTTCAGCCATTATTTCTTCAGGTATGTTTCCTGAGCCCTTCTTTTTCTCTTCTTCTGGGACCCCTATAATGTAAATGTTATCTACTTGATACTATCCTATAGGTCCCTTAAGCTATCCTTTTTTTTTTTTTTTTTACACACGTCATTTTTCTTTTTGCTTCTCTGTTTGGATGAGTCTAACTGGTCTGAGATCATTGGTCCTTTCTTCTGTTTCATCTAGCTGCTGTTGAATCCCTCTAGTGTATATTTTCAGTTTAGTTATTATATTCTTCAGATTTGTGACTTCTTTTTGGTATTTTCTCTTATTTACATCTCTTTGTTGAAGATCTCAGGGTGTCCATCTATCCTTCTCTTGAGTTAGGTGAGCATTTTTATGACCATTACTTTGAACTCTTTATCAGGTACATTATCTATCTCCATTACATGAAGGTTTATTACTGGGATTTCATCTTGTTCTTTAGTTTGAAATATGTTCCACTATTTCCTGATTTTTACTTGACTCTGAGTTTGTTTCTATGTATTAGGTGAATCAGCTTCTCTCCTGGTCATGAAGGAGTGGCTTTGTGTAGAAGATGAATCTTATCCTTCAGCCTTGCCCTAGGTGTTCTTTGTTTCTTGAACCCTTGTATCGGTCTAAACGATCTGATTTATTCTTGAAATGTCCCAGTTGTTTAGGGTATAACAAGACCTGTCAGTGTTTCAAAGGGAGGGATCTCAGTCAGCACTTAGTTTCAGGCTCATTGAAAGCCGTTAAACCCTCAGCCAGCAGCTTTTAAAATGTGCAAATATATACAGTCCTGTGGGACTGCAAGCATAAATCCTGCTTGCCCCCAGACCATGTAATCTGGAGGTATTTCCTGATGAATATTGCCAAAATCAGGAAAAGTGTATAAACTCCTTTTTTGGAGTACCAGTGAGCTGTAGGAAGGTCTAGGTAGAGTGCAAAGATAGTGACCCCAGCCTACATTCCTGAGATCACCTCTAAATTCTGTAAATGTTAGCCTGAAGGCTGTCCCTCAGGCTGAAGCTCCAGGACAAGTAAATAGGACATTTTCACTGAAAGACTAGGGGTTTGCTTGAGTCTCTTTACTGTGTCATTCCCGGGGGTGGTAGCCTGCCAAGAACTGTGTCTCCAATTGTTTTGGCCCTGGTCACCAGCACCAGCCACTTAAGGGATGCATGGACTGTGCACATGTCTGCTGGCTTTAGCAGAGCCACAGGAGAGCACAGGGGCAGGACAGCCCCACTGGTGTTAGTAAGGTAAAAAGAGAGTGCAAAATTGTGCATGCCAATAGGATGGTGAGCATGACAGAGAACACAAAGATGGTGTCTACCAGTGTCTCAATCCCCAGATAGAGTCCCAAAAGACCCTTGCCCCTCTTTCAGACACTAAGATTATAAGATATAAAATGAATCTCCTTCACATACAGTCTGGGCACATTTTATTTATTTATTTATTTATTTATTTATTTATTTATTTATTTAAATATGAAATTTATTGTCAAATTGGTTTCCATACAACACCCAACGCTCATCCTCTGGGCACGTTTTAAACTGCTGCTTTTGCATTGGGTTTCAGAGTTAGTCTATGTATGAGCCCTTTCAGTGTGAAATCTCAGTTCCCTACAGACTTTTGGGTTTCCTAGACATAAGACCCACTGGTTTTCAAAGCTTGTCTCTCCAGTGCATGTCCTAAGGATCGGAGTACCTAATGTGGAGCATGAACCCCTTGCTCCTCAGGGAGAAGTTCCCTGTTTGTGAGATTCCTCCCAATGAATGGTTGACACCCTAGGAGTAGGGTTTTTAGCAAGACTATATCTCTGCCTCTCCTATCAGTTCTGATGTGGACCTTTTATCCTATGTTGCGGAGGAGCTGTTGAGTTAGTTTCCAGGTCTTTTTCAAAGGAAACCATTCCACATGTAGTTGTAGATTTGGTATGTGTGTGGGAGGAAGTGAGTTCAGGATCTTCCTACATCACCATCTTGAGCCACCAATAGGTCTGTGTCCTATAATACTTTTGCATTTAGTATATACCTTTATTTTAACCCCATCTCCTAGTTATATATGTTTATGTATATTTATATAATAACATAAAATATAATATATAATATAAACATTATGTGTGTATATATAGTAGTAATATATACAGTAATAAATATGTTAAAAAATTAGCTATCTAAAACGGAATGCTTTTAGTATTTATCAGCAACAAGAATGATAAAAAAGAATTGCAGTAGCAATACACATTTCAAATGTTTTTGGAATGAGTATGTACCCACGGACATACTTCAGGGCTTTTTGTTTCTTTGTTTTTTTCTGATCCACTCTCCTTTTATTGTTCCACCCTGGTGAAGGTTTTGCAGAGTACAACTGTTATGTGCACAATCCTGGGTCAAAGGCTGGAGAGTAACTTTTTAGTTGTGCTTCTTTTAATATTTTCTCTTACACACACATGTATGTGCATGCACATGCACACACACACACACATACACATTCATTTAAAAAATATGTGCAATCCTGCATGGAATATTACAAAATTTTAATTGATGTATGAAATTTTTTAAAAAAATACCCTTGTCTAAACACCAATACATAGAGTGCAGATGTTCTTGAACTGCTCTTTGTAAGACAAACTCTGAGAACCATTTTCTCTAAATAATGGACATTAACTTTTTAAAAAGGAACGTTGAGAGAGAGAAACTTTGTAGTTTCTTTAGAAGCTGGTTTTGGTTATCTTCTAGACAAGAACTCTATACCTCTCTCAATGGAAATATCATACATCAGGTACACTAGTCAATATTTCAAGTTAAATACTGGATGGAACAATCAATTTCTATTGCTTTTAATCTATTCAAATGCTAGGAAATGTATTATTCTATGAAGCATTTTTAGTGTTAGACTGGGATACCACTACACCTGCCCTACATATGGCAGCAACTTTTATACATAAACTCTTCCTCTTTGGTGTATACACACACACACACACACACACACACACACACACACACACACACACAGTTCACCGTTATTGCCATAATTTGCAATTATTCACATGCATATTCACTACTTCAGAGATAGTTTTCTTAGATCGTGTACATACACACTAAGTCAATTTGAAATAAATTCAAGGTGTAAGGGGCAGAAATATTTATACACATTATATTTTGACTTTTAGGATGGGATTTATGTTTACAAAGTAGTTTCTTATTTAATAATATCAAGGTTTTCAATCTTTCTTTCTATGAGATTTACTCCTAAGGAAGAAATTAACATTCTGGACACATTGCCATGCTATAACCAGATTTTTAAAGCACTGTGGTATTGATGACAGAAGCAAATATGAGGCAGATAATGCAAATTTCCAACTGTCTAGACACCTTTCCAGTAACTAAGGGCTCATCTATGTAACGTATGGTTTATCAAGCAGTGAGCTGCGGTCGTGGATTACAGCAAATGCCAGCCTAGTCCATGGCAGCAAATGAAAATCTCAGAAGTATTCTAATTCAACTCCTTTTAAGCTCCATTTTACTCCCTAAGTCTTTCCCTGGAAAGAATCTGTACCCGTAATTGGAAAATTCTTCTTTTCTGCTATTCAGCAAGTTGGAATGAGGAGCTTCTGAGAGTTCAAGGAGTTCAGGTTAATGGTTCTTGCTATAGTAACTTGGAATTCAAAATGCATCTACCTATAGAAACATACTAGGTGATACTTCCTCTATTATGATATAGGATTGACAAAAGTAAAATTGACTCATAATGTTAAGAGTAATTTTCTGTACCTGAGTGTCTATCCATCTATTATAATTTTGTTTCTAAAAGAAATATTAGGTAAAGTACAATCAAAGAACTTGAAAATGGACTTTTGTAATGCAATGAAGTTTTAAAAAGATGTCCTCTAATGGAAGTCCTACAGGAAAATAATCCTATTACTTTACACTAATTCTTCATAGATTTCAGAATACTATTCAAAATTTCTAAAAGGACTTGAATCACATTTTTAAAAGAAGGTTGAGCCCTCTCAGACCCATAAGAAAGGTAAGAGCAAAAAGAATAACAATCTTATATTTTTAAGTTAAAAGCATGTGATCTCTGAACAATAATAGTTGCTAGCTGTGCTTTTCCATCTTTTAGCTGGGTGAACTAAGATATTTGACTAAATTTTTCTGTTGTTTCATTTACATATGAATTTGATAATACTGATAGGAAAAGGAAGTCATAAGACTAAGGGACATGACGTAAAATTTTAGCGTGCTGCCTGGCATAAAGTGATCCCTTTAAATCTGAATCCCCTACATTTCACTTTCCCTGTGGGTTTTTTGAGAATATCTCTAAGCTTCTGCTATTTTGGGGGTAAGCCCGTTTTATGAAGTGACTTTTATTTAGAGATTATTATTGCTGAGTTGTGTTATTTATTAAGCACGCTTTATCTATTAGGAGGAAGACAGACACCTGTTTTGCTCTGCTAAGCCATTTGGCTCACCTCCAGAAAGCTGACATGAAAACCATCAAGACTTTGATTGATGGCCCAATAAACAGATTATTGGTCATAGTAAATTCATCCATCTGATATTCTGAGTGATGTACTAGTTATTGGCAGCTCCTGTAGGTATTGTTTCCAATAGGTAATAGTTCAGTTTGTGTCACCACCAGGAATACAGGAGCGGGTCATTTATCACATCTCCTCAAATACCTTTAATATCATTATCTACATATGGTAGATCCTCATTATTCAGGTAATTATCTTTTATTAAGTCTCTAAGTACTCAGTATTAGTATTAACTGAATTAGTCAATACTGAACCATTATTGTAATCCTCTGGTCACGACATTTTCATCAACTAACCAATATATAATCTTATTTTATGTGTGCTTGTTCAAAGACACAAATATATTTAGTATATATTTGTGATTCACGAACATTGAACTAATAAATAGCAACACTGTAATTCATGCCTGAGTATGAGTTTCTCTGTATTTTCCCTGCAGGGTACATCACAACCTTCTTGTGTTTAGAAACCTGAGACAGCCCTTCAGCACTATGCTTGGGGACCATGTTATATGGTGAAATCTCCTACAAAAGGCACAAAAAATAAGGCATGTAAAAGACCACAGAAAGGATGCATGGTTATAGTATTACAGTCATAATAAGAAGGCAGTGTCACCTTGTTTCTCCTCAGCTGACAACATGAATGTCTGGCAACTCGAATTTTAGCCCCACTGTGTATGTCTTTCAATGACTGCAAAAGCACTGTATTGATTTGGGGGTTACAAGTACATTTTAACAAGTAAATGTATTTGCAAATAAGGAATCCACAAATAATGAGGATTGGCTGTAATTTTAGGTGGGAAAATTCTTGAAAATCTGCCTCTATTTTCTCTCCTCTCATGTTCCTTTTAATTAGATACTGTATTTCTAATTTTAAAATTGGTAATTAAAATAAAAATTTTCAAGATAAATTGGATGACTTGTGGCTATCCATAATATGAATGCTTTGTGTTTAGATCTTCAGAAATTATTAAAACTGATATCAATATTATACTGACCTTATTTATTTCAGTCCTAGGTATAGGAAAACCATCAAGGAGTCCCAGAAAGAGATTTATAAAGAACGGTTACCATTTGGGACACCTAACTACAAAAATACTAAAAAGATGATGATAAATATGGAAAATTGCTCGTATGTAATATTGACAAACCAAGAGTAAATGCCTTGAATTTGAAGTGGCTCTGATCCACTTCCCATGTGATTTTCTCCAAAAGTGCTTAGTAGCCAGGTGTAAGATTAGAAGTGTTGAATGGCTATATTGATCCAAAGAGAAAAGTTACAATAAGGATAGTAGAGAACAGGGTACAAAGAATTGAATATGTGACAACAGAATAGTTGAATTGTAGCATGATGTCTGTACTAGTTTAGGAAGTTGATAGAGACAAAATGAGTTGGGTTGGAGAAACAAGGCTTCAGTGAAATCAAAAACATTTACTTAGAATACGAATGGAAAGAGGTGGAGACAAATGAAGTTGTAATCAGAGGTATAATAGTTTCGGCTGTTCACAAAGCCCAGAGCTTCCCAAACAGTAAGAGGGTGAGTGGGTTAAACTGATTGATTCCTGGTAAAGACATTTTCAATGTGGAAGATGGTTCACATTTATCCTAATGATTAAAGTTCCTGGATAGAGAATAACATGAGTTACATGCCAACATCAATTATGTATAAAGGATGGGAACTCTGTAAAAGAAGTTATAAGTAGTGATAGAAGACGGTGTAGTCTGAAGTCATGAACCTCGGGAGGAAAGTGCTTTATACGTAAGGAAAGTCGAAGAACCATCTGAAATTGGAAATAGGAACCTGGGAGGACGCCAATGTCATCTCAGACTCCTGTGTTCTCAGTAGTGTAGGAGGATAAGAGAATATAGTGTTCCCTTTAGGAGAGCTGCAGGGGAGATTAGTATGCTGAGGCTGAGAGCCAAGGTTAAATCATGTCAACTATGTTCAGAGACAATCATGTGAAGAGGCTTAGATTTCAGGTGTGGGTTTATAATGAAAGATGGAATCTAGAGAACAGAAAGGAAGTATGGGAGTGACAGTAAAAGGGAGAAGCAGAGGACAATGGGGAGAAGGTTGAGCAAGAAGGAAAAGAACAAGACAGGTTGAGTTTGTATATCTACTTGTGTTTAGGGATAACTGGAGTTAAAGGACTTGATGGATTTCACAGGTATCATGATTCCCAGCAGAAACAGGTGGAAAACTCAGGTAGTAATAGAGACCTGAGGAGTTTAGCAGTCTGCAGTCCTCATTTACTAGGTATATCTAATCTTCCCAGGCATGTGGCTGTGATGGGACCAATTGCTGGGCATGTATGTTTAATGAGAAAAATTCTGTGCATGTATGTTCACTCAACTAGGAGTAAAGTACTGATGCAAGCTGGGTCAGTGCCTTTTTCCCTGGGAGATTTTGAGGTTTTGAAAAAGACACATGACTGTGTGTATCTGGTAGATAAAGCTTTAAGATGCCACATTCAGGATCTATTTGGAGTCATGTATCCTGTCATGTAGACCAGAGGAGGGGGGAACTTAATTTATTTTAAAGAGAATTGGCAGATTTGTCTCTGGAGGAGAGTGATTTCTCTAGGTTAAGAGAATAAATCTCAAAAACCTCAAGAAGTTGTAAGCCACCCAGGCGCCCTTTTACTCAGTGATTTCTTAAGCAACAGCAATGTAACAACAACAACAACAACAACAACAAAGTTAAAGCAAATAGTAAAGCAAATAGCCATAGTTTTGGCAGAACATATTGTGTTTATGTTATAGGCCAAGGTTTAATTTTAAATAATCAATTCCTTGCTCTAAAATAAAGGAAATGAACTTTACTAATTTTACTGTGTTTATGTGTGCATGCACATGCACTGTGTGTACAAACATATGTACACACATATATTATGAGTATATGTAGTGTGTGTCTACCTCACATATATCACTTCATGCTATTATCTTATTTGTAAACTGTTATTTTTAATTTGTGGTTTTGTTATGCTTTCTTCTCTTTCTTGACTTACGGTATTTTTTTTTGTACACTGTATTCCCCTTCAGTATTCTTTAATGCCAGGTTTCTCTTTTCTTCTTCTTCTTATAACTTTTACAAATAGTAGTTAGTTTTATCTTTTATTTGGTCTAGTAAAATTCAATTGATTTCTCCTTGAGTTTTTCCACCTTATCAGAAAAAAAAAGCCTTTCTAATCTGTAATATTAAACCTGTTCTAGCTTCTTGATTTTCTATAATCTAAGGGAATGGGACAGGGAGTATAGAGGATGGTAAGCTAAGGCTATAAACAACCTTTTTTTGTTTTTGTTCTTGTTTTTGTTTGAGAAGATGGACTCATACCTTTTTGGGGATGATGCTAAATGACCTATAAGAGTGTTAACTAAAACATACACAAAAGCATCTCCTATTTCTAAGGAGAATATCCCTGAAATTGGACCATTCCCAGCTTGGAGCCCTGGAAATGGCAGGCTTCAGTACTTTATCCTGCATCTACTCCTGAAACGTTGAGATACTGACATCCTTAGTTATTGGCTAGATGTTCTATTTTTAGGTGATTTTTCATCTATGACCCTAGTGCATTTCTATTCTAATTGATTACATGTGCTTTGGGAAGAGAAGTGAATTAGTGAAGATTACGAGGTATTTTTCCTATTTATCCCTTTTCCCCAGTACAGCCTCTGGGGATTGGTGCGGGGAATCAGGAACCAGTCTGACCAGGAAGACATTTTCCTTTGCTTCTCCATATTTTTAGGGAAAATAACTGTATTTCAGTGATAGAAAATTTGCTAAAGTCCACTCTTACGAGTTCAGATCTGTCAGAATTCGGTGAGAGAACTTCTGTGATCTGGTTTTATTCTGCCACCTTAGCCCAGGACAGTCAAATAAAGGGGGAAAAAATGAAGTCAAAAGTAGCACCTTGTTTGCCCAGGTTTACTTAGCAAATAAGAGTGTGTTTAATTTACAGAAACTGTAGAACTGCTAGGAATACATTTCAGGGAAACTTTCTAGTGAATACATTGAAGAAAAACATAACTGGGCTCATTTAAAAAATACATAAACTTACTAGTAAATATCATTTGAGAACTCCTTGAGTGTTGTTTTTCTGTGCAATTCTTCTGATTTTAAATTCAGTTGAATGTGACATGTGATATGAAACGTGAAAATATTAAATTTATGTCAGGTAAAATGTAAAAACCCTAAATCTAATTCCCATTTTTATACCATCACCAAGGCAAGAACTACAATCTTTCCCTGGTTTGACCAATAATACAAAATAGTTACTAGTACTTTGCCCAGTAATTTCTTTTTTTTTTTAATTTTTTACTGTTTATTTTTGGGGAGAGAGAGAGAGAGGAACAGCATGAGGGGAGGAGGGGCAGAGATAGAGGGAGACACAGAATCCGAAGCAGGCCCCAGGCTCTCAGCACAGAGCCCGATGTGGGGCTTGAATCTATGAAACCACTAGATCATGACCTGAGCCAAAATCAAGACTTGGATGCCTAACTAACTGAGCCACCCAGGTGCCCCTTTACTCAGTAATTTCTTAAGCAACAGCAATATAACAACAACAACAACAACAACAACAACAACAACAACAAGGTTAAAGCAAATAAGGCTACAACTTCTGGAGTTACCAATTATTTACCTAAATATCTGAAGCATAGTTTTGGCAGAATATATTGAATTTATTATTATTCTTTTCTCAAGTATTGAGTGAAGACTCCCCAGATCTAACCACAAGATCAGAGTCTTCAACACTTTGTTTGTCAAATGGTTTTAGGTCCACACACTATATAGAAAAGAGTCATAGACCCTTAGGATAAATTTTCAGTAGTTGATTTAAGAAATAAAAATCAAACTGTCTCTGGTAGATGTTAGATGTTCTCCTTTAAATTGTATGGATATGGTAACATTCTAAAGGTCACCTGCAGTGGGAAAATATCTTTACCCTGAGGAGCTGTAGTCATGTTTAAGGTCTTAGAATTTCTTTTTTTCTCTTCAACTTTTTTCTTTTTAATTCTGTTTAGACTAGTGCTTCTGTGCTCCCCATTTAGCTTCCAACTGAGGCTTTTATTCTTAACCAGTGGGTTGGATGGTTCCCAATTTCTTTTTGTTTTGGGGGAAAAAAATCTTTTTTCTTTCACTGCTTTGGCTCAGCTGGTCTGCTGTCTGCCAGCCTTTAGAGATGACTGCCTCCATTATTATTTTATATGTATTGAATTTGGCAAATATTGTGACTACAACTGTTGCCTATACGGAGTTCCTCTTTTTCACTGACAAGAAGCTGTTGCATCATCCACAGCTGAAATATCCATCCATGGCTCACAACATCTACTTACTGAGTTGTAATTTTTATGGGAAAACCTCAAGTTTAATCATGCTCTTCTATATTTTACATGGCTGTTACTTTATTAAATAAAACATTAACTCCTTTTTTTAAACCGTTTCCATAAATTCCAAGTCATATTTCACGTCTCACTCTACCCAAGGGGGCCTAAACATGCAGGTGAATACAAATGAGAGAAATGGAAGATATGAAAAGAGAGGAAACATACTAAGAAGCAGAACGCAGACAATTGATGCAGTGGTTGTTCTCAGTGTAGCAACCACAGCCGGAACCGGGGCTGATGCGGTCTGCACACTGGTCTATCCGATCTCATCTGGGCACAGACACAGCCATTGGTGGTGAGTCACCACGGTCCAACATAACCAGTAGCAGCGGGTCCACTGTCATGGTTTCCCACGCATGCGTGAAAGCACAGTGGCGGTCCTTAAGTGGTCTGAGTGGAGGACAATTCACCCACCCAAAACTCAACGGAGCCTGAACTTCCTCAGTGAGGTCTTCTCCAGTGCTGAGGCAAAGGTTGGTGACTTGCCACAGAAGATGAGGCGTATGGCTCATATGATACCTGTAACGTGCTGTTGCATGAACTCCTCACTCATCCACAGGACCTCAGCTGGAGAGAGGAGATATCAGAATCTCTGTTGATTTTTCAAACCATAAGCATCTGTGCAACTGCAGCAAGAACTTTGTGATCTTTCTGAATTTTGCTTGCCAAGACCCCCTATTCACACCAACACACAAATTATACTTTTTTAAAAGTTTTTACTTACTCATTTGAGAGAGAGAGAGAGAACACATGGGGGAGGGACACAGACAGAGGGGGACAGAGGATCTAAAGCAGGCTCTGCATTGACAGCAGAGAACCTGATGTGGGGCTTGAACTCAGGAACAGTGAGATCATGATCTGAGCCGAAGTCAGATGTTTAACCGACTGAGCCACCCAGGCAACCACAAACATTACTTTTAACTGTCCCTTCCATGTATACTGACTTAATAGTTTACCTTTGCTGTCATACTACCTGAACCACAGAGCTGAAGCCCTCGGTTATATGTTACAGTGACACAAACAGTCTATTTTTTTTTTCATGTATATAAATGTCTCTTCAACAGGAATTTGAATATACACTCAGTATTGCACCACAATCATGCAGTATGGGACAGCAATCCTTTGCTACAGTCCTAAGACCTAAACTCTGGGAAAAACAAAGTTGTGAGCTTTTTTGTTATTGCTTTCATTTTAAAAATCTCATTTGGCAACACAACCTAATTTCACCAGAACACATTTGCTGGCAAAACTGATCCAAAATTGACGTATGACTAATGGCAGTCTTTTTTTTTTTTCAACGTTATTTTATTTTTTTGGGGACAGAGAGAGACAGAGCATGAAAGGGGGAGGGGCAGAGAGAGAGGGAGACACAGAATCGGAAACAGGCTCCAGGCTCTGAGCCGTCAGGACAGAGCCTGATGCGGGGCTTGAACTCACGGACCGCGAGATCGTGACCTGGCTGAAGTCGGACGCTTAACCAACTGCGCCACCCAGGCGCCCCATGGCAGTCTTTATTCTATGATATTTGAAAAGTCATATGTTTCATATGTTATATAAATAAATAAAGTGCTTAATTATGGGATGTCTCAGTCCCCACTGAGATGTTATATGTCATAAAATATATTTCCCATGTTTCCTTGATAAAATCTGAAAGATTCCAGATTTCCATATTTTTCGTGTCCCAATTGTTTGTATGAGAAATTGTGGACTTATAAATGTTTCATAATTTTTTGGCTAAGTTGATGACTTCTACCCATGTTCACTTTAAATTCAAAAGTGTTTCATGCGCCAACTGATGATATCTACAGTATGCAACTACCAACCTAACTCCCTTCCCCTTTACTCCCTCACCTTCTCGTCCCTCCCTCGTTTATTTCCTGACTTGACTGATTATTTTGACACCATACAAAATGGAAGTGTCTGCTTTCATGGATTCTGTGACTTCCATTTATAATTAAAATTGCACAAGGTATCTTTTAATGTACAAATTGACTAGTTGTAAGTCAATTTCTCCAGGAATCTGAAGTAGAAATGGGGCAATTTTCATAAGCAGCTCATAAGATTCTTCATAGCAGCGCTGGTAAGTTGGCCTAATATTGATAGTTTTATGCAAATTATCACAACATGCCACAAATTCTTGAAAAGAAAATCTTCTAAGAATACACAGTATTTAATCTCCCTTTTACAGACTTTCATCAAACAGGATATCTTCTAAATGCAATTATCTAAATTATGCATGGATAGCTCAATAATTTAATGTCTACATATTTTTTACTAAAACAATTTGTTTCAGTGCATCTTTTTAGAAGTGCTTTAAGGATTCTAAGTAAAAGTAACTAGACAAAACAACTATTTCTGCAACCATATACTTAAAATTGACTTTCACTTAAAAACTTCATGGAGAATTTATGATAAATAATATATACTTTTACTATTATGCATTAGATGAGACATGATGTTTAAATGATTGAATAATGCACATTTTGAGATGTTAGATTTATAAATAGGCACTTCAATGAATATAAGGACAAAGCAACTTTAATCAAAAATTCATCCAATTCCTTTGTATGTTATTGTTATTGTTTAATTTGGCAGGTCTTTTAATACCCATTTTGGAATATTAAGTTATAATACACATTGATATATACTGTTGTTAATTTAAAAATGTTTTTAAATGACAGTATGGTCTATGAAGTATAAACCTATAACTTGTGAAAGTATAAGTTCAATGGCTACTTTGAAGTGATGGATTAGTTTTATCTTTTGACCTTTTGAAAAGGGTTGGCCAGTGAACACATAATATATATTCATTCTTTTATTTATTCATTAAAGTACCTATATACACCAGGCCTTTTTCTAGAAAATGCAAGATATGGGATTAATTAGGCAAACCCTATTATTCAAAATTAAAATCAAGTGTAGTGAGATTAATTACTAAATAAATGTAGTAGGTAGGAAATGGAAAAGAGGTTAAATAGAAAAAGCAGTGGGCTTAAGAGGCAAAAATGGGTGGATAGCACAAGAAAAGCTTTAGAGAGGAGGCTATTAAAATGTTTGATGAAAGACATATTGGTAGGATAAGAATGTATGTGTACATGTTGGGGGGTGGCTGGCAGGATAGAGCATGATGGTAGGTATTTAATACAATAACAAATGCAAACACTTACATTATGTGTGAATGTAAGTTTCTTCGTTATGTTGGAGAATAGACAGTAAGATTGAGAAGAGTTTCATGCAACTGACAGGTTAAAAATGCACCCAATGGGGGCCAAACCATGGAAGCATTTGTGGCCTTGATACATAGTTTGGGCTTTGCTGTGTGGAAATGTGGGGCCATTTAAGGGATTTTAGTTCAGGGAGAATTAGGATCAGATTTATACTACAGAAATATCTATGCAGATATATACTTCATGATAAAGTTGAGTCCCTTAAGGTGAGAATCAAAGAAGACTTCCACAAGAGTCCATGTATGATATAAAAAATAGCCCAAGAAGAGTCGATTATAGTAGGCTGGACAAAATGGAATTTAAAAGTCAATATGCTTGAGCACTGACCATAATTGCTACTTACATTACGACATTTGGAAAATGATTTAATCTGTCTATTCTTGGATCCCATTTGCAAAATGAGAATCACAGTGTATATTCATAAGGTTATTGTGATGATTAAATGAAATAATGCCTATAAAATCCTAGGATAGACCTGAAACATTATAAGTCTCAATAAACGTTGATTTGTTTTATTAGAAACACCCCAAATGAACAAAAGGGCAAAGCAGAAATAAAAATGGCAAGTTGAAAAATATCTCAACTGCAAAAGTTCTCAAAGATCTGCAAATAAATTGACACCAAGGGATAATTTACACCTGACAGATTAGCCAGCATTAAAAGAATGGTTAATACCCAGTGTGAACAGATAGATGAGACTATGAACCCTTAAGCTTCAGGTGAACAGTGTGGTTGTTCTGGAAGGTACATAGATCTAAAGCCTGAAAAATGTCAATTCTTTTACCAACAAGTTCCACATCTGGAATTTTGTACTGTTAGAACTAAACAAATAAATATGAAAATATAAATAAAGATGTCATTTGTAGCATTGGTCATGGTAACAAAATACTGGAAACAACCTAAATATTCAACAACTAGGAAATGTTTAAATAATTTATGTTGTAATTTATGGAGTAAAATAATGTTTAGCCTTTTTTTTTCAATGTTTATATATTTGGGGGTGGGGGGCAAAGACAGAGGGGAACAGAGGATCTGAAACAGGCTCCACACAGACAGCAGAGAGCCCAACTCTGGACTTGAACAAGAACCATGAGATCATAATTTGAGCCAAAGTCAGATGCTTAACCAACTGAGTCACCCAGGAGGCCTGATGTTTAGCCTTTAAAACAATGAAATACATGGATATTTATTGCTATGTGAATATCTAAGTGGTGTTTAGTTTTTTGAAAAGCAGGTACAGTGTAAGCTAATTTTATACTAAACTCATAAACATACAATCACATATAGTAAATTGGATTTGACTAAATTTATGGACTTATTAGAAGTTGGTAGAATAAAAGAATGAGGTTTAAAATGGAGAAATGTGAAGGGAAAATTGATTAATGAAATTCCCTTTGGAAACAAGAAATTCTTTTCATGGTATTTGTGTTATGAAAAAGGAAACAATTTTCTCAAAGATTGAAATAAGGTGAAGATATATCATGTGATCTAATAATTTCCTGACCCCAGGGAAAACAACTTCAGAGTTTTTGTTTTTGGTTTTGTTTTGCTTTTCAATCATCGTTGTTTTGATTTTTTGCCATCCAGCCTGGACTACTGCATTCTTTTCCTCTCCAGTACTCTGGCTTTCTCTACTTTTCCCTTTGCTGCACATACTCTACAGGCCTTAAACATGCATTTTTTAAATTAAATGTTGGGCCCAAGAGGTAAAGCATGACTTTCTTTGTTACCTCAGCTGTTAATAAGCTAAATTGTTAATAAGATCCTTTACTAAGAGAAAGGAAGGCAGAAGTGTAGGAATGTTTTAAGAGCCTAGTAAAAAGATGCAAAACACACTGAAGAGGTCATCAATCTAACCTACATTCTCTCTTTGGGGCCCTCCTTTCCAGGTCCCTAGTGATATAACTCGTCTAGGTTGGCTGTAGTAAACCCAACTCCCTCCAGTTTATTTTCTGGGGTTTTATAAAAGTTATGGGGAAAGACTGGCTTTTTTTCCTCTGGGTGTATGAGTTAAAAAGGATATTCAATCCTGGAACTCTTGGTAACATTTTTTTCTGTCATGGGACTAGACATTGCCTGAAAAATGAAGCCAACACAAAGGACCAATAAGGAAGAGAGAAAATAGATATATTCATATGATATGTTTGAACACTTGTATCCCAACATGTTGAAAGATAATGCTGTTCCTTGACTAGTGGTTCTCAAAGTATGGTTCCCACTCTTGGCAACTTGGAAAGTCAAATTATTAGTTCCCATCTTAGACCTACTGAATCGAAACTCTTAAGTAGGCCCAGCAGTTTTAACAAGACCCTCAGGGGATTCTCAGGAATGCTAAAGGCTGAAAGTCACTGCCCAAATTTTCAAATACATGAGCCATTATATACCTTATTTATGTCTCTTTCAATTGAAAAGTGCCGACTAACACAGCCACTGGGATAAATTGACTAGGTGAGGTTGTCACAGCTGATTAGTATTACAGACACAAAGGAAATTGAAATCATTTTTTAGTGGCATCAAAATGTATGGTTATGTGATTTCTATGGCAACTTTCACCTGTCTAGATGTATGAACAAAGGTGGTAAATTATAAGACTTTTCAGAGAAGCTGTCTCAGAAAAGCAAGATCAAGGAATGGGACCTTAGCTGAAGGTCCAAGAAAGAAATGAAACCATAGGAGGTGACAAATGAAGATATAAAGGTAAAATAAAGGGACAAGTTATCAGAATGACATCAATCAATGTATGTAGAAGGCTGTGGTTAGTCATCTTTATGTCTGAATTTGAGTTAGAGCAGTTATAAGAGATAACAGTACCTATGGTAAGGCTTTAAGAACAGATGGCAAGAGTTGTTGGTGTTGATTCCTGGGATTCCTGGGTCAAACATGGAGGCATCCACAGAAGTTCAGCCAACTGACAAATTTCAAAATGAGCAAGGGAATAGTTAGGACATAGGTAAAGAAGAGTAAAAGGTATTTTGAGGGTATCACAGCTGGATGAAATGAATCTCAGAGGTGGAAATAGTTTTGTAAAAGTGGACAGTTTGGGTTAAGAAGTAACACAGGCAGAACTGTGACATGGTCCGTGGAAGATGTCACATGGAATGCAAGATTATAAACCTCTACCCAGAAGAACTAGGAGAAGCAATGCTTCAAGGTCGGGGAGAGGAGGCAGGGTTTCTTGAAGACCCAGAGTTGGAGGCAGCATCTTGGGATGCTCAGTAAGAAGTGACACACCCATTGTCTGGAGAGAGTGTTATGATGTGAAAAGAGGAGAGAGAAGAGGCAGGAATAAGCATGCTCTTTTTAGCTTCCATTTTCTCTGCTAAAAATAATATTCAGGATGGAAGCAAGTCAAAGAGGAAATTGAAGATGAAGAACACTCCTGCTATGTTATCGTGCATTAACATTTACCTTAGTCAATCCATGATTGTAGTTGATCTATTTCTATAAATAATTTCACAGGAGGTTCAGTGTGTGTGTGTGTGTGTGTGTGTGTGTGTGTGTGTGTGTGTGTGTGTGTGAATAATGGGGCACATTTACTTGCCATTTAGACAAATTGGCTTTGGCGTTTAGCGAGTGGTAAATGCTGGCTGCCATTTCTGTCAGTTCTACCTCTGAGGCTTGCAGGGGCAGTAGTCTCATGCCTCTTTACGGGTTTAGCACCTGTGGCCACCCTCACAATGGAGGGCTAAATTGTAAGTAGCTTGGTTTTTAAAGAGTGCTCAGTATGATAGACATCAGTGGATCACGATTAGTGTTGAGAAACTTGTTTCACGTTGTGAATGAAAATAACTCGTTCAAACATGGTGTAGATAGCACAAAGCCCTAAGTTTGTACATGTGTCAAACCATTCTCTGGGTTAATAGTAAGCGGTCATCTTTCTAGCCCTTTCCCCAGAAAATATTCTTAAAAATAATCCTGGGTCAATGACACGACAACCTTAGCCAAAAAGAGGTGTATTATTTTCACCAATTGATCGGACTTGCCTAGATTTTACACTCTTGAGAAAAGGATAAAAATAAAAGTCGAAGAAAGCACAAATCAGAAATGCGGCTTTCATTTTTTTTCTTCATAATATAATATATTCAGTAATGTTTGGTTTTTTTGTTTGTTTGTTTGTTTTGGCAGTAACAGATAGTACCACTGCCAGGCTTTAGCTCCACAGACCCAGGCCAACAGAATAAATAAAATAATAAAGTGTATTCTATCCTGAAAGTTGTTTTTAAGACGGATTCATTTCTGCTACATATTCATGGAAGTCTACTTGTCCTTAAGCTACAATGTTTTTCTTCCCATTTAGGCAAGCACCACATATGTAAATCTAGTCCCACCACATTAAAAAGCACATATATTAAGAATGTTAAACATTCTCTATACATCAAAAAATGTTTCTGAGTGGCTCCCAGCAGAGCATGTCTATCGGCAGCTAATGAGTTTTAATGTATGATTTTCTTGTACCTCGCTTTTCTTTACACATCAATCTGTTCATGGCATCTGTCATGCAAACAGTAACAGGGAAACCGCTGGGGCTGTCAAGGAAATGACACCTTTCTCCTTTACCAGAGTCTGAAAATGATGCCCAGATTTCTCTGAAATTCTCCAGGCAAACTATGTCTTTCTTTTAAAACCAATACCATCTGCCCAGGCAGACATTTGTGAGCCAATTGTCACATAAAAGATTTTAGCCGATTTCTAACGTTCAAGCTTGTTGCATTAGGTTATCAAGCTTTTGCTTAACTAGATGACTTACCTTACACATTTCAAATTGAACATAGGTATCAGAGAACATAATGTTATGGGTTCATCTTAGCCAAACTATAGAATGCTTACAAAAGGAGCCTTGGCTTATATTTAAAAACAAAATCACTCAGTATTTGTTTCAACTTACATAGACACACACACACACACACACACACACACACACACATGCACACACATATATATGATTTTTGAATTTTTATGTTTTTTTTTTCAGAATGAAAGTTGACATTTAAAGTATTATGGTATATACTATCAATGAGTATAAATGAGTATTGTTCATTTCCATATTTCTTGATTAAATTTTTATTCAGATATACATTTAACCAATATAATATAATTAAGTACAAT
The DNA here is from genome assembly GCF_022079265.1 of Lynx rufus. Taxonomy (NCBI): domain Eukaryota; kingdom Metazoa; phylum Chordata; class Mammalia; order Carnivora; family Felidae; genus Lynx; species Lynx rufus. The sequence goes on along the minus strand of NW_025814823.1, from coordinate 30,900,218 downwards.
CTCAATAAAACACTCAGCTGCAGTGAAAAGATCCCCTCTTAATCATTTCCAATTACATAGCTAATTGTATTCAGCAGATAATTCATTCACAAGGGTATTCTTTTTTACCTGATTCAGCTAGCTAATTCAATTAACCTAATTATTTTCCCCCCAATCCATAAAGTTCCTTAAGTATGTATCATTTTAGACAAAATAATATGTTTTCTACCAGCGTGTGTATGTATATATATGCCATATAAATACACATATACACACACACACACACATTATATATCATGTCATAACTTTTTTCAGTTAAAAATTGTATCATATTGCATAAATATATTTGTAGCACAAATGTTATCGTTGCCTAGGAATTCCCTCTGTGCATGTATCACATAAGTAGCCTCCTTAAGGAAGTGTTTTTGAAGTTGGTGTTTTGCTGTTGCAAAAAGCATTCTGATGAGCATTGTAATAAACTTTTCCAATTCAGTTCATTTTTATAACTCCTCAAGGGTTATGACTGATCATTAAAAAGGTGTGACTAGTTTAAGAATTTTTATGTATACTATCATATTCTAATAATTGTAAAATTAAAATCCATCATTGTATGAATATTTCCATTTCATCACAAACTTGTCAACATTTGATATTTTAATTAGTTACTTCCTGATAATTGAAAAATGTTCTCATCATTTTGTTTCCTTAATAACTAGTAGGGTTTAATTTTTTCCTTAAGTTTCCTTAAGTTTCTAGAACAATTTATTTGAGTGTGTGTGTGTGTGTGTGTGTGTGTGACTATTGTCCTTGCCCATTACTCCATAAAAGTGTTGATCAGTAACTGTGTACTTTTTAAAGATATACATATTTTATATATTATATAAATCACACAGATTTTCCTGATTTCCATTTTCATTTTAGTAAGGTTTATGGTCATATTTTACTTGCATAGTTGGTCAATCATTTCTATCAATATTGTCCTTCATGGTTTCTATTATTCTTTATAGCTTGTTATCACCCTTAGAAAATTTCTCTCTGCTCCACAATTATGTAAATGTTCAACTATATCTTCCCTTAGAACTTTTATAGTTTTATTTTATACACCTGATTTTAATATCATTTAATAATAAGTCTTTCAACTATTTATTTGAAATATCATATGTAGTATATGCCATATTTTTTATAAATCATGCAATATAAATCTCTGCATTACACCCCTTAGGCTATTTGTCTAACATATTCCTATTTTGACAACGTATTCTTTTGTTATTTCACATACTTAAGTCTTTATTTTTTTTTTTAGGAAAAATTATTTCCCCAATATCCTCCCTAAATCTATTCCTTTTTGTTTGTAGGATTCTATAATTTTTCTCACATGTCTATTATGCCAGGTCAATTTTACAATAATTTGATTAAATTCTCAAGAAACAAAAAAGGTTGTCAGTTTTTTACCTGGATGTCATGGAAACTTCTAACCATCTCCTATTACCTATTCTCCCTTCTTCCTTTTGTATTAGAAGACCCAAAATGTTAGCTTCAGACAGGCTGTCTAGCCTTACAACTAACTCTTTATGGTTATATGATTAAATCCATGCTTGTGAGAGGCAGCAATGAGTAGTGAGTGCAATTTCTGAGTCCCTTCATTACGATCTGTTTGTTGCCTTTGACCATTCATCCTATAATTGATACATGGGAGAAAAAAAATTCTCTTTTATTTAAGACAGTAGATGATATTTCTTATACTACATTGGCCCAAAACCTAACCAACAGAATTGTATTCTCAGATGTAGGAGGCTAACAAAAAAACACAGAATATGAAAGATTGCCTTAGCAATTGTTTAGGAACTAGAATGAACACACATGATACTACAGGCCCTCTATCTGGTCACCCATTTTATGGCAAGGAAAAGCACTGGCAGAACATTTGCTTGTGATAACCTGGAAGCTAGTTTCATTACCTACCAAAGCCATACTAATAGGCGCACTGGTTAATAAAATGGAGAATGACAGCACCTTGTTATTTTTAGTAAAATACAGTGAAAGAGACACATAGGCAAAAATTGGCCAATCTGTAAGCAGAGATGGAGAGAAAACAGGCTCTGTTTATAGGAGGCTCTGTCTGCCAGTGTGGACTGAAATTTAAATTGATTGAATGTTCAGAAATCTGAAGCCTTAATGGGCTGAAAGTTCCAACTGCTTCTGTATGGAAACAGCAGGAAGTAAGTTTGGGGCCCCCAAACAGACTGGAAGCAAACATCAGATTAAGGATATGGCCTTCAGACATGAAGTCATGGTTACAAATCCCTCAAGGGAGCCCCAATTATAGGACAGAGAGGGATGGCTGACTAAATTCCAAAGCCATCCGAAGTCAGAAGAGATTCAGCAAGCTTAGGAAATGGTACCAGAAGAGATCGTTGCAAATGGTTATTTCACATATTACTGACTAGAAGCAAGTAGACCAGAGACTACTAAATTTTGGAGGGAATTGTATTGCCAAATAAATTACAAGACTAACCACAGAAGCCTATGATTGTGCTGGCTCCAAAGCAACTCTTAGGTCATCAAATTCCACATTCTCCAATAGCCACTGAAAGAATGGCTGCAGGGCATAATAAGTGAGAGAAAACCTGCAAAGGGAGTGCCATGTAGGGGCTATGAAGGACTGCTGAGAAGGAGGTTCCCTCTATAGAGATTGGCAAAATAGGATTAACCAAGGAAACTACTCCCTCCGGGGCAAAGAGTCTTCCTCCAAGCAGGATTTAATGACTGTGATAGACAGCTCAATGTCCCTATACCTTCTACTTTCCAAATAAAAGTTTATTTAAGCTTTCTTGCTCCTAATCTTTCATGAAAATTGGTGCGTCTGTCTTTGATAATATTAGTTTTCCAATTCTTAGTACTTCTTCATGGAATTAACGCAATGAAAAGAGCATTCAATTTCTAGCTGTGAGCTAGGTACAGAAAGTGTGTGGAACACTGGGTTAACTTTCTAAATAAAGTGTGTGCACGTGTGTGTGTGTGTGTGTGTGTGTGTGTGTGTGTGTGTATTTATCTATGGGACACAATCGCACTGACACAGACTAAAAAATATTTCTCTGCTTCTATTCTTCCATTCTTTTTAATAAGCATGACAATTTTAAAATTTGGTCTCAGATTTTTGACACTTTTCCACTGAAAGTATGTTCCATATCTTCTCCTCTTGAATTTGGTGAGACTGGTCTGTGTTTACCAATAGCATACAATGGAAATGACACTAGGTGATTTCTTAAGGTTTCTTAAAGTGATTTATTAAGGCAATGAATTTTCTGCCACATACACACACACACACACACACACACACACACACAAACACAAAGTCTCCCTAAGGAGCATCAGTTTGCCATGTAAGCCAGCCAAATGCCCAGAGGCTGCCATGTTGAGAGAAAGCACCAGCTGGTACATGTGAAGGGACCACATGGAAAAGTTCTGGGATAACAAGACAGGGGAATGTCTGAGCAGCCACCAGCTGCTCCATCACCCCACAGCTCTCTCTAACTCCCAATTTCTTATCACTCCAACTGCGAGAAAGATGCTAGGCCAAAACCACCCCGATCCATCTCATTTCCTGAGCCTCTGAAAGTTTGAGAAATAATAACATGACTGTTTTCTTTGAAGCCACTAAGTTCTTATTTGGTTTGTTACTAGAGATTCCACCCTATTTTGGAATAGCTACAGACTACATTCACTCCCTAGTCTCCTTGGCAGTCAGATGCGGCGACATGACAAAGTTCCTGCCAATGAGATGTGGGCAAATTCTGGGGTATCTCTGTAAACATTACTTGCCCTAATGTCTCTATCTCTTTCTTCCAGCTGAGTGGAAAATAGGAGATGTAAAGCAAATTTGGAAGCCACATGCTAGGGATGACAGAACCATTCTAATACCCCCAGACCTCTCACCTCTGGATGGTAAGACTAAGGAGAAATCAATTTCATTCTTACTCAAGTCACTATGTTTTGATGGCTGTTAGAGTACTTTAGCCTGTATTGAAATAAATGCAATGACACCACAGTAGAAGTAGACATCTGTCAACACTGAAAAAAGACATTAATACATATTTTCTCAAAAATGCAGACGTCAACCTCCATTTGTTCAATTTATCTTTTCTTTCTCAAGGGAAGTTTTATAGTTTGTTTTTTATGTAGTTATTATGCATATTTTGGTAACTTTGCCCTAGGGTGTTTTATATTTTTGGTGTTATGATGAGGGAGATCTTTTGACATTTTCATTATATTTTCTAAGTGGTTATTGGTATGCAATAAAAACAAAGATTTTTAGCTACTGGTATTTAGTCAATCAACTCTATTGTTCAACCTCAAATGATCAATTGTTTCTTTTTGTTTTTATCAGCATGATGAGATACTATTTACTCTTGCTCTCTGGATGACATTGTTATTGAAAACATATGATTGTATCTGCTAAGCCTTTTTTTTTCTAATGGTAAAAAACACAATATTATACACACATCTATATTTTTAACTTCTTACTGTATTTTTAAATATACACCATGGTATCATTAATTATGTACACATTGTTGTACAGATCTCTAGACTTTTTCACCTTGCATAACTAAAACTCTATATCCATTCAACAGCACATCCAGATCTCCCCCTCCCTCCAGCCCCTGGTAAACATCACTCTACTCTCTGCTTCTGTAAGTTTAACTACTTCAGGAACCTCATAGAAGTGGAATTATGCAGTATTTGTCCCGTGTGACTTATTTCACTCAGCATAATGTCTTTAAGTTTCACCCATGTTGTCACATATGACAGGCTTTCCTTCTCTTTTAAGGCTGAATATAATTCATTATATATATACTGCATTTCTATCTTGGTTATCGTGAATAGTGCTACAATGGACAGGGATGTGCAAGTAAGTCCTCAAGATTCTGTTTTTAATTATTTTGGAAAAATACCCAGAATCAGAATTGCTGGATCACGTGGAATTTCTATTTTTAATTTGTTTGAGTAAACTCCATTCTGTGTTCCTGACAAAGAAATTTATCCCAAATGAAAGAACAGGACAAGGTCACAGCCAGAGAACTAAGCAAAACAGATGTAACTAAAATGAACTGATAATTTAAAGTAATGATCATAATCATGCTCAATGGACTTGAGAAAAGTGTGGAACACATGTATGTGACACTTAACACAGAGGTAAGAGATAAGAGCAGAGAAAGGGATACAATAAAAGAAATGAGAAACATGCTTGATGGAATGAACAACAGGATGGAAGAAACAGAAGAACAAATTAGTGACCCAGAAGAAGAGTAATGAAAAGTAATCAAGATGAACAAGAGAGAAAAAAGAATTATGCAAAATGAGAATAGACTTAGGGAACTCAGTGATTCCATCAAACATAACAACATTTGTATTATAAAATTCCCAGAAGAAAAGAAAGAGAGAGGGGCACCTGGGTTGCTCGGTTGGTTGAGCATCCAACTTCAGCACATGACTGGTCATGAGATCATCACTTTGGTCATGGTCTTATGGTTCATGAATTCAAGTTCCACACCAGGCTCACTGCCTCACTGCTGTCAGCACAGAGACTGCTTCAGACCCTCAATCTCTCTCTCTCTCTCTCTCTCTCTGCCCCCCCAACCCCCACTTGCTCTTTCAAAAATAAACATTAAAAAAAAAAGAGAGAGAAAAAAGGGGGCAAAACATTTATTTGAAGAAATAATAGTTGAAAACTTCCCTAACCTGAGGAAACAGATATCCAGATCCAGGAGGCAAAAGTGAACCCAACAAAATCAACAAAGAGTGAGTTAAAACTTAAACAACAACCAACACAAGATACTGCTATATGCAGAAGTGGCTGTATACAAACACAATGGTAACCATATATCCAAAACCACTAATAAATATGCAGAGAATAAAGACAAAAAAATCTAAATGTATCACTAAAGAAAATAAGCAAACCATGAAAGACAAAAAAGTATCAAAGAAAATCTTCAGAAATAATCATGAAACAAATAATAAAATGACAGTAAATACATATCTATAAATAATTACATTGAATATAAATGGACTAAATGCTCCAGTGAAAGCCAAAGCCAAAGCCCATCTTATAATGGGTTATAAGATCTTTCTCTATACTACCTATAAGAGACTAATTTTAGACCCAAATTCACCTGCAGATTCAAAGTGAGAGGATGTAAACTATGTTAGTTAACTTGACAATAAATTATATATATTTTTTAAAAAGGAATATAGTCAATAATATTGTAATAACTTGTATGGTGGCAGACAGTGATTACACTTATTGTAGTGAGTACGGACTAACATACAAAATTGTTGAATTAATATGTTGTAACCTGAAACAAATATAAAATTGTATGATAATAAATACATGAATAAATGAATATAAATTTATTTTATAAATGAAATAAATGAAAATAAATTTTGAAAAACTAAAAAAAAGAAAACTGTCATGAAAACTGATGTTAAAAGAAAGCCAGAGTAGCAATATTTATATGAGACAAAATAGACTTTATAACAAAGACTGTGCCTAGAGACAAAGAAGGACACTAATAATAAAGGGGACAATCCAAGAAAAAAAGCCAATGCAAATATTTATTCAACCAACATGGGAGCAGCCAAATACATAAAACGGTTAATAACAAACATAAAGGAACTAATCAATAATACAATAATAGTAAAGAACTTTAACACCCCACATACATCAATAGATAAATCACCTAAGGAGAAAATCTACCAGGAAACGACTTTGTATGACACATTGGAACAGATGGATTTAACAGATATATTCAGAACATTTCATCCTAAACAGAACACGTATTCTTTTCAAGTGCACATGGAACATTTTGCAGCATAGATCACAAAGTAGCCCACAAAACAAGCCTCAACAAATTCAAGAAGATCGAAGACATATCATGCATCTTGTCTGACCAGAGGACTATGAAACTAGAAGTCAACTATGAAATAAAATACATGGAGGTTAAATAACATGCTACTAAACATTTTTTTGGGTCAGCCAAAAAATAAAAGGAGAAATAAAAAAGTACGTGGAAACAAATAAAAATGAAAACACAACAGTGCAAAACGTTTGGGATGCAGCAAAAGGAGTTTTAAGAGGGAAGTTTAGAGCAATATAGGCATACCTCAAGAAGCAAGAAAAATCTCAAATAAATAACGTAACTTTACACTTAAAAGAACTAGAAAGAGAAGAACAAAAAAACCTAAACCAGTAGAAAGAAGGCAATAAAAAGATTAGAGCAGAAATAAATGATATAGAAACAAACAAACAAACAGATAGATCAATGAAACCAGAAGCTGGTTCTTTGAAAAGTAAGTAAAATTGATCAACCTCTACCCAGACTTATGAAGAAAAAAAGAAGGAACTCAAATAAAATCACAAATGAGGGATGAGAAATAACATCACAGAAATACATTTATACAACTAACATCACAGAAATACATTTATAAGAGATTATGAAAAACTACATGCCAACAAATTAGACAATGTAGAAGAAATGAATAAATTGCTAGAAACATATAAACTACTAAAACTGAAAGAGGAAGAAATAAAAATTTGAACAGACTGATAACCAGCAAAGAACTTGAATCAGTAATCCAGAAAATGCTCAACAAACAAAAGCCCGGGGCCAGAGGGCTTCACAGGTGAACCGTACCAAACATTAAAAAAGAGTTAATACCAAAAAAGAGAGAGACAGAGAAGGAGAGAGAGACACTTAATAGCTATTCTTCTCAAGGTACTCCAAATAATAGAAAAGGAAGGAAAAGATCTAAATTCATTCTATGAGGACAGCATTATCATGATATCAAAACCAGATACAGAAACCACTCAAAAAGAGAACTGTAGGCCAATATCCCTGATGAAAAGAGATGCAAAAATCCTCAACAAAATACTAGCAAACTGAATCCAATAATACATTTAAAAAATCATTCACAACGATCAAGTGGATTTATTCCTGGGTTGCAAGGGTAGTTCAATATTCACAGATCAATTAATGTGATACATCACATCAGTAAGAGAAAGGATAAGAATACTATGATCACTTCAGTAGATGCATAAAAAGCATTTTAAAAAGTACAACATACATTCATGATCAAAACCCTCTGTAAAATAGGTTAAGAGGTAACCTATTTCAATATAATAAAGGCCATATATAAAAAACCCACAGCTAACATCATCCTTAGTGGGGAAAAACTGAGAGCTTTTCCCATAAGGTCAAGAACAAGACAAGGAGGTCCACTCACCACTTTTAATGAATATAGTACTAGAAGTCCTAGCCATAGCAATAAGAAAAGAAAAAGAAATAGAAGTAATCAAAATCAGTAAGTTAGAAGTAAAACTTTCACTATTTGCAAATGGCATGATCCTATATATAGAAAACCCAAAAGACTCCATGCAAAAAACTGCTAGAACTGATACCCAAATTTAATGAAGTCACAGGATACAAAATCAATGTACAGAAATCTGTTGCATTTCTAAACACCCATAATAAAGCAGCTGAAAGAAAAATTCAGAAAACAATCCCACTTACAATTGTACCAAAAGAATAGGATACCTAGGAATAAACCTAACCAAAGAGCTAAAAGACCTATACTCTGAAAAGTACACAACACTGATGAAAGAAAATGAAGATGACACAGATGAATGGAAAGACATTTCAACCTCATGGATTGGAAGAACAAATACTGTTAACATGTCTGTATTACCCAAAGCAATCTACACACTTAATGTGAACCTTATCACAATACCAAAAGCATTTTCACAGAATTAAAACAATCCTAAAATTTGTCTGACATGAGAAAATACCCTGAAGAGCCAAAGTAATCTTGAAAATAAAAAAGCAAAGCTGGAGACATCTGGACTTCAAGTTATATTACAAACCTGTAGTGAGCAAAACCTTATGATACTACCAAAAATACAGGCACATAGATCAACATAACAGAATAGAAAATCCAGAAATAAATCCACAACTATATGGTCAATTCATCTTTGACAAGCAGGAGGGAATATCCAATGGAAAAAAAGACAGTCTCTTCAACAAATGCTATTGAGAAAACTGGACAGCACCAGACAAAAGAAAAACTGGGCCACTTCCTTACACCACACACAAATAAAATTCAAAGTAGATTGAAGACCTAAAGGTAAGACCTGAAATTTTAAAAATCCTAGAAGAGAACACAGGCGTAACTTTCTAGAAGTTACTTTCTAGAAGGCAAAGGAAACAGAAGCAAAAATAAACTATTGGGACTACATCAAAATTAAAAGGTTCTGTAAAGCCAGGGAAACAATTAACAAAACTAAAAAACAACCAAATGAATGGGATAAGGTATTTACAAATGACATATCTGATAAAGGGTTAGTATTCAATGTATATAAAGAACTTATAAAACCCAACATCCAAAAAACAAATAATCCAATTAAAAACGGGCAGAAGATATAAACATTTCTCCAAAGAAGACATATAGATGGCCAACATACACATGTAGAGATGTTAATCATCACTTACCATCAAGGAAATACAAAGCAAAATTACAATAACCTATTACCTCACACCTGTCAAAATGGCTAAAAACAACAACACGAGAAACAACAGGGTTGACAAGGAAACAGAACACTTCTGTACTGTTGATGAGAATGCAAACTGGTGCATCCATTGTGGGAAACAGTAAGGAGCTTCCTCCAAAAGTTAAAAATAAAACAACCCTATGATCCAGCAATCACACTACTGGGTATTTACTCAAAGAATACTAGAACACTAATTTTTAAAGGGATGCATGCATCCCTATGTTTATTGTAGCATTATTTGCAATAGCCAAATTATGAAAGCAGACCAAGTGTGCATCAACAGAAGAATGGATAAAGAAAAGGTGGTGTGTATGTACATATACGTGTGTGTGTGTGTGTGTGTGTGTGTGTGTATTATTCAGCCATAAAAAAGAATGAAATCTTGACATTTGCAAAGACAGATGGAGGAAAAGAGTATAATGCTAAGCAAAATAAGTCAGGGAAAGAAACACCATATGATTTCTTTGGTATGTGGAATTTGAGAAGCAAAACAAATGAGCAAAGAGGAGAAAAAGAAGAGAGAGAGAGACAAATCAAGACTCTTAATTATGGAGACCAAACTGATGGTTACCAGAAGGGAGGTCGGGGGAGAGGGTATCAATGAAATAGGTGATGGGGATCAAGGAGTGCACTTCTCATGATGAGTACCGGGTGATGTATGAAATTGTTCAATCACTATATTGTATACCTGAAAATATTATAACACTATATGCTAACTAACTGGAATTAAAATAAAAACTGACAAAAATTTAAAAAATAAAATGAAACTAATTACACATCTATAGTAATCAAAACAATATGGCACTAAAATAAAATATATAGCATAAAATATAAGAAAATAGAGAACACAGAATTAAACCCATGCCTATATGGTCAAGTGACCTCTGACAAGAATGCCGTAACTAAAAATTGGGAGAAGAGTCTCTAACAAATAGTGCTGGGAAAACTGGATATTCACATGCCAAATAATGAAATTGGATCTTTATACTATACCATACACAAAAATTAACTCAAAATGGACTAAAGAATTAAGGGCTAAAACTATAAAACCCCTAAAAGAAAAGTGTGGTAGTTGATTTATCAACTTGATTGGGTCAAGAGCCATCAAATAGTTGGTAAAACATTTCCGGGTGTGTGTCTGACACTGTCTCTGAAAGCATTTGAATCAGTAGACTGGCTGAAAAATGTGATCAGTCGAAAAAAGACTGTACTCACCAATCCAGGAAGGCATTATGCAAGCACTGAGGGCCTGATCAGAACAAAAAGATGGAGGAAGGGGGGATTTGTCCCTTCTATTTCATCAAGCTCAGACATCCATCTTCTCCTACCCCCAGACATTGACGTTTCTGGTTCTCAAGTTTTCAGACTCAAACTGGAATTTACATTATTGGCCCCTGATCCTTAGGTCTTTGAACTCAGGCGGGCTTTCCTGGCTCAGTGGCTTGCAGATGGCAGATCTCGGGACCCTCTGGCCTCCATATCCCTATTGACCAATTTCTACCATGAATCTCCACATCTACTTATTTAACTACCCACCTTATTGGTTCTACTTCTCTGGAGAACTAATACGAACACATAAGGGGAAAGCTTTATAACACTGATCTTGGCAATATTTTTTTTTTTAATATGACACCAAAAGCAAAGGCAACAAAGTAAATATAGACAAGTGGGACACCAAACTAAAAAGCTTCTGTGCAGCTAAGGAAACCATCAACAGAGTAGAAAGGCAGCCGGCAGAAGGGGAGAAAACCAATCATATACCTGGTAAGAGGCTGATTTCCAAAATACATAAGGAAGTCCTATAATTCAATAGCAGAAAACCAACACAATTTAAAAATGGACAAAAGACTTGAATAGACACTTCTCCAAAGAAGACAGAAAAATGAATAACATAGAAAATAGACATAGAAAAAATGTCAATCATCAGAGAAACGTAAATCAAAACCACAGGAGATACCACCTCACACTTCTTAGGATGGCTATTAAAGAGGGAAAAAGAAAACAGAAAATACAAAGTGTGGAATGTGAAGGATGTGAAGAAATTAGAACCTTGTGCACTGTTGGTGCCTTCTTTTGATTGTGATGCTGATATTGTGTCTCAGGTACGAGCATTTCTGTTATGATGGGGATAGTAGATGGCCTAGAAAATAGAGCAGATCTTCCAGCAAATTTGTTTGGAAGATAAGTAAACTAAATGAACTTAGGAAAATATGGATTTCAGAGAGTTTTCATGACCCATGGCCTGACTTGGGGTTTGGAACCAAGACTTCAGCTACAGATAAAATATTACATAGTCATTATTCCTTCCCCATATTACAGAGAGAACCTTATGAAGAGGGGCTATGGATGATAATCACATCGAAATATCAACTCCCTTTCCCATGTTTCACTGAGGATTTTCGTATAAGCTTAGATTTCATTGACTAGTATTTTGCTTTGAATTTTTTCATCTTCATTCATGTCATATTTGTCCCTAGAAACTCCTTATATCTAAATAAGTTTTTGTCCAAAATTAGGGCAATTTGGCAAAGGCAATCTTTTAAGTGCCAAAATATTCTGAAAGACCAATAAAAAAAAATGTCAGATTCTGGAAGGTATGAAAGAACATATATATGGAATTTTCTGCACCAAGTACAATTCTTTAGATATAGAGGTTACTTTAGGTTTCCTCTATCTTCTTGAAGCTTTTTCTCAAAAAGCCCTCTTTCTTTGAAAAATTTTCATAAAAATTTTTTAAAATGGGAAACTATGGCCAATTTTTAAATTCCCTTTTTTAGAAGAGAAAAAAACGAAGAGAAATGACAAATCATAAAGAAAATGACATATTAAAACTTCTAGGAATGGCCAAAAACTGTAGAAAATTATTTAACTTTATATATTTATATATGTATAATGTTTAACAATTATGCAAGCATACTGACATTTCTAGGGAAAATAGAAGGCTTACTTATTTCGTATATGCCACAGTCTCTGATTTTCAGTATCTATATATCCTCAATTCACATGCTACCATTTTGTTGTCAATAGGATCATTTTTACTGTGTCACCTCAATTTGTTGTCATAGGGTATTTCTTTTTTTTTATTTTTATTTTTTTTACATTTATTTATTTTTGAGAAACAGAGTGAGACAAAGCGTGAATGTGCGAGGGGCAGAGAGAGTAGGAGACACAAAATCTGAAGCAGGCTCCAGCCTCTGAGCAAGAGGTCAGCACAGAGCCTGATGTGGGGTTCGAACCCATGAACTGTGAGATCATGACCTGAGCCGAAGTCAGACAGTCAACCGACTCAGCCACCCAGGTGCCCCATGTCATAGGGTATTTTAAACCCTAAGTGACCTAGGCCTTTGTTCTGGGCTCCACAATATTCCTGGCTAATGAATAGCCAATGCCTTGGTCACATAGTTTAAAAGAAAGTGACCGTGAGACTATTCAAGATGAGAGCACAGAGTGGCCACAGCATTCTTAACGTATGTTTGTTTAAAGTCACCTGAGTGCCTTTTATTTTCTTCTCAAATGTGAAATCTTTGTGTTCTTCATGATATTTTCCATGCTTAGGGTTATAAATCATTAATCTTGCCCTTATAACTTTTCTACATCTTTAACCACTGCTAAGGTAATGGAATGCAGGGGACTTTTGAGTCAAGCCTTAGTATTATTCCCTCACAATTTCAAACTATAGGAGATAAATATTTTTTTTAAATTTACATTAATGTCTATTAGAAATATGAGAAATACCCGTGCCATAATCACAAGGACAAAAATTTACCTAATGAGAATCATACTACTTTTCCCCCTTTTCTGTTTTCTGCAAGCAATTCTAGTAACAATAAAAAGTCACAACCTTGTCAATCCCTTTAGAGGTTCCCCCCCTCCCAGTGAAACATTGATTAACTAGTATGAGACATTTAATTAACATTAATTTTTTGGCAATCTGCTTCTAAGACTCAGTACCATATTTGCAGAAAACAAACTGAAATTGAGGATTAACCAGGAGGAAAAAAAAAAAAACGCAACACCCCCTGGAGCATATTCCAGAGTAAATATAGACTCATCCTAAGCATTTTCTACAAATGAAATCTAAGTTACCTTGCTCAAGACCATTGATGCAATTCCATCCCTGGAACTGTCAGACCAGTTTGGAGAGATGATTTTGCAGAAACTTTTTTAAAAGGGCAAGGAGGTAAGAGTGTAAGTAAGCAAAACCGGGGTCTGTGTTTCACCTTTTTGCATAGTTGAAATCACTACACGTAATCCACTTTCTTTGTGGGGAGGGGGCGTGTTACTCATAGTCTTGGCAATTATCTATCGAAAGTAGTTTGCTCATTTTAGAGCCCAACAGTTTGAATCGAAAGCAAAGAAAAGCAGCCCTAAATAAATGCACCATTTGTTTTCGTTGATTTTGCTTTTCCTTGAAACAATATTGAAGTTTACTTTAGTCCCCTAGATTTTTCCTAAGAACATCCGCTTTACATATGCAAAAGCATCTCCCTATAGCATTAATAGGGCTTATGAATCTTCAAAGAGACTACGCTTTTTTATGCACTGCAACAGCCAAGTCTAAAAAGAAAGCTTTCAAGTTTGTCGACTCCAGAGCTGTTTTGATTTTGTTTTTCTTTTTCCATGCTGCCATAAATGCCCTTTCCCTGATTCGACACTGGGAATAAAAAAAGAGAATTCTGTCAGCATAAGTCACCCAAGGAACAACATCTGGGCTCGTCTTGCTTATAGTTTTCTAGCACCCTAGATATTCAGAATAACTGAACTTACTGGACCCCTACCAAGTTATCTTTCTCTGATGGCGGCTGTGCTGTAAATTCATAGTGAAAACTATTATATTCTCCCGAATTGCTGCAGCTCCCCAGATAAAATGGGAACTATTCCACAGATTTTCCTGTCAACTTCAACCTGCAGGTAGGATTTAGGAAGGCCGCACGCCCTGGTCTACTGAGGGAGAGTGATTTCCTCACTGGCTTCAGAGCACCCTTCCTCAAGCCCAGCGTTAAAAAAAAAAAAAAAAAAATAGCACACACATATTCCGGTAATAAGGCTTTGCTGTAACAGGTTCGGAAAGGTTGTCTTTAGGCACTTTCATTTTAAAAAGTCCTGATAAGGTGGTTCAGCAAGGACTCACAGGAGTTGCTTGTTAAGTAGCCTTACAGCACGCCGCCGAGCAATTTGGCAGTGATCTTGTCACAGACTCATTAGCTTATGCTCTCCGTTGCTCATTTGCAGTTTTAAGCTGGAGTTTCTCAGTGTGGAAAATACCTGCCACGTTACGCCTCAGAAAGGCCACCATCTCCTGGAACTGGTCCTTGAGAGGGTCTTGGCAAATGGTATCACAATTGTACTCTCAAAAATATCCAGGTTCTATCAAATACTTTACGTAGTGATTGGCTTAAATGGAGTCTGTTTGGTTAGTTAAGAATTGTATAAAAAGAGGTAAAAGCAGGGTACAGAAAGGCCAAGAGGAGTAGAATAGGTGGCCAACCTTCCTAGTTGGCCCACGACTCAGGGGTTCCCGGATGTGGGACTGTCAGTGCTAAAACGAGGAAAGTCCCGGGCAGACCAAATGAGCTGGTTACCCTGAGTATTTTATTTTATTTTGTTATTTTATTCTTTTCCAGGTTTACAGAGGTATGATTGACAACATTTGTGTATATTCAAGGTGTACAATGTTTTGATATACATGTATGTTATGAAAATATTTCCATAATCAAAGTAATTACTCCAGGTAATATTCATCACATCACATAGTTACTCTGATTCTTTTATTTTTTAATTTTTTTACATTTATTTATTTTTTAAGAAACAGAGTGAGACAAAGCGTGAGTGGGGGAGGGGCAGAGAGAGGAGACACAGAATCTGAAGCAGGCTCTAGGCTCTGAGCAAGCGGTCAGCACAGAGCCCGATGTGGGGCTCAAACCCACCAACTGTGAGATCATGACCTGAGCTGAAGTCAGACGCTCAACCGACTGAGCCATCCAGGCACCCCAAGTTACTCTAATTCTTAAGTCTTCTCCAAATTAAGTCTACCTCCTACTATTTAAAGTCTACTTACAGGAAAAATTGTCACTTGTCCTTTAGCAAATACGCTTCCCAGAATGGAATAAAATATCCTCTGCTACCGGGGTACCTGGGTGGTTCAGTCGGTTAAATATCTGACTTGAGCTCAGGTCAAGATCTCACCACTCACGAGTTCAAGCCCCGCATTGGGCTCTGCAATGGCAGCTCAGAACCTGGAGCCTGCTTCAGACTCTGTGTCTCCCTCTCTCTCTGCCCCTCCCCCTGCTCGCTCGCTCGCTCTCTCTCTCTCTCAAAAATACACATTAAAAATTCCCTTCTACCGATTGTGTTAGTTAACAAATATGGTGAAACCCTGTTTGTCTTTTTAAATTCAAATGTACTCAAAAAATTTTTTACAAATAAAATTCTTGCGAAGCACATAAAGGACATTCTAGTTAACACTGGTTTAAATTCTAGCTGTGCTCCACATGCCACACCAATGAAGACCCATATTTCAGAATCCAGGTTGACTGAAAAAGCATTGGTCATCTCTGCCTGCTCTAACAAGTTCCTAACTCCCGGGTAGAGATACAGAGTTGTGTAAATATAATTTCAAGAGAAAAAAAAAAGCCTGGATATTTTATAGGCTATCAGTTTTGACAGTGAAAAGTAAAGATTTAACCCTCCCTGTTGCTATTGCCTCAAGGAACACTTGTAGAAAATCAACAAAAATAGCTTCCACAGGTAAAGTTTAGGCAATAAAAGAATAAAGCAACATCTGTGTCAAAGGAAACTCTAAGAAAGTTAAGTCTGCATAGTTTGACCTAAAAACCACCACAGCTTGTCTGAATTACACGGCCACCTGTCACAACTGTGCCTGAGATTCTTCTAAAACAGTAGGGGTTTGTCACATAAATGGAATGTGCAGGATTTAAATTATTGGAGACCATGAGGCCACCCCAATGAACGTGAAAGTTTTCAAAACAGAAATGACAGGGCTTAGTGTCTCCTAAAGCCATGGGATACTCCCTGTTGACAGCTGCCCAGAATTCCTACGGTGAGATTAAACATTAAAATGACAATATCATCACTGGGTGTCTAACATACAACGTACACCAATTAATAAGATTAAATTCATAAGTGTCCCCTTTTCAGGTATATAAATCATTTGCCAATGGTACCTAAGATCACTGAGTCATGGAAGACTACGTGGCAATGAGAAAGAATGAAATATGGCCTTTTGTAGCAATGTGGATGGAACTGGAGAGTGTGATGCTAAGTGAAATAAGTCCTACAGAGAAAGACAGATACCATATGGTTTCACTCTTATGCGGATCCTGAGAAACTGAACAGAAGACCATGGGGGAGGGGAAGGGAAAAAAAAGTTAGGTGGGGGGGAGCCAAACCGTAAGAGACTCTTAAAAACTGAGAACAAACTGAGGGTTGATGGGGGGTGGGAGGGAGGGGAAAGTGGGTGATGGGCATTGAGGAGGGCACCTGTTGGGATGAGCACTGGGTGTTGTATGGAAACCAATTTGACAATAAATTTCATGTTTAAAAAGAAAAGATTATTGAGTCAGTTTTCGATGTGGGCAGAGCAGGTGATCTACTGGATGGTGTGACTGGAGGTGCTATCAAAGATAATGCTCTTAAATATATTAGTGGTCTTAACCATAACCACTGAATGGAGGCTGAAATGCCACAACATGGGCAAACAACCCTTGGTTGCTTCATCTCAGGTTCCTCAGAAAAGGTGCCAATCAAAGTCACTCACACTCAGGGTGCATGGGGTTAAGGAAGTGCTTGATTTTTGTTCTCCATTCTCCTTACTGCCTCACTGTTCCTGGAGACAAAAAACTAACACATGAGGAGGGGAGCGTGAGCAAGGAGGAGGAGCCACATAATCCGGGAACTGAGAAAAATCTTGGAAAACCCCCTATCACACTCTCCGCATCCCTACTGTGACTGCTTTTCCAAGACACGCTCCAAGGCCCTTATCAAGTCATAGTGTTGGTACTTTCCCATACTGGACATCTCTTACTCTACCATGGTTTGGCCACTAAACTCCTTCATTTGTCTTAACTACCACCCATTTCGTGTCTTATTTTGGCCCAGATTTCTAGTCCCTAAAAGGCTCTTTTCTTTATTTGTTTACCAGCAAATCCATTTTCTTTTTTTCCCTTAAAGGGGCACCTGGGTGGCTCAGTGGGTTAAGCACCTAACTCTTGATTTTGGCCCAGGTCATGATCTCGTGGTTTGTGAGATCAAGCCCCGTGTTGGGCTCTGCGCTGACAGTGTGGAGCCTGCTGGAGATCCTCCCTACCCGCCCCCCCAAAATAAACATGACAAAATAAAAAAATCAAATTCAGTATTACCCGTGATGCCTACTTCCTTTCCAAGGTTTTCTTAGTTCTTTCATTACATTTATTGTTCCATTTCTGATTCCTAAATGTAATAGATTTTTAATTCAGAGTATTAAGAAAATCCAAAATATATATATATAATTTTATTATGCACAAAATCTGTAGATGCCCACAAAATCTGAATTCTCCTGTAAGTTCACCACACAAGGAAAATCACTGTTTACATTTAGCTTATATCCTCCCAACACACATGTGATCCTTTTTCTCTCATGCTCCTTGACAGGCAGTGTTCAGGCTGATTGCGGACCCATTGTCAACACCCATCTAAGTGCTTCGAGATGCTCTGTGATTCACACAAGTTGAAGCTAGAAGGAGTCTTGGGAATCAAAGAATCTAACTACTGATTTCACAGGCAAGCACCTTACCCTAGATCATCCAGTTTGTAAGTAGCAGAGTTAGAACTCAATTCACCTAAGGCCAGCATGTTCAGTTGCATAGACTGTGCAGTATATAGGAGCCCGTATATTTACCAGGCTGTGCGCTAAGGCTCAGTCCTGCACCATCTGGGGAGAGAGGCAGAAAAGCACCATCCCCTTACTGATTCTCTCTCTCTCCCTCTCTCTCTCTGCCCCTTCCCCCACAAGGGCCAGGGAGAGCAGCAGGTGGCGAGGAAAATGCCAGTGATTGTTTATAATCCACTGACAGCACTGTGTAGGCTAGCAATGAGCCTGAATCCAGGTATATTATTTCCCAAGCGGATGCTTTTTCAGGGCTCTATGCTTCCGAATGCATCTTTCTTCCTAATATGACATGTTTTTTAAAACCACTCTGAGTGAGATACTACTCTGTAATTTTATGAAGTTTGTTCCATACACACACACACACACACACACACACACACACACACACACACACAAGAAATCCCCCAAATCTCACAATTCAAGAGGGTGTAAGCAATACAGGATGCACTGAATTGATTGATGATTAGAGTGCGCATTTGGAAAGCCGACCTGACAGGTCAATAATGAGCTCTTAAAGTTATCAGATGACAACGATCTTCTCATCCCCTCCTGAATATCCAACAAATTGCCTTATACTCTGCAAAGATTTGCTTAAATTAATTCCTATACCATATAAAAGGAAATACCAGTGTTCAAGGAAACATCAAGGTAATAATAATTCGTTCTGCCTTCTACGAAGAATAATTTTGACCAACCAAACTAGAATATGAGTAAGGGAAACATTTATAAAAATTAGAGAAAATGATAGTTAAAAGCATAGAGCTTACAACCGGCAATTCCTTCTCCACATCTGGACTCTGTTATTGATATTTACTAATAGTGTGATCCTGAGAAAATTTATCTGTGGAAAGGAAATAATAACAGTACTTCTTGGCACTTTTCCGAATGTTAAAAAAATAATGCAGAGTGTCGATACAGCAAACACTCAACTGTTAGCTATGATTATTACTGAAGTTGTGCATTCATAATTTAGATGCAGTTTTTATTTGTCTTATCAAGTTGGAATCTACCAATAACTGGAACATTTGTTTAAGGAGACTTATAAATAACCAAGGAGAAATGGTCTCTGAGAGTTTTTCTGTAGGTTTATTTTACACAGATAATTGATAAAATAGCTGATTTTTTGAAACGTGAACTACAACTTGATTCAGAAAGTAAGAGAAATAGATGTTTGCCTTCCAAATTAAAACTGGGATATCTAATTTGGAGTAATTCGAAGTGTTAAAATATAGGGGTGCCTGGGTGGCTCAGTTGGTTAAGCATCCGACTCTTGATTTCGGCTCAGGTCATGATCTGACGGTTTAGGAGCTGAGTCCCATTTTGGGCTCAGCGCTGACAGCACAGAGCCTGCTTGGGATTCTCTCCCTCGCTCTCTCTCTACCCTTCCCCCCAACTTGCACTGTCATTCCATGTGTCAATATTAAAAAAAAAACTTTAAAAAATAATACAATAAAGGGTAAAAATATAAATACCATGAAAAAGTTTTAACGACTTTCTGTGTCTCAAAATGGAATCGATTCTTCATTTTTTTCAGAAAAACAGTCTAGCCTGTTGAAACTGCCTTATGATCTCCTCTGTGGAAAGCAAAAAGATGTAATAATTCATGGGTGATTTCTTTTGGGTTTGGGGGACCTTCAACCCATCACCTCGGTGAGCTTACTTTGTGAACAGGCACAAGGGGATCTGTAGCAAGTTTGTATTCCTGACGTAACTAGAGGAGGAAGAAGCTCCACATCGTCTCTCCTCCCCAAACTGAGACCTTAGAGAAAAATGGTTGCAATGTGTGCTAGGTATAGAACTGGCCGTCTTGGGCTGATCGGCTAATCAACAAATTATTATCCCTTCTGTTTTAAGAAGATGTGGTTTGAATGGTTACAAATAAAAACTAGAAGTATTCAATTTCCTAAGTAAATAAAATTACTGTACATTCATGGAATGGAATATGCTTCAGCCTTTGAAAAGAGAGGAGGGCACCCGGGTGGCTAAGTATCTGAGTCTTGATTTCTGCTCAGGTCACGATCTCACAGTTTCAGAGCTCGAGCACTCTGTCAGGCTCCACGCTAAGTGGGGAGCCTGCTTAAGATTCTCTCTGCCCGTCCCCTGCTTGCATGCACATGCTGTCTTGCTCTCTTTCTAAAAAAAATAAAATAAAATAATAAATAAATAGATGATAGATGGATAATAAAGGGAGGAAACAGTTCAGGTAATGTTATGGAATGATTCTTGCTAAGTGAAAAAAACAAGGAGCACAACAGCATTAAGAAATGATACCATTTGTGTAAAACAGGAGGGATAAAAATAATAGAAGCATGTTTGATTACATAAGCATAAAATATCTCTGGAAGAGCATACAAGAAATTGGCAATATTGATTATTTCTGCAGACAGGGCATGAGTGGCCGGGCACATATATGGCAGGGAGATATTTCCCTGAATATCTTTTAAATTTTGAACAACGTGACAGTCCTGCTTACTCAAAAATAATTAAAATTAAAGTAAAAGTGAAAGATATTGTTATACTTTTTCTCAAACACCGTCTTCTTCTGATGTAGCTGCCGCCTCTTGCTTGTTCTGTTTTCTTCTAAATATCTCAGTGAATCTCACAGGATTTTATAGCATTACCCTACATAACAGGAGACCCTTCTAATAAAAATGTCACATTTCATAGTGAGGCCTTCAGAAACTGTATATATAATTCAACTGTTAAAGCTTCATCAACATTTCATAACAGATTCCTGATATTTACCTATACCTTTCAACCTGATGTTTTATGAAACTTCCTCCTTTTTTGAAGAAACGGAGCCAGGGTTTTCCTAGACCCTGAACTGTGATTTATTTTCTTTGTCCTAGTTTGACCCACTTCTGCATCTTGGAGACTGCTAACTCTACGCCCTTGAGGATGAGAAAAAATAAATCCTCGCAGGTTCTTGGAATATAAATTACAAGTAAGTGAACAAGATAAGTGTAGTGTAGGAAATTGACTTTCCTTTTCCTGGTGTAGACTCTCAGAAGTCTTCCCTTTGTTTATTTCTAATCCATGAATCAAAGAACTGTGGAACTGAAGCAGCTTTTCAACGAGAGTACTACTTGTGCATTTTGTAACATTTTAGATAATTATTTTAAACTTTTTTCACCAAGGTTCTATTCAGAATAGGAGAGAATAAATTCATACCCTAGGACATTTGGGAATGGGGGGAAAATTCCAGTTGTTTGTTATCTGCCCCCCAATCAAACCTTTATACATACATCTATGTATGTCTAAATTTTGCAATTTTGCAAATTTTGCAATTTACATCACAAGAATGTGCAGCAGGGGTCGATGACTCCCCTTGGTCTGTGTTCCACAACACTATACATTTTAGTGACAGGAATTCACACATACCAGTTTTGAAAGTATGGTATTACATCAGAAATAATAGACTGCATCAGAAATAATAGCTACTAACAAATTTATAAAGTCCTCAGACATAGTCTTCTCATCTCATGAAACCACGCATGAAATAAATATGGGAAGTCAGGAACCATTCACTAAGTACTTACTCTAGGTTAGTTATTTGCCATTCATTACCTAATCCTCACAACAAATATAATAAAGCATTACTAGTGTTTCCATTCTATAGGTGAAGAAATTAGAGCTACAATAAGTAAGTCACAATTCCAATTTGGGTAATGGGGAATTGGGAGTCTACTCCTGGCCCAATTAGCTGGAGGGAGTTTGGGGCAGGACTCTATATTACACACTTGCCTGCCACAATGGCTCAGCGTGAGAGAAGAGGTGAGAGGTCGCAGGATGGGTAAATCCCACAAAATGTGTAGTATGTTGTGTAAAGTCATCCAGTTGTGAAACTTGGCAACCAAGGCTACTCCTTGAACTCTACTTTGAAATCTAAGTGCATCATAGATTACTACACACCCTCTGCCTGGAGGTCAAGATGAGTATGAGGAACTAATCACTAGGCAGATGACATTTCAACTCAGGTTTAAAGAATTAGAGGGGCGCCTGGGTGGCGCAGTCGGTTAAGCGTCCGACTTCAGCCAGGTCACGATCTCGCGGTCCGGGAGTTCGAGCCCCGCGTCAGGCTCTGGGCTGATGGCTCAGAGCCTGGAGCCTGTTTCCGATTCTGTGTCTCCCTCTCTCTCTGCCCCTCCCCCGTTCATGCTCTGTCTCTCTCTGTCCCAAAAATAAATAAACGTTGAAAAAAAAAATTAAAAAAAAAAAAAAAAAGAATTAGAGCAAACTTGTCAAATAGACAAAGGGACAACCACGTGTTGCAGGACGTAGAGCATATCAAGGACATAAAAGTTATTAGAGAATATGTTCAGTAAGTGTTGAGTGAATGAATGCACTGAATAGTATGGCCCTGTAGAAATACAGTGTGGCTAGAGGAAGGCTGTTGTGTAAAGGGAATCACAGGAAGGAGTTACGTGATACAGGTTTTATATGGCTATGCCACCATGTTTGGAGTAAAAGCTGAAGGCAATGGGAGCTGAAGGCAATTGAACTTCAAGCAGGGAAAATAAACATCCAGATTTGTCCTTTCAAAAGATTATTCTGAAAGAAGTGTGGAAATCATATTGCACGGGAGTAAAATAGAGACTAAAGGCCATTTGGGGACATATTAGAACACTTCAGGCAAGAAGAATTGACGATGAGAAATGACAGGGACCGCGTTGAGGAAGAGGGGGTGACCTGACCATTACAAAAGCAGAGTTGCTTTCGGGTAACTCGTATCTTCAGGGAAAGAGATCACTTGGCTAAGAAATAGCTATTTCCATCACTGTGTGCAGGGTAAAGGGGCATGATTACGCCTTCACAGAATGTATATCCTTAGTCCTACAAATGAATTATTACTTACAAAGGAGCCTCACTTACAAAGTAGCATCAAAGGCATTTGGAATTTGTATATTTGAAATTTATTTGCACTTGATTAGAATTACTGGATTTATCAATTCTGATCAACTTTAAACATGACAGCTTGGTCTTACTTTGCTTTCTCCAAAGACTGAAGCTAAAGTTATATCTATATCCATTTGTGTAAAGAGTAGATTTTCCTAAGTTTAATGGTGAAAAGTACCAAGCAATGCACCTCCTTTTGTTCCACAGGATGGATTTTACAAGGAGGGGAACGTCTTTCCTAAGGTTATCTGAGACAAAAACAACTTCAGAGCTAATATCATTCCTTCATTTAGACCTGAGAGAAAAGTTAGGAGAATTTGTCTCAACGGAGGCAAAGAACATCTCCGGGACTAGTGCATTGTTAGCCTGTTTGCTGGACTTTTTTTTTTTTTTTCCATCTGCTCTTTTCCTTTCCTTATTTTATTTATCTATCTGTGAATAAATAATTATCTCTCCCACCCTTTTTGTCTCCTTTACTGTTGATGTTCTGTTTTTGTCTGATTTGTTTCCCCTTGATTGTTTTCTTACTGCAAGCATTCATGCAAGAGGTTGATACATTTTTTTCACTTAATTATAATTTTCTTTATCATGCAGATTTCCAGATTAATAACGGCACAAGCAGATAAGAGAAAGTCTCTTTAGAGTTTCTGTAGTTTTACCACATAATGACACATCATTTAGACCAAATGACTCAGTTCTTTTATAGATACATATTGAAATCATCAGAAAGAAGTTGAATTATCATTTGGGTTTTAAAAAAATCACGAGGGGCGAACATTAATACCCAAGTGCCAGGTAGCAGTAAAGTTAGGACCAAAATATTCACAATATTTCAATGAGATATACTTCTCTGGTGACTTAAGACCCAGAATTATTATTCAATTTCTTTTTTTCATGTCTGAAAAAATGCTCTTTGATTGTGGAGATATCAAATGCCACTAAATCAATAACAACCCTAAAACCTACATTTCCTTTTGAAACATTTTCAATATTAAAATTGTAGCCCCCTGAAACTAACAGAAGATCTTTAGGTGTTTCTGAAAAAAAAACCTAGTTTTTGAGTATCCAAAGATTCAAATGGAATGACTTAAGTCTGGTGATAGAATGATGAATGAACATTAGTATTTAATTTTCATGGTAGAATATTCGGAGATCCAATGAAAGAGTTTCTCCATCATCAAAACTGAGGAAGTTGATATAAAAACTTAATTCAGGCATGAAAGCAAACTGTCTATATGCTTATCTATATGCTATACTACCCATGCAGGAAATGTGTATTATCATCCTTGGAGATCTTGCTACAGACAAATATAAAAATTATAGACAGGAGGCATCCGGCTACATTTTATGAAGCATACTGTATGTTTTTTTAATGCTGATATACAAAATCAGTATAAATTTTGTGGTTAAAAAAAAAAAACAAAAAATTATTCCTTTCTGGAAGCTCATCAGAATATGTTTCTTTGCCTTCTCCTCTAATACAATAGAAGCTGCCCACATTCCCTGGCTCATGGCCCCCTTTCTCCATCTTTGAAACCAACAGTGATAGTTTGATTCTTTCTCATCAAGCATCACTCTGACCACTTCTGCCACCCACTTCCACTTTAAAAGACCCCTGTGATGACCACGGGGCCAACCTGGATAATCGAGGATATTCTCCCTACTTAAAGTCAGCAGATTTATAACCTCCCTTCCATTTGCCACCTTCATTCCCTTTTTCCATGTAATCTACTAAATTCAACAGGTTATAGCTATTGGGACACAGGCATTTTTGGAGGACTGGTCATTATTGTATCTGAAACATACACTTTATGCATTTCTCTCATTGGGAAATCTGTAATTACATGTAAATTACATAAAAGGTAATTTAAGTTTTGTCAAGTTACAAAGGATTTCCAACTTATATAAATTTGGTTTTAAGTAAAATTGTATAAATGATTAATGGAAATTACCTGTATTCTTAAAATAGTTAAAAATAATAAGGTGTAATGCTTACATACCTATAACTAATGACTCTATATTTTAATAAATATGTATGGTGGAATCAAAACTTTAAGGGCAACTTTTGCAATGTTTCAATCAAGGTAAAAAATTTTATGTTAGCGTAAGCTTTAGTGTAGTTCTAAGATCTAATTAAAATTCCATATTCTATACGTATATATCTATATCTGAGATCTACATCTATGTCCTAAATTACCTCACACCCTTGGAGAAAATTATGTCATGCATATTAGCACCTTGTTAATTATCTTCTGATTTTAAGCACTCTGGTCTTAACATGAGAAATTTACACAGATGTGTGTGGGTGGGGGGGAGATGGGGAAATGTATGCGTGATAGGTAATTTGTTTTCTTCAAAATAACATTTGAAATGACATCCTTAGTGAATAGTATATTTGCAAACATTAAGCAGCATTACAGTTTAACTGGGTTATCATGGTCTAGTCTACATTGCCAGGGCAATGGAATCTGGAAAATTGTGACATGCTTTATATCTATAGTTGTATGGCTTTCTTTATAGAGATTTTGCTGAGTACATTTTTGAGGCTCTTAACGAGTATCATCATTGTGGAAAGTCCCAGGTTTCATTCCTTTAATTCTCAGGGCCAAAAGAATGTTTTACCTTTAACGAACCACTGGTGTATTTTTGTTGCACTGACATTGAATCTTGTGCCCGTCCAGGTTTTCTTCTTCCCTGGGCTGCCAGGGATCAGAGAACCAAATATGATGTTGATCTCTAGCAACTGGATGACACATTGTGTCATAAATTCATCTAATTTATCCTGGTTTAGTTAACTCTCATTTTCATTTTTCCTACTTCTTTATGTCATACCATAAAGTATGTTTCTGTATAAATTGCATCAGAATTATTTGAATATATAATCTAAAAAAAGACAGTGTGTAGAATTGAGTATTTTGACAACTTAGATGAAAAACTAAGAATTAAAAGTGAAGTAAGCATCCAGATGTTAAAACATCAAGGCTTTTGTCTCAATTAGCTACCCAGATTTTCTAAATGATACCTTGGCAGTGGTGGGGGTAGGGGTGAGAATTTACAGGTCTGCAAGTAGAGTAGCGATGAAAACATGTAAGAAGTTTCTTCCTATAGAACCTGAGACCTTGATGGTCATAACGTCTGTCTTAATATAGTACAAGGCATGGAAATATTATCTTAAACTAATACTTTGGATAAAATGGTCTAATGAATATAAAAATATTCATCTTTCATTTACTGTGACTCTTCGCCAAACTTACAACGTCAATATTGGTGGAATATTTCATCTGGTATGTGAAAAATATATTTTATATTCTGTTTCCAGACCATGACTTTTTATTGACTTCCTCGGAAGTTACACACCCTTTTGAAATAATAAGTAAAAATGTAGAATCTTCTGGGAATCAAAAAAATGGGTAACTTTGCACACATCCATGGCTTCTCACATATACACCCTTGTTACACAAATATTCATCCTGAAGAATGATTATTTCAAAATCCTGGCAAGTAGAGGATAATCACTAACCACAGAGCACTTAAGAACACTCTTTGGCTTAGTAGTTAAGCTCTTCCTTTTGGGAGACCTATATCTTACTCTCAACTCCATTATTGACTGGAAGATCCAACATTAGCAATGAATCCTGAATAGCAGCCTCACTAGGCTCTTGTTGGACATCCACAGGGAAATTAATTCCCTCACTACATCTTGGCTTCTCAAATTTCTTAATATATATACTAGGCAGAAACTATGGACAGGATTTCAAGTTTTTCAAGGAAAGATGTTTGATAAAGGCAAAACATGCTATGAAGCATATGATTAAACATCAAAACATACACTGATGCTGCCATGTGGTGAACATAAATAATCTTCAACTTCTCTGAAGACAAGTTGGTATGATTCCTCAAGGTCAATCAATGCCACATACACTATCTCTTTATAAACTGAAAGACGATCAGGTTTCTGCAGCACTGAATAGGCTAAGACCAGAATATCTGTTATTTTTCCTCTATTTTGTTCACTTTAATTGTATTTTATCAGAATGGATTTAAAAATGAAATTATTTCATATTTTTTAAATCATATTCAATGAGCTATCTTTGAGAGCTTCACCAATTAAACCTCCTCCAAAAATTTCAAAGCCTCACCACAATAAACATGCAACAGAAAATCTTGCTTAGCACATTTTTCTCTTTTAATGTAAATTGAATGGGCCAAATTTTATGGTCTAATTTGATTTTTCCACGCTCTTATAGACACAGTCACAGTCTCAAAGGGGTTTCATCATATTGAATTAGTGCAAACCAAAGTGCATTAAATGATAGGCATTGCAGAAGTCCTACGTCAGATAAAAACACAGCATTTTCAATAAAAGGGTATCTATTTTCCCGCCTGTATGTTCAGAGAGACAAATAGTAGGCTTTTGGCATTACACCTTAAGGTCCTAAAGTCAAAAGCTTTATTCTTGTTCAGTGATAGCTTTTAAAATGAAAGAAGAGGGTTTTGGTTTTCATTGACAATTGTTATAGGATATTAGAGGTCCTTGAAAATGCAGAGATAGGCATCCTTACCTGTCTTATAACGTAATACAACTAGCATCAGATCTGATAACTCAGGCTTTTTTTTTTTTTAATTTTTAATGCTTACTTATTTTTGAGAGAGAGAGAGAGAGAGAGAGAGAGAGAGAGAGAGAGAGAGCGCACAGGGGTGGGGCAGAGAGAGAAAGGGAGACACAGATTCCCAAACAGGCTCCAGAATCTGAGCTGTTAGCACTGAGCCTGACTTGGGGCTCGAACTCACGAACTGTGAGATCATGACCTGAGCCGTAGTCCAGTCAGACCCTCAACCCACTGAGCCACCCAAGTGCTCCTGATAACTCAGGCTTTAGATCAAGGTCTTGTGACTACAGTCACAAGGGTTTTTACTCAGATCATGAAAGCAAGAATACTTACAATGTGGTCAGTATACAGTAGACTTTTTTTAATCTACAACATTAAAACAATAAACAAAGTTTCATTTGAAAGCTGAAGCCAGGTACCAGTGACAGACAGCTGAGTGGAATCTATGGCAGGGATGGATCAGATGGATCCAAGATAAATAATCCCATGACTCATTATATTTTTCTTTTTCCGTATTTCTATGGAAACTTTTTCACCATATGCGGTAGGGAACCAACCATTTTTCCAATACTGATAATTACGAGCTAACCATTTCCCAAACGATATAGGACTCATAACAGGTTCTTATTTACTTCAGCATGATCCTTTCTCACCATCTATTATTTCCAAATTTTTAATAAGGTCATAGAAGTATTACACGGTGTTATGTGCATACGCACACATATCTTTAACTTAAATTTGCCAGAATGAATTTAAGTATAACTGACATACATTATATACGCTTTGGGTGTACAAAATAGTGATTTGGTATTTATATACATTATAAAATGATCACCACAATGTCTAGCTTCTGTCACCATACATAGCTTTTACCCAGAATGACTTACTGGTTCTTGCATCAACTAATTTATTTAGTTTTTAAATTTTTTTTAATGTTTATTTATTTTTGAGAGAGACAGAGACAGAATGCGAGTGGGTTAGGGGCAGAGAGAGAGGGAGACACAGAATCCGAAGCAGGCTCCAGGCTCTGAGCTGTCAGCACAAAGCCCGATGCGGGGTTCGAACTCACAAGCTGCGAGATCATGACCTGAGCCGAAGTCAGACGCTCAACTGACTGACCCACCCAGGCGCCCCTATTTAGTTTTTAATTTTCTTAAAGAAGTGCATTTTTCTGTATTTTGTTAGGCAAAAGTCCATGATTGGTCAATTTTATGAATTTTTGTATGCCTAAAGGCATATTTATTTTATCTTCACTTTTGAATAGTAGTTGTGGATTATGAACCTCAAGTTAAAAGTTATTTTTCCTTAGCACTTTGGAGATATTATCTCTTGTGTCTTATTGCATCTATTGTTTCTGATATTATTCTGTTTCTCATTTCTTTATGGTGGCTTACCTCCCCTTCTGATACCTCTTAGCATTTCATCTTTATCTTTGATTCATTAAAGTTTCATCAAGCTGTGGTTAGGGTGTGGGTTTGCTTTTATCGATCCTGGCATTGATCTCATGTCTTGCTTGTATCCTTAAAATTCTTGATAGCTATTTTGTCAAGTCTAGCATTTTCATCCTTTACCTCCTGCTTCCTCCTTTGGATTTCTTAAAAATTATTTGGGACATCTGGAACTATTTTCTATTCCCTTCACTTTTACTTCATATTTCTTTTTTATTTTTTAATGTTTTATTAATTTTTGAGAGAGAGACAGAGTGCAAGTGGGGAAGGGGCAGAGAGAGGGGGAGGCACAGAATCTGAAGCAGGTTCCAGGCTCTGAGCTGTCAGCACAGAGCCCAACGCGGGGTTCGAACTCACAAACCACGAGATCGTGTCCTGAGCTGAAGTCGGACGCTTAACCGACTAAGACACTCAGGTGCCCCTACTTCATATTTCTACCTGAAATCCTGGACGGGAAGGTGGACTTAGCAGATGGCAAGATCTCCTCTTCTCCCTCAAACATATAACAATGCTAGATGGAATATTGTGAGATACAGAAGAAAAAGAGAATTCTTTGCAGTCTAGAAACAAAGAGTAAACATTCAGACAAACTGGTCAGGAGTTCTAGCCATATACATGTTGCACGACTGATGAGGCAGCTTACATATGCTGGTTCTAGCGTAAATGTTAATGCCTGTATCATGCTGCAATTGTAAAAACAGTAGAGCATTGAAAGTGGCTCCCCACATTAGTAGTCAGAAAAACACATATAACCCTTAAAACAATGACAGACAGTGGTAAGCACAGCATAAATGCTTTGTGTGATAAAACTTATGTTCTGAGTTCAACTTACAGGTTATGTGCTAACCATAAGCATGAATTACACATTTTATTTCCAATAGTCTAACCTGAACACACATGTTAAAATAGAGAACTTTTCAAACTTAACACTGCACAGTGTAGTGAGGAAATCTGCAAATGTGTTATCTACAGGTCGTAAAACTCATGAACTGAGAAACAAACATATTACCCAGTGTCTACGCACTGAATAACCATGAAACCATCCACAATCAAGACTCTTTAAGCTGGGACTTGCATACGACCTCCTATGGATGATTCCCATCAATAGCAAGAGACAAATAATAAATCATTTCAAAAAGTAAAACGCTAAGAAAGGCACTGTATAGGTTTAACAACCTGTAAAATTTGAAAGCTAGTGTAGACGTAAAAGCAAAGCCTAAGTTTCTATCAAAAATACAATCTAAAACTGCAGTTCTGAATTTTAAATCCCATAGTTAGAGATCCATCCTAGCATGACCACATACTCATTGACATTCCCATGTTCCTCCCATCTTGTTACTCGAGGCTGACACCGAATCACGATTAGTTGGGGGCTCTGGTTTGGAGAGGGTCTTTCCTACTAAAGCACACTGGAGGGAGTGAAGTTGGCTCTGGGGATGAAACAATCACAGGCTTTCGCCATCCAGGCTTGTCACTTCATTAACAGTACAATTTCTTAAGATGGTCATAAATTACTGTTGCCTTTGCTTGACTTATCCCTCTTTCCATCACTGCAGTGAGGAATGGCTATCTTCCCACTCTGTGAAATAAGCGTTTTGGAAAACAATGTACCCTGAGTCTGATATCTGAACCAGGGTATATCCCTTTATTTGGCTGAGAAGTCTTAATAGAAGACTTCGAGAAAGCTGCTGAACAAGTTTTAGCTCCTAATATTTACAGGAACAGGAGCAGCTGCATCTTCTAGTTCTAAGACAGCCCAAAAACTTAGCCTCTAGATACTCTGATTTCTGCTTATGCCCCCCTCCAAGGTGTGACTGAGTTTATCTTGGTTGTAAAATATTCGGTGAGTTTAATTGTGGGTAAAGCAGAAAACTATACTTCCTGAGAGTAACAAACACCTCTCCATACAAATTACAGTACTAATACAATTTTCTTCCTTCTCTACTTTTCTCACTCCTCTTCAAACTCCTATGCCTTCTAAATGAGTTTTTCATAAGCATGGAACTTATTCTTCTCTTTCTGGTTTTTCTTCCTAGCCAATTTCAGCTACATTCAGCTGTCACTTTTATATAAATAATTGCCAAATATACATCTCTAGTCCTAATTTTATTATTGAGCTCCTGGTGTGATTTTAAACTTTTCTTCCATATTTTTGCATATATTTCCTCAATTAACATAAAATCCAGCATATTCCTTTCCTTAAGAAATACATTTAGTTGTGCAGTTCTCTGTCTTTCCATTAAGGGCCACATCACTCTTTAGTTAGCCAATCATGAAATCTTTCATTCACTCATTTTTTTTTTTGCCAACTATATATTTAATAGCTACTGTAGGATATGTGCCAGTGATAAAATGGAAAATGAGACAGTTAATATTCCTATCCAAGGAGCTTAACATCCGTACCTGATGAAACAGTACATTACATAATTCTAGACCGTGTGTATGTGACTGTGTGTGTGTGTGTGTATGCATCCTATGTAGAAACAAAAAGTCTGCTGTGATGGAGATTGCTAGGGACAACCATAGGGCTTGTCAGGATAATCTATCACTTAAGAGACCATTTAAACTAGTATGTAAGGCCAGATCATAAAAAGATCCCATGAAGCATGTTCTGAATACAGACATCCCAGAAGCCAAAGTGAGTACAATGGTCCTGACATGGGGGAGAACATTTTATTCAGTTCTAGGAAGAAAAAGAGTAACTTCAGTGAGAATGAAATATGTTGGAAAGTTTGCCTGAGTGTGGGACCTGGAAATCTTACAATCTGTATAGAATTCTTAGTACAAAACCAAGTCTGCCTGGGAGATACAAATTTTTGAACTTTCATCACCGAAAGCTTGGTAATAAGTGAATATGCCTTGAGAGAGTCCAGATAAGACATAGCTTAGGACAAACACCCTGTTTCCTTCAATATTTAGTGGTCAAAGTGGAGGATCTCCCATCGGGCAGGGAGGGAGGTAAACGAGCGTTCAATAAAACAGAGTAACAGAGAATTTTACTTAAAAAAGTATTTCAAGGAGAAAGAGCTGAATCTAAGGCTATTGAAATCGAGGAGTAGGGTAAAGCTAAAGCGCTATTTACTGGAATTGACAAAATGAGAGGTCACTGATGACGGGCAAAACCACATGTGGCAGAGAGAAGAAGATTTCATTTACTGTATCCAAATTTTATCTTTAGTAACAATTTATATGGAAATCTTTCTAAAATGTGTTCTTCACTATTTTCTTAAATTGAGAAATCTTAATAATTTAATCTACCCCTAAAGGATCAATCATCATGAGGTACATTAACTTTTATTTTTATTGCTGGAATTTGATGCTATGGAATTGGAATTTTTATTGATGGAATTAGGTGCATGGAGATGTCTATCTCCACTCTATCTCTAGAAGTGGATGTGTGTGTGTAGGTGTATGATGTTTGTTTGGGTTTTGAAATTTACTGACATTTTCATTCTCCTCTCTTAATGTTAGGCTGTATAGCATGACTTCTTGCTTTGTTGGTCTAGTGAAATAAATACAGAATTGATTAAAAATAAAAACCAAAAATACCAAGGTCCTTGTTTCAGTTAATATGTATATAACTGTGTAATTTGTTGAAATAAGAGGTTAAGGCAAGGCATCTCAACAGTAAAGATCCCATGTAATTTTTCCCCCCACAAAATGGCTCTGAGAAGCAAATAAAATCCATGAAAGCATTGCTAAAACTATAAAACGCTGTGTAATTATAGACACTGGTGTCATTAGATACTGAATATTGCTAATTCTAGAAAGTCCATCTCAGTGAATTTACTCTTTGTACTCTGAACTAGAAAGTTTGGTGAAGATTTTTATTATGAGTAGTCTAAAATAGGAGAAATCATTTTAGGTCAGGGGAGCTCTTGCTTTTTTTTAACTACAAAGGTTATTTTGGTCCACATACTCTCTTCCCCTTTATGAAAGTATTGTCAGGTTGTTAAGGTTGCTTCTAAGTGATATCTGGACATGAGTGGTAACTGTACTCAGGCTTTACTGAATGTTATATAATAAGATTTACAAAATACAAATGGCATTTGTGCTTTTCATTGCACTGTAATGCCTTCCCTTTTAATTTCCAAGATGATAGCGTAATAAATAAAGAAATTAGCTTTATCAGTGGCAGCTATTGTTGAAGTACTGGTTTTCTAATTCTAAATACCAATCTCATGAGCCCAGGAGCTTTGTAGTACAGTTAGCTACTCAAGAAGATAACTGTTCAATATGCTAAAAGAGTAAAATTGAATTATCTAAACAATTGTCAGAATGGTACGTATAATGGCAGATTTTGTTCTCTTGTTTATTAATTTGCATAAAACTTTGTCAGTGCTCATGTGAAATGGGTGTTTTAAGGTGTAGAAGCCTTCTTACGAGCCAGCATTTAAAGACAATTTTCAATTTTAATTAAGTGGGGAGAATAAACACTTCTAAGAATGACCTCTTAAATATGAAAATAACAAAGTAGACAAGGGTTTAGAGTGTCACCAAGTCAAAGTGCCTTCTTTCTCAGTCTGCAACACTTCTTGACTTTACAATATAGAAATATCTTTAAAGATTTATATTCCAAAGAAAAGCAATCTAAGACTTTAGTTTTGTAAATTATGGAAGCCATTTGTTTACCGTTAATTCGGGCTGCAGACAGAGAATAAACTCAAAAGTACAGTAATAATTTTGAAATTATTATTGTAAGTAATATTTTGTAAGTGAAGTATATACACGACATTAAGAACTTTTCCTTCATCTAGGTAAGTAACAAGGTCTACAAAGTAATATTATGCTATTGTTAGAGAATTACTATGCTCCCCTAAGGGAAGGTTTTGTTTCTTGTTTTTGTTTTCTCTACACTATCAGAGGACTCACTGGAAATTAAGCTCGGTAAATTTCTACCACAACTGAATTAATATTTGGATATAGGCTACAGCCATATGGCAATCTATACAAACTAACAGGTCAAGTTTGTGAAGAAAATTGTAATGGTGGCCATTCTGATCTTAATACCTTTTGAAACCCTCACTGAGAAATGGCTGTTACAGGTATGAAGAATTGTATCGAAATCACTGCCTAGATGAAACTGGACCCACTCTGCTTGTGCTTGTTTGATTTGTTAAACACAAGGAAAAGACACAACTGCTGAAGAATGGGTAAAGGAGTCTTTGTTTTAAGAACACCTTAGGTGCCCTGAAATGAATCTATTTAGGAGTTAAGATAAAGATACTTTAGAAATAAATGGAGAAAAATTGTAGAGAAGTGACATTAAATGTTGATTTTGTCTTTCTAGTGTTAAACGCTATGTTTGCCATGTACTATAAATTCACATGACTGATGTGTCTTCTAAGGTTTTGGCATGTTGCCCATATGTGCGACCTCAAAGCCGCCAGTCTTCAGAAAATCTGGGGAAAGCACACACAATTGGTGCCATTTACCTGTAGTTCGCTGGGAAAGATGTGTACAAAAGAGTATTATAAAACATCCTAAAGTTTTCTTGTCTTCCTTTCAATCTGGACTTGATTAAATAAATTTGCAGATGTGGTTGTTGTCATATTTAAGTGTTTCATAATCAGCAGTTTTATAGATAGATAGAGTATACAATGATGTTTTCATAGAAATCGGAATGTGTGTCTGTATCCCCCACGAGGTTCAGTGGGGCTTAACAATTCTTGTGGGTTTTATACCAATACCTTCCCTCCCAATTCTAAATATTACCAATATGAAAAGATTCACTCCTTACTTTCATTACAGGAAGGGGGAAATTAAGTCACGGTAAACAGTAGTTACTTTTCCAAAATCCAGAGTGTGGCAGGTAGAAAATACTTGAAGGAAATTTCTAATGTAATTTATATTCAGCCATAGCTCTTTAGTTGCTCTAACACTTGAGCAAAAATTTCCCCTAAGCCCTATTTTTCTTCAAGGGGTGAAATGAAACATTCTACAATACTGAAACAGATTTGTAGTTATTTCCCAGATGGAAAGTAAGGTCAATGTCTAACAAGGCTATTTAGGCTGAAAAAGAAAGACAAATAGCAAATAATTCATAATTTGTAGAATAATAGAAGAAGAAATAAATCTAATAATAAATTTACTTCTTCTCTTAAGATTCTAAAATCCTATGAAATATGATTAAGGATGGAATTAAAATTAATTACTGGATGAATAACTTCAAGGTAAACAATATGTACATATTATTTTCCAGACTTTAATTATTTAAAACATGTCAAAGCCTATATAGTCAAAATTCTGAGGCATTTTATAAATTATAATAAAACAAACTTGAAACAGATAATTTTATTCTCTAATTTATATTTAAATTCCAAAAAGCATCCTAGGTATCTATAATGTCACTATTTACATAAAAGAAAATGGAGCCCTTAAATAGATTAAGTCATCCACTCAACACTTCAAATTTACTAATAATATCACCAGGGTAAGTATGTTCTGAGTCTTAATCCATTGCTCATTACAGCACATCAGATAGACTCTTCGCCACGGTAATTTTCTCCCTCAAAAACACATTCATTCAATATTGACATCAACCAATCTATGGTGGAGGGAAAAGACTGGCAACTCCCCACTGCAGCAACAAAAGTATAAAATTTCACCAAATTGT
This sequence comes from Lynx rufus, assembly GCF_022079265.1. Classification (NCBI taxonomy): domain Eukaryota; kingdom Metazoa; phylum Chordata; class Mammalia; order Carnivora; family Felidae; genus Lynx; species Lynx rufus. Next base: position 30,864,181 of record NW_025814823.1, on the reverse strand, counting down.
CAAAAACAACCACTTTTGGGTTCTGGAAATTGAATAAAGGCAAACCACAAATTGAATAGGGCTCACAAACAAAAAGCTGCTAGAACATCAGGTAAGGCAGGCAAGGGTCTATGTCTTTTCTCTGTGATGACCCTCTAACCTGCCTCATTTGGAACCGAGAATTGCAAAATACTCAGCAAAACAACAACCCTAACCAAATCCCTGCACTGAGAATATGGACCAGACTCCACCATGACCTCTAGTAGCTTAGGGCCGTGCTCCTAGGATGACCACAGTGTTACTTAAAATGCCTGCCTGAGAAAGTTTGCAATTCTAAGTCTCTGCCTCCCTCTTTGAGATGTGAATCTTCCACCATCCCAAATCGTCTTAAGGACCAAGGGGCTATCTCATCAAAACGCAAACATCCGTAAAGATAACTCTTGTTCTCCTCCCTCCTAATCCCTGTAGGGGCGTAAGTGCCTAACTTCTGTAGGTGTCTTGCTCCAACTTGCACAACTGCCTCCTGTCATAAAGATACAAGAAATTTGTTTCTCCTCTGCACGGTGCCAATTAACGAACCCAGATGGCTTAATCATGTGGACCAATATCCACCGTAACCCTTAAAGCTCTTCACTTCTTCTCCTTTAGCACAATCTGATGTTTAAAAGATCTGCTGCTTTTTTATTCTGGTGGAATTGATCTCATTTCTGTACTGAAGTCTCTTTCCCCTACCATAGTAGAATTTGAATGAAATCGGTCTTTATACACTGTACCTAGGATCTGGCTTTGTTTCTAACAGCACAGTAGATTTATCAGGCTTTGTTTCTTTTTAACAGCAGAGTAGATTTATCCAAGTGGGGCTAACTTTGAAAATCAGCAGCTTTGCTACCAGAGGAGGGTGAGCCGACATGAAGCAAAGAACAAAATCCACAGCCAGCAGCATTGTTAGTAAAAGCAGCAAGCCCGGTAGGAAACACATAAGAGGTTCCAGTGGAGATGCATGATAGATAGCCCAGAAATTAAAAGATCGCCACTTAATAAGAGATCCAAAGAAGAGCTAGATAAGCTCTTACCTATACACAGATAACTAATAAATGACAGGTAGGCCCTGAGAAGAACCAAGAGACCCAGCACAAAGTGAAACCTAAGGCAGGCATTAAAATTGCCTGAACTTTAAATGCACTCCTCAACCCACACACTGATCTATAGTTAGAGAGTCAAAGTCTTACAAGACTGAAGTTATTATTCTGCCCAATCATTGGCTAAACACTAAGCTAGGCATAGACAGAAGCAATCCCTAGGAATTCGTGTTTAAAAATAAGACTAAAAAAAGTACAGATAAGAGACATCAACGGCTGTACATCACAGGAGGAAAGAATTTGCAAATTAAATACAAACACTTTTTTTTTCTAACAAATTCAGGGAAAAAAATATTGGAATGTAGAGCTTCTACTTTATAATACCTAAAGATTCACTTAGCCAAAAAAGAAGTCATGAGAGTGTAAAAGCCCAGAGAGGTGTGACCCATCCACAGAATAGTAAAAGCAAACTGACTCTAAGTGGGGCCAGATTTGGGGTTTAGTAAACAATGACTTCAAATCAGCTATAGTCATGGTCAAAGAATTAAAAGAAATCGTGTATGAAGTATTTAAAAATATGACTAAATTCACAAAAAATATGGAATTTTAACAAAGAAATAGTAACCATAAAAAGAAAGCAAATGGAATTTCTAAAATTGAAAACTAAAATAACCAAAATGGAAAATACAACAGATGAGCTGAACAGAAAATTGAGTGGACAGAAGAAAAAAAATGAGTAAACTGGAAGATAGAGTATTACAAATTATCCAATTTGAAAAACCCAGAGGAAGAGGATAGATAATATAACAATTATAAACATATATATATACCTAACAAAAATGTACCAAAATACATGAGGCAAAAAATGACAGAACTGAAAAGAGAAAAAATATATTTGGAGATCGAAAAAAAATTTTTAATGTTGGTTTATTTTTGAGAGAGAGAGAGACAGAGTGCAAGTGGGGGAGAGGCAGAGAGAGCGGGAAACAAAGAATATGAAACAGGCTCCAGGCTCTGAGCTTTCAGCACAGAGCCCAAAGTGGGGCTTGAACACATGAACCATGAGATCATGACCTGAACCGAAGTCGGACGCTTAACCAAGTGAGCCACCCAGGTGCCCCTATATTTGGAGATTTTAATATCAGCTTCTCAATAATGAAAGAACAAACCAGTACATCAGTAAGGATAAAGATTTCATCAACACTATTAACTAACTTGATCTGACATCTAAAAAACATTCCACCCACTGACCATAGAATACACATTCATTAAAGTACACATGGACTATTCTAATGGATAGCCTCACAAATTAGAAAAAAATAAAAAAATACAACATACTTGAAGGAATGGGGGTAAAATATGACTTAAAATGGAAATCAGAGCATTATACACCTATATATTCTCAAGTCAATAGCTAAGCTTTTGTCTTAAACTAGAAAGACCAAATTAAACCCAAAGCAAACAGAAAGGAGAAAACATTAAGATCATAGTAGAAATCAAGGAAATAGAAAATATAAAAAAGAGAAAATTAAATCAAGATTTGGTTGAGAAGAATCAGCAGAACTGATAAAAAAAATTTGCTTGACAAACTTAAAAGATTTTAAAAAAGACAAAAATTGGGGCGCCTGGGTGGCGCAGTCGGTTAAGCGTCCGACTTCAGCCAGGTCACGATCTCGCGGCCCGGGAGTTCGAGCCCCGCGTCGGGCTCTGGGCTGATGGCTCAGAGCCTGGAGCCTGTTTCCGATTCTGTGTCTCCCTCTCTCTCTGCCCCTCCCCCGTTCATGCTCTGTCTCTCTCTGTCCCAAAAATAAATAAAAAACGTTGAAAAAAAAATTAAAAAAAAAAAAAAGACAAAAATTTCCAAAGCCAGTATGAAAAAGAGAGCACCATTAGCAACCTTGAAAAATTAAAATTTTAAGGGAATATTATATACAATATTGCACCAAAAACTTAGAAAACATAGATGAACAATTGCCTAGAGACACACAAACTTCCAAAACTAACACAAGAAAAAACAGAAAATCTTAATAGACCTACTGTAAGTAAAGAAATAGCACTGGTGATTGTAAAACTTGCTGGAAAGAACAGCTCAGGTCAGATAATTTTGCTGGTGAATTCTATTTCAAGAAGATATAATATTTCAAGAGGAAATAATATTTTAAGAAGTATTATTTCAAGAAGATATAATACCGATCTTACACAAAAGTTTTCAGAAAATACAGGAGAAGGAACACTTCTTAAATGCGTCCCCCCAAAATCTGTATGTTGAAACCTAATCACCAATATATATGATGGTATTAGGAAGTGGTACCTTTGGGAGGTAAATAGGTTGTAAGAGTAAAACCCTTAGAAATGGGATTAATGGCCTTATAAAAGAGACCCCAGAGAGCTCTTTTGCTGCTTCTACTGCATGAGAACACACTGAGAAGACAGTTATCTATGAACCAGGAAGTTCAAATCTACTGGTACCTAGACAACAAGACTCGGCAGCCTCCAGAATTGTGAGAAATAAATGTTTGGTGTTTCTAATCCAGTCTATGGTATTCTAATAGTCCAAATAGACCAAGACACTTGCTGTGTGGTAGGCAGAATTGTAACTATGGTCCCTCTCCCCAAATTCCCCACTCTATTATGTCAACTTATAACTTAAGTGCTAGAAATGAGATAATTTTAAAAATGGAATGCATGTCCCAAGTCAGCTGACCTTAAAATACTGAGAATATCCAGGTGGGCTGGATCTGTTCACTTGAACCCTCCCAAAGCACTTTTTTCCAGCTAGTAGAAGAATAACTCAAAGCAATGGCTCCCGTTGACCATAAAGAAGAAAGCAAACAGCTATGCTACAAACTGCAGATGAAAAGGGCAGATGCTTTGTTGAGATTCACCCTCAGCCGACAGCCAGCAAGACAGTAGGGAGTTCAGTATTGCAACATAGCAAAGGAGTGAATTCTACCAACAAAATGAGAGTTAGGGAGAGGACCCAAGCCTCACAAAGGAACCATACTACCAACAGACATCTTGATTTCAGCTTATGAGGCCTGAATAGAGGATTCAGCTAACTGGTCCCATAACCCATGAAAATGAGACAGTAAATGTGTATGGTATCATGCCACTACATTTGTTGTCATTTACTATGGTAGTGATAGAAAACTAAAATACTCCAACGCAAAGCTAAAGATGCCAATAAAAACGAAATCTATAGACCAATATCCATCATGAACGTGTATCCTCAACAAAATATTATTAAATCAAATTCAACAACATATGGAAGGGATTAAATATCATGACAAAGTAAGATTTATTCTGGGAGTACAAAGTTGGCATGCTATCATTGGTCTCCTGTCAGGCCCCTGACTGGTACAGTATTTAAAGAGTTAGCCAAGATGATGACTTAGGAAAAATCTGATCTCTCCTTCTCCCACAGACACTATAAATGTATGGCTACACACAGAGCAATTCCCTCTGAAAGAGATCCAGAAACTAGCTGAGTGACTCCTAAACACCAGATGAATGAGAAAATACCCGCTCGCGAACAGTAGAAAAGTGGTTGTCAGCAACTGAGGGCTGGGGAAAAGGGGAAGAGGTCGGGAGAGAGTACAAACTTTCGGTTACAAGATGATAAAGGTTTGAGATCTAACATACAGCATGGTGACTAGAGCTGACAACACTGTGTTGTACCACTGAAATAGTCTAAGAAAGTAGAACTTCAGCAAGGGACAAAAAGATAAATATGTGAAACAATGGAGGTGTTCATTAACCTGAGGGGGGGAATCCCTTTACAATGTATACATATATCAAATTACACCACTGTACACTTTAAATATCTTACAATTTTTCAATTATACCTCACTAAACACCAAAAAATCTTTTTTTAATGTTTATTTATTTGTGGGGGGTGGGGTGGGGTGGGGAGAGCAAGCATGCACGCACGAGCAGGGGATGGGCTTCAACAGAGGGAGACAGAGGATCCCAAGCAGGCTGCACACTGTCAACACAGAGCTTGAAGATCACAGAGCATGTGATCTCTCATTACATGGGGCTTGAACCCACAAACCACGAGATCTTGATCTAGGCCAAAACCAAGAAGTGGTTGCTCAACTGATGGAGCCACCCAGAAGCCCCAAGACCAAAAATTATTTTAAAGCTGATATAACAATCTGCAGATGCAATTTTTTAAAGGCCTATACGCTGAATGATATAAAATATTGAGAGAAAATGGAATGTCTAAACAAATGGTCCCAAATCCCATGCTCATCAATGGAAAAACTCAATATTAAGACAGCAATACTTCCCAAAATGAGCTATAGATTTAACATCATGCTTATGAAAATTGCCAAACTTTATTTACAGAAATTAGTTAAGTCATTCCTAAAACATATAGGCTCTGTTTCCTATTAATCTACCTGCTCTATCTGTGGCTGCCTTTTCCCAGACTCTGTACTCCTGCCATATTAGCTTTTTCAAGTCTCCCCTATGCTTTATCCTAAGGCAGGCTTTTTGCATCTGCTATTTCCTTACCCTTGAATGTTCACTCCCACATTCATCTAACTTTTTCTAGCTGTACTTCAGATTTCAGATGAGATGGCTTTTCCTTAGTGAAAACTTCTTAGGCCAATCTCTTGTCTCTCCTGTGTGATCTCTCATTACCCCTTATCTCTCCTTCAGAGTGCATAATGGAATTGTACTTATTAATTGGATAACTTGTTATTTAATGTCAGTGTCTCCTAAAATGTAAACCTCAGAAAGTGTTAAAAATAACTTCAAAGTTTCCATTCCCATGTGCTGGGAATTTAATGATACCACTGGCTTTGAGGAGATGTTGATCAGGGATTTCACTTCAAGTTGGATGTTAGTTATGTGGTGTTTGTCCTCAAGACCCACAGTTCCATGGTACTTTTGGCCATGTTCCCATTCATTAAAGTCCAAGAGTGTTACCTGGAGAATATACATAATTGTTTATGTGTTTGATAAGAAAAAGAACATAATGTAAAAATGATCTCAATGGGAAAAAACTAACAGCTTTACCCTTAGGGTCAGGAACACGATAGGGAGGTCCACTCTCAGCACTGTTATTCAACATAGTACTGGAAGTCCTAGTCCCAGCAATCAGACAACAAAAGAAATAAAAGCCATACAAATCGGCAAGGAGGAAGTCAAACTTTCACTTTGCGTAGATGACATGTTACTCTATGTGGAAAAAGCAAAAGATTCCAGAAAAAAAAAAAAAAACTGCTAGAACTGATACATGAATTCAGTAAAGCCACAGGATAGAAAATCAACATACAGAAATCAGTTGTATTTCTACACACCAATAATGAAGCAGCAGAAAGAGAAACCAAGGAATAGATCCCATTTACAACTGCACCGAAAACCATGAGATACCTAGGGAAAAACCGAACCAAAGAGGTAAAAGATCTGTACACTAAAACTATAGATAGCTTATGAAAGAAATTGAAGAAGACACAAAGAAGTAGAAAAATATTCTATGCTCATGGATTTGAAGAATATTGTTAAATGTTGATACTACCCAAAGCAAACTACACATTCACGGCAATTCCTATCAAAATAACACCAGCATTCTTTATCGAGATAGAACAATTCTAAAATTTGTATGGAAACAGAAAAGTTCCTGAATGGCCAAAGTAATTTGAAAATGAAAACCAAAGCTGGAAGCATCACAGTTCTGGACATCAAGCTGTATTACAAAGCTGTAATCATCAAGACAGTATGGTACTGGCACAAAAAGAGACACTCAGATCAATGGAACAGAAGTGAGAACCCAGAAATGGACCCACAAACATATGACCAGTTAATGTTTGACAAAGCAGCAAAGAATATCCAATGGAAAAGAGACAGTCTCTTCAGCAAATGATGTTGGAAAACCTGGACAGACCATGCAGAAGAATGAAATTGGACCACTTTCTTTTTTTTTTATTTGTTTTTACATTATTTATTTTTGAGAGACAGAGGGAGACAGAGAACAAGTGGGGAAGGGGCAGAGAGAGAATGAGACGCAGAATCTGGGGCACAAACCCAGAACAGTGAGATCATGACCTGAGCCAAAGTCAGACACTTAACCGACTGAGCCACCCAGGTGCCCCCAAATTGGACCACTTTCTTATACCATACATAAAAATAAACTCCAAATGGATGAAAGACCTAACTGTAAGACAGGAAGCCATCAAAATCCTACAGGAGAAAATAGGAAACAACCTCTTTGACCTTAGTCACAGCAACTTCTTACTTGACAGGTCTCCAGAGGCAAGGCAAACAAAAGCAAAAATGAACTGCTGGAACCTCATTAAGATAAAAAGCTTATGCATAGCAAAGGAAAGAATCAGCAAAACTAAAAGGCAGCCGACAGAATGGAAGAAGATTATTTGCAAATGATATATCAGATAAAGGGTTAGTATCCAAAATGTATAAAGAACTTATCAACTCCACACCCAATAAATAAATAATCCAGTGAAGAAATTGGCAGAAGACATGAATAGACACTTCCAAAGAAGACACCCAGATGGCTAACAGATACATAAAAATATGCTCAACATCACTCATCATCAGGGAAATACAAATCAAAACTAGAATGAGATACCACCTCACACCTGCCAGAATGGCTACAATTAACAACTCAGGTAACAACAGATGTTGGCAAGGATGTGGAGAAAGGGGAGCCCTCTTGCACCGCAGTGGGAATGCAAACTGGTACAGCCACTCTGGAAAACAGTATGGAGGTTCCTCAAAATATTAAAAATAAAACTACCCTAAGACCCAGCAATTGCACTACTAGGTATTTATCCAAAAGATCCAAAATGCTGATTTGAAGGGGTACATGCACCCCAATGTTTACAGCAGCATTATCAACAATAGCCAATTTACAGAAAGAGCCCAAATGTCCATTGACTGATGAATGAATAAAGAAGATGTGGTTTATATATACAATGGAATATTACTCGGTGATCAAAAAGAATGAAATCTTACCATTTGCAACAACATGGATGGAACTAGAGTATATTATGCTAAGTGAAATAAGTCAGTCAGAAAAAGATATATTATATCAATCATATGTGGAATTTAAGAAACAAAACAGATGAACATAGGGAAAGGGAAGCAAAATTAAGGTAAGAACAGAGAAGGAGATAAGAGATAAGAGATTCTTAAATACAGAGAACAAACTGAGGGTTGCTGGAGGGGGGGACAGGCCAAAAGGATGATGGGCATTAAGGAAGGCACTTGTTGGGATGAGCAGTGGGTGTTATATGGGAATGATGAATTTCTAAATTCTACTCCTGAAATCATTGTTACACTATATGTTGATTTGAATTTAAATTAAAAATAAAGATAGATGAATAGATAAACAAATGATCTCAATTTATAGTTGACTATTCAGTACTCAGGATGATTTTCATTGATACCAAATTTGAAATAATGGACAACACCATTACATATTTTTAACATAATAAATGCACATGGAAACCCAAGTGTCATTAGATCATGAACTTCAAAACATCCTAGAGCTAACTAAATATGATTAGTTTCTCACAGTGAAGAAAGCATGGATATGGAAACAAGAAACTTGGTACCTACTTCCTCTATCCCATCTGTCAAGTATGTATTATTTTTAAAAGTCCTTCATTCCAGGTTTAGAGTAAGGAATAAAAGAGATAACAGGTTTCAAATCTCTTTATAAACTCAAAAACCATGCAGATGTCAGTCACTGTGCGTCCATTACAGAGAGGAGATGAAATAATTTTAAGTCTCTAATGGACACAGACTTGAAAGACATTTATGAGACTGTCTATACCTTCCACGGGAATTCTCCTGGCCTAGGGCTGCTTTAGAAATGCATTATTAGACCGAGAGGAAACGTTGTCATTCCAAAGGTCACGTGCATGCAGCAACTACAAGTGTGTTGACTTGCCCGTGCACAAGGTGTGAATGTACACACCCACGTCACAAATTTAAGTATTGTAATTATGAAATACAAATTAAACCTTTATATGACACACTGAAATTATACACACACACACACACACACACACACACATTCACTTTCTCTCTAACTGAACTGACATTTTTTTCCTCTTCAAGCCAGAGAAAGGGTGCTGATTGGCCTACCTATAAACTTCAAGTTTCAGTTGTCCCGTGAGATATTTAAACTGCCTGGTTAATGAGGGAGTAACGCCTATTAGTGCAGAACCTAATGCTTATAACTATTAATATTGACTGCTGCATCAGATTAGAGATTACAGAAACAGCTAAATTAATCACCTATAGCATGTCCTTTGAGAGCCAGGAAAATGTGTTCTCCGGTCTACCCCGGGAGCATATTCCAGTGATGTGAGGAAAGGCATAAATTTAGAAGTATTATGTCCTCTTCCTCATAAAATGCCTGAGCTCGTTCATTTTCATCTGAGCTATGGTGCAAGATCAAGGCACTGGCCAGTCCCATGGCATATAGAATCACTGCAGGACAAATCTTTATTTCACATACCTGCGCCCTGCCTCTGATTCTTTAAGAGGCATCCAGCCATTTTGTGTAAATGTTGATGATAAGCTAAGCTTCGGCAGTTATTTTGGGGAAAGAAGATGAAGGTTTGGAATAGCGCAGATGAATTTAATGAATATCTAACTTGTGAGCAGGAATATCGGAGCTGACAGCAGCAAAATTACAGAATCAGAGAAGCCAGAAACATTAAAGCGTAACTAGATGACATCCTTAGGACCACGATTTTAAAGGGTGGCCTGGAATCTTCCGCATATCAAATTAGTCATCAGGTCAAATTGCAAGTGAATTCACCTTCTATGTAAAACTTTGGAATTCCCACAGAGAGGACTTGGAAGGCAAACGTATCCCTAGGTAAGCAGTCAGAGCACCTGATTCCTGTATAATTACATGGAATGAGAATTTGATACATGACAGTAATTACCCAGCTGAAGGTGCAATTAGCCATTTGTGACCTCATTCTGAGTGGCAACTAATTAACCCTTAATGTCAAAAATGTCAACCTTCATCAAGACACCAAAGAGAAGTACTACACGATCAGCTAATACTTGTTCCAACCTATTAATGGGTGAATCTGTCATTAGAAATGTGAATATATCATTTTTACATCAGCATTTATGTTAAGATGTGGAATATGCTTCATTTCTTTTCTTTTGTGGCTGTGTCTCCCTTCTTTATCGTTGTGTGGGTAAAAATTCTTTTCTAAAATAAGAATAAGCATTCATATGCATATAAAATAATCATCTCCCCACGAGAGAAAACACAATCAGGAGGTATACAGTGAACTATAACTGGTCAGCGGCATGTGATTTCTCATGGTTTTATTTATTTTTTATTTTTTTAAATGTTTATTTATTGTTGAGAGAGACACAGCATGAGTTGGGGAGGGGCAGAGAGAGAGGAAGACACAAAATCCGAAGCAGGCTCCAGGCTCTGAGCTGTCAGCACAGAGCCCAATGCAGGGCTTGAACTCACAAAATGTGAGATCATGACCTGAGCCAAAGTTGGAGGCTTAACCGACTCAGCCACCCAGGCACCCTGATTTCCCGTGGTTTTAGAAATGGCACAGTGTGTAAAAATATTTAAAACTATGCTATTATTATTATCATTCAACATCTCTCAAATATTGGCCTCATTGGGAACTGATTGTGGTACTTTGTTCTTGTAGTAAATGCTAGAGACTTAAGAAACTTCCTCTGGGATTATATCGGGAAGTCTAAAACCATCATCCTTTGTAAACCACCAGACACTGGTCCATGACTATTAGTACTCTATTATTTCGTCTTGTTATTTACTACCCCATAAAAACACAAGACTGGGGGGCGCCTGGGTGGCTTGGTCGGTTAAGCGTCCGACTTTGGCTCAGGTCATAATCTCACGGTCTGTGAGTTCGAGCCCCGTGTCGGGCTCTGTGCTGACAGCTCAGAGCCTGGAGCCTGTTTCAGATTCTGTGTCTCCCTCTCTCTCTGCTCCTCCCCTGTTCATGCTCTGTCTCTCTCTGTCTCAAAAATAAACAAACGTTAAAAAAAAAATTAAAACAAAAAACAAAAAAACACAAGACTGGAAAATCTACATAATGTATGAGTTTGCTTAAAATAAAAAAAACTGCTATACGTTTTCTTCATACTCCTAAGGTTCATAAGAGTAACCTCAAAGACAATCTTTCCATTAATTAGCATGGACCTGTACCATTTGTTCTGAAATAAATCCAATTATTAAGTAAGACCAGTGTGGCAAACATTTGTATTAAAGATTGAAAACAAAATCTAGCACTGGTATTGCATTGTTTTCGATTCATCACTGGAAAAGTATGATATGTGCAGCTGAAATTTTGTAGGCTATTTGATTTGATTCTTCTTTCTCTTCAAGGTTGTTTCAAGGGTCTAAACTTAATCCAGGTTTTTTTTTTTTTTTCCTGCTCCTCCCTCCTTTGTGGTTTTTTTTTTTTTCTTTTTTTTAACAGGGAACCAAACTGTTTTCCCTAGCACCTTACAAACCCGTGTTTTGGAGTACAAGACACAGAAAAAGTATGTAACAAGTCTAACATCATATTCTTTAACTTGTATAGTGGCAAAGAGTTTGAATTACTCAAGCTAGAAGTTCACAAAGAGTACCCGATTAAAACTTGATCCAAATAATACTGACAACTTTTATTATTATTTAAAATCATTCTAAACACCTATTTTAGGGGTGCCTCGGTGGCTCAGTCAGGTAAGCGTCAGACATCAGCTCAGGATATGATCTTAGGGTTCACGAGTCTGAGCACAGCATCAGGCTCTGTGCTGATAGCTCAAATTCTGTGTCTCCCTCACTCTCTGCCCCTCCCCCACTTGTGCTCGCTTGCTCTCTTTCAAAAATTAACAAAAACATTTTTTTAAAAAAGACCTATTTTATACCTGTAAGAGCAAAGACATAGCCCGTTAATCCCCTTTAATAAATTCTAAAATCAAGCATTTCTTACTATTTGGAAAGGTATTTTGTAGTGTTGCTAATCTCCTAAAGGTGCCAGGGGAAACTGCACTAATGGGCATTGCTATGTTCAAATCAAGACGAGAAACACCTCTATAGATTCAACAACCTCTCAAACCAGAAAGAACGTAAAGCCTTTTGTACAGATATTGGACAACAAAACTCTTGCTTGATAAGGAGATGCAAAGTCATGTGATTACAGCCAATGCTCTGCCTCCAAGGGCTTTTGTGTTCGTTCTGGTTTTCCATTTGTTCAGATTAAAAACTGAAACTGCAGAACGCAGATGGTAAACTTCCCAACCGCAGTGGCACCCTGAACCAGCCATTTCCATTGCTTGTTTAAGCTTTCTGCCCACCCTTTGAAGGCCTGCACAAAGCAGGCCTGCCGCCTGACCACTCACCCTTCCTGCTCCTTCTCGATGGTGGAGGGCCCCTCTGGGCCAAACTCGGCTACTCACTGAGGGTGGCTGACTTCTTATTCTCAATTACTGTTGTTGGTTCAAAACTGTATACAGCATGCTGGACACGAGAGAAATGTATATGCCAAGTATGACTTCAAGTAGTTGATTTTGACTTTTCCGACTGAATCACACGTAACAAAATCTGTCAAGTCTGTCCACAGTCACACATTTTATATGTGCGAATAGAAGTCATTTTTTCATCAACAAGGTTTTTAATGTTAGTGCATTCTGTCTGGATGCTTTTTATAATTGTTAACTGGGTAAATATTTCAAAAACAAAAGATTTTTAAACATCTGGCTCAGTATTGCAAAACACTAGTTGTGAATTTGTTCTGCAGCTGAAAATAATTGGAAAAGATAAAACTTTGTTACTAGTTAGAAATTATAAAATATTTTAAGGTAACAGGTAATTAAAAAGCTTCCTAGGGTTACTGGATACTTCAAAAGCTTACAACTGAATCTCTGCATTATTCCAATGTTCAAAATGTAGAGTAATATTTTTAAATTGATGGTTTTGCTATCTCTACTCTTTCTTTTTAAAAATAATATTCACTCTTATGGGACTGAATTTTCTAATTCTAGAAATGTGACTTCAAATACACTATGATAGCACATATTTTAGTGAACAAGGGAACTGAATTTCAAATACAGGTGGCTGCAGCTAGCTCATTTACAAATAATAATAGCTACACTTTATTTTTTTAAATAAAAAAACTGTTAACATTTACTCGTGTTTGAGAGACAGAGCATGAGGGGGGACAGAGACAGAGAGAGAGAGAGAGAGAGAGAGAGAGAGAGAGAGAGAGAATCTGAAGCAGGTTCCAGGCTTTGAGCTGTCAGCACAGAGCCCAGTGTAAGGCTCAAACTCATGGACCACAAGATCATGACTTGAGCTGAAGTCTGACTCTTGGTTTCAGCTTAGGTCATGATCGCATGGTTCGTGAATTCGAGCCCCACATCAGGCTCTGTGCTGATGGTGCAGAGTCCGCTTGGGATTCTCTACTGCCCCCGTTCCTCTCCTGCTTTCTCCCGGCTTCCACTCTCTCTCAAAAATAAACAGATAAAAAAAAAAAAAACAGATAAACTTAAAAAAATGAAAAGAATGAAAAACATCATGAATAGGAAACAAATCATCCCCATATTGAAATGGAGAATTTGTCACGTTGTTCTCCTTATGTGAAATGTCCCACAGTAATCTACTTTTACTATTACTTGTCAGAAAAATCAAAGGACCACAGACACAATTATATGCAAAAATCCTATAGATACGTCCATCCTATAGAAATGTTATTATATTGCTATCTGAGAATTTATCTGTTACCATATCATTGTTGATCTTCACAAGGGTGAGAATATTTACTATTGGAAGATAAAACCATATTTCAGATGGTCAGAGGGAAAGCTTCAAGGAGGAAGTTGGGTTTGAGAAAAATTTTGATTCTTAAGATCATACAGATGGCAACAGTATTATCTGCCACAGAGGAACAGAAAAAAAAATTCTTAAAGGAAAACCGGGGTGCACGTGTGTGGGGGTGTATGTGCATATGTTTTTGTGTATGTTGTCATGGAAAGAGCAGGAGTACCAAGGTGAAGTTCAGTATAGGCAAATCCATAGGTACTTAAAATAAATTAGTGGATGCCAGGAGGAGGTGGCATGGGAGAATGGGGAGTTTTTGCTAATGGACAAGGAGCTTGCTTTGCGCAGGATGGAATTGTTATGTAATTCGGCAGTGGTGATGGTTGCATGACCTCATGAATATACTTAAAACTGCTTAATTATACACTTTAAAAGTAAAAATTTTATCATATGCGAATTGTATTTCAAGAAAAACCTACATATTTATGATTATGTGCTGATGTAAATATGTAATTATTTAGCTTCATTAATGGAGGAAAAGAGAAAACTCTTCCCTACAGTATAATTCCAATTAATGTAGAAGAAATGGTTGGAAATAGAGAATCACCATCTGGTAAACACCATGATAATAAAGTTGCAGGGAATATCATCAAAATATACTAAAAATAATGGGCGAAACTATGATTAGGAACATGATGGTTATACTGTCCAACAAATAAATCAACAACAAAACAAAATCTTTTCTGTGGGGCAGTAAATGCCCACCTCCTCCTATATATGTGTTAAAGGATCCTCTTTAGAGTATTTTAATTAACATTAAATCTTGGTCTATCATAAGCCATGGCTAAACAGGTCATCAAATCTTAAAATGTATCATCTTCCATCAATTATAAAAATGTTCTTACACTATAATTCTTCCTGTCTTACTCAAATGTGATAGTGCAATTCAAAATTTCAGTTTCATTAGTCTTAGTGGCGTTTCTTCATATTTCCAAACCACCACAAGACATGACGTTCTTTTGACTGGAGTCTTATATAGATTATATACACTGATTATACAGATAAGTAATCTGTTTATGCTTAAATGAAATCCAGTACCCCATCCTCTTAGTGACTTTGACATTAAAAGTCCTCAAGCACCAGTTTGAAGATTCTATCATATGCATATTTTTACATGGATATTTTTACAATTTATAATGTAAAAAGAACACACATTTAAAGTACTCTCTGTTATATCATCTGGTGTTTGTTTATAAAAGGAAAATAATATGAATAATTTACTTTTCATTCCCCATGATTTTTATGGAAGATAAGAATCTCATATCAAAAAAAATATTTCTATTGTATATTTTATTTCATTTGTATGTTCTTTTAAATAATTTCTTCATTAGAATTTTTATTCCATTTTACAAATAAGCCAGTATACTAACATCTGAGATCTTGAATATGAAATTAATTTATAATATAAAACTGCAAAATTTGGATATGGTGATTAAATCATGTGGTTATGGTCACTTCTGCAATTAAATTTGATTCAATTAAATTTAACTCCATATATTATGCACTTATGATGTGTTTTACAATATATTAGATGATAGAGATAAGAGATGAATAGAATATTCTTATTTTCAAGGATTTTGTAATCTAGTCAGGTGCAATATGAAATGACCAACCAAAATGCACTTACCCAAGAAGCACTCAATATGGTGGGCACCATTAGTGATATGTAACTTTCAAACTGATTCATAAACAACAGAGACAATCTAGTTACTATATTATGACTGAAGATAGGCAACTACCTGGGTTTTGACTTGAAATTGGTTTTGATTATGACTGTCCGTTTAGCTGCATTGAAATTTGGATTGTGTACAATAGATTCAACACATTTTTAGGTAAAAAAAAAATATGATGAACCTTCTGATGAAGGCTCACATTTAATTGTGAGTAATAATAGCTTTCAAATGTCCAATAAGACGCAAGTTTTTCTTGGAGGATACTCATCCAAATACTGCTCGTACCTAACAACACTTAGCTTATAAAATATAACAATATCATAGCCCAAGGCAGTATAGAACTCAAGGCAAAATGAAAAATATAGAAAATTGAAAATAAAAAGCAACCCAATTAGATTTAACATTTCCAGATTAAGTAGAAACTTTTAAGAACAAATTCACAGCACAACAAATGTTAGAATTTTATGTAAATATATATTAGATATATATTTATGTAGAATATATTATATAGGATATAAATAAATAATCACAATTTATGTAAAGGTTTATGGGGAGCCAATGGAAGCAAAATATATAAATTACTCAGGCTTTTGAAGTGTGTGTTGCAAATCACCTGGAAAACCATGTCTTCTCCCTCCTAACAGGAGCCTCCATTCCAGTCTGCTTCCTTATTCACTCATTCCCCACCCAAACCTACTCTTTCCTACTCTTGTAATATTATGCACAGATTCTCCTGTTCATGCCTACGAACCTCCTCTCCCATTTCCTTTCTCTCTCCAATAGCTTTTGACCCTACCTCAAATATATTCCCACTACCTCCTGGAGTCATTCTCTAAGGATGCCAACCAAGAGTGGTTTCTTTAATTGTTGATCTCCTATGGAAAGAATTAAATGTAGTTTTAATTAATCAGCAAATTATATCTCTCTTTTACATTTATTTAATTCTTAAAGTATGTATGTCCTGTGTTCAAAAATATATTTTAATTCTTCTAGAACAACGAATGTGCCTTATTTTTTCATATTTCATACTAGAGGCATACTAAATAATAAAATGCAAAGATGTGCAAAATGAGTGAATGATGAATAAATGACTTTTTACAAGTGGCTTCAGTGTGAGAGTTATGTCATGTGAAAGCTGATTTACTTATTTTATACCACATTCAAGAGCCACTAAGCCACTACCAAACCATGAAGAGAGATAACCAGCAGAAATTAGATGGAGACCTAACAATGCCCTACATTATCTCATGTGTCATATCAGTGCACTAGGGAGTCCTATAACCTTAGAGCATGACACATGGCATCACTGTAAGAAGTGAGTTTTCAGGACCAGTACTCATAATTTATTCAACAAGCTAACCTTTATGATAAATTATACTTGGGAAATGCATTGGTCTTGATGTTCAAATATTTATCTTGAACATGCAGCCAACAGCTATAGTTTAATGTCATAGATATTAGTTGTGAACAGTTCAACACTTCTCATATTGTGCTAAGTGACAAAAATACATAGCGACCTCATCATCAAGCATCATGCAGGCAATTATCGTGACTACAGTTTTTAGGCAGACGATGCTTTCTTGGTCATTAACAGTGAAGCAATAATGGAAGTAAGAGAATGGAAACAGGTTCAGCAGGCCATGAGGAAATGTAAAAGTTCAACAATAAGCAAACACATTATAAGGAAGAACTCTAGCTTACTTATTCTTTTATGTCTATGATACATTTAGTAAACTTCAACTTGCAACCATGCAGTTTCAAAAATAAATCAAATGGGTTGGAAGGCTAACATAATTTAAGTTTAAGGTTTTTCTTTTCGTTACTATAGAGTAATTTAGAATAAGAACATCTAAGCTACTACACACACACACACACACACACACACACACACACACACACACACTTCCAAGGAATAAAGAAGTACCAATGATTTCCTAAAACTCTTGGAAAATAAAAAGCTTCTGTCATGAAACTGGGTCACTTGGTACCTGTGAGAGAAAGATTTTTAGAAAAAAACTGTCGTCTCTTAATCTCTCTGTATGAAACATTTTAATGTAGGTAACATTGCATGGTGATTAAGACCGCAGTCTCTGAAGCCAGAGCCTTCCGCCTCGAATAAATCCTGGCTCCACCATTCCCAAGTGTGGGACTGGTACATCAGTTTTTTCATCTGCAATATGGAACACCACCACCTACCGAGGCAAAATCTTCTGTTTCATAATATCCATTTTCCCTCTCTTTCAGTAGCAAGATCCTGTGAGTTCCAACTGGTCAAGCAACAGCCTGCAGAATTAAAACTCTTGGGCTCCCTGGCAACCAGGTATGGCCCTGCGTCTGAACTCTGGTCGACAATGTACGAGAAATAATGGAGGTTATTTCCACATCTCCCCTTAAGGACAAGTAGCTTGCTGAGTTTTTCTGTTTTTCCCCATCGCTGTTTAGTAATTGGCAATAACTATAGCAACTGCACTGGACCTCACTGGAAACTGCTTAATGAGGATGACAGAGCCATTACACTAGACTGGATCTTCTGGATAATAACTCAAAAGAGTCCCTATCTCCACCATGAACAACTGAAAAGGAGAGAAGAAAATAACTTCTAACTTCTTTAGGCACTGTCATTTTTTTCTCTTTCTTCTAGAAGCTCAGCCTATCCTTTTACCATAACTAATACACTATTTCACAGTACAGTGATGAGAATTAAGTGACCCAGTAAGTGTAAAGCACATAGGACAGTGCCTGGCAAATACTAAATTCTATAAAATTATTTCCTATTATTATTTCAATGGTTGTTATCAATTGCTTAACCACCAAGACACCAGAAAATACCATTGTACTGAGAACTCAGAATGACTTATAAAATTAAATGGAATCCTAATATTCATGATTAGGTATTTACCCTTTACTCATTTAACATTTACACGGATTCACTTTCCACCTCACTGCAACACAAAAGACAGAGGAAGTAAGGTGTGACATTAGGAAAACAGCATTACACTGATTCTGTTCTTTCTCCTTCCTAATTAATGCATCAAGTAAGAGAAAATGAAAATAAAGAGCGATCTGATTGCTAGTGTGGTCTTTGGAGTCAGTCTTCGTCTCATGTACCAGCTCGGAAATGTGTTGCCTAAGGAAATCCTTTGAATTTGCTGGCCTTCAGATCCCCACCCATAACATGATAAAAGTAATAGTACCTTACACACCCGGCACTTTGTTGCTTCCTTGCGTAAGCTTCTCTCCCATGTTTAGCAGCCACACAACGTGGACCGGATTGAGCCTCTCTTAGTCCCAACCGTGGGCTCTTGCCATGGTGACTGGTCCATAAAATCAAAGCCAATAAATGTATGGAAATGCGTGGTATCCCAGGCCACTGGTGTGTGTGTGTGTGTGTGTGTGTGTGTGTGTGTGTGTGTGTGTTTGTGTGTGTGTGTGTGTGTGTGACAGAGAGAGAGAGAGAGAAAGACAGAGACAGAGACAGAGAGGGAGATCAGTATGAAGCCTGACATTATATGATGGTGTACAGAGAACCATTGCCTCTCTTGCCTCATGTGGCTAAGGAAGTTAGAGATCTAGCTGCTGCCTGAAACCATCTTTCAAAGCCAGAGCAAAGTGGGGCACCTGGGTGGCTCAGTCCACTAAGCATATGACTCTAGGTTTCAACTCAGGTCATGATCTCACAGTTTCTGAGTTTGAGCCCCTTGTTGGGCTCAGTGCTGACAAAGTGGAGCCTGCTTAGGATTCTCTCTCTCCCTGCCTCTCTCTCTTTCTCTCTCTCTCAAAGTAAGTAAGTAAATAAACTTAAAAAAGACAAACAAGAAAGCCAAAAATAAGTTGAAATCCACTCAAAAGCAGAGTCTAGAGAAGCTTATGAGAACAAGGTGAGGGTTCTTACTGACTCAGTCAACCTCTGGATTTTTCAGCCGTATAAATTCCCTTTGTGGTGTTAACCAGTTTGGGCTGAGCTTTTTTTGTCAGATGGAATCAGAAGCAGCTTAACTCACTGTCTTATATTTATTGTGTATAAATAAATTGTTGTATGGAATACTGTGATTTGCATATGGTAGAAACCCAACAACTATTAGTTTTATTAGGAAAAACAAAAGTTGTCACATTTCTATGTAATTAAATATTTTTAGAATACTATTATTCTTTGAAAGAATGCTCACCAAGTATTTATAGAATGAAGTTGCTACATGCTTTTAAAAATTAGTATATGTACTTCCTAAAATACATTATATGACTGCCTAGGACATAGGAAGAGTTCACCTGGATAGTATTGTTCTATTTTATATATCAAACACCGTTGAACCCTAAATCAAACTAAGTGTAATTTTAGTTCATCCATTTTTAGCTGTTAGTGGCAGTTATGTGTATCTCAGGAAACCTCCCGCCTATTCATGGAAGGCTTGAAAATGGCCAGTTATAAATTTTATTTTTAAAATCGCTCAAAAAAACTCAAACTGGGTACGCAAAGCACAGAATGATATTAAATGCATTTCATATAATGGTGAAGTACAAGAGGAAGAGCAGAGGAATACTGGGAAAAAGGAAGGTTGGCTTTAATTAAAATGGAGCCTTGGGAGTTAAAATGTAGCTATTTCTGAAAAGACAAATCCAGAGGGTGAAATTTCAATGAAGTATAATCGCAACCTGTGCTGAACAGCACACTAGGAGAGCACATGAGTAGACACAGTCTTCTGACTAACAGATACCTGCCACATACAAAGTACATCTGCGTCGCACATATTGCCTTCCTGGTACCACTTAAATATCCACAGAAGAAAAATGCAGGCACTGCATTGGCTGTGCTTTTCTTGCCTTTTCTTTGTGATGAATTGACCAACTCTCAGGCTACTATGTAAAGATAGTAAGGTCTACTCTGAGGAACATGTCAGGTGGGGGGAATCGAGGTACAACGCATAGAAAGAGAAATACTACTCTGCTTAAGGAGTTAAAATTTTTAAATCATCTAAATACCATGCGATAATTTTGAAAAGTAGGGTTAGTATGACTAAACAACACATTAGAGAGGGAAAAAAAATTGTAGAAGAAGCTGATACTTTTGAGAGAAAAGAAAATAGAATTTCCTTCCCATTCAATTTGAAATTTTGTTTTGTAGAATCAACTGCAGCTATGTTCAGAGCAATACTTAATGCGTCGGGGGGTTGGGATTCAAAGAGTTCTGATTTCACTTTTAGATCTGCCATTTTCTAGATCTGCGATAAAACTTATTTTAGCTTTAGTGTATTCGCCATACAACAGAGATCTCTCTTTTAGGGTTAAAGAGAGATTAATGAGGATTAAGTAAGAAAATGTGAGTAAAATGGCTTGGAAATTAAAAAAAAAAAAACAGCCATCTAATTGCATGTAAAGTCCTCATTCATTGACTAAGAAAAAGAAGTCATAATAATTTGTTAGGGAAGTCATTATAATAATGCTTGTTTGTCTACAGCGACAAATAATCTAAATATTGCAGTATTTTAACCCAGCAAATTTATCTCCTACTCATATACAGTCTAGAGCAGGTGTTCTGATAAACAGAACAGCTCTCCTCCATACAACTATTCAGGAACCACAGTCACAGCAGCAATTGTGTTCAACTCAGTTTACAAGGAAATTCAGGTATCTACAACTCAGCGGGGTAGAAGATAAAAGGTACGAGGGAGCTCCTTCAGTGGAAGGATACTTTATGACCAGGCTGCTCTCATTCCATTGTGAAGTGGAGTATCTTCCACATCCACTTGCAAGGGATCTCAGAATAACCGCCCACTCTTGAACAAAGAGGGGCATGATGTTGGTAGATAACGGGCGATCTTTGCCAAGGGCAGCCCCTCCAGCCGCCTGGTATCTACCTTTACCTTTCTTTCTATAAAAAGAGCATAGTTAGTAGCACCTGGGTGGCTGAGTCAGTTAGGCATCCGACTCTTGGTTTTGGCCCAGTTCATGATCTCACAGTTTGTGAGTTCGAGCCCCACGATTCTCTCTCTCTCCCTCCCTCTCTGCCCCTCCCCTGCTTGTCCTCATGCTCTCTCTCTCTCTCAAAATAAATAAATAAATTTTTAAAAAAGAAAAAAGAACACAGCTAGTCAGTCTCTTCTCAGGAGAGAGGAGCCAATGTCCCTTTCAGTGCCTACATCCATATAAACTTTAGAGTCTCTGGGTGACTCACCGTCTCTTCCATCAGGTCTGGTCATGTGTCCTTGTGGTCTAATAACTTATAAAATAAAAACAAGCTCTTTGCTTTCCCCTACATGCAATGTACACATCATAGAGGGGGAAGAAGGAGTAAAATAAAAGTAGTAAATACTCCTATTCTTAAAAAGAAAATCAGAAAAAAATAGCAGTTAGTAAACTTAGCATACCTTGACTTCTACTGGGTAGGGACTGTGATAAACCCCTTCCTGGCAATGGTGGGGGGGGGGGGGGGCGGGGAGAGCGATTCTTTGATTAAATTAAGATTCTACTCCATGATCCATTATTGTTTCACTTTCTCTCATTCTCTCTCAATTTGTTCAACCATGGTTACCTTGTGGTTGTGTGAAGTTTGGATGTGAAAGAAACGAAACACCTTTGTGATTATCTATTCTTATGCTTACTACAAAACAGAGTCTCCTTTTTTTAACTGAGAGTTCTTCAGATACTTTTGCTTCTTCAAGCACTTTTTCACTTTTATTTTCTGAATTTGGGGGTCCATTAGTCAATGGCTTTTCCAGTGACTTGAGACTTTTAGTCTCAAGAAAGTTGCATTCTCTTGAATCTCTGAAAATCAACAATTACTGCCTGATCCTAACTTTTTCTACAAGATCCTGCCAAAGGTTACAAGTTGTTGATACACAATAATCTCCTGGGTTTTTCCAACCTCCTTGTATAGAACTACAGTCTTGAAGAATAGTTACACCACCTTCCAAGTTATCATAGGCACACTTTCACCAAATATTTTGCCACAGCATGATATGAATCATCAGATTTCCAGCCGGCTATATGTATTCACCACCCATGACCACCCTTGCATGACCACTAAGCTAATGCAATACAGGTTAGTATTTTTACATTTTTAAATTACAACAGTGCCCTACTTCAAGTTACCAATAACATTATAATAGTTAGGGTTTGCTTGCCTCTTTCAGTAGACTCCAAAATCTCAGTGTCTAAATACAGTAGAAGTTTCTTTTTCAGTCATGGTGTTGATAGAGGGCAATAAGGCACTTTTCTTATTGTTGGGGAAAGAGATCAAAATGCACTTTGAACTCAACTCTGCTCAAACAAAAGGTGTTTTGAGAATTGGGTGAGTGGAGGAACATAGACCATCTGTGTTTGCTAATTGGTTTTACCCAAAGGAAAAGTAAACTTTATCTTGTCCTCAGGACAGGAGGTAGTTTTACAACCTGGAGGAATGTAGTTGGTGAAATTAGGCTCTTAACCTCCCACAGAAATTGGTAGATGGCAGCTCTATGTTACTCTATGATTGCATTTCAGAAAGATGGCCCCTCGTCCTTGAGAAAGACAACCCTGGGTTGTAAAACTGTCAAAAAAAATCTTTTAAAAGTTTACATTTCAAGGAGGCAAAGAAAAAAAAAAGAATTTACAATTATAAGTTTTCTAATGTAAATGCTCTGAAAAAAGGGTAGTAATGAATCTAGAGACCAGAAGAAGGCTGTCTAAAGTTTACACAAGTTGAAGAGAAATTTAAAACTGTTTGGACAATTGCCATTCAGGTTACAAGGTTGATGGTCATTCTACCATCTTTAAAACTAGGCTTCACGTCGGAAGTTCAGCAGAAAAGACAAAATGGCATAAAGAAGCTCAGTTAAGAGTTTTCCACATTTTCCATTCACATGTCACTGAATGCTTATTACATATATATTTCATTAGAGAGAATTTAGAAACTTCTTATACCTGCCTGCAAAGGCGACTGGGAAATGGAGCTGTGCACACGAGTCGTAAATGGGGGTTTGATAGCTCACATTCTCTGCCACCAGAAAGAAAAGAACAAAGCTGTTAAAATATAGAAATATTTAAAAATCTTTCCTGTCCTCACATGAAGCAGCGGCCAAGCTGAGGGGGGTAATAAAGAACTCAGGCCAGTGAGGACTGCATGAGAGTGATTTAAACCACCATCAATAGGACACATCAAGTATGAAAGCCTTTACAGACATTAAACTTCAGGAGGATGCTGCAGAAAATTGTGCGTCTGTAAGATTAAGCATCTTAACTTTTAAGGAAATAAATCAAGTTTAGATAATGAAACAGAAAGGGAAACTACTTGTTAAACGTTACGTGTGTAACTCGTTCAATCTATAAAAAATCTTGAAGAATACTCAATTAGGAATAATTCACTAACTCCAAACAAAAGTGATCCTAGGGGGAAAAAAACCCTGCCAAAATCAGTAGACAAAGGCCACGGTTTTCCCATTGATTCTGGAAATACTGGTCACAGGAGGCTACCACCAGAGCTATCACTGCTACTGAATATGGATACTGAATATCCCTGTTGCCTCCGTCACTCAATTCCTTAGTGCTTGCTTCTCTGTGTCACCAGGGGCACATTCAAAATCTGGAGTGGGCATATCTTACTGATGGAGAGCAGGTCACAGATTCATATTTTAGTTGCAAGGTTAGTCTAGAAAATGAAGTATCTGGCATTTTTGAATTTCAGAAAAGAAGATGAGTTTTACCTGATAATATTAGGGATTTCACAAATATGACGGATGTATGTAGGTGCTGGTTATCAAAGATAAGTAAAAGAGAAGAATGGTATCAGCAGCAGCCTATTTTACTAGTTATAGGATCAGATCAAGACGAAAAAACAACCCCTGCCTAAAGGAAATAATTTGTGGGTTTTTTTTTCATTTAAAAATTTTTAAGGAAATAGGTAAGAATTTACTTTTTATATAAAAATGCAATTATTTGATTTAAAGAGTCAAACTTCTATTGATACAAAAAAGAAACAAACAAATTACTTCAATGGGACCTACAGTTGACAACAGACCCAATCTTTATTTATTACAAGGGCCCAGGAATAAAAATTTACATGAAAGTATCGTGTATTATCATTCAATAAAAGACATTTGTATATTAGTATTTACTTCATTATTTTAACGTAATAACATTTCAGGCATCAAACTGACAAATGCCAATGTTAGTCTCAGATTGTTGAAAAAATCTGACATCAACGCCTTTTGGGTAAACTTGATATGATTCATTTACCTGTTAGATGCAGAAGAAAGTCTGATCAGATCATCAACTTTCTTTCAGAAGGGGACGGTAGCAGCATCAGGACCCCAGGTGTCGCACCGGAGGCTGCACGGTGCAGGTAATGACTTCTGAGTCAATGAGAATCACCTGAGACTTTCTGACAGTGCAAATGCTACCCTCTAAGCCCAATATTTCCATAAAGGTGGGTCAGTCCTGGTCCCAAACTTGTGTGGGTAATGACTGAAGATTTCGGTCACAGGCAGGCTCATCAGTCCCAAGATCATGCAGTGCTTCATACAATTACTAGAAAAACGTGCCACGAACAAACTTTCCTTCCATCACTTCCATGTTGAAACAACTTGAGCTAAGAAACTTCATAAATCCCCTCCGTTAGAATCAGAACAAGACTGACTTACACAGAAGCCTGAGAGTTATAGTAATGGGCGCTTCAACCAACAATTTTAGAGGGGAGTGGGAAGTGAGTTGGTGGGAACGTGAGCAGCTTCAATAAACCAAGCATTTAAATGCCAAGATAAAGCAGGTATAAAATATACAAGCTGATTATAAACATCTAAACACTAAAAAAATGTAATAATATAGTGCTTTTGTGTGGTAATTTACATTTTTCAAAATATCTTTCCATAGCAAATGCCTGCAAGGGAATTTAAACTGTAGTACAAATTGAGACTTACTGAGATAAAATGATTTGCGCAAATGAAAAAAAAGACAGTGTTAGAAAAATATCAGAAATTGGGTTTTCTAATTCCTAACCTGGTGCACAATGCACTATAGTGTATGTCACTCAACATAGATTCTAGGCTGGCAATTCAGGGATTCTTAGGCAATTCCAAAAAACATTAGGATTACAAATTCCAGAATAGTCATTAAAATCACATTTAATTAATTTACTTTCTAGTATAACAAGTAGAAATACCATGTCTTCCCTCTGTGAATTAGGACAGCATTAGAACTACATCGTCTCAAAATAAACTTGTTGTGTCATTAACTGGATGGCACACCTAGGTTCAAAAAATGTCATCCATCTAGACAGAGTGTATGGAAAATGTATGCGGGGCTGATTTTTCTTTTTTTAATATCAATTTGGATAGCTTTTAGTACAGATAGGAAATCCTGACTATAATTCTTTCCTGGTAGAACCACTATCTGGAAATTGATTAAAAAATAAACTTCAACAAACCAGCTACTAAATAATTGTCAAGCAAGTTTTCAAGTGAAGACCCAATGCAAGGATACTACAAGAAAATTAGTTATTGTTCCATAGTTCAAGATAATCAAGTTTATCCTTGGGGCCCTCCCACCTTCCTATTAAGTACCCTTTCCTCTGCCTCCTAAATCGTACCCAGATCAATATTCTCAAGTGTCTCTAAACTAATAAATAGTTAAGCAGTAACGCATAAATGTCTAAAACATTACCACTCTGATATTATTTGCATTTTAATAATTGGAGGCTATATAATAACTCAACAAAAAATTCCTAAATTTGCTCTTTCAGAGCTGGGTAAGTGTCATAGAAAATACTTCTGCTTAAAAGGTTGTATCTAGGGGCACCTGGGCAGCTCAGTCAGTTAAGCATGCACCTTTGGCTCAGGTCACGATCTCAAGGTTCATGGGTTCAAGACCTGCATTGGAGTCTGTGCTGAGCCTGGAGCCTGATTCAGAATCTGAAGCAGGTTCCCTCTCTCTCTGCCCTTCCCTCACTTACTTTCTCTCTCTCCTCTCTCTCTCCCTCTCTCTCTCTCTCTCTCAAAAATAAAACATTAAAAATTTTTTCATGAAAAATAAACAATTTTATCTAGCATCCTTCATACTGAACAACCCAATAGCCTACTGCCAACTCATAAAACTATTTCAAATTTGGAAAACAAAGATTGAGCAAAGTCAGAAGTAGAACAATAAGACTTTAAACAATAAAATACACAGGCTACATCTTAACATGTTCCATTTAGATAGGTTTTATAACTCTATTAAATAATTTCACAAAGTGTACATGATTTCATCCTCATATACACTCTGTAAAGGGAATAAGAAAAAAACAAAGACAAATGCTAAGCATGGGCAGGTAGAAGCTCCAGAATAATTATTATTCCCACTTTATAGCTGATGAGACTGAGACTCAGGTTCATGCTGAATCAGCTCCTCCTGGGAATTTATTAAATATCTTATATGGAGTATTTTCCAAGTATTGTCAGTGTAAACCTTCACAAGAATCTTTAAGCTAGACATTATTATCTCCATTTTATGGACACAGCAATTGAGGCACAGAGATAAAGGACCTCTTTAAGGACATACCTGGAGTATTGGCTCTGATTTCCATTAGCCAAATCCACTTTCTATAATCTGCTAGATACCCCCCTATACCATTTCAGGGGCCCACCATCATGCAGTTTGCAAATGAGTTAAAGACAATTTTTATATCTTCTGGCCTTACAAGTAACGTTCTTCTACAACAAGTTGTCAAAACAATGACAAACATCCCAGTGGAAAAGAGAAATTTAATGAGGCTGCTTGTCTGTAAGAGGTCAAACATCTGGACATTTTAAACCAACTGGATGGCTGAATGTATTTTTTACATCTTACTGAAATGTGAAAAGTGAGTGTATATCTATTATATATAGAACTGTAACAACAAATAAAAATATAACTAGAATAAAGAGCATAGTCAAGAGCCATTTTTGTTTTTCTAGCTAAGAGAGATGATAACTATCATATACCTAAGTTCTAACATATAATACTTTTATGTTTAATATGTAAATAAACTAAAGGCCACATAAGCATCCTTCACACAAAATCAGAATCGGTAAACATTATTGCATACTCCAACCCCCTACATCCTTTCTCCACAATCTCATTCCTACCAACACAAAAGGGGAGACTCACTGAGAACTGAGCTACAAGGACAAAGATGAATGAACGAGGGAAATAACCCAGCCTTCACAACATAATCCCACCTAGTTCTCTCAAGGATTGTTTTCTCATTTTATTTTAATGACTACTTAATCAAGATGTATTAATTTTCCCTGGAATGGTCTAAAAAGTCAGGATTGAAGTTAAAGCAATTGGAGATCAACCGGAGAATATTTTAAGGGTAGGAAATCATAATAAATATGATTGATGAAATGACAAATTCTGCAGCAGTTACAGTAAAGCAAAATATGAGAACAATCTAAACGAAATCTGCATTTGGGCTTTCCAATGACAAATCCTCCACATATGCTCAGCTACGTATTAGACAATCCTCAGGTTTATGAGGCCTGCTCACTGTGGCTCCAGGGAGCTCTAAGTTTTCCCAAAGGATGTAAGGAAACCCTCAAAATATTCTGAAGATACAATTCATGTTAACAGATCTATGCGTGGGGATATGAAATCACCAAACTAAACAAAGAAACCATTAGTTATAGAATACACATTCCATTACGTGGCACAGTACTATTATATAGCAGTTGTCAGTTTAAATAATTATTGATGAAGAAGATATTGAAATTCCAAACACTCCTGGGTACATCGAGCCAATGTCAGAAATACCACATTCCAATTCATTTAGTATTTATAAGAAAACTCTGTTAAAATACTTAAAAATATTTAAAAATAATTTTCACGACCATCTGTTTACAATATATTATAATGTTGAAAAAGTTGCTCCTTTTTCAGGAAACACAGAATAAGAGCTAAGGTGCCGGGAAATGAACGGTCTATGTAACATGACAGTTAAGCAGAGTAAACTGGCAGGAAATACACCACAGAGGTCCTAAGCTCACGTGTCAGACAGTCCTGAATGCATATCCTACATACATCTCATGTCCATGACCACCCCACCACCACCAGATAAAATCTCAAAGAGAAGCAATTTTCTTTCCTAAAATACATTTGGCAACAAAACCTAGTCTGAAATGATGTGAGTCCTTCTTGTGCGCCATTTGCTGTGTGTATTCAGCCATGTGTTTAATGGTAGAGTTTATCGAGACTATCTCAGGGGTGTTCCATATTATAAAGCACATATACTGTAGCAGATTTTTGAGAGCTGGGTGATTTTGATTTCCTAAACATATTGATCCAGAAGGGTTTAGAGGAAGGGCAGGACCTCTCTCTGTATACTTGTATTTATGAACACCCTGACCTTGGATAAGCAGCTCCACTTGCCTCCAGGATAATGATACCGTACAGATGTGTGGAGAGTAAACAAGGTCATGTTGAAAAGTGCTTGGGACATACTGTGTACTCATTACATGGATGCTATTATCACTAACGCGATGCTAGAAAGTATGGAGGCCAAGAGTACTACTTTTCCTCCAAGGACAGAAATTCTTTCCTTTATTTACAAACTATATTTCTTGAACTCCTAAATGACACTTTGAGGAACAATATGGACCTTGCAGTCAAGAAGCTTACAATCCATGCCTTGCAAGTATATGGAAAGCACATTTTATACCAAATGATTTAAGAGCTCAGACACAAATTCCTGGAGGTTCTGCCTGAGCTGTGTCAAAAGAAGAATGGGAAGAATGAGGAGGCTACATGAAGAAAAGCCACCTTATTTTTCAAACCATGACCAGATATTAGCAGTGGCAGGGAGAGAGAAGGTAGGGTAGAAGCAGCATGATCCACATTCCTCATTTCAAGGGACCACTCTAGGAAACATACATTCTCCGGACAAATGGAGGTGGTCAGTCATCTTAGGTAGAAGCAGAATATGATGCTTGACAGTGAAAGATTATGCTGGAGCAGTAGCATGAGGTAGACAAGTGTTTACGTTTTTATGCAAGCTTGTTTTGATACAGGTATACAGTCAGAGAAAGGATGTATTCTCTGAGAACCTAAAACAAGAGAGCTTAAGTACCATAATTAGAGAGATCAGTGTTACTATCTCAGAGCATCCCAGTTGTTAACCAGAAACGAAGCTGTATATAACTGTGATGGGGTGGAGAGAAAAGAAGGTAAACATTCCAGTAACTACTGACTCAGAGGGAAGGGGTGAGAGAAAATCTTTGCCTTAAGCAAAAGAAAATAATTGAAAGGTAAGAAAACATGCTACCAGTCAGAGCTTGGCTATACCCTGGATTTCTCATCTAAAATGAAGGGTTTTAAGATAATGCCACAGGTTTTATGTTTTGTTTTGCTTTTTTAAGTTCACTTGGCCTATGACTTTCTGGTCAGAAATTATTGTATGTTGAATACTTGTGCCTTATTTTCAATTATGCTATGTAAAAATTTGATCGCTGACACAATCGGGAAATAAGAACCACACTTACTTAGATATATCAAGAGATATTGGGGTCAGGATTAGGAAAGAAGAATTCCATGCTACATCTGAGAAAACTATGACACTCTGCAGAAATATAGCCCAAGTTTGCATCCAGTGGAAGGGCATCGGCACCCAATCACAAGGTCATAGATGAACTTGGCAGATTTCGCAAAATGTACTTGCCAGATTTAATCTGTTCTACTGTTGGAAATATCTCTGATATTACACATATTCAATATAATTAGATAGAATTTATGATGGAAAATGCTGTTGACCTGGTCTAGGTTCAACCCAGGATGAGTCCCTGATGCGGAAGGGATAAAGTGTTGGAGGCCCCATACATAGAACTGCTTTTCTCTATCTCCTCCTCATAGGAGAAAATCCTACTCTTCCTATATAAATTTAAATAATTCCTACATCACATTTTCTCTCACACTCCTCAGGAATGTCTCTTATGCTAGTGCCCATGCACAATTTAGACCAAAATCTAACAGAAAAATAAAACCAGAAAAGAATCAGCTTAGCGTGCCATGCTGAGGTGACATGAATACTCAGAGACAGAGCTAATGAGAAACACTGGGCCGAAACTACTAAGGACCCCTTGGCCAAGCTAAAGTATATGGATTTTCTTATCTGCACAGGGAAATCAAAAGGGTCAAAGCAGAACTATAATGATCACCGCAGTTAGGACAGCATTAGTGGAAAACAGAAGGGAATGGACTGATATGGAAGACATTAGGACAATAGAATCAGTAGGAACGAGGGGCTGCCTGCATGTGAAGGGGAAAGCAAAAGCTTATTCTGGATTCTAAGGCTGGGCACCTAGAGAAATGTCTACCTTCTTTTGAAAAAAAAAAGTAAAAATAAAGACTTGGATTATTTTAAACTATATTGAGAGGGTTTTGTTGTTGTTGTTGGATTTTATTTACTTTTCTAAATGTTTATTTTGAGAGAGAGAGAGAGAGAGAGAGAGAGAGATACAGCAAGTGGGGAAGGGAGGAAGAGGGTGAGAGAGAATCTTAAAAAGGCTCCACTCCACACTCAGTGCAGAGGCCAACGCAGTGCTTGATCTCACAACCATAAGATCATGACCTGAGCCAAAATCAAGAGTCGGAGGCTTGCCTACTGAGCCACCCAAGTGCCACTTTTGTCAGATTTTAAATTGTTAATAACTATGGGACTCTATTCATTGAATCTTTTTTTTTAAATAATAATAAATGTAATCATTTTCAAATTACAATGAATTAGAAATCCCTGGGGAACTTATGGAAAAAAAAAAAAAAACAGATTCCTGTGCCCCAATGGCGGGGATTGTAATTCAGAAATTAAGTGAGGGCTCTGGAAACCTGTATTTGAAACAGAACAAAACAAATCCTCAGATGATTCTGATATGCATTGAGGGGTGGGAAACGCAATTAGAATATCTCTGCCTTTGGTTGGTTAAGCATCTCAAAACTTTAGGGGAAGTTTTAGAGAATAAGAATGTTGAATGATGTGAAATAAATATAAGAGCAAAGCTTCAAAATGTCAGGATTAAAACATAATTTTGGAAGAAAAGTAAATAGATTTATTTTGACATACAGGGAGGTTTAATTCAATTTTGTTTTCATTACTTTTTATTTTTAATTTGGAGGAAAAATCTATTTTTCCTTCATTTCCTTTGTAGTCTTAAATACTTGTTCTGCAAATGAATATAGGCTCTTTATTCAAAATTGAATGAAATAGCTGGAGGCAATTTTTCTTGTTTTTTTCTTTTTGTATGTTCCATAAACATATTGGTTCATTACACTGTCGTTTTGGTAAATGTTAATATTTAATATTTATTGAGTACAAACAATATGTTAGGTGTGGTAAACTCTACTCATTTTACAGCAGGTATAATATAGTTCTTTCATTTCTTATTCATGCTCCAATTTAAATATCCTCATCCCTTCTCTGATGAGCCACAGAATTCTCCTGTTTGTGTTTACTCTACATTTTTCAGGCCTTGTATACTATTTATGTTTGCCATGAAAAACTTTACACTGAAAAATAAGATGATATGTAAATGGAATAAAACAACCTCTTAATTTCTTGAAACATGGAATAAAATATTAAGGAAACCAGGGCAATTAGAAAAGGCATTAAGAACAAATTATATTCATTAAATCCCTTGGCATTATTCCAAATGGAAATTCTTTTGATAACAGAAATCAACGTGATTATAACCCAAGAATGAAGAATGGTAGGATGAATCCAGGGGAAATACTAAGCTACAGAATGCTGAGACATGCATAAAGAGGTTGGTTTAAGAATTACTGTTTATGTCCACTGACCATATCCAGTTAGATGTCCAAATTTACCCATGTTCTTAGCTCTGGAAATTAACCAAGGTTCTATCAGGCACTGTCCTGTTCAGCTAACACATATGAGTCTATGGAACAAGAAACTTGCAAAGGCTCTCAGCTTTCAGCAGAAACTGACAGGAATGTGACAAGAGCAGTTAAATGCATGAAAGTAGAAAATGACCCACACTCACCTCAGAGCTATTTCAAGCTTTCCAAGTATACATCCAAAATTACCTCTATTGATCTTTATTTTCAGGGATAGAAGACACTAGTTTTCAGGAACTCCTTAAAATGTGTACAGCTACAGTAAACAACATGTTCTAGACAGAATTTCTTTTTGAATAGAGTTCCTAAAGTGGACAAGGAGGTCTCTTCCCCTCTGACAATATGGACAGGCAGATAGGCACCATATTACATGGTTGCCACTGGTCATTAGTTTTCCAGTCAGGATGACCAAGTGGAGAGAGTCCAGTCCGAAGGCCAGGCCACAGTCAAGTCTAAATTTAGCATCTCCTTTCACTTGCCTATTAACCTTAGATTTGGAAGTTAACGCATAGCACAGTGGGCTAGCTGAGCATATCAAGCAGAGCCCCTGCCCATTTCCAGGTACATTGAAGGCTTAGGGCTTATTATTTTTTGGCTAAAGGAAGGTCAAAAGTATCCCAAATTGAATCAGAGGAATGGAATGGTATGAGTTTACTAGTTAGACTACCGAACCAGATCTGACATTCTATGGAGAAGAAAGGCCAGTGACGGAACCATGTTTACGGCGGATACCAAAGAACAGCAAGGAGTGAGTGAGAGGAGCCTTCTCTTAATACCTGCAGAGTGCAGCAGCACTGATCCCTGGGCCTTTAGAGACCCAGACTTCCATCAGAAACTGCATCAGTGGCAGAGACAGGGGACTCCTTCCGAAACTTGGACGGCAAGAGCTCATGAGCTGCCAGGATGGACAACATGAGGCAAGAATGTGTGCGATCACTTGTACATCACCCCTGAGTATTTCTACACACAGCCAGATAGATTCAGTGGGGGAACAGTGGTATTTAATAAAAGATAAGATCAGAAACTTACAACGTGTTTCATTTCTAGCTAGAGCAGGTGAGGCGCAGGACCATTCGGATTGTGGAATTTTGTGGATGAAATCTGACAATGCAGTAGTAGCAGTAAGAATAGTTGTAGTAGTTGTTGTTATTATTATTCCCATATTTTTAAATAAACTTTTTTTTTAGTTTAGATCCATTATCCTTGTCATGCAGCTTTCCCTAATGTTAGCATCTTGTTTAACTGTTATGTTTATCAAAATTAAGAAAAAAAACATTGACACAGTATTAACTCAACTTTATTATTAATGGATTTTATTCAGACATCAGTTTTTCTACTAATGCCCTTTTACTGTTCACAGATTAAGTCTACAACAGCACGTGGCATTTAGCATGGCTTTTGTTTAATTACAGAGTAACTAATTCAAAAACACATATTGTGGATCTAAATGGTATACAAGACATCCTTGCCTTCATGAATATTATGGTCTAATAGAAAAAGCAAAAAATAAAGTGGCAATGGTAGCATCTCATGGTAAATGCTATGATAGTAGGAGGCACAGTGGACTCTGGAAGCTGGGAAGAAGGCTAAGATAGTTTGGGGAAGGGGAGATTTTCTCTGAGATGCCCAAAGGGAGCTAAGAATTAGAAGGCAGTTGGCTGAAGGTGGGTGGAGGGAGAGGCTCCAGGGAGAGGAAACATATTTCAGGTGAATAAGTGTTTTTAAAATTCACTAAACTGTATACACACATGGCTTTCAAAGACTGAATGTATTCAATTTTCCATAGAGAATTATCTGTTTCATTTTCTTATAATTCTGAAAACACTTAAAAAATCAATCATTAAATGTGGCATAAGTGGTTATTGGTAAATCCAAAGGCATTGACAGTCTCTAGGCTAATTCATCTTAGTGATTCTTAGTGTCGGATGCATAATGAGTGATAATGACTCTCAACTCTCTGTTTTAATATGTTAGTATATTCTTTTAATGCTAATAATTTATCACAACTTCTTTAGATTGTAAACCCCTAGGAGATAATAACCTATTATATTATTTCCAAGTGACTGATTTAATTGCATATACCAATGGTCTTTCAATAACTACTGTTTAAGGGACTATTATTCCTTTGGTAGATCTAGGATACAGGAAATCTCAATGCATGTATACATGTATAAGTTCTGGAGAGAGATTAAGTTCTTTTTTCTTTTGAGAAAGTGCTGAGCTGATAATGATACAGTGAAAGAAGACAGAATCTGAGCTACTGAAACTATAATTGAATATTAAATAGAAGCATGACATTTTTGGTTTAAGAAGGTACCCAGCTAATAATACCTTAATTTCTTCAACTCCACATTAAAATGCCGATGAAGATACCTATGTAATGCTTATAAAGCTCTGAACTGAATCATTCCTGAAATGTTCTTGTAGTTCAAAGAAAACACATACACATAGATCTACACATATATATCATGCCTCCAGAGGTAGCCCCAAAATAACTAAAACCCTTTACATGTATTTCTTGGTGACTACAAAGTAAACACAGACCTCAGAATTTCTCATTTCTCCTTTTTGCCTTCACACACTACACCTGTTCTTTCATCTCCTCAACCAAAAGAATTTTATTTAACTGTCAACAACTGTAAAGCATCTCAGATTTTATCCTACTTTCAAGCTAAAAAGTTAGCCTTCACAGTTTCATGGAGGCTGGCAGAAGATGGGAGACTCTTGGGTCAGAGATAAAGAACAATTTATCACTCACAGCTAAAGTAATAGCCAGAGTGCCCATATTGCACACATTTCTCCAATCCCGATTCCAAGGAAGTGATGCAAAGAATGCCAGATAACAAGCCAGAGGATTGCATCATAGGAGAGGAACACTGAACTTAGGGAACTAAAAGAGTTTATAATACACACCTGTCCTTTGCTCCAGAGAAAGACATCATCTTACTTTAATGGACATTAAACACACCTTCCCTTTGCTCCAGAGGGAGACACTATGTCCACCAAGGCTATACACTATCTAAACATTTCAAACATAGTCTAGAGCAAATAACATTGAGTGCCTCATTCACAAGACATGTGAAAATGTGAGATCCGTGGAGAATTATCTTCCTATAATAACCTTTGTCAAAGCTGGATCCTACTGTTCTCTCCTTTCCCTTCGATACTTTTGTGCCCTACCTGGCAAGGCCAGACTCTATGAAAAGCCATGGAAGAGAAGATATAGAAATGGGTCAAAGATGTCTCCATGCATGTATGGGTGCATGTGTGTTACGGTAAGATGGGGTAGTCTAAGAATACCCATAAACTACATCTGTTTATGTAACACGAAGAAAGAATACATATCACAATTGAAAAGTGGATATGAGTCCAAAAAACAACATCTAAGGAAAATTTTTATTTTTTAGTACTTTTAATATTTATTTTTGAGAGAGAGAGAGAGAGAGAGAGAGAGAGAGAGAATGAGTGGGGGAAGGGTAGAGAGAGAGGGAGACACAGAACCTGAAGCAGGCTCCAGGCTCTGAGACATCAGTACAGAGCCCGACATGGGGCTCAAACTCACAAACTGCAAGATCATGACTTGAGCCGAAGTTGGATGCTTAACTGACTGAGCCATTCAGGTGCCCCAGAAGAATTTTTATTCACTATAGTTTTGAAGACAGTATGTTTAGAAAAAAAAAATTGTAAAAGCACACACATTATCTACCAAAACACAAAAATAAGGAGTGCATATAAAATCT
Organism: Lynx rufus; assembly: GCF_022079265.1. Lineage (NCBI taxonomy): Eukaryota > Metazoa > Chordata > Mammalia > Carnivora > Felidae > Lynx > Lynx rufus. The sequence continues at coordinate 30,828,030 of NW_025814823.1, read as the reverse complement.
GTTATGTAATCATATCTTCACCCTAAACTCCAAGACCAAGACAATGTATTAGAAGATGCATCAAACAACAAATGCAGACTACATCTTCCTAGTACTATGATCCAAGAGAGGCAGGACCAGATCATGCTTAAGAATAAAAAAATGGGGGGAAGCTAAGATGGCAGCATAGGAGGAGGACCCTAGGCTTGCTTCATACCTTGAACACAGCCAGATAACTATCAACTCATCTGAATACCCAAGAAATAGACCTGAGGACTGACAGAACAAACTGCACAACTAGAGAGAAGAGGCCACATTGAAGAAGGTAGGAGGTATGGAGACAGAGTATGGGGGAGAAATGGATCACAAGTGCTATGGAGGCCTCAAAGACTGGAATTTCAGAGGTCCGTGGGCTTGGCTGGGGTAGAACTCTAAGAGCTCTTCCCTATTCCTGGAGAGAAGGCACCTAAGCAACCCTGGAACAAACAGCATGATCTGAGGATCACCTAAGGCACATGGGGAGAGACTGTTCCCTCTTCTTAGAGCACATCTGTGAGAGCTACCATTGCATCTCCACGGACAAAAGAACCCACAGTGTCCATTTCCCTCCTTTGCCCTTCAGCGTAGGTGCCAAGACACCTGCTGATAGCTGCTAACCCAGACATGGACTCCTTAGCCAGCTTTGCTCCAAATCCCTTCACCCTGTGCTCTCTCGCACCAGTCCCAGCACAATGTGACCCTCTACCAGAAAACCAGCACAGGTCCTCACCATACCAGGTCTTTGAAGTTTGGATTTTGAAAAGTCAGCTGGCCTGACTAGGATAGACCTCAATGTGTGCTGTGCTGCCCCAGGTAGGCAAGCAACATGGAGAAAGACAATGTGAAAACAGTGATCTGAAAAAATGCCTAGGATGCATGAGGGGAAATAATTTGCTCTTATGGGAGGGCTTTCCTGAGAGTAGCAAAAACGAACTCCCTCTCTGGGGTAAAAGGAGCTGGTTGGTGCCATTTCCTTCCCCTGCCCCTCAGCACCAACTAACTTCAGAAAAGCAGCACAGAGCCAAAACTGGCTGCCCAACCTGCCCAAGTCCCTCCCCCCTGAGCTCTGCTGTAACTGCTTTTCTCAGGCAAGTGTGCCCAAGGACCAGTGCAGCAGGGCCTTTCCCCAGAAGACCAGGACAAACTCCTATATACACCATGCCTACTGATCATAGAGTTCTGCAAAACTTGTATTCTAGTGGAAGTAGCATCAGGTCTCATTTAGTAAGTGGACCAGAGCACACTTGGTTAAAACTCACCACACTAAGTCCAAGGTCCAAACACTGCCCACTACAGGCAAGGATAACCTCTGCAGACTATTGACCTAAGGGATACAGCAGCTAAAACACAGCAGCAGAGTGCATGCAGCACACACCAGAGATACTTCCTGAAGTGCCAGGCCTTGGGCCCTATAGGATCTCTTCTTCATAAAGCCATTATTCTCAGGAGCAGGAAACATAATAGGATTTTGTAACACAGAGAAGAAGACAGAAACCTAGACAAAATGCCAAGACAGAGAAATTCATTCCCCCCAAAAGAATAAGAAAACATCATGGCCAGGGATCTAACTGAAAAAGATGTAAGTAATGTGCCTGATGTAGAATTTAAAGCAACTATCATAAGGATACTCATTGGGCTTGAAAAAGGCATGGAAGACAGCAGGGAGACCCTTACCACAGAGATAATCAAGCTAAAGAACAATCAGGCAGAATACAAAAATGCAATAACTGAGATTTAAAACTGACTGGATGTAATGACTGAAATGACAGAAGAAGCAGAGGAATGAATAAATGATACAGAAGATAGGAATTATGGAAAATAATTGAACTGAACAAAAGAGAGAAGGAAGAATGATGGATCAGAGAGTAGACTTAAGGAACATGGTGACTCCATCCAACATAATAACATTCATATCATAAGAGTCCCAGAAGAAGAGAGAGAAAAGAGGGCAAAAGTTTTATTTTAGGAAATAATAGCTAAAAACTTCCCTAATCTGAAGAAGGAAACATATATCCAAATCCAGGAGCAACAGAGAACTCCCATTAAAATCAACAAAAGCAGGCCAACACCAAGATATAGCATAGTAAAATTTACAAAATATGGACATAAGGAAAAATTCCTAAAAGCAACAAGACAAAAGAATTCCCTAACTTACAAGCAAAAACAAATAAGGTTAGCAGTAGATCTCTCCACAGAAACGTGGCAAGCCAGATGAAGTGGCATATTTAATGTGCTGAATGGGAAAAATATGCAGCCAAGAATACTATACCCAGCAAGGGTATCATTAACAATACAAAGAGAGATAAAGAGTTTCCCAGACAAATAAAAACTAAAGGAATTCATGACCACTAAATGAGTCCCGCAAGAAATATTAAAGCTGTTTTGTTTTGGTTTTGGGTGGGAAGGAATGAACAGAAGTAACAGACTAGGAAAAAAAAATTTCCAGAAATGACAAAACAGGTAATAAAATGGCACTAAATATATATCTATCAATAATCATTGTGATGTAAAGGGACTAAATGCTCCAATTGAAAGACATAGGGTTTCAGAATGGATAAAAAAAAAAGACCCGTCTATATGCTGCCTACGAGAGACTCATTTTAGACCTAAAGACACCTGCAGATTGAAAGTGAGGGGGTGGATAACCATTTAGCATGCAAATGTATGTCAAAAGAAAGAGTAGCCTACTTGTATAAGAAAAACTAGATTTTAAACCAGACTGTAACAAGGGATTAAGGCCACTAAATCAGAATAAAGGGGACTATCCAACAAGAAGACCTAACAATTGTAAACATTCATGCCTCCAACTTGAAAGCACCCAGTTACATAAAATGATTAATAACAAACATAAAGGAACTCATTGATAATAATATGATACTAGTAGGGGACTGTAACACCCCGTTTACAGCAATAGACAGAACATCTTAGCAGAAAATCAACAAGGAAACAATGGCTTTGAATGACGCACAGAACTGGATGGACTTAAAAGATATATTCAGATTATTTCATCCTAAAGCAGAATACACATTCTTTTCAAGGACACATGAGATATTCTCCAGAATAGATCACAAATGGGGTCACAAATTAGGCCTCAACAAATACAACAAGACAGAGATCATACCATGCATCTTTTCTGATCACAATGCCAGAAACTTGAAGTCAACAACAAGAAAAAATTTGGAAAGAACACAAATACATGGAGGTTAAAGAACATGCTACTGGGGCGCCTGGGTGGCGCAGTCGGTTAAGCGTCCGACTTCAGCCAGGTCACGATCTCGCGGTCCGTGAGTTCGAGCCCCGCGTCAGGCTCTGGGCTGATGGCTCGGAGCCTGGAGCCTGTTTCTGATTCTGTGTCTCCCTCTCTCTCTGCCCCTCCCCTGTTCATGCTCTGTCTCTCTCTGTCCCAAAAATAAATAAACGTTGAAAAAAAAAAATTAAAAAAAAAAAATGTTTAAAAAAAAAAAAAAAAAGAACATGCTACTAAAGAATGAATGGGTCAACCAGGAAATTAAGTAAAACAACAAACAAACAAGCAAACAAACATGGAAACAAATGAAAATGAAAACATGACGGTCCCAAAACCAATGGGATGCAGGAAAAGGAGTCATAAGAGTCAAGTATATAGTAACACAGGCCTACCTCAAGAAGAAAAGTCTCAAATGCACAACCTAAACTTACACATAAAGGAGCCTGACAAAAAACAACAAACGTAACCTAAAGCCAGCAAAAGAAGGGAAATGAAGATTACAGCAGAAATAAATGACATAAAAACAAAACAAAAACAAAAACAAACAAAAAAACAGTAGAACAGATCAATGAAATAAAGAGCTGGTTCTCTGAAAAAAAAATTAAAATTGATAGGAATGTATTAGCAGGACTAATAAAGAAAAAAAAAGAAAGGATCCAAATAAAGTCACAAATGTGAGAGGAGAAACAATACCACATAAATATAAAAAATTATAAAAGAAAATTATGAAAAACTATATGCCACCAAATTGGACAATCTAGAAGAAATGGATAAATTTCTAGAATCATATAAGCTACCAAAATTGAACCAGGAAGAAATAGAAAACTTGAACAGATAACTGGCCAAGAAATTGGATCAGTAATCCAAATACTCCCAGCAAACAAAAGTCCCGGGCCAGAATTCCCAGGAGAATTCTACCAAACATTTAAAGAAGATTAATAACAACTCCCTCAAAGTATTCCAAATATAAAAATGGAAGGAAAATTTCCAAACTCATTCTAGGAGGCCAGCATTACCCTGAGGTCAAAACCAAAGACTACAGTAAAAAAGAGATCTACAGGCCAATGTCCTTAATGAACATGGATGCAAAACTTCTCAACTAGCAAATCAAATCCAACAGTACATTGAAAGATTCATTCATGACAACCAAGTGGGATTTATTTCTGGACTGCAAGGATGGTTCAATATTCACAAATCAATACTGTCAGTGTGATACACCACTTTAATAAAAGAAAGAATAACACATAGATCAATGGAACAAAATAGAAAACCAAAAAATGGATTCACAAATGTCTGGTCAACTATTCTTTGACAAAGCAGAAAAGAATATCCAATGGAAAAAAGACAATGTCTTCAACAAATGGTGCTGGGAAAACTGGACAGTAACATGCTGAAGTATGAACCTGGACCACTTTCTTACATCATACATAAAAATAAACTCAAAATGGGGGCACCTGGGTGGCTCAGTCAGTAAAGCATCTGACTTTGGCTCAGGTCGTGAAGTCAGTCTGTGAGTTCAAGCCCCGCATCGGGCTCTGTGCTGACAGTTCAGAGTCTGGAGCCTGCTTCAGATTCTGTGTCTCCCTCTCTCTCTGCCTCTCCTCTGCTCACCCTCTTGCTCTCAAAAATAAATAAACACTAAAAAAAAAACCCTCAAAATGAACAAAGACCTAAATGTGGGACAGGAAACCATCAAAATCCTAGAGGAGAGAATAGGCAACAACCTCTTTGACCTCGGCCTCAGCAACTTCTTACTTGACACGTATCTGGAGGCAAGAGAAACGAAAGTAAAAATGAACTATTGGGTCCTCATAAGATAAAAAGCTTCTGCACAACAAAGGAAACAATCAAGAAAAATAAAAGGCAACCTATGCAATGGGAGAGGGTATTTTCAAATGACAAATCAGATAAAGGGTTAGAATCCAAAATCTGTAAAGAACTTATCAAACCCAACACCCAAAAAACAAATAATCCAGTGAAGAAATGGGTAAAAGGGATGAATAGACACTTTCCAAAATAAGACATCCAGATGGCTAACAGACACATGAAAAGAGGCTCAATATCACTCATCATCAGAGAAATACAAATCAAAACCACAATGATTTGTGTGAGAAAAATCAAAAATACAGTCTCACACCTGTCAGAATGGCTAAAATTAACAACATAGGCTACAACAGGTATTGGTAAGGATGCAGAGAAAGGGGAACCCTTTTGCACTGCTGGTGGGAGTGCAAACTGGTGCAGCCACTCTGGAAAATAATGTGGAGGTTCCTCAAAAAATTAAAAATAGAACTACCCTAAGACCTAGCAATTACACTAATAGGTATTTAGCCAAAGGATACAAAAATGCTGATTCAAAGGGGCACATGCACCTCGATGTTTACAGCAGCACTATCAATAATAGCGAAAGTACTGAAAGAGTCCAAATGTCCATTGACTGATGAGTGGATAAAGAAGATGTGGTATGTATATACAATGGAATGTTACTTGGTAGTCAAAAAGAATGAAATCTTGTCATTTTCAACAACATGAATGGAACTAGATTATATTATGCTAAGTGAAATAACGTCAGAGAAAGACAAATCATATGATTTCACTCATGTGGAATTTAAGAAACAAAACAGGGGACGCCTGGGTGGCTCAGTCGGTTAAGCGGCCGACTTCGGCTCAGGTCATGATCTCGCGGTCCGTGAGTTCTAGCCCCGAGTCGGGCTCTGTGCTGACAGCTCAGAGCCTGGAGCCTGTTTCAGATTCTGTGTCTCCCTCTCTCTGACCCTCCCCCGTTCATGCTCTGTCTCTCCCTGTCTCAAAAATAAATAAAAAACGTTAAAAAAAAAAGATTAAAAAAAAAAGAAACAAAACAGATGAACATAAAAGGGGGAAGGAAAATTAAGATAAAAACACAGAGGGCTGTAAACCATAAGAGACTCTCAAAACAGAGAACTGAGGGTTTCTGGAGGCATAATGGGTGGGCAAATGGGTCAAATGGGTGACGTGGGTGATGGGTATTAAGCAGGGCACTTTTTGGAATGATCAATGGGTGTTAAACATGAATGATGAGTCACTAAATTCTACTTCTGAACAAACAAACAGAATAACCATATGATCCTCTCAATAAATGAAAGAAAGCATTTGACAAAATACAGCACCCATGCTGACAAAAACCCTCAACAAATAGGGGCACATGGAACATACCTCAATATCATAAAGGCCATGTAGGAAAAACCCACAGCTAATATCATCCTCAATGGGAAGAAACAGAGATTTTGTTTATGGCCAGGAAAAAGACCAGGATGTCCACTCTCACCATTGTTATTTAACATAGGAGAAGTCCTAGCCTCAGCAATCAGACAACAAAAAGAAATAAAAGGCATCCAAATCAGCAAGGAAAGTCAAACTTTCACTATTTGTTGACATGATACTCTATCTAGATATTCCACCGAAAAATTGCTAGAGCTACTACATGAGTTCAGTAAAGTCACAGGACACAAAATCAATGCATGATAACCTGTTGCATTTCTATACACCAATAATGAAGCAGCAGAAAGAGAAATCAAGGAATCTATTGTGTCTCCAATTGTACTAAAATCTTAAAATACCTAGGAATAAACCTAACCAAAGAGATAAAGGATCTGTACACTGAAAACTATACAACACATAGGAAAGAAATCAAAGATGGCACAAAGAAATGGAAACTATTCCATGCTCATGGATTGGAAGACTATTGTTAAAATGTTTTACTAGCCAAAGAAATCTATGCAGTTAATGCAATCCCTATCAAAACACCACCAGCATTTTTTTTTTAAACGTTTATTTATTTTGGGACAGAGAGAGACAGAGCATGAACGGGGGAGGGGCAGAGAGAGAGGGAGACACAGAATCGGAAACAAGCTCCAGGCTCCGAGCCATCAGCCCAGAGCCTGACGCGGGGCTCGAACTCCCAGACCGCGAGATCGTGACCTGGCTGAAGTCGGACGCTTAACCGACTGCGCCACCCAGGCGCCCCACCACCAGCATTTTTCACAGAGCTACAATAATGCAAAATGTATGGAACCACAAAAGACCCTGAATAGTCAACACAATCTTGAAAAAGAAAAGCAAAGCTGGGGGTCTCACAATTCCGGACTCCAAGTTATATTACAAAGCTGTAGTGATCATTATACTATGGTACTGGCACAAAAACAGACACATGGATCAATGGAACAGAATAGAAAACGCAGAAATGAACCCACAACAATATGGTAAACTAACCTTTGACGAAGCAGGAAAGAATATCCAATGGAAAAGAGACAGTCTCTTCAACAAACAGTGTTAGGAAAATTGGACGCAATATGCTAAAGGATGAAATTGGACCACTTCCTTACACCATACACAAAAATAAATTCATAATGGATTAAAGACCTAAATGTAAGACAGGAAACCATCAAAATTCTAGAGAAGAAAATAGGCCTCTATGACATCAGCTATATGAACTTACTGGATACATCTTCTGAGGCAAGGGAAACAAAAGCAAACCTGAAGTATTAGGACCTCATCAAGGGGCATAGGCATAGGCATAAAAAGCCTATGCACAGTGAAGGAAACAATCAACAAAACTAAAAGGCAACCTTTGGAATGGGAGAAGATATTTGCAAATAACCTATCTAATAAAGGGTTAATATCCAATATCTGCAAAGAACTTACCAAATGCAACACCCAAAAAACAAATAATCCAGGAAGAAATGGGAAGAAGACATGAACAGACATTTTTTCCAAAGAAGACATCTAGAAGGGTAGCGCATGTATGAAAGGATGCCAAACGTCACTCATCATTGGGGAAATACAAATCAAAACTACAATGAGATACCACCTCACACCTGTCAGAATGGCTAAAATAAACAACAGAGGAACGAACAGGTGTTGGTGAAGATACACAGAGGGGGAACACTTTTACACTGTTGGTTAGAATGCAAACTGGTGGAGCCACCCTGGAAAACAGTGTGGAGGTTCCTCAAAGTGTGAAAAATAGAACTACCCTACAACCTAGCAATTACACTCCTAGGTATTCACCCAAAGAATACAAAACTACTGATTCAAAGGGGCACATGGACCTCAATGTTTATAGCAGTGTTATGTACAATAGCCAAACTATGGAAAGAGCCCAAATGTCCATCGACAGATAAATAGATCAAGAAGGGTTGGTATAGATTTTGGAGGGAGCTTGGCATTGTTGGAGGGATTGAGATCTTCTGGGAGCAGGGCCATCTCAAGTGAGAGCTGGGGAGTGGGGATCCATGGATGTGGCTCTGGAGCTGGGGGCCACCCCTTTTGGGGTGGAGAGCACTATTCCTGCCAACACTGTTGCCTCCAGGGCTAACTTAGGGTGCACTGAGACAGAGGTGTGTGTTTGTGAAATGGGAGAGAAAAAGCAACAGGTGGTGTAAGCACGGAGGGGAAGGGGCCCCTTTTGTGGAGAGACAGAAAAAGGAACAGAAAGAGAGGCTGTGGATGTCCCATGGTGGGACTTCAGGGACAGGAAAGCAGACTCCCAGTGGAAGTGGGACCCCCTTACACCAAACCTTGCCCCTCCATACCTGGTAACTGCTTATCTATTGGAGCGAGATTGACATTGACCGAGCCAGGTGATGTCTCCTCCAGACCAGCACAGCCACCCGTCCCAGGCATCAACAGACAAACGTCCTGTGGTTTTGTATGTTAGTCTGTGTTTTTTTTTTTTTAATTATGATGATGATACTGATGATGATTATCTCTTTCCTTTTCTTCTCTTTTCCCTTCTTCTTCTCTCAACCTTTTTTCTTCTTCCCTTTGGAATCAGACTCAGTTTCTGATTTGATTTTTGGTCAGTTCTTAAAATATATATATGATATATATTGTATATGTATACAAAATATCTTTTTTCTTTCTTTCTCTGTTCTGTTTAATCAGGCATTTTTACTCTATTCTTTTTACACTTTTTCTCTACCTCTTTTTTTATTTTCCCCTCTCTCTCTCTCTCTCTCTCTCTCTGGATTAAGCATTATAGTTTCTTTGATTCCATGGTTTTTGTTTTGTTTTGTTTTAGGGTTGTTTTTTTGTTTTCCCCCATTTCTTTGTATTGGATAAGGTTCCGTCTCCCTTTTTTCTTTTTTGCAGGATTACTTCAACACACAAATCAAAGCACACCTGGTGGAAGGTCCAAACAATCCACCACTATGAGCAGTGGGATAGAACAAAGATGCAACAACAGAGTGCATGCAACATGCTACACAAACCCTTCCTGAAGTGATAGGCCCTGGACAGTGTATCACCCTTTTTTAATATAGTAGTACTCACAGGTATAAGACACATAACAAGCCATTGAAACACACAAAAGACAGAAACCTAGCCAAAATGACAAAATGAAAGAATTCTCCTTAAAAGAAATTCCAGGAAGAATGACAGCCAGAGAATTGCTCAAACAGATATGAAAAATTTATCTGAACAATAATTTAGATTAATAGCTGGGATTGGGGGTGGGGATTAGGGATGTCCGGATGGCTCAGTTGGTTAAGCATCCAACTTCAGCTCAGGTCATGATCTTGAGTTTTTTGAGTTTGAGCCTGCATCAGGCTCCATGCTGAAAGCTCAGAGCCTGGAGCCTGCTTTGGATTCTGTGTCTCCCTCTCTCTCTCTGCCCCTCCCTTGCTTGCGCGCTCTCTCTCTCTCCCTCTCTCTCTCAAAAATAAATAACCATTAAAAACTTTTTCTTAAAGAAGACTAATAGCTGGGCTTCAAAAAATCATAGGAGACAGCAGAGAATCTATTGCTGCAGAGATCAAAGATCTAAGAAATGTTCGTAAATGAGATGCAAAATAAACTAGATGCAGTGACAACAAGGGTGGGAGAAGCAGAGGACAGACAAGATGAAATAGAAGATAAAATTATGGAAAATGATGAAGCTTAAATAAAAGAAGGAAAAGAAACTACTAGGCCATGAGGGGAAAATTAGAGACCAAAGTGATTCAATGAAACAAAATAGTATCTGTATCATAGGAGTTCCAGAAGAAGAAGAGTGAGATAGAGAGGCAGAAGGTTAATTTGAACAAATTATAGCTGAGAGCTTCTGTATCTGGGGAAGGAAACAGACATCCAAGTCCAGGAGGCACAGGGAACTCCCTTCAAAATCAACAAAAAACAGGTCATCACCATGACATATCATAATGAAACCGGAAAAATACAAAGATAAAGAGAGAATTCTGAAAGCAGCTAGGGACAAATGGGCCTTAACCTACAAGGGTACATATATAAGGGTAGTAGCAGACCTGTCCACTCAAACTTGTCAGGCCAGAAGGGAATATTCCATGTGCTGACTAGGAAAAACATGCAGCCAAGAATCCTTTATCCAGCAAGGCTGTCATTAAGAATAGAAGGAGAGATAAAGGCTTTCCCAGGCAAACAAAAACTAGAGGAGTTCATGACGACTAAACCAGCCCTGCAAGAGATCCTAAGGGGCACTCTGTGAGTGGAAAGCAGCCAAGATTACAAAGGACCAGAGACATCACCACAAACATGAAGCCTACAGATAACACAATGACACTAAATTCATATCTTTCAATAATCCCTCTAAATGTAAATGGACTAAATGCCCCAATCAAAAGACATAGGGTATCAGAATGAATAAAAAAACAAGATCCATCTATATGCTGCCTACAAAAGATTCATTTTAGACGTGAGGACACCTGCAGACTGAAAGTGAGGGGATGGAGAACTATCTATCATGTTACTGGAAGTCAAAAGAAAGCTGGAGTAGCCATACTTATATCAGACAAACTAGATTTTATTTTTTTTAATATGAAATTTATTGTCAAATTGGTTTCCATACAATACCCAGTGCTCATCCCAACAGGTGCCCTCCTTAATGTCCATCTCCCACCCCCCATCAACCCTCTGTTTATTCTCAGCTTTTAAGAGTCTCTTATGATTTGCCTCCCTCCCTTTATTTTCCCCCTTCCCCTCCCCCATGGTCTTAAGTTTCTCAGGATCCACATAAGAGTGGAAACATATGGTATCTGTCTTTCCCTGTATGACTTATTTCACTTAGCATAACACTCTCCAGTTCCATTGCATTGCTACAAAAGGCCATATTTCATTCTTTCTCATTGCCAAGTAGTATTCCATTGTATATATAAACCATAACTTCTTTATCCATTCATCAGTTGATGGACATTTAGGCTCTTTCCATGATTTGGCTATTCATGAAAGTGCTGCTATAAACATTGCGGTACAAGTGCCCCCTATGCATCAGCACTCCTGTATCCCTTGGGTAAATTCCTAGCAGTGCTATTGCTGGGTCAGAGGGTAGATCTATTTTTAATTTTTTGAGGAACCTCCACACTGTTTTCCAGAGTAGCTGCACCAGTTTGCATTCCCACCAACAGTGCAAGAGGGTTCCCATTTCTCCACATGCTCTCCAGCATCTAGTCTCCTGATATTTTTTTCATTTTAGCCACTCTGACTGGTGTGAGGTGATATCTCAGTGTGGTTTTGATTTGTATTTCCCTGATGAGGAGTGATGTTGAGCATCTTTTCATGTGCCTGTTGGCCATCTGGATGTCTTCTTTAGTGAAGTGTCTATTCATGTCTTCTACCCATTTATTCACTGGATTAGTTGTTTTTCAGGTGTGCAGCAGAAAAACTAGATTTTAAAACAAAAACTGTACCAAGAGATGAAGAAGGGCATTATATCATAATTAAGGCATTTCTCCATCAGGAAGAGCTAACAATTATAAATGTTTATGCCTCCAATGTGGACAAACCCAAATATATAAATCAACTAATTACAAACATAAATACAGGTATAGTTAATAATACCATGACTGTAGGCAGCTTTAATACTCCACTTACAACAATAGACAGATCATCTAGGCAGAATATCAATAAGGAAACAACGACTCTGAACGACACATTGGACCAGATGAACTTAACAGATATATTCACAACTTTTATTCCAAAAGCAGCATGATACACATTCTTCTCAAGTGCACATGGAACATTCTCCAAAATAGATCACATACTGGGTCACAAAATAGTCCTCAACAAATATAAAAGCATGGACATGATACCATGCATATTTTCAGATCACAACACTATGAAACCTGTAATCAACCACAAGAAAAATTTAGAAAGCCCCCAAATACATGGAGATTAAAGAATGAATGGGTCCTACTAAAGAATGAATGGGTCAACCAAGAATTTGAAGAAAAAAATTTAAAAAAATATATAAAAGCAAATGATGGGGCATCTGGGTGGTTCAGCCAGTTAAGGTCCAGCTCAAGTCATGATCTCACAGTTTGGGAGTTTGAGCTCTACATCAGGCTCTGTGTTGACAGCTCAGAGACTGGATCCTGCTTTGGAGTCTGTATCTCCCTCACTCTCTTCCCCTCCCCCATTTGTGCTCTCTGACTCAAAAATAAACATTAAAAAATTATTTAAAAAATATGAAATCAAATGAAAATGAAAACAAGACAGTCCAAACCCTTTGGGATGCAGCAAAGGCAGTCCTAAGAGGAAAATACATTGCAATCCAGGCCTGTCTCAAGAAGCAAAAAAGGTACCAAATACAGAACCTAAACTCACACCTGAAGGAACTAGAAGCAGAAAACCCAAAGCCAGCAGAAGAAGAGAAATAATAAAGATTAGGGCAGAAATAAATAAAATAGAAACCAAAAAACAGTAGAACAGATCAATGAATCTAAGAGCTGAATTCTGAAAGAATAAACAAAACTGATAATCCCCTAGGCAGACTTCCCAAAAAGAAAAAAGAAAGGACCCAAATAGATAAAATCATGAACTGAAAGAGGAGAGATCACAACCAACACCACAGAAATGCAATTATTAGGGAATACTATGAAAAATTATATGCCAACCAACTGGACAATCTGGAAGAAATGGACAAATTCCTAGAGACCTACACACTACCAAAATTCAAAAGGGAAGAAAGAGAAAACTTGAACAGACCCATAACCAGTGAATAAATTGAATCAGTTATCAAATATCTCCCAACAAGTAAGAGTTCTTGTCCAGATAGATTCCTAAGGGAATATAACCAGACATCTAATGCAGAGTTAATACCTATTCTTCTCAAGCTGTTCCAAAAAAATAGAAATGGAAGGGAAGTTTCTACACTCTTTCTATGAAGCCAGCATTACCTTGATTCCCAAACAAAGACCCTACTAAAAAGGAGACCTACAGGCCAATATCCCTGATGAAGACAGATGTAAAAATTCTCAACAAGATACTAACAAATCAAATTCAACAGTATATTAAAAGAATTATTCACCATGATCAAGTATGATTCATTCTTGGACTGTAGTGCTGGTTCAATATTTGCAAATCAATCAATGTGACAAATCACATCAATAGAAGAAAGGATAAGAACCATATTATCCTGTCAATAGAGGCAGAAAAAGCATTTGACAAAATACAATATCCTTTTCTAATAAAAACCCTGAAGAAAGTCAGGATAGAAGGAATATACTTAACTTCATAAAAGCCATAAGTGAAAGGCCCTCAGCTAATATCATCCTCAATGGGGAAAACTTTCCCCAAGCTTTTCCTGAAATTAAGAACATGACAGAGATGTCTATTCTCACCAGTTTTCTAACATAGTGTTTGAAGTCCCAGCCTCAGAAATCAGAACACTAAATGAAATAAAAGGCATACAAATTGGCAAAGAAGTCAAACTTTCACTTTTTGCTGATGACATGATACTCTACACGGAAAACCCAAAATACTTCTCCAAAACTTGCTAGAACTGATCCATGAATTCAGCAAAGTCAAAGAGTATATAATCAATGTACAGAAATCAGTTGCAGGCATCACAATCCTGGACTTTAGCCTATATTACAAAGCTATAATCAACACAGTAGGTATTGGCACAAAAACAGGCACATAGACCAAGGGAATAGAATAGAGAACCCAGAAATGGACCCACAAATGTATGGCCAAATAGTCCTCGACAAAGCAGGGGAGAGTGTCCAATGGGAAAAAAAGACCATCTCTTTAGCAAATGGTGCTGGGAGAACTGGACAGCAACCTGCAGAAAAATGAAACTGATCCACTTTCTTATACCATACACAGAAATAAATTCAAAATGGATGAAAGACCTAAATGTGTAAGAGGAAACTATCAAAATCATAGAAGAGAAAACAGGTAGCAACCTCTTTGGCCTTGGCTGCAGCAACTTCTTGCTTGACATGTCTCCAGAGGCAAGGGAAACAAAAGCAAAAATGAACTATGGGGACTTCATCAAGATAAAAGGCTTTTGCACAGTGAAGGAAACATCATCAAAACTAAAAGTCAACTGATGGAATGGGAGAAGATATTTGCAAATGACGTATCAGATAAAGGGTTAGTATCCAAAATCTGCAAAGAAGTTAACAAATTCAACACCCAAATAACAAATAATCCAGTGAATGGGCAGAAGACATGAATAGACACTTCTCCAAAGAAGACATCCAGATGGCCAACTGACTGACACATGAAAAGATGTTCAACATTATTCATCATCAGGGAAATACAAATCAAAACCACACTGAGATACCACCTCACACTTGTCAGAATGGCTAACATTAACAACTCAAGCAACAACAGATGTTGGCGAGGATGCAGAGAAAGAGCATCTCTTTTCCATTGCTGGTGGGAATGCAAACTGGTGCAGACACTCTGGAAAACATTTAGAGGTTCCTCAAAAAATTAAAAATAAAATAACTGTGACCCAGCAATAGCACTACTGGGAATTTATCCAAAGGATATCAGAGTGCTTATTTGTAGGGGCACATGTACCCCAACGTTTATAGCAGCATTATCAACAATAGCCAAATTATGGAAAGAGCCCAAATGTCCATCAACTAATGAATGGATAATGAAGATGTGGTATATATATATACAATGGAATGCTACTCGACAAAGAAAAAGAATGAAATTTTGCCATTTGTAACAGTGTGGATAGAACTGGAATGTATTACGCTAAGTGAAATAAGATAGTCAGAGAAAGACAGATATCATATGATTTCACTCATATGTAGAATTTGAGAAACTTAACAAAAGACCAGAGGGGAAGGGAAGGAAAAATAAGTTACAAACATAGAGGGAGGCAAACAATAAGAGACTCTCAAATACAGAGGACAAACTGAGGGTTGATGGGGGAGGGGAAGGTGATGGGCATTGAGGAGGGCACACGTTGGGATGAGCACTGGGTGTTGTATGTAAGTGATGAATCATAGGAATCTACTCCTGAAGCCAAGACTACACTGTATATTACTTAACTTGACAATGAACTAAAAAAAAAGTGGGGGGGGGGTCTATATATGGAATGTTACTCAGCGATCAAAAGAATGAAATCTTGCCATTTACAATAACATGGATGGGGCTAGAGAGTATTATGCCAAGTGAAATAAATCAGTCAGAAAAAAGACAAATATCATATGATTTCATTCATATGCGGATTTTAAGAAACACAACATGAACATATGATAAAATAAAAAATAGAGGCAAACCAGGAAACAGCCTCTTAGCTACAGAGAACAAACTGAGGGTGGCTGGAGGGGATGTGGGTGATGGGATGGGCTAAATGGGTGACGAGTTAAGGAGGACACTAGTAGTGATGAACACTGGGTGTTGTATGTAACTGATGAATCACAATATTGTACACCTGAAATGAATATTACCCTGTATGTTTACCAACTGGAATTTAAGTAAAAACTTGGAAATATGGGGGAAAAAAAGAATAAAAAGCAGAGCCAGCTCTCTTGTTTTAATCCAAAAATTTGCCGTTAATTAAACCATGTTGTTTTCATGTCATCATATATAAAATGGCAATAATAGCACATGCCTCACTGGAATCTTGGGAAGATAAAATGGGCCAATAAATATAATGTGTTTAAAACACACCGCAGAATACATACTCAAGCCATATGAGGTGATTCTCTTCTGAGCCAGGAGGTGTGATCACAGCAGATCTTCATTATCCCTACTTTATCCCAACCATTCTACCCCTGCCTTCCAAGGACAACTTTACTATATCTAATATTATATATATATATAATGGATATATATAATAATATATATTATATATTATTATATCCATATTATATATACAAATATATGTATATATTATATATTATTGTATGCATATTATATATATATATATTTATTTACTTATTTATTTATCCTGAAATGACAAATTCTCAGTAGATTTATGTCTTGTGACTCAATAATCCTGGGAACTTTGTATTTGGAGAGCATCAGACACATTTTTTACAGGGTAAAATAATATTTGTGATATATTGTGGATTTTAAAGCAATATAACCCCACCAAACTTAAAAGAAATGTAATTTGTTTTTACTTAAAAACTCAAGCCCACTTTCCCAGTAATCTGAGTTATATTTCTTAATTTGTATTTTAAACTTTTTAAGATAGAAAATTTCAGCCATATAGAAAACTATAGTGGATGATATAAGGAACCCCCTCACCTGGCTTGAATGAGTATTAACAGGGCCAAACTCCATTCCCAACTGTTTCAACTACTCCCAGTCTCCAGTATCTGAGCTGTATCCCAAGCTACTTCCCATACTCTCAATTGTTTTGAAAGAAATTCCAGACATCCTAATTATATATATATATATATATATATATATATATATACACACTTAAGCATGATAATCACGCCTAACTTGATTAATTTCTTTTATGAACTGATACATGCTATTCTGTGTCTCTAGAAAAATGCTTCAGTGTTTAAATTTTTTACTTCAAAAATAGTTTATTTGTGGGGCGCCTGGGTGCCTCAGTCGGTTGGGCATCCGACTTCGGCTCAGGTCATGATCTCGCAGTCCGTGAGTTCAAGCCCTGTGTCAGGCTCTGTGCTGACAGCTCAGAGCCTGGAGCCTGTTTCAGATTCTGTGTCTCCCTCTCTCTCTGACCTTCCCCCATTCATGCTCTGTCTCTCTCTGTCTCAAAAATGAATAAACGTTAAAAAAAATTTAAAAAAATAGTTTATTTGTATAATTTTTTTCATTCCATATTTCTTTATTATATTTTCCATTCTAATGTCATTGTACTTTTTCAAACAGCTTTATTGAGGTGTAACCAATATACAAACACTGAACTTATTTAACATATTTTAATTTGATGAATTTGTACATACAAGTAGATATGACCCTTTATGAAAATCAAGGTAATAATCCTATCCATTACCTCCAAAAGCTTTCTTGTGCCCCCCCTCCCCAGGCCTTTCTGCTCATAGTAAAGAATAGATGAGATCTCCTCCTTTTAAATTTTTTAAGTGTACAATATAGTATTATTAACTACAGACACCATGTTATACAACAGAGGTCTAGAACTTATTCATCATGTGGAACTAAAACTTTATACCCACTGAACGACTTCCTATACCCCCCCAGCAACTATTATTACTGTCTATATGAGTTTATTTTAGATATCTCATACAAGTGGAATCATGCAGTATTTGTCTTACTGCGACTTGCTCACTTCACTTAGCATAGTGCCCTCCAGGTTTATCCATATTGTCACCTGCCATTGTCACCTTTTTTTTTAAGGCTGAGTAATATTCCATTTATGTATATACCACATTTTCCTTATCCAAGCATCCATTGTTAGGATTAAGGTTGTTTCTGTATCTTTTCTATTGTGAATAGCACCACAACGAACATGGGAATGCAGATACCTGCTCACGATCCTGATTTCAATTCCTTCTAATAAATGACCAGAAGTAGAACTGTTGCAACATATAATAGTTTTATTTTTGATTTCTTGAGGAATCCTCCACACTGTTTTTTATGGCTGCTGCACCATTTTATGTGCCACCAACAATGTACAGGTTTCCATTATTCACTTCCAAAAATAGATTTCAGAAAAACTGTGAGCACACCAAAAAGATGTAACAATGATGTTGACTTCCACACGTGGTGCAAAAAACACATCTTAGAAGAAAATGGAATTACGAGTAAACATTATACTTTCTCTACCGACTAAAGTATATTCTAGTAAAAGTAAAGCCATAGATGATATATGAAAACTATCAAAGTAAAAATGTCATGATGGCGTAATGGTAAGAAGGATTTCTTACCTGGTTTGAGAAAGGCTTTCTATAGAAAAACAAATACAAACAAACGCCATTTACACGAGAGTGAAAACACAAAGAGTATTCTGAATAGCGGATGCTGAGAATTACAGTCTTTCACATTCTCTGCTATGAACAAAGAAGAATTAGATTCTGGCGACAGTACCAAAGCAAAAGGAAATAACGTGACATCCAAAGAGACTCAACCCAAGACAACAGGAAAAAATAACTGAGAAGTCCAAGGAATTGAACAAAGCCTATCTATTCTTGGAAAGGTAATCTGTCAGGATCCAGGTGCACCGTCAGAAGAGGGAAGTGCAAATGGAAATTTAAAAAAAAAGAAATCTATTTGCAAATGTCAACCAGAACACATGGCTTAATTTTGAATAATTAAAAATTACCCAGCTCTTTTTAAACTATGCCACAAAAGAAACAACAATTACCTAGAATAGAGGAGTGTGTGTGTGTGTGTGTGTGTGTGTGTGTGTGTGTGCACATGTGCGCACACGTATATACGGGGATTATACATAAAACAGAACATTTTAGGACATATATTTGTTGGCATCAGATATATCATTTCTATGGCCTTTAGAAATAAGAGCAGAGAGCCATACTGAGTGAACTCACTACCAAAAAAGCAAACAGAAGAGAGAAATAAATGAAAGAAGGAAATAAAACCAACAGTGAAATAATCTCCATTCGTGCCAGCTGAGAGATCAGATGTTGTCAAGCACAACCTCAGTTATGGGTAGTACACGATTAAACACTTCATCCAGAACACAGTAGAAAAGACGAAAGGAAGAAGAACCTTGAGAAAAAAAGAAAGTGACCGTTCTGACAGACTTTGAATGGTGTTCCAAATTGTAAAGTATGTGTATTCTCAAAGGAAAAATAAGAGAAAATGGAACAGAAGTCATAATCAATCATGCAACAGGAAACAAAGACAAAAACTTCTCTTAATCTGAAGATGTTCAAGTTTACAAGATAAAAAATGTCAATATGATTAAAGCAACATGTACAATAACCAAGTAGAACATGTCCTTATTAAAATTTCTAAATTAAGAAAAATATATAGAGCTAAACAAGCAGAAAAACCAAACTCATACAAGGGTAAAAAAATAAAGTTTTAATAATATTTTCTAGAATATTAAGTTTTTAAAAGGAAAGCATTGTTTCCATAATTTGCTTGATATTTCTTTTATGTTTTGTCTTAAAGTATTTTAAAGGTAACTAACATGTGCAAAGTTAAAAATTCACACTGTATATTAAGGCATAAAATGAAAATTAAGTTCCTTTATTCTCTGGTTCCCTAGTCCTTGACCTAAAGTTAACCAATATTAGCAGTTACTTGTTTATATTCCACTAAAAATAGTATGATAGACAAATTTCATACTTTAAAACATGTTTTTTATAGCATTTACTGTGTACAGAGCTCTGTTCTAAAGACTTTAAAATTAGCATCTCAATTTATGTCATTCTGTATGCGCTATTGGGCATTTTTAAAATATAAATTCAGAAATATATGGTAGCAGTTTGTTTTACAATATTAGAACATACAAAATTGTGCCATTCTTTTTAACAGTTGTATAGTATGCCAGGCCTACAGCCCCAAATGTTCTGCCCAGCCAGTTTATTTTCATTTATTTCTGAAGTCAACAGAGGACCTTCTTAAATATGCAGCTCAAACAATGTGGAAATTGTGTAAATTCTTGAGAAAATTACTCACGTCCATAGCCAAAAACAACATTTCAAAATCAAGAATGTAATGAGAAGGCCATGTTAACAAGGACTGAAGAAAATATTGGTGTCAATTAAATTAATGAGACCAGTAAGTTTACTAATAAGTAATCGTTGTTCCTATTGCCATTTATAGTAATCATCTGCATCAATCTCCTTTATAAGTTTTTTTTAATGTTTTTATTTATTTTTGAGACAGAGAGAGACAGAGCACGAGCAGGGGAGGAACAGAGAGAGAGGGAGACACAGAATCGGAAGCAGGCTCCAGGCTCTGAGCTGTCAGCACAGAGCCGGACGTGGGGCTCGAACTCACGGACTGTGAGATCATGACCTCAGCCGAAGTCGGACGTTCAACAGACTGAGCCACCCAGGCGCCCCTGTATCAATCTCCTTTAGAAGGACCATGCCATGACCATAACACTGCCTTCTGGTAAGTGGTCACTCTGTTCACATCTTCAATCCTGAACAATCTTGAAACCAAGATGTCCCTGTACAGTAACTGGGAGGGAATTCTATAAGATAGGTGGAAGCATTTCTCACCAAATAGGGATATTGCTCAGGAAATTTAAGAATTAAACAGAGTAGAACCAGATAACCTTTAATGTCCATTCCACCTCTCTGATTATATGATAAGCTATCTGTCGTGTAAAACAATAAAAATTTTACCCTTGGGCATGCTTGAAAATATATCTACATATATCACTGCCATAATTTTACAGGAAATAGCAACTGCACAAGCTGTGACCAACTCTACATGCCAAGGGATTTAATGTGATATATGACCAGACTCATTGGACTAGACTGCTTTATTGCATTCCCCAGTATCAGCAGGCCAGTTGTCAAGAATCGAAAGTATGTTAAAAGCGACTTTAAGCACAAAGCATTAAAGCAGCACAAGTATGTTAAATACCTCTTCACAACCTCTTTCTCTATTTTTTCTACTTGCCCCCTGACATATGTCTACGTTCCCCAATGCATTCCACCATTTACAAGCCTTGTTTATTTTACCTTAATTTGGGTACTTGTTAACACCCCTTTTAGCTTTACTTTGTTGTGAGAATTTCTACTCCTACCACACAGAGTATTCTCTCTTCCTTCTAATGTAATTTTTTTTTATCTATCAAAGATATAGACACCTATGGTTTTAGATAAATCAAATAGTTCTCCAAGTCTGAAAATAAAATGTAGTTGTTCTCTCTCTTACCATCCCAAAGCTGTTCTGCATTCCCCAGAGGTAACTACTCTCAGCTCCTTTGACTGTTTCTTCTGGGGTCAACTTTCATATTTCTAAATAACATGGTTTGCTGTTTCTCATCGCTGCCCCCCACCCCTCTTATACGTAGTATCTACTGACTTCCTACTATGGAAATTGAAGGCTTAACCCTTTTTCCCTCCTCCCTCCCACACACAAAATTCTTATACCCTATCCTTTAATATAGTTGCAGCTGAGTTTATAATATCATTATTCATATCATGATTGCCCTTCTTTTATAAATTTCTTTTTGCTTTTCTTCAAAAGATTTTATTATTGCATTAATTAGTCTACATCAGATACAGATATAAACTCTGTCTAAATATACTGAAATATGTAAATTAGTTCAGAGATCGACTTCCACATAACCTCCTTGTACCTTCACTTTCTGAAATAATCAGTGGTTCTGATTCTCGTGCTTTCTGGTATTCTGTAGAGGGACCAGCTTGCTTCTGAATCTCCTGTACCTCCTACCCTATCCCCCACTCACCCACACTGCGGGCTTTGTTTCTCATTTCTACAATGTTGTGGCTGTCATCTCTCTTTCCTTTTTCCTTGCCCTTCTTGATTTAAGCCCTTTAAAAATCCTTTTTAAGTAGAAATATCAAAGTTTATTCTTTATCTTTTGGAGGCTTGTGTTTTTTGGTTTTTGGGTTTTTCTTTTCAAATTTCAAATCTTCTACCAGGAATAGGGCATGCCTCTCATATGAAATAATTGTCCATTTTTTATGGCAAGTCTTTGGGCATCTTAGAGTCCCATTGTCTTAGAGCAGAATTTCCTTTACTGTCTCTTGATTTTTCATGAGCATAGGGTATTAGAGTAGGGAAAAAAAAATTCTCCACATCCACAATAACTAAAGGTCCTGTTTCTGAAAAAAAAGATGGATGAAATTCAATACTGAAAAAGGTAGTAACAACAGTTATTGAGCACTCGCTTTATTGCAGGTTCCGTTCTAAATACTTTACTGATATTAATTAACTCTATCTTCATGGCAATCCCAAGATCTTAGGGTTTTCATTCCCTTGTCTTCTCTGTTTAATAAAAATTGTTTATAGTCACTAATTAACAGAACTCTGATCCAGCCTCATGTTTGCGTATGTGATTTCCAACATCCACTATTCTCCTTCCTCTGGGAAGTGTGGGACCTGATTCTCCTTCCATTCTGGTCAGCCTTGTCCCCTCCCCTGAACCATTAAAAACAGCAGCCCAAGGCTCTGACCTCAACCAACCACTCAAAGATTTGCTAATGTGCCCCAAGTTATTTCTATAAGTGATATGCAAAATAGCTGACCAGCCCAGCCAATAGATTGCGTGTTTAAAATATATAAGCATCAATAAAATGCACAAATTAAATTTACAGATACTGGATACCTTGGATAAGAAACAATGTGTCATTATTATTCGACTGTGTGTCAGAGGTAGTATAGTATGGTGGTTCCTGTCCCAGCTCTGCCATTTACTGCCTGTATCATCTGCAGTAATTTATGGACCCTCTCTGTGTTTCAGTTCACCTAGCTGTAATATGGATTAATAACTCCTACCCCATAGTGGTGTAGTAAGGATAAAAGAAGTCAATCTTACACAAATAGCATTTGGAACAGCATTTGCCATATAATAAGTGTTGGCCATTACCTAAACTATTGGCAAACCTCATAAAAACTCTGAAAGGAAGGTATTATTTTACATTTCTTACAGATAAAGTAACAGGTCCCAAGAGAGTCAGTGTCTCCTACATCCATAGTTTCTAAAGTAATAGTCTTTGCAGAGCTCCCAAAATGTCTGTTAGATGAACTGAGTAAGATATCATTTGAGAAAGGAAAGTGTCTTCTCATCATATTCGAAATCAAAGAAGGAATATGGAAATGCTGGGTTGTCAGAGTTTAGCCGACCATGAGCCTTTATGTTTTAAACAAATATTCTTCAATAAGAATATTTAAGAGAATAAGAATAATTTACATGACAATTTTTATTATTCAGAATTATTTTCACATATGAAGGCTTAAGGGTATTTTCTGAAATTGAAATACTATGCTTTTTGGTCACACCAAGTCATGCTTAAAGATACATTTTGTCACTGCAAGGTCATGTGTGATCTTACTCCTCCAGTCTCTCTTAGCCTCCTACCTTGCTATGCATTCATGGGCTGTGTATTCCAGTCATACAGGACTTGTCTGTTTCTACAGCAGGTCTTGCTGGCTTCAACCTCAGAGCGTTAACATATGCTGTTCCCTCAAACTAGAATGTCTTCCCTTTTATTCCTTTTAGCAAATATCTACAGATCTTGCATGTCCTTCAGGTCTAAATTTTTTTTTAATTTTTTTTTAACGCTTATTCATTTTTTGAGAGAGAGAGAGAGAGACAGAGCATCAGTGGGGGAGGGGCAGAGAGAGAAGGAGACACAGAATCCAACGTAGGCTCCAGGCTCAGAACTGACAGCACGAAGCCTGACGCAGGGCTCGAACTCACAGACTGTGAGATCATGACCTGAGTCGAAGTCGGATGCTTAACTGACTGAGCCACCCAGGTGCCCCTAAAATTTTTATCTAACTTGTTAAGAAAACTTGAGTCCCCAGACTTAGGTAAGCACCCATAGTATACTTGCATAATTCCTATATTTCTGCTTCTGAGTCCTTTACTTGTTTTCAATTGTTCAATTGATTATGTATAAGCATTTGTCTTTTCTGCTAACCTATAACCTCCATGAATTCATCAAACATATCTGGTTCCTTTTCCCACTTTTAAAAAAATTTTTAGGTTTACTTTGAGAGAGAGAGCATGCATGCACAAGTAAGCAGGGAAGGAACAGAGAGAGATGGAGAGAGATGCTATCAAGCAGGCTCCATGATGTCAGCACAAAGCCCTATGCAGGGCTTGAACTCAAGAACTGTGAGATCATGACCTGAATCAAAACCAAGAGTCGGACACTTAATAGACTGAGCCACCCAGGTGCTCCTTTTTCCCCTCTTTAACTCCACTCCTATCCCCTTTAATACTGTACCTTTCAGCTAAGTAGACCCCAACAGTCATTTCAACAAGAAATGACCAAATACTTTGTACAATCAGTTACTTCCAGTGCTTAGCTATTTTCTAAAGATGGAAGAACTATGTTTTAAGAAAACAGGCCTGGTAAAGTGAGACTAATTTAGTAAAAGAAAATTCTTCTTTCCTCTTCACTATATTTTCATATTAAGTCTCCTGGAAATTTTGTCTGTTACAAATCTAAGTTTAAATCTTTCCCTCCACTCATTGTCTTGATTTTATAGGAAGAGGAAAAAAAAATCTTTTACCATTTAAGAAGTCAAGGTGTTCTTCTGAAATTATTTTGATCTGTTCTCTAAAATTCTTGAAGTAAAGGCAAAGTGAAGAGAAAAAAAATCTTATTTTACGGAAACATGACGGAGAAGAGCTTTGTACTCTGCACAAGTTATTCAAAGTTCCAAGTAGCTCTTCCATAACAAAAACCCAACAGGCAAATGACCCCTTTTCCTGTGAGCCAATCTGACTGTATAAGAGCAAAATTTCTTCCTTACTAATGTTTAAGGAAAAAAGTCATCCTCCCTCAGCTTTCATGGTTAACCAATTGTCATTGTTCTACAGTCTTGTAAACAAGCAGATGAGACAAGTGGGATTCATTTTAGAGATCATTAGGAAAGAACTGAGATGGACTTAGTGAAATTTTAAGTCAATACTTAACCAAGAGAACACGTGCCAGAAGAGAGACCCATATTTTCATCTGACAAACTAAATATCAGCTCCAAGACTATTATTGAAAAGCAGAGTTGACTCTCTAACTCCCAGCACACTCAGACAAAAATTTACCACTAAAGCCTAATTTATTTCCTTATCAGGCAATTAGTATATTATTAAAAATTCACGGCAGGGTCAATCTCCTGTTCATTTACATAATTAAGTTACCTTCTCTCATAAATTAAGGGAGTTTTTATTCATTTCTTGAGCAGATTTTTGAGGATGGAAAATATTTTTTTCACATCATAAACCAAGGTTTCCATGGCTGGCTCACTTACTCTTGTGTGTGCGTTCTCTCTCTCTCTCTCTCTCTCTCTCTCTCACACACACACACACACACACACACATATATATATAGCTTTTAATCTTTCATAAAGTTCAAGCTGTCAGATTCTGGCAAGAGATGCCCAATTCTTCCTATTCCCTTTTTCGTTCACTCACTGAGAAGTATCTGTAAATAAACAGTTATTTCTTAATACATGCTGAAAGCATACTTAGTGCTTCCTGAGGAGGGACTTGCGCCTGTCACCAAGGAAAAGGAATAAACATTAGTGAACGCCAAACCTCATGAGGTTTATAGGGTTGGTTTAGACAAGAAAGCAAAAAAGTGTTTTTCAGATTATATTCAAATCTCTTGAGCCCACAAAGTTTGTCTGAAGGATTCCTCTTTAGGTTTTCTGTTAATACTTTTGCAAGTAAAGAACAGTTTCTGTGGGAATCTGATACTCCTGATTTGGATCTTAGATCCAGAAAGTCTAGAAGTGTAAATCAATGTTTTAAAAGGTTAAATTTAGTGATTATAGAAGAGAATAGAGGAGGGGAAGAAAAAAAAAAAAAGTTTTCCTGGATCCTGTTAGGGTCTCTGGCTGGATCTGAAAATGAAGCTGAAAAAGACAGATTAACAGGAGAAAAGCATACAGATTTTATTGAATTTTTATATGTACATGGGAGCCTTCACAAGAGAATAAAGACCTGAAGTGACCAGAGCAGGGAGCTTTTCTGCCTTTTAGACAAAGAAACAATACCTTTGTGAAGAATTGACAAGACAAGGAGGTCTAGGCTTAGGGTAGTAAATGATGAAGAGGTAAAACTTAAAAAGATAAGAGTCAGTTTAACAAGATTTGTTTAAACAGCCTTTGGGGCTCTAAATTCCCTATCTCTAGTTATAAGGGTATCTTCTATCCTCATGGTACTGGGTGGGCATCTTTCACAGAAGAGATTTTGTTCCTCCTTTCAGGGAAGAAGGGCAAGGGTGGGGAGGTCAGGGTGACCTCTCTGCTTCTGCCTTTCTCTCAAACTCCCTCCACTTTAAGATAATCTGGCGAGGCGCCATATTTGGGGTAGCATGTCCTCAACATCATCAATAGGTGGTTTCAGTTTATTCTTCTTGTTTGTTATCCAGTATTTACTAACAGCCAGGCAATATAAAAAGCAGTGAGGCAAACAAGTTTATTGCCTAGTGAGCCAACTCAAATGGAAGAGATTCTATATTTAATAAAGAGCACCCAGGAGGGTGCATTTGTAAGGGAACGATTGTTAGTTCTGTGTTATTGGGTAGAACATTTCTTCTTCTTCTTCTTCTTTTTTTTTAATGTTTGAATTGTCCAAATCACCTTCAATTCACCTCCAGGAAAGAAAAAGATACAAGCAAAGCTATTAACAACAGTGCTCAGTATTTAATATTATTTGTGTTTAAATCTGTATCTCTGCAAAGACCTATAGCAAGAGTCCATGCATTTCTGGTACGGAGCACAGAGTAGGCATTGAATCTGTTTGCGGAAGGAAGAAAGCAGGTCAGTATGTTACTGGTTTCAAAACTATTTACTTTGTTTAGGATTCATAAAATTAGTGTATAAATTATTCATTATTTGAAATGAAAAATATTTGCCTGATACTAGTCAAATTAAGGGAAAGAATAAAATCATGTTTTCTTAAAACTATACTGCGCTTCCTTTTTTAAGTAACCATCTCCAGAAAAAGTTTTCTAAAATTAATACCTACTTTCCCAATCAAAGTCCAGTTCAGACTCCAGTAACCATCACCAGCATGCCATGTAATATTGACTACATATAGTCATGGCCGTTGGTCATCTAATTTGTTTCAGAATCCTGGTAAACCAAATAGTTTTTCAGGGCTTCTAAGTAAGATGCACTTTTAACCTCTGTTTATTTCTGTTTTTTATATATGTGCTCCCATTCTTAAATTTAAAAGTGAAACTTTCTCAATTTGGTAGAGGCTCTCGTTGTAAACAATTGTCCAAATTTTATAGAATATTTAGAAAGAAGTACATGTTGGAGGGGACAGTGGGGGTAAAGACAAGATAACAAGCAATGTGCTCAAAGGACAGAACAAAGAATATGGAACATTAGTGTTAAAAATGCTTCATTATTACTCAAAATTGGTCATTTTTGTCCTTTCACATTTCCATTACAGGAGAGATTTTCCACAAGATAAAATAAGGACAGAAAGAATTTTTGATGAAAAGTCAGGGCACACATCCTTAAAGGTGCTCTTGGAAGAATGCTCATTTGAAGAGGCAGAGAGTAAATGATTGACACTCTGCATAAGGGCTTTGAAAGTCAAGGCTTTGACGTGTCATTTGTTAGAAACCCTATTATAATAACTGACAGCCATACCCAGCAGATGTGCCATAGAGATGTTGTGCCAATTTCTTCCCTAAGAAACATTAAATATTGTGAATTTTAATATGAAATATTCAGCAGCAGAAACCAGCACTGCTATTTCTTGTTGACAAGGTAAGGACTAAGCATCATGCACAAAATTCTAAAAGGTATAAAGGTTACAAGTGGTGAAAATCATATCAAAGAGTTACAAGAGCTCCACTAAACCAGATGAGTTGAAAAGTGGACAGAATGAAAGATTTAAAAGCACAGAGACTCCTTTTATGCACAAGAACTTCTGTTTGAGGGACATATCTTGAAATCAGCATTTAGAATTTACCTAAGACAGCTAGCTAATATAAAATATTTTGTGACACAAGAGGAGGGGTTCTGAGGAATGGGCACATGTTAAATATCTTCACTGTTTAACATGAGAAATTTGTTTATCATTCAAACTCAAGACGGTAGCAGCCAAGGGGTGCCTTGCTTGGGGTCTCAGTCGGTTAAGCGTCTTGATTTCCGCTCAGGTCATGATCTCTCAGTTCTCATGAGATTTAGCCCTGCGTCAGGGTCTGCAAGCCCTGTGCTGACAGTGTGGAGTCTGCTTAGGACTCTCACTCTGCCCCCCCCCTCCCTGCACCCCCCTGCTTGTTCTTGCTCTCTCTCTCCTAAAATAAATAAATTTAAACTTAAAAAAAAAAAAAAACATGGTAGCAGCCAAGAAAAAAAAATATTTCATTTCTCTCCTACTTGCTCAAGCGGAAAAAAAAAAAATGACCATGGAGAAGAAAATGAGACCAAATGTTTGTAAAGGAGAACTGGGCAGCCGCCCCAATGACTCTCTATCACTTCTTCCCAGTCCAAAACTGATGCTGTCTCCGTATACAGTTTTTGCAGCTTTGAAAGGGAAGCATCTGAGAAAGCAGTTTATAAAATGCTGCTGACCACCAATCTTATCTTTGAAAGGGGAAGCATAGGCAAGCTGGCAGGAGCAGAAACCAAGTCAGAAGAGGGCTGTGATTTTCCACATGTACTGGGCACAATCTAAAGGTAAGCTTATTAGACCACACACCTGCCATCCTCTTCCTTGCTCTATTTGCTCTAAGGAGGGGGTCAAGAACAGAATTTGGCATAAGCAAATGTACTACTTTGCTACAAAACGACATTACTGCCTTCCACGGATATTTCAGCGATACTTCTGCTTTGTTAATTTGGAAACTGAGTCACATGATACCTGGTGAGTGCTGGGACACACTGGGTTAACAT
Organism: Lynx rufus; assembly: GCF_022079265.1. Classification (NCBI taxonomy): domain Eukaryota; kingdom Metazoa; phylum Chordata; class Mammalia; order Carnivora; family Felidae; genus Lynx; species Lynx rufus. Next base: position 30,799,040 of record NW_025814823.1, on the reverse strand, counting down.
ATCTTGCTAGGCCTTGCCCCGGAGCAGATCTTTTTCTTTATCTAGAAGACTTCCTTACACCACAGCTTGGTTTATATTTGAGAACATAAACAGCTGATTTACCATTAGTTTCCTTTTGTTAATATCAATGCATTGAATGACTACTTGGGAGGCGAGCGCTTGCGTTTTATAAGACCACAAGAATGCTAAAAGGTAGAAATAATTCTTGCCCATCTGATAGCAGCAATTTAAATTGATACCTCGGATATTGGGAGGAGGGAAATTTCCTAAGGATGACAGCTAGCCTCTGATCTAATTTCAAAACCTTTTTAAATGCTTCACTGTGGTTTCCACCTAATGGCTTCTTGAAGCCATTATGCTCGGCCTAAGAGTCCTTAGACATTGGTACCCTCTAAAAGGCAGGTCTCTTATTGATTAACTAATGAATTAATTAATCCAAAGAGCCTGTGTTCCTTACCAAAGATCTATGTGTCTCAGGCTCAGATGGCATGGGGACAAGGAGACAGACGGTAAGTGTCTGCAAACATATGACCAGTATAAAAATTCAACTTTTTTTTTTTTTTTGAAAAGCCTATACCTACTAAGACAGGAGCATAACCTCTTTGCTGTGAAAGTGTTAGAGGTGATTTTGAGAACTTTATTAGTAGTCCTTGTGCCCCTCCCATGTGCATGTAACTTCTCGATTAGGGAATTACCTTACAATACCCCTAATTAATGCTAATTTATGCCCGTTTAGTGACCATAAAAATGTGTCACCAAATTTTAATTGCATGGGGAGGGTAGATAGATGAAAGTACTAAAGAATTAGTGTGTCATTTACTAAAGAGACCTTTAGGAACAATAAAGACCATCTGCCCTGTCAATCTTCACACTCTGGAGACAATACTCCACCTTACAATCCAATGATAAATAAAATTGCCTGCCGTAGCTATGAGGGTAAATGTTGCCCTTCTTCATTATTTGTGTCAAACCAGGATAGGTGGAACTTTTAGAGAGACAGCTTGTTGCAAATGCTGACTGTTCATTTTAAAATTAAGTTTTACGGGTAGCAAAGCATTTTTATAGAACAAAGGTGACATCTATTATCCACTTGGGTCTCAAGAGTATATTTTTCATAGGTTGTTAATTAAATAGTTCAGAAGGCAGTTTTTGAAATGTATCAGGTGAATTCTTTATTTATGTATGCCCCAGATTCCCCATATTCATGTACTTAAATGAGAATTTCATGTCAGTAGGTTTTGCAGACGACAGCAATGCTATTTCTAGATCTATCCTAAACTTTCCTTTATATTTAACACTCGGCTTCACTAGCAACTGACTTCGATATGTAACAAAGCCCACCTGCCGTTCCAAGTTTCAAGGAGGTTCAGCAGGCAATACGACTCATCGTTGATTCACTGTGCCTAGTAAAGAGACTGCCACATGGTACAGGCTAAGTATTTGCTGAGTGAGTGAATGAAAGGATGGATGATTTCAATCATCTGCTGATGTGGCCTCTACGCTCCAAAAGCAGTTCTGACAGCGTGACCATTCTTCCTGCCAGATTCCTCTAAATGGAGAAAGAAAAATCAATGAATATGTTCAAAGTAATGATAACTACTCCTGAGACGTTGGCATGGACTCCCATTAAGTTATGCCAGGTTAATAATATAATTGCTAAGCCCTTTGCCACTCTCACACCCCAGCCTTTTTAATTGGAAGGATTCCAGATGACTCAGAAGCTCTTCTGGCTTTAGCTAGTCACAGAGAACCACGCATCTCTCCGCTCACTGCCACACGGGCTACCCTCCCGCATGCAACTGTTCCCGAAGCACTCTTTTTTGTGTTTCCCTTATGCAACCACTACCCGCAGCGCTTGGATTCAGAGCCCTGGGCTGGGATGCTCCTTTCCATGGCCAGACTAAGAGCTAACATTTCTGCCCCATCCAGGATGACCAGAGGTAAGCCTGTGAGTCCCCAGATCTTGGATATAGCTCTGAAAGGCAGAATTGCCTTAATGATGCATGGGGAAGAACTGTTCTAAGCTAGGGCTTGTTGGCACTAAGTCTGGTCACAGTATCAAAGCAGCTGGTAAGGAAAGAGACTTTCACCGAGCGTGGCCCGGTATGGAATCCCAGAGAAATGGGACCAGGGATCAGGCCGGCAGGGCACTGTATTTCTCTGATGGGAAATTCTGCCAAGAGTGATTCAGAAAAACAATATATTAAAAAAAAATCAGCTAAAAGAGCATGCTCAGCATGAGCACAGTTTTGTCAAAAATAATATACATGGGTGCAAATGTAAATACTTTCCTATCTATCCACCTACCTAGCTATGACACTTACAACAACATGCAACCAAATTATAAAATGGTTATTTCTGGGTCTAAGAAATACAGATGAATTTTACTTCTTAACATAGTTCTGAATTTTTATTTTTATAAGTAGCAAGTATAACATTATTCCTCCAAAGAAGTTATTACCACCGGGCATAGTCACAACAAAAAAGAAAACCTACTGGGTGACAAAGAGGGTCAGAGATTCTTGACAGCAATTGTTTTAAATTTCTGATTCAGAAAATGCAAAGCTTTACTCGGAAGATAAGGAAAATAAAACTTTTCTCCTCCTGTGATAATCTTAACCTATCAGAAAATACAAATATCTTAAATGATACAAGTAAGCAAAACGGCACTGAATTTCCGTCTGCACGTAGTTTCTTTGTAACACTTTCCGGCAAAATTTTATCAAATTGCTCATTCGATATGCAGTTACATTCATGTTATTTCTAGGACTGTTCTGGCTTGGAAGACATTAAAAGTTTCAACATTAAAAGCTTTGTTAACCTGAAACATGGAACACCAGCTCTCCCTGGGAGCACTGCTGAAACGGATGCAGTGAACGACTGATGGCAAATTCTGCCATTTCCCCCAAGTTTCCAAACCCAGTGTGTGTGCCTCGAGTTTGCAAATGACTAGGCATTTACAAAATGGGCTCTCTTTCCCCAGCATTAAATTCTTTAAACAAACGGGCACTATCCACACTGTAGAGGAATGAGATTAGAACTATTTTCTCCTTATTTTAAAGACAGTCTTTTTTTTTTTTTTTTTACTTATGAGTTGAAGTTATAAAATGGCACAACTTGCCATCAGGAATTTTAAGGCCATTTAGTTCATTGTATTGATTCCCATGCGACTCTAGGGCTGTATCAAAGATATGACAGAAACAGAAAATGGAAAAGGCGAAACAAAACATGAGCAAGGTAATCTCAAAAATAGAAAAGGGGAAGAAAACAAAAGGAAGATTTTCTTCCTCCTTTTAACCCAATTCTCTTGGGTACAGTCTTTAATGCTCTAGAAGGTCTTAGGAAGGAAGAAAGGTTATCTTATTGGCATCAGGAATGCTATCCTGGGGATTTTATTACCGGGGAAGTGAAAAGGAAGCCCCGATTCTCTGTCTGGCTCAGGGTCACCTCTGTCTGTGATGTTCCTTATGACTGGGCAGAATGATAAACATATGGCACCTCAAACTATTTGTATTAGATAAGGACACAGCTAAAACTGAGAGTTGGAAAAAATAAATGTTACACTTTATTAAGAGGAATATTTAGAGGACATTTCACTGATTGGTCTCTCTCATAAAAAATGTTTTCCTTTTGCCCATAAAAATTGTCTGTTTGCGTTCACTATGCTTATTTTCATTCTTTCTCTTCCAGCACAAGGTCAGTTTTATACAGACAATATATTGTTTCTCATAAAAACGAAACGGCCCTTCGTCATATATGCCAGCCATAATTAAAATACATCCAGACCCACAGCAGCGAACTTTAAGACCCTCAAACACTGCAGGTAGCAACTTTCATCAACCCGCGTAGAGACTGACGACCAGTATCCTACGGTTGCTGGCAGACTGAGATTGTGCTGAGATATGTGTGTGAATATATGTCATAATGGAGTGATTGGGAATCTGAGCTGTGGAGCGGAGATATCCAACTACATTTTAGTTATTTGGGCAGGAACCACATTCACGAAAATTGTTTATGGCTCTTAAAGGATAATTTAGGCGTTTGGTGTCTAATGATAACATTGGTTATCACACAGAGTCAATTAGGGACAGATTGCTGAAATAACATTACAAAATGGCCTGATAAGCACTGGAGATATTTAGGATTGTGAATACGTTGAAATTTGCTTTTTGGCTTGGTTGGAATGAAAGGAAACACCACTAAAGATGTGATGCTCGGGAAATTCAGCTTGAGATAAGGAAGCTTGAAAAAGGAGGGGTGCCTGGGTGGCTCAGTCAGCTGGGCGTCTGACTTCGGTTCAGCTCATGATCTCACAGCTTGTGAGTTCGAGCCCCACGTCAGGCTCTGTGCTGACAGCTCAGAGCCTGGAGCCTGCTTCGGATTCTGTGCCTCCTCTCTCTCTGCCCCAACCCACTCGCATTCTGTCTCTGTCTCTCTCAAAAATAAATAAACATTAAAAAAAAATTAAAAAAGAAAGAAGAAAAGAAATAACTTGATTCAAGTACAAGGAAAAAAACAAGGGCATACATATGTAAACACGGGCTTTTATCTAGTCCTGTATTTCATTCTTTATGGAGGAAAGACTGTTGAAGGAAAATTAGGAGACAGTTCAATAGAAACCCTTAATTGATTGGAATGCCAACTGCAGAAATAGACAACTGGAAGAATCTAGTAGGATGAGCTGTATGCTATTGCAAACAATGAATAAATAAATAATCGTAAATAATGCAACACAGGCAGCTATCAGAAAATAAAATGGTAACAGCTAAGAGCCTGTTGTTAAGGGAAGTATGTATAGTTAGCTATTCTGTGCATTCTCTTCCTTTCTCTCTCTCTCTTTCTCATACACACACACACACACACACACACACACACACACACACCAAAATTAATTACCATCTTGTCCTTCAAGAAGTTGCTGTTGTGAATAGTGAATGTCAGCCCTAGCAAATAAAGAAGAAAAGAAAGCAATAAAGTCCTAAAAATGTATTAAAGCTCCTATCATAGACACTTTCTAAATAAAAGTTTTGAAAGTGTTAAAAGTTTATTTATTTTATTTCATTTTTAAAAATTTATTTAATCTATCATGAGAGAGAGAGTGCAAGCTGGGGGGGGGGGTGGGTGGTGCAGAGAGAGAGAATTCTAAGCGGGATTCACACTGTCAACATAGACCCCGGTGGAGGACTGGAACTCACAAATGGACAGATCATGACCTGAACCGAAATCTACAGTTAGACCCTTAACTGACTGAGCCACCCAGGGGCCCCAAGTTTATTTTTAGTTACCATAATAATTTCAACTCCTGTCCCTGCACCTGGTAGAAGTATGGGATAGTCCAAAATATCAATTTTAATTTTTCGAATTCGATTTTAGCATGCAGTCTGTGTTTAGGTCTGAAAAACCAGAAAAAAAATCCTAATAACAAATATGCTTCAATAAGCAGTAATACTAGACTTGGAAGGAGCATGGGAAGTGTTTATTTTTATTGCCAAACCTTCCTACAACTTAATCTACATGAGCAAACAAAATATCACCTCTCAGATTACTATCAAACATCAGCTTAAGAGGACTTGGTTTTTTCTTTCTCTAGCTTTTTGTGGGAACGGCGTAACATGCTTGTGTTTCAATGATTTGTTTTTTCCTATTAGGAAATAGGCCAATAAAGAGTAAAGGTGTGATAGGTGAACAATGATTTAGGCAGAATACTTGATAATATTGTCAATCCAAAAAGAATTTTTATTTTTTAATTTTTATTTATTTATTTTGAGAGAGAGAAAACGAGAGCTAGAGAGTATGAGTGAGGGAGGTGGAAAGAGAGAATCCCAAGCAGGCTCGCGCTGTCAGCACAGAGCCAGAAAGGCGGGTCATGATCTCACAAATTCTCAGGAACCTTGAGATCATGACCTAATCTCAAATAAAGAATCAGAAGCTTAACTGACTGAGCCACCCATGCACCCTATCCAAAAAATTGGATTTTTCTAAATTTTTTTTAATGTTTATTTTTGATAGAGAGAGAAACAGAGTGTGAGTAGGGGAAGGGTAGAGAGAGAGGTTAGACACAGAATGTGAAGCAGGCTCCAGGCTCTAAGCTGTCAGCACAGAGCCTGACACAGGCCTCTGACACACAAATGGGGAGCATGACCTGAGGCTCAGTTGGACCCTTAACCAGGTGCTTCCCAAAAGTATTTTTGAATGCTTACTCAGTACCAGCAATAGAAGAGACACAACAACAACAACAACAATAACAAATATCGTCTGGGTTCTCAAAAAAAACCAAAAACCAAAAAACAAAACCTAGTAAAGGGATAAGAAACATATGTAAATCATACAGAAAAGTAAAAAAAAAATAAAAAAAGCACACAAAGTAAGTTCAGAGAGCAGATCTGGGATGTGTCTTGCAACATAAAGTTGATTTCAATCGGTCAAACCTGAAAGAGGAGAATTACAAACACAGGGAAAGCTAAAGTTGCAAGAAGCATGGAAATGATAAGGTAATAGTTGGAAGAACATTGGAATACACATAGGAAAGAAATATAAAGAGGAAAAAGAAGATAGAAAAAACAGGCTGAAATCTACAGAAGATTTGGTCACATTGAGTATGTGCACGGTAAAAAGAGTCTTTGCTTTTTCCATTCTTCTCTGATTCTTTTCGGGGTCCTTACTGGGCTGTTATTTTTCTGATATTCTCCAGGGTTATATCCTTGACCCAATATTCAAGACATTCTTTATGGTTGCTGGGACTAGCCACCTTTATATATAGTGACAACCATCCCTGACACTTTGATGACTCTCAAATATGTTTGTCCAGTTCCAATGTCCGAACCCCACTTCTAAGCCTCCAATCCACATTTCTAGCTAACTTATGGGTTATTCATCTCAAATAGCCCTAAAGCACCTCAAAATCAACATGTTTCCACTTGCTCATTCTCTATACTTTGTTAATAACACCATCATTTTCCTTTGATGAAAAGCCGTTTCTCTATTAAGCATACCATTTGTACATTAAAGGAAAAAAAAAAGAACCTGCTAAGGGAGGAGACTGGGGTAATTTATTAAATAGAGAAGACCATTTGGTGAACCCTGAAACCCCCTCCTGTTTTAATGGGGGATTAAACCAGTGGTCATCTGCCAAAGGGCAGCTCTTCTGTACGCTGGGCAGTGGCCTAAGAGGAAGGCTGGTGCAAAGCACTCAGCGAGTAGAGGAAGTACTGACCAGATCAGTTAGACAATCTCTAACAGAAATGGAATTTGAGATGTGAGACAGCATTAGAGCATTAAGCAAGGGACAATGTTAGCGTAAGTGTAAGAGGCACTAAAAGGCAGTAAAAATAGGGTGGTTGAGTTAACTTGATGATGATGCACTAAAGACAAAGCAACTCTTATGGTCCACCCTCATCTAAGTCCAGCACAGTGCATGGTACTCCATGGATATTCAATAAATACATGTTGACTTTTTCATTTTGCTTGAGACTATAGAGCCACTAGACCTTTGTAGATCTATTAATCTGACGCTCTAGATCCATTAATCTGAGAGAGAGTAGGAAAAATAAGAAGGCACTGATGCAAGATATAAGAGGTCATTAGGATCTGGGATGGTGGGAGAATCAAAAAAGAAGGATACATGAGAAGCAAATAGGGAAACAGAATCCCCAAGACTTACCTAATACAGTTAAAGGACGATGGAAAGTTGGCTCCAGGTGATTAGCTTGAATATTCTGAGAAAATGCTAAATCTTCACTAGCTTTATGAAAATTTAGAGGAGCTGGTTTCGAGATGATGTGGATAAGTCGGGTTTTGGAAGTCAAGAGTGGAGACAAGGCTTGGGGGAGAATTTCTCGTGAAGGAAAGAAGTAGGAGTTGAGTGATACTATTCTTTATGATATTCAATTCTTAACTATCTTATACACAGTATGAAAAATACTATTATTAACAATAATGGTATGTCATTTTTATTTAACAAGCTATTTATTTTTTAATTTAATTTTTCAAGCTTATTTATTTACTTATTTTGAGAGAAAGAGAGAGGGAGAGGCAGACAGAGAATCACAAGCAGGCTCCACGCTGTCAGCACAGAGTCCTCCATGGGCTCCATCCCATGAATCATGAGATCATGACCTGAGCCGAAATCAAGAGTCAGATGCTCAACCGACTGAGCCACCCAGGTGCCCCTTTATTTAACAAGGCAAAAAACTGTATATTGCCTTTCGTGTCATCTCCTATATATTCCCAAGCAGAGAATCTGGGATTATCACTTGTCAAATAAAACACTGTTATAAATTCCATAACACAGAACTATCTTCTCTGGTAAATTTACAGTTTCCTGATTGACTCCTATATCGCAATGCCCTACCACTCAGCAGATTCCTTCTCTAGATTAACATTACCAATTATGAATTTTTCAGCTTAGTTGATCACAGTTAGTAGTATTTATTTCCTAAATAAATAGCTGAATTTATTTTATGATCTGCTGAAACAATTCATATTTACGTTTTATTAATTGGCTACCATATTAGAAAGATTTTCAATAATTGTGAGAATGAATCATCTTATCAATTATTCTCCCCTCTCACACACACCCCCCAGGGCTCCCTATTTTACTGCTATTTAGATTAGAGTGCTATTTGCAAGTATTTTTTATCATCTATATAAAATATGATATGATTATATATTTTTAATTTCTCTCATTTATTAGAATAGACCTCTTTTAGGCCGCTGGTTCTTTGCTGTGAAGTACGTTTCTGAAATTAGCCCCTTGCCTTCATGTTTCTAATTATTTCTTGTTTAAATTGGATTCCAGTTTCTTAACCTATGAAATGAGGCAGTGGGGCTAGGTGTTCTTAAGTCTCTTCAGGACTAATGTCAATGAATCCTCTGACTCTTATAGAAGACATTAGTCTATGTCTAATCACAAGGCTGCATGATGACACAATTCTCCTGGTTCATTCTATCACATCTGTAATGTCATTAATATTAAATATTGAGGCAGCTTGTGTAGATAACATAGTGCTATGACCTATAGCGCATGCACTGAAAACATTTGTGATGGATATTTCTATTTCTTTTTTTAATATGTGCAATACTTGTACATATGGAAGATATTGCAGATAAGAAAGAGGGTAGGTAGAAAAGGGCCACAGGCATTGCTTGAACTAATGATGATATTCCTTATGAAGATGCAATAAATATGTAATAATTTTATTTTTATTGCATTTTCATCTATTTTCCATCATAGAAAAAATCATGTAATTTTGTTGGCAACTATTGCCCTCTTGAATGATTTATACTGCAGAAAGAATGGCATTCTTTCCATGGCTATTTATTATGTTTTACTTTTACTTTATACTTTATTTTATTCAGCTTAAGCAGCTGAATGATGCTGCACTATAAGGTTATTAGGGGGTTATATCTAGAGTCCAACTAAAGATAAAACTAACTCAAGTCTTCATTTTCAGTCAATATTATAAAAGGCTTTTAGATTCATCTGGAAGCTTATTGTACTGCCAACCTTTGCCATTTTTATTCCCTTTCCATTACCCAAAATAATGTATTTTTCATTTGTAGTAGATTTATAAATTTGATCCACATTCCAGGCAATGAAATGACGTGGGTTTTTTTTATTTCTTTTTTATAATGCCCACTCTGCAGGATTAGAAGATGGGAATAGGATGAGAGAATGAGAGGTTATAAGTGGCAGAAGTTGGTAACCTGAATTAGGGAAATTAAAATGGAATAAAAAGATTTAAATGCATTTAAAATTGGGGGTCCTGGGTGAGTGCCAGACTTTGGCTCAGGTCATGATCTCAGGTTTGTGGGTTTGAGCCCCATGTCGGGCTCGGTGCTGACAGCTCAGAGCCTGGAGCTTGGTTCAGATTTTATGTCTCCCTCTCTCTGTATCTCCCCTGTTCATGCTGTGTCTCTCAAAAAAATAAATAAACATTAAAAAAATTAATCAAAATTATTTAGATGATATATCAGTAGAATGGAGGGAAGAACAAATTAAAGGTAATTCCAAATTTCTCGCTTTAGTAAGTGTGGATGGTGATGTCATTAACTAAGACTGAGACTATCAGAGGAGTAAATGATGGTAGTTTTGATATAAAAAGTTTGAGTGAGAATATAATAGGTTTGTTTATACCTACTGAGTTTGAGGTACCTATTATAATTAAATAAACACACTCATTAAATTTGAACCTTATGGGAGCCAGGTTCCAGAATGTTCCACAATGGTTCCTGCTACCATACCCTTTCGCAATCTCTCCTCACACTGTATCAACATCAGTCTGTGTGACCAACAGAATATGGCAGATTATATGACACTTCAGAAGTTAGATCATCAAAAGCATCATGGCCTCTCTCCTTGCTCTGTCTTATTACTTACTCCAAAAGAAAACAGCAGCCATGTTTTAAGAAAACTTGGGTGGCACAGAAGACAGCTCCATATGACAAGGAACGGACACCCGACAACAGTCACGTGAGCCATCTTGGAAGACGACCGTCCAGCCCCAGTCAAGTCTTCTGATAACTAAAGCCCCATCAACAAATTTCCTATAATATATTTTTTAAATGTTTATTTTTGAGAGAGAGCAATCAGGGGAGGGGTAGTAAGACAGAGAGGACAGAGGATCTGAAGCAGGCTCTGTGCTGACAGCACAAGCCCCATGCAGGGCTCAAACTCACGAACTACAAGGTCATAACCTAAGCCGAAGTTGGAAGCTCAATGGAATGAGCCACCCAGGAGCCCCAATGTCCTGTAACATTTTAAGACACTTTGAGCCTTAGCATCCAGTTAAGCTGTTCCTAGATTCCTGATCCTCAGAAACTATGTGAGACTATAAATTCTTGCTGTTTTAAGCTGCTAAATTTGGGGCTAATTTGTCATGAAACAATAATTAACTAATACAGACCTCAATAAAGAGATCGAAACCAGAAATAAAGGTAAGAAATACCAGCATCAATTTCATATTTTTGGATGAGTTTCACTTCGATATTGTGTCTAGGAAGAATAAAGGAGAGGATCTTAAATACGGCAATATTTAAGGACCAGGAATCAGAGGGAAAAGATCCAAATGCGACTGGGAAGTGGCTAGAAAGGCATGAGGAAAATTAAAATGGGCAATGTCATAGAAGCCACAAAAACAAGTATTTTGAGAGAGAAGTGGAGGAGGGGTAGCCAAACTAACAAATTCTAAGAAATTAACTCAAAGAAAGACAAATACAGTGACAGTCAGGAGGTCATCTGGATTGAAAGCAGTTTCAGAGAAGTGTTAAAAATGGAAACAAACAAAAAAGTGAACCGAAACTAGACCTTGAATTATTCTGAGGACAAATGCCTATTACGATGACTACCACAAGTCTATGCTAAATTTTGGTACAGCTGCACATTTTAAGTTTGGAAGGGAACTCAGAGCCTGGAGCCTGCTTTGGATTCTGTGTCTCCCTCTCTCTCTGCCCCTCCCCAACTCATGCTCACACTCTTTCTCTGTCAAAAATAAAAATATATTATTTTCATCTATAAAAGTATTTTTATACAATACAAAATATCATATAATATAAAATATTATTTATAAAAGTTTTTTTATAAAAATAAAACTTTATATTAAAAAAAAGTTTGGAAGGGAACTAAAAGTGGTCTCTCGTGTGCAATGCATTCTTCACTTGCACCAGAAGAAATAACTAGGTCTTCAGATTTGCAATGGGAAAGGTACACTAGCTACGAGTTCAAGTGAAAGAATCAACAAATACACAAGGATACAAATCACTCTGAATGAGCATCAAGAGATGAAAATGATTAAGATTCTCCAGAACTTCAGATAGTAACATTTTTAGAAAGAATATAAGATGAACCCTAAAAGCATAAAAATGTGAGTTCACAAAATGACGATGATCAAGCATCATGATAATTTCAGAAATCAATTGGCATAATTGGAAAAGAATATAATAGAACTTTAAAAATAACATCATGAGGGGCACCTAGGTGGTTCAGTGGGTTAAGCTTCCAGCTCTTGATTTCAGCTCAGGTCATTATCTCATAGTTATGAGTTTGAGCCCCACATCAGGTTCCGTGTTGGGCGTGGGGCCTGCTTGGAACTCTCCCTCCTTCCTTCTGCCTCTCCCCCACTCATGCTTGTGTTCTCTGTTTCTGTATCTCTCTCTCTCTCCCAAAAAAAGAAAAAAGAAAAGAAAAAAGAAAATAATTGAAATTAGATACTCAATGAACAAGTTAAACAGCAGACTGGATATGGATAATAAAAGAATTAATTAATTGCATAGACTATTTCAGTAAAATATTGCAAATGGTGACCAAAACGCTGAGGAAGAAGCTGAAATGAAGACAGGTTAAAAAAAAAAATGAGAAAGATCTTCAGAAGTGACTCAGAGTTTGGCCCACAGAAACACAAATATGGAAAATATATCTTTTTTTCCAAAAAAAAAAAAAAAAAAAAAAAAGGTTAAGAGACATGGAGAACAGAATGAGACCAGTGAAAAGGAATTCAAAGGAGACCAACCTATATATGAAGGAAAATAATATATGACACAAATGACTTTGCAGATCACTCGAGACAATTCCATAAATAATACCGGGACAAATTATGTTCACATGGGAAAAAATAAAATTATACCGCTACCTCAAGCAAGATACCGTCAACAAACTCTTATTGGGCAGTTATGTGCCAGGAACTGCATCTCTTATCTGGCATTCAGCAATTATAGGTATAGTATTTCCATTCAGAAATATAGTGTACCCACGCTTTTCTCCTTTCCTCTTTCTCCCTTCCACTCTCCCTCCCTCTTTGGAGTATTGAGCCATCCTTCTCGATGGTATTTCTCTTTCCACTGTGGCTTTAATCTCGACATTTCTTCAGAACAATCCTTCTATAATGCAAATCTGAGTATATGCTTCTTGCTTTAATGACTTCTACTCTCTTTGGAACAAAATAAACACTCCATGGCATGGCATGCCAAGAGCTTCTTCCTCTCCCCAGCTTCCCGATGTTATCAGTAAAATGCATACACAAGGTCTTGAGTGTTCTAATACTTTCAAGCTCCCTAAAACGTTCTCCTGTTTTTTCAGCCCTCTATGCACCCATCTATGCCACTTCCCTGTCAAGAGATGTACCACTACAGACAGCTTTGTTCCCAAGCAGAAGTTTTTCTCATCTTTATGAGATGCAGAGTAAGCACTGTCTCTTCTGTGGGGTAAGCGGGGACTCCTTCCCCTCACTTTCTGGACAGCTTTCTATCAACATTTAAAACATCAATTGCCAGTGTTTGCTTACTTTTCCAACTCTCCACTAAAATATAAGCTCACTGAGGGAAGGAACTGATTACACCCTTAAGGTTCTGAACAACGCTTACCCACTTTTAGATGGAATTTAAAGGCAAGTAAAAAAATCACCAAAACCAAACACAACATTAACATATGATTTGATTCTTTCTGAAATGATTCTAAGGCCTAGACATTCGGGACTCATTAAATAGTACAGCATCAGAGAAAACGAGAGAAACGGAAAGGACCAGAATACCAGAATAGTAATATGTAAGAAATTATTGTAATGAGAGTCTTTCACTTTGGTTTTGGTCATGTGATTTGCTTTGCCAACAGGATGTGAACAGAGAAGCTTCACACAAGGACCGAAAATGTGCTGGAATGTCAGGTATGCATTCGTGTACTCAGTCTGTAACCACTAGAAGAAAATACCCCGTCTGGTTCACTGGTGGTTTATTTTCCTGTTCTTGTCCTTTGAAAATGCAAGTGCATAGGTAATAATTCCTTTGCAGGTAATAGGATTCTGATTAAAAGGCTCTACTGAACTGTGACTTATCTCTCTACTTGGAATTTGCAAATGCTAATGAACTTACATATTTTTCTTATGTGCAGTACAGACATCCAGTTCACTTGCTCCCACCTGATTTCCTGAAAAAGTAGCAGTCTAGATCCATAATTGTCCCAATGTAGGGCTTATTTACTTAGCCAAAAATGTTCACCTCTGACAGTCACATATAAATCCCAGACTGAAGCCATGTCAATCAAGATTCCAACTCAGAGGTAGACTATGCCTGCAAGACTGCCGCCAGATTTGCTTTTTTTTTATTGAGCAGAATTCTATAGACAGGCAGAACTTGTACTGAAGCCATTCACATCAGCCTGTAAAAAGAAAAAAAAAAACTGGAAAAGTTCACTCACAAGAGCAACGTAAAGAAAAAGACAGCCCTGAGTGGGGGGGGGGGGGGAAATGAGGTCACGGCAAAAAAGGAGTTACTCAGGTTACTCAAAAATCTCAAACACCATCCAAAGTAAATCAAAAAGCCATACCAGGATTTCTGGAGACACCAGTGCTTCAGGAACTTGGCAGCTCGGTTTATTAGAGGACAATGGTAATGAGGCCATGCTTTAGGATCCTGAGTGGACACTTCCTCTGGTTGTGTTCCAAGACCAAGGACTTCACCTCTAACTCAAATAGGAAGCCGTGAAACATTGGCTGTCAGTTACAATGGGACGTAAGTGAAAGAGTTTTGATGGAACAGTGCAAATCTATCACTCCCCACTGAAAAGGCAGGTCAAGGTACAGGTTCTATTGATGGAGCGTGTGAACAGACTCATCTTAGGAAGAAATATAAAATTACAGAGCTAAAGATTGATCAGTTGTCAGTTTGTCCTCATGTTCTTTGTTAATGCTTTTATCTTTTATAACTCATTAGCTAAAAATGGGCAGAGAGTGAGTTATGGTGTCTTTATTCCAGTTCAGATGATGCTTCAGGTCTGACTAGCCCACAGGAAGAAAATGAGCCTCTCTCATATAAAATAAGTATACATTCTTGGAAACAATTCTAGCAACACTGTCACAACTCTATTTGGGGCTACCAGCCGAATAAAAAGAAATTACATGGAAGAAGCACAGGAAAATAGTTATTTTAAATTTAATTTATTTTTAAAAGTTGGGTCTTATTATTGATATCTCACTGTTGGTTTCAATGTGGCCATAATAACTTTCCAAGAAAGGTGCTCATGCGTATTCCATACGAAAGTTCTCAAAAATGGCTATTTAAGGGGCCCCTGAGTGGCTCAGTCAGTTAATCGTCTGACTTCAGCTCAGGTCATGATCTCCTGATTCATGGGTTCGAGCCCCGCACTGGACTCTGTGCTGACAGCTCACAGCCAGGAGCCTGCTTCAGATTCTGTGTCTCCCCCTCTCTCTGCCCCTACCCTTGCTCATGCTCTGTCTCTCAATAATAAATAAATGTTTAAAAAAAATTTTTTTAATGTCTATTTAACAGAAAATACTTTATTGGTAGGGAAGTTATGGTGAGAAATGTCACTAACAATGAGATATTCATTTCATATGTCAATTAAATATTTACACACACATGCTAAGTATTCTTCTACTTTGCTAATTTTATGCATAATCCCATAAATAAATTATTACCTAGGGTAAAATATAGCCCTTCATTTTAACAAAGGGGGTACCACTAAATGTGAAGAAAATATGGTATAACCAGGTAATACCACTTGATAACTTTTGGAAATGTTGGCTGATCCTTACAAAACTGGAAGTTCTGTGACTGAGACTTCAGTGAAAAAAAAAAAAAAAGAATGTACACTAGGAATTCATGATTCCATATTTAAAAAAAAATAATAATGGTATTGAACAGAACAGTACTATAAAAAAGATGGGGGGAGGGAAAGGGAGAAATTATAAGAGTTTTAACAGCAGTGAGGAAAAAGAACTCAAACTGCTTCCTCAAATACTTTTCTGCCAAAGTGATACTAACCTATCACCCAAGTCTAGAATGAATCCCTACGCCCATATACAACTATTCAAGGGGACAACACACATTTTCAAGCCTTCAGTGAACAGAATGCCCCAAGTGAAGTGGGCCAGTAAGAAGGAAAATAAAATTGACACAAACTAGCATTATCAAGCTTCATAATTATGAGTAGTTGTGAAATGAAAAATTATTAACTCAAGACTATAAATTAGGAAATGGAGATGAATTCTAGAATAATACAGAAACAAGTAATGGTTATCAAAGAATGAGTAAATGTTATCATGAGCAACAAATATCTCAAATACATGAAAGGCATTTGTTTACATCCAAGAGACCTATCCCAGAAGAATATACAATTGATAAACATTAGAAACACATTTGTGTGTCAGAGCCAGACTCACCTTCTTCTTTACCATCCTAACTCTGCTTTCAGTTACAGCCAAGTGAAAGCAAGAGAATAAGGCAGAAAACATTCTTATCATTAGAAACTTAGAAAACTCCCAAACTACAGTAAAAAATGAAAACAAAAATTACATAAAATTAAAAAATGTAAAAATGACAACTTGTATACCACTGTAGACATGTAAGAACATATATGCCTGGAAAAGAAAGGGGATTTTTTAAAAATCCACAAATATAAAAAGACATGCAATTTTTATTTAACATAAAAAGAAGAAATGATCAAGTCGACTGAAGAATCGAATTGCCTGGGTAATTTATCTCCATAGACTGGTAACTTACATGCAAATAAGTTAATGACAATATACAAGCCTAATTTAGAACACATTCAAAACAATAAGAGAAAGAAAATAAAAGCTGTAACAAGAAAAGTAGCTTCTCAATAAAAACAAGCAAACAAAACAAAACAAACAAACAAATAAAAAAAACCAGGGGTGCCTGGGTGGCTCAGTTGGTTGAGCCTCTGACTTCGGCTCAGGTCATGAACTCGCGATTTGTGAGTTCGAGCCCTGCGTCAGGCTCTGTGCCGACAGCTCGGGGGCCTGGAGCCTGCTTCGGATTCTGTGTCTCCCTCTCTCGGCCCCTCCCCCGCTCATGCTCTGTCTCCCTCTCTGTCAAAAGTAAACATTAAAAAATAAATAAAATAAAAACAATAGTGGTAGACGATTCATGGTAAAACGCATACACTAGAGTACTTACAACTCAGAAAGCAAATGGGAATTCCCAGAAAGCGTATTGGAAGTTAGAGACATGATAATGGAAATCTAGAATAATTGTAGGCAATCTAGAATATTTGTAGGGGCACCTGGGTGGCTCAGTTGGTTAAGCGTCCAACTTCAGCTCAGGTCATGATCTTGTGGTTCGCCGGTTCGAGCCCCACACTGGGCTCTGTGCTGACAGCTCGGAGCCTGGAGCCTGCTTCAGATTCTGATTCTCCCTCTCTCTCTCTGCCTCTCCCACACTCATGCTCTGTCTCTCTATATCTTTCAAAAATCAGTAAATGTTTAAAGAAATTAAAAAAAAGAATAATTGTAAATATAGGAAATATATAGGGGTGGAATTATAGTGTCAATGTCTACGCATATTTTAGTGGAAAAGTTTCACTCACATTGTAAGAATATATTTTCATAAGAATATAAAGTCAGTTCATTAAATATTCCGTGGAAGATTTGAAAAGGTATAGCTTTCTATTTTAAAATGGTTCAGCATCTGGTTAATAGAAAAGAAGAAGAAAAGGATAAAAAGGAACAATTTTGGGAATTGTTCTCTTCTCTCATTGATCCATGAAGCCAAGCAATGACTCGGGCAGAGTTTTTTCTTCTTTACATTATTTCTCTCATTTCTGTAGAGAGATGAATGGTGCCTTGACCCTCTTCACAAGACTTTTGTGTAGACAAAGTAGGAGCATCGTTTATCGCGGTTGTCCTCAAAGGTTCTGAGGTCACCGTCGGGGCTGTGAGGTCTCCCTGTCAGGCTTTTCGACCCCTAGGACTGTGCTCTGCCTCCTCACCCACAAATATTCCCCATGTGCCGCTCTCACAAAGTAGTGCATGAATCTAGCCACACACTGCTCCGATCTGAATGATCCTCCCACAAACAGAGGTGAGTGTTATTCCGGAGGTTCAAATATCTAAGTCAGGGCCAGAGCCTGTGTGCATCGAATAGCCTTTAATAAGTCTGGAGAGAAGGATTCAAACCAGATGGGCGCTGCTAAAAACAGGTGAAAGAGAGGTGCCCAGTCAGCAGTTTTCGTATAGAAGAATCACTTGCCTAGGGCTGTCACAGCAGCATTTTTAGAAAAAAACATCTACACAAATTCAGAAAACTGTATTGTTTGGCTTCGTCATACACGCTTTCTTTGCCCATCAAGTGAAAGCGACCGCTCTGCTTTATTCTCTGCTTTCTAATTCTTCTCCTCACTCTGTCCTTTCAGAGAATATTAAAACACAATTCACTCTCCTTCAATTTGTGTGGAGATACGACTGGATAGAAGTGCCACGGAGCTGACAGGTCATACTTTAAATTAAGTTTCCCAAATAAGAATTTAATCTAGTTTCAATAAAAGAGTTATTAACCACTTTTAATTAGGAAAAGCAGGTCTGAATCTGGGGTACTTTCTTCAGCTCCCAATGCAAGGACTGATCATTAGTCGCTGATGATATCGGGGCCTGTCTTCAAAGGGCTGTAGTACAGAGGACCACCAAACAAACCCCAGGAGAAATGAGAGGGTTGAAACTGGGGATATTCCACAGTTTGACTTGATTTGCAAAGCCTTTATCTTGGTGCCGATACAGAGTCTCTTTCTAAATTGACTAAAACTTCTGGTAGCCGCTAAAGACCAACCAGGGCGAATCACTGCTAACAGAACACCACGAGTTCATCACCACCGCCAGAAAGCAAACTGTCACTTGTCTACGTACGTCCACGTACATGAGCAGGTTAGAAATTTTGTGACTGCTTAATTCTAGTTCTCATCACACCTGATCGATATCCCAAACCGGAGTTTTGTGCTGGCTGGTCAGATTACAAATCTATGGCAGATTTAGGCACAAATGGGGTCATGTGACCAGAGGCAAGCGACCTTTGCTCACCCAGCATACATGTCTCTCAAATCCTATAGGTGTGAGCAATGAAATACACACATGGGAGAGGGCATATATCAGTGCTGGAAGTTAGAAGGTTATCTACCATTCGCATTTCATACACCTGAAGGCATTTCTGCCAGATTAGGTACAGGCTGAATTGAAGTCAGGATAAAAGAGCCAACTTGTTTCATTAAAGAGCTTAGAAAGCAAGCAGAAGGAATCTTGATAAAGCCTCATAGCTACTTCTCAACTTGAAAGGGAGACAGCAGACCATGAATGAATGCCAGTACGAAGTTAAGACTTTCTATTATGGAGGTTGCATAAAATGAGCAGAAAGTCACATATCAAAACTTCTTCTTAAAGTGACAGAACAGCAGTTCAGTAGGGTATCCTTCACATCAGATGAATAGCAAAAAGTCTACACTGTCAAAATTCATTTTGTCTAGGGCTACAAGCCTGCAGAGTCCTGATGCCTTTCTGGCATGGGTGATTGCAACAGGAAGAAATGAGCAAGCAGTAAAAATCATCAGACCTGTGAAAAGATACAAGGTAGAAGAGGCCACTATGCACAATCAGAAGAATCAAGAGAAATGTCACTCTCTGAAATAGATGTATTGCAAAATGTTCCAGAAACTACTGCTTTGGGGCTTCAAAACTTTCGCACAGTCACCGTGAAGGACTGATCTAAAATCGGGAAAGAATACTGAAGATGAAATCCATGGTTGTGATTTAAACTATGTTACAGACAATGGAAAAGTGCAGCACTGAAATAGTGAACTAAATCACACATTCACCCAGAACTAAGGAGATGCGTGAACACGTGAAAAAGAAGATGAGTAGACACAACAGACTCAGGATATCCAATATACTTATAATTGGGATTCTACAGTTTGAAAACCAAAAACAAAGGAAAATATAATTAAAGAAAAAACAGGAGAAACCTGCCCCACCCCCCCACACACTACCTTCCAGAGTTGAAGAAATAACTGAATCTACAAATTGAATGAGTTCCCTAAGTATTAGGACAAAGTGATAAAGAGACTAATATGTATCAAAAAAAAAAAAAAGAAGAAGAAGAAGAAAGTTAAACTATAGATGAACATACAAATCCAGGGAGAAGAGAAATTTAAAGATACATCAAAAGTTTTATTTTATTTTATGTTTATCTACTTTGGGGGAGTGAGAGACAGAGAGAGAGACACAGAGAGACAGAGCATGAGCAGGGGAGGGCCAGAGACAGAGAGATACAGAACCGGAAGCAGGCTTCAGGCTCCGCAGTGTCAACACAGAGCCTGACATGGGGCTCGAACTCATGAACTGTGACATCATGACCTGAGCTGAAGTCGGAGGCCCAACTGACTGAGCCACCCAGGCGCCCATCAAAAATTTTATTTTTAAAGTTTTTTTTTTTTTTTAAGTTTACTTATTTTTTGAGAGAGAAAGAGAGTGGGCAGAGAGAGAGGGAGACACAGAATCCGAAGCAGCCTCCAGGCACCCCTAAAGATACATCACAATTTTCAAATATTACTTTAAATATTTCAAGATGTTGGGGGGCCTGGGTGGCTAAGCCGGTTAAGCATCCTACTTGGGCTCAGGTCATGATCTCACAGTCCGTGAGTTCGAGCCCCGCATTGAGCTCTGTGCTGACAGCTCAGAGCCTGGAGCCTGCTTCAGATTCTGTGTCTCCCTCTCTCTCTCTCTCTGTCCCTCCCCTGCTCGTGCTCTGTCTCTCTGTGTCTCAAAAATAAATTTAAAAAATATTTTAAAAATTCAAAAAAATTTAAAACATATATGCTTAGAGATTGAAGAATTAAAACAAAGACTACAAAAACAGGAAGGTACATATGTAAAACCAGGATCATGGTCAACAAAGAATCCCTGGAAATATTGGAGTTGTATTTTTAAAGTATTGCTAGTTTGATTTTAACTTAACACAAATTAGAAAGAAAACTTACCTTAGAACATATAATAAAAATATGCCGTATAAAATAATAAAATATTATAACAGTCTGGGTCTAAGTGTAAATTATATCACTACAAACTATGAATTGACGGAGTTGGAAGAAATTAAACAGGTGAAGTGTTAAACAAGAGAATATATGCTGTTGTTTGTAATTAGGAAAACAAGGATGTGTTTTTCTAAACATTTGAAGGCAACCACTAATAGAAAAAAACACAGATATTTACCTTTCAAATCAATACATTAAAAGGAGGAAAATAGGAAATAAGTGAAAGCATAAAGCAAACTTAATGGCCAAGCATATCCATTTCCCTGATAACCCTAAGTTAATTCTAAAAATGATAATAAAAACACAGACCCTTCGAATGGGGGGAAGAATCAAAATTCCATGATATACTCTTGGCAACATGCATACCTAAAATAAAAGGCAAGGAAGGGCTAACTTGCTGACCCTATTATGTGTTTAAATGCTTATCACCATGTAATTGACAACAGCAAAACCCTCAATACAAGTTTAAACAGTCTATATGACCTTGGTGAATAACTTAAGGCATTTACATCCGAAAGGATATCATTTGCAGCATGCAAGTGAGATGTAAGAAAGTGTTAAAAAATAATGTCAGAAAAGCAGATTACAAAAATGTCATTCCGGATGCTCTTAGCACAGGTTTCTGCATCTCCATACTTTTATCTGAATGATGGGACTATGGGTCATTTTATTGCTTTTGGCGTTTTTTGTTTTTTTGTTTTTTTGTTTTTTTGTTTTTTTTTTTTTTTGTTTTATATTCTACGTTTTCTAAAACAGATTTAGGACATAGCTTATCCTAATAAGAAGGAAAAAAAAAAAGAGTAAAGATGAACAGATGAATCAATGAACTTTGCCCATCCCAGGAAGTGTGGAAGTTTCCGGTTAAGGTTTCTGTGGTGCATCAAAGCTGTGGTGCAGCTTCAAACAAAACAAATATTAAGGTTTTATTTAGAGGTTTGTAAGTTCTAGTCTCATTTTCTCTCTTTCATTAATGTTATATTCAGCCACTAAAAGTGAAGGAAATTGAATAAAGGCAAATTTGAAATATGCAATAGCGCACACAAAATAGTTTAAGAACCACCTTAGAAATTGCTTTACATAAATATAACACCTAACACTTAATTGTCTTCTGCCTCTTAATGTGCAGCTTGAGCTATTAAAGCCAATTGCTTCCTATATCCCTTATAAAACAGAGATGTCGCTTTCTCCTCTCTGGAGACTAACCTGACCAAAAAAAACCCCCCAAAAAAACAACAACAAACAACTTTCTAACTTCAAAAGTCTGTTTACGCCCTTCCTTAAAAAGAAATCCCTCTCCTTTAAACAGTAGATCACACTTACCACATAAGCAGAATAATAAGAATCAAAAACACTAAATCTAAACTGGGTCCTTAACAGGGGTGCCTGGGTGGCTTAGTGGCTTAAGTGTCTATTTCAGTCCGGTCATGATCTCATCGTTTTTGAGTTCTAGCCCTACACTGGGCTCACTGCTGTCAGCACAGATCCCGCTTTGGATCTTTGTCTCCCTCTCTCTCTGCCCCTCCCTGCCCATTCTCTCTCTCAACAATAAACCAACATTAAAAACAAATAAATAACTAAACTATGTCCACACCTACTAAGTATCGCTCTGCATATTATTCAAAACACACAGATGGTAATGTGAAGAGACAATGCAGATAAATCACACAGTGATGTCACTGAAAAACCTTTTCTTTTGCCTAATGAATTCTGGGTATTAAAATCATTTCTGTGAATTCTCAGAATAACATATTTAAATAAGATAATTAATAACACAATTTTCTAGGAAGTTAGCATTTATATGACAGTCTTGAGTGAAATTTAGAACTATCAGCCACATTTGTATGGATTGTGATTTTTTTCCAAATTTTATAACCATGTATACGCAGATAACTGTGTTCTCAGTTCACAGCATACGCTTGCCACCTCTTGGTGCCATGCCTCAGTTTTCGTTTATTTTCTAGTTTCATCCCATTTTCTCCTACTTGATGAAGACCAGTCTAATGTATTTAAATTACTACTTTAAATATGTATGCATCTTTATATAGCATGTAGGCTTGTTATTGTTCTTAACACATTGTTTCATTTACAGCATTCTTTTTCTAATTCATTTGTTTCTTATATTCCTCTTTCTCTTTTTTATAGTGGTTTCATTGCACACTCTATTTCTAAGCTCTTTCCAAATTGCTGTGCTTTTAACTGCCACATATTATTCCACATTTTACCAGTATTTGACTTAGTGGTAGACATCTCTAATTCGTAACTCTTAGCGCTCAGAGAAAATACAAAGATGAATATAATTTATCTTTTTAGAGACTTGTGGGATAATTAGAAATATATAATGAATTATAAGGGTATACAGATGATTATAATTATGTGTGCATATGCACATTCCCAGGAAAGGAGCTGCTGTCCCATAAGGAATAGACACTCTTCATTTCGGTAAATACTGCCATATCACTTAGAAGCATGTGGACATTATTTGCATTTACAAAGAGAGCTACTGAGCATCTTTCTCTGTACATCCTTGACAATAAATTGAGAACTCTCATTGCAATTTTTGTGACTGATGGATTTAAGTGACTGCTTAATTTGCCTTTCTCTCATTATTAGCAAGTTTAAGCATATGTCCATGCAGTTACTAGCCTTTGAGCACCCGTTCTGCAGATTCACACCCCTGTTCCAAGCCCTTTCCATGCTTTATTGGTACTTGAGTTACCGGATTTTTGATTTGCCAGAGTTCCCTAGGTATGCTAGATATTGCCTGTTTTCGACACAGAAATATTTTATCCCAGTATATTATCCGTCTGTAAATTTGATGAAGGAACACATTTTTAGTTTGGATGTAGTAAAATGCATTATCTTAAAATCAAGTTTGTGCTTTCTGAGTCTTGCGAGAGTCTTTCAACCCCTAGCTCCTTAAGATATTCTTCACCATTTTCTTCAATTAGCTTTACTGTCTTCCTTTAATCCATTTGATGCTTACCTTTATATGTGGTACAATAGGGATTAAGCTTTATTCTCCATGGAAAAAGGTTTTTCAGACATCAAATAAATAAGCTGCCTTTCCTCCATTGCTCTGTTGTGTCACCATATTTCCACTTCCTGTGTTTATGCAGCTCTATTTTGGAGCCCTATATTCTGTAATATTGGATTGTTAATCTATAACTGTGCTGATGCTAATTTTATGGCAACGACTTTGTACTATGTCTTAAGATATGGTAGGATAAGTCCTACTCCCTTTGTTCTTCTTTTAATGACCTGCTCTGGTTCATTTTGTACCTTCTGTAAGCCCAAAATTTTAGAATGATTTTGTTGGATACCTCTGAAAACCCAACGGGAATATCTACACCGTGTTCTTTGTGAACCTCCTCCTTTAATCTTTCAAAATTAGCAATAAACAATTTTTTCGATGAATAATTTTGGCATTCTCAATGAGTTCTTAGATAACTTCTGCTCTGATTGTTTTTAGGAATGTTATTTCATTTCATTTCATTTTGTTGTTATTGGTGTTATTCCTGGGTGAAAGCTTATTTTTTTTATTCAATAAGGGTACTGAAATATATTATTCTAATGGTTTGTTGAATCTCCTAGGTTTTCTATGTAGACGAATAATACATGGTCTACATAGTACGTAGTGACGTGAAGTGAAATTCTTTTTTGATTATTAGAATATTTATTCTCCCTCCAATTCTAGTATTTTTTTTTCAGAAACGAATCCATTTTTTCTAGATGGTAGCCTGTAATTTCTTACTTTATTACATATTAACTGTCTATGGTATCTATAGTTGTTCTCCACAATTACTGGTTTCTATTTGGTGCCATAGTGAACTCATAGGGGGAAAAATCATTAATTCTCTATCTTCTTTTAAAAGACATAGTAGATATTAGCTGCTCTGTTTTTATTTCCATAAATCAAGATTTAATTATTAGAAGCATACGTTCCAAGCTAGTAATTGTGCAAGGCATCCAATGTTTAGGCATGACACAATTATAAACAAATGGCTGTATTATTTGATGTAATCAAAATGACACGCAACTAACTGGTTAAATAGTATTTATGTGTCCCTCACTTCATATTAAAATATCATCTATTCTTCATAAAAGTTTTGGAGAAAGCATTTTAAAAATTATAATAATGGAAGATCAGAAAACCCTAAAGTCACATTTCTAATATCAAACTGCTTCTATGTCATGGAATTAGGATTGTAACACATTCCTAACTGGTTCTAAGCCAGCTCCTTTAATGACCCAAATATATCCCCCATTGTATTCTATTAGATATTAATAGGTGTGACATGAAAAGGTCACACGTTTCTCTGGTCCTTTTTTTCTAATTTTTTTTTTAATGTTTATTATTTTTGAGAGAGAGAGAGAGAGAGAGAGAGAGAGAGAGAGAGAGAGAGAGAGCGCAAACAGGGGAGGGGCAGAGAGAGAGAGGGAGACACAGAATTGGAAGCAGGCTCCAGGCTCTGAGCTGTCAGCACAGAGCCCAATGTGGGGCTCGAACTCAGAGACCACGAGATCATGACCTGAGCTGAAGTCAGCCGCTTAACTGACTGAGCCACCCAGGTGCCCCTCTCTTGTCCTTCTTCTCGAGCATGGTCCAGTCTTCATTACAGTTTCCTTTTTCTTGGCTTCAACGTTTCTTTATCTCTCAGTTCAAGATCATACAATATGGTAAAAAAAAATTCTGTTTTTCACTTCAATTTTAAATAGAATAATTCACTTAGCCCAACTTAGGGCTAACTTATTCTTAGATCATATTTCTGATTTCCATCTAATTCCCATCCCAGATTTAATACCAGTCAATTTAGGCCTGGAGAGTAAAGCCAGGATAAGTTATCAATGAACTTCAACTGATCCAAAACAATGTGACACATCATACCTAGCTGCCTGCGATGCACCATCACTCCCTATCCAGACAGTTATAAATATTTTTCTTATATATATATATTTTCTTACATATATATATATGTGTATATATATATATATATATACTTCTTATATATATATGTATATTATTCATAAAGGTGTGTGTGCATAGCAAACATCCAT
Organism: Lynx rufus; assembly: GCF_022079265.1. NCBI lineage: Eukaryota > Metazoa > Chordata > Mammalia > Carnivora > Felidae > Lynx > Lynx rufus. The sequence goes on along the minus strand of NW_025814823.1, from coordinate 30,773,164 downwards.
AGTCTTCTCCAAAAGGGGTATAAAGTTTGAATCAGTTGTTATATTCAGAGTGATGGTATAGGGCCAATTAAAAAGCTGTTTGTCAGTTGATTGTATTTAGTTGCATCAAGATTTTGCCAATCTGTCATCAAGAATAGCAAACAGTATACCTAATCTCCACCAAGAATATTAGCACATACGCTAGTGAGGAAATGGCAATGAAGTTGAAATTTTAGGTAAGTTAACAAGTAATATATCCTCATCTTTAACAGAGGTAAAAATAAGTGTATTATAGAAGAGAGATACACATGGGAGAGAGGGAGAGTTTATGGTTGTGCTAATCTATTTAATCAAAACCTACACTGATGCGAAGGCAAAAGAATACCTTAGCCTTGGAATGTGAACTTGTTGACAGGTAGGAAAAAACAAGTCACTTCCGGACATCAAGGTATAAAAATAGATGTAGTGCCTTTATTCTCTGAATTAGCAATGAAGTTTGTTCTCTGGTGAGATCTGATTGCTGTAAATTCCACCCCCATTAGGGAAAAAAATATCTTTCACCTTTCCTTTCAGAGACATCCCTGGAGGAAATGTATAATTTCTAGGAGAGAGAGAAATGGAAATGGCTCCTTTATACTTAAAGAAGGTAGGAGAGCTGCCTAAAATAATTTTTTGCTTCTAAGGATACTATCAAAAAGTGAAAAGTCAACCCACAAAATCGATAAAATATTTGTAAATAATGCATACAGTAAAGATCCAATGTTCGGAATATATAAAGAACTAGCACAACAGTAAAAAATAATAATAATAATTCAAAATAGACAAAGGATTTGAATAGATATTTCTTCAAAGAAGATATTAAAATGGCAAATAAGCACCTGACGGTCTCAGTATCATTAGACATTAGTCAAATGCAGATCTAAACCACAAAGGTACTTCACACACACTAGGACGGCGATAATAACAATAACAAGAAATGTTGGTGTAGAGTAATGAGTAAAAGAGCTAGAGTAAATGAGACCCTCATAAATTGCTAGAGTGTATGTGAACTGGTGCTGACACTTTGGAAAATACTTTGGCAGCTACTGTCTGACCCAACATTTGCATTCCTAGATATATACTCAGTATACTTGAAAACATATGCCCGTACAGAACTTATGCACGGATGTCGATAGCAGCATTATTCAAAATCACTAAAGAGTAGAAAATCAAATGCCTATGAATGGAGGAGTGGATAAACAAATTGCGATATATAATATGCATATAATGCATATTATCTGACCCTAAAAAATAAAGAAGTACAAATACACTCTATAAGCATGTATGAATCTCAGAAACATTATGCTAAGTGAAAGCCAGCTATAAAAGGTCACATATTGTATGAATCCATTTGTATGAAATGTCCAGAATAAGCACATTTTTAAAGACAGGTAGATTAGCTATTGTTGGATATGTCAGTTGGGAGGAATGAGGAGTTTTCTTTCTGCAGTGATGAAAATATTCTGGAGCTATATGGTTGTGACTTTGCACAACATTGTGAATACAATAAAACCACTGAATTGTACACGTTAAGACGGTGAATTTTATGATATGTGTATTAAATTACAATAGAAGAAAGAAAAAAAACATTCAACCATTTTAAGATGTGCAATTTGATGTTCGTTTTATTGCTGGGTAGCATTCCATTGTATGAATATATCACAATTTGTCCATTCACTCCTTGATGAGCATTTAAATTATTTTCAGCTTTTGGCAACTATCTATGATGTTGCTATAAATACACGTGCAAGTCTGTGTGTATGCAGGTTTCACTTTCTCGGGTAAATATCAAGAAACACAATTTTTGGATCATACAGGAATTGTATATTGCACTTATAAAAACCCATCAAATAATTTCAGAAGTGATTGAACTATTCTGCTTTCTTACCATCAATATGTGGCATTACTGTTCTAATTCTGTGTCAACAACTGGAATCATCAGACTTTTAAATTTCCAGCTGTTCTAGTGAGTGTGCAGCACTATCTTATTGTGATTTCAATGCGCATCCATGGTTATGGTCTCAGTTTGGACTACTCTAACAACTACTATATACTCAGTAGCTTCAACAACAAATATCTATTTCTCACAGTTCTGGGCAAGTCTCAGGTGAAGGTACCAGCCTATTTAATGTCTGGTGTAAGAGTCCTGTTCCTGGTTTGCAAACCGTTGCTTTCTAACTGTGTCCTCAAATGGCAGAGAAAGCGACGGTCTCCTTCACATCTCTTCCTACAAGTGCACTAATCCTGCCCACGAGGGCTCTGTCCCTTCATAACCTAACAGCCTTCCGAAGACCCCACTTTCAAAAACCATCACCTTTGGGATTAGGACTTCAGCACACATATTTTCAGAAGACACATTCAAGGTGGTGAGAACACTAATAATATTGAACACGATGCAATAATACTTTTTATTCATATATTTTGATAAACTGTCTAAATCATCTGCCATTTTCTTTTTAGTTAGGTTATTGGCATTCTTCTAAATAAGATGAAAGAGTAGTTTATGTATCCTCTGGATGGATATATGTATATATATATACACACACATATATATATATATATATACACACACATGTATGTACATATATATACGTATATGTGTATATATACATATATGTGTATATACATATATATGTATACATATATATATTTATATGTATACATATATATATTGTTTATTTACCTTTGGGAGAGAGAGAGAGACAGAATGCGAGCAGGGGAGGGGCAGAGAGAAAGGGACACAAAATCCGAAGCAGGCTCCAGGCTCCGAGCTTTCAGCACAGAACCCCGCGCAGGGCTCAAACTCACAAACTGTGAGATCAGGACCTGAGCCAAAGTCGGAGGCTTAACCGATGACTGAGCCACCCAGGTACCCCTGGATATGTCTCCTTCTGATATGTTTTGCTAAATATTCTCCCTGTCTGTGGTTTGAACTTTTTATTAACTGTGTGTGTTTTGAATATAAAAAGTATTTAATTCAAATAAAATTCAATTAATCCATTTTTTCTTTCATGTTTGGTTTGTCCTCTTTCTAGAGAAGTCTTTGTCTACAAGTTATATAATTGTATCTCTCTCATTTAAGTCTATGACCCACTTTGAATTAGTATTTTTATATCTATTTGTAAGAATCAAGCTTCACTGACACACTATCAGCTGAAAGTATGTGTGGGTCTATTTCCTGATTATCTGTTGCACTGAACAATGTATCAAATCTTACACCAAAGCTTTGTGGTCTTACTATAGATGTATATCAAGTCTTGAAACCGGGTAATATACGTTCTCCAATATTTTGTTTTTCAGTGTTGATTTTGGTCTTTTAGGTTCTTTGCATTTATACTTGAATTTTATAATAACTTTGTCAATTTTTATAAAAATGCCTATTGAGATTTTGAGACTGCATTGACTCTACAGATCAACTGAGACAGTCATGACAACTTATCCAAAGTGAGTCATCCCGTATTGCATTTTCTTTCAGCGATTATTCAGTATATTTATCTTGAAATTTTTTTGGTAAAATTTATCCTTATGTATTTAATGTTTTATGTTATTGTAAATGGCATTTTTAATTTATTTGCTTGACAATAACAATTTTTGAATACTGATCTGATTCCTACCACCTCGCTAAACACATTTATAATTTCTATTACTCTGTTATATTTTATAGTATTTCTGAAGATTTGTCTCTATCATTTGTCAGCAGAGATTTTCTTTTTCCTGTTCCATCTACGTATCTCTTTTTCTTTCCTTATTGCACAGACTAGAACTTCCAGTACAATGTTAATTGGAAATACAGAGATTAGCTATCCTGTGTTGGTCCTGAATTTCAGTGGACGCATTTAGTCTTCCACTGTTAAATGTGACATCAGCTGTGGGGTTTTCATAGCTACACTTCATTAGCTTCAGGAAGTTCCCTTCTCAGGTAAGTTCGCTGGAGATTTTTATCATGGGTTGCTGTTGAATTGTATAGGTTTCTCCACAGCTACTGAGATGGTTGTACATATCGTTTTTTTTTTTATACTGTGTGTATTGGGAATTACAGTGATTGACGATGGAATGTTAAACTGCCTTTGTGTTTCTGGAATGAAGTTCATTTGGTTGTGGTATCTTATCCATTTGGTTAATCACGAGATTCAATTTGCTAGAATTGTAAATGAATCTTGTCTATGTTTATACTGTATTTGTGTGTATTTTCCTTTCCTTGTAACAGATGTCTCTGATCTCTGATTTTGTGTGCTGACCCTATGAAATGTGTGAGTACACATGCCTTTCTCTTCTAATTTTTTGGATGAGTTCATGTATAAATGGTATTGTTTCTTCTTTAAATATATGCTAGAAGTCGCTAGTAAAAGCTGTGTTTTTGTGCTTGGTTATTAAAAATGACTTCAGTTCATCTTAAAGCTACATGGCTGCTCGTGTTACCTATTCATCCTAGAGTGAGCATTTAAAGTTTGTACATTCAAAAGTTTTTAGTTATTGGCAAGTTTTTCACAATGCTTCCACACATACTTTTTATTTGTTTGCAGAGACAGAGTGAGCGTGAGTGAGCAGGGTGCTGGGGGGGGGGGGTAGGGGTAGGGTCAGGGTGGCCAGAGAGAGAGAATCCCAAGCAGGCACCATGTTGTCAGCTGCATCTCACATAGCAGAGATCGTGACCTGAGCCGAAATCAAGAGTCAGACACTTAACTGACTGAGCCACCCAGTCGCCCCTCGTTATTTTATTTTTAATGGATGTAGGTTCCATACTGGTCATCCCTATTTCATTCCTAACGTCCTGACATTAGTCACCTGTGCTCTCTCTCATATCTTTTTCTTGTTAAGTCTGTTTGGAAGTTTTTTTTAATTCTACTGATCTTTTCACGTAACGAGATGTTATTTGCTGTTTTATTTTGTTCTGCTTTTATCTACAGTATTTCCTTTCCTTTGTTTCATTTGGATTTTATTTGCTTTTCTATTTTTTATTTTCTATTCCTAGTTTCAGATACAAGACTAGATCACTGATTTGAGATCTTCCGGGCTTTCTTATGTATATTTGATTGTACAAATTTCCCATTAAAGAAGCTTCAACTACATCCCATGTGTTTTGAGTTTTCATTAGCTATAATTTCAAAATATTATTAATTTTATTATTTTTTTACCCATACGCCATTTAGAGTGTAACTTTTCAAGTATTTCATATTTTTCTAGCTTGAGTGTGTGTGTGTGTGTGTGTGTGTGTGAGAGAGACAGAGAACGTGTGCACGTGTGTGCACATAAGAGGGATTTCTGAATTCTGTAAGCTTTTAGTCTTCTGAAATCCACTGTGATTTGTTTTATGGCATACTGTATTGTGTAACGTGGTTCCATATGTTCTAAAGATAATTTGTGAAAAAAATAATGTATATACTACAGCTGTTGGGTACAGTTGAGTATAGCAGTTAAGAAGGTCACTCAGATTTTCTGCAGGCTTATTATTTTTATTTGGTCAATTACTGAGTGAAATATGTTCAAATCTCCAAAACTGACTTAAAATTTGCCCATTTCTCCCTTATTTACCAAGAGTTTTTGTTTCATATATTTTGAAACTGTTAATCATGTGAATAAATATTTACAACTGTTTTGTATTTTGGCGTAGTGTCTCTCATCAGGATACGGCTCTGCGCGGTGATATTTTTCAATCATCAAATGTTTTCCGACCCCTCTCTGATCTTTAGATGTGTCTCACACACATGAGTAGTGAAGCCCCAACTACTCACTTGTAGTTTAGCTGTCAGTCATGGATTTGGGGCAGCTTCTGTATTGAATTTAGATCTCATTCCTTCTTCAGGTCTCCTGCTGCCTTGATTTCACTTCAATTTCCAGAAGCTACCACTGCCCTGTTTTTTGCACGTTGTAACTGTAGCTGGTAAGACTGTAGCTTTTCTGAATGCCCTGTTTGGTAAGGTATACCCAAAGCTTAGCCAGCATTCAGCCAGCAATTTCACCTTCCCATCAGAAAGTCACAATTCTCCTTTTCTTATGTTGCAGTATTTTGGAATTAGATTCCTCTGGCTCTACATCCCTTCTTGATGTTTTTCATCCTTCAAATGGCTCTTTTTATTATTCTAGTGTTTTTAATAAGTCGTATCTATGTTGGATTCTTATAACTACTTAACTGTTGTTTTATTAAAGTAAATTCTCCCCTAGTCAAGTTTTGAGGGAATCATAGGTTCCCTTAATACAGTTCTAGGGTTGGAAAAAGGCTGTGGCAAAATGCAAGGGTGGGGAAGTTGCTGCCGGAAAGGGTTACAGAGTAACTGATATGATCCTTGGAATCATGCATATATTACAACTTTGCAACAAAGTATCTTCTCTCCAAAACACCACTTGGGAAAATGAACATGAACTGAATAGCAACTCTAGTCCTGCATCATAGGAGAAGAGACCACCCTATTTCTTGACTAATGGTTGTTGATTGGGGTTGGCAGTATATTGGAGGGTGCCATGCAATTCTTCAAATCGTCCTTTTCGTCCAAACACTGACATTCTAATTATCAGAGTGTCTATTTTTGCCAAAAAAGCAAAAGCACTAATTAAAAACACCTGGTATGTCAGCAAATTTGGATTAGGCACAGAAACTGACCGTAAGTACAAAAGGGCTTCACTGCGGAGTTTATATATAAATTTTGTCCTTGTCTGTGTTTCCTTCAAGTATGCCTGGCAACATGGAATTGGAATCCCCCGATCAGGTACGCAATGTGAGTTCTAAGAGCTACAGGATATCATGAGCTGTCTCACTTCTGTACATCACAGACTCTCAGATTTAGATCCCAAGCAGAAGAATTCTCATTGGCCCTCTTGCTATTTCCTATCTAATTCTGCAATTTTTTTTTCCTAATGTTGCTTGCTATCTCATACTCCTATATATTTCAGTTTGAGTTAAAGTTTCTAAAATTGCAAGGTTAAAAAATATCCACTCACAGAACTCAATTGAAAAGGCAGGGACAATCCTACCTTCTAGGTGTCACGGCAAGAAACCAGAAAGGTAGGTAGTTAGACTAGTTATCTTGTGGATACCTAATCTCTGAGTTTCTCACTCATCCTAAGGCATTCCATTTATTTTCTCCATTACTTCTTTTTCCAAGTATGATCTGTCTGCATTAGTCTTTGAAAAAACAAGACTATCTTAGGATAAATTCTCTATGGCATAGATTTTTTTGGAGAAACTCTTAAGAATCTAACTCTAAATTAGACCAAATAATATGGAAGGCGGGGGAGCCTCTTCTAATAATCTGAGCAGAGATGATGTTTGTCTTGACAGAGAAGTGGGCTAACAAGTCTGGCCATTCACATCAAAAATAATAAATGGCAAAATAAAAAAGAGAGAGAGAGAGAGAGAGAGAGAGAGAGAGAGAGAAAGAAATGGTAACAGCCCCAGGAATAGGAAATTGCTTTGAAATAAAACATTGATATTTTCTTATTGAGATCATGATTACAAATATCTTTTCAATAATTCTAATTGTATGGGGTGCCTGGGTGGCTCAGTCGGTTAAGCGTCCGACTTTGGCTCAGGTAGTGATCTCGCGGTCTGTGAGTTCGAGCCCCGCATCGGGCTCTGTGTTGACAGCTCAGAGCCTGGAGCCTGTTTCAGATTCTGTGTCTCCCTCTCTCTGACCCTCCCCTGTTCATGCTCTGTCTCTCTCTGTCTCAAAAATAAATAAATGTTTAAAAAAAAAGCATTCAATAATTCTAATTGTAAAATTGTCCTAAAATATAAAATAATTCCATTTCATTGTTTTCAATTTACTTTTCTACTCCTTCCTTTATAGTTGTATATACAATGCTCTATCTATTGTGTAGTACTTTGTAAAACAAAGGCACATTATATAAATGTGAGAAGTCATTATCATGTACTTACTATGCAAGACTGTACAATGCCCAGAGCAGTAAAGGGAAGGGAATTCTCTGAACAGAGCAATTTTTTGCATGTTGCCGATACATTTCTCAAATCACAATCATTTCCATGGTAACAGTCTGTGATATTGAAAAGACAGCCGCTGTCTTCTAAGATCCAGCAGAAAAATAATTTTGTCTCTGAATGCAAAAGCTTCTTAGTCAATCACAAATATTGTCAATAATTAGCAATAACAGCAAGGGGAATTCAATTACAGGCAAAGCAAATTGCTTTTTATTTAAATGTTCTCTTTTTAATGCATCCCAGTGTGAAAGTCCCTCTTTAAATTAGTGAAAGCATGTGTAATCTCAATACCTCCACTGGGGGTTATAGGAATATATGGAGTCTCGCTCTTTTGTTGAGTGTTTAGAGGCTTAGGACAAAATTACACTGCTGTTGCTACTTTGCAATGATAGATATCGATAGCAATTTAGATAATTAAGTGTATTCCGGCTTTATTTCAATTTTCTCTAGTTGTAAAGTTCTTGTCTGCTAGCTTAATATATTCATGTTTATGTAAATTTAAATACAATCATAACCATTCTATAGCCATTATCAAAACAGGTTGGGCCATCTTCATTTCATTCTCTGATGCTTTTTAACCTTATAGAAAGGCCCAACAAATGTTCTACTAGAAAAGAACAATGAGGACTCATCTAACCTCGGTTCCTGGCAGTTGGGTTTAATTTTTGCAGTAGGTTTCATTTTAGCCAATAGTAGAAATGTGAAAAATTTATGAACAGGAACCATGGCATCTGGAGGAAGAACCTGAGATGTCTACCCTTCAGTAACTTCATTAAAGAGACAAGAATAAAAGAATGCAATTTTGGCATCCTGGGGAAATTTGCCTCGAGGTCAAAGTTTGTCAACTATTTAGGACTCTTGATTATACATCCCTTTGCTTTTCCTCTCTAAAAAGGTGTCATATTCCTAAAAATGACTATTCTGCTCACTGAATTGTCACATGGCACAGAAGCATGGGATATGCAAATCAGAGCATTACTAGGACTGAGAAATTTAAAGTACGGGAAAATATAAACTCTAAGTAAGTTTCTCTTCTGAGGGGTAAACACCAGAATTATCATCTCTTCCATTTCAGGGTAACATATTTCTAGTTGATTCATCTATACAAATATTAGAAATTGGTTTGTGGTCATAATGCAGGCAATCTTAGTGATGTTAACTGTAAGTGCCTAGGTGATTTTTGTGTATTTGGCCTTTTTTTGGTTTTTGCCTTATATGTTGTGCCCATCTCAACAATTAAAACTCTATCAGGGCTAGAAACTGTTGCTGACAAATAATCCATTACCTAATTTAGAGTACATAGCATAGAGCAAAAGAATGAAGGTCACAGATTAAAGATGGCTAAAAATACTTGGACTCTCCTCCCATTGAGCCAATCCCTCTTGGCTTGGATCTGGGCTGAAATTTGTGACTTACTTAATAAAACACTACAGAAGGAATGTTCTGGGATTTATGAAGCTAAATCAAAAGAAGTCTTGCAGCTTTTGCCCAAGTCTTTTGCAACGAACTCTTGGGGACTCCTGAGCTTCCAAGTAAGAAGTTATTTACCTTGAAAGCACAGCACTAGAAAGACCATTGCTGAGACCTTTGGGTGCCTGGCCAGCTGAGCCTGGCCTTCAGAGTGCATTCCTGCCAAGATGTCATATATATCCGAGTGCAGCCATCCTAGACCCTCCACAAATCAGTTCATCCACCAGATGAATACAATCAAGTTACCCTGGCTGGTGCCATATAGAGTAGAAAACTCCGACGGCAGACTCCTGAACTCATTCTTGACCACAAAATCTGGAGACATGATAAAATGGCTGATATTCCAAGGGTCTAAGTTTTGGGATAGTTGGTTATGCATCAATAGGTAAACCAAAATAAGAAAACAATGTGTCCATGTTTTGGTTTGTTTGTTTAATTTTTTTAGAGACTGCAAAAATTTTGTTCTATTGTTCAGCTATAAATCTGTTTTTGCCAATTTATCTCTACTAATAAATATAAATATAAATTTCATCCATCTAAGGACTACCCACCATTTTTTCCCTCTTCAGCACAATCCTTACCATTGACATTCTTTATTTTCTTCTTTCTTTTCATTCTAAAACTCATAGTCATAAAGTAATAACGACCTTTTCTCAGGCAAATGAAAGTGTTTTGAAATGACATATATCCTGCACTATGTATCTTCGAAAGTCAAGTAAAATACTACATTCACATACTATACTGTTATAAATTTATTTGTTAATAGTCGATAATAAACTTGTTTATACATGTTTTACTGAGGTATAATTGAGATATAACATTCTACTCGTCTCAGTTATACAACATAATGATTGGATAGTTGTCTACACTGAAAAATGATCACCAAAAGAAGTCTAATAACCATCGGTCACCATACAGAGGTACATACACTTTTTTTTCTTATAAGAACTTTTAGGGTTTACCCTCTTAGCAACATCTAAGTTTATGCTTAAAATTTAGACAATAATATACCACAATATTATTGGCTGTACTCACCCTGCTATACCTCACATCCCATGGCTTGTTTTATATTTGGAACTTTGTACCTCTTTGTACCTGCTTCACCCATTTTGCCCACCCTCCAAAACAACCCCCTCTAGCGGCCAGCATTCAGTTTTCAGTATCTATGATTCATGATGCGCTCGATCCGTTTTGTTTTTCAGATTCCCCACGGAAGAAATAACACAGTGTTTGTTTGTTCTGTATGACTTATCTCACCCCGCATAATACGCCCTAGGTCCATCTGTACTGTCGCAAATGGCAAGATTTCTATTTTGTGGCTTAATCGTATCCCTCGTGTGCATGTGTGTACCACATCTTCTTTATCTACTCATCTATCAATGGGCACTTAGGGTGCTTCCAAGCGACAATGAACATGGGGCTATGTATAATTTTCAAATCAGTGTTTTTGTTTACTTGGGTTAAGTTCCTAGTAGTAGAATTACTGGATCATGATAGCTCTATGTTCAATATCTTGAGAAACCTCCATGCTGTCTTCCAAAGCGGCTGCATGAATTTACCCCCCTGCCAACGTTATGCAAAGGTCCCCTTCTCTCCATTTCCTCGCCAAAACTTGCTTTTTTCTCATCTTTCTAATGATAGCCATTCTAACAGGCAACAGCCCGTTGAGGTTTTGATTTGCATTCCCCTGATGATTAGCAATGTTGAGCACCTTTGCATGTGCCTGTTGGCCATGTGTGTAGGTCTTCTATGGAAAAATGTCCATTCAGATCCTCTGCTCACACAGTATTATTATGTGTGTTTTTTGTTTGTTTTGCTATTGAGTTGTAGGAGCTCTTCATATATTTTCGAGACTAAATTGGATATATGATTCACAAACCCTTTCTCCCATTCAGTGGGTGGCTTTTTCATTTTCTTGCTGGCTTCCTTTCCTGGGCAGAAACTTTTTTGGTTTGATGGGGTCCCACCAGGGGTTAATTTTGCTTTTGTTGTGTTTGCTTTTGTTGTCAGATCCAAGAAAGCATCTCCAAGACCAATGGCAAGGAGCTTATTGCCTATGTTTTCTTCTAGGAGTTTTATGGTTTCAGGTCTCACGTGCAAGGCTTCCATCCACTTTGAGTTAATTTGTGTGTGTGGTATAAGAAAAAAAAAATCTGAGAGGCACAGGGAATTCAGAACTGCTCTCAAGAGGGTTAGGAAATAAGAGTACGTACACAAAAAGCAAACACAAGCAGAAGAAATTCAACATCATCTACGCCTTCCTACGAGACGAGCAGTTCCTCCCAGGGAAGATATATACATCCTATCTAAAGACACGGAATCCACCATTCCCTGTAAAAAAACAGTGAGATGAACATAGTCATAAAACACAAGGAATCCTTTTTAAGCTCATGACAGGATAAAGTTATAGTGGTGCATATGGGTAGGTCTCTGAGGCAGCCAGAATGAAGGGAAGAAAAAACCACAGAACTCGAAGCCAATCAAATCCATGTTGGTCACCCTGTTTCTCTACTTGCTCAAGTTTTAGCAAATTACTTGGTTTTTTGCAGATTTAATATTATGAACTCCCAACGAAAAGAGCATCTTGTGCATTAATTAATTACCTAATATCTGCCTGAGATATAACAGATAGGCACCCAAGAAATGTTACTTTTTCTTTCAGTTTAAGGGGTCTAGGGACTATCTCCAACCATTCAAATGTAGAAGTAAACTATTTTTTCTTTCCTGGAGAAGTTAAATTGAAAACTGTCTCTAACTATTCGAGCCACATTCAATTCTCTTTTTCCGCTTATTCATGTGTAAAAGAAGGAAAATTAAAAACAACAGCACATACCTGCTATGCATTTCTACCTTTCAGTCTTAGTAGGAGTATGGTTAATGTTTCATCTTTTTTTTAATTGAAGATTATAACTTTGGAAAATAGAAAATATGCTAAGTAATTCTATCTATCCATCTGTCTAAATATGAAATCAAAGATTCCAGAAAGGAGCCTTTATTAAATAACAGGAATGAAGAAGACAATTTTGAGGCAGTAGAATATTTAGAAGTAGTGTAAAATATTACAGAGTTCAATAGCTATAATTTAGAAATAAGCATCATGGAAGTATTTCCAAATAATTCTTAGATTAAACACAATGAAATGGCAACAATGTTTCTGGCCTTGGTAACTGAATTCCACTGAGTAATAATCAGAGCTAATATTGATGAGCCATTTATAAACATGGTTACTCTTAAAATCATTACTCATTTTTTCATTTTTTTTACATTAATTCTCAAAGCAACACCAGGAAGCAGGTACTATTTCCATCTGTCAAATGAGGAAATTAATGTCACTCAGGATTCAGCAACCTCTCCACGCCTTATAACTAATGCAAGGTAGAGATACAAGTGAACTTAAAAATCTCACATGAGGAAGTAAAAAATGCCCTACAGGTAATTAGCTCTCTTTGCTGAAATGGAGTAAAATGCAGTAGATGCTCTAAAAGAATCAGACGCCAAGGAACCAGCAGGAAAGCAGCTCTCTGGTCAAGCACACACTTGAAGTTTACTGTGAATTTACGTGATTCTCCCATCCCGTTTCTGCGGTTATGGGCCTGAGTTCTGCTGAAGTGACACACAAATTCTAGTCTTCCAGATGCTGTGTAGAGTTAATACTAATGCAATCCAGCAACACCATAGCATTTGTTAATTGCCTGTGTAGAATCAAGTCTCCCCACGATCCCACCGGTGTGTCCAGGATTTTCCTTATAAAATTACCCACCTCTTATTCTCAGCTGTGTAACACTTGGGTGAAAGTGACCGAGTTCTCAGTCACAGACTGGTTCGGAAATGTGATACATGTGATGCCATTCTGGCTAATTGGAATAAAGATGCTATTTGCCGGCCAGTTCTAAGAAAAGTTGCTGGAAACAATTCTCTGTTCACCAGATGGCTGGTTGCATGGATGTAACAAAGTTGGAATGTAACAACTATTGGTGCTACCATGAAGAAGATAACTTGAGAATCCAGACGATGGAAGAGCCAAGACAACTACAAGGAAGGATAGGTGGAGTGTGTTAAGACTTTGCGAAGTCTTCTGGATCAGGTCTTGCCTGAAGCCAGCTCTAACTCTGTATTATTGTCCAGTTACGCAAGTCATGAAAGTTAACTTTTAAATTTAAACTAGATCCCATATGATACAATCTCATCAAACAGGATTTCTTAACCTCAGCCTTGTTAACAATGGCCTAGATCTTTGTCGACTGCCGGGTGCACTGCAGCATGTTTAGAATTCCTGGCCTCTACCCACTAAATGACAGTAGAGCACCTCCAGTCATGACAATTAACAGTGTTCCCTGCAGGGTAAAATCATTTTTTGTTGAGAGCTACTAATAAAGAGCATTAATAGACATTTTGGGCACCTTCCTACCAATCATTTCCTCTCTTTACCTATCCTGATTTTTTTCATTCATGCATCCACACATTCCTTGCATTAATGACTGAATTAACCATGCAATCCTGTTCTTTAGCCACAGGTTTTTTTTTTTTTAATGTTTATTTATTTTTGACAGAGAGAGAGAGAGACAGAGCATGAGCAGACAGGCAGAGAGAGAGAGGGAGACACAGAATCCGAAGCAGGCTCCAGGCTCTGAGCTGTCAGCACAGAGCTCAACGCGGGGCTTGAACTCACAGACCGCGAGATCACGACCTGAGCTGAAATCAGACGCTCAACCGACGGAGCCACCCAGGCACCCCAAGCCACAGATTCGTTTGAAGGCTGGAAAGTAATACAATTTGGGCTGATGAATTTCAGGAAAGACTTGCATCCACATCTAAAGGAAAAACCCTTCCTCAGTGTTCTGACGATACATAATTCTATTAGATTTTTAGAACTATCTAGCTGTGTGAATTGTGGGAAAATGCCCTGTGGCTATGTGGAAAAGATAGCCCTTAGACTAAAGCAGGCACACATCAGAATAGGACAAAAAACCCCAAGGTTGTGACACGCCTATTATGTGGTTGAATCAGACCAACTCGGAGGCCTCCCTGCTTCATGAGTGAATATGCGGCCTTTGAGACACTTGTTTGAATTGTGTTGTCTGTTACTTACATTCTGTGTGCCCCGATTCAGAGAATTTGCTTTGCCTTGTCACGTTAAAAAAAAAAAAAAGTTCCAGACACATCAACAGTTTAGTCAGTGCAGTCTGATGGAAGTGCCTTTAATGATGGAAATATTCTCAGTCTGCACGGTCCAATACAGTCGTGGCTATTGAGCACTTGAAAGTTGGCTATGTGGCCGAGAAACTGAACTATTTAATTGCTATTAAGGTAAGCACATGAAACAAGAGATCTAGCCTCGTAACGAAATCTTTTTTAACATTTATTTATTTTTGAGACAGAGAGAGACAGAGCATGAACGGGGGAGGGGCAGAGAGAGAGGGAGACACAGAATCGGAAGCAGGCTCCAGGCTCTGAGCCATCAGCCCAGAGCCTGACGCGGGGCTCGAACTCACGGACCGCGAGATCGTGACCTGAGCCAAAGTCGGACGCTCAACCGACTGAGCCACCCAGGTGCCCCACGAAATCTTAATTGTACTATACCTTATTGTTAACCATAGGCACAAAGATGCACAGAAGAACTCTAAAACCTAATTGTTTTAGATACCTGAAACTTAATGCCTCAGTGGCAACTCTGTTTCCCTCTCCTCTGACAACCACCATTGTATGTGTTTGACTCTTCTAGATACTTCATAAAAGCTGATTTTTTAAATGTCATTTAACTTAAATTAATTCAAGTAGCCATATGTCGATAGTGACTACTACCGGATAACACGGGTCTAGAATTGAGTGTTTTAAATGCTCGTGCAATCGGAGCTTTGGTTAGCAAGAAGCCACAGCCCATGAAGATGGTTAGAAAAGATGGGGTCTTGGCAAAAGCAACAAATGGGCAAATTTAAGACTTGAAATTGCGTTGTGGGATGGAAAAAACAAAGAAACAGGGTAATTCAGCAACTATCAGGACTCCAGAGAATCTTGAAGTGCTAAAGCTGGCCTTGCTCTGAAGAATAGCAAAAGCAGATACAGAATTTTGACCTGCACAGATCTAAACCCAAATCTACATCGTCTTCTATGTGGCAAAGCCGTGAGAATCTGGA
Source organism: Lynx rufus (assembly GCF_022079265.1). NCBI lineage: Eukaryota > Metazoa > Chordata > Mammalia > Carnivora > Felidae > Lynx > Lynx rufus. The sequence continues at coordinate 30,757,609 of NW_025814823.1, read as the reverse complement.
CTGGAAGAGGTTGAGTCAGGGGCCCACCCAGGCCCAGTCACCCACGGCGGCCGATAGCGTAATTGTGTTCACGACAACACTTGTCTACAATTTCCTCAGTGGGCATTTGGCATTAATAACAATAAATATTCTTGTCTTTTAATTTGGATTTCCTCAGCCATGTAAGATGTGCGTTGTTATTCTCTCTCTGCTAGTGAATAAATTGAGCAAAAAGCTCTTAAGCAAGTGATATTTCTCCTGAGTCAAGGCATCCTTTAGAAACTTCAGTAAGTTACCATAAATTCCTCCGCATATAGCCTTAAAACTCCCCTACTTTCTCGTTTAGCCCCCTTTCCAGCCCCCTGGGAAACAATTCTAGAAATACTTACATCAATTTCAAAATGCCGCACTTGTTCCTTTATTTACATTCTTGGTCTCTGTGGGGCACGCACCCTGAGGGAGACACAGCTTGTATCTGTGCAGGTACCAAATCACTCTGTCTTTATTCCAAAAATCCGAGAGACACGCCTGAAATTAAATCCTTGACTGCTCCAGAAATTCACACGCAACAGGTGGCCTGTGTGTCTTTAGAGTAGAGAAGCGTGGTTATGTACTTGGATTGCAAAACAGTTAACAACTACGGAGTAGAGACTTTCCGCTACTGAGCTCTCCAAGTCAGAGCTGTTTCAAAACCTTAGAAACCAAAGGAATCAGTGGGTGAGTCCTGCTCCGTGTGTTTTCTGCTACGTGACAGAGCCTCGGTACCATGGGGGTTTGCCAGCCATGTCTGAACAGCAAACCCAGTGGGAAAGAAGCTAGCTGGGGTTTGGGAGAACTGCCAACAGGTGGGGCATGCCAGCAACTGCAGAACTCAGTACTTTCACAAAAAGAGAGTTGCAAAGCCAAAGAGGCATCAGCAGCCTGTGTGCTCCACAAACCAAGTCTTGAGAGCTGCTTTTCTCTGGAACTTTTCTGCCCGTGGCATAACTTACATAAAATCTGAATACTCAAAAATCTGCAGTTGTTTGAAGAAATGGAGTGGCAGCATTCCTGGGGCCATAGTATACAATGGTTCCTCTTTGGGAAAGGGGAAGAAGTAAAATTAAGTCGGTTACATACCAAAGTTCTAATCTGCCATGTCTTTGGTACCCTCAGAGGGTGCTATGATAATCTTTCATCAAATGGCCAAAAGAAATATTACTATCTCTGCTGAGAAAAAGCATTGTACTTTGCCCAGCGTTGTCGGAACATTTGGCGAGATCGCAAGCAAATATTTAGGTTAGGGAGACATCTGCCAAGGTAAAGGTCTTTCAGTGAAAAGGGCATTGGAAACTTCTGTCTGGAATATAATACTTTGCCAAATCAAAGTCTCAAACGGGAGAATAAAATATATCAAAAGATTGATGGTTGGTTTTGGGAGGATGAGGGGAAGGATTAACGAAGAGGAAAATAGTGTCTTCTTGGGCACCCAAATATAAGTAAAAATTAAAAAACATGAACCTACTTAAAATTACCCATTTTAAATAAATATCAGTTCATAAAATGAATTATTAATAGGGAAAGACAAGAAAGGATGGGAGTTTCCTGGAGAGGTAAATTCCAAGCTTGAGCTAAGCATTCTTTCCAGACTATTCTCTTTGGAAGTATTTCCTGCCAAAAATATGCTCCCAGGCTCACCTCGGGTGATGCATTAACATTCTGAAAGCTTTTACCTAAACCAATAAATGAAACTCCCTGATTAGCTATAAGCCCTGTAGACTCCTTAACTTTACCCATTAATTAACAAAGGGACAAGTGAAGAAGGAGAGAGAAGTGTAGGGCAAGAAATCCTGCTATTTCCATTAAGTCTTAGGAGGACGACAACAAAATGAAAATGAATGATTTATAGCCCCTCGTTTCTGGGCAAGATGTTGAAATAGCTCGGTTTTTGGATTTAAGTAACATAAACCAGCCGATCACTGATCTGTGTATGTATAGGCTTGCGCGTGTATCTTGAGTGGAGAGTTTTTCACACATAGACATTCAGAATGCCTACTGATAAGTATAAATATTTATGACACATTTGTAAATTCTGTTTAAGGAAATGTTGCTATGGGTAGTTTCACTTCAAAAATTGTGATGCTGGGAATTTTAGCAGATTACAAATATATTTATTTTCTAACAGAAACCAAGCACACATCTCCTAATAAGATGAAAGGCCACCCTAATGATTTCCCTTTCCACTCACAAATTAAAGTGATGGCTGGATGTTAAAGACACAGATGTTATGTGGCAATGAAATATTTATCAACTTAACCAGACGCATCAGACACAGGTAAGGTTTCCTTTATAAATAACCGATCCATTTGGATAGGAAAATGTCACATTTTTGAAACACAAAAGCACCTGGCTGGGCGGATAAAGCGAGGGTTGGTTGCAGAAGTTCTAGATGAATCTCAGAGTCACAAATCAGCTCCTGACAAGAGCTGCATTGAAGAGTTTCACAGTATAAATATGCAAAGGTTACACTTCAGTCTAGAGAAGATGGAGAAAGCAACACTATCTAAACCTAATATGATGTGAATATAAACCATATGTTTTGCCCTCTGTATACCTCTAGAGAATCACCAAATTTAAAAGAGAAAATTTCATCTACATGAACCTACCTGATCATTCTTTTCTCTAGAAGGTGACAAATGGTATTTCTTTAGAATTATTAAGCCGACTTGCCTAGTGATCAGAAATTAAATTATACATGCTGACTTGTGGTTTTAATATAAAACTATGTAATTATCAAAATTTACATATTAGGAATGTCTAAGTGAATACTCAGTGAATATTGTATCAAAATGCAAGAATAAACAATATATTAAATTAGTCAATTTTCATTTTAAAAGGTGACTAAAAATCAACTTATAACTGCATAAGTTCATTGAACTTTTCGTGACTCAATTTCCCTATCTGTAAAATGGGCCAATAACAGTGGCTAGTTCATAGAGTTTTGGGGAGAATCACATGGATGTAACACAGTGGAATGATGGGCATGCAGTAAGTGCTCCAAAATATAATTTATTATAATGATAATTTATGTAGGCCCATGCAGTGGTTCCCAGGATAAATTAATAAATGATCTCCTCTTAATGTAGCTTACATAGATTCAAGCTACATACATCGCATACAGTAATTGCCATGAAATGCCACATTTCTGGTCTGTGTACGAGTTCCTACTGCCAATAAGTGGGCATTTTGTTCCTGTTTCCATTCCATATGCATTTTTGTTAATAAGACTGCATTTCCAGGAGACTGCTCATCCTAGGGCTTCAGAGTCCAGCATGAAGGCCATTATACAAGAGGTTGTATACGGTCAGATTTCTTCTAAATTAACATTTTTCAAAGTTTAATTCTGTAAAACAGTGGTCTCATGGCATGCCACAAAAATAAGGTAACTTTATCTAAAAAGGCTCAGATCATTGCTCCAGAAATTCGCAAGCAACAGGTTGCCTTGCCTGTATGTCTCTGAGTTTTATAGAACTCCCATTCCCCATTCTTACCCACTAGATCAGGGCCAGCTCTTTATTCATCCTTTTCTACAAGGATATTACTTCAAAAACTGGGTGTGTCACTTACTGGTTTATTTCCTCAAAGTCAGTGATGAAAGATAAGCTGGATCAAAACTTGAGAAAATAAAGGCAGTATGCTTTTCCTTAATAGTGTCTTAGTTCAGAACTTCCTATTTTTTGCTACTATTGCCTCCCAAGTAGTCACTCTGTTTCTATTTTAACCTTTCATTTAATTTATGCTCCATGCTACCATAAAGGACATCCTTCTGAAAAAAAAAATACGAACACACACACACACACACACACGTATATATGTGTGTATATAGTCATCTATTTAAAATTCCTTATTTAAGAGAGAGTAAATATGTTCCAACTTACATGCTGTTATGAACTCAATGTGTCCCCTCAAAATTCACATACGGAAGCCTTAGCCCCCAGGGTGGCTATATTCAGAGATAAGGCTTCTAAAAAAGGTAATTCAGGTTAACTAAACTCATAAGTGTGGGCCCTGATTCACTAGGATTAATATCCTCCTAAGGAGAAACATCAGAAAGCTCATCCCCTCTGTGTATCGCACTGAAGAAAGGCCACGTAAGGATAAAGCAAGAAGGTAGTGGTCTATAAGCCAGGAAGAGAACTCTCAGCAGAAACCAAATTGGCTGGAATCTTGATCTTAGACTTGTAGCCTCAAGAACTGTTAAAAAAAAAATTCTCTTGCATAAGCCACTTAGTCTATGGTATTTTATTATGGCAGTTAGAGCTGACTCAGACACATACCATAGAGATTGCTTTTATCTGTAGCTATCTGGTGTTAAACAGCTCATAAGGACATAATACAACGATTTATGAACAATAGTGGGGGAATGGTACTATGTGGGCTATGTGACTGGATTACTGCTTAGAGTATATGTTTGAAATGACATAGCATGGTATCTATGGCCCTTTATGGCTTGGTCCCAACATACCATGGACTAGTGAACAGAACATTCTAGGGGAAAACGTTACAATGACTTGATCAGTTTCACTTCAAAATCATAATCCCAAACCCAGGAGCGCTCGCTACAATCTGGCAACCTCTTAGTGTCCTCCCCATGGCCTTCCAATCTGAGCGTTCTCTTCCCCTCTTAAGCTTCTGAGTACCCCCCCTCCGTCTTCATTTCCCTTTCCCGCAGCTGATGACCCTGCTGCACGTGTATCATCCTGCAAATGTACCCATCTTTTTTTCCAGTCACGGTTGTGACAAAACCCCCTTTCCCAAAAAAGGCCAGTGCTTCCACAGGAACATCAAAACTATGCTTGTTACCTTAACACAGAACATTTAATCTGGTACATCGGTTACGCTCATGCTGAAGAACATAGAAAGGCCAGAAGAGAACACATTGGCCAAGATTACAGGAGGCAGCTTCTCCACAGCTGAAGAACACAGGACAAAGCCTGGAGTTGCATGAACCTGGAACGAAAGCCCTGTGGAGGTGAAATCTGGCTTGCTGAGGATGGGACACTTCTCAGCTATGAGCTCCCTGTGGGCCTCCAGCTCAGGTGGGTTCAGTGAGACCGTAAAGGTAGAGCAGGAAGCTAGACACTGGAACCAGGTGATGCTGGGAGGGCACTGACAGGGACAACAAACGCAAAAGAAGTCCTTTCTTCCATTAGTCCTACTTCCAGGCTCCCTCTAGTGTCTCCAATGGGTGCAACGTAGTAAAAAACCAGAAGGTAAATGAAAAAGTGTTTGCAGTCTTGCTGGGCAAGCCTCATAGAATGGGTCTAGAGTTGAGAGACAACAGATTGATAACCAGGATATTCTGTTATTTTCTCTCTTACAACTTGTTTCTTTTTCTCTGTCATATGTTTCCATCAGCGTTCCAAGACACTCTCAAATTGTCCAGAAAATTCTCCTAGGACCTCACATGCCTCTCTGCAGCTACTATCCCAAATTGCCAGTCCCCTTCATAACAAAAATTCTCAAAAGAGCTCTACAGAAGTCTACGTTCCACTCCACTTACTGCCATTCGAATACGAAGCCACTTCAGTTGGCTTTCACTCCCATCCTTTAGCACAATTCCATAAATACCGATTCTCACCAGTGTTACCCAATCCAAAGATCCTGCTTTGTGCTAACAATCCTTGTGCATTCACCCCAGATGGCTACCCTCTCACCCGGGGAAACACTTTTCTTTGTGGATTTCCATAAATTCCTGTTCTCTTCATTGACTTCTTTCTCAGTCTTTTACACTTGCAGCCCTTATTTTGCTTCCCTTCTAAATGTTAGTATGTCACAGATTTTGGTTCTGGTATATAACATTTCTCTAACTTTACTCGTTCTGTAAAAATCTCATATAGGCTTCAGTTGTTAACAGAGCCTATATGTTGATAAACACCAAATACAAATTATCGAGAGATACTACACCCCTGAACTCCAGACATCCAATAAATTGCTACTTCACCTTCATTGTTATAAAGGCATCACCAACATGATGCGGCTCAAAAGACATTATTTATTATCTTTTTTATTTAAACCTGATATCTTTTTCTAAAGTTTTGTTTTTTCTAGTAACCTCTACACCCAACATAGGTTTGAATTTATGCCTGAAGATCAAGAGTCACATGGTTTTCCTACTGAACCAGCAGGTGCTCCTTATTTATTATCCTTTAAAACATTTTCTTTCTGGGGCACCTGAGCGGCTCAGTCAGTTAAGCACCAGACTCTTGGTTTTGGCTAAGGTCATGATCTCAGTTTGTAGGATTAAGCCCTGTATGGGCCCTGCACTGACAATATGGAACCTGCTTGGGATTCTTTCTCTCCTCCTCTCTCTGCCCCCCCCCATCTCAATCTCTGTTTCTCTCTCTCTCTCTCTTAAAATAAATAAATAAACTGGAAAATTAAAAAACAAAAACAAAAATTAACCATTTTTCTTCTGTAGCTGTCTCCAAAACAGGAACTGGAATCAACTCCTACCACTTGCTCAAGTTAAAAACTAAGAAATTATCCTTAATGATACCCTTACTAATTTTCCATCTCCTGTATCCAATATAGGGATGCCCTTGCTTTTACTTTCAAATAGATCTAAAATCCCTTCACTTCTTGCCATTTTCACTTTTAGTACTAAGAATCCAGCCCACCATTACTATGTAGACTATTCTCGTATCTTCTTTACTGGTTATCCTTCTCCTATGTTCTCCCATTCTAATTCATTCTCTCCAGAGCAGTCAGTGATATTAAAAAAATAAATAAATAAATAAACAAATACATAAATAAACAAATTAATTAATTAAAATCTGGCTGCTTCACTTTGAAAACAATTTAATGGCTTCCTATAGCACTTAGGATAAATTCCAAATGAAATAAATTCCATGGCCTACTGGGCCTTGTGTAACTATCCATATTCACTGTATATATATCTTATCAATATCTCAACTATATTCCAATAACACCGATCTTATTTCAGCTACTTAAAATTTTGAGCACTTACTATGTGATATCATTATGATACGCAAAGTCCCTGTACTTATGATTACGGAGTCTAATAGAAAGTGACACAGATACATATATACATACATATAATTATAGAATTTAATACTGTTATGTAGGAAATAAACAAGGATTTAGGACAGAAAATACATCATGGATGGTGAGGTAAGCTGAAACTGAAAAAACCAAATGAATAGCCATTCAAAAGATAACAAGAAAAAAATTCCAAGCAGAAGAAGACCATGTGTAAAGGCCCTAAAAGCTTAGTGTGGACAAGCTTCTGCAAGAAATTCAAGATAGCCTGAAATATGCAAAAGAAAGGGAAATAAGCCAGAGATATTGTTAGATGGATATAGCAGCCTGACCAATCAGGCCATTATGAGGTTCTCAACCTTGGCACTATTGATAGGTTGCTAGTCTTTTTATTTTTTTTTTAATGTTTATGTATTTAGTTTTGAGAAGGAGAGAGAGAGAGAGAGAGAGAGGGAAAGAGAGGATCCCAAGCTGGTTCCATGCTGTCAGCACAGAGCTCCACGCAGGGCTTCATCCCACAAACTATGAGATTATGAACTGAGCCAAAATCAAGAGCCAGATGCTTAAGTGACTGAGCCACCCAGGTGCCCCGACAGATTGCTACTCTTTGAGGTGGGTGGCTGACCAGTTTACTGAAGGATGTTTGGCAACATTTCCGGCCACTAGATGCAAGTAGCACATGGCCCTGTTGTGACAAAACTGTCTCCATATATTGTCAATTGTTCCACGGGGAACAAAATCACCTTTAGTTAAAAACACTGGAATATAGTGGTGTCTGGGTGGCTTAGTCGGTTGGGTCCAACTCTTGCTCTTGCTGTCCGCTAAGGTCATGATCTCGTAGCTCAAGAATTCAAGCCCCAAGTCAAGCTCCACACTGACAGCTTGGAGCCTGCTTGGGATTCTCTCTCCCTCTCTTTCTGCCTCTCCCCCACTCACACTCTATGTCTCTCTATCTCTCTCTCAAAATAAATAAATCAATTTAAAAAAAAAAAAAGGAAGAACCACCACTGGAATGTAGTAAGAACTTAGAATTATATTCCAACCATGAATCATGGAATCTGTGCCCTATGTTCATTCACTTGATGTTTTATTCATTTATTTAGTATATATTTATTGAGAACCTAATATGTGTTAGACACGACGCCCAAGTGCTAGAGATAAAAAGTGATCAAGATAAATCCCTGCCCTCATTGATCACATAATCTGGTGCAGAAGAAAATTTCTAAACAAATAACAATTGTCTAATTACATTTGTTGAAAGTGCTATGTAGAAAGAAGTGTATCTTTCAGTTGCGACATCACAGAAGTAAATTTAGTCAATCAGCATCATATACCAATTATCCTTCGTCTAATATCCAACTAATGTTCACATCCATCTTCAGTTGTGTTTGTTGATACATTTTACATAAACGTAAACTTTTAGAAGTTTTAAGATCTTAAAGGATAGCATTTGGATACTTTATATTAAATGATCCACACGAACTATGAAAATTTTATGAAAAAAGAATGTAAGTCCTGAATAAAGGATTTGACAGTAAAAGCCCAATGGGATGAAAATTCACTGATTTTTCTAAATGAAAGAGAAGATGTTGACGAATTGTCTGGCGAAGCCAAGCAATGAAATTAAAGACAATTTCAAAAAACCATCAACAGAAAAGAGTAAAAACATGTGACTACAACCAGAAATGATACATCCAAATTAGTGGAGGGAACAAACTTCTCTGAGCCATACGGAATTAATGGTTATTCACAAAGGCCATTCAAAAGGGAACCTCATAGGGCAATAGCAATATATAATAATAAGAGATCATCATCATCACCATCATCCTAGTCATTCCTCCTATGTGTTAATTGCACAAAGTGCAAAGGCTAAATGTAGTGCAAAGTGAGTGAAACACTGTGCTCAACCTCCATCCAAGGCAGGTTATAGTAAGAATATTGTTAGTGCCTTCATATGTCCAGCTTAACTGATACTTGGACTTTATCTTGAAGACCTAAGATGCAGGGTCCACACAACTTTTATATGAGATCATCTAAGAGGCCTCTAAGAGTTCATGATAACAACAAACAAAAATAAACCTTACAAGTATATTGTGCATAACACCTAGTATCTGGGCATGTTCTCCAGGCATCAGGATTTCTCTTAATAACCAAACGTGTTTGGCCTCAGTGCTAAAAGCAAGCACTTCCATTTTTAAATGATGAACAGAGAAGGAATGATTTACTTTAGAAAGCAACCTTTTAGTTATCAGTGTATGTCTAAATAAATGTCTGTTTATTGAATGCTGACGTAGACTTATTCATTAATTAATTCCTAATATTCATTAGGAATATTGCCAATATGAAGGTGACTGCCCCAAGCAAGCATTATCAGATAATGTATGTGGTTTTAGTCACTACCACCCATCTCAATCCAAATAATGCTTCATACTTTTGAAATTACAAGATACTTGATTTATAAATAATTGCATTTGATTGACAATATCAGAACAATTTAGATATATTCAAAAAAAGCAAAGATGTTAACTTTATAATTTACAAAAAACTTTATAATCTCTTAAACTCTTTGTTATGAACTAAATTGTGTTCCTTCAATATTCATTTTCTGAAGTTCTAATATCCAATATATAATTGTATTTAGACTTAGGGACCTTAAAAAGGCTAGAAGGAGTTGGTTGATATAGCCAAAGTGCTGAAAGAAAAAATATCAACCAAAAATATGGTATCCAGAAAAACTATTTCTCAAAAATGAAGGAGAAATTAATATTTTCTCAGAAAAACAAAAGCAGAGGAAGTTCATTTTCACTAGACCTCTTCTACAACAAATGCTAAAGAGATTTCTTCAAATTAAAATGAACCAATGATAGAAGACAACACAAAGCCATACTAAAATATAATGTTCTCCAGTTGGGGCACCTGGGTGGCTTAATCTGTTAAGTGTCTGACTTGGGCTCAGGTCATAATCTCACAGTTCGTGAATTTGAGCCCCATGTTGGGCTCTCTGTTGTCAGTGCAGATCCCTCTTCAGATCCTCTGTCCCCCTCTCTCTGCCCTTACCTCACTTGTGAGTGCATGCTCTCTCTCTCTCTCTCTCTCCCTCTCTAAATAAAAATAAACTTAAAAAAATATTAAGTTTCTCCAGTAAAGGTAAATACATGAGCAAATATTCTAGCCTGTACTACTGCAATATTAGTACGTAAAATTTAAATGACAAAAACATAATAAAAAACCTATAAATCTATGTTAAGGGTATATAAAGGTGTAATCTGTGACATCAATAAAATAAAGTATGTCAGGGGGGCTATAAAGGAGTGGTCTGCAACAGAAGTGTTATCACATTAAAACAGAATGCTATAACCTTAAGATGTTTTATATAATTGCAATGGTAACCATAAGGAAAGCATCTACAGTCTACACACAAAATAAGAAAGAATTCAAAGTATATCACTATGAAATTCAATGAAACACTAAGGAAGGGAGGCAGAGCGAGAAAAAAAGAGCAACAAAAAACTATAAAGCAGACAGAAATCAACCAACTGGTAACAATAGTTCTTCCCTACAGTAATTACTTTAAATGTGAATGGATTAGGGGTGCCTGGGTGGCTCAGGTCATGATTTTGTGGTTCATGAAATCGAGCCCCGTGTCAGGCTCCCTGCTGACAGCTCGGAGTCTGGAGCTTGCTTCAGATTCTGTGTTGCCACCGCTCTCTCTGCCCCTCCCTGCTCACGTTCTTTCTCTCTCTCCCCCCACCAAATAAACATAAATAAATAAGATGGATTAAACTACCAATCAAAAAATATAGATTGGTTCAATTGCATTTAAAATAAAAAAAAACAAAACAGGGGGTGCCTGGGTAGTTCAGTTGGTTAAGCATCTGGCTCTTGATTTCTGCTCATGTCATGATCTCATGGTTCATGAGATGGAGCTCCATGTAAGGCTCTGTGCTGACAGCGTAGAATCTGCTTAAGATTCTCTCCTTCTCTATCTCTCTGTCCCTCCCTAACTCGTGCTTGTGCACATGCACACACTCTCAAATTAAACATATAAAATAAAATAAAATAAAATAAAATAAAATAAAATAAAATAAAATAAAATAAAATAAAATAAAATAAAATAAAATAAAATAAAATAAAATAAAATAAAATAAAAAAATAAATAACAGGATCCAACTATATGCTGTCTCTAAGAGATTCACTTTATGCCTAAGGACTTACATAGGCAGAGAGTAAGGACAGAAAATGATTTTCCATGCAAATGGTAAACAAAAGACAGCACAAGTGGCTCTACTTTTATCAACTAAACTTTAAATAAAACACAGTTACAAAAGATATAAAAACATTCTATAATGATAAAAAGTCCTATTTACCAGGAAGAAATAACAATTATACTTATTCACCAAACCTCAGAGTTCATATATATGTGACATAAATATTGACAGAACTGAAGGGAAGGATAGTAACGCAATAATAGGACGATGCTGCCATATCTCATGTTCAATACCAGAGGAAGCGATCTGAGAGAACATCAATAATGAAATAGAGAACTTAAGCAATACAGTAGACACATGGGCCTAACAGATATAAAAAAGAGCACTTAACCCAACAATAGCAGAATATACATTCTTCTCAAATGTACATGAAACATTCTTCAGGACAGGCCATAAGTCAGGCTACAAACCAAACCTTAAGTAAGTAAAGATTTAGTTTCATTCCATTATGATCAGAAAATATACTTGATATTTTTTCAATCAACACAAAGAAAACGGAAAATCCACAAATATGTATAAATTAAACAACACACTCTTCCACAATGAATGGGTCAAGGAAGAAGTCATAAGGATAGTATCATAGCCAAACAAAAAGTCTCAGACCAACTGAAGACTAACCACATGCTCAGACGTTAGGACAGTATATCACTGATGAATGTGCATGCCTGTTTTACTTCTATTCTTCTTTTTTTAACAAGTTAAAAATTTATCCAAACTCATATTTTTATACCACAAATACAACATATATGACACAGTTTGTATATATATACATTTACAGACAGTGTCTTAGTGCTAATGGTGGTAAATAAACTTTTAAGTAACCTTAAAATATTTTAAAACAAAAATTAAAATATAATATACCAAAACTTATGGAATTCAGCCAAGATAGTACTGAAAGGGAAGTTTATAGATGTAAATGTGTACATTTAAAAAGAAAAAAAATATTTCAAATCAACAACCTAATTTCGTACCTCAACAAATTAGAATAAGAAAAAAAAAACCTAAATCTAAAGTTAGCAGAATGAAGGAAATAATAACTATGAGAGCAAAAATAAATGAAACAGAGAATATAAAAAACAATAGAAACAAATCAATGAGGGAGTTTTACTTAAATAAACTCAGAATAAAAGAGACATTACAACCAATGCCACAGAAATTAAAAGGATTATAAGAAAATGCTATGAGTAATCGTCATCAAGTTGGATAACCTAGAAGTAGATAAATTCCTAGAAAAACACAGCTTATTAAGATTGAATTATAAAGAAACAAACTCTAAGCAGACTAATAAGTAAAAAGATTCAATTCATAATTAAAAAACCTTTCAATAAAAAAAAAAAAAAAAACCTCTGGACCAGATGTCTTTACTGGACCACTCTCCCAAACATGTAAAGAATTAAAACTAAATTTTCTGAAACCTTTCCAAATATTTGGAGACAAAGGAACATTTTCAACTTCATTCACCATGGTACCAAAGCCAGACAAAAATAGTAGAATAAAACTACAAACCAATACCCCTGATTCCATGCAAAACCTCAACAACATACTAGCAAATAAGATTCAACAGCACATTCAAAGGATTATGTACCATAACCAAGTGAAATTTACTCCTGGAATGGAAAGATGGTTCAATATAGGAAAACCAATCAATGTAATGCACTATACTAACAGAATAAAGGACAAAAACCAAATGATCATCTTAACTGATGGGGAAAAATCACTTCACAAGAGTCAACACTCATATATGATATAAAACTACAAGCTAGGAATAACATAACAAATATAACATAATGAAGGTCATTTATGATAAGCCCACAGCTAAAAACTCAATGGTGAAAAAACTGGAAGCTTTCCCTCTAAGACCAGGAACAAAGCAAGGATGAAATCCTTACCACTTTCATTCAATATAGAATGAGAAGTCCTAGCCAGAGAAATTAGTCGAGATACAAAGGCATCAAAATGGGAAAGAAAGAAGTAAAATTATCTCTGTTCACAGATGACATCATCTTATAACATAGAAAACTCTAAAGATGCCACAAAAAAATGTTAGAATAAACAAATTTCTCAAAGCTGCATGATACAAAACCAACACACACAAATCAGTGATACTAATAATGAACATCCAAAAAGGAAATTAAGAAACAACTCCATTTAGCATAGCATAAAGAAGAATAAAATACTTAGGGATAAACATAACCGAGGAGGTAAGAAAGATTTGTACACTGAAAATTACAAAATCTGAAAGAAAAGGAACAAATAAATGGAAATATATCTAGTGTTCATAAATTAGAAAACTTAATGTTCAGATGGTCTTACTACCCAAGGTGATGTATAAATTCAGTGCAATTACTGTCAAAATTCCAATGATACTTTCTGCAGAAATAGACAAATTCATCCTCAAATTCATATGTAACCCCAAGGACCCCAAAGAGGCAAACAATCTTGAGGAAGAACAAAGTTGGAAGATTCACACTTTCTAATTTCAAAACATAACACAAAACTAAAGTAATAACAACAGTGTGATACTGGCATAAAGACATACAAATATACCAGTGGAATAAAGAGCCCTCGTATATATGGTAAATGATCTTCCACAAAGGTGCCAAGGCCATTCAATGAGGAAAGGATCATTTCCAATAAATACTATTTGGAAAACTGGATATTCACATACAAAAGAATGCGGTAGTTTTTTCTCTTATGCCATGTACAAAAATTAACTAAAACTGGATTAATGACTTCAATGTGTGATCTAAAACTATAAAATTCCTAGAAGAAAACATAGGAAAAAAGCTCCATGACAATGGACTTGACAATGATTTCTTGACTAGGACACCAAAAGCATAGGCAATGGATACAAAAATGGACAAATGGGACTATATTAAACTTAACATTTGTGTATCAAAGGACACACTCAACAGAGTGAAAGGCAACCTATAAAATGAAACATTGCAAAATCGTATATGTAAATTGTCAAAATACAGAATATAGGAAGAATTCTTACAACAACAAAAGAAATCAAGTAACCCAATTAAAAACAGGCAAAGGACTTGATTTTCTCCAAAGATGGTATATAAATGACTAAACAAGCATATTAGATGCTAACATCACTAATCATAAGAGAAAGGCAAATCAAAACCACAATGAGATATCACCTTATACCCATTATGATAGTTATTATTTAAAAACAACAACAGGGACACCTGGGTGACTCAGTCAGTGTGGCTTCCACCTTCAGCTCAAGTCATGATCTCACAGTTTGTGAGTTCGAGCCCTCCATCTGGCTCACTGCTATCAGCGCACAGCCCACTTCTGATCCTCTGTCCCCTTCTCTCTGCTCCTCCTCCCTCCCTCTATCAAAAATAAATAAACATTAAAAAAACAGAAAGTATTAGGGATGTAGAAACATTGGAACCTTTATGCACTGTTGGTAGAATTGTGAAATGGTACAACTCCTCTGAAAAACAGTATGGAAGTTCTTTAAAAATAAAAAATAGAACTAACATATGATCAGGCAATCACACTTCTGGAAATATATCCACAAGGATTGAAAGCAGGGTTGCTGAGAGATATTTTTATACCCATGTTTACAGGAGTACCATTCACAATCATTATGACACTAAAGCAAACCAAATACCCATCAGCAGATAAATGGACGAACAAAATCTGGTATATTCAAACAATGGAATACTATTCAGCCATGAGAAAGATGGGCATCCTGCCATTTGCAACAACATGGGTGAATCTTGAGGACATTGTGCTAAGTGAAATAAGCCAGTCACAAAACAACTTAACAATGAAGTATCTAAAGTAGTCGAATTCACAGAAACAGAACGTAGACGGAATGGTCATTACAGGATCTGGCGAGAGGCAGAAAAAGGGAATTGTTTAATAGGTACAGAGTTTCAGATTTGCAATGAAAAAGTTCTGGTGATCTGTTTCACAACAATGTAAATATACTTAACACTACTTTAACTGTGCACATTAAAATGGTTAAAGTGGTCAATTTTTTTAACACAATACAAAATTAACATCCTACATCCTATATAGAGCTGTAATCTCCAAAATTTTTTTGTCTTTCCCCTCCATCTGCCTTCCCCCACATATATACATATATTCATAATAACATTTATATACTAATATTTAGCTAATGTCTCAAGGTGCAATATACACATATAAGGGTCATATGTAATGAATAGTGAATGGTGTGTATAAGTCTGTATTTTCAAAAACATTGTTGATAATTTTAATTTTCCAAAATTTTGGCCATATATCAGCTCTAATGAGGTAATCATTTTATTTATTTTATAATATGACTTACAAAGAATTTATACTAAAATAAAAAGTATCGGCCATTCCCTTATTGGTTCCTTATGCTTGTATGATTAACATTATTTCAATTTGAAAAAAAATTGTGCAAGAATATTTAAAGCTACTTTTTCATCTTGCAAGGTGAATTTATCAAAACTAAATATCACTATAAATCCACTCAAATGATCACATGTATATTGCAATATGAAGCAATACAATGAAGGCAAATGGACAGGTGTACCAGTGTCCATCCCTCCACACTGCAAAACTCCCCCTTTTCCCAAAGGATCGCTCAGGTGCTGTTGGTGACAGATGACTAATGGTCTGACCTCAGGACCTTTGACAGCACTAGAGTTATTAATCAATACATTAAAAAGTGATTAAGCTTAATTTTCCTTTTAGATGGAAAATTAATATACATATTTTAATATTTCCTTTTTGTGCAAGTTTCAAGGTCTACCTTTTTTTAATATTAAATACATTTTTAGTCTAGGCTTGTCATTTCTTCAGTAATATTGTACCTAAAAACAATGAGCAGGCTTCTTATCTGTTTGATTCCTATCAATTTCATTCCTATTGGTAACCAACATTCTTTCCTATAGTTCTCAAATCTGCAGTTTTTTGTTCTCAAACCATCCCTCTTCTATCATGTCCTCTGCTTTCTCAACTTAATGTATAAGACCCTGTAATCATGTGGATTGGTTGGCATTGATGGGATGGAAACATCATTAATCTGATCTTTGCTGCAAAGTCAACTCTTTCTTCGACAGAGAAATCTTAGTGGGTGTTCATCTCTTGAAACCATTTTTAAACATCTGTCTCACTCTTTTAAGTCCACAAACAATAGCTTTGCCTACTCCTGACATCTGACCTCCCCTATATCACCCCATCTCTGCCTGACTCCACCCAATTCTTGCCTCACTTTATCTCTTGTAACACCCTGGCAAAAAGCGACCAATAATGGCCAACATATCCTAAAAAAAAAATTTTCCCCCAATTGCTTCTTAGAGCTATATGCTTGGAGATAGGTAGTTTACCTTCCATGTTACTCATGGGAGAGTTTTACCAAGTGTTTTTGCAACTCTATAACATGAACCATCAGATTCTCTGTCTCTTATATTAGGCTCTTTTCCATGTCACCTGTCTCCTAATTGCTAACCCAGGGCCATGTATTAAGCAGAACTCTACTCCAATGTACCATTTCCATATTAGGTAATGTCATCCTACCTGCTGCAACAAACAACCCCGAATCTCAGTGGCTACATTCAGGAAAGGTTTATGTCGTACTCTAATTATGTTAGACGGCAAGTTTGGGGAAAGGGATACTATCAAATCCATGAAATCACTGAGAAATCTAGGCTTCTTGTATCTACTGGTCCTACCCTTGGCATCTTCCCCACTCAGCTGGCAGCGGGAAACGAAGTGGTTAGTTATGTATATTTTGTTATAGACCAAACCTAATATGGGTATATGTTACTTTCACTCTCAAGCCACAGCCGTATTAACTGCAAAGGACACTGAGGAATGTGGTCTAGCTGAGTATCCAGAAGAAAAGGCAGTTTGAAAAACAACAGTCTCCTCTTCAGCCCATGGATGAGTGAAATTGGCCCCTCAACTGGTCCCCTGCCTTTACTTTTGCTCTCCCATGATTCTTTTTATTTTAAGTTTATTTATTTATTTTTGAGAGACAGAGAGAGAAAGGGAGAGAGAGAGAAAGAGAGAGAGAGAATGAGAGGGGGGAAGGCAGAGAGAGAGAGAGAGAGAGAGAGAGAGAGAGAGAGAATATCACAAGCAGGCTCTGCACTGTTACTGCAGAGCCGGATGCAGAGTTCAAACCCACCAACTGTGAGAGCACGACCTGAACTGAAACCAAGAGTCAGACATTTAACCAACTGAGCCACCCAGGCACCCCTCCTGTAATTCTATTTTTTTTTCAATATATGAAGTTTATTGTCAAATTGGTTTCCATACAACACCCAGTGTCCATCCCAAAAGGTGCCCTCCTCAAAAGCCATCACCCACCCTCCCCTCCCTCTCACCCCCCATCAACCCTCAGTTTTTTTCTCAGTTTTTAAGAGTCTCTTATGCTTTGGCTCTCTTCCACTCTAACCTCTTTTTTTTTTTCCTTCCCCTCCCCCATGGGTTTCTGTTAAGTTTCTCAGGATCCACATAAGAGTGAAAACATATGGTATCTGTCTTTCTCTGTATGGCTTATTTCACTTAGCATCACACTCTCCAGTTCCATCCATGTTGCGACAAAGGGCCATATTTCATTCTTTCTCATTGCCACGTAGTACTCTTATTGTGTATAGAAACCACAATTTCTTTATCCATTCATCAGTTGATGGACATTTAGGCTCTTTCCATAATTTGGCTATTGTTGAGAGTGCTGCTATAAACATTGGGGTACAAGTGCCCCTATGCATCAGTACTCCTGTATCCCTTGGGTAATTCTAGTTTCAATTCAACAGCAGACAGTTTTTTTCACACGGTTCTTCAACACCCCACAATAATGCCTCATTTTATTTGTAGTAAAGGCAAAGTCATTCCAGTGGCCTATCATGCCCAACATATTCTGGCCTCCATACGTCTCGGGCTTCATCTCCACAAATTTCTCTCAATCTGCACCTGACACAGTGGACTCATAAATGTTCTTAAATGCCCTCAAATGGGACAGGTGCAGTCTGGCCTTGACGTGTTTCTACTGGCCTTAAGGATTCTTCTTCTAAACATCTGCATGACTAAGTTCAATATTTCCTTTAATTTTTCTCAAATGTCACCCTCTCAATGAGATCTGTGCCCAACTCCCAATAATACCTGAACTCTAGCATCCAATATACCTGCCATGGCAGGTACCATACAGTTCCTTCTCCCCCTGCTATGAAGCAATTGATAAAACTATACTTTCTGGTTGATGGTCTTATGGTTGGAAGGGACCATATGACAGTTCTTGTCAATGACCTTTGGATGGAACTGAGATGTGGTCCTTCTTGGCCAGAGTAATTCACCACCTGGCCAAGCAACCACCTGGCCAAGACTCTGGGCTCTCTTTTCTTCTGGTAAGCCAATGGATGATTTAAACCACAGAACTTCTAGCCTTTCTGACTACAGACTGTTTATTTGTTAAATTTACCACTCCACTCTGTCTTCCATGGCAAGAACAGGAGTTTACGGGGCAGGGATCTCTATCTGTCTTATTTATTACAATATCCCAAGTTCTCAAAATAATGTCTGTTATATATTAGATGTTCACTAAATATTTATCAAATTGATGAATGAATATATGAGAGCTCGAAAATTATATTCTACTGGATGAAGAAATCAAAAAAAAAAAAAAAGAAAAAAAAAAAAAAAAGAAAGGACACAGAATAGGCAAGAAAAGGCTCCAAGGGATAATTGCAGACAATGAAAAGGTAAAACATAAAAAGTCAGTCTAAATACTTAATTATCTCACACACAGACTAGATGAGTATATACAGATGTATTTTATAAAGAACACCAGAAATACATCCATATGTTTAACCAGGTTTATTTTTAGGTGTACACTTGTATTTTCTTTACTTCTCTAATTTTACCAAATTCTAATTATTAATACATAGCACTATACAAACGTAAGGAGTTGAAACTTAAGAATATCTAGGTATATAGTATCTTCCGGTTTTAGTTGGATACCTACATACAGTATTTCTCAGTTCCTGTTATAGTTTGATTTAACCATGCGCCTAAACTGGGGCCAATGGTATATAAATAGAAGCAATGGAACTCAAGATAATGTCCTTAAAGAAGCTTGCCTATGAATCTGTGTATCCTTCATTTATTTTTTAAGTTTATATATTTTGAGAGAGAGAGAGACCATGCATGGGAGGGGCAGAGGGAGAAGGACAGAGAGAGAGAATCCCAAGCAGGCTCTGCACCATCAGCACGGAGCCTGATGCAGGGCTCGAAACCACGAAGCAGGAGATCATGACCTGGGTCGAAATCAAGAGTCAGACACTCAACTGACTGAGCCACCCAGGCACCCCTCTGCATATCCTTCCTAACCCCTGGGTGAGAAATGTCAAGCACTGTAGTGGCTGGTTGACATTGACAGAGCTGTCCTGCCATCCCTTCTCAATTCCCCTTTGGATTCATGATACAAGAGAGAAATCAATTTCTAACTTATTTTACTCACTAAACTTTATAGTCTATTATAGCAACTTAGCTGTTATTCTAAATACCACTAAATTCAAGGAGGAGGGGACTACATGGTTGGCTTATACTATTTTTTTGTTTAACATAAAGACAAAGATATTTCCCCATTTCTTTCTCTTTGTATGTGACTATAAAAACTATCATAATGTGACTCTCCCTTTTCTGAAGAACAATATTTGTTAAAAATAAACAAAAGTTTTCAAAATCTTGCATTATTATGCAGATGCATTAGTATAATATGTGTAAATATTTGCATAAATGTATATGCATCTTTATTGCGACAAATCTTCAACAGTTAACACAAAAATTCCTAGGCAAAATTTGCCATGTAGAAAAATAGGATACAAAGAAATCTTATTCATACTAGCTCTTTTCATCAACACCTAATACAAAACTAATGAATATCTGTATAGATAAAAATATGACACTTCTTTCATCACAAAAGGGTAACTATTCAGGCAACAGTGTTAGTTTTACTTAAGATACATCCTTTGTTACACTTCAGTATAGCATGGGAAAATGCATATGGGGAATGCTCTATGAAAGCACACCAAGTCCATACTTTGTATGATTATATTTGTAAATCTTTATTTTAGATCAATTTGGTACAAGTTGTTTTCATTGAACAGGACAGGATCTGATTAAATTGGTTTTGTTCTATAAATGTATAGCTTGGTTTATTTCCTGAACTCTGTCTATGATTTGCATTCCATGGTCCCTGCTGTTCACTGACACCTACCGTAATACAATCATATCCCTCTAGTTTTGTTCTATTTCTTTTCGTACCTCCTCTTAATTACCCCTTTTGTACCCCTTGTCTATGGTCTCTGTGTCTGTAATACATGGAGGTACTAATTTCACAACCCCCAAGGCTTGTCAGGTTAAAGATTAATGAGCAGACTATACTCAGAGGCTTTGGAAAGGTTAAGCATAATTACAAATGGGTATTTTATGCAATGCTGGAGATGTGCAAGCTGTTTTTTAAAAAAGGGCAAGAAAAAAGGTAATGAAACTTATGGGATTCATGTCAACTATTGTATTCTCAAAAAAAAGTCTTGTTAAAATGAGAAATTAACATACTAACTAAAAGGGCTTGTTAAATTCTACCCTTTGTTTTATTCACGATTAAAACACACGTGCACACAC
This sequence comes from Lynx rufus, assembly GCF_022079265.1. Lineage (NCBI taxonomy): Eukaryota > Metazoa > Chordata > Mammalia > Carnivora > Felidae > Lynx > Lynx rufus. Next base: position 30,736,679 of record NW_025814823.1, on the reverse strand, counting down.
ACACACACACACACGGTAAAAAATTTAGGTACAGTTACAGGCCTGTACTATCACTGACTTTTAATTTTACTTTTTCTTTATTGTGAAAAATTACTTTTTCATATTTAGACTAAAAGGAAAAGTTATTGTTTGAAATAAATACAGTAGCTAAGCATTGCTACTGGAGAAATTAAATAGCATTCAGAGAGGGAATACGTAGTTTCCACTTGAAATTTTATAGCTCACCATGAAAAGAGCTACTTTCCACAGAAAAAAATAACTTAAACCTTCTTTAGAGGTTCAGTTACACAATTATTGTAAAATATAAGCTGAACATCTGGCCATCTTAGCACCAGGGGGATGGAAGTAGGATTATAGTAATTAAAAGAAATCCAGTCAGTGTTTTACTAATTATAAAGTGTTACCAGGGTTAAAACATTCTTGTTTAAAAGTCAGAAATCTGTTGACCTAATTGGAGATGCTTTTTCCCAAAATGTTTCAGAACAAGGGAATATGTTGGAATTAACTTTTCTCAAAAGGAAAAAGAGATGGGGCGCCTGGGTGGCTCAGTCCGTTGAGTGTCCAACTTCGGCTCAGGTCATGATCTCACAGTTTCTGAGTTCGAGCCCCACGTCAGGCTCTGTGCTGACAGCTCGGAGCCTGGAGCCTGCTTCGGATTCTGTGTCTCCCTATCTCTCTGTTCTCCCCCTGCTCACATGCTGTATCTTTCTCAAAAATAAGTAACGACTAAAAAAAATTTTTAAAGGAAAAAGAGACAGAGAGAGAGAATATTAATCTCTGAATGTTGAGAAGTAAGAGTATTTTGAGTTTTTTTTGTTTGTTTTTTGTTTTGTAACAGAGATTAGACATTCCTAGTGTTAATTCATTTCCTTTTAGAGTGTTAGTCAAGCCCCTACTAAGGGCAGCCCCTGTACTTGTCTCCCATAATCCTCCACTTCTGGCACTCAGGGACATCACAACTGCACTCTCTCATATTTGCATCAAGATTTTTCTCGATCAACAAAATTCCAGCTTTTTCACAATGGGTTTGCCCCCAGAACACAGGTGTTATGAACACCACTGCTAAACCTAAACCAAAATGGGAAAGCAAGAGACTCCTATCAACATCGTCATCATTGGACACGTAGATGCGGGCAAGTCTACCACTACTGGTCATCTGATCTCTAAATGTGGTGGGATAGACAAAAGAACTATCGAAAAATTTGAGAAGGAGGCTGCTGAGATGGGACAGGGCTCCTTCAAGTATGCCTGGGTCTTGGATAAACTGAAAGCTGAACGTGAACGTGGTATCACCACTGATATCTCCCTGTGGAAATTTGAGACCAGCAAGTACTATGTGACCATCACTGATGCCCCAGGACACAGAGACTTTGTCAAAAATATGATTACAGGCACATCTCAGGCTGACTGCTGTCCTGATCGTTGCTGCTGGTGTTGGTGAATTTGAAGCAGGTTGTCCAAGAAAGGGCTGACCCGTGAGCATGACCCATGAGCCCTTCTGGCTTACACACTGGGTGTAAAACAGCTTATTGTCGGTGTTAACAAAATGGATTCCACTGAGCCCCTCTACAGCCAGAAGAGATACGAGGAAATCGTTAAGGAAGTCTGCACCTACACTAAGAAAATTGGCTACAACCCCGACACCGTAGCATTTGTGCCCATTTCTGGTTGGAATGGCGACAACATGCTGAAGCCAAGTGCTCACATGCATTGGTTCAAGGGATGAAAAGACACCTGTAAAGATGGCAATGGCGGTGGAACCACACCGCTTGATTGCATTCCGCCACCTACTCATCCAACTGACAAGCCCTTGCGTCTGCCTCTCCAGGACGTCTACAAAATTGGTGGTATTGGTACTGTCCCTGTGGGTTGAGTGGAGACTGGTGTTCTTAAGCCAGGCGTGGTGGCCACTTTTGCTCCAGTCAGTGTTACAGCTGAAGTAAAGTCTGTTGAAATGCACCATGAAGCTTTGAGTGAGGCTCTACTTGGGGCCAACATGGGCTTCAATGTCAAGAACGTATCTGTCAAAGATGTTCGTCATGGCAATGTGGCTGCTGACAGCAAAAATGACCCACCAATGGAAGCAGCTGGTTCAGGATAATCACCTGAGCTGTGATTATCCTGAACCATCCAGGCCAAATCAGTGCCGGATACACCTGTGCTGGACTGTCACACAGTTCACACTGTCGGCAAGTTTGCTGAGCTGAAGGAGATTGACCATCATTCTGGAAAAAAGCTGGAAGATGGTCCCAAATTCTTGAAATCTGCTGATGCTGCCATCGTTGATATGGTTCCTGGCAAGCCCATGTGTGTTGAGAGCTTCTCTGACTACCCTCCTCTGGAACATCTTGCTGTTCGTGACATGAGACAGACGGTTGCTGTGGGTGTCATCAAAGCAGTGGACAAGAAGGCAGCTGGACCTGGCAAGGTCAACAAATCTGCCCAGAAAGCTCAGAAGGCTACTTAACTGCCCCCAATACCTGCCACCCCAGTCTTAATCAGTGGCGGAAGAACTGTTTGTGTCAATTGGCCATTTAAGTTTAATAGTAAAAGACTGGTTAATGGTAACAATGCATCGTAAAACCTTCAGAAGGAAAGGAGAATGTTTTTTGGACCATTTGTTTTTTTGTGTGTGTGGCAGTTTTAAGTTATTAGTTTTTAAACTCAGTGCTTTTTAATTTTTTTTAATGTTTATTTACCTTTGAGAGAGAGAGAGCAAGCACAAGAAGGGGAGAGGGAGACACAGAATCGGTAGCAGGCTCCAGGCTCTGAGCTGTCAGCACAGAGCCCAACACGGGGCTTGAACCCATGAACCAGGAGGTCATGACCTGAGCCGAAGTCGGATGTTTAGCCAACTGAGCCACCCAGGCGCCCCTAAAATCAGTACTTTTTAATGGAAACAACTTTGACCAAAAATCTGTCACAGAATTTTGAGACCCATTAAAACAAAAGTTTAACGGAAAAAAAAATTCCATTAACGCATTAAATTTTTAATCTCATTTAAAAAAGGGGAAAAACCCACCCTTTTAACTCCATTACTTCTTTATCTACCACACCATTTTACTCATTTTCTTTATAGCAGAATTCCTCAAAATACTTGTGTATTTTTCCAGTCTCTGATTCCTTGCTTCTCAATCTATTTTAAATTCTCTCCAATCAGACTTTCAAAATCAGTCCAATTAACTGAAATGACTATTGTCAGGGTAGTCGATGGGCTCTCCAAATCCGTCATCCAATCTCTGTCCTCCTCTTCCATGGCTCATCAGCTTTTGGCATATATAATTCCTTCCTTCTTGATACATTTCCTTCACTTGCCATGCAAGACATTGGCAAGGAACTGGCTTTACACATTTGCTCCACCGCATTCTCCTTTCTAGCTCCTAATCTTTGGAGTTCTTGCTGTTGTTTAAGGAATGGCCCAGCATAGTTCCTGAACATTTTCTCTCATCTACCAAAACTCTCTCCTTCAGTGAGCTAATCTAGGCTCATTTCTGGACTTATGACTGTTAGGCAAAAATTTTTACTGTCAACCAATCATTTATGTTCTCCCTCAAATTGCCCAGACCCATCTCAGTTACGTGAGTCTATTGGGTTGGCCATCATCAACAGGAAAGTCTATCTCTTCTAGGCAAAGCATCTAAGAGTTGGTCTGAGATCTTCCCGCTCATGATGGTGGTGATACCTGGTGACAGTGACGGCCTCATATTGGAAGACTGGAGTTCTGGGATGGAACTGACTTTAATGTCCGAATCCAGTGCTTGGAAATGAGCTGCTCCAAGAAGAGTGTTTGGATAACAGACCTTGAACAAGAAATAATGCTTTTTTTTCTTTAAGCACAGGGTCAGCAAATTTTTTTGTGTGCAAAATGACAGATGATAAATATTTTAAGCTTACAGCCATACCATCTCTGTTGCGGGTATTGATTCTACCATTACAGAGAGAAAGCAGCCATACACAAACTGTAAATAGGTGTGGCTGTGGTCCCAATAAAATCACACTTACCAAAAAGGGTGGTGGCTAAGTTTGGCCTATGGACCATTGTTTGATGAGCTCTGCTGTAAGCCAGTAAGATATGGGGGTTTCCTTGCTATCATAGCATATAGCTTGGTCTATACTGATTAACACAACTTTCAGATTTATGTGGTCATTCCAGACCTCCAGGCACACATATGATTGCCATAGGGTCTTAACTGCTTTCCTCCATTGTATTTTGTTTTTACCCTTTTCTCTCCTTCAAAGGTCAGTATCATATTATCAAAACATAAACTCGAACATGCCACTCTTTTGCTCAAAATTCTTTAATCGCTTTCTGTTTAACAAATGTCTAAAATTCTTACAATAGCCTGGAAATAGGGTAACCATTCATTCCAGTTTGCTAGGGCAGTGCTTAGATATAATCATTAGGCTTATCTCCTTTCACTTTCAAAAGTGTGATGGGTTATATTAAACACAAATTTATAAAGGGGGTTGTGCCTGGGTGGCTCAGTCGGTTAAGCATCTGACTTGATATCAGCTCAGGTCATGATCTCATGGTTCGTAGGATTGAGCCCCACATCAGGCACCATGCTCACAGTGCAGAGCCTTCTTGGGATTCTCTCTCTCCCTCAACTCATGCTACCTTTCTCTCTCAAAATAAATAAACACTTTTTAAAAAGTATGAGGATTTAGCCCTGTAACACCCCAATAACCTCATTTACTGCTATTTTCTAATCTTTCATACTGTGCCAGCCATATTGGCCTCCTGGCTATTTCTTGAACACACAAGACACCATTAAATTTTAGGACTTTTTATGTATGCTATTCCCATTTTTTTGTATGTTCTTCCCCAGAAATACACTTAGATTCCTCATTATCTTTGCATCCTTCCATAAATGACACTTTCTAAATGTGGCCTTCTCAACTATCTTGTTATAAATTGTACACCATCCACTAATCCACTTTCTATCCACCTCCCTTAAGTACTGTTCACCATAACACTTAAAACTATCTATGACATATAAGATTGATATGCTGTCCTTACATAACTCATTTACTGAGAATCTTTTCACACCAGAATATACCCTCGATGAAGACAGCTTACCTCCTCAAACCTACATCAGTGGCTTTATATAGATGTCCTACAAACACCGTTTCAACGAATAACATCTAGAATGAAAGTAGCTAAGTCTTACAAGAGGGATTGTCTCTCTTCAACTTCAGTTGCACTCAACTGACTGGGATAATCTATGTCGTAACCTGAATCTCCTAGAACAGAGACTCGGGGAAGCATGAAGTAACAATACTTCATATGGAAGGTCTAATCTTCATTAATAATGAGGAAAGAATCAAGTGAATGAGAATATTATGAGAAGCCATGCATGGTGTTGTCCTACAGTGTTCTCCATTGCTTTGCAAAGAGCTGCTTAAAGACCCAGAGGACTGTTTCATAGGTGATTTTGCTCAGGCATATGGAACATCTCCTGAAAGGCCAAATGGAGAAAACTTACCTTGGCTGAAATCTATTAGAGGGAGAAAGGAAGCAAATTGATCTACTCTGCTCGCTCGTATCTCATGTTTCCCTTTGGTCAAAGTTAGCTGCTTGGGGATTTAATGCCCCTGAACTTTCTGGTTGCATTATTTGGTTCTTCTGAAACTGCTTGAAAAGTCAGATCTTAAATCCTGTGGTGTGGTATTTTATTTAAATTTGTTAGTATTTCAAGGAGCCAAAGACACAGGTCTGGTTGGCCTCAGGCAGAGAAACTGTGTAGACCCAGAGAAGGTTAGGAGGTCAGGGTAGCTGCTGAGAAGGAGCAAGAGGTTGAGTGTCCAGGAGTCAGGGAAGTCAGAGGAAATTTGAACAGTACCTAGGATGTGTTTTTTTATAGCCCACTTTTTAAAAAATGGACACATCCATATTTCATGGGCACAATGACTACATACATTTCTCTTTTCCAGGAAAACACATGTATTGATTTTGTTTTGTTCCTTTTAATTAGCAATATAATGTTAGCTTGTGGATAGATTAGGTAGCTGCCTAGAATGAATGATCAGCTTCAAATAACAAATTATTAAAGATCTGCTAAACACATAAAAGAAAGTGTTGCATGCTTAGAATCTAACCTGTGAAGAAATCCCACAAAACTTGAAAACTAATTTGCACAAGCTGCTCTAACAATGGCTAAATTGTGAATTATGAGTGTGGTCAGCTGGATAGTAAATAACCGACTTCTATTACCAACAACTCACAGGATATACAATCGCCAATGACAATGATTCACCCTCCCAGAGAAAGTTGAGGTTCTGTCTTCATAACGATAGTGGTGGAACTGAAGATGTGCAATGAGTAATACTGACTTCTTCAGAGGTAAATGTAGCTTAGAACATAAGAGAGAACAAATTCCTTCCTTAGTTTTTGGAAAGCATGCTATCTAAGCTGCTTTCAGGGGCATGCATGCTAGATTTCTCCCCATAAAGTAAAAGAGAATCTGCTTTTGCATTTCAAATTACCATGCAGAGCTACCATTAACTTCCTCATTTCAACACAACTATGGACATAGAACTGACCTAAGAAGAAATGACCAGATAGCTAGATGGTTGAATATGCAAGTTCCCCTTAAACATGTTAAGTCCCAACAGTAATGTTCCAACTTTGGAAATCTAGGCCTATTCAGTAGACAAAATATTCCCTAACACCCCTACTTGTGAATTAAAAACATAGTATTTTAGGGACATATGAAGGATTGGTCTCCATGTTTTGAAGTCATGACTCAGTACCGATCACTCCGTTGTTGACACAGGAAGAGACCCTAAACTTAAACCTGCAAGTATATTTCATGAGATTGCTACTTAAGCTAGTTTTTCAGTAACTTTAGGCATCAAAAGGAGAGTTTTACACAGTTTAGCTCTACTTTGGGTAGCCTGGTAAGTGCAGTTACTAGGTGTTCATGACACTATCTCATGATTTCAAAGTTAAATATCAAATTAAGAAGTATCATCTATTTTTTTTAAAGATGCAACTATTTAGAAACAAAAATTAGAACTTCTTCCTTAACCTTTAATTAAGTTTCTTTTATTGTCCTTAAGAAATGATATGACTAGGATTTCTTTGTTATTTCATTTAGTAGTAATTTAATAATACTATTCATTTAGTAGTTATTACATTTAATTTATGGCTATTAAAGTAATACCTTGATAAAGAATAATAAGTAAACTTTTATCCACCTGATATACAAACCAGAATGCATTTATCAAGATTTTCTCACTGAGAACATTTCAACATAAATGATACCTACTAAACTAACAATATTGGAACAGAAATAAGTTAAGAAATGAATGGTTCTAAAGGCTGGCAGAGTTACTGTCCCTTGCTCAAAATTTCTCTTTCCTGGTTTTTCTATCAGTTGGGATTTCTGCTGAGTTTTCCTAGGTACATTTCCAATAATGAAAAAGTCTCAATTTAATAGCTTTGGAAATAGAGTAATATTTTGTCCATTAACAGGAAAGCATTTTCTTCTTAATAAGGAATAGACTAATGACTGAAAAAAGAAGATGACAAAGTCAAACTGAAAATAAAGGCCAGGTCTTCAAAAAAAATAGTAAAATAAAATAAAGTAAAATAAAAAACCCTGATGAGGTAGGGCATGACCATAAGTCCAGCTTGGGTATATATATCCTTTGGAAGATCACAGTCAAGCTACAGGATGGCAGAAAAGGGCACATGTCACCTTTTACTACCCATTTACATATTTTACATATGTGATCTAACATGGCCTTTCCAACAACCTGATCAGTATTATTTCCTTCAATATCGCACAAAGAAACAGATTCAAAAGGTTGGGAAACTTTCCCCAAATCACACACATCAAGAGTTCTCAAACTTCTGAGTGCAGTAGAATCACTTGTAGAGCTATTTAAGTACCAAGTACCATAGTTCCATCACATAAACTTCCAGTTAAGTGTTTAGTCTGACATTCTCATAATCTCTCCACTGTTTACCCTGAGTGTGAGGAACACGGACTTGACAACAAGCAGCAGAGCCACGATTCAAGAACTAAATCTCAACCAAAACCAGTATTGCACAGGAAATAAAATTGGTACGGTTTATACTAATCGGTACCCCTTTTTCCCTGCTCATTTGAACATTAACATTAGACATGACATTAATTAACTCTGGACACAGGAATTTCCCTTGCCTTGAAATGAAAGACAAAGTCCTGAGTTCTAGCACTGATTTTAGGATTTTGTTCTACAGATACACTAACTATACGAATTACTTTGGTTGCTGCTTTCCTCTACATTTACATTTAGCTAGTTCCAAAGTTTTGTCTGGTAGCAATATTGGAAATAAATGGAAAATATGGCCAATGTGTTGTCCAGAGAAGTAGGAACTACCATTGATGTGATTGTCTGCACCCAGGAGGCTTCCAGGAACCGAAGCTTTGAAGTTTTATGATGTTACCTATTCCCTCATTGCACATATTGAATTCGGTTGCACATAGATTTAGAAGCATGGCTGATCTTCAACACTAATGAGTGGATGCATGGTGGTCAGGTAAATTCAATCAGAGTTTTTTTCTTTTCTCTGTAATTATTTATTATCGTTATTCCTTCCCTTTTTCAAATGAGAAAGGAGACATGAGTTTTTCAAAACATTAAAGCACTTAACCTCATGATCTCAACACTGTTCAAGCTGATTTGCAAATTTAGGTATAGTTTTGTTTGGCAAAGCTAAATCAACAAATAAAATAAGAATGGATTCATATCACATTTCTATACTAAGCTAGAAGAGAAATATTCTAAACTCTTTTTATTAAGAGGCATTAATTTGTGTTGATCTTCCTGTAAGTCAAAGACCTCATAATTATAAAATTCGGCCTTGCACTTATTTCCTATTTCAACAAGCATTTATTGGACACATTTACAAGATTTTCTATTAGGTATTTTGGGTCTTTCAAAGATGAACAAGAAATTACCCCTCTCTGCAGAAAGTTTATAATTCACCGCCTTAGGTCAATTTAGTGGAAAAGTAGTAGCACAACAATTAACTGAAAAACAAATAGTAAACACTATCTCACAATACCTATAACATGGATCTAAGACAATTGATAAATCCATTTCACCATCGGAGATCAGAGCTGGGGACTAGTCAACATATTGGGCAGGGAAAGATCAGAGACAATGAAGGGACAGAGACAGAGGCAAACCTAGGAGGCAAGCATGGAGACCAAGACCTAAAAAACAGGCAAGAACAGATGGAGACAGAAGAAAGGGCAGGAACAAAGGACAATGGTGGACAAGATATTAATATGCAAATTCAAAAAGTAGAAAAGAATAATATGCATAAAGAAAAGCAGATTTATCCTGAAACGTTAATACATGAGAAACTGATGTTTGAAAAAGCTGTACTGACAAATCCCTACACAAAAGAAAGCAGAAAAATACCCCAAGTGTTTCAGGAGTTGATCATTTGATGAAGGAGTCATTTACTGTTTATTGTTGTGAACTGGTCTGCTTTCACAATTGAGTAAGACCACTGGGAAAAGCAACCGTCGGGAGACCTGGTTCTCATTCCAACCGGTCAATAGCCATCCGATGTGCCTATGTCGCAACTCCTTTGGGTCTTGGTTTCCTCCACTGTAAATTGGTGCCGGGCAAAGGACAGGCTAGGGTGGAGCTGGGTGAGGAGAGATTTCAGGTTCAAAAACTCTGTGACATGGTGACACAAACATCTGGCAACGACAGAATAGGGACAGAAAGTACAGAACACCATAAGGGCATTGTATACATGCCACAGAACAGGGAAGCAGAGAAAAAGTGTATTGTGTGACACATCATGGAGGAAGATTTAAACCAGTGTAATACAGGATTCTTGCTTGTAGCGGAGGGTGGGGGGATTTGGAGGGAAAGGCATGAGGAGAAACAAAGAGACAAAATGTGTTTAGGTAACGGCAGTGCTTCAATCTGGCTTAAGAAGAGAGAAGCTATGGGGGGCGGGGAGAGAAAAATGTTAGTCAAGATCCACGGGGAGGGCAGAAGATGCATACCTCCAGCTGAGGGCTATTTACGTTTTCTTTTTAACATGATCATACCTGTGATTCAGGGTGGAATCCCACATAGGTGATGCCAATGTCACCTCTTTGATTCCAGACCCGTGGCTCCCACAGCCCATCAGTCAAGGCTCGTTCCCACCAGCCTCTCTAAATCTATCTCAACACAGGCAGCTGTTACCAACACAAAAATATGAGCAGGAAACTTGAACTCTATTTTCTACTCCTTCTTCTGAGATATTAAGCTGGTAACTGACATCAAATGGAACCAGAGGTGTATCATCGGACTGGCAACCTGGGGAGCAGAAGGAAGGAAGGAAGGAGGGAAAGAAGAGATGAGACCCACTGCAGAGGCCTCGCCATCTGCAAGATGGGACAGGGGAAAAGGAGGCCACCGAGGGAACCTTGCAGGATTGGCAGTGAAATTTAGGACAAGGAGAAGACAGTTTACAAGGTAGGTGTGAGGAATGATGTGATTTAGGGCTTGTTGAATTTAGGTGTGGGCACGGCATGTCTGATAGGACTGGACTTTGTGGTATGTGAAAGAGGCAAATGGAGTAGAAAAGCAGCAAACGCGTTTTAGACAGAAGCAAAAATACAATCAAAGGGTGGAAATCAGCTACCATGTGTAGAGAAGGGAAGCCAGTAAATTCTGAGAACACTCTTCCTAATGGAGAAGAGAAGGATGCAAGGTTGTCTAACAAGGTGGTGCTGATTACGGGACGCCTCAGTCTCTTCCTATTCTCCCGGGGCCTGACTGCCTTCCCTTCTAATCATCATATGAAGAGCGGCCAGAGAAGCAGGAGGCCCTGTTTAAACAGCGTGAAAAATCAGGGAGACACAAAAGAGCCAGCCTAAGTCAGAAGGCCAAGACAGATGCACGCAAGGGGAAGGCTCATGCACAATTCCCTAGCCCTCATTGAAGGATCTGTACTTGATAACGTGTACTGTCTGCTCAGCTATGCTTCGGTAAGATGCTCCGCACACTGTGCCAATAAAGCAGGCATCCTGTGGGACGCAGGGCCATTTTTCTGAGTGCTAGTGTTTGGGTCCTGGTTTTATATCTAATCCTCACAATGTCAAACAAACCTGTGGCTCTCTCCAACCACTCGGCAATCAGGGTGCGCCATCCCTGCCACTGGAGACAAAGTCATGACGTTCGGAAACTTGGGTTCCTTCATCCTCAACACTTCAGGAAGGAAAAGAGAGGTTCGCCACATCTGTATGAGCGCTCCCTATCAAAAAGCGGTTGTAGATCGAAGGTGGGGAAGCCGCCTTCACCCTCCCCTGAATCAAACCCCCAGGCCATCCCTGGGTAATTTGGCTCGAAGCCCAGAAAAGGCAGAGCTGGTGCTACAGTTTCTGATTAACTTGAACCTCCATTCTTGCGTTTGTTTTGTTGTCAGGCCACAGAATAAAAGGACAGGAACAAATGACAACTATAACTGATGTCCATTTACCAGGTACGGTGGGTATATGGTGATGTTCAAATGCCAGTGCACTCAACTTATTTTTGTCGTAGGTCTTTTGTTTGGGAAATACAGCCGGCAGAAAAAAAGCACTCATGCCATAGATCTCTATGGTTATACCTGGTGCTTCAGACATGGACGATCTGGCTTCAAAAGGTTTATAATGACAGATGTGAGGTGAACTGCCCTGATACTGATCATCCCTATGGGAGACGGGCTGTAACTGGTCTCAGGGTGGAAAATGAATAAATGGGTTGGAATGCTATTTGCCAAAGCAAGGTCACCACGGCTGAATAGCAATTCAGGATGCATAACAGTCAAACAGAGACATTTGGTCCTCGGTTGTCTGTAAATTAAGGTATTAAATTTGTAAGATACTGTTTTTAATTCACAGTTTTAATATAATTGTGTTGACTCAATTGGAGTTGTTGGACATTGTAATTTCTGAGTTCTAATCTGTTTTCTTTTTTTAAGGCAGAGCAAGCATTGATTGTCCTCATTAAAGTTTGAACAGCAGCTATAAAAGCAGCATGATGGAGCGGAGTATCAGCTTAAGAAAAAAGATGAGAAATGATGGAAGCAGGCAATGGAACAGGAAGAAAGCTTAAATTGTCACACCTGTTCCAAGCACCCTCTTGGGCTATTTACTGTGGGGTAAAAGGGCTCTGCAAAATGAGCGTGTGACACGGTGAGGCATGGAGAATCACCACGCAGGATTTATCCTAAATATTCCGAAGGCAGCATGAGAGAAAGTAGAGGTTCCTTGGGGTCTGCATGCAGGACAAGGATTAGTGTAAACACGGAGAAGTGTCACAGAAGCTTAGAAACCTGGGGGGGGGGGGTGGGGGGAAGCAAGAATAGAAAACAAGGGCTGGCATCTGGAAAGAACCTGAGGACTGTGAAACAAATTTTAGTTTGAATGCTTTTCTTCTCTCTCTCTTGAAGCATTCTTTAAAATTTTATTTTATTATTACCGAGTGATTTGGATTTGATGTTTTTCACCTAAAAGAAAATCCCTGAATTACCAAGTGAAATCCTAACAGTTGTGGTCCACTGTGTTACTATGCACTTAGTCACATAATAAGTCAATAGTCTAGGATGAATGGAATATTCCAGCTTATAATAACTTAGGGGTCTCATGGACAGTTAATGGCCTTTGGAAAGAAATACTACTCAAGCTTCAAATTCCAGCTGAACTCTGCATGCTATGAGGGCAGGAGAACTTAGACCAGATGAGTCCCTTTCTCAAGCACATGCCATGCTGTGTGGATCCGGCTGTGGAAGCAGTTTGCCAATCTTATCTTCAGAAACACATAGTCGGTGTTCAGCCAATAATGAATGTCAAAATAACACTTAGCTTCCCTTTGGGTGATTCAAAGGGCTCTGGCCAGAAAATAGGCATAATAACCTTTCTGGTATGTTTCTCATTAACTGCCCTTCAAACTGAGAGAGGTATTTTCAGAAGACTGTTTGCTTGTGCTGAAAGATCAGGGAGCAGCAAACAGTGTGAAAAGTACTGAGTTGGACACAATCATTACGAGTGATATATTGCACGAATAAACATGAAAGTCCAATCTTGGCACCAACCTGCACAGGAATCTATCAGAAGCTTCTGCATTCATATCACTGTGTTAGAGTAAATAACAACTATGGCATCTCTGACCCCCATGTGCAAAATGAAGATTTACATATAATGAGTTGTATATGTTTCCCTTTTGTCTTTCTATCCAATCGGACTTCCAGCCCGAACTTGAGACCAAGAAGAAAAATGCCCCAAAGTCCAGGATCAGAGAAGTGGGGACAGGAAATGGACAACCCTTGTATGGACACGAGGGATGAGTACTAAAGGAAGGGTCACATAGAGAGGATTGGCAAATATAGTTCCCAGCCCAGTTTTGTCTGCGTATCCTATTTCTCTTTTAGACAAAGGAAAATGCCGGTAGAAAGACTGTTGAACAAAAGTATCTTGTCAAGGACAATAGATCCCTGTTCTAGAAGGGAAATACCACTTTGCATCTGGAGAGTGGAGAGTCAAGATTGATAGGCAAAAGTCTAGTGAGAGAAGCATGGTGGAGGCCCCTTCAGAGAGCAATGAAATGTGGGCCTGTCAGGGAGGAAAAAAAAGACTAGCCTCTAAAAGCTGGGGTGGGACAGAACGGAGGCCATGAGATAATGACTTAGCAAAAATCTTAAAAAAGTGTTCTTCCCAAACTCCCCGCACAAGGGTAATTTAAAACAAGCTGTTAGTGATGATAAAAGAAGGCTTTCCAGAGAATACATTTCACTGAACCTTCTGGATTCTTTGTTCCAAGAAAATGTTTAAAGAGTATTTTTCCACAGATCCCAATATTCTCCTTTCTCCTTTATGACTGGGCTCTTGTTGTTTTATACTGATTTTTATGGGCTTGGGTTTTATGTAACTATGCTTTTCTTTATTGTAAATGACCTGAAATCCTTTTTGGGAAACAGCACGGTATAAATAATATGTTTTTTTAAATACCATCCAATCTTGGTGTTCCCTAGGTTTTTCAAGCTAGTGAAAATCGAGATTAAAATCAATACATATTACATAAAATACATTAAATATAAATATATGTGCATATATCAATAGATATATTCTCACAGGAAAAGGGTGGGTGGGTGACCCCCTTGAAAAAGAACCATTCGTTTCATGAGTCAGTTGTGTAAGATGAGAAACTGCTTTCACGTGAAGTTTCCTTTGAGGGAATACTTACGATATGCCTAGTAGAAATGAAAACTGGGAAATATTTGCAACGATTCAGATCCTCAGAATGAAAATGAAAAACAACAATGTAAAAATTTTAGAATCAGACCAAAACGTAGAGATCCTGAGACAAAAGCCTGTCTTTGTGTCATGTATGCTAAAAATTTCACTGACTACATATCTCCTTCAGAAGCTTGTGAGCCGACACGGTTTCCTTACTACAGACATTCTATAGAAGAGACTGCACTTCACTTTGGCAAAGCAAACGCATCAACAAGGAAAAGAAATTTTGTAAAACTAGTGATAGGAAATCGGATAAACCTGCTAAAGCACTAACTCTGTAAACTCACTGTAGGCCAGGTACTAGGTATGTCCTTCAACACATATTTATCTCATTAAATCTCCCAACTGCCTTATTAGGAAGGCCCAGAGAGGGCATGTTGTTTTTCCCAGGCTGTGCACCTTATCAGTGGCAGAGCCAGGATACAACTTCTGGTTACCTGATTCTAGAGCTCACCTTCACCAGGAATCACCTACAGAAATGAGCAGAAAGGGGAAAATGACCAAATGGAGAGGAATAACAGTCTTCCTTTTCTAACAAAGTTCATGAACGGGAAAGCTTATGAAAGAAACAGAGTTGAGAAGATTATGAATGAGATATATGCAGTTATACTTCCTGGAGTACCCAACTTATTCATCAACATTGGTTGAATACCTCATATTTTCAAGACACAATGCCAACTGTTGGGGAGGATACAAGAAATTCATCTGTTTGACTTCATCTCTTTCCATGGGATCCTCCAGTGGCTCCCTGGTGCTTCAAAAAAAAAAAAAAAAAAAAAAAAGGAGGGGGGACTCCTTAGTTTGACACGAAGGCACTTCATGATCTAGTCTCATTTACTGTCAGGGCTCTTGTAGCTTGCTCTCAAGTTATTCTGAAATGACCACCAGTCATCTGTTATGTCTTGGTGAATTTCCATAGGCTTTTCCCTCTCTCCCCTTTTGGCCTGCCTACAAGAAATCCTTCAAAACTCACCTCAAACATATTTTGTGGAGACTAGTTTGGCTAAACACAGTTCTGAGTCAGGTACCCCCCCCTTTCTGTTCTCATAGCCTCTCACATTATGCTTTTTTGCTTATTTTCCTCTACCATGGAAATTTGTGTTTTTTTTTTCAAGCAGGATTTATATCTTTCATTTCTTTTTCCCTGCACTGAGCTTGGCACAGGAGCCACATAAAAATATTTGAACTATTTATTGAAATAACGACAGGTTTTAAATAGTGAATCTATGCAACATATGTAATAGGTAATTACCAAATTTTAAAAAGAAACAGAAAATCAAAAGAAGGCAAATAAAGCAGTAGCATCTCACGAAGGATTTGAAGCATCTTACAAAAATGTTTCAACACAAAAGATGAAATACATAGTCAAGAGAATCATTACAAAGAGGAAATAATCATACCCTGGGTTGGATAAGCACACTAAGAAAGCTTTCTATGCTGTATCACAAAAGAGTAGAGGGGAGGGTAAGGGTCCATAAATATCATTCCTAGTGACTAAAGCGTGATCTGTTACCAGATTCACAGGGCCCATAATATGAAATCACATCAGTTTTCCAGTAGAACAGAGCTGTTCTGATTGGTAAGCCTAAGGAAAATTTTTACTTTGTTTTCATATAAAGAGGACTCTCTGTGATAAAGAACTCAATGTTTCCTATGCTTCCTTATACTTCCTGTAATAATAAATGCATTTCACATAGCCATTTCAAATAAAGTCTTTCAATGTAGGTCAATGACCCAGTACTAAAGCAGAATTCAGTAAAAGTAAACCTAATGGGGTTCAAAATAATACTGTCCAACATAGTAAAATAGACCTCTGATGGTTGGACTTTATCCAAAGGTAACGTTCAGGACAGCCAGAAGAGCCTATGTTGCATGGCCTTTAGGAAATTTTCCATAAATATTATATCTCACAATAGGCATTTAATAACAACCTGACAGCAGGAATTTCAAGATTATATTATTTGGCAAGTATCTAGAGAAGAGAACGTCTTCTGTTCTTCTGATCAAAGCACATTTCACATGCTCTGCCAACCAACTGAGAAGACTAAATACAAAATAAGGATTCTAATGAAGATTTATGCCTGAACGGATCTCCACCCAACCATTTTAGAGGAATACACCTGATGAAGTTTTTACATTTTTTTAAAAAATTAGTCCTGGGTCTACAACAGGAAATAGGTAATTGAGCAATTGACTAGGACAAAGCATCATCAATGTTACTTTGAAAGTTTCTGAAGGTTAGTATCATCAATAAACAACCACAATTTTAAAGAAAAAAAATGGTCGTGTGTTTCTTTCAAGAAAGTCCCCATCGTGTTTCTAATAAAAATATTCTGTCTTCCTGGTATATCCTCCAAAATGAATGAGTTGCAAATTAAAATTCTATTTGGGAATTATGTTTAAAAAGAATATCTGCAAAATGAAATGATTTTATTTTAAAGCATCTGAATTTATGCCCATTAACCACTAGGATATAGAAAGCGATGAAGGATTCTCTCGTAACACTAAGAACATCGGGAATGTACGGCTTCTCTCTGGCCTTTTGGGAAAAAGAGTAGTGCAAATTCAGTCTTATGATGAGAGTGACAGCTACAGCTTTTAGAAGCAAAACACATGTAACCTGGGGAATGCCCATACAAGGACGGGAAAAGTGATGTGATGTTTATCAGAGCACCCACAATGTCTGCTACATTTGGATTATCATTATGTCACAGATGAAAAAACAGAGCATTTTCTGCCAAAACTCACATGGTTGATAAATGGCAGTGAAAGGACCAGAACTCAAGTGCAGTGAACATTGATTGGTTGCATTCTCAGGGTCTATTTCCCAAGCTTAACAGGACCCTCACTTTCCCACATATATGGAGATGGGCTTTAACTGGTCAAATAAAATCACTATATACCACTTTTCTGGCAACAAGGATTGGTTCAGTATTGAACACACTGAGCTACCAAAGTAGTACCCTTCTTGTACTAGGCATAATTATAATATGGCCCCCACAATCTCCATCCTCTAGTGTTGTTGCCAGGATTATAGGACAGGATACAAGAGCATGCAGCAATGTAATTAAGGTTACTCATCAGATGAACTTTATTTTTTTTTTTTTAATTTTTTTTTTTTTCAACGTTTATTTTATTTTTGGGACAGAGAGAGACAGAGCATGAACGGGGGAGGGGCAGAGAGAGAGGGAGACACAGAATGGGAAACAGGCTCCAGGCTCTGAGCCATCAGCCCAGAGCCCGACGCGGGGCTCGAACTCACAGACCGCAAGATCGTGACCTGGCTGAAGTCGGACGCTTAACCGACTGCGCCACCCAGGCGCCCCTTCATCAGATGAACTTTAAAGTAAGGAGATTATGTAGGTGGACGTGGCTTAATCACATACGTCCTTTAAAAGCAAAGAGATTTCTCCGGCTGGTAGAAGAAAAGAAAATCAGAGTAGCATGAGAAAGATTTGCCATGTTGTTGCTCGCCTGAAGATGGAGGGGATGATGTGGTAAGAAATGTGCGTAGGCTATGAAAGAGTGCGACTAGTTGACCTCTAGCAAGGAAATGGCAACCTCACGCCATACAACCATATGGAACTGAATTCTTCTTCCAACAAGAAGTTTAGACACCAGTTTTCCCCTTGAGTTTCTAGATGAGAACTCAGTCTGGCTAAAACCCCAATTTCAACCTTGTATGTCCCAGAGCAGAAAACCCAGACATACCACGCTGGACATCTGGCCTATAGAAACTGTGAGACAGCAAATTTGCATTATTTAATCTATTAAGTCTGTGGCAATTTGTTACACAGCAATTGAAAACTGATTAAATTTCTACATGTAAATGAGAAAGCTACAAATGTCCTAGCAGCCACCTGTCAAACATGAGCAGACAGTCTGCCAAAAAATGCACTGACACCACAGAAGAACAAAGAAATAGAAACAGAGAAGGTAGAACTTTAGTGTCTGTACAACCTCATCAAACCTTCCTGATACTTGCATATTTTTGGACTTTTTTTTTAAGTCAATACATTCCATTTGCTGCATATAGTCTGACTTAGATTTTCTGTTGCTTATATCCAAAGATACTCCAATGGATTCACCAAGCTCCTAGGTTACATGAACTTTGTCCGCAATGACACTGGCTAGAAAATGGTGGTACTTTTCCTTAGATTTCATAGTTACCATAAGCATCTGATTTAATGCAATACCTATTAGAAATAAGTGAAAAATAAAGTGGAAAAAGATAGAGAAATAGGGTGAAATATGAAGTATTTCAGAAGAGAAATTTCAACTAAAAGAATACAAATTGAAATTCTAACTTTGATAAATAAGATATCTGGAATGCTGAATATATTGGATGACTGAACAGCACACAGGGTGAAACAAAAGAATCAGTGTACTCAGAGACAGATCAACAGAAGTTATTCAAAGTGAAGAACAAGGAGAAAAAACTAATGCACAGTATATACAGGATACAATGTCAGAGTGACATTATCAAATGATCTAGCCCATGTGTAATTGTAGTCCCAGGAGGAGAGGGGAATGTAACCTACGTAGAAGAAATATTTGAAGAGATTAAAACTGAAAATTCCAAATTTAATAAATGAAATCAATCTATACATTCAAGAAGTTCAGCAAATCCCAAAAACGTTAAATTTTTCAAAAATATTACAACCAGCAACATTAGAGTAAAACCATTAATAACTGAAAATTAACAGAAAAGCTTATAAGCATCCAAAGAAAACAAATTCACATTACATGCCAGAAAACAAGAAAACAGCCGATGTATTTTAACAAAAAATGGAAGACAGAAAATAATGGAACATGTTTTTCAATGCTGAAAGGGAAAAGTTCCGATATTTAGTTCTAAATCCATCAAAACATCCTTCAACAACATTGAGTCAAAAAAAAAAAAATGGGAAAAAACAATAACCTTGATATACTGTTGGTGAGAATATTACATTGCATTTTCACTTTGGAAAACAGTTTGGCAGGTTCTTAACATTTTAAACATAAGTATATTTTATGACCTACCAGTTCCAGCTTTGTATACCTAACTAAAGAAATGAAAACATACGACCATCCAAAAATTTCCACACGTATTTTCATAGTAGCACTTACAACAGCCAAAAAGTAGAAATAACCCAAATTTCCATCAACTGGTAAGTGGATTTCAAAGCTAAGTGGTACATCCATTCAATGCAATAATGTTAAATAAAAAAGAATGAAATTCTGATGTATACTACCCATGGAAGAAACTCATAAAGCATTATTCTAAGAGATTCATTTGACATAAAAACCACATATTCATACTTGTATTTATACGAAATGTGTAGAACAGGCAAATCCATGGGAACAGGAAGTAAAAGAGTGATTGTCTAGGACTCGGTGTGGGAATAGTGACAACTGGACATGAGAGATTTTATCAGGGTGACGGGAATGTTCCAGAAGTAGACTATGGTGATATGTACAACCCTAAGTTTACTAACTTTAATGAACTATACAATTAAAAGGGGCAAGCTTCATGGTATATGCATAAATTATAACTTGATAAAGTGTTTTTAAGAAATAAAGGGCAAATAAAGAAATTTCTAGACAGAGAATGTTGAAGGAATTCATTACCAGCAGATCTGTACTTTAAAAAATACTAAGATATTTTCAGGCTGTAGGAAAATTATAGAGAGAGGGGTCCATACATGTATGAAGAAATTTTAAAACATTGGAAACAATACGTATGCAGTTACATACAAGATACTGTTTTGAAAAAATAAGCTGAATAATTATTGGTCATTTAAAGCAAGACTAGCAATGTATTGTGGGCTTTGACATGTGTGAAGTAAAATATATCAATAATATCATAAATGAGAGGAAGGGCTAAATGTTATTATTCCATTATACATTTTATAAAATTAATTTATTTTGAGAGGATGGAGAGGCAGAGAGAGGGAGAGAAAGAGAATCCCAAGCAGGCCTTGTGCTGTCAGTGTGGAACCTGAAGCAGGGTTTGAACCCACAAACCGTGAGATCATGACCTGAGCCAAAATCAAGAGTCAGACACTTAACCAACTGAGCCACCCCGGTATCCCACCATTATACAATTTTTACATATTTCAGGACTTATTATAATATCTATTGACTATAAACTGGGACAAGTTAAAAATGCATAGTGTAAATTCTAGTACTGTAAGATAAGAGGATAACTAAAAAAAATCAATAAAGAAAAGAAGATTGGATGCTTAAAATAAACAGAGAAAAAATACTTGATTAATCCAAAATCAGGAAGGCAAGGAAGAATAAAAGGACTAAAGAAAAGGTAGAGTAAATAAAAACAAACATAAGACAACAGACTTAAATCTAACAAAATAAAAATCACATTAAATGCAGATAAACACAACACTCAAAAGAGACTGTTAAATTGATATAAAAAGAGAACCAACTGCCTCTACATGCTTTTTATAAATGGCAAATATAAAGTTTGGAAATAGCCAAATTATGGAAAGAGCCTAAATGTCCATCAACTGATGAATGGATAAAGAAATTGTGGTTTATATACACAATGGAATACTACGTGGCAATGAGAAAAAATGAAATATGGCCTTTTGTAGCAACGTGGATGGAACTGGAGAGTGTGATGCTAAGTGAAATAAGCCATACAGAGAAAGACAGATACCATATGGTTTCACTCTTATGTGGATCCTGAGAAACTTAACAGGAACCCATGGGGGAGGGGAAGGAAAAAAAAAAAAAAAAAAGGACGTTAGAGTGGGAGAGAGCCAAAGCATAAGAGACTGTTAAAAACTGAGAACAAACTGAGGGTTGATGGGGGGTGGGAGGGAGGGGCGGGTGGGTGATGGGTATTGAGGAGGGCACCTTTTGGGATGAGCACTGGGTGCTGTATGGAAACCAATTTGTCAATAAACTTCATATAAAAATAAATAAATAAATAAAATAGTAATTGACAAAAACAAAACAAAACAAAATAAAATACTAATTGACATTCAAAAAAAAATATAAAGTTTGGATATGCAGAAAACAAATAGACGGAAAAGTAAAGCAGCTGTGGCTATAATATTATCAGAACAAATACATTTTAAGACAAAGAGTATTCTGAGAGAGACATAGATCATACTGATTAAAAGTATTATTTCTTGAATGCATAATAATTTAAATGTGTATATACCTACAAGCATAGGTTTAAATACATGAAACAAAAGTGAAAAAACTGAAAGCAGAAATAGATCCACCATCAGAGCTGGAGATTTTTATCACCACTCCCTCAATAATAGACAGAACAAGCAAACAAAATCGTTAAGTTTACAAAATATTTAAACAATCTAATAATTTAGTTGAATGAATAGATATCTGACATTATACCCAATAATTACTTAATACACATTCAAGTGCACATGGAATATTCACAAAAAAAAAAAAAAAAGAGAGAGAGAGAAAGAAAGAGAGAGACAGATACCAGGTCATTAAAACAAGAATCAATAAATTCAAGGCTTTAAGTCATACAGGGTATGCTTTCTGATCTCAACAGACTAAATTATAGATTTAGTAACAGGATGATACCTGGATTTCCAGGTATTTGGAATTTAAGTAATGAATTTCTTAGTAACTAATGGGTCTAAAAAGAAACTACAATGGAAAATTAGGAAATGTTTTGAATTGAGTAAAACTGAAAACGAAATTAGAAAGAATTAACAATGAACCTGAAAGGAAAGAACTACTAATGAATTCCTAACTCCTCCACTGAGGAATATTGAAAGAAATGATTAACTCTGACCAAACCTGTTTGTAATCATGCTAATAGTACTATTTACTAAAAGAAAAATACAGAGGAACTTCATCTTAGGGGGAAAAAAGATTTTTAGCAGGATATATGGGATTTTCCTAAATTGCTTATTGTTAAAACAAAATCACCTGGAACTTACCATTTACAGACCTATAGGGAATGTATGTTTGTGTACATGTATGTATACATGTATATACATGTGTGTCTACATATGTATATATGTGTATATACACACACACATATATATCACCTGGTATTTACTATTTACAAGCATATGGGGAATGAGTATATAAACACAACATAAACATAACACGTATAACATATAAACATATATGTAACATATAACATGCATATTCATATTTATGTATGTATACACATATACATTACAAAATCTTAATATATAAACATATTTAATATACATAACATACATACATATTTACACCACGCACGCATGCACACACACACACACACACACACACACACACCTGGCAAAGAACTCTTACCTAAAATATATCTAAGAAAAAAATTTTAACTCCTATAAATCATTAATGAAAAGGCAAACAATCCAATATAATGGGCAAAAGAAGTGAAGAAACATTTCACAAAAGAAGATATCTATATCTTCTGCCAACACACATATGCAAAGTTTAGTTATCAGAGAAATGCAATTTTTTTTAAGTTTTTATTTATTTTGAGGGAGAAAGAGAGCACGCACGTGAACGAGAATGAGCGGGGGAGGGGCAGAGAGCCAGGGGGAGAGAGAGACTCCCAAGCAGGCTCCCCACGGTCAGCACAGAGCCACACATGGGACTCGAACTCACGAACTGTGAGATCATGACCTGAGCTGAAATCAAGAGTCGGACACTTAACCAAATGAGCCACCCAGGTGCCCCCAGAGAAATGCAAAATTCAAATCATGTTAAGATAAATATAAGATACCCTCACCAAAATATCTCAAATTTTACAAATTAACATCAGATGTTGGTGAAATGTGAAACAACTAAAATTTTCGTATATTACTGATATGAGTGTAAAATGGTACAATCACCTCTGTTCGTTTTTTTCCAGTCTTACTGAGAGATAACTGACATATAACCTGTATTAGTGTAAGGTGTACAATATAATGATTTGATATAGGTATATATTACAAAACGATTACCACAGTAAGTTTAGTTGACATCCATCATGTCACATAGCTACAAATTTCGAATAAAGTTTGACACACACCCAGTTGGTAACCCACTACTAGGAATATATATTCAGTAGAAGTAAGTGTGTCCACACAAGATCCTTTACAGGAATGTTCACAGTAGGTTGATTCATAATATTGCCAAATTGTAAACAATCCAACTGTCCATCACTAGCAGATTAAATAAATTTAATCGTAAAATTTGCTACTCATAGATAAAAAGGAATACAATACAGACAGTACAATTGTGCTGAGTAAAAGAAGCCAAACACAAAAGAATAACTTCTGTATGGTTCTGTGTACATCAAGTTCAAGAAGAGGTGGAATTAAAATTATTGTGATAGCTGTCAGAATAATGGTACCTTTCAGAGAGAATATTGAAAAGATGGGGAGATATAGGAGTTTTGATACATGTGTAAACATAGGTTAAAATCCACCTTGTTGTATATTTAAGATTTCAGCATTTTACTATGTATAAATTAATTATGCCTTAATAAATAACATTTACTATAAAAGAAAAAAACCAAGTAGCTGATAGGCCCAATCATTTGTTGAAACAAATCAACAAATAATCTTTATCAATGTAGAAAAGATTACTTGACTTAATACCCTCTATACAACTACCAGCTCCTTTAAAAACAACCTCAAATAATTAAGATGTTGGAAGAAAAAAAAAAAAAAACCAAAACAGTAAGAATGTTTAAAGAAACAGCAGTTAAAATATGTCCCTGTTTTATAGGTGAGCCATCTTAAGAACCACAACTCTTAAGTTTCTCTGGATTCAGTTTTCCATAAACCTTAGTACTCAAAAATCAATCATGACTTCTTTTTTTTTAATTTTTTTTTTCAGCGTTTTTTATTTTTAGGACAGAGAGAGACAGAGCATGAACGGGGGAGGGGCAGAGAGAGACGGAGACACAGAATCGGAAACAGGCTCCAGGCTCCGAGCCATCAGCCCAGAGCCTGACGCGGGGCTCGAACTCACGGACCGCGAGATCGTGACCTGGCTGACGTCGGACGCTTTACCGACTGCGCCACCCAGGCGCCCCAGTCATGACTTCTTACAAAGTGGCACATAAGTAGATCTCCACTATGCCAAAATCTAACAGGCTATAAGTAAGAGTTGGAAATTAAGTTAAGATAAAGTAAAGAAATAGATTAGTTATGCCAATATTTTAACAAGAAACTTAAAACTGTATATGAGAGGTAATCATCTACATATTTTTGATTTTTTGAAAAAAATTGTTAAATATTTGACATTGTAAGAAGCAGCAATGTGCATTTTAGCAGCTGACTCAAGCTTCTCCGGTTGAATTTTATGTCAGAGAGCAGTGTGGTATCATAAAGCAAACAATGGCCTCAATAATATTTCTGCAACAAATGTAGCAATAATGTATTTTCCTGTAGTGTTACCAGATAAAAGGTGAAAATATGACATTACCAAACACACTCCCAGTAGCAATTCTACAAGGGCCTAAGATAAATATCATCCAAGAATACAGACTTTCTGATCTCAAGGTAAAATTTAGATTATCTAGAGGAGTGGAGGCCAGCATATTGATTTTACCTGCATACAGAAATAGCAAAATAGAAAGGAATGATATTCTATTTTTAGGCCTGTCACTTTAAGATAGCATGGAAGAAATTATATGACAGTTATTATTTATACACGCAAAGTATTTATGAGCAAATAACCCAGTTCTGGAACTGAAAAAAAAAATTCAACATACTTACTAAAATAAATAGGACACACTGTGCTTTCACATCTTTAGCAAAAGTATATACATTGTTTCTGGATTCCAGAGGTTCCTTGAACTATCTTCCAACCAGCTAGTTGGTGTGGCTGTCTAGAAAATGTGACAACTGCAAATTGTCTAGGCATTCTGAAGTACAAAATGAATTTTAGTCTCAGTCCTTTCACCAGAGATTCTGTCTTTACTAACATCAACCACATTTGGTTGATACAGTAAAATAGAATCTGTGTTTTCTGGATCCATAGGTTATATGTTATCTCTTTAACAGATGGCCTATAATTTCAGATGACATTTTCTTATGTTCCTTTTCAAAATATGCACGTGGAAGCTGCTACATTTTACTGGCAGAAAATCTTGAAAATCTAGTTACGTTTTCTGGCACAAGTGAGTGCGAAACTTGTGAGCTCTGTGACTCTCAGGGTCTATGCCTTTGTGTGAATAAATGTGCCAGTGTGGCTTCCTCTGGTAGCTATGACCATAAAACTAAAGAATGTCAGCTGATATATATACTCTCACATACCTTAACTATTCAATGACATATTGTATGAATACGATAAGGTTTACTGATGAATAAAATAAGGTTTTATTCTAAGAGTGTAATCCTTACTTTTGTCATTGAGTATTTCCCTTGTACTGTAAGTGTTCAACTGGTTTCTTCTACATAGTTTTCTTGGATAAATGTAATTTTGACAATTATTGCTCTCTCAAGAAAGGTCAAAAAGATTACAGAATGCTCTATAAAAATAGAACAGCATTGTTCTCCATCTAACAAAAAGTATATCTAAGTTTGGCAATTATGAGAAAACTTTACATTTATTCCTTTTTTGAGAAAAGACTCAACATCACACCCACACACCCAATGAAATACCTTTTGATTTGCTCACTCTTTTCTTTTTTAGACTCCACAGGTAAGTGAATCACAGGGTATTTGTCTCTGTCTGTCTGACCTACTCCAAAGGCAGAATCAGACCTATACAAACAGAGCACTCAATGATGGGTGCCAGAGGGAAGGGGGCTTGGGGGTGGGTAAAATGGGTGAGGACAATGGGAGTTACAGATGTCTAGTTACGGAATGAGTAAGTCATGAGAACAAAAGGTATAGCATAGGGAACACAGTCAATGATACTATAATGATAATATATGGTGGCAGGTGATAGCTATGTGTGTGATCACCATAAATAACATACATAGTTGTTGAACTGCCATGTTGTACACCTGAAACTAAGGTAACATTGTATGTCAACTATGCTCCAGAAGAAAAGGGAACAGAACAGGAAAAAAAAGGAAAAAGAGCAAGAGCTACGTGGCAGGAGAGAAGGGGAGGTGATGGAGCAGGTGCCACACCCAACCTGACCCAGAGGCCATGGAACTTCGGGTTTATCTTAAAAGCATGAATAAGTTTTAAGCAAGCATTGACCTAATCAGATTGCAAAATATCACAGTAGCTTTGCTATGGCATGAGGTCTGGATTGAGGCCAGAGCAGATACTGACCAATTAGGAGACTATTAAATTAGCTAAAGACAAGGGTGGAAGAATGTGAGGGGGGGGTGGTGCACAGGTACTGTAAATCATGGAAGAGGGTTAAGTAGGGAATCAAGAAGATAAGGCTGTCATTTTAGAAACACGTACGATAAACTGAAGATGGCAAACCCAAAGTAAGACTAATTAAATGATGACGGCAAAATTATACGAAGAAAATATGAAGGTCTACCCTGAGATTGAGGGATTAGAGAAAACAGATTTAATCAATACTTAGAAATTAAAATCGCTTTAAAAAAAACAAACAAACAAATTTTGATGGTCTCCCAGGATTCAGTGACATCAATAGGGAAGGACACAGAAAAGGATTTGAAAGGCTAGTAGTTAAGAGGCTTATGACTTGCAACATGACTTAGTTGATATACTTAATATACATATCACAATTCAGCAGCCTAACTCATGTCTTCCCACCATCCTTCCAACCTTGTTGTGAAATTTCAGAATGACAATAGTTCTCAGAACAACACTAGAGGTCAAAATAGTATCATTCCATTCTAATTTCCCAAATATATTTGTAAAAGGAGTCGTTTTCTAACCAAGCGTTTCACACCCCATGTTTTAAAAGCCAAACCTCAAGTGTCACCAAAAAAGAAAGAAATACTTATTGGCCAAATCACAAAAGATCCCTCTCTTCCCCCTCATCTCCAAAGCACGGTTAGCAGGTCATCCCAGTTCTCCCAGTTCTCTTCTCTGAACTCTACCAGAAGACCATTAAAGCACCGTGGATGTAACATGCTATGGGCTGCATAAACACAAGAACTGGTATCATGGCAGCCATAATCTCCTTGTTCTAATCTATTTTAAGAATTACCACAGAGAAATGTACAATGCCAACCAGAAAACTTGTTCTTAATTTTTTTAATGTTTATTTATTTTTGAGAGAGAGAGCGCGTGCGTGCACAGCACGAGGCACAGGGAGGGGCAGAGAGAAAGAGAGACACAGAATCCAAAGTAGGCTCCAGGCTCCGAGCTGTCAGCATAGCGCCCAACACGGGGCTCAAACCCACAAGCCATGAGATCACGACCTCAGCTAAAGTCAGACGCTGAACCTACTAAGCCATCCAGGAGCCCCTAGAAAACTTTCGAAGATCGGGTACTATCGCTGTAATTTCCTTTGCTCTAAAGTCCATGTTAAGGTCACGTGAGACATATCATGAGGAAACACTGACATCAGTTATCTTTATGAATGTGTTTCTACTATGAAAAGATGAGAACACCCAAGTTGTGGGTATAATTTGTTATAAAAACTTTATCAAAGATCATTTTAACCATAAAAACTAAAAATGCAAACTATTAGATTATGGTTTATTGTAGCAGAAAAAAAACTAAGAAGTATATCATTGAACGTAACAATGCAACATGGATAAAAAAACACACTAATTAATTAGATATATATCTCTTCATAAGCTATAATTCTGGTAATGTGGGGTTTTTAAAAAACATATATTCCAAAGTGCTTTATGAAGCATCTAATTAAAATACCCAGTAAAAAAATAAATAAAAAATAAAAAATAAATAAAAAAATAAAATAAAATACAGCAGTAATGGAATATTTTTATGCAGGCAAACTGCTACCCACAGTCATGCATTAGTTGCAAATATGTCAACTAACTGGTCATAACAGAATAAAGACTAAACAAAAGCTATTTAAGAATTACAATAAGAAAAAATGACTAATAAAAAAAAATTGAAATCAACACATAAAATGGTATATTTTATTAATCACCTAACATCGTTCATTCTTGAACATCTAATTGCTGACTTATTTCACTTTAATAAAGACTATGTGAAGAGCTCCAGATTTTGGAGAGACTGACCTGTACCAGATTCAATTAAGAAAAAATATTTCCAGATCTTATTTTATAAATTTGGAAATTGTAGAACTGCAAACACCTGAAGGCTCCATAAGTTAGAGCTGTACTAGTTTTTTAAACAACTTTTAAAAAATCTATATAAAGTACAAATGTTCAAAGTTTGTAATTTGATAAGATTTGACTTATGCAAATCCTATAAAACCATCTGTGCAAGATATGAATATATATACCACCCACAAAAGTTTCTTAGTGTCCCTGTGTAATGACCCTCATGCTACTACCCGGGCAACCACTGATCTGTCACTATAGATTAGTTTGCATGTTCTAGAAATCTATGTAAATGAATAGACTTACTTTTTGTCTAGCTCCATATTCCATAAACACTATTTGGAGATTCATTTATGTTATTGCTTACAGAGATAGGCTCTTTTCACTTTGTGTTTTTTTATGTAATACCGCATTATATGGGTATTCCAGAGTTTTACTCATCCGCCTCTTGTGGACATTTGGGGTGTTTCCAGCTTGGACTATTGTACGTAAAACCACTATCAATTTGTTTTCTTTTTCCTTTCTAAGTTTTTATTTAAATTTCAGGTAGCTAACTGTGTAAGTTTAGTTACAGGTATAAACTTTAGTGAGTCAACACTTACATATAACACCCACTGCTGATCACATCAAGTGCCCTCCTTAAGTCCCATCACCTATTTCACCCACTGCCCCATGACCACCTTCCTCTGGTAACCATCAGTTTATTCTCCATAGCTAAGAGTCTGTTTCTTTGTTTTCGTCTCTTGGCCCCCACCCCATGTTCATTTGTTTTGTTTCTTAAATTCACATATGAGTGAAATCGTATGGTATTTACCTTTTTCTGACTTATTTTGTTTAGCATAATTGTCTCTAGCTCCATTCACATCATTGCAAATGGCCAGACTTTATTCCTTCTGATGGTTGAGTGGTATTCCATTATATATATATATATATATATATATATATATATATATATATACACACACATATATATACACACACACACACCCCGCATCATCTTTATCCATTATATATATATATATATATATATATATATATACACACACACACACACACACACACATATATGTTCCATATATATACATATATATGTTCCATTCTATATACATATGCCACATCATCTTTATCCATTCATCAGTCAATGGACATTTGGGCTCTTTCCATAATTTTGCATGCCACATTTCTAAGAGAGGCCCAATTCGGGCACCAGGGCTTATGCACAAATATTGGATCTTAGGTATCATTTGATTCCACTGTTGATGTGCTTTCCCTCCAACTGAGAGATTACTGAGCATCCTGTCTGGCACCAGGCCCACACGAAGGCCCAACTGTCTCGGCAGTGGAGGGAGTGTAGTTGTCTATCCTCATTAATTCAAGCATATTGCACTGTATATTAACTAAAATTTAAATTAAAATTGTTTGCGAAAAAATTTCAAAAAAAAACCCCATTCTTGGAATAGATTAAAAAAAAAACCCACAAAAAACCAAATATGCTTCTCTTTCAAGAGTCTGTCATGTCTACCTAATTTGATATGCCACTATCAATTTGTTTTCAAATCTTTGCATGGACATAGGGTTTCATAGGGACATAGAAGAAAAATAGCTGGGTATATGGAAAGTTATGTTTAACATTTTAAGAAACTGCCAAACTCTTTTCTAAAGTAACTGAACCATTTCCCTTCCATCAGCAGTACATATGAGAGTTCCAATTGGTCTACGTCATCGCAACCAAACCTGTGACAAGGCTTAAAATTAAAAAGCCTGGCGTAACGAGTTTTGACAAGAATGTGGAGTAACTATGAGCTCTGGTCATTGTGCCCATATCATGTAAGCAGACACATTGTTGACATAAACTTGTTCAAGAGATTCATTTACCTTTTAATATATGTAGAATCTCTAATACTACCCCCCATCTCATTCTTTGTATTTGTCATGTGTCATCTCTCTTTTTCCTCCTTTCTTTGCCTAATCTTTTGCTAGAGTTTTACTGACCTTCTCAAAGAACCAAGTTTTGGTTTCATTGCTATTTCTCTGTTGTTTGCCTGTTTCTATTTAACTATCTGTGTCCCTGGAAATACTTTGTATTTAATCTACTTTATTTGATATTAATATAGTTCCTCTAGCTTTCTTTTGACTAGTGTTTAAATGGCCTATCTTTTAAATCTATTTTTATTTTATCTGTGTCTACATAGATTGTTTTTGTGGTTTTTTTATCTCATTGATAATTTCACATATTTGTTACCTTTTTCTCTTCTGCCATCATTGCAATTTAGTATGTTTGAAATTCCATTTTATTCCTTTTGTTGGTTTATTATGTATAACTTTATTTTGTTGTTTTGGTTGTAGTTTTTGTATTTAGATATAGCTTACATCTTTAACTTAGCACAATGTTTCTTCAAGTTCTATTATACCACTCTGCATAGAATACAAGAACTTTATCATAGCATACTTGTATTTCTCCAGTCCTGATCTGTGCTTCTACCATCATATATTTTGTATTTGCATAGGTTACTAAACTTCATAACACATCATATTTTATTCACATTTATATTTGTATTTTAAAGGTATTTAGGGGTGTCTGGTTGGTTGAGCATCCGACTTCAGCTCAGGTCATGATCTCATGGTTTGTGAGTTTGACTGCTGTGCTGACAGCTCAGAGCCCGGAGCCTGCTTCAGATTCTGTGTCTCCCTCTCACTCTGCCCCTCCCCTGCTCATGCTCTGTCTCTCTCAAATAAACATTAAAAAATTTAAAAAAAAAGGTATTTAAAAATAAGAGGTAATGTTATATGTAATGTTATACATTTACCTACAGAGTTACCATTGTCTGAAATGTTTACTTTGTGTGTAAAAGATACAGATTACAATCCAGTATCATTTTCCTTCTGCTTAAATGGCTTCCTTAAACATTTCTTCAGTGTAAGTCAGACAGACATGAATTATTTCAGTTTTCCTGTGTCTGAAACACCTTCATTTGGCCCTTGTTTCTGAAATATATTTGTTCTAGGTATAAAAATTCATGTTGACACTTTTTTTTCTTTCAGTGCATTAAATTGCTGCCCACTTTCTTCTCCCTTGCATTGTTTCAGCAACAAATCTATCATTCTTATATTTGTTCCACTGTACATATCATACATATATTCAAATATATATATTTAATATATATCAACTGTGAGTATTTTCTATGTTTAATATTTTATATTTAAAATGCATTTGGTATACACATACAACATATATTTTAGACAATATGTATTTTATATATGAATATAACTACAAATTACATGTACATATGTTATATAAATAATATATACATCATGCACACACACACCCTCTCTCCTGCCTTCCAATTTTAGGAACACTGGATTGCTTTGTGCTGACCCACAGATCATATTCTGGGTTTTTAAAAATTTTTATTCTTTTCTCTCTGAATATATTCTTTTGGATAGTTTTGTTTGAATCATTTATTGATTTATTTATTATTATTTTTTTACCTGTATCTTTAATTTTGCTAATTGTTCTGCTCTCTGCAGTGCATACTTTGCCCTAAATTCCATCCAGTATATTTCCACCTCTAGAAGTTTCATCAGGGTCTTTATGTGTTTTAATCACTCATGTCTCTGAACTTCTGAACGTACGGAATTTAGTTATAAAGACTGTTTTAACGTCCTTGTTTGCAAGTGCTAACATCTGGATTAATACTACATTAGTTTCAAATGGGTGATCTTTCTCTTTATTATTAGCCAGATTTTCTACCTCCCTTGCCTGCCTGGTAATTTTGAGTGCCAGACATTGTGGATGTTACTCCCCCCCCCACCCCCCAATGTGAGGAATATGTTTATATTTCTATAATTATTCTTGAGCTTTGTTCTGGGACGTGATTAGATTACTTATAAACAGTTGATCCTTTTGGAAATGTCTTCAAGGTTTGTTAGGAAAGACTGGAGATTTAACACAGTCTTAGGAACCTATCCAATTCCACATAAATAATGAGGTTTCCAGCCTGGCTGGCAGGAACAGGGGTTAATCCTGGTCCTGTGTGAGCACGGGGTACTATTTCCTCATAATTTTTTCTGGGGGGTGTTTCACTACCCACCTTTGTATAAATTTCTAACAAGCATGTGCTACTCAGTATTCCGTTGAATATTCAAGTGCAACTCTGCAGTTCACTGGAGTGTAAGTATACTTTCTACTCTGTGTTTTGGAAATTCCAGCTTCCTCATTCCACTCAGATTCTCTTGAACATTCAACTTCTGGATTCTCCCAGGCTCCGCTTGTAATGTCTCTTTATGGGCCACATCCTGAGAATGCTCTCAAATCACTGAACTGGGGTACCTTCTTTTTTTTTTCCTCTTTCTCAGCTATAGCTGTCTTTCATTGCCTGAAGTCCAGTGTTTTGAAAACCATAGTTTCATATATTTTGTCCATTTTAAAATTGCTTTAGAAGAGAGAATAAATCTAGAAACTTCACTCCAACTTGCCTGGAACTGGAACACTCATCATGTCTTACAGATTTTAAGAATGTTAATGGAGAAGATTAAGCTCTACCTTTTACATATACATATAGCGGAGAGATCAGAAATTTTCCCATAGGATTTTAGAGTGCATAAAATGAGACCATTAATTGGTTTACATACGCTTTCTCAAACGAGATGGTAATTTTCTGCCAAAAACTTTATTCTGGGTTTTGTATCTCCTAGTTTTACTTAATTCAGAATTTCTCTACTATAGGATTGATCATGTGGATTCAAAGGATCTTGTTATGTTACTCACAAATAAAAAATTCCTCCAGTATGCTTTTGAAGGTTTTTAAAATTTTATTCTTAATTTTTTTTTTTTTTAGTCTCACTTTTCAGACTGTGCAAACTAAAACCAAATACTTTCTGGGAGGCCTCATATTCCAGCTGTCATAATGCTCTGAGGTATATTTGATTTCTAATAGCATTTTGCCCCCTCTCTAAAAATAAGTGTACTTCTATTAACATTTTCTTACATAATAATTTAGTTACAACATTAGTTGTATGCAGCAGCAGAATAACTTTTTCCCAACGTTTGTTCCTAGTAGGTAGTCACTTCTGGTATTTAAGCACTCTGGTACATTGTGTTATTTTTACTAATCACGTCTTCACTTTCATTTGATCAATGTAAAATATGAAATTGGAAAAAAACACTGCATTTGTTTCACTCGTTTTTTTTAATTTATTTTTTTAATGTTTTATTTATTCTTGAGAGAGAGAGAGAGATACAGAGCATGAGCGAGGGAGGGGCAGAGACAGAGTGGGACACAGAATCCAAAGCAGACTCCAGGCTCTGAGCTGTCAGCACAGAGCCTGACACGGGGCCTGAACTCACAAGTGGTGAGATCATGACCTGAGCTGAAGCAGGATGCTCAACCGACTGAGCCACCTAGGAGCCCCTCACTCGAGGTTTTAACAGGTTGAATCTTACACTTTTCTTCACCCTACATGATTCTGTTCTTTATATTTATGAAAATATGACTCATTTGAAGATGAATTTATTTATGTTTTTGCTCTAATTTTGAAAATCTCAATATTCATAATCACATGATTTCCTAATATCTAATTGCAAGACACTCTTGGAAAAAAATTTTCAAATAATATTGATAACAATAGTCCATTTGTGAGAAACAAAGTATATGACCTAGGTAGTGAAATATACCAAAACCTTGGAAATTTTTTAAATTTCCCCAATGTATTCATTTCATAATATATTGACTATTATAATCAGAAAAAAAAAATCATAGGTTAAGTATACAATGTCCTCATTTCTAACATTTCATGACTGGAATTTCTTTGCATGCAAACAAACAAAAAGAAGCTAAACTCTCTCCAATTTCTCTAAATTACACACAGACAAAAAAATATTCCATAAATATTTCAGATCATTTAGTAAATTATTCTATTTTAGGATGCATGCTATCTTCAAATATTTGTTTCAACTGGAGTTGCAACAATTCCAGCTGAGTTCTACTCATTTGACAAATATTCCCTTGGTAAAAGTAGAAAATTAATGCTTCTTTGATCTTAGAAAGTATTTTGGGTAATTTCTTCAAGAAATCAGTAGTCATTCCCATATTTATTGTCTGAAAATAAATAATAAAAATTATTTGATGACAGATTGCAAAGAACCAAGAATTGAGGGGTCAAGGTGGAGAGAAAACATTCCACCAAAAAAGACTGATGTGTTTTATTTATTTATTTTTTTCAACGTTTATTTTATTTTTGGGACAGAGAGAGACAGAGCATGAACGGGGGAGGGGCAGAGAGAGAGGGAGACACAGAATCGGAAACAGGCTCCAGGCTCTGAGCCATCAGCCCAGAGCCTGACGCGGGGCTCGAACTCACGGACCGCGAGATCGTGACCTGGCTGAAGTCGGACGCTTAACCGACTGCGCCACCCAGGCGCCCCAAGACTGATGTGTTTTAACAGCAAATCCTGTGAGTTAGGAATCAAGTCTTTTTCTAGAAGCATAAAAAGGATAACTTTCCCTTTATACCCTACCAAGACCATTAAGTGATGGAGCTAAGATCTCATTTTCAATATGCCTGAATCTGCCTGTGATCATTGTATGATCTAGAACTCATGACTCATCCCTAAAGACTGATGCCAAATTCTGATGACATTAGAAAAGACCTCATGATGCACAACCTCACATAAAAAATTCAAGATTCTTTCTAATATAATTAATAACAACAACAGGAGCACCTGGGTGGCTCAGTTGGTTGAGCGTCCAACTCTTGATTTCAGCTCAGGCCATGATCTCAGGGTTGTAGGTTCAAGTCCCACAAAGAGCTCTGTGCTGAGCATGGACCCTGCTTAAGATTCTCTCTCTTTCCTTCTGTCTCTCTCCCCCACTTATGCGCTCTCTATAAAATAAAATAAAAAATAAGAGTAATAATAACAATAATAATAAAAACAAACTGATTCAACAAGGAAGCAAGTACAATGCATAATCTCTTTTTTTTCCATCTCTGAGAATCTGTCCTTATGTGTCTTAAAGGTTAAACAGAAATGGATAACTAGCATGATTTTTAAGTTTTATTCACTGTTCCCATAAAAGCCAACGAACCAGAATAATTTTCTAGGTGTTTTCTATTTGTTTTGTTTCCATATCTCATTCAGTTATGTTTCATAAAGAATTTACTAAAATTATTGTAAAATTTCAAGCAATATGGCAGGCTGCAAAATAGAAATGTAAAATACCCTTCCTTCATGTCCCACAATTAACCCCTGCTGACATTTTCTACTTTTTCTAGAAAGTAGCAAATTAATAAATAGCTAAAACCAAGCAGATTTGGATACATTTATTGATGTAGGTTATCTCCTTCCTGGAGCTACCTCAAATCCTTTGTTAAGAAAAAGTATAGGTAAGGAACCAACCTCGAAATATTTCTTACATTTCCTTTTTAAATTTGTGGCAGTGGAAAGGAAAAGATGACATTTCCTTTGTTCAAGTCCATCCTTTTGTTTTGTTTTTTTTGTTTGTTTTGTTTTATATCACCCGGAATCAGTTCCTCTCAAGCCATATTGTTTGGGCAAGAAAGACGTCATCCTATAGGTCCATCTATCCCACCCACTAGTCCATTACTAACACATGACTTATGTCTGACCAGTGTGTCAGGTGTAGGGCCTCTGTTTCGCTAACTGTATCTACTATCAGGATAACTTTAACTAGGAAGAATGTATTCCTAGTCTGCTACTCTGTCTGGTGTAGATTTAAAATTATTCACAACATCCTGCCTCTTAGATAGCTGCCTTTAGCTCTACAATTTTTGGCCCAGGCTTCTGCACCCACATACTCAACAACTTAGGCAGTATTTTGCTTGAGATATGTTAACAACACTTTATGTTAAGGTTTTTGACATCAACCAAAATTGTACTTTACAATTCTCTTCTACAGTCCCATATCCAGACATATTTGAAAACTTTTGACACATCTGGGAAAAACAGAAAATCGATTACAGTAGTTGATACAATATCTTTAAAAATAATAGAAGATAAAGACCTACATTGCATAATACACACACACACAAAAATCTAAAGTGAAATTGGAGCACAGATAACTGTGAACCTGTGACAAATAAATACATTAAAATCGTATTTAAATTCACAGTGACAGCAGAATGTTTGTTCCATTTCATAGACAGACAAATTAAAGAACAAAAATTTATTGACCACAATGGCTGGCAGCAGAGATATAAACCAAACTCAAATATGCATCTATGTGCAAGGACAAAAACAAGATACTATCATTTTCATGTAATCTTCTTTTAATCATCAAATGTCTACATTTT
Source organism: Lynx rufus (assembly GCF_022079265.1). NCBI lineage: Eukaryota > Metazoa > Chordata > Mammalia > Carnivora > Felidae > Lynx > Lynx rufus. The sequence continues at coordinate 30,699,959 of NW_025814823.1, read as the reverse complement.
ATAGGAGAGATTTCTAAATCTTGTGAGTCATTTCGAATTTTAAAACCATGGTGTTTCCCATCAAATGACAGAGCCATTAACATTCATGGCAGCTGAGAGATTTTTTTTTTTTTTTGCACACATGGCCTTATGCCTGAGCTTCTATTATTTCTGTTCCAGAAGAATGCAATAAATATGTCTAGAGACAAGGGACAAAGTTAATAAAAGGCTGTCCTTTCCTTTGCCTAAGACCCTGGTTTAAAATGAGCTATTTTCCCTGAACACCATATTTTAATTGGATGGCTTCAGCTTCAGCCACAGACAAAAGCAATCCAGATCATGATTATTTGCAATATAATTCTTCTTGATATGATGAGCAGTCACAGAGCATAGATATTAAAAAGTAAACTTCGTCCATGATAAGATCCTAGAATGCAACTTGGTAGGTCAGTTAAAGGACCACCACCAATGTAATTTCTTGCATTGTGCACATCCCTCTCAAAGATTATAAATATTTTATAATTTTAGAGGCTTCACAACTATTTGAGTTCTAATTGGCTCAGTTTTTTAAATGAGTTGCTTAAAGTGCTTTTTGTTTGTTTTTAATATGTATTCAGGATTCTCCATATGATTTCTACACCTTGTGGAGGGTTGACATTATTTAGTAGACAGCAGGCTCTGTGGACATGTTTGCCCATTTAACTTAATTTGTCTATGTTTTCATGTCATTTGTAAAACAAAGTACTTATCTTTCTCATATCATACGAAGGTGGTATTCTCAAGCCCATTGCTCAAAATACTAACATAGAATAATTTTGATTCAGAACCTATGCTTCAAGTCTTTGATCCCAGGGAGTTTCTAAAATCCAACAGACTGATCCAAAAAAGAGCTGAGAAGACTAAGCTTGCACAGTGCCATATTCACTCTGTTTTTTAGGGGTCATTTAAATCTTTTAAATGAGAGTTTAATAGCTAGGGCATCAGTATGAATAATCACTGATAATCAGGTAATCAGGTGTAGCAATAGAATTCCTTCTCCTATTACCCCCTCCTTTTAATTTTTTTTTTTTTTTTTTTTTTTTTTTTTTTTACTTTGGGGAGCTAAACAGGTAAAGCTGTGGTTCTCAGCTGGGGGTATGTTCCCCAGGAGGTATTTGGCAATGTTTGGAGACCTGTAAAATTATTGCTACTTGGGGGAGCGGGTATTGTGCTAATGGGTAGAGACCAGAGATGTTGCTAAACATCCTACCATGCTCAGAACAGTTCCCAACAACAAAGAATTATCTGGCCCCAAATGTCAGTAGTATTAAGGTTGAGAAATTCTGATGTAGGTGAACAAAAATAAGGGAAATAGTATAGAGTTACATTATTTTATATTGCTAAACCCTATTCTCCAAGCCTAAAATAATCGTTTAGCTTTCTACTCGTCTAAATTCTCATAGGTTTAATTACAAATTTCATTCACACATTCAGATATGCATGCATGCATTCATTCATTCATTGACTCATTAAAAAATAAAAGGAGGATTTCTAAATTTCCAATTGAAGTAAGTACATAAAATATTTCAGATACCAAGGACAAACAAATCAGGGTAGAAGTATAAACCAGATTAAAACATACGCATGCCTTGGGACTTTATACTAAGAGCAAAGAGAAATCATTCAAAGAATTTAAGCTTGACAATGGACACAAAATTTGTGTTTAGGAAGATTATAGTTGTAGTGGACACATATATAATGTAATGCACAGAATCAGAATCCAAATAGGAGGTTGTTGTAAGGCTCCAGACAAATGGATGGGCATAAAATATTGTCCATGAGATGGAGAAGTGGGCTAATTATAGAAGATGTTTAGGAGGTAGAATTGGATACAACTATACCACTACGGAGCTGTGAGATCATGAACACGGGGATAAGTCAAAGATGATGCTTGGACTTCTTTTGACTTAAACAAGGAGGAAACACTGGCACCAAGAGAGACAGAAAATATCAGAAGTGCTTTGGGGGAAGAAGAGACAATAATTTCAGTTTTTTATATCGTAAGCCAGAAACCTGTGTAACACCTTTGAAAGTGTCCGTAGACAGCTGGCTATGTGAGATGAAAAATTCTGGACTAAGATCTAAATATGAAAGCAGAGAAATATTCAAGAAGTCATCAAGATGGTAGAAATTTGATTTGGTCAGAATTCATGGGTACTCAGAAGTCACAGATGAGGAAGCTCTGGATGTCAAAGGAAATCTGTTCCATCAGTCAATGAACTCACCAGGTACAAATAGGGTGCAACGCAATCCCTCAGTCAAAAACGTATAATGAAGAAAATAGTATTGGGAAAACACATGAAGTGTGACTCCTGATTTTTTTTTAATATTAAGACAGACATTTGTATAGTGCTTTAAAATTACAAAACACTTTCATGAGAATTACGTTATTTAATTCATACAACGTAGGAAAGGGCAAGACAGATAAATATTATTATTTCCATTCTGCATATATGAGTACTGAGGCAATAAGAGGTAAAGGTTATTTCTCAATATCATGTAGGATAAAAGTGCCATCACTGAATTTTAAGCCAAATTTTCTCACCCTAAGCTCCAAGAATTTTTCAACACACACACACACACACACACACACACACACACGTGCACAATGCTTGGATATGGATAAATAAAAATTAAGAATGGATGTTGTTTAGAAAATAGTTCCCCCCCCCATAGTATTCTACATATGCATTAAAAATAAGCCAGGGACATTTCCAGATATGGCAGCATAGTACTAAAGTACATTTCTATATCATTTATCCAACCTGAGAAGTTAAATATTTTAAATATTCTAATGTTATGAAAATAGATCACTGCTCTCAATAGTAACCGGGCACCCATAGCCTCATAGCCTAAATAAAATTTTAACATGTTTCCATAATAGATAGTTTTACAGTTCAGTGCTAAATGTCTATTTCAAATGACCTTGGATGTCAAATCTGAATGGCCAAGGTTTCTTAGAGTAGGAAATTCAGAGGTAGAGGAACTTTAACACGTGCTCTGGTTTCAGTGGTGTGCTATCTCGAATAAAAATTGATAATGACTCCAGGACTGGAAATGCTTTATCAGTCCCAGAGGCTTAGTCGCCTCACACCAGATGCAGAAATTCGACTGTATTCATTAATATCCTTCAGTGAGGTCACAGGTAGGGAGGGAAGGAGCTCCAGGGGGGATAGCAAGGGAAATAAAAGCAACGAATATAGAGTTTTGTGCAGTAAAGGCAGGATGCGGGTTTATGAAGTTCTCATTGTCTGAAGTATGTAAGTAAATTGAAAGTCAAGTCTACTGAAAGAAACACTTTATGTTACTTGAGTCTTCCCATTCCGATTCTATCAAGGATACACAGCACCTGTTCAGAGTAACTATTGCTTTGCACATCTCTTGCTCCCTAGTCTACTGTCTAAATTCACAAAAAGGGAAGTAATCGTTCTGGCTTTGTTACTTTGTTATTTTGTTTTGTATTGGTGAGAATTAGAATTTAAACATGTGGTAGCCTTTTATGACACTTTCACTGTCAGCACGTTTCTCAGAATTGAGCTTAACCGATTCCAGTGAATCCATGTGAAGTGACTCCTGAGGGAAAATACAAATCCTTCGAAAGGATTGCTATACAGCTTCAGCAACAAGCCTGGAGACCTCCTTATCCAGCCTAACCCTGCTTACATATTTCAGAACTGAACCCCAATCTTCATCCCTGCACAGGATTTCCCTGGTGATTTGAGCAAGCCTTGTTAACAGTTTCATCTAACAGGCTCAGCAGGTTCAACATTTGATTATCTTTCCCTCAGGTTCACGATCAAGTCTTTTTCCTTCGTTATGCACTGACAGGAACACTGTGCTCAGGTTCTGTGGGTGGGTAGCTTCACATACTGAACGTGCAGAAAATGCAGAATCAACAATCTGGGTAAATCTCACAGTCAAGGAATTTAATTGTATTATTGAAATTCAGGGCTGCGCCCTGAGACATTGATCCAGTATTGTCAGTTTCAAATCCTGGGTGCACTGGCAGCATGATGATGTGTTCATGGAATTTGCAATTGAGATAATGAGGAATCAAAGCTTACGACAGGATCGCTAACCGACAGAAAACAGGGGAACCAACGCGAATCAATACAGACCGGCCCGATGGAACCCGCCTGGCAGCACGCAATCTTGGCAGAGCTCCTCGGGTTCCAATTTAAGAACAGGCTCAGGACTTTGGAGAGGGGCACAGTTGGATGTGCAGACTGGGGTGACGCTTTTGCTTTCCAAGGCACAGAGAATGTTTACTCATAAGCTTTTATTGCCAAAGGCAAGGCACTCTGGCTTCAGCAGCCAAATAAAACAAAGGGGGATTGAAACAAAACAGTGGAATACAAAATACGAGGGTGGGGGAAGGAGGAGGAGGAAAAAGACTTGTGACAAATGGTTGTTTTTTTGCTCTGCAAGGAGTTAGATGTAATCTGTTCTGTTTGAGGGCATTCTTAAAAACAATCTAAAAGGAGGTGAAGGCCCACATTGTTAGACGAAGGATACAGTTTAATCATGAAGCTGGATTTTTCTGAACTTTTGTTTACTTCAGAGCTGAGTCAAAGAAGCCAATTTTCATTTCAGAGTGATGAAAGCAAATTTAAGGTGCTTCTTCGGCTAAACTAAAACAGACTATTGTCTTAACATTTACCCGTTGATTCAGCAACACATTCTCCCTCTCAGATTCCAGATGCCCTGAAACTGATCTGTAGCAACAAAAATGGAGGAAAGAAATCAACCAGGATCGAGATTTCAAGCCAAATTTTGTATCTCATTCTTGGGCATTTATTCTGTGGGGTAATGATTAGATTACTTGTAAGTTCCTGACTCCAACAAAACACAGGGTGGGGATACATCTCTAATTACAGAAAGATCTTCATTTAGGTTTGCTGTCCTGAACTAATAATGAAACACACTCTTTTAGGGGCTCCTGGGTGGCTCAGTTGGTTGAGTGTCCAACTCTTGGTTTCGGCTCAGGTCATGATCCCAGGGTCGTGGAACTGAGCCCCATGTCGGGCTCCACATTGAGTGTGGAACCTGCTTAAGATTCTCTCTCTCTCTCTGTCTCTCTCTCTCTTTCTGCTCCTCCTCTGCTCATGCTCGTGCTCTCTCTCTCTCTCTCTCTCTCTCTCTCTCTCTCTCAAAGAAAAAAAATAGTGGAAAATAAAAAGCACTCTTTCATTCTCAAAATGTCTTAGGTGGGATAATAAAGATTTGGTAATATATGGTCACCCTGAAAACCTGAAAGAGTTGTCGGTTCAAAAAGAGATTTTCTTTTTATCAGATAGTGTTTACTGTACCATATAATGCTTAAATTTGTAGTTCAAGGACTAGTTTGGAAAAAAAATAAGTCCTATTGCCTCAGTTTTCTCTGAAGTGAAAGGAAAAATGCCATCTGAAAAGTCTTTAGGAAAAAAAAAACCCATTTGTTTAGCTATTTTACCTGCATCTAAATTACTCCTTATGTGCTTTAGAAAGTACAAGGATACACTTGCAAAAGACCAGTGTATTTCATCACTACCTGAGAGACTGCTGGATACTCTGTGGCACTGAGTGAAGTTTCCTTAACTATAACCCTACCACTATAAAAACGCTATAGTTTGTGATTCAATACCAAGAAAGCTAGTCAAATAAAGACATCAATTTAAATTATTCAGAACTAGCCTTTTAGATAAGTAAGTGCTGAAGTATATATATTCCAACCCTTTTGGATAAATAATAATCTCTAATATATATGGAAACTTCCTGGACCTGATAATCAGAACCCCTCTGAATAAAGTTCTCTAAATTATCAGAAAGTAATTGGTACTGATACCAGGAAATAACTTGGCACTCTCCCGAAAATGATCTCAAATCAGATTTGACATTGTCAATTAATTTTTTTTGGTATTAAAATGAGTGAAAACTGTGAGAGAAGATCGATTCCATTGGCACATGACAAAAGGGTTGCTGCATAAAACTGGTCATTCAATGAAGGTGAAAGCAGGTTTATCTGAACTGTTTTATTCACAAAAAAAATATTTGCCAGAGTTCTAAGAGATGACCTTGGGACTATTCTGTAAGCAATATTCTCTCATTCCAGAAACTTTAACTCCATCTGTCTTCTAGAATCAGGTTCAACTCTCTCACAATCACTTCTACTGCCCTTGATAGAGGAACACCACATTTCATGAAACTTTCAAACATTGCTACCAGAGAACCTATGGCCAATTTTCCCTTTAAAATCTATCAAAGATTCATTGTATCTTCCCTACCATCTTATAATAGTCAAATTCCATTCTTCTGGAGCAGGAGATTGAAGTATTTTGAAATTAGGTAACTTTTTTTTTAACACGCTTATTAATCTAATAATTGAACACAAAAGAAACTTAATTGTGCTTTGAATTGAAAGAAAAAAAACACACTAAGTTTTAAACCAAGGTACCAATTAATTAGCTCACTCATTTATTCATAAATAATTGCTCATTGCCTACTATCTGCTAGACTCAGAACACATCGGGGAACATGGCAGGAATAATATAGAGATTGCCCTGCCCTTATATGGGAGGCAAAAGAATAAAACTGCAGACGAGGGAAAGGCAAAATGACTCCAATTTCTCTGTTCTAGCCCCATGCCCTGCAATCCTACACCTAGGTCATTATATATCTGTATCTATATCTATATCTACATCTATATCTACATCTATATCTGTATCTATATCTATATTTATCTATATCTATCTCTCTCTATATATATATAATATTTATTTATATATACATATAAAATTTATTTCTAGGAGCTGCTATGGGGTATCATTCCAAAAACCAGCACAGCTGCATGCAAACTTTTCAGGCAGTTGATAAAATCAAAAAACCTCATTCTCTTATTTTCCTTTTAAGTCTAGGCCTTTTTTTTTTTTTTAATTCCCTACCAATCATTGTTCAATATTCATTCTACTATGAAGAAATTATTATCCCATTGCACAAATTACTCGCACTCCAAAATGACACGATTAGAAATTTTCAGCTAATCAGTAAGTGGTCTGTAGTTTGATTCCCATTCATCAGTGATGCGAAAGGGGAAAATGTCAAGGAAGGGAGAAGCAGGGCTCTATTAAGCATTCCCTATTAAGAAAGGAGTACTGAAATTGATTAATAATTGAGAAAAGAATGAATTTTTTTTTCTTTCAGCCATGTTATAGAGAAGAGATTGTGATAGTTAATGGCAATTATGTGAAATATTCTGGCTAATGAGGCAACTTAAATAAACTTTGCGGTCTTCACTCATATCACAAATAGAAAAAAAACAGCAATTTGAATGTAATATCCACAATTTGCATTTAAGATTATGGAGAAACTCAGTGCTTGAACTAACTCAGTCTATTACATAGTAACGTTTCAGTAATGCTAAGTGTTATTATTATTAATAATCATAATAATAACACTCTCTGCTTAATTTCCTTTAGTTTGACTAGCAGAGTTTACAAATATTTCAAACAGGCTAAAAGTGCAACGTAAAACCCAGTGAGACTGGTAAGGGGTTACAGACACCGTGGAGGTAGGAGTTAGGTCAGTAAAGCTTCAGAATGGATCTTTTTCATTATATTCTCTTCTCTGCTGTTTAATTTGCTTTGTATGTTATTTATTTTTTAAATTATTTTTTAAAGTAGGCTTTAGGCCCAGCATGGAGTCTAACACGAGGCTTGAATTCACAACCCTGAGACCAACACCTGAGCTAGGATCAAGAGTCAAGATGGGAGCCACCCGGGCACCCCTGTATATATAGTAATTAATTTATATTTATTATATTATTGTTTATTAATTATAATAACTATTATTTGTTATAATAATTGATTATATTATATTGCTCTATTTATATATCCAGTAACACACTGGATTTCTACTAAATAAGGGTATAGTCTCTCATGCTTCATGCACGCTATAGATCTTATGATTGTGGCAGATTTAACTGCCCTTTATCCCTGTACTTGTTCCCAAAATTCTCAGCCACTTAAATAATCAAAATCCAACAATCTAGCATCTGGCAGTCTTTGCGGGGGAGTGGACCAAGTAAGCAGTAACTACGACAGGCAGTTCCCCAAGGAACACTCTTGGCATTATCTGTTCACAGACAATGTTAGTCATTTCAGATAAACCTTTAAAGTGCCCAATGACTGGATGTTCATTAAGCCAACATCAATGAACCAGATGTCAATTATTTCAGGGTTAGTCTCTTCCCAGTTAACTAAAATAATCAAGTTGTCAAAAGAGGTTTTGCTCAATACGCACGAATGTGAGACCCGTGATCAAAGCTGTGTGAAAACATACAGGAAACGAACAGAGAAAGCCCAGAAGTCTAAAGAGTATTACTTCTCTAAATGGCGCAAGTGTATTTTTTTCTGTATTCCCCACGGTAAATAGAAATTACTTTTATTGCCGCCGTGTTTGCCTTTAGGGAAATACTTTATTACAATTGTATTTTGAAAATTTAGAAGTCCACTTCCAAAACTCTTGACATGCACTGAAATATTTTCTGAGCACCGTCAAATGCTACATTATTTCTGCAATCACTGTCTGCAGTCACCTTTGCCATCCTAAACATATGTTGATTTCAACTAAGCCATGTGGAGGAGAAAAATCATCTCTCACTTTCCTTGACTCAAAGCTGTTACCATCTCTATTAGGTGTTGGTCAAAAGTGTTTATCATCAATGTCTTTATATAAAATTTTGGATTTTTTTTTTCTCCCAGCTCAAACTATCAGGAGGCAGAGATAACACTCTGTGAAAAAATCCCCCAACAGGACTTCTTCTTGAAAGAATCACTTGCCAATTCTAGAAAGCCTTCGGTCTTCCCAGAATTTCTCAAGACGTTTCGTTATTTTTGCGGTGTTTTTAGTCCTACGATCCATGATTCCTTCACATCTAGCTTCCCAAGTGTTAATCTGAGGGGAGAAAAACAGCAGCCTGAACTTATTTTCTCACGCCAGTAGTCTATTTAGATCGCAATTTTGCTCTTAACATGGTGCTGTTCAGTTCCAGCCTAGCCTCCGCAGCCACGATTACTAACAATATTGTTCCTTAGATTAGTAAAATGAGAATTGCTGAGGGTTTGTTGCCTCAAGGAACGATAGTAAAAAATACACAGGAATTTATTTAAAAGCTATACAGGAGGCTAACAGCACAGCTAGTATATATAGTTTGATTTATAGAGTTCTGTATAGTATATCAACGTGTACTTTTTTTTCATTAAAGACCAGAATAAGCTGCAGAAGTTCCCAAAAATCAAAAGTGTTGAAATACAAACGTAAAGGGCTTTCACCAACTCCGCCTATAGATAACTTAAGCACGTAAACCAACATTAAATGTAATTTTAACTTTTTGAAAAGTTGGCAATTAAAACAGGAGGCACTCCAATCCGAAATAAATGACTGCCCGTCTAAATTAACAATATAGAAGGGAGCCGGTTCTATAGTAATTTGGAGAAATGTGCAGAAATTGCCAAGTCGCCATTACCCTGCTTTCTACTTCTATTTCTAAAATGTAACTGGATTCAGTCCACTTCACTTTCTCCTGCCTCCAGCAGAGTCCAAAGACCTACCTCTTCCCACCTGATCCACCCAAGGGGTTCCCTGCAAATCTCCTTGCTCCTCTACTCTATTCGACCTCTCCTCTCAATCTGCCCCTTTCCTTCTACATCTGAAAATGTTCCAGTCCCTTCCAATGTACCATTTTTTTTATTCTAACTCCGCTCTCTTGCTCTCTCCAGGTCTTTGCAGTTACAGTTCTCAAAGCAGCACTTTGAGCTTTCGTCTGCCCTTCTTCAAGGGCTTTCTGCTAATTCGTAGCCTAATTCATTCATTCATAATCGTACTGTAACACTCAATTGGACACTTACTTCCTGAGATCATCAAGAACCTCCCAATTGTCAGGTCCAATTTGACCTTTCCGTAGTATTTGACACTGTTGACCATTCCTATCTTTTGGAAACTTCACATTCGCCTTTTATGACACACTTCTTTCTGCATCTCTGCTTATGTGTCAGGCAGGGTCATGGCAGGGAACAGATGGTACACTTAAATTGGATAATTTGAGAAGATCTTAATACAGGGACTATTTACAGAAACGTGAGCAAGGGAGACGAATGGGATAGTGCAGTTCTCTAGGTTTAATATCTGTGGGTGTCATGTCTCCCGTGCATATAGTACAAAGAGAGGAAAAGGTTGCCAGAATCTTGAGACAGAGAGGCTTTGGTTGAGCCCCACAGGAAAGGTGACCTTTGGTCATGGGTCGTGTCGATGCTTTGAGAACCCACAAGGATGGATGTGAGGAACAAAAGCTGTGCACTCACTCTTCTTCCTTCTGATTTTAAGTGCCTCCTCCTTAACTGGGTGAACAATATCAAAAGCTACAGCTAAAGGAGCCATTTTATGTGGTCCAAACAAGTCAGGCAGCTTCTCAAGGCACAGGGAAAAATGGAGAGGAGTGGAGACTGAATCTGAAGGAGCTAACAGAAGACATTCTTCCCAGCCTCTATGTTTAAGTGGTGGTTTTCCTCCAGGGTTCTAATTTGAATCGTCCTCACGTCACATTCTTTAAACATCCTCCTGACCCTGGCACCTTCTTTTTTTCCAACTCGGCTTATATTATTACTCCTATCCTGGTGATTCCCCAATCTGTATCTCTATTATGAATATGTTCTCTAAGGTCAGTCTCATACATTCAACTATCGAAAGGGTATCTCTTTCTTGAAAATCAACATTACAAAATCTGAAGTCATTTTCTTCCCACGTTACTTACTTTCTCTATATTATCTCTCTTTTAAACTGAATGACACCAGAACCCACCCAATCATCAAAGCCAAAAACCCAGAATTATCCTTCACTCCCCTTTTTACTCACTAGATACAGCAAATTGATCACAGTGCCTTATATAACATCTCGTAATGAATATTTAATGTACCCGCTCCTGTTCACTGTCACCATCACTATCCTGATGACTGTGGCAAAAACGTCCATACCAAGAGTTATGGAAACTGAATACACGAAGAATTTACTGAGTCTGGGGATTATGCTAAGTTCTTCCAGACGAAAGCATATGTTAGCTAAGTCCTAAAAGATGAATAACAGGTGCCTGAGTAAATCGTGGATGCGAAATACGTAGCATATGCAAGGGATTCTAGGGGAAAGAATAAACACTTGAGAAACTAAAATAACCAAGTATAACTCGAGTGTGGAGGGTAGAGAGGAGATACCTTAAAATATCAACTGAGACTAGAGAAGTAGGAAGATTGCAGAGGGCCTTGGGAGTTTTAACATGAATTTGGGATTTCACGTATATGGTATTCAAGTTGATGGAAGGAGTGAGGAATTAAGGAATAGACACCAAGAAAATTATCTCCTTTTTAAGCCTGAAATGATCTCATGGTCTTCATCTGTATATTAAGACAATATACCAACCAGGTGAGAAAAAATCTGATCAAAGGTCACTGGTAAAGAAATCTTCTAGAATCAGCACACCTTCTTTACTACCCACTTAACTTTCCCAGGACAATTCATCTTTGTGTCCCAAACATTTGTGCATATTCAAGAATTCTCAGATTACGTTGTGGTCAGGAGTTCTTCCTTGAAGGGAGTTGCTGTGCATTTATAGTTTGATTGAAAGCTCTTGATGCTAATGACTGTCACATCATCCTTCCAAGAGGCAGGATGGAAAGATCATTTATTCAAGAGTTAAAAATCTTAAATATTATGTTGTTGTTATTATTTGTTAGTCATGACCTTTCAGATTGCTTAAAACTAGGGCAAACCACTTAAGCTCTGTGTTTTGATTTCCTCTCCTCAAAAATAAAAGAGTTGAGTGAGATAATTACCAAGAGCCTTTGAAAGTCTGGAGTTCTATAAATTGAAATAAACCAAAAACATGAGAATAGATGAAATTACACCTTTAAGATTATATATAATCCTCTAAGCCCTATAATATATACTATAAAATAAACGAAGTAGACAACCATGAAAAATTATCATCACACATTTCCAAGTAAATCAACATTCAAGCATGTAGAACAATATCATTTAATCTACAAAGCTTGGTATCAGATTTTAGATCTGCCACCTACCATGGTGTTTATTCAACTGTTAAAATTCTATCTCCAGAAAGGTCTTAGTAATTAGATATGAGAGATGTTCCAAATTAATGCACTGAGGCAATTCATCTGGCTCCTAGAAGAAACTACATAGCAACACACACACACACACACACACACACACACACACACACACACACTACTCGTCAGAGGCTAGGCTCTAGGTGTTTTCAGAGATAAGAGAATAGAAAGAATGAAAATGATGGAAAAAAATGAATAAGGAAAGAGAAGTACACTGTCCTCTCTCGTTTTTACATCTTAAACTATTTTAAGAACTTCTAACTTTACTCTTAATTTTCTTTTATCACCTCTTGACTTCAACTTAACACTGTCCAGTGGAGAATTATTCATCTCCTAAAGGATCCTAAGACTTAATTAATAGAGGAGCCAGCCAAAGGGATAAAGCCAGAGATATCAGAAGTAATTACAATTTAATGAAACAAGAATGAACAAATTACCACAAAGCCCAGTAGCCTAGTAAGTGACCTGATAATAAAAAAATTGGTCATCAAATGGATAGCCTCTCTTTTTGCCTCTCCCCCAGAAATACCCTTTTCCTTTACTCTTTTCCTATTCCATCCTTTTCTCATTTTAGAGATTTGTGATATGATCATAGTTAAGATTACAAATAAAAATCATAAAAATATCATTGTAGGTCTCAACCTCAACACGTATTCACAAGGTAACTGTGACATGGGAGTTGCAGGTGAAAATTAAAATTCAACTGTATGTATCTTAGAGTCAAAATTAAGTAAAGACCTGTTTCAACAAAAGTTAGCTTTTATTGCAGATATCCTACAACCTTTTTTTTTTTTTTTGAATGTTTAGCATATTTTAAAGCCTACATGTAACTCATTAATGCCTCCTAAACATAGTTTCCAGGGTGGTCTTCAGCACAAAAAAACTACCACAGTACATTTTAGCTGTGTCAATCCAGCCTCAGATAATGTTCAGAATAGAGGGAATGTTTACAGTCCCGTGCTGTTTATTTTGACAAACGCAATCTCTCTTATACTGCAGGAAGGAAAGAAAAGGGAACCAAAAACACAAAACAAAACACAGAGAGAGAAAGAGAGAATCTTTAAGTCTGTGGCTATCAAATGTTAAAAATGGAGAAGGGAAAATTAACTCTCCTCCCTCTCCTGAGAGGCAGCAGCAGGGAGAAATTAACTGGGAAGGCAATCACGGTCCTCTGCGTACTTCTGCTGGGGCTGACTCGAAAGCCAGTTCAAGTCCATTTCCAGCCCCTCTCCCAGTCAGGACACCTAACTGCGTTGTACGCTACAGACTATTTCAGTTTGGGGGGAGCAGGCATGGGTGAGCAAAATCTAGCTGAGAGGAGAAAGATTATCTAGTAGAGACCATTCTTTGTGACAAAACTGGGTATTAGTGAGTAAAGAATTTCCATCTTTCAGCAAGCACCAAGACAGTACAACCTCGCATGTTCTTATGTCTACCAGTTCATTGCCTATGTGGACATGTGTTCTTTCACAGATAAGAAGACTGAAGCAATTGAGTAAAGGTTTAAATTTTACCCCAAATTTCTCAACTGTCTAACGACTTGTGGTTTAAGAAACGAATGTGAGTTAATATTGCCTAATGAATATTTAGCCATACAGCAATATTTTCTTCTGAGGGCAGCTAGTTCTAGAAATACATTGAAAGGAGCCTTATCTGATCACATCCTTGGAGAATTCTATTTATTACATAGATAAAGGATGCTAAATTCCAGCGGGTTTGATAACAATGGGGAGGAAAATTAGGTTTAACCATGTCAGAAATATGCTCAATGCAGTAAGTGAAATACAAAAATAAAATGAAAATGCATTTGTCTGTACGTCAATTTGCTAGGGGTGTGAAGGAATCTGCTATGATCCCAAGAATAAAAGACTATGAAAGTCCACTATCAATTACTTCATTAAAAACAGGAGACGATTTAAAGTTGGATATTAAATTCACTTAAAGACATGAGATACCAAGAAGAAATAGACACAGATTCTAAAATACATGACAAGACATGAAAAACAAGCTAAGACGAATTCTAAATTATTATATACGTACACACGTATATATGGGTACATGTACGCACATATATGTATATATGTATATACGTATAACATATGCATATACATGTAGCAAGAACTTGTGATGACTAAATTGTTGTATCAATGGGGAAATCCCTGTGCAACTACACATTAAGATATGTTTTCAAATTTTACGCTAAATCATCCTGGCTGCACAGGCATACAGCCAGATGGAAGCTTATGGCTGCTATGTCAATACCTACAGAACACTGATGTCTTCGTAGCTAGTCCAAATAGAGCCATTCCATCTGCCATAAATGCTGGGCCCAAAGGCCACATTTATAGATTGCACTAAAAAAGTTAAAATTATTTTTACAGTGAAGGCATTTTTATAGGTTCTGGGAAAAGGGGAGCTCAACGTGTGTTCCAAAATACTTATTCTCTGGTGACTGTGAGTGCATTTTCATGTGTGCATGCATAGGGAAATAAAACAACCTTAGGAGGGGATTTCTATGGATGCCAACACTAAATTAACTATGCATTATTATTGTTTCCCTGGGGGTGAGATCGAGCTGATTCTCTTTAGCTTCTTCATTCTTTTTTTTTCCCCCCTAACCACTGATGGTTTCCCACTCCAAATGAAAAATACAGGTTATTTCTAGGTCAACCTGCCAGAAAGTATTCAAGGAGAAGACAGTAAGGCAGATTGAAGGCAAAAAAGGACTCTGGGTCACTCACTGTCCTAAAACCTACTTTGTTGTGATACTCCAGCCCCTAGGGGAGAGTAGGAACCATTGCCCTCGGCACTTACTGCCATTTGAGGTGAAGCTAATATTATAAGTGCCATGTCCTCAACATCTATCTGTGAAATACAGCATGACTAAAGCAACACTCTATCAGATTAGTATACACTAGCAGTCAAGGAGGAGTCATAAATCTTTGCTCATATTTTTAATCCTTTGCTCAGATAATACTTAAAAATATATTTAAACTAATTTATTTTGACTTCCACAAAAAGATAAGCATGCATAATTAAAGTGAAGGGAAGAGAAGAAATGAAGAGAATTATTAGATGCTTCTTTATTATAAAAAGACACCAGATGCTAGCTCATGTTTTTCTAGAATCATGCCAGATTCCATAAGAAGAGTGGGGAAGGAAAGTCAACTCTGGTCCCATCTTGCCCTTCATCTAAACTTCAGTGTCTTGGCCACTGATTCTTGGTGGGATTCTTTGTAGAAATCAAATAGCCCATTTGGAGAAATCTGAAATCCTCAAGTGCTATTAAAAAAAGATAGGCCAAATAGGGAACGACTTTAAATATTATTAGTGCCATATAAATGTGAGTTATTCAGGAGTAGTCCCACCATACTCAGTATTAAATGGTGCAGAAGGGAGGAAAAGAAACTGCCTGGTCAGGGAAGTAAGCAGACTGAGTCCTGGAGAGGATTAAATCAGGAGAAAGATGTCAAGCTTGTGTCAAACTCTGTGGCAGACATGTTGATTAACTTTCCAACCATTCATGTGGGCAGAAAGTTCATCGTCCAAAGCTAGTAGAACAGCTGAGGTATCAAATGACCTCAATTAAATGGACTAAAAGCTAATTGTGATCACACTAAAAAATTCTCAGGCAGATTCTCTCTGCCAGAAATTTGGAATGAGGATACTGAAAAACTAAGACTATTATATAATGGTACATCCCTAACTGAAAGGTCTTGTAGTCATATCAAAGGTAGAGCCATGGTCAGCTAATGGCATATACAAACTGAATTCTGGAGGGACTCCTGGGTGGTTTAGTCAGTTAAGCGTCCAAATCTTGATTTTGGCTCAGTTCATTATCCCAGAGTCATGGAATCGAACCCCACACAGGGCTCTGTGCTGAGTCTGGAGCCTGCTTGAGATTCTCTCTCTCTCTCTCTCTCTCTCTCTCTCTCTCTCTCTCTCTTCCCCTCCCTCTCCCCTCCCCTCCCCTTGCTTGCTCTTTCTCTAACATAAAAAATAAAAAAGGAAATATTATTTTTAAAAAAATGTACAATTCTTCCCTAGAATTCAGGTTAACTGCAGGGTGGGAGAGGGGAAAAAGAGAATAGAAAACAAAGAACATGGCCAAGTGTCTCTATAGACCAGGGAAAATACAGCCTTAGTTTCTCACTTTCTACCTCCAGCCTCACTGTAGCATGGATGAACTTCATTCTCTTCCTTGGAGTCAACTGCTGTTTGCTTAAAATAAGCACCCTTTTGATAAGCTATTTAGAATTATTTGGACATAAATATGCCATGTCTAGAACATGTGTATACCCTTCTCTTACGGCTCTTTACACACACAGTGTACCCATTACCATGTGTATGCAAAATACTGCAATCCAGCTCTTTCATGGGTCTTCACATTGTCTTTAAAGAATTTCATTCAGGAACGACCTATGTTACTTAGAGAATCACCAAGAGGAGAAGCTGCTATGATGAATTATAACCTCATGACTAAAATACACAACCTAAGAAAGTAAGTCTACAGACAGATAAGCACACAAACTTTGGAAGCTTTCTGAAAGCTTTGTAACTTGGCTATGTTTCTTCCTTACGTGGCCTACTTTCTCTTTGTGAAAATTAAAAGTCAAGCTTTTCAAGGGAAGAGTCTACAGTGCATGGTTTTCGTCAAGGGCAAAGGGAAGAAGTGAGACAAGGCAAAATCCATTTTTTGAAGTCAGATTTTATAGAAAAAGAAACTCCAAGTCACAGATGATGATGGGGTATGTGTGTAGAGTGCGTGCAAGTGACAGGGAAAGACTGAGATAGAGAAATGGGAGAGGGGGAGGGGAGGCCTCAGAGGGTCTCTAACTCCAGATTCCATCAAGATCTTCAGGATCCTCACAAGTTCCAGCAATCTCCCGGAAGTTCAGGTGAGCCCATGTTCCTTGTTTTTCCAAGAGTCAGATACTTATTTGGTTAGAGAAATCTCAGACATTTAGGCCTCCAAACCCTGATTATGATAGAATGCTATATGAAATGCACCCATTTCTTCCTCGAACTACCTGACTATAATGAGCATATGTTTGAAATGTGTGGAATTTAATTTTCAAGCCTATCAATGATTGACTGATGTGTTGCAAGATATTCCTCTGGAAAAATACATTTTAAATTCAAGTTGTGAGTGATAAAGGCCAGATGCCCCTAGCCAGACACACAGCAGGGGGCATCTTTTGCACTGCCATCTTGGGGACACCAGAGTTTGGAAAAAGCTAGGAGCAATAGTTCCACTATTCGTAAAAACAAGTTCACTTCACAGGAAGCCCAATTATAAAGAATTAGTTTTCCCTAGAGATAATCCATTACAAACACCCATACGTATGAGAGAAATATTTTACACTCTATACTTATTCTATAATGCAAGTGCCCAACACTGATTCATTGAAACCTTTTCAAAACAAACTCTGAGGGAAATGCTTTACTAAAACTCTTTGTTTCCTTGAGGTATGAGGTTCCTTAAACACCCCTGGCCTCCAACCTTAGTGAGGGGTTGGTTGGTTGCTAATAGTTAATACTGGTCCACATCTCTCTTCTGGGAGAAGCTAACCTGTCAAACGTTCTGAGCACAGAGATTTCCCTTTTTCTCTTCCTCCCCACTTGGTCCAACAAGAGGCAATGATGTGGATTGGTGTTTTGTGTCACTGCTCTAAAATTTCAAATCTTGTCCTCAGGAAGACTGTGTCAATTTGGAGAGTGGGAGAAAAGGAGAGTGAAGGCAGGCTCACAATAGCCCTCTCCCTGATGTCCTCCGACTTACCCTTAACTTGCAGCTCCTGTGATCTTTGGGGAATTCATGCACTCGCTGAGTAGTTTTTCTCATTTCCCAATTTTCCCCCAAGTTCATCAGGAAAGGAAGCACTTTGTTTGACACCACGGAGAGTCCACAGTATAAAGCAAGGTATGCTTTATCGGAATTTGAAAAGGCAGTTTTGAGTTACTGATTAAATTCTATAAAATAAATTCAGCTATAGGACAAAATAAGTTACTGATGATCCATGAAGAATACCGACGAGTTAACCTAGTATGCTTTCAACATTTTTTAAAAAACAAAAACTTACACATAATTATTTGAGATTAAGAAATAGAGACTCCATAACACTTGGCACAGTCAAACGCAAAGCCGTATTTAAGTCCAGAATTATGAATTCAATTAATAATTAAAGGATTACGCTCACAGGGAAGGTATATATAAAGCGGTAAATGGCTTTTTCAGGTGATTAAACATCTAAATGATGTTTCACACCAAAGAAAAAAGAAAAGTTATTGTGACTATATTCCTTAGCCTGAATAATATTCCTCCAACACAATAAGAACATAATTCAATGAAACTAAAATAGCAGAAGAGAGAGTGAAGTTCCTTTTGCTCATGAAGCTCTGAATGGCTGGCCTGACTGCTTTCTTCAAATTACCAGGGATATCACAGTGACTGCAAGGAAGAGGTGAGGGGAAGAATAAAGTGCGAGCAGCTATGAAAATGGAATAATTATGAGAGGCTGGATTAAAGAAGTGAATAATTTGCAGTCAAAATGATCTCTATAGAAAGGCGGTGATATAATTAGACATCTTAAAGCCAGTAAGAATTTCGGGGTCATTCGTGAGTGGGAGAATGCTTGGATTTTTGTAAGCTAGCATCGGCTAAATCCTTCTCTTGACATAGTACAGCAATTATTCTCCCATAAGCCTTCACAGGATACAAATTGGACAGTGTACAAGTAATTACTGATGAATGCGAATGTACTGCTCAGTGATGAGATGTTTTCAGAGAAACAGAATGAAGTAGATGGAAAAGGTATTCTCATCAACTTTGAATAGATATATCCAAAGATACACTGTGAATACTACAAAAGATGTGAAGAGGTGTTCAGTAATGTCATTGTAAAGGGTCATTTATAGATTTTTTTAAAAAAAGCTCTTATTGTAACATGTAAAGGGAATTGTATAGAACCAACAATAAATACACACTGCAGCTATTCAGGGCAGTATGGATGCTAAATAAATACACTGCATTCACTTTAAGACTTTATCTTTTTTTTTAATTCCTGTGGTTGGAAACTTATAGCCCCCATGATACAGATTCCGTTGTATCTAATAGAAATTAAACACTGAATTTCTTTCAGTGTCAATAATAGTTTTTCAAAGGTATATACTTAATTTCATTACAATTTCCCTAAAAATTATCTATATGTTCTCAAAAAAATTAATACAGAGACACTTCTAGAATACTAAAAATGCTGCTATTTGGCCATATTGGGTCTACCATTCTTGCTTTCCTGTTGAAGCTCAATCCTTGGTGCATTCACTTTTCACAGCCAGTCCGACCGGTAATCTCACGGCTCCCATGTGCTGTAGCTGAGAAGCATCACCACACCCAGACCAAGAAAAGGGTCTGGCATTTTGGAACCTTTCTTCCAGAATGGCAGGACATGTTGAAGAATTAAAATGAGTGTTCTGCATTGGCCTAAACCTTGTATACTCCTCAACGAAATACAAATAAAAATCACAATCCAGAAGAACTGTGCATTTTCTACATGTACGTTTACATCACAAAATACACAGATTATTTAGTATTTCATATATTACTTTAATAATGCATTATATCAAACTCAGAAATATGTTTGGGCTCCAGACACGCTCTTTCTCAGAGCTTCGTTATCTTAATGAGAGAACAATGCTAAGAGTCAAAAAGGAGTAGAACCTCCAGAACTACTGCCAATATATAAAGGGACCCGTAGGATAGCCCACTATGCTGGGCTTGCTGTCTGCAATCAGAAAAGCCCCCCCCCCCCCCCGCCCAGTTCTGGACTCTACCCCTTTCAAGGTAAACCATCTCAGGCAATTTAATCTTCCTTGGCCCGTGCAGATTGTTGTGGGAATTAAAGGAAATGTCAGTAAATACACTGCATCGGAATGCCTAACTACAGACAGGGGGTTCACTATAGCTTCGTCTCACAGACAGTGGCTAACGTCTTGCTGTGCTCGTACTTACAAGGGTCTCTCATTCTGTTGTCAGGCATGTTTTATGCAATTTGATTCTAACGATGAAAGTACCAACACCAGTGAGTGATTTTATGTTTGATAATACATTGGCAAGGTCTCAAGGTTTAGGTGTGAGCAAGTTACTTGGAAGATGCTACTTTGAATGGGAATGCAAGGGGTTGAGTTACCAGTACTGCCCTTGTGCCCTCCAAGGGAGTCTCTCACAGTAGACACAAGTATCACTTAAGTGCATGTACCGCATTCCAAAGGCTGCAAACACATCTCCAATGGACTGTCCTTGAATTTCCCTGAGTTTTTAATACTTTGGAAAATAGGAGAAGAATATTTCAGCAGAAACAGTGAAACAGAGAACCCAAAGGTAAGCTTAAGAAAATTCATGCGGAAGTCCAGAAAATCTACTCACCCCATTCATTGTTTTGTATACTTTTCATGTGGATCCTCATTTGGAAATATTCTGGGGCATATGAGGAAGTTCAAGGGAGTTGAATACATCAGATGATATGGTGCCCTACACAAGCAGCCTATGTTCGTTCAGTATTTATTAAACATCTTCTATGAACCAGACATGGCTCTGTCCTGGATGGTAGTGATAGAGTATTAACAGAAACAAAACAGAAAAAACACCCTTCTGTTCTGGAAGCATATATTCACCTGTGTGCATCCTCTCAGGGAGGAGAATCTTCAATATGAGAACAGACTCCTCTTTTAATATAAATTAGAACAATAGCCCACATTCATATTTGTATACGTTAAAACATAAAGAAAACACAAAGATTACAGGAAGCCATTTTTAAGTAGCAAGAGATGGTGGGTCAAGTAAGTTGGGGGAAGACAGATTATTCAATAAATGACACTAGAAGAAGTGGTTAGCAATCCGGAACAAACTAAACTTGAATTGAAACCTCCTATCTTACATACACACACACGGGCACGCGCGTGCGTGCACACACACACACACACACACACACCAGTGATTCGAATGTATAGTAAATGAAAATACGCTGGAAAAATCTGGAAGAAAATCTGAATAATTTTAGAATAAAAAGTCTTCTCTAAGTATGAAATTGTATGTAGAGGTCATAAAGTTAAGGATTAATAACTTATCCTACATAAAAATTAATAAAACACTTTGCATTGGAAACTCCGTCATAATCAAACTCAAAATCCAAAGCAAATATCTATTTTTGTTGTATATGTAAAAAGTCACCTGGACATCAAGAGCAGTAGACAAAGAGCTTACTTACAGGGAAGAATTTACTAATGGACAGGGAAATACTACCTTAACCATTTTGAGGATTTTGGACTCTGGAGAAATAATTTATGTTTAATGACTATCATCAATTATTACATCTAGCTTTCAGTTAAAATTATAAACCGTGTGTCCACTGAACTTAAACTAAATACCTAATTTGGCTTCATTTTTAAAATACTGCTTAAACAAAAAAGTCGTTTTCTCCCAGCACACTATTGGATTAAATAAGTAAGCAATAGCCATAAGTAGAGGAGAATCTTCAATATGTCAATAGACTCCTCTTTTGATACAAATTAGAACAATAGCCCATGTTCATTTTTGTATATGTTAAAATATAAAGAAAACACAAAGATTACAGGAAGCCATTTTCAAGTGGTCCCCTGTCTTTTAGTCAAACACAATACAAATTTACTTTGGTTGCATTCACATTTAAACTAATTGTGATGGCTAGGGCACTTCTTTATCTACAAAGACAACAAAGTAACATTACTGGTTAGTATTTCTCAGTTCACCTTTCTAGTATACATTGTATTTCTCTAATAGAAAAGAACTTAAGTGAGAATTCCATTCGTTCTCATCAGCATTAATTTTAGAATATTTTACATAAATGCAAGTCTTTAAAAAGCGTGATTACAAAGTTACTTGAACAAAAAGTTTATGATGAAGACATATATAATATACTAAGCAAAACCTCAAACACTATGTTCTTATAGTTGTTATAAGAAATTTCAATTCAGATTTTATAAACCTTTAAGCAAAATAAATCCTGTGTATTGCAGTACGTTAATAATAAAAACCCCAAGACTTATCAAAGTCTTCTATTATAGGTCTCTGTCCTACACCTTATTACGTTCCCCATAATGCTTTACATCAGCAACTTTGGAAATAATTAAAACCCACCAGCATCATGGAATAGTCAGGATTCTTGATATTCCCAGTGACAAAAGCATCATTCCAACTACCTTTAAAAAAGAACAAGGAAAATAATGTTTGGGGCATAATGGCTCCAGAAAGGGCTGGGTCCAGGAACAAAAAAAAAAAAAAAAAAAAAAAATGTTGTTCATACTTAAATCAGCTTTCTTCATAACATAATTTGTCAGACTTTTGCTACATCACAGGCTCAGCAGATCTACATTTTATTCAACACAGGCACTGGTCCATCTCAGTTGGACCCATGGTATGTCAAGTCTGAGTCATAAGCTGACCCCCAAGGGTAAACTGAACTTTACCTAGTGGAAGACAGGGAGTAGTTTTTCATGAGTTATTTGAGCTGTTGTTTTCAGAAGAAAAATAAATGGATGTGGGATAGGCAAAAGTCTTTCCTTCATATCTGTATAATCCTCATAACCAAATTGCTTTATATTTCCTGTTCGTTTTCATTCACACTTTCTCCTGAACCTCATCTATTCTCTCTGCAACCTGTAGTTAATATAATCACTTTTCTTTTCTAAAGAATGGGAAAGGTACTCAGTTGGTTGTCTGGACCCTAAAATCTTCTTTTCTCTGACATACAACTTCCTCCTTATACCCAAAGTGACCGATTTACTTATTGTTCTTTAAGTTTATTTATTTTAAGAGAGAGTGGGGGGGGGGGTGGGGTGGGCAGAGACAGAGGGAGAGAAAGAGAATGCCAAGCAGGTCCCAAAGGGTCAGTGAGGAGGCTCAGACTCAGGAATCATGAGATCATGACATGAGCTGAAACCAAGAGTCAGACACTTAACCAACTGAGCCACCCAGGCGCCCCACAAAGGGACCGATTTAAAACACAGACCTAACCATAGCACTACTGATCATTCAAACTCAAGAAACGTCCATTGACAGGTCTCCCATCTTTGACACCTCCATTCTACCCATTACTTCAATACCTAATCTCAGGAGATAACTTCGCCTCGAAATAAGAACAAAATAGAAGGAATACGTTATGTGGGAAATGATCCTTTTCTTTAAAAAATAATTAAATAAAAAATCTGATACGGGGCTGAATCATTTTTTTTTCCTCCTGATACTGTGCTTCCAGTACAACTAAATTGAATATTTGCACAAAGATTAATTCACAGATATGTTAGAATAAGACACTTTATAGGACTCATAATAAACGAAATTCTCCAAAGTGTAGCCTTGAATATTGATTTTTGCTCTGCAGTGTGAAAGTGCCTCAAAGTTGGAAGTTTTTTGGCTACACTATTATAAACTTCTATATCCATCACCATGTTTTCTATTCATAAAAAAATCTGTGCTACCATGGTTTAATAATGTCGGCTTATAGGCTTACACTTCTGCCCCCCCCACCAAAAAAAAATAATAATAATGTTATATTCTATGGGACAGTTTTGAACTACCAAAGTGCTAGAAGCAATCATATTTTCCCACTTTTCTCCGTAACCTAAAAACACAAAGGCAGCATCTACGGATACCTTGTAATAAGTTCATTTAAAAAAATGAGCTTTGTGAATGCCTCGTGACGTTGGGCACCATTAATTTTGTTAGCAAGATGGCTTAGCCTGTGCCTAAGCTGACAGCACACACCAAAGGGATCCAAAAATCAAACTATGGTCAAGGAGATTGTGCAAAGCCCCATTACCACATGGCAGTTTATCTTAATTCTATTTTGCTTAAAAACAGTTTGTGGAATATCCCTGACACCTAGAAAGCCCCGAGTGAGGAGCAATAGATTATATAGAGAGAGAAAAGGGACGCTGGGGGCAACTAGTGAAACAGACACTTTAGCGCTTTCGCCTCTTAACGTATTGACAGTAAGCGAAAATTATTGTCTTTTCCGGCCATTTTGACTTTGTTTACACCTCTGTCATTCAGCATGCCATTCACAGTAACGAAGAGCGTGAGTTCTGGAGTAAATGGTTTCAAACACTGGCTCTGGCACTACTTTCATGTGCTTCGAAAATCACTAAACTTCCCTGTGCTGCCGCCTCGGCACTGGTAGAACGGGGATAATGCCACCTACTTCATAGGGTCACGGCCGAGTTTACGTCATGTCACGCCAGGAAAGTGCTTAGGCACAACGACACACACAGTACCTACTCCGAGCGTACGAAACACCATTATAGTTATGCAGCTCATCCAATGTGGGAAGAGATTTCTCAGACGCTAGGTACAGTATCAAACCAGAACTAGCAAATAAAGGCAGAGATACAGGCTCCACGCAAGCTGGGACGTGGCGTTAGTCTCAGAAGCAATACTAAATGCAATAAGGTGCGTTGAAAAACATAACGTGTGATACCAGTGTGTGCCATCAATACGAGGAACAATGCCTTTTTTTGAAGTGCTGGGGACCACTTGGATACACCACCCAGTAGGTATTCTCCTACTGTCTTTTGTACCTCATCCACAGTCTTCAGAACCGTGATAAAGGGATTGAGTCTAGGTAGGTGGTCACACAAATCATCTGTTCTGTAGCAAGAGGAAGGGAGCGAGGACGTGTGCAGCTGTGTGAGATCCTGAGATCTCAGGGTAGGAAAACTGATAGAAACTGACGGAGTTTTACCTGTTGGCTGTTTGGTGGTGAACTTCTCAAGAGAGACGGGACACGGCTTATTTCTTTAATATCACTCCCTTCCCCAGACAAGGACGAGTTACCTACCTCGGCACACTTGAACAAGTCAAATAATCTGGGGTTTTCTGAACTTTTCATTACTCTTGGTCATAGAATGAGAGACCAGGAACTATAAGTTAGTAAGACATTTCTGTAGTTTATAAATGGCTTCCATTCTGATGGGGCTTCGGGAGAAAAACAGACTTCATTTTTCTAACTCATCACCAACATAAAAGCAGCCAATTGAACTTTGGGGAAAAAACGATACTAACAAAACTTTTAGGTAGAAATCATTAACAAATATATTTTTACTTTTAGACTATGAAGATTTATACAGAAGTCGCAGATTTAAATAACATTTGAACGTTAAATTCAACATCTATTTGAATCAACTCTTGATTTCCATTTTTCTTCTGTTTTTAAGCCCAGTGTTCTAAAATGTCCACATAATCTTTAAAGTACTTTGTTTAGCTTAGAAAGGTGCAAAAGCTTTTAAAATAAAACTCAAATAGCTTGGCAGACTTCATAGGATTATTTACTGTTAAAAGATCTATTTTGAGGAAGTATCAGTTTTGCCCTTTCTATTAAAATAAAATATAATCATATAAGGTATAATCTGGCATCCCTTAAAAATTAATTTCTCTTTGTTTCTCACTGGACTCTCATTTTCTCTCCTGTAGCCTCTTTTATAATTTCATCCAGGAGCATTTGCATCCTTCATTAAGCGACAATGCACACATCAGATAATCCCTCTACATAAGCCTGTGGGGCACACTTATCAACGTAAATTTGGAGGCACAAAGAACAAGTTAAAAATTTTCGAACACTATTACTCACTGCTCCCCATCAGCCAAGCCAGCAGGAAGGAAGATGATGAAATCGGGCCTCTGGCTCAGATAAAGGCTAGCGAAACAGAACTGAAGTCACCTAAATATTCCAAAGGTGCTCTTTCGTGAGGTCAGGGATGGGAGAGGTCGTACGCCTTTTGAGGTGGTCCTTGGGAGAAAGGATTTCAGTGATGCAGAGAGTGTAGGTGAGAGCGTGACTGACAGAGTCAAAGAAGTATAGCACTGCATGTCTGAGACACCTTAGCCAGCTATTACCAGGTGACTTTGGGTCTCTCTAGCTCACCGGGCCTAGGTTAGCTTATCTCTAGAGACGATCATGCTTACCCGTGACACATTGTATTTTCCATAAAGGGCCACAACAATATTTCTGGTCCTACATGCTCTTCTAGAATGTTGCTACTCGCAATAAAGAGGCAATCTATTTACCTTCCTCTTGAACCCGCACGAGACTTTCCGGCTGCTTTTCCAGACAGAGTGTGGTGCAGCTCACATCACCTAACTTCTGAGATCAGGCCATAAAGGGTGATATAGTTGTCACCTGGATCTCTCCCTAAGCGACACGAACATATGGCTCTCTGGGCCATCATGTAAGAAGTCCAGGTGCCCTGAGTCTACTAGGGGAGGGAGACCACGTGGGGAACCCACCCGGAGAGAGAGTCATTTGAATCGTCCCAGACAAGGCACCACATAGGAGAAGGAAGAAGTCTTAGGACTGTGACCCCGTAAGAGATGCTAAGCCAGAACCACCCAAACCGCCCTTGAATTCCTAACCCCACCACAGAGACCAGCAGAGATGATTAAGGTTTATTATTATTTTCAGCCACTAAGTCGTGTGGTGATTTGTTAGGCAGCAATAGACAACTAATGCACTGCCATTTCATGGGTGAGTCTTAGAAGGCACGTTTTAAAAGTTTAAGAGTAAGTTCTCATCAAGACCAGCTGTTTGTGAATATGTTTTCATGTGCTACATGCATTTCTAGACCGTCTTTCTGTTCTCTGGCCTATAAGAGGAAAAATACTTGTCATCTTCTGTAATAAATTTTTCTGTTCTCTGAAATTCTCTTCCAAGCATAATTTTTGTAAAGGATAATAAAATATTCAATGAGGAAAGGCACAGACCTTTCTCTGGTGCCCTTTCTTTTTAATATACCTTGAAAACGGAACCGAATGAATAAATTATGTCTCTATCACCAACATTATTTTCTCATCTATTATTCCTCATATTCTAAATCTACAAAGCGAGTTATTTTGATGGGGTGAGGACTATGGTAAGTGTGGCAACGCACCACATATAATTAATTAGGACATTCTTAATAAAAATTATCAATCCCAGTATTCTCTAATTAAAGGAGTAATCATGTCTGAGCACAACAGACCATACACCGATGCCAACACGACAAGGTTATGTAGCCAGTGGAACAAAACTGCCTCTGGGCAGGGACCAGTCTGTACTCCCACACCCTGGAGCTTACTCGGACCTTTACAGAAGATGCAAACCTTCATGGATTGGCCGTGCTAAATGGGGCCACGGCCAACTGAAACGCCTCCCCTTAAGAGATGGGAGAAGGGAGGGCTCTTGTTTCTCAGAGCGAGGAAACAGAAAACTTTGCCGGGGGTTAGGGGGCTGGCAAAGCAACATGACAAAGTAGCCCAAGACATCTCAACTCATCTCAAAGCATAAAAAACAGACACGTGTCCCAAACGGGTCGGTGTAAAGCAACTCGTACTTAGTTTCGGTCTTGACATGTTGCCATTATTCTCAGGGACACATCAGTATAATCTCACTTGCGTTATTCCTTTCCCTACCCTTCCTGGGGATGGCCGCGTTTCCATTCACGCACATAAGGCGTACAAAGCTTGCTCGCCTCTCCCTCCTGCACAGGCCTCTCAGCCTCCAGGAGCTCTACACCCTTGCCTTGGGCAGAATGGCTGCGCTCCCAGGGTCTGCCGAAGCCGGCTGGGTACAGCCCTTCCAAGACCACAGGAGGCACACTGGGTGTCACAGGCGACCCTGCTCCGCAAAGTGCAGCGCTCGCTGCCGTCTGAGCATGCTGCCTCTCTGGTCCCTGTGCCTACGTTGCAGAAGCTGAGCTAGAGGGCTGGGCTGAAATGCTAGGTGAACAGTAAGTAGAGCAATGGCCGGGGGAGAGACACGCCAGCCTCGTCAGGTTTAACACCCCAAAATATAAAACCTTACAGCTCCTTTCCGATGAGGAGCACAAGCTGGCTTTTTGCAGACAGCGGTTTTGTCTGTGTTGAGACAGTGTCATGGTGGGGTCGGCCCATTTGCTGACCCCTGTCTTCTTCACCCTGAATATTTCATCTTAAATGCTGGACTGATTTTCAAAAAGATCCGTGATACAGAGCAGAGTCGAAAAGGTGACGAGTCAAGGGTCCTTGAGGAATTTTGAGTAGGACAGTCTAGTAACAAGGGCACTGAAGCTACAATTAAGTAGCCTTGAGGAGCTCTGAGTAGGTGTAGACAGCAACCCGACTGTGCGCTCAGTCTCACAACTGTGGCTGCAAAGCACCGAAGATTTTTCTACGAACAGATGGTTCCTACCTCACCAAGTTATGTGGTGCATGTGTCTTACGCTTTCTTATAAATTTATCCTATAATGCCCTTGACTTTCACTACATCCAGAAGGATATAGATAGTGCTTCGAAACAGAAAAGCGGGCCCCACTGTAAAACAGCAGTGCCTAAAGTGACTAATTGCATATTATCTCTGATTTATTCCCTGGCTTGTTCATCAATTCTTTACCATTTATGGAACCAAGCAAAAAACAAATTGGAAATATCTTCATAACCTTCTTGTGCAGAGCTAGTGATACCATATGATTCATTGCCAATATCATCTCTCACAGGCATGCATTCCAAGAACCTCCCACACGACACTCTCCACCAAAGCCAGTTGCTGGCTACGAGGGCAAAATCTTCAGGATGATGAACAAAGACAACCAGGATCCTTGAAAACCTTTTAGTTATAGTCCAGTCTTGTTATACAAAAAAAAAAAAAAAAAGGAAGAAGAAGAAAGAAAGAAAGAAAGAAAGAAAGAGAAAGAAAGAAAGAAAGAAAGAAAGAAAGAAAGAAAGAAAGAAAGAAAGAAAGAAAAAGGATTTAGACACAGTCGTCATGGTCAAAGAATTTTAAATCATAAAAGGAGTCCTTCCCTTCCAAGTGGCATCAGCTTGCATCAAGTTTCCCTAGCCAGAGGGTCCACGTGTGAAGTCAGTCTTGATTTGTCACATACTGTCCATCAAATCCTTAAAGTTTTTTGCCTTGGTCGCTTTGCTAACGGCCGCCTCACTACCATCCATTCTCTGCATAGCACTCCCAATAAAATCTGTGCTCTTTGTCCCGGCTTCCCTGCTTTTTGAGCTCTGGTCCCTGCCTGTCTGACTAGTACTTTCCCTGGCCATGCTGGCTTTTAAAACCTTTTTGAATACTCGAAATCTGTACTTGCCAGGTAGATGCTTACCATTCGTATATCTTCGCATGGCTGGCTTCTCCGCCCACGTCTCCTCTGAAAGCATCTTCTGAGGGACCTACCCTGACATTCTTTTCTAAATCAGTCATTCCGTTATCCATCTCTCTGTTCTACTTTTATCATTACATTTATTTTCTGACATAATCTTGCTCATTTTACTTGGTTATTGTCGTCTGCCTCTGCCATTTCCGGGATATGCTCCCTGAGATCAAGGAGTTGGTCATTTTTGCTAACTTGTTATGACCGGTGCCTTGGACTGTTCATAACATGCAGCAGCGATCAGTAAGCATTTTTTCAGAGAGTCAATGAATGGAAGCGACCTATGAGAAACGATGTAAGAGATAAAGGAGGAAGAAAAAGATGTGCCATAAACATTTTCATCATTAGGTTTAAAATAAAACCTCGTATTATGTATTGCTGATATTTTATAAAATATGTTAACATATCATTTATTTTGTCACATTGTTTGAGGTACACACGTGGAACAGAGGTTTTACCCGTTGTACTCTTCTACATTCATTCAGTCTCCCTATTTACATTCATTCAGTCATTGCTTATCAAGGAAGTGAAGTTTGATTGCAAGCGTTATCAAAAGGTAGAGTTAGCGAACCTGGTTTCTTGACGAGACTTGTAAAACGCAAACATACAAGAATTCGAATACATTTTTAATAATTACTGTTCAATCGTGTCCTCTAATCAAGGCAGGGCTTCTTAAATATCTTTCAGAATTTAAAGGTAAATAAGACAACGTGTATTTTCTTTTCTCTAGTGTTTTCAAATGGGTAGCAAATGCTCCACATGTAAGTGAGGAAGTATGCAAATGGTCGCACCTATGTGCAAACAACCCAAACGGCCTTATAAAATGTGAGGAGACATTTATAAAGGCATTCCACCACATAAGGGCTGTCACCTCAGAGCTCAAAGGAACCCAAATAACATCTACGTTCCTTCTCTTTGCCTCCTCCATTCACGGAAGCTATTTCTCAGCCTAAAATTTCACAAGCACTGTCTCGATAGGGACAACTTCACATTTGTCTACTTTGTTCATGGTATTGGATATCGTAAATAGTTTCGAATGAGCCTTAATACACGTTCCATATTTTCGCAGGGCCACAAAGCCAAGCACAGGTAGATCTGAAGGGTGGCATATTGCCGTGGGAAGAATGGAACTCACAAGGTCAAACGGACAGATGCCTCCCCCAAACTGACTGATTACTACCTTTACAGCGAGGTGTTCTACTTATACAAGCCTTTGTTTCTCACTTACGAATTAGTAGCTCATCTCACAAGGTCATAGTAGAAATTAAATGAGATGGTAGATGCAGATGTTGCCAACACGATGTCAGGCACACACTGTCCTCTCTTCTAGTCTCCGTTTTGACACTTGCTGGCAGTGACACCTTGTACATTCACTCATCAGGTCTGGGTTTTAGTTGTCTACTTTCAAATGATAGCAGTACATCCTACATGTTCTTAAAGGGATCAGATGAAAAAGTCTAAGATTCTTATACATAAGAGTAATCATCTTGGTCATTCACATAGGAATGGTATGTTCAATGTTTCTGATGCTCCGCTACATATTAATTTCTGTTTTCTTGAATTTCATCTCTGCTTTTCCATGTACAAGTGCTAAAATTAAAGCTGATTTCCTTGAGAAAGCCACCACCCTCTTTCGAGTGCATTAAGTGCCAAGTCTGTTTAAAGCTCAGCATGCACAGCGTGTTATAATGTAGGAGGCAATGGTGGTCCTCTTGGTAATGTTCTTAAATGCACACATACCAAGTTTTCAAATCTCTAAATAAAGTATCATACAAGAATGTTTTGACTTTAATGTAGATCATCTGTATTTTAAAAAGCAATTTGGGAAATAAGATACTTCAGCCACAGAAAGACTCTCCCCTTCCCCCAGCGTTCAGCCCCCCCCCTAACTACACCCAGATCAGGACCCAGGAGCTGATGGGATGGATGGCCAAAGAACTTGCCTCACCACTGAAAAATCCCCTCAGCTTCTAGTTTCGTTTTTGCAATATACTCGGACCCAACTTCACTTGGTTCGTTTCATATTTTGTCATATAAAAATAAAACACAGATAAAGAAATGCAGTCGAAAATGCATTTGTATTTTAATCGAGAACTGTGTGTTCAGGAATTATCGCTCATGCAAACAGAGATAGTAATCAATCATAAGTGCTCCTTTGTATCTGCAGCAACTTATTACAGAGAGAAGTATTTCTGGATTCTGAGAAATTTGCTGTCAGAAACACTACACAGAACTCCTTTCTTTTTTAATTTTCTCTGAAAGGAGAAATGAAGTAGGAGGCATGCTTTTTTCCTTTGCTGTGACCTGAAAATAGACAGGAACAGACAATCTGTAACATTGCTATTTAAATTAAAACTCTGAAAGGGACATTAGTCATTGTTTTTATTTAGTGTTGATAATCATAGTAAGATGGTCATACTTTATAAATGTGTATATGTATGTAAGTGTATTTATTTTAATGGTGATTCAGAAGACAGCAAGGGACTTGGGACAAGAACCCAGAGCTTCTTTATGTCCTATATTACTTCCATCCTATATTTCCTTGTCTAATTGGCAGTAATTAGAGATATAGTTGAAATAAAAAGAATTCGAGTTATCTGAATCGTTAGTAAGCATGTATACACACATCTAGAACAAAGGAATTGTTTTCACATCCAATAATTAAGACTTGGGGTCACTTTTCGCAATGAAACAATATTTTTACAATTCAGCACAGACCTACTTTCAACCTCAACTTTCCATATGTAAATTGTCAACTTTGATAAATGTGTAACAATTTTAATCACTCATCAGCATAAACCCCAATCTGTAATTTGCTTTGTGAATGTTCTTAAATCTTTCCACACGCTTCATTCTTTATTTCAAATAGCATGTACACACCTTCCTGATGGGAACCATATTTTTCTTTTTTGCGATGCCTCATAATATAAGTACTGAGAGATGGAGACAGTGAGATCTTAGTAAAACACGGTTGTCTGAGTTTAGTCATGTAGGTTGTAAGTACCTCACAGGCAGTTTAGTTAATTATCTCCATGTTCTCCTCATACTTTATGAAGTCAAGAGCTAAGCAGAAGAGCATTTCCGTAGTGGACTGATATTAAGTAGGAATCACATCTAATTCACACGATTCAGAACACGCACACCATCCGCCTCAGCTGATGAGGGCTACATAGACTTGCATCTTCCAGTATGTGTCTGGGAGACAACACGCGAAGGCCAAATCCTATAGGACTTTAAGATAGACAGTACTGTCCAAGGGTTAGGAGTGTAATGTTTAGAGTTAAGGAAACCTAGGTCCAACATCACACTTTCTTATGTGAACACAAACAACCTACTTCAACCATTTAATCCTCAGGCTCCTCTACGGATTGGGAACAATAATGGCGCCTACTTCATCGGATATGTTCGGCAAAGGTCGTACGTTAATGTATACGCAACGCTTTGACCAGTGTCTGCACGTGATTATTCTTCGTTTGATAGTACTGAGAATCATAGTTTTAGCCTATTATCAATGCTTTCTTTTTTTTTTTTTAATTTTTTTTCAATGTTTATTTATTTTTGGGACAGAGAGAGACAGAGCATGAACGGGGGAGGGGCAGAGAGAGAGGGAGACACAGAATCGGAAACAGGCTCCAGGCTCCGAGCCATCAGCCCAGAGCCCGACGCGGGGCTCGAACCCACGGACCGCGAGATCGTGACCTGGCTGAAGTCGGACGCTCAACCGACTGCGCCACCCAGGCGCCCCATCAATGCTTTCTTTAATGCTGCTTAACTTTTGCCCACTATTCCTTCATTTCATAAATATTTACTGAGGACCAGCTATGTAAAAAAGCGCTGACCTAGGTGCTAGCCGCACAAAGCATACATCTCTGTCCTCGGGGATTTTGTAGTTAATTACCCTATTTCTACCGTTATTCTTAACTCCGTACCATGCGTTCGCAACCCTATCTTCTATTGTGCTACAGTTTTAATGCCATTATGCCGATGATCTCACAAGGAAATATAAAGTTTTGACTGATAAGGGGTTCAAAGAAGAGTGGGTTCATGCTACAAGGACCTCGTTGTCTCTCTGCGTGGAGAAACAGACCTGACGTACAACTATCATCCAGAGACTCTCAAGGTTAGAGAGAACTGAAGGAAAACCCAATTAAGTAAGTTTGCGTCTGCATGTTATTTATTCTCCTCGGTGATTCTCCCCTGTACATTTTCTATCTCTTCGTCTAAAGTTCATTCTCTCGATTTCTTGTCACTTTCTCAACTGACTAGGATGTCAGATAAGTAATTACGACCAAAAAACAAGGCTAGGGTATAAATGAGAACACGATATAGTAAAATCTTGTTAATCCAATGCTGCTTCATTCAAAATAACATTCAAATCGAATCAACAGTTATTCCCCAGTCAAATAGATACGGTTTTCTCATTAAAATTGTTCATTTAATACAAAGCGTGCATTATGAATTATTTAAGGCAGAAATTAGGTCCCCAGAGTACCTTGCATTATTAAAGAAGTAGAATAATTCCAAGGGATGCCAGGAAACAGCTGTATATCAGCTACAGTGAAACTGTATTTGTGGACCACTGTGATAACTTGAGGCTGTAGGATTTGGTACATAAGCTAATCATTCGCTCTCCCCTTCTCTACAAATATTCAGGACCATTTCTGTAAGTTTACCACACTTTCCAGGAAAACACTTCCCTGCTTCTCCTGACAGCCTACGTTATCTGCTACAGATTTGATTTTTGCTAATTAGTAAAATTAAGTAAAGAAGTTTTTCCCTCAACTATGATCTGCTTTTTCAATGATGAACTGGTTTTTACAATCTCCTTACATTTCTACAACTGAAAACTTCCCATTATCAATTGCTACGTTTACGTAACCGGAGACCTAAAAGCAACTTGGGTATCACGAAAAGGTTCTAAGTGTGCTTTGGGGGGGAAAAAAAAACGTAGAAGTTACAGGCTGTAGTTTTAGAGATAAATTTCCTCAGCGTAGCTATCTTTGAAATGGATTTGGTTGTGATTTGATGTGCAGAGGATCTTTGATGCTTCGAGGATCCAGACCTAATAAAATTTTAATGTTTAAGAACATGAGGATCATCAGATAAGTGTTACAAGAGAAGGGGCGTCTGGGTGGCTCAGTCAGTTAAGTGTCTGACTTCAGCTCAGGTCATGATCTCCCGGTTCATGGGTTTGAGCCCATCATCAGGCTCTGGGCTGACAGCTCCGACCCTGGAGCCTGCTTTGGGTTCTGTGTCTCCCTCTCTCTCTGCCCCTGCCCCACTCACACTCTGCCGCTCTCTCAAAAATAAACAAACGTTAAAAAAAAAAAAGAAGTGTTACAAAAGCAGAAATTACTAGGACTGTTTAAAATGCTGTGAACTGTATCGCCTCATTGTAAAGGAAAATCTGGTTTCAGTCAGAATCCCTGCAGGAAGGGATGGTATTTCTCTTTTAAAACTATTAGGCAAGTTAAGAGCCAACAGTACAGAAAGCATGGTCTGAGCTATCGGGCATGATTTTAGTGTAAGGTTTCCCCTCTGTTCTAGGATGCGTAACTGAGAATAATTATTCCCTGCTGTGGCCCGAGTTGTGTCAATATGACAATTCATTTGAGAGATTTGTAAATCATTAGAAAAGGTTTATAGTATTTTATCCCCCTAAGGACCACAATGTGCTATGTCACCATGGTGATTTATGACTCCTTCTGAATTTCCTTGGGATAAACCCTGTACAGTTTAACATCCTATACTCTTTAAATTAGCCAGCATTACTATCTCCACATGATCCATTTGTAACACAGAGAGGGGTAGATTTGAAAGTTAAATCACAAAGGCATGTGAGAGCAGCATATGTGTTTTATAGTAATAACTCATATAATAAAAATACAATTCTAAGGAAAGCCAGTTCAATTCATAAAAGAAGCATGATAGCACTAACCTTACTGTTTAATTTATTAAAACATTCATTCAACAAATATCATTGTTGGCGATTGGTGCACAATTTCTCACATCAACAGAAAACCGAAGATATGACCCCTACCCTCAAAATGTGTAGACTAAAAACCTGTATGAATTTCTCCTACTCTCTCATTTCAGCTCCATCAAAACAGAGTCAAAAAGTAAAACTAACAAACGTGCCAGCCTCTCTCTGCCTTCTCCCCAAACTTCCTTTTGGAGCAGAGCTAATAGCCAGTAAACCCCATTTTATGCCAGACGACCAACTGCAATCACTACTCTGTAAAGAGATTTCAGAAGCCAAGAGAAGTGGGCGGTCAGCTCAAGCTCCTCTGGGAAAAGCCTGTGTGCTGCTCACAGGGTTAATGTCTTCGAACAGAGAACCGGGACTATTTGTCTATTTCTGCTCAAGAGGAGAAGGCATTTCTCCTCCTGTCTCCCTTGGAACTCCAAATATGTACAATTTCCATTGTTAGGCTTAAGGAACCCCTGCTTATCCTCTAAGGTGGATGTCCCCCTGCATCATCTTCCCAAGTAAGAACTAGTCAGTCCTACCCTTCTCTATGTCCCCCTAGTACTTCTTAGATTCACCTGTGAGTCTTGATAACTGTGCATCCTGCAGTGTGGACACATTCCTCGCTCCAGAGCCAGAATACAAATGGCGGGAGGGGAGGACCCATGTCCCGCTTTATTCATCTCGTATTTCCAGAGTTTAGAAAAGTACTTGGCATTGATGAGGTACTTAATGAGCTACAGCATGGGCCATGAGCCCTCTTTTCAATGGTTTTAAGTACTTCTGCATGATGGAGTGGTGGGTTTGCCTTATATAGCTCCAGAATCAGAACAGAGTCCCGGAAGGGGAAACACGGCAAAGGTCATGTTGGAATCAACAAAAGAAACTGCCATCAGTACACAGAAACCACCAATAACTAGAAAGGACCCTGTCACCTGTCACCGCATGTATTTAAGCCGAAGATGAACAGCAATTTGGTGGCAGTAACGGCGAAATCCGAAAACCTGACTGGTTTACACCTCATGGAATTTAATTTTTCTTGTTTCTATTTTCTACACGTGTAGTGAGCCTGCAGTGCTTTTTTGTGGTTTTGAAAGGAAGGACGAACCTACTTTACATGTCACAGGAAAAGGTGTCAACAGACCATGCCCTTTGATAACATCAGTCTCCACTATTGATTCTACGTCCCACTTTACTTTTTTAGACCCTTGTCCAGGTTTGAACCACCCACCGTGTGTGTGCGCGCGCGCGTGTGTGTGTGTGTGTGTGTGTGCGTGTGTGTGCGCGCGCGCGCGTGCGAGTGTGTGTGATTAGGTTTTGGTCCTGGCTCCTCTATCCTTAGTTTCAATCTAGCTCTTCGGGTTTACTAGGCGGGGCTCGGGTTCCCTGGTCTTGTTTAGAACTTCCAGGTCTTTGTCATCTGCTTTCTTTGTTCGCTTTCCCACTTTTTTTTTTTTCAGGTTCGAACACCACACGTGACACTCTCCTCTCTTTTTCCTCCACATCACCCCAATCCCCAGCCTCAAACCAATTCATCCCTGTGGCCCAAGACACAGCGGGCTGGAGTCAAATGTTTCTGGCAGCTAACGCTGTGAAAAAAAAAAGCATTGGCTCAGTTCACTCAGATTGTGGGAAAGAGAGAGACCAGGGCGTCAGTTAGGGAACAGACACCATTTTAGAGCCTATGAAAGCAGTGCTACCGGAAACGTATCCTTACGGCTTTCTGCTACCACAGTCATGATCATCCTGTTTTTTCCAGCTGTTGGTCAAGCAACCACGGAAGGCAGAGGCAAAGGAGTCGCGCCCCCCCCCTTTTCTATTATTATAAAAACACTACAAGTGTTTGCATACACCTGTCCAAAAGTTCCACTCGGATACTCAAAGCTTTGCCATCTGAACTCAGAATGCAGCACAACCCATGGCGAGGACAGAAATCAGTGTCCTATAACAGTCCCCAGACTATGGGTCAGACAGGCGGGACGGGACCATGACAGCAGGGCTCCCGGCCCTTCGTCACTCTGTGCTTGCCGGTTTACACACAAAAGTAATTAAGGGGCTACGCTGGTGTGCCTCTGGTCTCAAGGTTAATTAGCCACTGGAAAATGACACCTTCAGGTGTCCTGTATCATAACGGCACTCGCCAAAGAGGCACGATTCTACGTGACAGCACTGACGCCATGCGACAGCAGAGTTGAAACCGGCAGAGGTGAAAACAAAGACTGACCTAGGTTGCGGCGCCGCTGACAAGATGGAAAGAGGACACACTCCTACTGCAAGTGGTGGAAATAACACCGAAACCCAGAAAAACCCCTGGTGCCTCACTGTTGGGTGTGAGCACCATCTGGAACTGACTGTGGGTGGGAAGCTTGATCACCTGTGCTTCCGGCCCCTCCATTCCACCCAGTGACACTTGGCACTCCAGACCCCTGCACCCATGATTCCAACACACACACCGTCTCTCTCCTAGGACTTTCCAGTTCTTTCCCTGAGAAGCTCCAATCCAGCACAGAGGAGTGGGTAAGACACGGTAGGCTGAACGCAAAGACATTTCAGCAGGTTGCTTACCTTCTCGTAGCCTCTTACATTCGTGTAGCCCTTACCTTCTTGGAGATTTATTACCTTCCTCAGTGGCCCCTGTGTATTCTAGGTCTTTTCTTTTCCCATTTTCCAGCTACATTCCGACTGGACTGCTCTGGGATCTGGCACATCCATGGGACCTGGAAGAGACAAAGTCATTGAGAAAGAGACTTCCTGGTCCTCCACATCAAACGTCCTTAAGTTTCTCACCAGGTGTTTTTCACCTGCCCGTAGAACTGGGCCTGTGCTACCTGGTGAGGGCGTGTATGGGGGCGGGGGGTGCAGAAGGGGATGGGGGATGGGAGGCAGGTCCCCCTCTTTGGTGAATGGCACCCAACCAACCAGCAGGGAACCCCACTCAGGTTTCTCTGAGCACAGAATGCAGCGTGCTCGGCTCTGTCTCCAACCAAATCCCCTCTGCTATCAATTTGTAAACAACTCAGCTCTGCCTGCATAATATGTGAGCGGGCAATGCCAGCGCCACACTGTGCCCTTCCGTGCTCCCAGCCAAGTGCACCTGCTGCCCAGGGCTCTGGCTGCCGCTGTTGCGACTGCTGTTATTATGCTCTGCCTTTGCCTGCCCTGCTGCTCGCTGGGCTGGCAGCACATCTTCAGCATGGGGAGGAATGTTTATTAGTTTTAATTGGTGGACACGGCTGGACAGTGACATTTGGGGAGTATCGTGTGTCATTCACCCCGTACCGGGTGCCGGCTGCGATGGCAGATGTAGGTGGATCAACTCAGAATACAACCTACAGATTACCGCCTTTCTAGAACAATGCAGCTGCTGTGTCTCTCCCCTACCTGTGGGGACACACTCTGCCCTCTGTTTTTACCACCTCTGGTGCTTTCCTGAGGGGAAAAGTTTTGCTCATCCTGGCATACAGTGGTTTCATTCAGAAAAGAAAACCCACCCTCTCCCAAACTCCTAAATCTATCGCCTCTAATCGCAAATATCTTTATGCGTGACCCAAGCATCTCTCTGAATTTACCATGAACGTTGCACGTGTTGCAAGAGTTTGTAGATTTCCCGGGTAATAGTCTGGAGAGCAACTGAGCCAGTCTTTTTATACACAAATGTTTTTTACTCTCGCTTTCTACTCTGCTCAACTCTGGAACTAACCTCTCGCTGTTAAGACGCCTCAGAGCCGCGCGCTTTCAAGGTAAAAGATCTGGGTTTTCCACGTGTCGCTACTCTTCCACGTTCTGCTGCCTCATTGCTCCTCTGCCAACGGGGGTCAGGCAATAAGGGCCCACAGCAGAGCCAGGTGGAGGCACCGGCAGCCCTTCCGGCAGCAGCGGGGAGCAGTCGCCAACCGCCTCGCTTTGACGCACTAGCCCTGGACAATGGCACAAAACCACACTCGCAGAGAACCTAACCTCCAGAAACACTCGTCTTTTTCCTTCCTCTGACTCAGCCCATCAGCAAAGCCTTGCCTTCACCAGACCATCGGAAGCCAAACACCTGGCTTGGAGTTGTTGCTTTCTGCTTTAAGAATAGTGGTGTGTGTCACACATAGCTTCTGCTTGTTTATACATTTATATCAGCCTCGGCTGCTGCAGAACAGAGGCCCGGAGAGCGCAGGTAGCTTCTGCCTCCCGGAGTCAGAAACTGTAAAACTCTGCTGCCACCTAGCGGTGCATCAAGGGCCGCACTCACCAGAAAAAAACGTAAATCTGTCTGTAGGGCTAAGAGTATCAACTTGTTCAACTTTGGCTCCAGTTTAAAAGGGGACAATTAAGACATATACCCCGTGTCCTCGAGTGTCGCGATTAGAAGGGGCCTAAAAGTAATATTTTAATGATACCAGATCTTTAAACAGGAAACGGCCGAACAAAATTGCCCTCTTGCTGGTAACTAATTATAGCATTCTTAATCGTTGATTTATAAAACAAAGTGACCCAAGCAAATAAAATCATTATATTGAATTCCTTCTCCAGATTCTCAGGGTTATTTTTTTTTTAGCTCGTTTGTTTGTTTTACCGTCTGTTGTTTAGCTCTATACTGATCCAGCGTGCAGAGAAGGCTCGGAGTGCGGTTACAAGTGGAAAGGAGATTAGCTTTTACAAACACACAGTTCATGTCCTAGCACAGAGCATGTACAGCCACAGAAGGTGTCACTCGTCCTAAAACACTGGAAAATTCAGGTTCTACGTAACTAATGCACAATAAGACTGAATCCTATTTTCATAGGCTTTTAAATGACAACACAGTCTACAGAAATAATGCAACACACAGTTAAGTCATTTCCAAATCCCTGCTGACTGGATCTCCAGCACTGTTTTAACACAGGTAAGGGTGAGGTCTAATGGAAGCATCCTAACCGTTCCTCTTCAAACGGGTTTGAGGAAGAATGAATGCTCTAAAAGGATCTTAGGAAAATAGTGTCAACAGCAGATGGCATGGCTCCTTACGATGCTCAACGTTCAACAGGGAGAGAGATTTAGATAACGCTAAAGGTGTAGAAAGTGCAGAATCAAGTATCTTTCTCCCCTCTAAAAATGTAAAATAAGAAAACAAAACCTATGCATCATTTATGGATGCCCCAGGATAGTCTTAAATTATGCAATCCACATATCCATGAAAAGTTGCTTAATGTATTCCTTAGTTACTTCATGACACTGATGGTCCCTGGGGTACACACACACACACACACACACACACACACACACACACACACACTCATTCACTCTTTGAGACGAGACAGAGAAGCCAGTCTGTACCTACCATGTGAGTAACATCCATTTCTAAAGCAAATATACCAGTGAGCAGGGAAGCACAAAGGTATTTGCTAACTAAATGCTTCTTTTATCAACTCAGTGGTCTTCCCTGCTTAGAAAGCTTCTCAAATGTGCATAATGGGATTAAAAGCACTCTCAATAAAGTTCATTACCTTAGTGGTCCTTCCCAGAGTCATGTGAAATTAACTGTATCTCCTATATGTACATCTCCTTAAGGTGGTAATTTAATGGCAATAACATCTATATCTAAGAGGGTTATTTCTCCCTTGGATCTGCTTCACACTTAGAGATCTCTTCACGTTTAGATTAAAAACGAGAAACGCCGTTTCCCTTCTGTTTTAGGGAAATGAAGAAAGTGACAAAGGAGAAAAAAATCAAAGACCTTTAAGTAATCTCATTTTTATTTTGAATTTCATCTGATACTCTCCTCTCTGTCCCCCTTCTCCACCCCCAGGCCCAGAGATAGACAACCTTGCCCCATCTGTTTTGGCAAATCAGATTCACTTTCCCTATTTTTTTTTTTAATTTTTATTTTAGAGTGAGAGAGTGCAAGGGGCAGAGAGAGAGAATTATCTTAAGCAGTTTCCTGGAGACTCAGCATGGAACCCAACTTGGGGCTCGAGTCCCACAACCCTGAGATCATGACCTGAGCCAAAATCAAGAGCTGGACATTCAACCGACTGAGCCACCCAGGGGCTCCTCACTTTCCCTATTTTCATACACATTCAAGGTAAGTATTCTTAAGCTATATCGATTTTATCATAATGCTAATTTCCCCTCCTTTTATGGGCAGAGCCCGGATTTTTTTTTTTTCTCTTCTCACACTTAATTCAGAAGACAAAGCCAGCCTCTCCCCAGCACTAAATCTCAATTTGCCAAAACTAATCATCATCATCTCATTGATTAGAGGATGGGTATACAACCCAGGTGTTCCCAAGGTCACGGGAGGTGTGCTAAAGAAGTAGGGTGCCGACTCTGGATTCCTATGACAATCCAGCAGCCTCTAGGATGATTGTAGGGGATGCAGGGAATTGAGCCTGCAATGATGACTTTAGACCATGGGGTCCACTAATCCCAGAGCCCCTGACCTTTAAATAAACATCAGCACATTGGCCAAGTGCATCCTAACCTATGCCTTTGCTCAATGACGTGCTGCTGAAAAAGCACAGAGGCCTCCAGACCTTGCTCTCTCCCACCACCAGCTAATTCCAGTTCCTAACCTTCTCTATGGTGCTACTCAAAATTACCTTAACTATCCTCACTGTTCATCCTGTCCTCCTTTACGTACGGTTTCTTATCAAATCGTACGCATCTTACTTGACAAATCTCTTGAATCAACCTTTTCTAAACTATTATGCATGCACTATTTTACGTCAGCCCCTCATAACTTGGTTTCTTGAAGTCTTATTACAGCCTCCTAATTCTTCTATGTCAAATCAATCCTCTACTCCACCTGTAGCAGGGCCTTGTAAACTTCAAATGCAATGGGTCCCTTGTCTGTGCACAATTGCGTCCCTCAACATCCCTTTGCAGGCAGGTTCAAAGCAAACCTGCGCGGTCGGTAGGCATTTCTTGACCCATCCTTGAAAAATCTAGCTTTTCTCACCCTTCTTGTCTTTATCCTCAATCGTCCAGCCGTAGCGAAATAACTATGCGTCTAAAATTTTGTTATTTCTTGCCTCTGGGCCTTTGCACTTCGGTTCCCTCTGTCTGTGATATGTTCCTGCATCAATCAACTGCAAGTCCAGTTTATCTCAGCTGGTGACTTTGTGGGTGAGTATGTGAGCA
Organism: Lynx rufus; assembly: GCF_022079265.1. NCBI lineage: Eukaryota > Metazoa > Chordata > Mammalia > Carnivora > Felidae > Lynx > Lynx rufus. The sequence continues at coordinate 30,657,512 of NW_025814823.1, read as the reverse complement.
GCCTTCTCTGCTGTCCTAACTTCTGCTTTGGTTGTGTCTTTCTCCTCCCCTTCCCCGTTGTCCCTGCCTCTGATGTACTGTACAGCACACCGCTCTTGTTTGTAAATCTGCTCCATGAGTACATGAGCTCTTTCGGGATATGGAACATAACTTTATCAACACTTCACACCGTGCCCAGTACCGCAGAGGCTGTCAATAAATGGTTCCGATAAAACAGTATCTAATGGTTTTCCAACTTAAAAAATAATAACAACTGTAAAAGCCAAAGAACTAGTTAGTGGTCTAAGCGCAAGCAGAATTGAGAACTCTTGATTCCCAGTCCTGTTATCTTTTTATTACAATATACTGTTTCAGATTAGGTTTACTCTGGACCTTAGTGTTTAAAACTCAGAACTGTCGTTTAAGACAAATAGCTTCTTCTAAGGACTTTACCAAAGCCTCATACTTAGAATGGCCTGAGGCAGATCTTTTAACCTTCCTATCATCCTCTTTCTTATTTACAAAACAGGGGTAATAGTATTGTTCATCTCTTTTTGCTAAGAAGATTAATGTGAGGGCCAGTGAAACCAATATCCATGGAAATGATTAAAGGCAAGGCTAAGACTCAAAAAGAATATCCTCATGCCCCTCTTTGGTTTGCTAATATCCTTCCGTGTGCTTACTGAATACAAGAAATTCAACAACTGTACAACTCAGAGTATATTTCCCTGTAACATGTGAAAACGTGATAGGAAGGAAACAAAGGAATCACAAAGCATCACCTCTACACTTTCAGCGTGTTATAAAACGGAATTCAACATCTTTATAGTTCACGATGTGTTTATGTATCAGGCGCTAAGCCCTTGACTTTGTAACGGGTTATATTTCAGTGCATTTAATCAATGCTACGTTCGTATGTTTACACCTTGAAATGTTGTACATTTCGATTCTACTCAGTATATGGTAGTATATATGGAGTGATTTTTTGTGGGGAAAAATCTTAATAGTTGGAATGAAGTGAAATCTGAGTCATCTTTCAGATCTGAGGATTTTAAGAAGGATCAGAGCGATGTTGTTATGTAGATACAAACAGTGGACATACTCCGTTCTCCCCTCAAAGCTGACCTTGACAGAGAGGGCTTTCTTGACCATTTATTTAAAATGGCAGCTCCTATCCCCGGACCTACCCCTTCCAACACACACACTCACACGTTTTCTTTCCCGGCTATAGATGCCTTCCTGCTACATCATCATCCCTGCATCACACCACTAAGTAACACCCCATTTATTTTACTTGTTGACTGACTTAGTGCCTTTCTCTTCTTCTCAAAGTCTAAGTCTCATGAGGGGAGAGGCAGGTTTTTGTTTAGGTTATTTTAATGCGCCTTAGCAGTGCCTAGAACAGCATCTAGCAAGTGGGAGGTACTCAATAAAGACTGCCAAAATCATGAGTGTCTTCTACTGCATTGATTTGGAGACTCTCAAAATAGGACCTTTTTATCCTGTGACCTCTGACCTACTTTGTTTTCTTGACACTTTTTTTTTTTTTAAACATATCATAGTTGAAATGGTCAGTGCCTTCGGTGGTCATTCTCTAAATGGTTTTAGCATTCTTACTCATCTCCACTAAATGTTGCCACAGCTTCGCTGATGATAAGCATCTGCATCAGGATATCCTAATATCACTGCAGTATTCAAAAATCTTCTCAAGCGTGTCATTTGGAACCTACAGTCTCTGATGAAGCATTCATGAGCGAGGATATACAGCTGATAAAACACTAAGAGAAAATTAACCACATTTTATCTCACCGCTTCAAAAAAAATTATTCTCCGAGATGCAAAACATGATAGAAGTTACAAGAAAAGAATGTTCTGGCTTCCAAAGTGCTCTCCCAACACCATGCTAGCACTGTATGCTCCCGCAGCCTGTGTACCAACCGCTACAGGAAGATAACACAGCAAAGTCTGTTTCTAAGACAACAGCATTTTCTTTCATGTCTTATGCTCCAATAATAGTTTTTGTTACCTTGTGGATCACCTGGAATTTTGCCAAAAATTAAACAGTGGAAATTAACCCAACAAGTAGCCCTTCAAAGGACCAAAATAGAATTTTACTGCTTGAAAATATTACGGTAACTTAATAGCAATTTATATTGGGCTGCCGTGACAAAGAGGCAAAACTCAAATATTTGAAAATAGACTAAGGGCACCTGGGTAGCTTAGTCGGTTAAGTGTCCAACTTCAGCTCAGGTCACGGTCTCACAGTTTGTGGGTTCTAGCCTCACGCCAGGCTCTGTGCTGACCGCTCAGAGCCTGGAGCCTGCTTCGGATTCTTTGTCTCTCTTTCTGCACACCTCCCCTTCCTGCACACACACTCTCTCTCTCTCTCTCTCAAAAATAATAAAATAGACATTAAGAAAAATAAAAACAGACTACTGTTAAAGAAGTGGCCACTGAAGGAAACGCACCTACTAATTTTTGAAAGATTACTTTCCTGACAATATCAGAAAATAACAGATTATATGTAAATTTCAGGCCTCATTTTACCATCCTTCTAAATACCTTATGAGCTTACTCATCTTATGTCCAATTGTCTTTATAAAATGGACAGAATACTGTTATATTTGAAAGAAATAAAAACTCATAGGCTCAAAAGCTATGAATCTTCTCTGCAAAAATTTTAGGAAAACACAATAAATTTAACACCATGAATAATTCATCACTGATTTCAAAAATGTAGTTCTCTTATTCTATATAAACGTTAAGACCTTCATTCTATTAACATTACATTTCAGTCTCATGAATATTATTACCAGAACATGTGTTGTTTAAAATTATTTCAAGCAGTTTTTCTTCTAGGATATCAAGAAAGACAATACTATGTACTTGGGTTGAAGGATTAAAAAAATTACCTTTGTACATTTAAAATTTTAGTGTTATACAAGATGTCTGCATAATAAATTAAACCAGATTCCTTATTCCTTTGCACCACCAATTTTTCCATTTACAACCATGCTTAAGATTATAAAATAATTCAGTAAAGGTTTTATATTCTTTTTTTTATTTAACGTTACCTAAAGCTACAAATGAGGGCAGGAAATGGCTGTGGTAATTCAATGGATAATTACTAAGAACCTTCTTTGAATAAAGAAAGTATAGATGGGGCACCTGTGTGGCTCAGTCAGTTAAGCATCTGACTCTTGATTTCAGCTCAGGTCATAAATCATGGTTTGGGGGTTCGAGCCCTATGTGGGGCTTTTGCGCGGAAAGCACGGAGCCTGCCTGGGATTCATTCTCTTGCTCTTTCTTGCTCTCTCCCTGTCCCTTCCCTGCGTGCTTGCTCACTGTCTCTCTCAAAATAAAGAAACTTAAAAAAAAAAAAAAAAGTACAGAGGTAAGACAATGCTAATACAAGCCAGATTTTTATAAATGCCAAAAGGTAAACACAATGTCTTCAGTATCTCAAAATGTGAACAAAAGATCCCTTTCTTTATGCTGGTCCTCCTTCCATTCCGATTTAAAGCACAGGCAAAGGCTCTTATAAATGTTAATAGGAAAAAAAAAATACATCAGATTAGAGCATTGTATGATTTTCAATTTATCCTGGTAAGAAAAAAGATCTACCAAACATACACTTTATTTCTGAAAGGTTTTCCAAGACGTGTTCCTCCATTCTGTTTCTTTTGCAGGCGTTAACAGAAAAGCTGGCGAAACTGTAGTTCTCTCTACCGACAGGTGGGCATTTCACACCACCTTCCGTTCCTTTTTGTTCAGCCAGTTTTCAACGCATGTGATTGCTCTCATAGCCAAGCCAATTTAAATTATTTGGGGAATAAGATTTCATTAAACACTACATCAAATGCCTCACTGAGATCAATACATATTACATCCAGTATATGGCCTCTATTCACTAATGCCGCAGTTCTGCCGGGACCTGGAAACAAACAGGTGCTTTGTAATTTACATAGGACATCTAGGAGTCACGCTCGGCTGTCTTGAGTTTCCACATAAGTCTTTCTGTAAAATCTGTTATTTTACTTTACTAAGGACAGGATTAGATGTATTTGAGTAAAATATTCCAACTGAATCTGCTTGCCTACTTGCAAAAGTGAATGACATTTTACCTATAATGTTTCATACATTTCAGGTTCTGTGACGTCTAAAAAGTCAATCATTCTTTGAGAATGTATTCATTTCCTTACACAATTTCTATCCATTATGTTGTCAGTTTTTCACAATGAAAATACATTTTGTAATTGAATTACTTTAGTGTAAATGAATATGCACTGTATACCCAATTAGGGAGTTACTGGAATTTTTTTTTTACAGTTGAATATTAAACATTTTGGCTAAAAATCCATCCACAGAAGACAACAATTCTGCTTTCAATATTCTGAGCAACTTATAATTATGGCTTCAAGGAACTCACGTAACACTAAACGTCAAAGCTGTCTCACCCAACAGTCCTAAAATCAATCACTGGGTGTTGAGCCACTGGCAACGGGGCAGCATGGAGTTAAGAGAGACAATGGTTTGTCAGGCTATACCAACACTGACTCCCTTAGCTGAGAACTTCAATAAAGGCAATTCAACATTAAGTATTAAAATGATACACCAGCACAAACTGCACTTACATTTTGGTCTAAAATTGTTTGTAATTTCTACCAATCTCTAGTTTGCTTTTTTTTTTTAAGTTTATTATTTATTTTGAGAGAGAAAGAGAGCAAGTGAGAGGGTGAGAGTATGAGCAAGGGAGGGACAGAGAGAAAGAGTGAGAAAGAATCCCAAGCAGACTCTGCAAGCACAGAACCTGATGCAGGACCCGAACTCACTAACTTTGAGATCATGACCTGAGCCTAGATCAAGAGTCCAACACCTAACCCTCACCTACTAAGCCAGCCAGGCACCCCTATCTCTCGTTTGCTTTTAAAGCACCAACTCTGAGCTCATCAGATCTGCTTACCACATGTCAATGTCAAGAGTGTTACTAGGATGAAATTATAGAAAGACAAATTACCCATCAGTCACTATTGATGTTGATGGCTGCTGACTGGTCGCAGTAGTGGCTGCTGAGGGCCGGGTGGCTGTGACAATTTCGTAAAATAAGAGAACAAAGAAGTTTGCCACATTGACTCTTCCTTTCACAAACGATTTCCCTGTGGCGTGTGATGCTGTTTGATGGCATTTTACCCACAATAGAACTTCTTTCAAAACTGGAGTCAATCCTTTCAAAACCGGCCACGGCTTTATCAACCAAGTTTCTGTAATACGCTAAGTCTTTTGTTATCATTCCAATGATCTTCCCAGCATCTTCACCAGGAGTAGATTCCATCTCAAGAATCCACTTTCTCTGCTCCTCCGTTAGCAGCTGCTCCTCATCGGTTGAAGTTTGACCATGAGATCACAGCAATTCGGTCCCATCTTCAGGCTTCATGTCCAATTCCAGTTGTCTTGCTATTTCTACATCATGCTAGCTTTTGACATGGCTTCCTCACTATCTTAATCATTCCCATCTTCTAAAGTGAGTGACTTCAAGTGAGAGACATACAGCTCTTCCCTTCATTTGAACGCTTAGAGGCCATTGTAGGGGTATCAACTGATCTAATTTCACTAGTGTTGTGTCTTAGGGGATAGCGAGAGAGAGAGAGAGAGAGAGAGAGAGAGAGAGAGAGAGAGAGAGAGGAGGGAATGGCCGGCCAGTGAAGCAGTCAGCACACACACATTTATTAAGTTTGCCATCCTGTATGGGTGCATTTTATAGCACCCAAAAACAATGAGGATAGCAACAAATATCACAGATCATAGATCACCATAACAAATACAATTTAAAAAGCCTGAAATATTGTGAGAATTACCAAAATGTGACGCAAAGACACAAAGTGAGCAAATGCTATGGGGGAAATGGCACCGGTAGACTTGCTCTACACACAGTTGCCACAGAAGTTCAATTTGTAAGGAATACAGTGCCCGTAAAGGAGAATAGAGCAAAGCGCAATAGCATGAGGTATGCCTGTAGTGATTTCTAGTCTGGGACTCTCTCCATAATGCTATGCTATTTCTTCATTCTTCAATAAGAGGAACATAGCATTGCTGTGGATTTTACAGAATTCAAAGTCCCTAAGAAAAATTGCTATAATATCTACAGTTCTTTACAAAAATTTTAGAATTCCCAGGTGTACAGATGTAGAGAGAAACTATAGTGAAAACTTGCTCAAAATTCATTGTTATAGCCTATATTTAAAATAAGTATTTTGCTCATTATATTCAATTTTATAAAGAGAAAGATCTGGAATAAATCAACAGAAGCAACTCTCTCTCCTTACAAAATCTCATTCCATAGCATGTTTTCAACTTCCATTGACATGATGATTGTTGAAAACTTTGCATCTCCAGCCCAAACCTCTCTCTGGGACTCCAGCCCTCACTTAAAGACTGTGAGCACCTAAAACTCCAAATACCAAAAGTAGAACGCATCATGTTTCTCCCACACCCACACCTTACAAGAAAAACGAACTAAACAAAGTTCAGGCCAGGCTTCTCTTCCTTTATTCTCTAATCCTAGACAGCAGCCAAAAGCGTAAGCTCTTGGAGCAATTCTTCTGTCCGGGTTTCTTCCTACGTGGAATTGGCCACCATAGCTCATCTGCTAAATACCTCTCCCATGTTCCGTATCTCCGTCTGGGCTCCTACCCTTTCCCCGCCCTTCTATCCCCAGATCAATCACACCTTAGATCTTCCACATTATTCTCCTGTATTAGAACAGTGGCCGAATTGTTACCTCGCCATTTTCCTTCTAAAACATAAATTTAAAACCTGAATTTCTCTACACCTGTGGTGGGCATAGCACAATGTAGACAGGAGTTGAATTACTATGTTATACACCCCAAACTAATAGAACACTGTGTCAACCATACTCATTGTTTTTAAAGAAAGAAACCTGGATCTCTTCTCATGGCCCACATTCTTTACATAAGGACTGTCATGATCTGACCCTGGGTTACCCGCACCCCCTCCCACCCCCCGCCCTCCTGCTCCACACTCAATCCTCTCCCTGCGTTTAACTCCTTGCAGTTCTCAGAAGGTTATGTGCTGTCTTTCATGTTCAGACCTTTATGGACCATATTCCCTCAATGGGGGATAAATTCCCTTTCTCTAGATCTTGCCACCTGACCCCACCCCTTTTAACTGAGCAAAGACATTCTTCCTTCAAATCCAGCTAAGCCCTATCTCTTTTAGGAAGCCTTCTCTGACTGCCACGGATGTATCAGATGTGGCTCATAACAGTTACCATACAAAATTAAATACATCTCAGTTCGTAATTAGTACACAGCACTGTGTTTTTCCATTCTGAAGCTAATTTTTCAGTTTCTTTTAGATTTGCTGGGGCCCTACAGCCTCCAATTCAGCAAAACAAGGGAATTGGATTAGAGGACCTTCAACATACCTTCAGAGTGTAAATATTTTATATTTTTGATAGCATACTAAGTACTGATTTTAAAGAAGAGTATTGCTTTCTTAAACATTTATTATGTATAAATTATTTAACATTCATTATCTCATTTAATTTGATACCAGTGGGAATACCTAATGTTACAGTTAACAGAAGCTTACTTCAAAATATTTTAAATTAAGAAAAAATAACTTTATTATCTCACACACACACAAGAAGCCTCTAGAAACAAGAATTAGCTCCAGGTATGACAGAATCCAGGGCTCAATCGGTATCTTCAGCACTTGTTCTAGGATTCATTTTTGTCTCCACATTCCTTAGCGTTAATCTCTTAGAAACAGTGCTCTGAACTGCTAAAGCTCACCATTATTATTCATCTAATAATTCCAGGAGAAATGAAGAGTTTTTCTTTCCTAGTAATTGTAGCAAAAGCCTCATGACTGAATCTTACTGAACCTACCTGGGCCATGTGAATAATTTTCGTGACCAGGGATGATGAAAAGCAAGATTAACCAGGCGAGGTACCCAGCCCTAAGCAAATGGTAATGGAATCAGGCCCACCCATAGGTCACAGTCTGAGAGCAGGTAGGCTTTGTCACCAAAAGATAAAGTCGTCTCAGAAAGAGAGAGATTTATGCTGGCTAGGCAAAAAACAGCACACCGTCCATGACAAATTCCAACAATTTTGTGAGACTGGTATTATCATCCCCACATATTTTCCCTGTAGAATAGGGGTCAGCAAACTTTTTCTGCAAAGGACCAGAGAGCAAATATTTTATGCTTTGGTGAGTCACAGATGGTCTCTGTCACGTATTCCATTTTTTTCTACAACCAACCCCTCAAAAACGTGAGACACTTTCTTAGCTTAAGGGCTGTACAAAAATAGGCTGTATCAGATTTGTCTGAGGGTCACAGTTTGCTGATCCCTGCACCGGCCAGTGAGTAAGCTGACGTGAGAAGTCATGTCTTCTTGGTGTTAGTATTCCCAGAGCTAGCACATAGTGAGCGCTCAGTAAACATCTGTTTGCTGAATAAATCCAGGCTTGGACCAGTTAAATGAGAATTGGAATGAAAAAATGAATTTCAAACGCCCTTCATATATAGGGTTAGAATAACCAGAAATGGAAGCTCTTTCTTAGAAAGTTGATTAAAGGCATTTGACCTCAACTTCTTGGGGGAAAACCGAGTTGAGAGACAAGGGAAGAGAGAAAGAAAGAGTTGTAATTAAAAAAAAAAAAAAATCTTCATGTAGTTATTAAAGACCATGGAGAGAATGCAGACAAGTTGTGTGGCAGGACTGTAGAGGGGGAAAAATACAAAGGAGCTGGGAAAACACTCTCCTGAGGCAGCACCTGCCTAGAGTACGAGCTCAAGGAGAGAAACCACTGAGAGACAGGTGGGAATGCCTTTAATTGTATTTTTAAACACAGATCCAATCTAACCTAGGCCTCTAAGCTCCGGAAGGCTAAAGCTCTCACATTCCTATGGCCACATTTGCTAAGACATATTGCTGTAGTAACAGTCAGGCAAAATGGAGTCTTTGTGACAGCCGCAGTGAAATAGTGTAGGAAGAGAAATTACTACTCTATAGTAGGAAGTTCTTTAATTTATGCTGTGTTCAGTATTTTATCTTTCTTTAATGAACATATGTCTCAATTTGATATATGTCACTCTGCCGCCTCAATTATTGATGTCATTTTTTTCTTGCATGGTGGTTCCAATCAACCTCACATAAATGCTGTCATTTGATCCCAACATCGTTCTCATATTAGTCACCCCTTGAAGTCTTCTTTTCCTTTTCACATAGTTTATGTAATCATGTGAGTGACTGTACCCAATCTCAGCTCCTTGGCTCCTCAGAGTGACTGAACTGGTGGCCCCCAAAATAATATATCTATGTCCTAACTCCAAAGAACTGCGAATGTTGTCTTATTTGTGGGGACAACTATCTTTGCAGATGTATTAAAGATCTTGAGATGAGATCATCCTCGATTATCCGGATGAGCCCTAAATTCAATGACAAGGGTCCTTTGAAAGGACACGCAGAAGACAAGGTGACGTGAAGACAAATTTGAATGATGCGGCCACGAGTCAGAGAGAAGAGGAGGAAGAATGTGCCCACGGGGGCAGAAGCGATGCAGCCGCAAGTCAGTAAATACCAACAGCAACCAGAAGCTGGAAAAGACAAAGAACAGATTCTCCCCTAGAGCCTTTGGAGCGAGTTCAGCTCTGCTGACATCTTGATTTCAGACTTCTGACCTCTAGAACCAGAAGAAAATAAATTTATGTTGTTTTAAGTCACCCAGTTTGTGGCCATTTGTTACAGCAGGCCCTGGAAATTGACACACTCCTTTTCTTAGTGTACTGTGGGTCACTCTGAATGTCCACTTCCTCTGGCCCTTACCCCATGCATGGAACACAGCTGGAGAAAATTCACAACTTGTACCGTTTTAAATCCATGACCACAAACTTCCCTGAGCCATTCATTCTCTTTCTTATTCTCCTTAAGAATGATTTCTTGTCCTCACTCTTTCTCTTTCACTGAAAATCAATAGAAATCAAAGAAGTTTTATAGACTCTCACTGCTCAGTAGGTAGCCATCTATCCCAGATATGTAGATCAATTATTTATACTCCTCTCTAAATATATAAAGACAATCCCATTTCATGAGTGAATCCATCCCTTCTTACCTATCAAAGTTCAGGGCTCCAAAAATTCTCTCTCTCTTCTACATCAGGTTTTTTTCTCTACTGAATCATCTCCTTCAGCATACAAATATATTCCTCTTTATACCATCTACTATCCTATCTCTTTACCTCTTTTGCATCAAAACTCACTAACAGTCACCTGAACCTACCCACTCCAAATCTTCTGCTCTCATTTTGTAGTAAGCCCATTCCAAATGAGATTTTGCCCCCACTCCTCAATGATCAATTAGTGATGTGTTTGGTTAAAACCTGTTGCCACTTTGGTTACTTTTGTGGACTTCCATGGCATTTACTGCCTAGCATTCTTCCCTTCACTGGGTAACTCACAGCTCTCTGTCATCCACACGGCTCTAGAAGGAATTGGTATATTTACACATGACCTCACAATCTGACTGCATTCAGTTTGAAATTGCACAGTTGTCTAAGCTTAGCCAATCACTGCCCTTCCTCTGAAAGAAATCACCTCAACTAGTAATATCACAAGCTATGAAGGAACACACAACTAGGTTGGTTTTCAGTTACATGGAAAGAATCATTCTGTAAAACAACAACAGGGATACCTGGGTGGCTCAATTGGTTAAGTGTCTGACTCTTGATCTCAGCTCAGGGCTTGCTCTGAGGGTTGTGAGTTCAAGCCCTGCACTGGGCTCCATGCTGGGTGGGGAGCCTACTTAAGAAAAAAAAAAAAAAAAAAAAAAGAATCCCTCATGCAGAAAGATACAAACAAGAGGGAAGAAGAAATATGGAGGACCTGGGATGTGGGCGCAGATACCTAGTTCTTGGAGTGCTGCCCTTTCTAGTTTCAGACACTCCCAAGGTGGGGCTGCAACCCTATGCCCTGGACATTGAGATTATTCAACTTCTCTTTGGATTCAAAAATAAGTTCTCCTCTAAGATTGTTTCTTCTTTATGGCAAAAATCATACTTTTTCTTATTTGCAAATTCCGCATTTGTAAAATACAGAATTACAACCTAAGCAGCACTACATTAATATACTCCAGATTCCAAACCCTATCCCTACAAGGTATAATAACTTTCAAGTGGGCACGTCTTGGAAAGTGAAGCTGAGTTAATTAGACAAACCTCAGAGCAAATAAGTGAAATAAAATATTCCACCCTTTGGAAATACTTCTGAGAAACAAGAACGACAATCTGAAATAAAAATCAGTGGTGCCAGTTGGTCCATGAGCCCTTGTTTTCTCCATGTGCTTTAAGCCAAGGTCCGCAATTTCAAAAGAGTATAAGGTACTAGGCAAATAATGCAAATGAGTGTCCTGAGCTGGACATTAAAAAAAAAAAAAGTAGTGGTGACTGCAGAAAATACAGGCATTTTTTCCTTACAAGGGACAGGTTCTCCTCCCCTCCAGCCATTTGCCACCATTTCTGTTTGCTTTCAGAAGAAATCCAGAAATTTTAGTTTTTGTTTAAAACCTCTGTATTGATAAATACCCATTCAAGGCTTTACAACACAGGGCAGGCCAAAGAGAACACATCCACAAGCCAAATGCAGGCCCCAGCACACATTTATTATCGTTGCTTTCAACTTTCATTGGCTATCTGGAACCATTATGAACACAAAGAATCAGACACATTTGCACTGGCCTTCCCGGAAAGCCCTTGAGGACATTTTGTTTTCTTTCATATTTGATATGACTGACATCTTAAATTTCACATAGACTAGGTTGGATACTTTTGAGTTATGGGGTCATGAGTTACTCACACATAGTCCTTTGTGCAAGAAAAATGTGGTGTTTAAAATTTTTTTTACTACGTAACCAGTCTGACCATTCCTCACAGAAGCAGATTCAACCGGATAGTATAGATAAAAAATAAAGTATTCCGATCTAATACTGCAAACTCTTTAGACAATTCATCTTTAAGAAGATTAATGCCGTCTTATCGATTACTTCTTCATCCCCCAGCACTGCTGAGATGGTATCTGATCACATGGTGAAGGGAGCCTATATGAGGAGGGCCTGGCTCTCTCTGGATATTCTTCACTAGCTCTCTGGTCATCTGCTGTGATGCCATTTGCCAGTAGGGGTAAGTGGACACCCCGGAGATATTCTTGAGTCTTTGGCTGGTGCCCTAGTGAGTGCCCACCGACTCAAGCAGTGTTGCAAGGGAAGTCGTCATTTGCTGACAAAGTCCACTTGGCTCTTTCTGGCTCTAAAAGTCTAGCAATAATTCACATGTGGTTCCTCACCCAGGTGAGCTGCAGGGCAGCTCTTGACTTCAGAGCCTTTTCACTCAGTTACAATGACCGCCCTCCCCCCACATCTCCCCAACATGCTTATCAGCCAGCCCACCTGGCTTCCTTCTGTACCCTCCCTTTGAATCACTTTACCAACACTGGAGCCTACCCTCCTGCACACGGCTGTCTTCCCACAGTGAACTGCCTCTTCCAACCTGAGGCAGCCACCCTACAGCCGGTGCTCTAGCCCCCACAGCGATTTCCCCACAGTGTCCTGACAGGAAATGAGATCAAAGACCTTCCTGTCTACATTTTCCCCTCCACCCTGCCAGATGGCATAAGTCACTTGACTCCCACAAGGTGGAAGACCCGAACAGGGGTCAAACAAGCTCTCCTTCCTCACTCCACCTCCATACCGAGATGAACTGGGACAGAGGGCTCTGGGCTGTTGTTTCTGCTCCCTCAAGTATGAAAATTCTACCATTAAGAAATCCAGGCTTTGGAGAAAGTTAGAGAAGTCAATGGAGAAATTTAGACAATACTTTTCCCTTCAGGTAAAACCAAACCCCAAGCCTATGGCCTTACTGGGGACCTGAAAAATCATCATCTTGGGCATCCGTGGAATAGCCTCTCTCCTGTTGTCTTTGCATTCATGCCGTGACATTCCTCAGGCTCCTGGTGGCAGGCGAATGCATCAGGCCAAACACGGAGGAGGTCGTGTACGAGAAAAGAAGTTGAAAGCCTAGTGAGAAAGAACCCGTCACACTCAAGTGAACAGTTAGCTAGAGCAGGAGTTTCAAGCACGTTTAGTTTGGATGTTCTACTAAACAAAACCGAGGAGTTGGCACAGACCCTTGTCTGTGCATTCCAGTCCTAAGCTGGAGACTTAACCTATGTTAGAACACTTCCCAGAGCTGGAAGAAAAAAGTCCTTTCCACTAAGGTCCGTTTTAGGAGAGGATTCTTGCTCTCCTTGTGGAGCCCTGCAGCCCCCTGGGATGTCTGGTGAACAGTAACTTATTCCTGTGATGCGAGTTTCTTCCTTCCCGTGTTTTTTTTTTTCCTCAACGATACATCATTTTCTTCTCGCTCGTGAAGATTTTCTTTTAATCTAAAATTTTTTTGTCATTATAGTATCAAAGAGGTTTTTCCATGGCAACAGATCAGTGTTATTCTTTCATTAAATTATATTTATTTTAATGCGTTTATTAAAATTTTAAAGTAAAATTACTTATAAAAGCCATTTTTTCATTTTAATAGTTTTCCTTTTTGAACTTTGAAGGTTTACTTTTGATTGATTTTTAATGACAAAGTCATCTCTCTTCCATGTTAAATTGATACTTGAGTACTCTATTTTTCTCCTGGCTGATGCGCCAGAATTAAGCTAAAACATCAAAGAAATGTTCAGGTTAAGTATTATTTCTCAAAATCTGTGGCAAATTATGCTCTTTGTTCCATAGCAAACATGCCATATTTATGGACGTGTAGAATTTGAAACAGTCTTTTCTAAAACTTTTCTTTGAAAGGTAATTAATCTCTTTCAATTAAGAATAAGCATCAAGCTAGCAAACCAAACTTTAAATTTAATTACGAGTTTCATAATGTCTAAGTGACCTTAAAGAGCACACAATAACTCCAGGCCATATTTTTTAAACAGCTGACAGAAAGTGGATACATCCTCACCCTCTGAATTATATTTTATGGTGTATGAAAAGAATTAGGTGAATTATTCTTTTTTATTGTTTTGTGAATATGCCTACTCTGAATACTCAGAAGAAAGGAAATGCTGGTGTTTTCAAATACCACTGCTTTTTTAAACCCAAGTGTTTACCGACTATAGAAATGATCCCTGAAAGTATAGTCTTTATTTTTTTTTTAATTTTTTTTTCAACGTTTTTTTATTTATTTTTGGGACAGAGAGAGACAGAGCACGAACAGGGGAGGGGCAGAGAGAGAGGGAGACACAGAATCGGAAACAGGCTCCAGGCTCCGAGCCATCAGCCCAGAGCCCGACGCGGGGCTCGAACTCACGGACCGCGAGATCGTGACCTGGCTGAAGTCGGACGCTCAACCGACTGCGCCACCCAGGCGCCCCAAAAGTATAGTCTTTAAATACAAGTGTTTACAAATCCAGGGAAACATTGATTCCTATGGATCCACATAGACTCCAACACATACCCTGCACACACACACACACACACACACTGACTTTTGTTTTTTAATATTTATTTGAGAGAGAGAGAGAGAGAGAGAGAAGGGGAAGAGAGGAGGAGACACAGAATCTGAAGCAGGCTCCAGGCTCTAAGCTATCAGCACAGAGCCCGACGCAGGGCTCAAACCCAGGAACCGAGATCATAACCTGAGCAGAAGTCGGATGCTTAACTGCTGAGCCACCCAGGCACCCCAACACACACTGAATTCTTATAGAGGATTATATTAGAGTATTAGTATATTAGAGTAAGATCCACTTTCCCCTGTGCACCTGCCGTGGGAGGAATACTCACCGCCCATCCCACTGATGTTGCACTTGGCCACACGATGTGCACCGGCCAATGGAACAGGGGTAAAAGTCCAAGAGCCATGTTTGAGTGGACTCTTTCTGGGTCACTACAAGCTTACTGATCCACTGAAAAGGTCCACTGAAATCCCTCCTGGCTTCTCTGCTGTAGCAGGACAACAGTGTGCCCACGTAAGAGCTGCTCCTTCAGACTACATTCTTGAGTGAGAGGGTATGTGGTGCAAACCAGCAACTGGCCCACAGCCTGGAGTAGGGCTGCTGCAGCCAATCCAGATCTGTGGATGAGGAATCAATACAGATTTTTGCAAACCACTGGCATCTGAGGAGTACTGGGTTCATAGCACCACTGTAGCAATAGGGTATATCGAAATGGATACCCGGGAGGTGGGTGCTGGCAGAGCAAAAACCTGAGGAACGGGTCATGTGGCTATGCAGCTGAGTGGAAAGCAGCACAGGAACTTATTTGAGGCCAGGCAAATGGTGACATTTTATGGCCAGATATGTGGCAACACTGTCACCCAAAGTAACTCAGAAGGAAGACTCCGGAATCTGCAGGTTTGGGCAAGGAGATTTGGAGACAGAATACTCTTAGCGCAAGTAGCTTGTTACTAGCTGCAGTTGATAAGCATCAAGAGAAGGAAATGAGCTCAGGAAATGATTGGCCTGTTTACAAGAAGGCATAAGAAGCGAACGAGAGAATCCAAATATCCCTGAACTTTCAAAGTTCAAAGATGCAACCGATTCTCCTCTCCAGTCTCTTCAAGACTTTAAATGACTCACATTGAGAGAGAGCTGGGAAGAAAGACCAGTCTGAGGGACTTTTTGTTAAGACCTCTGATTGGATTAAGAGGTCTTCCAGTATTTTTTTTCCCCCCAACAAAATGGCTCAGCGAAAAGTAGCTAAGAACGCAATCTATAGAAGTCTAATAATCTCAAAATGTCTGTAAGTCTGTAGATACATTGGCACATGGTGGTGAGTAGAATCAAATATATTAAAAAGTTTGAGAGAGTTATATTGCCAAAAGTGCTGTAAAGCTAGACCAAAAAAGACTGAGTGTTGAAGTAACACAATTATTGGCCCCCAACTTTTGTAAGGACAGGTGGCAGACTGAGAATGCAGCTCAGCACCAAGGAGGAGGCCTTTCTTCCATGCCTCCCTCAGATGTCGGGAAGAAGTATCGTAGAACAGGAAAGACCACCGAGAGGGTTGAGTCAAAGCCTTGGAGAACAATGAACTTGAGAGCTAGTCACAGGACAGAAGTGGAGCCTATCAAAGAATATCACTGATACCCAGAATAAAGGGTCTCACAGCACCCACCCAGTGGCCTTTCACAATAGCTGTCTATCAATGACTACTGTGTGATTCCCTTTCTTCCCCTCTTTGAACAGGAGTGATTATTACATTTGGCTTTCCTTTGTACTGTGTGTTGAAAATGTAGTGGGAAGGTAATTTTTTTTTTCAGTTTATAGATTTCTACAACGAGGTGCATGCAGCCACTGTCCAGAGACTGTCGCAAAATATGTCACTCGATATTTGTTGTTTATATGAATGAATGAAGTAAAAGTTAGCTGAGATCGTATGCATACTGTATACAGTTGACCTTTAAACAATGCAGGGGTTAAGGTACTGACTCCCCTGTGCAATCAAAAGTCCATGTATAACCCAACTCACCCAAAACTTTACTAACAGCCTTACTGCTAACAGTCAATTAGCACATATTTGGCATGTTATGTGTATTATATACTGTATTACAATAAAGCTAAAGAAAATGTAAGAAAATCAAGAGAAAATAAATTTACAGTACTCTTACTATATTTATCAAATAAAATGTACACATAAATGGACCTGCACTGTTCAAATCCGTGTTGCCCAAGAGCCAAATGTGTTTTGATACAAGTTCACTGCATACAATTTAATCATTTAATATAGTCAACAAATATTTATTGGTGTAATAACAGACCTAGAATTCGCTCATTGTTCTCCTCTTTCATCTTGATGATGAGAATCCATCATCCACATAAACCATCAAATTGATTTTCTAAAAAGCAGAGCTGACCACCCTGGACACACATGTAATTAAACCCAAGTTGTGTCTTCTGCCAGCTATGGGATAAAGTTCACACTCCTTTGCATGTTGTACAAGAATCTCCACAAACTGGCTTCTGCTTTCATTTTGGGTGTTTTCCTTTTGTCCTCCAAATGCACGCTTGTAAATATTACGTTGATGGGAACAAACAGCAGTTGTTTGATGATTCCCAAATTAAGCAATTTTACTAGATGTATCCATGCGCTATGGAAGCGACCCGACCAAAGCAAGTTGCCCTCAGACTATTTCAACAAGAAATCCAAACAAGAAGTGATGGATTGACCAGGACATGTGTGTTTCCTTTGTTTTGTGTCATGAGTCTGGTGACTTGCCCTCCCTTGACTAGCAATCATTTTACTGAATGCCTGTTTTAACTGAACAAAGGCAAGTGGTACACCAAGCCTACAGCATTATTTGATGCTCAAAAAAATAGTAACAACGGTAATATGACGGCAAGAATCATGAAGGAATGGTTTTCTTTATTTTTCAAACTGTCACTACAGAGGAAGTAAATATTTATGGAGGGAAATAGGTGAATTTGGCAACTCCCAAATCTCAGATGATTTAAGGCTAACAAGAAGAATATGAGGGGCATTTGGGCGGCCCAGTGGGTTGAGTGCCCAGTTCTTGATTTCGGCTCAGGTCAAGATCTCAGTTAGTGGGATGGAGTCCCTGCAAGGGGCTTTGTGCTGACAGCAAGGAACCTGCTTGGGATTCTCTGTCTGCCTCTCTCACTCTCTCTGCCCCTCCCCCACTCACCCATGTGCAAACACCTGCACCCTCTCTCAAGATAAATAATCTTAAAAAAAAAAAACAACAAAAACACCGTGATAGTTAGAGATTGTGTAATCATCAGAAGCACCTCAATATTCATATACTTCACAAATTTTAAATTATTTTAATGTTTATTTATTTTTGAGAGAAAGAGAGTGAGCAGAGAGCAGGGAAGGGGCAGAGAGAGAGGGAGACACGGAATCTGAAGCAGGCTCCAGGCTCTGAGCCATCAGCACAGAGCCCGATGCGGGGCTCCAACCCATGGACCATGAGATCATGACCTGAGCTGAAGTCTGATGCTTAACCAACTGAGCCACCCAGGTGCCTCTTTCATGTATTTTAAATGTTAGCTTATTTTTACCTGGACTGGTCTATTCCAGGTTTTGCTAACCTCGGCATTAGCGTCTATGTTTCAAACCAGATACTTTTTTGCTGTGTGTGTGTTAGTGGTGGTGGTAGTAGGCTGTCCTGTGCATTGTAGGATACTTAACAGCATCCCTGGCCTTTATCTGTCAGTGGGACCTACCCTTCCAGTTGTGACTACCAAAACTGTCCACTGCTCATGCTCTTTCACTCTCTAAAAATAAAAATTATTATTTTTTTTAATTCGGGGAGGGGTGGCTCAGTCGGTTAAGCATCCGACTCTCGGTTTCAACTCAGGTCATGATCCCAGGGTTGTGGGATTGAGGCTCACGTCAGGATCCATACTTGTGATTCCCTCTCTTCCTCTGCTCCTCTCCCCTGCTTGTGTTCTCTCAATCTTTCTCTCCCTCTCGCTAAAACTAAAAAAATAATTTAAAAAAAAAAATGTCCACAGATTACCTCCTCTTCTCTGGCCAGGGCAAAATTTCCTGGCTAAGAACCAGACCACGCTGATCAATTTTTTTGAAAATTTTGTGTCCTTTTCTCCTTCATTTTATTCACCTAGCTATGTTATTGAATAGTTAGACACGTGACCCTAGCAGACCATTCAGAGGACCAGGTCATTGAGTTTTTCTTACAAAGTACTCTTCGAGCTTCTCACAAACAGTGGAAAAACTTCCGTAAATTAAACTCCTCACTGGTTAATGTGGCAACATGGCTACTTCTGTTGCGGCATTATATACTTGAAAGAAAATTTTATTTTTCTTAAGATCTTGCACTCAAAGCACGATTTCCAACCAACCGGTAGAAAGCTCTTGAAAAATTAACTATCTCAGCCTCTGTTTCCTGACATGCAAAATAAAAAATTCTATCTATCCAGTCATTTTTAATGGTTTGTTCTGAGGAGCCAATGAGGTAATTAGTGTAAAAGTATATTGTAAATGGCATTCTAAGGAGACAAGCTATTTTTTTTTTAGTAATGCCATTTCTCTAAACCCAGTGTGGGTATGAAAACGGAGATGCTCAGCTTGAGTGACACTATATTTATTCTAATCTCAAACCTCTAAATTAGGGCACTTCTAGAAGAAGATCAAGAAGGGAATATGGTAACAGTTAACTCTTTTTAAAGTGAAATAATGTAGCAAATATTCTCTGAACCAGTTAAATTTTAATTGCTTGTCCATGGATGATTCTATAGTGCTTTGCTCAGATAAGTGCTTAATAAATACTTGCGGAATTGAATTAACTGAACCAAAAGACGTATTTCCTCTAATAGATTTAGCAGTGTGCCAGTCACTAGTTCCATCATGCAGAAATAAATTATGATGTCTTTAAATAGCAGCTTCATATGGAATTCATAAAGTTCAGTATATATCCATTCATTACTGTTCCTTTGTTTCCTTTCTGTTCAATTACTATAAATATTAATATTTTTGTAATTTACCTTGAAGCCGATGGTGTTAAAACTGCATTTTACGTATCTTACGTTCTCATTTCACCTTTCTAAAACCCGTTCCTCAAAGACCACATCCGTGTCTATCTTCTCCATAGTCCTTTGTACATACTCCGAACCACACTGATTTTTTTTTTTTAAATTGTGTTTGTTGACTCTGCAAAACCATAAAACGTACTACTCTAAGTTATGATCACCGAAATCGTCAGGCATTTTGCATTTTATAAATGCTGTTCGGTAAATGGATGTTCATTAGTTTGGTCTGTCCCTGAAAAGTGGAAGCTCTAGAAATGTAAGGACCAGGTCCCCCACCTATTTTGCATTCCATGAAGAATTCCCTCCACAAATATTTGCTGAATATCTGCTATATGCAAGTCACTGTGCTCACTGCTTCGGGGGATACAAAGATGTGTCAGCTGCAATCCCTGTCCTCCAGTACTTTAAATGTATAATTGATAGGTGGCCTGAAGCCGATCTTATAATTACAGGAGTTCACTCAATTTAGGATATTTTAATTTTCCACTACCACCTGTTTGTTGTTTTGCTGTTGATATTTTTTTAAACACGACATCTAAATGGGAATTCAGATGAATCCCCTGAATATCAAATTTGTTGATGTGGGATGACATCTTACATTTCTTTTCCCATTATATATATTTTTTCTTCTGTCAGAAGAATGCCAGCAAGCACATGTAAATGAGAATATCTGATCTCATAGTTTTATTCCACCCTCTCCACAACTGCCCCTCCCATCCCCCCAGGAAGCTAGTCCTCTGAAAATTCATCTATCCCATCTTTGGTCTTTCTTATTCATCACTTTTAAATTCACAGCCTTGGGGCGCCTGGGTGGCGCAGTCGGTTAAGCGTCCGACTTCAGCCAGGTCACGATCTCGCGGTCCGTGGGTTCGAGCCCCGCGTCGGGCTCTGGGCTGATGGCTCGGAGCCTGGAGCCTGTTTCCAGATTCTGTGTCTCCCTCTCTCTCTGCCCCTCCCCCGTTCATGCTCTGTCTCTCTCTGTCCCAAAAATAAAACTAAACGTTGAAAAAAAAAATATTTTAAATTCACAGCCTTACCACTCTGTTCAGGTTTTCCTCTCCCCTTTCCCAGTCTGACTGCTCTGCTTTTCTTTGAGGTAATTCTGGAAAATAACAGCTGCTTCTAGGTAAACAAAGGTTGAATAAATAAAGTCTTGCCTTTTTAGTAGCTTATCTTTAAGACTCCACAACGGTCATTGCAAATGCTACTCATGCTGAAAACGAATGCTTCAAAGACCAGAAGGTCCATTTGGACAATATGGCCTACAATCAATTCTAGACCATCTTTTAACCATTCGCAAAGCCAACTAACACTTCTTAACAACTAGAGGTATGGACACATGTCATTGTACATTTGTCGAAATCCACAGAGTAAACAACAGCAGGTGAAACCTAAGGTAAACTATGGACTTAGAGGGATTACGATGGCTCAAGGTAGTTTTATCAATTGTAACAAATGTACTATCTGGCGTGAAGTGTTGATAATGAGGGAAGTTATGTATGTGTAGGGGTGAGAGTATATGGAAAATCTCTGCCTTCTTTTTTTCAATTTATCTCAGAACCTAAACCTTACCTAAGAATGTAATAGAGTCTTCAATTTTTTTTTTAAAATCAGTGTTATAGTCACTTTCTGAGTTCAATACTCTAACTTTTGTAGGTCATATTTCAAGTTTTTTGAACCATCATATTAATCCAGCTCTTTAAACAATGAGTTGATCATAAATTAACCTAGGAGAATACATAGGCTCTGTACTTCCTACTTGTCATCTATGTGTATCACTGTTCCAATGTACCTGATATTTAATAAAGTGACCACTGATTAAAGTTATTGCTGGTTACTTTGCTAACTCCTTATATATATTAGCTCACTTATCACATAAAACTATGAGGTATAAACTATTAATGCCTCCATATTTAACATAGTGAAAATTAGACCCACAGAAGGTTTACAATTTACCTTTGGTCATCCAGCTATTAAATGACAGGGTCCATGATTTTAATTATTGTGCTTTATATCTATATATCATTTTTCATATATAGATTACCACCCCATTCTTCTTTTCTAATATTGTTCTGTTATATCTCATTAAAAATTGATTTGGGCTGCTTTCATTAATAAAAAATTTGAAATCTAAAATATTCAAAAACATAGGCTTGCTACCTACAGATATTTGAATAAGTAACTTAGAGTTGACTAATAATGTATGTTGCCTAAAAACTGACCCCTCCGGGTGCCTGGGTGGCTCAGTTGGTTAAGTATCTGACTTGATTTTGGCTCAGTTCAGGAGATTGAACCCTGTCCGAGTCAGAGTGGGATTCTATCTCTCCCTCTTTCTCTGCTCCTCCCCCACTCAGGCTCGTTCTCTTCCTCTCAAAATAAACAAACATTAAAAAAAAAAAAAACTGACCTCTCAAGTGGATTTTTTTTAATTAGAGAATTATAGAGAACTTGAAATTTTCCTAACATATGCAAGCCAAGATAAAGCTCCAATATTTTTCTTAAAAAAAGACTACAAATGGGATCTGTAGAGTATAAGGCATATATGATATATTGTCTATAAATTGCAAGTTAAATCATGCAGAACCACCACAAAAACAGGACACCAAAAAGCATGCCTGAAGACATCTAATGAACTGAGCTAGCAAGAGATCAAGAGGCAATTTTTCTTAAAGACTAACAATTATACATAAGTATGTTAATTTCTAGTGCCTGCCATAATTCTTAACATAAAATAAGCACCAAAAAAATATTGATTGGTTGGTTTTCAGACGGGAGTTAAGATTTATCAGGGGCAGTACCACTGATCATTCTCGATATTCCTTCCCCTCTCCTAGCTCTAGTTTAGTTTGCATAAAAATGACATGCCAGGGGTACCTGGGTGGCTCAGTGAGTTAAGCTTCAGACTTCGGCTCAGGTCATGATCTCATGGCTTGTTGAGTTCTAGCCCAGCATCAAGCTCTGTGCTGACAGCTGGGAGCCTGCTTCAGATTCTGTGTCTCCCTCTCTCTCTGTGCCTCCCCCACTCAAGCTCTGTGTCTCTCTCTCGAAAATAAACATTAAAAATATTTTTTAAAAATGACATGTCAGACAGCACAATTCTCTAGAAACTACACTTCACACATGACAAAGCTCTAGTGTAGAGTCCTCTAGCATAGTTTGGAAACAACCTTCCAGGAATCTTATCAAGGCACCTTGCTATGTAGCAAGGCAGAGTGACATTGAGAGCGTTCTAGAGAGAAGAGATCCTGAGAGCTGCCTCGATTCTTCCCAGGGTCAAGACTTCTGTTCCATCTGTTTCTTAGAGCTTCCGGATTCCTGCTATTGCCAAGGCCTGGCTGCTCAGCACCATCTTAAATTCCAGGAGATACCACGATCCCTCCCAACAAGGATTTCTTTTGCTTCAGCACACCAAATTTGGTTTATTTTCAACAACAAAACTGCCACAAAATCTTTACTATTAAAATCTCAGTTTAAAAAGACATGTCCTTACAATCGAGCCCCAAAAACGCCCAACCATTACCAAGAGCTTCCCTTTCACTGTATTCACCTAAATACTTGATATAATATTTTTAATATCCTTGACGATTTAGTAGGTGAAAAAGACATCTCATTGTTATTTTCATTTTATTTCTTTGAATGTTAGGGAGATGGAATATATGTTCACATATAAACTTGGCCATTTACATTTCTTCTTTGTAAAATGTCAGTTAAAGTTCTTTGCTCATATTTCTATTGGGGTGTTCACCTTTTTCATATTGCTTTGTAGGAGCTATTAGAAATATTAACTCTTTGACTACTAAACATAATATACATTCCCCAACTTTATAGTATGCCTTCTAGTTATTCTGGTCCTCTTTTGACAAATCTAATCCTACTCATTTTTAACATAATGAATTCTGCCACTTCTGTTTCTTCTGGCTTTTTCCTTGACTTTCTCCTTCATGTTGGATGCCTTTCCCTACCTTGATTTTTTAAAAAAATTAATTTGCATACTTCACCTCATTTCCTCTGAAAGTCATTCTAGTCCAAGACAGGGCTCTAAGCTTTCTCATTTACTAGGTGATTCTTTTTTTTTCTTCCTCAAAAAGCCCTCAATAATATATTTAACAATTATACTTTTCTTCTCTGATTCAAAACATCCCTTGTGGTAGACACCTGTGAGATTTTTCAGCCTTTATTCCTCCGTTTTGCTGATAACACCATTTTATTAAATACCTTTTGACGGGCAAAGGTCAGTCACATGCCCAACGTGTGGGCATAAGGACTGACTCGCCCAATGGATCCAATGAGTTACGCGTTTTCTGAGATTTGGACTCTTGAGACCTGTAATGAACTGAAAATGATTAGAGTTCATTTATCTCATCTATGATCCCATAAGAGTTTACTACTTCAGGCCACTGCCTGCAGGGCCAGAAAAACCAAATTTCTCTCCTGCTGAACTGCTCTTCAGAATTCAGTTTCCCTCTGGGAGACCCACATTCTTAAAATTCTCTTCTTCCCTGCATTTACCCAGAGTCACTTTATATTTGTGAAGCCATAATACCTAAGGATTAATATTTGCATATTAATAGGAAAAGTCTTGACGGAGACAAACTATATTCTTCTGAGGAAGTAAAATATTGCCGCATGGCGTTCTGTTGTTGTCTTAATGCAGAGAGGGCCAGAATGCCCACTCAATGTGGTGTTATATTGGGTATGGCCATGAACTAAGGCTAATGGCTGCCAACACAGCCTTCAGGTTGCTGGCCGCTGTGGTCGGTGTCAGCAATAGAACTTTTATGAGAAATTCTTGGATAGTCTAAGAATCTGTAGCAAGAGAGCAGAAGCTCCTTGGAAGCCTGGATCTCTGCAGCCAGCATAAGGCCACCCTGGAGCTGGGGAGAAAGCAGCTCAGTAGAATTCAAGAAAGGCCTTACAGTACTTCAAAGATCCCCTGAGGCTCTCTTTCCTGGAATCTATGGAATGACTAAGGAAAGGCTTCTCACATCCCAGCAGTTGGAGACAAACAGAAACAGAAAGTATCTCCAGATCATTTCCAGGAACTGACTTGATACTCTAAAGAGCCTGTAATTTAATTTACCTTGTGACGATTTTGCTTAGACCCACATTCTAACAGCACTATATTCCAACAAGCATCTGCAGAATACAATTCTACTCTCAGTTTAAAACTCCTCATTACAGGGGCGCCTGGGTGGCACAGTCGGTTAAGCGTCCGACTTCAGCCAGGTCACGATCTCGCGGTCCGTGAGTTCGGGCCCCGCGTCAGGCTCTGGGCTGATGGCTCGGAGCCTGGAGCCTGTTTCCGATTCTGTGTCTCCCTCTCTCTCTGCCCCTCCCCCTGTGTCTCCCTCTCTCTCTGCCCCTCCCCCTGTGTCTCCCTCTCTCTCTGCCCCTCCCCCGTTCATGCTCTGTCTCTCTCTGTCCCAAAAATAAATAAACGTTGAAAAAAAAAAAATTAAAAAAAAATAAAAATAAAAAAAAAATAAAACTCCTCATTACAGGGCACCTGGGTGGCTCAGGCTTCGGCTCAGGTCATGATCTCAGGGTTCATCAGTTCCAGCCCGGTGTCAGGCTCCGTGCTGACAGCTCAGGGCCTGAAGCCTGCTTCAGATTGTGTCTCCCTCCCTCTCTGTCCCTCCCCTGCTCACACTCGGTCTCTCTCTCTCAAAAAAAAAAAAAAAAAGACTATTCATGTGGTAGGGTCCCTTCCCTAAGGAAAAAAAAAAAAAAAAAAAAAACCCTCAAGGCAACCTGGCTATACCCATATGTGACAAATTCCCTCATGACCTTCTAACATGTGACCACTTAATCAGACAACATGCTTGTGTGTTACCATTTTGGGGAGACAAAGAAGTAAAAAAATATATAAAAAAAACCTACGCCACGTGGCATTCGGGGCTCAGTTCTTTGGGTACGAACCCACCTACGCGGTGCCAGCAGGAATAAAGTTGCATCTTGGAAAGAAAAGCCTCTGTGTCATCACTCTCTATGCAAGAATCCTGCTATACTCACTATATTACAGTTATGCTATGGTTTGAATACAGTCACTCCTAAAATGTCCTACTAAACCAATCGATTCTATAATCCTCCCTACCTCAGTTAGCATCTTTTATTTCTAGTTGGTTTGGCCAAAAGTCATGACAATTCCTTTAAAAATCTCTTTTTCTCAAAAAGCCTACTCAGTTCTGCTTTCTAAATATACTGGCATTCTAACTCTTTCTCACCACTCCACTGCCCGTCCCCTTGGTCAAACCATCACCATCTGTCACGTGGATGAATACAATGGTCTGCTTTTCTTGCTACTCTCCTGGACTCCCTGAATCCTTGCCTGAATGGGACTGCAAAGCTGATGCTTTTACAAATAGGCTCAACAGTGTTTTCTCAAAATCCTCCTGAGATCTCTCTTCTCAATCAACATACAAGACAAATTTTTTTATGTGGAAGGTCTGTGTGATCTGACTTCCCATGATCTTTCCAACCTTACCTCTTTTCACTCCCTGTCCTTCTCTGTGCTCAGACCATACCATCCCAATCACTCAAACCAGCATGCTCCCATTTCAGGGTCTTTGCACCTGCTCTCTCCTTCGCCTGAAATACTCAGGTCAGTCCCCTCAATGGCTGCAGGCCCTCATTCAAAAGTCTGCTCTCTGAAGCCTTCCCTGACACCTACCAAAAACCTCAATCTCCCTCCAACATTTCACATTCTCCCTGCTTTACTTTTTCTCCTTTGTGCCTGTCAGTACCTATCATACTATTAGTTAACGTGTCCAATTTTATTTTTGTGTCTCCCGCACAAACAGAATTTAAGTGCAATGCGGACATTTTTTTCCTCATCAATGACCTCATCATCCCCACACCTAGAATACTGACCTAACACACGATAGACACTCAAAAGACACGTGTGGAATGAAAAATGAAGGAATGAATGGTTCTTTTCCTAGTCAAGAAAGTTTTTAGAAGACTTTGGGGTGCCTGGGTGGCTCAGTTGGTTGAGCGTCTGGCTTCAGCTGGGGTCATGATCTCATGGCTCCTAAGTTTGAGCCCCATGTCGGGCTCTGTGCTGACAGCTCAGAGCCTGGAACTTGCTTTCAGATTCTGGGCCTCCCTCTGTCTCTGCCCCTCCCTGTCTAGTTCCCTCTCCCTCCCTCCCTCTCTCCCTCCTCCCCCAAAATAAACAAACATTAAAAAAAATTTTTTAAAAAGATGGTAGTCTTCCGTTGAGAGCTTCTAGAGGGCAAAAATCATAGCCAGTTATTTTCCTGATTAAATACATGGAACATATAAATATAAAATGCTCATAAACGCATTAATAGTGATCATCATAAAACCCAAAGAATAAGCCTTACACAAAAGACTCAGTGTACCTATTAGTTGAGTGCATTAATGAAGAAATACATGACTTAGAAAGATCCACAGAAGAGAAAATTAAAATAGCCAAAGAGATGCAGTAGCTTCCATCCCTAAACAATTTTCTTCTCTACAGAAAATGTCTGAAAAGGCTGTATTGGTATCTATAAGATCATTCCAGCATGACTAAAGTGGACACAAACGTGCACAATTATCCAGGATGTTTACATGAGGGAACGGTCCTTGAAGCTATAGAAAACAAATTAGGGCAAAAATCAAGCCCTATTATTTTACAGAGTAGGTAATAAAAATACAGAATTCATTAACAGTGCAGAGCAGAAGAGCTAAGAAATAGAAACAAATTAAGTGGGATTTGGTAAATACATGGATACAATTAGTCCATGACCAGTATTTAAGAAAGAGGAGGGTTCAGGATCTGTCCTGTCACTTTCAAGGTTCATTTCATGAGGAACTACCACCAACTGATGCCCCCAATCTTCTTGCTGCCCCTGTCGGAGATAGGAAATCAGAATGCACCTCTGTTCTGAGGAACTATGATAATTTCTTATGTTCTAAGGTCTAAATATCTGAGCTCCATCTGGTTCAGCTGCACTTATGTAGACCCTCCTTCAGTTTCTTAAATAATAAAAGTATTTTACTAGGGAAATAAAAATAGTAAATGTTAGTCACTGGTTGTGGGTTCTAAAAGAACACATTGCTTATAACTATAGATATAGATACTGAGTCCTGACGAGTTGTAGTTTATGACTGCTCACAAAACTAAATTCACCTTCTACTCACGTGGCACAGTAAAGCAAATCAATGTACAAAATGACATACCTTGCAATCAAGCAATGTAAATAAATCAGATAATCAACATAAAAATCAATACTCAAGTAAACATGAAATATAAAGTAATAACCAAAAGTCTGAATATGAGTGGTGATGCAAATCATGTAGCCTTTTTTTTTTTTCCTATCAAATTTGGCTAATATTTAGAAACAGCTAGGGAGATTTTCTAAAGTACCTATTTCCAGGCTATCCCCCGTAGAGATTAGAATTCAGGGATTCGGGGTAGGATCTGAGAACATTAATAAGCTATTCATAGAAACATTTGGCAAATTAGTGGTTATGATGTAGTGCTGTGTTAAAATTTCTCTTAGTCAAGGTTGTCACTGACCATTAAAAAAAATGAGATTAATATAAGGAGAATCATGTATAATCTGAAATGCTTGTCAAATACTTTCAAAATTATTATAATGATTTTATTTGAACAATGTAGGGATGCAAGTTTAAAGAAAGAAAAAAATATCAGGGGTTTATACTTTGGGAACATAATGTGTAATCTAGTTGGGAAGAATCTTTTTGGACACTGACAACTCATTGAGCTCAAAGGGAGCTGCAACGCTTCCATCAGAGAAAGGGTCACAAAATAAGCAAGTGACAAATTTCCAACACACACACAAATGTATCAATTTCTACTTTTGCGTGTGTGTGAGCGATAAGATATGAAGTCCCAGATACTGTACATTTCCCAAGCGCAAATTTTAATGTCGAGTTTCCAACTGGCGAGCAACAATAGCAGTATCTGCCTGTGTATGTTGGCACTCCTTCTCTTTCAACTGACAAAGTAAAAATGTTTTATCTGTCCAAAGAACGAGGGATGATCCGCGGTTCATTTGGATGCAGAAGCTCAAATGAGGTCATCCAGATCAGATTCTTTTTTTTTTAATTAATTAAAACACATGAGGCATGAAAATAAAAACCTAGCCTAAGTATTTCAGACATACTTGAAGAAGACACTGCCTATACACTGTTCCCTTCCCTTTACCGGACTCTTTCTTGTTTGGTGTTTATGCTTCTATACTTAATCCATAAAGCAAAAAAAAGAAATACACACACATAACTTTATGCATGCCTCGAATGTTTTAAAAACTTCTTCGAAAACATATTCTTCTGCATTTGACTGCGGAAGATATTTGTGAGATTTATCCATATAAATATGAGTAGCGCTAGTTGATTTATACTAACAGCTGTATAACATTCTAATTCTGATTGACATTTATGTCACTTCCAGTTTTTTGTTTTGTTTTGTTTTTTACAACTAAAACACAAGTGAAACAAACATTCTTATACCTATCTCCTTTGGTAAATTTTCAAGAGTTTTTGTTCAGGACTTCTTGTCTTCTGTTCCTACTAATTGATAGAAATTCTTTATATAGTATCTATTAAAATCTTTAGTGAATAACAGAAATTGCCTTGACAATTTCTTCTTGCAATTTATAGCTTGTCAAAACTACAGATTTGTATTTTACTGTCAATGAACATTACAATATTTTCTTTTATGGTTTGTGATTTGGAGTGTATTTTTTAAAAATTCTATTGTGAGATCATAAAATGATTTTCCTCTTGATTAATAGTCTTTAGATTTTGTTTTTGTACTTAATAGTTTAATCCATCTGGAACTGAGTTTTTCATATAATAAGTAATTAAAAAATATTTCCATATGGATAAGTACTTGCTTATACTCTAGAAAGAATCATGCATCAGGGAAATGAGATGAACTAATTCCCTCAGTTCTGGGTTACATACTTTACTACTAGAGTTAAGTACAGATAGGTCTTCAACAAGAACAAATGAACTGAGAGTGAGGAAAATTTGCATCCTTTACCTCCACATTAGAAGTGGTTTGATTAAACTATTAGAAGAGAACAGCAGAGTTTTTTTTCTTGTTTTGTTGTTGTTTGTTTAGTGGTGGTAGTGGGGTTCTTCTACACTACTCTGACTCAATTCATGGAAGAATTAATAAAATGTAAGAATCTTCCTCAGGAATAAAGAGTGTGCAGAACGTTGGAAGTTTCCGTATGTACTCTGTAGTGTAAATCCAAGTTTAGAAGTGGCCAACAGGGGGCACCTGGGTAGCTCAGTGAGCCGAGCTTTGGACTCTTGATCTCAGGCCAGGTCTTGTTCTCCCAAGTTGGGTTCATGAGATGGATGCCCGTGTTGGGGCTCTGTGCTGACAGGGCAGAACCTACTTAGGATTTTCTCTCTGCCTCTCTGCCCCCCCCACTCGTGTTTGCTCTCTCTCAAATAACAAATAAAAACTGCAGGGGAACCTGAGTGGCTCAGTCAGTTGAGCATCCAACTTCGGCTCAGGTCATGATCTCACAGTTTGTGGGTTCCAGCCCCACGTCAGGTTCTGTGCTGACAGCGTGGAGCCTGGAGCCTGCTTCTGATTCTGTGTCTCCCTCTCTCTCTGCCCCTCCCCCACTCACGCTCTGTCTCTGTCTCTCAAAAATAAATAAATGTAAAATAAATAAATACGTAAATAATAAAAACTTTAAACAACAAAAAAAGTGACCAACAGAAAGCAAATAGGCGGTAATCCCCAATATTCAATTTCAGTCAGAAAAAAATACCACTACAATTCCCAACCAGTTGGGTGCCTATTACCTACTTATCCCTAAGTGAAGCCTCAAATTTGACCACCACAGCTCCTCACAGAGCACTAATCATTCTCTTGGTTCACAGGGAGGCTTATTATGTCAGCAAACTTACACAATAGAAGAGGAAAAACACAAGCTGCCCCCAAATTAACCCTATCCTGTCATTATAAAATATCAGTAGAAACCAGCCATATAAAAAATACCAACACAAAAGTGCATGATCAAGACAAAACAGCAAACCAACAACAAAAACAAACCAAACTCCCTGAACCCTGAAGAAGCAAACATACATAACGCTGGGAATAGAAGAAAACTAAAGAAACAACTAATTCTCCTCAGGACCATAAAGATGGTACCCCAAAATGGAAGCCATCAGGGAATCAGAAAAACCTGTTGTAAATTAAAATAAAGAGGCAGAGGATCAATCAGACGTCCACTACCCGATTAAGAGGTATTTCAGAGAGAGAATAGAATAGATTGCAAAATTTAAGAAGTAGAAAAATACTTGCCAGAGGTAAAGACACATATCTTTACATTGAAAGGCCTAAAGAATGTAAAACGAACCCGTTCTACACGTAATCTTATACAGCTTCAGAAAACAGGAGACAAAAGATTCAAACATTTCTTCTATGGCAAAACCAAAGCACATACATGTGAATAAAACTGGTATCTAATTTGAAATAAGCAACACTTCATGCTGTAAAAGTTCTGGGAGAAAATCCTAAACTTCAATTCTACTATTAATACAAACTATCAAATATAAGGTCACAATAAAAAAAAATTTCAATATATAAAAATGTGAGCTTACTTCTCATATACCTTTTGAGGATGGAAACAGACATGAGATGTAAGAATGTGGTTAAAAAAAAAACAACAAAAAAACAAAAAACACACACACAAAAAAAACAACAATCTCCAAAAGATGCCTACACAGCTAGTCTAGAAAGAAACAACAGGAAATCAGTAAGATAGGGGCAAAATTATCCTCAAGGGAAGGTACAAGGAACTCTTCTCAACCATTATCCAATGTGGAAATCTATAATTTAACAAAAACAAATAAAATGAAATAAATGAGAATTTAACTTTACCCAATGTTAACCAAGCTAAACTATGTGGCACAGTTTTGATTAATGGAAAGTGAGAAAAGACAATCCGTTGGAACTTGATCTTTCATAGATCTCTCCATAGAGTTCACAGGGCTTATGTTATTAGACAAACAGAGTAAGAATATCTCATCATGGCATACCAACTTGCTTCCTCGGGAGCAGTGTTTCCATTATCATAAGGTAAATACTTAATAGTTTTCAACTCTATAATCTAAAAGGAACAGAAAAGAATCTAAAAGGTGTTGATTTAATAGTGTGTCAGGTTATGTCTGATAGATGCTGATCATTGATGAAAGGTGGGAGAAAGAATGCAAGTACTCGGGGCGCCTGGGTGGCGCAGTCGGTTAAGCGTCCGACTTCAGCCAGGTCACGATCTCGCGGTCCGTGAGTTCGAGCCCCGCGTCAGGCTCTGGGCTGATGGCTCAGAGCCTGGAGCCTGTTTCCGATTCTGTGTCTCCCTCTCTCTCTGCCCCTCCCCCGTTCATGCTCTGTCTCTCTCTGTCCCAAAAATAAATAAACGTTGAAAAAAAAAAGAATGCAAGTACTTAATATCCTCATCTATACTATAGGAGAGAAATAGCCTAGGCTTTCTGGGACAAGAAGTTCAAGTTTATGCATGTTAAGTATGCTTAGTAAACCAACAGACTGATGACAAGGATCTAAAAATTTTTATTTAGAAAAGAAGTAGAGAGATGGATGGGGTAATTATTGGTAAGCTATATCTTCACCTTCCTTAAAAGAGAATATAAGATCAAATGTTGATTATTTATAGTTATAGAAGCAATGTGAGAGCTGTAAATATTTAAAAAAATAACTGTTTCAGCTGTGGGAGGTTGTTGAATAGACTGCTGTTTGTTGCATTTTTTTTTTTTTTTTGAGAGAGAGTATGAGCTTGTGTGAGTTGAAGAATGGCAGAGGGAGAGAGAATCTTAAGCAGTCTCCGTGCCCAGCATGAAGCCCTACACGGAGCTTGATCTCATGGCCTGAGATCATGACCTGAACCAAAATCAAGAGTCGGATGCTTAATGGACTGTGCCACCCAGGCACCCCACATAAGTTACTTTTAATTATTTGTATTTTTATACAGTACCTGAATTTGTTTTACTCTTTTTTTTTTAAATGCCATAACACAAAATGGCTGAATGAGAACACAGATAAATAGGCTGCTTAGCCTAAATCCATATATAACTACTAACACATGTAATGTAGCTCTGCCTCATTGATTCAAAAAGAATAACATTGTTGGGTCTGTGAAGTAGATTAATGGGCCTTCCTTGGTTGGCAGAGGGTTTCAGTGAGAAAAAGAAATACCTCAGGAGGTGGATAATGATAGTGCTCTGTTGGTTGAAAGATACTCAAACACTGAGCTCATGCTCTTAACTTTCTGAATAGTGCTTGTAATAAAGAACAAAAAAAATATTTTGGCCTCTAACAGCATAAAAATAGAAGCAATATCATATTCAAAAGAACTTTTGTTCACTAAGGGGAATTAACATCTTTTTAGAATCCAAATAGAATGTTGTTACTGAAGTAACTAAGCCCAATAAGGCATTTTGTTCTCCATGACCCAATATCTTTTTGTAACGCTAAATTTGATTTTAGGGTATTTTGTAAGCATCATTTTAATTTCTTTTAAAATTTTAAGAACATCTTAGTGTTACTTTAGTACAAAACCTAAGTACAACTATCCTTTTTTCTAATTTTCTTTGGTATTCTAAAAAGAAAAATGCTAACTACATGGAGTTTTAATGAAAATCACTTTTACAGGACTACTAGTAAAAGTAAAATTTGTATGTTAACTGTACATATCTTCATTATATTTCTCTCTAAAAATTCTGTACATTTTTATATTCTTTAAATAATGTATTATCCTTTTATTTTTTTTTCAACGTTTATTTATTTTTGGGACAGCGAGAGACAGAGCATGAACGGGGGAGGGGCAGAGAGAGAGGGAGACACAGAATCGGAAACAGGCTCCAGGCTCTGAGCCATCAGCCCAGAGCCTGACGCGGGCTCGAACTCACAGACCGCGAGATCGTGACCTGGCTGAAGTCGGACGCTTAACCGACTGCGCCACCCAGGCGCCCCCTTTTTTTTTTTTTTTCAACGTTTATTTATTTTCGGGACAGCGAGAGACAGAGCATGAACGGGGGAGGGGCAGAGAGAGAGGGAGACACAGAATCGGAAACAGGTTCCAGGCTCTGAGCCATCAGCCCAGAGCCTGACGTGTATTATCCTTTTAATAAGCTCTAAATCATTCCATATTCTGCTTCCAAAGTCACTTTGTCATTTTAAATCAACTCATTTCCTAAAAAGCAACATTTGTGATTTCCTGCATTACTTACCAAATTTTAAAACATTAATTCCATAAAGAGTTAAGGTGGGAATTGTGAATTTCTAGTGTATATATCCAATGATATGATGAAACACTTTGAATTCTTGTCCGGGTATGGGATGTAGCAGTGTTTTTTGTTTTTTGGTTTTTTTTAAATAGTGGTCCTGAAATACTCTTGTGACACTCAGGGTATTTAAGCAATGTTCTATTTTCTCTCTGTTTTCCAAGTCATATGAAACACTTACATTCATCTAACAGACATAGTGGTTTTAAGAACCAACCTAATTGTTCAAGACATTTTCAGGCATGCCAACTTTTACTTTTTAATGTTTGGCATTTAAAAATTTTAAACCAAATAAATTAATGTAGTTAATTAGAACTAAAATCATTGAACGCGATGAAAAATGGGCAAATGACACATTTTTAGTTTCACATTTGTGTTAACACACAAAAAGTGCAGAACATTAGTTGAATCATCCTACTAATAGGACCTCCTGAAAGAAATGTGGTATCCCTGATTAAAAACTGAAAAATTAAAGCCAGGTAGCTAAAAGTTTTTATGATATCATTTTTGGTACAGCTTGTTTTAGCAACTGTTTCAAGAATGTATGCTAACAGCACGGGAGAAAGCCTTATATAGGCAAATACAATTCCCCTGACCTGCAATCTCCCCCAGACTAAGATCAAACAGGATCATTTATAGGCATTGCACTTTGGAAGTTTTAAAAAATAGCATTTGTAAGAGAAACAGCTTGTTTATTCACCAACTTCCATTTCCCTCCTGTGCACCCAGCTGTGATACGTTTCTGGACAATTCTGGCTATGGGGGTAAAATCTGACTGGAGGAATGAAGGCTGGAGGAAGATCCTCCAATTGGCCACTTTGCTCCCACAGATCCTCTGGCGTGACCCTCAACTTTCCTGTAGCTGGATCAAGAGGACAAGTTAGTAAGTACCTGGGTCCACAGAGGACTGAATTGATTAGAGCTCCTCCTCCTTGCCTTGCATTGGATTGGGACAGAGGCAAGAAATAATAGTGCTATTTTATAAAGCCACTGAAATTTTGGGGTTTACATCAAGTAGCCTAATCTTTAGTCTAGGAGATGCACCAAGTCACCAGTAACATAGTATAATAAACACCCCCAGATGAAGAAGCAAGAGATCTAGATCCCCACCCTGGACCAACCATCTCCCACACAGTCAGTTAGCATCAGTAATGTCACTTTAGGTGAGCTTCATGTAGACAACATCACCACTGCTGAATCCTACTACTGGAAAAATCCATGATAGTTACTTTGAACACCCATTCAGTTGCTTACAAGACTACACAGATATCCAGCTAATTCCACAGATAATAGACAACTACCATAAGTAAAAACAAATAGGCTCAGAGATTTTTAAACACTATGAAGCAGCTGAAGCAACCTGAGATGCCCAGTCTCTATGACTCCCGCTGCCTGTCAATAACTCCTCGGGGGGACTTCACATAGGCTTTTGATTTCCCCACACCCAGCTTCCTCCTCAGAAAAAGGAGAGGACTGGGTCAGAAAAATTCTAAGGCATCAACTCTAAGATTTCTTTATAAGAACTAAGTAACAGTTGTCAGGAAAACATGGAAATATTGGCTGACATAGTCACCTGTGTTAAATTATTTCAGCTGTGTTATATCACCTACTGACTGTGGGGAGGAAGACAGTGGCCTGACTTGCTCATTTTCACTATTCACCCACTCCATCTTCCATAACTTATAGCAATTCATAATGTGACTCATTCATTTGATGGTTATTTGAAAACTAAATGCCAACCATAGGGAAGACAGGACATCAGGGGGCCCGAGGAAGACAAACTTATGTAGGATATGAACTTTATACCCAAAGAAATTTTCCATATAACTTAGGAAGATACTCAGATAGCAATAGGCTTCAATGTGAAGATGGTTCCAAAAACAGGGATGGTGACCTCAGCACAAAGCCCTTTAGTGAGGAAACAAGTTGGAATGACCTCTGAAGAATGAGCAGGATTTGTATTATGTCAAAGAAGTGCGCATGATGGTGAGTGATAATCCAGTCCGAGGGAGCAGAATGAACCAAGCTGTCAGGAGGGTGGAAAGCATGAGAATATCCATTACCATAGGGTACAGTATAGGATATTTCACTATGTGGTCTCCCCTTCTACTCCTTGACCTTACATTTATTTCTGAGGTTCTCCTGGTCTGTTTTCCTTCCATGTCTACCACTTTATCACCTATACGTTTATGACTTCCGCATCAATGTTTCATTTGATTCAGCAAACATGTATATGGCACTTGACTATGTTAACCACTTGTCTAAGCATTAACAATTTTATTAGGTACTGTGAATCTTCATACAACTTATAAGGTAGGTGTACTTTTTCAATATTCATATTCTAGGGGAGAAATTGAGGCCCAAAGAGGCTGAATAGCTTGCCCAGCTAATAATGGTTAGATCTGGGAAATAACCACCCAGCTTGGACAAATCTCCTAACTCTTGAACAACCATATTCAGATAGTAATGGTATGGCATAAATTTGGGAAATCATCTAAGTAGATGTGGTTATTGAAGACTTGGAGACGGTTCAATATCTGATTGTCAATGTGCACAGAATGCTGGGGAAAGAACCAGGGGTGGAACTCTGGAAATACCCACTTTTTGAAACGAAAGAAGGAGGCAGAGTCAAGTACAGAATTGGAAATAAAGGCAAGGCAAATGCCATACAATTCTGGGTAAAAGGCAAAACAGGAATGTAGTTCACAGGTAAAGTGGCCTGAGTCCTAAGAAAATGCCACAGTACTTGACATTGTTGTGACCTGAGAGCACTATCGAGAGCAGTAAGTAGGCAACAATAGAGACAATGGATGTCAATTTGTAAGGGAAAAAGTGGTGTTGCAGACAATGCACTGGAAAATCTGGTTCTGCTGAGAGATTTGAGAATGCCTCCTTGCCTCCCCCCACCCACCATCTCACCCTTTATTCTCTTTAGCTAATAAAACAGAAGAGTTTGGCTGAATAATTTCTCTTCAGATTTATGATCTTACCAGAATATTGACTGCATAGGGAGAGAGAAGGTAATTTGGAGGATGGTGTGTTTGTTTAAAGCAAATGTTTATTGGTGAGCATGCTGAGGAGTAACCCAGCTCCACTGACTTCAACAGCTATCATGAGACGCAACTAACTCCAAGTGAAACACACAAAACTGCTTGGCGAAAGCGAAGTAAAAAAAAAAAAAAAAGAAAGAAAAGAAAAAAATCAAACCTAGTGGAACTTTCTTCTTTATTTTCTAATTTCACCTTTTAAGTGGGCATCCTTAGAACTCCTTGAGAGGCTCTAAAGGCTAAAATTACCACCCAATCCTTCTTTACCTATGTCAGCCCTTAATTTTGGCCTTTATATTCCCTTAAGATCCTAGGTTCAGACATAGCCATCAAGCGCTTGGGATATGACCAAATGTGAACTTCTGCTATTTGCCATCATTTATGTAATTTCAGTGTCAACTTGTTCACTTTTAAAATGTCAATAACACGGTTCAAACTGAATAAAAAAAAAATTGGGGGTTATCAGGGCATTCTAAGAGATCACAGAATGAGAGCAAAATACTTACTGGTATGTCTTCCAAAGAGCAACAGAGGAGAGAACATCAGCACTGAGATGTTAGGAGCCATAAAAAAAGATGCAATAATCTGTGTAAAAAAAACTGTCTATTCAAAACTCAAAAACAGGCTCTATGAAGGCCAGCTGTAAAAACTAATGGATGCCACAGAGCCCTACAAGAAAAGGATTACAAAAAGCTACTTAATGTAACCTCCAGCTCCCATGCATGTCAAGGTAGTATAGTGGACATTTGTCTTATTCACATCTTCTAGGTTTTGTAACTTTCTACCCGTGAGTCCTGATTCCCTCCTGGAAGACTTTTGCCAATCTCCCTTATAGGTGGGACACAGATATGCAGGTTCTGTAGGAGGGATAGTCAGAAACATGCTCCTGAGACTTCTTAGGGAGGAAATGATGTAAAGAGGGCAGAATTGTGTGAAGGGGCAAAGGGCAGAAGGGTGTTCAGTTCCCAGAGGCAGCTAAGGTAGAGGTCTAAGCAGGGACTCTCATGCTCAGAGGCCCTGATGTAAGTCACCTGTGCCTGGGGTCAATGGCAGCAGAGTTTCCTGTGGGACAGCCTAATGTGTAATACGGGCATAGTTCCTGGCTGACCGCCTAAGTTTAACTCTTTTTCCTCTTGGAAAACATGGATGCCTCCCACTATCCTTTATAAGATCCCTTTCACCTTAAATGGGATAGGTTTTGGTTTTTGCAACGAAGAATGCAGTTTCTATTTAAAGGTAAGAAAACAGCAGAGTTTTGAAAGACAGATCAGTAGAAGATTATATTCTGGTCCTGTCCACTGTGCCAATTTCGCTCATGACTATTTTTCCCCCTCTCAAACCACTTCTTCAAACACATATGGCTTCTTGGCTCTGCTGCCTTCATTCATTTGTGTATTCATTCAACTGTGATGCCGTGAACATCTATAATGCTTACTGAGTGTCTGGAATCCAATGAATAATGATGACTGAAACTCTGTCCTTGACTTCATAAATCTTCCAGGGCTAATGGTAGAAGTAAACTAGAAAACAAGTATGTATAATGCAATGGTACCATACAATTAATATTATGGTAAAAGTGAGCACTAGGGGAACACAAGGGAGAGTGCTCCATTTAACAGAAGGGTGAAGGTGGTAAAGTCAAGAGATGGCAGGTAAGGGAAACTCCAAGTTAAAAAATAAGTGATGGGAAGAGGTAGGTAAATGTGAAGGTGGAAGACTGACAGAGGTAAAAAAACAAAACAAAAAAACAGAACAAAAAAAACAAAACCAAAAGCAAAAAGCAAAAAAAAAAAAAAAAAAAAAAAAAAAAGTAGTGTGTGTAGTCACAATTCCAAGAAAAGTTATTGTATGCCCAGTGAATAGCAAGGCACGCAGCCTAACTTGAGCTATAACAACCATGGATGCCAAAGGAACCAAGTCAATAAGTCATCAAGGGACAATGTTCCATGTCAAGGAACTGGTCAGCCGTGGGAAGTCACTGGGGAATGGAGGTCTTTAAGGCCAAGACATAGACGTCAAATGAACAAGAACGAAGGGGATAAGGATACCATGATGATTTTTTTTTTCTGACTGATTAAAAGGAACTTTTTCTATAACATGCAAAATTATCAGAGGCATACAAGCCTCATAGTAGGGTCCTGATGTAAGTAAACCTCTTGCTGGGTTTTAATCAGCCAGAGGTCAGAAGCACATATAGGGTGCTGAGCAGTAACAAAGTACTCCTCACTTCAGATGATACTGGCCAGGTTTCTCTCCCGAAGTTATCCCTTGAGCCATTTCGCCCCTCCTAGGTATAAGGCTCAGTGCCTTAGAAAAGTCCTATTTATAGGAGTCTCTCTGTCATTATAACCAATGAACAAAATCCCTGCTATTCTGACCCAAAATACAGAGTAAAACCTTTAACATATTCCTGCCTCTTCTAAAACTCATCCTGCTCTGCCTAAGAGGAAGAAGTTTCTTCTGAGGCCCCCATTCTCAGGTCAGGCATTATGATATTTTCACTTACTTTATCTTATTCTACAAAGATATCAAGTCTTCCCTTCACTCTGTTAAAGGATATCACCCCAGAACTAGTTACATTCCTTATTCTTGGCAACTTACCTTTTTATTTCCCCCCTTTCATAGACCCCTTACAAAATAAGTAAAACCTGAAACGATCTTGAGCCAAAGCTTGAGGGAACTTAGAACTCTTTCCCATAGTCACTCATCATACATTCAATGACCTCTGACACCCTGTCAGCACTGTGCTAAATGCGGATAATGCAGCAATGACCAAGATAGTCATGGTCCCTGTCCACAGAGCTTAGAAAGGTACATTTTCCTAGCATCAAGGACTGAAGGTCAAGAACTTAGGATGTTTTGACTTTACAATGGTGTGAAAGTGACAGGAATTCAGTGGAAGCCACGCTTTAATTTTGATCTTTTCCCAGGCTAGCGATATGTAGTACCGTCCTCTCTCCTGATACCAGGCATTGGCAGAGAAGATCAGAAGGGTCAACAACCAATACAGCTGCAACCATTCTGGTTTTGTTTTTGAACTTCAGTACCATATTCGATACGTTACACGAGATTTTTAATACTTTATTATAAAATAGGCTTTGTGTTGGACGATTTTGCCCACTAATGGGAGTGTTCTGAGCAGATTTAAGGTAGGCTAAGCTATGATGTTTGGTAGATGAGATGTATTAAATGCACTTTTGACTTCTGGTCAACTTTTCAACTTAACAATGGGTTTATCAGGACATAACCCCAACATAAGCTGAGGAAGATCTGTAATTACTTCCTGACCAGTACTTACCTGAAGGCTGTGCTCAACTAAAAGCACACCAAATATATATGTATTTGGTGATGTATTTGGCTTCTCTGAACCACTTAGGGAAAGGTGTGCCATTGTTCTTCATTGACTCAGAATTTGGTTTTTGTACAGTGGAGACAAATACTAAAGTTCTATCCATAGCCTAAAGAGCTAATGCTTTTATTATTTATCTTTGACAAATTAGCTGAAAAACTGTTTTACTGCATTATTTACAACTAACCATAAGGACCTGTCCTCTATCAAGCTTGATACTCAGATTTTGATTACAGCGGTTCTCTTGTCCTGCATGGGGTTCTAACTTTGCAATCGGTAGCAAGTGTAATGCTACCCAATGAATGGCATATGTAGCTATTCTTTGTACTATGAGCCTTGGCCCGTCCAACAAGCCTGTGGTGCTCTAAGTATGGTTCCCAGAACGACAGCATCAACATCACCTGGAAACTTGTTAGAAATGAGAATTCTCTGGCCTCACCCAAGACTTGCTGAATCAGAAATTCTCAAAGTGGGAAGGAGAAATCTGTGCTTTCCCAAGCCCTCAGGTGACTCTGATGCACACGCAAGTCTGAGACTCAAGCTGCAGAAACATTATACCTGCTGGCTTTCAGATTTTCAACTTTAAAGAATAAGAACCTCACAAACAGAATACTAATAGTCTTGTAAATGAACAATTTCACCAAAATCAAGTGAACAATCAATAAAGGTTAGTCTATGCTTTATTAAACTAGTGAAGATTTTTGAAAATCATGCCAGTGTTGGTACAGGTTCAGGGAAATAGATATTGGTAAAAGTATAAATCTGTTCACATTCTAGAAGGCAAATTGGTAATAATCAAAAGCCTTTAAAATCTCTGTAACTTTTCACCCCCAAATTCCAATTCTAGGAACTTAATGTGAAGTAAAGGAATGAGAGCTTCAGCTCTGAAGTTCAGCAGACCTGGGTACAAACCCTTCTTTCACATACTAGCTTATGACCTTTCGGTAAGTTCTTTAAAGTCTCATAATGGTAGCCTGTACTGTCTGTGAAATGGGGTTAATTACACCAACTTGTAAAAAAAAAATAGCATAAATCATATAATTAGGGTTGCCACATAAAACGCAAAACATCCAATTACATTTGAATTTGTTTCATAAACAATGAATAATTGTTAGTATGCACATGCCTCAAATATTGTTGAGACCTATGTATACTAAAGAACTATCCATTACTATCTGAAATTTAAATGTCACTGTCTGTCTTGCACTTTTACTCCCTAAATATGGCATCTCTACATACAATGAGTTAGGTATTCAGTAAATATTAGCTATTCACTTATTGTTTTTTTACTTAAAAGATTTATAAAGCAAACTGGTGATAAGCGCGCTGGTCTAAATTGAGATTAGTCCTGTGAAACTCAAGAAAAAGTTTGTACTTATGAAAACTTCATGATATGCAGATGAATGTGCTGAAATACAATCTTAGGATGTCTCATATCTAGAAATACCCCTGAGTAATCAAAGACATTCAGTATCTTGGGTTTGAATAAACCCAAATTAACTGGAAAACCTGATTTGTTAAAACATTTTAGCATCTCAGTTCTGCTGCACTATAAGAAAATATTTGCTTATACACGTATCAAAAAACTCCTCTGA
This sequence comes from Lynx rufus, assembly GCF_022079265.1. Lineage (NCBI taxonomy): Eukaryota > Metazoa > Chordata > Mammalia > Carnivora > Felidae > Lynx > Lynx rufus. The sequence goes on along the minus strand of NW_025814823.1, from coordinate 30,615,662 downwards.
TAATAGAACAAAATAGAGTGAAAGTAGGTCTGCTGACTTTGTAAGAAACAGAAAGAAACCCATGTGCTATCAATTTGTTACTAATAAAATGTAAACATCCTGAAACTTTAAATTGCATTTGATTCAGCAACCAAAAATAAATTCATCTTTTTAAAACTGTAAAGTTATCTCTTCATGCCAATAAAATTTACTGACTTATAATTATGCCCAAAAATGTATGTGACAGTTTAAAACATAAAGTATGAAGTGGAATAGCGACGGTTACAATTTGCCTTCCCCACCCCTCCCCCACTTCAAAACCAGAGCTGGGTGCAAATGAAGCAAGAGGACGACATTGTGGCAGGGGCTGTCTTCCTATCAAAGTGACTGGATCGTGACTGGGCACGAATGATCGAGTCATTCTGGCTGTCTTACTGATAGATGGAGATACTTCCCGGATCAATTCTGCCTGCCACTGTGACAGGCAATGACCTACAAGCAGCGGGAAATGACCGAGCTGTGGTTGAATTCACCGGCTACAAAGAAAGATCTGGTTGCAGTTGGGATTGTCCAGAGAAGACCACAAAGTCTTTTCCTTGGGAGAGGGGTGCTGTCTGAGAAGGATCTATGGAAGAAACACTATTGTATATTGGTCTTGAAAATGACAGTGATTACAGAGGCAAAGAGGCATCCTGGTCAGATGGGAGACACTGAGAGCAAGTCTACTGGGGATCACTGAACAAAGTGGCACAAAGCATTCCTGAGAACAAAATAAGGTGAAGTAATTCTTGGTCTGCCTAGAAGTACTAAGGAGTAGGATCTTAGTCTCCCACAGAGGAAAATATTGGGGTTTTGTAAACAGAGCAGTGATAGACACAAATCAGATTTTCAGAAGGCTAATCCTACAGGAACATTGAAAACATGCTGGTAGAAGGAGGGAATGGAGGCAGAGAGATCAGTTAGAACCTCTCCCACGAGACTTGCCCTTAAGAGGTGAGAGATGAGTTTTGTGGAAGCTGCAATAACAGAAATTAAGCAGCCATGACAGAAATTAAGCCATGGGAAGCAATAATTGCTAAAACTTGGTCTATCCTGGGAGTGGCAAAATGGATGGAGAGGAATCCAGCTTAAACTTGGGAGAGGGCAGGGGCCAATTTAAGAAAAGATCAATGATGTCTTGGCAGGGTTTTTAAGTGGAAATGTCCACTAGTAATTCAAAATGTAGAATAAAGTTTAATGACATGAATAAATTTCTGGGAGACCATTGCCAGGAGGGAAAACAGAGGCGGTGAGAACATATTGGAGAGAAGGGGTAGAAAGAGTGGAAGGAGTGAGACTGGTTAACATTTAATCCCAAAGTAACTCCTGTCACAAGAGTAGATAAAGATGAAACCCTTCACAATATAGGACCAGGAACTATAAGACCGAAGAGCAGCAGTATAAGGAGACAAAACTAGCTTAAACTTCAATCCTAAAAGCCAAAGTTGGAAAGACCATCAGGAAGTAGAAAAGTACAGCATAGGGAATATAGCCAATAATATTGTAATAGTGTCGAACGTTGACAGATGCAACTACACTTACATGGTGAGTGCTGCATCATACATAGAATGGTCTAATCTGTATGTTATATACCTGAAACTAATACTGTAGGTCAATAAATACCTCATTAAAAAAAAAAAAGTCAAGAGTAGCCAAGGTTGATGGAACAGGCATAGAAAAAAGTAAAACCGGGGCGCCTGGGTGGCGCAGTCGGTTAAGCGTCCGACTTCAGCCAGGTCACGATCTCACGGTCCGTGAGTTCGAGCCCCGCGTCAGGCTCTGGGCTGATGGCTCGGAGCCTGGAGCCTGTTTCCAGATTCTGTGTCTCCCTCTCTCTCTGCCCCTCCCCCGTTCATGCTCTGTCTCTCTCTGTCCCAAAAATAAATAAAAACGTTGAAAAAAAATTAAAAAAAAAAAAAAGAAAAAAGTAAAACCATGTTCTGGGCAGGTCAAGTGGCAAGTATAAACTCTGAAGTGAGAAAATTGAAGTTCAGAGGAAAGATAATACATTACTTGGAAAAGAGCATGGAGTTTGAACTCCATGGGGTTTGAGTGCTAGTATCCTTCCATTAAATGGAAATAATAATGCTGTTATCAATGAGAGTTTCAAGTCAGGTCATCTGAGTCAGATATACAGAGCACCAATCAGTAAGGGGTCAGAGAACATCTCCTAAATATAATGATGGAGAGAGTTATAGTTCTAGAAAGTTCTTGAAAGATTGTGTGTGGTTACAAGGAACACTTTGATTAGCCATCTGGATGAGAAGGAGCATATAATGAGTAGTCCACAGCTTCCTAGCCCATCCTTGCCAAAGGCGATGAGACCTAAAGCTGCCATCCCCGTGACTGTTTTCAGAGAAGAAATTGTAAAGCTTTCCCACCCCAGCCCCCAAAGTAGACTGTGCTGCTCTGGTCACCTGAAGAAGTATCATTTGTGTGTCTCTTACTTATTCAAGACTCGCTGTCCTATCTAATTAAATGCTGAACAAATACGTGAAGAATATTGTTTGATGGGGAGCAAATTAGCCTGACTGAAAAATCCACAGAACTCACCCTGGCCTTGACCAGTCTCGTTGTAAAGATTAAAGGCAGGGGCTCTTGGGTGGCTCAGTCAGTTGAGCTTCTGACTTCAGCTCAGGTCATCACCTCATGGTTTGTGAGTTTGAGCCTCATGTCAGGCTCTGTGCTGACAGCTCACAGCCTGGAGCCTACTTCAGATTCTCTGTCTCCCTCTCTCTCTGCCCCTCCCCACCTCTCTCTCTCTCTCTCTCTCTCTCTCTCTCTCTCTCAAAAATAAACATTGTAAAATTAAAACAAAATAAACTTGTAAAGATTAAATACATATGGTGCACTGAGGGCACATCCGGCAGGCACTCTGTCCAGTAAGTGGGATCCTGCAAAATCGATACCCAACTAACATGGCTGTGCAAGGGTTCTTTATAATGCACAGCAGAGAGAAAGATAAAAATATAGTTTAAGGAGAGGGGCGCCTGGGTGGCGCAGTCGGTTAAGCGTCCGACTTCAGCCAGGTCACGATCTCACGGTCCGTGGGTTCGAGCCCCGCGTCAGGCTCTGGGCTGATGGCTCGGAGCCTGGATCCTGTTTCCGATTCTGTGTCTCCCTCTCTCTCTCTGCCCCTCCCCCGTTCATGCTCTGTCTCTCTCTGTTCCAAAAATAAATAAAAACGTTGAAAAAAAAAATTTAAAAAAAAATATAGTTTAAGGAGAGAAACTGGAAGGCTTTATGGCAAACCGAGGAGTGAAGACAAAGGGAGGCACTGAAATGAATTTTTGCAATACATATTTTAGTGCTGAAAAACCTCAGTTTTAAGTTCAGTCTACTTCTTATAAGTGCGTGAGCTTGAGCAAGACCTTTAACTTCCCCGAGGCTGTTCCCTGAGTCCCATCATCCATAAAATTAAAATGGCACTTACTTTATAAGCATATTGTGGTATCTATTGGTAATCAGACAGCAGTAGGAGGTGATAGAAACCAAACTGAAGGGAGTTGAAGAGGGAATGAATAATAAAACATGACACCAGTTTTTATAGACATTTACCAGATTGTCAGGGAAAGTGGCCTCAAAGTAGGGCTCAGCAACTGGTCTACCTCCCTATCCACCTTCCTTCTTCTTAGTTCTCAATATGGGAAGAACTGTTGTTTATAACCAAAAAAAAAAAAAAAAAAAAAGGCACCAACACAAGTTAATAAAATGCTAAGTCCAAGTCCCACTAAGGCTTAGGGTTTCTGCTGGGATTCTTTCTTCTTTTTTCCTTTATATATGGCATAGAAGTACATTTTCATAAGCCATTAAATATAGAGTTTGCTTAATACTGGGAAAGTCTTTATCGTCTTAGAGTTTTCTATTGCTTATTAATTGATTCTACGTTTCTGTCACTAAATGGCTGAACTCATTTCTCAGCTGATGAATATGAAGCCTAGATAGGCCTAATGCTAGCTGGAAATGGATCCCTGATAAACATCACCCAACAGAAAGCCCTTTGAGGTGCCGCACAGGCAGGGCCTTGTGTTTCTACCAAAGCCCTGCTAGTGGAGAAATACGCCTCTCAACGTCAGGGAATAGACGGACAGTAGGTGGTATTGTGACACACAGGAGAGTTTGTTCTGTCACCAAAATAACCAACGATCAATGTCTTTTTGCTACCTGAATAACGTTTTCATTTCATTAATGTTAACATTTCAATAATGTTAACATTTCATTCATGTTTTTCTTAATGCATGAATTACATAAATATACACTTTTTACGTGGTCAAGAAAACAGTGATGTTTGGATTTTAAAACCACCAGGAATATTCTCTTCCCCATCTTCATTATCCCCAGCTCTGCATGATAAACAGCTAATCATTGACACCAGTTATTGATAGGAAGCTTCCCCCCACCCCCACCCCTGCCTGCTGCCTCTTTTGAATCTATCCATCCCTGACAGCTATGCAGAAACACCCTCTGGGTTGGTGATGGGATTTATAAGCGAAGCCAATTCTAACGTTAAAAGGAAAATGTTCAAGTTTCATGCATCTGTAAACAAGGAATGGGTGACAATCCCCAAAGATTTGGGGCGATTTTCATTTTAATCAAATGGCATCAACTATTAATGTTTACTCTTAAATTTATAATCACGGATTAAATAGTAATATCGCTATCTGGGAAAAGAGACACCATGGTGCCAGTTGCCTTGAAATTGCATTAATAGATGATACAGTGGTTGTTTTGGCCTTTGGTCTGTCATATTTTACATTTTTATTTTCACTGGTGTTTGAAATGGTAAACCTAAACCACCATCTCTATAAAGAGGAAGAAACATACCTTTGCTTAATTGCTAATATGCATTTTAATTTCATTTTAAATTCTACTGCTTTGAAAAACCTAAGTTAGCAAGTCATTTTTCTAAGTCAACATGGCAGAATCAGGTGGAGATTAATTGAGTCATGATTTCCCAAAACCAGAATACATAAAAGTGTATCTTATCTCTCACCTAACTTCAAACACAGCCACATTTACACTATCTCAGATGGAGAAAACCCTTCTGCATTTAAAGGACTCCAGATACACTCTCCTCCCTCATTTTCCTCATCTTCTAAGTGGGCTAAAATTGACCTCCTAAAATTGAAAGAGTAATTATAACGGTCCTTAGCACACTGCCTAGTATACAAGAGCTGTTCAAAAAATTAACTATTATTTTCTTATTACTCATGAAACTTCACGTATAAGTACAAATGAAAGTAATTTAAGACTGCAAGCTAGCATGCATTTCCTACGGAACTGTTTATTCCAGGCTGCCTTCTTTTTCTCAAACACTTCTTGAGCGTGCACCGTGTGCTACACTATCTGATGGCACTGGTAATAAAGAAAGCTAAGCACGGGCCTTGGCCTCATGGGACCTGCATTATTTTACACCGTAACGGCATGCAATTCCCAGCATGCTTCTGTAGGCTAGTTGCTCTAATATCTTATATAAGAACTGTTTGGAAAGCTACAATATGAGGGTGTAAACAGCTCACCGGTATAACAGAAAGAATGCCGTGTGTAAATTGTTTTTGTTTTGTTTGCTTATTTTTGGAAATCAGATTTTTATCTTACTCATAAAATGAGGAAATGAAATCTTGATTTATCTCAAAATCAACAGGGTATGAAAGATGCACAAATCACAGTTCAATACCATTTACCTGTTGTTCCAAATCTGTTTAATGGATAGACTCACAAAAAATTTGAAAACTGTAAAAACAAAAGGTTCTTTCTTTAAGCACAGCAATTAATAAGTAGAAAAACAACAAATGTTATCCTTCTTTCATATAAAAATAAACTTCAGAAATGACAAGTTAGATCAGCAGCCTATTAATAGCCACCATGGAAAGGTGATAAAGCATTCTTCTAGTACTGAGATGGGGAGTATGAGTGTTGGGGTAGGGGGAAGGAGTACATGTCACTGAACAATATAAGCACAGTGGAAGATTTGGAAGGCTGCTCAAATGAATCAATTTGAGCTTCTGAAATGAAGAATCAGTTTGGAAATGCAAATGAAATAAAAAAGCAAGTAGGGAAAACACACACACACATGCACACAAATACACACACACGTGAATTATTCCCTTAAGACTGTAAACAAGGGTATTATGCATTCTACCTAAAGCAATGACTATGTCTCCACCATGAAGGAAATCTTCTTTTAACCTGTCTAAACAAGAGAAATTATTTACCTGTTCATATAAATATTTGTTCTGTGTTTGTACAATATGTAATTCAGGAGGAAACAGAAGCTTATTATCCATCCTTCTCTTGCAAGGGGATCTATGCTTTTTCATTTTTTATTCTGATGACTGTGTCATTGACAGCATCATCAATAAACACTTATCATGAGGCCAACAAAATTCTAGCTGTAAGGGCAAAAATCGTATTGTTGTATAGCAATTGCTCAATTCAAAGAGTTTAAAATCGTTCAGATCCTGTGAGTGTTTGTAGAATTCTGGCAGATAACACTGCCATCCATTTACCAAAGAATTCATAACCATTGCCCTTGTGCCAGGCACAGTGCTTGGTGTGAAAACAAGTTCACAGTCGATTGGTAAAAAAAAAAAAAATGGACAGTAAAAAATAGCAAATCTTATAGTTTATATTTATGCCAGGGGAATATCTAATTGACTCCAGAGAATATTAACAATAGTTTTCTAAATGTAAAAGTCTCGTAATTGTGACAAAAAGCAGGATTGCCTAAATAAAAAATTAATATTGATGAAAGAAAACAGGAAAGAGAAGAAAAGCATTCTAAAAGATCTTGGAAGGAAACCAACAAAGATTAAATAGAAAGAATAATTATTGTGGGAATTTCTTTGGATCTTTGGTTCTGAAAGCTTCCTTAAAAATTGTACTAACGTATCATTTTCATGATGTAGCTTTGGATGTATCATATAGCAGAAGTGTTTTAGCCTCCCCAATAACATTAACATTGTTTTTACAGCCACTCTTGTACTCTTTACCTGGGCAAGGAAAGCATGAGTAATCTTTGAAACCAAATAGATTTCTCTCATTTCATATTTGACAAAATGTTTCTTTAGAAAAATAAAAAATAAATTTAAGTCATTAGTAACTTCACTGTGTATATCTTACATGGTGATAGATGATTATGAAGCATCAGAGAGTAGCACCTTGAGTCTTCTCTGTTTTTTAATAAAAGACCATTCCTAGGACACAAGTGGACCACTTTTCCCGGGCACTAGGTCTGAGCATTTCCCAAGACCAGGGAAAAGGGAGTGTGGCACCAGGACAGAGATAGTCTTCTCAGTTTCCTGCTCTTTCTGGACAAGCTTTCATTTTACAGAGATCTGTTACTAATTATTAGAAATAAATAAAGGAGGAGCACCTGGGTGGCTCAGTCAGTTGAGTGTCCAACTTTGGCTCAGGTCATGATCTTGAGGTCTGTGAGTTCGAGGCCCGCATTGAGCTCTGCACTGACAGTTTGGAGCCTGGAGCCTGCTTTGGACTCTCTCTCTCTCTCTCTCTCTCTCTCTCTCTCTGCCCCTCCCCTGCTCTGTCTCTCTCTCACACAAATGAATAAACATTAAAAAAAAAAAACTTTTTAAAGAAATAAATAAAGGAATATCCAAAACAACAAATCAGTTGAGAGAAATCTTGCAAATTCTTACAATCATTGGCTCTGGCTTATCTAGATGCCCACAAAAGGTAGTTGAATGAACGATGTGTATTCACTAGTGCTTCCTTCCTCTGATAATTTAATTGGAAATGAGGATAAAGTTTTTATGTCTTAATGTGCAACATCAGACTGTGGCCAAAGAACAAGAATCTCAGCTTTCAGGGAGAAGTCAGTTTTTGGCCCATATCTGGATCTCTTTCAAATTCAGATATAAAGTAGAAGAGTTTTTCAATCCTTCTAGTCATAGAGATGGACAACTCGAGCAATGCGAGCTAAGAGGTGGAAGGTGGGGAGAGGTGTAGAGGAAAACACGGCTATAAACTGTAAATAGTTTGAACTAGTATTTCTTCGTAATAGTGTTTGAACTTTTAATAGTCTTTGTTTCTCTGTAAGGAAGCTAGTGGAAGCACTGAACAGGCCACTCGTTAAAAACCAGTTTATAAAACCTCCACACTCCAATCACACTTTGTAGTTAAGAGCCATTTCCCATGATGAAAAGAATACCAGAGCCTTTACGATGCAGCCTAGGGTAGAACCGACCTATGTGTGAGGGAACGTTATTCCCAAATAGCCAACTTTCTCTTTCCTTGACACTACTTTTTCTCCCTAAATCGTCAATCTCTCAACCCCCTCTTCTTCTACCATTTTGGCAATGAGCTGCCGACATTCTTCAAAGTCTGCCTGTAAGTCACAATTTCTTAAGCCACCGCTGCCTCGGTCATATTGCTTCCACCATGTTTATGTTTGTAACTGTAGCACCAGCGTCAGTCACCTCTTTGGCTTCGAGAGCCTTTGTGCCACCCTCCTCCCCATGCAGCAGGCCTCCCTCAGTGGTGCTACAGCTTTCCCCTCAGCTGTGGTCTCACTGCCATTTGGGTGAAGGTCAACAGAACTGCTGGTAACACAGTACAAAGGAAAACAACTCCTCAAACCTTTTCTGATCCTAGATCTCACATTCACAGAACTCGAATTTTCAAACTAGAGAAATTGTATAAAAAGTATTTGGTGGAAGAGAAACAACTGAAAGTTCTTCCCAGCTCTCCAAATTTAATTATTACTAATTTTCCTTTCCTGTTTACCTCTAACAAAGGAAATAGAATGTAGTTACCACGATACTTCTTAAAAATCCCCGAATTTGCAAATCTCCTGGACCGAAAAAACCACCATAATTATTTATTGGCGGTTTTATTTATTTGCAGAGAACAGGGTGCAAGTATCATGGTGGCAAGTAATTAGGACCAGGCATCCAAAAATCTTAGAAACAAGAGAGGACAAATGCATTGAAAAACCATACATGCAGAAATCATGACTAGATTAATCCCTTTATCCTACAGTTTGTGTCTTCACAAAGCACTCAACCTCACGATTTACTAGAACTCTTAGATTTGTCTTAAATGCCAACAGTATACACAACACAGGGAACCCACATTGACTGAGGCAATTTCAAAATCCTTCCCCAAATCATTTTAAGAGATGGAAACAATGTAAATAGGCCTTAGATATCCAGTAATCCCAACAAAGATTTAAAAATTCCCATTCCTTCAACAATTTTGACTTCTGAATAATTAAGACCCTTTTCTTGGACGCTATCCTAGTGGTATCTTCTATGCATTCAATTCAGATTAAAGTTCTGTTTATGGATTTTACTCCTACCAAGTTCCTTTTGGTGACCTACTTGCCTTATTATTATAATGGGGGTGGGCAGTCAATGGACCAGTTTTAAATTTCTATTTTTACTATTCTAGACAATGCCAAACTTCTGAAATATTTTCTTCCACTAGATTTCATATATTGTACAACTAAGTAGTAAAATTCTCACACTAAGCTTTTCCTAAGTTTCTCACTCCTTTGTGGCAAACCACATTATATTATTCCATAAAAATTTTCTTATAAATGAGTAAACCTAAAATTTTTTCTTTAAGCAATTTAGAATGAGATCATGGATCCTTTTTGAAAATTTATTTTCCATTTCTATTAATCAGCCGTCAAATTTAACCCATCTGGTATTTCAAATTTGTCTTCAAAAGGTGAAGGGTGAGAACAGTTATAATTTATAATTTTCATCACCGAGGCCTGCAATTTCTATCTGTGATACACTTAGAAATCATTGATTAATCATCTCAATGCTTTTATGAAATGAAAATTATCTCTATAGTTACAGGATTTAAAATTGAAACTTTTTTTTTTTTAATAAACCTGAGAGTATTCAAGTTTGAGGAGGATTTAAATCACTATCGAGGGAAATGTTTTAAATGTGAATTTGGTGGTACAAAGCAATTTGTCAGTCTATGGCATTGATTAACTTTGATTATGTCTTAAATTACTTCAGGACATAATGAACATCATACATGTTTTAGGAAGAATAGTCAGTGAAAAATGTTTAAATGCCAAAGTTCAACAATACTGCCTTTTAAAAGATCGTGAGATTGATTGCAGAGATCTGCAACCCATGTGTTTATAAGGCTGCCAGCCTAAAATATTGATACAACTCTTTTAAAATTTAGCATATTTAGAATTCGGCACTGAAAAACTTGTATGTGGAATCTGTACTAAAAACTCCATGGCTTTTCATTAAATCCCAAGGAAATATAAGGGAACAAAATTAATCATTATCGTTCTTTTATCTTTCTGGTATACCAATGCACATGTTGTCCTCTCCACTTGAGTTTTACGTTTACTAAGAGTCGATTATCTTTGTTTTCAGGCCCACTCATGGAAGTTTTAATTACATAATTTAATAAAATATGAAATAGGAGCATAAAAAAAGAACACTTTGTTTTGTGATAACTATTATAAATGCTTTCAGGGCACCTGAGGTGGCTCAGTTGGTTGAGTGTCTGACTTGATTTCGGCTAAAGTCATGATCCCAGAGTCATGGGATTGAGCCCTGCATCAGGTTCCACACAGAGCGTGGACCCTGCTTAAGATTGCCTCTCCCTCTCTGTTTGCCCCTCTCCCCACTCATGCTTTCTTTAAAATAAAAATAGAATAAACGCTTGGGAGGTTTTCGAAAAACAGGAGATATTAAAAAAAAATCCTGTCAAATTAGGTGTGGGTGAAACCATTATTAGAGGCTAATAATTTTAAAAGGACAGAAAGATCTCTCCTTGGGTTGTATCACAAGTGTTTCTAAGTTCCCACTGCACCAAAAACAGAATGAAAGCAAACCCCAAATCATTCATTTCTGTTACATGAATAGGGTTTATTTGTTGTTTTCCAGAAAAAGTAAAAGCAAACATACAGAACAGTCCATGTCCTTTTGTTCAAATAGGAGTGAACATAATGTACCCTATATTGTAAATTAGTGTATAATTTTTGATGACTCTATATATTTTGTCCTATGTCTTGATTAGCTAACTAAAGATGCATCAAGACAGAACTGGATAAAAAATTCTAGTGTAATGTCTTAAATGGTGAGAAAAATCAAATGTACAAGGATTTAATTTTCTTCCAGTTTTTAGGATTCAGAAAATATGGACTTAGCTCCTTAGATAAAACTTAATGATGTTCATCCTGTTCTTTCAGTTAATAAAGATGGTGTACACAAGACCAACAGTCAAAACTCAAAGGAGATCTTCACTTATCGAAAATGTGTTTCTTTCCACTTTTGCTTCTACTCCTCTGCGTACCTCCGAAACCTAACAGATGTAAGAACCATTTTTCCTTCTGTTTGAATACTTCGTTTATGTTTGTACTCTTGGGCTGTATTTTTAAATATCTCCCTCCATTACTCTAATATGCCAGAACATGTTCAGAACACGCTAACACTAAAACACCCCACCTTGGAATACTAAGTACCTTAAGCTGAAGGAGTTTGGAAAAACAGCAGATGCGGGAAGGTCGCTCTGTCTTCCCCCACTCCCCTGAAGCAGGTTACAAGACCCTGAGAGGTGCCCTCCCTATACCCAGGGTTAAGGAACATCCTTCTCAGACGGAAGAATAAGAATCCCAATGAGCAGGCTTTGCTCAATTCCCCAGTCTACTATACTTCATAGTCTTTGCCCTACCCTATTTCTCCATGACTGTCCACTCTTCATCAAACCTAGTTTAAAAATAGTTAGGTTTAACTATTCCTTCAGGTCTTCATTTCCTTTTGAAGATTCCCACACCACACAAACCTTACATTAAATACATGCGTATGCTTTTCTCCTATTAATCTTTGTTGGTTTAATTTTCAGACTGAGCCAGGAACCCTAAGAGGATGAAGAAAAACTTTTCCTACCCTGCAAATCCAAAGGAGGGGTTGGCCACTTATTCTCATGTGACATATTGAGGCAAAGACCATTACAGGAAGACAATGAACCATGAGTCCAAGATTTGGTTCGATTCCTTCCTTCTTATTCCCTATGACTTTTGAGAAAGCACTTTGGGACCTCAGTTATTTTATTTGAAATATCTGAGAATAAAACTAGAATTAAGATACAATGTACCAGATGCTATTTTCCATTTATTGTCTTATTTCTTACAATAGTTATAGAAGGTAAATGTTATTATCCCCATTTTACATATAAACAGACAGAGGCTTATGAGTCAGAGGGTGGCAGAGATGAGGAAAAAACCTAGGTCTGCTTGAACCTTACATTCAACAAGGTAACTTGAAACTCTGTAATTGCTTAAGAAATAAAGTAAATGCTATTTTTTCCTAAATTAAGCAGGCTTTTTGAATGCAGATTCAAATAATTTGAGTATATGTTTAACTATTTACCTACTTTATCAAGCCTAAACAAAATGACAATAGAATGAGCCTAGAAACACAACAGGAAGAAGAGAAAGACAGTTTCCCCTTTTTGTAGTATTTTTAAACTGAGTTTCAGGTTGGTCACCTCACTTCTGTGAGCCTTCTGACACATGTTTAATATATTTGTTTATTTATACTACCCTGAAAGAAAACACAAGGTCTCTGGGCCAGGAACAGCCTATTATTCACCGCAATAAACTCATTGATTCCTTATGCCCCACTTTTCCCCTTCGGGGCAATGAAAAAAGAACCAGATATATCCTATGCATACTACAGCATTTTTGTTTGTTTGTTTCCCCACCACAGGAATAGAACCCCAAAATTATGCATCTAGCAGTTTATGTAAGCGACATGCTGTCCTCTCAGCTGCCACCCTCCACAGGAGAAAGAGAAAGACTTTATCTTCATAAAGTAAACAAATTCTCACTGGGAAGAAAAGGAGGAAGGCAAGCATTTGGCTCCAGGGGCAATAGATTTTATTATCCCTTGAATGACAGCAGATGGTTCCACAATAAAAGAGATAAGCAGCTCTAGCTCTCATGCCCTTGAAATATGAGGAATGAATGTATCTAGAAAAAAATATTTTATTTATATATTATTCTCTATATTTATAGCTTATCATTTATTTTGCTAAGAATATCCCAGCCATACAGCAGTATGAAAGCATTCATAATGCTCCCTAGCATCTCAGTATCCTTGTCTGTAAAATAAGGGAGTTGCTATACAAAGTCTCCAAATTCCATCCATTTACGATGTTTTTATAGAAGTGATAGCTCCACTCAGGAAAAATACAATGGCTAGAAAAAATAAAGTTACCACATCTACAGGCAAAATGATAAACTGAAGAAGTCACTGACCTGGATGTGATACCTTTCATCTATCTGTGGCATACCATTGAAACTGTTTCAGCCTCCATGTTCTCAGGTGGTTAAATGAACAGCCTGAACTAAAATAACGAATATTACTTTCAAGTGTAAGGCTGTGAAAGTACTTCTGAGTTAAAATAAATTAATACGTGTTTTTAAATGTTATTCCTATAATTCCATTTCCATTCTCAAATTTACATCAGCGACTTTATTGGCCAGATTCTATAGCTGTTAAGTGAAGTAAATAAATATTTTAGTCATTCATATAATTGAGGTCATGAATCTACTTTTCATCAATTATATTCCACGGCTGGTATTGATTCTCTTTATTTTTCCAGAGAAGGCTGGGAAGGAGGATGGTATTTTCAAACTCAAACTTGAGCCTGCAACAGAATCCTCTGAAGATCTCGCTTTGCGCCATCAGTCTCTAATTCCGTACAGCTGAGCTTAGACCCGAGCACTTGCCCTGTTAAAGTTCACAGGGGATGTTAAGCCTGCTGGTTGAGGGTCCACACTTGCAGAACCACTGACTTACAGATTTCTAACAGTGTTGTTAAACCTTTATAGAAATCACTTGGGGACCTGGGGCGGGGGTCGGTTGGTGGAGCAAGTACCAGGTAGGCCAGGTTTACTCAGATGCCCTGCTAAACGCACATTCTGATTCAGTAGGTCCGGGGTGGAGCTTGCCATTCTGCATTTGTAACAAGCTCCCAGAGAATGTTGCTCTGCCTGAGGGACAGACCACACAACACACTTTGAATTGAAAGGATCCCAGTACGTATCACCTGGAAGCTGTTATACTCACGAAATTGCAACTCAAAGCCATTGATTTCCTACTACGTATCACACACTATAAAAATTCCTAGTGCCCCCAAGTGAATTATACCCTGTCTATAAACTCAAAGAAGTTTAGAGAGGCAATCAGAATATTAAACACATGTAAATACAATGATAAAAGCATAATAAAAATCATGACCTACTTAGCTCTGACTAAAGGGTATGATGTTTGGGAACAGCACAGAGGGACAGGTCTTTGCTGGAATAAATGCAAATGTTGTGTGTTTTACCTAAAAGGTTAAGAGAAATTAAGCCCGAGATGCAATATGAACATTTTGAACTTGTTTGAATTAACACACCTACTCGAATAGGCAAGGGGGAAAAAAGAAAAAAGAAAAAAAAAAAAAAAGCACTACTGTAGTAGACCAAGCAAACAACTATTTTTTTTTCCCTTTAAAGAGCTAAACTTAGCTAATCAAATAAGCAGACATGTTAAGCCCCACTTTAAAAATAAAATAAGTAAATAAAATAAACCGACAGGATTGTAGGTAGGGTAAATAATGCTTCACAAAGTTACTCAGATATCCAAACACAGAAGTTAATGCAAGTACCAGGAAGGCCAAAACAAACAAAAACATACCAGTCTTACACAGGTCCCAGGAAGAGAAGGCATCTCTGAGCTGCCTGGACCAAATTTGAAGACCTACCAGTGATCTGATTGGCCAGGAAATCTCCACCTCCAACATTTCCTGTCCTGATTGGGCATTTTCATTCTCAGGTGCTGTAGGGAGTACGGTCCTGTATAATTGAAAGCCTAGGAAGAAGTATTTTCTTCTGATATAATGGGAAGTGTAAATTTCTTAAGTTTTCAGCTACCAGGGTGCTTTTTTGTTTTTGTGTTGTGGGTGACAGAAAATAAAAAAAACAAACAAACAAACAAACAAAAAAACAAAGTTGTGCTTCCTTTCTAAGCAGAGAAATAGTGTATAAATTAAAACTTAAAACAGTCATGCAGGGGCGCCTGGGTGGCTCAGTCGGTTGAGCGTTCGACTTCAGCTCAGGTCATGATCTCGCGGTTCGTGAGTTCGAGTCCCGGTCGGGCTCTGTGCTGACAGCTCAGAGCCTGAAGCCTGTTTCAGATTCTGTGTCTTCCTCTCTCTCTCTCTCTGACCCTCTCCCATTCATGTTCTGTCTCTCTCTGTCTCAAAAATAAATAAGCGTTAAAAAAAAAAAAAAACGGGTCATGCAAATAATCAAGTATAACGGAGTCAGCACTTCAAAAAAAAAAAAAGGGTTTCTGGTAGAATATCATGTCATCTCCACAATATGAAAGTGAAGAGAGTACAGATACCATTATGGGTGGGGGATTTTTTTTTTTTTTTAAAGCTGTGCTATTTGGAGGAGATGAAGTTAGGGTGGAACCCCTGATCTAGTAAAAGAATTGACCTTTACCTCATGGCAGGTGAGAAATGGCAGAGCTGAGGCCAATGCCCTGCTAAATATAGAGGTGTAGAAGTACATCTGCCTCTCCTCTCTGCTCTAGGTTTATCCTCAACCCCAAAGAAGAGAAGAGAGGGGAACAAATCAAAAGAAACTCTTAAGGATAGAGGACAAACTGAGGGTTGATGGAGGGAGGAGGGGGGGCGATGAGCTAAATGGGTGATGGGTATTAAGGAGGGCACTTGTTGTGATGAGCACTGGGTATTGTATGCAAGTGATGAATCACTGAATTCTACTTCTGAAACCAATGTGTGTTAACTAACAGGAATTTTAATTAATCCATCAATATCATCACATGAATTAATCAATTAATTTAACTTAATTTAAAAAGAGAGTCAAGAGACAACATCCAAGAAAGAATTGCAGCAACAGGGCAAACAAATGTGTGGAGAGTTCAAGTGTAAGGGTCTTCTGTACCTTCTGTACCTTCTGTACCTTGAATCCACATTCAAGAGCAAGATTCTTACAAAGGGGAAGCATACCTACCCTCTGCTAATGAGCTTAATGGATGCCACAACTGCCCTAGGGCTGGTTTGGATTTTTGTCTGTTTTTTTGATTTGTTGTTGTTGTTTGTTTTTGCTTTTAACAGACATCACCTGGACTTAGCACTATCAACTCATGTGATTTGAAGTCAGACTGTAAGAAAGATGTTCATGTGCTCTCTCCCTTCAAAGTCTTGATTCTGCTCAGCATTTATGGAATACCTACTGTGCATAAAGGGTTACAATATATACCCTCTGGCTAAACTTCATGGTAAAGTTGAGCAGTCTGCAATTTAGATTACGTTGCATACAACGGAACACTATAATATCCAGAGCTCTATTGGCCAGCGCAACAATGGCATCTTTCAAGTACACGCCCTCCGCCCTCTGTCCTTGCATTATACAACACCTGTGTTATAGGTGACCTTGCATTATACAACACCTGTGTTCTAGGTGAGTCATGGCTCACCACAACAACCTTGAGGCCATTTCTCACGTCTTGTTTACTTCATTTAAATGCCAAAATTGAAGGGGATTTTATTTGTCTAGGAATGCAAGTACTGTCCCTGCTTAATGGAATAATACAAAATCTGGACAATTCACGGCCCTGTCTTTTACGTGGCTAAATGGAGAGGGGAGAATGAATATGAAATAAGCTTTTTTTTTTTTAAATAATGAAGCAAAAAAAAAAAGCATTTTTAAGAGAAGACATTACATCTCTCTGTTTTGTTTTGCTTTGTTTTGAAATACCTGTTTATATATTTAAATACATTAACAGTTAAAGCCCATGCAATAAAATACAGCACAGAAAAGGAGTGTGAACATTTTCTAAGAACTGTTCTTTATAGGTTTTAATGTGATGTTACCTTCTATTTAAACATATGCTTGTAAGTTCACTGACTCAGAGTATATTGGATGTGTCAAAATGCAGAGTTTTAATAACCAGGAAAAATCTCAGATAAACTCGACTCTTAGACATGAACAAAAATGTCATTCTTTTTGCAACTAGATTTTAATACATCCCTCAAGGTGTAAGGAGGGTGGGAAATCAATAGCAAATCCCAGGGTCCTTCTGCTGAGATATTCAAAATGTTAACTCTAATGGGAATGATATGAGAGAAAAAAGGCAGATATAACCTAGGGTTGAGCAGTTCACTCAAGACCTAGAAAGAATTATTGTGCAAAATATAAACACATCTTGTGTCTTAAATAACAACCCAAAAGCTTGTATTTGTCATCATGATTTCAACAAACAATGTAGCCATCTTTCAGAACTGGAAGCACTGATAGGAAGGTAGAGAATTTTGGTGAAATTATTTTCTCTTGTTTAATAATTTTCATTAATGAAAGAAAGATTTCTTAAATACTATAAATCGGGGCTGAATTGACTGACCATGCATCCAAATTGTTGCATTATTCACACTGGAATTACTCCACAGATTAGCTGCAAATTGCCCTCTAAATTGAATTTATGGTTTCATTTTTCATAACTACTGTGTTGTGACAGATGAGAGGAATCTGAGAGGAAAATGACGGCGATGGACCCAATTTCTTAGTGCTCTATCTTCAAGATAGAGCCCAACTATCTCTGTAATTTATTTTGGCAAGCATAAAAACCTGGTAGGCTAAAATCCAGGAGATTCTACTTTCTATCCCTTTCAGGAAAAGGAAAAGGTCAACTATTTTTGACTATTTCTGACTATTTTTGTCAAGTGGAAGCTAATCAAATCGACATCCGTGGAGGAAAAAGGAAATTCACATAGGTGACACAATTATGTTTTGTGTTATATTCTTTGATTTAATCCCCACCACGGCGCCATGGGATAGGTAGTTGTATGTACATGTGAGATGCTGAGAGACTGGAAATCTTCCCCGGGTCTGAACTTTTGGGAGGCCCCTCTATCTGCGAAATCCAGGCCCAGGGTCTCCTGCTGTGCTGCCACTTTGAACCCATTACCAATTCGGACATATTAATTTTATGTCTGGCCAATCACTTGGGGTTTCTCTTTGCACCAGAGAAAATAAAAATGGCCCCAGCACAACTTAGACGGAGTGGAGAGAGGGGACACACAAAACGATTCTACAAACCGGGCGTCCTGAACACACCTAAATCTTTGGCACAATGGTTGTTAGACGATTATTGAAAAGCTGAGACAAAATAAGCCGCTGCAGGATCAGAGCGAGTGTAAAGGCCTCCCTCTTTATATGAGGTATATAACTTGTCGCAATACAGAGAGGGGAAGACAATTTTGTTAGCCTTTAAATTGGGTTTGTATCATCCAGGCCTCTCGGGTTAAAAATGATTGAAGACAAATATTGGGTTGGAGTTCGTGACAAATGCAGCTGATGCCTTCAGGTTTATAAGACACCGGTATGTGAACATATGCTCTGTTTGTAAGACAAATGATTAGGCAGCCTCCTACAGCTTTCTGTTTCGAAAGGTTTCGAATGAGTCACCATTTTTCTTTTGTAACGGCTTCAGGTGTCCTTTCTTTCATCAAACTAGCTCTCACGTTGACCTAGAGATACCCAGGCATCAATGGCATTTCTAAAACGTGCTAGAGTCAATGAAGTGATTTTTATTTACAAATAAATGTTTTCACATTTTGTGCACAAAGGTTGTTAAGAGGGAATTCAAATGTTCCTTCAGGAAGACAGAAACAAAACCTTTACCAGTTAGAGGAGAATTTGCAAAGCTCTGGGTTTCTAGATAAATCTTTACGTTCTTTACCCCTTTAATCCAATTACTTTATTACTTTATTCTATGATGTATCTTTTCTTAAGGCATATAATGTAAAGTTTTCTTCTCTGAAGATAATTTTTAATAATTTAACTTATGCTACTGTGACATAAGTTTTCAAACAAATCTACATATTTCTACTCTACTGGTGCCAGACGCTGCCTTTATCCCACCAAACTGGACCGTGTGGGTTTTCTCTTTGATTATTTTAAATGAAACTAAAGTGTTGACATTTGAATTCAAATTCAAACACTGTTCTCAGCTTACAACAAATGTGAAACAAACTTTAAAAGCAAACTTTAGGGGCGCCTGGGTGGCGCAGTCGGTTAAGCGTCCGACTTCAGCCAGGTCACGATCTTGCGGTCCGTGAGTTCGAGCCCCGCGTCGGGCTCTGGGCTGATGGCTCAGAGCCTGGAGCCTGTTTCCAATTCTGTGTCTCCCTCTCTCTCTGCCCCTCCCCCGTTCATGCTCTGTCTCTCTCTGTCCCAAAAATAAATAAACGTTAAAAAAAAAATTATAAAAGCAAACTTTACTCCACCATTCCATGTACATGGATAATTTAACACTAACTCTGGAGGTCTAGAGCAACTAAGATCTTTTTATTTTGGATTTTGTTACTATATAGAAAAGACAAGCCCAAATCCATGGTACATGAGATACTTCAGTGAGGCAAGCTCAGAGTTCAACCAGCTGTGTGACCTCTGGCAAGTGCCTTGATATCCTGGAGTTTTTTCACTAAGGAAGTGGTTAAAAATGCCTGCTCTTAGGGATATTGTGAGGATGAGAGAACCAAGTCTCCGGATCTTATTTATAAGGCTTGTCCTCAAGCCTTTACACCATTTCTGAGAAGAAGGAGTTGAACTTTACTGTTGGGCAAAGAGAAAAGGACTCCAATGATGATAGAGCAAAGCAATACTAAGCCCAAGTCAATAGCTTGGATTTGGGTTTTCAGGAAGACTTGAAATGTATAGTATGCAAACATACATAATCTAAAAAAGCCAGGGGAAGATCTACAACATGTAAACAATGGTTACCTTGGGAACCAGATTAGATGGACTTTCATTTTCTGTTACAGCTTTCTGGAATGTTTGAAGTTGTTTATAATAAAAATATATTACTTTTGTGATAAGGAATTCTAATAAATATTAAAAAGAGTACCTAGAATATGGTGGTGCTTAATTAATGAGTTTCTTTTCATCTTCCGAGTCACTGGCTATAAAAAATAAAGGCACTCATTTGTGTATCCATGCTAATATTGATTGACTATCTACTAGTTCTGAGCTCCTCTGGGTGCTAACGATTCAAAGTGAAAGGGAATAGACAAGTCTCTATCTTCCCTATCTGTCAAGGCATAGGGACAATTAATAGAACTTTCAGAATTCATGCAAGAAAATTTGGATAAAGCTTTGTCTCAGTCTGTTTCTCTCTCAATTAAATTCATGCCACAGAGAGTCTCCCCACCTGAAAACTGGCCACTACCGTCTGAAAAATAATGTTAGAAAAATACTTCAGGTATATGTAAACAAAATATAAGTTGTGATCCTATGATATCATTTTCTGAGTGAAATATTAATGGGCATATATTTGCTTTTACTATTCATAGAATTCCTGTTTTTATAGATCAACATGGTCAAATAGAAATTTTTGCATGATTTAATTTAATGTTTACTCTCAGGATAGTTTCACGACAATATTGCATCCACATTTCAGTGAAGATCCCCACAAAACAAACACGTTTCTCATCTTACAAACCTTGCCTTGAGTGCAGCTAAGAATTCTCAGAATAATTTTCTAGACAATTTTTGATATCTGCATGAATGGTTGGGAGCAGCAACACATATGAGCCAAATTGACTGAAAAGTCCAAAAATTATTCACATATGGCTTTCAAATATTCCCCAGAAAGTACAAGGATATGTGCCTTAATGAATGATACCAACAAACGTCTCAACCACCTGTTCTGTCGCACCGTATCAATAACTCAAAAGCAGCCTGTGCAGAATAGAGAACCCTCAACTCCTCCAGAGAATGCTTCAGTGATTTTGCTGTGCCAGTGATTTAAGCAGAGCAAACTTCAGCAGAGTAAGTCTCATTCCAAGAACAAAGAAAATCTTCCTTGGCCTACATAGAATCATTCACTGTCCATTTATCATCCATACCTTAATTGACAGAAGCTATGAGAGGTAAGTAACGGCAACAATGACGACAACAGAGAGAACAACAAAGTAAAACGCTCCGAAGCAGCTGCTGCTGCGATGGTTAAATTTGTATAACCCTAAAGTGTTTCCTGGCACTCTTAGGGGAACAGGAAATCAGTGCCAAAGCTCAAGTGGGAAATTGCAGAGAGCATGACGGGTTTTCGGAACTGCACAGAAGTCAGTATTCATAACTATCCTGTTTCTGACACACCTCTTGGAGAAAGGAACAGAGAATCTGGGGCTTGGCACTGATGAGGATCCTGGGGGCTAAGAGCGGGTGGGAGTAAACCGAGATGGCCTGAGGGAGGGCAACCTGGGAAGCAGAAGAGGTTCAGTGGAGCAGAGAGCACAAATGCGATTGTAAATGTAAGGTCAAGAGCAATGAACCGGTGCACTGGGATAGAGCCTGTGGCTTAACCTAAGGATAAATTTAATTCTCATAACTTCCTTCTGTCATATATGCTATTATTACTCTGTATTTTAGCTCTGCCCTGTTTATACTCTCATAATCTGAACACCACTGACCAATACTTAGCCTTCGTGTTAAAGATAACTGCCCAGTATTGTTTCTTGCATCTCATGCCTTCCAAGTACAATATTCTTCTTACTGATATATATTTTAATACTTTTTTTCAGCTCAAGTCTCTGGGTCATATACTTTTGCTGAAAATGTTTTTATTTTATCCACTTTTTAACATATCTATGTAGCATATACACAAATACATACACTATTTAGTTGGAGTACCACCCGTTTAGAAATGCATGTGAAACAGACACATGTAGCTTGGTACATTTTTGTTCAGTCAAAACACAAATACATACACTATTTAGTTGGAGTACCACCCGTTTAGAAATGCATGTGAAACAGACACATGTAGCTTGGTACATTTTTGTTCAGTCAAAACAAACTGGTTTATTGACCAGTTTGTCAATATAACTGAAACCAGGGCAAGGAGTAGAACATTCCTACCACCCCAGAATCCTTCCTCATGCCCCATTTCAGTTACTACTCCCCTGGCTCCAAACAACTCTAGTCATCAGTGGGTAATTACTTCTAACACCATAGATGAGATCCGCCTATTTTTTAACTTTATGTAAGTAGAATTGTTCATACAGTCTTTTATTTGGGCTTCTTTCATTCCATGTCATGAGTACAATATCCGTTTATGTTTTACACAGGGTTTCTTTTTGTTGTTGTTCATTTTAATTATCACTGACACATAGATTTCATTGCCTAATTATAATACGATTTGTTTCACCATTGTGTTGTATGCATTTGAATTTTTTCTGGTCATAAACTACTACAAATAAAACTCAACATGAACATTCTTGTCTCTGTCTTTGATGCATGTATGTACATATTCTGTGGAGATATATACATATTATATGAATGTGTTCACTTCATTTAATACTGCTGGTTTTACCATTTCATACTTCCACCAGAAGTGTAACGGATCAAAAGACGACATTCAAAATAGGATAAAGTCGGGGCGCCTGGGTGGCGCAGTCGGTTAAGCGTCCGACTTCAGCCAGGTCACGATCTCGCGGCCCGTGAGTTCGAGCCCCGCGTCGGGCTCTGGGCTGATGGCTCAGAGCCTGGAGCCTGTTTCCGGTTCTGTGTCTCCCTCTCTCTCTCTGCCCCTCCCCCGTTCATGCTCTGTCTCTCTCTGTCCCAAAAATAAATAAACGTTGAAAAAAAAAAAAAAATTTCAAAATAGGATAAAGTTATGACTCTCGTGCAGATAGAAAAACGAACACGTTAAACATTTTATTTAACATATGCAGCGAGAGAAGCAGGCCCATGCTATAATGAGGTTGAAAGAGAATCTAAAGAAAAACATTTTCATGTCGCGTTGAAAATAGTTCAAAGAGAATAAACAGAAATAGAATCAGCGAACCAGAAAGAGCATGCCCCTTGTAGACGAAGCATTGTTGTAAAGTAGCTTAAAGACAAACAAAACCCAGAATCAAATGACTTACAGGAGTGTCCTCTAGACAACACATAGTTTTTCACTGAAATACATTTTGTTTTCCTCTACAGAGTGTTCTAATTGATCAACAGATTCTCTAACACTTGTCAGTTGTTTTTCTTTTGTTTCAATTTTAACTATTTTGACGGCTGTGCATTGTGGTTTTAGTTTGAATTTCAATGATGATTTGTACCTATGAACATACTATTTTTGTATCTATGAACATGTTAATTGGCCCATTGGCCATCTTCTTTAGTTGCATCCCTTTTAAGGAAATTTGTCTTTTTTACTCTAGTGGGTTGTCTGTTTTTTCCCTTGTGCATTTGCAGGAATTCTGTACCTATTCTGGATGTAAGTCGCTTATCAGTGTAAGTATTCATCTGTGGCTTGCCTTCTCACTTACTTCACGGCCTCTTTCAAAAATCAGAAGGAATTACATTAAAATAGTTCTTGTCCAAATCTACTCCTGAATTCCATAACTTATTTTACATTCATTTTTTAGTTTATGTTAGTCTCTTGAAGATCTTAAATTTTTTATGGCTTCTAATTTTCCTTTTTAGATGAAGAAGTTTGTTATTTCTTTGCAGATGTCTTCGCTTCCTGTTAAGATCTATCTTTTTTTTTTCTTTGCTCAGAGGACCTTTATTTTGCCTGTAGGGTTATACAATCTAAATAACTTGTGTCAGGGTGTGGATTTACTCATCTTTAATCCACTTGGAATTCTTTGTATTTCCTAAATTTGAGTAACCATGTCTTTCAGCAATTTTCTAACAATTTACCTCTTAAAGTCTTGTACTTTCCTCATCCCTGCTTTCCTCTTCCAGAAACTCAGTCAGATATTTGATAAACATCTCGTTATCTCCTCCACGTCTCTGAACTGTTCATATTTTCCATCTCTGAATCTCACTCGGCTCTATTCTGTGTAACCTCTACAGTCTGTTTCCCAGTTTACTAATTCACTCTTCAGCTCAATATAATCTTCTGTTTGACCCACTTTTGTGTTTTAAATTTCAATGGCAATATTCTTGAGTTTAAAAGTTCAGTGTGGCCTTTTACTTACCATTCTACACTTGCGTTATTTTTTTTAGGTTCTTTTTCTTTTTTATTCTTTCAGTTATGTCTTCAATTATTTTTCTCTCTTTATTCTGGTAAGCACATAGCATAAAATTTACAATCTTAGCCATCTGTAAGTGTATAATACATTTGATCATGATTGACAAGAGTCCCAAAGCTACACAATAAAAAAAGAATCATCTCTTTCACAAAACCATCTGGTCCTGGGCTGGTTTCTGTGGTGAGGTGTTTTGATTATTATTCGATCAATCTCTTTACTGGTTATAAGTCTACTGAGACTTTCTATTTCCTCATGAGGTCATCTTGGTGGATTGTATGTTTCTAGAAATTTAGCCATCTCATTACAGTATATTTGTATATACTATATACAAATATATAGTCTGTTATGTTCCTTTTAGTTCTGTGGCATCCGTTGTAGAGTCTCCTCTTTCATTTCTGATTTTCTTTTATTTTAAACCTCTCTCTTTATTTTTTGGTATAGTTAAGGTTATGTAAATTGTTTTGATCTTTTAAAAAAGCAGGCATTTTGTCTCTTTCTATTCTCTATTGGTTTTACTTCTGTTATTGTCATGTTATTATTTCCTTCTTTAGGCTAACTTTTGGTTCATTTTGTTATTCTTTTTTTAGTTCTTGAGGTATAAAGTTAGGTTGTTGATTTGAGATCTTTCTTTTCTTTTAAAGTAGATATTTATCACATAAATTTCCCTCTTAGTATTGCTTTTACTACATCTCATAAGTTTTAGTATGTTATGTTTTCATCCTCATTTGTCTCATTATATTTTCTATTTATCTCATGATTTCTTTTTGCCTCATTAGTTTTTCAAGAGTTTAATTTTGTTTAATTTCCACACACTGGTGAATTTTTCAGTTTTTCTTTTGCTACTGATTTCTAGTTTCCTTCCATTGAGGTTGAAAAAGACTTGATATGATTTCAGTCTTCTTAAATTTAAGACTTGTTTTGTGGCACAACATGTGATCTCTCCTGGGGAATGTCCCATGTACATTTGAGAACGAAGTGTGTTCTGCATATGTCTGTTAAGTCCAATTGGTCCACAATTTTGGTTCAAGTCCTGTGTTCTTACTGATCTTCTGTCTAGCTGATGCATCCATTGTTGAAAGTTAGGTGTTAGGATCTACTATCATTAGATGACTGTCTATTTATCACTTTAATTCTGTCAATGTTTGCTTCACATACATGGAGGCTCTCTTGTTAGATGCATATTTATTTATAATTGTTGTATCATCTTAGAGAATTGATAATGTATTATATAATTTTCTTTTTCTCCCATAACATTTTTTTACTTAAAGTCAGTCTTGTCTGATGTAAGTAAGTATGGCCACCCTCCTATTTTTGGTTACCATTTGCATGGAATATATTTTACCACCCTTTCACTTTTAGCTTATGTATGTCCCTGGATCTAAAGTGAGTCTCTTGAAGACATCATTTAGTTGGATCTTGTCTTTTATCTATTCAGTCACTCTATGTATCTTGATTGGGAAATTTGATCCACTTACATTTAAAGTAATTAGTCATAGGGAAGGACTTACTATTGCCATTTTGTAATTGTTTTAAGCTGATAATTTTGATTACATATACAAACTCTTTTACACTGCCCCACTTTATTTTATTGACATCAAAAATAATTTTTTAATAATTTCTATCCATTAACATAGTTTTATGGTTATTATTATTTTACGCTTTTATTTTTTAAATTCTATGTCTCAATTAAATGGGACTTATGCACAACCATTATAATATCATAGGACGCTACATTTGCATTTGTCTAAAATGTGTTCACTTTCCTTTATCAAAGATCTTTATATTATCATAAGCTTTCATGTTGTTTTCTAGTTGCCTTTTGTTCCAATGTGAAGGACTCCCTTTAGCAATTCTTAAAGGCAGATCCAGTCATAATAAACTTCTTCCATTTTTGTTTATCTGGGAAGATCTTTATTTCTCCTTCATCTTTGAAGGGCAGTTTCATCAGATATAGTATTCTTGGTTGGCAGGTATAGGACTTCCCATTTTATCATCCTGCTGATGTCACTCTCCTGTCTTCAGTGACTTTTATCATATTGTTTTAAATATTCTCAAATTATGTATCTTATGTTTGCTTGGTTTTTTGTTTTGTTTTGTTTTGTTTTGTTTTTTGTGGACTATTTCTGCTGTTTGTTGTTCAGCTGAGTCTCATTTGGTATGTATTTCTTTCTTGTGTATGTTTAAGTCTGTACTGTGAGCTCAACATCCCTGATATTGTGCAGCTTGAGTTGAGGCATCATGCATGCAGAGAAATTTTTCATGTTTCAACTAGTCCCCAGAGTGGTTTTACTAGCTAAAGGCCAATCTTAATGATAATATCCTGAATGGTAGACTCCTGGATCATGCAAGTAATGTAAGCATAATCTCCTATATGCTATGAAATACATTCCCCTAGTTACAGATTCTCAGGGAAACCTTCCAGCTTTGTATACTTACTCAAACCTGAAGCAGACCTGGCAAACCTCTTTGTCATCACCCTGAGTTGGTGGTCAGATTTTCTTTCTTTTTCTTTTTTTTTTTTTTCTCCCAAGTTCTAATCTTAAAAAGAAAAACATATTGTTTTATACCAGTGTCTGCTAAAAGGTTGCTTCTTAATCAGATCAAAGGTATTTCTTATGCTATACATAATTTCCCCTCTACTTCAGAAGTTATATGCTCTATTTCATATTACTAATACATAAACTTAAACAATCTCATTACCTTCCTCCAATGTAAGGCACTTAGAAAACGTTAACATCAGTCATTCCTCTCCTAACTTACGGATTATAATTGTCTCTTTTTTTGTTAAGTTTTTTTTTTATTTTATTTCCTATATAGTTAACATATGGTGTTATATTAGTTTTAGGTGTACCATATAGTGATTCAACAATTCTGTGCATTACTCAGTGCTCATCATAAGTGTACTCTTAATCCTCTGCACCTATTTCACCATCCCCCCACTCACCTCCCCTCTGGTAACCCTCTGTTTATTCTCTATAGTTAAGAATCCATTTTTTTGGTCTGTGTCTCTTTTTTAGTCCTTTGTTCATTTATATTATTTTTTTTAATTCCAGTGTAGTTAATATACAGTGTTATATTAGTTTCAGGTATACAATTGTCTCATAGTTTTTATATATGCTTCTTAAAATTTCACAAAATTTTATCATTTTGCTCCTTACGATCAGTGCTTGTTCAGCCATATATTCACTACTTTCTTTGATCATAATTTTTGCTTGCATATGCAATCATTTTCTCTTTGTTGAAAGCACATGCATTAGAATTCCCATTAACGCGAGTCTGTTAGTGGCAAAGTTTTTAGATTTCTCTGAATCTCCTTTTGTATCACCATTTTGAAAGATATTTTCACTATGTACACAATTGTAGACGGGCAGGTTTTTTACCTTAACATATTAAAAAGATCTTCTATCTTCTGGGTTTCATGATTATTGAGAACTCACTTTTCAAGCAAAATTTCACTCCTTCTGAGATAATCCGTTTTATTCTTCTGCCGTAAAGATCTTCCCTTATATTTGGAGCTTCTTAAATTCACTGCAATAAATGTAGACATAAGTTTCAGATCCTATTTTGAATCTCAGGATAGAAATCTTTCATAATTTCTGAATAATATTCAACCATGTCTCTTAACTTATCTTTAACCGTTTTTTAGCTTGTTTCTCTTCATTTTTTCACTATCTTCAGCTGTGGCTAAACTGCTGATAAAACTACCCATTGACTTTTGATTTATTTTATTTATTTATTTTAACGTTTATTTATTATTGAGAGACAGAGAGAGACAGAGAGAGACAGAGCACGAGCAGGGGTGGGGCAGAGAGGGAGAGACCCAGAATCCGAAGCAGGCTCCAGGCTCCGAGCTGTCGGCACAGAGCCCGACGTGGGGCTCGAACTCACAAACCGAGAGATCATGACCTGAGCCAAAGTCGGACGCTTAACGGACTGAGCCATCCAGGCTCCCCCCCATTGACTTTTTAATTTAATATGTTATATTTTTATTTCTCGAGTTCTATATGGTTGCTCTTCAAATCTTCTTATTCATTTTAATAGTCTCCATAGAGTTATGTTCAATCTATTCAAAAATTTATTTTATCATTGTTATGGTTTGAACGTTTATGTCCCCCTAAAATTCATATGTTGAAATCCCAAACATCAAAGACAATGGTACTACAAGATGGATCTTTGTTAAGTGATTAGGTCAAAAGGGTGGAGACTTCAAGAATGGGATTAGTGCCCTATAAAGAGATTCTACAGAGCTCCTTAGCCCCTCCCACATGTGACAACACAGCCACAAGGCACTGTGAACCAGAAAGTAGTCCCTCGCTAGACACCAAAACTGCCAGTGCCTTGGTTTTGGACTTCCAGCCTCTAGACTATGAAAAATAATTTTCTGAAGCTTATAAGCTATGCAGTCTGTAGTATTTAGTTACAGCAACTTGAAGGCTAAGACAATCATACTGTGTGTGTGTGTGTGTGTGTGTATAATATTCTGAAATAGATACTTCTTGAATTCTTAGCATATCTGATGCTATAATTTCTATTGAATGCAATCCATGATGACTTGGTCCTTTGAATGTTGTGCAATTTTTCACATATGTCTTAAAATTTTATCTGTGAGGGGCTCCTGGGTGGCTCAGTTGGCTGAGAATCCGACTTCGGCTCAGATCATGATCTCGCGGTTTGTGAGTTCGAGCCCCTCGTCAGGCTCTGTGCTGACCGCTCAGAGCCTGGAGCCTGCTTCAGATTCTGTGTCTCCCTCTCTCTCTACCACTCCCCAACTCACACTCCTCTGTCTCTCTCTCCTTCAAAAATAAATAAACATTTAAAAAAATTTAAAAAAAATTTTATCTGTGAAAATTATGAATCCTAGTATGACATGTTAATTCCTCCAGAGAGGATCTTTTTTAATGTGCCAGGTATCTGTCTTGAGTTTATCAGACCGACCATATGACATGGATTTGAGCTGCAAACCCACCAGTGGTCTAGATTTTAGATACAAATTTTACAGTGAATTTTTCTCACCTCTACTCAGCCCCAAGGTTCAAGACAGGTACCTTTGCTACAGAGGAGTCTTATAAGGAATCAATTTATTGGTCAGTTGTACCCTACTAGAATACCTTTCTAGGGTGTTCTATGCCAGTTTTTATCACATGAGGCAAATAAACTGAAGGCCTAAGCCAACTCCACTGCTCTCTTTCCTCTAAAAGATCTGCCTTTATCTAGTTTTTGGCCTTTTTGTATGCTTTATATTCTTGTTAGCCCATTAATACATTTTAATACATGCAGTAAGAGTGGAGTTCAATTTACAAAATTTACCAGACTACCAGGAAAAAAAAAAAAATAGAAGGTTTTTTTTTTCCTTTTAGTATACATTTTTACTGAGCATGAAGCCCCTCAAAGGATCCCGCTATGAGCATGGTGACCTCAGTTCCAACTCTCAAATCTGTGGGCCTCACACTTTCTCCTGGCTCTACACGGGCAGCGCGCGTACTACCTAAACCAATGCCCTTCCACCATTCTTATCCGCCTTCAAATAGGACACCTGCAGGGTTTTAGTTTCCTCTTTGTTTTTATTCTCTGGACATTTGCAATTACGTTATCTAAAGTTCAACCTGCATTTAAAAAAACACAGTATTTTATAAGTATTTTATAGCATTTCTAGACTTTTATAATAGATGTATAACCATGTTGAATGTTTCACCACATTGTCCCTTAAATTTTTGGCACACCTGAAAGTCAATAGATTAAAAAAAGAGAACTACATTTGCAAATTTTAAAATAGCCCATTATGTGGCTTAATTAAGCTGACTTTTATCAGGGCATTTTGTACTCTGTAGAATTTATATTCTCTTGAAAATGGAGCATGGTATCTTACGCATTTCTGGTGCTAATGTTTATGGGACTTCTTGTTCAGTTTGCAGTCATATTGTCACGCTTAGGGGAAATGTTTTGTTTTATCTATCACAAATGTTCCGTTTCCGCCCAAGTACAGCACTGCAGGACAATTCTGGCACTAATTATCCTGTGGCAGACTCCACAGATTTAAGGGTTCAGTCCCCCACAAGAGTTCCCTTAGTTTAGATGCCAACCACCAGTCCCTGGAGCATCCCACACTTCTGCCTGATCAGTTACAAATTTAGGGCTTCCCAGGATCCCCTCAGCTTTAAATTCACTAGAATGCCTCATAGAATTCAAGAGACTGTTGTACTTATGATTATAGCTCTTTTACAAAACTTACAACTCCAGAACAATCAGATAAAGGGAAACGTCTGGGAGAGTCCTGCAAGTTGAGCTTCCCTGCCTCTTCTCAGAGGAGTCTGGTACATCACCTTCCCTGTACATATTGGGTTCACCCATCAAGAAGCTCCAGGAGCCTCTGTGTCCAGAGTTTTATTATGGTTTCCTTATGTAAGCATGACTGATTGAATCACTGGCCACAAGATAGAACTCAGTTTCCAGTTCCCTTCCCCTATCTGGAGGTCAGGCTGACCCAAAGTTCTGAGGCTATAATCACGCGGCTGGTGTTTCTGGTGAAGGGTCACTAGTCCTGAATCTACAGAAGCCTATGATGAGTCATCTCATTAGCATAGAAAAGACACTCATCACTCAGGAAATTCCATGCCTCTTTCAGGCTCTCTGTGAGGAACCAGGGACAAAGAGCCGATATATTCTTTATTATACCACAATCATCTATACCAAAAATATCATAAAATTTGTTAACCTATGAAGTATTTCAGAAAAATGAACAGATAACAGAAGTAATGAATAGGTCATTTTATCCCTGATATATCTTATATCTTATATATCTGGTATATACTTCTAAATAGTCTAGGTGCAGATTTAGAACCTTAATATCTTTTACAGTGTTTAGACAATAAAAAGAGGTCTCCTATACTTATCATTCCACTGTTATGTCCAACCTGCAAAGTATTAGCATGCCATTTTTATAGGTAAATTAAGATTTAATGACTTGCTCAAACTCACAAAACCATGTAGCAAATCTAGAGTACCACTGACTCCAAATTAAGTGATCTCTAGCTAACAACATAGATTCCACCTTAACGCCTGTGATTTTTATTGGATGAAATAGAATGCATCTTTTATTTATTATTTTGTATCTATGCTCCCTCATCACCAACAACAGGAATGAAATCATCTTTGCTTTACAATTCCTTCGGAGTCCTTTAGCCCACAGCCAATTAATACAGTTGTTCCTTTGACCTGAGAGAAGGATGTTAATTTGGTTAACAAGCACATGGTGATTTGTTTATTGTAAGTTAGAGTTAGCTAAAGAAGCTAACTATAAAGCAGTGGTTATGTTCCCCTCTCTTAGGGAAGGTCTCTGCTGAATTTGATTTAATGCAAGCACAGTGCTGCATAATGAATATTGCATTTTCCATTTCTATAGTGAACTAAAATAACCTATTGTGAGTGTTAGAATGTAATAATCCATACATTATTATGTTTTATTGATGGGCTTTTACATTCTAGAATCCATTCAGCCATATCCAACCCCAAATACCTTTAACTGAATTTAATTCTGTGCATGAAAGTTATTATATACATCATCACACTTTTTACCTAACTGCACAACATTTAATTTCATGACCATAATGGAACTGTAGGCATTAGCTCTATTTCCATATATTGGATCGGAAAAAAATAAAATTCTCTTTTTAATATGATTGAGGGTGAATTGTTACACTATGGCACTTAATTGAAACTAATACTCAGTTAAAGTGATTCCTTCTTCCAAATTCTTTTGAAAAAAAGTAGAAGTGATGGGTCAATTAAAATCAGGAGGTTATAATTCATCAAACCACATTTAGGCCAGCAGATATTCTATGAGGGCAAACAAAAAATGTTGTTCTTTTATATTTTTAGTTAGTAATCAATTTTTATGTCTAGAATTTAAGTAAGCATCTGACTTTTCTCCCAATATATGCAAAGGGTATTTTGACATAGAGAAGCATGGCAAAGTAAGACATATTGTAATAATTAACTGAATTATTCCTGGCATGCCGTGAACAATTACAGGATTAATAACCACCCAACCAAACGGTGTTATGTTGGAATAAATTGACCGACAAGGTTTCTCAGCTAGGAAATGAGCTCAGATAGATCATCAATAAAAACGACTGTGACAAGCATACTTGTGAGAACTCCAGTATTTTAAATTTACAAAATATGGCCATGGTAACTGTGCTTAATGATTGGAAGAACGTATTTAAAAATTCATTTAGGATATTTTGCCCTTTTTAATTGCCTGCTGAAAGACATAATGTTTGATGGCCACTAATGTACCATACAATCTACATTTAATTAAATACCTGTAAGTTCTGAAAGCCACTGAGAAACAGTCTTTCCTAAATAAAGAAAAAAAAGTTGGGGGGAAAAAGAACTAAGGTTTTTTGGAATATGTGTTGTGCCATATGCATCCATACTGAGAATAATATTGGATGAAAAACAGAGATAATTTTGAGAATGAATGATATGTCATACTATAATAAGTAAGCACATGTGTGATTTTACAATGTGCCTTACCAATACAGTTATTGAAGGCTTTTTTTTAAGTTTATTTATTTATTTTGAGAGAGACAGAGACAGCAGCTGTGTGGGAGGGACAGAGAGAGAAGAGAGAGGAGAGAGAGAATCTCAAGTAGGCTCTGCACTACCAGCACAAAGCCCTATGCGGGGCTCGAACGCATGAAGCCACGAGATCATGACTTGAGCCAAAACCAAGAGTCGGACACTTAACGGAATGAGCCACCCAGACGCCCCTGAAAGGTCTGACTTATAAGAAATAACTGAAAGATCAGGTAGATCACCAATATTTACATTTTTGTTGTATACAGTTTTTGTAGATAACTGTCAACTTTAAGTCAGAAGAAAAGGGCAGAAGAACAATGTTAAGAAAGAGGCAGGAGTAGAAAAAGGAAAGCTTGGGACATTGAAAATGCCATGTACGTGAATGTCATAAAATATTTTCAGACTGAGTCCGTGAGGACATGATAAGTAGAATCATATTCTGCTGCAAACAGGAGGAATTAATTTGTAAACTAATTTGAACTCTCCCTAGATCTTTACTTTCCAGTCATCTTTCAAATAAATGGCCTGGCCAAACCATCAACTTATTATATACTAGTAGCATAACAGAGCCTATTTTTAAGCGATTTTCCTCATGTATGATATAAAGGTAATTAATTGTCCCAAGAAAGACTACTGTCAAAAGTAATTAAGTGGACAAAAAATATGATACTGTTGAAAACTCAAAAACACATTCACTTTCGTCTGAAGTAGAGAGTAACCATAGCAGTACCAACTCCAGAAGCTTGTCTCTGTGTCCTCCTCCCTCAAGCCTTAAACACCATGATTTCCCCACAGTGACAGTTTCTCCTTTCATGTAGGTGTGTCCCCTCTTCTACCCCAATCTGAGCAAAATGTGTCTCTCCTAATGACATAGACTTACATCTACTAGAGTAATTTTCAAAATATTATCACAATTGCTAATGCTGTGGCCCCTCCACCCAGACGGTGAATTCTCACTGCAGGCAGGTTCCCCAGGAATCAGATTCTGGAATACAGACATGCATGCAAGAGGTTTACCTGAGAGTGCTTTGTGTTCTCAAGATCAAAAATCGTGGGGAGTGAAGGAAGCAGGATTGGACAGAGGGAGAAACTGAACTGTGAACTCATGCAATTACAAAGAAAGCCTCAGCCAATCTTACGAGGAGCTCTCAAGTTGGAACGGCCTTTCAGAATTGTCCTAAATTAGGGCCAAAGAAAGAATCCCATATTGACCGGTCATTAAATGGGGTTTCCTCCTGGGAAGGGAGCATGACCTTGGATGAGGAGGCTTTCTTTGGTTATAGCAAGGCCCAAAGACGGACTCAGCTAAGAGCTGTGAGCCACCAACATTCCAAGCAGCTGGGGTGATGGTATCTGGGCACAGCACCATGGAATCCACTACAGCTCCTTAAAGACAAAAAGGTTTTCTCATTCATTTTTATGTGCCCTGGGCTAGCAGAGACCCTGAATTATAGGAGGCATTCAAAAATAAATGTTTATTGAATGAATGCATAGTACGATTTTTAGTCAAATTCATCTTTCTGAAAGCAATCTGTGCTGCAGATACCTTATGTTCAATCTGAAAATAAGGACCAAAGAAAATACAAAGTGCAGAATAAATAGCTTTTAATCTAACTGCAGTCCCTTGGCTTCTTAGAAGACTCATAATGATCCTCTGTCTTTAATCTCCCCAGCAGAATGAAAAGTTAAAAACACAGCAGCCAGGACTAAAATACAGAAGAAAAGTCTTTGTATTAAAAGGACATTCATATGGTTTTTCATGTGAAGAAAATGTAAGGCTGCAGCATTTCTAGTATTAGCTGAATCCTAACATTCTGCTCTTATTTACAATTTGGTAACGCAGGGCAATCCGGGGGCCAATGTAGACTTCCATGGTTGCGTTAGAAATTTGCACACAGGCAAAGGAGATAGGACAAATGTGAAACGCCTTTGCGAAACAGTATGCATGTTTCATGCTTCAATTTTACCTGAGAGATAGAGAAAACCAGGGGAAATGACACAAAATGACACAAACTTGCTGCAGGCTTACTAATATGCAGCGGAGACAGGCGGTAAACAAGACTGGAGGCGATGCGGTGGCTGGGAGTAGCTGCTGTGGAAAGTTAAGATCAGAAGCTATTCAGGAAGGTAGGATCAAGGTGTTAACGGAGACACCACCAAATGAGATTGAAAAATTCCTGAAGATGATGCTAGGTGGTGGGGTAGAGAGGAAAATCTAAGTCGTTGGGTCTGGGATCATGGAGTCTGGGGAAGTGGTACTCTAAGAGATGAGAGTGCAGTGATTTAAAAGATGACAGGGGGGCGCCTGGGTGGCTCAGTCGGTTGAGCTTCTGATTTCAGCTCAGGTCATGATCTCACGGTCCATGGGTTCGAGCCCCGCATCAGGCTCTGTGCTGACAGCTCAGAGCCTGGAGCCTGCTTCGGATTCTGGGTCTCACTCTCTCTCTGCCCCTCCCCCATTCATGCTCTGTCTCTGTCTCAAAAATAAATAAACATTAAAAAAATTGTTTTTAATAAACAAATAAAAGTCCACAGGGAAGACTTGTAAGTCAGCTCTTAAGACATGGGAGAGAAAAGAGGAAAATGTCCCTTCTCCCACACCTACGCCCACCAAATAAGACAGTTAGGGCATCATGTGCCTTACCTCATAGAGGGTATTAAACAAGAAGGGCACTTGGAATAGTCAGGGGAGATCCAAATCCCTAGAAGTGTTAATGCTTTGGTATACCTAAGAATCACACAGGAGTACAGTCAATTTTGCTCTAATAGTTGTTTCGAAGTGTGATTTTGTCCCAACATTATTGGTATGCAATTAGGTACACCATTCAAGCATAATGCAGATTTCTCTTTTGTTCGGGTGAGACATCGTCCGGAGAAACACAGGTGAATTCGGAAAAATTCACCACCGCACCGATCCATGTGGGAATACACGAAATACAACCAAGAACACACTTGTAACGTCTACCAGCTACCTCACTACACCACAGGTGTTACGAACCAAACTCAGGCACCTCAGATATTATAACTTCCTATTCCATTTCAGATGACTATTACGTACCAAGAACAAAAGCTGCAACCCTCTCAATGCCCACTTCACAAGCAAACCTCAGGTCTTTTGCAGGATAAAGGGATATTTCTAATGTAGTGTTTCCGTATTTCTTAGCCATTTAACGTATGTCAAACTTCACTGCTGTGTTCACTAGCTTATCTTTTTTAGTGTATCACCAATGGTGTTTTTGAGTGCTGCTTTTCTCATAACCTCTGTGGTCTTTATACTATTTTGTATAGTGTGGTGATTTCTAGGAACACCTATGTCACATCAAAGCAGAAGTGACTATATTTGTTTAAACATGCTGATTCTCATCATTTCCTGAAAGATTTTCATTCAATATGTTTCGGCTGGGACTAGTGTAGTGGAAAGTCCCCTCCCCCCTTTCTCTCTTTGTAACAGTTTCCACGTGTTCTTCCAATTTTGGATCATTATCCAATTATTCAAACGAGGGAAATTAAAGAAGATACTTAGCCAATGCAGTGCTTCCTTGAGATAGGAATTTGGAATGACCCAAGAATTAATCCAGAAAACCACAAGAGTGACTGAGAAGTTATTCACAGAGACAGTAGAAGCTACGGCATCCAAGAATAGAGTGGAGGCAGTGACTGAGGTCCAGTAGCCATGGTGCCAGAGGTAGAACCCGACCGTACCCATCACCACTGCATGGCTGAGCTACCCCAACCTCATTAGTTCTCACCTACCTCCAAGCCTTGGTTTCTGCTCTCTGTGTCAATGTTGTGAACTACCCAATAGCCAACAGACAAACTTTTCTACCTAGAAAAGCCATGCCTGTAAGAATGAACCCTGACACTGATTCATCCTCAGACCTAACATAACAAACACTCTGATGATTCTGACAAAGTTGTTCTTTCTGTGGAGTTTGGTTTGAGCGTTATCATTAGGTAGATCACAGAACTATTATTTTGTAGTAGTTCAACATTGTACTGTTTAAATTGACCAGCCATTTAATTTTTTTGCTTTTTCTGAGCTCTGTGCTACCGATCATCAGAACATTTTTAAAGAAATGTTATCTTTGCCACATCCAGGCAGAGGTGATTTTTCTTGAGACACTCATGCACTTTGGAGGTGGGAAGCAGACAATACTTTCTTCTCCTACATCCCTCAACTCAGATCTTCTCTACACCAGAATACTGAAGTCACCAGTCTTCTAAACCATCATATTTTGTACTTACAGGGGCCCTGTACCTACAAAAATTACAAAAAGAATAAAATCTTCTGGAAAGTTTTTAAATTCATCAACATTAGTCATATCCCCTAGAAACATAAATTTGGGGGGAAGGGGCAGAAATACAATTTTATTCAAGAACAAATCACAAGTTTCATACATTTTCCCCTGCCCTCCCCCCCCCCCCCAACTATTGTCTCAAAATATTTCCACTTTTTAAAATCCAGCTGCTTTGGTAGGTGGAAACCTCCATATAATGAGGCTGGTTATGTTTTATGAGTCATTTCAGTTCTAGATTCTGATTTCATTACCTGTAAAAAAAAATCTAGCGCTATCCTATGTATCTCTAATGATTCAGCAATTAGCAATTAGCTAGACCTCATACATGTAAGAGATATGTTAAGAACAAAACTGTGTATTACTTTGTTAGTCACATAGTGTTTCATAATAACTAACAATCTGTGATTTTGCTTCAGTTTCCTCACCTGTAAATGGAGGGGGTGATCAACAGCACCCCTGGTCCATTCCAGTTCTAACATTCTAGTGTTCATATAAACACTAACAGAAGCCTAGTGTATGTATCTTTATTTCTTATTCAAAACGATTAATAAAGCTATTAATTGTTCATATGGGAAGCAGTCATCTCCTAATTACTTTTTTAAAACACGAATCTCTACCTTCCATTTCCAAGTTGACTTCAATTGGAGTTCAAAGATTTTTGTTGTAATTCTGTGCATTATAATCATTAATTTTAGTGACACTAAATATTCAAAGGCAATCTCTTCTCAAAGAGTAAGTTCCAAAGCATATTTAGAACAATGGTGAGAAATCAAATCACCAAGCCATTACAGTGAGGCCTCAATTATCTGGCAATGGTAGTAAAATTGGTCATTTTATGCAACTGAATTTTTAAGTTAATAGGATCAGCACTTCGATGGCAAACCCTTAGCTGCAATGTTCCTATACTCAATTAATAGATACCTTTAGGAAGAACATATTAATTCACTCTTGTGAAAAATCAGGCAAAACTTAAAAACAAGCTAAAAATGTGGGAAACATCTTTTCCTTTTTTAAAAGAAATTATATATTTATTTTTAATAGGCTTTATTTTTAGAGCAGGGGTAGGTTCACAGCACAATTGAGAGGAGGTCACAGAGATTTCCCATATACCCCCATATACTCACACATGTATAGTCTCTCCCATTATCAAAGTCCTTCCCCAAAGTAGTACATTTGTTACAGTTGATGGACCTACACTGGCATACCATAACCACCCCAAGTCCATAGTTACATTAGGTCTCACTTTTGGTGTTGTATAATCCCTGAGTTTGGACAAATGTGTAATAACATATACCCACCATTACCATATAGAATATTTTCATTGCCCTGGAAATCCTCTCTGCTTCAGCAATTCATCCCTCTCTCCCCCTAACCTAGACAACCACCAAAATGTTTATTATATCCACGGTTTTGCCTTTTCCAGAATCTTATATAGTTGAGATCATACAGTATGTAGCCTTTTCAGACCAACAGAATGCCTACACCACTACATGGGCCTCCTCACTCCGATTCTGGCACCTTCTTCACTATGCAAGTGTTTGGTAATGCTGCCCGTCTACCATAGTCCATGGATTGTAGCCCCAGGCTTAAGGAAAACACATCTTTTCAATATCATTTATGAGGGAAAGTTGCTTAAATATCATCTAGGGGTATATACTGACATCAAATCACTATTTCCTATTGATTAAAGCCCTTATAATAAGTGAAGTCATACGTTAAATTGTAGACTTTAATCCAGGAAATAAGTAAATAAGTTTTGTCTTACACAATGGAGAACTCCAAAGATTATGTTTTATTTCACTATAAGATATTCACCTGTTTGTATCAAAGCCAGAAATATTCCTGACTTTCCTGATTAAATTGCACATACGCACACACTTACCCCCTGCTTTCAAATGCTCTTTGAACCAGTTTCAGTATCTTACTGATTTTCTCATTAATTAACGAACTGAATAAAATTTCTGACACGTGTTTATTTTATCTTTATAAGAGAGTCATCATTTTGCCTTTTTGAAAAGTAGATTGTCAATTCATGCACTGTAAATGTCTTTAATACATAACATGCCTCTGTCATTGTGCTATGAGCCATATGGAACCAACAAATAAAGTTCAATCCCAGCTGTAGAAAACCTCCCAATCTAATTAAACAGCTAACTCGAGAGAGAGCAGAAAGAGAAATGCTCTGGCAGAGGGTTGATCAAAATGCCAGCATGCTCTGATGGAATCTTATCCTGACTGGATTAAAAAAAAAAAAAGATGATTTCAAAAAGGTGGAGGGTTAATTTCTTAGCTCAGTACATAATATAAAAGTCATCCATAAACAAAATTACCCTTGAGGAAATTCTTAATATTCACTCATGAAGTCTAGCCTACATTTCGTGTATGTATCCTGCATCGTACGAGGGATATAAATGTCTAATGTAAATAGTAAGGTAGGGTAAGTAATCTCAGAGAAAAACTATATTCAGAAATCTAATCACTTAAGTGTTTTGTGGCTAGGACAATTCTAGTAAAGTTAAGGTTTTTTTTTCTGTTCTTTGTTGTCATTTTTTTTTTTTGCTATAAACTCTCTTTTTAACTCTTTTCTACAGACCAGTTCTTTTAACTGTACATTAGGCATTGTTTCTCCATGAATAATTCTGCAAATAAAAGCCATCACAAACAATTTCATGGCCAGCTGAACAACATATTTCACTTCCTCATTAATTGTCAGGAATATACTTAAATTACTCACATATTTGTTCCATTTGTTTTGACCAGCAGACGTTTACTACTTCAGACTAAATTGCATCCACTGCTTGGATCGTCCACTCACCTTACCAAACAGAAGGGGAAGACTCTATATAGGTTTCTTAAGCTATTGTTTGCAATTTATTTTGTGCCTGTGTGGTGAACTGGGGGACAGGGTTTGTTAGCTTTTCCCTAATCACGTTTATTTGAATTTAAGTAAATTAAATGTTGTTTATGTGCCATCGAGGTCCACCATTACAGAGGAGGGACCAAAATGTATATAAACAAAGGGAATGATAGTATAAGGAATAATAAGCAGATTCAAACTATAGGGCAAATATGAGTAACTAGGAAAATCCTGGATTGGCTGCAATCATCTTTCTTTCCCCAGCATTATTGAGATACATTGATATTAACATTGTGTATGTTTAAAGTGTATAGCAGGTTGGGGGCACCTGGGTGGCTCGGTCCATTAAGCATCTGACTTCAGCTCAGGTCATCATCTCACAGTTCATGGGTTTGAGCCCCACCTCGGGCTCTGTGCTGACAGCTCAGGGCCTGGAGCCTGCTTCGGATTCTGTGTCTCCCTCTCTCTCTGCCCCTCCCCAACTTGCACTCTGTATCTCTCTCTGTCTCAAAAATAAACAAACATTAAAAAAAATTTTTTTAAGTGTATAGCATATTGACTTGATACACTTATATACTATGACATGATTACCACAGCAGGATTAGTTACTACCTCCATTGCCTCACAGAATTACCATTTGTTTTTTGTGGCAAGAACATTTAACCAGGAATGAACCTACAACTATATGGTCAATTAATCTGTGACAAAGCAGAAAAGAATATCCAAAGGGAAAAAGACAGTCCTTTCAACAAATGGTGCTGGGAAAACTCGACAGCAACAGGCAAAAGAATGAAACTGGACCACTTTCTCACACCATACACAAAAATAAATGCAAAATAAATTAAAGATGTAAATATGAGATTTGAAACCATAAAAACCCTAGAGGAGAACTCATGAAGTAACCTCTTTGTCATTGGCCACAGCAACTTCTTTCTACCTTCTCTGAGATAAGGCAAACAAATGCAAAGATATACCACTGGGACTTCTTCAAAAGAAAAAGCTTCTGCACAGTGAATAAAACAGTCAACAAAACTAAAAGGCAACCTATGGAATGGGGGAAGATTTTTGCAAATGACATAAATGATAAAGGGTTAGTATCCAAAATATATAAAGAACTTATAAAACTCGGCACCCAAAATCCAATAATCCAATTAAAAAGTGGGGAGAAGACATGAGGAGACATTTTTCCAAAGACGACATCCAGCTGGCCAGTAAATACATAAAAAGGTGCTCAACGTCACTGATCATCAGGGAAATACAAATCGAAACTACAATATGATATCACCTCACACATGTCACAATGGCTAAAATCAACAACATAAGAAACAACAGTGTTGGTGAGGATGTGGAAACAGGGAAGCCCTCTTGCACCACTGGTGGGAATGCAAACTGGTGCAGCCACTGTGGAAAACAGTATGGAGGGTCCTCAAAAAGTTAAAGTAGAACCATCCTACGACCCAGCAATTGCACTACTATTTACCCAAAGAATGCAAAAATACTAATTCAAAGGGATACATGCACCAGTGTTTATAACAGCATTATCTGCAATAGCGAAATTATGGAAACAGCCCAAGTGTCTATAGACTGATGAATGGAAAAAGAAGAGGATATAGAGGATATATGTATATACATACACACATATATATGTATATATGTATATATACACACACATACACACACACACACACACACACACACACACACAATGGAATATTACTCAGCCATCAAAAGAATGAAATGTTGCCATTTGCAATGACATGGATGAAACTAGAGAATATTATGCTAAGCAAAGTAAGTCAGTCAGAGAAAGATAAATAACATACAATTTAACTCATATGTGGAATTTAAGAAACAAAACAAACCAGCAAAGAAAAAAAAGAGAGAGGCAAACCAAGAAACAGACTTAACTATAGAGAATAAACTGATGGTTACCAGAGGGGAGGTGGGTGGGGTGATGAGTTTAACAGGTGATGAGGATTAAGGAGTGCACTTGTTCTGATGAGCACCAGGTGTTGTATGTATGGAAGTGTTGAATCACTATATCGTACACCAGAAACTAATATTATGCTGTATGTTAACTAACTGGAATGTAAACAAAAACTGAAAAGAAAAAAGAAAAAAAAAAGGGACATTTAAGATATATTCTACCAGCAACTTTCACCTATATAATACAGTATTCGTAACCATAGAAACCACGTTGTACATTAGACCTCCAGAACTTATACATCAACTTCTGCATTTTATACTGAAAGTTTGTACTCTTTGAGCACATCTCCCGATTTCCTCCACCTCTGAGGTCCTGGTAACCACAATTCTATGCTCTGTTCTATGAGTTCTGGTTTTTTAGATTTGACATATGAGTGATAATACATATTGTCTGTCTTTCTCAGTCGGACTTCTTTCATTTAGCATAATGCCCTCAGGGTTCATCCCTGTTGTCATAAAAAGGTAATATTTCCTTCTTCGTGATGACCGAATAATATTTCATTTTATGTATATATCTTTTTATCCATTCATCCATCGATGGACATTTAAATTGATTCCAAATTTTGGTTATTGTGAATAATGCTGAAATGAACATGGGAATGAAGTTATGTCTTGGAGTTCCTGATATCATTTCCTTTGGCTATGTATCCAAAAGAAATATTTCTGGATCATATGGTAGTTCTATTCGTAATCTTTAGAGGAAACTCCACACTGTTTTCCAAAATGGCTATACCAATTTACATTTCATTAACAGTGCACAAGAATTCCTTTTTTCTCTACATCCTTGCCAATACTTACTACGTGTTTTCTTGATGATAACCACTCCAAATGTGAGGTGATTTCTTATTGTGGTTTTGCTTTGCATTTCTTTCATGATTAGTGATGCTAATCATGAAGTTATTTGTGTATCTTTTTTGGAAAAAATGTTCAATTTTAGCTGTTTGAGGGTTTTGTTTTGCTATTGAGTTATGTGAATTCCTTATATATTTTGGATACTAACCACTTAGTATATATATGGTTTGCAGATATTTTCTCCAATTCTGTAGGTTGCCTTTCCATTTTGTTGATAATTTCTTTTGCTTTGCACAAGCTTTTTAGCTTGATGTAGTCATACTTATTTTTGCTTTTGTTACTCGTTGTTTTGTTACAAATTGTATATTTGGTTTAAAAATTTAATCTATTGGGGCGCCTGGGTGGTGCAGTCGGTTAAGCGTCCGACTTCAGCCAGGTCACGATCTCGCGGTCTGTGAGTTCGAGCCCCGCGTCAGGCTCTGGGCTGATGGCTCAGAGCCTGGAGCCTGTTTCCGATTCTGTGTCTCCCTCTCTCTCTGCCCCTCCCCCGTTCATGCTCTGTCTCTCTCTGTCCCAAAAATAAATAAACGTTGAAAAAAAAATAAATAAAAAAAAATAAAAATTTAATCTATTAATACTGTCAAGGGGCGCCTGGGTGGCGCAGTCGGTTAAGCGTCTGACTTCAGCCAGGTCACGATCTCGCGGTCCGTGAGTTCGAGCCCCGTGTCAGGCTCTGGGCTGATGGCTCGGAGCCTGGAGCCTGTTTCCGATTCTGTGTCTCCCTCTCTCTCTGCCCCTCCCCTGTTCATGCTCTGTCTCTCTCTGTCCCAAAAATAAATAAAAAAAAAACGTTGAAAAAAAATTAAAAAAAAAAATACTGTCAATAGAGGAAAGAGAAGTGATACTATTACTCATCAAAAGTATAAAAATTATAATAAATCCAGAAAATTATTTTATAAAGACACTTACTAGATACATAACTCAGAATAACATGCTCAAAAATGGAATATATAATAAGAGAGCTTCATTATTTAAAAAACATTAAAAAGTAATAATAAATTGACAAATGCCTCTAATTTGGATTTCAATTAGTGGGGGTAAAACCTATCCAAACACAATGCATTATGAGGGAAACAGTACCTATAGTTTCATACAACTCTTATGTAATTATTTAGAAATAAACAGAACACTAATAAAAGATTATAAATATGAGAGGTAAATATAACAGCTTAAACTATAAACAGTTTACAAGAAAACAAAGAAAACTTTTGTGGCCATGGAATATGAAAAGATTTCTGTTGTATGGCTCCAAAAGCATAATCCACTAGAAAAGAGAAGAGAAGAGAAGAGAAGAGAAGAGAAGAGAAGAGAAGAGAAAAAGAGGAGAGGCAAGGTGAGGCAACGCGAGGCAAGGCAAGGAAAGGAAAGGAAAAATTAAAACATCAAAATTAAAACATTTTAAGACACTATTAAGAAAATTGGAGACAAAAAAAAAAAAAAAGAAAATTGGAGACAAAACACAGACTTGAAGAAATTATTTGCAAACATACATCTACTAAAGGAACTGCATCTTGGATATATAAAGAACGCTTATAACTCATTAGTAAAACTAACAACTAATAAAAACAGGGCAAACGATTTGAATAAACACTTCACCAAAGTGGCAATGAGTGCATGATAAAAGGCTTAAAACCATTAGTCCTTACTTAAAATAAATATATTGTACATTTAAAATGGGGAAAATTAATGATGTATATAAATTGTAACTCAATAATGCTGTTTAAGAAAATACACCAGATTGTCTTTTTCAAGCACTCTCTTTTTCTATTGGAATATTCTCCACTGGCCTATTTTTTATTTTGCCAATCTTCTCTTTTGCTGTATCTAATCCACTATTTAACCTACCTCCTGATTTCTTAATTTCAGTTATTGTATTTTTCAATCTAGAATTTCCATTAGATTTGTTTCCACAAATACCAGTTCTCTATTGGAACTCCCTATCTTATCACCAATTTTTGGAAACA
The DNA here is from genome assembly GCF_022079265.1 of Lynx rufus. Taxonomy (NCBI): domain Eukaryota; kingdom Metazoa; phylum Chordata; class Mammalia; order Carnivora; family Felidae; genus Lynx; species Lynx rufus. Next base: position 30,571,056 of record NW_025814823.1, on the reverse strand, counting down.
TATTAATCACAATCACCTTGCTATCCTTTTCAGATAATCCCAACACATTGATTAAAAAGTATGTTTATAAAATCAATTATTTTCTTGTTTTTTTTTCTTGATTTGGTACTGTCTGCAGTCATGTCTGTTAATTTTTATTGAATGCCAGGCAATATGTACGAACAATTGTAGAGGTTCAGTGTAATATTGTCTCGTTCCAGCTGGGATGTAATTTTCATCTAGGAAACAACTGGAGGGCAGACACATCACCTTTATCCAAAATCATGAATTGAATTAATTCACAGTTGACTTCCATTTTTATAGATATTGGCTACTAGGGGCACCTGGGTGGCTCAGTTGGTTAAGCATCCAACTTCAGCTCAGGTCAATGATCTCGCAGTTCAGGAGTTCGAGCCCCACATCAGGTTATGGTGCAGAGCCTGCTTGGGACTCTCTCTGTCCCTCCCTCTGCCCCTTCCATGCTCTCTCTCACTCTTTCTCTAAATAAATAAATAAATAAATAAATAAATAAATAAATAAATAAATAAAATATATATATATGTTATATATGTTACATATTATATATATATATATACATATATATATATATATATATATATTAAAAGATATGGACTACTTTTGCTTGATTGTATTTCTAGGATCATATTTCCAGTGTAGCCCTTCAGAAATCTCACTAAATGTCTAGGATATATACCAGTGTTCTTAATGGGTGGACTCTGAATTCCAGTTTTTTCATTTTTGTCTCCCCAGTACTATGAGACTGTCAAAATTTTCACTTATATTCTTAACTTCTTAGCCCATGGTTTCTTTGTCTCCATTTCCTACAGTCCAGTAGAATGTGTGAAACTACAAATACCTTAAGAAAACGTCACCAGAAACTAATGTTTTATCACTTCCTTTGCTCCAGAATCTTAGCAACTGAAGTCCTGGCTGCTTTACTCACCTATACTTTTTGTCTCCTGATCCCACGAGACTGTCAATGGGATTGTCAATGCCATGACTTTCTGCCTGGCATGTTAGCCTGTGCTGCTTATGAACAGACAAGAGGTTAAGTGACAGACTGCCTAGTTCCTCTCAAGATGTGTCTGCATTTCCTTATAACTTGGCCTCTTTGAAGTCCTGGCCTCCAGAGGTATTCTCTACCTGTTTTGGATTTGACCTTTTGTATTGTATCTAGGATTTGCTGATCCTAGAAGCAAAAATATGAATATCACTTAATAATTCATCAGTAATCATAGTGAGTTGAATGGTGGTCCTCAGAAAGATATGTCTACCTAGAACCTCAGAATGTGGACTTATTTAGAATTAAGGTCTAGGCAGATGTCCTTTAGACAAAGATCTTGAAGTAAGATCGCTCCGGTTCAGGGTGGGCCATAAATCTAGTGACTTATAAGAGACAGAAAAGAAAACACACAGAACCACTATGGAGAATGCAGTATGAAAATGGAGGCAGAGAGAGGGGTTATGCAGCTCTAGGTCAGGTAGCCCTGGAAAGACAAGGAGCTGGAGGAAAAACGGAAGGATTCTCCTCTGCAGTCTTTGGAAGGAACATTCCCACCCCAATCAACACTTTGATTTCAGATGTTTCGGCCTCTGTAGCTGTGAGAAAATAAATTTCTGTTGTTTTAAGCTACTTGATTTCAGTAATATGTTATGGCAGCCCAAGGAAACTAATATGGTGACAAATTCTGCTTTCTAATCCAGAAGTAATTAAATATAAACAGTGCACCCCAAAATGAAAAAGCACTTAAAATCATTCTTTTTTTATGCTTATTGTATTTTCTGAGAGAGAGAGAGACAGCATGCAAGCAGGGGAGGGCAGAGAGAGAGAGGGAGACACAGAATCTGAAGCAGGCTCCAGACTCTGAGCTGTCAGCACAGATCCCCGACGTGGGGCTCAAACTCATGAACCGTGAGATCATGACCTGAGCCGAAGTCAGATGCTTAACCCACAGAGCCACCCAGACACCCCTAAACTCATTCGTAATTAGATTTATTAGTTTATATATTATTAACGAGATCTTATGTCAAAAATATTAGAAATGCAGATTTAATTCAGTTCTCTTGTTTTACAAATGAGGAATTCATGGTCCTCAGAAATGAAGGGGTTTGCATATACTGTCTTAACCTACCACCTCCCAGGTAACATTTCGATACCAGACCCTGTCTGGTCTATTCTGTGATTATTGATATACCAATGCAGTCACTCTGTATTTGAAGTCTTTGTCTTCTTTCTAAAAGCCTGACCCAGGTAGTTTTTCAGTGCAAATTCTCAGCTCTGATCCACTGTGATGATAAAGGATTGGGGCACAAATCATCTGGGCAATACCATTCTATACTGTATTTGAAAAGTGAAGGTTCCCTTTTGATATCTCTTTGGTATTATTAAGCCACCACCATTTCATTTCTTCTAGGCCTTTTTTTCTTGTTAGTATATCTGCTCTCCCAGTCTAGTCAATTATCTTTCTAATCCATTGTCTACATATATCTGACTTCTAGCAGTCCCCCAAATATCTAGCACCTTTATGACTCTGGTTCTCTCCTTGGTACCACCAACACTCTCACACTTTACTGGCCTATGTGCATTCTTTGGGCTATTGACTCCTTTCCCCACCAGTTGTGTGGCCCTCTCCAATAAACTTCTTCCCAAAACTAGAGCTGGAGATCCTTTTCGTGCTACAGCAATCCCCTTAAAATTTTATTGAAAGTGCTGACCTTCCTTTCCATGACCTTCTTTCTTGCGAGTGCCTAACAGCAGCCGGTCATGTGCTATTTACCATGGAAACTTTCAGTAGCTGACAATAAATGCATACTGAACCAAACTGAACAGAAAAGGAGGAGCAAAGGTGCCACTGTCTGAGGGGTAGTTTGCAGGACTGCCCCAGTGGGTTGTGAAAGCATCTACCCACACAGCTCCAGACGCTTCATTCACACGTAGTGGTTAAATGAAGAGAATACCATAGGCTCATTCCGGGAAGTCTTGGCAGTTTTTCTCTCTCACGTGTGCCAGCTACATTGAGAAGGTCATCCTTTCCACTTTCTCTAATCTCCAATCCATCTTCAGGTTGCCTAAAGGACCCTCTGTACTAGCAATCTTCTATCAAGAAATGACACAGTACTACGCCCATTACATATACTGTTTCATGCATTCTTTAGTATAATGTAGTTATTCATCCTACAAATAAGGAAACTGAGTTTTAAAATGTTTAAATAGATCCAGGATTTACAGCCATGCATTCCTGACATAAAATCCATCAAATTTTCTGCCTTATCACAATGTTATTGCCCATAATTTTCATAGAACATGTTTGGCTAGTTTTGTTTTTCTGAAGTTAAACCTTCTGGTTTATAGTCTATGGTGTAAGAATGTGACATGAATGTATTATTCAGGAATACACACTTTCCATAGTAAATATTACCCACAGTGCAATTGTCACAGCAAATGGTCTCTTGTTAGTGGGCAATATGATAAATATCAATGAAACAGAAAGAAAAACTACTGTCGACTTTTTTCAAGTTCTTCCTAAAACATGCAGATCCAAAGCTCAATTTGGAGTACAAATACTTTTTTTTCCTCTGGATTAAGTTTAAATGCAAGAAGAGACCACTTTTTCTTTGTTTTTCCCCTTCTCTTACACTGTATACATACCATTTAGAATGCATTTTCATCATACGTCTTGTCAATACCCTTACTTCTGAAGCAGTATTTTTATTTTTCCTCTAGCTTTGCAATATGATTTCTAGTTTCTTTGTCTGCTGTTGATTATTTTCCAATACACTGATCAGTTGTCAAGTATTTGCTCCCTGACTTCTATTTGGTTTGTGGATAAAGGAGATGTGTGTTGGCAACCTTTTGGAACATCCTTGGTTCTCTGTTGCAAAGCAAATTTTTAGTCCTTGGATATTTCTTTACAGTTAGTGAAGTATAACTTTCTGACTTGAGGGAAAAAGGCTTAAGAAGGCTTATCCAAAAGACACACAAGATTTCTCAAACATCAAAGAACTCTTAAAAGCAATGTGTTGATGAATAAAATGCAATGAATCATAAAGTTTGCTTGAATCTTATTTGAAATGCATGTAGATTTAAAAAGGGCAAAGTGACTGAAAGAATGTATTCTTGATAGCTTCACATGAAAATACATTACAAATATGTAGCACATTTAAATCATTCAAGTTCTCAAATAAATTCTTATTATCAAATTACCAATATTCATTTGTTGCTTCAGGTATTGTGAAACTTACTCAGGAGCTAGACAAGTTTAGCTATTGAGTAAATAAGCTCAACCTTTGAACTGACGGGCTTTTACAATTATTTTACAGAAATTAGGAAAGAAATTGATTTGAGCAAATCAAACCAGTTATTTGACATCACCACTGTATAATTCCTAAAGAACGTTCCAGGCTTCCTTTGCATAGCACCTGCTCTAGATAATCTTGCTTTTGAGAACTTTTTGCACAGTAATTGTTTTATTGTTCGTTTGGACCAGGTTATCTGTACCACATTTGTCGAGAGGTACTTTTCTTTCAAGCCCTATCCTGGAATAGCCAAGCCCAATGTCTAGCTCTGTTGTCCACATTCATGTATTTTTATGTGGATAACAATGGCTTCAGATTTCCAGTGAGGCAGAAATTGTCCATTTTCTCAGCTCTTCTTCCCCAAGCAGACTAGAGGCGCTGCTGAAAGCTCTCTGGCAAGGCTGAGAAGTAGACAAGCTTGTACTCTTTGAACTTACCTTTTCAGTGTTCCTTGATCCTATGCTTTTATGCTGACAATACAAATGAAGTCAATAAATTCTCCTGTACAGGCTTGCTATATAGTAATGATTTTCTCCATTCTAACAAATTTACTTTTCTTGCTGTCAGGCATTTCCATCTCTTATATTCTTTATCAATATCTCACCATTTTCAAGATATGTATCGATTGTACATATACAGATTTCTCTCTTAGAATAGTGTTCTTTTTTTTTAATTTTTTTTCAACGTTTATTTATTTTTGGGACAGAGAGAGACAGAGCATGAACGGGGGAGGGGCAGAGAGAGAGGGAGACACGGAATCAAAAACAGGCTCCAGGCTCTGAGCCATCAGCCCAGAGCCCGACGCGGGGCTCGAACTCACGGACCGCGAGATCGTGACCTGGCTGAAGTCGGACGCTTAACTGACTGCACCACCCAGGCGCCCCAGAATAGTGCTCTTTAATGTCTTTATTTTTTTAATGTCTATTTATATTTGAGAGAGCGAGAGACAGTGCATGAGCAAGGGTTGGGCAGAGAGAGAGAGAGAGACAGAGACAGAATCTGAAGTAGGCTCCACGGTCTGAGCTGTCAGCACAGAGCCCGATGTGGGGCTTGAACTCACAACCCATGAGATCATGACCTGAGCCAAAGTCAGACACTCAATCAACTGAGACACCCAGGCGCCCCATTAATGTCTTTATTTTTAATTAAGAAGTGGATTTGCCTACTGCCCTGTACCTTTTTGTTCTTATATGCCCCAACTCTTCAATTTCATCTGGTATCTACAAATGAAAGTCTTTCTGCTGGTTACTTCTTTAACTCCCCAAACCAAAGATTTTCAAAAGGTTTCAATTGTTTCATATTCTATTATTTCTTTTCATTCCCTAAATTTTCTACTATTTATCTAATGTTGCATGCTTGACTATTTTCTGAAATTATCTATTAAAATAATACAAAGCTATTTCCTGTGGTGAAGTTTAATCTTAAACAAAGTAAAATCAGTATGCTAACAAAACAATACTTTTAGCACAACTTAACCTCTGAACAAAATTTCTAGGGAAATGCTTTAAGAAAAAAGTGGTTTAAAGTTGAACATAAATGTTAGACACATATGGTTTTAAGGTAAAAAGCATATACGATAAATTCTGTACAAAATGATTATTACTATTATTTGAATACTGGTTCAAATTCAACTTATTCTTAATATTAGCTAGAGCTTGAATTGACATTTTTTAATAAATATGCTTATTGTGGTAATTTTGAGTTTATCTATAAATGTCCTCTTTGCATTCATTTTGTCAAACACAAGCAAAGATTGTGTTGACTAACTGGGTTTATAAAGTATTACTCACACCCTTTTATTTCTGATAATTGCTGATCATTAGAGGTGCTTAAATTAGCTACAAAATTAGTAATTTTCTATTTATATTTCCCACAGTTGACATTAAATGAATAAGCTTGAATTTAGTTGAATTTCGGGTTTCAGTAAGGATAAATTTTGGCCCCGAGAAAACAAAAGAAACAATACGGGAGAAAGGGATACAGACTTTTAGAAAAGTAAGCAGCATGAAATATATCTGAATGATACAAAAGCTAGCATTATAATGAGAACTACATGATCATGAAGTTAAAAGGGAAATTAATAATCATCAAATTCAATTGCTTCATTTAACCAGTAATGAAGATTATGCTCTGAGAAGTTTTAACAACTGTCCATGATCACACATCTAGCTACTGGTTAAACTAGGCCAAAACTCAGGTCTCCACATCCTGAACGCTATTGTTGTGGTTTTGCTATTTCCACTCTGTGTTCTAGAAATTATAGCTAGATGATAAAGAATCTAAGTAAACAGAGTGTGCCCTTCTACTTATTCTTACAAGTTCTTTTGTTAATGACCTTCAGCTAAGTTTCAAAGTAACAATGGTTGGAAAGCTTTTCAAACATAAGGAGCTTTGAATACGTATCACGTTATCTTGATACGATGGTGATTTGGAGTGTATGTATGCTTACTGTGCTCATCAGGATATTATAACTCCTTGGAAACACCTCCAGTATGTTCAAAAGTTAACTTCTCAATGACGCTGGACTACATTTGGCATTGAGACTAGCTTTCAACCAGAATTCTACGTGGAGTCTAACAAAATCAGCCAGTTCCATTATTCTAGTGTGAAGTAGGGTGCTAGATCATTCAGGGAGGTTGACATACTATCACCATCATCAATGTAAGTCATCTGACACCTCTGAGCCCTGACTGTTCAATAGATATTATTTAACGGCAACAAAAAATAATGCCTCTAAACCATGAGTCTGAAATGGGGGATTCCATCATCTCTTTCAGTTCTAGGAGTCTTAGATCATCTCCCTCATGGTAGCATCATACAGGCTACAAATGTGGTAGTATATATCACGAGTGGAATAAATGTATCAGGCACAGTCCAAAGAATTTTGCATTGTTTTCTAACCTGCAAAAAAACGGAAACTTTAATTCCCGGTCAACCTCCAGAATAAAGGTGGTGTTGTTGGAGGTTTTCATTGTACAGACACAGAAAATTTCATGTTATTAATGTGCTTCTCGGTGTATTTTCCCAAGCTGTGCAAAAATTGTGTAACTTGTGCTTAGATCAAGAACTAACCAGAAGCTCACCTTGTGTCCCTTCCAGTCACAAAGACCTCCAGTCTCAAATCAGAATTACTGTCCTGAATCCTAACAACGTAAATTAGTTTTGCATTCTCTCATTCTCGGGTTCTTTCGTTTGACATGATGTTTCGTGAGATTCATTTACATTTTTGCGTATTAAATGTAACTCATTCTTATTGCTTTATTTCATTGTGTGAGTATGTCACAATTTATTTATCCTCACTATTGCTAATCGACTTTTGGTAATTTCTAATTTTAGGATGTTACTGACTCATCGTGAACATTCCGTTATATGTCTTTTGGCAAACATATGTGTACATTTCAATCAGGAACATCCTTTGGCGTTAAAATGCTGGATCAGGGGAATATGTAAGTTCGGCTTTAGCGCATACTGACAAATAATATTCCAAAGTGATTTTACCTATTTACACTTCCAAATTCTGGTCAATACTGGCTGTTTTATCCTTTTTTGGCATTCTGATAAGGATGTATTTTTTATTTTTGCATCACACTGTGAATTGAAATTTTGGTTTCCCTAACAAAACTAAGCACCTTTTCGGGATTACTTGATTACTTTCTTGTGTAAACATTATTTTCAGTTCTTTTGGCAACATTTGCACTGATCACTTGTATTTTTCTTATTGATTTGTAAGAATCTTCTACATATTTTACAAAGGAGGCCTTTTGCAGGTAGATGTATTGCAAATACCTTTCCCCACTCATACGTTGTCTTCTCTCTCTCTTCTTCTAAATGTTTATTTATTTATTTTGAGAGAGAGACAGAGGGAGGACACAAGTGGGGGAGGGGCAGAAAGAGAGGGAGAGAGAGAATCCCAAGCAGGCTCCGTGCCATCAGCACAGAGCTCAACGAGGGGCTCGATCCCCTAAACCATGAGATCATGACCTAAGCAGAAATTAAGTGTCAGATGTTTAACTGACTGAGTCACACAGGCTTCCCAATCTTCTCACTCTCTTAATAGTATCCTCTGATGAACAGAAAGTTCTGTTTTTTAATATTCTAGTTTATCAATTTATTTCTTTTCTGGTTAGTTATTTTTGCACTATGTTTTAGAAATCTTTTCTACTCCAAGATAACGAAGATATTCTTACTAAATTTTGTACTAAAATATTTGTTGTGTCTTTTGTATTTAGATCTGCAACCCATTTGGAATGTGTGCATATCTGTGTATGTGTGCATATCTCTGTGTGCGTATGTCTATGTGTGTGTGTTTTATGGAGTAGGAACCAAAGTACATTTTTTTCCTTATGAACACTCAGTTAACTCAGCACCTTTTATTGAAAAGGCCATATCATTTTCTCTACATTTCCTGAAGCATTTTATGTATACTCACTTTAGGCTTGGACAGTCCAAAGCAGATTTTTATTAAAGCATTTTCAAGGGAGGTGATTCAATAATTGATTAAATGTTATAGTGATAATTTCCTGAGGAGGAAATATTTGAAAGAATTGGGAGAATCTGGATGTCTAGAAACAAATTATAAATTTGTTTTTTTTGCTGTGCATTCAATTTGCATATAAATAGATAAAGTAGTTTTATAATATGTCTATGTCCAGGCATTTATATTTCTTCGGGAATATTTAATATATCAAGTAATTACCAATATCTGCAGATCATTAGCCCTTTCAAACTGAGTGTACTATTACAGAGAATAGGTAAGACTAATTTCCCAACATTGTCTCCTTTGATCATTATTTCACATTTGCTACCTGTGTGCTTTATGAGGAATTAATATTACATCAAATAAATTTTTCTTCTCTTTGGAATATCCCTATAGAGGAAGCAGCATTGACTTCTGGACAGATTTGTTTCCACTAGGAATTTGAAAGAAAACAAGTACTTTCGGAGGCCCAGTTATCTACTCTTATAAAAATGGAAACAGTAATAATGCCTACTCCACACCATTACTGTGATAATCAAATGGGATAATGTTTGCAAAACACCTCGCCAAATAAGTGATGCTGAGGAAATAATCCTTTTGAAAGAGAGAAGATGTGGAGAAATGCAAATTGCTTGAGCTTAATAGTCAAATTGATCAAACACAAATGCTGCTCTGAATTTTCAATTTAAAATAGCTTTGGGTATTCACTTTAATGCACGTTACTCCTCCTCTCCAAAATATCTGCAAAAATGTTGCAAATGACACAACTTGAAATAGTGACCCAAACTAAAATGATCCATCTACCAGAGTTATTGGAATCTGATTAAAAAAGCAAGAACTTAACTCATGTTTACATCATTAAACAAAGTTGGGAAAATACTTCTCCATCTCATACTCCCTCTCTGCCCAAGACTCAGACATCAAGGGTTCATATGGATCAGGAAGCTGGACACCTATCATTCAATATCTTCAGTATTTTATCGTATGGCATATGCCGTGACGTGTTGTGTTGCGTCACACTACATCTCATGTCACTGCGTCACATCCTATCCTAAACGGTGTCATATGGTAGTGCATTGCTTTGCACAAAGTGGCCAGAATAATAGCCTTATTTCCACATGTCTTTATATACCATTTTGTTTTTGCTGTTTTGGTCTCCCAGAACACAACAGAACAGACCGTGGGGAGATAGAGTGGGGATAGATATAGGATGATTTGAGCACACTGCATTCTGGTAGGAATGGTGTCCTAAAGCAAAGCTCTGGAGGAAGACCCTCGTCCGAAGTACTTGGGAATTTAATTTTTTATAGCTCTCGGTGCCATAGAAATAGGTGATAAATTACTATGTCAGCCCATCAAAGCATGCTAGGAAAATCCTTTCTAGACACCAAATATTGGAATAAGAGCTGTGAAGTCTGGTCTGTCTTCCGTATGTAGACCAGAAAAGTCAATTACTAAGCATGTGGATATTGAGCAAGATCAAGGACAATCTAAAATCTCATCGTTATGTGTAAATAGATTTATCCTTTTTAAAGTAACAGTAACTGGAGGGGCACCTGGGTGGCTCAGTCGGTTGAGTGACCGACTTCAGCTCAGGTCATGATCTCGTGGTTCACGAGTTCGAGCCCTGCGTCGGGCTCTGTGCTGACAGCTTGAGCCTGGAGCCTGCTTCCGATTCTGTGTCTCCCTCTCTCTCTGACCATCCCCCCATTCATGCTCTGTCTCTCTCTGTCTCAAAAACAAATAAACGTTAAAAAAAATTTAAAAAAAATAAAGTAACAGTGACTGGAGAAAAAATATATATAATTCAGCCCATAGCATAAGCAAAAGGAAACACATCTTGGATACTTAAAAGAGAAAAAAAGAATGTCATAGTGACATGTCAAAGTCATAATGAAATATAGGCATAGGAAGTCTAGAATACTATTTGGAACTCTCGTGATATAATTAAATATGGCCATGAGGAAAAAAGATCATAAGAATAGATCAGGATAATAGTATACACTACTAGATGAAATGGGGAAACAGGATAATATGCAAAGATAATTCTTCAATGACAGAATTAAATAATCCATTGGAAGCAATCAAGGAACAGAAAGATTACTAAATGAACTTGAGACAAGATACACTGCACATGTCTATATTCTTAGAATACAGAAGAAGCACAAAGAGTTACAATGATGAGAAAGATGTTGATAGATACAGAGGCAGAGAGAGAAGGTATGGTGTATTAGGTATTACTTAACCAATATTAATTTTTTAGGTGTGGCAATGATATTATAGTTGCATCAGAAAATGCCATTATTCTCATAAAATATCCCAAGGTACTTCGGGGGAAAATGCCATAATGTCTGTAACCTACTTCCAACTTATCAAGCCTATGTATGCACACACAATTGTGTGTATACACACCAATACACATTTATCCATTTGTCTCTTGATCAACTTATTGATTGATGCATATGTCATCTATCTCTTTCTCTGTCTCTCTCTGAAGCAAATGTGGCCATTTATTACTGATGTGTGAAAGGCAGATAGGTGTTTGTTGTCTTAATCTATCCACTTTTTTGTAGGTTTTATAGTTTTTAAATTAAAATATGGAGGGAAATAGTATGGGGTAAAAGGAGTTATGTTTCAGAGAAAATTAAAGGAACATGATTTATATAATCCAAACAAAAGTTTGAATTATAAAGATTTTTTACGTTTCACAGATATGTAAGGACAACCAAATACATTGTAAAAAAATGAGGGGCGCCTGGGTGGCGCAGTCGGTTGAGCGTCCGACTTCAGCCAGGTCACGATCTCGCGGTCCGTGAGTTCGAGCCCCGCGTCGGGCTCTGGGCTGATGGCTCGGAGCCTGGAGCCTGTTTCCAATTCTGTGTCTCCCTCTCTCTCTGCCCCTCCCCCGTTCATGCTCTGTCTCTCTCTGTCCCAAAAATAAATAAACGTTGAAAAAAAAAAAATGAAACAAATGGTTGAGCTCAGGTTCTCCTGATGTGGCACTAAAGGCTAGATGAGAGTGGAAATGTTGACAAATATTTTATGGAAAATGTACGAATACATGATCCCTTCCACAGCCTATTATTTTTTGGTGAAGTAAATAAAAGCCATTCACATGTAAAAAAAAAAACCTCATTAAATACTCGATCTTTTGGGAAAAAGGAGCAATTCAAACCAATTGGGCAAGAAATCACAAGTAAGAGAAGGAATGACATAAAACGAAAAACAAGGGATAGCTGTAACTATTATATAAAACCTTGTTACAACTGCCATAAATGCTGGACATGATGGTTAAAAGAAATATTTGTAACAAACATCCATATCCAAACTTCGATTCTATCAAGAAAGATTGAAAAACTGAAGGAGAGAGAAAAAGTATATAAAAATAGAAAAGTCAGAAGGTGCCCTGTTATCCTTGAATTTGATAATCAACGAAATATCACTGAAGGTCTGTTATAGTCAATGTTTGTGATAATAGTAAATATTGTTAAGATCTAACTGTGCCGACTCTCTAAATCAGTGCAGAAGACAAAAAGGAAAGAAATCCAAAGACAAAGGGAAGAAGAAACAGAGAATGAATGTGTTAAAAAAAAAATAAAGGTGTAGGCGAAGATGACACAATTAGGACAAAGCATAATGTTGAATGTTCCAGTGGAGAAGAGGGATAGATGTAATATGACAGGCTATGTAGCAGGATCCTCAGATCCACAGAAGAGCAGTACGTGGCTCAGAGCAGAGGAAGAGAAATGAGAAACATCACTGTCTGAACGGGAAGTGGAAACTGACTTTCCAAGACCCGGTACTCTTACGCAAGCTGCACTTCTTTGGGTCTTCTTATCTATATATTTCTCCATCCCTTTTGAAATGTAATTTCATCAGAACCTAGAAGCTCTATCTTCTTTTATGTATACCAACTTAATAAAAGCTTTTCCTTTTAGCCAGTCATTTATCTTCCAGTTCTCAGCCCAGATTTCCTTCTTCTCATGCCTTAGTATCTGCAAAGAGCAAGCCTCAAGTTCAAAGGGAGGAGTCTCTGCTGTAAAGGATGAGCAGTTCACTGAGACTAAGAGTGCGACTGCGAGTGATCAGTTGAGCATATCTGCTTCCCAATTTCCTCTGTTTATCCATATATATTTTTAAATACTATATCTCAGGTTTTAACAAAGACAACACAGAAACAACCGCTAAGTAAGGATAAAAGCATACATATATGAATTTTTAGTTTTCTTTTTTTTTTAAGTGTTTATTTATGTATTTGACAGAGAGAGAGGGAGAAAGAGAGAGAGAGAGAGAGAGAGAAACACAAGCAGGGGAGGGCCAGAGAGAGAGGGAGACACAGAAACGGAAGCAGTCTCCAGACTCTGAGCTGTCAGCATAGAGCCCAATACAGGGCTCGAACCCAAGAACCATGAGATCATCACCTGAGCCGAAGTTGGATGCTCAACTGACTGAGCCACCCAGGTGCTCCTGAATTTTTAGATTTCTTACAGATAACAAGACCTACTAATGGGCCTGCTATGTTCCCTTTTCAAAATTTCTCTCTCTCTCTCTCTCTCCACACACACACACACACCAAATTTTAACTCTCAGAAGCAAATTGACCCTTAAATTTTGTTTAGAACCCCACATTTATGATTATTCACTACTTGATATTACTCTAGCACTAATATAGAATTTAGTGCAAAACACATCTTTATTAAGATAAAAGATCAGCTGTGTTTAGTCTTATGTTAAATTGTTATTGAAAATGTTACTGGTGCATTCAAAAAATATTTATTTATTTATTTATTTATTTATTATTTTATTTATTTTATTTATATTTATTATTTTATATTTATGATCAGATGTTGGGAACTTGTAATACATAGCCTAATCAATAAGTCTGCTTCAAAACTTAAAAAAATATATTTTTCTATCAAAATAAAGATCTTTAAAGTGATTTTATGCTTCATATAATATGTAAATTTCTCTAAAGATGGAAATTAACACCATGTCCTAAAATTCTTGAACCAAAGATACTGTATTTTTGAATAATAAAATAAAGTTCAAAATAAGAATAAATGCAATATCCCCCAGAATGATGTGAAAATAGTTAAAAGACTAAAATTCGAAATACTTCGAATTCTAAAATGTGTGCCAATAATCAATTGTATTCTGTGTGTATGAAAACTCTTCATGATCTAACAATGGTATTGTTTTCTCAAAATGTATCATCACAGTGTGGCTCTAGTCTGATCACCTTAGAAGACCAAGTCAGTGCCTACTTTTATGTGAATAATTCATAGAAAATATGGTAAAATATCTCAAAAGATAGCCTTCTGCACGCTTGTGCCACTGTTCATCCAAGTTCAGACTCTTCCTGTAAATAGAGGCATTGCTTTCATTCAGACTTGAATGTGAACTCTAATTATAATAACTATAACAACATCACCGTTCAAATACATTCTCTCGAGAAGGAGTATTGGATTATATATGAATTCTGCTTCGAGATTTCTATTTCAACACACTTCGCTAGCATATTATTTTATGTGCAGCCTTCATTTTTTGATGCATTTCTCTACCCTGCCTATTTTAATTAAATCATCATTGCACTCTGATGTTTTTGCTAATTTTGGATGATGGATCCACCACTGTTTGTTTATAAAGGCTGATTGGAAACAAGGCATTCATTATGTTGTGCCTGATAATTTGTGCACTTCATTATCACAGGGCAGTTGCTGTAGCTGCATCTTTGTTAGGATCAAGTTTTTATAAATACTGTGTTCTCTCTTGATTTTCATCGGCAGCATAGTCTTTATCCTCGTAGTCGCCAAATTCTTGTCATTTCTGCTATCTTACAAAATGCTCTTCTAATACACAGAAAATTATGTTTTCAAGGAAACCTGCATCTCAGACATTTCTTTAATAGATCTTTGATCTACAGATACGTTATTTGGGTAAATTAACAAACAGGCTGCTATTCCCACGGAGAATCGCCTTCACTACTACGATCAGCCTCTCTAATGAATTGCTTTATATTTGTTGCCTTGTTGAAATCCAGTTATTTTGAAAACCTTCTCCATCCTTTACATCATTGCAAATTCCACTGTGGAAAAATAAATTCCTACGCGCAGTTCGTGAGAATTTAAGAGAGAACTGTTAACTTTTAAAATAGTTGCCTGTCATTTCAGAAAATGTACTGGAGAGGCAGGTGAAAGAAATAAGTGAGCTGCGATTTTCTTAGTTCTCTCTCACAGTTACACCATTGAAATTGATCTTGATTCTTTTGAATGATACACGAGGAAAACAGTCAAAATCTGGAGAGTCTGCATAAGATACGGGAAAGTAATAACTTGCTTTTCCCTTCTAACCAGATGTATGTATCAAAGCTGGGCCTCGGGAAACACATCCAGACATTTCCTGAATGGCCATCCTCGCAAGAATTCAGTGTCCTTTGCAGCACTGATGGTCCGAATTCAGACCTACCAGCACAGCACTTGAGTCCTTACATCCATACAGCCAGTTCCTTCAATTCACATTCATTAGGAATTTGAAAGGTATCTGACTCAGACCGCATGATCTCATTTGAGAAGGGTTACCTGCAGTCAAATTCTACATTGACAAAGATCTATGAACTTGCAATTCTGAGTCACCAGTCTGTGAGTACTGTATCAGAATCACCAACATTATTATCCAAAATATTGACAGAATATCAATTTGTGCAGGTGCTGGTGCTGGGCATTATGCAAAATAAATTACTGATGATTTAATTTACTGACTATTCTAAGTTACCTAGTAACTTATTTGCACTCGTTAGGATAATGGAGATCCCTATGCATACAGAGGAGCTTTAAGAGTAATATTTACTTACTCTATCTATCTATCTATCTATCTATCTATTTAAAAGAGAGAGAGAGAGAGAGAGAATGAGAAGGAGAGATGGGCAGAGGGAGAGAGACAGAGAATCCTAGGCAGGTTCCACTCAGCGTGGAACCCGACACGGGACTCCGTCTCATGACCCTAGAACAATGAACTGAGCCGAAATCAACAGTTGGACACTCAACCGACTGAGCCACCCAGGCGCCCAGAGAGGAGCTAGAAAAAAAACAGAATAACTTCCTTCCGACACCTCAGAGACTGCCAAAATTAGGACTCCTCTTTCTGGCTTAGCCTTTACATAAATTCTTAATTTTTAAAAACAATATTAAATATTTTAAACATCCAAACACGTTCTCATAACCCCAGTGTACAGACACTAATATTTTGTAGTATCTCATTCAGTTCACTACTGTAAGAAGTAAATAAAAGTTTACAGGCCAAGTCCTACTCTCCCCCCCGACCTTGTCTTTCAAGTTCTCTGCATACATAATCATTTATCCATAGTGTGTAAGATTTTAATACATGTGGTATTTTTATAAATTTACCAAATATACATTTATCTATAAACGCCATAAATACTGTGTTTTACATTTCTACATTAGTTGTAGTACCTTCTGCATATTATTTTGTAGTTTGTTTCCTCCATGATAACTATAGATCCAGTTCAGTCCTTTCTTTTTTAATGTTTATTTCTTTTTCTGAGACAGAGAGAGAGAGCGCGCGCTAGCAGGGAGGGGTAGAGAGAGAGAGGGAGAGAGAGAATCCCAAGCATGCTCTGAGATATCAGTTCAGAGCCTGTCACAGGGCTTGAACTCCCGAAACATGAGATCATGACTTGAGCTGAAATCAAGAGTCAGACACTTAACTGACTGAGCCACCCAGGCACCCCACCCCAGTCCAATTCATTCTTTTACATGTCACATGTTACTCAATTGCATGATTGAGCCACATTTTTATATTCAACTCCCTTTTGAGGGACAGATAAGTTGTTTTTACACTTTTGGTGTTAGAAAACTATTACTGCAATACCATTCTTGTACATATGTCAAAGAGTTTCTCTCTGGAGAGAGCCAGGAGTGGAATTTTTGAATTTTATACCATATTCCCCTCAATATCACCACATTTCTTTACTCAAGCTCCCCAGATATGGATTCCCGTTTCTTTAAGCCATTGTCAAACGTGGTGTTATTAGATTTTTCTTTTTTCCAACTTGATGGGTATAAAATAGTATAGATTATTTATTTTAATTTGCACTATCCCATTTGTGTGGCTAGGCATTTTAGTGTGTTTATTGACTTTCATGATTCCTTTCCAATGATTTAATATTCACTGTCCATTTTTCATCATTTTTGTACTGATTTCTGGGGGTCCTCCATGTATTCTCTGCACCAATCTCTCACCATTTTATATCAAGTACAAATATTTTCTTCTCATCTGTTATTTTTTCACTCTGTGATATCTTTGGTCATATAGATTATCTCTCACATGTTATTTTGAGGATCTGATTAAAAAATGGGAATACTTCCTCCCCCCAGTGGCCTGAGGATTGCCCAGATTTTTTTTTCACACTTGGTATTGCCACCTGGATCACACAATATTATGTGTTAAACATTTATGTGTCAAGTCCCTTTAGGTTTGGATTCTGTTCTACTGGCTTCTTTTTATCTGTCTACACCAATATATCACTGTGTTAATTACTATGTCCTTATAACTGTAGAGTCCAATATTACTCATATTCTTTAATACTGTCTAGAGTTTTATATGCCTTCTGCATTCAGTGAAGTTCAGCTTCATGGTAGGGGCACCTGGATGGCTCAATCAGTTGAGCATCCAACTCTTGGTTTCAGCTCAGCTCATAATCTCACTGTTCATGAGTTCGAGCCCGGCACTGGGCTCTCCACTGACAGCAGGGAGCTGTTTGGGATTTTTTTTTTCTCTCTCTCTCCCCCTCTCCCCCTCTCCCTCTCTCTCTATCTCTCTCAATAAAGAAATATACTTTAAAAAAAAGCTTCATGGCGGGGCACCTGGGTGGCTCAGTTGGTTAAGTGTCCAAACCCATGATCTCATGGTTCATGGGTTTGAGCCCCACATTGGACTCTGTGCTGACAGCTCAGAGCCTGGAGCCTACTTTGGATTCTGTGTCTCCCCCTCTCTCTGTCCCTCCCCTGCTCACGCTCTGTCTCTCTGTCTCTCAAAAATGAATAAAACCATTAAAAAAAAAAGCTTCATGGCAAATCATATATGAACATGGTATACCTCACACTAACAACATGTAATTTATGCCATTAAATAAATTTAAAATTTTTCTCCATATAGTTTTGCACATTTTTGTTACACTTTTTCTCTATAATTATCGTTTTACTTATTATCATCTGAGCAATTTTATCTATATTTTCTAGCTGTCGTTTGTGTCTGGGAACACTACTGCTTTGGGAAAGGTAATTTTGTATACAGCAAACTTGCTCAGGTTTTTTATTAGCTTGGACGTTTTTTAGATTCCCTTGAATTTTTTATGTAGACAAGTATATCATCTACAAATAACTTGTGCAAGATCGGATTTATGTTTTTAATGCTTGGAGGGAGCCTACCAGCCATGTGCGCCTGGTTATTTTAATGTGGGAAAGTTTATCACTATCGATTCAATGGCTTTGGTGGCTAGAAATCTATTCAGCTATGTTTGTTTCTACTTGATCCAGTTTTGTTTGATAATATATTTCTAAGATATTATCCATTTTTCCCCCAAGTGGTCGTTTATTAACACAAATTTGTACAGCGTATTTGGGGAGTTATCTATAATTAGGTCTTTTTTTCCTTCCTTATATTTTGGTTCTGTTCAATCGTCTCTGCATTTTCTTGAACACCTTATCAGATGATGTGTCAATATGAATAACTTTTCCAAAGATCCTCTTTATTATAACTACATTCTATTTCATTAGCTTTAACACCTTGTTTATCATAGCCCTTTACCCACTTTCCCCGGATTTATTTTGAGGTGGTTTTCAAAAAAGCCTATCAGTTTTCAGCTTTCATTTTCTAGCTAAACATTTAAGGCTGAAAATCACACTCTGAGTACAGTTTTAACCCTAACATATTTTAATATGTGATATTTTTCATTTGTATTCAGTTCAAAGTATTGTCTGGCTTTCATTATCATGACTTATTGTATCCAAGGGCTACTTAGAAGTGTGTTCTGAAATTACCAACATATAAGACTTCTTCCTTTCTTTGTTTTCGTTTTTTTATCAGAGAGCATTCTTTCGATGGTACATGTTCTTGGCCAATTACTGTGTTTCACGTTTCCTATATCTTAGCTAGTTCGGTCTTTGTTTAATATAGTTATCTTTAAGACCACTGTTTAAAAGTTTTCCACTATGACAGTACACTAGTAAATTTCTCCGTCTTGAAATCTGCCATTAGGATAAAGTCCAAAACGCTTGCAAGGCGCTGTATGGTCTTGCCACCATTTTCCTTTCCAGCTCCATCTTTGTCCCTCTGGTTTACAGCGCACAATGTAAACATTACACCCTTTCAATTTCCAAACTGTACCGTATTCTTCCCTGCCTCTAAAGCTTTATTCAGGAAGTGTCCCCACCACTGTCATCCGGTTAGGGTTTTTCATTTGCTGACCTCCTAAATCTGAGGAAGGGGCGGGCCCCAGTCAGACCCCTGACTCCCTCTGTCATAATATTTCAGCGCTATGCTTTAGTTCCCTTCTCTGTGTGTTTCCTGAAGGTAAGGATAAATTCCATCTGTGCACTGTTGTACATCAGGATATAAAACCAAATACACAGCCGTTCTACATGGGCGCGCGCGCGCACACACACACACACACACACACACACACACACACACACAAATTGAACGACTTAAATTGCAACCCTGGAATCAGCAGATAAAACACAGGGACACGAAAATCTCTTTTCTCATTTTCAAAATAACCACACATCTTTTCTGACAAAAGAAAAAAGACAAAGAACTTTTCTTAGAGGAGAAAGAAATTCTTTCTTAGACTACAGGATTTTAATTACAGTACAGCTTCTCTGGCATCAGCAAGATGATAGCCACCAACTCCAGAAAGACATTTGAGAAGGGATATTTTCATCTCTGAAGCTGTACTTCTCTTGAGTACTGACTGATCTCTTTTACGTTTTTAAGATTCTCACCTTTTCTGCTCATTAGAAAGAAAAATAATAATTCTAAGACGGAGAGGGTATTTTCTGCATTATCTTGTGGGATTGAAAACCCTTTGCTGTTGGTAATTTTCTTAAATCTCATGGTTTCTTTTATGTATATATTAAAAATTGACAAACACCTTTCTGCACGGTGTTTCATCACCATAATAGCCCGAGCGTTGAGAAAGGTTGGGGCCCTAACTGTGTACTGTTCCAACACACAAAAAAAGACGACAAGAAATCTCATTGCTGACCTCAGCTGGTCAGCCTATTGTACATCATCTTTCTTTTAATTCAGCAACTACCAGATACTGTTTTCCATGTGTCTTATTTTGACTCATTCTCAGTAATTTACTGCCATAATTTATAATCACATTAGAGACCCATAGGTTAATTACAGAATCTTCTGTGTAAAAAACGTATTTTCCTTTCATTCGGTTCAGTAATGTAGCTCTTATTTCACTTAGGATTCTCTAAATTTTCTACTATAGAACTGGTAAGAAGACTGGCCCAGGGTGCCCTATCCATAATTTTATAGGCCTCTTCCTCAACTCTTACCTAATTCCTTTCCAAACTTATGAAATTATTTCTCATAGCTTCTGTATTATATTGCAGTTTCAGTGACCCTCAATTGTTTTGCTGTCGATGGAAAAAATATCTAATATTTTGCATCCATAAAAATCTTCTAACCTTTTGCATAAAGAATTAAGGCCCACAACACTGAATTATGGGAAATGTGTATACTTTGCAATTACCCCCTAGGACAGACACAGACACATACAAAATCATTGCTTTCCTATTAAGTTGTAATTATATTATTATAAAATTTTTTTTAATGTTTATTTTATTTTTGACAGAGAGAGACAGAGCATGAGTGGGGGAGGGGCAGACAGAGAGGGAGACACAGAATGCGAAGCAGGCTCCACGCTCTGAGCTGTCAGCACAGAGCCTGACACAGGGCTCGAACCCACAAACCGCGAGATCATGACCTGAGCCGAAGTCGGACGCTCAACCGGCTGAGCCACCCAGGTGCCCCATAATTATATTATTATTAAATGGAATCTGTCTATAGAAATATCTTCATTGTTAGTAGATAAATACGTTTTTTTGTAATACCTGAAAATAATTTCTTCAGTGGCAACCCTTCTGTGGGGGAAAAACACATTGTTTACTTAATATAGGCACTTCTCATATAGAACTAATTTTCAAAATATAAATTGTGATAATGTGATTAAGGAAGCATTTGCATAATGCAGGCCACTTTTCTTTATATTTTCCTAGGAACTTGAGGTCAATATGGAAGTTGAAATCACAAACTAGTATCTCTCAAGCAGTGAAAAAAGAGAGTATAAGTGAAATTACTTTTTAAAATCGATTTATGTTTTATTACAACAACAGGTGATAATGGATTTTTAATCATTATAGTTTTGATGATAGGAAAATTGAGGCCATACTTTTCCAATAAAGCTAGATGCAAAGGCTGGATTTGTTTAGTGATATTTAGGCTTTATAACTTTCTTTTAGACTATTAAAAATAAAAGCAAATCCCTTTATTGTTAAAATTCTTTCAATGTAAAGTAACATTGCGAATGTGAGCCTGAATCAAGAAACTAATCGCTACCACCCTTTATTGTTCTATTGAATAGGAACAAGAGTTTTCTTAGAAAGCAATTCTCGCATTACCAACAGTACTGACTGTGCTTACATTGTAGGGCTTAGCGATTGGAAATACGGGCTCTGGAGTAAATTGCATGGGTTTTAAACCCAAGCTTCATTACATACAAGCTATGTAGTATTGGACATGTTACTTGACCTCCCTCAGCTTCATACTCACCTGTTAAATAGGGATAATAATAATCTATATCTCATAGAGTTGTTATAGGTATTAAATGAGCTAAGCACTGAGTACAATATCTAGCATATGAGTATACAACAATCTTAGTTATTACATCTCTTACAAAATTTTTAATTATAATTTTAATGTAGTCTCTCGTGCCAAAAATATCTAATTGCCGCTTACTTCATAACCGCAGCATTTTAAATAAAATGTCATCTATAAATTCTGATAAAATTTGGAATCAGCTCCTTATAATTTTTTATCTGTTGTTTCTCTTTTCAATCCTCTTTTTTGTTTTTAAATGAGTGGGTGCTTAAAGTTCTCCACAGATGCTGCTGCAAAATATGGTGTTAATAAAGAAGAGGAAATTACTATTAAAAATTACTATTAAAAATCCAGCTGTTGTGGACACCGTGCAGAGTAGTGATGGCCCTTCCCACACACTCCCAAAATTTGGTTCAGATGTGGACTGAATGCCCCGCACGTACCAAGAAGGTGTGAAGCATAATGAAAGTTTCTGAGAGCAGGGCAGTCTTCCCAAGCAGGCCCCAGAATGTCTTCAGGAAAAAGAGAAAGGAGACTGGCTTGGCTTTTGTTGTGATCAGTGGGTGAAGCCGGGTGAGGATTCCCACATGCACTATTTGAACTTCCCACCAGGCTCTAAAGGAGGAAGCAACAGGCTTTCTTATCAGCTTTCCCAGATATGGAGCAAAGGGGAAAGGGAAGCATTGGGGCTTCAAACCCTCAGCAGAGAAATATCAAAAAATGGAGTCAGTCTATTACATCAGTAACTTGAGACCCTAATTTTGCGAGGGAAAAAAAAAATCTAATGAATAAAATTTTCTCAATTTTATTTTTATGCCATAATTTTTCATAAATAACTTCCTCTACTATCTTAAAATAGAATCCCTTTTTTTTAAATTTAGAACAAAGTTATATACGTGGTGAATGTCAGTTGGATATGTCGAGATTTATGGGATTCTGTGAGGTGTGCCATATTTCTTGCGCACTCTGCCGTTTAAATAGGATTGAGAATCATTGAACCAGGTAAACTATTAAGCAAATTCCTCCTAATTTATTTACTTAGTCATTTGCCAACATTACAAATAAAGCAAAATTTGAGGAAATGCTGAAAAGAGAATGGAGCTCAGTCCAAATAAGAGTTGGAAATATTGGGATGTCTGGGTGGCTCAGTCGGTTAAGCATCCGACTTTGGCTCAGGTCATGATCTCACAGTTTGTGGGTTCAAGCCTCATGTCAGGCTCTGTGCTGACTGGTCAGAACCTAGAGCCTGTTTCAGATCCTGTGTCTTCCTCTCTCTCTCTGCCCCTTCCCCTCTCTCTCAAAAATAAACATTTAAAAAAAATTTTTTTAAAGAGTTGGAAATACTTAAAATGGAATACATAATCTTCACTGTTTTTCTTGAAATGACAAGAGTTAGGGACCAGTGTGGGTGGACTGAAGAAACCAGGCCAAAGAACTAGTTTTCTGTATTGAAACATGGGAAGATTCTTAGACTGAGTTAGAGCTCCACATCCTTATATATTGGGTAGAATGCCTGGAAAAACCCAAGTGTTCATTCTCTTCTGCCCTGGCATGGCACAGGTCACAAACAGATGGAAGCTGGCACATTTCAGCAGCCTTGGAGACTTCTACTGGTTAAGAGTTGGTTGCTAGAACATACGGACACTGCGGAGAGAGCCAGCCCCACAAACCAGAGGGTGACGGAAATGGAAGGATCTGGGTTTGTGATTTAACAGACATTTACAAATGGATTCTGACAAAAATAAGGCAATATTATTAAGGTTACCTGGATACACTTAAATGGGCATTTAATACAGTTTCCCTAAGAGTTAAAAAAGTTGGATACAACTCTATTTTGATATTTTGGAAGATAGTCTCTTCCAGCATTCTGATTTTACTCTTTTTTAAAACAGTTCTAGTAGGTAAAATTACAAATCTATGTAGGAATGGTTTATGGATAAAATTGGAGTCAGGCAAAAAGTGTTTATGATTGATAGCCAAGTCTGAAATAATTATTTCTCTCTTTGCCTGTGGCTTAATCTAAGCTGTCTGGTTATTCTAAAAAGAGTACATCATTATAGTTACCAATGGCATCTATTTTAAATCCAAGAACTGTTAAGACATGAACTCTAGGTGAATGCCTTTCTGTTCTGCATTTGAGCCTGTAATCCTTGACTAACCAAAGGGATCAAGGTTTTGATAGAAGGGTGACTTTACATCTTTGAAAATGGGATGTTGGAGGATGCCCAAAGAAAAGGAACAGGAGACAGAATCACCCAGAAAGCAATTTTGACCAAAGGATAAGCCTTGGCATGAAGGAAGAACAAGCTTCTGGAGTTACGTGAAGAAGTCTATCTCGTTTATCATGGAATGCCTACACATGGGATTCAATAGCTGTCATGGATAAAAGGAGAGAGTCTGGAGGGAAACCCAATAAAAGCAACAGTGCACCTGAATGCAAGGCTTAATTTCTGTACTATATTGTGGCCTGTGTGAAAAAGAAGTTGGAAAACATGCTTGAACAAGATTCTGTCCACAATCTGAAGCCAATATTTGTAGTTTTGCTTGGATTAATATTTCTGCCTACTTAGAGGACGATCGTCTATATTTATCCTCTTTAATTCTATTTGTGCTGCCATATATGTCTGATGCTTCAGCAAGATCTAGCATCATGGAACCAATTCCAGGATTTTGAGCCCACAAACAAGAAGAACAGCTAGCAACTACACTATCTCCTTTGGTACGCTATTTCATTTATATTACATTCTGAATTGCATGTGAATTCCTGAATTGCTTCCCTGAAGTCCTGAGTAGGTTGGTGGGTGCTTAATGAGGTAGAGATATATTGGTTTCACCATAAAGACTATTTAGCACTATAAGGAAAGAAATTGCGGCTTAACCAAATATGGTGGGGGAAAAAAAAACCCAATATTTATACTAGAAGAAAAGACAACTAATTATTGTTGAGGGAAAAGAAGAAACCCAGTCAAAACAAGACAGAGAGGGAAGAAATTATCAAGGCACAGTACTTCAGTACTCAAATTTGTCAAGGGATGAAGGAAAGCAACCATGCCAAGCCAAAATGTCTTGCTGAATTTTTCTAGCCCAGGCGTGAAGATGTTCTAGGCAGAATTCAAGGAATGCCATGGTTGGGGGGGGGGGGGCGATGGCAGAGGAAGATGTCCCTGACACAAAGATCAAGTGTGTTAATTAAAAGTAAAACAAGGAAATACCATTTGTAAAAGTGGTTTAAAAAAAAATAATAGCTAGAATAGCCTGGAGCATAAAGGAAATGGCAGTTTAGCGTTCTGCTTATAAGCCAGTTGCGTGACTTTTTGCCATAAATATTGAATGATTTCAAAATGTACATATTCCTTAAACCAGTAATTCAGGTTCTAGGAAATTTTCCTGAGGAAATTATGATAAATGGTAAGAAAGATTTATCTACTAGAATGATCACCTCAGCACTATTTATAATAGTGAAAAATTGGATACAGCATAAATGCTGAATGATAAGTGATTGGTTCAATAAATTATGACACATAATTATGCACAATTTGGAGATATAATTCATTGCCACATCCATAAAATGGACTATTATGGAACAATTAAAAATCATACTGGAGGAAATTATTGAATCATATAAAAATATTCCAGATATCAAATGAAATGAAGAGAATTATCTAATTTTTAGGTATATAATTTTCATACACACTTAAACTAGCTACAAAATACAATTTTAAGCAATTATTTCTGGAAGAGTAGAGTTTTTTTCATTTTTCTTCTCCACGTGTTAGTATATTTCCTATAACGCTACAATAAATATGTGACTTTTAGTAGCGGAAAAAAAATTTAATGAGCATTTTTAAAAAGTTACAGAAGAACAATACTACATGATTCCACTTATATGAAGTATCTAAAACAGTCTCTTTAAAAAAAACAGTTTGTAAAGCTTATTTGTTTATTTTGAGAGAGAGGATGGGGAGGGGGGGTGCAGAGAGAGGGAGAGAGAGAATTCCCCAGCAGGCACCATGACCAGTGAGGATCTGAAGGAGGCTTGCTCTCACAACCCTGAGCAGAGATCAAGAGTCACATGCTTAACTGACTGAGCCATCCAGGCACCCCTGAAACATTCAGTGTCTTGAAGCAGAAAGTGGAACATGGTTACCAGAGTCTGGGATTGTGGGGGAGAAGTTGCTGTTCAACAGGTATTAAGTTACAGCTATGTGAGACATAAGCTCTAGAGATCTGCTATATAACATCGTGCTTAATAATACTGTACACTTAAGTTTTTGGTTAAGAGAGTAAATCTCATGGTATCTGCTCTTTTTAAATTCTTTCTAAGTTTATTTAGTTTTGAAAAAGAGAGTGAGCAGGGGAGGGGCAGAGAGAGAGGGAGACACAGAATCTGAGGAAGGCTCCTCGCTCTGAGCTGTCAGCCCAGAGCCCGATGCGGGGCTCGAACCCACGAACCGTGAGATCATGACCTGAGCTGAAGTTGGAGGCTTAACTAACTGAGCCGCCCCGGTGCCCCTCGTGTTATCTGTTTTTATTACACAAAATGATACTGAGAGGATTTCTGCTTCCAGCAAAGGTAAAGTAAGAGGAAACAGACTAATTCCCCTGCCTGTAGTAACTAAAAATTAATACAAACAGGTAATACAATATATAAAACAACAGTTCTCAAGATATTCGATACCAAGTAATAAAAAAAAAACAAAACACCACCACAACAACACAGTGATTCCTAAGTGAGGGGAAACAAATGAGATGAGACATAGAGCTGTTCCAGATCACCAGCTCCATGCAGGGAGCTTCTAGGCCACCGTGCAGAGAGGCAACTCAGGCAGAGCACCGCAGACATCCAGGGTTGAGAAATGGAGATGAGGTGTCCAGAGTTCATAGAATGAAAACTGGAGGGGAGGGAGCTGCAAGACAAGTCTGAGGTCTTCAGAGCATTCCAAGCATCCCCTTGGACTATTCAGCCAGGCACTGCTCAGCCCGTGCGTGGAAAGGCACTACACGAGCCTGGGAAATGGCCATACAAAAAGATGAGAGGAAATAATCCCTGGTGCCCACACAAGGAAGGAAATAGTTCCTGCTCCCACAGGCAAAGTAGAAAACTTCCTAGCTCACAAGGAACTGGACAAAAGTCCTCAGGAATGTTTTGCCGCATTGATGGGGCAGGCTTCAGACCAGACTACAGGTTATTCTTATCCCATCTGATAAAGCTTAAAAGCAAGACCCAAAAGGATCAAACTGTTTCCTAGTAACTGAAATGCGTCTCAGAACAAAGCTGAAGAATATTTGTAAGACTAGAAAAAAATACTAATCGACTAGGTAAAATTCATAATGTTAGGCACCTACATTAAACATTGCCAGACACGCAAACACGTAGGAAAAAAATGACCGATAACAAAGTGAAAAGTAACTTAAAGCAGGCTCTAAAATGAAGCAGATGATAGAATTAAAGGGAAAAAATGTTATTATAATGGTATTCCATATGCTCAAGAAGCTAGAGAAGAAAATATAAGTAAACCCATAGTGTGTATAAAAAGAATCAAATCAGACTTCTAGAGGTGAAAACTACAGTATCTGGAAAAACAACAACAACAAAATAGCTGGGTAGAATTAACATTATTTTAGACATAGCAAAATACATCCATTAACCTGAAAACACAGAACAAACAGTATACAAAATAAAATGCCAAGGGAATAAAGACTGAGAATAAAAAGGAACAGAAGATCAGCATATAATCAAGCTATAGGACAACTACAAGCAACCTTATATAATTAGAGTCCCCAAAAGAGAGTAGAAAAAAGAACAAACAAAAATATTTGAAATAATGGTCTAGGTGTTCTAAATTTGATGAAAATCATAAATCAATATATAAAAGAAGTTCAACAAATGCCAAACACAAGAAATGTGAAGAGAACTACACTAAGGCACCTTGAAATCAGGCTTCTTAAAACCAGTGACAAAGAGAAACTCAAAAGCATCCATAGAAAAAGGACAGATCATTTGCACTTCACAAAAATGTTAACAATATATTGTGGAGCTTATAATATATATCACAGAAAAACTTATTACAATAACAGCATAAAAGTCTGAAGGAATAAATGGAAGCATATAGTTGAAAGTTTCCTATAGAATTTAAATGACATAAGGGGTGCCTGGGTGGCTCGGTCGGTTAAGCGTCCGACTTCAGCTTAGGTCATGATCTCACGGTCCGTGGGTTCGAGCCCCGCGTCGGGCTCTGTGCTGACAGCTCAGAGCCTGGAGCCTGTTTCAGATTCTGTGTCTCCCTCTCTCTGTGACCCTCCCCTGTTCATGCTCTGTCTCTCTCTGTCCCAAAAATAAATAAACGTTAAAAAAAATTAAAAAAAATAAATAAATGACATAAGATCACTTGTAGACAGACTGTGATAAGTCAAAGAAACCACTAAAATTGCATACACACAAAAGTTATAGTTAACCAGCCCAAACTGGTGATTCATGACATCAAAAAAAAACACTAGTCTGAAAGTAAACAAAAATAGGAGGGAAAAGGAAACCAAGAATAGGTAAAACAAGTAGAAAACAAGTAATATGACAGTCTCAAAAATCACGTGTTCTCGCCACACACACACAAAAAAGCCAACTTTGTGAGATCATGGATCTCTTAATTAACTGGATTTTTGTAGATACGTCACAATGTATATGTACATTAAATCATCATATTTTACACCTTAAATGCAGCCAGTTTTTATTTGTTAATTATAGTCAAGAAAGCTGGGAAATTAAAAAATCACGCCTACATGCAAATGGTATGAACAGAGCAGGCATAAAGTATCAAAACAGATGAAAAGGAAAAATCCAACTATATAATGTGTATAAGAAAACATATTTTAAAATAGAAGACAAATAATCTAAAAGTAAAAAGATGCAAAAAAAGATACGCGAAATTTTTTTAAAGCTGATGGTGTTAACAGAGAAAATTGATTTAGTCACAAGAACATTAATAAGGCTAAAGAAGGTCAATTCTTAATGATAAAAGGGAACATTCATCTAGAAGACATAACCCTTTAAACATTTGTGCATCTAATAACAGAGCTTCAAAATACATAAAATAAAAACTGTTAAAATTCCAAGGAGAAACAGAAAACCCACTATTACAGTCAGAGATTTACATACTATTGTCTCAACAACTAATAGAACAAATAAACAGAAAAATCAGTAAAGATATAGAAATCTTAAATAGCAACAGACAGCTTGACCTGATTTATTGACATTCACAACACCCCACCAATAAAGCACAACTTTTTTCAAAAACACATAGAACATTTACCAAGGAAGAACATAGTCTAAGAGGAAAACAGGTATCAATGAATTAAAAATGGTTCAACTCATATACAAAGCATATTCTCTGAACACAATGAAGTAAATTATTAATCCATAACAGAAAGATTACTTGAAATCCTCACAGATTTGGAAATTCTATAACACTTTTAAATAACTATAGATAAAAGAAGAAAACAGAAAAAAATAGAAAGTATTTTGAATTAAATGAAAATGACAAGAGGATACGTCAGAATTTTGGAGATGATGCAGCAGCAGCAGTAGGTAAATGGCTACAATAACTACAAAGTTATGTTAGCAAAGAAGACAGGTCTCAATGCAAAGATCTTACCTTCCACTTAAAAAACATAGAAAAAGTAAATCAAACTAAACCTAACCCAAACAGAATAAAGAATATATAAAAGAATTGGAACCAAAATCAGTAAAATAGAAAAAAAATATACCAAAAAAAAAAATCAATGAAACCCAAACCTGGTTATCTCAGAAAACCAATAAAATTGACAAAAATCTGCTACACTGATCAGTAAAAAAAGAGAAAACATACAAATTACCAATAATGGGAATAAAAGAGGTGATACGACTCCTGAGTCTATAGATATTAAAAGGATAATCAGGGAATAGGATGAACAACTTTGTGATAGTCATTTTGACAAGGTGAGTGAAACTGACAAAAGTCCTTGAAAGGCAAAAACTACCAAAGCTCAATGAGGAAAAAATAGGTATCTAAACAGTCCTATCGCTTACTTATATTAAATTTGTAGTTAAAAACCTTCCCAAGAAGAAAACTCCAGGTTACTCCCTGTCTCAGACATAGATACAAAAGAACTTAACCAAAATTTTAGCAAAATGACCTTTAAAATATGAAAAGGTAATCCATCATAAGCAAGTGGGATTTATTCCAGGAATGTAAAATTATTTGAATGTTCAAAAAGTACTATTGATTTTCAACAAGCAATTGTTGGGAAGGCAATTGAGGGAAGAATAATATTTTCAAAAAATTGTATTGGAAATACTGAATATCCATATAAAAAGGCAGAAAAAAACAACAATTCTAATTCATACCTTGTATCATATCCAAAAATTAACATAGCATTGATCACAGACCTAAATGCGAAGCTTAAGACTATATACCTCCAGAAGAAAACTAGCATAAGATAATAATATTTTGATCTTGAGTTAGGCAAAGATTTCTTAGATATAAAACTGAAAGCATAATACAGAAAAAAAAACAATTAATTAGACTTCATCAAAATTAAGGACTTCTGTCCTTTGAAAGAAAATTTTAGGTGCAGGGGAGGCACCTGGGCAGCTCAGTTGGTTAAGCGTTTGACTCTTGATCTCAGCTCAGGTCATGATTTCATTGTTCCTGGGATCAAGCCCCATGTGGGGTTCTGTGCTGACAGCATGGAGCCTGCTTTGGATTCTCTCTCTCTCTCTCTCTCTCTCTCTCTCTCTCTCACCCCTCCTCTGCTTGCACACTCTCTAAATAAATAAATAAACATTTTTCCCTCAAACAGTTTTTTTTAAAAAGAGAATTTTAGGAAAATTAAAAGATCATTTATAGTCTAGGAGAAAATATTTGCAAATTATATATCTGATAAAGGACTTCTACCCAGAATGTATAGAGAATTCTCAAAGCTCAATAATAAGAAATCAAACAACCCAATTTTAAAAAATGGGTAAAATATTAAAAAAAAACTATTTCACTAAAAACGACATTGATGGTATATAAGCACATTAAAAACATGGTCAACATCCATTAGGGAAATGCAAATTAAAACATTAAGGTGAAACTTCTACACATCTGTTAAAATGTCTAAGATTTAGAAAACTGACCATGGCAAGTGTTAACAAGGATGTAAAAAAAAAAAAAAAAAAAAAACAGAACTCTCTCATACACTGCTAGTGGTTATGTTAAATGGTAAATGGTACAAACACTTAGGAAAACAGTTTGGTAATTTCTTAAAATGTTAAATATACAGCTACCATATGATCCAGTCATTCCATTAGTAGCTATTTAGTATATAAAAATGAATTACATGTTCACCTAAAAACATATTCACATTTTTGTATCCTTTGGATAAACACCTAGTATTGCAATTGCTGGAATGAAGGGGCACATGCACCCCAATATTCATAGCAGTGCTATCAACAATAGCCAAATTATGGAAAGAAACCAAATGTCTATCAACTGATGGATAAAGATGTGATATATATATACATGTATATATGTGTATACATATATATATACACATGTATATATACACACATATATACATGTATATATATATATGTATATATACACACATATATATGTATATACATATATATGTATATACACACATACAGACACACACACACAAAATAGAATATTACTTGATGATCACAAAGAATTAAATCTTGTCATCTGCAACAACGTGGATGGAACTAGAGTGTATTATGCTAAGGGAAATAAGTCAGAGAAAGGTATCATATGATTTCACTCAAATGTGGAATTTGAGAAACACAACAGATTTACATAGGGAAAGGGAAGAAACAATAAGATTAAAACACAGAGAGAGGCAAACCATAAGAGACTCTTAAATACAGAGAACAAACAGAGGGTTGCTGGAGGGGAGGTTGTGGGGGGTTGGGTTAAATGGGTGATGGGCAGTAAGGAGCGCACTTTCCGGGATAAGCTCTGGGTGTTATATGTAAGTGATGAATCAGTGGGTTCTACTCCTGAAACCAATACTACACTGTATGTTAACTAACTTGAATTTAAATAAATACATTTTAAAGAGCTTATTTACAAATATTCAAATCCACTTTCGTGGTAATAGCCAAAAAACTGGAAATAACCCAAATGTCCATCAACAGGTGAATGGATAAACAAATTGTGGAACAGATGTGTATTCCATACCTTGGAAAACAACTCAGCAAAAAAAGGAAGGAACTAATGATACCAATGATACACATAATGAACGCAAATGAATCCCCCAAATAATTATGCTCCATGGGCGGGAAAAGGCAAAAACCCCATACATATCATATTATTCCATTTATATAAAATTCTAGAAAATACAAACCAATCTGGAGTGATAGTAATCAGTCCAGTGACTGCCTAGAGAGGAGATTTAGAAGGAGGATGGATAGATTACAAAGGGGTACAAGGGAACTTTCGAGTTCCTTCATTCATTACCTAATTATGGTGACTGTTGCCAGGGTATATACATATGTCAAAACTTCCCAAGTGGTACACTATTCTCTATGTTAGTTATTATGTGTTAAATATACTTTTTTTTAAAGTTTATTTTATTTATTTATTTTGAGAGGGAGAGGGAACACGAGCAGGGGAGGGGCAGAGAGAGAGAGAGAGAGAGAAAGAATCCCCAGCAGGCTCTGCTGCCAGTGCAGAGCCCGACATAGGGCTTGAACTCATGAACCGGGAGATCATGACCTGAGCTGAAGTCAAGAGTCTGATGCTTACCAGACCGAGCCACCCGGGCACCCCTATATGTTAAATATATTTCAATAAAGCTGTTAAAAATGTCACTGGACACTAATTTTGCTTAAAATAATTGCCTTATTGTGACCAGTCCAGAATGCTGACAATTAATACGTTTATTAAACACATATTTACTGAAGATTTAGTAAGTGCCAGATAAAATTTATGAATCCAAATAGGAAAAAAGCCCTTGCCCTCAGGACACTCACAGTCTACTGGTGGAGGTCAAATGTAGACACACAATGTGTTGAAGTCAGTTCTACAGAAAAGGGGAGCAGGAAGTGAGAGAGGAGGGATAAAGGGAATATAGAGCCAACCAGACAAGGCTTCCACGAAGACGACATGCTTGAGCATCCTGATCTCGGAAGATTAGAGGAAGAGGGGAACCACATGAACCAAGGCACATGGTCAGAAGCAAGCATGATGCAGTGAGGGGGAGAGAGAGTCCGTGGAGATGAACCGAAGAGTAGGCCAGATCAGAAAGGCTTTTGTGTGCGCCAATTTTATCCCACCGGCTATTAAGAGTTAGTTAAGGGATTTAAAAGGAAAGCAATGACATTACCAAATTTGCATTTTTGGCAAATCACTTTGGAAGCTGTGTGGAGGGCCGCCACGAGGAAAATAAACCTGGATGCAATTTGCTCAGGTGGAGAACACTGCCGTGGGCTCGGCGCACAATGGTGACTGCTTCAACAAAGAGAGTGTGGAAAAGAGAGTTTGGATTCCATCAACATTTTGGAGGAAGGGTCTATAGATAATCAGACCACTGCTGGTGAAGGAAATGAAGGCTACTTTGCTACAACCAGGCATCTGATTTGGGCAATCAGGTGAATGGTGATGCCATTCATTTAAGCGAGGACACATAGCAGGTTCAAAGGGAAAAAAAATTAGTTCCGTTTTCGAAGTGTTGAATTGGACACACGTTTGGGATATCTACGTGGACGTTTTTTAATAAGCAAGATTCTAGATACATCTCAGAGCTCTTAGAACTCAGCAAAACTGATGTGTCATGTTAGAAACTCCACTCACTCCTATTGACGATATGCATATTCTAGCAAAAGAAATAACAGTCACCATTTGCTGAGCACTTCTTTACACTAGTTATTGGGCTAAGCACCTCACACACATTATTCTAAGTAATCCACACAGAAAATCGATGTCAGTATTTTCTACTTGTGCTACTTAGGAGGAAAGTGAGGTCTGTCAGGGTTATGTAATTTGCCCAGAAACACATTATGCTGCAGCAGGGTTTCTTAACAACTGTAGAATGCCAGAACCCTATATTTTAAAGGTGTTCCAAAAAGAGCGGCATGTAGCTGTGCCCATAACTCACCCCGTGCATAACTCACCAAAGAGCCTAGAAGTAAAAATAATCCTGAGGAAAAGCCCCTTGTCTTTAGAAATCAAGGGGAAACAAGGTGAGGAACAACCATAACATGAATCCAACATCCAAGCCCAGGTCACCAGGAGGCAATCATTTGTCAGTTACCCGTGTTTCTACTTTATATTTTCAGATATGACTATTTAGCCCAACTGGTTTCACACCTCGGTCCAACTTTTTTTTCTTGCATTGAATTAGAGACTCACGGAAAGTAATGACTTAGCAGTTCAGCACTTTTCCAAGAGACTTGCCACATGAACAATAAATAGCCTTAAGTCTGTCTCTTATGGGCCACATGATCTTAGGCAAGTCATTGAATCTCTTTGAGTGCCATTGTTCTCATGATTTAATGGGAATAATCCATCCACGCTATCTACCGCAGCAGACTCGGGTTCAAAAATACATATTAAAATACATTGAAAACTATAAAGCACAAGTAGAACTGTAGAGAAGCATATCAACTTTTGTTTGTTTCCTCCTCTACAGGGTCTAGGTGACCTTCTATGTATAGTTTTCAAGGACAAATGTAAGACTCAAAATTATCCGGTGCGATTTATTCCCTAATTTTGCTTTCCCTTGAAAAGACTCTGAGAAATTGCCTGTACTTTACAAAACAAAGAAAATGCTATTTTCTTTTACCTACAAAATTGCATAGTTTCCATCTTTCAAACCATTGCTCGAAATCCAGTTATCAGTCTGTCTTCTAAAGTTAAGTTTCTTGCATAAAAATGAATCTGATACACCACTCCCTACAACCTAAACACTAGTATATTTCTCTATATAGTCCGTGACTGTATTTGGTAATGAGATGTAATGTTGAGCTACGGGGCTCTTAGAGACCTTGGTTCGTTAACAGCTCCATTTATTAGTGATGTAACTTTGGTCAAATGACATCGCTCCATCACTTCATTCCCTCGTCTGTAAAATGACACGAATAATGATGTTTGACTCATAAGGTGCTGAAGATTCAATGTGATAAACAACATAAAAATTATTATGGTGTCTGCCATAAGTAAGAGCGCAATAAATATCAGACAGTATTGTTCATTAACGTCATTGGTATGCATTTTCCATGTGCACAGGAAACTGTGCCTGACTACATGTCTCTATTTTTTACATCTCTATCTTTTCTTCCTCCTCCTATCTTCCTTATATCTCATAACCTCATATCATCATTCAGTAATAATGTCTTCTTGTTGTTACGTGTAGTCTGTTCCTAAATGACTTTCAACCCAAAAGAAAATGGAAGCATTCTGCAATCAGACTATTTTTTAAATGGAACTCACTAGCGATTTCCTTTGTGCATCATATCTCCACTAACATAGAGATATCCTGGCCATTGAGCCTTCTCGATAATTCTGAGATACCTGAGAATGATCTACAGGTCTTCAAAGTTTTAATGCTACCCTTATGCTCCTCCGATTTGCAAGACCAGATCATGCCTCCTCGTGTTCCTCTAATTTGCTGTCGCAACAACATCCAGTGAATACTTTAGAAGTTTTAGGAAATTTTATGGAACTGTGCCCATGTAATTATGCAGCTATATTCTTATAATCATTGCATAATTTGATCTTTTATACCTCATTTTCCCACAGCCTAATCTTTGCTTCAATCACGCGGCCTTTGCTACCACTTTCTTCCTCAGCCTTGCAGGCACAGAAATTTTATTTGGTCAGTATACCCACAGTGGCTCTACTTCTCAGGAAGAGATTCACCTTCTCCAGGCTCACAAGAATGGATCTAGAAAGCTAGAGTCATCATTTACTAGTTTCCAAGGAAAATATCCCTATGGCATAGATCAGAATACTGGCATCAACATGATCATCACATTCTCTGGTTGATATTCTATGTGGGGAAGGGAAAATCAGATGCCATGGAGAGATTATTTTCACAGCGACTGAGCAAACCTGAAGTTTCATGACCAGAACATTATCTCACTCAGCAGATTTACACAGGCAGCAACAGAGCAGTCAAAGCTGCCTCAACAAGCAGGGCGTCAAAGTAGTCAAAGTCAGAGAAATCAAATGGTTAAAAAGAACAGAGGAAAACCCTTCTACATGGGACCTGAGTTTCCGACATTCAGCTGACAAAGGTTTCCTCTCCCATGGACAGTGTTTTAATGAGCCTAGCTGAAGAACCCTCTCTCTCTCTGTCTCTCTCATTCTCTCTCCTTAGTTGGTCCTCCTACTTGGGGACATACTCTTTCTTTAATTGTATTAAAACATGCAACTTAGATTATCATTGTCTCCTTACAGCAATTGGCATTTTTCTACTCTGACCTGATATCTATAGATTTTATTGTTTAGCTCCATAAATGTAATTGTACTTCCTTCGTCTAATTCCTGGGGAAAGAATCATTTAAATTTTGGTAAAGATTCCAAATTCATAAGAGTCCAGACTGAGAATATTAGACACCTCACAGGAATGTTTTCTTTCGTAAGAAATAAATTACACTAAAAAAATTACACTCACACACACACACACACGCACACACACACACACACACACACACACACACATCACACCAATGTTTTGGCAAAGAAACAATAAGTCAAAAACTGAACTATAAAAGGAATCCATTTTGGGTTGGGGGCATTTCTCTAAGAACATTCCTGGCCTTTATCTGTCTTTGACTCATTCTACTCCTAGGGAAGTAGTCTGACTTTTCTGACTGGTAATTTATGAAAGAACAACTACTTAGGCATACACAGTTCTACATTACCTTTCACCCTTTTGGGAGCAACGTTACCTCCATGTCTAAGCCTTTGGTCTAGCTAACAAAGAGTGTAGGAGTAGGCACCTGCTTAATTTTGGGGTTTGGAAGAGAAAGACACTTTACTAACAGAATCGGTCCTGCCCTGAAACCTGGATTCAGTGAATGTGTTGTTTTACCCTTATTTACTTCTAATTTCTCGACTTGCTCACAAACGAGGTGGAAGATGGCCATACAATTTGCCAGCCCATCCCTTGGAAATTCCATATGCAATTGAAGGCTAAATTATTAGTACTGTTAATGCATAAGCCTATGAACTTCAGGCTCCTGAGCACCTTTGGATGAACAATTTACTCTTCAGTCTAGAGAAGATGCTAAATTATTTGCTTAAAAATGTTTCATAGGCCCATGCACACATTTTTCTAAGATAGAGCAGTGCAAAGCTCTCCACATACCGTTTTAAGCACTAATATGTTTCTGAGATCACACAGGTCTGAGAGGACGTGCTTTCCCTTCCCAAAGACATCCTTAAGCCAGACACTGTAATTAATTCTTTGGGGGCAATGTAGTGAGGGAAGACCCCTGGGACCATTTTCACTCTACCACCAGCTTTTGTGTGAAAGGTGAGATGTGTTTAGCTCCAAGTCTCAATTATTCCTGCTTTCTCTCTACTTGCCTACATCGGGTCATGCTGCTGGTACCAGAATCGTTTTAGGACCCTCATGCAACAGTGAAGATAAAGCACAATAGAATTCTCTTCTTTTTAATGAGAAGGCTTTTCCAAACTTGACAAAACAGTACTGTATGACCACTTGATTTTAGTCTTTATGAAGTAAATGTATTCCCAATCAATTCCCTCTGTCCGTAAGTAGATTTAGCTTTTCATTAAGATTTGTTAGGATAGTGATATTCAGTATTTGCCGAGTCTCCCGGTAAGACACTGAATTTATTGGCTACCTTTCCATCTTCTTTCAAGGCTGTTCAGCTTCGGCAAACAAATTTTAAAAAGTCATTTTTTCACTGAGAGAATGATGTTGACTCCTCGTTAGAATTCTGATTACGCCGTACAGCCTTTAAAGGTAAATTTCAGAAGTAGATATAGTTGCCAAAATCTCTCTCATTTAATTTGACTCGGGTGTTATTTTTTTTTAAAAATACTAATTCCTTCTCCTCAGATCTCTTTGACATTCAGAGAACTACCATATCAAGTGGTCAAGTGGTTGAATGAATCCTTTGAGTGGCAACCTCATCAAAAGAACATAATCAGGAAAATCATCACTGACTCTTCCCCTTTGGAACCCTCTGTAAAGGATGATAAAATATGGGAGGCATTTGGAAAGTGAGTCATAGCCCTGGACTTTCTGGATGGCGAAGAGAACCCTTGTTCATTGTTGACCCCAATCAGGCATGTAATAACCGAGTTAACTTCAGAAAGTTAAATAGTTCATTCAGTACCTACTTTTGGCAACCTGACTTGGGTTCTTTCAGGGGTTAGGCTATGTGCATCAAAACTGGAACTCAGGCTGAGAACAAACTGAGAGTTGATGGGGGGTGGGAGGGAGGGGAGGGGAGGTGATGGGTACTGAAGAGGGCATCTTTTGGGATGAGCACTGGGTGTTGCATGGAAACCAATTTGACAATAAATTTCATGTATTAAAAAAAAACAAAACAAAATAAAAGTTAATGCCATACAAAAAAGAGGGAAGGACCCCTGTTCTAAAGGAAGAGATCATCAACATAAATACTATCAAATAAAATTTGTGTGATTTTATTGGAAAAAATTAATTAATTAATTAATTTAAAAAAAAAAAACTGGAACTCAGGAAATCACAGACTCCCGCACTTCTGCTTCAAGATTCCAGGCATCTAACTGCCATCACTTAAAAATCTCTCCATATCCTCAGTTAGCGGAACTTTGGGGAAATAACCAGTTTGAAAAAAAAAAAAAAAAAGCATCAAGATAGTAAGCTATCATGTGCAATATTGTTGTAACTTTAGACTGACCTTTATAACAGAAGAAGCAGATCATGTGTGCTGCTAAGGCTTGAGAGTTAAAAAAAAAAAAAAAAAAAAAAAAAGGAAAGAAGATCTGTAAGGAAGGAGGACAGCATAAACTTCAACTGGAGGTGAAGTCAGCAGTAGATAAGCTCTCAAAATGCCTTCCCCTGCAGGGCAACACTGCCTCTATATCACTGAAGTTGATTCCAAGACGGCTGTGTTTCTTTTTTTTTTTTTTTTTTTTTTACTCAGGAGTCTACTTTTTTCAGGCTCTTTGAAATCTTTGAGATAGCACTGTCAGCAGTAGATGAGATGAAGATTTACAGCTGGTGTCAGCAGCATATTAATGCCTCTGTGGTCTGTCGTGTCTTATGAGTTTCCACAGTGGTTCCACATAAATTCTGACTTAAGACGTGTTAGGATGGAGTAGTCCTTGGGGATACTGGAGATAAGTCCCGTAAGTCAGATAGAGAAGGAGGAAAACAGGCAAAACATAGGGTTCCATAGTAGTCCTTATAGCCTCTTAAGGGTCAGGATCCAAAAGCAGCTTCGTCTACAAGAGTCCACGTTCCCTCGTGTCATCTAAAGCAAAGTTTCTCATCGCAGCACATGGACATTTTGGATTAGATAATTCATTGTTGAGTGGGGTTGTCCAGTGTCCTGTAGGGGCTTTAGGATCATCCCTGACCTCTATCACTCAAGTAGCACTTTCCTCCCCAGTTGTGACAATCAAAATTGTCTCAAATGTCCCCGGAGGGGTAAATTCACCTCCAGTTGTGAACCACTGGACTAAAGTGGCACTAATGTATCTCGCTGAATTTCCCATCATTTTACCCAGTAAACAGATACACACTCTCTATCTATGTAGAAAAACCGCTTCAAACTACTTTTTTTTAAGTTCATTTATTTATTTTTGAGAGAGTGAGGGAGGGGCAGAGAGAGAGAGAGAGAGAGAGAGAGAATCCCAAGCAGGCTCTGTGCTGTCAGCGCAGAGCCCCATGAGGTGCTCGAACTCACGAACCGTGAGATCACGACCCGAGCTGAAGTTGGATGCTTAACCGACTGAGCTACCAAGGTGCCCCTAAATTACTTTTTAGTGGTCAGTTTTTAAAAAAGTAATCTATGGCGTTTAAAAAATTCTCAAGGTACAAAAATTTTGTTTGTTTAATTTTCAGATGCAAGTAGAGTCAGCCAGAGGGTTTCTAAAACTCTCGCTTATATGTTCTGATTCAAAACTTTTTGGAAGGAAATTTCAGGGGATTTTAAATTATTTTTACAAAGTTACGGGGAGAGTAATTCACATATTTATAATCCAGGGCAATTTTAAAAGGATTTCTGTTTTTCTTATTTTATTGAAACCTCACTGTGTCCCTAAGAATTATTTCTATTTTGTATAAGGAAGTCTAAGTGACTTGTCTAAGAGTATATAAAACAATTCTGGAGGAGCCAGAAATCGAGATCAATCAAGATCCTTTGACTTTAAAACCAGGCATTTTCTAATAGAATTCTTGGTGCCTCTGCTAACGAAACTTTAAGCAGCAAGCATAAAGTTATCACTAGGATAAGAAAGTTCAGAGAAAGAGAGGATTGGTGTCTGTGAATTCATATGCCAAGTTGGGTAGGTTTGTTGGTTTCTTTTAGTTGTGGTTAAAAACACATAACATAAAATGTACCACCTTAGCCATTTTTAAGCGCACAGTACAGTAGACAATGTATGCACATTGCTGTGCAACAGATCTCTAGAATGTTTGCATCTTGCAAGATAGGAACTCTATATCCATGGAGCCACAACTCTCTGTTGTCCCCCTCACCTGCTCCCGGCAACCACAATTCTATTTTCTGTTTCTAAGAGTTTGATGACTTCTTATAAGTGGAATCATGAAGTATTTGTCTATTTGTGACTGGCTTATTTCACTTCATGTAAGGTCCTCAAGTTTCCTTCATGATGCAGTAAATGGCAGGATTTCCTTCCTTCTCATGGATGAATAATATTTCATTGCATATGTGTGTGTGTGTGTGTGTGTGTGTGTGTGTGTGTGTGTGTGTATCCATTCACCCATGGATAAACACTTGGGTTGCCTCTATATATCCTGGCTATCATGATCATTGCTGCAATGAACCTAGGAGTGCAAATATCTCTACGAGATCTGGTTTTCAATTATTTTATATACATATATATATATATATATATATATATATGCCCAGAATTGGGACTGCTGGATCATGTGGTAATTATATTTTTCATTTTTTTGAGGAAGCTCCATTACTATCTTCCATAAAAGCTTCATTGTTTTACATTTCTGCCAGTAATACACAAAGTGTACAATTTCTACATCCTAGCAAACACTTTGTTAGTTTTTTCTTTGATAGCGGCCACCTATTTTCCATTTTTTGATAGTGAGGTAATATCTAATTATGGTTTTTATTTGAATTTCCCTGGTAATTAGTGATTCTGAGCATCTTCTCATATGCTTGTTGGCCATTTCTATATCTTCTTTGGAGACATGTTTATTTAGTCTATTATTCATTTGTCAATAGAATATTTGGGTTTTTTGATGAGTTGTAGGAGCTCTTAATATACTGTAGAAACTAACCCAATATCAGATATATGGCTTGCAAATATTTTCTTCCATTATGCAGGTTGCCTTTCCACTCTTTTGATTGTTTTGTAGGCTGCATAGAAGTTTTTAAGTCTGATGTAATCTCCATTATTTTTCTTGTCTGTGTGTGTCATTTTCAATAACCCATTGCCAAATCCAATGTTATGAAGATTCTCCCCTATGTTTTCTTCTATGAGTTTTATATTTTTCAGGTTTTACCTTTACATCTTTATTCCATTTTGAGTTGAATTGTATATATGGTTTAAGGTAAAAATCCAGCTTCATTCTTTTGCATGTTAATATCCAGTTTTCTTAACACACTTATTAACAGAAAATTATTTCCCCATTGTATCCCTTGGCTTCCTTGTCAAAGACCACTCGACCATGTATATGAAAGTTTATTTTGAAATCAGAACGTGTGAGGCCTCCAGCATTGATGTTCTTTCTCAAGATTGTTTTGGCTATTTTGGGGTCCTTTGTGACCCCATAAGAATTTTAGGACTTTTTCTCTATTTCTAAAATAATGTCAATAAGATTTTGATAAGGATTTCATTGAACCTACAGATAACTTTGGGGAGTATGCATATTTTAATAATGTTAAGCTTTCCAATCCATAAACATGGGATGCATTTTCATTTATTTGTTTTTTTTTTCACTATCTTGCAGAAATGCTTTGTAGCTTTCAACGCACAAGGTTTTTGAATCCTTAGTTAAGTTTGTTTCTAAATATTTTATTCTTTTTGATGCTATTATAAATGGAATTGTCTTCTTAATGTCCTTTTTTTGGATTCTTCGTTATTAGTATATAAAAACACAACTGATAATGTGTGTCAATTCTGTCTCCTGCAACTTTGCTTAATTTATTAGCTCTAGCAGGTTTTTTTTGGTGGAATCTCCAGGGTTTCCTACCTATATCGTCTAGTAGAGATAGTTTTATTTTTTCATTCTCAACTTGGATACCTTTTATTTATTGTTCTTGCCTAATTGTTCTGGCTAGGACTTCGAGTACCATGTTTAATAGAATAGTAGAAGTGTTCATCCATGCCTTGTCCCTGACGTTAGAGGGAAAATTTATAGTTTTTCACCATTGAGTATAATATTAAATGTGGGCTTTTCATGTATGGCTTTTATTTTCCTGAGGTAATGTTCTGCTACTCCTAGTTTCTTGAGTGTTTTTATTGTGAAAAGGTGTTGAATTCTGTCAATTTCTCTTTCTATATTAACTGAAATACAGATGCTATGGGTTTTTAGCCTTATTCTGTTAATATGGCATATCACATTGACTGATTCTCATATTTTGAAATATCGTTGCATTCCAGAAATAAATCTCATTTGGTTATGGTGCATGACACTCTAAAAGTGCTATTGAGTTCACTTTGCTAGTATTTGTTGAGGATTTTTGCACCAGTATTCAACAGGGACATTGGTCTGTAGTTTTCTTTCCTTGTAGTATCTTTGTCTGATTTTGGTATCAGGGTAATTCTGGCCTCAGAATGAGTTTGGAAGTGTTCGTTCTCTCCTCTTCAATTTTTTTGAAGAGCTTGAAAGAGATTAATGTTAATTCTTCCTTAAATATTTGGTGGAATTCTCCAGTGAAGCCATCTGGTCTTGGATTTTCTTTATTGGGAGCTTTTTGATTACTGATTCAATCCTATTATGAGTCATATATCTGTTCAGATTCTTTATTTCTTCTTGATTCAGTCTTGGTAGATTGCATGTTTCTAAAATTTATCCATTTTTTTCAGGCATATAAATGTTCAATTTGTTGGCATATAAATGTTCATAGTAGTCAATTTGTTGGCATATAAATGTTCATAGTAGTCTCATGATCCTTTTTTTCCCTATGGCATCAATTTTAATGTAATTTCTTATATATTTTGTTATTTTATTTACTTAAATCTTCTTTTTCTTAGTCTAGCTAAGGGGTTTGTGAATTTTGTTAGTCCTTACCAGAAAAAAAAGCTACTCTTAATTTCATTGATTTTTCTACTATTCTGTTTTCTATCCCATTTA
Source organism: Lynx rufus (assembly GCF_022079265.1). Lineage (NCBI taxonomy): Eukaryota > Metazoa > Chordata > Mammalia > Carnivora > Felidae > Lynx > Lynx rufus. The sequence continues at coordinate 30,527,861 of NW_025814823.1, read as the reverse complement.
TTTCTGCTTTAATAGTTATTTTATTCCTTCTGTTAATTTTGGGCTTAGTTTGTCCTTCTAGCTCCTTAAGGAAAGTTAGGTTACTTTTTTATTCAGTTATAATTACCACCATCAACTTTGCTCTTTATACTTTTTTGCCACAGCACATAAGTTTTGATATGTTGTATTTTTGTTTTCATCTCTCTCAAGGTATTTTTTTATTTCTCTTGTGATTTCTTTTCTTACCTATCGTTTGTTCAAGAGTGTGTTGTCTAATTTCCACATATTTGCAAATTTTCCAGGTTTCCTTTTGCTGTTGATGTCTAGTTTCACTCCACTCTGGCCAGAAAATACACTTGGTATGATTTTAGTTTTAAATTTACTTGTTTTGTGGGATATACCCAGAGAAATATTCCATGTGCACTTGACAGACTGTGTATTCGGCTGTTGAATGGAGTATTCTGTGTAAGTGTGTTGGTCTACGGTCTACCAGTTGTTGACTTAAAAGTCTATTTTGTCTGATAGAAGTCTGGCCATTCCTGCTGTCTTTGGGTTACCATTTGCATCAAATATCTTTTACTAGCTGTTTACTTTCAGCCTATTTTGTCTCTGTATCTAAAGTGAGTCTTTTGTAAATAATACATAGTATATGTCTGTTGTTGTTGTTGTTATTGTCTTAATGCATCCAAACCACTTTGTTTTTTGATTGGAGAATTTAATCTATTTATATTCAAACTAGGGAAGGACTTAATGCCATTTGTTTATGACTTCCTCATGTCTTGCAGTTATTTTGTCCCTGTTTTGCTCTCTTATTGCTTTCCTGTGTGTGTGTGTGTGTGTGTGTGTGTGTGTGTGTGTGTGTGTAGCAGCATGCTTTGATTCATTCATTTTCTTATGTGTATCTTCTGTAAATGTTTTCTTTATGGTTACCATTGGGGATTTCATAAAACATAGTTACAAACATATATTTCTACCTGATAAAAACTTAACTTTGATCATATACAAACACTTTCCACCTTTATATCTCCACCCACATTGTGTTATCAATGTCACAGATTAAATCTTTCACGTTTCATAGCAATCTACATAGTTTTATAGTTACAGTTATCTTTATGCTTTTACCTTTTATATTCTATATCTGAATTACAAGTGATTTACATAGCACTATTACAGTATTACATAACTTTGTAATTGTCTATATATTAACCTATACCAAAGAGCTTCATACTTTTGTATGTTCTCATGTTGCTGTGCAGCGTCCTTCTGTTTGAGCTTGAAGGATTCCCTTTGTCAATTCTTTTAAGGCAGATATAGTGGTGATAAATTCCCCTAGGACTTGATTATCTGGGAAAGCCTGTATTTCTCCTCATTTTTGAAGACCAGTCCTGGGTTAACTGTTCTTTTCTTTTAGCACTTTGAATATAATATCCCATTCTCCTCTGGCCTGTAATCTTTCTGCTAGGAAATCCACTGATAATCTTATGAAATCTCTTTTTTTTAAACTTTTTATTCATTTATTTTGAGAGAGAGCAAATGCACAAGCAGAGGTGGGGGCAGAGAGAGAGGGAGGGAGAGAGAGAGAGAGTGAGAGAGAGAGAAAGAGAGAATCCCAAGCAGCATCCATGGTGTCAGCACAGAGCCCGATGTGGGGCTCAAACTCATGAACCATGAGATCATGACCTGAGTGGAAACCAAGAGTTGGACACTTAACCAACTGAGCCACTCGGTATCCCTTATGACAACTCTTTCGTACATGAAGAGACACTTTCCCTTCCTTCTTTCAAGATGCTGTCTGTCTTTGGCTTTTGATAGTTCGATTAGGTTACAATGTGCCATGGTGCGGGCCTCTGGGTTCATTCTATTGGGAGGCCTGTAAACTTTTTATTTACATATTTTAAATAAAATTTTATGTATTTTTATGTGTCCTGCATGATGATTTGAAATACATATACACAGTAAAATGATTGCTACAGTCAAGTTAACTAGCATATCATCTCATGACATAGTTAACTTCTGTGTGTCTATGAAGAAGAACCTGAAAGCTACTCTCAGAACATTTTCAGTATCCAATACAGTATTATTAATGATTTTCATCATGCCCACGCTTCAGATCTCTAGTACTCTCTTATGATCCTTTGTATTTCTATTACATCAGTTCTAATATCTCCTCTTCCATTTCTGTTTTTATTCATTTAAATCTCATCACTTTTCTCTTGGTTTACCTAAAGGTGTGTTATTTTTTTTTATCTTTTCAAAAAGCCAACTCTTAGTTTCATTGATCTTTTCTACTGTTTTTCTAGTCTCTATTTCTTTTCTGCTCTTTATTATGTCCTTCCTTCGTCTAACTTTGGACTTAATGCATTCTTTTCTAGTTCCCTGAGGTGAAAAGTTGCTTATTTGAGATCTTTCCTTTTTCTTATTGTAGGTATTTATCACTAGAAAATTCTCTCTTAAAATAGCTTTTGTCGCATCCCAGAAGTTTTATACCTTGTTTTTCCATTTTCATTTGTCTCAAGATATTTTTTGATTTCCTTGTGATTTCTTCTTTAACCCACTGGTTATTATTTTCCTGATTTTGTCCTCTGCCTTTATATGTTCTCTTGTAGCTCATTGAGTTGCATTCGCATGATTATTTTTAAATCTTTGTCAGGCAGTTCATAGATCTCCATTTCTTTATGGTCAGTTACTGGTAGTTCATTTGTTCCTTTGGTGGTATCATGTCTCCTTGATTATGATCTTTGTGGCCTTGAGTTGATGTCTGTGCATTGGGGTATGCCAGGAGCCTTGGTGCATATGATTCAGACTGGGGTCAAAGGGGCTGAGCTGGTGCTGGAGCAGGCTGTCAACTTGGGGGCATGGTAGCCAGTCTAGAACCTGAGACTTCAGGAGCTGCCCTGGGATGTTTTAAGCCTGGAGCCTGGAACCACAGTGGTAGTCTGCTGGGGTCAGCCTGAAGACAAGGCCCAGGGGTGTTTGGCACTGGTATTCACTGGGGTGGGCCTGGTGCTCACTTCACTCTTCTTCCCTCACGGGGAGGATCTTTCTCCACACTGGGCTGCCTGCCCAGGCAGGGGTCACCAGGGGTAATGTGAAATTGTCCTTCCTACTCTCTTCAATAGATCTATTCTTATTTGTATTTTCCACTCAGGTGCTGCAATCTCTCACCTGGAATCTTTGGCTATTGAGAAAGTGTTTTTTTGTGTGGAAAGAGTTGTTAAAATTGATGTTGCTGTGAAGGGACAAGTGCTAGAAACTCCTATAATGTCATCTTGGTGATGTCACTCCTTTGAACATAAGGGACCATGAGTCCCTTAGGCTTTCTTCACTTTTCCTCATTCCTTTTTTATTTTTCTCTGACTCAATCACTCTAAATGACTTGTCTTTGAGTTTGTTGATTCTTTCTTCCACTTGATTATGTCTGACATCGAACCTCTCTGGTGAATTTTTTAACTCAGTTCTTCAATTCTTCAACTCCAGAATGTTTGCTTCTTTTCTATACTTCCTACTTGACATGTTCATTTGGTTGTCATGTTTATTTTGTCCATGCATCTTTTTCCTGATTTTGTGTAGCTGTCTGTGTTCTCTCCTAGTGCATTGAGATTTTCAAGGTGATTATTTTGAATTCTTATTTCATAGATCTTTTTTTTTCTTTAGCCTCAGTTTCTACAGATTTATTTTGCTCCTTTGATTGGGCCATGTTTCTGTTTCTTTGTGTGCCTTGTTATTTATTTGTTGTGATTTGTGGATTTGTAAAAAGAGCCAGTCTTTCTCCCAGTCTTTGTGGACTGGCATCCTACAAGGGAAGACTTTCGCCAACCATCTGGCTGGAGATTCCTAGAGCCTTTGAAATCTTTTATGAGGAGTATGGGGTTGTGTCTTTCTGGGCTTGTGAGTATAATTTCCCTATTTAAGAGGTTGCTGGCTAGTTTTCAGAAATTTATCAGCTCTTGCTGATTCTGGTATCTGTCTGTGGTCTCTGGGGCTCAAGGGCCAATAAGCTCTCTTTTCTCTTCCGTGACCCCCAAGCATCCAAAGTATGCCAGCTGAAGCAGCACTCTGAGTCAGGTGGGACAGAAACTAAGTCTTCAAGAAGTTCCCTGAAAGCTGGACTGTTGGACATACATATTGCAGTCTTCTCTTTTCGTCCTGAGGTAGAAGCCGCACTGGGCAACTTTTCCTAATCCCTCTGAACTGTGCTAGCTTCTATCTGAAGTGGTTGGAGGCACTCTGATGCTGCAACAGGCCAATGAGCTCTCTTGTTCTCAACTGTCCCTAACCATCCAAAGTACACTGGTTCCCTCTCAGCGTTCTAACCTCAGGTACGCAGAAACCAATCGCTCGTGAAGCTGCCCAAAAGCCAGAATGCTGGATAAATTTTACTCTTTCCCTCTCAAGAAAGAAGCTGTATGTTGGGTTTTTTTTCTCCTGACTGCCCTGTGCTGTGCCAGCTTGGGGGAAGGGCTGACGTGGTTTTGAATTAAAATGGTTTTTCTTACCAGTTTCAGTGCAATTGTTCATGGTTTTGAGCCTGCCTGAAGTATCGAGATTTCTTAACTGGTTTCTGGAATTCTAATAAGAACTTTTGTACCATGTATTGTTGTCAAGTCAGTATCCCTGTGGGGGAATGACATCTGGGGTGTCTTATTCCTCCATCTTGCAGATGTCACGCCCCAGCTTGCTGGTTTTTTAAAAGAGCATATCATTTTAGTTTTTAAAAATAACTTAATTTTTTGAGGTGCCTGGGTGGCTCAGTCGGTTAAGTGTCTGACTTCAGCTCAGGTCATGATCTCGCGGTTTGTGAGTTCGAGCCCCGCATCGGGCTCTGTGCTGACAGCTCAGAGCCCGGAGCCTCCTTCAGATTCTGTGTCTCCCTCTCTCTCTGCCCCTCCCCCACTCACACTCTGTCTCTCTCTCCTTCAAAACCAAATAAACATTAAAAAAATTTAAAAATAACTTAAATTTTAATTTATTGTCTTAAAAGATGGATGTGATTTCACATAGTATATACTCCCTGGTCTCAGAGAATATAATTCTGTCTCACCTTCTATCCAGAAGGAAATCAGATCAACCCATTTTTCAGATATAAACATATGATTGCTCAACAGAAATCCAATTTAATAGACTCACCTCACCTAGACGAGAACAAATGTGGGAATGAAAGAGGAATACGGTCCTATTCTAAATAATCACAGAAGACTTCAGTCACTATGAATTCAATCAAAATCCACTTTAGCTTTCGTGTACCCTAAGAGAACACTTGCTTTGCCACTTACCGTGTGACCTTACACAAGTTATTTCACCTTTCCTAATCTCCATTGTCTTATCCATAAAATGAAGATGGTAGCAGTATCCACCTCAAAAGTTTATTGTGAAGATTTACTAAGATAATGAATGAGTAGGAAGTAATAAGTGTTCAAAAATATTATGTATTATTATTAAATGTGCTATATAAATATTAGTATCTTCATTACCAGATGCCACCACTTACGCCACATGATAAGAATAATTTCTAATAGACCAATTCTCCTCCTTTCTACTAACCTGCACGGTCATGTGTGCCCTGTCTCAGAATTATGCTAATTAACACATGTTTACCCAAATGATTCTCCTGGTAATTCTGCTCACTAAAGCCTTGACCTTTGAAAATGTTTTCTGTGTGTTTTAATAATCAAATATGTTTTATTCCAAAAATATGAGTGACGTTACATCTCTTTTAACACCCCTTTAAGTAGTCTTTGCTAGTATTGCTAAAAAAAAACAAAACAAACAAAAAAAAAACCACTTCTGCTTTTGTTCTAAATTAACAAAACAAAGGAAAAGAAATGAATTCTGGATTATGTAGCCTCTGTACATAAGCCATAAGAAAGTAAAACAGGGAATTTGGCTATCAGTAAGTTAACTTAATCAACGAAGACAGCGAAACTGAGTAGCATTAAAAAGAGCATTTTCTTTGAAGCCGAGTAATCTAGCTTATCTAAATTAATTAAATTATCTGGAGATCTTGCCTATTCTTCCTTTATGGGCCAGGTGGAAGCAAACACAGTGAGTTTCTTGGAAAAGTGATGTATTTGTTATCCTACATAACATATACTAATCATCTTACCCCTGGATAAAAAATTACCCCAGAATTTAGCAGCTTTAAATGACAAATATTTATCACACAACTTCTGCTGGTCAGGAGTTCAGGCACAGTTTAGCTGGAATAAGTCCCAAGGCTACAATCCAGGTGCTGACTGCCCTGTAGTCATCTCAATGCTTGACGGGTGGTAGGATATGTTCTCCACCTTCCCCATGAGATTGTTAATAAGTCCCAAGTCTTTTCCCGCTGTTGACCAGAGATCCCAATTCCTTGTTATGTCAGCCTCTCCACAGGGCAGCTCAGAATGCAGCAGCTGGCTGATTCTTTAGGGCCCCAAAGAAGGAGAGAGGGTGCTTCACTTGGAAACCACAGGTCTTTTGTAACCTAATCTTAGAAGTGACATCCCATCACTTTTGCCACATGCTCTCCACTGGAAAAAAAGTCACGAGATCCAGTGCCTACGCAAGGGTAGGTAAGTACCCAAGGGTGTTGACACCAGGAGGCCAGATCACTGGGGACTTTTTAAGAGGCTCTCACACATAGATCAATAGGAAATGAGCAGGAAGGAGTCTTTGAAAATACTGAGTAAGGTAAATTGGGATCTTTGCTTTCTGGATCTTTTACTCCTAATGCTGGCCAGAGAGTAAGAGAATATGAATTGTTTTCAAGTGAAGAGTTTCCACTGCCTTTTATGATGCCAAGTTTAGAAGTGCAGGATTTTAAGAGGGATTCTTCAAGAGGAACAGCTCAGCACCAGCCGAGGCTAATGAGCGAACACCATGATACTATTTCTAGAAATGTCACTTTTCTGGTGATCTTTTTCTTTAAAATGCCCCCGGAGGTCTGCATTTATGTCCTTTGACTAGGGAATGTGCAGTAGCTCACTGCGGAAAGATGGGGTCCCACAGGAGGAAAACTTCTACAAGATATTATTTATTCTCTTCCTCCCTACTTATTCAAAAAGGAAGGGAAATTGAAATCGAGGAAGCTTTTGAACACAGCATGAATGCAGAGCTTGTAACTGTCGTGTTACTTTTAGTTTAAACTTAAGCCTCTCTTAATTCTTCCAGAAGACCCTTTGAAACTGCTGCTGTCAATGCAGAGGAGACCACGTTATTTCGGAGTGACTACTTTTCAAGCAAACACTACCTCTAACTTAATTAAAATGCCTACGTTGTTTTCCTTCTCAAACCTTAACAGCTTTGAGGAAAAAGCAGACAATTCAACTGCCAGGGGGCAAAAAGTAAAGTCAAACAAATTGACAAAAAAATCATGGGCTGAATGTAATCATCACCACATCCTTCAAATTGTACATTTCTTTTACTGGGCCATTGTTTTCAACTTGTTCCTTCTGTAGCATGCTGATGACCAACCAGCCTATTTACCTCTGGGTTTTAGTGATCACGTCGTTATCAATTACAATGCTTTGGGGCTCACTTCCTTTCTAGGAGGCCACTGGGCTGCTGCTGGGAACTCTATTGGGTCCAGAAGTGAGAAGAGTGAGCCCTACCAGCTAGCCCCATGCATCGGCAGAGCACACGGTCACAGGATGTCACAGAAGCAAAGCAACCTATTAAAGTATTTAAATTCATAGTGTTGAAAGTGTTAAATTCATATAGTCAGGACTCTTCTTTGCTGTTGGCTAGTCCCTTCTTTGCAAACACTGTAGAGAGAGATGAACTCATGTAGATACAGGTAATTTGATGTGAAGTCACTAATCAGGTTGATTTTCTTTGGCATTGGAATGACAAAGAAAACAAAAGATCACAGACCAATTATAGAGACTGTACTACAATCCCATTTCTCTCTCCTCTTCCTTTACCCCCTCAGGACAACCAGTAAGAGTCTATTAGACATGATAATATGGTAACATAGCAACCACGGGCGGTTCAAATCTGCGCTGGAAGCTGAACTGTTCTCACCTGTGACAATTAGTTCTATGTGTCAATCCGGATCGGCTGTAGTCCTCAATTACTTTTTCAGACACTAATCTAGGTATTGCTATACAAGTATTTCGGTGATGGAATTAACATCTACAGTCAACTGACTGTACATAAAGGAGATTATACTGGATATTCTGGGCGGGCCTCATCCAATCGGCTGAAAGGATACAAAAGCAAAAACTAACATTTCCCAGAAAAGAAATTCTACCTTGAGATTGCAGCATAAAGACAGGGGAAAAAGTGTGTGTGTATATATATATATATATATATATATATATATATATATATACACATATATATGTACACATACACATACATATGTGTGTATATATATTTATGCATATATATGTATGTGTGTATATATGTATGTATGTGTATATATATATTTATGCATATATATGTGTGTGTGTATATATATGTATTTAATTTTGGAAATCTTTCTTCTCTTTCATTCCCTTATCCAGTCCAATCAGCTCTGCTTCATAAATATTTCTGAAATGACGGTAACAGGAAGGTAGAAAGAAGTGACAGAGTTTGAGTCTACAACATGTGGTCACCCACAAAATGTGTTAAATGGGGGAAAAGGAGCAGAGGATGAGTCCCAGGTTGTTCTATTAGATAACTGAATTTACAGAAATGTCTCTCGTTGAGACAAAAAAGATAGAGGAAAATAGTTTTTCAGAAAAGGTGGGTTTAATTGTGAAACTCTGATTTTGAGATATCTGTTGAGACTGTCAGGAGAAAATGCATGGGAATGGCTAGACTTAGGAGCTCAGTGCTCGGAGTACTCTTGGTCAGGAATAGAGAGACAGGAGCCCATCAGCCTGTGTGCTCACCCAGGAAATTCAAGAGGCAAAAAAATGATGATGGGATGCTAGGAAACAAGAAAACACGGTGTCAAGATGATCACAAGACCTATAAGAAATCAAGAAGGAACAGTTCAGAGGACCTAGAAAGTCATTTATTTTCTCCCTTCTCCCCACAGAAAGGCTCAACGCTGACGAGAAGAAAAAGTAAGGTAAAGGTTTTAAAAGGGTCCGTTAGTATCAAAAACTAGGAAGCTATTTTGGTGACCTGACCAAGAGCAACTTCAATGGAATAGAAGCCAGAAGGCAGCTGACTGAGCAAGAGATTGAAGTGTGGGTGACTAGAGAAAGCGAGTATACGGCTGAAGGGAAGAAGCGAAATGGAGTAGTAGGTGGCCCATAACGAGTGTGGAGAGAGGAAGGCATTTTTTAACTACGCAAGACTCTAAAGCATTCAAATTAGGGGATAGTTTTGTGTTGTCTGTTTGAACTAAGGGAGAGTCTCTCTAGAATATATTTACATACTGAGGAAAAAAGAAGAAACAGAACAGGTGTTCTTAACTTGAGAAGTGCCTGATGGTCTGAAGAAGATCCATAAATCCCAGAACCTATAGACAAAGACTGTGTATATACTAATCTGTGCAAGTTAGTTTTGCTGTGGATAAGATGGACACCCAGCTCTCGAGGTCTCTTGAAAATATACACATTTAAAAAACCGGTTGGAGGAACCAAGAGAGAAGCTAATAAGTATTTTATACTGAAATATTTCCATTAAAAACATAGAAGCTTTCAAAGATCCTAAAGTATACGACACTGAATATGTCCAGGCAATTCTCACGTTAGCTGTGAGATGGCTAAGCTACAGGGGAGAACGGCCAAAACAAATCTGGTTTTCTGGTATATTTTCCAGCACCTAAAGTACTAGACAAACTATGCATCCCTTGAAGACAGCCCTTTATTTTTGACAAATAGAACTTTATTAATACTATTGATTTCTAACCCTTCCTCTCTCTTTTCTTATACATAACTCCGTATGCCAACCAAAAGTCTTTTGTTAAACAAACATTAAATAAATATTCTTGCTCCAGGAATGGTTTGAGAGAGGGCAGCTCAGCTTAGCTCATTGTTAGGGCTCAGTCTCTGAGAAGGTCAGGAGCAGAGGAGACGAGCTGCGCTTACTTTGAAAGAAATGCTCACAAGTATTTCTTTTAATGAGAGTCTGGAGAAATAGCTGAGGAGATACCCAAATGGGAGGTGTTCCGTCTTGGAAGGTTAACATAGAAGCAGGTGCTAAACCAAACAAACCACAAATATTTAAACTGTAAAATGAAAGGAAAGAAATATATATTCTAAATCTGTATTAAAAGTAATGCCACGTAGCTGTATAAAACTCTAGCAAGGGTTGCGGAATGAATCTTTAATGGCATCATTTATGCTTGTCCCAGTGCACTATGTTCACAATGAGAACAGCCTACAAATCTTGATGTCCCATTTTATTGCACAGAAAACTGGCCACCATCTCACAGAACAGCGATTGTAAATTAGAAATATATTCTGTTTGGTTTGAGCCAACAACACATTTGGAAATTTATGAAGTTACATAAAAGTACACAAAAGCATTTCTGAGACAGTTGTGGCTTTCTTCTGGTCTTGGGATTCGGAGAAGGGGAGTTGGGGCTGCTGCTTTATCAGGAGGCTCAGAGTGGCTCTACCTGAGTGTGGCCCCCTCCCACGTCCTCCAAATCCAGCTGGTAATGATCCCTGTACTCCCCCGTCCTCACCCTGGAGCCCAGCAGAGACTACTCAATGACCATGAACATGTCTGAATTCCGAGAAACAGTAACTTACACTGCACGAGCATGGTTGGGTATGCCCCTGTCCCTCATGTTATTTGGTTACATTGTAAGTAAACAAGACCTTGTTGTAGATATCGAATACATGTCATGACAATTTCAGACATTAAGAAACTGCTAGATCCAAGTTTTCCTGACCAAAAACAAAGCAACAAAAAACAAACAAACAAAACCATACTAGTATAAAAACTTACCACATTTTCGGTGATGTTTTTAACGTTTATTTTATTTTCTTACTTATTTTTGAGACAGAGAGAGACAGAGCACGAGCGGGGGAGGGGCAGAGAGAAAAGGAGATACAGAATCTGAAACAGGCCCCAGGCCTCTGAGCTGGCAGCACAGAGCCCCATGAGGGGCTCAAACCCACAAACGGAGATCATGACCTGAGCCGAAGTTGGATACTTAACCGACTAAGCCACCCAGGGGCCCCTTCGGTGATTTTTTTTTTTTATGTTTATTTTATTTTTGAGAGACAGCACCTGTGCGTGGGGGAGGGGCACAGAGAGAAGGGGACAAAGGATCCAAAGCAGTCTGGGTACTGACAGCAGAGAGCCCAATGAGGGGCTCAAAGCATCAGATGACTTGAGCCCAAGTCGGATGCTTAACCAACTGAGCCACGCGGGTTCCCTTCTTTTTCTTTTCCTGTTTTATCAAAGTATTAAAGGTATTTTTAAATATAATTTCTAAGCTTATTTATTTATTTTGAGAGAGACAGAGCTAGTGGGGGAGGGCAGACAGAGAGGGAGACAGAGTATCCCAAGCAGGCTCCACAGTGCAGGGGCCTGACCTGGGGCTGGAACTCACTAAACGGTGAGATCGTGACCTGAGCCACAACCAAGAGTCAGATGCTTAACTGACTGAGGCACCCAGGTGCCCCAAAGGTGTTTTTAAAAAATTAGAAAACAAGTGATTCCTCCTTCCCTAGTTCCATTTCGTTGGGACTGCCCCTGGATCCCAGATTAGATATTGATAAAAATCCTAAAAAATAGGTCTAACTTTCATTTCATCTTTTGAATATTCTTTGGGTTGATACTGTTCTATACCAAAATTGAATGCCAAATTTAGCCGTTCAATTTCCAGATCTATGTTGATCACATGAACTAAGTTTCCAGAAGACAGGGAGTACTAGGTAAATAGGAATGATGGTTACATTTTGTTTTTACTAAGTTAAACCCAAATTCTCAAGGAAAGATATATCTATATTTAAATAGATTCAAGCCCTCACTTTCTTGCAATAGAAAACAGTTTTAAATAAATAATTAGAAACTGGTAGAGGACAGAAAAATTCTTAGCAATGATGAGAATGTCAAATAATTTAAAGGTAGGATTGGAAACATAAAAAGAGTACGTTATAACAGATATTTACAGTGGTCTGGAAGAATTCATTTCTACATATAGCCTGTACTAATTCGAGAGCGAGTAAGGACATAGTGCAGAAAACATAAGCTGACTGTTAACCAAAAAATATGCTAATAATTTCCTCTTCTATATAGACAAAATAGGTATCCTTGTTAATAATACAACCAAAATATGCCTGGCTATTACGGTGACCTTACTGAAACAAAGGAGAATTATTCATCAAATAATATCTCAGGAGGAAGTTGCTTATAGTGATCGGATGAAACATATTTGAATACAATACAACATAGCATAGGTAACATTAAAACATTCTTGAAGTCTTGAGAACTCTGAAGATTTCCACTACCAGAACTCTAGTAAAGATAGATGTCTGAACAAAATTGCAGATATGTTTTGGATATCATACTAAATAATGGCTGACAAAGCAGGCTTTGTTTGTAACATATGATAAACACTCTTGTCCTATTATACTGATTTCTCTCCTGAAGGATGATCCATCTTCAAAATACAAGATTTGGGGCTATCACACATGTATTCATCATTGTCTATTCCTTCAGAATTACTATGGTCACTCAGTCCCTTGTGCAGAAGTGCAAAGAATATTTATTTTCGAGCAATGTTACTGTAAATCGAGAAATTATTTAAGAATGGAAAAGACAAGGAATCTCTTTGTTTTCCGGGGATTGAAAAACAGGGAAAGAAAAGGGAAAACTGATTGAAAGCGGTCGTAAGATGAAGTTAGATGACATACAAAATTTCCAATGACTTTAGTGGATATGTTTTAAAATACCCAAATCCTTATGTTACATATTTTATCTTGAATGAAACCTCCAGAGTAAACAGACTTGATTTTCTCTACAAATAAAGCCTCATTTAACATTATTTCAAGGAAAATCATGGGATCTTTCTCCTGATTGTACTTGGCAAAAATGTCTCATACATCCAAATGAGTTGTTGAATTCGATAATCTACTTCCCAAAGGCTTCAATTAGCTTTAATAAACAAAACAATCAAAGGATCATTAATTTTTTGATGGTGTTGAAAAAAAAATTTGTTAGCATAAAAAGCCCAAATAAGTGGCTGCTTTAAAATGTATTACATATCTTCTGTGGTACAACTTCTAAGATGGCCTCCTTGACTCCTGTAGGTCCTGTGTCATCCTTTTCCTTTTTACGTGGACTGGACATAGTGACTCCTTTCCAATACACAGAACACAACAAAAGTGATATGAGACATCTCTGCCATTAATTTTCAAAAGGTCGGTGGCTTCTGTCTTGTTTGCCCTCCCTTACTGTCTTGCTGTCTTGCTCTCAGGCAAGCCAGCCGCCATGTGACCACTTTCTGGAGAGGCCCACGTGGCAAGGAGGCGGTCAACAATCAGTGACGACCTGTGCCTGAAGTAGCCACTGAGTGAATACTGAAGCAGATCTTTCCCCACACGCGCCTTGACAGGACTGCAGCCGGGTCAACACCCGTGAGAAAACCTGAACCATAGACACCTACATGCACCTACATTCGTGGGCCACGGAAACTTTGAAATAATGAATCTTTGTCATTTTAAGCCACTAAGCTTTGATATCATTTGTTATGCAGCAATACGTAACTAATAGATCATCTAAAATTTCACCCAATTCTGGCTCATGCTTAGGACGTTTTGGTATCTGGACGAAATTATATTTTGTATCCTCAGTGGAAACATTTCTACAAAATATCTGTGTACAAGTCACACCAGGATAAAGTCATGATCAAAGAAATTCTTTTTTTTTTGTAATTTTTTTTAATGCTTATCTTTGAGAGAGAGAGAGACAGAGTGCAAGTAGGGGAGTGGCAGAGAGAAAGGGAGACACAGAATCTGAAGCTGTCAGCATAGAGCCCATCCTGGGGCTCGAACCCACGAATTGTGAGATCATGACCTGAAGTCAGATGCTTAGTGAACTGAGCCACCCAGGCGCCTCTAAAAGATATTCTTAGGAAAAATAATACGCAAAAGGGTCACTTAAAAAAATTATTTTAATAATTGTCAACATCATTTGACAATCATTTTATTTTTACCTTTTTTAACTACTCAGACTTTTTTCTAATTAAGTGATATTTTAGTATTACATGGGAAGTTTTGAAGGAAAATTATATTGATGTCTTTAATCATTAATAAATAAATTAAAATTTCTAGAAAATATTTTTTTAATGTTTATTTATTTCTGAGACAGAGAGAGACAGAGCATGAGTGAGGGAGGGGCAGAGAGAGAGGGAGACACAGAATCAGAAGCAGGCTCCAGGCTCTGAGCTGTCAGCACAGAGCCCGACGCGGGGCTCGAACTCACAAACCATGAGATCATGACCTGAGCCGAAGTCGGTCTCTCAACCGACTGAGCCACCCAGACGCCCCTCTAGAAAATATTTTTTAAAATTCATGTAATTCAAGCAATACCACTGTTGACTTCTCTCTTGGAAACTCCTCCCTCAAAAGATCTTTCCATTTGGTCCAAATCACGTTTCCTCATCAATTTTTCCTCTTCTCTGTTAGAGATATTTTTTAAATTTTTTAAAGTTTTATTTATCTATTTGGGGAGAGAAACACAAGCAGGGGAGTGGCAGAGAGAGCGGGAGAGAGAGAATCCCAAGCTGGTTCTACACTATCAGCACAGAGCCAGATGCGGGGCTCAAACTCACGAACCGTGAGATCATGACCTGCATTGAAACCAAGGGTCAGACGCTTCACTGACTGAGCCACCCAGACAGCCCTCTGTTGGAGATTTAATAGGAAATGAAAAGGGAAGGCAATCTGATCCGTGGGATAACTGAGGTAGCAGACCTAACAGTCAAAGGGCTCCCCAGTCTCAGTACCACATACTACCCCCGAGCTCGCTATGTTACGGTGCTTCCCATGAATGAATGTTTCTGCATATTCATAACCTCTTCTTTTTCTTACACAAGATGTTGGTTATAATCTTCCCATTGTAAGTAAGCAAAGACAGATGTGTTTTAATTTGTATGCCAAGTGCCAAGTATCAGTTACTGGTATTGCCTGTGTTAAGGAATCTAAAGCTCAACGAGAAAGAAAGTGGAGATCTTATTAATAGCTGCGTTTCCCTAGGAGGGAACAGTGGGCATACTTAACACATTTTCACCAAATTGTTATCTCTAATGTGTGCTGCCCCCCCCTAAAGTTTTCTAGTGATGCAAGCACAATAAATGTTCCAATCCTGTCTGATGATGTTTGCATGTCACATACAGAGAAATTACAATTAATCTTTTTAATTAAAACAATTTTTTTTTTTGATGTTTGCTTATTTTTGAGAGAGAGAGACAGAGCGTGAGCCGGGGGAGGGGCAGAGAGAGAGGGAGAGACAGAATCGGAAGCAGGCTCCAGGCTCTGAGATAACAGCAGCAAGCCAGACCTGGACTTAACTGACTGAGCCACCTAGGTGCCCCAATTATAACTAATTTTTAAGGGCTGAAGTCACTTCTACCTTCGCTGGCCCAAATGGATGCCTTTTTGGTTTTTTACCTTGGTAAAGTAGATCTAATTATTTAATCCAGATACAACAACAACAAAGTGTATTACACTAAGAAGGACTTCATTCATGACTCACTAATGTGAGGTCTAAGTGGGAGGGGAGAAACTTGAAACTCAAAATGTAGGTAAATCGCAATTGCAGGATGAACCAAAATTTTGTGTCAGGAAAATAACTTCTTCCATTTTCACCTTTCTGTGCTTTTAATATAAGTTTAACATGAAAATCTCCAGACATGAAATAAGATAGCTAAAGTGAACAGGGCAGTGGGCACTTCAAAATTTCCAATATCTAACTGAAAAATCTTTGTCTTAATTAGCTACCTGCTATTATATGGCAGAGATTCATAGGATATAATAATGACCCTGCATCTTTTCACTCCTTATACTCTAGCCTCATATTGTCCCATTAGAGGGAGAGAAGCTGCTTAAGGGCTCTTAACAGCCAGGTATGCCCGATCTGGAGAAGCATCTATTAATTCTAATGTCATTTATATTAACACACCAAGTAAAAGGAATCTGATAGATTGGCAACTAATGGATCCTGAATCCTCTGTTTCCCTAAAATATGTCAATATGCCCTGCATTTCCAAAATGAATGTTCGAAAGTATTTTTTAATTCATATTGAATATATCATATTGCATGCAGAAAGAAGTTTAAGAAAACCTTCTCAAAATACACAATTCTCACAAAATTCACAGAATCCCTGGCATTTTAAACTTCAGGTTAATTAAATATCTGCTACCACAGAGCCTGATTTTACTTTTTTACTTTCTTCCCATAGCGCAAAGTTCATAAAACTCCTTCTCACTCTGATTTCCTGGATTATTCATTTATTTACTTAAATTTTTTTTGCACTGAAGACTTTCTGTTGACTCATAGTCTCACAGGGTCTCTTCAGAGATTCAGAATAAATGGGCATTTTTATAAGGAAAGCTTTGGAAATCTTCCATTATTTTTGTAATGCAACATGGATGAGAGACGAAACTTCATAATCTTCAAGAACATTTCTCCAGCCCCACCTCCAATCTCAAAGTTCTGGAGCTTTAGATCCACATCTCACCATCCCATTCCACAGTGACCTTCAACAAGCAACCCCAGAGCCAGAGTGCCCCTTCTCCCCTCTCAAAAGAAAGGAGAGCTTTTTCCTTCACTTGTATGCAACTGGAAGGAGGTAGTGATTAAGACTAAACTCTTAGAAGTCCAAAGAAAAAGATTTGCTAAAAAAGTAATAATAAGACTCAGAGAGAAGGCACTATGAAGATCGTATGTGTGCTGTGTCTTTCCTTTGAGATGCATCTCTGGATGGGACAGACTTGTACCTGATTAAAACGGGCACTTAAAGTTCTCACAGACTCATAAGTTAGAGGAAAGACTTATTCAGGAGACCGAAACAATTCCTCAGTTTATAAAAATAATAATAATAAAACTGTAAGTCCCTTTAAGTATTTGCCGATTATTAAGACTTCATATAGTGATAAACTCAATGCTGAATTGTTTCAAGTGACTCTTAAATATCAGAAAGTATAAAGAAAATTAAAAATTATAGTAATAAAATAACATTTACATGTTCAATTTTAGTTTTAGTTTTTAATTTAGTAGGCAATTAAAAGCCTACTTATCAAACTGCTGACTCCTCCCTCCTGTTTACCTTCCATGGCCTTGCTCTTCATCACCATGACAATCATTTCCTCTTTAATAGATGGATAGATGGATGGATGGGTGGATGGATGATAGACAGATCTTTCTCCGTGTATCTTTCCTTCATTTCTATACCACCTGCCTAGTCCAAGCTTCATCATCTCCCTCTGACCTCCTTCTGCCATGGCCTCAGAACAAACCCTTCTAACTTTTCTCCAAAACACCCTTTCCACACTCATCACATACCATGCTCATCAATTTTCTTGCTCCATTTCTATGCTCCATCCATACTCTCCTCCCTGCATTTCTATCAATTCCCCATGGTTACTGCCAATATAAAACCTATACAATCCTCTTCCCACTATCTCTCATGCTTTTTCCAGTTTCTTTTCTTATTTAGTGCCAATTCTTTCTTTACTTCACCAATCTCCAAAAGTGTTTTATTGTACCCACATCAGTAAAATTTTTGCACTTGCAGCCTAATTAAAGTGTGTACAGATACACACACACAGGGACACACTCATGAACACACACACACACATTATATATGGTTATAAATATGCTATGTATATGAAAAAATGTACATGAAAATAGAAAATGTAAAGGATATTCCAAGGATAAAATTTAAAAATTGTTTTTCAATAGTACTTACTAAAGACACTAAGAAGCTCCCTAGTTCAATATTATTGAAAACTAAAAAATGTCTTCAATAATATTTTTATGAGAAATGAAATTAAATATGCTGTGACTTGAAAGTCTGCTGCTTCTACATTCTGTTCATTTTGTATACATATAGTTATTATATATATTGTCAAACAAATTAAAGTATATATATTTTATCTGTAGGAGTATATATATTTAATATATATAATATATATACACATATGTATACATGTATATATACATATACATATATATATAATAGCTGAAAAAAGGTACCTCACAAAAGTATATAGACAGAATTCAATAATTGTCTCTAGAATCAGACTGACCAGACTAGCTTGGCCTATGTTCCAGTGTTATGATCTTCAGGAGGTTTATGAACTTCTCTATGCCTCAGTTTCCTAATCTGAGAAAAGACACTGTAACTGTATCACCCTCCAAGAGTTTTGATGACTAAATGAGTTAATATGGAAGTCACTAAAGAATAGACTCTGGCTCAGGGGAAGTTTGTATTAATTCCATCTAACATTATCGTTGTATTTATAAACCCAGAGATATACCACAGCGCTTTGCATACTTCTGACTTCAACTCCTCTGCTATGAATTATCACAGAATGAAAAAAATCTTTAGGTTATTTATTTATTTATTTTGAGAGAGACAGAGTGCACGTGTGAGTGGGGGAAGGGCAGAGAGGGAGAGAGAGAATCTCTAGCTCAGTCTCACAAACTGTGAGATCATGATCTGTGCCAAAATCAAGAGCTGACACTTAACCAACTGAGCCACCCGGGTGCCTGGAATGAAAATATTTTAAATGTGCTGCTAACTCTGTGCCTTTGCCCCATAATCAGTCATAAATGTCAGCCAAGCTGCCACTATATAAGAGTTTATACCTACATAATTTGTCTGTAAAATGTCTGCATTTAAGTATAAGTCCAGTACATCTTTTTCTTTAGTCAAGTGGCTCACAAAAATAATTACTTTTATATTTCATTATTAAAACAAAATCTTGCAGATACCATAAGCTCAGGCGTGTTAGAAACATCTGTTCCTTCAACCAACTGCACAGCAAACCTCCCACATTGTGAATTTGTTCTAATACTTGTTTCTTCAAATATTAAACAGTATTTTCTCTGTGCCAGTATTTACTGCCAAAGGGATGTATTTTAGTTTCTATCGTACAGTTCTCTGTTCTGGTTTCAGCCATTTTTATTATACTATGAAAACCAAGTGGCATTTTGAATTCTGTTAATAGACAGGACATCTCAGAGGTTTTCAAACGTGTGTCTTTATGCTTAGTGAAGACACAGAGTGCTGCATTAGGTATCACAAAAATGTTAAGCATAATTGAAAACGTTATAGAATTTTGTCCTCCTCTTTTAGTGTCCTAGGCTTCCTAGTAACATCAGCTAATTTCCCAAGGCATTCTGTGAACTCTCTGAGTAGATCGTAATTGCTTTACTTCACAATGTGTCCTAGGAAGGGCTCAAACCAGGAATGGGAGACTCAGCTCCGCCATTTTCTTGTTCACTCTCCTTGCATTATTATTAGTGTGTTCTTCAGTTGGGACCTCCATCTGGTCACTATTTTTTCAAGCAATCTGTTCATTTGGTGACAATTGACGTGGTTGACAATATAATCTTACACAATATGACCTGTGCAAAAGCGTATTGTGATATATCTCCATATACATTGAGCCAACAGAAGAGTGAACATTGGTTGCTTCTCAGTAGAGAACTTCCACTCCTGAACATGGCTCAGGTCTGACCATAGAGATCAATTTAGGGCACCCATGTGTGTCCACATACTATTAAATAATGGTCAAATGTGCTTTCTTTCTAATTTGTAGATAAATACACTTATGTAACATCTATTACTATCTTAGTGCTCCACAAATGGAATGTTTTGTACATTGGTGCTCCAGGGTATGTCATCTCTACTTTGTTTTGGGGGGATTTTGTGTGTGGAGTGATGTGGGGGAGAGTTACTTTTGTGCTGTTGTTGTTTTTGTTTTTGTTTTTCTATTGCCATTCTGATTTTGTTTGTTTATGTATTTATTTGAGTATAGTTGACACATGTCATCTTCACTTTGGAGGCTACTTCATTAGCTCTTTTCTAAATCATCACTTCTTCAGGAGAGCATGTCAGGGCCATGAGTGACTGAGGAGAAGTGATAGCCTTATCTATTGACTCCCTATGGCAATATATCTTTTCAAGGGGTCATCATGTTGCTTTGATACTCTCGACAAAAACAAAGTCAACATGAAGATTGTGTGGACTGGTCTAACAATGTACCTTATTCCATATGGTAAAGGGAAAAAAAATAAATTGGTTTTAATATGTCATTCTGGCCACTCATCAGTACAAATACTCCCTGATTTTGATTTTGTGGCAACATACATCATTTATTTTTATTTTATTTTTTAATAGGCTTTGATGTTTTCTAAATTATATCTCTTGGCTTCATTTTGAGTCTCTTATTCTAAAATTCATAAGTTCCTCTCATATTGAATTGGAAGATGCCAGGAAAACTGGGTCTGAAAAGAGATGGTCACAGAACATAAAACCTAGAAATGAAAATTAAAAATAATTCAGTAAAGAATAAAAATTACATAAACGGGTTTCATTTATGAATCCCTCAAAGAGAAGTGACTATACGCGCGCACGCGCGCGCACACACACACACACACACACACATATATAATCACTGGCTAAGTAGTAATTAAGGTCGACAGACCTGAGAACTTCTACAAATGTCGTAAGGCATGCACATTAAGGAGTGAGAAAATTTTTCAAGCAGAATTCAAAGCATGAAATTAATAGATGGTAAAATGCATGCTTTTTGGAAATAGTTTTCACAGTAGAGACTTTTCAAATAAGAAGTAAAGGTCCCTAAACCCTCAAGAAAGTAGGGATAGAAGGAACATGACTCAACATCATAAAAGCCATATACGAAAGCCCCACAGCTAATATCATCCTCAATGGGGAAAAACTAACATCTTTCCTCCTAAGGTCAGGAATATAACAGGGATATCCACTCTCACCACTGTTGTTCAACATAGCACTGGAAGTCCTAGCCTCAGCAATCAGACAAGAAGAAATAAAAGGCATACAAATTGGCAAAGAAGTCAAACTTTCACTCTTCACAGATGACGTGATACTCTACATGGAAAACCCGAAAGACTCCACCAAAAAACTGCTAGAACTGATATAGGAATTCAGCAAAGTCACAGGATATCAATGTACAGAAATAAGTTGCATTTCTACATACCAATAATGAAACAGCAGAAAGAGAAATCAAGGAATCGATCCCATTTACATTTGCACAAAAACCATAAGATACTTAGGAATAAACCTAACCAAAGAGATAAAAGATCTGTATGCTTAAAATTATAGAAAGCTTATGAAAGAAATCGAAGAAGACACAAAGAAATGGAAAAACATTCCATGCTCATGGATGAGAAGAACAAATATTGTTAAAATGCTGGTACTACCCAAAGCAATCTACACATGCAATGCAACCCCTATCAAAATAACACCAGCATTCTCCACAGAGCTAGAACAAATAATCCTAAAATTTGTATGGAACCAAAAAGGCCCTAAATAGCCAAAGAAATGTTGAAAAAGAAAAGCAGAGCTGTAGGCATCACAATTCCAGACTTTAAGCTGTATCACAAAGCTGTAATCATCAGGACAGTATGGTACTGGCACAAAAACAGATGCATAGATCAATGGGACAGAACAGAGAACCTAGAAATGGACCCAAAAATGTATGGCCAACTAATACTTGACAAAGAGGCAAAGAGTATCCAATGGAAAAAAGACAAGTCTCTTTAGCAAAGAGCGCTGGGAAAACTGGACAGCAACATGCAGAAGAATGAAACTGGACTACTGTCTCACACCATACACAAAAACTCAAAATGGGTCAAAGTCCTAAATGTGAGACAGGAAACCATCAAAATCCTAGAGGGGAGAACAGGCAACAACTCCATTTCTTCACTGGATTTGACCTTACCCCCGCTGCAACAACTTCTTACTAGACATGTCTCTGGAGGCAAGGGAAACAAAAGCAAAACTGAACTATTGGGACCTCATCAAGATAAAAAGCTTCTTCACCGAAAAAATACACAATCAACAAAACTAAAAGGCAATTGACAGAATGGGAGAAGATGTTTGCAAATGACATATTGGATAAAGGGTTAGTATCCAAACTCTAAAGAACATATCAAACTCGTCACCCAAAAAAACAAATAATCCAGTGAAGAAATGGGTAGAAGACATGAACAGACACTTTACCAAAGAAGACATCAAGATGGCAAACAGACACATGAAAAGATGCTCAACGTCACTCATCATCAGGGAAATAGATATCAAAACCACAGTGAGATACCACCTCACAGCAGACAGAATGGCTAAAATTAACAACTCAGGCAAAAACAGATGTTGGCGAGGATGATGAGAAAGGGGAACACTTTTGCACTGTTGGTGGGAATGTAAACTGGTGCAGCCACTTTGGAGAATAGTATGGAGGTTCCTCAAAAAAATTAAAAATAGAACTATCCCGTGAGTCAGCAATTGCACCTCCAAGGTATATATCCAAGATACAAAAGTGCTGATTCAAAGGGGCACATGCATCCCAGTGTTTGTGGGAGCACTATAAACAATAGCTAAATTATGGAAAGAACTAAATGTCCATAGACAGATGGATGGATAAAAAAGATGTGGTTATATATATAAGGTATACTACTTGCCAATCCAAAAGAATGAAATCTTGCCCTCTTGCCATTTGCAGCAACGTGGATGGAACTAGACTGTATTATGCTAAACGGACTTAGGTCAATCAGAGAGAGACAAATATCATATGATTTCACTCATATGTGGAATTTAAGAAACAAAAAAGATAAAGATTGGGGAAGGGAAAGAAAAATAAGATAAAAACACAGAGAGAGGCAAACCATAAGAGACTCTTAAATACACAGAACAATCTGTGGGTTCCTGAAGTGAGGTGAGTGGGAAGATGAGCCAAACGGGTGATGGGCATTAAGGAGGGCGCTTGTCGGAATGAGCACTGGGTGTTATGTGTAAGTGATGAATTACTGGGTTCTACTCATGAAACCAATACTACACTGTATGTTAATTAACTTGAAGTTAAATAAATACTTAAAACTAAAAATAAAATTCTTAAAATTTGAAGAAAAAGGGAAAAGAAAGAGTTTTCTCAAGGAAAAAGGTAAAGAAATAATAATCACCTGTTGCTCCTAACCACATAGGAAAAACATTCTTGAGGGTATGCAGTGAAGAAAAGTTCTGAAACGCCAAAACAGGCTATTGAATTGGTTGAATTACTAGATTTTTCCCACATCTGATTTTTCAAATTCAATCAATTTCCTACCAGCTTTTCTACTTTGCCATCTGTTTCTAAAGCAAAACTTAACACAAGTCTGTGGAGGATGAGGTTTGTTTTATTTCTTTTCAATCTAAGTTTTAGTGAATCATGTCTAGGCTAAATTCCAGGTTGAATGGATCATCAAAATCCATCATCATACCCACATGTTTTCTTAAATTCAGGGCAGAGCATGTTGTCTTTCTTGATACATTACATTTGAACCACAGAAATAGATTTATTATGCTAAACAGCATCCAAAGAGCACGTGCAGTAGTGCTTAAGAGATAGTTAACAAGCATGTCAATACTGTTCATCTCTACTGAGAACCTAATTCTTCACTGTTCTTAATGCAGTCTTAAACTCTGCTTATGTTAAATCTGATAGCTCCTATGCTAATGAATTTTACATACACTGTGTAGGATAATCTGGCACATGCTGACACGTAAGGATCAACAACCTTCACACATTTACCATTCTGGTTATGTTCTAGATGATCCTGAGTTCAAATTTATCCCACCGGAGTATAAGAATTCATGATCACATCACAATAAATTTCCAGACAACAGCAATTCTTTCTGTGGATAAAGAATGCGTTTGCCCTTGAACTTTGGAAGAAAATAAATCGAAAACACTGTGCATAAACAAAGACCAAAAATCTATGCCAATATAGCAATCTCTAATAACCGGGGCAAACATAATATGAAGCTCGATTGAGAAACAATACATGAGAAATGGTTGGTATATACAAGTTACTCAATAAACATAAGTTGTTATTATTACTAGACTTAAAACAACTCTATAACACCCTGATTTTTAGTTTCTAAAGGAATACACGAGGCAATGAATTGCTGTTCTTTTGCACACTAAAATCACGACATATTCAGGAAAAAAGAAAATCCATTTCCAGGCTAACAGTAACCCAATTGCATACTCTTATATCGAATATAAGGACTTAACACAGAAGTGTGTGCAAGAAATAACAGGTATGCACTGAGGTGTAGAAAAAGATCCTTGGGTGTCAATTCCGTTTTTACTGAAGTGCCACTCAAGTGCTGAGCAAGTTGTTTAACTGGTGTACGTAGATGAGACCTGAGAGTTTGCAGGTATAAAAGAAGTTTTGCTAGAAGAGGAAAACACTCCTACAAACCACCTCGCAAAAATGTGAACTCAGCTGATTACCATTAAAACCTGCATCCTTTCCGGTACTGAATTTGCTCCACTTCAAAGTATTTGTGTATGACTAAGTTGTTGATTTCTAGAAATGCATTCTGAAATTTTAAATGGAAATTGGTGCCCTTTAATAGATTATAGACTTCTTAAGGGCAGGGGGAATTTCCTTGACCTTCTTTGTTAAATACAAATGGTTGATGACCTTACAGATTTTATTTTTCATAACTGTAATGACAATGTTCAAAATAAGATAGATGGGGGGAAATAATGTGATTTAATATCATTTTAGGCCCTGAATCTTTATTTTGTTTTTAAAGCTTTACCGAGATAGAGTTGACACGCAATGCACATATGAAACTGAACAATTTGGTAAGATTTGACCATGTACACACCACCCATGAAACCATCATGGCAATCAAGATAATTAGCATATCCATGCCCCTAAGTGTCTCCCCATGCTGCAATCCCTTCCTCTGCCCTCTCTTCACTGCCCCCTCCCTGTCCACCCAGGCAGCGGATCTTTCTTCCGCTAATACTAATTAGTTTGCATTTACAAGAATTTTATAGAAATGGATTCATATAGGAAGTAAACTTTTCTGCCCCTTTTACATTTCATACTGAGTAATACAGTAATCATACTGAGATTCCTCTTCATCGTATACAGTTCATTCCATTTTATGCCTGAGTAATATTTCATAAATTCAGTATACCACAATTCGATAATCCTTTCACCTGTTGATGGTTGGTTGAGTTGTTTCCATTCTTTAGCTATTACAAACAAAGCAACTGTGAACATTTATGTGCACGTCTTTATATGGACATATGCTATCGCTTCTTTTGGACAAATACCTAGGAGTGGAATGGGTGCATCAAACATCGGATGAATGTTCAGCTTTAAAGAAACTATCGAACCATTTTCCAAAGTGTTTGCATCTTTTACATTCCCAGCAGCAGGGTATGAGCTTTAGTTGTTTCACACCCTCACCACTTTATATGGTCAGGGTGTTTGTTTGCCTTTTTTTTATTCTTAACCATTCTTAAGAGAGGTATAGGGATACTTCATTAGGTTTTAACCTTTCATTTCCCTAATAACTAGCAAGGTAGGAAATATTTTCATATTTTCTATTTGTCATCTGTATCTCTTTCTTGCTGAAGTGGCCATTAAAATTTGTTGTCCATTTTTATTGGACTATTTTCTTATTATTGGCTTTCAATGTTATTTATATATATTTGACATACAAGTCATTTTACCAGATAAATGATTTTCAAATACTTTCCCATGCCTATAGTTTTTTTTGTTATTTTATCATTGCCTTTTGAAAAGTAGAACTATTAATTTTAATGAGGTTCAATTTATCAATTTATTCTTTACTGTATCATGTTTGAAGGGGTGTATCTAAGAAATCTTACTTAACCTAAGGTTACAAGATTTTCTTCTATGTTTCTCCTAAAACATTTATAGTTTGAGAATTTACATTTAGGCCTGTGTTATTTTTATACACAGTGTAAGTTATGTGGAGAGGTTAATTTTTTGCCTATAGATGTTTAATTTTTATAGCTCCATTTGTTGGAAAAAATAATTCTCTCTATTGAATTGCCTTTTGTCAGGAATCAATGACCATATATACGTGGCTGTGTTTCAGGACTCTCCATTTTGTTGTGTTAATTTATTTGTCTCTGTTGACATGAACACCAGACTTCATTGGATACTGTAGCCTTAGAGTAAGTCATAAAATCATGTACCATTAGTCCTACTGTTTTGTTCTTTTTCAATGTTGTTTTGCCTATTCCATGCACTCAAATACGAATTTTAGAATTCATTTGTAAATTTCTATCTAAAAAGTCAGCTGAAATTTTGATGGGATTTTATTGAATCCATAAGTCTGTTTGGAAAATATTGACATCTTAAGAGTAGAGACGATTTTGACCAATGAGTACAATATAGCCCTCCATAGATTCACTAATTCTTTAATTTTTTTCAACCGTATTTTCTAGTTTTCAGAGTATACATCTTTCACATACTCAAATTTATCCCTATTTCTTTTGTTACCTACTTCACAAATGGCACTCTTAAAAATTTTCTGGTAATTTCTTGCTTAATTGAAATAGTATTTTGGCACATAAATCTTGTATACTGTGAACGTGCTAAACTCATTCACTGGATTTTTATACATTCTGTTGGATTTGCTACATAGATGATTATGTCACATTGAAATACAGTTTTGCTTCTTCTTTTCCATTCTAGATGCCTTTTATCTCTGTTTCTTGCCTTGTTACATGACTAGAACTTAGAGTACAATAATGAATAAAAGTGATGAAAGTGAACAATCATGGTTTTTTCCCTAATTTTAGGGGGAAATTTTTCAGTCTTTCACCATTAAGTATTATGTTAGTTGTACATTTTCTATAGATGTCGTTTATTGGTTTTGTCTATTCCTAATTTACTCAGAGTTATATCACAAATGAGTGTTGAATTTTGATTAATGATATTTCTGCAACTACTGAGATGATCATGTTTCCTTCTCTTTTACTGTTAACATGATGAATTGTTTTGATTACTTGTTTAAAAGTTAATACAACCTTAAATCCAAATAGGGAGTCCAGAAATAGATATACGCATATATAGAACAATTGATTGTGTCCACACAATTCATTTAGGAAAAGCATGATCTTTTAAATAAATAATGATGGAACAAATGGATATTTATATTCTACATGGAAAAAAATTATTGACCCTTACCTCATGCATACATAAAAATCAACCCAAAATAGTAATAGGCTTACTATTGTAAATGGTAAAGCCATTCATCTTTTTGAAGAATACAGAGGAACAATTTTCATGACCTTGAGATTTCTTAGATATAAAACAATGAGTATGAACCATTTAAAAGCACTTTATATTTGGGACTTTATCAAAATTCAAAAGGTAGCTCTTTAAAGGACACTGTTAATGTAACTCATAGGTAGGCCATTGATTGGAAAAATTATTTAAAATATATGTATTTCAAAAGCCTCGTATTCAAGATAACTTAAAATTTTCACAACACGATAATGTGAGAAAAATTACTAAGTAAAAAATGGGAAATTTTGAACAGGCACTTCAGAAAAAAAGATATGTGACTGGGCAAAAAGCACATGAAAAGGCATCCAACAACATCGGTCATCAAGGAAATGTAAATTAAAGTCACGTTGAGATTTCACTACACCAAAATTGATCTATAGTTTTAATGCCATCATAATTAAAACAACAGGGATTTTTTTATAGAAAATGGCAAGATAATTCTAAAATGTATATGTAAAAACAAATGATGTAGAGAATCTAAACAACTTTTAATAAGATCAGCAAAGTTCGAAGACTTCTAATACCCAATTTAAGACTTACTATAAAGCTACAGTAACGGAGTCCATATGATTGGAATAATAATTATTATAGATTAATAGAATAAAATAGAATCCAGAAACAGACACACATATCTCAGATCAACTGTTTTCAACAAAAAGTGCAAAGGTAATTCAATAGATAAAAATATTCGTTTACAAAATTGTGCTAGAAAAAATGGACGTCCATGTGGGGGAAAATATGAACCTGGATGAAGGCATAGAATTGTTATCATTTCCGAAACTTAATTCAAAGGGAATCAAACAAATACACAAAAAAGCAGAATCATGCCTATGAAACGGAGAACAAACTGATGATTGCCAGAGGGGAGGAGGTGAGGGGATGAGCAAAATATGTGAAAGGGAGTGGGAGGTACAGGCTTCTAGCCATGGAATGAGTAAGTCATGCGAATAAAAGGCACAGCATAGGCCACACAGTCAATATGTAATAGCGTTGTATGGTGACAGACGGCAGCTACACTTGTGGTGAGTTTAACTTATAAAGAAGTTGAATCACTATGTTTTATGCCTGAAACTAATGTAATATTGTGTGTCAACTATTCTTGAATTTTTTAAAAAAAAAAGAATCACATGGGGCGCCTGGGTGGCTCAGTCGGTTAAGCATCCGACTTCAGCTCAGGTCGTGATCTCGCAGTCCGTGAGTTCGAGCCCCGCGTCGGGCTCTGTGCTGACAGTTCAGAGCCTGGAGCCTGTTTCAGATTCTGTGTCTCCCTCTCTCTGACCCTCCCCCATTCATGCTCTGTCTCCCTCTGTCTCAAAAATAAATAAAGGTTAAAAAAATTTAAAAAAAAAGAATCACAAAAGCATTCTGAAAGTAAAACCTAAAATCATAAAAGTTTTGGACAAAAACATAGGAGAAAATCTTTGTAACCAGAGCTTTAGCAAAGAATATTTAGATAAGACACCAAGAGCACAAGCCATAAAAGAAAATAAGTGAAAAGGTGAATTTCATCAAAGATTTTAAAAATAGGGGCACCCGGGTGGCTCGGTCGGTTAAGCGTCTGACTTCAGCTCAGGTCATGATCTCACAGTTTGTGGGTTCGAGCCCCGCATCGGGCCCTGTGCTGACAGCTCGGAGCCTGGAGCCTGCTTCAGATTCTGTGTCTCATTCTCTCTCTGCCCCTCCCCCATGTGTGCTCTGTCTCTCTCTGTCTCTCAAAACTAAATAAAAATGTAAAAAAAAATTTTAATAAAAATAAATTTAAAAAAATTAAAAATTAAGGCCATTGTTAAGAAAATGAAAAGATAAACAGAAGGACAGGACATTCTGATAAAGGATTTGTGCTGAAAAAAATATATATGTATATGATAAGAAATGACATACATTATAGTGTGTGTGTGCATGTATGTCTGTGTATCTAAAGAGAAACTATAATAAAACACCAGGATAACACCATCTAACTTTGTTTTAAACCACTGCCTAATCCGTATCTACTCAAAGTTACTCCTTGAACAAAC
Source organism: Lynx rufus (assembly GCF_022079265.1). Lineage (NCBI taxonomy): Eukaryota > Metazoa > Chordata > Mammalia > Carnivora > Felidae > Lynx > Lynx rufus. The sequence continues at coordinate 30,498,612 of NW_025814823.1, read as the reverse complement.
GCCCTTGATATCACCTTGGGACTTATCATAAACAGCATCTTGCACCCCATTCTAAAGCAACTAAATCAAAATCTGTATTTTTAAACATTTGCAAATGACTGAAATTCACATTTATATTTGAAAATTCCTGGAATCCTTTTCCAAGCCGGAATCTTCCTACACTCCTCAGAGCTTATCTTGTCAATTTCACAAGGTGTCAAGACCCCTGAAGTCTTTACTCTCCAAATAGAGAATCTTAACCATGAATATTTTTAATTCTAAGAAGAGTTAATGTCCTTCCCTGAACCTTTGCCTAGTTATGCGTATTTTTAGGAATCTGTATCTCTCTTACTTTTAAACCATGACAAAAGTGGAAATCTATCCAAATCCTACATGTGTTTTAGATTTCATTACAACCCTATGACCGTCCCTTCTCCTAATCAGAAAGGAATCACTTTGTTACCTGCCTGCCTGCTCTCACCTAAGCTCTTTGTCCTTTGAAGCTATAGTTTTCATATGTATAATTTGCAATGAATTATTTCTGATTATACCTTGAATACTGCCTTTAGTAGCCCTCAAGTTTCACACGCCAATTTTTTAAACCAATCTCATTTTTTAAAGGTTATTTATTTGGAGAGAGAGAAAGAATGCACACATGCAAGTGGTAAGGGGGAAAGAAAGGAGAGAATCCCAAACAAGCTCCACACTCAGTACGGAGCCCAACGCAAGACCAGATCCCAGTACCTCAAGATCATGACCTGAGCTGATAATGAGTCACACGCTCAACTGACTGAGCCACCCCCAGGCACCCAAGAACTAATCTCATTTTTCAAGCCCTTCTGTTTTGGTCCCTGAAAACACAATTTGAAAATCATTTAGAGGTACCATAAACATGCTTTGAGACAAAATGCAACATGATTTATTCAATGTATAGTACTTTGGTGATCATTTAGCCATATTAAAAAAAAAAAAAGAAAACATACATCCTTAATGAAAAGAATTAAAGGCGTTTTTAATTGTCAATATGCTATCTGCATGCAATATAGCTGGAGGAAAGTAAAGAATAAAGGAATTCTTGTTCTTTTTTCTGTTTCTTTAAAGTCATGAGAGGTTAAGGGTAGAAAGGGTTGGGGGAAAAAACAAAATCAGAAATGATATACATTTAACTCTGGTTAAAACTACACTGAAAAGTAGATGAGATTACGGATACCTAGTCTCCTCCACATACATTAAACATAACATGGTATGTAACAGCTACGTGAAAGCAAGCTGCAGTGTAAAAATTCACTTGGGATTGAGAAACCAGTAAATAATTAAAGATCGTTTATTCATACCTAGGTATAAAATTACCTGGGATTTACACTGGAATTGCCAACATATGTATCACAGACAGTTTTTTTCATTCCAGATTATATAAGGTCCTGATTCTGTATGTTTTCTCTCTGCCTTACTAATTTTGAAAGTTAAAATATTAACTCATGTATATTTTTTTCAACAATGATTCCCAGCTTGCAAAGTTGACTTTATAACTATTCTTTTTAATATATATCAAATTAGGTGTTAGCTATATAGAGTTTTATGTGCTTTTGTAGGGGTTATCAAATCCCACAGAAAAACTGGTTACTTAAATTTAACTCATCACCCCAAGATTTTTTTTTCCTAATTCAGGTCAACGTTTGACATGGCTCAAATATAATGAGCTTTTGTGCCAAGGCCTGCATTGCAATGAATATATTTCTCATTTAAAACATGAGCTTTTGTGCCAAAGCCTGCATTTAAGATGAATATATTTCTCATTTGAAGCAGCAATATGATATAAAGTTTGCTGAAATAATAAAACCAAGTTCCTAAGTGAAAAACAAATAATTAAGAAGTAGTGAGAAATGCTTCACAAATAGAAATGTAATAAAGACACATCATTGGTTCACTTCTGGTTTCTTAGAAATATCATCTCTTGACCTTTTCTCTACTTGATTCTCTGAGTTCTAACTACATTTTGCACTGATACAATTCAGTTCTCTTTTAACCCATTGGTGTCTTTCCCACTTTTGTACCTACTCTTAGCCTCCCTTGTCTTCTTCTACAGATTTCTGTAACAGCTATGAATAAGCAGGGCTTGGAAAACAAGAGAAAGATCAATTGATTAGGCAACGAGCTTTTGTTTTCCCTTGTCTGTTGCTTATCAAAGATTTAGCTGGTTTTGTCATTTCCCTCCATTTTATAAACCATAAAAACAAAACCTTTAAAGTTCAAATGCACAAACTTGGCCAGAGAAACAATAAATTGGCCAGTTTTGGTGAATTTGGTGAAGGTTAATTGCATCTCATAAGTTCAGTTTTCAATGGAAAGACACTTGGCACTGATTCTTTCCAGAACAGAAAGTTTTATCAGGACATTAACGAAAAGAAAGAGAGGATACTAACCCCTTGGACTTGACAGAGAAAAGTTCAAATCTTCTTTTCGGTGTCAGTTCACTGCCAGATGACTCCTTGGGCTTTCATATGTTGAGAGAGAATTTTCCAAGGGTCTCTTGTATTTCTGCACTTTTTGCAAGTAGATTCACTGAAAAGTTCTGTACTGGACTAGCTTTTCAAGGATATTTTTATAGAGAAGAGCTATTGGAAATTGAGAACTATCTTTCTATAGAGGAAAAGATGGGTTTGTTTGTTCTCCAGCATTATAAAGATAATATCTCCTTTTGTGACAAATGTTCAACAGGTTTGCTTATGGCTTATTATAAAAGACTGGGGTTTCCTAATCTTGGGGTTTCTCAGTGAGATACAAACACACTGCCTGAATCAACCTGTGTTTCCCTGTGGAAATTGGGAAGCATAAGGAACCAGTGGAGATATGAAGATTATGCACTTTGTTCCATCATGAGTAATAAAGTCCTCTGTCTCTGACCCGAGAGTCTCATGTTTTCTGCCAGCATCTATGAGTCTGTGGCAAACTAACTTGTTAACTTGAAAGCACAGTAGAATCTCAGACCTTTCACATTTCCATACTCTAAGTCATTTCTGAACATTCAATGCACCTACCTTCCTCAAGTTCACTGATATTTGAAACATGTCCACTAGGAGGTATTGACACAAATGTTTAGGCCAAAATGCTGATTTATTCTTTTTTTTTTTTTTTTTTTTTTAATTTTTTTTTTCAACGTTTATTTATTTTTGGGACAGAGAGAGACAGAGCATGAACGGGGGAGGGGCAGAGAGAGAGGGAGACACAGAATCGGAAACAGGCTCCAGGCTCTGAGCCATCAGCCCAGAGCCCGACGCGGGGCTCGAACTCACGGACCGCGAGATCGTGACCTGGCTGAAGTCGGACGCTTAACCGACTGCGCCACCCAGGCGCCCCTGATTTATTCTTGAGTTGTTCATAGTATTTAATCCACATAAACATCACCAACAAAACATTTTTAAGGGCTTGGGGCTCCTGTGTAGCTCAGTTGGTTAAGATTCCAACTCTTGATCTCAGCTCAAGTCATAATCAGGGTTCATAAGATAGAGAGCCCCATGTCAGGCTCTGCGCTGACAGTATGGAGCCTGCTTGGGATTCTCTCTCCTCCTCTCTGCCCCTCCCCCTCCACTAGGAAAAGTACCTGACTGGGGTTTATCACGGTAGTTAATGAACTCTTCCCATTCATAAATGGGCCAGAGGGAAGACGAAGAGGTGACTGGCCACCATGCTGACCCTCAGCTGATCACAGAGTACGAACGTACCAGTTGCCTAGGACTGCATTGGTTGCATTACAGACACCATTGTTTACGGCTAGCACCCCCTCTGACAAGTCATACATCCATTCTTTCTTTTGTCTCTGCTACCACAGTGCTTTTTTTCTTGTCCTGGGTAGGACAGTCAGGATAAGGCATAGAATGGTGAGATTGCTTCCAACAATATTTTATCCAAAACAAACTCTCTCACAGTGTACTGAGAAACAAGGAAGTATCAAAAACTGGCAAAAAAACAAAAAAACAAAAAAGAAACAAAAAACAAAAAAACCCAAAAACGTTGCTAGAATGAGTTACCAAGAGCAATCCGAAGAATTTCTGTGAAAGGGAACTTACTACTTATTATGACATTAAGGTTGTATACAGTAGACTCAAAATAATCAAAAGCTGCTAAATTATGCCAATATTAGAAGAAACAGGTAGATGTATGGAAAAACTTAAGAATAAGAGACTAGTAGACTAGTTTCTGTTCCAAACTGGCAAATTATTTCTAGTATTCAATGACTCAAAGAACAAAATGATCTTAAGCATCAAAATAACAACTAAAAGGTACAAGCTATGTGACAAAGATAAATGCAATCACAACATTCTTCGACAAAGTTATTATTGACCTAAATCTGCAAGTGGAGGCTGGTGCCTCCCAAAGACTAAGCTCAAAGAACTAACAAAGGACAAAGCATAAGTTTTCAGTCAGTTTGCTCTAATTCTAAAGCCACATTAGTTTGACCATTTTTAGTTCAAATATCCACAGCATTGTGAGGATTTCAAAAGAAAACAGGGTAGGGGCACCTGGGTGGCTCAGTCAGTTAAGCATCCGACTTCAGCTCAGGTCATGATCTCCTGGTTCCTGAGTTTGAGCCCCACATTGGGCTCTGTGTTGACAGCTCAGAGCCTGGACCTGCTTCAGAATCTGTGACTTCCTCTCTCTCTCTTCCCTCTCCCACTCATGCTCTGTCACTCTCTGTCTCCCAAAAAATAAATAAATGTTCAAAAAAAAATTTAATGAAAAAAAAAGAGACAACGGGGTAAATGCTGAGCACAGTGTCAGACACATAATAAATAACTGAATGCTGTTATTGCCGACAATTTTAACAAGTTAGAAATATGTGGGCAGGATTCAATAGTCAAATTTTGTTTTAACACAAGAAGGCTGTCTCATTAATCCAACGAATAGTTTTCAAATATTTATTCCCATTGAGACATTGGAATGTTGTGTCCTGGATGAACAAAACTACGTCTTTACTGTCAGGGAGCTTACAGTGCAGTTGGAGACAAGCAAGTGCCCTAGCAATTTCAAGGCCATATTTTACGGGAGGTTTCGGTGAGGTTAGCACAAGTGTTGTAGAAGAACATAGAAAACACACCCTCCCGCTATTGGAGATTTTAGGATCAAGACATTTTCCCCAGTGGCTCCATTTTAGTGAGACATACTTACTGAGAAGACCTGGTTCCTATATACGCCAGCTTGTTCTACAGAAGTATCTGCCTTCCGGGGTGTCTGGGAGGCTCAGTCAGTTGAGCATCCAACTCCTGATTTCAGCTCAGGTCATGATCTCGTGGTTCATGAGTTTGAGCCCCACATTGAACTCAGAGCCGACAGTATAGAGCCTGCTTGGGACTCTCTGTCTCCCTCCCTCTCTCTCTGTCCCTGCCCCACTCTCACACCCTGTCTTTCTCTCTCTCTCTCAAAAAGTAAACTTTAAAAATATCTGCCTTCTGGGGCAGATTAACGTCTCTAAGGATTCTTGCAGAACGAATACCTGGGAACAGCAACATGCAGAGAAATCGGCAACATCAATGCATGTTTGGAGTCCTGTTATCTGACACTACCAAAGTCAGAAGAAACTTCTTTAACTGAGGTGTCTCCTGCTCGTCTCCAGCAATGAACCAAATGTGATATTTTCCTCCTTGAGTTTGTCAAAAGTCAGAAACTAAAGGTCAAGCTATACTATTATTCCCAAAGTATTATCCATATGCCCAAATGGAACTAAAACAGAATAATTTCAAGGAACGTACTCCCTGTGCAATCAAATTTGAAGGAAAGCAATTTTTGACTTCAAAAACTTCCTAACTCTTTTAGGACTAAGTAAACATGTTGTAAGTCAGATAGTTTAAGCTACTTATTATGCTCTGAAGGCACATTTCAAATTCCCTTGAGCTTTTCTGCCTGTAATACCTGCATATAGTTTGGAGCCAAACCACATAGAACAAATTCCCCAGAGACCAATGAATTTGGAGAGAATGCTAATTATCACGGGGAAGAAGAAAAGGTTCCAAAGCTACATTTTCATCCTTTCTGATTCTCTACAATCCTTCCTAAAAGGGAAATTTGAAAATGGGCACCTCCCTGTACATTGTCCACTTTTTGAACTGGAACCACTGTCAGAGTTTGCTGAGGATTGAAATAGCAAGAAACGGAGAAGGGATACGCCGACCGTTAAGTCTTTTATTGCTACAAAAGCCACTCTGGGAAACCCCATCCCGCATCCCCGCAGTGTACAACTGCAAGTTCAGGAAATAAAACTCACAGGTGGACTAAATCTGAGCCTCTGTGGATACTCAACGCCAGCCCCCATCCTTCCACAAACAAGTAAGTACCCCACGGTCCTGCAGCTGGGGCCAACAGTTGCTTGGCTTCTGCCAGGTACCTGACACTTCCCCCAACAAAGAGATAACCAAAGAAGTTTGGCCCACGGATGTTCGAACTGCCAGCCAGAAATTACTTCAGAATTTCAGAAGTACTTTTCTTATAACTCTAGAATATCCATGAATGAAGGTTTATAGAAGTAGCAAAACTAGATACCCAGATAATGCTATCCGTATTTCATACATCTGATTTTTTTCCCCTCTCTTAAAAAAAAAGAAACAAAAGCAAGATTAGTTCTGTCTGCTTCGAGGCAGCAAAAATTATAAACGTCTGCTCACTTGGCCTGGTATCTCGGAGTAAAGCATTTGATCTTGTGAGCAGGAGGAGAGGCTGAAGGGAACTCTATGCACTTGGACAGAGAAGATGAATTGTGCCCCAATCAGTGCCTACCAGTCACCTCCAATGATTTACGTCCCTGAATGTTTGGCTCTTCAAACCAGGTGAGTAGATGAATATCTGTGTTTACCTTCGAGGTTTATACCACAGGATTCCTGAAGGGAAATGGGACATTGGAAATGAAACCTGATTAATTCTGATGTGAGAGGCATTCTATGCAATGGAAATTAAATTCGGAGCCTTGGGGATTGCTAGTTTCTTTAGCTCTTGAATAAAATGGGAAGTTGCAGAAGCTTTTGTGAAGTATAGTCTTTAACTTTTCAAGAAAAAGGTTAAACGCTTTGTTTCTTTTTTTCTTCAACAGCTTTTCTTTTAATAATCCTAGACTTTTCACAGGAATTTTCTTGAGAAGCTTTCATTTCCTTGATACGTATGGAAATGTGCTCTTTAAAAACGTAAAATGTTCTCTGCATGCTTGTCTATACAAGAGAAACACATCCTTTCGGGGAAGAAGATAGGCTCTCTGCATAAAGGAAGGAAACCAACATTGAAGAGAAGACGTTGTGTGTCCTAGATTCTCACGTTTACGTCGTGTCCTCGGTGCATATATTAACCTCGATACCCTCAAAAATGTAATATTGATGATGTAAATATGGATGCGGAATATACCAGCTTGCTAATTTCAAATGATCATGCTTTAGAACTCGCCTGGTTGCCGTTATTATTTTTATGGTTGCTGTCATTAGTTGTAGTGGGAGTGGTAATAACAGTGGCAGTATCTGGGCGTCTATGATGTCTCAACTCTATGAGATAGGCGGGATAGGCACATTACATAAAGGACTTCTAATCTTTACAATGACTGTGATGTATATTATTCTCACTTTATAGACGGTGATACGGAGTTTAAGCAAGGGGTTGAGATCTTCCTGTAAAGCTCAACTTGAGCAATCACACTCCACGAGGAGAAAAAGTCAGGAGGGAAGACAGTTGGGAGAATTGGAATGACTATCTCCCAAGAGGCCACAGCAGCCAGAGGCCTATAAATCTTAAGTCTGTAAATTTAAGTACGCAAGCAGTGGAACTGTGTTTTTCCAAAACTAAGCTGAATTTTTACTAAAAATATAGAGAAAGGACTCAATTTCACTAGTGCCAGATATTTAATCTCTGTCCATTAGGTAGAGTTTCGGCTAAGATCAGAAAGACGTTTCTGTGGTGAGAAAGCCTAAGAGAGAGGGAGGAAGTGCCCAGGCCCTGGTAGATCAGCCCTCTGAGTCGGTATTCACTAAGACATGGCTATTCCTTTCAGTCATCGACTAGAAACCTATATGGGCAAAGATTTAACACCCAGGCCTGGGCAGCCAAGGTCTGCTGACTCTCTGGGCCCTATCCATTCTGCTCCTGGGTGAATGTGAATCATCCTTTTTTGCCCTTCACATGATGCAAAGACCCTGTGGGGCTATTTTAGGCCTGCCTTCACACCATCCCCACGAGATATTTCTTCTAACCTCCACGATGGGAACAATCCTAGACTCTCAACTTCTCTGGGCAACATGGTTAAGGAAAACCAGTATCATCATGGATAAGCCACTGGCCTGGTCTCATCCTCTGTGAACCTGATACAGGTGCAAGACACCATCTGATAATGGAAACAGTCCTCCTCCCCCAGACAATAATATTAAAAAAGTAAATTTCTGTTCTAGCTATAACTGGTGTAGAATTGAATGTGAATAAGAATGAAGGCATAACGCCTTATACCGACTGGCTCTAGACAATGAAGAAAGGGCATGAAGACGCTTTGAGGAATACTTTGTAGAACATTCTGGCAAGTGCCAACTTTGAGGTGAGAGTCAAGACCAATTCCTGCACCTACTACCTTCTAGCTGGTCTGCCTATGAAAAGCGTCTCAACCTCTTGATACCTCAGGCCCTCGTTACAAAGCGGCACGATAACAACTTCATTACGCGAGTTTCGTGGGGCGCCTGGGTGGCTCAGTTGGTTAAGCATCCGACTCTCGATTTCGGCTCAGGTCGCGGTCTCATGGTTCGTGCTACAGCGTGCGGCCTGCTTGGTATTCTCTCTCTCCCTGTCTCTCCGCCCCTCCCCAGCTTTTGCACACTTGCTCCCTTTCCCTAAATAAATAAACAAATAAACAAAACAAATAAATAAGGAATTTACAAGAGTCTTGTGAAGATTCACTAGGAAGCAAACCTAAAGCTGGTAAAGAGCTTTCACGTTGTCCGGCACCATTGGCAGGGCTTTGTGCATAGAAGCTCATTTAATCCTCACCCCGACCACACAGACGGACGTCATCATCCCCGCTTTACAGTAACCACAGTCCAAAGATATTGAGGAATTTGTCCAAGGTCACGTGACCATTGAGTGATAGAGCTGAGATTTTTCCCTCCCGGAGCTTTGTGCTAGAGTCTGTGTTTCTACCTTCTCTCCTACAATGCCCTTCCACTAAGACTGGAGGTGAGTTGTCCTAGAACTGGTCACCCAAATCAGGATCCTTCTGGGTAAAAGTGGCACTGAAATAATGACACTGGGACAAGCTGTGTACACAGAGCTTCTCCCAGGGGAACTGGACCGTGGGAGCACCTTAACCATGTGTCCCTCACTACTTCACATGGAGGGCCTTGATCTCTAAAATAGAGAAAGAAGCCATTGAACGCGACCTAGAGCAGAAGCCACACTTCCCTGTATTCCACCGAAGCCTAAGCATGGCCAGAGTTTCAAAAAAAAAAAAAAAAAAAAAAAAAAAAAAATCAAGCAATATCTTCATGTGAACTATGTCTAACCACCATATCAAAATTCTCTTCTATTACCAACCAGCGATCCCTTCCCCCTCTCCTAGCCTCGCTCACCATCAGTCTGCTCGGGGTCTACCTCAGCATCTCTGCAAATCACACCAGTAATCTCCCTATAGAGAAATCAATCCAGACCCTCACTTGAAACTGACGGCAATTGGTTAGGCTCCTCTTCCAAAGGCCTTCCCATTGAAGACTCTCCTTCATTTCTCCCTGCAGCATTACTCATCTTCCAACTGGGAAGCTCCTCTCTCTCGGTAATTAGAAGTCTGTGGCAGGTGGGACAAGTAGAGCTACCCAGTGAGAGGCTGAATGGCTCTTTTTGGTCCTCGCTGCTGAATTGCTATTTTTTTTCAGGCACAACTCACATTTATTTAAGCGATATTGCAACACTGATGACTCACAGTCTGTCTGGCATTCAAAATAAATCAACCGACATCAATCAATGAATACGTATTGAACACCTATTTTAAGCGCACAGGGAGCCTGACCTTCATTCTTACACAGCCAATTATTCCCCATTGTGCTGATGAAGGGTTACTTTTCTTCCTAGGCCTGCTGCTCTGTCCTTGCCCGCGTTGACCTTCATTTGGGTTGTCTTGACTTCCTGCCCAGATCAACAAGGGCACTTCGAATTTTGATCCAGGCTTACTGGATGTTGGCCACTCTCCCACATCGTGATGCAAATAGAAAATGAAATGAAAATTTTCCTTACTGAGTCTTGGTATCTCCCAGTAACTATGCACAATCCTAAGTCCAGGAATGAAGGGTCCAGCACATTGCGATGTACCCAACACAGGTATATTAGTTATCTTCTGTTGCGAAACAAAGTACTCTAAAACATAATGGCTTAAAGACAATTAAGTGTTTGTTTTTTCATGTATTTTCTATGGTTTAGGAATCTGGGAGCAGTTTTGTTGAATGGTTCTGGTTCAGGATCTTTCATGAAGTCAGAGTGATGATGTCAGTCAGAGTTTCAGTCTTCTGAAGGCCTGACAGGGGCTGTCGGGTCCACTTCCGGTATGGCTCTCATGGCTGTTAGCTGGAGCTGCCTCAGTTCCTCACCAGAGAACATCTTTATACACGGCACTTGCTTCCCCTCGAGAAAGTGATCTAAGAGAGGAAACTGAAGAAAGGCATAGTGTCTTTTATCACCTTGCATACACTGTCTCTCCCACTGTATTCCATTCATAAGAAGCAAGTCACTAAGTTCAAGGGAGAGGGGAACTAGACCCCACCTTTTGGAGGGAAGAATGTCAAAGAATTGTGACTGTATTTCAAGATCACCACAGTAGGTGTATTAGTCAGGGTTCTCTAGAAAAAAAGAACCAGTATGGCATATATCTGTCTGTCTGTCTATCTATCTATCCATCTATCTATCTATCTATCTATCCATCTACCTCCCTACCTACTTACCTACCTACCTACCTACCCACCTATCTATTATAAGGAATTGGTTCACAAAATTATGGAGGCTGGCAAGTTCACATTCAGAAAAGCCAATGGTCCAGTTCTAGCCCAAAGATCAGAAAGTGCTGTAGAACCAGGAAGAGCTGATATCCCAGTTTGAAGACCCTCAGGCAGAATTCTCATTTACTCAGGGGAGGGTCAGCCTTTTATTCCATTCAGGCCTTTAATTGATTGGCTCACCCACGTTACGGGAGACAATCTCCTTTACTCAAGTCTGTTGATTTAAATATTAATGTCAACCAAATAAATTCTCACAGAAACACTAGAATAAAGTGTGATCAACTATCTGGGGATTCCATGCCCAGTCTGGTTGACACAGAAAATGGACCATCACAGCAGGCATTTAACACTGTTTATTAATAATGATGTATTTGTGTTGTTACTCTAGAATTTCATCAATTTACTGACCCATTCTCTGGAAAACAATGACTCTTGTTTGAATAGACTACGGCAATTTGCAAACCACTTCTCCGAAGCTTTAGTAATTTTAAATTTCACAACATCTCTGATTGAAAAACTAAGGTCCAAAAAGGTTAAGTAACTTGTTCAAGAACTCACAGATAACTGGAAAAACAAAAATCAAAAATCAAAGGAGAGGTTTTCTGAGTCCATATCTATGGAATTTCCCTTCACATAGCCTTTTTTTTTTTTATTTTTTTTTTCAACGTTTATTTATTTTTGGGACAGAGAGAGACAGAGCATGAACGGGGGAGGGGCAGAGAGAGAGGGAGACACAGAATCGGAAACGGGCTCCAGGCTCTGAGCCATCAGCCCAGAGCCTGACGCGGGGCTCAAACTCACGGACCGCGAGATCGTGACCTGGCTGAAGTCGGACGCTTAACCGACTGCGCCACCCAGGCGCCCCTCACATAGCCTTTTTTTAAGCAACTGTACATTCTCTTAATATTTGTGCAGACAAGATCAGTGTTTCTTTACATCGTCAATAGCAGTCGATTCCTTTCGTAAATGAAGTTTCATAAAGAATGTAATGTGTTAATGGAGAAGAATGGATCTGCTGGAGGTGATGACAAGTGAGGCTGAAACAGATGGAGCTCTGTCTGCTCTGTCTCTCCTTCTCTCCCCTCGTGGGCCTTTCGGTATCAAGGATCTGAGGGACCTGGTTTGAAATCCACTGGCCTAGATCGTATTGGCCTCTGTCTTTTCTTTTTTTAATGTTATTTTATTTTTGAGAGAGAGAGACAGAGCGTGAGCAGGGGAGGAGCAGAGAGAGAGGGAGACACAGAATCCGAATCAGGCTCCAGGCTCTAACCTGCCAGCACAGAGCCTGACGCGGGGCTCAAACCCACGAACCATGAGATCATGACCTGAGTCGAAGTCAGACACTTAACCGACTGAGCCACTGAGGCGCCCAGATTGGCGTCTGTCTTGAGAACGAGACTTTGTGGGAGGAACAGAAAGTTTAAGATAGGATGGATGCCTGAGTTGTTACTGTTATTTTATCTTCAGCCAGATGGACAGGTAGCTCTAGCATTCTAGAGGGTTTTTCCAGGAGGAAAAACTTGAGTTTAGGTTCGAAAGGTAGGGTATTATATTGTGATTCATCTTGGGCCACTTGTACTCACACCCTTAAGTTTGTTCAGAGTTAACTCACTGAAGGCAGACTCTCAGTTTTCTGTGTTGTAAAAAGAGAATCAAAAAATAAAAAAATAAAAAAAAAGGGATGCCCGAGCAAAATGGTTTCAAAAGGCACTTGGCAAAGTGAATGGGAACATAATTTAGAATGTCTGACTACATTACTTTTTATAATTAGAATATTTCATGATTATAAATGGTTGATTATAAAACCTCAGCCAGCCTGTCAGTCAGACACCTCTGGAAGCTCTAAAAAGAACACTTTTTCATCCCGAATAAAGCGCCACCTCCACAGTAAAGTAAGATAAAATAACATCCCCAAGTCCCAAATGAGGAAAAACAAAACAGCGGTCACTGAAGGGTCAAGCTTAAAATCTCTGCTCCTACTGGATACCACAGATTCACTGAGAGATAGAGGGTTAGATAGACAGAGAGAGTTAGAGAGCTAACTCTCTAACTTCCTCCAGCTCAGACTCACCGAATCACTTCACGTCTCTGCCAGTCTCCCAATGCACAACTCCCCATTGCCTACAACACGTTTCAATTCCTGACCCGGCATATTAGACGCATCAAGATTCCACAGCTATATGTATTTGCAACTAAATTCAATTAAAATACACTTGACAAACATTAGTTGAGAGTGAATAGGTTCCATGCTGGTTGAGGGGATATAAACAAAGAAACAAAAAAAGGCACAACCTTGAGAAGCTCTCAACTTAAAGAGGACTGACTAACAAGTACACAGGTAACAGATACACCATGCTATTGCAATCATGGATATGATAACAAGGGACACAGAAAGGTGTGATAAAGTTCGAGACTCCCATATGTAACAATCTCCTGCTAGATGTTGAAAAGCACACGATTTTTATTAGAAATAGAAGACACAGCCAAGTGGGAGGCAGCGCAGGTGGAGGGAGGAAGGGTGAGTTCCAGGTACAGGGAATAGCCTGTCTAAAGCTTTGTGGAGAGATTGCCAGAGGTTTTCATTCCCCGGGAGCTTCTGGGGTATTTTCAGAGCATCTGTGGGAGAGGAGCCTCCTAGCTTTCTGCTCAGTGGCAGCAGCAGACTGCCAGCACTAGCCGGGGCACTGGGAGCGCCCCCCTGCACGCTGGCCGCTGAATTCCTAGCCTTCAGGCCAAGGGGGAAGCAGTCCCCAATTTTGAATAACCACTTGCTTTTCTCTTTTGCTCTTTTGATCCTCCCAATATATGTTTCCCCCAGTTTTAGTGACAAATAATTAACAGGGAACGCTGTATTAGTCTAAAATGCTCAATATAATATATGCATATATCATGAAATGATCATCACAATAAGTTCAGTTAACAACAATCACCTCACATAGTTACAAAATTTTGTTTTGTTCTGATGAGAACTTTTAAGATTTGCTCTCTTGGCATTTTGTAAATATACAATACAGCATCACTGTATTGTATCCCCACTGATAGGGGATGTACGTTACATCCCCAGGACTTATTTATCTTATAACTGGAAGTCTGTACCTTTTGACCACCTTCACCCATTTTACTTCCTTCTCTTCCCCCACCTCTGGCTATCACCAATCTGTCTTCTATATCTATGATTTTGGTTTATTCAGATTCCACATACAAGTGAGATCATAACCTCTTTTGTCTTTTTCTGTTTGCCTTATGTCCTTCAGTAAAATGCCTTCAAGATCCATCCATGTTGTTACAAATGACAGGATTTCCTTCTTTTATACAGCTGAATAATATTTCATTGTGTATGTGTCTATGTATACACACATATACACATATGTGCACACATATAGAATACAGGCATATCACATTTTCTTTGTCAATTCATCTATGAATGGACACTTAGGTTGTTTCATGCATTGGCTTCTGTAAATAATGTTGCAATGAACATCCAATATGTCTTTTAACTTATTTCCTGTGTTGAATTGTCTCTGCTTGAAATGCCTAGAGTAACTCATGTTACCCTGGCTGGACACTGACTAATATAAGCTCCCAGTACAGAGTTACTACTGAATAATAAAATAAATAATGAGGATGTGCTTATTCTTAAATTATCTAGTTTTGGCAAAGAAGTCGTGCTTTTACAGTGATATCATGATGGAAGTATAGCATCATCAAGGAATGGAGAATTTCCTAAGGTTCTTAAAGAGAAAAGGGAATGACCACAGCTTCATTAGAACAATATTAAGCTACACTGGAGCTTTTATAATCCTCTATCATCATTCTCCAACAAATAAGAGGGAAGAAAATTAGATATCATTTTGGATTTGGATATTATGAATTACAGAGAACACCCTATTTTCTGTTGAAAAATGCAAGTCCCGATGGAAAGGTTTTATACTTTTCTTTATAAGCTTCCTTAATCCCTAGGTTTACTTTGGATGTATTTTCATACAGCCATTGGAGGTGAAATTAGAGTTATCTACAAACAGTTTTCATTTTCAATGAGGCCATAAAGTTTAAAATGTACAGAAAATCATGTATTGACTATACAGCATTTCAGGCTATTATAGCTAAAGAGAATAGACTATACTTTTCTGCAAGGGGACAATTTTGTCAGTAAGCTCTGGCAAGCAAAGATCAGACAGGGGAATTAGAGGGACAGTTTGATTTCTTAGGGAGATCAATGAATATGACAGGTTAATAGATGGCACACAGCTGGTGTCAGGTTAGAAGAAGTGATGACAAGGGACAAAGGAGAGGACAAGATGAGCATTTATAGAACCAGAGTCCAGTTCTGACTGGAAAATCAGAATGCCCTGGGGAAGACAGGGGTTAGCAGCTAGCGTTCCTGGGATAAGCAGAGCAATCAAAACATCTCAGACATTCAGAGGGTCCCCTAAGAACCCAGCTACTTTCTCCCTGATGCCACAGAGACTTCTCCAAACAGCGATCTATGAAGTATAGACATCAGCCACGGTTTCTGGATTAGTGTCCCCTGTGTGACATGCTCCCCGAGGGGAGACAGGAAGGGGTTCCCACCTGGTGAAGGTCGAAAGCAGGGAAACATTTTTCTTTGTAGCCATTCCCACTTATGGGAGATAGTGCAACTGAACCGGAAGGAAATAGTCTTAGAAATCAAATATACCTGCACTGAAATTCAATCTCTACCATGCTAGTCACTCAGCCTCCATTAACCTCAATTTCCTCAGCCTTAAAACGCGGAGAATAATATCTCCATCCAACAATCATTGAAGGCTTTAAATGAGACAATGATGGTGATGATGAAAATGATAAAAGCAAATATTTGTGTTCAATTTACAAGCAGACACTGTTCTGAGTGCTTTACATGCCAAGTCAGATACATATTTAAGACACAAAAGGTTTATAAAGTGCCTGTACAATATCTTGCACATTACAAGTGCCTAATAAATGGCAGCAATCTTGCTGATGTCAGGTGGTGGTGGCAATGGTAGTGCCGTTATCATTCCTTCCCCTTGAGATACAACCACCAAGGCCACGAGTGTATTAAACTGAATGTGCCTCCTCAGGTTCATGTTCATATGACTTACATCGATAGCAATTCTTATCTGAGGACAATGTGATCTTAGCAGAATTGAGACCACCTGCCAAGAAGTAAAACCTCTCCATTGACATTATTCTCAACACACTCATTCTCAGTCGTGTAGTTAAAAAACTAAGAGTACCATCAGGAGGGTAATTTGGGGCATGGTGAATATTGAACTCTGAGAGAAAAATTCTTAAAAACCAGTAGTCCAAGTTTTTGGAAGTGCACGTTAGAAATAGAAGTGCACAAGGAGATGCTAACTGGACAGGTGGGGGGTGGGGGGGAGTATAAGTAATAGGATGCAAGGGAGGTAATTTACGGAAGATAATTGAAATGACAATCTAATAGTAATTGAGGGTGATGAATGTATTCAAGAAGAATCAGAGGTTCATACCATATATCAAAATGTCACATAGAACATGAAGACAAAATCAGAGAAAGCATCAATCTCTAGAGAATATACGCTATGATCATTTTTGTAAATAATGTTTAGAAAGCACATACACAAATATTTACACAATTAGTGCAACGGTGCCCCGGCACTAGAGTTGGGCTCTTAGCATCTGGCAAGTTGCCTAACACGCCTCAATTCTCCTGCCCTTGTCTGCTAGATGGAAATATTAATATCTGAGTCACAGAGCCAGGTCTGGTTAACAAAGTAATGTATGTGAAGTGCTGATCTCTACAAAGCAGGCATGCAATAAATGCTAGTTCTTTCCCAACTTAAAATCTGTAAGTTCCTCAATACTAATGGCTGGATGAAACATTTCCAAATCATGGGATTAAAAATACTAATTTGTGAGCTTTTTCTAGGAAGCATGTGATCCACTTTATAGCACTTGGGGGAGAGGCAAATATTTGGAATTTTGTATTCTATGAGTAATGATTGTTATAATTAGACAAATCGTTAGAATAGTCAAAATTTAGAATCAACTTTTTTTCATCAAGTCTCTCTAGAGCTCAGAGTATTTTTACTGGTCTTTAATAGGCTTACTAGGAAGATGAACAAAATATCAAAATTAAAGAACTAGACCACAATACTTTGAGAACAACCCTTAGCAATTAATTAACTGCCTTAAGAATAGCAAGGAAAAGAGGACTCTAGAAAAGAACATTGGGGCGCCTGGGTGGCTCAGTCGGCTAAGCGTCCGACTTCAGCTCAGGTTATGATCTTGTGGTCCATGAGTTCGAGCCCCGCGTCGGGCTCTGCGCTGACCGCTCAGAGCCTGGAGCCTGTTTTGGATTCTGTGTCTCCCTCTCTCTCTGACCCTCCCCCGTTCATGCTCTGTCTCTGTCTCAAAAATAAATAAACATTAAAAAAATTTTTTTTTAAAAAGAAAAGGACATTGTCCATAGGCAATCGATATGTCACTGTCACAATAAGAAACAACACTGTAATTGGTACCTACTATGGAATATGTATATATTCCATAATATATAATTATCAGATATAATTATAACATATAGTAAGTATATCTGGAATATATACTTCTGTAAAAATAACATTATAAATGAGAACTAATAAAACTCATATGAATACATTTCACCAATATTTCATTAGGTAAGTAATTGTGTATTATCCAAAGAGAAATTCAAATGACAGCTAAAAGCCAGTAAGTGGGAATTTGGGAGGTGATGGTAGACGCTGGTCTAAGAAATACAGTATAAAATGGTGTGCGAGGAGGCCTCTGTGCAATCTCTGGCCATCACTTAGTCTCATCTGGGACAGTTCACTTGTACCTACGCTAGACATCTCAGGTAGAGCATCAAGGGGAAGGCAGAAAGGCTCCCCGTGGGGTGTCAGCTACACTGGCGACAGAAGTGTTTTTCTAAGACTTCTCTCTGATTATGAAGAACACATTTTCTGTACAACAGAAGAACCTGCAGTTTCCTTCTCTCTTCTCTCAGCACCCTGATTAGTAGTGCTGGGAGGCTGTAGGACAACATCTCAAGTACCATGGGTATGTTTCCAGCCCAAATATTCTCAACTTGGGCTTTCTGAATTGCCCAATTTAAAGCTGACCGGAGTTAGACAGGTGTCTACGTCCACCCACTGACTTTATAAGGAGAAAGTTTCATTCCATTGAAGGGTTGCTTTGTGTATATGTGTGTGTGTGTGTGTGTGTGTGCACATGCGCAGGTGGGGGTGTGTTTTAACAATAAAGTGTTTCTTATTTTTCTAATACATTTGCCATGAATCATTTTATTTTATTTTATTTTTTTTTTTAATTTTTTTTCAACGTTTATTTATTTTTGGGACAGAGAGAGACAGAGCATGAACGGGGGAGGGGCAGAGAGAGAGGGAGACACAGAATCGGAAACAGGCTACAGGCTCTGAGCCATCAGCCCAGAGCCCGACGCGGGGCTCGAACTCACGGACCGCGAGATCGTGACCTGGCTGAAGTCGGACGCTTAACCGACTGCGCCACCCAGGCGCCCCTGCCATGAATCATTTTAAATAGCAAGTACTTTCTCTAGATCCTTTCCATGTAGGTAGCAATAACTTTATATTAAATATGATTTTATACTGTGCACATTTTGAATACAGAGAAAAGAGAAGGACTGACTGACCTTTAGCTACTTATATGTCATACGTCTAGCTATATAATCAAAATGCCCCGATAGTTCCCTTCATCTTTCTACATGAGATATTTATTGAGCAGTTACTATGTGCTCACATTGCCAGATGTTAAATGATTGAAACAGTTAAAATCCACTCCATTTCCCAAATCTCTATAAAGAGCAAATGAAAATATGTGGGAGCTGTAAGAAAATGATTAAGTGATAAATATTACTTTTTGATCATAAATCAAACCTCTATTGATCATATATTATATGAGGCATCACAGTATATATTTAATCATAAGGAAACCTAATGCAATTTATCTGTCTCACAACCCCACACAAATGCACGTGTGCACACACACACACACACACACACACACACATGGAATTAGAAGTCAAAGAACCAGAGGTTTGAATTCAGGCTCTGTCAATGTACTAGATGCTAATTTGAACAATTTATTTAACTTCTTTAAGCTTTAGATTCCTTATTTATAAAATGAGGATAATAATATCACAAATTATATATATAAAAGATTTATATATATAAGATAATATATATAATTTATAATAATAAATATATTAATATATAATACATAATGTATTTTTATATGTTAATATATAATTTTATATAAGATTATATACACATATGTGTATCTGTATATAAGATTCGTATATAAGATTTATATATAAGATTATATATAAATATAAATATAATATAAATATAAATATATATAAATACACACATGTATGTATATAAATAAGATAAGGTCCACAACAATTGCTCAGGAAATACATGCACCTTTCACCCTGTCCAGAGTTCTGTCCCAAAAGCAAGGCTAGGGTTTGACCACTGAAGAGAATTAAAAAGATTTTATAATGTGCTCTGTTTTTATTCTCTAGGAACTCCCACTTCAGGAGAGCAAGAAAGATGTTCATTCGTGAAAAGTGAACTCATGATATCTTAGTACATAGAGGTTTATGGTGGGATGCCTATAGAAAAAAAGGCAGATTTTATATCTGAAATTAAACAAGTAAAATCATACCCCAAATGGATGATATGTGCTCTCTGTTGAGGGGGTTCAATACTAAGGAGAATTGGCACATGCGAACCTGAGGAGGCTTGGGAAAACCCAAATCCTAACAAAAATGCCAGGCCAGATTTGTGGTTGTGATGAGACAGGCGTCTAGGAAGCCGTCAGTGGTCAAACTCATGTTCTGACCGGTCAACTCAACAGCTGTGACAATTGACAGACCTTTCTTTGTTCTGATACCAGGCTCATAAAACAGTTTTTTTTTTTTTTTAATCATAATATGACTTCCTATGTGGTCTTTCATCCTGGGGAAAGGACTTGCCAACCTGTGAACACATGCTTTCCTTTCTCTTTGGAAGTTCTTTTTTCATTTCAAACTTCATACTGTAAACTAACAAATACCATAAGTTGCCAAAAGTCTCAACAACCAAAATTGTCTCCCTTGAGCCTGCTCATCTCTGGGCACAAAGACAAAACTGAATGAGACTCTGGACTATCAAACCACAACCAGATCCTAGCTCACATAAGGAGGCATACTTTTGTGGTCTCAGTAAATATTAAGAAGTGTGGTTTATGTTCCAGATTTGTGCTTGAAAACTAAAATCCAGAAGAAAACACAACTAGAAAGAAACACTCTCGTTTCATGTTGAGACCACTGGAAATGTAAAACAGCAGATAAAACTTCAAATAATACAACAATGATTCTCTACTATGGTCATACAAAACCACTGGTTTTGGTTTTGGGGTATCTGTGTATGTGTGTGTTATGTATATATACATGTGTGTATGTATATACGTGTGTGTATGCATATACATACACACACATACACACACAGACACGTATACACTACTAGACTGATAAATCCCAAATCTAATATCGGGACCCAATATTAAGTAGGTCTGAGTTTTCATACTTTTTCAAGTTGTCCAGCTAAAACTCTAGTGTATAGCCAAAGTTTCTAAATCCACAGCCTATGGAAATTGATGTAAATGAGTAAAAGTGGGCCAGGTGAGAGTATAGGTAATTGTAGACTATAAATCCAACCTATAAGGGCAAACCTTACTCCTCTATAACTATTTCCTTGTGCAGCTGCAGGGCTCACTGTCAAAGGATCTTTGGCATGTTTAAAAAAAGAATCTGAAATCGGGAATTTTTGACAAGTTTCCCAATTTTTAACTGTTGATAAATAATTCAAAGCTTTAAATATTATTCTGTAAATCCCACAGAGCATATTTCCGGACCACAAGCTTGTGTCTTCTCACTATAAACCGAGAAAGGCTATGTGACATACAGAGCCAACACAGAGGTTTAAATAAACAAGTCCTTAAACAACAAGGAAAAATTAACACATACTGATTCTGTTGTTTGACAGATAAAAGGATCCTACAGATAAAAGGATCAATCAACTGGTGAGCTATTTTGCTTTTTCTATTGACATTTTATCTTGACTTCAGTCAAGAGCTTAAGTATCTTGAAGACAGGAATTAGATTTTATTTTCTTTATGTTAGTTTCCCTTCCCTAGTCCTGAACACATCCTTGAGTACTGATATACTTTTTAACACATTATAAATGTGATGTATGAAATGTGTTATAGATTAAACTAGTCTTCTTTTTTATGTTTACTTGGAAAAAAAATATGCAGTGAATCAAGCAAGTATCCAGGAATGTAATTAATAGTCAAAGCCAGTCTGTTAATTGCAATATCAAGAATCTCTCACTTTCCTTCTCAGTCTCTTCCTCCACCCACCTTGTCTCTCTCCCCTCTTCCCTGCATGTCTTCCTCCCTCACTCTCATGGTCCATCTCTTTCTCCCTCAAAAGCCTGGATCCACCCAATCTTGAAAATGGCACGTTTTCATGTACAAGCAACCTGTAGAGAAACTGAAGATATATTATTTAATATGAAATTTATTGTCAAATTGGTTTCCAGACAATACCCAGTGCTCATCCCAACAGAGGCCCTCCTCAATGCCCATCAAAACTGAAGATACTAAGTCTTCTTAAGACTAACAGTGAACAACCATGGACAGACCAGAAGATTGACCATGAAAGATTTTAATTACACTATATTGACTGGGACAATGGCAATTTAATTATAGAAAAGAATAAAAGTTCTGTCCTCAAGTCACATTGGTTTTGTTTCTAAGAGTTTCTTTGCTTAGTCTTCATGGAGAGAAGTTTGGGAGGGAGGGGGTTGTTTATTTATTTATTTTTTTTTTCCTGGAACTTTTCCTAAAAATTCAGCCAAGTATGATAAATCATATTGAAGCTGGGGAGCATCTCAAATCTAGTTATCAACTTATTATTTGATTTGAAATGCTCAAGAGAGTATGCTGCTTATGAAGAGAAACAATGCAAGCATTTCTGACTTGGGGAAAGGAGACTTTGAAGACTTTGAAAGAATGCAAAGTGCCCTGAGGAATGCTGATTGGAATTCTAGAAGGTGTGAGAAATTTACTGCACATAAGTAAGGAATTGAGCATTTAGGAAATAATTGGAAAGGCTAGCATTGGAATTCAACTGAGACAAGTAGTAATCACAGCACTGAATTCAGAATAAAAGAGTTGAATATGAAATAAAATACAAGAATGCTCACTAAGAGACCATGAAAGGCAGTGCTTTAGTTGAGGGGGTCCTAAAATACTTTCTTGTCCATGACGGTTTATCTTAAAACATCATGTACTTCAAATTTGCAATGAGGTGAATGCTTTATTATATTGTAGTATTAGAGACTGTAAATACATAGCCTCTGATTAATCACTTCTTTTAGTGAAACTTACCTACTCAAGGGAAATCGAAGTAGAACACCTGGATCTTCGAAAAGATTGGGCTAATCTAAAAAACTCTTTGTAACTACAAGTACATATAGTATGTACATATATATAATATATAGTATGTATATATTATAACTTATATAATTATATTATATTAAACTATATTAAATTATTATATATACAGTTATAATAGAAATATAAATACATTCAGGGCATGACAATTCTTGAGGAAAAACACAACATAAAATATTTTAATATCTAAAAGTTCAGAACCTTCCTTCCCCCTTTAGCTCTTTCTACCTTTTAAACCTCACCGTATATTTTGAATTCCCTCTTTATTCCTTAAGTCATTTTAAGTATGTGTATTTTATAATATCCTTCAGATTTTTTTTCAACGTTTATTTATTTTTTTGGGACAGAGAGAGACAGAGCATGAACGGGGTAGGGGCAGAGAGAGAGGGAGACACAGAATCGGAAACGGGCTCCAGGCTCCGAGCCATCAGCCCAGAGCCCGACGCGGGGCTCGAACTCACGGACCGCGAGATCGTGACCTGGCTGAAGTCGGACGCTTAACCGACTGCGCCACCCAGGCGCCCCTTCAGATTTTTTTTTTACCTAAGTTCGTATAGGTAACTTGTGGGCCTCCACAGTGGACTGCTTCCTCCTGTGGTTTATAATGTTTACCAAGGATGGTTTTAACTCTAGGAGTTCTCTATAGCCTGGGTTATAGAAAAGTCCCCACAGAATGATGATGCATTTGCTTCTACAGAGAGATGCATGTGTTTTACCAGTGAGAACTAATTTTTATAATAAATTTCCTGGCTTGGGGATTTCCACATCATGCCCAAATATAAATGCGGTGACATATCCAAACATGATGCCACGGATGGCTTTGCTAGCTCATGGGAAGCTTCATACCTCCAGAGCTTTAGGCAGGATACACAGAATTTCCCCAAGCAGAAAGCACTTCCAGGGCCCAGCCTTATGCAAGCATCTTAATTCAAGTTCCTCAAATTATACAAGCCAAGGCTCCTATCCCCTGTCCCCATATGGTTGTTAGAAACTCAGCCCCTGAGCTCCTATAACCAGGAGTGTTAGGTCCCAGGTTGCTCTGATATCAGCTGGGATGCTTGCTGCTCTGATTTTCATCACTGGTGTGGGCATTTGGGTTTTCCTTTTCTTTTTTTTTCAAGCTTAGTGTTTACATATATAAATTTTGTATATATTCCATTTTGTTCATATGCATTTAGATTTTATTGCTACCAGGAAGAAGGCTATGTTAAAACAAGTCTCCAGTGTTGCTAAAATCAGAAGTCTCCTGATAATGGGGAGAATAGTTTTTCACGAAAAAGCTGTCAAGAGGAAATAAAAACTCCCCAAGATTTTATTCAAAGTTGTCATGGCATAAGCATTTAAACCCCTTCAAAATTATGAGAAAATGTGAGTATGAGAAAATCTTATCTAAAAAAGGCTTATTTAGATCGAGTACCAACTATATACCCAACATATTTTTCTTCTACCAAGAAAGTAAAGACATCAGTGCTGTGGAAACGTAAAGATGTGAATTGCTGGTGTAATTTTAGTTCACTCCAAGATCTGGACTAAAACGAGAGAGTTTCACCATTCTTACCAAGTGCCTATCATAAATCCCATAACCCAAGAGAGGCCAGAATGCCAAAATGAAATGAGGTGGGGAGGTGGCAGCAAAGAATTACAAGGTACTAGATCAGGATATGGCCCCTTTTTAATCGAAGCTTCTCGAGAGTAGAGAGCTACAACCATCCACCCACCACCAAATATGTCAATGAAACATCCCATCTATGCCACAGAACCACCCAGAGGCAACACCAGCAAATCAAAGTGCCAGGCAGGCAAATGGAAGCCAGAGTCCGATACCAGGCACGAGTGACAAAGCAGCGAGCCACGAGACACAGGAAAGCATCTAGGAGGCAAGCCTGTTCTGACAGCATTTTGGGGATGGGAATAATTCCTGAAGTTCTAATCCAGTCTTTGGCTCCATCCAATTCTCAGGATGAGATGTGCCCGATTTGGGGGCATAGCCGTAACTTGCCTCAACAACACTGCCTCTACTGCCTTCACAAGATCTCCACCAAAGTGCAAGCACCCAAAATGTACATCAGCAGGATTTCCGTAGTTTATTGCATAGGAAAGCCCTTTTCCTAAGACTGACTGAAAGAGAGCCGGGCTTCTGTCCGACAAGTTTTCCATTATAATTAAATACATCACCTCTAGTAATCATACATACGTGTGTAACCCTCACTGTCTGTATGAATAAATGAACATATGTACACCAAAGCTTCAAGTTAGAAGAAACCTTATGGAGCATATTTTCAAACACCTGAACCTATAAAGAAGGAAATTCAGTTCGAAAACGAAATGAGGCTTGGTCGACTTTGTACTGCTAGCCTGTAGCATGGCAAATATGGCAGAAAATATACTAGAATTGAGTTTCCTGACTCTCGGGTCAGTAGTCTTCTCAGCAGGGCAACACTGTATACATAATTCTTGTATACATATGAAGAGGGTTGAGCTAATCATAATTCCATAATCCTCAGCTATTAGTACACTGTCATTCTTGGTCCATACAATGTCTTTAATTATTATTATTTTAATTTAAAAAAGAATGTTTTCCCTTTATTCTTGACCCCCACTCTATTTCCCTTCCTCCACACAGGAACTCATTCAAATGTGACCAATAAGTGATCTTGAATATGTACATTTCCTTTGTCCATTGTACATGACCTTCAGTGTGTATGAGTGTGTTTTTAAGTTCCTTAAAGGTTATGGATATAGGTGGAGTTCTTACTCCTCTTCCTAAAATCTACATTTAAGAACAGAGTGTTGTGCTGCATGTACAACCAATACATTGCTTCTAACCCTTGCATAGTGTTATAATAATTTTCTATTAATGTCTCATTTCCCACCTGAAATTCAATCACTACAATCTACAGTCAAATTCCATCATCCAATAGGACAGGTTTCCTTACAATGTATAAGGTAGATGTCTTTTGAGCTTCCTGTTTGCAACTTATGGAATCTTTTGCTCGGTTTATATTTCCTAAATATATTACTAGTGGATAATAGTTTGGGGAAAATGTCAGTGGTTACAGGAATTTGGGCTATGAACATATCGTATCCAAATGGTGTGGGATAGAAGTTTTCTATAAGATTCGAAATGTGCCTTGTGGTAAACTTGTGTCAATTAGCACTAAATTTATTGGTTGACCATAGAAAATAGCTTTAAAATGTGTGGGAACATTATTTGCCAATTAAAATTCTAAAAACATAAGTCAACTGATGACTTTAGTCACAAATAAATAATGAGAACGTATTCACAGTACAGTGTGTGGGAGCAAATATTCAAAACAAACAAAAAATTATTAGTGATTCAGTATCTCAAAGAATAAATATTGCTAAATGCTACCACAGGTCCCCAACATGAAAAGAAAAAGTTTGATCCTCTTAGTTAGGATACCTATTCAAATCTGATCATGTATTCTGTCCAATACATATAAGGCACTTTTTACTTATACTTCTAAACTGGAACTTAAAGAAGGAATGATAGGACATCAAGTATGCAAGAGATTGAGATGGATGGAGATTCCGGACAAGCAAAGCAGCATGGCAAGCTAAGAATTATGTCATACACATTTAAGAAGTACATTAAAATTCTGCATGAACCCAAGCACTGACTGTCAGAAAAGCTGAGTTCTAAATGGAACACCTTGTTTAATTGATGTACGACTTTAGATTAGTCATCCAACCTCCCAAGAATATCCTGATCCTCGATTAAAGAGAGAAGGAACATGTCTACTTCACATAACATGTTGTGATCATAAAACCCAGTGACATTAAAGGACTTAGAGTAAAACGAACTTCAGTATTTTAATAGTCACATAGAATGATTCAGCACTGAAGCTGATGTGCTGACCACCAAGAAGGAAACATGAATAATATGGAAACTGGTGTTATAGGCTTTTGACAATTTTCCTTTGTAGCTAAGTTTCCTTTATTGAAGTTGATGTGTTAGGGCTTGAGAGCAATTTAGGATAGGAGAGTATTTAAAAGACAGAAGAAAATTATTTAACATGATTATCAGGCTAATAGACACCAAGTAGTTAAGAAACGTTACTGGCTACTGTTGGAATATAGTGTGCTGTGTGCACAGTCACAGAAGTGGGAAATACTCCACTGAAGTGTCAGTAAGGGGCAGAGTAAGCTGAGGCTGCCTACATTAAAAGAATACCTCCACACCACCCACCCTTCAAAGCACAAACACATACACACTCACAAGCACACACACACACACACACACACACACACAGACGCACACAAACACACACAAGAATCAGGGAACAAAAATTAATTTCAAAACAACACCTTAAAAGAACAGAGGGAAAAATGATGGCAATAAAAATGACGTGAGAAAAGGTGAAAGGCTTGGAGAACAGATCCAGGAGATAACAGGGCGCATTACAACGAATTTCAAAAGAGAAGCAAGAAACAATGAACATATAGCAATGAACAAATAGTACAAAAAAACCTACCAGTAAAATGAAGAGTTGAATTTGCAAGTTTAAAAGAATTTTTCCAAGAAGAATTCAAGATAGAATACCCATTTCTAAATCTATCTTGGCGAAACTTTTGAATTATCTTTTTAAAAAATTCAGTAACCATAAAAATAAGAAAAAACTAAAAAACTTACTTTCAAAAAGTTGAGTAGCAGGCCATAAAAAATAAGACAAGAAGAAAGAAAGTATATGAATTAATGGGATACCTGGGTGGCTCAGTCAGTTAAGCGTCTGACTTCAGCTCACTCAGATCGTGATTTCACAGTTCGTGAGTTCGAGCCCCGTATCAGGCTCTGTGCTGACAGCTCAGAGCCTGGAGCCTGCTTCAGATACTGTGTCTCCCTCTCTTACTGCTCCTCCCCTGCTCACACTCTGTCTCTCTCTCTCTCAAAAATAAATAAACATTTTAAAAATTTTTTAAAAAGAAAGTATATGAGTTTTCTATCTTATACTGGGTATGTGAAATAGCCATTTTACCACTTACAGTTAGAAAAATACAAATTGGGGCATCTGGATGGCTCAGTCAGATAAGCATCTGACTCTTGATTTCAGCTCAGGTCATGATCTCACATTTCATGAGTTCAAGTCCCCCATCGGGCTCTGTGCTGACAGTGCGGAACCTGTTTGGGATTCTCTCTCTCTCCTGTTCTCTGTCTCTCCCCTGCTCATGCTCACATGCTCCCTCCCCCCCTCCTCTCTCTCTCTCTCTCAAAATAAATAAACTTTAAAATATATATATATATATATACATATAGAAAAACACAAATTCAGAAAAGTTTTTCACGTACAGATCATAATAAATAGAATAAAAATAAGTTGCATGGCATCCAAATCACTAGCAACAAAAAGAAGAAACAAATATCATCAGACAAAAAGGAAAGCATGAAAATTTAGAAAAATGGGAGAAATGACACAGAAGTATTAGAATGGCATCAGACTGCTCTCCTGCAATATTGAAACATAGAAAAAAAGGTGAAATAGCAGGTACAAATTAAGAATACAGCAACTCAAACTTCCTCCATCAAGCCTAAAAAGAATTTGTCTGTTAGAATGAAAGAAAGCTATTCGACAGTGGATGGATGGATGGATAGATAGATAGATAGATAGACAGGTAAATATTAGGTTGTTAATATGGGGTATATTCATGTAGGGATGTGTTGTAGGTAGAGGTAATAGGAAAGAAAAACAATAGATGGCATCTTTTTTTTTTTTTTGAGAGAGAGAGAGGGAAAGAGCATGCATACAAGTGGAGGAGGGGCAGAGAGAGAGAGAAAGAGAGAGAGAGAGAGAGAGAGAGAGAGAGAGAATATCCCAAGCAGGCCCCAGGCTCAGCATGGAGCCCGATGCAGGGTTGCATCCCATGACCCTGGGATCATGACCTGAGCTGAAATCAAGAGTCATATGTTCAACCAACTGAGCCACCCAGGTGACCCTAGATGGCATCTTCTTAAAACACACATACACAATTATATTTCCCTATGAAGAAAGATTATATTTGCATGCACATGTATAAATTAGCACACAGATGGGGCGCCTGGGTGGCTCAGTCGGTTAGGCAGCCGACTTCGGCTCAGGTCATGATCTCGCGGTCCGTGAGTTCGAGCCCCGCGTCGGGCTCTGTGCTGACAGCTCGGAGCCTGGACCCTGTTTCAGATTCTGTGTCTCCCTCTCTCTGACCCTCCCCCATTCATGTTCTGTCTCTCTCTGTCTCAAAAATAAATAAACGCTAAAAAAATTAAAAAAAATAAATTAGCACACAGAAACTTCAATCAAAAGAAAATTTTCTGGAAAAGAATTAATTCCTAAAATTGTCTCAAGAAATAAAAAACATGAATAGATCTATAACCAAAAATTAACTTGAAAGATGTTTTAGAAGAATTACCTAGGAAGAAGGCCTCAAAATATAAAAAGCTAAAATTCTAAAAATTCCTGAAACATACAGAAGATTAGCACAGCATCTTTGTGATAGATACAAAAAATACTGAGAAAACAGAAAAAAAATTATAAATGAGAATTCTTCAAATTAAAAACTTCAGCTCATCAAAGGCCACTGTTAAGAAAACAAACAAACAGGGGCACCTGGGTGGCTCAGTGGGTTGAGCATCCAACTTCCTCTCAGGTCATTATCTCATTGGTCATGGGTTCAAGCCCTGCATCGGGCTCTGTGCTGGCAGCTCAGAGCCTGGAGCTTGCTTGGGATTCTGTGTGTCTGTCTCTCTCTGCATCTCACCTACTCATGCTCTGTCTCTCTGTCTCTCTCAAAAATAAATATTAAAAAAAAAAAGAAAATGAACAAAAGCCACAGACAGGGAATAAATATAGATATCTGAGAAAGGACTTGTATCAAGAATATATAAAGGACAGCATTAAATCAATGATAATAAGAAAACACAAATGGGCAAAAGCTTGGTAAGACACTTCACAAAAGAGCATAAGTGAATATCCAACAAGCATATCAAAGGTGATGGGCATCCATAGTCATCAGAGAAATGCAAATTAAAACCACAATGAGGTTTCACTTCACACCCCCTAGAATGACAAGAAGACCGATAATACCAAGTGGTCATGATGATGTGTAAGAATTGCCTTTCTTACTCATTGTGCGTGGAAATGTACAATGGTACAATCGCTTTGGAAAAAGGTTTGGTAGTTTCTGATAAAGCTTCGGTTATGGGCCAGTAACCACACTTTTAAGTGTATATAAAAAAGTAATGAAACTATCTTGCTATGAAAATGGATGAGCACAAACCTCACAAATGCTTTACTCTCTGGAGACAAAAACCAGAAATAGTCCAAATGTCTATTAAGCCATACATAAAGAAACTGTAACGTATCTATACAATAGAATACTACTCAGTAATAAAAAGAAAGGATTACTAATATAAGCAAAAACATGGATGAAACGTTGAACCACTATATTTAGTGGGAAAAGCCAGAGACAAAAGGAAACGTACTGAATAATTTCATTCATATGAAGTTCAAGAATGAGCTTGAAAGTGACATGAGGGCATTCTTTGAGGTAACAGAACTGTTCTACTGGGGTGGTAGTCATAAGAATGCATTCATTTGTCTAAATTCATCAGACATTATACTTAAGATCTGAACACTTTCCAGAATTTTAATTATACCTCGATAAAACTGAGTTTAGGAAAAGATCACATATAAAAAAATGAGAAAGTAAAACTGGCACATAATATTAATGCTAGAAAAAAAAATTTAACGAACGTTTTAGGGTTAAGAAAATTGAATCTGTAAGACTTGAAGTGGTAAAATTAACAATGGTTTTAGCTATCTTTTATTAAGTGCCTTCTCTGTACCAAGTGCTGACCTATTCCTTTTCAACATAAACCTTTTTAATTTTTTTTAAGTTTATTTACTTTGAGAGAGAAAGAGAGAGAGAGAGAGCAGAGGAGGGACATAGAGAGAGGCAGAGAGAGAATCTCAAGCAGGTTCCACACTGCCAGCATAGACTTCATCTCAGGAACCGTGAGGTTATGACCTGCGCCAAAATCATGACTCGGACACTTAACCAACTGAACCACCCAGGCACCCCTCCCTTTTAATCCTAAAAAAGACAAGGACACTAATGGTTCTGTACCCCATTCTTTCCTGCCAAGATTCTGGGGTTTTTTTGTACAAGTCCCCACCCCTTCCTATAGAGCGATGTGCTTCAGGGCATCGTGACTCCACTTCTGCCACCCCAGGGTGGCCCAAGGTCTATCTGATTCTCCCTGACAATGACCGGTTCAGGAATGGACAAGTGGTCAATTCTGACCAATGAGATATGAAAGAAAATCCAGGGACATGCTTCCAGGAAACCATCTTCACTGTACAGCAAGTCATATGAAATCATTACCTCTCTTCTTCCTCTTGACATCGTCATGCCTGGATGCAACGTCTGGATTTGCTGCAGCCATCTTGCCATCTTGAAGCCCTTCTGTAGTTATTTGCGCACAAAAACAGCCTACGTGACAGTTATTCATAGTCCAGTTAACAAAGGAAGAAATTGAGTTCAGAGTCAATCAAGCTCAGAGGTTTGAGAACTTGCCTGCGGTGACACAGTAAGTGGTGATAAAAGGATATATCTGTATCTCTGCCTCATTCTGAAACTACTGCTCTCCAATAGTCCTTGTTGTCTCTATTCAAGTTTATGTTAGAGCTAACGTATATTTACATGTTCATAAGGCTTTACAAATTCTAGTCTGTTGTTTATTTTACTACATCAGGGTGTAAAATATTCTTGTTACTGCATTCGGGTTTTTTTTCCTCATGTTTGTTTATTTATTTCGAGAGAGAGCGATAGAGAGCAAGCAGGGGAGGGCAGAGAGAGAGAGGGGGAGACCGAGGATTCCAAGCAGGCTCTGCACTGCCAGTGCGGAGCCCAACACGGGGCTCAAATTCACAAACCATGAAATCATGACCTAAGCTGCAATCAAGAGTTGGACGCTTAACCAAGTGAGCCACCCTGGCACCCCGGGGGAAGGGGAGATTAATTCACAGCTGCTTTTCTGATCTTTTCCATATGGTCCATCTCTTAATGCCCTTTGTACGATCAGCAAACCTAAGGTTAAATGCCTCTCGTGGCAAGTCTTTCTTGATCTGTGCTGGGTTAAGCTTTCCCTATTTTGTCTTCCTTACCTCAAATACGCATCTGCCCCTCTGAGCTGCTGTTTTAGTCCTCTTTTTTTATTCCAGCAAAAGTGTCATGCCTGGTGTATCACAGATGATTAATGATAATGGAGAAGAAGTCCTTATAGTCCTTAGCACATACACTTCAATATTTAATACTTATTTGTAACAGCTTTATAACATTTACTGTTTAATGACTATAGTCTAGCCTCTTCAAAAAGGCTGCAAGTCTGAAACGAGACCCCGGAATATACGATCTCTGGCCCATACTGTCTTTGAGGGTCTATTTCTGTGTTTCTATTCAACAACGAAGATGGACGTTTTCTTCCACAGTGTCTACCAAGGTGCCTGGCACAGGAAATATTTGTCAATCACTTGAATATTTGAAAGAAAAAGTAATGTTCATGTTGTCACATCTTGACATTTTTAATGCCTCAGAAAAGTCCTTCTGTAGTGATGGAAATTATGAAAGGAAAATGAGGATGACACTTTGTCCAATTTGGTTCATTGCATCAGTGCGAAGCAGAGGTAAAAGAATATATGTATTAAGACACAAATTCACACATAATCCTTCAGAGCCGCCCAGAAAATAGAAGAATTAGAAGCATTAAAAAGTATTAAAAGCAGTATTATAAGGATAAGTTTGACGAAAGAACATAGACAATGTAGGCGGAAACTTTGAAAGTGATCATAACTTTGCCAGATCCCCAAGCTCCAGAAAATGGATAAACAGGGGTGGGCTGGAGAGGGGGATGTCAAAAACTACGCCTCACAGGCCAGCTACCTAGTCTTGTAAATAAAGATGCATTGAAAGACAGACACAGCCAGTTGTTCCCGTCTTGCCTATGGCTGCTTTTGAGCTACAAAGGCGGAGTTGAGTAGTTGCAACAGAGACCGTATAGCCCGTGAGCCTCAACACTTGCTATCTCGCCCTTTAAGACAAAGGTTGCAGATCCCTTGTCTAAACTACATACAAGCATCAAATTCTTCTGGGGGTGCTCCATCACGGTTAAGACACGTTTTAGAAGATGTGCCAGAGTGATGTTTGACATGGTTAGCATCAGTCAGAACCTTCCGCTAGCTTCGAGAGACATTTCTAAGGGCGTAGAGAGAGTAGGCAAAGCATAAGCATTTATTGGATTACCCCAAATGGAAATTCGTCTTTAAAATGCCAAGCGGCCTGTTTTGCTTCATTGGAAAACAGTCGCTGCCACATGTACAGTATGGATTCATCACAGCCACAACATTCTAATTGCAGGCTGTGAAGAGTTCTAATTGAAATAAGATTAATGAGGAGCCACGCCAGCCTCCTACAATATCACCATCCGTATGAACACTTAGCTTCTATGAGTCATCTTCCTCCCCAAAATAACTCGGATTAAACAGCAACTTCCAAACTAATGGCAACATTTCCGGCCAGATTTCTTTTTATGTCTTGCATCATGTTCCAGGATACAGCACGCGGGGCAGCACACATCTTCTGCCATCAGCTAATGTTGTTAAATGTCAGGCATTTAATAAAGTTAAAGGGCAAAAAAGTTTTAAAGAATTTGTTCTGCCTAGCAATCAGCCCTTGAGAAGACTCCGGAAAACTCGTTGCTTTATTGACTGGATCAGAATGAGAAATTTTCTCATCAGCGTCTGAAAACATGACTCAATGCCTCTCGATATTCTAAAGCTCTATGAATGATGCTCCTACAAGGAGCATATTTACGTATGTACGTATTTAGGAACATTAATGAAATACAATAATAAGTATACTCTTGTGTCTACCAAATGTAGAGTTGGCATAACAGCAAAGTGGGTTTAACTCAGGTGTTTGAGAGCCCGGGCGCAACTCCTAATAAGAGCTGTGGGTATGTTCCCCTCGCCTGAACATCGGCCAGTGGGTGGGAGACAGCAGAGCCCTGCAAACTGCAAACTGGGATGAAGGGTCTGTCATTGTCATTTCTCCAGCGTCCTTCAAGGAAGGAAGCCCCCTCAATCTTCCCTTTCTATTCTACCCCTGGACTTGGAAACGAAAAGATGAGGTTGATCTCCTTTTATGGCCTCAATTTCCTCTTTAAGTACGTCGTGAGGGGGACGGAACTGGTTGATACCGAGAAGAAAATAACAGTTTCAAGATGCCATTTGGAGTCTAAAACATCAAATTGGCTATGAAAAGGGGGTAGAAAGTGTGGGTAAGTCAAACCGCCTACCCTAATGGAGTTCCATTCTAAGACAGACATTAAAGTACTTCAGTGTAAGTATGTGCAGTTAAATTTTACATTTTGGACATCCTCCTTGGTTTAAGTATGTACCATGTGACTGATATCTCTATCAGCTCTCTTAAAATAGAAATTCTGTAAGGGACAGGCTTATGTTAATGAAGTATGCATAGTGAACAA
The DNA here is from genome assembly GCF_022079265.1 of Lynx rufus. Classification (NCBI taxonomy): domain Eukaryota; kingdom Metazoa; phylum Chordata; class Mammalia; order Carnivora; family Felidae; genus Lynx; species Lynx rufus. The sequence continues at coordinate 30,464,565 of NW_025814823.1, read as the reverse complement.
AACAGCACTGACTGACTACCTTTCTACTCTAGTAGCAAATTTAAAAGGGAAAATATATACACGGAGCTGTTTCCAAAGCCTCCAGAGCAAGATGCCACAAGCCTGAGAAATTGTTTCCTCTGATCTCTTGTGTTTTAATGACTAGCTAGCAGCATTCAATTACAAACTGGTCATTAACAAGAAATCTAATTGCGATTAGCAGACAGGTAAACAACTCATACAGGCATTGCAACGTGCATGGAGGGCCATTTTATAGCGTCAAGTGAAATGAAGGTTTCCTTATGAAAAATAAATAAATAACATCACTGTATTTATAAAATGGCATTGTCTCAGCTCTTCATACATAGAGTAATAGAAGAGTAGCTGTAAACAATGAACTATACGATACCTTATTTTTAAGTACAGTGCAACAAATCCTATTCTCCAAGAATTAAATACCTACCATCATTTAGAGTTTCAAAAACTTAAGCCACTAGTGAAAACCTGCCTTTTGACAAAGGTGATCAGGAAAGACTTTATGTGGGATTATGTTAGATTATTTAAAATATAAATATACATATATATTAAATTACATTGTCAATATATATGTATATATTATACAACTTTATTAAAGCAGAAAAAAAAGGAAAGTATTAAAAAATGTCATGGAGAAAATGTGAGTTTAAGATAACAAAATACCCTATATTTTTATTTCAACACAGTTTCAAATTCTTACCTTCTTTAAAAAGGTCCAGATTGGTGTCTTTGCCTGGAGTGCCAAAACTACTCTTTATCTGTGTGGAGTCACCCAAACTGATTTTGTGTCACTTTATAGTTTATCAGTTAGGACTTAAAAACACACAACACCCTTACAGACTCATCAAACACCTTCCTGAATCTTTTTGTCTCTAGGTAGAAGAATTACAGCTGTCAGTTTCAACTTGCCAGGAAAATTTTATCCTAAGACTCATTAGGAACCCTAGTAAAACAGAAAAGAGATCTAATATTACAAACACTTTCTTTATCTACATATTAACCCTATATCATTCATATCAGGTGGCAGGATAGACATACCTAGAAGTTCCCTAATAATTTAAGACTCCTACAGCATTCTTCTGCAATCGAGTCTTAGTGAGAAACTGAGTCCCAGGGAAGGAAAAGGTAAGTATTAAAATTCTATTTTCAGCATCATGATCAGGTTTGAAAAAAGCAATTTTTACCTAGACTTATTTTTTAAACAATAGACTTCTATTATATTAGAGAGGATCTGAAAGAAATCAGGAGAGGCACGCAGTGCCAAAGGCATCTCAGTGTTCCTAATAACTGTGTCCTCCATATTGCATACATTTGGCCCAGAGGGAGGAGTGGACCGACCAGATGACATCCACTCGAGAAAAGTCCACAGATCTCCCAGACACACAAGTTACTTCTTTCAACATTTAATGGCCCCACAGTGAAGAAAATATGTAATAATCAAGTTCTTTCTTGTCTCCAGTCTAAGTCCTTGCCAGTTTGCAAATTCATTTTCTGTTTTCCTCTTCGGAGACAGAGAACAGCTGGTTGTCATCTTCCAAATACTGTAACAGTCCCTTATATCTTTGAAGATAGTAATTAAGTCATCCTCACAGCCTTCTCTTTTGAGAAACTAAAATTCCTTTTTAACACGAATTATAAAAAAAACAAAACAAAACAAAACAAAACAAACTGCCACAGCCTTGGACATGAAAATTATTATCGCACAGACTTTCTCCGGAAACCCCACTTGGTTTCTGGAATCACTCCTTCTCCAAAAGCAAAAGCAGAAGCACTCTGCCTTGATGAATTTGACTGCTGCTGTCTGTCTTCCTCCCTCTTTCCACATAACGTCACTAGTGAACTTGGGTTCTCCGTTAACCTCCCACGAACACTTTGCAATTCTCAGGTAAACTTGTGTGACTCTTAACCCCCCAGTCACCTTTCACTCCCTGCCTCCACCCCCTCACATTCTAAAACGAGAGCCTTCATAAAGAGCAGGATCTTGACAAGCCATGACAATAGTGTAGCTCCAAATATTACATAGGCTACTTGAACCAACTGTACCATTTCAGCCCAGTGAGCTTTCTTCATAGGGTATTGGTATGCTAAGAAGAGTTCAAAACAAGCAAAGCTTTCCCATATCCATTTAAAAAAATAAAAAGCACTCATTACACAGAGATAGGAAAGAAACAGAGTTACTGACCGTGTGATTTTAGGCAAAGTATTTAATCTCACACTTTTGTCATGTAAATTGGGAATAGGGATCACCCCCAGGGTTGTGTTAAGGGATGAGTGAAATAGTCTTGTTACCCACCACACTGCCTGACAAAATTCCTTTCTCTGGCACTTGTGTGGCATTTTCATACCTTGGTGTCGTGTTCTCCATGAAAATACAGTGGATTAATGAATCAGTTCTCTGGGGGCATATGTTTGTATTTAAAGAAGGGCTTTCTGGAGTTTTGATTTAAAAAAGAAAAAAAAAAAGGTGACTCAGATGATAAGCAAGCATTCCAAGTAGCAAGTCAGGTTTGTAAGGACGGTGTTTTCAAACAGGAATAACCCCCAAGTAAGGCAAGCCAACTCACAAATGTAATTCCATCTTATACATGAGGCAGAAACATGTTTATTTAAAGCCAAATATCCTCAACCTCAATGATCCCAAGTTGCTTCTAATAAGATTTTCTCTGAGATACCAAACCATATATTTCACCTTGGGTTATTTCACTGGGAAAGAGGATAGCCCTAACTTGGGAAAGATGTGACATGCCAATGTATCCATAATAGAGATCTCACTATTAAAGTACCAACATTTTACTTCATTTTGCTTTGGATGAAGTAGGACAATTACTCTGCTTGAGGATAGAATATTTCAGATGTGAAAAGTTGAAAATATTTTTTTTATTTTTCTTATATGACTACAATTAACTGTTTATATTCCCCCTCTCTCTCCCTCCCTCCCTCACTCCCACCCTCTCCCTCTAAAGCCTGAAAATAAGTTGAACAGGTAAACTAAAGATCTATCCTCCATAAATATTTTAATTAACAATCATCTGAGAAGGGTTTGACCATCTACTTACCTGGAGTTAATGGATAAGTTTTGGAGTTTCATAATGCCATGATTTACCTGTTTCCTAGTGTCCACAGATAATGATTGATGACCTGTTCAGTAATTAATTTCACTTATATCTACAGGTTGTAGAGAAGAAGTGGGAGGAAAAGCGTCTCATGTCGGAAACAGTTATTTCTGTTAGAAAAAAAAAAAGAACAAAATTAATTTTCTAAGCAGTCACACTAAATGGCTCAATCAGTTACTCAACAAAACTTCCTTACCTAATATAAGCCTCTTAAATGTCAGCCAACAAAATTCATCACTTACCTGGAAAGTTTACCTTTTCTGTGTTTTTAAGAAAGCTGCCTCCAAAATGAGGATGTACGGGCGTGTGTGTGTGTGTGTGTGTGTGTGTGTGTGTGTGTGTGTGTGCGTGTGTGTGTTTAATGTCTGTGAGGTGAGGGTGTATGGATGGATTATTTAGGTAGCAGTTTGACCATTTGTTTTATTTGGTCCCTGCCTCGTTAATATCGTTTAAAGGCTCCATTCTACTTGCCTTCCATAGTTCCCTTGGCCATTCAACCCCTCTTCTGTTAGTTGGCACTTTTTATTGATTTTTAAATATTACATGTAATTTAGTTATGATTCCAAAGGTTACAGTAGCAAGAAAAATAGCCTCTAGGACTTCCAATGTGATCTTCTATGATTTATTTTTAAAATTAAGTTTTTCAACAGCCTCACTCAGTGTGCCCTTTCTTCCTTGTCTTCTACTCTTTCAGGTTTTGATTTCCTCAGTAGGATTTTTTTCTTTTGTTCATACGACTCAACTTCTAATTTTTAATCTCACCATTTTTCCTTGCTAAATATAGTCACTAGGATATTAGTAAAGCACTGGTTTTATATCTTAACTGAATCTTTCAGAATTATACATACCAATTTCATTCAAACTTTCACTCACTCATTCCACAAACCATTAAAAACATACCTGAGCTATACTGGCCAGTAAGGAGGCAAGTCACAGGTTAACTCATCAGGAAAGTTCATGAATAGTCTCTCTCCATGCACATAAGCTACAGTCTACACAGCACTACTGCCTGCATCTAGAGCAGCCTCCCCTCAACACCCATAAAAATGTTATAATAACATGCTTCCCAATATTCTTCCCAAGAGCAAAGGAAGGAGATGGGAAATAGAAGAGAATCGACCACAGTATTTCAGGGTAAGAGTGGAGCAAAATGACGGTATCCGAAACACAGGCTAGTGAAGAGAAATCATGAAAGAAATAATCAAGTGCTCATTGCTTATTGGAGAAAAATTATTAACATTGGCCATGTGTCAAGCTGAAGGGCAAAGGATGTGTAGAATGGTGAGTTCCTTAAGGAGATAGTTCATATGCCCAAAAGTCAAGAGAACAAGCCTAAATAGAAGGAGACAGATTTAGCGAGCAATTTGTTCTGGAAATTGTTGCTACGAACACAAAGGTAAATAGGAATCTTCCTAAGCAAGCAAAGGAGAAAGGAAAGAAGAAACTTCAGTCGGAAAAAGGTAAACATGGACAAATATGAGAAACTTTAAGGGACATGTGTTCTTAATAAGAAGAAAATTAAAAATCCAGAACTGTGTTAGCAGTGCAATTATCATACACATACACACACACACACACACACACACACGCATATAGATGTGGAAGGGAAAGAGAACACAGAAATTTCTTCATCACTGAATACACAATGTGAATTATTATTGAATTAAATTTTGTGGAATTTATACATCCGGGCTGTAAGCGAACCTGATCAGATTCATGGCTTGAGGGAACGGTGGACTACTGCCGATATGTGATATTGAATTGCTTTTAAATTACTTTTATATTCAGATAATTTTGCAAAAAAAAAAAAATACACCAATGAATAAGTAAAAGAAGCAAATGAGAGCATCTCAACAAATCCATCATGACCTGGTTATGGTGTACAGGCAAAGATTTCACTTTATGAAGCATATGTCCAATTCAGCATAGCTCTTTCAAATCTCCAAACCTAAATTTTTCTAAGCAACATTTTTCAGAAAGAGCTTTAATTTCTGCAAGAGTTAAATCCACAAAAATGCCAAACTTGGAAGGGAATGGTGTACAATTACAAAAATAAAGGGATAATTAGGTATAATATTCTAGAATACTTAGAACTGTTTACTTCTTGCAGGCAGGGGTTTTTCCAAATAACAGCTCAGGGTGAATTAATTGTTGTAAAATAAATACACAATCAAGCAAATAACATTTTATAATTCTGAAACAAGCATATAATGGAAACTGTTTCAAAGATGCCTAATCCAAAGGAACTGGCAAGTGGAAGTAGATTTGTGAATTAGCAAACGTGATGATCTGGCAGTCAACATCTCCGGTTCCCAGTGTTTGAATGCATGCTATAGAATGAATGAAAAGCACACAGGAAATTAAATATATGCAGTGTATGAAAAATTAAGCAGGTGGAGGGACAGAGAAGGGGAATCAGTAAACTAGTCTAGAGGGGAATAGGAAAGCAGGGAAACTGGAGAAGGAAGAAGAGAGGGAAATGAAAAGCATTTGACTATTCAGAAAAGCTGTTTATCTTCTTTGTTCAGCATCTTCTATCGATCACCATCAGGGCTGGCAAGTAGCTAGAAGCTGTGATCCTGAATTGATATTTAATTAAAATCCAGTTCTATTTTAATAATATGGTAAACACATCACAATTCTGTATGTAAATAACATCAGCAGATGAAGAAGAATCAAAACTAAGTACTAGGAAGTTTACAAAGAAGGCAAAGAGCGAATCATGCAAAGAAAAACAATAATTAAAGTCAGCCTCCAATTTATTGTTATCGTGGCTTTTATTAAGATTCTGCTTTAGTCCAAAAGTTATTTTCTTTCTGTCTTAGTTGTCTTGCCAAGGAGAAAAACAAGCACAAACTGCATTCTGTTCTTCTTATCCATGAAATCAGAGACAAGTGCCGCCCTCAACAATTCATTCTCCACTCTCGATGGGCTGGATTATTTTCTGGATCATCACCTTTAACTTCCTCTGAGCAAAGTTGTTTCCCAAAATTCTCACCTTTGGTTACACCAAAATGCCAGGTAATGGGAGTTATATGTGTTTATCTAGGGAAAGATTTGGTGTTTGAGATAGATTTCACTAGTCAACTCAGCCAACTTTTTGAAAACCACTTAGATTTCCAAGCATACTAATAGATTCTACTTTAAAGGTATATTATGTCCCCTGGGAGCCATTGCCATGCAGATTTGCTCACACTTATATATTTGTCTCCATGCCCATGTATAAAATAAAATGTTTATAAAAATTTTTTGTAACTTAAAAAGTGCTTTCCAAATTCAAAATAATCTTTTTTAATTAAAATGCTTAGTGTTATAAATCTTTGTGCTTCACCCAGCAAGGAGGCTAAATTGTGATTCCTTAGTGGTCTGGAATAGTTACAACTATAAAATAAACTTTAGGCACCCCAAGTAGGGAAGTGTCTTAATTCGCTTGAGTTGTTTTAACAAAAACATTATATACTGGCTGCTTAAACAACAAACATTTATTTCTCACACTTGTGGAGGTTGAGAAGGTGAAGATCAAGGTCCTTGCAGATTCAGGTAGATCCCATGTCCAATGAGGACCCCATTCCTAGAAGGTTATCTTTTCACTGTGTCCTCACATGGTGGAAAGAGCGTGAGATCTCTCACAGGCCATTTTATAAGGTCCCTAATCCAATTCATGAAGCCTGCACCCTCACAACCTAACCACCTCCCAAAGGCCCCACATCGAAACACCATCACATTAGGCATTAGGGGTTAACATGTGAATTTAGGGAGACCAAACATCTAGCCCGTGGCAGGAAGACATACTAAAGACCAAATTTTTTCTTCTCGCCCCCCAAATCAGAAGTTCTGATCTTATGAAATAGAATCATCGAAATTTCTGCTTCATTTAATCTTCCCATTTATCCATGGTGCCTTAGTTCCAGAGTGAGAAAAGAGTAAGCAGATGGGAATAGCAAGTGGATAGCCTCTTAAAGAATCAGGGTTGAAAAGACAGGTAGAATGCCTCTGAATTAAGTAAATAAAGGAGATGAAATGTAAGTTTTTTGAGAGAGCCCAGCCAAATCTATTTCCACATGCTCACCTCACCTGAGCCACCTGTCAGGCGGAGCAATGACCTCATAGGAGCCTCCACTGGGCTAGCAGAGAGGGGGAAGGGACAGAGCCATCCCCTCTCTCCTCAAGCTGCCACCGCTTCCAGAAATACAGGGTCTAGGGCACTTGTGTGCACCATTACTCTGTTCCAAAATAAACAAATCTCAGAAAATCAACGTTTGGCTCCAGGTGATTCTCAGGGTGAGAGGAATCACCTATATCGTTTGCAGACCTCTCAGAGATGTGTGTACCAAGCACCTGCACAGGCAGTAGCAAAAGGGAAGGCTCGCTGTGCTTATTCTATTCTATTCCTGAAGTAGCCAAAAATTCAGAAAGAGTATCAAAGGGGCCAGAAGGGAGGATTTTCTTTTCTCCAAGACCAGCAGAAAGAAAGCAAAGCCAAGCCTACAACTCTGCAGCAGTGAGGCGCACTCTGATTATTTGAATGGAAAGAGATGTACCAATGCCAAAAACATAAAACAGACAGAACAAATTCAAACATTTGAGAAGAGGATGTGATTTGGCGGAGATATTCTTTCTGCCTTTCTCTACTTCCAACCTACTTTCATTCAAGCAGCTCACATCTGGTGTTTTATGAGAAGTCAAGAGGAAAACGTCACCGAACCTAAGCCCAGTAGCTCCAGGCTGGGAATCGAGCCCACACGCTCATGGAGATGGAGAAAATCTCGGAGGACACCCACCGCCAATCTCCAGCTTTCAGAGCCCAAGATCCATACAAGCTCCTCCATTTCAGTTAGAGGGAATAGATAAAGAAGAGATCAAATAGCCAAGATAAGATACAGTTAACCAGATGTAAAACTCATATTGAACCCATTATATCAGAATGCAATGACCTTACTGCTCTACTATCAAATTGGGATGTTCCTTCTATATTCTTTCATAGTATCCGTTACTTTTGAATTCCAAGGTATTGATTTGTAAAAAAAAAATAATAAATTTTTTAAGTCATAAATTTTCAAGGTTTTAATTTACAAAGTTAGAGCTGAGATATTTTACTTACTACATAAATTTGCAGGTCAAAACAAAACCACTGAGAAGCTTGGCCAACAGTACTTATCACATACGTTACGTTTAAAATGAGCTCTGATGGACTGTACTATCAGGCCAATCTCACCTTCATAGTGGAGGCAAGAAACCCCACCAGAAACATATTCACAGCTGGGGCACCCGCCTGGCTCAGTCGGTTAAGCGTCTTTCTCAGGTCATGATCTCATGGTTAGTGAGTTTGAGTCCTTCATCGGGCTCTCTGGTGTCAGCACAGAACCCACTTCAGATCCTCTGTCCCTCTCTCTCTGACCCTTCCTAACTCACTCTCTCTCAAAAAATATACATTATTTTTTTAAACAAGGAAACATATTCACTTCTTCTGAACCTCATTCAAACAGCGAGAGTAATATCCCATTTGGAAAGCTATTGTGAACACTGTAATCAGGGAAGGTTCGGGAACTAGCACAGTGCAGGCACATAACAGGTGCTTTACTTTCTTTTCGCACCTTGGGTGTCCTCTACTGCTCAAAGCTGTCAGACTAACTAACTGGGACAAAAGACTATATTGCCAATCACACTACAAAACTCTGGGTGCATAATTTGAAAACCTCAACTGGTACATGGTCCTCCCTCAGGGACTAAAAGGAGAATTTCTCCCCTAGGGATCTCATCTCTACTAATCTTTACTCAGAAGACTTCCTGCCAACATCTTGTACTTCTCTGTCCGAGTTTTATTCCCATTTATAAATGAATATTTCAAGGTAACTTCTCAGAAGCTCCCTAATTCTGATCTGATAAGATAGGCACCATAAATATGTGAGGACTCCTGGGGTATTTCCCAGTTTAGCCTGGCTTCTCATCGAGATCCTTTTGTGACTTAGCCTCTCATTATTTTTGTTCAATTCTCAAGGATCAGAGCTTCAGTTCTTATTGCCTATATTCCCTTTAGAGGAGCACTGAGATGTGTCAGATTGTTCTGTTTTCCCAAATTTCAAAAAAAAAAAATGCCACAGAATTTCTAATTTCTTCGGAGCATGATTGTTGTACGGACATCTGGTTGGTCAGGGAAGCATCTCATACTTTGCACATAGTTCTGTTGTATAAACTGGGGGTCATTTGCTCTCAATTCCTCCCACAAGTTTGGAGAGTACGTGGAGTTGTTGCAAAAAATGCACAGGGGTTCCTGTGGGCAAAAGAATAACCAAGGCAGGGGTGCCTGGGTCACTCAGTCAGTTAAGCATCTGATTTCTTGATTTCAGCACAGGTCATGATCACACGATTTCGTGAGTTCGAGCCCCACGTCCGGCTCTGGGCTGGCAGTGCAGAGCCTGCTTGGGGTTCTCTCTCTCTCCCTCTCTCTCTGCCCCTCCTCCACTCACGTTGTTTCTGTCTCTCAAAAATAAATAAATAAACTTTAAAAAATAAAAAAGAATAACGAAGACATTGTCTGGGCAAGAGGAAGACGTGGATCAAAGGTCAAGCATGGGCAGGAAGAGTGAAGAGGCAGCTAGACTAAATCAGGTGCATATACAGGATATGCTAGGGGTGAGGAGCATTGCACTAACAGCAGGTCCAGATGAGGGAGTTGCAGACAGAGCAAGGAAGCGCAGAGAATAACATGGGAAGCCTGAATTGCACAATGCATTTGTCAGTCACTTCACACAGGTAAGTCTGTGTACGAAGGATATAGATTATGGTATTTCTTTATGAAAAGCAAGCTGCCAGTTAAACACATCTCCCTAAGGATGTCACCAATGGCTGGACAATCTGCAACATTACAGGTCAAAATACAAACATGCATGATTTCTATTAATCACCCATTCAGTCTTATAAGCTACACCTTTATTTTCTACCTTTGTTTTCCACCTAAGGCTTTAGGGTCTTTAGGCGCTTTCAATACGTAGGGTGTGAAAATTATTTTTTCTTTGAAAAAACAGTGGCACCACAAAAATCCCTTCACTTTAGCATTGTCTTGCATCCTACTTACTAATGACAGAAAAGCAGCCAGTGTTACTGAACATATGACCCTAACTCAGTTAAATAAGCAACAATACAGAGCATATCCTGGGGCTACAAATGTGTGCCTCTTTCTTTACAGCTCCATTAGTTTGGACATGAACTTCATCCCTTTGAAAATGTCGGTACTACATAGGTTGCAGAGGTAGTCAAATTCTTACCCTTGATTTGTTAATATGATTGTACTCATCGAATTGGTTTGAATTCACATCCAAGGGCACTACGTACTAACACATTTTCCAAGAATAGAGACAGAAATAGAGATGAGATAGAGATAAAGATATAATTGGAGACAGATACTATTACAGATAAGAGCAATATAAATCTCTTATTATCTCACATAATTATCACAGTAAAGGATTTTTTCAAAGATCATGAACATCCCATTAATGAAATATTTTTGATACTCCCCTAAAGAAAATATTCCATAAATTGCTTTCGTTTGCCTTGGACTCTATACAGCAGTTACTGCTGATTGTATTCTAGATTTGAAATTTGGTTGGTGTTACCTTTAGAAAACAGAATTTCTAACAGATGACGGTCAAGCCCTAAAATCAAGTATAAATTCTTAGAGCTGGAAAGAGCAGACACAGACTTTCATTCTATTCATGGGTATAAAAACCGCAGAGTACCATACATGGCCTTGCTCAAGTGTTAATTGCACAGAACAGAAACAAGGCGGGGGCGGGGGAGTATATCTGAACAGGTTATAAAGAAGAGAGCAACATGTCAACTCAGAAGGAAAAAAGGAAATTAAACACTTTGAAAAGATATATGTGATAGAAATTCTGGAAATTGAAACTAAAGTGTACAAGAAGGCAAATCATTTTTCCTGTCATTTTTAACACTTCCTTGCTCTGACATGTCTACAATGCTCTAAAAGCTATCTTCCTGTATTTAAACTTTTCCAGTAGCAGAAGCTTGAGTCGATTGTTTAAAAATGAAACAAAAGTTAAACAAAACTTTACCAAACATTGAAAAAAGATTCTAGTTCAATTTATAATAGTACTTAATTCATCCCTGCTGATTTTTCCATTCATGTTAGTGAGGTTAATTTGTATCTCCTATTATTTCACTCTTTTTACACGCGACTTTTGCAATGAAATAAAAATAAATTCAATCTCCCCTTTGAAGAGCGATAATTATGTTTCTGTCGCTTACATGAAAGATCTTAGTAACTCCCTCATGCCTGAGGTTTCTTGAGTTATAGGCCTTTCACGTTCATAACAGAAACGTAATGACCATACTTCACGGGTGAGGCGTTCTGCAATCGTGACCGGGAAAACAGACTTCCAGCTCCCCTTGTCAAGACACCCTCCATTGGAGGTTGGGAGCATCAGCCCTGAATCTTCAAGATGCTGATTCCTCAGGGAGATATTCTTTCCCCACATAGCAGTTTGGGGATTAAGAAACCCGAGAATCTTCTAAGCATGGAAAACACATACACATTCACACACACACACATATGTACATATATATGTATATATGCCTGTATACTCACACTGATGTATATATAACATATACTTGATATATATATTCTAATTTATATTTGTATACATATATAAATACATATATTTTCATTTACGTGTGTGTGTGTGTGTGTGTGTGTGTGTGTGTGTGTGTTTCAATCATGGTGCTATACAAACTGATTATATATGGCCACTATGAGGCCGTAATATATAATAATAGATAATTATATATATAATATTTAATATATAATCTTTCTTCATGAGAGTCCTCCAAAGAGTTGAAAACAGCTATATTAATATGGATCACATAACTTTATAATTATTTCATGGGATATCTAAGTTATCTCTTACTATGTTCATTTATCATTTCAAGTGAAACGCAACTGTCACTCATCATTTTAACTTGTTTTCACCTTTTTCTCCCTGAACTCACTTGCCAGCATCAGGGGAAAGAACAGGTTCATCTTAGTCGTAACACGGAAAACCCACAGAATGGACTTTGACCTCAAATGGACTTAATATGAACATCTGAAAAACAGCTCTGCCAGTTTTTAACCTATTTGTTCATGTATTAATTACTCACATCTCTACACTTCAATGCCATAACTTAGAAATAAGGATAAAAAATCGAGTTTCTGTAAAGATTACATGAAATTATTTACATATTACAGCTAGCCACCTGGGACACACAATGACACGAAATTGTTCGTTACTATATTATTTCTTAAAACAGGGATGACTGGTCCATCTCAAAGTTTTCATGAAATTAGACTTTCAGTTATATTTTAAAAATGATAAACAAGTCACTTGTTAGGTCAAAGATGTGCATTGTGTGGCATGGGACAAGTCTAAAATTTTATCATATGTAAGAAGTCTAAAGAATCATGTCTATACACTAAGCCATAATAAACCTGGGAGTATTTTCAACTCTCACTCTGGGTAAAATTCATTGTATGAAATATGGTTTTCCTTACCAAATACAACATTTACCCCTCCCTCTCCCAAATTTCCCAGATTCCCTTGTTTGGGACCACATAATTATTTCTTGCCAATGGCAAGTAACCAGATATGTATGCCATTTCTGGTCCGAGAGTATTAACTGGCTTAAGTTCTTCAAATTCTCTCTTTTCCAGGTCTTGAATAATAAGTGTGTTATGTTGAAATAACAGAGCCATAGGATGGAAATAGTCTAGATTCCTCAGTTATGGTCAGAGATTTCAACATCACTCTCCCAATAATTGAGAGAACAAGCTGGCAGAAAATCATTAAGTATAACGAATGTTTGAAAAAACACTATCAATCAACTTGACCTAATAACTCCACCTAACAACAGGAGAATATACATTCCTGTAATACGCATGGAATATTTGTGAAGCTGGACCACCATGTGGGCTATAAAAGAAGTCTACATAATTTGAAATGTGTGCAAATCATGTATGTTCTCTATTGAAACAGCATCAAATTAGAAATCAATAGCAAATCAATGTGTGGTCAATTCCTAAATATTTAGAAACTCAATACTATCTATACATGGAAAATCCGATAGACTCCACCAGAAGTCTGCTAGAACTGATACATGAATTCAGCAAAGTTGCAGGATACAAAATCAATGTACAGAAATCAGTTGCATTCTTATACACTAATAATGAAGCAACAGAAAGACAAATAAAGAAACTGATCCCATTCACAATTGCACCAAGAAGCATATAATACCTGGGACTAAACCTAACCAAAGATGTAAAAGATCTGTATGCTGAAAACTATAGAAAGCTTATGAAGGAAATTGAAGAAGATATAAAGAAATGGAAAAACATTCCATGCTCATGGATTGGAAGAATAAATATTGTCAAAATGTCAATACTACCCAAAGCTATGTACACATTCAATGCAATCCCAATCAAAATTGCACCAGCATTCTTCTAGAAACTAGAACAAGCAATCCTAAAATTCATATGGAACCACAAAAGACCCCGAATAGCCAAAGTAATTTTGAAGAAGAAGACCAAAGCAGGAGGCATCACAATCCCAGACTTTAGCCTCTACCACAAAGCTGTAATCATTAAGACAACATGGTATTGGCACAAAAACAGACACATAGACCAATGGAATAGAATAGAAACCCCAGAACTAGACCCACAAATGTATGGCCAACTAATCTTTGACAAAGCAGGAAAGAATATCCACTGGAAAAAAGACAGTCTCTTTAACAAATGGTGCTGGGAGAACTGGACAGCAACATGTAGAAGATTGAAACTAGACCACTTTCTCACACCATTCACAAAAATAAACTCAAAATGGATAAAGGACCTGAATGTGAGACAGGAAACCATCAAAACCCTAGAGGAGAAAGCAGGAAAAGACCTCTCTGACCTCAGCCGTAGCAATTTCTTACTTGACACATCCCCAAAGGCAAGGGAATTAAAAGCAAAAATGAACTACTGGGACCTTATGAAGATAAAAAGCTTCTGCACAGCAAAGGAAACAACCAACAAAACTAAAAGGCAACCAACAGAATGGGAAAAGATATTTGCAAATGACATATCGGACAAAGGGCTAGTATCCAAAATCTATAAAGAGCTCACCAAACTCCACACCCGAAAAACAAATAACCCAGTGAAGAAATGGGCAGAAAACATGAATAGACACTTCTCTAAAGAAGACATCCAGATGGCCAACAGGCACATGAAAAGATGCTCAACGTCGCTCCTCATCAGGGAAATACAAATCAAAACCACACTCAGATATCACCTCACGCCAGTCAGAGTGGCCAAAATGAACAAAGCAGGAGACTATAGATGCTGGAGAGGATGTGGAGAAACAGGAACTCTCTTGCACTGTTAGTGGGAATGCAAATTGGTGCAGCCACTCTGGAAAACAGTGTGGAGGTTCCTCAAAAAGTTAAAAATAGACCTACCCTATGACCCAGCAATAGCACTGCTAGGAATTTACCCAAGGGATACAGGAGTACTGATGCATAGGGGCAATTGTATTCCAATGTTTATAGCAGCACTCTCAACAATAGCCAAATTATAGAAAGAGTCTAAGTGCCCATCAACTGATGAATGGCTAAAGAAACTGTGGTTTATATACACAATGGAGTACTATGGAGTACTGGAGTAATAGAGTACTATGTGGCAATGAGAAAGAATGAAATATGGCCCTTTGTAGCAACATGGATGAAACTGGAGAGTGTTATGCTAAGTGAAATAAGCCAGACAGAGAAAGACAGATACCATATGGTTTCACTCTTATGTGGATCCTGAGAAACTTAACAGAAACCCATGGGGGAGGGGAAGGAAAAAAAAAAAAAGAGGTTAGAGTGGGAGAGAGCCAAAGCATAAGAGACTCTTAAAAACTGAGAACAAACTGAGGGTTGATGGGGGGTGGGAGGGAGGGGAGGGTGGGTGATGGGTATTGAGGAGGGCACCTTTTGGAATGAGCACTGGGTGTTGTATGGAAACCAATTTGACAATAAACTTCATATATTGAAAAAGAAAAAAAAACTCAATACTATCTCTCTAAATAACCAATAGGTAAAAAATGAAATTGTAAGGTATTTTGAACTGAAGTCAAATGAAAACACAACATATAAAACTTTGGGTATACAGCCAAAGTAGTACTTACATGACAATAACATTTTTTTTTAATTTTATTTTTTAAAATTTACATCCAAATTAGTTAGGACATAGTGCAACAATGATTTCAGGAGTAGATTCCTTAGTGTCCCTTACCTATTTAGCCCACCCCCCCCACAACCCCTCCAGTAGCCCTCAGTTTGTTCTCCATATTTATGCGTTTCTTCTGTTTTGTCCCCCTCCCTGTTTTTGTATTATTTTTGTTTCCCTTCCCTTATGTTCATCTGTTTTGTCTCTTATAGTCCTCATATGAGTGAAGTCATCTGATTTTTGTCTTTCTCTGACTGACTAATTTCACTTAGCATAATACCCTCCAGTTCCATCCATGTAGTTCCAAATGGCAAGATTTTATTCTTTTTGATTGCCGAGTAATACTCCATTGTGTGTATGTATATACCACATCTTCTTTATCCATTCATCCATCAATGGACATTTGGGCTCTTTCCATACTTTGGCTATTGTTGAGAGTGCTGCTATAAACATGGGGGTGCATGTGTCCCTTTGAAACAGCGCACCTGTATCCCGTGGATAAATGCCTAGTAGTGCAATTGCTGGATCATAGGGTAGTTCTATTTTTAGTTTTTTGAGGAACCTCCATACTGTTTTCCAGAGTGGCTGCACCAGTTTGCATTCCCACCAGCAATGTAAAAGAGATCCTCTTTCTCCACATCCTCGCAAACATCTGTTGTTACCTGAGTTGTTAATGTTAGCCATTCTGACAGGTGTAAGGTGGTATCTCATTGTGGTTTTGATTTGTATTTCCCTGACGATGAGTGAAGCCATCAAAATCCTTGAGGAGAAAGCAGGCAAAAACCTCTTTGATCTCGGCCGCAGCAACTTCTTACTCAATACATCTCCAGAGCCAAGGGAAACAAAAGCAAAAATGAACTACTGAGACCTCATCAAAATAAAAAGCTTCTGCACATCGAAGGAAACAATCAGCAAAACTAAAAGGCAACTGACAGAATGGGAGAAGATATTTGCAAATGACATATCAGATAAAGGGTTAGTATCCAAAATCTATAAAGAACTTATCAAACTCAACACCCAAAAAACAAATAATCCAATGAAGAAATGGGCAAAAGACATGAATAGACACTTCTCCAAAGAAAACATCCAGATGGTCAACCGACACATGAAAAAATGCTCAACATCACTCATCATCAGGGAAATAACATTTATTTAATAGCACTGAATAACTATATTACAACAGAAGAAAGGTCTCAAATCAATGACCTTAGTTTTCACCTTAAAAAAACTAAAAAGAGAACAAATTTTTTAAAAAGAAGAAAAAATAATAATAAAGATAAGAGCAGAAATCAATGAAATAGAAAACAAAAAAATAATAAAGATGAAAAAAAAGGAAAATGTGTTTTTTGAGATCCATAAAATTGATGTATACCTAAACCAGATTGAAAGATAATACATAAATAGCTAACATGAAAATGAAAGAAGTAGCAATGCTATATATTCTAAAGCATTTCAAGAAAAATAATAACATTTTATATGAAATATAAAAAATGTTTGAAATACACAAACTACCAAAGCTCATTGAAAAGGAAACAGATAACCTGAATAGTCATCTACCATTTTTTAAAAATTGAATTTGAAGTTAAATGGTCCCTACCCAGAAAACTCCAGGACCATGTGGCCTTCCTAGTGAATTATACTTAACCTTTAAGAAATAATAATACCAATTTTATACAAATTTCCATTAAAAAAAGGAAGAGAGAATGATTCCCAATTCATTCTATGAGGCTAGCATATCCTGGTACCCAAATTAGACAAAGACATTAAAAGAAAAGAAAACAACAGATCTATACTTTTCATGAATATAAATGCAAAAATTATTTTAAAACTAGGAAATATAATTCAACAATATATAGAAAAGATAATATGACACAACCAAGTGGAGTTTATCTGAGAAATGAAATATCAGTTGAATATCCTATGATCAGTGTAATTAACCATATAAAACTAAAAATGAAAAAGAATATGAGTATCACAATAAACACAATAAAGGAATTTGACAAAATCCAGTATGCATTTCTAACTAAAAATTCTTAGCAAACTAGAAACAAAAGGAGACAGAAGAAACCCCCACAAAACTACAACTAACAGCATACTTAATGATGAAAAAATGAATAATTTACCTCTCAGAATATTAACAAGACAAGGATGTTTACTCGATCATATCTTTCAACATTGTACTAAAGGTTCTAACCATTACAATGAAGGAAGTAAAAGAAATTTTTAAAAATCCATATTGGAAAGAAAGAAGTAAAGTGTTCTTTATTTAAAGACAACCTGGCCACTGATGGAAAAAAAATTCTATGGACTCTATCAAAAAGTACTAGAACTGGGCACCTGAGTGCTTCAGTCAGTTAAGCGTCCCACTCTCGTTTTAGGCTTAAGTCACAATCTCATAGTCCAAGGGTTCGAGCCCCAGGTGGGGGTCCATGCTGACAGTGTGGGACCTGCTTGGTATTCTCTCCCTTTCTCTCTGCCCTTCCCCAGCTCACATGGACTCTGTCTATTGAATAAATAAATAAACTTAACAAAAGCTACTAGAACCAATAAAAAAGTTTAGCAAGATTACAGAATACAAGATCAAAATATAGGAATCAACTGCATTTATATATTCTAGCAACAACTAGAAACTGAAGTTACTTTAAAAAAAATATGTACAACAGTAAGTAGTATTAAATATATAGGGATAAATCTGACAAAAGATATACAAAACCTATACACTAAAACCTGCAAAACGTTCCTTAGAGAAATTAAAGAATACCTTCGTAAATAGAGAAATAAACTATGTTCATGGACCAGAAGATTCATTATAGTTACAATATCACTTTTCTCCAGTTGATCTATAGATTTAATGTAATCTCAGTCAAAACTGAGTAGCCTTTTCTGTAGGAATTGACAAACTGATTCTAAAATTCACATGCAATCATAAAGGACTTAAAATAGCCAAAACATATTTTAAAGAGAATAACAAAATTCTGTGAAATAAAACAGATTTTTAAAGACAATTCAATGAAGAAAGCATAATATTTTCAACAAATGGTGCTGTAACAACTGGATAGTCATAGGTATTTTAAAAAAGAGAGAAAGGCATCTGGGTGGCTCAGCTGGTTGTCTGACTCTTGATTTCGGCTCAGGTCACAATCCCAGGGTCATGGGATTGAGCCCCCCATCAGGCTCCACACTAAGCATGGAGCCTGCTTAAGATTTTCTCTCTCTCTGTCTGCCTAAGATTCTCTCTCTCTCCCTCTGCCCTCTTCCCAACCCTCTCTCTCTCTCAGAAAACTTTGATCTGTACAAAACTTAACCCTTGAAATGGATCATATACCTTACTGTAAAACCTAAAGTTATAAAATTTCCAATAGGAAATCTTTATGATCTTTGGTTAAGCAAAGTTTTCCTTCAACACCAGAAGTACAATCCATAAAGTTAAGTGATAAAATTGATCATTTGATTTTCATTAAATTTAGAAATTTCTCTCTTTGAAAGGCACTGTTAAGAAAAAAAAAGTTAATACCATCTTTATTTAAGATTTTGATACTTTGCTCATTGTGGGTCTTTTGCTGTATTTTTAATTTTTTTTTAATATTGCAGTATATTATTTACCTTGATTACAGAGTTTCCTGGCACCCTCTCAAATTTTGTAGCCACGGTGGGTGTATCACTCATTTTATCATAGTATCTATTCTATTTCACATCGTTAGCAATTACATACGAGGAAATCAAAATCATAATTAAACATACCCATATACCTATGAAAATAGCTAAGATTAAAATAAGATTGGTCATTCCTAGCATTGTTGAGGATGTAGAACCACTGAAATGCTCATACACGGGAGATGGAAATGTAAAATAGCGCACCCCCTTTGAAAAACAGTTCAGCAGTTTCTTAAAAAATTAAACACGGTACTACCACATTACCAAATCATTCCACTATTAGATATTTATGCAAGAGAAATGAAAGCATATTTCCATAGAAAGGCTTTCACACAACTGTTAATGGCTCTATTTGCCATAGCCAAAAACTAGAAACAACCCAAATGTCCATAAACAGCTGAATAAACTAACAAGCTATGTTTTGTCTACCCATGGAATACTAATCAAGAGTAAAAAGGAATAAACCACTGATGCGTGCAAAAAAAAGCATGGGTGAATCTCACAATAACTATGCTCTATGAAAGAAACCAGGAAAAGAAAAAGCATCTACTGTATGATTCCATTAATGTAAAATTTTAGAAAATGCCAAGTAATTTATAGCAATAGAAAGCAAATCAATGATTGCCTGGGAACAGGCAGGGGGGAGTCGCAGAGTGGTGGCAGGGGTGGGGCTACTAGGGATCACAAAGAAATTTTGAGTAGGAATGACGTAGGCACTATCTCCCTTGTGGTGATGGTTTTATAAGTCAGTGCATCTGCCAAAACCTATGGTTTTGGACATTTAAAATTTGTACAATTTACTGCAGGTCAATTATACCTCAGTAAAGCTGTTTGAGAAACATACGGTTGTACGAGACAGAAGTCATGTCTTACTTTTTTGCTTGATAGATATCATTGAAAGGGAAAAGCTGGAAGAATTCCATGTTTATCTCTGGGGAGTACAACTGGAGTTCAAAGTTAAGGAGAAGAGACAGCTACTTTTTATTATAAGCCTCATATATGCTGATTTCTGATTTCAAAACTATATATACATAGTACATTGTTGTGACAAAAATTAAAATAACTATTTAAAAAGGGAAAATGCAAGAAGAATTCTGATGCATGGCAAAGATTAAAAATCATGGGAATGTTCACAGTACTGGTAATAAATGCCAGACAGCAGTGTGGAAAAGAAGTTAAACTACATTATGTTATTCTCAGGGCCTCTGATTTTTATCCTTTTTGTTTATGTGGAATTCTCTAGATGTTAAAGACATATTATCCTTTCTTTCCCCAGAAAGAATATTTTCTGAAATATTAAGAAACTGCCCCCATCCTCCAAAGAACTTAAAATACACTGTTGGAAACACCATGTTTTTTTACACCTCCTGGGAGGCTCTGAAATACAAGTAACACGTTATCACTTTACTTTGTTAGATCATACAGTATACTTACATACTAACCAAGGAAAAAGTAACTTCACTGTGTGCACAAAAATGATAGTGTGTTATTTTTTTTTTTTTTATTTTTTTTTTCAACGTTTATTTATTTTTGGGACAGAGAGAGACAGAGCATGAACGGGGGAGGGGCAGAGAGAGAGGGAGACAATCGGAAACAGGCTCCAGGCTCTGAGCCATTAGCCCAGAGCCTGACGCGGGGCTCGAACTCCCGGACCGCGAGATCGTGACCTGGCTGAAGTCGGACGCCCAACCGACTGCGCCACCCAGGCGCCCCTGATAGTGTGTTATTAACTCTAAGCCTCGTTCACAACAGTCATCAGTGGTGATGTCTAAAATCTGGCTTGTCACCATCGTATGGTAGAGAGCTGTGTAATTACAGGCAACTCATTCCCTTTCTTTGAGCCTTCCTTCATCAAATACAAAATAGATAAGCTAGACTAGGTCTCCAAACCTCTTGGCATTAGATATATTAAGTTCCGATAAAATGACCAAATGCTGTATTTTATTGACCCTAAATTGCCACTGACTTTAAGATATTCTATTATTCATCACAAGGAAGGAAAAAACATTTCCAACTCTTTTCCCCTCCTGTAGGACTTTTATATTAAATTCATTTAAAAAAAAAAAAAAAGCCTTTGAAACTTGGACGCAGCTTTTCCTTTTCTCACAGCATTCTCATTCTTACATTAAAAAGGAAAGTGAGGGGCGCCTGGGTGGCGCAGTCGGTTAAGCGTCCGACTTCAGCCAGGTCACCATCTCGCGGTCCGTGAGTTCGAGCCCCGCGTCAGGCTCTGGGCTGATGGCTCGGAGCCTGGAGCCTGTTTCCGATTCTGTGTCTCCCTCTCTCTCTGCCCCTCCCCCGTTCATGCTCTGTCTCTCTCTGTCCCAAAAATAAATAAACGTTGAAAAAAAAATTAAAAAAAAAAAAAAAAGGAAAGTGAGCCTGGGTGGTTCGGTTGGTTGACCATCTGACTCTTGATATCAGCTCAGGCCATGATCTCATGGTTCCTGGGATTGAGTCCCACACTTTTCCAGTGATGCCACTAAGTTCACACATGCACAGAAGACATCCATGGCCCAAATGCCCCTTGCACCATCAGCTAGAAGGCACTCTTGATTTCAGGCAAGTTAAAATGGAGAAGCAGAAACACATATTCATCTTAGAATGGACAAAATACAGCCACAGCAAGGAGGAGTCACTAAAATATGTGAATTACTAACCTGGTAGCTTCTGGAAGCTGTGCTATCTAAATTAATGAATGCTCGGGACATACACCCATGGAAGATGCAGTGTCTGTCCACGTGCGCACGTGTCTCGTGCACTCTATTTCAAGCACGCAGCACACGTGGGAGTACACCTGAAATAGACCAGGAATACTCTTATCCTCGCAAGACCCCTTTCTTGAGGTAGACAGTTCATTTCATCCAGGCATGAATGCTTGTAATTACACATTAAATCATTCAACTGTGATCATGCTCTGTGCGAGGAAAAATTCAGAACAATCATATACACGATCATCTCAATCTTATAATAACTTCTGGTGTTCATGCCTGGTAGGTAAATGAAGGTGTTAACATTTAAATACATGAT
Source organism: Lynx rufus (assembly GCF_022079265.1). NCBI lineage: Eukaryota > Metazoa > Chordata > Mammalia > Carnivora > Felidae > Lynx > Lynx rufus. The sequence goes on along the minus strand of NW_025814823.1, from coordinate 30,442,515 downwards.
TTATAGTCCTCTCATCATAATGATATCATGCATTCTCTCAAGAGTGAGATATCACTAATGGAAACATTGTCTCTTGATTTCTCCTTCCCAGTTGTCTCTCTTTGGCCTGGCCAACTGGATTTAATCATATGTCATTGCTTGATTGGATGCTGGTTCCTCTCAGGAGGCAAAAAGGCTTGTTTCCTCTAAGAATTAGAAAGGCAAAGTATTGCTGGGTCATTTGTAATATTATTGGTATGTGTGGGGTGGTGGAGAGGCTGTAAATAGTAATAAATATACATGGGTCTTCATCACTTTTACTGAAAATGAATAGGCAGGAAAAAATACCCAACTGATCAGTAAGAAAATATGTATTTACTTTTGCTTGCTCAAGCTTGGGAACGAGTGCAGAAGCAAGCTAGCTCTGGGACCAATTTCTCTTTGCCCTTGCTGCCCTGCAAATGACATTCTTACCAGACCATTAAGAAAACTGTTATAACTTCTAGTGAGACCACCTGCTAGGTCTCAGTGCTGGGACGATTACATCTATCGGAAATAATGACCCATAACTAGAATAAAACACATTAATAACATCACATTTACCCAGGATAATGCATTTCACCATTTTATATTGCACAGACCAAGTTAATCAGTAAAAGCATTACTAAAAAACGAGAGCAACTAACAGGCACAGAGTAGATAATGAATATAAAAGCAAAATGTTCAGACTATTTTTTTTTTCTTCTAGAAGTGAGAAGATATGTAATGGGCAGTAATGGATGGAACAGTAGTTTGGGAATGGGTAATCTTACCTTCTGTTTGTATATTCATATGCTAAAAGGAAGGAAGATCTGGCAATGCCTTCCTCTAGACGTAAGAGAAAACATGAGGTGGTGAGGTTTAATGGAAAGAGCTCCGGATTAGGAGTTAGATGACCGCAGGTCCTACTCCAGCTGTGCTGTTAATGAGCTGTGTGACCTTGGGCAATTCACTTCACCTCTCTGAGCCTCAATTTCTTATCTGCAAAATGAACAGCTTAGACTAGGTGATCTCTGAAATCCCCTCCAATTCTCATATGTTGTGATTCGAAGCAGAATGTCAACCCGATATGGGAATTCTGTGAAATATAATAAAAATGCCTATAAAACTTTGGAGGTCCAAAATCCTTAGAACCATGGGTAGAAAGGATCAGACTGTATGGTATTTAGGAGCTTATTCTGACACAATGGGCTGAGGCCCTGGTAAAACTCAAGGACTTTAGAGAAGTCTTGCATCAGGACTAGAGTAAGGCAAGTCTGTGGTTCTTCTGATAGTCATTTTCTTAGGTAAATGCTTGGGTTGACTGTAGCTTATTTCAGGAATTTTAATATCTATAATAACAGGCAAAAGCTAGTCCTAAGTAATACAGGTTATACAAGATAAATAAATACCAACTATTAAGATATATAACAATTCAACCTTACAATTCAGTATTTTTAGAGGTTAAGAGAACGTAAGGAATTAGTTAAATGTCTTCAAGTTTTCAATCTCGCTCATAATTTTCTGCTTTGTTTCTGTGACTGAGCACTTTCATTTGAGAAAACACATTTCCTAACTCACCACAACAGTATTTCCACTGAGGCATAAAGTGACCAGAAACAATTACGGGAAAATGTCTATGACGAAACCCTGAAACCCAAAAGGTCTTGGTACTAATGCCTCGGGTGTGTCTTGTCTCCTTCATCCGGGTTGGCAGATGCTCCATTCTTTTGACTGTTGTCAGTATTTTGGAGGAAAAAAGAGCCGGTGACCTTTTCATTCTAATCAAGACTCAACGTGTCGAGCTGATTTTAGGGAGAAGGCAGAAGTGGGCACAGTACGTGCTGGCATTTTGAATGCAGAGCCCCACTGACACCTGCACATGAAACCCTCTGGGACACAAAAACTCTAATCTTGCTACAAAATGCTGTTCCATTTTAGCCTCACATTATTACTTGGATTGAATTTTAAATTAGTCTACTTACAGAACAAATTACTAAAAGTTTAATTTCGCTTCTCCAACAAATCCCACTGCAAGCACCAGGCACACGAAGCCGAGAGAGTTCTATGTTTTGACCAAATGCAAGTGAAATAGAATATCCAAACCAACTAATTCTCCCTCAAAATAAACATGTACTAATAATCTTTGGTCAAGCCAGATTTTAGACAAACATAATCAGAAATGGTCCTTAAGTCAAGCATCTGCCTTGTTACCCTAAATGGAATACAGAAGACAATAGAAATGCTGATAGCTTCTTGTAATGAAGGCAAAAGTGATTGGGAAAAAAAAGATGTAAAAATTAATGATATCTGGCTGACATTATTTAAATAGACAATGGCTCTATCAATAAAAAGAACCCCTAACAAATGTGTTTCATGACAGAAATATATTAACCACTTTTCATCATCTGGAACATTCATAAATCAATAAGAGATAATATTTACTCTATCCTACTGGGGTGGCTTTTTGTATTTCTAATAGAATTCATTTAATTCTGGTTGCCATAGTTACGAGAGTTGTAGAATGAGTTTTGTTTCATCATAATTGCTGCACGTTAGTATATAAACAGCTGAACTGTACCTTCCACCAGCAGCCCTCATTTGTGAATAAAGAAAATCCCTTATCATAAAGTAATTGAACTAGAATTCAAAATATACCACTGAGCCCTTGCTCTCCTGAGAGAGTTGGCAAATACTTCTCAAACTTTTTTTTTTTAGCATAGTTATCTCTGAAAGGCACATCAATGGTACAAGAAGAATTCAGAGGAAGATTAAAAATATTTAAAGTGATATGGCAGTTTATAGAATTTAAAATAATTTATCCTTGGTCTGCACCGTAAGTCACAAGGAAAAATTAGACCTTCAGGCTATTGGCCAGTCTTTTTACCAAATACCTGTCAGTTCATATAGATATCAAATTTGAAATGTGTTATTTCCCAGCCAATTTATCCACTGAAAAAACACAAGCCATAGGAATTATTGTTAAGCTATATATATATTATATATATATAGTATATGTAGTATATATATAATATATATAGTATATATAATATACTATATATTATATATATATTATATATATATAGTATATATTATATATATATAGTATATGTAGTATATATATAATATATATAGTATATATAATATATACATTAGCATTAATTTCAATAGTCACAAAGTAAAAACAAGAAAGGAAAGAAAGAAGAAAGAAGAAAGAAAGTGTATCTTGTTACATCTTTAAGGTAGCATCTATCCAGAAAATATAAAATCAAAAAAGGAAGAATTGGACCCTACAACTTGGGAAACAGGGTATTTACAAATCATAAGGAATAATATCTGTGCCCTAAGAAAAATTCAAACAAAATTTTCATGGACAAAAGCCCAAAAATCTATGCCATATCAATTACAATGTCAGTTCAGAGGCACCTGGGTGATTCAGTTGGCTAAGCATCTGACTCTCAGTCTCAGCTCAGGTCATGGTCTCAAGGCTGTGAATTGAAGCCCCGCATCAGGCTCTCTGCGGTCAGCACAAAGCCCACTTTGGATCCTCTGTCTGCTTCTCTCTCTGCCCCTCCCTTGATTGCACAGGCGCACACATTCTCTCTCTCTCTTTCTCTCTCTCTCTCAAAAAAAAAAAGATTTAAAATAAATAAAATCAATTAAATGTCAGTTCATTTGGAGATACAGCCCTTTATATTTTGAAAAACAAACACCTCTGTTTACCATGAAATCTTTTCAAATATGTATTTGTCTAGTAAAGCTCTGCAACGCTACCTGTCAAATCCAAAAGAACATGTCATAAGAATATGGGTGGGAAAAAAAACTCAACTAAAAATGTCTTTTCCCATAAGGAATCTTAAGACAAATAGTCATAAGCATTTTATTTTGAGAGATACATATTTTTTAAATGTTTATTTAGTTTTGAGAGAGAGACAGACAGAGCATGAGTATGGGAGGGGCAGAGAAAGAGGAAGACACAGAATCCCAAGCAGACTCTAGGCTCTGAGCTGTCAGCACAGAGCCCCACGCGGGGCTTGAATTCGCGAACGAGATCATGACCTGAGTCGAAGTCAGATGCTTAACCGACTGAGCCACTGAGGTGCCCAGAGAGATGCACATTTTTTAAATAACTGACGACCCTTCGAGTTATTCTAGAAAGGAAAAGTGAAAACATTGCTTATCCACCTTCTACTTTTCCTATTTAGTCAGAGGTTGCCTTTCAATAGATTCCATTTGAAACTCATTTTATTCTATGTCTGTAGTATTTATTGTTTTAAGGAGGAACCATTTCCTTCTGGATATTATATTTGAATCACGATTATTTTCGTGAAGTTTTATTAAAACGTACAATTTTGAGCATGAACAAGATGTGTTAATAATTCAAAAGATACAGGAGGATTCTGGGAAGATGGCGGCGTAGGAGGACGCTGGGCTCACCGCGCGTCCTGCTGATCGCTTAGATTCCACCTACACCTGCCTAAATAACCCAGAAAACCGCCAGAGGATTAGCAGAACGGAGTCACCAGACCCAAGTGCAGACGAGAGGCCCACGGAAGGGGGTAGGAAGGGCGGCGAGGCGGTGCGCGCTCCACGGACTGGCGGGAGGGAGCCGGGGTGGAGGGGCGGCTCGCCAGCCAAGCAGAGCCCCCGAGTCCGGCTTGCAAAAGCGGAGGGGCCTGACGGACTGTGTTCCGACAGCAAGCGCGACTTAGCGTCTGGGAGGTCATAAGTTAACAGCTCTGCTCGGAAAGCGGGAAGGCTGGAGGACAAAGGGAGGGTGAGCTGCGGAGCCCCCGGAAAACAGAGCTCAGTTTGGCGGGGAACAAAGGCGCTCGCCAGCGCCATCTCCCCCGCCCATCCCCCAGCCAAAATCCCAAAGGGAACCGGTTCCGGCCAGGGAACTTGCTCGCTCCTCGCGAACACCCAACTCTGTGCTTCTGCGGAGCCAAACCTCCGGCAGCGGATCTGACTCCCTCCGGCTGCCACAGGGCCCCTCCTGAAGTGGATCACCTAAGGAGAAGCGAGCTAAGCCTGCCCCCCCTGCCGCCGTGCACCTTGCCTTCCCACCCCAGCTAATACGCCAGATCCCCAGCATCACAAGCCTGGCAGTGTGCAAGTAGCCCAGACGGGCCACGCCACCCCACAGTGAATCCCGCCCCTAGGAGAGGGAAAGAGAAGGCACACACCAGTCTGACTGTGGCCCCAGCGGTGGGCTGGGGGCAGACATCAGGACTGACTGCGGCCCCGCCCACCAACTCCAGTTATACACCACAGCACAGGGGAAGTGCCCTGCAGGCCCTCACCACACCAGGGACTATCCAAAATGACCAAGCGGAAGAATTCCCCTCAGAAGAATCTCCAGGAAATAACAACAGCTAATGAGCTGATCAAAAAGGATTTAAATAATATAACAGAAAGTGAATTTAGAATAATAGTCATAAAATTAATCGCTGGGCTGGAAAACAGCATACAGGACAGCAGAGAATCTCTTGCTACAGAGATCAAGGGACTAAGGAACAGTCATGAGGAGCTGAAAAACGCTTTAAAGGAAATGCAAAACAAAATGCAAACCACCACGGCTCGGATGGAAGAGGCAGAGGAGAGAATAGGTGAACTAGAAGATAAAGTTATGGAAAAAGAGGAAGCTGAGAAAAAGAGAGATAAAAAAATCCAGGAGTATGAGGGGAAAATTAGAGAACTAAGTGATACACTAAAAAGAAATAATATACGCATAATTGGTATCCCAGAGGAGGAAGAGAGAGGGAAAGGTGCTGAAGGGGTACTTGAAGAAATAATAGCTGAGAACTTCCCTGAACTGGGGAAGGAAAAAGGCATTGAAATCCAAGAGGCACAGAGAACTCCCTTCAGACGTAACTTGAATCGATCTTCTGCACGCCATATCATAGTGAAACTGGCAAAATACAAGGATAAAGAGAAAATTCTGAAAGCAGCAAGGGGTAAACGTGCCCTCACATATAAAGGGAGACCTATAAGACTCGTGACTGATCTCTCTTTTGAAACTTGGCAGGCCAGAAAGAATTGGCACGAGATTTTCAGTGTGCTAGACAGAAAAAATATGCAGCCGAGAATCCTTTATCCAGCAAGTCTGTCATTTAGAATAGAAGGAGAGATAAAGGTCTTCCCAAACAAACAAAAACTGAAGGAATTTGTCACCACTAAACCAGCCCTACAAGAGATCCTAAGGGGGACCCTGTGAGACAAAGTACCAGAGACATCACTACAAGCATAAAACAGACAGACATCACAATGACTCTAAACCCGTATCTTTCTATAATAACACTGAATGTAAATGGATTAAATGCGCCAACCAAAAGACATAGGGTATCAGAATGGATAAAAAAAAACAAGACCCATCTATTTGCTGTCTACAAGAGACTCATTTTAGACCTGAGGACACCTTTAGATTCAGAGTGAGGGGATGGAGAACTATTTATCATGCTACTGGAAGCCAGAAGAAAGCTGGAGTAGCCATACTTATATCAGACAAACTAGACTTTAAATTAAAGGCTGTAACAAGAGATGAAGAAGGACATTATATAATAGTTACAGGGTCTATCCATCAGGAAGAGCTAACAATTATAAATGTCTATGCGCCGAATACCGGAGCCCCCAAATATATAAAACAATTACTCATAAACAGAAGCAACCTTATTGATAAGAATGTGGTAATTGCTGGGGACTTTAACACCCCACTTACAGAAATGGATAGATCATCTAGACACACGGTCAATAAAGAAACAAGGGCCCTGAATGAGACACTGGATCAGATGGACTTGACAGATATATTTAGAACTCTGCATCCCAAAGCAACAGAATATACTTTCTTCTCGAGTGCACATGGAACATTCTCCAAGATAGATCATATACTGGGTCACAAAACAGCCCTTCATAAGTTTACAAGAATTGAAATTATACCATGCATACTTTCAGACCACAATGCTATGAAGCTTGAAATCAACCACAGGAAAAAGTCTGGAAAACCTCCAAAAGCATGGAGGTTAAAGAACACCCTACTAACGAATGAGTGGGTCAACCAGGCAATTAGAGAAGAAATCAAAAAATATATGGAAACAAACGAAAATGAAAATACAACAATCCAAACGCTTTGGGACGCAGCGAAGGCAGTCCTGAGAGGAAAATACATTGCAATCCAGGCCTATCTCAAGAAACAAGAAAAATCCCAAATACAAAATCTAACAGCACACCTAAAGGAAATAGAAGCAGAACAGCAAAGGCAGCCTAAACCTAGCAGAAGAAGAGAAATAATAAAGATCAGAGCAGAAATAAACAATATAGAATCTAAAAAAACTGTAGAGCAGATCAATGAAACCAAGAGTTGGTTTTTTGAAAAAATAAACAAAATTGACAAACCTCTAGCCAGGCTTCTCAAAAAGAAAAGGGAGATGACCCAAATAGATAAAATCAGGAATGAAAATGGAATTATTACAACCAATCCCTCAGAGATACAAACAATTATCAGGGAATACTATGAAAAATTATATGCCAACAAATTGGACAACCTGGAAGAAATGGACAAATTCCTGAGCACCCACACTCTTCCAAAACTCAATCAGGAGGAAATAGAAAGCTTGAACAGACCCATAACCAGCGAAGAAATTGAATCGGTTATCAAAAATCTCCCAACAAATAAGAGTCCAGGACCAGATGGCTTCCCAGGGGAGTTCTACCAGACGTTTAAAGCAGAGATAATACCTATCCTTCTCAAGCTATTCCAAGAAATAGAAAGGGAAGGAAAACTTCCAGACTCATTCTATGAAGCCAGTATTACTTTGATTCCTAAACCAGACAGAGACCCAGTAAAAAAAGAGAACTACAGGCCAATATCCCTGATGAATATGGATGCAAAAATTCTCAATAAGATACTAGCAAATCGAATTCAACAGCATATAAAAAGAATTATTCACCATGATCAAGTGGGATTCATTCCTGGGATGCAGGGCTGGTTCAACATTCGCAAATCAATCAACGTGATACATCACATTAACAAAAAAAAAAGAGAAGAACCATATGATCCTGTCAATCGATGCAGAAAAGGCCTTTGACAAAATCCAGCACCCTTTCTTAATAAAAACCCTTGAGAAAGTCGGGATAGAAGGAACATACTTAAAGATCATAAAAGCCATTTATGAAAAGCCCACAGCTAACATCATCCTCAACGGGGAAAAACTGAGAGCTTTTTCCCTGAGATCAGGAACACGACAGGGATGCCCACTCTCACCGTTGTTGTTTAACATAGTGCTGGAAGTTCTAGCATCAGCAATCAGACAACAAAAGGAAATCAAAGGCATCAAAATTGGCAAAGATGAAGTCAAGCTTTCGCTTTTTGCAGATGACATGATACTATACATGGAAAATCCGATAGACTCCACCAAAAGTCTGCTAGAACTGATACATGAATTCAGCAAAGTTGCAGGATACAAAATCAATGTACAGAAATCAGTTGCATTCTTATACACTAACAATGAAGCAACAGAAAGACAAATAAAGAAACTGATCCCATTCACAATTGCACCAAGAAGCATAAAATACCTAGGAATAAATCTAACCAAAGATGTAAAGGATCTGTATGCTGAAAACTATAGAAAGCTTATGAAGGTAATTGAAGAAGATTTAAAGAAATGGAAAAACATTCCCTGCTCATGGATTGGAAAAATAAATATTGTCAAAATGTCAATACTACCCAAAGCTATCTACACATTCAATGCAATCCCAATCAAAATTGCACCAGCATTCTTCTCGAAACTAGAACAAGCAATCCTAAAATTCATATGGAACCACAAAAGGCCCCGAATAGCCAAAGGAATTTTGAAGAAGAAGACCAAAGCAGGAGGCATCACAATCCCAGACTTTAGCCTCTACTACAAAGCTGTCATCATCAAGACAGCATGGTATTGGCACAAAAACAGACACACAGACCAATGGAATAGAATAGAAACCCCAGAACTAGACCCACAAACGTATGGCCAACTCATCTTTGACAAAGCAGGAAAGAACATCCAATGGAAAAAAGACAGCCTCTTTAACAAATGGTGCTGGGAGAACTGGACAGCAACATGCAGAAGGTTGAAACTAGACCACTTTCTCACACCATTCACAAAAATAAACTCAAAATGGATAAAGGACCTAAATGTGAGACAGGAAACCATCAAAACCTTAGAGGAGAAAGCAGGAAAAGACCTCTCTGACCTCAGCCGTAGCAATCTCTTACTCGACACATCCCCAAAGGCAAGGGAATTAAAAGCAAAAGTGAATTACTGGGACCTTATGAAGATAAAAAGCTTCTGCACAGCAAAGGAAACAACCAACAAAACTAAAAGGCAACCAACGGAATGGGAAAAGATATTTGCAAATGACATATCGGACAAAGAGCTAGTATCTAAAATCTATAAAGAGCTCACCAAACTCCACACCCGAAAAACAAATAACCCAGTGAAGAAATGGGCAGAAAACATGAATAGACACTTCTCTAAAGAAGACATCCAGATGGCCAACAGGCACATGAAAAGATGTTCAGCGTCGCTCCTTATCAGGGAAATACAAATCAAAACCACACTCAGGTATCACCTCACGCCAGTCAGAGTGGCCCAAATGAACAAATCAGGAGACTATAGATGCTGGAGAGGATGTGGAGAAACGGGAACCCTCTTGCACTGTTGGTGGGAATGCAAATTGGTGCAGCCGCTCTGGAAAGCAGTGTGGAGGTTCCTCAGAAAATTAAAAATAGACCTACCCTATGACCCAGCAATAGCACTGCTAGGAATCTACCCAAGGGATACAGGAGTACTGATGCATAGGGGCACTTGTACCCCAATGTTCATAGCAGCACTCTCAACAATAGCCAAAGTATGGAAAGAGCCTAAATGTCCATCAACTGATGAATGGATAAAGAAATTGTGGTTTATATACACAATGGAATACTACGTGGCAATGAGAAAAAATGAAATATGGCCTTTTGTAGCAACGTGGATGGAACTGGAGAGTGTGATGCTAAGTGAAATAAGCCATACAGAGAAAGAGAAAGACAGATACCATATGGTTTCACTCTTATGTGGATCCTGAGAAACTTAACAGGAACCCATGGGGGAGGGGAAGGAAAAAAAAAAAAAAAAAAAAAGGACGTTAGAGTGGGAGAGAGCCAAAGCATAAGAGACTGTTAAAAACTGAGAACAGGGGCGCCTGGGTGGCGCAGTCGGTTAAGCGTCCGACTTCAGCCAGGTCACGATCTCGCGGTCCGTGAGTTCGAGCCCCGCGTCGGGCTCTGGGCTGATGGCTCAGAGCCTGGAGCCTGTTTCCAATTCTGTGTCTCCCTCTCTCTCTGCCCCTCCCCCGTTCATGCTCTGTCTCTCTCTGTCCCAAAAATAAATAAACGTTGAAAAAAAAAATTTTTTTTAAAAAACTGAGAACAAACTGAGGGTTGATGGGGGGTGGGAGGGAGGGGCGGGTGGGTGATGGGTATTGAGGAGGGCACCTTTTGGGATGAGCACTGGGTGTTGTATGGAAACCAATTTGTCAATAAATTTCATATATAAAAAAAATAATAATAATTCAAAAGATACAAAGATAGATAAGGTTGTTCTTGACCAAAGGGAGGTGAATTAGCATTAGCCGAGCAGAAGAACTCATAGAAGAAAGGGTCAAGACATGGGGATAATAGTAGGTAGTTACATAATATGGGCTGTGTGTGAATGAGATAAAGGACGTTAAGAACAGAGTCAGTCAACACAGCAAGGAGATCGGTCCTTCACGGGACCAGAAAAGGCTTCAGGAAGACAGTGGCATTTGAGTTCAGTATCCTGAAAAGGTAGTGAGGGATATTCTGATATGCTGAAAGAAGGAGAAATCTAGTAAAAATTAAAACGATGACCAGGACAGGCTATGTGAAAATTCCTTCTAGGACCCCGACCAAGTTTTAACAAATGTTAGAACAAGCAAACGCGGATTACTGGAAGTACACGTTGCAGTTTTCACAGCAACAGTTGTGACAAATCTAAGTCAGCTTTGTGAATGGAGGGCACAGGCTATTTCTGTCAAGGGGTAGGAGCTTAGGAAGACACCACATTGTCCAAGTGATGCCAGGCAGAAGCTGGCAGGTGAGCCTGGGCGGGTGCGAATACTTGCTTGAACACTTACTAACACAGCAACCGGAAAAGTTACTTAACCTCGCCCTGACGGTCTCCTTATCTAAAGCAGAAATATCAGTAGCTCCTACTTCCTAGGTTGTCCTGAGTATTAAAGAATACTTAAAAAACACTCAACCTAATACCTGGCAAATATAAGCACTCAGGGCGTTAGCTCTTATTTTTCTTATGTGGAGCAGGACTGAAAATACTCTAAAGCCTATATAGATTTTTTTTTTTTTTCGAAAACTGTCTTTTCGTAAAAGAATCTCATTCCGCTCTGGATCATCCAAGAATTTCGGTTGATGGGAGAAAACGAAAGTAAACTAACCTTGCCAATTAAAGATAACTTCCAATTTAGAAGTCTCCTTCGAGTTTCTTTTTTCCTCATTGCAGCAGTTCTAGAATCCAGCTGCACTTTTTAATCATATGAAGATTTCTTTAAAATACTAACGCCAGGATCCCACCTCCAGAGATTCTAATTTAATTGGGCTTGGCCGTAAGGGGTTTTAAAAGCTTCCCAGGTGGTTCCGATGTGCAGCCCAGGTTGAGAACCACTAATCCAATGGGTAAATCGTCTGCCAATTTGAAATTCAAAGTCCCTGTAAGAGCCGGTCCGACACCTCTCATGGGGATTTTCTCCTCCCGCCCTCCTTCCCCTTACACTGGTACAGGGGGACACTGGGGCGCCCCACAAGGGAAGTCTCCGGTGCCAATCCCTATCTTGGAGTTGGTCCACACTGGTTCCTGGGAGGCCTGCACCGCTGGCCACTGAAGTGTGGACCCGGTATGTCCCCTGACTGGCCTGCCTGGCCATCAGCCCAGGTTAACAGTCTCACTTGGCCTTTGGGGGCACTTTGCTGGACGTGCTGCTGAAGCACATAATCTCACGCACGTGCTTCTGGCTGTGACGTCCTGTACTCTGTGGCCTCTCCATCCTGACACATCGGCCCTCTGTCGGTCATGGTGCCCTGACACCCCCCTACACCACCCGCCCCACCCCCAACACCAGGCATGTGGGGACTCCTAGGGCTTCTATTGCAACTATGTGCAGCCTACGGGCTTCCGGGTCCTTTGTAGGCAAACGTATCTCGCCATCCCTTTTCCCTCTGCTCTCGCTTGGCCACTGCTCCTGGACCTCCATTCCTCAGGTCACATCCTCAACCCTTCCTAGGCTTCCTCTGTGATCTGAGTCTCCTAAGTTTGGCTCCGGATATGGAAAGGGAAGATTTTTGGAATTCAGAAAAATCTTCCCCTTTCAGTTAGCCCCAACACATTGTCTCACGTGCACTCAAAAAAAAAAAAAACATTTTCAGGCAAAATTTGAGTAGGCAAACTGTTTCTCTTTGTGTTCCTGCCCTAACTTTCCTGCCTGTGTCCTTCCTAAGGCAATGGATCTCCCTGGATAAATCAGAGGTCAGTCTCATACGAGGAAGTATGAAAAAGGAAAACACATGAACATATTTCAAGTTATATTATTTCCATAGTCACTGGAACTGAAAAGAATTCCAACATGAATCTTCCACTCACGTTGAAGCATTTAGCTTTTGGCCCAGTGGACAGGATACACTTCATGGTTTCATACCACCCATTCTTTCCCTCTGGCCCTCGCAATCCAAATCCTCTGTGTGTGTATTTGCGTGTGTGCATGTGTGTCTGTGTGTGTGATTCTTGTTTTGCTTGCCAGGTGCTTTAGATTTATAAGATACAAAATGCTGATGTGTGCTAAGAATTTAGGACTAGGACTCACGCTGTGACAATCTAACTGCCACCACAGCTAAGAATATAGGGTACGGAGTAAGAATCTAAAAATATTTCGTGACTACTCACAATCTATCCTGGCATCCTGAGTTTGGAGACTCTGTTTAAAGGTGCTATTTTCCTTTCCCTTCAGCCTCCTTCAATCCTTCATGGAAAATAAATGCAGTAAAGTTCTGGTTTCTCTCTCATTAAGATTGAATCGATATCCAGAGATCCAAATTTCATACCGAAACTCAGATGGGGTTAACTTTGAATTTTTTTAATGTTTTTATTTTTTATTTTTGAAAGAGAGAGAGAGAGAGAGAGAGAGAGAGAGAAAGAGCACAAGCAGGAGAGGGGCGGAGAGAGAGGGAGACACAGAATCCAAAGCAGGTTCCAGGCTCTCAGCTGTCAGGACAGAGCCCGACGTGGGGCTCGAACTCAGGACCTCCCAGATCATGACCTGAGGCGAAGCTGGACGCTCAACCGACAGAGCCACTCGGGGGCCCCAGATGGGGTTACCTTTGCCCCAAACCTCCGATGACCCCCCACTCCAGCCTCAAGTCCTGTTTCGGTCAGTCAGCTCCAGAATGCTCCAGCTATGACTGGCTTTTCACCTTGCTCCCCTACTAAAAGTACTTAGGCAAAGGAATATCTCCAGTTCAGAAAAACTGGATAAAGAAACACAAACATCTAATAATGACCAATGTTATCATTTTGGTATATTTCCCTCCGTGAGTACGGTATAAATTATAACAAATAGATAGCTGCTTTGTTCAGTTTCAAATTTATTACGAAGATTTATTCATGTCATTTGTCTTTCAAAAGTTTGTTTCCACTATTTTTACTTGTAAATTAAACTAGGATGAAAAGAACAGCAACATTATAAGTATTACTAGAGTGTATAATTACTATGCACCAGGATAAGTCTTAACGTGCATTGTGTCATAGAATCCTCACAGAATCATGGTATCATTCCCCTTTGACAAATAAAACACTGAGTTAGGATGACTAAATCACTTGCCCAGTGACATCCAAAATCAAAGAAAAAAAAAGGATTCTGCACTAAAATTTAGTTCTCCAACATTCTATTCTGTACATGATTCTATTTCCATGGAGAAGAAAAGACATCCCAAGAAGTAGAGCCCAAAATTTAAACCATTTTAACTTTTTCATGCTTTTCCCTACAGCTGACTGACTTTCCAGAAATGTTTTTTAAAATATTTATAAGCCTACAAGCAACATGTGAAAATGGCTGTTTCACTGCACCTTTCTCAAATTGTTGTGAATCTGAAGGTGAAAAACTATAATGTGCTGTGTTTGATCGCGTTCTCACACGTATTGCCCATTTGCATTACTTTTCTGAATTGTCTTTGATTCTTGTTCATTTCTCTGAGATTTTTTTTTTAATTGTGGATTTTTAAGCGTATTGAACAGGTTGGGGCCCCTGGGTGGCTCAGTTAGTTAAGCCTCCGACTTCCTCTCAGGTCACAATCTCACGGTTCATGAGTTCTAGCCCCACACGTCAGGCTCTGTGCTGACAGCTCAGAGCCTGGAGCCTGCTTCAGATTCTGTGTCTCCCTCTCTCTCTCTCTACCTCTCCCCCACTTGTGCTCGCTCACTCTCTCTCTCTCTCAAAAATAAATAAACATTTAAAAATATTTTAAGTATTGAACAGGTTAAAGCTTATAATCTTTGTCTGTCTTTGCATATTCCAAATAATTTTCCCAGGTTGCCAAATTTGCTTTAAATTTGGAATTAGAGAAGATTCTACACTTTGGTTTTTAATGTTTGACTTTCTGCTGTCCATCTTTTCTCCCATCATCTCTTCACGGTCTATCCTTACAAAAATCCTTTCCAATCACAAGTGGATAAATATCTGACAGCAGAGGGGCACGTGGGTGGCTCAGTTGGTTGAGCATCCGACTCTTGACTTCAGCTCAGGTCATAATCCAAGGGTCGTGGGACTGAGCTCCATGTCGGGCTACATGCTGAGCATGGAACCTGCTTAAGATTCTCTGTCTCTCCCTCTCCCTCTGCCCCTCTCCCCCCCCCCGCCCCCGACTTGTGCTCTCTAAATAAATAAATAAATAAATAAATAAATAAATAAATAAATAAAATCTATTAAAAACCAATTGAACAGCTTAATAATCCATTGTTCCATATGCTTCATTAGGGGAAGTCCACTGCGGTATGAGATATGTTCAGTCTTCACTGGGATGGTCTCTGTAGAATCCCAGCCCTGCCCCTAGCCACTGAGTAACCTTGGGCAGGCCACCCTTTCTGAGATAATCCCCACTTCTTAAGCGGTGATGATACTGGTCTTGAAAAGTGTTAATATTAAAATAATACGCTGAAAACACAGCATGGCATGCACAGGGAGCACTCGATTAATAGCAGTTTTTACTCAGTTCACAAGAAATTAATTTTTGGTTTAGTATATAACATAGATAATTGTTGCCCAAGATATTTGATTAGTTGTCCCAGCGTTACTTAAAAAATCTTTCTGTCTGGGCTGTCTGTTGCTATAATTTGTAGATGCTAAATATTTATGCTTGAGTTGGACACGGAAAGAAGAGCCCCTTTTATAAAGTGATTTATGTGAATGTGTTCTCACTCTAAACTCAATTATGCAGTCCTCTGTGGATATGAGAGCTTAAGCTTCTCTGCCCAGTATTTCACATCAAACAACCTAGTAACCCTATCTCAGGGAAGTACCAATGGACTCCAGGGCCAGCCATAGACCCCCAGTTGGCACCCCCACACTTCAGCATACCTCCCTTCACCCCAACACAGATAGTAGGACCAACCTGAATGAGCAGGCATACCAGGGGACCCACATGTAGGACAGCAGAGCCAGCGGTCCCCACCCACTCTGCCCACAACACTGGTAGAGAAAACGCATACAACTTTTCATCCTTGGGGATCTGATGACGCCCCAGAGGAAAAAGGTAAGACAGGAAATCTAAGAAGGATTATTATTCTCCTCAACAGAGTGCTGCTTCTCCTACCCCTTTTATTCTTTTCTTATCCCGAGGATATCTTTAAGAACTTGCCCCAAATGGGGGTGAGCCTGCCTGAGATGATCCTTTCAAGTTGTCAAGTTCTCTCTCAATGCATCCTAACTTGTAGATTTTTTTTAAATGTTTTCCTCCAGCTATTTAATTTAGCTCTTACCCAACAAGAAGAAAAAAGAAAAAAGAAAAAAGAAAATCTTTAATACATAATATAAACTACATAGATTTTTCACATTCACTTTCAAGTTTAAGAGAATATAACTTTCCAGCGATGTAACCACAAATCTTCAGACTAAGACTTGAGCCAGTATAAGCCTTCACAATTACAGCAGCCATAGATCGTAGCTGAACTAGGTTAGGTAATGTCTAACACTCTCTGCTTCCATTTCTATTCACCAATGATTACCATAAATTTTTTATTCTCTCCTAGAATTCTGCTGCTAGTTCCTCTGCCCTGGCCTCTGACTTAGCCTGCCACTGTGAAGTTTGTCTTGGTTCATTAATTCCTGTGTAGGTTTTTGACTGGCCTCCAAATCACGGAGAGGATTTGTGGTTCTGAAAGGCTCATGGGAGCACCTACTCTGTGAGGGTCGTTAGCTGTGCAGAGTCACCCAGGCTCTGAGCTGCCTAATTCCACAAGCACAGCTGACTTTGGTTTTCTCCTGGGTCTCAAGGCCATGCATTGTGCAAGCCCCAAGACCTTAAAGCTGAGTAAGAAACTGAACCCCTCAGAAACGAAGGGAAGCCTTTAAGCCTTTTTACCTCATTTCCCAGCTCTTCTCTATTGGGGTAGGGAGAGCTATAACAAACAAGAACCCTTCATCTCTCCTCCAGTGGGGTTTCTCGACTAATAGTAAAGCTGTCTCAAATATGCCAGCTCCAAGAGCAATCCTATTTCCAAACCAGTCGTTTGTGGCTGTGCTCTCCCGTTAGTCAGGACAGGCCTCTCTGCACTGCCAATACGTCTCCGTTCTTTGTTCACTCTCAAATCCCACCTGCCAAAAACCAAAGGGTGTCTCTAAAAAGTCATACAGGGCTCTCTTATTTTACTTGCTTCTCCCATCGTCCATTTTTTTAAAAGAAAACTAACTGAACATTTGAAACATACACGAAAGAAAAAAAAACCTGAACCAGACAATAGAAATGTTTCCATCATCATTATCATTGTCACTGTCATGGGCGTCATTATCTCTAACATTTATACAGTGCCTACTTTGTGCCAAGCACAAATATAACGGCTTTATGCACACTAATTTTTTTAAGCCTTGCAACAACCTAATAAGGAAGGTGATAGCATTATCCTCATTTTACAGACAAGAAGTCTGAGGCAGAGGGAGAATAAACACTTGTGCAAGGTCCTAGAGACAGGAAACCCTTAATTTCTCCCTACCATGACAATTCCCCAGTGGCTTCGGCAAACCACTGTTACCTAAGGGTTTGACCAAACGGCCTGTCTTCTGGGTTTTCAATTCACTCCCTAGTACAGTATTGTGGAGTTACCCGTAAAGACACAGTCACTAAAAAATTTCAACAGACCATAGATGGCTTTTAAAAGCAGGCAAGTGTAAAAAATTTGAGTTCGAAACTTTCACAACAAAAGAGCAGTTTTGCCACATGCATATCTAAGCTGTATGAAAAACTTTTGTGCAATAACATGGAAAGCATTGCCCCCCCCACCATCGTTTTCTGAATGAAGAAACTGAAGGTCAGAGAAGTCAAATATCTTGACCATCACCATATAGACACAACCTGAGCTACTTGCCTATAGTGTGTATGTTCTTTCCACTTTAATGCACTCTTCATTAAAGATATTCTAATAAGTTGTGTGATGCCCATAACATATGCTAATAAACTGCTCTTAATTCAAGGAGACTAAAGTTTAATTCTAACAGAAATCCTTTTCAGCTATCAACATCCTATCATACCACCAGTGGCAAAAAGAAGATTCACCATTTCCACGTGTTCTTCATTGAATTCAGATGACCCTCTCTCTCAAGACATTCAAAAGATAGAAGTGACCAAAGGTAGACGTGTAGGTGGAAAGACCCTTTAGACGTTACACAGAGAAGCTCTGTCATGTATAGTTCACAGCCAAACTCATAAGGTTTTCTGAGATTCCACAAAGAGCTAAAATTATCTTCTTTGATTCCTATACTCAGCCCGTTCAATGAGAGACTATCCAAATTGACTTGTCTTCTAGGCAACAGTTCCTCATTTCACCCAAAACTCATTGGCAAAGAGTAAAGTTTCACTGTTCTGATGCTTTTGAGACACTGTGGTATGAAGTACCGAAAACAAAGACTTTTTTAAAATAGTTAACTAGATTAAAATCCACGTTGTGTCATTTATTATTAGGGCAAACATGGAAAAAAATATCTAGTTCCCTGCAAGTTTCAGTTAACTCACATAGAAAATGAGAAGATATTATTGTTTGTTTGGATTTGGGAGCAGCAATAAATACCATCCTATTTTCCACTTTTAAGCTTAGAACCAATGAAAAAAATAGACCTAAGAGAGGGCCAATCCCTATTGTAGTGCCTGATATATTGATAAAACTGATTGGGGACCAGGACTTTAGTTGGGCTCCCTAAATTTCTCCAAAACTGGACATGATTATTCCTCCACTTGTAGGCAGAGTAGGATAAACCCTAACTACTGGGATCTAGTCCAAAGCTACTTAAATGGAAAACCACACCTATGTCCTAAACACCTGTGAGCTGCAGAAGAGGGACCCAGAAGGCACAGAGCCCAGCATGCTCAGCTCTCTCTACCAAAGTTATGAATAAGATAGACCAGTCTTTTTTTTATTTAACATTTTTCATAATGTTTATTTATTTTTGAGACAGAGAGAGACAGAGCATGAATGGGAGAGGGTCAGAGAGAGGGAGACACAGAATCTGAAGCAGGCTCCAGGCTCCGAGCTATCAGCACAGAGCCGGACAAGGGGCTCGAACTCATGCACTGTGATATCATGACCTGAGCCAAAGCCAGATGCTTAACCAACTGAGCCATCCAGGCGCCCCAAGATAGATCAGTCTTATCAGTGAGGAGACAGTGAAGGTGCCAATAGTGATGTTTTCAGGATCTGAGGAAGATGGTGGAGTAGGAGGACCCTAAGCTTACCAAGTCCTTAGGGTACAACTGGGTAACACCCATATCAGTGTAAATAATCTAGAAAATTACCTGAAGACTGGCATAACAGACTCTCCACAGCTACATTTAGAGAAGAGGCCACATTGAAGAGGGTAGGAAGGACAGAGACATGGTCAGGAGGTCAACAGATCCATGGGACTGTCCCCAGGAAGGAGGGATACTATGAACTAGAAGAGGGGAGAGAAACAGACTCTTACACTAGGGAGTCTACACAGGGAGGATGAATCCCCGTAACATTTGGCTTTGAAAACCAGAGGGGTCAAATTTCACAAGTTCTTACAATCAGCCAGGCTTATACGTGGAACTTTAAAAGTCAGCAGGGTGGGCTCTGGGAGAGCCAAGGAGGAAAAGGAAAGTGAGTCTTTACCCTTGAAGAGACAGCATGACAAAGAGCCCTGCAGAGATACAGCACAGAAGCAGCAGCTCGAAAAATGCCTGGGATATATGGGAAGGAGAGCTGTTTATTAATATCAAAGCACGTGATGGAGGGGAAAGAATCACTGGGAGATTTCTACATGAACAGAGGAGGTGGCAGGCACCATTCCCCTCCCCCTCACCTCAGTCTAGACACACAGACACCTGCAGGCACCAGTGCACAGCACCAACACTTGGTACTTGACTACCTCACTGCACCCTTACCCTCATGTTCTTCTGTAGACATGCCTCCTCCAGCCAGGTCTCAGCTCCAAGTCTCCTCCCACAGCAGACCCATGCAAACCTAACCAATGCCTGGCCTCTACCCTGAATGCTTCTGTGAATCTTCCCCATCCAATCTCACCAGCACCAGTCCCTGTGGTTGTAGGTCCTCTCCCACAATAGACCAACATACATACACCTTGCTAACACCTCATGCCCTGCCCCCACATTCTCCCATGGCCTGTCCCCTCCAATATGCTCTTGGCCAGAACTCATCCAAAGTGGTGCCAAAAGACTGGCCTTGTGCAAGCAGCCCTAACAGAGGCCAGCACCACTCCAAAGTGATTCCTGACCCATGAAAAGGGGAAGATAACCACACACACCAGCCTGACTATGGCCCCAGCAGTCGGCTAAGGGAAGACATCTGGTCTGATTGCAGGACCCATCCACCAACCAAAGTTTCTCAGGGGACAACACAGATAACACCTTGCAGTTCTGTGTTAATGTATCTCTGGAAAATGCCTAGTCTGACTCAACTAAATCCCAAGGGAGCCCCAGACTGACCCACTAACAACACAGGGACCAAACCTTGACCACCACAGACAAAGAGAGACATTGCAGATGACTGAACTGAAGGAAAACAGTAGGGTACACACAACACACATAAGAGACACCCCTGAAGCACCAGATTCTGGTTAACAGGAAACATTACAATGCAGGGCACTACTTCTTAAGAAGGCCACTAATTTCAAGAGCAAGAGACATAGCTTTCATAATACAAAGAAACACACAGGGAATTAGACAAAATGAGGAGACAGAAGAATATGTCCCAAAAGAAATAACAGGAGAAAATCACAGCTAGAGACCTAACTGAAACAGATAAAAGTAAAATACCTGATAGAGAAGATAAAGTAATAGTTGCAAAGATAGTCACTAGACTTCAAGAAAGGGTAAAGGATCTCAGTGAGACCCTTAGCAATGAGATTAAAAAAAAATCAGAGACAAAGAACTCAATAGCTGAAATAAAAATAGACTAGATGGAATAAACAGTAGACCAGAGGAAGCAGAATGAAAGTTGAGCAGCCTAGAGAACATAGTAGGAAAAGTGATCAAGCTGAATAGAGGAAAGAAAAATAATAATAAAAATGAAAACGAACTTAGGGAACTCAGCAACACCATCAACCATAATAACATTTGCTCTATAGGAATCCCAGAAGGAGAAGAGAGAGAAAGGGGAGCAGAAAATTTATTTAAAGAAATAATGGCTGAAAAATTCCCAAATCTGGGGGTGGGGTGGGGAAGAAATCCAAATCCAGGAGGCACAGAGAGCCCTCAACAAAATCAACCCAAAGAGGTCCACACCAAGACATATAGTCATGACAATGACAAAAGCTAGGGAT
Organism: Lynx rufus; assembly: GCF_022079265.1. Taxonomy (NCBI): domain Eukaryota; kingdom Metazoa; phylum Chordata; class Mammalia; order Carnivora; family Felidae; genus Lynx; species Lynx rufus. Next base: position 30,421,413 of record NW_025814823.1, on the reverse strand, counting down.
AAAGACATAATTTTAAAAGCAGCAAGAAAAAACAATTACATATAAGGGAAACCCATAAGGATATCAGTAGATTTTTCAGCAGAAACTTTGCAGCCAGAATGGAGTGGCATGACATATTCAAAATGCTGAAAGGAAAACACCTGCAGCCAAGAATACTCTATCCAACAGGCTACCATTCAGAATAGAAGGAAATACAAAAAGTTTACCAGACAAAGAAAAGTTAAAGGACTTCATCACCATTAAATCAGCCCAAGAAATGTTAAAGGAGACTCTGAGTTGATAGGAAAGACCATAAGTCAGAGGAAGAAAAGTAGGAAGTACAAATGTTGTAAAAATAAGTATATCTGTAAAAATAAGTCAAGGGATTCAAAAAATAAAAGAATGCAAAATATGACACCACATACCTAAAACATGAGGAAAAGAAGAGTAAAGAATGTAAGGTTTAAACTTAAGTGACCATCAATTTAATATAGACTATGATATGCAGATGTTATATACAAACCTAATGGTAACCACAAATCAAAAACCAGTAATAGATATACAAAAAATAAAGAGAAAGGAATCCAAGTATATCACTAAAAAAAAGTCAACAAACCATGAGAGAAGACAGCAAGAGAAGAAAGGAACAGACAAGAACTATGAAAACAACTATAAAACAACTGACAAAATGGCAATATATAAGACCTATCTATAATATCTTTGAATGTAAGTGGACTAAATGCCCCAAAAGACATAAGATGACAGAATGGATAAAAAAGTAAGACCCATCTATATGCTGCCTTCAAGAGATTCATTTCAGACCTAACGTCACCTTCAGATTGAAAGTGGAGGGATGAAAAAGCATATGTGAAAAGAAATCTGGGGTAGCAATGCTTATATCAGACAAACTAGACTTTAAAACAAAGACTGTGGAAAGATACAAAGAAGTATATTACATAATCATAAAGGGGAGAATCCAACAAGAAGATATGATAGCAATTATAAATATTTATGCACCCAACATGAGAGCACCAAAATACATAAAGCAGCTAATAACAAACATGAAGGGAGTAATCGAAACAAGTGTTGGCAAGAACGTGGAGAAAAAGAAACCCTTGTGTAGTGTTGGTGGGAATACAAACCGGTGCAGTCACTATGGAAAACAGTGTAGAGGTTCCTCAAAGAATTATAAACATAATTACCATATGATCCAGTAATTTCACTACTGGGTATTTACCCAAAGAATACAAAAACATAATTACCATATGATCCAGTAATTTCACTACTGGGTATTTACCCAAAGAATACAAAAACACTAATTTGAAAAGATATATGCATCCCTATGTTTATTGCAGCATTATTTACAAGAGCCAAATTATGGAAGCAGCCCAAGTGTCCATTGATAGATGAAAGAATGAAGAAGAGGTGGGATGTATACATACACACACACACACACACACACACACACACAGGAGTATTACTCAGCCATAAAATAATGAGATCTTGCCATCTGCAACATCATAAATGGATCTAGAGTGTATAATGCTAAGCAATAAGTCATTCATAAAAAGGCAAATACTATATGATTTCACTCATATGTGGAATTTAAGAAACAAAACAAACGAACAAAGAAAAGGAGAGACAAACAAAACAACAGACGCTTAACTTTAGAGAACAAACAAATGGTTACCAGAGGGGAGGTGGGTGGTGGGATAGATGAAATAGATGAAGGGGATGAACAGTATACTTATCCCTATGAGCACTGAGTAATGTATGGAATTGTTAAATCACTACATTGCACACCTGAGACTAATAGAACACTGTGTATTAACTATACTGGAATTTTATTTTTAAAAAGAGTGATACTTTCAGCTAAGAATTCTCTTTTGCACCCTCAAATATATGCTGAATATTTCAATTTGGATATAATACAAGTACCTTAAATTCAAAAGCCTCAAAGCGAATTAATAATCTTATTTTATTTCTTAATATATTTTCTTCCACTGTGCCCAGCTCAATAAAAAGTACCACCATCCATTCAGAGGCTCATGCCAGATATCTTTGATGGCTCTCTCTCTACCTGACCTTTATTAAACTAATCATGAGATCTTATTTAATTCTGTATCCTAAATATCTTTGAAATATATCCTAATTCTCTTCCATAATCACCACCTCATTCAAGATATCACCTATATTGCTGTACCTACTTTCTATTTTTCTTCTTTCTACTCTTGCCCTGTACCTCATCATTCACTAGAACAGTTCTCCAAACAGTCCCCCAAATATTTGTTAACAAGCACATTTAATTCTATTAATCTGACTTCAATTCCTACCCTTTCTTCATCTTAAATCTCATTTTCTCAGGGAAGTCTCCCTGATCTCTTTTGTTATATTAGGGAATTCTACGATTTACTTCTGCAGCACCCTGTAATTCCTCTTATGACCACATTGACCACACTGTATTTTCTTTTTTTTTTTTTTTAACGTTTATTTATTTTTGGGACAGAGAGAGACAGAGCATGAACGGGGGAGGGGCAGAGAGAGAGGGAGACACAGAATGGGAAACAGGCTCCAGGCTCTGAGCCATCAGCCCAGAGCCTGACGCGGGGCTCGAACTCACGGACCGCGAGATCGTGACCTGGCTGAAGTCGGTCGCTTAACCGACTGCGCCACCCAGGCGCCCCTGACCACACTGTATTTTCATCGCTTTTTTTTTTTTTTTTTAATTTTTTTTCAACGTTTATTTATTTTTGGGACAGAGAGAGACAGAGCATGAACGGGGGAGGGGCAGAGAGAGAGGGAGACACAGAATCGGAAACAGGCTCCAGGCTCTGAGCCATCAGCCCAGAGCCCGACGCGGGGCTCGAACTCACGGACCGCGAGATCGTGACCTGGCTGAAGTCGGACGCTTAACCGACTGCGCCACCCAGGCGCCCCTTCATCGCTTTTAATATCTGTCTTCTCCACCAGTTTTGAAGTCCTATTAGAGAAGGGACAAGGTAAAAAGTTCACAACTGAAAACAGAACTCCTGTCAACATAGCTGGGACATATTAGAGGCATAAAAGCATTTAATTAATGAGTTAGCTATAAATTATATTCATCTTGAAATTACTGAAAATCTCCAATATGAACTATGAATGAGTTGCCCAAAAGGCAATGACTAACTTCAGCTTTTAGAAATGATAGTCTAAGAACCTACTAGATTACTGTCCTAAAGAAACAACCAAAAGAAACCTGGACATAATATAAAAAACAACTACACAAAGGTATTGGAAGTTGAATAAAAGCAGACAGATGCTGTCAGGAGTACACAAAGGAAGGAAGGGGAGAGAGGATGTACATAAAAGTTCCTACTTTTATAGTTATTAGTCTCTTGAGGTGCATTTGGTATAGTAGGATGTTGACTGAAAAAAAACAGAGCCTTTCTTGCCTGGGTAACCAGACAACTGAAGCCAGGAGAAACATGGCTGTTGAGAACAATGGTGACATTCCAAAGGAAAAGAGAGAGAGGATCCCCCATTTTTATCTACCCACATCTCTGATTGAGGCCTGAACCATAAATATTTAGGACAGACTCAAAGTAGCTCAAAGAAAAAAATCTGAAGTGAGATCAGAACCACCACTTAAGAAGTAAGGTTTTCACTTCACACAGATTTTAATGACTCATAAAGCAAACAACCCTAAGTGGAGAAAAAAATAATAGAATCCAGAGTATCCACAACTTGACATTTATATTGTCTAGAATATGATCCAAAATTACCTGATATTTAAAGACTGAAGAAAATGTACAATGTTCTCAAGAGAAAACAAACTTAAACTAGTTTGATTACTAAATGAAAAAGATGATAAAATTGTGAGACAACGAATTAACTATTAATATGACATATTACTGTTGTATATTATTATCCAAAATAAAAAACAAAACTTGCAATAAATGAAAGAAGTATAAAGTCCCAGTAAAGAAATAGAAAACATAAAGAAGAGTCAAGTAAGAAGCTGAGAACTAAAAAAATACAATGTATGAAAAAATACAATGTATGAAATTTTTAAAAATCATGAGATGGATTTAACAGCCAAATAAACATGACAGAAGAAGGAATAAATTATCAAGAGAGAATAAATATACATCAATAGTAATTACCCTTAGGGACTTCCTAGATAATATAAAATTGCCAAACTCATGTTTAACTGGAATCTCAGAATAGACAAAAGTATTTGAAGAAAAAAAAAGCTGAAAATTTCCCAAATTTGAAAAATACAAAAACATGCCTCATACAAAATATGTAAAGATCACCAAGCAGAATAAAAATGGAGAAGCCCATGTGAGAGCCTACTGTTGTCAATTGTTTAATGAGTTTACTATTTTATAAAGGGCAAATTTTATAACCAGCAAAAGAAAATTACATTACATAAAGGGAAACAACAATCTAACAGCTGACTTCTCATGAAAACCATGAAGGCCAACAGAAATTGGAACAACATCTTCAAAGAGCTGAAACAATCCTTCAGTTAAGAATTCTCCAGTCAGTGAAAATATTCTTCAAAAAAGAGAAAAATAAAGACATATTTACAAAAGAAAACCAATAGAATTTGTTGTCAAATAAGTGTGCTAAAATAACTGCTAAAGGAAGTTTTTTAATTGGTTCTTTTAATTTCATAACAAATTACCAACCATTAGTGAACTAAACAACAAACCTTATTATCTTATAATTCTGTACATCAGATATCTGACATGGATTGTACTAGGTTAAAAGCAGAGTGCCCTGCTTTTAAGAATGTGTCCCTTTCTAGAGGCTTTAGGGGAGTTTATGCTTCCTTGATCATTTAGGGTATTGGCAGAATTCAGTTCCCTGCATTTGCAGGACTGCGGTCCCATTTCCTTGTTGGCTATAAGCTAAGTGTTGTTCCTAGCTTCTAGAGGTCACCCTTGTTCTTTGTCTCATGAACCTCTTTCTCCAACTTCCAAGAAATGGCAGGTCAAGTCACTTTTTCAATCTTTTCTCCTCCTTCTTCCATCTCATGTCCATGACCCAGATGAGAAGGCTCTCCTTTTTTTAAGGACACATGTGATTAGATTTTGCTTACCCATGCAGTAAAAGGTAAGTCCCCTTCTCAAACACATCTGTAAAATATATTTTGTCATATGAGAGAACATATGCACAGGCTCTGGTGAGTAGGGAATGGGAATCTTTAGGGGCCATAATTCTCTTTCCCATACAAGAGTATCCTAAAATATGAGAGAAAGAATATATGTCTATAAAGTTGAAAAATGTTAAATATTTTATAGAAAGTGATACAGTATCATTTGCAAGTGAAATATGAAGTTAGTGATATATATATAGTAATACCCAGAACAGCCATTTCAAAAATTTCAGAGAATATAAAAGTACAAGATATCAAAATGTATGAGATGCAGCTAAGCAGTGTTTAGAGATACATTTACACCTGTATGCCTATGTTACAAATAAAGTCTAAAAATCATGAGTTCTCATCTTAAAAAAAAGACAAAGAAAAAAATGAACCTAAATTAAGTAGAAGGAAGACAATAATAAAGATAAAGGAATAAAGGAATGAAATGGAAAACAAGGAAATAATACAAATATACATACATATAAATATAAATATATATAAGTAAATATAAGTATATAAACCAAATATATTTTATATACAAAAATATAAACCAAATATAAAACCAAAAAGTAGTTACCTCAAACACATGTAAAATGAATAAGCATCTACCTGCACTAATCAAGAAAAAAAGAGACCCACATCAAAATATCAACATTGAAAGAGGATATATCACTACAGATCCTGCATATATTGAAAAAATAATAATGGAATTTTATGAACTTAATATGAACTTAATACATTTGATAACCTAAATGAAATGAATAAATTTCTTATAATACAGAAAGTACAAACTTTGACCCAAGAAAAAATAGAAAACTTGAATACCCTATATCAATTAAAGAACTGAACTTGTAATTAAAAAGCCTTCCCACAAAGAAAACTAGGCCCAAAAGTCTCCACTGGTGAATTCTATCACACATTTAAGAAAAACTAATACCAATTCTATGCAAAAATAGTGGAGACGGGAATACTTCCAAATCCCTTTATATGTCCAATATTACTCAGGTACCAAAATGAGACAAAACATAACAAGAATAGAGAACCATATATCAACATCCATTGTGAGCATGAGTGTTAAAATCCTTAACAAACTATAACAAATACAATCAAACAATATTAACAAACACATGACACATCATGGTCAAGTGGGATTTATCCTAGGAATGATAGGTTGGTTTAACATCTGAAAATCAATGTAATTTGCCATGTAAATACCGTAAAATAGAAAAACCTTATGATTTTTTCAATAGATGCAGAAAATGAATTTGACACAAGTTATGATAAAAACTTCAAAAACTAGGAACAGGAGGCAAGTTTCTAAACTTATTAAAGACATCTCTGAAAACCTGCAGCTAACCTCATACTCAATTATGAAAGGGTCAATCATTTTTAGCCAAGATCAGGGACAAATCAAGCATATCTATTCTCCCACTTCAATATTGCAATGGAAAACCTAGCCAGTTCAATAAGGCAGGGAAAAGTAATGGAAAGTGTAAATATCAGAAAGAAAAAATGAACTGTATTACAGAAGATGTAGTTGAAAACCCTAAGGAATCTACAACATCAACAAAAAAAAACGACTAGAATTAACAAGTGAATTAACGCTCAGGACAGAAGGTTAATATAGCAAAGTCAACTTATATACTAGAAATGAACAATTAGAAATTAAGCATTAAAAAATTATTTCAACAACATAAGAATACTTAGGAATAAATTTCACTAAAGATATGTAAGAACTGAACACCAAAAACTACAAAACATTGCAGAGGAAAATTAAAGAAGACCTAACTACAATGAGGTATACCATCCTCCTGATTCAGAAAGACCATCATAGCAAGATGGCAATTCTCCACAAACTAGATCCACAGATTTAACTGAATCTCAATAATATCCCAAGAGACTTTACTAAAGAAATTGACAAGCTAATTTTTTTTTTTAATTATATGAATAGGGAAAATGACCTCGAATAGCCAAAAAGAGTCATGAAATCAAGAATAAGTTTGGAGACGGGGCGCCTGGGTGGCGCAGTCAGTTAAGCGTCCGACTTCAGCCAGGTCACGATCTCGCGGTCCGTGAGTTCGAGCCCCGCGTCGGGCTCTGGGCTGATGATGGCCCAGAGCCTGGAGCCTGCTTCCGATTCTGTGTCTCCCTCTCTCTCTCCCCCGTTCATGCTCTGTCTCTCTCTGTCCCAAAAATAAATAAACGTTGAAAAAAAAAATTTAAAAAAAAAGAATAAGTTTGGAGAACTTACACAATCTCCTTTCAAGACTTACAACAAAGCTATTGTAATCATGACAGTGGGGCACTGGCATAAGCAGTGAGTCCAAAAATAAACCCACACCTTTATGGTCAATTGATTTTTAACAAAGGTGTCAAGATAATTTAATGAGTAAAAAGTAGTCTTTTCTACTAATGACTCTGGAACAACTAGGTACCTGTAGGGGAAAAAAATAAACCTCAATCCTTACCTTACATACAAAATTAACTCCAAAAAGATAACAGACCTAAACATAAGAGCTAAGACTATTAACTGCTAGAATAAAACATAAAAGAAAATCTCTCTGATCTTGTTTTTTTTTTTTTTTTACACAAAGATTTCTTACATAGGACACAAAACACAAAAACTATTAAAATAACGATAAATGGAATATCATAAAAATGAAAAATGTTTGCTCTTTGAAAAAGAGATAAAGATCCTCCAGCTGGTAAATAAAAACTCAGAATTCTACTTTAAGTACGTCAGGCCCTAAAACTCAAAGCCTTTTCCACCATTTCGTGCCATCTCAGGTACTTGCCCTTGGGTAAGGTAGTCTGGTTGGAAACACACAACATAAAGCAGCATATATATCTAAAGAAACCTAGGAAGATTTTTAACACAACAGATCAACGGTCAACAGTAGTAACCACCAGGAGTAGTAAATAGGACTAAGTACTAAGCGGAAACTTTCCCCAAAGCAGGTGATTTTGTCCTCAGCAAATTCCCCAGGTAACCAGTAAAATACATGACCTAATAATGTGAGGAATGCACTCAGAAAGGAATCGCACTGACCAGGAACCTGGGTCCCTAGCCTTAACTCATCCTGGACACGAAATTCTGGTTCCTTAGATTCCTTCTACTTAAAAGGTTGACCTAGAAGGACAAGGCTCCAAGCCCCATTTAGATTTTTAACATTAGCAGTAAAAGATTCTCCAGTCCTTCAGTCAATAACTTTTGTTGCCAAGTTCCCACTGGGTGTAGTTACCGAGGGGGGTGAGAGGTGGTTAGAACAAACAGAAGCTGAGCCCCAGACCTAAGTCAGGACCATCATGACTGCACTCCCCCTTGGCAGATGAGCTGCGTAGACCCTGCTGGGACACCGTCTGCCACAGCTGTGTGGAGTCAGAGGAAAAGCGGTGGGAAACGCTCACCTGTTTCAGTGGGCCATTTTTCACCAGGTGCAGATGGTTCTGTGGAAAACAAACAAACAAACAAGGCAGGGGGGTTTCAGTGACTGGCAAATTTTGCCCAATATCCCGAGATGAATGGACTGTCTGTCTAAAGTAGGAGCAAGGCCTGCAGATCCACTTAGGGGAAGAGTCCAGCATCCTCTCTGCTTGCCAACAATCTCCATCCAAACTCCCACGGGCCTGTGGTGTCTAGGACCGCACGGTCCCTCGTATCCTACGTGCTCCATGCACCGTGATTAGTGAGGCAGCGCCATGACTCAGACTCATCCGCTCGGTCCAGAAGTCCTTATAAAGTAGCAGTGAGTTATCTGGCCCACTGTGGATACTCGACAAATATTTCAAAATATACTGCTTTGAAAAAATGGCTTTTCAAAGCAATATATTCCCTGATATAATGGAAATATATTCCATTATATATGCCAATATATATTATATATCCAATGATATATATCCCTGATATATATCCCTGATCAGATATCCCTGATATAATGGAAAAACACTGACAGGAGCTTGCGCCTTCACCTCTCTACAGTATCTTCTGGAAACTAAGACTTGTGAATATGAAAGTCTAAGTCTCGCTCAGTCCGATTGTGTCTCTTGTTCCGAGACCTCTTCTATTGTCTCAAGTTCCCGATTTAATTCTGAGCCGATTGGCATTCACCTCTTGGACCGCCCGCACAGCAGGGGTAATGGGAAGTAAAAAATTAAGAATAACAGGCCGTAGTAAGATCATTAAATAGTGAAACCTGTTGGTGGCATCCCAAACATTTCTGCCTCGGCCACAAATACCAGTAGCTGCTGCTCCCTCTCACCTCTCAGCGAAAACTTGCTTTCGGAGAATGCTCTGAGGGCCCCCGTCTACGGCACAGCGCAAGTTTGTCAGTGTGAGGGGATTCTGAGGAACTTTATATCCTAAGGCATGACTCTCATTGTTTCGTGCTCAGCCACCTGTACCAACAATTTAGTAATTGGAGGAATTCGGGAGGAAGGCCCGTATGCTGTATCATAAAGGCTACATAAGCTCAAAGTAAAATAGGCCTTGACTCTTCAAGGACTCTCCTGCACTAGCTCTTTGGACTTTTAGCCTTCTGCAGGCTGGATTTACCGTGTTACTACTTTTGCTGCTAAAATGGGAACTGGGTGACTAAGGAGTTAAAAGAGCCACTGACAAGGAAGGACAGTCTGGGAAGAGGCAAGCAGAGGGCATCAGGACGTACACCTGTGCACGCAAAGAGTTAACGCGTTTGCAAAGCTTTCTTCCCCCTTAGGAGGATATCCCTCACTTTGAAGTAAAAAAAAAAAAAAAAATCCAGGTGTGCCTGAAAAGAATGGAGGCTGCTTTTAGGGGATATTGAACTCCAGACCTTAAATGATTTAAATGCAATCCCCATGTGCGGCTGCTAAACCAAAGCACCTCACTCCAGGGAAGAGATGAGAAATTTTGAGGACGATTGAACACTGAGAATCCTCATCGTGGCTTAGCAAAAAGTGACTTCGCACATGTGTTGCAGTAATTATGAAGCATGGGGGGTGCTCTCTGACTCTGTAAATGCACAGTCATGGGTATGACCACTCTGGTGCTGGTATAAAAGGCAATCAGACGAGGCAGCCATGAACATCTTTAGCCTTTGCAATCTACCGGTGCTCCAGGCAACTTTTCTTCCGGGAATGGTGTCTACATCGGGCATGCACCAAGATTATTCATTGCTTTTTAAGATCGGGTGTGCAGAGCTAATCAGAGGAAGAAGAGGGAGGTAGAATACTTATTAAGTAGCTCTGTATATGCAGCACCTCCAGGAGGCCTGGAATTTTACATACATTCCTTTAAAACAGCAAAGAAAGAAGAAACTTTTACTGTTAAATTCCATATTATTAAAGAAAGGTATAGAAACAGAAAAATTCCTCTAAACTCTGCTCAGGCCATTAAAGAAAAGATTGCCAAGACCTCAGAAAGCCACTGTGTACTCCTGCCCTCAAACAACTGCCCCTCCCTCAAAGTTTAGCTCCACTTACGGCAATCCCTTTTTTACTTTGTAGGTTTCCCATAAAAGCGCACATTTCTAAACACTGTAATTTATTATGCTTGTTTCTGAACCAAACATAAATGGCATAATGCAGCATGAATCCTTTTGTATCTGGCTTCATCCACTCAATACAAAGTTAGGTTTATGACGATCATGTTTTTAGCTGTGACTATAGTTTATTCATTTCACTGCTATCCTATTACATTCTATGATCATATCACAATTTATTTATCCATTCCATTGTTGATGGGCTTTGGGTTAGAACTGTCATGAATAATCTGCTATGAGCATTCTTATGCATCTTATTTGAGGCACATGGTATGAATTTCCACCAGCTATACCCCTACTGATAGAGGCAGGGGTCATCGTAAGTTACATTTTCAACCAAAGTGAAATTCTCAAAATGATATACCAATTCACATCAACAGTGCTAGATAGTTTCTGGTGCTTTACATCCTTAATAAACTTGGTCTTTTAAGTCTTTCATTTCAGCCATGCAAGTAAATGTACTACGTTATGTGATGTTTTCATTTTCCTGATTATTAATGGGGTTGACATCTTTTAACATATGTGCTAGATATTAGGACGTCCAGTTTTTGAAATGCCCGTTTGAGTCTCTTCCCCATTTTTATAATTCCTTATTAGTTTATATTAATTTATAGGATACTGCATCATAAATATAATCACCAATATGTTCTCACCCTCTTTAACTTGCCTTAACTCTCTTAATGGTTTCTTCTAAGGACCTGAAGCAAATTTATCAATCTTTTTCCATATGGTTGTTCCGTTTAAAAACTATTACCGTATCCTGAGGCAATGAAGGCATTTTCCTACAATGTCTTCTAAAAGCTTTATTGTTTTGCCATTGAAATCTACACTCTACCTGAAATTAGCTTTCTGTATAGTGTGAAATAGGGTCAGGTTTGATTTTTTTTCAATGTGAATATCCAATGGGCCCAGACTGTTAATTAAGGCCATTTTCCCCACTATCTTCACTTTTGTCACAAATGAAGGAAAGGTCCATAGATGTGTGGGCCTTTCTTTTTTTTTTTTACTCTATTCCATCTATCCTGTGCCAAAATAACACACCATCTACATTGCTCTATCTTTAAATAAAGCGTTGATATTTGGAAATGCAAGTACTTTTCCACTTTGTTCTGCTTCAAGAGTGTTTTCACTATACTTAGCCCTTTGCATTTTCACATACATTCTAGAATCATCTTGCTCATCTTTCTCTCTCTGTCACACACACACACACACACACACACACACACACACACCAAATCTGCTTGGATTTTTACTGGCATTACACTAAATCTAGGTATCATTTGGAAAGAATCGATATTTTTATAGTAGTAAGTCTTCCTGTCTGTGAACATAATATGCATCTCCAACTACTTAGACCATTATTTTTTCCATTGTTTCCTTCATTGAGACTTTGTGCATCCTTTGTTAAGTTGATTCTTAGTCATTTGTTATTTCTAATACTACTTTAAATGGACCCGGTTGCTTATTGCTGATATATAATATTGGCTAATATTTTAAAATATTGGCTTATAGTCAGCAAACTTATAAACTTTCAGTAGAATCTTTTGAATCCTTAAAAATGTAAGCATATCATCTGTGAATTATGAAAGTACCATTTTTTTTTCTTTGCAATCATTATATAATTTATCTTGCTTTACTGCATTTGCTAGGAAGCCTAGTACAATGTCAAATAGGACTGTTGGTAATGTCACCCTTATCTTGTTTCCAATATCAAACATTTTAACATTTTCCCATTAAGTACAAGGTTTACCATTGGATATTTTTAGGTGTGTTTATTAGATTAAGAATTTAATCTCTTCCTAATTCACTTTCTCTCATAAAATGCATAATAACTTTTACCAAACACTTTTCCTATACTTTGAAATAATCATATGAACTTTCTCTTATATTCTCTTAATGAAGTATAGTTTAGATACTCTTGCTAATCTCAGTTTACATGTAGCAGGGATCTCAGTTTAGGCAAGGACAGTATTAACCACTGAAATTCAGGCAAGTTTGCCAGATAAGTGAATTGAGCTTTTCAGGAACCTGTTGCATGAGAGATATCCCAGCAGAGAATCCATGAAAGGAAAGAGACCAGCCTATTACAAAGCTTCAGTGGCAAAAATGAAGGCAACTGTGCCTCTACCCCATGAGTCTGTCATTCAGATTTTGTCTTTCAACCAATCCTACAGACCGGTAGCTGGATTTTAAGGAAAAAGAGGGAAGAGAATTAAAAAAAAAAACAATTTGACTAAAATTTCATGTCTTGGTTGGACCTCTAACAAAAAGTGATACAAAAGAGAAGAAAAACATTCCCCTTAAAGCATGTTTCAGGCTTCAGAGAACACGGTGAAGCTTTGGTACTTCAAGACTTCTAGATGCCAGTAGTGATGGAAGTGTCCAGAGATAGCTCTGAGAGTGATGCCCAGGGACTGAGTCAGTGTGGGCAGCAGTCACAGCTCAGTAGTGACCAAAGGAAGTGTTATGCTCTGACTCATGTTCCCCCCGCCACAACAAGATCTTGAAGTTCTAACCCCAAGTACCTGTGAATGTCAACTTGTTTGAAGCTGACGCTTCAGTTTATATAAGGTCATTAGAGTGGACCCTAATCCAATATGACTCTGTCCTTATACAAAAGGGAAATGACAGGAACACAGGGAGAACACCACGGGAAGCCTGGAGTTATACTGCCACAAGCCAAGGAACTATCAGAAAATAAGGAAGAAGCCTCAAATAGATCCTTCCCTATTGGCTTGAGGGAGAGCATGGCCCAGCCAAGACCTCAGTCTCAGACTTCTAGTCTCCAGAACCGTGAGAGAATACATTTCTGTTGTTTAAGCCATTTAGTGCTCTGTTAATGGCAGCCCTGGCCAACTAGCACAGGAAGTAGCAGGTGCTGTCATCATACAAGATGGCACCCAATAGAAACAAGCATGCGAGAGAGAGGGCAATCCATGACAGATGTCATATACTAACAGATAGAATTGTTCAAAAGCACATATGGTATTCCTGAAACTTCCAGAAATAATTGAGGAGGACTCTGCAAGGTACTAAAAGTCCAAAGTCAGCAATAGAAAAAGAAAACCAGTGCGATGGATTGAGTCCCTCAACACAGTCAACTGGAAACCCCAGAGTGAAGGAGACTGGTGGAAACGAAGAAAAATTCAGATGAATAATTTGAATGCAGCCAGATTGTGTGCTCTATACCAGGTCCACCATGCAGCCAGTGGCATTGAACTCGAGCTCTCTTCACTCGTCTGTGTCACACTTCTTGGCAGCTCCTCTCACCTTCATGGTTCCCAGTTTGAAGCAGCGGCATGGAAATCTGCCTGGAACTTATAACATGATAAAATAGGGGCCTTCGTGGTCAAGGTCATACACAAGGACAAATCTAGTCATTATCACTATCCATAGACATTTCTGAAAACTAAAGACAAGTAGTTTGGAAGCCGGAATCATTCAATCAACAATTGTCCCTCATCTATATTACACAACGCAAAAAACTGTGCTTAACCTGCAAATGCGGAACTCACAAACGATGACTCAGTCCCACAAAAAGAAATGTCATTCATTCATTCACTCATTCATTCTACTGTTTGTTTTTCCTTGAGTACCAACTATGTTCCATACACTGTGGTAGAAGCCTGCCTTGTCTTCTGTGGAGAGGAACATTCTAATAGGAAAGCAGAATCACAGAATCACCACAGTTTATAACTAATAGAGAATATAGTTGAAGCCATTTACTAAATACGTGAAAAAGCAGAACCACAGGGAAGTAACAGAATGATTCCATTTCCACAGACAGTTGTAGAATCCAGGTCTCCTGATTCTCAGATCTAGAGAAAACTTCTCTGAGGGAAAAGAGTAGGGTCAGGGAAGGGGAACTTGTGTGCTTATATATTTAAATCCAGCTGCTTCGGCGATCCTATTTTTTTTTTCCTCCTCCTTTCCAAAGGTACCTAGAGGCAAAATTAGGAAGTAGGCAACTGACCAAGGTGCCAAGTTTGCTGCTGTTCTCAGTCTCCAAAGATTTTGTCTCTTATATTTTCTATATTTTCCTTCCCCAGGTACCTATTCTAGCAACCCTGAGATGCCCGGGAAACTCGATCCAACTCTTCTAAGATACACATCAATTTTGTTAATTCTCGAAAAGGCCCTGCCTTCTCAGCCTCACTCACCATGTTGCCACAGCAGCTGTGGCATTGAAAGAACCACAGCTACAGGACAGTAATGAACCTTTCTCAGATCAGATACGATATTTCTGGCAAATGAGATTTGTGTGGTCACTTTAGCCTCATTAAAGCCAGCTCTGTACCTTCTCCATACCTTTCTCAAAACCCTTTGAAAGGATACAATTTAGTGATTTTAGAAGATTCATTTTGACCTATTTCTCTCTTCTTTTTTGAAAAATTAGGACACTACTTTCTCCCAAGAAACTACGGGTGCTACTTTCTTCCAAGACAGGACTTGTTACTTTTGGGGTTTCTTCAAACTAAGAATTGGGAGAGTTCAGTGCGCGATGGTGAAAAGAGTATGGGTTTCAGAGGTGGAATATGTGATGTATTTCCAGGCTCCCAGGCCACCACCACGCTTGCCTCAAGATTGTTACTATTTATAGCTGAAAAACATTTTCAGTTGAAACAGTATGTAATGGCAAGTGCTTAAAACATACCCCCATTCTTTGTTCTTTAGTTTTGTTTGAATCGAACTCTGGAAAAAGTGCTAATGAAGTCTTAAGAATAAAATGGCTTCTAGGTCTGGTCAAGCTTTTTATGCTTCTGCAGAAAGAGTGTTGTCCTAGTTCCAACGGCAGGTACAGTTCCCAGGATCAATGTGCCAAAGAATGAACAGGAACATAACTATCTTTGGGAGGACCAAGTCACGTCCAGCTATTCTTAATGACAAATCGCCACTGCCACCATCCACTTCTTGAGCAACTAACTGTCTCTCTGATGTTTGTACCTTCCACTACTCCCCCAACATGTGTTTTCTTTTTTTGTAATATGGGCGTTTCATAAAGCACAAACCAGTGCTTTTCTAATTCTTGTGTTAGAGTGTGGCAACCCACTGCCTACAGTCTCATAAGTTTGTACCCCTTGTCACAGGCAATCAAAGACCCAAACAACAACGACAACAAAATTCCAGATGCTTAGATAGGCTTTTTTAGCTCTGGGCTAAGAATCAATGTTGGAAAGCACTGGAACATGGCTCATCTTGCTGTGAAAGAACTGAATCGGGGTTCAACCTACAGCAGAGTTAAATTAGTAGAATGCTTATCTTTCAAAGTGTTCAATTGGGAGTGCTCAAATTTTGATGCATTTTAGTTGGGTACTAATTAGCAACTAGCTGACTGCTAAATGGACTGTCACCTTTTCCTTTTGACAATTACTGAAAATTAGCCCCTCAATGTTATATGAACACTGGGGAAATGGGTTGGGAGGGCTGGCGCTGAAGATGGGATTTCATTTGGTGCATTTATGTGAGAAATTTTAGTGCGCTGCTGATATTTAAGGACTTCAGTAAATGCAAAAGAGGGGAAAAGGTTGGGAATGACAGACAGTGAGTTCTGCTCAGCAGGCGTTGATGCTATAGTCAAAGTATAAATGGATCTAGTTCTTTTTAAATGTTAATAAGCCTTTGCACTGGAAGAGATTTCATACGTAGTGTCTATAATATCAAGCACTGGCCTATTCTGTGGATGCTGAGGTGGATTGGGTGTTTGAATTACTGCCAATATTAGGTGAGAACAAATCCAAAAGAGGTGTTTAAATGTTAATACAAAAAAACTCTGACATTTGGAAAGTAAATAAAAAATGAGCATTTTTTTCCATCCACGTGTTTCATAACTAGTATTATTTTGATAGAGAATAGAATTTCAGTCCATCATGACAATAGTTATCTTAGCGGTGGAAAATGCACAGAAGATAAGCACGAGCATGAACTAAAGTAAGTAGGAACCCTACTTCCCAGTGTTTACAGACAAGCATTTTCCTAAGTTCTCAGCTGACATTCCAGGGTTTGGATCTCAAATCCTCACACTGCCTTCCCTAGCTTCTTAGGCAGAAAAGGTCATAGCAAAAAAGTTACATGAGATGAGATGGAGTGGTATTCATTTGGATCTAACAAAAATTGCATGCTGTATGTCTCAGCTTCTATGGAAAAAATCAAATCTATCTTAGGCAGACTTTAATGTTGGAATTACAACAACATAACGTCAACCCAATATGCGTCTACTCTGTGTGTGCTGAGAACTAGATGCCAAGGTCACCTAGGCCAAAAATGGTCCTTATCCAGTGATTTGAAAAAAACAAAACAAAACAAAAAAAACCAAATAACCATTGGAGAGGAACTGACTGCATGAGTCTGACCCCTGTGACTCCAGGAAAACAGAGAGTCAGAGTTTATCGATGTTGGGCAGTGTACTGATCATTTACCCTAAGACCTTCTTAAGAGAACAATCCTCAGTCTCAGACTATAATTTCAGGTATAGAAAACAACTCCCAGCATAGACAATTCAATTGTCAAGAAATAGAAGACAGACCCATCAGGTGAGAAAGAAATAGGAAGGGTAGAAAGAATAAATTACAGGATTATAATAGATGTATAAATTCAATGAAATACAAATAATAATGTGTTTTGGAAACAAAATAATACTCTAAAATTCATCTCAGAGCACCTGGGTGGCTCAGTTGGTTAAGTGTCCGACTCTTGGTTTCAGCTCATGTCATGATCTCACCATTAGTGGGTTCGAGCCCCACTTTGGGCTCTGCGCTGACAGTGCAGAGCCTGCTTGAGATTTTTCTCTCTCTCTCCATATCTCTCTGGCCATCCTACACTCTCTCTGTCTCAAAGAAATAAACTTTAAAAAATAAAAATAGGGGCGCCTGAGTGGCTCAGTTGGTTAAGCGTCCGACTTTGGCTCAGGTCATGATCTCGCAGTTTGTGAGTTCAAGCCCCGCGTCAGGTTCTGTGCCGACAGCTCAGAGCCTGATGCCTGCTTCAGATTCTGTGTCTCCCTCTCTATCTGCCCCTCCCCTACTCACACTCTGTCTCTCTCTCCTTCAAAAATAAATAAACATTAAAATTTTTTAATTAATCAAATAAATAAATCAACAAATAAATAAAAATAAAGTTCATCCCCAAAACACATATGAGACCAGTTTAAAGAAATATTGAGAAAGAAGGGACTTGCCTAAAACATATTATATAAAATCTAACAATTAGAAACAATGTAGAACAGGAATGGGAATATACAGGAAAAGGGATTATCACGCCTATGTGATTTTTCATTTCATGTTCCAGGAGAAACTGTAAAAAGGAAGAAGATTAGACTAAGCTTATTCTCAGCTCAGTCCAGACCTAGTTATGATACCATATGGCTTACACATTTCATGTTATAGAAGGCCAAATATATCAGTATTCTCTAAAATTGGACAGTTATTTTTCTGGAAGACCATTTAATTGTACTCCAAGAGCCAAAGGCCTCACCCATACTTCACAGTCAAAGATTAGGATGTTCCTAGAAGGTAGTAGATACTCCTACTCTTCATTACCTGAGGAAGAGGCATATCCTGGGGTAGGTAAGGAAGACTGAAAAGCTACTTTGCAAGCCGAACATGGGGGGAATTACCTTTCTCTGGACCTGTGACAGGTAGGCATGGATTTCTGCTGGACTCAGGGTTATGAAGATAAACATGGAAATATTCCAGAAGGCAAGTCCGGAAGTGTTACTGCATCGGTCAGGGCAGTGCATAAGGGTAAATTGGGGTTTCAGCCTGAGAGTTCTAAGAAGGGCCACATCTACTATCAATTTTATATGTCCTCTATGTCATGGTTCCCTTCTGTTTTCATCAAACCAAAGGAGACTCAATAAAAGTTATAGCCTGAGAATATTTACAAGAATGTGCAAAACAGTGTTTCCTATACCAGTAAAGGCTGGAAGCAGTCCAAATGCCCATCAGCAGGAAAATGGCTGAATAAATTATGGCATATTCATACAATGGAATGCCATCTATAAAAAAAATACTGTATTGTTAAGGGCTACATGTATAAGAGGTAAAACTGTCAAGAAAAGGAAAGGAATGATAAACTCAGAATTTAAACTGGTGATTAACTCTTGGGGGAAAGAAGAGGGAGACCGCAGGGATGTGCACAGAATGAAGGTCAACATATTGGTATTTTTCTGTTTCCTAAGCTGGCTGGTGGGGACTCTGATGTCTATATTATTATCATTTATACTAGGGATCAGCCAACTACAACCCATGTGTCAAACCTGGCCAGCAGGATGCTCATGTGTGTCCCATGAGCTAACAATGGTTTTTACATAAAGCTTTGTTAAGGAGCAGGAGAAAGAGGAGGGGCAAAAGGAGGAATCTGTGTAACAGAGG
The DNA here is from genome assembly GCF_022079265.1 of Lynx rufus. Classification (NCBI taxonomy): domain Eukaryota; kingdom Metazoa; phylum Chordata; class Mammalia; order Carnivora; family Felidae; genus Lynx; species Lynx rufus. The sequence goes on along the minus strand of NW_025814823.1, from coordinate 30,402,415 downwards.
TACCTGTGGCTTGCAAAATCTAGAACATTCATTATCCAAACAGAAAAATGTTTGCCGGACTCTGATTTATAACGTACTTACATCTCATGTTTAGCTTTATATTTTTCTTCTCCCTATATGAGTTGACTTACATATATCACGAAACGCTTACCACAGTAAGTTTAGTTAGCATCTATCATAGATACAAAAACAAGAAGACAGTTTTATATTCTTAAAATATATTTCATAATACAGTTTTAAAGAGGCTACCGTCCAGTCTCTTCTGGACTGAAGGAAATGAAAGGAAAGTGCTGTTACCCACCTAACAGAGTTATTTGAGAATATTTACTCAAGGCAATCTCATGAAATAATAGGTTACCTTTTACTTCCCCTACCAGTTCCACACCATGACTGCTAAGAAAGATGACCTATATTCCAAAGGACTGGATCAAAGGCTACACACCAGGTGTGAGGCCATAATCATCGGAAATAAAAGCTGGTCCTGTGATAATTTAGTTCCCTTTTCTCTCCAGAGGAGGAAGTGTAAAAGGAATTGACAAGGAAAGAGAGAGAGAGAGTCAGGGATTGAGGAGAATGAAAGCAAGACACCCGCTCCTCTTGACGCTTCTAGCTCTCCTAGGATTTGTCTGCCAGGTTCACATCAAAGTTGGGTGGTTCCCAAGGGTAGAAAAGCCACCATTTTGTTTCTCATTTGCTTTTCATCTGTCCCCCCCACAGATGAAGGCACTGGATATGGTGGAGAGCCAGAAAACAGTGGGGAAACAGTGAAGAATGACAAAGGAAGGCTCTGGAATATATTCCTCCCTTCACTCACCCCCACCTCTAGGCAAAGATGCCCACATTCCTGTGCCTATGGGCCCAAAGTGAGCGAGCAGAGTTCGCTGAGACCTTGAGGAATAGATTAGCCACCGTAGCTATCCCTCTTCAAATGTTGTTTGGCAAAGCAGGAAGATTCCAGAAGCAAAAATCAAAAAGGATATGCCTGCCAGGAGTAAGGGGGCAGGTGAGAAGAGATCCAGTTTTCCTAGGACTGGAGGAAGGTGTGCAGTCAGTCAGGACACTTAATGGGTCACCCCTTACACCCCTACACCAATAGTAGGAGGTGATGTGGGGCATCCATAGGGCAGCATAAAAGCCCTGGGCTCTTAAAAAATGGATGCTAACAGGTAACAAATGGACAAAAAAGAGGATAAATTTCTTTGCCAAAAACACCACCTGTGTACTTTCTGTGTGTTTAGTTTCTCACTTGCAGATGCTTATCTGTTTAATCATAATAAGCAACAACCTAATAGCTAACTACTACTAATAAACTACCCCACTGGAAGAGTTAGACAAGCATTACCACGGGCAAGGGATTGCTACTATGCTCTCTCCTTCTCAACAGGCCAACTCCCTCTCCAGATATCAATGATATTTAGAGTGACACAGAACTTCTTTGCAACTTGTCGAGAGTAAGAATGTGCTAGTAATAATTTTTCCAGAACCGGGTGTTCACCAGTTTCCGCCCGGGGCAACCGGAAGGGCACGGTTACCCTCGTACTACCTGAGCCCTTTCCACTTTAACCCGAAAAGACTTTGTGACAATAAAAGTTGTCATGAAGGAATGCCCACCGTGCCAGGTGATTTACCCAGGCCATGCCACTTAATCCTCACAACTACCCGATAAAGTAGGCATTATTTTCACAACGTTACAGAAGAGGAACCTGCAACTCAGAAAGGTTAAGTAACTGGCCTAAGGTCACACGGTTAACAAGGGAAGCTTTCATCAAACAGGAGAAGCTTTCATCAAGGCTTTAATATATGTTAAGTCTTTTGCTAGCTGTTTCCACATTTGATGTGTCATGTTCATTCTTAACCTTTGAGAAAGGGATAAGGATATCTTTTTTACACATGAGGACATAGCATTTTGGAGGAGTTATTATGTTATTCAAGTTCAACCAATTTAGGAGCTGCATAAGTCCAAGTTAAACCCCGGGCTCTCTAAATCTAATGCATGGGGTTTTCTGCTCCCCATGCTAGCTTTCCAGGAGTTCATGGGAGAAGTTCTGCATCCTTAGTCACTGAAGCCCAGTTTGATGCAAACGGAGCAAAGGGACAGCCGGCGATGACAGTCACCTGTTTCATTATTTTTATTATTAGGGCTTTGCATCTGTCGTTGGATGTATTTTTGAGACTCCTAGAAAAAAAAAAAAAAACCGCTGAATTATCAGCCACCACCAGTGAAGCATAAACCTGTAGCTCTCAGCACTAGGACAAATCCCACTAAGATGCTACCAAAATTAGAGAGGATTTGTGTTTATGTGCAACGTTCCCAGATGGCCTCCTGCAAGGCACACGGCGCACAGAATGTGCTCATCCTTACTGACACGAAACCAAGCCTTTCAAATGACTTACGAGGGACCAGGGCAACTACACAGACCATCTCTTCAGCATTGGCCACGTGACGACAAATCCTCTTCGAATAGCAAGTAGGTGAACAGTGTGCAACCATGCCATCTAAATCTGTGGGTTGCCAGAAGGAATTGGAAGTGGTCACTAAGTGAGCAAAACTGGCAGGATAGTGCTTCCGCCTGACTTCCAAGGTGACCTGCTGGAAAATGCGATCGAGTTTGCTCTATAGCTCATCGCTCTATGTGCTGGGGTCAAACCAAGCATACGACCACAAGCCTGATGCCACAGGTAAAGCAGCCCTCAAAGGACCCAAAAAAGATCTAACAGGGAGTCACTTCGTGAGAGAAAAGAGAGGTTTCTAGGACAGCCTTGAAGGGGCAGAATGGTCTCTGAAAATCAGTTCGGCCTCAGCTTATCAAATCGCCTCCTTAAACGTGAGATAGAAGGACTGTGGGCTTCCATTTCAGACCCAGTCAGATCCAAAGCCCAATTCTGCCATTGACCGGCCTCTTTCGCCCTGGGCTAGTCTATTTATTTTCTCTGCGCCTCAGTGACTTCCCCTGAAAAAGAAAGCTGATCCTGACACAACTTCCAGCTACCACGTACGGATGCGCCAGGCACAGAAGGAGAACCACGCCGTAGAGACTGGCCGAAAGGTAATTTCCCTCACTTTGCTCTGAATGTGTGACCTCCTGGAAGTCACTTCACTTCTCCATGTCAGTTTCCTCATTTCCGAAACGTGGATGGTAAAGTATCTCGTCAGTACTAAATACGAAACTATACGTACGGTGCCTGCCACAATTCCAGGCACGAGGTGAGCACTCGTCTGTTCACGCCCCTAAAGCACTGTTCCTCCACGCAGACTTTATTTTTCTTCAGTTGCAACATTTGATTTTACAGACGAATGAAAATCGCGGCGCCGTTCCCCCAAGACAAAAGAACAGACCGGCGTCGGCCCGGTTCTAGCCACCACACCATCTGAACCGATCAGAACAGTGGCCCTGGAGCCGACCCTGGGCCCCCAGTCTGCCCCTGCCGCCCAGGTGAGGCCCAGTGACCCGCCACCTGCTGAGGCTTATGATGGCAGAGATACGGATTTGTCATGCCGGGCCTCGCTGGCAGTTTTCGAGTCACTCATTTCATGCTTCTTGTGGCAAATTATATTTGACTTTCAATTTAAAATCCAGGGTTTTCTAAAGCAAAACCCCGGTGTAATCATGGTGATAAAGCAGCAGCACATGCCGTTTTGACAGGTTGGATTTTTCTCGTTTGTCACGAAGAATCTCCCTCCGCACCTATCCGTGCCCAGACCCTGCCGCCCCCTCCCTGACTCCCACCCGCCACACACCTACCGGAGGATGATGGAAGGTCCACCTGTCTTGGACGCATAGGGAACCCACAGCACGAGGAGGGTTTATGTAGACGCGGAGGGTTACTGTCCCACCGAAAGTCATGGAGGGCTTAGTTAGGCTTGCTTCAGCGAGCATGAAATGAATGGAGTTAGAAACGGGAAGAAAAGCCATATCTCAGCAACAAAGTTTCCATCTTATTTAATCAAGCATCCATTTGCATATTTCTTTGGCAAAACATCAGGTTCTCCAGTTGATGAGCTAAAGCAAAATCTGCCAAAAGAAACTGTTTTGGTTCTCCCTCTTGAATAAGAAAAATGAAACCCCGGTTTTTCAGCATGAGCCCTTGGTGGCTGTTACAGGCATTTTCAAATCCATGTGGGTGTCTTTTGGGTGATTTAATTCCAGAAACAAAATCTGGGATTCAGAGTATTTAGAGGAGGGATACTTAATTTTAATAGTATGATCAATTGCATGAAAGTTTGAAAAGCTTGGTCAACTCTGTTTGAGAGGGTAATCTAAAAGTATTTACCTTTGGCCCTAGACTGCAGCTGTATACTTACATCTGAATGAGGATTTTGGACCTGTATCGCAGAAAGTACTTGATGTTTTTAGCATCTCGGAATTGGAAACCTTAAAATCAGTCTACAAATTAGGGGATTATTTAAGCTTAACTCCTTTCAAGCATTCTTCATGATACTTTTTCACATAAATGTTGTCATACAGATTAATACATAATCTCCTCCCTTAATACCCTCCATTTGGAAAGCAAACTGACAACTGAGCAAGCCAAACCGAATTCTGATGCTGAAAACTTTAGAACTGCTAAAAATATAGAACCCTAAAATAATTCAACTTACCCTTGGGATATACAAATTATAATATTAAAAGTTACACTCTGGCAGATACACTCTGGCAAAGGGTTTCAGATGCATAGAAAAAACAAGCATTTATAAATAGTTGGCACATGTCCCCATGCCATAAATTTAAAGAAGAGTAGGGTAGACACTGTTTGCCCCCCAGTGACACTAACTAACCAAGGAAAGGAATTAACGTGACTCATTCTCAAATGAGCAGGGCTGGGACTTCTCCAGCTATATCTTTTGTAATCTTTCTTTGACCACTAATTTCAGTGGCTCTTCCTTTCCCCACATCACCTGATATCCCTAGGCCACGATCATGTTTATGGCTTGGGAAGAAGAAAAACTACGTAGCACACAAGAGGTTTCCAACCTTCGACTTTGAGAGACAACCCCAGAAAATGAAAGATAAAAATGGGGATAAAGGTGAAAATTCCAGAAACGACCCAGATGTGAGCAGCACCAGTTAATGCCCCTCTCCCCCAACCCCCCTATTACTAGGGTAGATCTGTCTGGTTTACCAGGAAAAACATACTATACTCCACCGGCTCATCTCATACACTCATCTTGAGGCTTCATGGTCTTTATTCACACACAGAACTAATCTGCCAGGTTTGTTTCTTATCAGTGAAATACTTACCCCTGGAATTCCTCTTCTAATATCTATGTTTTCTTCAAGGTTGTCCATTAGCCAAAAACAAATGGTAGGATAATGATCAATATCTATTATTTAGTTTATATTGGCTACTTTCCTAAGTACTTTTTAACTCAAAATAGCCATATTATTATCATTTTTATTTTACTCATGAGAAAACAGAGAGAGGTACAAGAGTTTAATATGATCCCTGAAGACTAATTCAAGGCTTAATACCATAACTATTGACTTCATTGTTCTTAGGTAGATAGTACTTCATCAGAACATTTTCTCTGCCTACCATTATTAGTGAAGCCAGATATTTGGTTCTGGGCTTTCGATCTTCTTATTTCTACTACTGGCCTCGACAGAAACTTATTTCTAGTTCCAATCCTATAAAAGGCACTGGAAGTAATTACTTCAAGATATATTAAGTCAACAAAGAATCCGTCCTCAAGAACCACCATGCACTCTGCATTTGCATCTTTCACCTGCTGATTATGGATCCCGACTCATACTGCTCAGAGGGCAAGGGGACTTTAGTTCGGGGGAGTCAAGAATATTATCCTATTCCTGGAGCTAGAGACTCGCTCACGGAAGAGTAAGTCATGGTATGATTCCCCTGAAACCACCTCATCCATCTCATGAGGGATAATCCATAGAGGACCAGGGAGGGTATGTGGTAATAGGAATTTTAAAAGTCAAAGTAACATGACTTGGAAGTTAGAAGACACCAGAAATCCAAGGAATTGTAACAATAACCACAAAACCTACTTCTAGACCATCTGCCAAATGCCAGCAATTTACCAGGGATGGTATTAATGATAATGATGATGTTGGTGATGATGAAGGCTTATCTAGTGGTCCCTAGTGGCAAGCATTGTTCTAGGTTCTTCCCATATCTTGATAAAGGAAATTTTCACAACAATCCCATGAGATGTATGCTGTCAACACTCAAATCCTACAGATGAGAAAAGAGAGTCTCAGAGAGGTTACTCTAATGAATGCTAGTTCAGACATGGGTTCTGCAATATCCTGATAGGATAAAGCCTTCCAAATTGCAACCTACGACAGTTTGGTACCAGGCACCCAAAGGACTTGAGCGACACAGCATCAGAGCTATCAAACAAGGGTGGGCGAGAAAAGGAGAGAGAGCAAAAACCAGTAAAACTCCTACTCAGGAGGACCCACAATGGATATTTTGAAGAAAGGGAGGAAACTAACTTTATGGAAGACAGTCAAAATACTCACCAAAGTGAAGAATTTAGGTCTCGGAAGTGAAAAATATTAGAGAAACGTGCAAATAATTTTAAAATATATAGTTTTAAGAACCTCAAAGAGATGAAAAACATGGGATTAAGAATAAGAGATTATGAGGAAAGACACAGATATGGAGCAAATATTGGTAGATATGAAAAATGTATCAATAAGAAATTCAGAAAATGAAAAGCACAGCCACTGGAAAAAAGTTGTATTAGATCACACACACACACACACACACACACACACACACACTTAGTATATGATAGGATTAACACAACTGACAAAAATTATTAAATTGGAAGATACTCCTAATAAATTTATGTGAAATGCAGTATAAAGTGATAATAAGCTGAAAGATGTGAAAGACAAGCTGTTGTCGTGTAAGGAAACGACAACGAAGTAAAGATGCAAGGACAAGCAGAAGCAGCATTTGAAGAAATAATGGCAGAGACATTTTAGGAAACAATTAAGAACATGAGTCCCAAGATTCCGGGAACACCAATGCTTCTCTCAGTTATTTTTTTAAAAATACAAAACCATAAAGAATGCGTTGATCATGTGACCCAGCAATCCCACAACTAGAAATTTATCCTTAGGATACATCTCAATAAATCAACAGTATATGCCCAAGTGTATTCACTGTAGGCTTTTGCCATATCCAAATATCAGTGACAGACTCCCTGCCCATCCATAGGAGACTACTTGAGGAAACTAAAGTTTATCCAAAAAATATTATGCAGCTATTCTTTTTAAATTGATAAATCTCGGGGCACCTGGGTGGCTCAGTCGGTTAAGTGTCTGACTTCGGCTCAGGTCATGACCTTGCAGTTTGTGGTTTCGAGCCCGGCGTTGGACTCTGTGCTGACAGCTCAGAGTCTGGAGCCTGCTTCAGACAGAATCTGCGTCTCCCTCTCTCTCTGTCCCTGCCCTGCTCATTCTCTCTCTCTCTCTCTCTCTCGCTCTCTCTCTCTCTCAAATAAATAAACATAAAAATTTTTTTTTAAAATTGATAAATCTATGACCTGGTAGGAAGTGATTTACAGGTTGTGTTGTTAAGTGAGAAAAGCACAGGAGAGTATAAAGAATGTATATGTTTTCTGTTAGAAGGAGAAATATATATATTTACATATTTACTTTTTCAAAAAGAAAAATGAGACCGAATAAGACAGAAGCCAACAACAATAACAGCGAAAAGACCACCTAGAGGGGGTTAATAGGAACAAAGTGAGAGCATCAGGGCAGGGAATAAGACTTCTCAGAGTAGATAGTGAGGAAGAAAAATGAGAACAGAAAGAAAGACTGGGATGAAAGAAGCAATGAAGAATAAATAACTTAGTTTAAAAATGTTGGCAAATCTATTAACTAACAAGTTTTATTTTAAAAAGCTATTGAGGGGTGCCTGGGTGGCTCAGCTGGTTAAGCAGCCAACTTTGGCCCAGGTCATGATCTTGTGGTTCAATGAGTTCAAGTCCCACATCGGGCTCTGTGCTGACAGTTCAGAGCCTAGAGCCTGCTTCCAATTCTGGGTCTCCCTCTCCCTCTGCCTCTCTCTCTCTCTCTCTCTCTCTCTCTCTCCTTCAAAAATAAATACACATTTTTTAAAAGCTGTTATTATTGCATGGTATTTGCTTAAAAATATAGGAAATTGAATTCTATGATGACGAAATTTTGAAATGCCAAGTTCTTTGTCTTATTTCTGCAGGACATAAGAGATGCTTGAGTGTCTTTAGCCATCACTTAAAAAACTTCAATCTGTATGTTAAAAATGGAACAATAATCACTAAGAAATAAAAAGAGAATCTATGTATTCCAATCCAACAATAAAAGTATCAAGGAAACTTTTGTGAGTCACAAAAGGAAAAGAAATAAAAATCTCCAGACGAATATAAAATGGTGAAAATACATCAGAAGTTTTAAAATGTTTACGGATTAAAATCAGGTTTAAAAGGTTAACCAGAAGAGACAGGAAGATGGCGGCACAGGAGGACGCTGGGCTCACCGCGCGTCCTGCCGATCACTTAGATTCCACCTACACCTGCCTAAATAACCCAGAAAACCGCCAGAGGATTAGCAGAACGGAGTCACCAGACCCAAGTGCAGACGAGAGGCCCACGGAAGAGGGTAGGAAGGGCGGCGAGGCGGTGCGCGCTCCACGGACTGGCGGGAGGGAGCCGGGGCGGAGGGGCGGCTCGCCAGCCAAGCAGAGCCCCCGAGTCCGGCTTGCAAAAGCGGAGGGGCCTGACGGACTGTGTTCCGACAGCAAGCGCGACTTAGCGTCTGGGAGGTCATAAGTTAACAGCTCTGCTCGGAAAGCGGGAAGGCTGGAGGACAAATGGAGGGTGAGCTGCGGAGCCCCCGGACGACAGAGCTCAGTTTGGCGGGGAACAAAGGCGCTCGCCAGCGCCATCTCCCCCGCCCATCCCCCAGCCAAAATCCCAAAGGGAACCGGCTCCGGCCAGGGAACTTGCTAGCTCCTCCGTGCAAACACCCAACTCTGTGCTTCTGCGGAGCCATACCTCCAGCAGCGGATCTGACTCCGTCCGGCTGCCACAGGGCCCCTCCTGAAGTGGATCACCTAAGGAGAAGCGAGCTAAGCCTGCCCCCCCTGCTGCCGTGCACCTTGCCTTCCCACCCCAGCTAATACGCCAGATCCCCAGCATCACAAGCCTGGCAGTGTGCAAGTAGCCCAGACGGGCCACGCCACCCCACAGTGAATCCCGCCCCTAGGAGAGGGGAAGAGAAGGCACACACCAGTCTGACTGTGGCCCCAGCGGTGGGCTGGGGGCAGACATCAGGTCGGACTGCGGCCCTGCCCACCAACTCCAGTTATACACCACAGCACAGGGGAAGTGCCCTGCAGGTCCTCACCACACTGGGACTATCCAAAATGACCAAGCGGAAGAATTCCCCTCAGAAGAATCTCCAGGAAATAACAACAGCTAATGAGCTGATCCAAAAGGATTTAAATAATATAACAGAAAGTGGATTTAGAATAATAGTCATAAAACTAATCGCTGGGCTGGAAAACAGTATACAGGACAGCAGAGAATCTCTTGCTACAGAGATCAAGGGACTAAGGAACAGTCACGAGGAGCTGAAAAACGCTTTAAAGGAAATGCAAAACAAAATGCAAACCACCACGGCTCGGATGGAAGAGGCAGAGGAGAGAATAGGTGAACTAGAAGATAAAGTTATGGAAAAAGAGGAAGCTGAGAAAAAGAGAGATAAAAAAATCCAGGAGTATGAGGGGAAAATTAGAGAACTAAGTGATATACGAAAAAGAAATAATATACGCATAATTGGTATCCCAGAGGAGGAAGAGAGAGGGAAAGGTGCTGAAGGGGTACTTGAAGAAATAATAGCTGAGAACTTCCCTGAACTGGGGAAGGAAAAAGGCATTGAAATCCAAGAGGCACAGAGAACTCCCTTCAGACGTAACTTGAATCGATCTTCTGCACGCCATATCATAGTGAAACTGGCAAAATACAAGGATAAAGAGAAAATTCTGAAAGCAGCAAGGGGTAAACGTGCCCTCACATATAAAGGGAGACCTATAAGACTCGTGACTGATCTCTCTTTTGAAACTTGGCAGGCCAGAAAGAATTGGCACGAGATTTTCAGGGTGCTAGACAGCAAAAATATGCAGCCGAGAATCCTTTATCCAGCAAGTCTGTCATTTAGAATAGAAGGAGAGATAAAGGTCTTCCCAAACAAACAAAAACTGAAGGAATTTGTCACCACTAAACCAGCCCTACAAGAGATCCTAAGGGGGACCCTGTGAGACAAAGTACCAGAGACATCACTACAAGCAAAAAACATACAGACATCACAATGACTCTAAACCCGTATCTTTCTATAATAACACTGAATGTAAATGGATTAAATGCGCCAACCAAAAGACATAGGGTATCAGAATGGATAAAAAAAACAAGACCCATCTATTTGCTGTCTACAAGAGACTCGTTTTAGACCTGAGGACACCTTTAGATTGAGAGTGAGGGGATGGAGAACTATTTATCATGCTACTGGAAGCCAGAAGAAAGCTGGAGTAGCCATACTTATATCAGACAAACTAGACTTTAAATTAAAGGCTGTAACAAGAGATGAAGAAGGACATTATATAATAGTTACAGGGTCTATCCATCAGGAAGAGCTAACAATTATAAATGTCTATGCGCCGAATACCGGAGCCCCCAAATATGTAAAACAATTACTCATAAACAGAAGCAACCTTATTGATAAGAATGTGGTAATTGCTGGGGACTTTAACACCCCACTTACAGAAATGGATAGATCATCTAGACACATGGTCAATAAAGAAACAAGGGCCCTGAATGAGACATTGGATCAGATGGACTTGACAGATCTATTTAGAACTCTGCATCCCAAAGCAACAGAATATACTTTCTTCTCGAGTGCACATGGAACATTCTCCAAGATAGATCATATACTGGGTCACAAAACAGCCCTTCATAAGTTTACAAGAATTGAAATTATACCATGCATACTTTCAGACCACAATGCTATGAAGCTTGAAATCAACCACAGGAAAAAGTCTGGAAAACCTCCAAAAGCATGGAGGTTAAAGAACACCCTACTAACGAATGAGTGGGTCAACCAGGCAATGAGAGAAGAAATCAAAAAATATATGGAAACAAACGAAAATGAAAATACAACAATCCAAACGCTTTGGGACGCAGCGAAGGCAGTCCTGAGAGGAAAATACATTGCAATCCAGGCCTATCTCAAGAAACAAGAAAAATCCCAAATACAAAATCTAACAGCACACCTAAAGGAAATAGAAGCAGAACAGCAAAGGCAGCCTAAACCCAGCAGAAGAAGAGAAATAATAAAGATCAGAGCAGAAATAAACAATATAGAATCTAAAAAAACTGTAGAGCAGATCAACGAAACCAAGAGTTGGTTTTTTGAAAAAATAAACAAAATTGACAAACCTCTAGCCAGGCTTCTCAAAAAGAAAAGGGAGATGACCCAAATAGATAAAATCAGGAATGAAAATGGAATTATTACAACCAATCCCTCAGAGATACAAACAATTATCAGGGAATACTATGAAAAATTATATGCCAACAAATTGGACAACCTGGAAGAAGTGGACAAATTCCTAAACACCCACACTCTTCCAAAACTCAATCAGGAGGAAATAGAAAGCTTGAACAGACCCATAACCAGCGAAGAAATTGAATCGGTTATCAAAAATCTCCCAACAAATAAGAGTCCAGGACCAGATGGCTTCCCAGGGGAGTTCTACCAGACGTTTAAAGCAGAGATAATACCTATCCTTCTCAAGCTATTCCAAGAAATAGAAAGGGAAGGAAAACTTCCAGACTCATTCTATGAAGCCAGTATTACTTTGATTCCTAAACCAGACAGAGACCCAGTCAAAAAAGAGAACTACAGGCCAATATCCCTGATGAATATGGATGCAAAAATTCTCAATAAGATACTAGCAAATCGAATTCAACAGCCTATAAAAAGAATTATTCACCATGATCAAGTGGGATTCATTCCTGGGATGCAGGGCTGGTTCAACATTCGCAAATCAATCAACGTGATACATCACATTAACAAAAAAAAAAGAGAAGAACCATATGATCCTGTCAATCGATGCAGAAAAGGCCTTTGACAAAATCCAGCACCCTTTCTTAATAAAAACCCTTGAGAAAGTCGGGATAGAAGGAACATACTTAAAGATCATAAAAGCCATTTATGAAAAGCCCACAGCTAACATCATCCTCAACGGGGAAAAACTGAGAGCTTTTTCCCTGAGATCAGGAACACGACAGGGATGCCCACTCTCACCGCTGTTGTTTAACATAGTGCTGGAAGTTCTAGCATCAGCAATCAGACAACAAAAGGAAATCAAAGGCATCAAAATTGGCAAAGATGAAGTCAAGCTTTCGCTTTTTGCAGATGACATGATATTATACATGGAAAATCCGATAGACTCCACCAAAAGTCTGCTAGAACTGATACATGAATTCAGCAAAGTTGCAGGATACAAAATCAATGTACAGAAATCAGTTGCATTCTTATACACTAACAAGGAAGCAACAGAAAGACAAATAAAGAAACTGATCCCATTCACAATTGCACCAAGAAGCATAAAATACCTAGGAATAAATCTAACCAAAGATGTAAAGGATCTGTATGCTGAAAACTATAGAAAGCTTATGAAGGTAATTGAAGAAGATTTAAAGAAATGGAAAGACATTCCCTGCTCATGGATTGGAAAAATAAATATTGTCAAAATGTCAATACTACCCAAAGCTATCTACACATTCAATGCAATCCCAATCAAAATTGCACCAGCATTCTTCTCAAAACTAGAACAAGCAATCCTAAAATTCATATGGAACCACAAAAGGCCCCGAATAGCCAAAGGAATTTTGAAGAAGAAGACCAAAGCAGGAGGCATCACAATCCCAGACTTCAGCCTCTACTACAAAGCTGTCATCATTAAGACAGCATGGTATTGGCACAAAAACAGACACACAGACCAATGGAATAGAATAGAAACCCCAGAACTAGACCCACAAACATATGGCCAACTCATCTTTGACAAAGCAGGAAAGAACATCCAATGGAAAAAAGACAGCCTCTTTAACAAATGGTGCTGGGAGAACTGGACAGCAACATGCAGAAGGTTGAAACTAGACCACTTTCTCACACCATTTACAAAAATAAACTCAAAATGGATAAAGGACCTAAATGTGAGACAGGAAACCATCAAAACCTTAGAGGAGAAAGCAGGAAAAGACCTCTCTGACCTCAGCCGTAGCAATCTCTTACTCGACACATCCCCAAAGGCAAGGGAATTAAAAGCAAAAGTGAATTACTGGGACCTTATGAAGATAAAAAGCTTCTGCACAGCAAAGGAAACAACCAACAAAACTAAAAGGCAACCAACGGAATGGGAAAAGATATTTGCAAATGACATATCGGACAAAGGGCTAGTATCCAAAATCTATAAAGAGCTCACCAAACTCCACACCCGAAAAACAAATAACCCAGTGAAGAAATGGGCAGAAAACATGAATAGACACTTCTCTAAAGAAGACATCCAGATGGCCATAGGCACATGAAAAGATGTTCAGTGTCGCTCCTTATCAGGGAAATACAAATCAAAACCACACTCAGGTATCACCTCACGCCAGTCAGAGTGGCCAAAATGAACAAATCAGGAGACTATAGATGCTGGAGAGGATGTGGAGAAACGGGAACCCTCTTGCACTGTTGGTGGGAATGCAAATTGGTGCAGCCGCTCTGGAAAGCAGTGTGGAGGTTCCTCAGAAAATTAAAAATAGATCTACCCTATGACCCAGCAATAGCACTGCTAGGAATTTATCCAAGGGATACAGGAGTACTGATGCATAGGGGCACTTGTACCCCAGTGTTCATAGCAGCACTGTCAACAATAGCCAAATTATGGAAAGAGCCTAAATGTCCATCAACTGATGAATGGATAAAGAAATTGTGGTATATATACACAATGGAATACTATGTGGCAATGAGAAAGAATGAAATATGGCCTTTTGTAGCAACGTGGATGGAACTGGAGAGTGTAATGCTAAGTGAAATAAGCCATACAGAGAAAGACAGATACCATATGGTTTCACTCTTATGTGGATCCTGAGAAACTTAACAGGAACCCATGGGGGAGGGGAAGGGGAAAAAAAAAAAAGAGGTTAGAGTGGGAGAGAGCCAAAGCATAAGAGACTGTTAAAAACTGAGAACAAACTGAGGGTTGATGGGGGGTGGGAGGGAGGGGAGGGTGGGTGATGGGTATTGAGGAGGGCACCTTTTGGGATGAGCACTGGGTGTTGTATGGAAACCAATTTGTCAATAAATTTCATATATATAAAAAAAATAAAAAATAAAAAAAATAAAAAAAGTTAACCAAACAAACCAACAATAGTTGAAAATAAAGGAAAACAAGGAAATAACTACAATAATGTCTATGCATCAATGTTAATATCAGATAAATAGATCTTAAGGAGAATATACATATAAAGTTTAGAGTTCGAAACCCACTCATCCTTTCTTGATGTTCCATTCACTTCCCTTCTTCACCAGAAAAAAGTCCTCAAGTGCTATTTCTTAAAGGTTAGTTGCAATGTGGTATCTGAAACCATATAGTGAACTTTTTATACTCTGTTATCTTAAAATCAATTGTTCTCTCTTGCAATTTGAATAGAACTTTTTACCAATGCATGACTTTGTAACATCATGTATTAGTTATCTGGAGAATCTTGACATTATTCATCATATAGTATCAAAAGAGCACATCCATTAAGAGAACTACCAGTGCGTCAGAAATTCTTAAGAATTGGCAAAATTCACCGGGGTGGATACACATGTTGCAAACTTCTAATTTTCACTAGAAAGCTCCATTTTTATCACTGGCAACAAATACTGTCAACTGTTTGCCTTGAAGAGACAGGCGTATTTGTTCACTTTTGAGAAAACGTTCGCCAAGTGTAAGTCTGAATAACCATACTTTGTCTGCCAATAGTAAAAGTTGGCACTCAATTACAAAAAATAAACCTACAGTTCATCTCACAGCTCAAACAACGGCACAAGTACTTTTTCTTGAGACACAACTATATTTCAGTCTGCAGAGGTACTTTAGGCAACCTTGCCATTTGGTCACCCAGAATATGCAAAAGACATGCGTCCAAGGGTCAACATCTAACCAATTCAATAATTTCTACTGCTTCTTCAAGGGCATTTTTAAGCAAAACCGATCATTTCTTTAACTGTGAGTATGTGGCTGTGAGGAGTGTCATTCCTATTCTTGTTTGGTGCCACCGCCAAGATTTACGCTGAGACATCGTCAGTGTCACCTACCGTTGCTTTGCACATCAGCGCCAGCGCGTGAAACTAAATGCTAATGCAATCCTAAATTACAACCAAGTACTACTATAAAAACAACGTTGACCTCACTGACCCGCTGAAACAATTTCAGGAATGTCCAGGAGGCCACAGATCATACATTGAGAACCAGTGCAGGGACATTCCCACTTTTCACAGGTGTGGGGTTAAGCCAAGTTCCAGAGGCAGGAAATAAAAGCCATCCCTCCGTGTCTTTCTCTCTCGGTCTCTGTATCTCTCTCAATCTTTTTTTTTTTAATATGAAGTTTATTGTCAGATTGGTTTCCATACAACACCCAGTGCTCATCCCAAAAGGTGACCTCCTCAATGCCCATCGCCCACCCTCCCCTCCCTCCCACCCCCCATCTCCCTCAGTTTGTTCTCAGTTTTTAAGAGTCTCTTATGCTTTGGCTCTCTCCCTCTCTAACCTCTTTTTTTTTCTTCCCCTCCCCCATGAACTTCTGTTAAGTTTCTCAGGATCCACATAAGAGTGAAAACATATGGTATCTGTCTTTCTCTGTATGACTTATTTCACTTAGCATAACACTCTCCAGTTCCACCCACGTTACTACAAAGGGCCATATTTCGTTCTTTCTCATTGCCACGTAGTACTTCATTGTGTATATAAACCACAATTTCTTTATCCATTCATCAGTTGATGGACATTTAGGCTCTTTCCATAATTTGGCTATTGTTGAGAGTGCTGCTATAAACATTGGGGTACAAGTGCCCCTGTGCATCAGGACTCCTGTATCCCTTGGGTAAATTCCTAGCAGTGTTATTGCTGGGTCAGAGGGTAGATCTATTTTTAATTTTTTGAGAACCCTCCACACTGTTTTCCAGAGTGGCTGCAGCTCTCTCAATCTTTATCTCTCTCTCCGTCTCTTTCAGTCTCTCTATCCCTTCATTCTCCTTCCATGCCTTTCTCTCCCTCAATCTCATGGTCTCTCTCTCTCTCTCTCTCTCTCTATCTTCTCTCTTTCACAAACATACTCACTCTCACACACATGTTATTGGTTCCTGTTAAATGTAATTTAGCTTTTCAATTATTTATTTATTTATTTGAGAGAGAAAGAGAGAGAGAGCGAGCACAAGCTGGGGAGGGGCAGAAAGAGAGGGGGAGAGGGAATCCCAAGCAGGCTCCGTGCCGTCAGTGCAGTGCCCAATGCGGGGCAGGATCCCACAAACTGTGAGATGATGACCTGAGCCAACACCAAGAGTCTGACACCCAATCGACTGAGCCACCTAGGTGCCCCCTAATTTAGCTTTTAAGTCACAATCCCAAAGCGTGTCTAACCTTGCCATGAACTGTCACATCCTTTCCCCTTCCCTTTGGCCACCCTAAGCACCTGCTCCTGTGCCTCCTGCTTTCCTAGGATGAAGTCCCATCTCCTCATTCCCGGAAACCTATCCTGAATTCTCTGCATACTTCCCAGTAACCACAGCTTCTTTGTCCCTTGTACCCCCATTGCTGCATTTGAAAAATCTGGTTACTTTAGCTATGGTTACTACATAGCTTCAAGCTATGGCTTGAGAGGGAGACAATTTCCTTTCAAAAACGAGGTTTGCAAATAGTCTCCAACTTCTAAACACTGGGCGTAGAAACCACTCACATATAAAAACGGCTGCCAGTGCAGCTCTCCTGTCCTCCGACACTCGGACACTCGCCTTGCTTTTGGAAGCCGCTGCAGAAAACCTTGGAGTATGCAGAGAATCTGTCATTTCCAAATTTGAAAAGAGAAGGTAAATATTTTGAACAAACATTATTTGAGCACGTAAATGTTTGTTAAACTAAATTATTAATGAAAATGGAATATTAAAAAATCATAAACCCTTAAAAATTAATTTTTGGACAATATTCTAGGCAGGGCAAATTGACTACTTCTTAAATCCCTCTGGCCAACACACACACACACACACACACACACACACACACACAATTTCCACTTGATCTCATGGCTTAAAATTTTAACTATCAGAGACTGATCTAGGTTAAGAATTTAAATGTGCAGAGGCACCTAGGTGGCTCAGTCAGCTAAGCGTCCACTTGGCTCAGGCCATGATCTTGCGGTTCGTGAGTTCCAGTCCCGCGTCGGCTCTGTGCTGACAGCTCAGAGCCTGGAGCCTGCTCCGGATTCTGTGTCTCCCTCTGTCTCTCTCTCTGTCCCTCCCCTGATCATGCTCTCTCTCTCCCAACAAAAAAAATTAAAAACATTAAAAAAAAATTTTTCTTAAGAACTTGAATGCGCAAACACATCCCAGTGTCTTCAGGTTTCTGCTGTTCCTGGATGGGAATGGGGTTTGAAGGGGGACAATCAAGGGTTAAGAATCTTGGACTATGAAAAGAGGGAAGTGAGTTTGCAGAGTAATTAAAGAAACGGGCAATCGGGCAAACTACATACAACAAGCAACGGAGAAAGTGCCAAAGATATACTTCATCTACTCAAAAGTCTTGCTGAGGGTCAGACCAGATGTTAAAAGATGGGGCAAAAGAATCTCTCTTTCTCCTCTTGACTCTTGAACTGCATCGTTCTTGATAGCAGATCACAGAATTCAGGGCTCTGCCATCAGCTCCTCGGCTCTGTGAGGGCTAGAGATGCACCAGCTGCTAACCCTCGAACCAAATCACCCTCTCCCCGTGTTGCTACGGGTTCTTGGTTCCAGGAGAAGCCACAGACTTGGAAAAGATCTCAGTGCCTATAATTGACAGAGGATTTGTGTTCAGAATAGTGTGGTTTCTACAGAACTGATTTACGAACATAGATTTTGCACATAATCCCTTTGTTGGTTGAGCTTTTCCTCTTCAGGATGACTTTAATATTTTCTTTCCTGTTCTTTTTCTTTTTCTTTTCCTTGAGGGGACAATATGTGGGGGATATTTTGGTGGGTGCTGGCCCTACATGGATAAATAGAACATGCTCCTGCCCCAGTCTAGCAGAGGAATGTATTGCTGAGGCAAAAATGACAAGGTAAAAGAGAGAGAGAGGAATGTAAAAGAGGTTAAAGAACGAAAATTCAGTTGGATTTTTTTTTAAATAGTTCATCTAGTTTTTCTTGTGACGTTCTACTAAAATTCTGAGTGTTATGGACTGAATTTTTGTGTCCCTTACCCTAACTTCATATGTTGACATCCTAACCCCCAGTATGATGATTAGAAGGCGGGACCTTTGGAAGATAATCAGGTCATGAGGGTAGAGCCCTCATGAATGGGATTAGCACCCTAATAAGAAAAGACCTCAGTGTCCCCCTCTCTCTGCCCTTCTCCCATGTGAGGATACAACCAGCAGTCAGCAGGCTGCAGCCTGGAAGAGGGTTGTCTCCTGTAGGATACCCCACTGGCACTCTGATCTTGGACTTCCTGCTCCCAGAGCTGTGGGAAATCAAATCTGTTGTGTATAAGCCATCCAGTCTGTGGTAAATAATTTGGTATAGCAGCACGAACGGACTGAGATACTAATTTCATTGAGAAAGTCCTCAAGAAATGTTTTAAGTCAACTAGATGTAAAAGGAACTTTTCAAAGTCTACTTCAAGTATCTACCCCCACCCTTCCCCCTCTCCCAGGGCAAAGCAGGCAACCAGAGCTGACTTGCTCATATTTATGTATGTGCAGGGTTTAGCCTCTTCACTGCACCGACAAGCCAGGCACAACCATCAAAGTGTCATTGTTCTGCCCACAATCTGTACTCTCCTCAGAGACCACACTGTTGGCAGTTGTTTAAATGGTTGATGTTGCATAATAAATACTATGCAAAAATGTCAGTCCCCAGTGCAGCCTGCTTGCCATACTCCAGAGGTTACACTTAGTGAAGTTCCTGCCAGAACATTCTGCTTCCACCGAGTGCTTAAATGCTCTTACGAAGAGCAGATAGGATCTGTTCCCTATCAAGAATCTGGAAATAAGAAGGTTCGCAAGAAGTGAAACCTTTCCAGTAGGTAATTTGTGTTAGAAATGAGCTCTTGACTCCCAGGCATTTGTTAAATTTACTTTCAAACTCCTTATTTTTTTAAGCTTTTCTTTTGTGCTTGTAGAGAGTTGTCTCATATGATGCATCACCGGCCTTCTCCCCTGTTTTTTTTTTTTTTTTTTTATCCAGGGTCATGTGCTGTCCTTTGTCTTCCAAATAAAGACCTGTCATGGCTACAGCCTTTGCTCAGTCTTTGCTGGGAACCCACCCAGCAGAACAGGAACCCCTTGCTCTTTCTGATGAAACTGATCAAGCCCAACTTCTGTCAGCTTCTGAGTTCTGAGCTTGGCTCCTCAATGAAAGGAAAAGCAAGCTTTTTGCAGGCCTGGGCTTAAGCCAGCTTCCTCCCTTGAGTAGTTTCAGCCCAGATGTTGGAGAACATTCGCAACGATGCTAGATCTAGTTCTCTCTTTGGATTCATCTCTAGGCACTCCGAATCTGCCTCTGTTCCTGGCTGCTGCCTCCCTGGCTCTTGGAACAACAACTGACATTTGTACAACACCAGCATTTACCAAGTGCTTCCATACACAATAGCAGGCAGAATAAACTAATGTCTTGCTACAAGCCACACGCTAGACAGGACACTTAGGAAGCATTATTCTATCTAGTCTTCAAAATTCCCTGCGGGGTTTTATTATTCTCATTTTTGCCCATCAAGAAAGTGAAATATGCATCTCTAAATGGAATTTGCCTCCTGGTTTTTTGCTTAAACTACACCAAAATGCATGATTCCATCATTCCATTTTCTGTTTCTTAAGGAGACGTATGATGGTCATAAACCATCTAGGTATTTATGATTATATCTCCGTCTTTTGCAATCTTCTTAACGAAGTCAACATTTTTATTAAATTCAGCCCCTTGGAATTGATTGAGTCTTTTCAGAGCATTCGACTTCGTGTTTAAGGCAACAACACCCTATTTTGTGGTTGTTGAGCTCATATTTCAATGGTTTGCATAAAGATAAATTAAAATGTTCCTGTGCAGCAGAAATTCAAGCGGCATAAATAGGCTCAGGAAGAGCCTGGCTGACTCTTGGTGAGACAAAACTTCAACTGGCAGGTACAGGAGCGTGGAGACATCTTAGAGAGTAACTGTAGTCTCAAGCCTCAGCATGAGCATGTCAGACAATGGAGGTTTTACTGCTAATTGATGGTACTTCCATTTAATGTAGTCAGGAAGGTCAAGGGAGGCTTTCTGGGAAGTGACACGTGAGATCAGAAGGCGTTAAGAATCAGCCAGGTGACAAGGAGAGAGAAGAGCAATTCAGGAAGAGGAACACCATGTAAGAAGAGCAAACAAAGCAATTTCAAAGGAATAAAATTATCAATAAAGATAATTAAGTGAATATCTCCAAAATAAACACTGGGGCTGCAAACAGGGATTTGACAGGTCGAAAGGGGAACCTTCAGATTTCCCGTTGGTGATTTCCAGAACAACTCAACAAAGAAGTAACATCAAATGCCTTAAAGAAGACATATAAGAAGAACCAACTCAGGGGAGCAAATTCCCAGGACACAGAGTGAGCGGTGGGAAGTGTACAGGGAATGAGGATGACCAGCTATGTCTATGGAAAAGCCACTAGGCTGCATGTCAGGGGACCTGGGTCATAGCCCTGGCTCTGTTAAACAGCAGCTGTGTGACATTTGGGAAGTCATTACTTTCTCAATAGATTGGGATCACGTCCTGGGTCTAAATCCTGACTCCGCACCTTGTTAGTATTTAACCTTGGGCAAATTACACAGCTAATCTGAACCTCAGTTTTTCTTTTTGAATAAATAGAGATAATAATGGCTTCCTCATAGAACTGTAAGGGCCAAATGAGCTAATAAATGAAGAGTGCTTGTTAAATATAGCAGATGCTGTTGGGGCTTTACCCATATCCCTTAGAGCTACCAGTGTTTTCTGAAGGATTTCCAACTTGCAGTACCTGCATTTTATGCCTGAGGACTTACTTTCCAATATCTTGGAAAGTCACTTCGCCCATGCAAAATTGACACTACCCTGGCTTGCACAGCAGCCCTTAATGACTCTGGAGTTGAGCATAAATGTTCCAGCTTCTTCACCTTTTAAATAAAATAATTCTGGGGCACCTGGATGGCTCAGTCAGTTAAGTGGCCAACGTCAGCTCAAGCCATGATCTCACAGTACCTATGTTTGAGCCCCATGTAGGGCTCTGTGCTGACAGCTCAGAGCCTGGAGCCTGATTTCGATTCTGCGTCTCCCTCTCTCTGCCCCTCCTCCACTCATGCTCTGTCTCTCTCTCTCAAAAATAAATAAAACATTAAAAATTAAATAAAATAATTCTGAGGTCTGGGCTTTACTGTTTTCCCCAGGTTTTTCCAGAGGATTAAGCTCCACCCACTTGTACTTCTAGAGTAAACTACTTGCCCTCAAGTCTTTATCTCAAGGCCTGCTTCTGGGAGAATGCAGACTAAGACATTGTACATGTATCACATAGTAAGCAGTCAATAAATATTGACTAATGATTTCAAATGAAAACTATTATACCTAATAAAGACAATACGTTTTTCCAAGGGAACTCCAATGATTGTTCCAGTTTCTAGGAAAACTCTAAAGATTGCTCCTGCGTGAAACTTGGAATAGAAAGGATTGATCATTTTTCTCCGGTACAAAAAGTGAGGAATAGTTCTATGGGAAAAGCGAAAGGTAACTAGATTCCAAGGGAAGGTCATCTGGACTGTTAAGAAAGCCAGGCAAGGAGTCGAACGTAGCAGCAAACGTTATATATAAATTATTTGAAGGAGCTTAAAGCAGCTGCCAAAAATCCAGTGCTGGTGCTTCCCCTAGGACACAAGCCCAGACTCCAGACTTACTAGCAACTGGCCTCTTCAGTCTTCCAGTATTTCAGGATGGTCAACCATACAAAGATGCAATATATGATGTAGGGTTACATGGAGAATTCAGGAGTGCTCATCACAGTGAGTAGGCCTATGCATGGCTTGGCTGATCACTAAGGAGGCAGCTGTAGGATTATGAGGATTTTGCAGACTTGTGAGAAGTCCGTCGCACAACCAGCTTCCCCAGCAATGTCAAGCCCATCATTTGGGAGTGGGCATGAAAGGAGGCAATAGCAGCGAACTCCAACCAGTGAGGACATAATACAAAAGGAGAGTGGCCCATTCCAGGCATGAGCCACACGCTTTCTTTCACTCTAGGACTCTCCTCATGGACCTCCAGCTAAGGATCACAATCACAGCATTTTCATTATTAACTAGTACTACCTTAATAATAAAAATCTCTTAGGAAAACGGGGGTCGGCAGCACTCACATCGAGAATGTTGAGCTATCCAGTAAACTATATTTTCCAGGGGTGTGTGTGTGTGTGTGTGTGTGTGCATATTCAAGCCAAGAGCAGAAAATTAACTATCAGATTTTAATTTGATCTTCAAAAATGATAGTTTTTATCACTTATGATGTGGTAGTCACTGGGTAGACTATTGTGCATTATTTTATTTATCCTTATAATTCCCCTCTAATGTTAGCCGCATAAACCATTTTAAAATTTAGTGTCTTAACACAATAACCACGTATTATTTCCCCTGAGTCCAGGGCCAAGCTGTTTTGGGCCTGCTGATCTCAGCTGGCCTCACTCACTGCCTAGGGCCTTGGCTGGGACAACTGGACTGATCTGGCTCTCCAGGAAGCTAGCCCAGGCTTGATCCCAGGGTGTGGACAGAGTTTGAAGAGAATGGAAACATGGGTTTGGAACTGGAACATCTTTTCTTCTACCACAATATGTTGCCAAAGCAGGTTAGCCCCGATTCAGGAAGTGGAGAGAAGTATTCCATCTCTTGATGGGAAGAACTTCAAAGCCAAATTGCAAAGAGCATTCATACTGAGAAGGGTGAAGAATTGTAACTGTTTTTCAATCAGTCCAGGATATCTGATAATTGGTAAAATGGGCTCATGAAACTGTGAAAAGAAATAAAATATAGCAGATCCTTAAACATTTCAAGGTCTGTAGGCCTTTGCATGCCGTTAAGGCAGGGAGGGATAGTGTCAGAATTCCTCTAATATTCTCTTTATCCAGTTTTTTATTTTACTGATTAGATTTCCCCTCTGTTCCTCTGGGTAATCTCCTCCACTTAACCCTGGAAGCTCTTCCATATTCCTAGAGTACACTTAAATGCTTCAGTCATACCTCTTATCATATGGTATTACATTTCTTTGTTTAACTCTCTGACTTCCTTTAGAACCTTTCTGAGGGCAGGAACTGTTTTTCCTCTTTGCCATCATACCACAGGCACATCAGCAGGCAGAGAATGTGGCCAAGAATCGCCACATAAGGAACACTGCATTGTTTGTTGCATGAATGAAAATTCAGAAGAAAATACACATGAATATAATCAGGAAAGTCACCGTGTGACTGACAGCACATAGACACATGATGACTGTCATTATTATTCAAGTGAGGAGATACGAACTTGCCATGATAGAGGAATTACAGCACTAAAAGCTGGGTGGGTAGCACGTACCCAACTCCCTTCTTGCTCTTTTCCCTGGGGTAACATTCTACTTGCTAGAGGACCACAGCATTTTAGCACCATAAAAAAAGACAGTCGGTCATTTGTCTACAGGCTCTTGTGCAATTGAAAGTTAAAAGTCTATCACAGGGTTCTAAACAAGGGTACATTTCTTGATTGGATTTCTGTCTACCACAGAGTTGGAAATAAATCGTCCCCAATTTTTGGTGAGGTATACAGATCCACTGTGCCATTTTTTCTTCAGCCATGGTTCCAGTCACTAAGTAATTTTTTTTCCAATTTGTCCGTAATAAAATTTTATTTGGATCAAAATTGAATAGTCTCAGTTATATGGAACTAAGTTTGGAAAATATGGGGGGCTGGAGAATAAGGTAGAAGATAACAAGGTTGCCTTGTTGGATATGATCAACCCACACAATTAATTTCACCTTTAAATATACTGAAATGTAAGATAATTTTCTTTAAAAAGACAACAACAAAATAAATGCAATACATTTCCTTTTTCCTGCAACCATTTTTCTCATTGTTTTGAAAGGCTGAACAACAACAACAAAATAGTAGGTTATATTTTTAAATAAGCCTCAGTAAAACAGAGTTCCTGATCACAAGCCTTGTGAATGAAATTTGAGATAAGTTTCATCATGTTCAGAATTTAAGCGAATTTATCAAGTAATTCAATTCTGAGAAACTAAAGACTCCAGAAAAATAGGATAAATAAACACACATAACATTTGACCCAACAGTTTAACCTACAGGAATTAATTTTACAGGTATTCTTTAATGTGATCGCAAAAAATGCACATTCAAGAATATCTCTTGTAGCATTTTATAATAACAAATTAGGAAGAATTTAAACACTCAATAAAAAGCTATTAAATAAATCCAGTATACACACACAGACAGACACACACACACACACACACACACACACGTGTGTGTGTGACGTCATGCAGCAATTAAAATCAACAAGGTAACATAACTAAGTACCAATATGGAACTTGCTCCAAGATACATTGTTAAGTGAAAAACAAAAGCAAGCAAATGAACAATGTGTATGCCTACTAAAATTTGTATGTATTATTTTTTTTTAAATGGTACAAATGTTGTATTCTCTGGAAGAATGCATTAAACACAAGTAAGAGTGATTGTTTCCTGGGTGAGAAACAGAGATTGGTAGAACAATAATGACAGAAAGAGTTACCCTTTACTTTATATATCTTTTAAATTTTTTTTACCTTATACTTACATTATCTAATCAAGAACATAATAATAATATTGAAAATAAGAAATCAAAGCAAAACCTATGCCTAGAGAGTAAAATTTTCATGTAAAGGCTGAATTACAATCAATATTTCAAATAGAGGTAAACCAGGAGTTGAAAAGGATAAACACTGGTTCAACATGTGTATACAAATTACAAGGACAAATATAAGTACATTTAAGGTAGCTGGTTAGGACTCACGAAAAGTTTCAGTGAAAAATTACACTTACTCTTAGGTCAATTATATAGTTTACATCTTAACCCTAAAAAAAAGCTTCCATACTAACCAAAAACATAAGAAAGGATACATACACACACATACAAACACACACACACACACACACTCACACACACACACACACACACACACACTAGTGGACTATTAAAGCAAAGAAGTGTCACCATATTTAATAAAATGGAGGTATTTCTCATCTATTTTGGAGAACTGAGATATCGAAGATTCTCAGCTGGGGATAGTGTGGTTTGAAGAACAGAGACCAAAAAAGCCAAGCACCATGTTGAGTAACTCACTTTTGAAATGGAATATAGTTTGCATTTCAAAATACAGTGAAACCTTGGTTTGCGAGCACAATTCATTTCAGAAACATGCTTGTAATTCAAAGCACTACTATATCAAAGTGAATTTCCCCATAATAATGGAAACTCAAATTATTAGTTCCACACCCCTAAAATATTAATATAAAAATGATTACAATACTGTCATATAATACAAAATAATAAAGAAAATACAAAATATAAAGAAAAGTAAATTAACATGCCTTGAAAACCCTCGTGGCCGGTGTGAGGGAGACAAGAGAGAGGAGGGTTATTGTGTAGGATAACTTTCACTATCACTAATGGAATCACTGCTATCTATTGGCTCAATGGAATCTTTTTCTTTTTGTGCACCTTGAACAAGGAACCTATCCAATGACACTTGCTTTTGCCTCCTGTTGAGGATTTCACAGAAATGTGACACTGCATTGTCATTAAACAGATACATCGCTTAAACTGCTAGAGCCTCATTTGGGTGGTGCTTTTCTACAAAATTTTACACTGTTTCCCACATTTTACACATCTCCCTAATCTCATTTGAAGTGAGGGATTCCTCTGCCTTTTTCTCCTTCTCCCCTGCAGACAAGATTCAGACATAGACTTCTTATAAAATCTTTCAATGTTGGCCACTTGCATACCTCGTTCGTACTTCTCAAAGATTTCCTTCTTCACTTCCACCGTAATCATCTCCTCCTTCGTACCACCTTTGTTTTCAACCTTTTCCTGCATGGGGTCCATTGTATACACTTGCACGGATGTTGACTACAGTACAGTATTAATAAACTCTTGTCATATACTGTATTGAATGTAACTGGCAATAAGGCAGCAGAGGAAAGGGTCTATATCTGCAGGCAGCCTGACTTAGAATGAAGCAGAGTGTTCCTAAGCTTACTCTTGAATGGAAGAGCAAAGGACTCTCCATAGGTGCTTTCAACTGACAAAAAAATAACACTAGTGTCAGTTGTGGGCACCTTCCAACATTCTGAAAAATCACTGATTTCTGCCAAACCCCGTGGCCTGAGACCAAGCATCAGAGCATGGGAGATGATCACACACAATCCCTCAGAGAGAGAGAGAGAGAGAGAGAGAGAGAGAGGAACCATTGGCTCAGTTGTGATCATGTGACATTTGACGTCACATATTACTCGTATTGCAAGACATCACTCGTTCATCAAGTTAAAATGTATTAGAAATTTTTGCTCGTCTTGCAGAACATTCACAGAACACGCTACTCGCAATCCAAGGTTTTACTGTAGATGACATAGTTAAACAGGAAAACCTAAAAGGACAGGACTTCCACTTCTAACAATGGCAGGATAGATTGTATACAATTAATTTTTCTGCCAGAACAACTATAAAAGCTCAATAAAATATGAAACAAAAACCAAACAGCCCTCTTAAGGGCATCAGTGAGCAGACAGGCAGACAAGAAAAAATACACTGAGATCCCAAAAGGAAGGAAAATGCATTGAGACGAACCCAAATTCTCAGCCACTTTCCTCCTTGATGCTGATTTCTCAGTAGTAGAGACAGGGCTTCTAAGCAGAAGGCAATGTCTCAGAATTTCAGCCTTTCTTTGGGGTTAGGGAGATGACCAATGGATGTTCAGAGTTCCTGAAACAACCAGGAGTGGAAGAGCCAAGACCTGAGAGAAAAGATTGCCTCCTGAGGACATCTTTCTTTTTCCCCCATGCAATTTGCAAATTCCCAAGCGGTAGTGATGAGGGGCCATGAAGTCAAGTAGATAGGATAAGCTATCAGGCTAAAAAGCTAACCTACAGCCTTTTCAGTACTCTCCTCATGGTAGCGAGATGGAAATTGGGGAGCAGAACCACCATTAATCATCAAACCACTCCAGGTTTCCAGTTAGAAGCAGGGCAGTCTAGACCCAGAAAAAAAGGTAAATCGGAAATGCTGCTCACAAAGGCTGAAACCCCGCCTCAAATTATTGAGATCCCTGATTGGAAGAAGGTGACCTGCCCCTATTCGAATAGTCATTTGATTTTAATAGAAAGTAAATACTCTGTGGAGAAAAATAGCATCTAGACCTTCTAAAAATTTTGTTCCCTGGTTCCAAAAATTAATCAATCATAATAATGAAAAGGAATGTCACCAGACTAAGTGGCTAAAACTTTCTAAATAAAGACAAGAGAAAATAGGAAATATATATAATCCTATATCTATTAAAGAATTTGAACGTGCACTATTACATTTTCTTACCCCCCCCCAAAAAAAAAAATCAGCTCCAGAGGGCTTCACCGTCAACTTCCTGTGAGCTTGAGAATCTCTATAACTAGCATCCTCACATTTGGTCCGTTACAGAACACTGATGAGATTTTTCTTGCAGGCCATCCAATTCTCCATGGAAGAATTCCAAGGAAATGTCCACTTTTTGGAGTTATGTGTGCTGCCATCGCACCTTTCCCAGGCAACACACCATTTCATTGCCTTCCCTGTGCACATTTTCTTTGTATTGCTACACTTGAGCAAATGGCTGTTTCCTCTTTCATGCAGGTTTAAGTTGAGTGAAACTGGTGGTTGCCAGAGGGGAGGGGGTTGGTGGATGGGCGAAATGGGTTGCAGGAGAGTGGGAAATACAGGCTTCTACTTATGGAATGAGGAAGTCACAGAAATCAAAGGTGCAGCACAGGGAATATAGTTAACGATATTGTAACAGCATTGTAGGATGACAGATGGTAGTTATATGTGTGGTGAGCATAGCATAACAGATAGAGGAGTTGAATCACTGTGTGGTATGCCTGAAGCTAATGTAACATTGTGTGTCAATAATACGCAAATAGTTTGTTAAATAAAGTACATTCATGGCATGGAATTACTATATAAAATACACAACAAATCACTGCTACGTGTAACACAGACTCAGAATGCTATTTTTTTTAAAGCCAGGAAAGAGAAGTGTGCAAGCTGTATGATGGCACTTACACAAAGTTCAAAAGTCAATCCACACATATCTACAGTTGTAATGAGTTAGGCAAATTGCACAGGGAAAGGGCACAGTCCTCACAAGACTGTCTTCCCTTCAAGCATCAGCCACAAGTTCAGACCAGCTGGCAGCAAATTCAGAGGTCTCCAACCAACTACCTTCAGTTGTGTAATTTGCTAGAAAGGCTCATGGAATGCAGAAAGCACTATACTTATGATGATAGTTTTATTATAGTGAAAGGAAAGTAATTGGAACCAGCATAGGAAGAGAAGCATAGAGAGGAATTTGAGAGGCTTCCAATTGTGAAGCTTCCTTATTCACAGGGACTTTTTCACTTCCGGAATCAATGTGTCTCAATATACCTGAAGTACAGTCAACTAAGAAAGCTCCCTGGAGACTTTCGTAACCGGAGTTATTCATGGGGCATGATTGCATACTGCCTGCCTGGTTGACTTTGAGTCTCAGCCCCTGAAGCAGGTTTGGACTAATATCTTTAGTTTCTAGTTCCTCCAGCAATCAGATATGAAATGGCAAGTCTCAAAGCCTCCATCATGAGTCACACGGGCTTTGGGCTTTCTAGTGGCCAAACCTCCCAGGCAAACAAAGACATTGCTCTTGGGCCACCCACTCAGGGCCTGGAGCTCACCCCCCAATAGCTAAGGACAAAGTCCAGATCTCTCTTTGGGTAAGATTAATTCCTCACTATACGCTATTGATGGCAGTCAGAATAGTGGTTACCTTTAAGGGCATCCAATAGCCAGGGACAGTAGGATGCTGACTTCTAGGGTGTGGGTAGTCTTCTATGTCTTGATCTGGTAGTAGTTACACTGGTCTCTTTACTTTGTTACATTCATTGATCTGCTATTTGTTGCGATTGGTGCACTTTTCTGTGTGTGTGTTATACCTTCATAGAAACGTATACTTAGAGAAAAAAATTTCAAAACTAGAGATGCTTCTCAGCCAGAGCAGATCTGTGAAACAGGGAGCGTTATACAATCCATGGCTCCTACCCAGTAGGGAAGCACTTTTCAGGTTGAACTCCACACAGAAGTTACACTCTTCCTGACAGAGAAACAGCTGCAGTGAAACCATTCCCGCTGCTAAGGTGCTGAAAAACCACTTCCATTCAAAATGGCATAGGTCATGAATGGTGTGTGGCCCAGAAAATATCAGTGAAGGATGCAGCATCAGTGTGAGCAGACAGAAAGCCAAAGGGAGGAGGATGCAAAAGGAGGAGGAGAAGAAGGAAAAGGAAGAGAGACCAGGCAGCAACACTTCTTTAGTTGAATACTCACTCATTTCTTAGCGGTTCCCAGAACAGTCTCCGAGATGAGGGTTTGTGTGCAAGTGATTTACGAAGACAAGGTGCCGTGGAGAGAGAGGAAAGGAGTAGGGGAAGCAGGAGAGTGAAGGGCAACAAGCCAAACAAGGTTGTGGTTTTAGGCAAAGTCCAGTCCTCAGCATCACTTAAGAGGGCTCTGGGGTATAAATTTTGCCTTAGAGCCTGTCTCATCTTAGGGCAAGACCGTTGGGTTTCATGCTGCAAGACCAGTCATTTGCCAGAGGCCACACCAAGGGGATGTTCCCAGGCATTTCCAACCCTCTGCAAGGGAGGGTTCTGTACCACCAGCATGACTTATTAGAAGATGAAGTATACAGAATTTAGGGAAGGGCCTCAAATAATAGAAGCAATCCGAGGGGGTCGCGGTAGAGTAATAACTGTGTCCGCTACACCTAGTGAAGAAAGGTCGGTAACTGGTATAAAACCGTGCAATATGTTTGCTGTACTTTGCTGCATACATTCTTGTTTAGGTTAAACACTGAATGCACCGCATTCATTTGTCATTTCTGTATGATGAGGGTCATCGTCAGTCAACTTTTCATGATGTTCTAAGTTAGATCATCTTTTAAATTATTGTTAAAGTCATTTACTCATACTGGATGAATTCCAACCAATAATTTCAGTCGCTGTTTTAGAACTCAGAGAAGAAAGACAGGGAGACAAAATGCCCCTTATCTTACAGTGCCTGGAAAAAATCATAGGCCCGTCAGGGTGGTCTATGAGTTATGTGATCATTCATTTAAAAAGTGGTGAGTAGGGAAAACATTGTTCAAGAGTCTAGTGATACAAAGACAAGCATATGTAGAACTTGCCCTTGAGGAACCTGTATTCTAAAGACAGACAAATTAGAAGTTATAAGACATTATGGTAAATGCCATAATAGAAATATGAAAAACAAATTTTGCAGAGAAATAACACATTTGAGCAAAACCCTGCACAGCAACTTAAATGAGCATTTTCTTCCTGTGACACACTTCTATGTCAATATATTGTTCTGGGTCCTACAGACTTATTATTACATTGCAAATAGGTAAGAAGTAAGTTGTGGCAAAAGCAATACTCTAACCACTTATTAATGGCTAATCTGTATGTTTGGTAAACTTGATTCAGCAGAAAATATTCAAGAGCAATGTCTCATTGTTTTCAATTTTAAGTTTACTTATTTACTATGAGATAGAGAGAAAAAGAGAGAAAGTGTGTGTGTGTGTGTGCGCGCGCGCGCGTGCACCTGTGCATGCAGGGGAGGGCCAGAGAGAGATGGGGAGGAAGAACCCCAAGCAGGCTCCATGCTGTTAGGGCAGAGCCTAATTTGGGGCTCGATCTCATGAACGATGAGACCATACCTGAGCCAAAATCAAGAGTCAGACACTTAACCAACAGAGCCACCCAGCCCCGCCCCTTATTTTAGTTCTAAGAACGTATTATAATTCTTAGAACATATTATAGGTCTCAAAACATATTATACCAAAGGGGTCAACAAACTACTGCTCATGGGCCACATTTGTGCAATCCCTGTTTTTATAAATAGTTTTACTGGAAAGCAGCCAAGCTCATTCATTTACACATTGTCTGTGGCCGTTTTTCTGCTACTGGGCAGACATGAGATGTGACAGACACCATATGACCTGCAAAGCCTAAAATATTTACTATCTAGACCTTTTAAGAAAATGTTTGCTGACCAGTGTTACACCACATTAACCAAAAATTATGAAAAATCTGAGAGTATTTGCTCATAATCTACGTATAGCTATAAAATAATTCCACTATGCATCTACCCTCTTAGGAGCTGGGTTTTTGTGTCATTTCCTATCAATTTGGTAAAATCCCAAGGCATTCTCTTCCCTCACTACTTTTAACACAGAAATTCAAACTCAAGTACTTAAAAAGAAATGTTTGTGATGACTCTTTCTTCAGTCTTTCTGTGAGCAGTAAATGCAGTAGACAATAAATGCTTACTGGGTAAACCGCTACTATAGTTTTCTATGGTTCTGCTGGCTTTTAAGAAGTGTTTCAACACATGTTTAGTCAAACAGACAGAACTCTGAGTTCAACTTTCAGATACAGAAGGGCTTCTGTTGCCTTCAACAGGATGTTGAAGTTTATGGTCAACTCAAAGTCGGTGAGAATATTAAATAATCTACGACTCCATAAATTTGATGAGATAGTTCACTCAACATTCAAGGATGATGCATAGAGTTATGAAAAAGAATAATTTACAATAGAAGAATACTTTTGATGTGGCCCATTTTTGAATTGTGTATAAATTTATAAAGGACAGAATTAGAAGAAAATATGATATAACAGTTCTTCATAAGAACTCACAAGAAAAATAAAAATGAGTTAAATGCATTAACAGCCAACTCATTACAGAAGGCTGTAAAATGCATATGGATTATATTTTTTTACAAATGTGCAAACAAATTTCAAGGTATAGGTTATGATTATATAACTCAATAGGGAAGGGAAGGGATTCAACTCAAGCTGAATAAGGTTACCTAGGCAGGAAAAAAAGAACAGAATTTTCATAGCAATTAATGGCCATAGTGAGAAAGCTTTGCCCTTGTTTATATAATTCTCAACTCACTCAAAAAAAAATTTCAGAATCAACAGTATGTCTTAAAAAAGAAATACTTGTTTTTCACCCCAATGATACTAATATTTACATTTCTGAAGGACTTTAT
Organism: Lynx rufus; assembly: GCF_022079265.1. Lineage (NCBI taxonomy): Eukaryota > Metazoa > Chordata > Mammalia > Carnivora > Felidae > Lynx > Lynx rufus. The sequence continues at coordinate 30,369,769 of NW_025814823.1, read as the reverse complement.
GGTTCATGTGACATGCCAATCATATCATATCTGGTTCTGTAGTTTCTCTCGAATTCCTCTATGATTTATTTCCAAGTGGATTTGTCCATAACCTTATTGTAGTTCAGCAGTGTGCCTGTCCCCATTGAGAATTGATTTGTACAAAGGTCTTTGGCTTCCTGCTGTCAGTAAAGAGAACATGTAATCTCCAAGAATGATTAAGGTGAAGGCTCAAGTAAGTTTCTTACTTCAGAAAAATATCAAAACTCTTTGAGATTGTGCTTCCTGAAATCCGGCTACTTAGACTGTATAACTCGATTGCTACTAATTAGAACATTTGCAACGTCTCCAATTCAGTTGAGGTGAATCTGGAACTTCTGACTCCCAAGGTAAGATCATGGTCTCGCCTTTCCATGCATACGTTTCCTGAATTTCCTGGACATTCCTTCTTTACTTTCTGTTTACTCTGATACAGAATTTTATATTAAGAAAGCAAACTTTTCCATTAGATTTTTTTATTTAGTTTTGTTTTGATCCTAATAAATAGCCGTCAGCATGAAGATATAGACTTCCACTCTTATTATGAAGCCCAACCAACAGTCTTGGAAAGTACCGCCCTGAGGATTTAGTAATGAAAGCAAATCCTTGAAAGCCTCAGCCCCATTCATTAGCATAAATCTAAACCTCCTGCCAGTAGCTGCAGGGCCAACTCTAAGCTGGCTCCCTTTCCAGTCAATATCCAAATAAGAAGGAGGTCTGTACCTACAGAATTTGAATTATTACAGCAGGGAGCTGAGTTCAAGCCATAAATAAAACAAATAGCTTGCTCCCCATAAAGTTGATCCTAGGTAGGAAATCAATTTCTCTCTGCAGAAAACGACCAGTCTTCCACCACCCAGAAGGTTTATTTGGAAGAGTGCCAGTCGCCTAATGGGTGCTCCATAAATACATCTAGGATTATTCCAGTCAAACCCATTTCGGTCTTTTCAGGACAAGTCCATGTGTCAGCATGACCTTTGACGTTGTCCTCTTGGGGTCTTTCTTGCTTCTGCAGAGCAGGGACTACGTCCTTAATTACTCTAAACTTTGGCTTAGTTCTTTCTTCTGACTCGGCAGTTCGTCTTGAAAATTCCTTCAATAAAACAGGGCTTGCTCAGGAGATTTTTTATAACTGGACAAAGGAGACCCATCTGACCAAAACAATTAGGTAATGTCTTTACCGCAGGTCAGAGACCCAGAGTAAATATATTTTTATTGCCCTTCTTTATAGTCCTGTGAGTTTCTGATTTAAAATCTAGACACAAAATAGATGTTGTACAAAGAACTTTTTCTGAGCGGGGTCCTTCAGCAGACAAGTCCTAGTGACTCTGTGCGGACATTCCGGTTTGCGCATTAAAAGGTATCTGTTCCACACAAAAAGACAAACACATAATGACATCATTTCTCCTTTCAACATCCTCTTTTATTCTCTCTTTGTAGCTAAAATCGCCTGACTCAGAAATCTACAATCTTTTGAAGCAGTAACACAAAGATTTTCCCCTTCTCAAATGTCCATAAATGGAATAAGTTCATCCCTGTATTCTTGCCCACGGTTCACAACTTTTTATATTCCTTCCCCACCTCTGACCTCACCAGTCCTACAGTATCTCTTCATATCACATGTAAGGGTTTTAAATACTGATGCCATGTGCCAGATCTTACGAGCAGTGCTTTACGCACTCTTATTCTCTCCCTGTATGTCTCCGTGTCTCACCCTTGCTTTCTCTTTCAACGTATTTGGTTGACAAACACTCTCACAAATTCTCCCATTTCCTCCCTGGGAGAACTCCACGATCCATTATCCTTGCCTCCATTTTAAACACGAGGACACTGACATTTGTGGGTTTGTCTAAGGTAACGCCGTCGTCCGTTCATTCGGCAAATTCTGAACTGAGATGGAGGTCTAGTCTTCTGCTTAAAATCCTTCGGTGTCTTCTAGGTACTCTTGGAAAGAAGTCTGAAGACCATAGTTTGGGTGACAAGACCTTGTCTGACTCTCCCTGCCTCCACCTGCCACCAGTCTCCTCTGTCTCCCTGCTACTTCCTGCCAGTCACAGGTGCGGCCTTCAGTCCCTCAGCGTTCCAAGTCTCCTCTCACCCATGAACTTTGCATGTATTGTCCTCTCCTCCTGGAGAACTCTTTTCTATCTCCTAATGAATGTTCCTCATTTTCAACTTATATTCTGCTTCTTCTGTGAAGCCTTCGGTGACCCCCTCAGTTCAGACTACAGAAGCCCCCCTCATACACTTCCTCTTGGCACTCAGCATTTCTCCTCACACATTAATCAGAACTGTTATCCAATAGTTATCTGCTTGATTACAAGATCCCTGAAGGCAGACAGTGCTTGGAATGTTTTATATCAAAACTGGCAATCAATAAATATGTCTGACTATGCATAAATGGATACGTAGGAAATAAATAAAATGCATGAAAAAGAAGGTTCTGCCTACTAAGGCGATAATCCTCCTATGCTGTGTTTTAATAACTTCAAAAGTCATTAAAAAGTAATGACCCTGTTCTTTGAATTTGAATGTTCTAATTGTACTTTCAATCATGATTTTTCATGTGTAAGAGTCGTGGATGATATGATGCCAGCGTATATAATGACCTAACTAGTTCCATTCACTTTTCTCTTCACAACTACTTTATCTTTTTTATTTGCAAACATCTTTATAAATTATATAAGAAAATATAATAGTAAATTATGCTTTGTATATATTGCATGCCAAATAAACACTAATAATACATACTATTCTTTTCCCAATTTTACAAATGCACAAACTTCAGTTTAGACTTCCCCAGGAAAAGATAAACATGAGACCTGGGTAGTTTTGACTCCATAGCCTGCGTTCCTGATCACCAGGTTGCATTATCTTCCCAAAATATTCCCCAAATATTCCCTTATCCATTATCAAACTTCCTCAACGTACAATCTCAGAAAAGCACAAATATACCCTTAAAAAGATTCATAAGTGGGCCACTGGGTTTGTTTATAATGTTACTTATAATTCATTATGATGGTTTAGACTATTTTTCACTCTGTGCTGTAGACTCCTGACAATTTTAATGAATATTGTGTTGCAAGTGTGCATTATTATAATTATTAATATTATCATTAATGGATAAATGATTTCTCCTCTTCAATTAAATTCAGAATTTGTTTACTGACAATTTAGTATATATCCATAAGGTCAAAGATCTTGCCTATCGTTGGAATTCCAATCATACCTGCCTAAAACACAGAGCAATTGGCAGCAATAATTAATTAAATACATAAATAAGCAATAAATAGAGAATGTACCTTGGATAGGAAAAAATGTTATCAGGGCAAGAGATCTGCATTCTAGTTCTTCCTCAGATCACAAGGTCTGGGTCATTCATTTCGCTCTTACACTTCTTTGTATAATTATCTTCTCTGTGTGTTTTCTATTTTTCCTGCAATAGACTTGACTTCCTCAAAGACAAGAGTTCATATTCCATAGTGCTTTTGTATCCCACACAGTGTCTTCACAAGACTTAGTAAAGCTCAATGTTCAATCAGTATTTGGTACCTCTCTAGATAGAAACAATGGGCCATGTTATTAAGGTTTTTGAAGATCATAACAAAGCGTTTCCACTTAATCCCAATGGCAAGGTAAAATCCCTGAATACTCTTGACCAGTGGGAATTTTTCATGGCCTTGGTGTTTTGGTAAAATTTAACTGAGGGCAGGGGGAGAGAAGAAAAGAGCAATAAATACTGGATCCAGGAAAATCAGTTTAGAACTTTCAGTAGTAACTCAAAAGAGGATATTAGTGGAAGCAGAAAGAGAAAGCGAGGGAAGAAATGTTTTCAGATACAACTATGAGGACTTAGTGGCTGATTCCTGAGGTGGAGCTGAAGACAAGCCATCAGCCAAAGACAAGTGCAAGGTGCCATTCCTGGAGAACACAGACCATGGCTTGGTCATTTCCAGGAACAGGAAATTAGGAAAGGACGTCAATTTGGGATGTCAGAAAAGTAATGAGCTGTGCTTGGAGATGAGAAAAATAGTCATGAAACTATGTAGCAATAACAGGTGGACCATGAACCTGAATCTTGGGGATTCAGGATATCAGAAAAAACATATCAGAGATATAGATTTTGTACTGAGCCACATAAAGCTGATAACCAAAGCCATGAGTCAGAATAATAGATTATCACACTCTGCATGAAGGCAGTATGTATTTTCTTTCAGGTCACTGTCTCTAATTTCTTAGCAATTTAATAAGATTCTGTTACATATGTAATACATTTATAGAATTTTCAAATCTTATTGTATTTCCATATGTTTTTGCAAGTTTATGCTTTTTAAAATGAATTCAGAATCCTAAGACACTGAATTTTGTAGAATTTCGAAGGTTTCTTCTATTTACAGTTCTGTCTTATGTTGTATTACACAAACCCTAAATGTTGCACTGTGCCACTCAGAACTACGTTTCATTTCTGTTTTGTGTTTTCCCTAAACATTGCTAATATGATTAGTGAACCAGACAAAAAATTTGAGTGCTGGTTCCCCCCCCACCTCCCACCTCCTATGGATATGAAAAAGGCACTTGAAAAAGCATTCTCTATTCCTTTCCTTTCACCCCAGGAAGGAAATGTACATTTTCTGTTTCTAACTTACATGTTCTTCCTGGCATCAGACTTATTCCCAAAAGATTTTCAACTCAAAAAACAATATGTTTTCTGTGCAAATCACATAACCAATCTAAATTTTAATAGCATCAATACTGTGCCTTTTGACCAGGTCTACTGCAAAATAGAAATGCAAGGGTGACCTGTAGAGATTCCCACTTCTTCTGGAACTCACTTCTCATTCATTGCGAAAAACTGTGACCCTTGTCGGGTACATCCAAATGATTCTTCATGACTCCGGCTACCTTTCATGATAGCTTCAGGGGCTGTTCACATGGGTTCTATCATTGCAAAAAGTCATTTATCAAGCACTGGCTACTCAGCTCTTACCCTATTTTAAAGGAATACTCTTGATTTTTAAAATGAAGAAATGTTGTTAATGGCAGTCATTAAAAGGGATCAGAAAGAAGGGCAAATATACGAGCTCAGGTTACGCACCTCTTCCATGTTATATTTTAGGAGAGAAACTTGGGCTAAGATACATCATTGTGCATTGAACATGTGCTCTGTCCTTTGAAGGAAAGTTCTGTTTCCTTGTAGTGAGAGAAACACATCTTTCTCTCTGATGGGATTTTTGGACAGGCAGAAATGAAGGGTGTGGCAAATTAGCTGTACTTGAGTAAAAAAACCAAAAGCCAAATGATACTCAGAGAGTGTCTTCAGAGGAGCCAAACGGTCTACCCGGATGTAATGAAGGTAACCACCCTGACCAAAGCAGAGTAACTATGGTCTGACTGAATATGCATAAAAGCAAAGAAGAAACTCCTGAGGGTATTTGTGTATATGTTTTGTTCCCTCAATTATATCCAAGAAAACGGTGCACTGTGAAAGGATTATGACAAGAGGTTGGCCCAGGATGAGATTATCTGTGTGCACAAAAGCATTAAATACACACACAATGCACATACACACACACACACACACACACACACACACACGCATACACATGCATGCGCCCACGGTAGGTCTGACTTTGGGTCCATTTCCTGATTGAAGATGTAAGAAATCCTCTACCAATTTTGGCAATATAAGATGTTCAAGTAAATTTATTCATATGACCTGAACTCTGGGTCTCCTGTTAATTCTGTGTGATTCCTAGAAACACTGGCTTATCGTTGCATGGATTTCAATAATATCAGTTATCTCATCAAAGAATGCTAGAAGTCAAGTGTAACCCTTCAGTGAGAGATATTCCTGGCAAAAAAAAAAAAAAAAAAGAGTGTGCATGGTGTGTGGGAAGGGAAGCATGTTGCCCTGGCCGTAATTCCTGAGAAAAAAAATTTGACATCATCTCCCCATTAACAAGTCTCTTAATTTGGAATCGATTTACGAACTTTGATCTCTGTTTGGTAAATGCAACGCAAACAAAACGTATCAAACACAAGATAATTTAGTGATCATTGCTCGCTACCGATAAAATGTAGGATCTTCAAACCAAAGAGTTCCACGAAGAGTCAAAGTGCCTGGCTCAGAAATGCTTCTGGACGTGGAGACCCTTCTGTGAAAGTCTCCTAGGATAGCTATTTCGCAATGCATCCTGCTGCTTTTGTGTCATCTGCTGAAAGCACCCGTGCATGGCATGTCGCGTCTCACCGTCCCTCCCCAGCACGGAGGAGGGCTCTCCTCAGCTTCTGCCTGTGTGGGCCACTGTGTTCTGGAAGGTGTCTTTTCCCGGACGTTCAAAGACTGCCAGTCCTGCCAGCACACACCGAATAGGAGGAAAAGGATTCTAAAAGTTTCTGCCTCAGTCCGTCTGAGCTTACTGGTCACAGTTCTAGCCATAAAAGGTGCCAGGTCAGGGATTCATTCACTCTTTCTGAAAGGCATGTCCTCAATTTTCTGCATAATTTAATGCAGTACCCAGAGTTTGTCCAGGAGGGAGGGCTATCATTACGGCCCTTCACAGAGCTGACCCGCCTCGGTGGCAGTGTTTCACCTGTCCTCTCAGCCATGGCAAAGCATTAATCCTTCTCAGGTAAGATGAGCGGGCTCACCTCGGTCATCACGCACTCCTGCCTTGCCACCGAGGGAGATTCCGCTTTCTGTGTCTTTTCTCCCCGCTGGTCTGGGAGCTGGTGAGGCTGTAATTTCCAAATTATCAAGACCTCAATTGAGGTGAAGCTGTCACCCAACATAAAATCCAAGCATGACTGCCCTAAAGACCTTCTTCCCTCTCATTGAACGATGCTTGCAGGTGATAACATTTTGAAAATTAAGAGCGGACGCCGGAGATGGAGATTTCCAAAAACTGCAAGGAGCGAGAGTAGATGCCAAATTAACTTCATCGGAGGCGTGCGACTGCTGATATTAGTCAGCTTTCATTACTTGAGGCTGCAAGAACAAACAACTCCCAGATTTCAGCGTTTCACACAGTCACTCAGACCACAGCAGCAAGTACATCGCGGCTCTGTTCTGGGATCCAGGGTGAAGGAGCAACAGCATCTCACGCGCGCTCTTCGGTGGCAAAGGCCAAAGAACACCACCAGGACCAAGCAATGGCTGTTAAAGCTTTCACTGATCAAAAAAGACTGATGCCAACATAGTGGAGAGGTATAATCCCCTTCGAGAAGCGGCTAGGAAATAACTGGGAACATTAACACAATCTACCACCACCGTTCTATACGGTGAGAAGCAGTGCTCGGTGACGATAACCATTTAATATCCAGGTCACCATCTCACACGCCTGCATGAGCCTAACAAGCCACGGAAGTGAGTTAAGAGAATGAGATCTATCAGGCTGGCCTCCAATTTCACTCCAGGCCCCAAGCACCACTTATGCCTTAGTGAAAACCTTTCTGGCACCACTCCAATGAATTCTTGGCTTTGCAAGTTCACAAAACTCAACCCGTGCCTGTTCACTTAAGAATGAACAGATTTCGTTAACTGACCCACATTATCCATTTCTCCAAGAGAAGTACTGATAAAAAAAAAAAGGAGATTAATCTAAAGGATACCGATCAATAGAATATAAATGAAAGTGGAACAGAAACAATTGAGGCTTAGACCCAGACATCCACTAACAGTATCAAAGCTCGTGGAAAGCCAAATTGGAAAGCGGAAGGTTTCTGCTAAACCGAGAGTCTAAACCAAAGGAGTTGGAGAGTACCACCGGATAGATAATTTTTATCATATTTGAGCTTTCAGACAGAACTTGCCTCTCCAGTTATTTCTACTAAATAATCTCCCCCTCACTTTCGAATAACTCACGAGTTATTTCTGATATGAGCTCACCCTTGAGTTTTCATCATAGCGTACACCATTAAGATACGTGACTTCTTTTTCTTTTTAATTTTTTTTTACATTTACTTATTTTTGAGAAACAGAGTGAGACAAAGCGTGAGCGGGGGAGGGGCAGAGAGAGAAGGAGACACAGAATCTGAAGCAGGCTCCAGGCTCTGAGCAAGCGGTCAGCACAGAGCTCTGTGCGGGGCTCGAACCGCGAACTGTGAGATCATGACCTGAGCCGAAGTCAGAGGCTCAACCGACTGAGCCACACAGGTGCCCCTAAGATACGTGACCTCTGTTTGCATTTGTCATTAAGCCACTTTCCTTCATTTCTCATAACATAGTCCCGAGTTTGTAGATGCTGTGCAACTGATTGTATTTTAAGTGAGTTGCTTTCTGGTCGCAAGGATAAAAGAATCTCTAATTCCTCAGGAAAATATTCCCATTCTCCATTTTGCAGTGGATGATTTCCGCTGATTTGCTGAGAACTTGTTCATTCAACTTGCCTTGTAAGGTGAGGCAACTCCAATCCTATATGTCAAGTCTGTATGTGATGGTCGTTTCATTTAATTTCCTCTAATAATTTTAAGATCTATCCTCTCATTATAACTCATGGAAAGCATTTGATTTACAGATTGTTTCCCCAAAGTCCTAATAATCTAGTTCAAAGACAGAAAATCATTGGGACCACCTGAGGCTGACTGTCAATCAATAAAGGTCTATTGGTTGATTTCCTATACACATTCACAAAAGTAGAGAAGGTATAGTCCCTGCCCTCCGAGAATTTACCAGAGAGTATGCAAGAGGAATAGAGGAAAATCTAATATACGAGGCACCGTTCTAGAGGAAATGTCAAAGAAGCACAAAATACTGGCGAGGACTAAAAGAATCAGGCATGATCCTCTGAAGACGTGGACTTGGAAGAAACAGCATGATTTTGATGGGCAGAATTGGGTGAAAGCACATTCCAGATATAATTACTTTTTCTTCTAGCTTCAGGCAGGAAATAGTTCTATGTCTTTTTCTCTTATCAAAGTCAAGTCCTCAAATGTCTTACCAATATTTTTTATATTTTTTATTCATTCTATTTTTTTATTCATTCTATTTGCTTGATAGATTTGTTGATCACACCTGCTGATGATATTTGCACATCCATCACTTACTAATTCCTCTCAAAGTATATTGACCCAAATGACGCTATTATGATTTTTAGTGACAAAAAATTGCAATTGCTTGATTCTAAATTTGGTCAGTGCTTATGTGCAAATTGTCAGTTTTCTGAATATAAGACATAGCACACAGAATGCTGCCTTAGAGTTAAGAGAATAATTGTGAGTATAACTGCTCAGGGTTCTATCAAGAAAGCAAAAAGCAAAATTTTATGCAAAGGCTGATTATTGTGCAAATGCATTGGACACTGTAGGCAAACCCATCAGTTCCTCTGTAAAGTCCTTTCCACTTCTTGAGGATGAATATATACCTCGTCTATAAGATTGAACTTTAGGAGTCAAGTGCAAAAGCTAGACCACCCCTGTTTAAATTCCAGCTCCTATACTTACCGGATCTGTCACCCTAGGCAACTCACTTAACCTTTCTGGTTACTTTCTTGATAAAATGGGGATAGTACGAGTAGCTACATCACAGCATTACGTGGATTGAATGTGTTAGTGCGCGCAGAATGCTTGCCACAGCACCTGGAACATCATAAGCCATCAATAAACGACACTAAAACCTAAACTTAGCACAGAATAAATGCCATAAAAATGGTCGCTCTTGTAATTATTATTGCTATAAACGCTACATACATTTAAGAAACAGAATGTCAACTGACAATAGCCAAGACTGACATGACAGAAGGGTTAAGTGGGTGGATGAATGCAAAGTATTTATTATCAGCTTGTCAGGTGGAGACACTTTCAGGAGAATAAAACTTTAAATGTGGCTGATTCTGTAAGTCGGGAATTTACAAGTGGTCTATGGCTCATTAATGAAGCACTAAATTGGACAATCAGCGTTAATGGGAATTGCACAGTAAAAGCACAGCACATCAAGCTGAGACGCTGGACTAAATGTGTAATCATACACTTCAGCAACTCACTTCGCAGCCCTCTTTGTGTCATCCTCCCGACCAGATAGATGGATAGATAGGTTATCCTTTTTTGTAGAAGAAGACGTTTTATCTTTTGTTCATTACTTTTATGGTACCTCCTTTAAAGAAAGAATTCCAATTTAAAAAAAAAATAGGACCATTACAATAGTTGAAAAAATATTAAGTTATGGTACAGAGACAGAATAAAATTCATCAAAGAATTAGATTGAGCTCGTTATTTTGATTGACTACAAAATTGAGCTCAAAATTTCTTGGTTGTCACAAATAAAAGCAAGGATTTATTGCTATTGGTAGCAGTCTTGGCAACAAACATTTCAAAATCCGTTTTCTCCTACATACATATGACATGCTTTTTCTACCAAATAGGTAGGAAACTCTATAAACATCCCATAGCCATTGCCTCACCGCTTTAAAGTTTTGTTTCCCCTTTATTTAACATGAGGCGCTGGCCATTTGTCACAGAGGTTTCTTTATCATGTCTCCCAGGAAACCTATCTCTAATCCTCAGGCAAATAAGCCTATTTGTATGATGGCCTTAACTCCCAGAGTCCCCTCGAGAGATGAAGGCAGCTGTCTGCAAACTCCCATCCTTGAGGAGCTAACCTTTTGCTTGTGTGATCAGGCATCTGAAATACATCTCACTTTCCTTTTAGAGCTTATATTTCCTGGACAGATGATTGGCATGACACCTCACAGTTTAGCATCATGGAGCAGTTAAATCCTACTCCATTACCTGTCGAATTTAGTTTCTTAATCCCAAACACAATATGCACACAACTTAGCCCTATCAAGCTTTTATTTAAAGCTCATGTCAGGGTATTTTATGTGGAGTCAAACGGTATTAAATGGTTTGGAGTGAGGCAAATGGAAAGATTAATTTTGTAATGTGATACTAAAGGAAAGACTTTAAAACAGGGATTAGAGACTGGTCTGCTCAGGGAAAATACTGAAACATACCCATTATAAACATCAATACTTCTATCTGCTGCCGTGAGAAAACCCAGCTTCCTAATCATAAATTCTGTATTCTTAGGAGAAAGACAACTAACATGGAATTAAAAACTGAAGATTTCTGTCTAGAAGTAGTCTGGAACCTTTGTGATTTGTCAATCTCTTTCCCTTCAAACAAAAAACTGTTAAAGGAAAACTAAAACATAAATTTCTCCAGAAAAAAAAGAAAGGAACACATATGAATGTTAACTTTTAGAAAACCCAAGCTTACAAAGACTTGTTACTACTCTCAGAAGTAATCATTACAACCATTATGAAGAGCATGAGTTATGTCATGACTTGTCTACAGGCAAAACTATAAGAGAATTAGAAAAATAACTTAGTTTTTATTTTGTTTGGTTTCTTATGTTTTCTCTGATGTAAATTCTTTTGAACATAATTAAAGGAAGAGCATCTATGTTAAAAAAAATCCATAATGGTCACTTGAAGGCTCATTATTTTGTCTCGAGGAGCAGCTCAAGGAAACATGAAACAAACTTTCGAGTGTATGAAGGGCCATCACACAAAGATTGTTTGAAAGATTCAGTAAAGAGGAGAAATGGCATGAGGTATACAGATAAGAATGAAGGGCAAATTTCCTGACAGCTAAAGCTGATACACCCTGGGATGTGTTTCCAAAGGAGGCAAAGGAATCTCATTTTTCAGAAGTATTTAAAAACATGATAGATTCTTATCTCACTGAACAACAACATTTATTGGATTTCTATTCTAAGTAGAGCACTATACTAGAGAGCCTTGGGAGTATTCAAAAGCAATAGAAACCTATCTCTAACTTTGAAGAACTTTGAATGGGAGAAGGGAAAACACAACTCCAAAATTATCAAAAAATACTGAACCAAAGTAACGTTGGCAAACTATCTAAGTTGCCAAGCAGACGATCATGGTGGTGAACACTTCTTGAGTAGCCAGTATCAAAAGACACACAGATCAATGGAGAGAAAATAGGGCCTTCCAGGCAGAAAGTATCCTGTAGCGGGTAGAGAGAGGGTCTAAATCATCGTGAAAGTACTGAATTCCAAAAAGAAAAAAAAAAGACAAAGAAAAGAAAAGAAAATATTGATGTACTCTGTTTCCTCCTCTGAAGAAATAGAATAGTAATAATTTCTTCACATAAAGGCACTTTACATAAAGGCAATATACATGACACACTGTCTGATGGAGAAGAAATCAACAAATGGAAATAATTGTTACTAATCATCATCATCGCTGTCATATCTTCATTACCCACCTCAGTGACCTCTATCCCCACCACCGGTAACAGAGTTGAATTTAATATTTAGCAGTTTCTGGCATTCCATTCCTACTGTGATCTGCACTGAAATTGTCTCTTCCAGCCAGCTCACATTCGTGCTGGTTAACACGCCTCAAGCTTAGGGATTCCTGTGGTGTTAGCTGCACCTAATAAACCTAAAATAAGAGATTCTCTCATTTCACTGTATGTTTAATAGGAGTCACCCTTATCTGAACACAGGAAAGCTACTGCCTCAAACCCAAACTCTTGGGCAGACAAATCAACCAGATGAAGCCACATTAGTGTTCGAGATTAATTTTTAGCTGGCATTTCCTCAAAGAAAGATCTACGCTCATGTGCAGGATATTTTTCAGGTGTTTTGGATTCGTATTTATCATTTTCATGTGGGTGGTGAGTGATTTTATTAGGAGTCCTCATTCAGCCCTATAATTTGGCAAGTTTCAGCAGATATGCTCGCTAATTTATCATTGTGAATTCTATCTTCAATCAGAGGCGAAAAGTTCATTACTGCGTTCAGCATAGTCCTTAATGAATGTGCTAATTGGGAGCACATTAGCACATTTCATTTGCTTTTGTGTTTATTTCTAAAGAAAAGTAAAAAGTTTGGGTCCCTGCGTAGGTTTACCATTAGGTAAATTTTCAGTATAAGAAAACTTTTTCCAAGTTCCTCATCTCATCACTAAAAAGCTTGAAACATAAGAAAAAAAAAATCACCAACAAGATATTTTCGTAAGGGATATTGTTCAAAGGGAAATTGTTATAACTTTTAATAGATGGCTGAGAACATCACAGGTGCCACCACCCTGTTACAAAGAAGAGTCAGTCATTCGTGACAATGACCAGTATGAGTCTGCTGAGCCCCTGACACTCGGCAAAATCTCACTCAGTTTCACAATGCCTAATGGAAACTCATAGTTTCAGTGCATGTATATTTACCTAGATGTTCACTGAAGGACAATTCACAAGGTAAAAAAAAAAAATATTTTCTACAAGAATCATTCTCTCAAAAGGCCCCTAATTTTGCTGAGTTCTCAAATAACCCATTTATAGTTTACAGACATTGCTTTTGGGCACACATATCCGATAAAATGCCTTCCATTGTTAAAAAAAAAAAAAAAAGAAGGCTGTTTCATTTCTTGTGCCCTCAGTGTTCAAGTCACAGGCTTCGTCCTACTCCAGACCCTTACAGAATGGACTTGAATGTTCAATGAGAAACAGGACACTCCTCCAGAGGTGGAATTATAGGTTCTATCTCCATCCTCCTTCAGGGCCCAGTAATTATTCTGTTCAATAATGGCTTGGCATTCTGTTCTCATTCAAGTAAATCTGGATGGGAAAAACAACAAAACGAGAAAATTACGGCCCTGGATTTTACAGGGAAGTTTTGGTCTCGTGTAGAGAGCCTGGATCCCTTGTGAAAGGACATGAGTCTGAATCTCAGTCTGTCTCCTTCTCGCCTTTAAAACCAGGGGCAAATCTCTTAACCTCTCCAGCCATCTTTTTTTTTCCATCTGTGTAAATTCAGGAAATAATAATCTACCTCAGAATGTTACTGAAAGAATCACGAGCTGACATAGGAAATACACTGGGAAACTCGAATCATCGAGGAGGAGGAGGAGAGTTACCATCATTAGTAATAATAACATCAGTAAAAATTATACCCACATTACACTTCACATTCACAGGATGTTCACCTCGATTTGGCCTATAAGGGGAAATAGCTGAAGACTTTAGTAAGCATGAGATGTCCAGAGGGCTGGCTCTATTGTTTGCAAGGGGTTCAAACTGCTTTAGGTCTTTCTTACCTTTCCTTCTCTGCCTACCCAAATATCACCAGCCCTTCAGGGTCTAACTTTTATGTTTTATTCTCTCCTTAAAGCAACCCCAAATTCTCAGGAATAAGAGAAGGTGTACTAGGGGTCCCTTTTCATGATGCAATTTGAGAAGGAGATAGGCTAGTTTCCACTAACATCACCAAACAGCAGTCTCATCATTTGGCATCTGAAAAGGCAACACACCCAAACCTCATGAGAATTTAACACTTTCAGTACACACACACACACACACACACACACACACAATGTTTCCACCTCAACTGGGTGTACCACAATTCAATTCTAACACTAACTACCCAGGGGCACCTGGGTGGCTCAGTCGGTTGAGCATCTGACTTCGGCTCAGGTCATGATCTCATGGTTCATGAGTTTCAGCCCCACATGGGGCTCACTGCTGTCAGTGTGGACCCTGCTTCGGATCCTCTGTCTCCCTTTCTCTTTGCCCCTCCCCCACTTGTATGCTCGCTCTCGTGTGCTCTCTCTCTCTCTCAATTAACATTAAAAAAATCCCACTAAGTACCCAGAGTTAAGGTAGACCTCACATGTTAAAGTAGTTCTGGTCTTCCACAAGACTACCTTTCCTCAGATGACAGCAACACTTTAAAGAACTCCAGGTCACCCACACTTGTAACTGACCGGCTATAAATTCAGAGTTCCCACAACTCCCTCAGGTTCAATAACTTGCTGGAACAACTCACAGAACTCTGGGAAATCCTATGCTTACGATTACAGTTTTGTTACAAAGGCTACGCATCAGCTGGGGCTGGGAAGGGTCACAGAGCATCCATTCTCTTTCCCTGTAGAGTCAGAGTGCATCACCCTTCCCTGCAGATCAATGTGTTCACCACCTGAGAAGCTCCACCAAGCCTTGGCGTCCAGAGGTTTTCTTGGGATTTCATTATGTAGGTGTGATTGATTAAACCACCGTCTACAAGCTTGGACTCAATCTCTAAGAGGTCAGATTGCCCCAAACCTCTAATGACATAGTTTTTCTGGCTGGTGACCCCATCCTGAAACTACTGAGGAACCCACTATTAATCATCTCATTAGCATCACAAAGATCCTCCTATCCCTCAGAAAATTCCAAGGAAATTCCAAAATTCCAGAGCTGAGGCTCTGTGGTAGGAACTGGGACAAAAAACAAATATATTCTTTGCTATGTCACAATATTTTACATATTTGTTTTGTCTCCCACATTAAAGTAGAAGTTCCATGAGGCCAGAGATGTTATGTGTCTCATTCACCTCTGTACCCCTGCCAACCAGAAGAGTTTTAATCACGTGGGAGATGCTCAATATTTATTAACTAAACGAATTAATAAACATATGGCCTATGGATGAATCAGTTCCTACTTGTAACCTTTTTCATTGGAATTTTGAAAGATACAGTAGTTCTCTGGCCTCTCATACTAAAACACAAGATCTCTGACAACGATCATTCATCTGAACAAATAACGCTTGGATTAAGATGGACTCAAGACTGGTCAAAATTCATTTCAATCCAACAAATATTTATTGAGTACCTACTACATGCCAGGTGCTGCTCTAAGTACTACAAACTCAACAATTGGCCCAGCTGATTTTAGCTTTGGCAAGTTTGAAAGCTGCCACGATCTTACTGCTGATGTCTCCTATCACCATTTCATGAGCTACTTGAAGCTTAATCATTATGTCTTTTACAGAGCAAATACTTGGAATTTCATCCATATTCTACTTGATCAAGTTCAAGATCTATCACATTCCAACCAAATGAATCATGCCCAAGCTTATCATCCTCTAGGACGAAGCCTCTGTTTTTCTGGACCATCGGAACACATTTTACTCATTCCCACCTTCAAGCTCTTACTCTCTCATTGCACCTTCCAGGAATGTGATTCTCTGGTTTTTGCATTAATCTATATCTGATTCATGTACCTATGGTGATCCAGCAGAAGGTCATGGCTTCCCCCATCTTTCTATCCACAAAAACTCTTAATTCCTATACTACTTGTGTCTTTAGCATTCACTTGGCAACTTACCTTACTAATTCTAATAATTCTGTGAATGTATGATGAAAGATTATTACTAATACCTTTCAAATCTGATGGAGTCAAATGTTAACTGATTCTTTTAAATTACATTCTCCACATCTGGAAGAGTTCTAGAATGTTTGATTCCTATTCTGTGTTCTCTTGAACTCCTCCTTTAAGCATTTAGAATCTGTAATTTATTATCTAACTCTAACATTTTACAATTCTGTGAAACTGATGAAACAAAAACAAATAACTTTAGTCACCATCCACTTATAAACATTATTATAGATTTTCTGCTAATTCTTTCGTGAACAATTTAACTTAATAAAGCTAACTTTATTTTTTTCTAATATTCAGTACCTCCAAATAGATAAAGGACCTCTTTATGGTCAGAAGTTTCAAGGTAGATTTCTTTGGGGGCCACTCCAAAATCAGTAGGGTTGTGATAGAACTGTGTATTTGTCATTCACAATAGAAAAATTATGTGGGCAGCTTTCATTATAGCTGGATAAATTTAGATAAATGAAGTGTGTCAACTCAGTAATTACTAAATGTTATATGTGAAGCAATTAAAGCATGAATGCTTCTAGACACTGTTGTAGCTACAGGCTTTTTTTTTATGAATTGTAATTCAAAATAATAAAAAGCTGCCCTAAAAGTAAGTCAAAGGAGGAACAAAGGTGAAGGTACCCTAGTAAACATTTTACTTCTTAGATAGGTAGATTTTAACCTTTGGTAATCAAGGGTATAAAATGAGATGACTTTTTATAACAAAGCCCTCTTCCATTGTGCTTAAAAATGAATAGTGCATAAACTTTTAACGTTCCTAAGAGGGTAACTGAGGCAGGGACATTGTGTATTTTTCATACAAGATTAAACTATGATTTAGCAACTAAGGCAGGACAAGAACCCAGAACTCATATATTACATATTAAAACATATCCTCATGACACCCCTAATATTAGACCATTTCTCAAAACGGGCAAAGTTTGAATTCCCTTATAATGAACAAAATATAGCATATATAAACTTTCGGCAACAAGGCTATTTCAAACAATAGTAATTCATAGATGGTGTCCTAAAGCAAGTTGATCAATACACTCTTTTCTCTCTAAATATGTTGCAGTAAGATCCAGCCATGCATTCATTTGCTAAGCTCTGTGAATTCTCATCAGTTCTGGGAACTACCAATTTTACCTATATTGATATTTGGCTCTAACTTAAAATGGAAAATCAATATTTTAGAGAAAGAAATGAAGAAATGGGCCTTGCTCTCTGAATTTCTCTTCTCTTCCCTTCTCTTCTCTTTTCTCTCTCTCTCTCTCTCTCTCTCTCTCAATGACCAAAAGATTTTCCCCAGGATGATATAATTTCAAATGCCAAGAACCGGTGAAGTCCTGTCTAAAACATAGTGACAACTAACAGCTGTTGGCTACTATTTTAAAATAATTCACTGGGTGCTATCCAGGTCCTAAAGATCTGTCAATTACGCCCGCCATTTGGTGCTTGTCATTGGTTATCTCCACTGGGCAAGACAGCCCCAGAATTAAGCCTATGTGAAACATGATGGCAGATACTCTACATTTTCCCCAAATCTCTGACTTTAAGCTGGGCACATGGCTTCCCAGAGTAAAGGAAAATTTCCCAGCCTATATCCTATTAAATGGAATGTAAGAAGAAATGAAAGGTAAAAATTCCAGGAGGATTCTTAAAGGGGAAAGCCCCCTTTTCTCTCTCCTCTTCACATACCCTGAAATGAGAACCCAGCAGCTGGATCGTAAGCAGCTGAATCATGAAGTAGAAGACATATATTGGTAATAATGAGGCAAGCACACAGAAAGAAACTAGATCTCTGATGAACCAATTGGGGCACTATATCATCCCTTGGCTGCTTGTTTCTGCCTTCATTTCTGGGAGAGAAAAGTCAATCGCTATACTAATTCAACTGTTGTTGTTTGAAGACGGCGGTCACACGCAGCCTAATTATCCTCACTGATATAAACAGAAAAGTTCAATTGGCACTTTTCTTTTGTCTGGGTATGTATGATCTTTTAAGAAAAGATCACATATATTCCTTGAACTTGTCATTTGATTAGAGAGCCTTCCTGGTCACACCCCCTAAACTCTATCTAATACCTTCAAATATATTTCTAAAAGAATCAAAAAAAAAACACGTACTATTTTTTTTTCAATATATGAAGTTTATTGTCAAATTGGTTTCCATACAACACCCAGTGCTCATCCCAAAAGGTGCCCTCCTCAATACCCATCACCCACCCTCCCGTCCCTCCCACCCCCCATCAACCCTCAGTTTGTTCTCAGTTTTTAACAGTCTCTTATGCTTTGGCTCTCTCCCACTCTAACCTCTTTTTTTTTTTCTTCCCCTCCCCCATGGACTTCTGTTAAGTTTCTCAGGATCCACATAAGAGTGAAAACATATGGTATCTGTCTTTCTCTGTATGGCTTATTTCACTTAGCATCACACTCTCCAGTGCCATCCACGTTGCTACAAAAAGCCATATTTCATTCTTTCTCATTGTCATGTAGTATTCCATTGTGTATATAAACCACAATTTCTTTATCCATTCATCAGTTGATGGACATTTAGGCTCTTTCCACAATTTGGCTATTGTTGAGAGTGCTGCTATAAACATTGGGGTACAAGTGCCCCTATGCATCAGTACTCCTGTATCCCTTGGGTAAATTCCTAGCAGTGCTATTGCTGGGTCATAGGGTAGGTCTATTTTTAATTTTCTGACGAACCTCCACACTGTTTTCCAGAGTGGCTGCACCAGTTTGCATTCCCACCAACAGTGCAAGAGGGTTCCCGTTTCTCCACATCCTCTCCAGCATCTATAGTCTCCTGATTTGTTCATTTTGGCCACTCTGACTGGCGTGAGGTGATATCTGAGTGTGGTTTTGATTTGTATTTCCCTGATGAGGAGCGACGTTGAGCATCTTTTCATGTGCCTGTTGGCCATCCGGATGTCTTCTTTAGAGAAGTGTCTATTCATGTTTTCTGCCCATTTCTTCACTGGGTTATTTGTTTTTCGGGTGTGGAGTTTGGTGAGCTCTTTATAGATTTTGGATACTAGCCCTTTGTCCGATATGTCATTTACAAATATCTTTTCCCATTCCGTCGGTTGCCTTTTAGTTTTGTTGGTTGTTTCCTTTGCTGTGCAGAAGCTTTTAATCTTCATAAGGTCCCAGTAATTCATTTTTGCTTTTAATTCCCTTGCCTTTGGGGATTAAACACGTACTATTTTTTAAAGAAAAGGAAATCTGTGTGATGCTGATACCACTAAACCTTTCACGCTTTCACACACTATGCTCACACTTGCAAATGGAAACATCCTAGTATTATTTAGTGTTATGAGCAACACCCAACTCATTAAGTACATGCAGTCATGAATGCCTGCTACAAGTCTAAATGTAACCCCTCATCTGCAAGAATGCTCGTCATCCTGGAAGACCTTTCCTTTTAACGTGTACATAAACCAGCTCCAGTCTCATGCAGGCCAATGACAGCAGAGATCCAAGGAGGCCTTACCCTCCTCATTGCTTCCATTTCTCTTCCCTGAACTCTCTCCAGTTTCTTTCTCTTCCACATTTTAAAATGTTTCTTTGGCTTTCTGTTTCTTGTGTTTTTTATTTTTATGTTTTTACTTAAGTATAGTTGACACACGATGTTACATTAGTTTTGGGTGTACAACAGAACAATTCAACGTCTCTTTCTCTACATTATGGGATGCTCACAAGTGTGGCTGCTATCCGTTACCACAAAATGCTATTATAATACCATTGACTATATTCCCTATGCTGTACTCTCCGTCCCAGTGACTTACTCATTCCACAACTGGAAGCCTGTATCTCCTACTCCTCTTCGTTCATCTTGCCCATACCTTCACCCCGCCTCCCTCTGGTAAACGCCAGATTGTTCTTTGTATTTATAGGTCTGATTCTGCTTTTTGTTTTTTACTTATTAATTTCTTTTGTTTTTTATTCCATAGATGAGTGAAAGCATATGGTATTTGTCTTTCTCAGTGTGACTTATTTCACTTAACATAATGCTTTCTAGGTCCATCCATGTTACCACAAATGGCAAGATCTCATCCTTTTTATGGCTGGGTAACATTCATTGTGTGTGTGTGTGTGTGTGTGTGTGTGTATAATCTAGCAAGGGACAGTTAGACTACCTCCATTTATTGACTAATGTAAATAATGCTGCAATAAACATAGGGGTGCACATATCCTTTTGAATTAGTGCTTTCATATTCTTTGGGTAAATAACCAGTAGTAGAATTAATGGATCATTCATTGTGCTTCCTTTGACACATCCTGTGTGTGTTTCGTGTTTAATTTCTGATCATAAACCTTATAGAAATGTCTTACTGCCCATCTATTTTCATTCTGGCCCCCTCTTTCTGCAGAATTCTCTTATATTTCTTCTCTTTTCTTCATCTTCCTGGCTCTGGGACACCACTTTCAGCTCTCAAAAGACTGTTCTTTAATTCTTGTTACTTTGCTAGCAAATCAAGGTAGTCTTCTCTGACATAACCCTCTATTTCCAGGTTAAAAATTAAGGATGAAAGAAGGTTGGGGCACCTGGGTGGCTCAGTTGGTTGGGCGACCGACTTTGACTCATGATCTCACAGTTCGTGAGTTTGAGCCCTGCATCGGGATCTGCGCTGACAGCTCATAGCCTGGAGCCTGCTTCTGATTCTGTCTCCCTCTCTCTCTGCCCCTCCCCCACTCATGCTCTGTCTCAGTCTCAGAAATAAATAAACATTTAAAAAAAAAGGATGAAAGAAGGTGGAGGGAGGGCCCATAGGCACTTTAACAATGAAAAGTTTCATTTACAATGAGAACAACAAATCCGGACAAGAGAGGTATAACCTGTATCTTCATTTATGAATAGATAACAAAAAAAAATTAGAAGTATTGATTTGTCTTAACTTTAAGCCAGGTTAAAGTTTAAATCTCTAAGGAGGACACTCTCCTAAATAAGAAAAATCTCTGTGAATGGAAAGGGTGGCTTTAGAATATCTATTCTCCAGACCTTTCGATCATATTCTCTAGGATTTAGATTTTCTTTTCTCTTTCCCATTCCATAAGCCCAATGCCCTCTACCTATCACACCACCAAGGTCTTCTCATTTCTAGGACATTGCTTTTTCTGCTAAATTACATTGCTTCCAAACCACTTTATTGAAGTTTCTCTTCTAAATCCATTTTTGATCTCTTATACAAAAGGAATAGGATCACTTTTGACGAAATGTCTCTTGAATTAATTAATGATAAGGCTGTCTCATTCCCTGGAGTAAGGGCATGACCAGACTACATTTGCTTTTCATGAGTGAAGAGATATACTCATCGTGACTACCTCTTGCAACCCTCATACGCAGAACTAACCCTCTTTCTTAAAATCCCAAGTGTGAATTCCTACAGAAGATATTGTCCTAGGATTTTGAGAACTATTTCATCTTTTTTTTTTTCCTGATAATCATCTATTGAACACCTTTCATCTGCTGCCATCACACTGGTCACTAGACCTGTTTAAAGATAATAAGATTTGGGTTTGTACTCTAGAGGACAGAGAAAGTGAAAAAGATGTGATAAAGGTATGATAAGGAGCTATATGAGTACAAAGAGGGGCCCTTACCTTAGTCAGGGAGGTATCACTGAAAGCTTCATAACAGAGGTTCTAAGTTGAATCTTGAAAGACAAAAGGAAATAAAAGTTACATAGAAACCACCAGGGCTCAAAAGATACTTTGTGCAGATCAAACAATATGAGCAAAAATTTGGAGGAATCAAACCTTCGGTGCCAATAGTTTAGAATTGCTGTAGCATTAACTATAAAGTGAGAAAGGGAAAAAGATACATTATACCTTTCTTATGTATTTATTTACTTCTCTGTGTTTTTCTGTCTTCCCCATTAGCTCTATAAGAGGAAGAATTTTGTACAAGAATGTGCATGGCCCCACCATTCAAACCAAGGTCCTGGATATAAGCCAGTGCCCATCCACTAAAGAGTGGATAAATCAAAGTTGGTATATCACAAAACATTTTCTAATATAGTGGTCGGAGTACAGTAATATAGGTTAGTCTTAGCAGCAACGTGTCCCAAAAGATTATGTGCATTATGATAGCTTTTTGAAGTGAAATCATCTGAAATCAAAACATATACTTTCTAGAAATACATATGATAGCAATAAATGTACACAAAAACAAAAGATTCTGAAGGATGGTAACTTCAGAGACACAGGGAAGGGAAATAAAAGGATGAATCATATTTTTAGGCTTAGATTATTGTCAAGGTCTTAAGTCATGTTTTAGGCGGCATTTGAGGATATTATAACATTATTAAAAATAATGAATTATCCGTGCATGGCAATGTTAAGAATGTGCCATAAAACAAACACTAAGCTGACTTTGTGTGGCCAACTCCCAAAGAAGAAACAGGAGGAAAAGGGGGTACTCCTGAGCACCTGCATTCTCTTGAGTGGGAAAGGGGGGAAGGGGTATTCTGTGCTCTGTAATCAGGCCATTCAGGTTCAAATTACACACATGCAGCTTTCCAGCTCTGTGATCTTGGATAATTCTTTTTTTTTTTTAGTTTATTTATTTATTTTGAGAGAGATGGGCTGTGGGGAGAGAGAACACAAGCAGGGGAGGAACAGAAAGAGAGAAGGAGAGAGAGAGGATCCCAAGCAGGCTCCACACTGTCAGAACAGAGCCTGATGCAGAGCTCAGACTCATGAACCGTGAGATCATGACCTGAGCTGAAATCAATCAAGAGTCAGACACTTAACTGACTGAGCCACCCAGCCACCCCTTGGATAAATTCTTTAAAGGCTTGTGCTTTTCCTTGACTGTAAATGGAAGGAGTAAAAAAATATCTTCATTTTAGGTTTGTTTTTTTTAGATTAAATTAAATATAGGTAAATGCATATGCCTGGCATATAATATTAAGTAAATGTAATATATCCAAAGAATAAATGAATACTGTTAGCAGTATTGGACTAGAAAATGAAAGACCTTGTATATATGCTAAATAGTTTCTGCTTTAACTGTAAAGGCTTTGAGAACTCGAGAAAAGTTTAAGTCAGGAAATAACATGATTAGACTTTCATTTTCAACAGGTCCCTATAATTGCAATATTGTGGAGGAATGTAAGAATTTCAATAAGGAGGCTAATTAATATATTATTACAACAGTTATGGAGAAATGTGATGGAAGCCTAGTTTAAGGCAACAGTAGTGGAACAGGAAAAGTGAGAACACAAATGACAAAATAGTGAGGAAAGAGAATCTTGGTGCACAGTTGTCTATGGACTGATGAGTGTGGAATGACTCCCGGAATTTAGGATTGTGGGATGAGTGAAGGCTGGCCCTGTTCCCATGATAGGAAATGCAGGGGAAAAAAAATGGAGGTTTCTCAATCTAAATGCTATTGACATTTTGGTATGAATAAACCCGGTAAATAGAGAAAGAGCAGTTTTACAGGGGAAGATAATGATTTCAGTGTTGAATATATTGGATATATCAACTCTCAGATGTCTCTGGGGTATACAGGTGGTACTTTCTAATGAAGAGTTAGATATTAAGAGCATGATTCAGGAGAAAAGTCTGAATTTCCAACACAGACTTGGACACTTAATTTATATCCTATAGCTAAAGCCACTGAAGACATTTAGTCCACCTAAGGGAAGAAAATGCAATAAAAAGTTAAAACACTGAAAATATAAGCATGAAAATGCACCAGTTCAGGATGAGCAGAAGGTACACTACCAAACAGATAATTTCTTTTTTTTTTCTTGTCTTATTACATTTGCTGGGATCTCCACTACTATTACACAGCAGAGACCGCAAGCTTTAGTGCGTTGTTTGCAAATATAATGAGAATGCTTCTAAAGTATTCACCATTTAGAATGGTACTTCCTTGAAAATGTTAGTGGATATAACAGCAAAGATTGTTAAAAGGCTTATTTCCAAGGAGAGAAAACTTGGATCAAGGACACGGATAGAGGAAGAAGCTTGAAAAAGTAACGTACAAAGGCAAACGTACTTCTTTCTCCGAGAATGGAGAAAAGGAAGTGCTTATGGTTTTTATTGTTTTCTAATAATTACTTCTCTTTCTTTCATATAAAATATATGAAATATGTAACTTACTTAGACTAACTCTTGTTACTATTATGCCAATAAAATCAGACCAATATCTTGGGCTAAGGTTTACAGGTTTGGGGAATAGAGAGGAGTTTATGCCTTCTAGTCTCATTTTTTTTTAAGTGGTAGGTAATCTGGATACAGATATCTTAATGGATCCAATATGTCCCCCTAAAGTCTAGCAACCCAAAGCTTTACGTGGCAGAGCTGAATAGGACTGACCTCATTTAGGGAAAAGGATCCTTATATATGATTTTGCTCCATAATTAAGTTCTGTTGTTACCCAAAACGTGAGAAACATTGGGAAATTCTCTTCAGATTGAGACAAAAGAAGTCTCTCAGAGAAAGATGAAGATGTTGAAATACAAAATCCAGAATGATCTAGGTCAGGGCTAACAAACTACAGCTTGTAGGCCGTATCTTTCTGTTTCTCTGTAGCCCGGGGGCACTTGAGCTGGCCGGCACTAAAGTTGCAGAGACCAAGCCCAGGCATCCACCCTGTGCCCCACACTCCACTCCCAGCACCTGCCTCCCCAGCCAGCAGCTGACGCTTGCTACTGCCCAAGGCCAGCTCTTGACGCCCCTTGAATTTGAGGGACTTTGCTATTAGCACTGGGTGTCGGAATCTCTGTCCAAGAGTCGCCTCACCACCAGGCCCCACCCCTTGAGCCAGATGGTCTTCCACCAGCAAACAGCAACTGGGTGCAAAGCTTGCCACCACCTGGAACCACCCAGTCAAGGCAAAAGGCAGGGATTCTCTCCCTTGTTGTATAAATAGCTTCAGTTTTGCCTCTTGGAACCACAGAGCCTAGAACAGTTACTACCTGGCACAGAGAAAGTTTGCCAGTCCCTGGTATAGATCCTTTCTTGGAAACTGAGTAAGGGGAGGAGACAAGAATAAGAATTTCTTCCAAAGAAAATTGCACTGGTTTGTCCAGCTAAGGAAAACGGATCTTTTTTCTGCCCAGGTGAACTAATGTTCACTTTGTTACAGTTAGGGTAATTCAGGTCTTCTCCTCTGGAGCATCTTAGCCCCAGTAAGTCCTCTGCATCGACGGATATAAGGGGCATCCCTACCTTCTAGAGCAGGTGGCAACCACCTGCCTCTCTCCAACGCAGTTGTGTCAACCAAAATGTCTCCAGACGTTGCCAAACGATCCTGGGCTGGGGGCAAAAATCATCCCCCAGGTTGAGGACTACTAGAGTAATTCAAAGAAATCAAATCCCCTAGACCTGGCTCTTCCTATTCTATCAGCATTTTAACTTTGGAAAAATTACTCCATCCCTTCTGGGAAGTTATTTTAACAGTATTCTTTCCTGCCCAAGTATAAGAATTTTAATCGCTGGGATATCTGTATCGGAATCTTCCCCTGGTGGTGTGGAGGGGAAGGGGAAGGGGAAGGGGAAGGGTAGTGGGGTACAGGGTGAGAGGTAAAGAGGGCAGTATGTAAAAGGCAGAGAGAGGTGAACACTCCAGCCAGTGAGGGTGCTTCCTCCTTGAATATGTTGGCAACACAGAAACCAGGAAAGGGGACAGAGCTGAGAACCAAGGCGCTGTTATCGTAGAGGAGTCCAAAGGTTTGCCAAAGACAAAGAAGCCAGAAGCATGGATGAAAGCAGCATGCAGAGCCCGAAAGACGATGGCCAGAGCATCGCATAAGTGGGGAAACATCCAAGACCGTTGCTTTGAAAGGCTTCATTGCCTAGGGCTATTTTTTGTAGCTGCCATATGGCATGTGAACTGTCCAGCGAAAGTGACAGGGCCAGAGAGGATATCGACATAACTGATCGGATCTTATTGGCACTTACGTTAGCAAAAGGAAGTCAAATTCTCTATTCCATCACCAGTTCATACGATGGAGAACATGGTAGCACATCTGTGTTAAAGGAAGCCGGTCTCTGTTTCTAAAGCTTCAAGTTTCCTGGCACTCACAAAGCAGAAGGCCCACAGCAAGCTGAGATAGGACATGTGTAGGAAGGGGCTCTAACCCAAGAGGGACCAGAGCAAGAACCAGCTAAGAATGCTCTGGTCTTCCCGTAAGTCCTCACTGCTGGGGGGGCCGCCTGAGCATCTTGGTTAAGTCTCTTCTCCACCAGATGCAAATTTGTCTTGGTATGCGGAGCCACCTCCCCCCACCCCGCAGGCTGCCCCAGACAATGTCCTCCGGGCTCTAGCTGCTTCTGCCACTGTAGCCCCATCCTTAGCACTCAGGTAACAATGTACCAGACGACACAAGTGCTTCTGAGAGTCATTTTTTTCTCTGTGTATCTTTCAGTGCTTTTTTTGTTGTGTTCCTCTTGTTTTATTAGAGTGTCTTGCTCCCGCATAATTTCCCGCTGTGACTGGGACAGTTGTCTGCATCGCCACCGCAGGTACTCAGTAAATGCAGCCCGCCCACATGACCACTCAGACGAGGACTCCCATCCCCGGCATATTAATGACAAGATTTCTTTCCAGATGACAGAGCCGTTGTGTTGTATCTACGCTGGAGAGTCTTTGAGTCTCTGTTGGTCTCTGCCTCATTATCTCTTTTTTTTCTAAAGGTTTTATCAGTCATACACACAAGAATTCTAGCCATGTCTCTTCCCCTAGGAACAAGAATATGGACAAGAATAGCAAAATGAGATTCAACTTAGAAAAGTACATGGAATTTTCCCCAAGAGAGTCTAAGAATGGGGCGTGGGGGTGGGATTCAACGAATTGGAGAGGAGTACATTAGAAAGAAAGAAATGGGGACAAATAGCAGAACAAGAGCACTTCTTTTAATGGTTTGACCTTGAACACCCTGGATCAATTTGTACTTGCCTTAATGAGACACCATAGTCTTCTTGTCTCCTTGATAGCAATGGCTATCGGTGGGTGTTGTAAGTATCCTACTTCAGTATGTACACAGAATACACAGCAATGATCATTCTCAACATTTAACCCTTCAAGTTCCCACCAGAATACAGTCTTGGGAAATGCCCCAGAACAAGTTCATTGATAGAGCAGTTTGGGAAACACCTTTTTCCTGTAGATGCAGTCTACACGTTAGCATTGCTTAATTGTGTTAGGTACTGCATAATACATATAATGTCCCCACCTTGCTTTTCTTTGACCCTGAAAGCCTTCCATTGTATCACTCACTCATTTCCAGTCGATTGCCAGGCTGAAAATCACAGCTTGGCATTGCAGGATGAGTCTAGAGAAGGAGCTATAGTAGCAGCCAGAGGCTGCTGTCCAAAATATCTCCCCTCTCCTCCTATAATCTTACTAGGAAGCAAGGGAGCACCAGATGGGCCAGTCTCTCTCCCCCCATAACAGAAAGCTGTCATTAGCAGACACGGTGAGGAACAGAGAGAATGAAATGCACTTACTTGCTCCCCTAGGACTTTTGGAGGATTCCAGAAGGTAGCCTGAGGCCAGCAGCAGGGCCATGTCTAGGATAGATCCGAGCAGGTGGCTGCTGGGATCTGGATGGAGCTCGGCAGCCAAGAGGCTATGCCAAGCCAAAAGAAAATCTTGAAAGAGAAAGTAAGGAGAGAGGGACATTGGGTCACTGTCCTTTCTGGTGAAAGCAATGACTGCAACAAACCAGCATAACCTCCCAGGCCAGGCAACTCACTGGGCTTCCTGTTGGCACTTTTCATTCTGTTTGGAACCCTGTGAGTGACAGTTGCAGGATGAAAAAAGAAAAAGGCAAGTCATGACACCTGTTCTTTTTCTTCCTCCTGTAATATAAGCCTCAAATCGTGCAGAAAGGCCAGAAGTTATACGATGACTCTCTGTACTGTCTGCTGTTAATGAGGCCTCCAGTGACATTTCCCCGCTAGACAGTGAACAGGTAACGATATTGGTTCTGAGAAAGGAGAGGTGGGTCACACCTGGGGGCGCCCCTGATTATTTCCGGCAGCCGACCCCCACCTTGGGGGAACCCTGGCCCTGGCAGGTATACTAATCAGGGAAGAATGGCTGGGATGAAAGGCTCTGGATTATTGGGGTGTTGGCTATGCCAGCCCAGAGAGCTTTCTCCAGATACTCATCTTAGGGGCTCTGCGAGGGAGCTGCCTGGGCAGTGAGAGGTGCTCCTCTGGAAGCTTCTGTGTCCCTGGGTAGCCCTTCAGCCACCTCCAGGGCTTTTCCCAGGTATTTGTTGACACTCAGTCACGCCATCCATAGGTGGGCTGTGCCCGGCTTCCTCTAGAATCTCACCAACATGCAACACCAAACAACTCGGTGACCAACACCGCTCAGTTTGGTCCCCCAAAGCTGCCCCCAGATAAAAGCCTCTGAGAAGAGTACACTCAGAGAATGCTTCCTAAGATGGCGGTGTCTGGGTGCTTCTTGGGCATGCTGATTTGTTTGGGCAGATAGCATGAACCTTCATCCTTCTCAGCCCCCGCTTTCTTCAGACACCATCTCCAGAGGTGCAGCTCTGCCCCAACACAAACATGGCACATTGCTGTCATCAGTGTCACCCATGAACCAGGGCTCTCTTGTCCACTCCATGTGCCTCTGTCCCCCCTCCCCTTTTTTTTCTTATAGCTCAGTCTAGCATTACATTCCGAGCAAATGCTACTTCCCTGACTATGATTGATCCCCACTTATTTCATCCTGAATGCAAAGTATTTGATTTCAAGTGTGGTTCATTCTGCTCAGTGAACTCATTATGAAGTCAAGCTGAACATCTCACAGATGTGAAGCACCTTGTCTCCGAGGTTCAGCGATCTAATTTGGAATCTCATTATAGACCTTCCACCGGTGGTGGGCACAGGGGCAACTACCCGGCTGGTGTTTTCCTGCCCATCTCCTATCCCATAAAGAAACTGTCATTTCAATACCGGCACACCAGAATATTCCCCATTTTGGAAAATAGCTTTATTTATCTCTCCACAAATGCCTCTTGGCACTGATGAGAGAGTAATACTTTGTAGGCTATTTTATTAAGCATCTCAGGAGGTCAGGTGCTGGAAGAGACAGCTCGCAGCTGCTTGCTTCCCATCTATTTAGGAGGCTTCTCTATGGATCGTATGTTGCATTATGTTACGTTTTCTAAAGCTCACAGTATGGTTGTCATTTTGCTAAGAATCTATACACCAAGAATCTATGCTTGGCACTGTAATGTCATTTAACTCAGGGACGATGTGATTTCTGGTGTCTCTATGGTAGATGAAGGGAGAATGGGGTTGAAATAGAAAGTTAGCTCTATTTGCAGAGAGATGCATTGATTCTGAAAGATTGATGCATTCATTTTTTTTCACCTATTTGGCGCTTTCAAATTCAATGAGCATCCAAGGCTCAGGTCTGGCTACTAATGAAGTTTTTATTTCTCCACTTTCTGTCTTAAAACTTTGGTAAGGGAGAGTATTTGCTTTTCCAATTGCAATTGTTTCCAATCCCCTATAGAGCAGGCCTAGCCTTGAAGAGAACCTGCACTTTGTTTCTTTGCTACAGAAAAGTAAAGAGATTCCTGAATCACACAGAAGGAGAAGCGAGCTGACTGGTGTTTGCATATATTAATAAATAGGGATAAGCTAACACAGCGATGTCCCGCGACACGTACAGGTATTTGTCCCGCCTTGGATGTTAGCAAAAACACCTAGCATCACACCCCTCCTCCCGACTTGATCTAGGAAAGGGGTCAGCAAACTACAGCCTGGAAGTGAAATCCATCCACTACCTGTTTTTGTTTGTGTGTGTGTGTGTTTTTTTTAATGAAGTTGTTTGGAGCATAGTCACACCTATTCATTTATGCCCATTGTTGCTTTCGAGCTGCGAAGGCAGAGGTACGCCATTGTGACAGAGACCACATGGCCCACAAAGCCTAAGTTTGTGGCCTCTAAACTAAGAAAGGAATCTTACTGATTTTATTTAATTCATGTTTTAAAAAGCATGTTTTGAAAATAAAAAATTTAACCATGATAACTGGGATGAGGATTACAATGAGCACAGAATAAGAATCAGACCCTGCTGGGGGGCATCTGGGGGGGGCTCAGCTGGTTGAGCGTACGACTCTTGATCTTGGCTCAGGTCACGATTTCACAGTTCATGACATCGAGTCCCCGTGTTGGGCTCCGTGCTGACAACATGGAACCTGGTTGGGATTCTCTCTCTCCCTCTTTCTCTCTCTCTCAAAATAAATAAATGAACTTGAAAAAAAAATCATACCCTGCTGGCCTTTCAAGAAGGCTTTATGATATTAAATCTCCGCCATTTCCACCCCCAAGGCTTGTTGAATAGAATAATTCATGAATAGCAACAAACTCATACAATTTTTTTTCATATTTTGAATGGGTTTTGACTTTGAAAAGCTGCCTCTCCACTGACTTTTGATTTCCACTTATAGACTAGGAAAGTAATTATTTCATTTTATTTTTATCGCATTACATTTTGAACAGACACATTACTCAGGAAAGGTGGAATTAAGAATAAGTGATATTAGAATTTTATACCACAGCCACCCCATAAAATTGTCTCATTGCCTGTATCTCTCCCCTTTTGGTCCTCTGTTCTGATAGTTTACCTTCGGTTGTTATGACACTTTAGACAGCGTTGGAAGCTTCAGTGGTGGTAGACCAGAAGGATTGGCACACACCACAGAGCACTAGGCAGTTGGGATGATGCCAACCATTTATGGCTATTGCCTCCTGCATTCTGCTCTCAGAGCATGAGTTACACCCATTCAAGTATGGTTACAGTAAAGCAATGAGACTAGATGGAAGGGTGAAGATATATAGATGATTAGATGCATGGGTGGATAGATAGATAATAGATAGATATATCATAGATAGATAGACAATAGATATATAGATAGAAAGAAAGGAGGAAAGAGAGAAAGAGAGAAAGAGAGAAAGAGAGAAAGAAAAAAAGAAAGAAAGAAAGAAAGAAAGAAAGAAAGAAAGAAAGAAAGAAAGAAAGAAAGAAAGAAAATTGAGAGAGACATGGTACTAGGAGTTAAAAGACCCAGACCAGATTCAACTTTTACCTCTATACTCAACCAAGTCAGCTAGCCTCCCCAACGTAGTCATGTATTATGAGTATCTAATGAAATATTTTTAAGAGGAAATGTGATAATATATCTGGAAGTACATTGAAGTTACAAGTTTATAATTATAAACTTACTATTGTGACAGGTCTAAAAAGTACTTTTTACATACACTTCATTGCCTTTGCCCCAGCTCAAGCAAGAGAATCCTGGGCATTGTCCGGCCAACCCTGTCGCTGCTCCCTGCCCATAAACAGGACAGAGCTCCTGTAGCTGAAGCTGGGACAGGTCAGTGTGCGTTGTAAGGGAACAGTGGGGGTGGCAGAGAAAGGACCGTGACTTGGGAGCTGAGGTAAGTCTGGGAGCTGTGGAGCAATTTGCAGTGCCTGATGGAAATAGAAAGAAGAGGAAATAGGGTTTCCTAAGTGCTGCTCCGGACCATGCACTTGACTATCCGACCTAGTCTGAAAAATGTAACAAATCTTTGCTGTTTCAAAATTCACTGGTTTCTGAAATATATTTCTTTCTACTGGAAAAAAAAAAGCAACAGAGAATAAACTTCATAGTTCATCCAGACTTTTAAGGGTGTATTATGCTTTATCATCCTGAGTCCCTGCTTTGTTACACAGTATCACTCTGAGGCAGGCCTGAATTTATGCCAGTGGGTGGTTCTAGGTGCTTTTAAGTCATATACAGAAGATTGTCTCATTTAAAAAGCCCTCTTCCAAAATCCATTAGAAATGTCAATCATTTGTATTTGCCAGACAATGGCAGAGCACCATTTCCAGTGAGTCATGGTTAGAATATTAGTACAGAGATTTTCAAATTCCCGGGATGTGGGTTTATGGAGGTGTGATGAGAGCATAGTCGGAAACAAAAAACTTATTTTCAACCCATCCTCTTAACACAAACTAAACAGCATTCAAGACACATCTCCTTGTCTGCTGGTGATACATAGAACACAGAGCCAAGGATGAAAACTGAAACAAAAAAATAATGGGAATTTTTTATTTTTTTTTTTTATTTTTTTTTTTTTTTAATTTTTTTTTTTCAACGTTTATTTATTTTTGGGACAGAGAGAGACAGAGCATGAACGGGCGAGGGGCAGAGAGAGAGGGAGACACAGAATCGGAAACAGGCTCCAGGCTCTGAGCTGTCAGCACAGAGCCCGACGCGGGGCTCGAACTCACGGACCGCGAGATCGTGACCTGGCTGAAGTCGGACGCTTAACCGACTGCGCCACCCAGGCGCCCCGGGAATTTTTTAAAAAGACATGAGGACATCTGCTTGTCAGTCCCTAGAAAGGCCTTCAAGACTGAGTTAACGGGATGATGAACCAGCCTTAAGCATTTGAAACAAAAAGTAAAGGTTAACGACATAAGAAAAATCCTTATTGAGCACCTACACTGTGAAAAAAATACGGTTCACATGTATTTTCCTATTTAACCCACCAATAAACACAATGACCATTATTGTCTAGAAAAGAAGCTGACGCTAGCAACCTGGCGATGGGGGGTGGGGAGGGGGGGGGGGTGAGACCTGCACACAGGTGCCTTGATTCTGCCAAGCTGGGTTCCGCTCCTGAGGGAACGGTAGCAATGAGCTAGCAGGCCTCAGGTGAGAATGTGAACCATCCAAGTTCACGACGGCCGATGGCCCCACCACACTGATCTTATAGATGAGGCTCTGAGAAGTTAAGTGACTTTTCCAGAGTGACATAATTAACGGATATCCTAGAATTGCCACCCCCTGAGTCACACTACCCCTGTCTGTGAAACTGCAGGTAGGGGAAGACAGGCAGCCCAGGGCCAGGAAACCCAGGCACTGAAGAAGAAGGTTCATTGGCTTCCACGAACGTTTGCTTTCCTAATGCTTCTTCTCTTGGCATTTCTAGTCACCTTGCCATTTTATTTTGTTTTCTATATATTAAAAAAAAAAAAAAACCTTGGGCCGCCTGGGAGGCTCAGTCAACTAGGAGTCCGACTCGATTTCAGCTCAGGTCAAGAGCCCAGGGTCACGGAATCGAGCCATACTTCAGGCTCCTCGCTGAATGGGGAGCCTGCTTAAAACACACTCTCTCTCTCTCTCCATCCCCCACCCCCGTATCC
The DNA here is from genome assembly GCF_022079265.1 of Lynx rufus. Classification (NCBI taxonomy): domain Eukaryota; kingdom Metazoa; phylum Chordata; class Mammalia; order Carnivora; family Felidae; genus Lynx; species Lynx rufus. The sequence goes on along the minus strand of NW_025814823.1, from coordinate 30,336,411 downwards.
CTCCACAGTTCTCTCTCTCTCTAAAAAAAATAAAATTAAGTGTGGCCAAAATTATGACTTTTAAATATTATTCTTTGTATAGATTATAGAAGACAACCAGGTATTTTAGTCTCCTAAGGTTGTCATGAAAAATGTCACACAAGCTTTGTGGCCTAAAACAACGAAAATTCATTCTTTTGTAGTTCTAGAGCCCAGAAGCAAAAAATCAAGGTATTGGCCTAGTTGGCGCCTTCCACAAGCTCTGAGAGAGAATACATCCTATGTTTGTCTCCTAATTTTTGGTATCTGATGGAAATTCTTGGTTTGCCTTGACTTGAAGCTACAGAACTCGAAACTTTATCTCCATTTTTACCTGGATCTGTGTCTGTGTCGTCTTTGTTTTCCTCTTTTTTTTTTTAATTGTTTTATGTTTATTTTTGAGAGAGAGAGAGAAAGAGTGCACGCGGGGGAGGGACAGAGAGAGGGAGACACAGAATCGGAGGCAGGCTCCAGGCTCTGAGCTCTCAGCACAGAGCTGGACGGGGGGCTCAAACTTACGAACCGCGAGATCATAACCTGAGCAGAAGTCAGACACTTAACCGACTGAGCCACCCAGGCGCCCCTTTGTTTTCCTCTTGTCATTGGATTTAGGGCCAGGATGACTTTATCTGGAGATCTTTAACTGAATTACATCTACAAAGACTCTATTTCCAAATAAGGCCACATTCACAGGTACTGGGGGTTAGTACCTGCCATGTCTTTTGGAGGAACACCGTTCGACCCATTATACCAGCCAATGCACTGTGACCCCCAAGGTGATATCTAACCCTATGGGGGCAACAGACCCTGTAAACCATGCTGCAATAATAAATAAAAGGGAAGTTGTCATCTTATCTCTCAGAATCATAGACGTGTTTGCTATTAACTGGGCTTTCCAAGGATTTAGTAGGGACTGTGGTCTGAGCCCCAGTGATTTCACTTCTGTAACCTTGAGTAAGCTGCTAAATGTCCTTGAGCTTTAGTTTCCTTGTCTATAAAACGGGGGAACAATAGTAACATCTACATCCAATTTGGAGCGTTATGGAGCAACAATAGTAACATCTATATCCAACTTTGACAATTATATATATAAAGTTATTTTTATATTGTACAATAGTAATTTTATTACTAGCTACTTCAAAGTCCTAGTAAATAAGTCCATTTCCATTTTTATTTTGCATAGCTTTTCCTTCTTCCATTCTTTCAGGATCAGTATTATTCCCCAGTATTTTTTGCAAACTTTTATTTTACGTCAGATGCCTAGCACAATCGAAAATAGCTTTCTACATGTTATATTTATATTGAAATTATTGTATACAGGTGGACGCAGGAAAGCAGAGGTGGCATTAACAACAGGTAATTATGAAATCAAATATTTCCAAAATGAAGATACATTTAAATATTTCGCTACATTCATAGCTCACAATATGGCTTATCCTAATATCAGATAAACAAGAAAAAAAGCAAGAGAAAAGTTAAATGTCTTTGGCAAACATCATGTAAACTTGTCCTTCTGAAAACAGTTTCATGATCATTTAAAAGGAAATGAATAATATAATTCAAAAATATAAATAGATGATCATATTGGACTGCAATGAGAGCAGATGTTTTAAGTTATGTAAAATCTTACCCCATCTGGTAAACAGTAAAAATGTCTCAACAACAACCCACAGATGAAATGTTGCCAATAAAGTGAGAATAGTGGGGATTGGGTAGAAGTCAATTTTACTGGATTACTTCATAAAAAAAGTTAAAGGCTATTAATATATATATATAATATTACAAATATATATTACAAATATATAATATTACAAATAAATAATATTGCAAATATATAATATTGCAAACATATAATATTACAAATGCTTCCAGTGAAAAAGTAAAAAATATATATGAATAATGTATATATAAATTATATATATATATTTTTTAAATATATAATTTCACCTCTTACAGCTATTGTCATTCCACAAACTAGTTTCAAAAAGTTTAGAAACTGCATGGTAAAGTATACTACCCATCACAGTTGTTAAACAGTTTGCTTTCTCCCAGTGGGCCTGGATCCTAGAACCCCAAACTAGAGTGTTATGTGTTCAAGTTAACGTTTTTAAGAATTTTTTTAACGTCTATTTATGTTTGAGAGAGAGACAGAGTATGAGCAAGGGAGGGGCAGAAAGAGAAGGAGACGCAGAATCCGAAGCAGGCTCCAGTCTCTGAGCTGTCAGCACAGAATCCTGTGCGGGGCTCAAATCCACAAACTGTAAGATCATGACCTGAGCCGAAGTCGGACGCTCAACTGACTGAGCCACCCAGGCGCCCCTGTATGTTCGAGTTAATTGAAACATTTACCCCACCTCCCATCGAGGAAGGTTGAGCACCAATAGGAGAATAAAATTAGAGATGGACCAGACTCCCGCTGGTGCAGAACCCATTCTGTTTGTGAAGAGTAGGCGAATCTATCAGGAACATTTGGTTTATGTCAGTTTGCCTTATAGCTGGGTTTCATTGTGTGAAACTATTTCCAGTCTTTTCAGCTACAAATAGGTGGCTACCAATAAAAACTTGCTGCATTATTCCAAGTTGAATTATTACCAGGGAAGCTTTATAAGAGCATTAGCATGGAATCTCTTCAGACAGAAAGTCTGTCCTTCCACCTCTCTACCTCTTGGGTCTAAAAGTTGATATTCGCATCACATTTCCTGCCCCTCTTTTTTACTGCTCTACAGAAATACACTTAAGATTCACCTACCACAAAAAAAAAAAAAAAAAAAAAAAGCCTGTTAAAAGGTAAATGAATCACTCCCTAAAATGTGCAGATGCTTGCTTAGAACAATTGGCGGATTTCTCACAGTCATGAAGGGCAACCCTAAATGCGGAGAGAAAGAAAGTGAAAGGAAGAGATCTGAATTATGAGGACAAGCTAATGTGCTAATTCTTAAATATTTGTTCTGAGAATTCAATTACAGGGGTACCATATTCCCACAAACACATACCACCCCACTCCCCAATGTTCTGTGTACACTGGAAGTTTGTTTAGCAAACATTTTTCATAGATTAGTAGAAACGAGACAATTAACACTACCTGGCCAACATGAGCAACTTGAATTACGTATTCTTTTCAGCGGTTTTCTACCCTTACAGACCGAGTTCTTGCAAATGCTTCCAGTGGGAAAACGATAACCATTAATATTCCTTTAGACTAAATAAGCCCTGGTCTTATAAGGCTATCTATATTAGCTTTGAAAAATATACATCAAACAATATCACATTCCTGCCCAGGTCTATCTCCTACCTCTCTCCCCCTTATCACAAAATAACTTCAGACCATTCCTAGAGTATGCCAAGATTTTCCTGCCTCCAGATTTTGTCAGTCCTATTCTCCAGAATGTTCTACCTGGCCTGCCCGCTGCCACTCCCCAGAATGGCAATTTTGCATCCCTCTGGTCACCACTACAACGGAGCCTGCTCTCACACCCAATGAAATGTCTCCCTTCCTCAGAGACTGTTTTATCCTGCATCCTGTTTGCTTTATGACTTGAATCACAATTTGTAATTATTTTGTTTGTCTGTGTTTCCTGTTTATTGTCAGTCTCCCACCACCAGAGCATAAATTCCATGAGAATGGGGACTATGTGTGTTTTGTTCTATTTGTTTCCCCCAGCACCTAGAAGAATGCAATTAGAATGCACTTAATAAATATCCTTTGGATGTGCAAGTTTTAGAGAGAGACACAGTATGAAATGACTCATTATTCTCAGAGAATTCACAGTCTGAAGGGAAGAGAAGATAGAAACACAACCAGAATAAGAGAGGAATATGGAAATGCTAAAACTGGGGAATGGAAGCAAAATGCAAAACCAGGGCATGGAGACAGAAAATAGGCAGTAACGATCTGAATAGAGTTATGGAGATTTCATTTAAAAAGGTGAAATCTGAAAAGGCTCCTTAAATGCGATAAGAACATCAGGGACAAAGGCACGGGAGGAGACAAGCACAAGAGTGTGTGCTGAGCAGTGGGGAGTTTGGGATGGCACAGCACTGGGTGTGTGTACAGGAAGTGATCCGGGAACCGCGCGGGGAAGGTGGCTTGGGGACAGAGAGGAGACAGCATCAATGCTCTGCCAAGGTATTCAGATCAAACTTAGGGGATACTCAGAGAATGGTCCCCTCAGCAGAGAGAATGCCATGTAGTCCTATGGAAGTGCGGACCCTAACAGGGCCGGAGCGAAGGGGGGCCAACAGAGGACCTGCCTGGCAGAGTTTGCTTTGATGTCTCAGTGAAAGCCTTTTCACCACTCTTACTCTGCCTCAGCATCTCCGGCTCTTGATTGAATAAGCCCTCCAGAGATAATGGTTCCATCAGTTGTGCGTCAAAAATGAAACCTTACATTTTCCCCTAAGTGGATTTCATTACCAGTAGTTACCTCCCCCCCACCCCCCAATTCTCAAAGGCTCTGGCGAGTGATAAAGGAAGAGGAGTAAAGACTTAGGTATTTGAGGTTTATGTGTCTAAGTAATGTTTTTAAACTCATGTCTAGTTTTATCAAGAGAGGAAATCAGGCAATTTTTCACAGGGTGAAGATAATGGCTTATGCCGGTGGCAGTTTAAGTATCTCCAGTGCCCCTCTCCCTTTCACCGGCTTTAATGCCTGCTACAGCAGCCCTCAACCTCAGCCAGACGAAGGCTGATACAGTCAGTGGACTGTTTTACTAAGATAAGAATAAAGGTGAAAATAAGTCTTTATGCTCTGGACACATACGTTTTGCTCTATGATAGCAGGAAACCCATCCATTAGCTTTGCAGAAAGCTGTTTTCTAGTTGACGTAACAGAAAGAGATTTTAAGTCATCAGAAATAACAGCAAAAATCCCCTGTAAGACCTATGTTCTTCTCGATTCCCTTTAAAAATGTGCTGGTAGTTTCACTTTTTAGTGCTACCTAATTCAGTATTTTTAATGTGGGCAGTTTTGACTCCACCATATCCACCACTGTCTATGATGATACCCCCTCTGCCATGCTATTTCTTTTTTTTAATTAATTAATTTATTTTGCATCTTTTACAAACACGCGGTTTATTTATTTTTTTTAATATAATTTATTGTCAAATTGGCGAACATACAGTGTGCTCTTGGTTTCGGGGGGGTAGATTCCCGTGGTTCATCACTTACATACAACACCCAGTGCTCATCCCAACAAGGGCCCTCCTCAACGCCCATCACCCATTTTCCCCTCTCCCCCACTCCTCCATCCCTCAGCTTTTTCTCTGTGTTTCAGAGTCTCTTACGGCTTGCCTCCCTCCCTCTCTGTTTGTAACTATTTTTCCCCCTTCGCTTCCCCCATGGTCTTCTGTTAAGTTTCTCAAGTTCTACATATGAGTGAAAATATATGGTATCGATGGCCAAAAGACACATGAAAAGATGCTCAACATCACTCATCATCAGGGAAATACAAATCAAAACCACACTGAGATGCCATACTATTTCTAAACATTGGTGGTGAAGTTAAGCACTGGTTTGTTACAAAGAGTCTCATGGCTTGATCAAGCCTCAAAGTTGGGGCTGGCTTTCACATAATCGTCTGAACTTTATCACTCGGAACCTACCTGCCTTTAACCATACACGCAGAAAGTAAAATACATAATAACTTCTGTGTTATTTGTATGGGCTTACATAGCCGTGCATCCAAAGCACTGAAGTATTAACATATGCTGACAGATCTAGAATCCTGGGGCAGGGAGGGGCAGGGGTGGAGGGAGGGGGAAATAGAGCAGCCTCCCCAAGAGCAGACGTCATGACCCACAGGTGCCAGGACTTGCTTCTCTTGAGCTCCTAGAGTCTTGAACTTCAGGCCGGGAGGGTATGCATCACATATGTGAAGGTTTTCTTCCACCCTAACTAATGACCTTCTATCTTCTCTGTGTGTCCATAGTTACTATGCTGTATATTGTAGACACTCGATTAATATCATAAAGGTAAATAGTATGAACGGAAGACATATTTGAAGTTTGTAAACTTAGAACAGTATTGGTTTTGTTAAGACTCCAAGTTATATCAATATAGCAGGTATATTGGGAAATTCATAGAAAAATACTCATGCTTCGCAAAATACAAGTCTGACCATACATCTCCCTACTTAAAGACTTTCAGTGGCTTTGCACTGCATTTAGGTTAAATCCAAACGTATTCCTATGGCTGAAAGTCCCTGCCTGATCAGACCCTCTGTCCATCACGTATAATTCTTTCCTTCACCCGCTGCACGCTCTGGGCCATTCCAGTTCTTGGAACACATCTAGCTGTCACCTTGCTTGCAGGGCTCTCACCTGCCCCATTCTAATATTTTTAAAACTAAGTCCTTCTTTCATTTTAGATCTCATCACAGAGTCACTCCTTCATCAAGGCCTTTTCTTATTGCGTAAAGCAGGCCAAACATTATGGTTTTTTATTTGATTATCTGCCAACTTTATGACCTCACCTCTTTCCTGTTTCCGCCCCCCCGCCCCGGGCCTCAAATACAACTTTCCAATCATTTATTTATGTATGTCTTTGTCGTATGTGTGTGCTTGTGTGTTTTTGTGTCCGCACTAGGGAGTCCGTTCCACGAAAGCAGGGCCCCTTTCCGCCTTGTTCACCATTGTATTCCCAGCATCCAGCATAGTGCCTGGAAAATGGGAGCCGTTCAATAAGTGCTGATCGATTTTAAAACTGAAGAGTAGGTGCCTGGTGACTGGAACTGTACTATTTCCTCCCAAAACTACATCTCTGGGGAACATTTGTAAGCACAATCGTTTGAAAGCATCTCTGACCCACGTGTTGCAGACTATTCTTGGAGCAATGAGTCATTACATCTCTAGTATGAAGATCAAGTGATCGGCTACCTGGACAGTTGAGATTGAAATATAATCCATTTGTAGGTACAATTCCAGGTCATTTTGGTGAGTATACAACTACGCGCATTTAAAGGGAGCAATCCCTTTTGGAAATTTGGCTCATTAGCAACATTGAGGAGTAATGGAGTGTGATGAGAACATCAGTGCTTTCCTCCGGGGCCGTGCTGCCTTGGGGCCACTGTCTAATAACTAATCTCAGGTCTCTAGTCCTGGAGACTCTTCTCTTAGTCCTGAGAAACCCTGCCCGAGGCCACCCGCATACGCCTCGCTCCTGGCCTGCCTTGTCTCACAGAATTACAGACCTTTCTTTCCAATTCCGAAGCGCATTTTTGCTTCTTTAAATAGTAAAGAGCAATCCAAGTATCAATCACATGGAATGTTCCATGCCAGACGCGTGCTCTCAGCTCTTTATTATGAACGGATCACCCCCCCCCCAGCCTTATACAGTCACGTCTCAGTTTTGTATAAGTTGACAAATTTGGTTAGGGTTCATTTTCACTTCTCGACAGTTGCTCTGCTCGTTTAAAATTCTCTGAAGCACAGCGCATGCCGTATGGAGATGAAATGCACAGCGTCCCTAGGAAATTTAAGTGGAAAGGCAATGGCTGTGTCTGCCAGGTTCATCAGAATCCACAGTTCCTCTCCCTAACTCTGTGCGTCTTGCTCTGAGAGGTACACAAAAGGTCAGCTGGAATTCAAGTCTCATCTAGTGACCCCTAATCATAAAAGGGCACGCTTTAGATCTGGAACAACTCACAACTATTTTGGCACTTCTTGAGCGGCTCCCAGGGTGGGTCATGGTTGTTGACAGCGTAATAACCACAAGCGACTTCGACTGTCCAATTGCAACTTCACTGAGTTGAGGGGTTTGTGAATATACTCAGGACTCTCCAAAACGTCTGACCTTCCCAAACACTGAAATAAACTGTGAGTGTAATCACCGCCCCGAAAGGGCATCCGCGCAGGTTTGGTAACACGACTGGCAGTACGGACGGTAAAAATTGTCAAGCAACTACAAAGATTGAACACTCTAGTTAGAGGAAGAAACATGTATATAAAAAGCAAGAAGACAACATGAAGGAAGAGCTCATAAGTAAGGAAAAGTATATCCCTTCCATTCTTTAAACTGTACAGGGCTATCCCCCTGCATCTAGAAAAGCTTACAACTAGTTGCCAGTTACCATTACTAGTTAGCACCCAGAGCCAAATGACTCCATCATTTACCCATGATCACTTCTACAGCCTGTTGCCCCTCCTGCTCATTCCTCATTTCCTCCATGCCCGGCTTGTTTCTGCTCCGTGCTCAGGCCTCCATGCTCAGGCTGTTTGAGTTGGTTCTCTGACTTAAATATATACATAAATATATATGTATATATTTAAATATTTGTTTATTTTTCAGAGAGAGAGACAGAGACAGAGACAGAGCATGAGCAGGAGAGGGGCAGAAAGAGAGGGAGACACAGAATCCGAAGCAGGCTCCAGGCTCTGAGCTGTTAGCCCCGAGCCCGACGTGGGGCTCGAACCCACAAGCTGTGAGATCGTGACCTGAGCTGAAGCCGGAGGCTCAACCGACGGAGCCACCCAGGCGCCCCAATCGGCTCTCTGACTTGAAGCTTACCACCCAGATGGTAGGAAACCTCTCAGCTCAAAGGATACCCGTCCCTTCCTTACCTCTCCCATTCCTGTTTCATTGCCTTCAGTGCTTCTCGCTAGGATACCTTATTTACTAAAATTATCTTATGTACTTGTCTCCTTGTTTTCATTTGCCTCGCCACTGCAGGAAGGAAGCTCCACGATGGCAGGAACTTCGTACGTCTTATTCTCTGCTGTGTACACAGAACCTACATCTGCCACACGGCTCATAAGGTGTTATCAGTGTGCTTAATACATATGTAGTGGATGAATAAACTAACAATGAATAAAACATTAGTAACAGGAACAAACATGTTAAGGCTTTATAGTAATAAAGAACAGCATTACACAGCACTGCAAAGAAAGTATAAAACGAGTAGAATAGAGGGGTGCCTGGGTGGCTCAGTTGGTTAAGTGTCTGACTCTTGATTTCAGGTCAGGTCATGATCTCACAGTTTCATGAGTTTGAGCCCCACATCAGGCTCTGCACAGACAGCTCAGGGCCTGCTTGAGATTCTTCCTCTCTTCTCTGTCCCTCCCTCACTTGCATTCTCTCTGTCTCTCTCAAAATAAATAAATAAACTTAAAAAAATGGGCAGAGTAGATACAAGGATGAGAGCAGTTCAGGGGAGAAGGAATCCCTATGGAATAAGCCCATCAGAAGGGGGTCCCCAAGGCAGCTGAGCCATAAGAAAAGGGTGCGTCTGGGGACAGGAGGCTTGGAGGAAGGCATTTGCTAGAACAGATGTAACAGAAAAAGCAACGTGTATAACATGTTAAGGGGCATATAAATCAATCAGAAGATAGAGGAGAGGGTTCAAGTAGGGACACAAAAGGAAGTGAGAACAGAGCCTCTAATGTGGAAGGCTTTGAATGCTGGGTTTCAAAACAAAAAAGGTAGCGTAGGATTATAAGCATTGAGGATGAAATTACAAAAAAGCAAGAAAAGTAAAATAAGAACAGCATGGGGTTAGAAGCCTTGATAGATTATAAAAGAGCAAGAAAATGGCCATCACAATGATCAGACAGTGCTAGCTCCAGGTAGCAAGGTGTTATCAGAAGGCAACATGGTCATAGAAGACTGCACAAGAAGCTTCTAGAGCACTGGCAGTGTTGTTTGTTGATGGGGCCAGTGCTTATTCAAGTATCTGCTTTGCATATATTCTTTAAAATATAGATAGATAGATAGATAGATAGAGATAGAGAGATAGAGATATCTATACATATATAGAGATCTATATAGATATACAGATAGATATAGATATATAGATACAGATATATAGAGATATAGAGATATATAGACATGTATATCAATATATAGATATATAGATATGTATATCTATATAGAGAGAGATAGATAGATATAGATATATAGATATATAGTTATATATATCTATATAGAAAGAGATCTCTCTATATAGAGAGATATCTATATATAGAGAGAGATCTCTCTATATATCTATATAGTTATAGATCTATATAGATCTATACAGGTATAGATCTATATCTATAGATATCGATATATAGATATATATATAGAGATCTATATAGATATATCTATAGATAGATATAGATATATAGATATATAGATATCTACAGATATCTACAGAGATATCTATATAGAGATCTATATCTATATATCTATATCATCTATATCTGTATCTGTATCTATATATATATATCTATATATCCGATGGCTGGGCTCACACCCCAGTTTTGCCACTGACAACCTATGTTTTCTACTGCATGTGACCTCCTTCCTCTGTGCCTCAGTTCTCTCCTTGGTAAAAACAGGGATAATTTACTACCAACTTCCCGGTGATCATGTCAACAAAATAAAAGAATACAGGCGAACACCATATAAAGGGTGCCTGGAAGATAGTGAACACCGACTGCTGGTATGTGTTCCCATTAGGGCCCTTGGCCTCTGTCTGCCAAATTCCACTCATCTGGGACGTGTCTATACACAAACAGGAGTGCCTGGTTGTTTCTGAAAAGGCACTGACTCCTAAGGAGACTCGGTGAACAAGACCCGTCCCACATCATGGAGACTCTCCCTTTATCCTAACAATATATTCCAGAAACTCCAGTGACTCAGGGTTGGAAGATTCACGAGCATGCGTAGATCTCGAAGATGCAGGTCTTTCTAAGACAGATTACTGCTGAACTACCTGTCTTGGCCTCAACCTAAATTTGAGAAACTGTGGAACTGATATGCCAGTTACATTCTTAATAAGGATTTGCTTTCATAGCCACACCATCGAAAATCATCTCATGGTGCCCGCATACAGCCATATCACTGCTTTCGGCTCTAAGAATTTTTTTTTTTAAATTTGAATATGCATGTAGTTACTAACTATGTGCCCAGCCTTGCTTTAGGCATTTTACAAATATTAAATCATTTCATCCTTATAATCACCGCTTAGGCTATTGAAGTTTTAATATGGGGGCGGGGGGGGGGATTGTGATAAGAGTCCAGTTCAAAAACTACGGCTACGTAGAAGAATTACCTGGTATGTTAGTTTCTTAGGGCTGCCTTAACAAAGTGTCACAAACTGGCTGACTTGACACAAATGGTCTCACCGTTCTGGAGGCTACACATTCACAATGGAGTCAAAAGCCGAGCTGGTTCCTTCTGTGAGGTCTGTGACGAGAAACTGCTGGGCGGGCTCCCTAGCTTTTGCTGCTTGCTGGCAATCTTCGGCATTCCCTGACTAGTAGAAGCCTCACCCCGATCTCTGCCTTTATCCTCGCATGTTGTTCTCCCTGTGTGTGCAGGCCTGTGTCCAAACTTCCCCTTTTGATAAGGACACCAGGAAATTGGATGGGGACCCATCCTACTCCAGCATGACCCCGTCCAAACTCAACTATTACATCTGCAAGGACCCTGTTTCCAAACGAGGTCATATTCTGAGCTCCTGGGAATTAGGACATCAACATATGGATTTAGAGGGACACAAGTTCTATGTTCATTTAGAACATCCAGGCATGATGCCTGTTTTGCAATAAAGTTCCTGAGTAATTATGGCCCAGCCATCCTGTGACCGGTCTATGAGCTTGTACCTGGAAATAATCAATATAAGCCAAGGAGATGATATGAAGGCTTTCTTCTGTCACAGGGTTTAGGAGCGGTTGGAATGCTCTGCCTGCAATCATTCAGGCATTAGAAGCTAAGAATCCGATTGCAGTGAAAACCTTAGCAATGCACAGGGAAGTGTAACTGCAGAGAATGAGTGGCTGCACCAGACAATGAATATTTCAGTGAGTGGAAAAGTAAAGAGGGGAGTCAGGTATGGCGTTAGGATTCAAGCCTGACATCAAGGTTGATGACAAAGCTGAATGATTTCAGAGGGAGAAGATCATTTTTCCCATTTCAACAGTGGAAAGCAACATGTATGAAGTGCTCACTCAGGGAAGGCCCTTCACTGAAGTGCCAGAAACAGAAAGATGGGTGAGACTCCACTCCTTTTCCCAAGGAGTTCACAATCTGTTGGGCAGAAGACAGATAAATGATTATAATACAATTTGATGAGAGCAATAATTCAGATGACCAAGATCCATGGGAGGAATCCAGGGGAACATGGCAGTCATTCAGAAGAATTGACTTCAGGCTTAGGGACTCAGGAGGCTTAACCTCAGAAAAAAACCCATCTTGTCCTACAAAATAAAAGTGAATCAGAGGGGGAACCAACATTCAGTCCTGGTATAAACAGGACCCAGATACAGGACTACAGATTCTGTTCCTGCTTATTACAGGGGTGTATGCTGAAGGCATGGGAACTATCCAGGGCCAAGGGATTGTTCTCTGATGATTCATTCCTTCATGGAGCTCAAAGAAATCAGAGAACTTCAGGGATTATCTGGTCCAAGTCACCATCATCTCCAGTCCTCCAGGGCCGTTATAGTTGACGTAGAAACAGGACATGTTAAAATCAGAAGTATGTATCCATTAATGCTCGACTGAGCCTTTTCCAGGATTATTTTTGTCGACAAGGTCTGTGGACAACTTGTCAAGAGGAGACCATACGTGTGTATTTCCTGTAGGTTACCAATTCATTTAGAAGGGGTATCAATCTGAGCAAAGACAAGGTGGCAGCCGAGAGCAGGAGGAGAAGCATCTTTGCACATCTTGCCCCTTGCTTCCTCGTGCATAAAAACCGGTGCTGATCTGTGCAGGTATGATTCTGCCAGAGCGGAGAAAGAGACAAATTCCTGCTATGCCACGGATTTTTTGTACTTAGGGGCTTACATCTTCCTTCCAAAAACATCTACGGCAATTATTTATGGATGTCTGGCTGTTTTAGTTTCCTATTGCTGCTGTAACAAATTATCACAAACTTAGTCATTTATAACAATGCAACTTTATTATCACACAGTTCTGTTGTTGGAAATAAAACGGCGGGTCACACTGGGCTAAAAGTCAAGCTGTCAGCAGGACTGCTGTGTTCCTTTCTGGAGACTCCCAGCAAGAATCTGTTTCTTTGCTTTTTCTAGCTTCTGGAGGCTGCCTGCCTGCCTTGGTTTGTGGCCCCTTCGTTCATCTTCAAAGCACATCACTCCAATCTCTGCTTCCAGTGTCACATCTTTGCTGATTCTGACCCTTATATTAAGGGTCCTTGTGAGTACCTTGAGCTCACCCAGATAACCGAGGATAATCTCTGCATCTCAAGATCCTTAATTTGGTCACATCTGCATCAGTCCTTATTCATAACGCATATTCATAAGTTTTGGGGATTAGGCCATGGACACCTTTGAGAAGCGGGGGGGGGGGGGGGGAGGAGGAAGCATTATTGACCTACCACACTGATTAAGGAGCTATTTACAAGGTTTTGGCTCTCTTGCTTCTTGAACAAAACTCTACTACAGGAAGAGCACACCTGATCTTTTAGCCAACCCTGAATAACATCTTAGACTCCAGCTTAGACGGGCTTTAGAAAGCCAGACTCTTAGCAACCACCAGATGGGTGTTTCAGCTAAGATACCCATGTCTTTAGAGGAAGGAGGCAGATATGATAGACGACTGACTGAAATTTAGCATGTCTTTACACGTTAGCTTCTATGGAAGTTCCTTATATACCCAGCAGAGCGTGGCATATTTTCTTGCACATAGGAGGCCTGTAGTGCCTTAATATTTATTGAAAGAGTTGGGGCGCCTGGGTGGCGCAGTCGGTTAAGCGTCCGACTTCAGCCAGGTCACGATCTCGCGGTCCGGGAGTTCGAGCCCCGCATCAGGCTCTGGGCTGATGGCTCGGAGCCTGGAGCCTGCTTCCAATTCTGTGTCTCCCTCTCTCTCTGCCCCTCCCCCGTTCGTGCTCTGTCTCTCTCTGTCCCAAAAATAAAAATAAACGTTGAAAAAAAAAATTAAAAAAAAAAAAAAAGAAAGAGTTAAGGAGCCTGTTATAAAAAAAAAAAAAATAGGGGTAATTTGATATGCCAGTTTTGCCTGGCAGCCTCAAATTAATTTAAAAATAAAGGGGTTTTAGTCAGCAGGGACACAAAAACACTCCAAATTGGAAAAGTAGAAATTTCATTTTCATCCTCCAAACGGCTTAGAAAACAAAACAAGTGAAACCATCTATTTCATAACAAGCTCCCACTCTTTACGGTATGTGTTACATTTTTACATGTGTTACACATACACTCCCTTGAATACGTGATGCTAATAAGTGAAGGTAAAACAGTGCAGGGCAAATCGACCCACTTTCCTGGCACAGTAAAAATAGTCTGTGAAACTAGAAGGAGAAACTCAGTGTTACTCAAATAACAAGTTTTATCTCTCGGTTGCCACCTGCTCCCACTCTTTCCTAAAACAAACTTGGCAACCACACCTTGTTCATTTTGTTTCATTTTCTATGAAAGTAAAATCTCATTCATAATCTCCACATCCTACGAGTCCGTTGTAAATGTGAGGTAGGCAGGCGCAAATTCATTTCCACCCACAGTTTAAGGGTTTTTTTTTTCACCCACAAATCAGCAATAATAATAAATAGTGCTTAAGTTTTTCCCTAACCCGAACGTCTCATGCGAGGTAAGAAAGCAGTAGCCCTTGTCCCCACCACCAAACATTTCTGGATCTAAAAATGTCTTAGTTCTGTAATCTCAAGGAAAAACTCATTTTCTTATGCACTTTTAAAATTAATAGTCTATAATGCAGTCTCTTTATGAGTGCGAGAGAATAGAATACAAAAACAAATGCTTATTTGTTCTCTCTGCTGAAATTGTCTAATGTTAGAAGAAGAAACTTTGCTTTCCACAGAAAATATTGGCTTCCCCATTAGCCATCTGCTAGATGGTGGGAATGTTCTATGTGGCTTTCTCAGCTGGAACATTTGGAAAATGAATACATTGTTGCAAGAACTCACATTGTTGGCCATAATGTTTGTGATAATGTTGTTGACTTACCAGATGTCCTGGAAATTCCTGGGGTGGAAGTATTTCCAGTCGTTCCAAACCCCTCCGTTTTGCTGCAGAATGGTGGTGGGTATGTAGGGCTTTTCGTTATTTCTCATGGTTTGCCACGGTATTTTTCATTCAGTCAATCCGTAGACTAAAACAAGGTGGAAAAAGATACCATCGAGCTTCTCATGTTGTTCCAAACTCTGCCCTGAGCCCCAGTGCATAACAGATCTATAATTTGCCATTTTTCAAGTTAATTCTTTCTCCAACCCCAACTATCTACATGTAAGATTAAATAGCATGACCTTCATTGTACTTGTCTCCAGCTGGTAGAAAAGCAACAAAGTCTAACAGTTGAATGCTTTGCTCACTCATTATGCCTAAGGAGTTTGTTTGAAACGTGACTAACCTCTGTTTTCAGCCCTGGACTTCCCTTTTGAAATGAGATTAATGAAGTGATGAATAAAGTGAAAAGTCCTTTCCGCTTTGGCATAAAAATAGATTAGACTTCTTCTTTTGCAAATGGAATTATGTCTTACAGGTCTGCTTCTCTACCTGCTAGCCTTTCATCTAAAGCAACAGAATTCTCTGAGCAGAGCAAGGACTCACTCTGAACGGGAATCCATTTTAATACTCCACAGAATTCTGACTGCCACACCAATCAGACATGACCATGTTTGTTGGTCAAACTGCACTACATGACTCATGTTTATCTTTTCCTTCTATCAAAAGGAGATACTATGAATGTTTCTATCTCGGGATGCCTGGCCGACTCAGTCGGTTAAGCATCTGACTCTTGATTTCAGCTCAGGTCATGATCTCACGGTCTGTGAGTTCAAGCCCCGCATCGGGCTCTTTGCTGACAGTGTGGAGGCTGCCCGGGATTCTCTCTTTCTCCCTCTCCTCTCTCTCTGACCCTCCTGCACTGTCTCTTGCCCTCTCAAAATAAGTAAACTTTAAAAAAAGGTTTATATCTCCAAAGACTTTTAAAGGCACCTTAATTTATATTTGAGTATCCTATTCTACCACCCTTGTTCCTTAGAGCTTATTTATTCAAGGCAAAACGGTGGCCTATCCAGTCTTACGTCGTTTGTCTTTACAAGCATCCAACAGCCATCCATCCTCCACCTTTATGCTCTGCCATCAGCTACATGATCACCAGAGAGATGACCCTGTCCCAGTGGCCCCTTCAGCTCTGCTGGTTCTTTCTGTAGCCCGTGGACATGGGCATATATGATAAGATGTCTATGGCATGTCCTCTCTGACGGGTCCCACAGCCGTCCCCTCACTGGGTTTTTCCATTTGGGGGGTGGGGAGGGGAATCTCCATTGAGAAAGTGGGCTTAGTCATTTTGCCCTTAGGTCTCACACACCCTTCTTATGTGGTCCTTCCTCTGCAGACCCCCTCCTACAAACAAAGCCAGGTCTCTGTCTCCTGGGCACACTGAGGTCTCTGTTCTCCCTTCCCTTACCTCCTCTTCATTCTACCTTGAGGAATTTTATACTCTGGAGGGCAATCCCTCTGTTTGAACAAGCTCCTAAAAGGAACTACTTGGGGAACCTAAACCCCTAATGTAGGTGTTTCCTCCCCCTCTATCCTTCCCCCGAGGCAAAAATTGCAAAACCAGCTATCTGCTTAAATACTGGAAGGGAAGAGGGGAAAAGGGACAGTGAGAAGACATTTAAAAGCATTTGGTGGGGTGTCTGGGTGGCTCAGTTGGTTAAACATCCAACTTGATTTCGGCTCAGGTCATGATCTCAGGGTCGTGAGATCGAGTCCCACTTCAGACTCCATGCTGAGCATGCAGCCTAATTAAGATTCTCTCTCTCTCTCTCCCTCTCTCTCTGCTGCCCCTGCCCACCGCATGTGCTCTCTCTCTCTTAAAAAACAAAAAAATCATCTCAGTAATATCATGCCACCACTCCGTTAGAAAAAGAACGGAGAAATAAACAGAAGAGAAGGCCAAAATGGAGAATGGAGTGTCAATGACTTTATCAGCAATTTTCTGATATTCAGAGAATTTGCTTCTGCCTTTGATAGAGGCTGGTACCCATAGAACATACCTCCACGTTCAGTCCCCACTTCTCAATGTGCAATAAACCCTCAAATTTCCAAACTTGAATTTGACAACAATCGCCAAGAGTTATTCAATCTATAATTAAGTCAATGAATAAATACACATTGGTAACAGAAAAAATATTAACCACCATATCACTGTCCTATAACACTGTATGTTGTTGCAATGGAAAGTGTGTTTTTTTTAATTTTTTTCTTAATGTTTATTTATTTTGGAGAGAGAGAGACAGAGAGAGACAGAGAGTGAATGGGATAGGAGCAGAGGAAGAGGGAGACACAGAATCCAAAGCAGGCTCCAGGCTCTGAGCTGTCAGCACAGAGCCCAACACAGGGCTCGAACCCACGAACCGTGAGATCGTGACCTGAGCCAAAGTCGGACACCTAACCAACTGAGCCACCCAGGTGCCCCAGAAAGTGTGTGTTTTTTTAAATTAACGAGTGTCATCTACTTTGAGAACATACCCATAAGAAAGAAAAATCATGGAAATGTACAGCTGAGAAAACTTAAAGCTTATCTAATCCAGTGGTGTTCAAGCTTGACCATACACATCAATCACCTGGGCAGATTTCACAATTACATATGTGACCTTTCCTACCTCAGACTAATGCATCAGCTAAGCCCCAATCACTGATATGTTTTAAAAGCTCCTTGGGTGATGGGGCGCCTGGGTGGCTCAGTTGGTTAAGCATACAACTCTTGATTTTGGCTCAGGTCATGATCTCACGGTTCATGAGTTCACACTCTGCATCAGGCTCCGCACTGACAGCACAGAGCCTGCTTGGGATTCTCTATCTCCCCCCGTCTCACAAAAATAAATAAATAAGGTTAAAGGAAACAAACAAAAAAAAAGCTCCCTGGGTGATCCTAACACACTGGAGGTCAAAAGCCTGCTGAACTCTGGCCAACTCAAATAACTCCTGCTGAGTTGTCTTTTATCCAAGATGCATCATCAGTGAAAAATCAAGTTTCCAACTGCTTCTCCTGACCCTTTGTCACGCATTCTTTCCACCACACCCCCACTAAATCCCCACATTATAAAACATCCCAGTGTCCAAAACAGGCTCTACTCCTGTTTACGCCAGTGTTCAAGACAACACGTTAGAATAGTATCGAATCGTATTCTCATGATCGTCTCACTTCCAAAGCTGTAACATTTGTTCCTATTTCCCCAAAGAATTACGCCACAGCCCCCAACCCTACCCCGTCCACACGTTTGATAAATGTTAAACAACACCTTTATGAGATGGTATTCCATTCTAGAATGACATTTAAAAGCTCTGAAGTTTAATTGCTGTGGATAACCATCGATCATTGCCGGGATGCCCCTGGGACGGTGGACGGTGAGGTATGCCATCCGTCTCATGGCGTTACTGTGGCTGGCTGACTTCCCCTCTTCATCACCAGTGGATGAGGCCGATGGAGATCGCTGCCGCACTTTGAAAGTGCCTCCCTCGCCTCACCTGCTCTGCATGACTGCTGAACTGAGCCGTGTTGTGACAGTCTACCTGCTCTTCCCTGTTCAGATTAATGAATACAGCTCTGGCTGTTAATTCAAAGCTAGTCAAGCTTGTATCCAACAATTAGAGACCAATTTTCATATTCAGCGCGAGTGTGTGTGTGGAAGGGTGTGGGAGAGGGGTGCAATGGGGGGTGATTCTTTACCTCTGGGGTGAGCGTGAAGATTAGGGGATCCTGAAGGCAGTGCCCGAAACTCTCACTGGTCTGGCCACAACAAACGGTTTCAAGCCTCAACTTCTTTGCGAGCTACGACGACGCGACCCTGGGGGTTTGAGCTTCCTGCCCTGCAGCTAGCCTGCAATCCATCAAAAATAACAAGCACACGGAAGGCCCCTGTGCACGTCTGCCTTCGAGGAGGGTCAGCAGCTAAGCCAGTATTTGAAGGCGCTTGAGAATCAGAGCCCCAAATCTCCCACTTCTCTTTTCTCCCCTCCACAATAAGAAATGAAATGTTTGCTTGTACATAGAATTACATAAGCAACCTCATCCGCCCCCTTTCAGGGTCATCCAGGGCACTGGAGACTAAATACTCAATTCTCAACCCTGAAAGTTCCTCCCTAGTAAAGCACTAGTTACAAAGGCTCTGTCTTGCACGAAGAAGCTATATATGGACCCCAGGTGCCAAATCCTGCCAAGGTGTGCTCTTACCGGAATTTCTATTTACAGAAAGGAGAAAATAAGAACTTCCAGAGCATTCCTGCCCCTGGTTACCGATGGTGGAGGTGGTTCAG
Source organism: Lynx rufus (assembly GCF_022079265.1). Classification (NCBI taxonomy): domain Eukaryota; kingdom Metazoa; phylum Chordata; class Mammalia; order Carnivora; family Felidae; genus Lynx; species Lynx rufus. The sequence continues at coordinate 30,317,153 of NW_025814823.1, read as the reverse complement.
GGGAACACATTCCCCAAGCAAGGTGTGCTACACCTTTGCTCTGGGAATAGAAATCTCTTCCTAGTCATTTTGACTGATCTTGTTTTTAAAGCATGCGGCCTGGGGCTGGAGCACAATACATAGCAGCCGGTGGTAGTTTGGGTAATGTTCATAAACTCCAGTTACGCTCCTTACTTGAATTTTTTTTTTAGCTCGCATTCAGTATTTAGCAGTTGTCTTTGGCATCAGACTAGCTCAGCTTTGCAAGGAAGGATCAAGAATGGAATTATTGTCCCCTTTTAAGTAGTGCTCCCATGGGAACCACGTGGAAATGGTAGAGATGATACAGTGTGAGTATCTCCCCCCCAACAGGTGAAAGGCAGGCAGAGAGTCGGAGACAGCACCTGCTATAACCCTTTCTCTGGATCTCTGTTATGCTCAAATGTTTGAAGTCTGTGTGCTTTTTAAAGGGTGGCGATTATTTTGTTTGTCAACTAGTGATTAAAAAGACCTAACTTACAGAACGGATGCTGGCAATAAATGAGATAAATGTAAAGCGTTGAGTGTTGTCTCCAGCACATACGTAGAACTTAATAAATGAGACAGTGGAAAACATATCAATAATGGGTCCTGTCTCCCTGGAAGTTTACACTTAATTGGGGACACATAAAATAAATAATGGAACAAATAAATAAATGGTTATAGAGTGAGTAAGGGTTAGTGATGATGGAAGACACGGTTACTCTAATAGAGAATAATCAGTACTGAGGTGGCTGCTTTGGATAGGGTGGTCGAGGGAGCCACTCTGGGGAAGTGACATTTAAGCTGAGACCACACAAGGCGAAGCAGGAAGAGCTGGGCAAGTGGCAGTCCAAGCACAGGGAACAGAAATCACAAAGCCTATGCGGCAGTGAAGGGATCAGAGAGGCTGAAATGTGGGCACCCAAGGGAGAGAACAGGATGAGGGGAGGCTGGACAATTTTGATTGTACTTTAAATGCTTGTCCCTCAAAGTGTGGTTCTGACATCACCTGGGAGCTCCTTGGAAATACAGAAACTCAGGCACCACCAAATCAGAATCTGCATTTTAACAAGATCCCTGGGCAATCGATGCCTTGGCACGTTCTGAGATTAAGAACCCTGGTTTAGGAAGCCACTGATAAGTTGAGGCAGCACAGTGGTGCCATTTGCCTTATATTTTCAAAAGATTCACTCCGGATGCCATGGTGAAAATGGGTTGAGGGAAATGGAGAGAGTTTTTACCGCCATTGCTCATTACTTTTGCAGTCGTCTGCCAAGCTTACTGTTCCTTCTCCTTCCAAGGCTGGGTCCTGCTGTAATCTGGCTATTTTCCACATCAAGTCCGGCCCAGGGGCTACTGCCCTGCTTTCTGCTTACGTACTGCTCAGTGCCGCTGTCCCTCTGCCTTGTATTTGCAAGGGTCACCTGTTCCCGCGTTCCCCCAGATCTCAGCGCTTCCCGCCACATCAGGAGGCCCACCCTCTGACATCCTGACGAACCCCTCTGAGGCTGGAGACAGCCCTGCCTTGGATACTGCACCCCACACCTTCAGCTGGCTCTCTGCTGGCCCTGGCCTGTGCCTCAGGGTCAGGTCCATACCCCGTCCATCTGTTCCCACAGCATACCCTCCTCCATACCCCAGGAGTTCAGAGACCAGGTGAAAAGTGAGCATTCCTGGTGACCATAATTAGATTCCAAAGATGCAAAAGGACTTCATAAGAAACTGCCAACCATCTTCATACAAAAAAAAATAAAATAAAATAAAACTTTTTCAATTGATTGTTGGGGGGAGCTGTTCATGAGCTAACTACTTTTAATTCATTATTTGACAGTAATCGCAACAGAATTACATGGAACGAGACAAGACCCTCTATGGGTTTTTAGCAGTCACATGAGGTAATAGAACAGTTCTTGTTAAGGAACTGAAACATAATCAAAGGAGCCTTCGTGTCTGTTGCGGAGTCTGGGTGACAAGACGACCAACAGTGAGCCCCAAAGATGGATAATACTGGTTGTCTGGGATAAGGATACCTCGGTGCTTAGTGGAGAAGCATCTAAATGCTGGGGTTGATGGAACATGGAGGTTGTTGAGGATGGATGGAGATCTTGCTCAGCGAAAAGCTGTCCAGGAGGCTGGGAGCCAAGGTCAAAAAAAAAAAAAAAAAGCACTTCTGAACGATTTCTAATGGAAGTTCGTACGTAACTTTTGCAGCCACACTACAGGTGTATCAAGCCCCTCCCGGTTATGTGGCCACGGTGAAGAATATTTTCCCTCATTCTATGTCGTGCCCTGGAGTGCAAGAACCATTCGTGCTGGTGCTCAGCACCTGTCTCTCTACGTGGCATTGGAAGGTAGTCCTTATATTAGCGGAGTTCAAGCGCACCCGGGAAATGAGGGCAACATTAAAAAGTGGGGTGTTTATCTGCGAGACAGAGGAGAGCCGGTGAGAAGAACGTCGTAAGGGTTTAATCGGGTCACAATGCATTTCATCCTTGGGAGATCTGAGTTAGGCGGCTGGGAGCACCACAGGGGCATGATTCCAAAATTGTTTTCATTACGCATTTTCTTGAAACCCTCTGAAGAAGCTCACCTTTCTCACCTCAAATGGCTATGTCATCACCTTTATTTCTGCTCTGACTCTGGCTTTAATGGATTTTCTGAGCTTCTAGCTTTGAAACCATATAGAAAGGACGGCCTCACCTGAGTACCATAGCTGTTACTCAGATCAAATGTCATCCACCATCCTCAGGGACAGCTTTAACTTGAGAAAAGTTCAAATTTGGGGGGTTAAAACCAAGCAAACACATTCTATATGTTTTCGATTGTCTCCAAAAGAATCTTCAGGAAGACGACACTTATTTTCTCTCAGTTTGACACTACATCTGGTATAAAACAAATAAAGGAAGTCGAAATGACATTTTGTACGGTATCTTTGGGGGGAAATGATGTTAGAAGAAAAAAATTACTAACCAAATATTCACATTGCTTTATAAGGGAAAAGAACCTTTGGATGCAAAGTTCATACTTGACAGGTAATGTGACAATAAAAGGGGGAGAAACATGAATTAAAATGCAATGAAAAGTTCATATTCTCCGTGCACAGAAAAATAAGTGAATGTCCTTAAATTGATCAGCTCTCCAGCTGGGAGAAGACTTCAAATGATTGATGGATGCATGATGGTTTTTCTTTTAGATGTATGTTGAACCATAGTGAGGAGATTAATTGCAGTCACTTTTTTAAAAGAACACATAAATGCATTTGTAATGTACTGTGCTTTGCATACAGTAGAAAGTTAAAAGTCACTTTTACAATTAATCCAAAACCAAGGGATAGATCAGTGGCAGAGAACTAGGGATTCTTTGTATTTAGCGTAAAGAAAAAAGGCTCTAAATACTGGAATTCACTGGAAAGCTAAACCTAAAGGTGGTGTCAGAGAGAGGAACACGGCGGGGGGGAAAGGCCAGGAATGGGTCATCACAGCCACAAACCCACTAGGCAAGTTCTCAAGTTCTCATCAATAAAACCCAGGAGACCAACCAGCTGTCATGCCCCAGCAAGAAAGAGGTGGAAAAAGTGTTGAAGCAGAATCGGATTACACGCGCAAATGTAATTCTCCCAACTGACTACTCATGAAAATCACATGGGAAGCTTCTGAGAAGAGAGCTTCTAGGATTCCCTTGACACTCACAGAATCAGAATTGCCGAACGGATCCCAGGATATTTCCTAGAGTTCAGAACCTCTGCTTGTTTTTCAGGCTGAATCAGTGTGTTTTTAGACCAATGGTTGAGTATGAGGTACGAAGCCCTTGTTTTAATGACAAAACATTTCAAGACCACTATGTTTGTAGTTGTAGTATCTGTTACTGTTATTGCTCAATGAGAAATTTAGCAGGTGTATATGCGTGATCGCTCTAAGGTCAGTGATTGGGAATCACTAATATGGAGATAGTACTTGCCTTCATGAGGATGAATACTATCTTCTCCACCATTGTTTTCCTAGACCTTAGCCCTGTGCCTGATAGGTAATGGGTGACCGCAAAACAGTCAACCAATTAGGGAATCAGGAGGCTTCGAAATCACTTTCAGGTAGGACTGAAGATTTAGGAATACTGCATCCAGTGGTATTGCAAAGATCAGAGTGGAGAGCACTTCATACCCAAAGTTTATAATGTCAGAACACCTAGACCCAGGAATCTTGCCCACCTTGACCTTTGAAACCTTTGTGATTACTCCTCTGTATCTTGTGCTTATCCCAATGACAGGTTCACGGGAGGTGTACAATAAATAGCATTTGTTCAATAAATCAATGCATCCTTTCTTGGGGTCATTAGAAGTCAGATTCATCAGTTATGAGGAAAAATTGGGGGGATCTCTTCCAATTTTTTTTTCAAAATAAAAACACACTAAAAAGAACCTATAGTTATATCTAAGCCATCTGAATGTTATTAATTTACATGATTTTTAGATCAAGAGAAAGCTATTTCAAGTTTCTTAAATGGTTATTTTTTTTTTTTATTTTATCAACTCTTTGAAAGTTTATTTATTTATCTTGAGAGAGACAGACACAGCATGAATGGGGAAGGGTCAGAGAGAGCGGGAGACAGAGAACCCCAAGCAGGCACTGTGCTGTCAGCGCAGAGCTGGATGCGGGGCTCGAACCCACGGAACTGTGAGATCATGACCTGAGCTGAAGCCAAGAGTCGGATGCTTAACCGACTGAGCCACCCAGGCGCCCTTATCAATTCTTTATTAAATCAATAGAAATGAAAGTATATGAAACCTCAAGGAGTTTCCCCATCATCCCCACCACGATCCGCCTATTTCTGTGGATTTGCCAGCCAGAGTGACAGGTAGAATCCTATCTCAGGATTTCTGACGGCCTGCACTACCTGTGGCCCCTCCCTAGCCATATGTGAGAGCCCTCACTAAGGGGATGTGAGCAGAAGTGCTGTGGCCAACTTCTGCTGCCTGTCCTTGCCTCCCTCCATTTTCCCTTTCCACTCGCTGGCATGTACATGTGGCAGTGACCCAGACACGAACAGTACCCTGAATGATGATGGGGCCACAGGATGGAAGAAACCTAGGTCTCTTAACGAATGACTGTCATGAGCAAGGCCTTCCCCATAAGCCTAAACTGCTCCCCTTCATACGGTCATGAGAAAAGCCGTCAATTTCCGCCTTGAGTCTCTGTCTTTGTGATTTCTTTGTTTCAGAAATTTAACTGGGGTGGCGCCCAGCTGGTCGTAAGAGCAGGCGGCTCTTGATCTCGGGGTCATGAGTTCAAGCCCCAAGTCGGGCATAGAGATTACTTAAATAAATAAACTTAAGAAAAAAAAAGAAAAAAACTTAGCCAATGCCTAACTATTACACTTCTTATTCTCAAGTTCTGTGATTTCATATATATCCAATAGGCAAAACGCCTATCCAATGAGTATACTAGTTGTAAGTTTTCCCCCAAAGGGATTGTATGGATCAAAGCAAATACTCTGTTTTGTTATTCTACACAGATGACAACCACCAACAGAAAATGTTCTCAAGGCAATTGTGCCAAATAGCAAAAAACGGTGAGACCACAAAGCTAAAAATAGTATGATACACAGTATTTTTTGACCTAGATATATCATCTGAAGGTGCGTCTTCTTGGGCATACGTTAAACACATTCTCAGTGACAAGAAACAATATTTGTGAGTTTACTTCTGAGCATGTGCATAGAGTTAATTAGCAAACTCCCAACTTCCTGTGCATGCAGATTTCAGAGTTCAAGAAGTGGCGATTTACCCGCATAAACCTTACGCAGCTTTCACTGTTTTGTCAGATCTGCCTACTTAAATGCATAAATTGAGTGCCATGTGTTGTACCCACCTAGAAATATGGCAGGATTCCTTGGGAGAAGTGAAAATTAAAATGTCAGAAAGAAAAAACTCTTTGCCATCTCACCCTCAAAGGTATGCCATGGGGTGGAAGTCATTCTTCTGCAGATGTGGTGGTGCCAGGCCAAATGTGGCAACAGTCTGGTGCTTCTCCTAGGCCACCTGTCCGAACACGCACGCACTTACTCTCAGCACAGGGGAAGCGTGTATATGCTGGGCAGTGAGGACACACGCGCTTCAGGGAAACAGTCAAGCATAGAGTTCACCTCTCCTTTTCCAAGTGTTTCATTTATCATTTCAGGACCAAAACCTGACCCAAGATTCTCAGGTCAAGATTATGTGTTGCTTTTCCACATAGAGCAGGCTTCTTAATTCTTATTTTTGTCTGAATTGTCTACGCATTCCTGATGAAAGGCTGAGTGTTCCTTCGCCCTGCTTCCTTCGTGACAGAAACGATTCCCTGTTTCAAAGGATAAAGATTATCCCGACACTACTCTGTGAAATTGCTTTCTACCATAATCACTCATTTAATATTTTTTAAATGCCTTGCTTGGGATTACTTGAAAACAGATTACTTATTCCTATATTAGTTGAGATCGTTCAATGGCTTCCCATATGTGTTTTTTAAATGTTTATTTATTTATTTTGAGAGAGAGAGAGGAGGGGCAGAGAGAATAGAGAGAGAACAACACCAAGCAGGTCCTGTGCTATCAGCCCAGTGCCTCATGTGGGACTTAGTCTCACAAATGGTGACATCATGACCTGAGCGAAATCAAGGGTCCGTCACTTAACTGACTAAGCCACCCAGGCGCCCCTCCACGATGCATTTTAAGTGACTTAGATATCCTTGAGGGTGATAAAGCGGCTTCTCCAATAACATCTGGCATTTTTAAATGACACAAACGTGTGTTGTGTGCACACATATGAACACCTGTGTGCACACATACGTTTATTCTTGGCAAGACTGTGTGGGTCAGAAGACATAACAAAGTCCTTATTTTTACGTTGAAATTTTTTTTTAATTTCTTTTAAATTCTTTTTATTTTTTAGACAGAGAGAGAGACAGAGCACAAGCAGGGAGGAGCAGAAAGAGGGGGAGACACACATCCGAAGCAGGCTCCAGGCTCTAAGCTGTCAGCACAGAGCCCGATGCGGTGCTCAAACACACGAACTGTGTGAGATCATGACCTGGGCCAAAGTCGGACACTTAATCCGCTGAGCCACCCAGGTGCCCCGAGTTTTACGCTGACATTTTAATTCAGCATGGCAAAGTCGGTTCCCTTGTACAAGCTGGCCAGAAGTTTAACCAAGTTTAACTTGACTCTGACCAAGCTTTTATTAATTAAAATATGAAAAATGATAAATTATTACTGAATAAGGTTTATTTCTGGTAGATATATTTTTTAAAAGATAGTGAGCCTACTGGCAGTGGGAAATCACTAAGTTCCTTTGTTGCTTTAGCAACAAAAGGATATAACTATATCATTTTTATATATATTTATATTTAATATATTTAATATAATTAAATATTTATTAATTTAATATATTAATAAGTATTTGCTAATTTAATATAATGTTTAAGTATATATATATCATTTATATATATAAGTGATATAATTATATATCTGTAATATATATTACATACATAATATATATTTTTATATATATATTTATAGCATATAGTTTGTGATAAATTTGCAATTTTCTCCAGAGATTTTAATATTGTATCCCAAGATCATTTAAACAATCTGTTGGTCATACTGTCAAAGTATCAAATGGGATAATCATAGAAAGTTCTGCTTGTCCTCCCTCTCAACTGAATTATGCCAATAGAGCAGGTGTCAAAGGGAAAAGAAATCCCTATTTGCCAGTCATTTACTACTCAGGAAAATAAATAAAAGTAGAGCCTAGGTCTATTTCATCCTCCTACACATTTTTCTTTGTCACACACACAAGACAATTCTCATTACTTCTCATTCAATCCTCCTGTATTTCTTAATTTTACAAATTCAAAGTACATTTTTGACTGACTAGTTCCCACCCTATCCACACTTCCAGAGACCGTTTAAAGCAACATAAAAGGGAGAGGATATGGCATCATATTCTATTGTCCCTGTGGCCCTCTGCACCAAGCCCAGCCATCTGAAAGAGATCCACATCTCTGGGTCTTACATCGAGTGTTTACTTTTTATCATTTCAAAGTGTTTCTCTTCGCTAGCACTCCTGTCAAATTTATGAATAAGTCTGGAAATTTTCAAGATAAGCTGAAATTGGTCTTATTTGTTGGCTTCTGACTCAAATTCCCTCTACTTCTTCAGGGAAGAAGCTACTGATTTTAGAATCCAACTGCTGTATGTTTCTTTGCCCCAGCTCTAGCTGTAAATCACACTTGGTTTCACAGATTTGATAAAGCCTGTGAGCTTATAATGTCCCTGCCAGAACTAGCCAAGAGTTACTTCCTGGGGAATGAAGCCAGTCGGCAGCCCTTCCAGCCACATAAATATGACCCTATTAGGTGGAAGTCAGCGGGCCCATCGAAAGGTGGGGATTTGCCCAAACAACTCCAACAAAGTAGCCTGATCAAAGTGATAAGAGAAATTTCTGAAAACGGCAAGGGGAAAGAAAACAACAGAGGGTTCTGTGTTGATTTTTGTCGTCTGCCCTTCAACTCTGCTTGGATTCTGCAGCAAGTAAGATTTCCTACCAATACATGACCTGTTTCTATATAAAAACATGAGCTTATCCACTAATGCAGCCCGTCGCTCACACCTCAGATCCCACATCACATCACAAGCCGCTGTTTTGAAAAGTGAAAGCCCAAAGACTTGTACAGGTTTCGGCAGAGGTGGGGAGAGGAGCAGGGAGTTATAAAAATTCAGATATCGCATTTACGCATTTCATGTCTTTCCAACTTTAAAAGACACTGAGTGCCCTTTGATGGTGCTGGCGAAGATCAGTGGTAATGGCAGAGAAGAATTATGTTGTCACACTGAAACATATTTTACCCACGAATAAAAAGGGAATATATAATAGAACTGATAATGGTTTATTATCACAAGAACTGCCTTGCTCAGTTAGCTCTTATTTGACTCTATCAAAGACCATCTGTAACATGGAAACACATTGTTTAAATATTCACTCATTATTTAATTCACTCACTATATACATGCTGAGCGTCTGCTACACACACACGCGCACACACACACACACACACACACACACACGCTACATGCGTTTGCTTCTAATATTATTGACACAACGAATGTGCCTGCCTGGTTTGGGGGAGGATAGGAAGAGTATAGACAAGCATTTAAAATCTAAAAGACAGGGGCACCTGGGTGGCTCAGTCGGTTGAACATCCGACTCTTGATTTCCTTGGGTCACAATATCAGGGTTCGTGGGGTCAAGCTCTGCATCGGGTTCTGCACTGACAGCACGGAGCCTCCCCAGCTTGTACTCACTCTCTCGAAATAAATAAATAAACTTTAAAAAATAGCATCTAAAAGACAAAAGCAAGTTTGGACTTTCCCCCAACATAGATACACATTATTCTAGTTTGTCCCCAAATAAGGGGGTTTATATTTCACTATCTGCATGAAGTTCATGCGTGTACATCTTCAATAATAAAGTCTGAGAATAAAAGATTCTACGGGGCGCCTGGGTGGCTCAGTCGGTTGAGCGTCCGACTTTGGCTCAGGTCATGATCTCACGGTCTGTGGGTTTGAGCCCCGCGTCGGGCTCTGTGCTGAGGCTCAGAGCCTGTGCTCAGAGCCTGGAGCCTGCTTCGGATTCTGTGTCTCCCTCTCTCTCTGACCCTCCCCCGTTCATGCTCTGTCTCTGTCACAAAAATAAATAAACATTAAAAAAAAAGAAAAAAAAAGACTCTAAGCTGGAAGTACTAAGACATCAGTGTCAGACAAACTAACTTAAATAAATGATGTTTCATTGTTTTTATTCTCTAATATCATCTTTAATAAAGTGAATTTTCAAAAAGTAAATATTAAAAACCTGACGGGAAGCTTAAAGATCAAATAGTCCAACATTATCATTTTATTGGTGGGCAACCTGAGCCCCACAGCAGTTGAGATTCCTAATGTTGCACAAATAATGGCCGTGGGGTGTAGAAATGAGGAGTCACACAAAGGGGTCGAGGGGACTCTTCACTATCCAAGTAAGAAAGATGCTCAGACTCTCGTCTGTACTGGGGGGGGGGGGGTCTCTCTGTTCAGGTGCTCCAGGAAAAGGGAATATGTGATTAAGAAAGGTTTTTCACCCAAGCCCTGAAAAGGATTTCCTGACAGGGAGAACTTGCTTTCAAGTTTCTCTCTCAACATGGTATTCACAAATTAATGGATGAGACGGAGATTAAAATATCTCAAATTAGACACCAAATTCTGTGAATTGTTTTCAACTATATAATTAGAATAAAAAATCAAAATTGAGAACCTGCCAGTTCCCAGAGCTTTTCGGGTCTTCACAAAAGGGGAACTCACTGTCTCTTCATCTTTTTATTAGGGACAAAACACATTGGATGAGCATCGCCAGCTTTGGAGAGGCAGTCATGGGCTGCATTTCATCATGTGCAGGCCTCCTACAAAGAGTTCAATTATCTAGCCCCTGGAAGGAGACACCGCAAAAAGAAAAAAAAAAAAATTAAGCAGGCATTAGTGGACTGAGGGCCACTCATCTCATCCTCAGTAAGCTCTGACGGATGCTACTGAGTCACTTGACAGCCAGTTTTGTCCCCGGTCGCTTGACACAGAAAAGCCCACGCTCCGAAGCTGTCATCTTGGGCACATCTGCTCTGGCAGGACCTCATACGAGGCTTCTCCCTCATAAAAGGACCCTTCTAGTGGATAATATAAACCTGTTGCAAATGACAACCACCGTGTCCATCCAGAGCACAAACACAAGTGATGATATGGTGCATTCCTGTTGTGCTCACACCCTATGCCAAGTGACAAGCATGATGTTGGGAACAAGATGCACCATAAAAGGACATTCATGGAGATCATTTATGTATCGCCCCATGGGGGTCACGCCAACGGAAGCATCCTGAGGAAGCTTCTATGGAGACTCCCATTTTCTAGGAATAGCGTTTAAAGTAGATTGGCCTATCCCAAAATGCCTCACTTTATTTCTGTGCTGTACCCTGCTGCACATATTTACTCTTGTGACTCCAGCGAAGGCTGTGGTGACAGAGAACTCCTCCAGCTACGTTCCATTGAATAAGTGATGAAGGTAGTACAAAATTCCTTCTTTCACTCAGCGTACACACTCATTTAAAGCCCATCACTGGTGACATTGGCCCTAACACCTCACTTTTGTGGACACCTGACAGCACGCAACAAAACCCTGAAATGGTCAGTTGGAGCTACCGTTTTCGGGCCTTGCGAATTTCCAAGTTCATGGTACGCTCGGGGATGACAGAAATATTTCACTGGAGCAGTCATCATTTCTCCATTTTACGGCACTTCCTTTCCAGTTCGCAGTTTTTACATGTGTCACTCTATCTAATCCTTACAACATCACAAACGATCAAATTTTTTTTAAAGATTTTATTTTCAAGTAGCCTCTACACCCAGCATGGGGCTCAAACTCACCACCCCGAGATCAAGAGGCTGACGCTCCACACACTGAGCCAGCCAGGCGCCCCAGAAACTATCAATTTTAAAGAAGATATTGAGATTCATAAAGTCTAAGTGGCTTTCCACAGCTCACACAGCTGGGAAAAAAGAGACACAACTGAACCCACATGCAATGGACTCTTGCCATGTTCGCTCTCCAGCATTCACTATCCCTAAACGAGGGGGCGGGATGCACTATTATGTGTATCTTGATATAAGGCATGGCCCAATTCCCTATCTTTGTGCAGCACAGTGAAGTGAGTGGGCATTTTACCTATATACGTATGCCATAAATAACAATGCCCTTTGCAAAGCTTATAAGGATTTCTTATCCAGTCGCCTATTCCTTACCCTGATCATTACCATATTCCTCCCGCACTGTTTCTCCCTCATCAAAGCACTCTCACAATTGTTTCAGTCAATGTCTATGGTCATAGATATCAAAGCAGCAGAAAAAAAGGTTGATCTTCCTCCAGTTCTCTGGGGGTTAGCATACAAGCCCATGACACAGACCTGGCCAATCACAGGCTCCTCCTTTGGTCCCTAAAACTTGAGGGAGGATCCAAAGGCAAAGGGAGAATCATCTGGAAAGAGCAAGCGGAGAGCGCCGTGCCCGCCACAGTCATGGCGAGGGTTAGGTGGGGAAACACCCGAGCATAGAGATGAAAACACAGGAGCCCAGGTTCCCCTGCTACTGTTCATGGTGTTAGCTACCCAGTAGCCCCCCAATAATTCCCTGTCTGCCCAGTTAGCCAGGGTCAATGTCTCTTGTGTACAATTCAGAACCCTACGTGACACACCCAGCTGTCCAATTTTAATGTCACTGGTTTTTCCAATACCCTCAGCCTCTTATAATAATTAAATTTGATATTCAATGAGGCTCTAAATACTTAATATCCCCTTTCCTGAAAATCAGAAGAACCTGTGGCTCCTATTCAGAAGTCTAACCTGAAGTGTGTATACATTAATTTTGTGCTCTTTGGCATTACATAACATGGAGGGAATAAGGATCAGTTACTACGCTTTTTTTGGTAAAATTGTCCAGGACCACTCCAGCATACAGGAAATGCTTCCCACCCCCCCACCTGGAACTCGTAACAGTTAATGTGTATAGCATCATGTGCCAAGCGGTGACCTATTGTCTTATAACAATTCTTACATCAGTGTCATATCTCAAATACATCTCGAAATTTTGTTCTTACGTGTTTCATATACTAATTTTTTAAATTAGAATTGTGGCAAAGTGGAAGAAGGCAGGGGCTGATTACTAAATTTCTCTGCATCCCCTACCAACTACAGTATATAGATCAAGATCCTTTGCCTATAAAAGGTACCTACTCCTCTGTAAGTTTGATGCAAAAAAAATGTTTCTTCTAGTTTGAGACTAACCAATTATTCTGGGTTTACTTCTATACCTTGAAACCTCTTTTTATATTTTCTTGTCAGCCCATATGGTAACATACAGCAGATGAATAATAAATATTTGAAAATCAGTGGCCAATTGGTTCAGAAAAGACCTCTGACATCAATGACTGCCCAATAATATTGAAGCAGCAGTTGACATAAAATGACCAGAAAGAAGGATTCTAGAAAAAGGATGGCAATAGTCACAGGTAGGATAAAGATCCTTATACTAGTACTGTATTAAATATAAACACACACACACACACACACACACACACACACACACACACACACACAGTATTTAAGGCGTTTGAAATACTCAATGACTTTACATTTTATATGAAGATATTTTTTCCTCCTTGTCTCCCTGCCCTTGCCTAAGAGAACAGAAGTCATACACAAAGAAGCTGCTGGTAATTGTCATTTTTGCCACAGACCCAATCTTCTCTAGTCATAATTATGTCTAAAAACAAAACAAAACAAACCCCTGGTAAATGCAGACAGTAGGATATAGGGAGAATCGCTAGTGGGAAATTGGTGATGGTACATGCATATTTTAAGAACATTTCTTTCAACTGCCAGTCGCCTTGTCTAATCAGGTTACCTCTATTCTGAAGAAGCAAATATCAAAGTCAAGATGGAATATAAATGCAACATTATAATATATGGCATGTAGAATGAAGATATGGCAAAGGTTGACATTGATGATGATTAAACCGTTTGGGATTTGGTCTTAGAGACATGGGGATGGAATCCATAATCAGCAGCCCTCCTCTCCTCCTTCTACAGTACCAGCTAATGTACATCGGCTTCATAACTATCTACTAAAAGATAGGTGGGGAGTTCCTTACCTACACTAATTACAAGAACAATTTATGCTGAATCATCAGCAGGAATGTCAAAAACACTCCTTGAAAAACAAAACAATGTAAAACTGACCTTAGTGGGTGCAGAACATCTGTTCTCTAGGGCAGAAGAAAAGAGAAAAATCACAAGAAGTCAGAGAGGATGAGAGCAGCAAAGTATCTTCTTTGTCATTCCTAACTGAATGACAGGTGCAAGTCTATTATGTGAAGAAAATGGTGCACCTTAGCGATGATGGCCTCATGGATGGAGAGGCTCATTGGCAGCTGCTGGGTCCTCAAGACCCCACCACTTGGCACTTTTACCTCCTGCTCCTTCCCCTCAGAAATGTGAATCAGACACAGAAGGGCGATACCCCAGAAGTTTTCAGAGATGCATCTTAAATATTGTGTCCATTTTTATATAACACTATCAGATGTTCTGGAACCAAAGAACAAAAGATGATGGCTGTATGACAGAGAAGTTTCACCGTGAAATTAACAAAAACCTTTATCGCAAAAGATGTTTTAAAACATCATTTAGTTAGTACATAAAAGCATCAGGAACTAAATTTCTTACTCAAGGGTTTCTTGGAATCTAAGAGTGTAAGGGCTATTATTTTCATGATTAAGAAGTAATTCCTTGTGATTAGGCAATGTCAACTAAAAAAAATTTTTTTTTCTGCAAAAGCCATCCATATCTAAATGCATATAATTACCTTTTTCCCTGCAGGAATAGAATTTTTAAAGGGGGAGCTGATTCAGATAATGTTTTCAGATCTCTTTAAAATGGAAATGCTTCTTTGGAAATTTTCCACACATTTGGCATCAGAAGTCTCCTCTGTTCGAGCTGCACTAATTAGAGGCATGAACGCGGAGGTTGCAGGGTAAGGTGAAGGGAGAGGAACATTAATGACCCAGGCTGTGATATCATTTGTGAGAACTTCTTTCTGCTGATCTAACACTCACTGAAGTTCAGCTTTCAATTTTGTCTTTGAAGCCCAGATCAAGCAGTGTCATGGACACATGTCTTTTGTGTTACACACTCGTGTTTTTTCCTAAATTGCTATGGACTACCTGTGAAAGAAGGCATCCATCCCAACACCGGCAGTGGACCCTGTTTCAAACTAGTTTCTCCTTTGACATAAAGTCTACAACGCCAACTTTTGTGGCTTTGTAGTAGCTTTGGATAAGGCCATATCCTAAGAGGAAAATCATGCCTGGGAAATGATAAACAGTGACTAGAAAATTTATCCATACCAAACATTCCTTTTTTTTTTTTTCCCTTCAATTCATGGTCCCCTGTGAAAGCAAACAATAGGAGAGCCCAAGACGGGTTGGCTCTGCAAAGCAACCAGTAGGATTCCAGTGCGGCAGGTCATTTGGAAATTTCTTAAGTTACTGCTGTTGCTTTCCCTGCAGAAAAAAGGAACCGGTGAGTGTTGGAAAAACAGAACTGTGAGTCATTGGCAACGCCCGGTCTTCCTGGTTGGCACCACTGATCTCCATTTCAACATCCACCTGATGCCTAGACCTCTCTTACAGCCCTCTCTGTAAGCCTGCCTCTGCTTATTTCAGTAAATGATTTTTGATGTAGAACAACGTTCCCAAACCCTACAGATGGAAGCTTCTTAAAAATACCATTGCCTGAGCATGTCTTTTTTTTTAAAAAAAAAGATGTCTCCAGGGGATTCTAATGTCCAAAGAAAATTTAAGAACCACTGGAACCTTGCTACTCAAAGTATAGCCCCAGACCAAAACACTATCATGAGAGCTTGTTAGAAATGCAGAATCAGACGCCTCCCAGACCTACTGAATCTGAATCTTCATTTTCACAAGAAGTACTGCTCTATAGCAAAGGGTCTTATTAAATTTAGTTACATGCAAGACTTCAAAGAAACCTGTGATCAGAATATTATAGGTTTGTGTTCTTGTATTTTTTCTGAGTAGTGTCCAATAGTTTTCGTGATATTCTTCAAAGACTTTGTGACCCAAATAAGGTGAAAAAACAGTGCTAGAGGCTAAATCAGGGCTTATAAACTTAAATACTTATAGGTAGCAGGCAAATGAAGTAATTGGGAGAAGTGGGTGGGGAATCGTCAAATAAATATGCAAAATATTCTGCACAAGACACCATGGTCTTCCTCATGTTTTAATTAATTTATTTATTCTTTTTAACGTTTATTTATTCTTAAGAGACAGAGAGAGAGAGACAGAGACAGAGTGCGAGCAGGGGAGGGGCAGAGAGAGAAGGAGACACAGAATCTGAAGCAGGCTCCGGGCTCTGAGCTGTCAGTACAGAGCCCCTGAAGCGGGGCTCGAACTCACTAACTGTGAGATCAGGACCTGAGCCAAAGCTGGACGCTTAACCGACGGAGCCACCCAGGCGCCCCATCTCCCTCATTTTTTTTTTTAATAAAACTCATTGCCCACTCTCTCCATCTTTAATTTTGCCACTTTTGTTAGAAACTCGCGCTCCAAACAATAACTCTCTACCATAAGGGAAAAAACATACTTGTGGGGGGACGATGGGCACAGCCACAGAAGGCAGAAGGATGAAGTGAGGATATGGGGACTGAGAAAAAACACACCCGGAATGAAAAAGAAGGCTGGGCAATGGCTCCCACCAACCGCTGGCCTGAAGGACCTTCTGAGTGACAGAGACAGAGCGTGCATGAGCACACGTGGGAGGGGCAGAGGCAGAGAGTCTTAAGCAGGCTCCACGCTCAGTGTGGAGCTCCACACAGGGCTCAGTCTTACAACCCCGAGATCATGACCTGAGCTGAAATCAAGAGCTGGACGTTTAACTGGCTGAGCCACCCAGGCGCCCCATCCTTCTGACTTTTAAGGACGGCCCAGAACTCCAGATTTTATATAAAAGGAAATCTTGAAACGTTGCATCAATATTTACTGAGACTGAGCAGGCTGAACCAAACTGGCTCACAAGCATATCTGGACCGTTCACATCCGCCAATACAGACCGATCTCTCATCTCTTACTTCCAAAGAAACAGCTTTCTAGACCACGTTCCAGCTAGAATCAAAAGTCGCTAGACAAGATGATGCAACCCCACCGTCTCATTTCAAGAATGCGAAGCCAGATAGCCAAAGTCCCTTGACAGAGGTCACGGTGAATTAATTCTGATTAATTTCAGTTGCCGCGCTGAGAATTTGGTCAGAAGAGCTCAGAAAAATTAAGGTTTTTTAAAAAGAATAGATTTAATAAAAGGAAATGAGTGATAAAAAGAGCGCAAGAGTGAATGTCTGGGGAAGCTGCTTGCAGTCCTCAGGGGTGTTGCCAGCCTTCCGACAGGAAAGTGGGAAACCTCAAGCAAGAGTACCAGCAGCCTGGGACCTGCGTGGCTTAGTCAGTTAAGTGTCTGACTTCGCTCAGGTCATGATCTCACCGTTCCTGGGTTGGAGCCCTGCGTTGGGCTCTGTACTGAAGGCTCAGAGGCTGGAGCCTGCTTCAGATTCTGTGTCTCCCTCTCTCTCTCTCTGCCTCTCTGTCTCTCAAATGAATAAATGTTAAAAAAAAAAAATTGGAAAAAAAAAAAAAAGAGTACCAGTGGCCTGTAGCAAAAAGGTAAGTGATTCATAGGGAAATAAATGCCCAGAGGAGTTTTCTAAATTCTACCCCCAGTCTTCCACTGCCTGAGGAACAATAGGATGTTTTCTGCCTCTCTCCCACTTTTAAAAACCTTCACTAATGCCTCTTATTGGCAAAATCTAACCTAGAACCCTAATGGCAAGAGATTCTGAAAAATGTAGTTAACAGGCTTTCAAAACCTGCAAAAACAGCACAACGGCGGCGTGCCTGGGTGGCTCAGTAGGTTTGATCAGGTCAGCCAAAGCCTGAGCTTTGGCTCAGGTCATGATCTCATGGCTCCGCTGGTGGATTCGAGCCCCATATTGAACTCTGTGCTGACAGCTCAGAGCCTAGAGCTACTTCAGATTCTCTGTCTCCCTCTCTCTCTGCCCCTCCCCTGCTCCCACTCTGTCTCTCTGCCTCTCTCAAAAATAAATAAACATTAAAAAATTTTTTTAAATAAACAAACAAACAACAACAACAACAAAAAACCCAGAAGTGGCAGGGAAGGGGAACAGAGACCATGCCGGGCCACTGACATGTGATAATGGCGCCCAGTTAACCTGGTATTTACTCTATGCAGCTAACTAATCTGATACTTAATCTATGGCCAGGTCTCATTTGTTACAAATTCATTGTAACAAAGGCCTTGAGTTAACAGCTCCAGACTCAATCCTGGGAGGACTAGCAAATCTGTTGTCAAGAACAAATTTATGCTACTGGGATGATGGTTCTGGAAGTAAAAACCACTATTCTGTTGGAAGGTTATCTGGAGGGTAAAGAAGATATGATAGATTCGATAAGAGATAAATGGCAAAAACATTCATCTATATGAAAATCTCTATGCATATGTAACCACTCCCATCTTAATTTTAACTTTTTTACTAATCTGCACTTAAATGACAGCACGTATTTTATGTCAAGGGAATAAATAAAAATATATACATATTAATGTTAAGGAGATACAAGTACGCATGCAGGTGTTTGGAGAGATACAAAACACATTCAAGACAGTCAAAACACAGAAGCAGACTTTAAATTTCTTAATGAGTGACCGTTTTCTTTATAACTTATACCCCTTCCATAAGTAGACCATCTTTTGCCTTGTTGCATTCCTAAAATTTTACACTTCACGAAAGTGAAACAATAGTTCAGGTAGATAAATAAATAGGTAAATAAATAGATTGATAGATGGATCTATGTTCCATTCGAATGGAAGTATTACTAGCTCACTTAAAAGATGTTCAACCTGACTGTATTGAAAGGCAACAAAAATAATAGGAAAAGAAGAAGGATGAAGTTTGACATTCCTTGAAGGTCAACACACTGAAGAGATATCTGCTCTTGAGTCTACCCTTTCCCAATTCTGCCATTAATTCACTCTGTATACTGAACTTCATTCAGTTCCCCTAGGATAACATAGGGAGTTGCCAAAGCTTGGGTATGGAATTCTTCTGAAAGATGCCTGTTTACTGAAGAGACGAGGGGAATCGAGATGTCCCAGGGGACATAAGCCAGTAGTAAAACAACAGAAATCAATGCTGTCAAGAGAGGTATGTTCTGTCTTGTGCCAATAAGAGCTTTGCTGAGTTGTACACGTTTGGGAGAAGGCAACACAGCAACTTCTTCAAAAAGACAATGTGTCACATAAATGACTTCTTGATATTCTGGTACGTTTGGCCTTATTCTACCGAATGAGCAGACAGAAAGTGATAATGGGTATTCTGACCTAATGGCAACAGACACAGTATTGTTGGGTCATTGACTATTAATGGCTAACATTTTTCTGTGGCTTACCATGTGCCAGGCATTGTCTTCTCGGGTGGTAGTTCATTACAGCCTCCCAGCAATTTCATGAAGATGACCTCCATTTATAGGTAGAGAAACTGAGGCAGCAAGAAGCTAAGGAAAGTGCCCAATTCACGCAGCAGGACAATGCCAGAACCGGGTTTTGAACCAATTCTGTCTACGATCTTAATCGCTCAGCTGTTTTGTCACTAAATATGGTTTTCAATAGAGTGGTACCAGTTTGGCCATTAGTGGAATTTTCCCCAAGATTTTGGCAATTGTCAGCCTCAGTTCTTAATGTTGTGGATTTCACCTTTTCTAATGTCTGTATAGCTATTTTAATTTTGGAGAAATTACTAGCCAGGGACCATTTTGAACAGGAAATCAACATTTAAATGTCATGCCTTATATTCCAGGACAAACCTCTAGCCTCCCCACTTCCATTTGGGGATTTCAAACCACCCATGTATCTTACAAAGGATAATAGCTACAGACATGGAATGGAGTATATAAAAGATATATCCTAGGGATTTTTCCAGGCCCCCGTAATCCAAATGCAAATGTCCCTTTGATTTCGGAAACAAATAATTCGTTGTCATACAAATCCCAACAGAAGAACACGATAAACAATTTGGGAGCATAGGTGCCTTTGTCAGTACAGAAGACCAAAGAATACACAGAAAAAAAATTTTTAAATATGCACAGGATTAGAAAGACCCTTGGAAATGTGAGGAATGTTAATTTCAGGTACTCAGACCAACTTAAGTACAAGTGTTTTCGAGGTGGCAAGATAAGCACTCTTGATTGTTTCTTAATTTCTCTAAAGTCATCCTGATTTTCAGACTTGTACAAATATGAAATGCCTTAAACCAAAGTTCTTCATCAGAGATATTTGCCTACTCACTCAAAGTTAGTTTTCAAAATAACAAGAAAATATGTTAACATAAGTACACTTTGGGTATATTTAGCATGCATTTGAAAGGAAATACATTGGGGCGCCTGGGTGGCTCAGTCGGTTGAGCTTCTGACTTTGGCTCAGGTCATGATCTCACGGTTCGTGGGTTCGAGCCCCGCGTCAGGCTCTGTGCTGACAGCTCAGAGCCTGGAGCTTGTTTCAGATTCTGTGTCTCCCTCTCTCTCTGACCCTCCCCCACTCATGCTCTGTCTCTCTCTGTCTCAAAAATAAACATTAAAAAAAATTTTTTTTTAAAAAAGAAAGGAAATACATTTATTCACCTGTATAAGAAGATTCTGAGGATGTCAAAGTCCTGAAGTTCAGAAGGCTATTGTTTTCAGCTGCCTCTTTCAAGCATTGTGTGTTTTCCACAAGTTTTGGCTGAGGTTTCTCTGGAATCTCTCGTCATTCACACAGAACTGCTCCTTTGGGCTACAAGATGGAATGCTGTAAGTCAGGGGTAAATCACAAGGGAAGAGGTGGAATTTCTACCCATAAAGCATCTGTTTTCCAGAAAACTCTCTACAGGGTCAACAGTTACCTGCATGGCCCCTTTCATTAGCAACACCAAATTCACATTCAGAGGAAGAAAGATAATCATGTCTGGAAGCCACTCCACCCCAAACTAAGCAAGTGAAAGTCACGTCCATCTTTTCACTTGCTTTCAAATCCTTCTGCTAAAAACCATTAGGAAAAGCTAAGAGATACCACGCATAAAACCACCATTTTCAGCTGAAAGAGCCCTACTTTTAAGGACATTTTTCTCTCCAAGCTTCCAAAATCGGTAATCCAAAGAACACAGAAATTGGTCCTGAGTAAAAAAAGATTAGATTTAAATTGCGAAGTTCAAAATTTACTAAGCCCCACGGACACCAGTTTTGATAATACTGAGAGTAAACAGAAAGGCAGTTATATAAAGATTATTTTGGTAATATTCCTGCCAAAGAATTCACTATTTCCATTTCACAAGTTGAAGAAAAAAGATTACTTTTATTTAGCGAAATCCATGTAATAAAACACCTCAGACTTACAGAAATGAATAACAAAACAGCCATAAAACCATAATGACAAGACTTTTTCTAATGATACGGTCCCAAGGGAAACATACTTTAAAGAAAAAAATAGTCGACATTTATTAAAGAATCTCAAAAGAAACAACGAATAAATATTTTTGTAAAAAGAGAGTTGCCCAGAATCCTGATTTTGAATGATGTTCTGGAAACGTCTTAAGAATCTGATATGTATTTTCAACCCTACACACCAGTGTAATCCAGATGACCCTTTTTGTAAAAAGATACAGAAAAAAAGAAAGAAAGAATAAAAGAAACTAAAAGAGAGGTATTTCATTTCTCTCAAATGGCCTAGGTAAACGAAAAGCAACACAAACGCAACAAAAATCCATTTGAAGGCCTGAACCATCCCCTATCTCTATCATTGCATCTATGCAGCAGGGAGAAAAGTAGAAGTTTGTTAGCTACCTAATTTATTTAAGTTAACAGCCAACCAAATATTTCAATTACAAAATTAAAAAGCCCTCAGAATTTATTTGGAGCAGAATTATTCAGATTAGCTATTTAGAACTATCAAGTAACAAAATGACTAAACCTCATCATCACATTCCATTTGCAAAATGCGCTCGAGGAGAGGAAATTAATTGAAAAAAAATTTTTCGGAAACTCAATTTGACACACAACAAATTAAAAACTCTACTTTTACACATGCACATGCATGGAGATGTGAGCATTCAGTTCTTCAGGAGAAACCAGAGCCAACTCTATACCCATGAAGTGAATCCTCAATCAGTCCACTATCTAGGGCAATGCCAACAATATAATGTTTCACATAACCAATTTTAGGGGGGAGTGGGGTTTTTTGGCCTCATTTTTCTGGACAAATGCCTCAAGTCTCCATTCCAGTTTTGAGTGCCCCAATAGTGGGCGGAGGGGCAGCCATAAAATGAAAGTATAGGAAGTTATTCTGCTGAAACATTATTTTTGAAGATGGCAGAATGTGTCGGCCGGGGGATTTATTCTTCTCGAGGGTTAGAAAATGTTTACTTTTCTTTGTTTTTTGTGTCTCAAATCTATTTGAAGAAATAGAAAAATAGCGTATTGATCAGTCGTTAATGAATATTCATCATAGGCTGAACATACCAAGCTGAATGATTAAAATCCTACTTTCTATTTGGCTCTGATTCCTTTGTTTAGACCTACTCCTTTGATTAAGTCCACTGGTTTTCTTACTGAAAGCAGAGTTGTTTTTCTGAGAGAAATTTCCTGGATCCTTTTGGGGGAGATTTACATATTTACATGTTGGTCTTTTCTATTACTCACAATGTAGTGTCTTAAATGCATTACCAAAGCATCCATTTATTTCCAAGCTGTAGCCACTCATTGACATGCAATCCCAAGCCTGGTTGCCTCATAACATTATTTGAGTGATTTGTATTGCTCTCAAGCAATATGAAATTAATCCCAGGAAAAAGTTTTCACAAATAATAGAGAGAAAGACTTCATCCTCATTGTCTAGGCCTCAGAGTCGACACCTGTGGAAAGAGGACTTGGCTGTCCAGGCACACTCAAGAACACTTCACTGTATCCTATCACTTGGGAACACCTTTTTCTCACCACTGGTTTCCAAGGAGAGGATTGCTCCTAAGATATCTTCCCCTTTTACTCTCTGCACCAGCTGAAGAGATGGGAGGTGGGGGTGGGGGGGACTGTTAGACCTGGAAAGACCAACAGTCTTGCTGCACGTGGTTCTCCCAAGGTTCCTCCTCTTCAAACTCACAGGGGCAGACTTTCCACGGCATCTCCCAAGGCTCTGTCCCAAGGTAAGAAGGAGGCCTGCCCTGGGCCAGTGTGCCCTCGTGAATAACTGCATTTTTTTTTCTCTCATTTGCTGATTCATTTGACTAACAGACCGAGAGCCACATCCTCCAGCCTCTACCAATAATAATGTGGTATTTTAGTTCCTACTTGCCATTCTTAGATATACGTCTCCATTTGTTCAGGAGGAGAGGAGGATTCTACTCTGTAAGGGCCCCTTCAAAGAATTCCCCTAACATCACCTAGAGCCTATAATTGCCTCTCTGTCTGGGACCAGCAACGCTTGTCCATCTGTCAAGTGTGAAATTCTCCGTCTTGGGCTTCATATCACAAGCACCTTCTCACAGTGGTTTATGAACCCAGGCTCTGATGTCTGCCTGTTGCCTTCACTTATTCCCATGCAAATTTAAGCGTGTTGCACTTTCCCTAAATCTGTGGCCTTCTCTATAAAGTGAGTAATATAATCTCTTAGTCAGCGTTGTTATGAAGGTTAAATAAACGAATCTACATAAAACACTTAGCGTCATGCCCAATACATAAATACATTAAGTACATATTTCTTATTATCATTTTTTAGCGTCTGAGTTGTGTCCCTGCCAAATTCATACGGTGGAGCCTTAACCTCCCAATGTGACTCTGTTTGGATGTAGATCCTTTAAAGAGGTCATTAAGATCAAATGAGATCAACAGCACGGGGCCCTAATCCATTAGGATTGGGTTTCTCATAAAAAGAGTAAGAGACACCAGCTAACGAGGTGCTCACAGAAAGAAACGGTGAGGTGAGGACACCGTGAGAAAGCGACCAACGGCGAGCCAAGTAGGGAGACTTTAGGACAAACCAAACCTACCCATGCTTTCAACCTGGACTTCCAGCCTCCACAACTGGGAAAAAGAAATTTCTGTTATTGAAGCCACTCAGTCTGCGGTGTTTTGTTATCTTGGCCTGAGCGGGCTAATGCGATCACTGTTGCTGTTGATGTTACTACAACTCTGATTCACTCTCTGCTCGCGCCCTCTCTGTCTCTCAAAATAAATAAAAAATAAACTTTAAAAAAAAAAACCCGACTAGGCAAAATACAAATACATTTTTTCATCTAAATCAAATCATCCATGATAACTTTTGTGCACAAGGTCGGTGTCACAAGTTTTGTGAAGATGCTCAGTCTTACAAAAGGAATATGACATAATAATTTAGGGTCAGTATAATTCTGCTTCCTTCTACCATTTCTCCCACTTAAAGAACCATGAGAGCCTGGCTGATGAAGATCCTACAGTCCAGAGATGATTAGTTGCCAATATCCCATCCTACCTTCCATTCATAGCAATGGAACCGTGATTTTTGGTTAGACGTACGGCCATGTGCAGTCGAGGTTGTATTTCTCAGAATATTTTATAGCAGGATGTGGCCATGTAACTAAGTTCTGATTGATGAGGAAAAGATAAAAATAGTTTATTGTATTTCCAGAATATTTCCTTAAAAGGGAAAGACAGGCCTTCTTTGTCCCATCCTAAATTCTACTACCTGGGATATGAATATGATCACTAGAGATTTAGTTGTTATTTTGAATTTTGATGACAAACCTATACTAGAGATAGCAAACCAGTGGCCCAGGAAGAATTGGGGCATCTGAGGATTGTGAACACTCCAAAATAAGTCTATCTCTGGACTTCTTTTATGTGAAAGAAGTAGCCCTCTACTCTTCCAAAGCACTGTTATTTTCAAGTTTACTGTTGGTATCAGACACTTCCGGGACCCCTCCCCATGTTCTCATCTCATCTCATCTCTGAGTTTACCTACTGTTTTGGTAGTTTTCCACCCCAAAGCCTGCATCTCTCGGTTTCTCTGTCTGAGGGCTTTCTCCGGCCCCACAGAAACTTGCTCAGCAGACCAAAGGCACAACTCAGTACAATGGAATAGTCAGTACTCTTTCAGGCTATCCTCCACTCATGAGGAATAGTCCCTGTCCTTCCAGAAGACAATTCTGAGACTGTTCATTCTTATTGGTTTATCGAACGTCTCCGGTGGACTTGAACCCCAAGTGTGCAAAGAGGTAACTCACTCTAACATGGACATTATTGGCCTTTTTCTCTTCCCTGTCTTAATCTCCTTTCCATGTCACTTATGCTTCCCAGAATCACCAAAATCTTGGGCTCGGCCTCTACTCTTGGAGGAACCTAGGTAACACACTATGAAGTCATACCACACACTGTGTAGCCTAGCCAAACTCAGCTAATTACGGTTTGGCCAACAACAGCTCAGATATTGCGGTCCCAACACCAGACCCAATTTGGCTGCATGCAAGAATCCCAGCAAAGAAACGATTAGGAAAGGATGCAAAGAAATTTGCAAATGGTTGCACATGTTTAATTATCCAAGGCTCGACTTAAGAACCAAAGGGAATACATGTGTATAGAAAAGTAACATCATCCTTGAGTAAATTTGATCTTTGTCCCTGGCCAGTTCTTAACAATACATAACCAAGGCAGATTAGAGCAGTCTGAATGAGCCTCTCTCTCTTCTGCAAAAACCATCACATCTCCTCAAATGGGTCCAATTTATTCTCACCCCGACAACATGGACAAGAACATTTTTATTTGTGTACCAAGCAGAAATGGGACTCTGAATCTCAGTAAGGCCTAAAGGGATATTCTACACAATAGCAATAATCAGATAGAAACTGAAGACAATTGTCCAGATCTTCAAATAAGTGAAACTTTAATTCAATGATTTTAGGGTGAAACATTGTAACACATTTTGATAATCAAACCCTCTTTCTCAATAATCGATTTTCCTTAACACTAAGACTCACTTTTTTTTTATATCCTGGTTGATGCTTTTGATGTAGGCAAGAGGTTCCTAAAGAAAAACACTGTTATGAATCCAGTGATTCGCTGGAACATCATTCTAAAAATTAGTTCTTTCAAAATTGGGTCTTTCAAGGAAATGTATGTTTTCAAAATAATTGTCCTTGGATCACTAAATCTGGGTATGTAACATCCTCCCTGCCACAGGGAGGCTGAAAGATTTTAATGTTGTGGAAGGAGCTGGTGACAGTGGTAAAGTTAATAGGGCCCTACTTAAGAAATAACTGGACATTTCTCTTGTTTTATGAGGCAATAATTTTACTCCCCAGTGAATAAAGACTAGAAAAAATTGGATCATTGCCAAAGATATAACCTACATTATATCAAGTAGTGCCATTACATTTCTCTTATCTGCCTCCTGGAGGTCATATGGCTGCTTACAGAGGAGGCTTTTCTGATAACTTTTTCTAAAAAATCACATCAAACAAATACCAGCCTAACAATGCAAAGATGTAGTGTTCAGTCTTCCACAGGTAAGTTACATAACTAACTTTCCAGCTTCCGGAATTCATTGCCCTCATTATTACCATAGTGTATCATTGCCTCTTATGTAAACAATCCAGGAAACATTTAAGTCTTTTATAGCATTGTTTGTAAACACCAATACAGGAAAGCTTAGGGGTGTCTTGGGATTCTTGGCCTAAAAACAGAAAAGCCTCCAATGAAAAGAAGGAAATTACTGTGCATTTGTTCTGTATTGCTCAAATAAGCAAGCATTAAAAAGAAAGTATTTCAAAACGTGACGAATCAAGTGTATTAGCAAATGTGTTCCCACCCAAATGCAAATTCTAAAAGAATCCTTCTTGAAAATCAACGACTGGACTTGTTTCTGCTTATCTGATGTGAAACAGTTAACCTGCCCACCTAATAAAGTAAGTATACAATAAAGAGGCATGATCTAACAAAGCCAGGGGCCAAGTCAGACCCCTACAACAGTCATTTGTGTTCCCCATTAACAACTTGCACCTAGGAAACCTCCCCAAGTCACTTCCAAGCTTTCTGATTTAATTTGTTGACCGTGACCTAAGAAAGATCAACACCAAGTTTCTGCAATAACACAAAAGTCCATTGCTAAAGAAAGTTTACCAGATATGTAGGTAGCCCTTTATACTCATAATAGAGAAATCAACTCATTTGAACCAGGCTCTGAGATTAAAATAACTGCTAAAAATTTTCAATATGCATTAATTATGCCCACAAGGATATTCTACAGGCAATCGTGGGTTTCTAATTATAGTTCTGTGCTTTGAATTTGCTGATTGACATAAATTAAAAATCATATCCCAGTTTTAACTCATTTGCCCTATAAAATGGGTTGGGGGTTGATATTATTACCCTCCCACATGTCTAAATACTTAGTGCACCTGAAAGGTTAACTTCACCACCAACACATGATGAACTTTTTTTTTTCATTCAAGCGCATTCTCCTTCTGCACCTGGAGAATGAATTCCATTCTCTTCTACGTAGCAGTCGTGTCTCCGATGCTCATCTTCAACCTGGACTCACAGGAGACCCCAGTTCGTGTCTACACTGCTATTTGGAAGAAGGATCTGAGCATTTCTTAGGAACTTGTAGAGAATGCTTCCAGAGAATCCAGAACGCCTTACCTCACTCAGTCCATTGACACCTGCCATTTTGTCGCAGGGAAGTTTCCCCGACATCGTGCATTGAGGGAGCCCATCCTTTTTCTGCCCTCCCTCTAACCACCACTTCCATTATTCCTGTGAAGTCACAGACATGCAGAACTAGGCTATACCAGGAAAGCAATGGCCTCGTCCTTGGGATGCCCTTACCCTCCTTCTGCTGTCCTTGCTTACTTTCCCAACCCACGCAAACTCCTTCTTCTTTCTCTTACCCTATCGTGTCCCAAAGCTTCTTGATCTCTATGTTTAGTAAATGGATTCAGTGAGTTCATGAAATTGAGATGGGGAGGAAAGGATGCCTGCTTTCCCGATAAAGCCCTATTCCCTTTTACATGCAGGAAAGGAGGAGGGTAAAAGGAAAGTGTGATGGTTAATTTTGTATGTCAACTTGTAGGCTACAGTGCTCAATTGTTTAATCAAACACTAGATGTTACTGTGAAGGTATTTTGTAGATATCAGTAACATCTATAAGCAGTTGACTGTGGGTAAAAGAGATTACCCTTCATAATATGGATGAACCTCATCTAATCAGCTGAAGGCCTTAAAGCACCAAACCTGAGATTTCCTGGTGAAGGAGGAACTCTGTCTCGAGACTGTAACATAGAGATCCTGCCTGAGCTTCCAGCCTGAGGCTCACCCTACAGATTTTAGACCCAAGGCTACAACATCAACTCGTACCTAGGTTTCTCCTGCTGATCTGCGCTACAGATTTCAAACTTACCAGCCCCCAAATCACGCGAGCCAATTCCCGATTCCTTAAAATAAGTCTCTCTCCATCTGTGCATCTGTGTGTATAGCCTATTGGCTCCATTTTTCTAGAGAATTCTGATTGATACAGAAGACAGCTAACATCCTTGGATCGTCGGCTCTATGTCAGGAACCATGACAGCAAGTTACATATATTAAGCTCACTTGTGGAGGTAAAACTTTCCATAAGCAACCATTGAAAGACTCTGATATGTATATATCTTTCAGCTGTCACTCACAATGAATTATCCCAAACATCCCTAAATCATCTCCCAACCTTCCTCACTAATGCTGTGTGACATGGTGACCCATCACACATGCCACTTCTGCCCTAGGGAAAGAGCCCAGACACGGCAGCAGGGAAATGAATGAATGCAAGCCCACAAGCATCTGAGGCCTACCGTAAAAATGAGACAGAAAACACCCTGAGAGTCCTCTATAAAACACAATATTCAAGAACAAAGCATAAAAAGTAAACACGGTGTACTGCTAAATATTTAAAAAGATAAAACACTGCTACACAGATTCCATTTTAAGATATGTAATTTTACACTTTCTAGAGGGAAAAAATAGGGATAATGTAGAATGCTATAGAAAAAGGGGAGGCACTTTGCAATTTATGTATTCTCTGAGGTCAATTGCCATAATTTCGCAGAAAAGAAAGGCTCTCCGTGCCTAGTTAGAGGGAAAACGAAAGAGGCGGAGTGGTTTGCGTGCCATTATGTAGGTGCCTTGAAGCATCAACCACATTTTACTTTATTCCAGGGAGAACAGGACCTAGCTAGCGGATGCAGGTGAAAGACTTTAAAATCAATAGCATAACTGGGATATGTTTCGGCGAATTTTTCCCAATGAATTAGAGCTATATCTTGACTAACATAGGCTATTTGACCGCAGGCAGTGGCTCCTTCCCAGTTTCTCACTAAAAGACAGCACCTGGCAGCAGGAGCACAATAACACCAACAACCACGGCGAACCAATTGACAATATCAGTAATAACAATAACCCCTACCTACCGTTCCCTGGGGCATCGTTGTGTGGACCGGAGTCCATGGTTTTTAAAAATGTCTACAAATTAATAAAATATAAACTCAAAAAAAAAAAGTAGAGATGCATACAGAAATGTATAAAGTGCATAAAGAAAATACAATGGCCAAGAAAATTAGGAGGATAAAGGTCAACCTTGCTAATAAATAACAGGAGTTTAGATGAGACTCTAGGTCCATTGTATTTGTTTGTTAATGAGAATATCCAGCGTGGGTAAGGGTGCAGGGACACGGGGGCCTTCGTCCATGGCTGAGCATTGGAACCTGGTAAGAAGTCTCTGGAGAACAATTTGGCAAGTGGGATTAAAGACCTCATTTGGGGCATCTGGGTGGTTCAGTCGGTTAAGCGTCTCTTGATTTCGGCTCATGTCATGATCTCGCGGTTGGTGACGTCAAGCCCCGCGTCAGGCTCTGTGCTGACAACCCCCAGTCTGCTTAGGATTCTTTCAATCTCTCTCTCTCTCTCTCCTCACTCCTCCCCTGCTCACCAGCACTCTCTCTCTCTCTCTCTCTCTCTCTAAGTAAATAAATAAATATTAAAAAAAAGACTTCATGACTGCATACCCTTTGATCTAGAAATCCCTTTTCATGAAACTCATCATCAAGAATGATAAGCATGTGTACCAAGACTTATGTATAAGGGTTTTATTACAATATTTATAAAAGTGAAAATATAAATTAAATGCACCAAATAGGTATTTAGTTTAAGGCTGGCACATCCATGATGGAAGACCTTATAAGCCAAGCCAATGTGCTGTAGCAAAATATTTAGCAATACAGAAAAATTGTTGAAACGTTTTCAAGTGATAAGTATGTTATTAAATATGTTATTCTTAAGATTGTGGCTTTGCAAAGCACACTTAACTTTCCCTGGGTCTCTATTTCATCACCCCTGAAATAAGGAAGTGGGACTTCCTTAGAATGATTGCTTCATTCTAAGATTCAAAATGTTCTGCTTTCGACCTAGAAAGATTTTTCCTGCATTTAAGAGGTAGCCGATAGTTTTTGGCATTTACACTCTAGACCAGGTCTATGATTACTCCATCGATAGATGCCACTAATTCTAACTGTGCAAATTTCATGCCAGGTGAGACCCCATTTGAACAGATGGGAACAGGCAGCACCACCCTTTGAGCCATACCATGAAGGCAATTTAAGTTTCTGTTTTTAAAAAAGGGTACCATTTCACAAATGGTTCTGACCTTCCCTTTTAAGCTTAGTTATTAGTTATACCAGCATGCAAATAACTTGAGTTTGTATCAGTCAGGGTTCCCTAGAAACACTGAACCTGTAGGAGACAGATGAATGAATAGGTCGATAGATGATAGATAAATAGATAGATGGATAGATAAATGGAAATTGGCTTACTGGGGTGCCTGGGTGTCTCAGTCGGTCAAGCATCTGACTCTTGATCTCAGCGCAGGTCGTGATCTGACAGTTCGTAGAGCCCACATCCGGCTCTGTGCTAACAGAGGGACTGGGATTGGGATTCTTGGGATTCTCTCTCTCCCTCTCTCTCTCTCTCAAAATATAAATAGACATTAAAAAAAAGAGAGAGAAGAAATTGGCTTACATGTTTTATGGGCAAGCAAATTCCAACTTGTAGGGCAAGCTAGCAGGCTGAAAAGTCTCCGACTTGGGAGCTGAAGTTACAGTCTTAAGGCAGAATTTCGTCTTCCAGGAAACCTGAGTTCTTGCTCTTAAGGATTTTCAACTGATTACATGAGGCACACCCATAGTATCTGGGGTAATCTCGTTTACTGCAAGTCAATTGATTGCAGATGCTAATAACCAGGTCTACAAAATACCTGAACTGTAACAACTAGATTAGTGTTTGATTAAATAAGAGGGTGTTAGAGCCTAGGCATGCTAACTTATAAAACTATTACAGAGCTTATATGAGTGTTTTCCTCCCCACATCTGGCTTTAATCAATCCCTCTAAAAAATTAAAATTTTGCTTGGCCTTGTAAGTAAACAAGGATTGGAGAGGAGCAGAAAGAGGAGCAATTTTGAAAAACAAGTCCAGAACGGCTTCCGGCCTTAGCACGGATCTGGACCCAGGTTCTCAAGCTGCCTCACCCCCAATCCCTCTCCACGGCTCAGCTCTCATGTCTCCATGCAAACTGTACTTTCAGGCATGTTCCCTGCACATGGTGACGGATTAGTAAACATTACTGTGCAAAGAGGAAGAGGCGGCAGACCAGTGTGGAGATCTGAGCAGGTAAACATTCCTGAGAGAAGCCTTTTCCCTGCCCGCATCGGTCGCCATTTTCCAGGGCCCAGACGGGTTCCTGTTCTGCTCCCACTACCAGTAATGGGCCTTTGTCTAAAGAGCACTGCCCTGTTGTGCTGCACCAAGCCCATGCATTTACCCTTGCCTGTCCTCACTTTGCAAATCCGTGTATCTACGTGTATGAACCAATGTGTTTATTTTAGGAAGCCATAATTTGAGAAGGACGTATATAGTTGAAAATGCGGGTGAGAACAAAGAGACTGGTTTGAACTGAATTCTTGAAAACATGTCTTACTAAGACAATTGCTGTCACTTGGTTGTACTTTTTCTAATTCAGCTAATGGGGGGTTATTCAGCTTTCAGAAGCCTCATACTGCAGTTGGGTTACCTTGGCACTAGGTGACAGACATTTGTAGCAATCTTGATCATACCGTGCAAACCAAAAAACATAAGCCTTTTTGTATTTGGCTGACATCTCACAAAGGGGGTTTTGGCTTAAAGTTTGAAGTTAACCACTAAATGTCTTCCTTAACAAAATATGTAGAGGGACGCCTAGGTAGCTCAGTCAGTTAAGCATCTGACTTTGGATCATGTCATGATATAGTTCATGAGTTCAAGCCCCACATCAGGCTCTGCTCTCTCAGCACAGAGCCTGCCTTGGATCCTGTTTCCCTCTCTCTGTCCCTCCCTTCTCTCTCTCTCTCTCTCTCTCTCTCTCTCTCTCACACACACACACACACACACACAAATAAACATTTTTTAATGTGTATATATATATGTATGTGTACACATACATTAATATATGCATATATGTTATGCATATACATATATAATCGCTAAAATAATCACTGAATGACCAAAAAATTAGGAAACAGAATCAGAGGATCTGGGCTTTAATTATTTCCTTACTATTTCTTACCCGTTTCTGAATTCTCAGACCGAAGCCTAAAGTCTACCTCAGTAGATTATCCTTAATCTCTATCCTGGCTCAGCACCAGCATCTCTCAGCTTGCTTATCTCTCTATTGCTGGATTTTGCCTCCACAGCCATATGCAGCCTGTGTTACCTGCCGGGTCAGTGTAAGATAATCAAAGAAGGATTGATTTTCCTTTTCATAAAGTCATAAAAATTTTCATTGGGCAGAGCTCTTAAAGATTTCCCAGTCTGACTACTTATTTTATGGTTGATAAAACTAGGCCTGGAGAGGTCAGGGAATTCACCGGGCAGCACACAGGTAGTGGAGGCAGGACAGACAGACACACAGACAGACAGACAGACACAACAGACAGACACGAAGACTGTCTGTTGGGAAACAAAGCTACACATAGCTCAAGCTAACAGCGCTAAATAGCGGATGTGAGAGGAAACTGGTAACAACAAAGAGGAAGGTGACACCATACTGATCAAAGAAAACCAACCCAGCAGCTCATTTGACTGTTGCATCCTGTCTGTTTCTCCTCTTTCCAAGCACTTGTAGCACTGTGCTTCCTGTTTCCCCTGTGGTTGGAGGGGAGGGGGAAGGCACGTAACTGGTTCTATCCACTGTACCTGTCACCTGGGCCCATGGCGAAGGACGGTGGGTCACGTTTCCGTGGAGTTTCTACTGGATGGGAACTGACGTGTAACCCACCAACCTGATTCCCTGAGGAGGCTATCAAGACTTGGAGTGGAAGTCTCAGAGGACTCATGTTGACCTGGAGAATAAAAGGAAGTAAGTCTTGGTTATTTTAAATGTTGCCATTTGGGTGTGGCTGTTAATTGCAGTGTAACTTACCGACCCTGACCACTACAGTCATCACACTGCTGCATGGTTATTTTACTTCATTTCTTACCTGGCATCTGCAAAGAAAAGACGAAGGAGCAGGAAGAGCCGAGAGCTAATGCAGCATTCTGAACCCGAACTACAGCCCTAGCACTCCCATCGCTACTATATGTGTGCCCCTGAACTTCCAATAGTATAGGGATAAAAGGATCATTTGAAAGGGTCATTATGAAGTTTAAATGAGCTAAGATATAGCAAGCCTACCACAGTATCCTAAAATTTTTGAAGTACTCAATTAACTGCTATTTCCTGCCATTATTATTAGAAACTAATTCTTCAGAGACCCAGGCTGGTGTTCTTTCCGTCACACCACCTGATCTCACATTCCCTATCTTTACAGCTTCTGCTTTTTTCCTGAATGTTAACAGATGGGGAAGAAATAGTATCACACAGCTAGGACACTTTGCCTACACCACAACCCCTGCTCCCACAGCTGGACAAATCTTTCAACAAGCACTAAACTCACTCAAGTTTCCTCTTCCCTCAGCTACTTACATGTTACAACGGGAACTATATGTAATTCCATTTGTATTCACAAATTCTTAAGTCAACAAACATTCAATGATATTTAAGAATACAATTTGGAAGCTTGTGAGGAGGTGGTAGGAGGTTTCTAAGGTCAGGAACAAGACGTGAATGCCTACTCTTACCACTTTTATTCCAAATAGTACCGGATGTCCTATCCCAAGCAATTAGGCAACATAAAGAAATAAAAGGCATCCATAGGGCACCTGCATGACTCAGAAGGTTAAGCATCTGACTCTTGATTTCGGCTGAGGTCGTGATCTCACGGTTCATGAAATTGACCCACATTGGGCTGTGTGCTGACAGCTCAGAGCCTGCTTGGGATTCTCTCTCTCCCTCTCTCTCTGCTCCTCCCCTGCTCTTTTTCTCCCTGAAAATAAATAAATAAACATTTAAAGCAAATAAAAATAAATAAAGGGCATCCAAATCAGAAAGATGTAAAATTGTCCCTATTTGCAGACGACATGATAGTATACATAGAAAATCCTCAAGGGTTCAGGAAAAAACTATTAGAACTAACACACAATTTCAATAAACTTGCAGGATACTAAATCAACATACAAAAATCAATTGCATTTCTATACACCAACATAAACCTTTAGAAGGATAAATTAAGAAAACAATGCTATTGAAAATAGCATCAAAAAGAATACAATATTTAGAAGTAAATTAACCAAGGAGGTGAAAGATTTGTATAATGAAAACTACAACACATTGATGGAATAAAATGAAGAGAACACAAATAAATGGAGAGAACACAAATAAATTCCCCGTTCACAGACCAGAAGAAGTAATTTTGTTAAAATGTCTATGCTGCCCAAAGTAATCTACAGATTCAGTGCAATCCTTATTGAAATTCCAATAGTATTTTTCACTAAATAAAAAGAAAACAATATTCCTAAAGTTTGTATGAGATGAGAAAAGGCCCCAAACAACCAAGGCAATCTTGAGGGAAAACAAGAACAAAGCTGGAGGCACCATACCTCCTGATTTTAAACTATATTACAGAGCTGTAGTAATAAAAACAATATAGTATTGGCATAAAAACAGATACATGGATCAATGGAATCGAATAGAAAACCCAGAAATAAACCCATGCATGTATGATCAATCATTTTATTACAAAGGAGCTAAGAATATCCAGTGTAGAAAAGATGGCATCTTCAGTAAGTGGTGTTGATAAAACTGGAGAGCTACATGCAACAGAATGATACTGAAACACTGTCTTACACCCGACACAAAAATCAACTCAAAATGGATTAAAGATGACCATAAGGCCTGAAACTGCAGAACTTCTAGAAGAAAGCACAAGTGTATGTAACTTGACATTGGTCTTGGCAGTGATATTTTGCAGTTGATACCACAAGCAAAGGCAACAAAAGCAAAAATAAACAAGTGGGACTACATCAAACTAAAAAGCTTCTGCACAGCAAAGGAAACTATCAGTCAAATGAAAAGGCAACCTATGGAGAAGGAGAAAATATTAGCAAACCACGTAACTGATAAGGGGGTTATATCTAAAATATAAAAGGGATTAATGGCAAAACACAAATAATCTAATTAAAAATAGGCAGAAGACGTGATCAGACATTTCTCCAAAGACATACAGACGTGTGGGAAAGATGCTCAACTCACTCATCCTCAGGGAAATGCAAATCAAAATCACAGTGTGATATCACCTCCCACCATCAGAATGACTAAAATCAAAAACAAAAGAAACAACAAGTGTTGGCGAAGATGTGGAGAAACAGGAACCCTTGTGCGCTGTTGGTGGGAATGCAATTCGGTCCAGCTATTGTGGAAAACTGTATGGAGGTTCCTCAAAAAAAAAAAAAATTAGAATTACCGTATGATCCAGGAATTGCACTACTGGGTATTTACCCCCCAAATACAAAAACACTAACTCAAATAGATACAGGTACCCCTATTTATTGGAGTATTATTTATAGTAGCCAAGCTATGGAAGCAGCCCAAGTGTCCACTGATAAGTGAATGGATAAAGAAAATGTGGTGCGTGTGTATATATATATATATATATATATATATATATACACATATATATACACACATACATATATATAAAATGGGATATATATGTATATATTTATATATATATGTAATATATGTATATTATATGTATATATATGTATATTATATGTTATATGTATAATATATGTATATTATATGTATATATATGTATATTATATGTATATATATATACATATAATGGGATATTATTTAGCCATAAACGAGAATAAAATCTTGCCATTGGCTGCAACATAGATGAAGCTAGAGAGTACAATGCTAAGTGAAACAAGTCAGAGAAAGACAAATACCATATGGCCTCACTAATATGTGGAATTTAAGAAACAAAACAAATGAGAAGAGGATTAAAAAAAAAAAAGGAGAAGATTAAAAAAAAAAACTACAGAGAAAAACTGATGGTTACCAGAGGTGGGGTTGGTTGGGGGAATGAGGGTAATAGGGGATGGGGGTTAAAGAGTATACTTATCATAATGAAAAAAAAATTTTTAATAAAGAATAAAATCCTGTCATTTTCAGCAACATGAATAAACTCAGAGGACACTATGAAGTGAAATAAGCCAGACAGAAAAAGACAAATATCACATGGTTATCACTTATATGTAAAATCTTTAAGAGAAAGAAAGAAGAAAGAAAGAAAGAAAGAAAGAAAGAAAGAAAGAAGAAAGAGAAAGTGACTACAGCTGATAACACTATATTACAAAATTGAAATTTGCTAACAGAGTAAAGCTTAAATGTTCTCATCAAAAGGAAGAGATATAAAATTATATATTTTGTTTGATATAACTATTATATTAAATCTCTACTCTTCTCAAATCATGAGAGAAAAATACTAAGATAGTTTAAAGTAGCACAAGCAACACTTGAAATGTAAGTTAGAAGATAAGAAGTATATATAAATGAGAAAAATGTGTTGTTTCTTATGGTGTTAAGTTTCCCCTGACATTGCCTGAAAATCATACGCCAAATAAAGAAATAATAAAAAAAAATCCCAAACTATTTGTTACGAAGTATTTCCATGCCCAGTAACAGCAAAGGCAGATGTTTACATTAAAAAAAAAAAAACAAAAAACAATTTGGATAAAATTTACCGAAACTGTAATTTAATTTAAAGAGGGAGATATGTTGACAAAGAGGTCTCAAGAGAAGCAGATCTTCTCAACTAGAGATGAAACACTGACAGAGAAGATCCCCAGTTAATAAAAACAGCCATCCAGAAAGAATGGGTTTAGGCGATCAATGTAATGATGACACAGAAATCATGGAATTGACCTTCCTGAGATGTTAGTAGTTTAAATTGCTTTGCAGATGATTACTAAAACTGTTTCAACCTACTCACTTCTGTGGGCCACACAATTTGCATCGACTGGTTTTGCTTTCATTGACACAAGAATATAGTATCTTCTTACAAGAACTATTGAGTCCCTTCCACGCACAGTTTCCTTGTGGACAGACTGTATTGGACCTTCTAAGTTCATGTCCATCTCTCATTAGGTTCACGGTGAATGATATAGGTGCTGGACTCCATGTTTATTTCCGTGGATAAATTAGGATATACCTTTCCACATTAGGTGTTTACAAAACGAATTATAGTTAGTGGGTTTCTCACCA
Source organism: Lynx rufus (assembly GCF_022079265.1). NCBI lineage: Eukaryota > Metazoa > Chordata > Mammalia > Carnivora > Felidae > Lynx > Lynx rufus. The sequence goes on along the minus strand of NW_025814823.1, from coordinate 30,279,712 downwards.
CCTCCCTCTAATTTAATTCATTCAAAAGTAAGGATCATGTTTAACATTTATTTTTTATTGCTTTTTATTTTTTTAGTTTATTTATTTATTTTGAGACAGACAGAGAGAGAGAGAGAGCAGGAAGGGCAGAGAGAGAGGGAGAAAGAGAATCCCAAGCAGGCTCCATGCTGCAGAGCCCAATGCGGTGCTCAGACTCACGAACTGTGAGATCATGACCTGAGCCGAAACCAAGAGTCGGTCGCTTAACCAACTGAGCCACCCAGCCATCCCTCATGTTTAACATTTAAAGTGAAGTGAATTGGAGTGACTAGGTGACCAGTTAGGATGTGACGTAAAACATTTCCTTCAATACAGCAAAATTTCCCTAGAATAAAATATTGCCCCCTGGCCAGACAGATAGGAAAAGTGAGATAGTGTGAGCACACAAAACTTCCATTTATTCACACTCTGATGAAGGTCATCAAGAGGTACAACATGTTTGCAAAACCCACGGAGGTCTTGGGCCCTCAAAGTGAGTTTAATTCTTCATACGTCCATGAATTCTTCCTTTTATGATTTTATCCTCTGTCTGACACATAAACTCACCCAAATTTCTCCCCAGTCCTACCCACCTCACCCCCAACTCTCCCTCCATCTTCAGGGGTTTGTCCTTTTCAAACAGCTATTTACGCTGTTTGCACATCATCTTAATATCGTGCCATGAGCACATGGAACATGGAACCACAGTTCAGATCACCTGGGAACTCTAGGCTTTGCTTGGTTCTATTTCAAATGTGTGTTTTTAGTGCTTTTCCTTCTGCAATTGCAAGAATACAAATATCCTGTAGTCTTTTTCTTCTCCTTATTATATCTGTTTCTTCACAAGTGCCAGTTGACCAGCGCACTTTCCCTAATGTTTACTCACCTAGCTCCATTTATTTCCACCAGCTACGCTTGATCATGTCTGTTCACCCAACACAACAGCTTTCCTCGTTTCATCCATATTGACGTTCAACACTTACAAACGTAGCTATAAGGTAGTATCTCCCGAATAAAATACCATTCGGGAAATGTTAACATGTGTTCTAGGGGGAGGCAAGGAGTGTTTGGTTTGTAAAAGTTTTGGAAAGTGTTGAATTAAAGGTTTTTTAAAAGTCTTTACTGCAGGGTTTTTTCCAGAGTTTTTAAGCTGTAACATGCAGTGTAAAGCACCTAATGTGGAATACATAATATATAATTCCGTGTAATGCATGACCTTGTTTTTTTCCTAAACTGGCTTCCTGTCCAAACCTGGTTTACTGTTCTTTTTCCCACCCTGGCTTACTGTCACAAAAACATTGCATATGGAAAATAGAGTAGTAAGTTCGGCAGTAGTTAATTCAGGATTACCAAGTAACACTCCCTAAAATAGCTCCATTAATGACCTGTATGATAGTCTTTTTTGTTAGAGTAATGATATTTATTTATGCTATACCTTATGCTAAAAAAGATTTCTTATGACTTCAAAAAATATTTTTAAATGCCATAAAATACAAATTAAATGAAGAGAGAGACATCAGAGTGGGGAAAAAAAGGTAGGAACACTGCTAAAATAAAGCCAGAGTGAAAGAGTATATAGAATATAAAAATGTATTCTAGAACATCCTACGCAGAAGCTAATAGGGGTCAAAATTGGCTCTGAACTTACTGGGAGTTCAAATCAAAAAAGGAAGAACAATCATTTGTAAGATTTATAATGTCTACAAGATCAAAACACAGCAGATGCTTTGGAAAAGCATAACATTCCCTGTATTCTAGAGACTGAGAAATGTTCTCTTCAGGCTCTTTATAGAGAACACAATGTGTGGGTCCTGAGCCCATATTAAAAATCACCTGGGGTGGTTTTTAAAATACATATTCTCAGTCCCCACCACAGAACTACTGAATTAATATTTTTAACAAGGTCTCTAATGGGTCTTTGGCCAATCTGGAAGATCAGAAATCAGAAATTCCTATTTTGATAGATGATATTCCTAACCATGTCCTTGTTAAAATTGTCAGAACAGTTGCTTTAGGCCAAGGTTTCAGCCTCACAAGGAAATATATACTCGGTCAATTACTTGACGATATCCCTTTAATGTATTTGCAACTGTCTTCCTGTTCAATGACAGAGAAATTTCCTATAAATAAATATCATATTTGAGCCCAACTTCTCTGAAAGCCTGAGATTCCATTACCCAATTGAAGTATGCAATAGAGTCAGTGAATATTTATTTGGAAAACACTCAGCTACAATAAAACACAACTTAAAAACAAAAACTTTCATTTATAAGCATATTCTCTTCTCTCTAACTCAAAACCATCAGCATTAATTGGCGACAGAATTCTCCACTTCTGAAAGCTATATAAACAAACACAGATGTCAAACAAGAAACAAATTGATAGGATACACAAAATTATCTCAGTTGCCTTACAAGGTGACACTGAATATATTAAACAAAAGTTGGAAAGAAAATTTAATTTACAAATCTCACAGGAATATTGGTTTCATATTATAACAGTTAGTTCTTATGCTATGAATTTTCCCTCAAGGAGGGAATGCCAATGGAGAGTAATCTCTAGAAATTTTCACACTCTACTAGAAAACAATAAAACAGATCAGAAATTATCTAATCAATGTTGGGAGAAAAAAATGTCAAAATAAAAGCGCAGATTTGCATTCCTTCTGGGGCTGCTTACAATTGCTTAGTTTTGAAAGAGGAGGAATTGAAGTTTTTTGAGGATGTCAACAACACACAGGAGTAAAATAAGGATGGCTTCCAAGAGAGACAAGAGCTCTATCAACTTGGGGTTAAGAGGGCCTGTCACCACAAATTACTGTTGTTTATTGAAAATGCTAAGGACTGCAGGACATTGTTCTTATTTCTCTCAGGTCCAAAAGAGCAAAGAAAGGAAGAACCAACAATGATGAAAGTGAGAGGGAAGTAAATTGTGGCTCCATAGAAGGAAGAGCTCTAAGACAATTAGAAGCAAAAGTGAATTACCGGATGCTAGACAAAAACAGGAAGAAGTCACCAGACCATTTGAGTAACATGTTGAAGGGCAGTGCTTCTCAAACTCTGGAGTGTCTTTGAATCACCAAGAAGGCTTGTGAAGCCGTTTGCTGAGCCATAGCTCCAGTTTCCGGTTCGGTAGCTCTGAAGTGATGCCCTAAAATTTACGCTTCTTTTTTTTTTCCATTTTTTTTAAATATATTAAATTTATTGTCAAATTGGTTTCCATACAACACCCAGTGCTCATCCCAAAAGACGCCCTCTTCAATACCGATCACCCACCCTCCCCTCCCTCCCACCCCCCATCAGCCCTCAGTTTGTTCTCATTTTTTAAGAGTCTCTTATGCTTTGGCTCTCTCCCACTCTAACCTTTTTTTTTTCCTTCCCCTCCCCCATGGGTTCCTGTCAAGTTTCTCAACAATAGCCAAATTATGGAAAGAGCCTAAATGTCCATCAACTGATGAATGGATAAAGAAATTGTGGTTTATATACACAATGGAGTACTACGTGGCAATGAGAAAGAACGAAATATGGCCCTTTGTAGCAACGTGGATGGAACTGGAGAGTGTGATGCTAAGTGAAATAAGCCATACAGAGAAAGACAGATACCATATGTTTTCACTCTTATATGGATCCTGAATTTACGCTTCTAACAAAGTCCCAGGTGATGCAGACTCCATTGGTCCTGGGCCACACTTTGAGAGTGTCTGTTGTAGGATATGCGTGACAAACTCCCAGCCTACAAGATCTAGACAAGGTCACTTAGCTGGAACTGAGGGTATGCTGCCCTTAGGGTACGCAGGTTAAGTGTTCTGGTTTTCCAGTATAAATCAAAATTCCAAATTTTCATAAGAAACCTCTTGATTTTTAAGTAGTGGTAACTGATTTAAAAAGTATTTAAACCCTGAGTGAGCTGAACAATACATGTCCATGGGCCTGCTATATACTTCGAGTTTGACATTTTGGAAAGGGGTTCATACAGCAGGTAAAGAATTTTGTTTAAAAAACATTTGGATTTGAAATGACTCTAACACTAAAGGTGAAGTTCAAAGTCACAAGTTGTCAAAAACGGTAAGTACAACAAGGTATTAAGTAGTAAAAATTATACCAAAAATATCTTACTTTTTTTTTAGTTTACTACGTACTTTTAAATATTACCCCATTGTAGCTTTAAATTCATAAAGGAAGTAAAGGGTTTACTGTCAGCTCCATTCTCCAGGTGAAGAACCTAAAACAGTGAGGTTGAATGTTCAGAACTTTAACTACTATTTAAACCTTATTTGAAACACTGATACTATTTTCCTATGCCAATGGCTTGATACTTTTAAAAGTTATGCATAGCCATTTCTACTCATCACAGTTGAGGACACAACCCTTTTAAAAATCTAACAAATGTAGATTGGGATTGAAGTCCATGTTGGCCCAAGAACAGGTGCATTGGGCAACTACCAAGATAACCATCATCAAAAGGAAGTAATTATGAAAAAAGTAGTACTAAATTCAGAACACTGTGATTTCTAAAATAAAATCTCCTGGGGACCTCATAGAAAATATAAATCTCCTGGTCCCGTTTCTGAGTATTCTATTCTAGAAGGTCAGATGTCAATGAGAAGGAATGATGTCCCACTAACTACTTGTCATTTATGCTTAATTGTGCCCCAAAAGGCTGAATTTTGATGGAAATTTTTTACACCACTCTTTTCTTTTGATCAAAAATGTAACATAGAGAGAGAGAAAAACTAATTCTTTATAGGGATATCCAAAGAAGAAAGTACTAAATTGTTCCAATGAATGAAAATCTATTTTCTTCTCCAAGATAGCCAGAGAAAAAGATGATCCGGTCCTTTCAGTAAGACATTTTATGTCCAATCACTTTTTGTTCAGGAACTTATTCTAGCTAAAGCCTCATGTCTACGCATTCTTAATTCATGACCAATGGCACACTGCCCTTTGTCTAGACCCTTAAGTTATACATCACACACTATAGCCTAAGTTCTGTGTGATTAGTGAAGTTTCTGAAGTATAATTAAAAACAAACAAACAAAGAAACAAAAGACACACACACACACAAACACACAAAGCATAGAAAAGAAGGAGTGGCCATATTTTTTTCCAAACAAAACATCAGGATACAAATGAAAGTCTTCCAGGTACTTAAAGTTAAAACCATCCTAGAAATGCATGGTCATTTGGTTACTTGATTTCTATATGAGCATCCACCTGTAGAAATCTATTGGTAAAACATACCAGTCCAGCCTCCCCTCACGCCAGTCTGAGATCTCAGGGGGAAACTGTCTCCCTGACCCCAATGAGGGGAAAAAGGACAATCATGGCTTCAGAATCATACTTGTTGTGTCAGGTGACTTAAAGCATGTCACTTCACTTCTCCGAGTCTTAAAATTGTCCTTTGACTAAAGAAAAATAGAGAAGCAAGAACAATTATACTTTCTTTCGTGGTAGTTCTATGAGGAATAAGCGAAAGAAATAACATACGTGCATGGGGATATCTGACTGACCTGCACGAATTCTCAATTTATTTTTATTTCCTTCCTGTCTTCTCTTCTATGTAACCCACCTTTACTGTCTGCTCCTGAGTCGGCTTCGTGTAAATCAGGCTTTCTCAACCTCAGCACTACTGACATCAGGATCCGATCATTCTTTGTCAGGAGAGCTGTTGTATACTGGAAGACATTTAGTAGCACCTCCTTTTCCACCAACCACCATTTCCTCCTTTTCCAACCTTGTTGGGTTCTCAATAGCCCCCCGCCCACAGCCGTGGCACAAAGCGTCACCAGACATTGCAGGTAAGAGGGACTCACCCCCTTTGGGGACCCACTGGTGTAAATACAGAGTCAGCTGTCAGAAGTAGAGTCCATTTTTGCTGGCGCTTCTGGCCACTCCTCTGAGAGGAAAGAAATAAGTGGGCATCTTCAAATCTATCAATCTTCAAGTCTTAGCGTTAGAGGATATAAAGTGGAGTCATCAAAGTAATGGATGACTCCTCCACTAAGGTAGAGTGTATTTGAGAAAGACAGACAAAAACAAAGGAGCACATCACACTTCTGAAACATTTCCATCTTCAGACAGACGTTCTCTCTCTCTCTCTCTCTCTCTCTCTCTGTCTCCCCCCTTCCCTCCCTGCTTCCCTGCCTCTCCCCCATCTCGAGTACACTCTGGCCTCAATAAATGAGCGTGACAAAAACAATACTAAAACATACAGCGTTGTTGAGGACATTACCAAGGTATAGTACGGGAGAGAGAGTATCCGGAATAAATCGGGTGTTGTTTTAAACTGAATTCATGATACTATTAAGTTCTCAACCTCATAGTCTGGAGAGGAGCATTTCAAAGATAAACTGTCTTGATATTTTCATTTCAAAGACAGGTAATAAGTGGAATACAACAATTTCCAGGGTCCGCCAGGCAGGAATAATCTACTTTATGCAACCAGTCACCATTCGGAGGTTTCTCAAAGAGCTTTACTTTATAGTCAGTCTGAGAAGGTGCAGATTTGTGGTAGCGGTCCTGCCTCATGGTAAAGATGGATTACTTGATTAATAAATTCAGAGAGCAGGGGATAAGAGGGGAGGACAAAGTGAAGTGCAGAACTGAAACGAAAAGATAAGATAGGTAAGGAGGAATACAGTCAAGGGAGGAAGGAAGAGAAAAAAGCAGACATAATGGTCCCTTGTCATGTATTGAATATTTGGAGACACTGTATTTCTGAGAAAATATGATTGTGAAAATAAGAAATATTTGTGTCTACCCAGAATATATTCCTCCTCCCTCTCATATCTTATTTTATAGGTAACAAATGTCCTCGAAGATCTACGACACTGATCTATTCTGACTACCATTTACGAGACACGTGTCTTTTCAGAGCGAGCCCCAGGAAGTGTCTCCTGTGCCAAGGGAACCCGAGGTAATAGGAAGGGAGAGAAGCGTTGCTATCACTCCTGTATGAATAAGAAAATTGAAGATTACACAGGGTATTGCCTGTGTTCTGAAAGTTGTGGTTAATTTAATCAGACACCCTTGTGGTTCAGGGTCTTAATAACAAAAAAGCAAGTTCCCTTGATAACGGATCTTACTTTTTTTTTTTTTTTAAGTTAGGGAATTGCAGGCCTGAAAAATGCAGAAGAAAACACACCTCATAGTGGGAAAAAAAAAATGCTGTGTGGAAAGGGAGCAGCAACACCTCCAGAATATTTACAAGCTTCATAGAGTTTATGCGGATTGTGTAGTATCTTAGAAAAGACGCGTGCAATGCTCTAGAGTGAAAGGCTGCAGGACCAGGAGATACAGGGGATTCTTCCCAGCACTGGCCGTAGAGATAGAAAAGGTGTCTGTACACCCGACGCTCCTCTGTGTTCCAGAAAAGGAGCCACAGTAAACAAGCAAGTGTTGATTCAGGAGCCCTGAGGTCTGCGGCTTGAATATACAGATGAGGGGATCGAGTACCTCCCTGGGGCTGCCTCTGCCCGACAGCAGCCCTCCCCGCAGTGAGCTCCTGTCCATCAAGCGCTCGCCAACATTTGACCTCTCACCCCCGCCCACCTCTGCCATGTATGGGAGCAACGGCCTTCCGCCTCGCCTTGGAGTTAAAGAATAATTTGAAGTGGGAAGAGCAAATGCCTCAGTCACAGTCGTGCCTCAGGGCTCTGATCATTTTTCCGCTTTGGATTCTCACTTGCCCTCCACCCTCCAGTCAAGCTTTACGGAGTTCTATGTGGAAAAGTATGATTAGCAACTAAGCTTACTAGCGAAAAACCTCCACGACAACAGAAAAGACAACTGATCTGATATTCAAAACAAATAAAGTTAAGTCTCTTGACAGCTTTGCTTGGCTTCCTGATCTGTCCTCTGGTCAGCAAAAAAATGCAGACTCCTACGGCCTTGAGGCGCCTCAAAGAAGTCAGCACAGGCAGAACTGCCTTGATTTGCTGCCTGTCAAAATGGAGGCCATACCAAACATGGATTTTCTGTAAATCACTAACGAAATTAGAGATTTAAAATACCCTCTATGTCTTCAACTACGGATTACACTATGGTACTGTCCTTTTCAAAGTCAAATTCTTCTCAAATTTCTTCTGAGGAACTTACCATTTACTGAATGCCTTAGAAATGCAGGCATAAAGCATCAAGACAGGTGAATAAAATGTGAGGGGCCAAGGAAAAATAGCCAAAGGGGTTGATATCATAAAGAAGCGTCTCTTGAAAACTCATTCCAGAGGGCTTATGCTGAGGAAGGAACTAAGACATTGCCCCATAGAATCATGGAACATACATAGCTCTTCAGATTCTGAAGGGCCTTAACAGCAGTCTGGTCTAATTCAAATCTTTTTACTTATAAAATATATGGAATAACAGACCCACGGTGGGTAGGTAGATGGCTTGCCCAAGATCACCCAAGTTGTGTTATCTTTATTTTCTCATTGGCAAGAATTTTGAAGAAGCTGAGATTTTTACTCAATTTGTAAGCTAACAAATTATCCTGTCACAGTATCATGGGTGCTGGCAGAAGACACGAGATTCCTGGCTCAGAGACAAAGGCCTTTATCACTCACAGCAATAACGGTGGCCAGAGTATCAGCACTTCTTTGCGCCAGTTCCCTGAGCACTCGTTTCCATGGGGATATTTGAAGAGGACAAAATGACACCTGCAGGCACATTACATTGGGTTACAGGAGAGCAACCCTGAGCTTAGGGAAGCTAATTCTTTTATAATAGATAATAAGCATGGCTACCCTCGGTAGATGTCACAATTGTCAGGAAACTATAGTCAAAATGGTTCAGAAGTGCCTCTGCTGCAGGTTGGGCAGAAATGTCAGAGACCCATAGAGAATTAACTTCTAATAACATCAGCCCCACCTTTCTACATCATCTAGGCTTTTGGCAACATTTTCTGAATATGTCTTTCACTCAGTCACTCTGATAAACCTTACCAGTTGAGGCTGGGACGAAATCTGCCGATTTGTTTTCTATAGCATTTTACTATCAACAGGATTCTGAACAGCAGGATAAGGCCAACCTGTGGTATTGACCTCAGCCATGCCTCCCCACCTCCAGGTCCCAGAGCCAACCAACGAACAAACCCCATAAACCAGGAAGGTGTACCTTAGAAAGCAATGTTGATTTCTCCCTGTGCTTTGGTATGACTCTCTATTTGATCTGAGGTATTAATCCAAGTACAGCACAATGTATTTGTAATTGCACATACTCCACCTCGGGCCCCAAGGAGGAAATCTAGGACAATTGTATCATCTGTAATCATCCAGGCCAGACAAGGTCAGGTGTGTTCAGGGTGGTATGGATTCAGACTGAGAAATGCAAACATCGATTGATTTCACTTATATGTGGAATCTAAGAAACAAAACAAATGAGCAAACAAAACAAAGCAGAAACAGACTCATAGATAGAGGAAACAAACTCCTGGTCACCAGAGGGTGGGAGGAGAGAGGAGAGAGGAAATAGGCAAAGAGGATTAAGAGGTACAAATTTCCAATTTCTTTTTTTTTTTTTAATTTTTTTTTTCAACGTTTATTTATTTTTGGGACAGAGAGAGACAGAGAATGAACGGGGAAGGGGCAGAGAGAGAGGGAGACACAGAATCGGAAACAGGCTCCAGGCTCTGAGCCATCAGCCCAGAGCCTGACGCGGGGCTCGAACTCCCGGACCGCGAGATCGTGACCTGGCTGAAGTCGGACGCTTAACCGACTGCGCCACCCAGGCGCCCCCACAAATTTCCAATTTCAAGTAATGAAGTCATGGGGGTATAATCTATAGCATAGGGAATATGATAAATAATATTGTAAAAATTTTGTATAGCTACAGATGGTAATTAGACCTATGGTGGGGAACACTTCACAAAATATAAAACTAATAATACACCTGAAACTAATGATATATTGTATGTCAATTATTGTATGTCAATTATACTTCAATAATCAATAAACAAAAATGAAAATACACATAAAAATAATAATAATCCAGGGGTGCTTGGATGGCTCAGTCCATTAAGCATCCAGCTTCAGCTCTGGTCAAGATCTCACAGTTCATGGGTTCAAACCCTGTGTCCGGCTCCATGATGACAGTGCAGAGCTTATTTGAGATTCTCTCTCTGTCCCTCGCTCTCTGCCCCTCCCCCACTTGCACTTTCTCTCTTTCTCAAAATAAATAAACTTAAAAAAAATAATAATAGTAATCCAAGCCCGTGTGTGGAAGCTGACCTGAAAGGGGAAAGGCCTAAAGATAACTCCCGCTGTGAGGACAGCTGCCCACCAAGGGCATACATAACAAATCAGTTACCCCTCTGGGAAGAGTAGAAGTGGTTTGTGTCAACTCTAACCTAGCGCTCTCAGGAGGGTGACTACACCTCCCACAGGGTCTTTACATCCCCCCAGCTGCATGGAGTCCATGAAGAGTCCAGGTAGTGGGGAGACCAAGTTGGAAGGAGGCTGAGTGCCTGAGTCCTCTCATTGAGGAGACCACCCACCGACATAAGCACCTGCTCTGGGTTGTTACATGAGCAAGAAACGAACTTCAGTCTTGGAGCCGTCACAAATTTGCTGACTCTCAGCAGTGGAGATCACACTAGATTATGACACAGCAATTTCACGTTCAGGTATTCTTCCCAAAGAGGTATGCGCATGTGCCAAAATAGCCTTAGTGATAGAAAACAAATGGAAAGAGCCTAAAATAAATTATGATTAACTCAGACGATGAAAGGCTACACAACCGCTAAAGTGAGTATACTAGATTTACATGCATCGATAGGGGATGGTCTCAAAAACATAATTGCTGACTGCAAAGAGCGAGGGGTGGTGATACACACAGTCTGATGTCATTTATGTACAATCACAAAAACACACAAAAATAACAGTATACTTTGTTCCTTGATAGCTACATAGACATGAAAAATGTAAGTATTCATGGAAATGATACAGTCCTTCAGAACAGCAACAACTTCTGGAGTTAGGAGAGAGGAAATGATGCGGGGCGGGGGTGAGGGGGAGGAGGGGTGCATTAGCTGTACTGCTAATTACTCTATCCCTTTAAAAGGGGAGAGAAATATGAAATTAAAAAATGGCAAAATGTTTAACACCTATTAAATCTAGATAAAGAATGCGTGGTCTTTATTACATGATTTTCTATGTTTCTCTGTGTGTTTGAAATATTCCATAATTTAAAATAATCCTTAAAGCAATAGAGGAATATTTCTCTATTCCCCAAGGCCTGTCACTATGAACTCCTACAGTTTATCTAACCTACTTGCACGTGAAGATCTTTGGGGAGAAAGAGGCATAATTTGACTAAAAGCAGGATGTTATAGAATTCTTGCTCTCCAGGGAAATAAACAACACACAGTAACTGCTTCAGATGCACAGCCAACAGGGAGCCATCCAATTTTACTCATCTTCACAAATGCCGGGAATCAAATGCAAAATTTAACACTCTGGGGCTACATTGTGAAGTCATGGCGTTCCCTGGAGGTCTTCAGGTACGTGAAATAATTAATGGACTGTGCTCACCCATAACTAATTTTCTCATCTCTAAAAGAACTTATGGGAAATTGTCTTCATTTAATAACTAATTGGAGTATAACTCAATACAAATGAAAATATTTCTTCTGGTTTTTAACAATCTCAGACTACTGTTCAAAGAGTAGTGAAAATAGATTGACATTGTTTATGACTGAAGGCTAGGGAGTGAAGTAGGAGGCATCGTGTCAACATTGGCTGAGTCCTATCACCTCCCTCTCAGTCATTCCCTGCTCAACCAAATCCACCAAAAGCTTCACTCTTCTGACCTCTCAAATACTATTTTATGTCTACTTTCTGTTACTACTTACGTGAGTCATGAACATTTACTGGACATTTTTTATTCAATTGTACATGCCTTATTTGATATAGTTTTGTATCTTTCACAGCACCTGGGATTGAACTGTATACAAATTAGATGTAGTGGAAAAGTCTGTTGTTGATGATGAGCTGATATATGCAGCACTCAATCCAAGTTTGATTTTAAGATTCAATTATGTGTTCCTTGGATTGAGCTTCATAACCCCTCCTCGCCCTACCTTCCAATCCAGCACCCAACATGGGGTATGATGGCAAATATTTCCCGATAAATCTGTAGGTCAAAGGAATCAATAAATAAATCCAAATGTTTTACACAGTTCAGAGTAAGGAAACATACTCCTCCTAATTTCGCATGGTGAGGTTAGAGGTAGCAATGGATCATTTCTTGCACTCATCTTTTCTTTTCCTGTCACTCCTACAATGAAAACAGATTGACCCTTTGTAATTATGCTGCAGAACACATTGATTGTTCCTGAACTCTACACATAATGTGACAGGAAATTTCAGAAAGCTGGGAAGAGAAAATTAAGAGTTAAGAGAATGTATTCCGTTCTTTACCAGAAAAAAAAAAAATACGTACAGTCAAAGGTCAGACCTTGGTAACAAGCCGAGGTTTCACAAGAAAGGTGTATATCACCTTAGAAATTATGTCACTACATTCTGTGACAGGTAGGCATTTCTCAGGCAGTTGAGACATATTTATTCTGACACATCCATTATTATCCAACGCCAAAATAACAACATGCTTATAAAAGGAACTGAGGAACTAACACTTCTGGACTAATGAGCACAGAGTCTACAGAGGACATTTAAACAGGCAAGAGTCAGGATCTCTACTGCACCACGGTCTCACACTCACCAGTCAACTCTTTTTTGCCCACATTAAGAACATGACTAATGTGGAAAATTGACTTGAATATACAAATAATTAGAAGGTGAATTTTAACCAGAGATTTGGATTTCCTTCTCTGCCCATATATATATATATATATATATATATATATATATGCCAGAATTACAAATATGTTGATTTCCATTTAGACAATTGCACTCCCCTCTTTAGAAGTCATCAGTAATTTCCTATTACCTGGGAATAATGGTCATGTTTCTTGGCAAGACCTTAAGTTCTTCATGCTCGGGTCCACTTAATGTACATTTAGAGGCCTGTGTCCTATGACATCCATCCATGCACTGTGGGGATCACCATGCCAATCTATTTGCCGGCCCAAATATCAGGAAAAGTCCACATTCTTCTTCTACTGTGTATCTTTACTTAGGCGGTACCTTGAGACTCCTCTATAATGTACCCATGCATTCAAGGTTTTACACATCTTGAGACCCAATTCAGATATTGCTTCATCTGCGAAGCCCTCCTTGATACCCACCCCCCCACCCCACCCCCGCCCAGGCAAATGAAATGTTCTTCTTTGGAACGACAGCAAATTTCTTGCACATCAGTTGAACCCTGTTAACGATGTATCTTGAGTGAGTGAAGGCTATGTGAATAGCTTTACCCTTTCCTATATTACACAGTCCCTAGGGTTAAGATCGACATCCCCGAGTCACGGTGCTTGGCATGCTGCTTTGCACTCGATGGATATTTGTTCCATGAATATTTGTTCCATGAGTAAATGAACAAATGAAAATGTGGAGTTGCCTTGTTTATATTTTTGACTAGAGATTTCATAATACATAGAGTCCAATAAGCTATAAAATTATTACAAGGAAAGAGAGTAACAAGATGAGTAATCTACAGAGTAGACTTTAAATAAGGCAGAAGAATAGAATAGAGATGTTAGAGCCAAACTTTAGTGTAAAATTCATGGTGCAGTATAGTATAAGAGGAAGAACACTCATTTGGGGGGGGCATCAGAACTGAATTCATATTTTTACTCAACCACTTAATTCATCTGAATCTGTGTTCTCATCTATATAATGGAAGCAGAAATCTCTACCTGTCAGCACTATTGTTAGGATCAAATAAGATAATATATGTATGTATGTATGTATGTATGTGTGTATATGTATGTATGTATGGGGTAGGGGAAAGAGATTAATACCATGAGATATTAACCCATGGATTTTCCCCGTGTTACTGGAAATTCTTGTCAACTATGTGTTCATTGCCTCAAGGAAGGAATGAGACATCAAAACACAAGTAAACAGGAGTCAACCCTTGGATTTTGAGTTTCAGGAATCTGAAGTTCAGCAAGGAATGAAAAGAAGTCATGTGTATCTATTATCGATTTAGAAAAATGTGTGATAAGTAGGAAGAAATGTTCCTTTTTCCCACCCTGATGCCTCAGCTCTGGATTAGACAAAGTTCTCCAAGTTGGACACGGGAGGAGAAAATAGAAGCTTCTATGGGAAGCTCTGGGAAAATAGAAACTTCTATGGGAACCCAGTTCTATAGGAACCCAGCCCGGGCTGAACTCCGGGGAATGGAGTGAATCACTGGATAGGCTTATGAGATTTGAGGGCACAAGAAGCCTGTGCTTCATTTCTCAGGAAGCAACACAACCCCTGTAGAGAAATGGGTGTGCCCAGAGCAGAAAGTTTCTCTGAGTCAGTGTGGCCAAGAAGCAGTGGAAGCATTGCACATACCCACAGGGGCATGAAAGCAGATGAGGCCTCCCACAACCTCTCAGAGGTCCTGGAACCCCAACACCCAGGAAGAGATTCAACACAATTGCTGTGAACGCCAGAGTGTCAAAAAAAGGTGCAAAGGGAGGCATATCCAAAGTGGTCTTCCTAATGGGAACAAGAAACGATTGTAGCAAGACCTCCACGAGGGAGCGACAATTACCCAGCAGGAGTGACAATGATGATAGTGACCAGAGGCAGCACAACCCTTCTGACATCTTGGCAGGCCCCGCACCCTTACCTTCTCCCAGAGCACAGATAAAGAGAGGGGAGGACTGAATAAAGAGAGGGGAGATCCGAAGGATGGGATCCCATAATAGAAATTACATGAAGCTTCAGAAGAGAGGAGGGAAGTTACATTTCTTACTCCCCTGAGTTCATAGACCTAGGTCTGACTTAAGCAAAGTGCCCAGCCCCGAGTTTGCATGGAGTGCTCAACATACGGCAATTCCTTCCTCTCCTCTTCTTTCCTCCTAGAGTGACATAATCAGAATTTTGAATGGCTATGTAGTATCTTCTAGTCTACACAGGAGTTGGCAAACTTGTTCTGTAAGGGCACACAGTAAATGCTTTAGGTTTTGCAGGCCATTGCCTCTTCCGCAACTGCCCTACTCTGCCCTGTAACATATGATCAGCCAGAGATAATACATAAATGCGGATGGCCATGTTCCAGTAAAACTTTATTCACAAAAACAGGCAAGGGCCAGGGTTTGGCCTGCAGGCCATAGTTTGCTGAAATGAGAAGAAGGGAAAGAGACTTAAACAGCTGTTAAAATAGGGGCACTTGCGCGGCTCAGTGGGTTAAGTGTACAACTTTGGCTCAGGTCATGATCTCACAGTTTGTGGGTTCGAGCCCCACGTCAGCTCTGTGTTGACAGCTTGGAACCCGGATCCTGCTTCAGATTCTGTGTCTCCCTCTCTCTCTGCCCCTCTCCTGCTCATACTCTGTCTGTCTGTCTGTCTGTCTCTCTCTCTCTCAAAAAATAAAAATAATAAAAACATCCCAAAAAAGAGCTGTTAAAATAATTATGGGAGAATACAGGCTTGAGCTAAGAGGCCAGCTGTAGGAAAGGAAAGGCATGAATACGTTACGGGGAGGAGACAAGCAACTACAGAAACAGGGGTAGGTGAACAATTCAAAAACGATCTCTACCTGGTAGACTGAAAGAGTGAGCTATCACTGATGACAATGGAGCAGCTGGCAAAAGTTTGGATTCCACGAAGAGAAGAGAATGTAAATACAGAAGTACATCCCTTATCGCAAAGGGTCTTGACGCCCCCACATATGTGTAAAATTCGAAGGCAGAAAGAGTGCAGAAAAATGACAGTTCA
Organism: Lynx rufus; assembly: GCF_022079265.1. Lineage (NCBI taxonomy): Eukaryota > Metazoa > Chordata > Mammalia > Carnivora > Felidae > Lynx > Lynx rufus. Next base: position 30,263,865 of record NW_025814823.1, on the reverse strand, counting down.
TGCAGGTTCAAACTCCAACACTTCAACCATCGTTACAGCGCAATATAATATTTCACAAGTGCTGTCTTGACTTGGCGTTAAGTTCATGGCTAACAACTCTCAATTTCGTTTTTTTTTTTTTTTTCCAAGAAATTTGCTAGGCACCACTCCTACCACTTCCTTAGCAGGCCCCTACTCCCCAGGGCCACTAAGGAAACACCCAAACTTCCCCAAGGACCAGTTGTATCAAACAAGGAAGGACAGTATCTGGGCCCCAGACGCCGCAGGATATCTGAATTGTGCAATCCCCAGGAAGCCTGGGAAGCCCAGCTGCTCTCCCTGCAGTTGCTGAATATAAGCCAACTTCTACATTTCCAACTTGCTGCTACCCTCCCCTGGTGCAAACCCCCCCCCCACCACCACCCTCCTGTGGCCCTGGACAGTAGACTTCTCTCTCCTGTAAACAACACAGAGCTCTGCCTTTCATCCATCTAACTGTCACTATGTTGTGCCCCTCCATCAAAAGACTCTTTAAATCTGATCAGGCAGGCAGTTACCTTACAATTTTGATGTGAATGGTGGGGAGAGAAGAAGATATTTCCAAATCTGATTTCCCTGCAATTCCTATCTAGGTCAAAGAGTGGGTACCCAACACCACATCCACGGCACGGCGCTTGCCCAAACATTTCTGAACAGTTCTCCAAAGCAGACACACACAAACATTTGGAGAGAAAATTGAGGAGAGGAATTTGCCATTAGATTATCACAGTACATCTGTTTTTAAAAGTCATTGCCACAGTGTTCCTGTCAGGAGGCTCTTCCCCTGAAATGCAACTGCAAATCACGCCAAATGAGTTAACAGACTCCCCTTGCCGGCAACTGGAGGGAACTTTGTTTGTGGGTACTTTCCGCCCGTGACTGTCACACGTAAATCACTGATGAGGGCTGTGAGGTCCCCTGGAAGTGAATTTGAGTGCTGTCCCTGCAGGATGTCCATTCCACGGGCATTTGTGATTTGCTCTCTGTAAAACTTGCTTCTTGCCATCTGTTCTGAATTTGTCACCCTTAGTTTACATTACCTAAAACTGTAAACTAGATTGACATTAAGCATGCAATTTAAGATTTTACTTCCATCAATAAATTCCCTCGTAATCACCAATTTAGACTTTATGTAGCTTCTCCCTGCTCTCCATCACTGGCCTCCTTAAATTACACTCTGGCTGCCCCTCACTTCTGTTTGCTAAGCTTTTCCTGAATCCCCCTTTACACTCTGTCCCAGCCCATCCCCATGCACATATTGCTGTCCACTGTTTACACTGCTCTTCCTTCATTTCTCACCCCTTTCTTTACTGCTGCCATCTTGCCATTTTCTTCATTTTAGATGTAGTATATTCAAAGACACTTCCCATTTCTTGATGTCGTCATTAAAATATATCCCCAAATGTTGACATCTGGGGTCTCCTCAAGTCCTCGTTGCTCTCTGAAAATGGAAGGTTTTCTCTCCAGAACTAACAGGCAGAGTATGAACTTTGGAATCCTGGCCCTATTACTGACTGACTTGATAACCTTGGCCAAGCCTCCTAAACTCTGTGAGCCTCCGCTTCTTCATCTATAAAATGGGGATAAGAAAAATCACCCACCATAAAAGATCAAGGGAGATGTAAGGCATCTAACATAATGTCTGGTGCTAATCAGTGCCCAATAAAATGTTATTTATACTGTTTCTAACAATTACTTGTAATCTAATCCATGTTTGAATTGAATTTAAGGTATGGCTTATTTACTATCTACAGAAAGGATTCCCAACGCTGTTATTTTTCCTAAAGAATTGTTTTAGGGGCACCTGGCTGGCTCAGTAGGTTAAGCCTCTGACTTCAGCTCAGGTCATGATCTCACAGTTTGTGGGTTCGAGCCCCATGTCAGGCTCTGTGCTGACAGGTCAGAGCCTGGAGCCTGCTTCAGATTCTTTGTGTGTGTGTCTCTCTCTACCCCTCCCCTGCTCACACTCTGTCTCTCTGTCTCTCTCAAAAATAAACATTGAAAAAATAATTGTTTCATTACTCCTTCATGTTATTTTATTTCCACGTGTATCTTACAAATCAGCGTAATTATAAGGTCAGCAGTACAAAAAGAAGCATGATATTTAATGTGAAATGACAACCCACAAGTTGGACCACAAACAGGGGCCTTTATTTTAATAACCATCACTGAAAGCTAATTTTGGAAATCCTGATAAATTACATTGCATTTTGACACTCCTTGGGGAACCACAGTCTGAACTCAGAAGACCCTGATTCAGTTATAGTGAAAGTGTTAATTTACACTCAGTTTGGGGAGGAGAAAACACCACCATCTTTAGGATTGCTTGTATCACATAAAGCGATTTAGCATAAATAGTATTTAATCTGGACTAGTTCCTTCCTTTTCCCATTCTCTAGAGCATGACCTCAAGTGCCGTCCCAAATGAGGAGAACCGTCCCTGACGCCCCACTAGGGCGACTAGAGTTGAGGGCTGTTCTGCCCTTTACCCAAGGCAGTCTGTCAACAGCCTGTGAACACATGATCTGTGAATCTTTCTTGGGACCCAAAAGGAGAAAAGTAATTTTTGTCTCAAGGCCCGCTGACTGCTTAGATTCACTCAGGACTGAAGCTTTGACTTGGCAAAAAAAAAAAAAAAAAATCAGTCTTTGTTTTAAAAATACATATAACTTACAGCACCAAGATTAACCCTAAACCCCAATGTAAACAATAGATTTTGAGTGATAATGGTGTGGCAGCCTAAGTTCAACAGTTGTAACATGAAGAGTACAGATAATGCAGGAGGCAGTGAGCGAGTGGGATCAGAGGACATAGGGGAAGTCTCTGTACCTGTCATTCAATTTTGCTGTCAAAACTGTCCTAAAAACTAAAGTTTATTCAATACACACACACACACACACACACATACACATACGTAAAACAAAACAAATCATCACAGTAAGAAATGTTCAAGGTAGAAAATTTAGGAAATACTCTAAAACTATATAAAGGATATAAAGGGGCGCCTGGGTGGTTCAGTCAGTTAAGCATCCAACTTCAGCTCGGGTCATGATCTCGCGGTTGGTGAGTTCGGGCCCCACATCGGGCTCTGCACTGACAGCTCAGAGCCTGGAGCCTGCTTTGGATTCTGTGTCTCCCTCTCTGCCCCTCCCCTGCTCTCCCCTGTCTCTCTCTCCCTCAAAAATAACAAATAAACATTTAAAAAAAGAAGAAAAAAAGAAAGTATATAAAAATGGCTCAAAATATACTACTACCTAAAGATAATTAACCATTGTTAATACTTTTAGTGCATTTCTTCCCAGAATTTAACGCCCCCCCCCACACATACACACGCACGCACGCATGCACATCCCAGCATACTGTGAACTGAATCATGCACACACTTAGCTTATCTGTGCACAGACTTCGGGACCTAACTGGCTGTTGTCTTCCCCGAGATGAGTCTCCGTTACTTCACTCAATTCTCACAACAACAAACTATTGTATTCAAATGAATTAATGTTAGAGGCTTAATAATAAAATTAGGGAAATGTGTGCTTAAAGATAAGCAGAAACATTTCATTATTCTCAACCCACCCATCTCCCACTGATGTCTATGAATCTGATCGTCACATTAAAGACAGAATGGTTCGAATTCCCAAATATCTTCATATAGTTCCTTCCTTTAGTCTAACCCTCTGGGTCCCAAATTTCAAAGTGTACAAAGTCCCTGAGTGGTTTGTGTATACATAAAACCATGTGTATTATTCTTTATGGATGACTTAAAGTAGTTCTAAGCAGAATTTTGACTATAAGTAATCTCTTAATTAACAAACGACTTTATCTTGTATAATGTAATTTCACTGTATACAGACATGCATTTCTTTTTTCATAATGTATATTAAGTAAACTACTGTTTAATCAATATAATACAGACATCTTTCTATGTTATCAAATATTTATCTACAACATTCCTGATAATGACTGCATAGTATTCCCATCTATGAATATACCATAATTTAACCAACACTGAATTTTTTAATTTGTCTTAAGTAAAAACCTTCCCTTTATTAACTCCTTTTATGAACCAAAATATGAGCTCAGCTCAATGATAGTGTAAAAATACCCTACAATCATTCTGAAAACATTACCACAGCTCCATAGCCCCTTTCTCCATCTTGGAAACAGGACTCAAATAGAGACCAGCAACCCCAGGAAAACACAGAAAGATTAATTATATTTCAGGTTATTGCATCCTCCTGATAAAGGTACTTTCTCTTCCCCAGAGTATATAAATATATACATAAATCTAGTTTTTCTTTCTCGAGGGAATCAGAGGGGCAAATGGCATCAGCCTTATTATCATTTTTAAGAACTACAAACAGCATCATAAGGAGGGTCAGAGTCTGTCTTAGTTCAGGCCACGGTAACAAACACCATAGACTGGAAGGCTTAAACAGCCAACACTTACTTCTCATGGTTCTGGAAGTCTGAACTCAGGATGCCAGCATGCTTGAGTCCTCAGTGAGGGCCCTCTTCCTGGTTTCGTCCTCATGGGGCCTTTTCTTGGTGTGTGCATGCCAAGAAAGAGACATCTCCTGCTTCTTTCTCTTTTTTGTAACGGCATTAACCCCACTATGAGGGGTCCACCCTCTTGACCTCATTATCTCTCAGAGGTGTCCCCTCCAAATACCATTACACTGGAGAGTAGGGATTCAACATTTTCTTAGTTGGGGATTTAGGGGAAAGGCAAACATTCAGTCCATAGCAGAGTCTTTATGCAATAATTGACTCAGGTAAAGATGGCCAACAGACGCTAGCACCACTGAAGGAGAGATTGTTGAGAAAGATGATATTCACACAATCTCAAAATATCACCCTACGGTTGACTTATCATTTACAAAGCAGAAAGTGTCTCTTTGTAATGAAGAATTCATTGATCGTTATCTTTATCAACTGACTAACTTGGCACCACCAATAGTGAGAAACGTGGCATGAAATCACGTAAAAAGCGAACAGAGTGACATCAGCAAGATGGTAGAATAGGAAGCCTCAGAACCCCCTTCCCCACAGAGGCCTATGTTCAACAATAATACACAGACCAACTCCTTTCGTGAGAAATCTAGGAACCAGATAAGAGGCTCGTACACCCCAGGCAAGGATGAACCCTCCACGTCAAAGCCAGTAGGAAAGTCCGTGGTTATCACTCACCTTAGTCCCTCCTCACATCCCAGCTGAAGCCATCCATGAAAACTTCCACTCTCAGCTTTTCTCCAGAGAAAGAAAAGACTGAAACACGTCTCCAGTGTTCAGATGTTTGGCAGGGGAGGGTCTTCCTGAGGGATTACATTCTTCTTGTCTGAATCTAAGTTCTGACAGTAAAGGGTCCTGGTTTCATGCCACTGAGGACAAAGGCAAGGATATGGCCTAACATGCACTCACTCAGTATAATCTCTCCCCTGATCAATATGGAACAAGCTGATGAAAACCCCAACCCCTGGCTTCTCCCAGGGAAGTGAAAGAGTTGGAGCATGCATCCAACATTCTGGCTGTTTCGGGGGGTGGCCTGAGGGCCTTGTTTCTTTCTCACCTGCCTCAGAATACATACAAAACCCAGCACGTTCTGCGTTCCTGGGGGCCACGGAGAATGAAAGAGGGCTGAGGAGTTTGCTGTTTGTCCCAGAGAACACACAGTAAAGTAGACAGAGACCAAGAAAGCTCTCCTCAGTGAGGAAAGAGAAGAATGGAGCTTTTGTCCAATGTCTGGCTTTCCCAGAGGTTGCCCAAAGGACTAGTTTCAAGACAATGGACTTAGACACTGAGAGGATCTGGCATTCTCTAGGAGCCTGGGAGCCACTGACAACAGACAAGAGCGAGAAAAGTTTATAGCCACTCCAGAAAACTTTCAGTGCCACAGTTAGACACCAGAAAGAGGCAAAAGTTTGCAAACTCCTGGAAAAAAAGATAATGACAAAGAAACTACTCTAATTGGGAATTTACATGCTTAAGTCCAGAGAAGACACATCCATCAAAAGGTCTGAGAGATCGCCAGAATTTCTAACCAGGCTGATTGGCGACAGTCTTTCATTGCACACTGTCCGCAAAGACTAGAGGGGACTGCTTTTCCAAAAACACAGATCACAACACAAACTTACAAAGCAGATGAAGAAAAAGGAAAGTACAGCTCAATCAAAGGAACAAAATAAAATTCCAGAAAATGACCATAGAGAAAGGGAGGTAAATGTATTACCTAACAAAGAATGTAAAATATCCGTAATAAAGATGCTCAATGATCTCCGGAAAATGATGCATGAACAAAATGAGAATATCACCAAAATAGATCTTAAGGCAAAAACTGTCAGAAGAGACAAAGAAGGACGTTATACAATGATAAAAGGCCAATTCACCAGGAAGATGTAACAATTATAAATATATTTACAACAAACATAATACATGTAAAAAGCATTAGCAGAACTGATGGGACAAATAGATAACAACACAATAATAGTAGGAGATTTCAATACTACTTTTAAATTTTTTTTTTCAACGTTTATTTATTTTTGGGACAGAGAGAGACAGAGCATGAACGGGGGAGGGGCAGAGAGAGAGGGAGACACAGAATCGGAAACAGGCTCCAGGCTCTGAGCCATCAGCCCAGAGCCTGACACGGGGCTCGAACTCACGGACCGCGAGATCGTGACCTGGCTGAAGTCGGACGCTTAACCGACTGCGCCACCCAGGCGCCCCTCAATACTACTTTTAATAATAACTAGAACATTCAGACATAAGATCAATAATGAAACAAAGGACATGAACAACACTATAGACAAAATGGACCTAACAGATATATACAGAACATCTTACCCAATAGCAGCAGAATACCCATTCTTCTCAAGTGTGCACAGAACAGGGGCGCCTGGGTGGCTCAGTCGGTTAAGTGTCTGACTTTGGCTCAGGTCATGATCTCATGGTTCGTGAGTTTGAGCCCCGTGTCGGGCTTAGTGCTGACAGCTCAGAGACTAGAGCCTGCTTCAGATTCTGTGTCTCCCTCTCTCTCTCTCTCTGCCCCTCCCCAACTCACACTCTGTCTATCTGTCTCTCTCTCACAAATAAATAAACGCTAAAAAAAATTTTTTTTTTAAAAAGTGTGCACAGAACATTATCCAGGATAGGTCACAAGTTAGGTCATAAAACAAGTCTTAACAAATTTTTAAAAGACTGAAATCCATCTCCACACATGATGGAATGAAACTAGAAATCAAGTACAAGAGGAAAACTGAAAAATTCACAAATATGTGGAAACCAAACAACACACTTTTGAGCAAGCAATAGGTCAAAGAAGAAATCAAAAGAGAAATGAGAAACTATCTTGAGAACAATAGAAACAAAAACAGAGCATACCAAAATTCATGGGATGCAGCTAAAGCAGTACTAATAGGGGAGTTTATAGTGGTAAATGCCTACATTTAAAAACATAAATAAGTGAAAATAGAAACAAGAAAGACCTCAGATAAAAACCAAGATTTATACCTCAAAGAACTAGGAAAAGGAGAACAAACTAAACCCAAAGTCCTTAGAAGGAAGGAAATAATAAAGATCAGAGTGGAAATAAATAAAAGAGAGAACAGGGAAACAATCGGGAAAAATTGACAAGACTAACAATTGGGTTTTTCGAAAGATCTACCAAATTGGCAAGCCTTGAAGTAGACTAACCAGGAAAAAAGAGAGAAGATTAAAAAAAATCAGAAATGAAAGAAGAGACATAACAACTGATGCCACTGAAATTAAAAAAAAAAATTGTAAGAGACTACTACGAACTATTATACTACTATAAGCAAGTTAGAAAACTTAGAAGAAAATAATAAATTCCTAGACACATACAAGCTATCAAGACTGAATCATGAAGAAACAGAAAATCTGAACAGATCTCTAAGCAGAGAAGAATCCACCAAACATTTAGCAAATTATCACCAATCCTCCTCAAACTCTTCCTAAAGAATGAAGAACAGTGACTACTTCCAAACTCATTTTATGAACCCAGAATTAATCACCCTGATACCAAAGTCAGACAAAGGGACTACCAATAAAAGAAAACTACAAACCAATATCCTAGGTAAATAGAGATTCGAAAATCTTCAACAAAATACTAGCAAATCAAATTCAACAGTACATTAAAATGATTATGTACCATGACCAAGAGGGATTTACTACTGGGATGCAAGGATGATTCAACATATGAAAATCAACGTAATGTACAACAGTAATAGCATGAAGAATAAAAATCACATGATCATCTCAGTAAATGCATAAAATCCATTCGACAAAATTCAACACCCTTTCATGATATAAACACTTAACAAAGTAAGAACAGACGGAGATTATCTCAACATGAGAAAGACCATATATGAAAACCCCATAGCTATCATATCCAACAGTGGAACACCAAAAGCTTTCCTCCTAAAATCATGTAAGATTTCACTTACAAGAGGTGTCTACACTAGTCAAACTCATAGAAGCAGCAAGTGGAATGGTGGTGGCCAAGTGCTAAGGCAAGAGAAAAATCAGGAGCTGCTGTTCAATGGGTATAGAGTTCCAATTACTCAAGATGAAAAAGTTCTAGATATCTGTTGTACAATAATGTGAATATAGTTAATAATACTGTATCTTAATAAATTAAGGGGCTAGATCTCCTGTTGTGTGTTTTTATGACCTTAAAAAGAAAATTCAACATGATTGCTGTCTCATTTAGCTTGTTTGTATAACATGCTACCATAAAATCTCAATGGCAGACAACAAATAAACTATTTGCTTACACATCTGCAGATTAGCTGAGGTTCTACTGATCCAGGCAAGACTTGGCTTCAGGCTGTGGTTTCAGGTCAGGTCTATACATCACACAATTTTCTGAAATTGAAAATGTTCTTTTTTTTCATGTTAATCTCAGAAGCACAAGAGAACAAGCCCAACTTCTCATGATATATCTGCTAGCATCCCACTGGCCTCAGCAAATCACATACAAAGACTTGGGTAGGAAATACGCTCCTCTAAGAAATATTGGCAAGGACAAGAGAAGAGTAGTGAAATATTTTTGAACAATAAGTCAACCTACTACAATCATCTTTGCAATATTTCTGCCAAACAAATGTCTAACCTGATTCTAATCATAAGTAAACAATCAGACAAATCCAAGATAAACAACATTCTACAAGATAACTAGCTTGGATCCTCAAAAAATTCTTTGACATAGAAAACAAACAGAGTAAAATGATGAAAGAAAATTTTCTAAATTAAAAAAGACTAAATGCACAACCAGAAATTTAATGAGATCCTAGAAAAAAAAAAGTTAAAAAAAAAAACTATGAATGGCATTTTTAGGGCAACTGGGGAAATTTGAAAATGGACTATATATTAAACAACAGCACATGATTCTTATTAAATTCTTTGTGTGATAATGATATGGTGGTTAATAGCTAAACATCTTTATTTATAAGAGATCAATGCTAAATATTTATGAGTGAAATGTCATAATATCTGCAATTTATTTTCAAGAAGTTCATTAAAATATACGTATTTATATAGAGAGGAAAAACCGTAAAAATGCTTTAACAATTGATGAACCCAAGTAGAAATTATTGATAGTCATTGTACTATTCATTCCTTTTTGATGAAGTTTCCATATATTTTTTTTCTTTTAACTATATATATATATATATATATATAGTTAAAAGAAAAGTGAAGGAAGGGTTGAATTAATTACCTTGAGAATTCACAGAAATTTTAACTCATGTTGAGGAAAAACCAAGACTCGTATACTGAATTAAAGAGATTGGGAGCTATAGAGGTATCAGCCAGAGGATTGCATAGTAGACCATTCAGTCTACCCCACACTGGTCATAAAGAGCTCAATAAATCTAAAAGCAGTGGGGCTTGACACACAACTTGGCCAACTAGAACACTTATTTAGTGGTAGGATTCATTTGATTTGGAGGAGCAATTATTACTAATGGTAGAGACAACTATATATTAGAGAAATATTTGTAGACGGAAATAGTTGAAGAATCCGAATATGGGACAATATAACCTCTAAGCCGATAAAAGGGAGAGCTGCAGGGACCACAGTAGTCTCACATCTGCTAATTTTAGCACCTGGTATCCCTTGAAGCTTCCATTTGAATGGTCATTCCTCTACCCCAAGTTACACTTTCTGGAAATAAAATCTCCTCTGGTTTCTGTGAGTTATTTCTCTCAGCAAATGCATCCTTGAGCCAAATCAGAATTCTGCACCAAGTCCCCAAGAAGCACAGCTCATGTTTCTTGTTAATAAGTTTGATAAGGCTCGTTAGGAATTTGATCCTTTTCAAGCACCAAATTCTCACTTTTGCTTCTGGTCCCAGAAGAATTCATCTAGTGACCCTAGGATCCTGTTCAGGGAGGAGCAGGTGCAAAACAAGAGAGAACAAGAGCAAATGCCGACATGGCTGATAGGATTCGTATCCCTTGAGTGACTGTTTTCTAATAAACATACAGTAAATTCAGCAAGCGTTTCCTGTTCCGCCTTCTCTTTGGGGAACTGCAGTCTGTCCTGATGAGGAGTCTGCTCATTAATAAGAAGGAGAGTTTAAAGATTTTGTATTGCTTAATTCCCATTTTTCTACAAAAAGGAGAAAGTCAGTATTCCAAATGGGGACAGTGTCAAGTAGAAAATAAATTTCACCTCAAGGAGTCTGTTCATTGAAACTTCAGGAGCTTCCCTGGCGGTTCCTCTTGTAGAGGGCAGGGGGAAGCCAAAGAAAGAGGCAGTCACCCCAGATGGGTAGGTAGCAGCTTTCATAAGCAAAGGAACTTGCACACAAGGTTTATCCGGCCATCGCAAAATGAGTATATTTTGGTACCACCTTCCAGAATCTGAAAAGTTTATACAGGAGGCAGTGGCTCCCACTGTGAGCACAGTGAGCGGAACTACATTCCAAGGACAGGGGAGGGGGAGGAGCCTCGTTTCCCTGGGTCCTGTTCTTGGGTCAACCAGCAGTCATGGCCTCTCCATGACCTCCTTGTGACCAGCTCTTACAATCTTGCATGACCCCCCTCTTCCGCAGTGGGCCCTGAACAGTCAGGAAGGGATTGCATTAGCAGGGAGGCAGCTCATTTGGCAGCTAGCCGGCTGACTGGAAGCAGATAGCACAGCGACAGTATAGGCACGTGCAAGAGAAAACAGAGATTAAGATAATGATTCCCAAAATAAGTAACCATTTTTCCCACCAAGAATTCCGGGTCTAAACTCCTGATTTATTAAGTACCCTAGACTAGGGGTTGGATCAGTCAGGACATTTCACTTGTATCCTTGTGTGATTTAATAAAGATACACATTTGCACTCATCAGGTAATGAACACATATTCTGTTTGGATGATGGCACAGGTGCCTCCATGGGAAGCAGTAATAAAGTCCAAGGTCATCCTATTTTGGAGAACAGATTTTCTCCCCAGAGATATTTGAGTGTTCAATAAAGACAGGTTTTGCCAGCTATCATTTAAGACTTGCTGGGTAAATTTAGTAAGAGCTTCTATGTGTCCTCCAGGCCAACGGAGGGGACAAAGACAGCTGCCAAATAATCGTACAGTAGAAAACAGAATGTGCCCATCTGGCCTTAAGAAAGAGGTTTGCAACATTTGTTCCATGGGGTGGATTCTCCCCTACACCTAGGAAAAATCCAGGCTGCAGTGGTCCAACCACCCAGGTGGAAGCGATAGTCAAAGGTTTGTGCTACACACACACTGGGTCCCATTTGGGGCCACCCAATAAACACCCAGGCAACACAACCAGTCAGTGCCAAACTACTCACTCTCCTTTAAAGTGGAAGAAGGATTCCACATTTCCAATGATATCCATTCCATATTCCTGGTTCAATTGAGTTGGTTCTGTTTCGAGTGATTTTTTTGTTCCCAGCATAAGGGTACCTGGGTGCTCAAACGCCCATAAACTGGATGAGCTGCATGAACCTATCCCAGATCTGAGCAGAGTTACCATGGCTCTTATGGTGGTATTTTTAGGCCCCTTCCAGTCAGAAGTTTGGTGGGTTGCCTGTGTAGTGTGGTTGAGAGAAAAGAACACCTGCGCTTAGTGTTACTGATAGAGTGTGCTGCAGGCCACATTTCTGGGTCAGTATGGGTAATATCAGGTAAATTAAGAGTACTAGTACAGCTTGTTCTTAATGTATGTTTAGGGCCTTCCAAGCCCCTCCCCAGAATGGTAACACCCATCATGGCAATCCTGATGAGCTAGAAACGGACAACGGCACACACATCCAATAGTTGGACTGATTCCTTTGCCAGGCATACCGGTGGACCCACTATAGAAAATGTATTGCCATCAGGTGCCCATCCCGTGACCAGATAGCACAGGAGCAGCAGGAGTCTAAGGGCCAAAAGACAGATGTTTACTAGGAACTTGTACAGGAAAGTCTTCTCCCATAAGAATTACATTTGTGATCTGATCCTGAGATGTTGATGTGGCCACAACTTTAGGAATTTGACCTGGGTCTGCATACCATACATATTAGCTGGGGGAAGCAGTACCCCCACCTCGTCCCCTCTTTCAATGATCTTTCATTCCAGGTGTAGTGTGTTTCAACGGGTCTGGTTTGCAGCAAGACAACAAGATCCCAACGGAGACTGAGCAGTTTCACCTCACCCAAGGATGGGAAATAAGTCACCCATCTCAGCAGGACATCCCACTGCAAATTTCAGTAGATAACGCCTTTCCCAGGTGTGATGCCACTTGGTGTTCTCAGCAGCACAGCACATTGATCCATGGTGAGAGACAGGGCAATGGCTGTTTCCTGCGACTTCCATACTTTCATGGTGTTGGTTGTCCCGGCAAGCATCCCCCGTCTGGCATATGGGACAACAGGTTCTACTGGTGATCATTCAAAGGTATTAGAGCCTGGATAGTTCTTTAGTCCACACAGCCAAGATGGTTCTGCTGCTTTAATATTCCATTTTTTCTTTCTATCGATGTTACTGCTTGTGGGTTGTAGGAGAGATAGAACCTCCATTCAATGTCATGTTCTTTTGCCCAGTCTTGCTTATCGTGATCTTTGAAATGTGACCCCTGATGATTGTGTATTCAGCGAGGGTGTCCATACATGGTACTCAGTTTCTCTAATCCCCTAATGGCAGTAGCCAGGTTGCATGGTTATGGGGAGAAACTTGGATTAGACCAGATGCAGTATCCACACAAACCAAGACAAATTTAGAACCTCCCTCAAAGGGAAGGGGCCGCTGTAATGAATTTGCCAGTCCCTCATTCATTGATAATTCCAGTGGATGGTCCCAGACTCATTGACAGTTGCCTTGAGTGTCGTTTAGAACATTCAGAACATTCAGAACATTAACCAAGTCACCGAATTCCAAAGGAAATCCAACATCCTATGCTATGGCGGCTATGCTATGGCGGCTGCCCTTTTCTATATACTGAACCTGTTGTATCTACTGAAGGGTCTGTTGGTAGGGCTTATACCCCAGTGAGGACATCAGCTTCCTATTTACCAGGGTTTGTCAGTGCCTATGAACCAGGACATGGAAGACAGTAAGGGCTGCCTCAGTTACAGGCAAACTCAAATATCTTTTTACATATCCTGACCCCAGAAGGGGATTATTCATGATCATCCACCTGGAGGCTTCCCATTATGCAAGCCATAATGTTAATCCCTTTAGAACAACCCAGTTTTCCCATACCACATGCTGGGAGCAGACTGGAGTACCTTAGCTTTCATTCCTACAGTGAATGTGGCTCAGTCAGGACCTTCAAAGGACAGGGGTATAGATGGCCTGATTCATTCCCAACTCCATTAGGAATTGCTGTACCTCTTCTACATTTCCAGGAGCCCACAGACCTAGAGAGATCCTTTTCACTGGGGCAAGTGTCCCTGAAGGCTAGAATAATCCAATCCATAGTGGAATGACTGCCTTGGATCCCCTAAGTGCCATGCAGGTGCTGCCAGGGACTAGGGTGGGTGGGATGTTGGTCATTTTCTCTGCTTCCTGCCCCCTAAAATGTCATTGCCCCATATAGCGTAGCTGCACTAATCATGCCTGGATACTTCCTCTGGCCTTTTGCTGGAATTTGGCATCTATATCAATAATCTCAGCAGGAATATATCTTCCATTATGAGTGTTTCCTGAGTTGGGGACTCTGCCTTGCTGGCTGTGGTCGTTGCTGCTGTGATTTTGCTTTACTTTGTAATACGGGTCAGCTGGCGCAAGGCATTTCATCCATTTCACTGTCAATCACAGAATCTTCCTTTTCACTCTCCTCCTTTCCCAAGGATCCCACCTGCCCCTACCATCCCTGAGGTTTGCATGCTCCAGCAGAGGTCTCAGGGATGCCATCCTATTCAGGGCAGGTGATTCCCATGCCCCCAGGTATAGGATGCAGGCCAAGATTGTCCCCAGGAGGTGACCAGAGGTTTTAACTGAGCTCACTATTCACAGATTCCCCCCAAAATGAACAAAAAAGTGATGGCTCTGGTTGACAGTGGAGCCAGATGTACTGTATCCAGGACATGGTAACCCTCAAAAGTTTTCCGGCACCCTCAGTGCCATGAAGACCTCTTCCAACAGTCACCACATTTTGGTTTATTTAAGCTCTGGTAGTAAAATTTGCTTTAAAGTCATTCCTTAGCTCTTTCTTAACCTTTGTCTTCAAAGGCACTTGAGTTGTACTACTCACTTATGAGAAGTATCCATTTGGTCAGAGATGAATGTATCTATAAAGTGAAGTCGGACTACTTCTAGTTTTTGCATTCCTTTATTCTTTTAGCCCCTTATTTATCCATTCATTGGTTGCACCCTCTTCTGTGCCAAACATTTTTATCAATTTTAGGTAGTCTCTGATGGTGATTCTAAAAACCATAGCTTTCAAAAAAAAAAATGGGGGCTTCTCTTTCAGATGGGGCCACAACCAACAAAAATCTGTCTCTCTCTCTGTCTCTCTCTCTCTCTCTCTCTCACACACACACACACACACACACACACACATTTTCTAAGGTCTCCTTTGATTGACAAGCCAGCCAAGTCTGTCCACATAAGTCCTCTTGGGGCAAGATGTTCCTCCAGACCAATACCAAGTCTGTCCCAAACTACAGGGTTTTACAGTCTTCATCACTCCTTGTAGTCCAAGGAAACAGGACTAGACCATCTAATTTGGTAAAGTAGACACTTAATCTGGCAATTTTTAACTCCAGCTGAGACATCTAAAATCCTCTATAGAAATCCCAAGTGTTAGTCTATACCTTAGAAAACTGTCTTGTGTCTATTTGCTTTTGGGAAAAAAATAAGCCTTCCTTCTCAAGACTAGGAACAGACATGGGGTATCTTGGTGGACCCAGAAGGGGCGTGGAAATTCAAATGGACTTGCCTCCACTGTGCTATCTTCAGGGCCCTTCCATATTCTGTTAAGAAGAAAACTATAACCAGAGGAATCCTGGGTAATGGAACCGTGTATAAAATAACTGAAGAAAACAGTCTTTGGGCTCAACCGTTCTGAAGTTACAGAGGAAAATGGCTAAAGAGCTTAGATTCACAAGATTATTGGAGAGCAAAGTGAAGATTAGAATTGACGGCTCATATTTCTCATATTCTTAGTCCCTTGTTCCATATTCCCTACCCCTCCTCCTTTTTCAGACTTTGTCCTTCATTGTAAGTATACCTATGGCAAAATCAAAAGAAACCTAACATCAATCAATGTGTACGAATTTGACCTTCTGCCCCCATCCATTCCTTTTCTTTCCTCTATAATTGTTTCTTTAAATCATGAACACCAATTCTGATTTCTCTAATAAACTTCTGTCATCATCTACCTCTAAATACAACATTCTTCAGACCAAATATTGATGTGCTTCCCCTTATTTAGTACCATTAGAACGGTTAATCACTTTTTAATGAACAAAGGAAACAGGCAAAACAATATTTTCCATAGTCCTTCAATTTTAAGAGTATCTGAGATTTCACATGATTGAACTGCCTTATTGTTCTAATATCACTAATTCTCCTAAATAAACATAATGAAAGAGAGGGAACTTTATGTAAATATCTGTGTATGTTTGAGAAGTGTGTATAGATCTGTGGACATATGCATGCATACACGTATACACACTAGATGAAAAAACACATTTTATGAAATCTGTGGGTAAAAATAAGCATAGTAAAGCCAAAGAGGATATCATGGCATCACTGCCTTCTTATTCACCACCCAGAGGATGCATGGGTGGCTCAGTTGGTTGAGTATTCAACTCTTGATTTCAGCTCAGGTCATGATCTCACAGTTCACGAGTTCGAGCCCCATTTCAGGCTCTGCACTGACAGTGTGGAGCCTGCTTGGGATTCTCTCTCTCTCTCTCTCTCTCTCTCTCTCTGCCTCTCATTCCCCCCCCCTCCCCCTCTCTCTCTTTCTCTGAAAAATAAATAAATTTTAAAAAATATTCATCACTCAGGACACCAAAAAAACTAGATTAAAATATTTAGGGTTTAGAATTATGCTAATTACTATTTATTACCACATATTTTAAAGTATTTGTGTATACAAGAAACCTTCCTTAATATACCAAACATACTGTAAATCATAAAACTTGCAGCATAAATTCAGACTTCCTAGGAAATATTACCTTGAGACCTTGAGTTTTCTGATTAAAAATTTTAGTCTGTTAAAGCCATAGCTGCTCTGACATTCCTAAAAGGTGAAAAGAGGTGAAAAGAGGGCAAAGGGATGTTTTTCTGGAACACAAGAATTCCTCTGAAAACTAATGCTTTGAAAATATATGAAAAGCATTCCGGTCTTATACATAGACAGTGAAAGTGGATTTGGATTATATAAGCATAAGAAAGGACAATGACAGATTAAAACTCATTAAAATTAAATCAGCTCATTGTGTATCCTCAGCTGAAAGGAAAATTATTCTTTTGTAAAAACACGTATGCTCCTTTTTCCCCCTTTACGTACAATAGTCCAGCAAGACATTTCTCAGATATATTACTGTCTATTCCTATTTCTATAGTGCTGTATTCTACAGAAAAAAAAAAATAATTATAACAACCATGCGAAGGCATCCAGCCATCCGGGACACATAAGAAACTTTGTGGAAGAAACTTTGACCATCATCCACCAGGCTGAAACAAAAAACAGGCAACACTGTCATCGCAGTCTCTGTGGGGGTTTTATGTAGAATTCTAATTAGCCAACACTCATTTTCTTTTCAGATATCGAAAAAAAAACAATCTGACGAAGGTTCCTAAGGAATGTGGGAGGAAAATATGAATTTATATGTGGCATACATTAGAAGGGGCTCCCTGCAGATTCTTCAGGAGACCATTCGAGCATCGGTTTAAGACATTTCTTCAAGTCATGAAATTGAAATGCCACTCATCAGAAATCGAACCCCTTGGAAAATATTGACTTACAAAACAGAAAACGGTAGCATTTCAGTGTCTTGGGATTGATAAGAATAAAGTATGGATAATAAATTTTTGAAGCGCGAATCCCCTTTGTAAGTCCCTATTTAATGGCCATCCGCTCATGAACTATAAGCCCCAGGAAGGACATGACGGTGCTGGTTTATTCAATGCTCTTTCCCCAGGGTTAGCACCATGGCTAGTGCCCAAATAAATGAATATTTGTTGAGTTTTTTTCTAGTAACTTCTTTCTAAGCATAAGAGGAAGCGGAGGAAGTGAACAAGATTGGCAAGCCTCAACAGAGCTATGGGGGTTTTGACAGAGGGGCAGGAGGAGGATGCAGAGACGTCAATCGTCATCCCTCTGTTACTGCTGCATAGGTTTTTCTCCCTTCTTTTTGCAAGAAAAGCTCATGACAATAATGGTAGTAAGAGTGGCAGAAGATGAGCAAAGGCACAGATAAACTGTCCAGGTCTCCTTCAGTCTCGAATAACATATCCCATTTGCACGATCTGATTCCAGGAGTTAATAATCTGCTGGGAAATCTGGGAATGGCTTGCATGTGTATTTTTGAAAAATTCTTAAGCACTCAGTCAACGCAGTGCTGGGCATCCGAACGCACTGTTTTCTGTTGAACTGCTTGTTAGTATTCGTGTTTTAAAACCCACAACATTTGCTTAAAAATTTGAAATCAGCACAGGTGCTCACACATATGATGAGTATTATACATGGATAAACCCAACACAACCTACTGATGTTTTGGTTTTAGGCCCCTCTTCATTTGAAAAACATCTGTGGCATGTTTGGAAACCAACATGGGTGAAACACAGAAGCCCTCACAAGACTCCCAGACAAGCGGGTGACTGTTCTCACCCGTGAATTATTCTGGGCCAGTACCTCGATGTTAACATGTCTTCCTTCTCTGGCTTTGGTAATTATGCCACTAGGCTGCGTAAAGCCTGTTTTCATGTGGGACAGAATTACCATATGTAATGCATATAAGCAAATATCTGCCCTTCCACTGGGTAGTGACATCATCACCCATGTTCCAAAGTGCCAAACCTCCTTTTCAGGGATACACATGACATGCCATCATGGAAGTAATTAGCATGCTTAGGGTTTTTAAAAAATGTATAAATGCATCAAATTTTCACTAGAGACTTTTGTTCTTGTCAAAATCTCTACGATAACAACGTGTGAATTACAATAAAAGGTAATTGGAACACAATGTTCCATAAGAACACGTTGAAATATGGAGCTACCTGTATAGCATTGCCTAGGGAGAGAGGTGCAGATTTCCAAGTTCTCTACGCCATTTTCCTGAGTGTCTGTTCACACTGTAACTAAGGAAATTCAAGTGCATGAGCCTGAACTAGTCACAATGGAATGATGGTACAAACACATTAAAAGCAAGAAGCATCCGCATAATTCAGACAAAGCAATTCAAAACATGATACAGAATTCAGAGCCTTTCAAGTGCTCACTTGTCTGCACTAAAAGCAGCAGCACAATATTGATTTTATTTATTTATTTGCATCTTGAGGTAAAAGCTGGAAATGCACCTTACAAAATACAAATAATACAACAGGATCTTTTTAAAACAGCTTCAGAACTGCAGGAAAAAGGAAGAAAAATAAAAGTCAGAGGTGAAAATAACACAGAAAATGAATCTCATGAAGCCTAAATTTGGCACTGAGCTCGGGGGTAACACAAAGAAAAACAGGCCCGAGTTCATGATGCCATTGTTCAGGAGAAACACAATTCCTGGTAAGTAGAATGACAGTTCCCAAATTAATTCTATTTGGTTTAGAAAGATGCTTTGTGATTTACAGTCTCACTGGCTTTACTTTCCTAAATAGTCTAGACTAGTGTTATTCAAATTTTGAATTAGCGAGGCGCCTGGGTGGCGCAGTCGGTTAAGCGTCCGACTTCAGCCAGGTCACGATCTCGCGGTCCGTGAGTTCGAGCCCCGCGTCGGGCTCTGGGCTGATGGCTCAGAGCCTGGAGCCTGTTTCCGATTCTGTGTCTCCCTCTCTCTCTGCCCCTCCCCCATTCATGCTCTGTCTCTCTCTGTCCCCAAAATAAATAAAAAACGTTGAAAAAAAAAATTAAAAAAAAAAATTTTTGAATTAGCCAAATTGATAAAATCAACATTTTGGTCGTGACCAACAACTTTTTTTTTTTTTTTTTAATTTTTTTTTTTTTTTCAACGTTCATCTATTTTTGGGACAGAGAGAGACAGAGCATGAACGGGGGAGGGGCAGAGAGAGAGGGAGACACAGAATCGGAAACAGGCTCCAGGCTCTGAGCCATCCGCCCAGAGCCTGACGCGGGGCTCGAACTCCCGGACCGCGAGATCGCGACCTGGCTGAAGTCGGACGCTTAACCGACTGCGCCACCCAGGCGCCCCAACAACTTTTTTAAAAATACAAATTGTTACAATGGATTTTGAAACTTTAAATTTATTTCTTGCTATGCTTGTGGTCAATAAAATGTTGAAAGCCCCTGAGCGAGTCTGATGAAGTCTCTACTTTCACTGGCAACAATAGGAAGGCAGACATGAAAAATGCATGGAATTGAGGTGAGAGAGAGAGGTCTGTGCTTCTGTGCCTTGCTCAGGAAGGAAGGCATCTGTACGTACATGAGGAAGGTTCTCTGGAGGGTTCTCAGTAAGGCTTTAGAGCTACAGCAAGTCCCGAAAGACAATTATCAACTGCTCTCTTGCTGTGACTTGTGATAAATTTTAATTAGTTATATTAAGAAGGGAAGATAATAGATATTAAAGTTACCTTTAAATCACAAGTCAAACAATCATACTGACATCTGCTTCAGGGTCCAGTTCAAGAGAACTGGAACTGTGTGACTTCTCAGTCCCAGCCCTTCTAGCCACAATCAGTGACTCCCCCAGACTGTTCTGCAAGCCTAGGTTGGGGCCCTGCCAACATTCTCGTGTGCACATTCCTCTTCCTCGCTAGACTGAGAACCTTCTAAGACAGAGATTGTATATTTCCAGCAGCAGTCACACTGCTCGGCACTTGGTAGACACTCAAAGCATATCTGTGGAGAGACTGAACGCATGGATGAGTAAATGAATATTCACTGCTACTCCTGTATTTCTCTGATGCAATCAAAATTTGTCACATTGAGGGGTGCCTGGGTGGCTCAGTTGGTTGGGCTTTGGACTCTTGATTTCGGCTCAGGTTGTTGGCTCAGGTGGTGACCTCATGGTTCGTGAGTTCAAGCCCCGGTCTGGCTCCAAGCTGACAGTATAGAGCCTACTTGGGATCCTCTCTCTCCTTTTCTCTCTGCCCCTCCCCTACTCATATTCATTCTCTCTCTCTCTCTCTCTCTCTCTCTCTCTCTCTCAAAAACAAATAAACTTAAAAAAAAAGTTGTCATATTGAGGAATACCTGACAATCCAAGATTCTAAAATGTTTTCAGAATTAAGAAGGAAAGGGGGCTTTAATGTTTCATCATTCTAATTTTAAAAACTGGTCACTTACACTTATCAAGGATGACATATCAGTTTCAGCTCATGTGCTGATACTGAGGGACTGGCAGCAGCTTCCCAGACTCTAAGGCTGGCCCTGGGCCAAGCTGGCAGAAGGGCACACAGAAAGTATCGAGTAGTCCACTTGCTATGACAACGGTCCACATGTCACATGCCTGCCATCTAGACGCACGTAGTCAGAGGCCCTGAATATGCATCTGAAACAGGTGCTGAAAACTGGTTTTGCTTGACACAGCACTTCTGGTCTTCCCAGCTCCTCCTGGGAAACAGCCAATGGTAAGGAGTTTGAGGATGAGCAAGGTATGGGTCATGATTATTTTGGTCCAGGTCCTCTGTGGACACTAATGGCACGACCATGAGTTCCAAGTGGCGGAGATGACGATGGGATTTATTAGACACAATCTCTTCTCCCTGGAATGGAGGAGACGAAAAGAAAGAGCAGCTACACAAAGTCTGTAACTCCTAAAACAGGTATTTCCTAATTGCTACGTAACAACAGTTTTTAAAAATGAAGTGAACAGCTGCAGTAATTATAGTCAACTTGTCAAAACTTTTCAGTGTTTGTTATTTTTCGATGGCGGCCATTCTGCCATTTCCTCCAGGATCTGCAGGGTTGAAACAGGGTAAGCAGCTGTCTTCAATGCTACACGAGATATACATTTCAAAGAGGGTCTTTTGTTTTGCTTCATTTTTCTTAGATCCATGTTTATATCCAAGATCGCTGTGAAGTAGAAAGCAATGCACTCTGGAGGAAATTGTTTGCAAACCAAAGAGAGAATTCAAAATTATGGGTCAGAGCCATTTGCTTGCAGTTATGATGAAAATTCATGGTGAGATTTCAGAGCACCGCTTGATCATTAAAGCATTGTTTGTGGTGCCTACCTGAGAAATTAGATAATGGACTCTTAATGTCACTCATACCTCCACGTACTTCTGAAGAAAGGTAAGTGGGCAACATGTGGAACAGTCCTGCTGGTGTCCCCCAGGGTGGGGAGAAGCTTCCTTATGGAAAGTAGGCATCAGCAGAAGCCGCTACCACCAGAGGACTCAGCAAAGTCAGGGTGAACCTTATTCCAGAACAGGTGTGCTGAATAGGAAGAAACACATTAAAGCCCAGGGGTGGGAAGTGCCCCGCTCTGAACAGAGTGGACTTTTGTACCAAACATTTTTTAAAAATCTAAAAAAAAAAAAAGCAGCACCTCTTCTTCAGGTTTAGTCCTACAAGAGTTCTCCACCAGCCCCACGCCTACGGCCTCAGACTGCAAGAAATGTGTAGAAATCAACGCTCCAGTATCAAAGTTCTTCCGAGAGAAGGAAAGCAAACTGGTCCTGGGAAGGAGATCAGGAAATACGTGAAGTTTTGCTGAGCACACAGTTTCTGTCACAGCTATGGTATTTTATATATGCACTATATTAATAACTTTTTCCACAGGAGAAGTTTTCCACGGCGGGAAAAATCAGGCTGGCCTTCATGCTTTTTCGAGGCAATACTTAATCCCAGCAGTCAACAGACCAATGTCCGTAACATTTTACGGAGCAGCACGTGTGACCAAGGCTAGTACACCCAGCCAAGCTGTTCGAGTATAAAGGCGGCATTCTCAAATATGAAAGAGCTCTGAGGATCGGGAATTTATAATCCCTTTGCTAAAAAATAAAGTAAATAAAAATTTTAAAACTACATGACAATAAAATCCAACCAACCAAGTGATAAATTAAAAAGCAAACTCAGTAATGGAAAAGTCATGGTAAAAGAACCAGTGCTGAGCATTGCTCCCATTTAAATAGAGAACTCATAATGATTAAGAGAGGGAATTATGTCCGCAGAACAAAACGTAATGCCACAGTGCTGACAAAGAGAAATAATTTGAAACAAAAACCGGGAGACAGAGGGAGGGAAGGCAGAGTGAAAAGAAACAGAGGAGCCCTTATCACCTCATCTCCCCTAACAGATTGCCTATCAAACACTATTTAAATTTGAAATAATTTTTTTTTTTTAAATCATGCCAATAGCAGGATGACATAAAACTTACAATTTCTTCTGGGTTAACAAATGCTGGTAATTTCTTAAGTTTCACCCCAGCATGTGTTTTCTTCTAAAATTTGAATAAATTAAATAAAATTAAACGTAGTATTTTATAGAGAATGGTTGCATGTTTTCAAAGTTAAAATATTTGTCCACCTGTGCTGAATCTGTCCAAAAAAAAAAAAAGACGTGCAGAATGATATTCACCAAACTATTTTAGGTAGTAGAATTTAGGGTGATTCTTCCTTTCTCCTTTGTACTTGACTCAACTGTGTTTCTTGACAAGCAATGTGCGGAGCTCCTAGCGGCCCACCAAAGTGTTTTCTTGCTTCCCGTTTGCACATGGCTAAGCCATGTTTTCCAGCTCTCTGGTAGCTACGCGTGACTATGTGACTAAGTTCTCTCCAATAAAATATGAACAGAAGTAATGTTCAGCTTCCATCAGGCGTGACCTTTGAATTCTTTCCTTCTCCTTTCTGTCCGGTGACCACAGCCAACCTAGAAAGCAGGCATTGTAGATGGAAGGTGTGTCAGAAAGTGTGAAATGTCTGAAAGTGTGTGGAGCAGAGCTATTCAACAACCAGAAACACTCACGTTGGCTGTGTGGCACGAGAGAACAAAAGCGATGTTCTCTAAGCCGTGTTGTTACGAGGCTCTTTACAGAGCTTCCTATTCGTTTCATAAAATTAATATAAGCCTGCATTGTTTTATTTAAAAAAATAATAATAAGCCATAATCAGAAAATAGACTCAAACTAGTCTAAAATATAAACAAAATCCAGGCAAAACTCCTCCCCAGCACATACGTCACAGATTCCAAAGATCGTGGCAATAATCTAAGAACAAATGTGGCCTCCACCATCATGACTGACATTTGAGGATAGATCTCACCAGCCAGAAGACTTGGAAGTCTCAAAGAAGGCACTTATTGGCCTCATGGATCTCCTGAACTGAATTCTTCTTTGAGATTTGTTTTGTTTGTTAATGACAGTCTGGCTTATGATGTTTCAGATTATTCAAGAGAATGTTTCCTCTGAATTCAGAAGGAAATTGGTCTTTAATCTCATTATTCTTGCTACTTACCCAAATATTTTATTTGCTTTTAAATTTATCAGTTCATCCAAACAAACCTGTGTTCTCTAAACCCTATTTCATAAAATTTTGAAGACTAATGTTGACACAGAACCTTTTCACACAGATGAACTAAACTTCTTTGTCCATAACATCGCCTGGGAAACATCACCAGTATGCCATCCATTGTGTTTTTGACACATAAAAAGAGATGATAACTCTGTATCAGTGTATAGGGTGATTGAGGCCAGGAAAATTCTTTTGATCATTTGGATCTAATCCTGACATCAAAGTATTTATAGAAAAAGGTCTTCTGCAAACTGGAAGGGGCCTCAAGAAGCCATTTGGTCCAGGCTGTTCCAAATAAGGCATCAAATATTTTTCTTAAACTTTTTAATTAAGCTACAAGATGGCAGGTTTCCAGATTTTATTTATCACCACAGAGGTAAATGGTTTTCAAATAATCACTGAGGAGAGAGACGTGGGAGGTTAAAATAAAAACTCTCATTTCATTCTCTTCACACATCTGCCCTGGAAAAATCTTTTTTGAACTCAAAAAAAAAATTTAATTTTATGAAAGAACAAATTGGAATATGAAAGGCATGAGAATCCTAAATGTCTGGCTCATTTCCTCTCAAGAAATAAAAATCTTTCAACAACATGTTTATAAGTTACAAGCCAGACACAAATACTAATTTCTCAGTCCAAAGATATCCAATTTCCATTATAATGCATTTAAATCTCTGCAAACTAGAGTGTTTTTAGAAACCATGCCAGTCAAAGATGTCTAAAACAATGTTGCCTGATTCTTTTCCGAAGTTAGCTTTATACCAATTAGCTATTATTTCTAGTGAGTACTCAGCCCCCTCAAAGATAACCATTCCGCTCCCTTTATTCTTGACTATCTTATTAATTTTGACATTTTTCCTTTTATGCATTAAGGTACCAAAGCAGCACTATCAAATTCATCAAGTAGAGAAAGATACTTCCAACTTGAAATCTAATTAATTTTTTCATGTTCATTATCTTTTAAGAGTGTTTCTTGCGAAAGGACATTATCTGCTCCTCTTTTCATGATAATTGATACAGTTCTTCCCCCATCCTTTTATTTTTTTCTAACAGGTGAGGAAAGACCTTTAATACTTATAGTTACAATCTTGCCAATAACTTCTTAAAGGATAAGTATTAAATATGTCATTCAAGATGCATAATGTGTTACCAAAATCAGATCCATTAGAATAAGAAACTCATTAAGGGGTAAGTTTAAAGAGTTTACAGAAGTACATTTACCACTTCAGGAAGCACCGAGTTATTAATATGAAACATGGTGATGTGTATTACTTTTGTATTTTTAAGAAATCATATAAACAAGAAAATCATTTTAGTTCAAATCTACCAAACAATATATTGGATATTTTTAAACATGGGCTCCCAATTACAGATAGTAAATTAGCCCAAAGAATGAATGTAGGAGAAAAATGTGAGTGTGAGTGTCTGTGTGTGTGTGTGTGTGTGTGTGTGTGTGTGTGCATGCGCGTTTCAGGGAAGAAAAGGAAAATACTTTGGACAGCTACTTGATGTACCTGAAGAACTAGCTGTGCATTAAAAAGAAATAAATAGCAAGCAAATATTTTATATAAGATTTTAACAATTTTTAATGTTAGCATTAAAAAAGTAGAAGTGCAAGTTTGCCATTTGAAATTGCAATTGGAAAACAATTCTTTATGATATACTTATCTATTAAGCAAGTCTGCTAAAGGTACATCTGAGAGTGTGGAAAGAGTCAGTCCCTGCATCAATTCTCATCCAATCTACCTGAAGGGGCCAAAGCCTACTGGTCACTAATAATGAAAGAAACCTCATAAATTGCCAACGAAAAGAAAAGAGACCTTGTCTAGATCCAGAGAGAAGGGGCAAGTGGGATATGAACCCATCGCCAGTCATTTTCCTCCTCAGGAGTGTGGATGCATTGAGCCCCAGAGAAATTACTAGTCCAGATCAGTGCGGTCTCCCTGGAAAGTTAGAAATGAAGAAAAGGTCAAAAGCAAAGCTTTATAAGACCCATTAAAGTGCAAACTAAAGTTTTACTCACTTTTCAAGCTCACCTTTTTGTAATCAACTATGATGTTGTAGACGCTAACCTTTCTCTTCTTCGGGTAGAATATGTTGCCTTGAGTTGATTTCTGAGCGATGGAAGCACACCCGCTAATACGTGGGACCATCAGCTGAACATACTAACACATTGAAACCACAGCTTTCACCTAATGAGTGGAATTTTTCTCTGTGAAAATCTAGCTAGTTCATTAGCCAGGATCGAAACCATATACTCGGCTTCATTAGGCATATGTCTGTTCAACGGAACTATCCAGCCCCAGAAAATATTGAAATGCATGTAATATGGACAGAACAATTCTGAGGTTTCATTTAAACATTTACCTTGGGTTCTCTACTCGGGTATAGATTTTAAAACGATAGAGAGCATATTAAAGGGAAAAAGAAAACTGCTAACAATAAGAAAAAGGAAAAAAATGGCAAAAGGAAATGACAGAGTTTGAAATTTTTACCTGAATTAATCCAACTCTTATCACTGAAGGAGAACAGGGTGGTGTCAATTTTCTGGAGATTTTACATGGCAGAGCCCCTGTGGATAATCCACAGTCCTATGCCTACGAACTCACAGAAAAAAAAAAAAAAAAACAAAACAGGCTCCCAGCAGGCATACCTACATTTTAAAGCTGATTTAGAACATAATTTTAATGCTTTCTGAAATGACAGCATTTGTATGCATTTGTCCCATCTTTAGCTATTTACATCTTGATTCTTTTTCTCTATCGAAGACAAAAAAATGTAAACAGAATTTGAAGAAAGAGGCTAAAAGGTGAGCTGTTTTGTAGAGAAGCAGGCACTCCCATTCCCTGGTCACGACTCCCTGTACCGTACAATCTACAGAGAGAATAAAATAAGTCTCTTTTTCAACAGATGAATCTTGAACTGCATTCTGAATAAACCCAATCATGACACCATCATCTTCTCCATTTAGTCTTCAATTAGATACTCAGGGTTTAAATGATCACCTTTCCTTAGGAAGATGTGTACTCTTTCCTTGTCTATTTTTGTTGATACCTTCTTCAGAGCAGCTCATTTCTGTGTCCTACAAAAGGGGTTCTGCTTGCCTGATCACTATCATCATTAAGCGTTTATGAAGCACTTTGGACTTATTTACTGGAGCTCACGATATCCCTGTAAGATAGGTTGGTATAATGGTCCACTTATAAATGAGAAAACAGAGGTTAAGTAACTTGATCAGGGTCACATAGATAGTTTGGATGAAAGACTCAAAGTCCCTGACTTACTGTTTAGGGACACAAGTGAAAACTCTTAGTGGCATAAAAAGCTACCTGCTTCAAAACCTCACACCTCAACTGCTACGGAACATGAATAATGAGATTGTTTTCGTTTTTCGGTGTTTTGGTTTTCGTTTTTCCTTTTGTTTTTGTTTCTGCTCTAACCCTGTGGCTGATGGCATTGCTTTAGTGGGTCTGTGATGCCAGGGCCAGTGTCTCTACAGTCTCTTGTTCTTTCCTTCTTAGTCTTAAGATTGCAGTTCTGGTCCCAGGTAATATGTCTGCAGCCAAGACAGGAGGAAGAGGAGAAAATGTCTTACCAGCCTTGTCTCTCCCTGTCAGAAAAGCAAAAACTTTCTCCAAAAATCCCCAGTACCATTCTACTAATAGGATTTTCTCAAGGGAGGCTGATAGGAACATCTAATATTCTATTGTTTTTCATGGAAAACAATAAAAACAGAAGGGGTTTGAGAAAGACAATTGTGCCAGCCTACTAATGGTGTTTGCCACTTATTTACAGAATTTTCTGTTGAATATTCATTGCCTAAGTATTTCTTGCTTCTATGACATGTCAGCAAGGCAGTGGAAGCCAGCTCCTAAGTTGTTGTTTTGTTTTGTTTTTTTAATTGGGCTAAAAACTCATAAGCAGAGAAAATTTTATCCATTGACTTTAACTTGGTGAAAGGAGGGAAATTTTACAAAGCTAGCTAAATGTTGATTTTGGTGGCTTAAATCTATGGTCCAGCTTATTGTGTTCAAAGGAAACACAGTTTAAAATTTTCTATCGTAGTGCAAGCGGCCACACATTTTCCAGAATCCATGCCTATATCTTTGTGACAATCTCCAACAGATATGTCTCCTTCATTTGCCACTGTGTTTATCCAAATCTTAGCACTTAACGCATGGCTCAATCACATATGTGGCATACCAAACAACTTTGTCTTGCTGGGACATTTGCCACCTGCTATTGGGAGCAATTACTATGAAGATTCAGGATATAATTTTTCATGTATATTCTGTCCCATATTCCCAAAGAGTGTGACCTCTCTTCTGCTTTGTATCTATGTAGAACAAAAGCTAACACTTACTGAGCACTCAGTATGTGTCAGTTAAATAATTTACACATCTCATCTTAGTTAATTCTTTGAGATCAGCATTATAATTATCTCCCATTTCACAGACAAGTGATTAAGTTCAGAGAGGTTAAGCAACTCACTCAAGGAACAAAAGTCCAAGCAAGTTCAAGCAGTCACTCTTAATAATTTTGGAGTTTTCCCCTCAGCTTTATTGATACATTATTTACATAGAACATATGTCAGTTTAAGGTATACAATATGATTTGATACACATATATACAGCAAAATGATTACCATAATAAGGTTAATTAATACCTCCATCCTTTACATAATTAGCAGTGTGTATGTGTGTGTGTGTGTGTGCGCTTGTGTGTGTTAACATTTAAGATCTACTCTCTTAATAACTTAAAATTGTATAATATGTTATTGTGAATTAAAGTCACCATGCTGTATATCACATCCTGAGACTGTATTTACCTTATAGTTGAGAGTTTGTATCCTTTGACCAACATCTCCCCGTTTCCCCCATCCTCCAAGAATTCTACAATCGAGGGAAAGAAGGAAGGCAGGCAGATAGGCAAGAAGGAAGGAAGGAAGGAAGGAAGGAAGGAAGGAAGGAAGGAAAGAAGGAAGGAAGGAAAGGAGGAATGCAGGAACAGAGGAATAAAGGGAGGGATGGAGGGAAGAAGGAAGGAAGAAAGGAAAGGAGAAGAAAAAATAAATAATTATGTGGGACAGTAGTAAGAAGGAGAAAGACTAGAAGGCAGGGTGGCTTTATTGTGGGGCTAATGAGACAAAAATTTTTCTAAGCCATCAATAAAAAGATACCCATTTCTATTAACGTGCTAGAGAAAAGGATGAATTTTATCTTCTCACTATAGAGAACAATATTGTGAAATCTTTGTCATATAAAGAGGCAATTAAAGAGCATCTAACCAAAAATGTAGGAAAACATGTTATGGAGGCGTGTCAATAAAGAGAGGTCATTTTTCTGAATTGTATGATGATTTGGGGGGTTTTCCAGCTTTCAAAAATTGTAACTTGTTATAGTTTGCTTTTTTTTAATTTTGGAGAAATATTAATTTTGTATTCACAATTTTTGTATTATTTTTCTTCAAGAGCCTCCAAATACGGCATAAGCTTCAGGACTCTTTGTAACGTGGTTCTGACCCCAAAGGAATGAGGAAGGTAACACCATCCATCTAATCAGCAGCTTTTTAAACCACAAACTATACAAATCATGTGTATACCTGTATGAAATACTACAGGTGTGAGTAGTGAAGATGTCAGTCAGGATGGTGAGAAAAGCACTCCTTCCCCGGGCCAATCACCACGGAAACTTCTATTTAAAGCCTCTGCAGAACTCGGGCTTACCTAGTTCCATTATGGAGAAGCAGGGTAGGAGAGAGTGAGCACTGACTATTCCATTCACAAAAGTTTTGAAGATGCTGAATATTTGCCTACCTACAACTTTTGGCACAGAATCAAATATACCATTATTGGGACAGTCAAGACAATAGCAGAACAAGTGTTAAAGGAGCTAATAAAGAGTTCAGCGTCTGAAGCAGAGACAACGGATGCTCTCAGCAAGACCAGTGGAATCAGTGATCAGAGCTGAGAACCACACGTGAAGGTCAGACACAAGAGGACACGGGACAACAGGTGAGTGAGCGAGGAGGGCTCAGAAAAAGTATGGAGGAGTGAGGGCCTAACACTGACATGGCCCCGCTCAGTTAAGCCATCTTAACTGATCTTAACCCTATCCCATCTGAGGGTTTGTGGAACTAAACAGAAGAATGGAAATGGCACACGGCCAATAGCCCAGTTGGGCTGAGTTCATTGTCACTCTGGCTGGTTCAAGATCTAATTAGAAAAACAAATGATAAAAGAAAAAGCCATTATGTTAGAGGGAAGGGGAAAGACACCAGGGATGCCAGGGGAGAGATGTGAGGGGAGGAGAACAGCAAAGAAAGCCACATTTGTGGCAAATGGAGGAGGGCCCTGTAGGGATTTACGTCCTGTTCCTGCTCTAGAGCTGGTCTCCTCAGACTCTATCCCATACCACAGAGCTCTGACCTCTACTTTAACCAGAGGACAATGGCTGAGTGGAGAAGAGTATTCATGAAGCAGAATTCCTCGATGAGCCAGAACCCAGAGGCAACCAGTAATTTTCTACCAGAAGGCAGGGCAAAAGAAACAAGATAGCTCGGAATGAGATGTCAGCTGCATTTGACTAGATTTGCCCAAACGATAAGGATAATAGTAATTGCTTGTGTTAATTGACTGCGTGTCATGGACCAGATGTTAGGCTAAGCACCTTACAAACATAATTGCATTTCATGTTCACAGTGCTCTGAAGCAGGTATAAATACTATTTCCATTGTACAAGTTGAGAACGTTCAGGCTTAGGAAAGTTATGGAACGTGCCCAAGGTCGCAGAGATAGTAATCGGTGAAATTTTTACGGTAGTCTTTCTGAAAAGAGAGTTCACATCGTAGTACCTACTATTGGGAAATACATACTCAAGTCTAACTCAAATTAGAAGCAAATAACCTCCATTTGTGGTTTTGCTCACTTAAAGCTACAGATAAGATGTCATTCCATCTCTTTTCATTTTTCTACTTTTTTTTTCATTCACCCACATACATCTGTGTCTGCAGACAAGGCATTTCACTGCCTTACTTCCTTCCTCAAGTAGAAAACATAGCAGTCTCTTCTGATTACTTCTTTCTTTCAGGTTTCTTGTTAGGAGGAAGCATTCAGATCTTGGCACCCATCTCCTAAATTAGTGATGTGGCCAAAAACTAGAGTCAGCCTGTCGGCCATATTTTGTATCCCATCCTCAAAGGGTAATGACCTGTGTTCCATCAACGAGCACCCAGTGACTTCCAGCTTTCCCTTAGAATCCTTGTTTCAGGTCATTCATTATAGACCGTTTCTTTGCGTGCAGGCCAGAGATAACTGTGTTGTTGTTCAAACCTCAGTATCTTGCCAGTTCTGTACATTTACACACTTATAAAAAATAGTTAAGACACTAATCTCCATTAGGAACTAATGGCCCACAAAAATTCTCATCTTGGCCTGAAACTGTGTTTAAGTTAGAAATCACTAGATTTTTCTTTATCCTGGGGCGCCTAGGTGGCCCAGTCAGTTCAGCATCCAACTCTTGATTTCAGCTCAGGTCATGATCTCATGGCTCATGAGTTTGAGCCCCATGTGGGGCTCTGCACTGACAGTCAGGAGCCTGTTTGGGATTCTTTCTCTCCCTCTGTCCCTCCCTTGTTCATGTGTACATGCTCTCTCTCACTCTCTCTAAATAAATGAATAAACTTGAAAACAAAAAGACTTTTCTTTATCCTTCTATAACTTAAGTTATCCAAAGTTAGCATACCATTTTTACCATACAATATGAAGACTATCTCCCAAGCAGAGTGTATTAAAATTTTTTATACTAAAGAATTTAACTTTCTAAAAAGGATTTAAAATTTGAATTTGTATAATGAACACAGATGACATAACATTTTTAAAGGCTACCATAAAAACAGATATAGATACCTCCAAGAAATTGCTGTTTTGAAAATAATAGTGATCTCACGTTAAAAACAAAACAAAACAAAACAAGAAAAGAAAGAACAGAAATTTAGCAAACCTGGCCAAATCGTAAACCCTTTAAGCAGACCGTTCTTCAAAATTCTGGTGAATTCTAACCTGGATGTTACAGCTATTTAGAATATATTCAAGATCATATACTACATGGTGAGCGTACTTCCTAACATATGATTAACAAGTAGCGATTCTAGGCTCCCATGTTATTTTAAACATTAACGCTGTGGGAGCTCATGTTAAGGCTTTGCTTTATAGAGCTTCCAGATCTGGGAGGAAGCAAGTCGAAATAGGACACGGGTGTGTCCTGAGTAAAGAGCAACAGTCCCTGTACAATACGGAAAGATGAGGTTAAATAGGTACAGAGGGAAAGGTTAGGACTTGAGGTCCCTAAATGTAGAAAAAACACACATTTTAAAACAGTGCTGGGGACATCTGACCTTGAGAGAAACTCCCTCAGGTCTGACCACGAGAAAAACTCCCACAGACATAAAGCTTTTCTTAAAAATGTAACAAACACTAGGTTTTTACCGCAACCCCCCCCCCACCCTGCTGCCCCCTCGTGTTTCCCAGAGAAATGAACAACTCAGCACCTACGGTTATCGGGCCAATGAAGAAAAAAATATATTGGGGCAGGGGGCGCAGGGATGGACCAAAACCCTATCAAATAATGTCCTTTGCCCATAGTCGGGGCTATTCACTTTCAAATGCCCCCTCTCTGCAAAGCGAGCTTTGGTGCTATTCTTACTTTTGTTATTCTTACTTTTTAATCAACTTTTGCCCATTGCTTATTTTATTTTGCATCCACCTCTTCATCCTTCAAAGCAGTGAGACAATGAACACCAGGTACTGAGGCATAAAACCCTGCAATATCTTGGCTGCTTTTGTCTTAGATCAGGTGGCTGGGACCACTTTGAGTCCTTGGGTTTGGAATCATATAGGTCTCATATGGACGTAGCGTAAGCTAAATAACTTCTGTGAGTTTTAGTTCCTCATCTGTAAAATGGGGATCATAATGCTTCCCTCCTTTGCTAGTTGAGCACTAAATGCTCTGTATAGAGTACAGAGCCATGGATCATTCTATAGGGCATCTCTTCTTGAATGTCCCTCAGGCACCTCAAAATCAAAAGTGAGTTTATCGGGGCGCCTGGGTGGCGCAGTCGGTTAAGCGTCCGACTTCAGCCAGGTCACGATCTCGCGGTCCGTGAGTTCGAGCCCCGCGTCGGGCTCTGGGCTGATGGCTCAGAGCCTGGAGCCTGTTTCCGATTCTGTGTCTCCCTCTCTCTCTGCCCCTCCCCCGTTCATGCTCTGTCTCTCTCTGTCCCAAAAATAAATAAACGTTGAAAAAAAAAAAATTTAAAAAAAAAAAAAAAAAGTGAGTTTATCAACCGTACCACCTAGTGAATAGTAAATCAGAACCTGTGTTGTCTTGGTTTTTTTTTTAATTTTTTTATGTTTGTTTATTTTTGAGAGAGAGAGAGAGAGAGAGAGACAGGGCATGAGCAGGCAATTACTCACTGGAACCATCCCTGACTTCCCCCTTCTCCCCCACCTTCCATATTTAATTGGACCTGTAAATGGTGTCTCAGCTGTCTCCTCAATATACAGAATCTCATACAAAGATGGAGCAGGGTTTCCAAGGGATTTCTAGAAAAAATGTAACATCCCCTCCGTGTCTTCGCCCCCTTTCCCACCCTAGAAAAGCTCGGGAACCTCATAGATTCCAGAGTCTGTCACATCCATTCATTCCCCAGTTCAAAATTTCACTGATAGAGTTATTACCTCAAAGTGTCCCCTTGGTAACAGTGTAAAAAAAAATGATAAAACAACTTCCAATTCCATTCAAAGCCACCAATGACTGTCATCCACACAGTACTGACAGCTCCCTCACTCTATCCTAGCACACACATATAATGTTGGGGGAAAACAGAAGTACTTTGAAATGCTTATTAATGTTGTTTCCCTCCTTGGTGATTATTTGGAGTTGAATTGGGTCCTCACTGCCCTCTAAATTCACATATTGATATCCAAAACCCTAGTACCTCAAAGCGTGACCTTATTTGGGTATAGGGTCTTCACAGAGGTAATCAAGCTAAAAGAGGGTGGGCCCTAATCCAATATGACTGGTATCCTCATAAGAAGAGGAAATTTTATCATGGACACTTAGAGAGAGGAATGGTGTGAAGGCATAGGGAAGAAAATGGCCACCTACAAGCCAAGGAGATGGCCTGGAACAGATTGTCTCTCACAGCCTTCAAAAGGAATCACCCCTGTCAACACCTTGATTTCAGAGTTCTGGCCTCTAGAACTGTGAGATGAGAAATTTGTGCTGCTTAAGCTCCCTGCTCTGTGGAACTTTGTTACAGCAACCCTAGCAAAGTAATTTCAGGAATGCAGGTTCTTTCCCTACCGCCCTTTCGCCATTCCCGCAGCCAAGAAAGGGGTGGGTGAGGACCTCCGAGGGAGGAGGTGGAGGGGATCTGGACTGACTCATCAGGCTGAAAGGGAGGAAAGAGTCCACCAAGATTCAAGGGAAGAGTGGACTTGTGGAAGACAGAGAGGGGGAAAAAGAAAGAAAAAAAGAAGAAAGAAGAAAATTAAAAAGGAGAGAAAAATCAGGACTATCCTAAAAAAATGTTAATGTTTGGCTTTGAGAGAGAGAGAGAGACAGAGTGTCATCCAGGGTGGGGCAGAGATAGAGAGAGACACAGAATCTGAAGCAGGTTCCATGCTCTGAGCTATCAGCACAGAGCCCAACGTGGGGCTCCAACCCATGAACCGTGAGATCATGACCTGAGGCGAAGTCAGATGCTCAACTGAACCACCCAGGCGCCCCTTACTAGGAATATCTTACATGTCTACCATCTCTTATATCAGAGTAGAACTTCTGTGGAGGAGTGCAGTAGAGACACCCTTACAAGTGTTACTCCTCACTTCTCTAGAAATTTGCAAACCCCCTAGAAGAGAAGCCCAAGGTTCTCATGATGCCAGATGACTAGATGTAAGAAGTGGAATTGGCTGGGGAAGCCATCTAGGTAGATGGATATCTAGGTAAATGAATGGATTCTCCATAGTCCAGGGATCCTGAAGCCCCTAGTGCTCCAGCTGGTGGTAGGGGGTGGGCAGGTACCCTAGTACTGAGCCAAGTTGTAGACTAGGACAGGCCTGGGTCAGGACAGCACCCACAGAGTGGGGAAACTCATGGTCAGAGGTCATCACCCCTGACTTGAGCAGTGGCTGCCCACACAACACCCAAAGCACAAGGCAGGACCAGCCACCCATCCGTGGACACTTACTTGTTCAATGATCAGATGGCATGAAACATCTTAGAGAATGCAGACGAAACGGACAATAAATGAAACAAAGGTCCCCAGACTGCTCCCATGTGGACACTTAAGCATCTATTTGCACACACATGGCATTTTTGCAGAACAGAGGCAAGCGAGGCCCTCTGTGTTGAAAGAAAACATATGGGAACTTTGAACTTTGGACAAAGAGCTTACGAACACCATAAACCCCCTTTTTATACGACACGATACTGAGCTATAGGTAACTTGCAAATTGACATTTTTGCAGCCATCGTAGGGAAGAGGGCTCATAGGTAAAGCAAGTCTGGGTTATCAGACCATTACTATTTTTACCTTGCACCTTGGAATTATGGTTAGTAAAGTTCTACTCCGACCTCACCCCATTAGGTAATGAACTTGGCATGACAGTCAGGTAGCTTCAATTGTATTTTTGAAAAATCACATTAGAATGAGTGACTCCATTTACTCATTCAGTATAGTGCTATAATGTGCAAGCAGATGTCACAGTAGGCTCTAGAGGGGACCAAAGGATTGCAGATCTGGAAGACTGGCCAACGCCCAACCGTCACTGCTCAGTGGGTCCCCAGAGCAAAGTTGCCACTGCACAGGGGATGACATTCTTCTTCCTCCTCCAGCCTGTCTCTCTGGTGTAGAGTGCCAGTTCTCAGCATCCTGAATCCCTCTTAAAAGCTTTCAAACCTAAGCTGGAAAGAGAAGGGTCACGTAGTGGGGGCGGGGGGTGGGTAGGGTGGGATCAGTCATACGCGGGCTAATCTCCACTTTCAGAGTCGATGGGGCTTATTGTTCACAACACTGTTCTAGCTTTCTGTGCAGCAAGCCCGCGTCTCCTCATCTATATTCAGGTAGTGATTTTGACTATTATGTAGCTGGGAAACTTGAAGTGAATTTTCTGGGTGGTTAATAAGCTATCTGCACGAGTATTAATGAGCAGTGACCTTGCACTGAAACAAACGTTCCCTG
This sequence comes from Lynx rufus, assembly GCF_022079265.1. Classification (NCBI taxonomy): domain Eukaryota; kingdom Metazoa; phylum Chordata; class Mammalia; order Carnivora; family Felidae; genus Lynx; species Lynx rufus. The sequence continues at coordinate 30,227,505 of NW_025814823.1, read as the reverse complement.
AGTGTCTGTCTCTCCATGACTTCCCTCACATCATAGCGTTTTGCCTCCTGACTTTCCTAGCTGATTGGTGTTAGCCAACGTCTCTACCTTGCAAAATCAGACATGCTAAGTGGGTACAGCGGCTGTGCACCCACACGGCTTTTAGAAGCCACGCGTGAAGGATGTGAACAGGCCTCTGAGAGATTTTCTTTACCTTTCATCACTGCTCAGCATGTACTTACATGGTCTGTGATACTTGTGTCGGCATGGCGATTTTAGAGAGATGCGTCTGACGGTTTTAGTGAGCAGCCGATGTGCGCCATGCACCATCCTAAATGCCAACAGACTGACAAATGACAGGGAACAGCATAAAACTAAATATTCTCATATTCTCCTTAGAAACTGCTTGCAGAAAGTCTTTTTTTTTAATTTTCTTAATGTTTATTTATTTTTTAAGAGGGCGACGGAGAGTGTGTGAGCGGGGGAGGGACAGAGAGAGAGGGAGACACAGAATCCAAAGCAGGCTCCAGGCTCTGAGCTGTCAGCAGACAGCCCGAGGTGGACCGTACCTGAGCCCAAGTCGGACACTAACCAACTGAGCCACCCAGGTGCCCCTTACAGAAAATGCTGAATAACCTATATGTAAAACATAAAAACTACCTACTGTCTTGAAAAATCATCTAGAGAAAATTCTTAAGTCTACATTTATAAGAGATTGACATATACATGTAGAATATGCAATGAATATATGTATACACGCATACATATAACATGTATATAAACATACATACCACCTCATCCCAGTCAGAGTGGCTAAAATGAACAAATCAGGAGACTATAGATGCTGGCGAGGATGTGGAGAAATGGGAGCCCTCTTGCACTGTTGGTGGGAATGCAAACTGGTGCAGCCGCTCTGGGAAACAGTATGGAGGTTCCTCAAAAATTAAAAATAGAACTACCCTATGACCCAGCAATAGCACAATTAGGAATTTACCCAAAGGATACAGGAGTGCTGATGCACAGGGGCACTTGTACCCCAATGTTTATAGCAGCACAATCCAAATGATGGAAAAAGCCTAAATGTCCATCAACTGATGAGTGGATAAAGATGTGGTTTATATCTACAATGGAATACTACTTGGCAACGAGAAAGAATGAAATCCTGTCATCTGCAGCAACATGAACGGAACTGGGAGGTATTATGCTGAGTGAAATAAGTCAGTCAGAGAAGGATAGATATCATATGTTTTCACTCATATGTGGATCTTGAAAAACTCAACAGAAGACCATGTGGGAAGGGAAGGGGAAAAAAATAGTTACAAACAGAGAGGGAGGGAGGCAAACCACAAGAGACTCAAATATAGAGAACAAACTGAGGGTGGATGGCAGTGGGGGCAGGGGGAGAGGAGAAAATGGGTGATGGGCATTGAGAGGGGCACTTGTAAAAAAAAATGGGCTTAACTCCTAGAGATTCTAACTGGGTAGACCTGGGCTGGGCTTACTACTCTATAAATTTAAAAAGCTACACTCACTCAATGGTAAGAACCATTCAAGTTTAGAAGTCATTGCTGTTCAAGATGTAGAGACAGAGTCTAAGCAGACCAACGGGAGAACATGCTGGAAAATATCCACATTATTTAGAATCTTTTAAACCATTAATTCAGAACATGCACATACACACACACACACACACACACACGCGCGCACGCGCACACACACATTTAGAATCCTAAAATAACTAGTAAAATTTGTTAGGCAGGAAAAAAATGCCACCTACCCAATTTGCTGTATGATAAGCAGAGTGTCACTGAAAATACTTTGGCTCTTGGGCTATGAAATAGTTGACCTTTTGTGCCTTGAACACTAAAAGACACTCATCAGATAGATTTTTTTTTTCTGTATTCTTTTTCCCTGAGATTCTCCTGCTGAGTTTGTGTGTCCATAGACTGAAATTAACTTTAAGAGAGTCAGTAAGGGCAAGACGGCCTTGAGTTATAGTTACAGGGTAGCCGTGCTACCTATGTAACACTGGAAGAAGAATGAGGATTGCCTCTTGCATGTTTTTGCTTTTAATCCACCGCCTCAGGTAATGCCCTACATACGAGAAGTACTAAAAACTACTTGTGTATTTAGAATCTCACCCTCTCCTGCTTCTCTTGGGATTCATTCTCCTAAATCCATAACTTCGCCCAACAAAGACTAGACTTACACTTCACAAAGAAAGAGAATTGATTATCCAAGATTAAGACAACATGATTCTTCTTTAATCATAAAGCCTGAGTCTCTGGTTTATTAGCTGTGTCTAGTCCCCACCCACAGTCTTGCCCTTAAATCCCAGGCTAACTAAATATGGGTTCAACTCATTTTAGGGGTGGGAGGCAGTCTCTAGTTGCTTAATTGTCTATGTAGGAAAGATATCAAAAGTTCTTCGGTGTTGTCTATCATGTGCATAAAAGTAAGACAATGAAATGAGTTTGTTGTCATAGACAACACTAGGAACAGATTTCTCTTAGGGTGTCGCTGGAAGACAAGATAAAAACAAAAACGTATGAGGGTATTTTGAGTCTTTAGTTGAACTTAATTTAAGTGCTGTTGTTTCTCTACTCAAACACCTCATTAACGAAAGCACCATAAACTTCAAATGTCAACTTTGAAAACTGTTATAAAAGCACCAGTCATTGCTGCTTTAACTTTACTTTTGCTTGTCAAACTCAGAAACTCCCTCGCATACTTCCTCCCATACTCTCTTCTCTCTGCTTCATTTGTAATTTCCTAGCTAAGGGAGATGAGTAGCTCCAATGACATAAATCCCGAAGTGTCAGAAGGAGACCAGGAAGGAAGCTATCACGCACACACAGATCACTTTCATGCAGTGCAACTTGTCACCATGAAGGACACTCCCATTTACAGAACGCCTCTGCCCCTCTCTTCCCGCCACCTACACTCCCTTCCAGTGCTGTCCCTTCTTCTCTTCACAGGGAGATTGCAGAGTTCAGGAAGGGAGAACACAAAAAGCTGACTCTATGAGAAAGTGAATTTCTCAGATTGGATAGCTTGAAAGAGACGTGTTGGGTTACGGAAGCAGCTGCCTTTAGGTCACCAGATCTACACGGGCCCAATAGAGGAGTGGCTGGATCCATCTACACAACTACACCTAATGTGAAGTCAGGGGTTGAAGTAATTTTCTGGATGACATTGTTGCCCCTTGAAGGAAAAAAAAAATCAGTTTAAACTAGAGGAAAAAATATCACCGTGGAGTTAAGTGGATTACTATCTCAATTTTCTATCTCATAAGGCAAGAGTCTGAATTGATGGCATTACCGTTGGGTGCCTCGATGCTGATTGCTTTTGCTCAGACACACTATGGATAAATACATAAATGGACCTGCTCCCTTCCTCTAGCATTATGTGACATGGTAGAAAGAAGGCAACAGATTAAGCAGGTATAATTCCATTGCAAAAGAAAAGATTTAGAATTATTATCCCTAAGAATATTCTAAGATTTCCGCCAGAGTTCATCATTCAACAAACATGTGTTGGATATCTAATGTGGCCAGGAAACGTGCTGGGTCCTTGGGCTACAGCAGAGATTAATATAGAATAAACACCGTCCTTGTCCTTCTGGGGCACCCCCTGGCAGTTGACAAAGCAGAAGGACAATTACGCAAATAATAAGGATCAAGTGTGACGCGTATGGCAATGGGAAAGTTCAGGCAGCTACAGGCACAGAAAGCGACAGCAGCTGACCAAGGCCTGAGGCAAGTGAAGTCTCTCAGAGGAAACGATGCCTGAGCCAAGACCCAGGAGTTGTTAACTGGGCCCAGAGAAAAGCATCTGTGAAGGCCCAGAGGTCAAAGACAGCTTGGTGTATCTGAGGGTCCAGAGCAAGCCAGCGTGGCTGGACAAGGAGAGTAAGGGAAGGGCGGGCGGTGGAGGGTGACGCCACCCACAGGAATGGCGGTCCTGCTGCTGGTCAGTCCTTCATGATCTACGGTTGAAATTCTCCCCCATTTCCCGTCCCAGGTGCTCTGCATCCTTTCTTTATTTCCCAACCTCTCCCTCACTCTCAGAGGAGTGAAGAGTCTCGCCTCTTCCTTCACTGAGGCTATTCCCTCTTGGACAAACCCTAATGGTTCTGTGTGTTCCTTCTTGCCACCATGCTATCTCCTCCTTGCCTCCCACCTGAGGGGAGGGGAGGAGCGGCTCAGTAGGAGAAGCAGGCACTGAGCACCCACAGGCTCAAAGACTTGTGCTAGCGACTGAGTGGGGACAAGCATGGCAGGAAATACCCACACTTAAAGCTAAGATAAAGAACCCCGAGAGCCGTGTCTCCCCCGCACTGGATTGACATGGAGTCACAGGGAGGACAGTCTGGGAAGAAGCAAGTGAGTGGAGGGATCATAACCCCGGATCCCAAGAGGGCAAACGTCCACTGCAGATTTGGCCGGCACATATCTGTTTCTTCCTCCCCCAGTTCTCGGACTTCCCCATTCTGAAGCAGCATCAGACGGTGGAGCGAGGAGACAGAAAAGTAAGGTGGAAGGAGGCACGCGAAGTTCTTTTTATGCAAAGCAGCAGAACAGAAAAGGACACGAGAGGGGCCTCGGACGGAGGACATGAAGGGCTGACCTTGCCCTGGACTCGGAGGAGGAGCACAAAAGGGAGCTCTGAGGTCTCTCCCACCCAGCACGCCAGGCTCGGAGAACAACAACACGATACCAAGAAAAAACAAAACAAAACAAAACAAAAAAAACAAGCCAGGTAGCTTGGTGAGTGCTTTCCAGAACTGTGAGATATTAACAGAAAAGATTTAGACAAGTCACAGAACCACCAGAAGCAAAGAAACAAGGGATACCCATCAAACTGAGGGAAACGTTAGTAGTTGTACTGATTGATTCTGTCGTTACAAATAGGCTGGCAAGCTTTGTCCAATGTACTTAAGTGAATCAGGGGTGTCATCAAGAGTCAGTATTTCTTCATCCCCCAATTCGGTTCTCTTCCACGTGGCTTTATGCTCAGGTCCCACACGGTGGCAAGATGGCCCTCAGCAGGTCCAAGACTACAGCACCTTGGCTCTGAATCCAACAGAAAGGAGCACTGGCCTCTCCCCACCAGATGATAACTTACAGAACCCTCACTCTGTCCCAGACACTGGTCTAAGAGCTACCCTTATGTCAACTCACTGGGTCTGCACAACAATCCTGTATTATACTGAGACACCGAGGGGGCAGGTAGCTTGCCTGAGTCACTCATCTAATTGGCAATAGAGGGAGCATTTGGGCCCAGTCGTCAAGACCCAGGGTCTGGACTCCTGGCCACCACGCACACTGCCTTCGGGTGCTGTCGGGGGATCAAAATGGAACGGTTGTGTGCCGCTGCGCCAATCACTAGAACTTGACCCCGTGACCAGCCCAGACTTGAATCACACATCACACAACGCCGGGAGCCGACCGACTGAACCGTGGGCTGACAGTGGACAGGGTGGTTGGTTACCAGGGGGAGATCAGGGTGCCACCAGGGGGTGAACGGAACAACAAGATGCCGGCTGCCGAGTATAAACAGAGTGCTGCTTGCCCATGCCTCAGACCCTGTTCTTCCCATCTTCCTTCTCTCTCATTTCTGTCTTTCCCTCTGCCACCTATTTCATAGCAACACTAAGTATACTATGCACCAGATGCATGGACAGAGCCTTACTAAAACAAAGCCCTCACTCTCACAGTGCTTACATTCTAGCAGAGGTCGCGATGCACAGAATACAAATACATGAAATTCAGAGGTCCTGGGAAGAAAAATAAGGCAGAGTAAGGGACACAGAATGGAGGAGGGAAGAGGAAGGAGCGCCATTCTGGATAGAGTGATCAGCAGATGCCTCTTGGCTGAGGGAACATTGAAGCGGAGGTCTGAATAAAGTGAAGGGGGTAGTGAGCCATGCAGATTCTGGAGGGAGGGAGATCGCCCATCTATCAGTGGGGAAGGGCCTGATGTGAAAGGGGGCCTCCCAGGTTCTCAGGCTGGGAGGGGCCGGCGTGGCTGTAGAAGAGTGAGAAGGGGAAGAGGGAGGAAGGGACATCAGGAGAGTTTCTTCCAGGGTCCCCTCAGCGACTGCCGGGGCCTCTCTATCTAAACCCAGAGCTGGAATCCCCATCTCTTTCCAAAGGGGTAGCCCCTACTTTTTGCTCCCTCAATATAAAAGTCACGGCCACATCTCAAACTTAGCATGTTGAAATTAAAATCATCCCCTTTGGGCCACCTGGGAGGCTCAGTCACTTGAGGGTCCAACTCTTGATTTTGGCTCAGGTCATGATCCCAGGGTCATGAGATTGAGCTCTGCATGGATCTCCATGCTGGGCATGGAGCCTGCTTAATATTCTCTCTCTCTCTCTCTCTCTCTCTCTCTCTCTCTCTCTCCCTCTCTCTCAAAAAAAATTACAAATCAAAAATTAAAATCATCCCCTTTGAACTCAGATCTATTTCTCTTTCCTGGTGACTGTATAGTCTCCAAGTTGTCCACACCTTGAACCACGGGTAACTTCTCTCTCTCTCCTTCACCCACCAAGACCCATTCAAATAGGTTTTATTGTTATTCTCTTGTTTTAATGTCTCTCGCATCTGTCCCTGATTCTGTTCTAGGTAAGACCCTCATCATTTCTGACCACAGACAGCTGCAAATACTGCACCCTGCTCCCACAAGTTCCACCACACCCCCTTCCATGCTGGACATCCCAGAGGGGGAGAGCAATCTTCTGAGTCCACAAGTTTCATCACTGCTAGCAAACTTCAACACACTCTAATGTCTTCTTGATAAGATTTAAATTCTCAGCATGGACCTAGTTAACGTTCAAGGTCTTTGATATGGCAGGGCCTGGCCTATGTTCACAGCCTTTACTTCTATTTCCAATCAGCTAAGCCAAATCACTTGTCATTCTGGGCTTCTCTCACTTTCTGCCTTGGTTTGCTATTTTCTCCTGCTGGAATATACAATCCCAACCCCACTAGCTATGGGAATCTTTGCAACGAGGCTCAATTCAAATGCCTCCTTTCACACGAGCCTGTTTTATTCTCCCAAGCTCACAAGTTGTGCCAAACTTGTGGGGTGTTGCTTTCAGGAACCAAGACATAATGGTATGCAGGGTCATAGGCTAGGGGTCTATTAGAGCCTCTGTTTCCAAGAAATCCCAGTAAGTGGCCTGCAATTTCCACTCTGATGATGTATAACACAAGGACAAGGAAGGGCAGTTTCTTGCACCAGAAGCACATGGGCAACTTATGCCCATGATAAGCAACCCAGAGACTCTATGAGAGGAGTCGCTGAAGCCTCTATGGTGAAAGACTCTCTAAGAGCAATATAGGAATTCTTGTTGATTTCCATTTGGACAGATTCTATAGCCTTCTGTTGGAAGGGGCTGCATCCCAGTTGGGTTGATTTGCAAGTAACAGCACAAATGGGTTAAGTGAAATTTCAAATTTTAAGTGTTTTGATAGTCTCAGGAATGTAACACCTCTTGATTTCCCAAATAATTCAGCCAAGGTGATAGGGCATTACACTCTGTGTGGGACAGCTGTCCGTCCCCTCTTTGTAAGCTAGTTTGTTTGTAGGTCCTTAATGAGTGTGTCAAATGAATGTCTCCAGAGACAAATTCCATCAATGCAATGCCATATCTGTGCCCTTGAGAAAGGGACATGCAGCTAAGAACTTCCCCGCAGAGACCGTGTGCAAAGGCAAGTTTGCTCAAGTGCTCCACGGGTAAACGTGTGTATGGTCCTTCAGAGTTGAAGGCAAACTACAGCTTAGGGGATGTTGACATAGGGACTGCACAGAACATAGCAACTTAATCTGGAATTGCAACAATTTACTGATTGCTGATGGGATGGAGTCAGTAATTTCAATTATATTGGGTATTGGGCATGCGGTCCTAAGTACATGGAAACACAGCATGAAAGTTACAGTGATGTGAGATATATATATATATATATATATATATATATATATATATAATTCCAGTTATATATATATACATAATGTTTATTTAAGAAGTAGAAAAGGTGGGGGGCGCCTGGACAGCTCCGTTGGTTGAGCGTCCAACTTCAACTCAGGTCATGATCTCACGGTCCGTGGGTTCAAGACCCGCGTCGGGCTCTGTGCTGACAACTCAGAGCCTGGAGCCTGCTTCGGATTCTATGTCCCCCTCTCTCTCTTCCCTTCCCCTTCTTGTACTCTGTCTCTTTCACAAAGATAAATAAACATTAAAAAGGGAAAAAGAAGGAGATGGCTATGCCCACACCCCAGACATTGCTGGATAGAAACCCTCCTCTGCTGCAGCCCTGCCTTTCCCTGCAGTGCAGGCTTCTCTCTCACTCTCTTTTCTCTCTCTCTGCACAAACCCCTTCGGGGTATTTTGGATTTCTTGCTGCAGCTGTGAAGTTGCAGCTTTCAGTTTCTGCTCCACCCAAACACTCACAGCTCGGACCTTCTGGCCTCATCAGGAGCCAGTTAATTAGCAAAGAGCGATGTATGAAAGCAGACTGGAGGCCCTTGGTTGTGGTTGCGCCATTCCGTTCTTCACATCAATTGTTCCGGTCGCCTCCTATTCACTCCACTGGTGAGGGAGGGATCCCCTGCCTTAAAGAGTAAGAGACGGCCAAACACACACACAGCACCCAGCACTGGACAGGGGACAGTGGCCACACATACTGCACAGCCGAGTAGACAGGCCGCACTTGCCACGCAGAGCCACAAGGGGGCGCAGTCAGGAACAGAATGACCAAGCAAGGACTGGCGGCAGGGGGACTGGCGTCAGGGGGACAGGCGTCCTAGAAACTAGAGGATGAACTGGCCGCAGGTTCCAGTGGGACGATGTGATTGGTTTATCTGAATAATTTCGCAGGCTGCCAGGGAGGCGAAACCTGTTAGATTGAGGAGGGGGTGGAGTGCAGGTGGTCCAACTGAGGCAGGAAGTCCCAGGTGGGGAGGCTTTGCTGCTGGGTGGGCAACAGCCCGGGAACTCATCCTGAGCCCCGTGAGGCCCTGGGAAGCTCAGAGATGTCAAGGCAGCACCTGCACCTTAATTTCAGGCCCCATCCCACGTCTCTGTCCTCCAAAGCCGTTCTGATTTTCACCTACCTCTCACCTCCCCCTTGTCCCATCTCCTGCACGGCCGCCATCGTCACCCCACGCCTGTTCTGGTCCAGTGGCTCCTCTGCACTCGCTGTTTTCACTCTTCTCTCCACTCCCATACCGGCCCGGCCCAGACTTTTCCTCCAGCCTCTACGATACACATCTGCCCTTGCTACTCAAAACGCATCACTATTTTCCCATCACGCTTGACGTGAAGTAAAACCCCACGTCATGGCCCAGAGGCTCGGTAAGTTGTGGGCTCCACTGCCCTTCCCCGCCTCATTTCCTTGCTGGCCTTCCCTTTGTTCGCTCTGACTCAGCCGCAGTAGGCGTCTTTATTTTCCTCCAGTACGTCAAGATCATTCTCAATCTCAGGGCCTTTTGCGGTTTTCTTATGGGAAGTCATCTTTGGCAAGATATTTGCAAAGCTGCCGCCGCAGGTCTCAGCTGAAATGTCACCAGACCTACCCTGACCATTCTTCCCATGCTTTGGCTTCCTTCATAGAACGGATCCATACTTGAAATTATATTACACATTTTTTTTTTTACTTATGTATTGTTTTGTGGTCCCTGCTAGAATATATATCACAAGGAGGCGGGGACCTCTTCTGTCTGATTTTCTACCATAACCTTAGCATCTAGAACTATACCTAATATAGAGTAGGAGCCCAATGAGTGTTTGTTAAGTGAAACAGCAAATGAATAAAGGAAGGATCAGAAAGCAAGCAGATGAAATTGTATCATACTCAGCATATAGTAGATAAATATTATCTACCCTCACTAGGAACAGTTAGCCTGGTGAGCCAGCCAGCCTTTCCCAAATTACGAGCGTGCACTATGATTACATTCTGATTACATTTACTTGTGACTGTGCCTTGTGAACCTCTGAAGAATGCACGCTTCTTGACGTCAGGTATCTCATCTTTTTTATTCCTATTTCTCCCCGGCAGCTATCATAAGCAAACGGTAGGTGCTTAGTAATTATAACGGGTGCTTACTATGTGCCGATCCCCAGTCTAAGGACGCACATTTGTTAACTCACTTAATCCTCGCTTGTGGCGAGGATCTTGCCACATCTCACAGGCTGGGTGCTATTGCTACCCTTATTCCATAGATGAAGAAACTGAGGCACAGAGAGAATAAGGTCCTTTCCCAAGGTCAGCTCAGTCCCTAGGTGCAACAGCCTGGGTTCTGCCAGAGAAACAAAATTAAGAGAAGACGACACATATATTTTTTAAGCATATCTATAATCATATATATATAATGATATATATTAATGATATATATATGATGATATATATAATCATATATATACATATATATATATATATATATACACACACACACCTATAAGAAGCCTACTAGTGTGTGTGTGTGTGTGTGGGTGTGTGTGTATACACACACACATACTGCTATATATTCTACTGATGCTATATACATATGGGGAGGGGGGTGTGGGTAGGAGGAGATTTCTAGGAACTGGCTTAAGCAATTGCAAGGTCTGGCTGGGCAAGTCTAAAAGCCTCCAGGCAGCCCAGCAGCAGCTGGAAACTCTCAGGCAAGACTTCATGCTGCAGTCCACAGGCAGAATTTCCTCTTTATCAGGGAAAGCTCAGTTTGCTCTTAAGACCTTTCACTGATTAGATGAGGCCCACCCAGATTATCAAGGATAATCTCCTTTACGTCAAGTCAACGGACTGTGATGTCAAATTTACCAAATACAAAATGCCTTCAGAGCAACACCTACACCCAAGTGCCATTGAATAACGTGGCCTCACCAGGTGAACGCACAAAACAAACCATCACAATAGGATTGAAAGCAAACCTTCAGACGCGGAGCCTAAGTTCTATGGCCTGGCAATGCACTGCCTTGCCACTAAGACTTGTTGAATGAATACAAATCAAAGAATGACTCTGCTGTGAAAGCAAGTGCCTGTCGTTCTTCCTGAAATAACCATCTGCCCTCCCTCTCCCCTGTCCCCAGCCTTGGTGAGTACCTCAGTTTGTAACTTGTGGCCAGGATTCTTTGAGCAGAGCTGTTGAAAATACATTCGAAAAGAGAGTTGATGTGTGAAGCTTCCTCATTTTCTAGCCAGAGGTCTGTGTATATGTTAGGGATTTGTGGCAGAAAACCCCCAAATGGAATTTCAGCACATCCGAATTCAAATGTCCTGGTTGCCTGACAATGGGATTGGCAGGCTAACAGCTTCTAAGCTGACACGTCTTGCTTTCCTGGGGAGAGTGACTAAAAGCAATTTCCACATTACACGGGGCTCGAGAGTGTCTTTTCTTTACGTGCTATGGAGCCCAGTAACCAATACCACTGTTGAGATGTAGAAAGTTTTCCTATATCCTCCTTGGTCTGACTTGAAAGTTGAATTTTGAACATCAATCTCCTTTTTGTCATTCCTTTCCTCTGCTCGTTCCTTTCCCTTCTGGTTAACGGCCGATAGCTTTCTTCCTAACACCTCCACTCCACGCCCTTGCCTACGGATTGTACAGGAAATCATGACACGCGGTAGGCCCTGATTAAACTTTTGAGGACGCGAGCCTTTGCCTTTGCTTCTCTATTTGCCAGCTGTGCCTCGCCTCCTTTTGGGCCAATCAACCTGGAGCAGGTTCTGTGGACTGAGCTCTGGCATAGGGAAATCTGGAAATAAAGTGTCTCTGAGAGTGGGTATCTGAAAGTGAACGGACCACGCGTAGTATCTGTTTGAGGCCGTTGCCGATTGCTTCTATTTCTCTCTGATATTCCAGCACGCTCCTTACATTTGTTACTCGGTTTCCTTTAAGAGTATAATTGAATTCAGTAAATATATATTAAGAGTCTCCCCACAGAAAGCACTCTGGAGGGTAACAGTTTAAACAGAGCACAGGGCCCGGAAAAGCTTCAACTCTAACAGAGAAACAAGTACGTAAACATAGGCAGGGAAGGTGTCCTAAGAGGAGCTAATGGGCACTCATGAAGGAGGTGGCATTTCTGGCTTCTTCCCTCAGGCAGACATTATTTATAGGCTGGCCTTCATCTGGGCACTTGTTATCCAGTGAGTGGTTAAGAGAAAAACTAATATCCATTTGGACGGGGGGAAGGGGAACGTAAGAAAATGATTGTAGTAAGAATGTCAGTGAAAACAAAATAGACTAATAGGATATAGAATCATGGGGGCGACGGGTTATTTCATGTACGGTGGCTGAGGACACCCTCTCTGAGGAGGTGGCATTTGACCTTGGACTTGAATGTGAAGAAGCAAAGATCTGTGTGTGGCTAAGTGGATGCATGCAGGGGGGGGGCACAACAAACGCAAAGTCCCGGAGGAGAAGGTGTTTCGGTTGTTCAAGGAACAGAAGGAAGGCCTGGGACGCAGGAATATACTAAATGAGGAAAGAGACGTAGATGGTGAAGTTCAGGAGGTACCAGAGACCAGATAACTACAGCCACTGGGAACCACTGTGGGGTTCCTCAGGCGGTGATACCATCCGCTTTATACTTTTCTTTAATGTTCATGAATTTATTTTGAGAAAGAGATTGTGTGAGCAGAGGAGGGGCAGAGAGACAGGGAGAGAGAATCCCAAGCAGGCTACGCGCTGTCAGTGCAGAACCCGATGCAGGGCTCGATCTCACAGACCATGAAATCATGACCGGAGCCGAAATCAACAGTCTGACACTTAACCGACTGCCTGACCCAGACACCCACCCCAATCTGCTTTATACTTTTAAAAGATCGTGTTGGCTGCTGAGTAGAGAATGTTTTGTGTGGGTCATATGTGGACATACGGAGACCAGTTAGGGGTCTGCCTTGGTCATGCAGTACAGGCGATGGCTTGGATGACAATAGTTGTTGGGGAGATGGTGAAAAGTCCTTAGAATAAGGAATGTATTTGGTAATAGAATTGACAAGAGTTGCTGAAGGATAGATGGTGGAGAGGGAGGGAAAAGAAGGAATCAAGAATACCCCCTATGCTTTTTCAGTGATTCCATTCACTGAACCGGGAAGCTCCTCAGAATATACTGAATCTCTCAGGTTCAGTGGAAATTAAAAGCACATTCCCAACAAGGGGAGGAGTGTGGACAAGGCCTGGAGTCAAGGGACGAACAAAACTTTCAAAAAACATTTTGCAAGGCAATGTACATATCAGGAAGCTAGGAGGCATTGAGGCTGAAAAAGTTGAGATCCTATATTGAGCCATATAATATTAATATTAAGGCCCATAAATGCCATGGGCGGCAGGGGGGGGGCAGAGAATAGGTATTAGACAAAGAAGTCACAAATAACTCAAAAATTAAGAAAAAAAAAACAGGAAAAGCCTCATGTACAAATTAAATTGCTGCTGTAGTAAACCCAAAAGCCAAAGGGACCCAAGTGAGCAACTCTTAAGTCACACAGGTCGAGCACAGAAAATACCTAGAAACCATCAAGAACTACCAAAGCCTTGTCGGAACCCTTGGGGGTGCCTTTTATGTCCCCTCTTCCTTTGAATGTTGCTCCAGATAGCAGGAAGATGGGGGCCCGCTTATTTAAGATTGACAGAGTCAAAGGTCCCTACCTGCCAATTTTATTTGTGAACCAGAATTTTAGTCCATACCCTTGACAACCAAGATAGCTCAGGAGAATAAGCTATTTGAAACTCTTAATAACTTCACAATATGTACCTAAAATATTTCGGTTCAAAGAGAATGTAGGCGTTATCTCATTCTTTCCCTAACATGTGCCGTTGAAACATTTCCTCCATCAAGGCAATGATTTTTCAAGGAAGGAAGGACAGCCCATGCCTTCTCTTCACCACAAGGCTCTATCCGACCTGAGAGCCATTCAAACCACATATCTACCTTCCAGAATTGCCGAAATGCTGTCCTGCTCCAACACCTACAAATGGTATGTGACTCCCCACTCTTAGAAACATCCTTATGGAAGATAGAAGACAGAACCTCTGAGTTAGGAGTTCCTACTGGCATTTGCTTTTTGTCCATTTGAGTCACTGGTATGCAATTTTGTATCAGTTGGCAGAGCCTAAGGAAAAGAAAAAGGATCAGACAGGTTTCCGAAACCAAATTACTGCTTTTCTGACAGATACTACCGCGTCACTTATAAGTGTTTTTCCTATTAAGTTTTGTGAGTGCAAGGACTATAGTAAATAACGTTTCATCTGCAGAAGCTTTTCAAGAAACAAATAAGGAGTAATGCAAAGTAATCCTGGAAGAAGTTTAAAGAGAGATTGCATCACCTGAATTTAAAGTAACAGAACAGAAGCAAAGGTAAAAATTGTACCATATACAATTGCTTTCTGGGGGTATCCTTCTTTCTAGTATGTAATTTATATGCAAATTTTATGTTATTGTAATAATAATTAAGCCATATGTGTGTGTGTGTGTGTGTGCATACACACACACACACACACACACGATTGCGTTTGAGGCAGGAAAAAAAAAATCTAAGATTAAGTAACAAAGCCTCAAGACTTTAGGAAGGTTTTGATATCAAACAGTTAATGGATAATTCAGTTTTCAGTTTCTCATTTTGCATTTTTATTTTTTTTCCTGGGCTAGATAAGAGAGAGAGATAATTTTGCTGGCATTCGATGATAGACTTGTCGTGAGGTGGTATTTACATTTTTTTTTTTAAGGCTCAACTAACGTTTTTCATGCACTAACAACCACATTTCTGGGAGAAGTTAGGAAAACGCATGACACTGCACATGAAAAAGAAACCAGAAGACCAGGAGGATGCTGGAGTTTTGCACTGGTTTGAAACAAGCCGTGCATAGCTAATCAGTCAGAAAACCCTGGATTACAACCAAACCATAACAGAAGAATATAAATGAACACAGGGCATAGGAGTGATTCTTGCTGGAAAAAAAAAAAAAACTTGAATTATCAAGTAGTTTTCTGAAAATTGAAAAATAGAAGACACTCAATTATTGTCAATACACATCCTCGATTAGGCAAATCTGTGTGTCAGTCAACCAGAATATACAATAGAATAATTTAGGTTCATTCTCTCCCAATCTACAAACATAATCATTTTTACATAGAAACCTGGCAATGCCACACCTCATTTCTCAGCCGACTTAAGAACAGTGTGCAGTCTCGAGGTGTTTTGGAACACCTTTCCAAAATGAATCCCAGTACATCTCCAGTCCCCTTACAGATTATCATCACGTACAACTAAAGCTAACGTGCACTTGTCAAAACAAGATACATCACACTTGCGGTACAATAGCCCTAGATTTCTTTTTAATCATCCTTTGTCACCTGCTCGCAAAGTTTGCCAATGGAACCATTTGCAGTGCGGTCCCAATCCTTATTAGTGATTTAGTCATAGTTATTGCCATAATTATCATTTTAAAACTTTAACAAATAATTAGTACTTAACAGCTTTACGCGATGTTTAATGAGGTGGTAATAATTTACCAGAAATAAAAATTCAGAAACGTTACAATTTTTTATCTTTCTGTTTTGGGGCCCCTTATGAAGATAAAATAACACCAAAGCTAACTTGGAACTCATGGTGTTTAAAGGAAGAAAAGAGGGTCGCATATGCAGCTGTAGACTGAATGACTTTGCTCTTTTCCAATATGCCAGTCAGGATGGGCTGGGGTTCACAAATCTCAGTGGCTTAACACAACAAAGTCTGTTCCTCCCTCATGCTAATGGTGATGCAAGGTAATAGTCGGGGATCGGCCCAGTGTATTCAGTCAGGAACCCAAAGAAGCAGAGGCCCCACCTCCCCAACGACCATGTGCTTCCACGGGAGAAAAAAAGAAGCTCTGCATATTCTGAAGCACTTCTGTTCACATTTCATTAGCAAAATCAAGTCACAAGGCAAACTCTACCTTCAAAAGGAGAATGGGGGAGTACAATCCTACCCTGTACCTAGAAAGTGGAGAAGCAGAATACTCCTGAACAGTTTGAGTGACTGCCAAATCCAAGCGTGCAGAAAGATGGCTAACTGCCAAGGGCAGGTTCCTGGAAAATCTCAGGAAGAAAAGTAAAGTTGATGCGATCATCTTTTGTTCTGTATCTTACCTCGCCACAGAGGCTACCTATTTCTATGACCCGGGTGATGGTTTTACAAAATGTTCAATATTCCATGTAGAGAAAAACTCAAATCACCAATAACAAAGTGAAGAGAGGAATCACTGAAGAAAATCTTATATTTCAAGAAGAATCATGAATATCCATTTTCTCCTTTGGGTGTCCTACTTACACATTAATCAATAAACAACTACGGTAATACAGGTGGATTCTCACCCTGCCTGCGCTATGTGGGAGACGCCGGTAACCAGAGATTAGGTGTAGGAGCCCAGAAATGGAAATATAAAGCAAGCTTGGCCATAATGTTCACAGCAGGAAGTTTCGCCTCTGACCATTTGACACAGCTGATTCTTACGCCCTTGTTTTATCCAGGAAGATATAGACAGCTATTATGGCGCATCCACTTTGGCACAGTCTCATCAAAATTGCAAAGGCAAAATATAATAACATTCTTTTTTGTCAACAATGTATGTAAAGGACAGTCCCGATTTGCTAAGCCTCAGTTCATCACCAGTCTACACCCCAGAGAATTATATCAAAATTAAAACACTCTGCTTGTACATTATTTTTATATAAGAATGTATACAATATTATCATTGACCTTCATCCTATTCCAAATATCTCCCCATTCTTTAATGTCAACTCTTCTCTTGTGTGTCTGTTATCACACTTAAATACCATCTATCTTTCTCATCCCAAGGCCCGCTCCATCACGTGCTCTTCTCCACAGCTGTTGTCTAGACTCCACATGCACAGCCATCAGAAATGATCTGTAATAAGTCTTTATTACTTGTAAATCCCTGTTTTCCCCATAGGAGATTTAGTAAAATATTAACAATAATTGATACTCATTAAGAACGGGACCAAAGATTGATAGAATAACTTCACAACTGATCCGCAGGAAATTGACAGCTACCCTTTTCAGGTATTTGAGGAGAGTTTTATATATGTACCCTCCTTCCACACTCAAGATTTTTCTATCATTTTTAACATGTTAACAAGGCCATCTGGCATTTCTCCCTTTTGTAGTGCTCATGCCCTTTGTCTCTTCCAGATTAGACTCTATAGATTTTCATCAACACAGTTTCCAAACATTTGTACCATTTATAAATGGCTTCAACTAGGAGATCATTTATCATCATTATTCATTAACTTATTAAGAAATGACTTAAGATGACATGGAAATAATGGAGCTTGACAGTGCCCTTGACCCTTTATGTTTGTGTGTCTGCAGAGGATGTATGTAGGCATGTAAAAGATGGAGGGATAGAGAGAGAGAGAAAATCTTCCAGCCAATTGTAAATTGGGTACAGTTGCTCAATTTCATTATCTTCCAAAACTTCAAATGTAAATTTCAGTTCATAAAAAAATATAGTATTTTTATTTTCCAAAAAGACCCTAAGAGGATATTGTATATAGGGTGATGCTCGGAGGTATCTGAGATGTACGTCTCAAAGCATTACCTAGTAATAAAAACTTAGAGTTAAAAATAAGAAGAAAGAACAGCAATGGGACAAAGGTCCAAGGGAATGGACTACATACTGCCTTTGTGCACTTTTTTCATTAGGTAAATAAATGAGTTCAGTGGGTTTTTTTTTTTTTCCTTCTTGTACATTAAAATATCTCCGAGTCAAACTTCTGCTCCAAAACATGGTGTATAGTTCCCGTCTAAGGTTCTATATCTCAACAACAATGATTTCATTTGTTTCAAATGATCTGTGGTCAGGCCTCGATGTGTTTAAGTGTTTTAGGGCCTATTTGAAAATGACACAGACCCTGTCCTAAAGATCTCATCAGTTGAAGAGGGCGGTGGTTCTTGGGCTTCAGAGAAAGCTAATTTAATGGACCTTTGCCAATGATCTAGAATGTCACAGCCTCAAAAAGAAATTTATAGCCTTTCTTATATATGGTTATTCTTTGGAGGAGGGACTTGGACTCATCGTTGAGAAAAATTTGAAAGCTAGATCGACTAGGCAAGGTTAGGTGTGAATTCCTCCAAGCTCATTTTCTGAGCACATGAAAGTTGATCTTCAAAATATCAAATTTATGCAGAAGACAGTCTGTGCTGAGTTGCATGCATATGTTGAAGTGCCAACAGGTCTGGCCAAAGAAAGAAGGGCTGCCTGGGACCACAGACATTGATGGGTTGGAGACATCTCAGCCTCCAAGGCTAGTTGACTTAAAACATGGTTGGCAGGAAGGAACTTTCTACTATATCCTTATCCTGTGCCTTCAGCATCTGTGTTCTATTTCCTAACTTGTCAGTGGGCAGCCTGCTGGAACAAGAGCCTCTTCTTCAAAAAGGAATATGAAAAATTAGCATGCCAAATAACTGCCTCATTCCAATCAGAGGGCAGTTTGTGTATTCTGTAAGACAAGCTTCCTTCTCAATTCATGGACCTGAGAATTCAATTCAAGAGTGCTCTGCTCTGCTAGGGAGATAACCCGGGAGTTAATGCTTCAATTACATCAGCAGGTATGTTACTTTTTTGCTCCTTCTTGCTAGTGTTCTCTTGCTTGTCATTGTCTGAAATACATGGTTAGTCAGTATAGGTCGCACAGGTAAAGGGTGTTACGGGAGGAGGAATTGTCAAGAAGGTCCTCTAAGTAGGTTTTCTGTCTATAGCTACAAAAATGCACTGCAAAATGAAGCGTGTAGTTGTAACTGTTAAGGACTCCGTATAATACGTGTGTTGAAGCCCACTCCTTCTGCGAGCGCCTCCTTGAAATGTGTGCGAATAAAGTTGCCCTAAACGTTCTGACTCTAAACAAGGTTGTAAGGTAGTTTCATGTTTTATCTCCAGTGACCTCTTCCTTCCCTAAATCCTCTGTCTTTATTAATTTTCTGGATACCTGCTCTCGCCAGAGAGAGCTAGTGCCTCAGGAAGCCCCGCCCTTCCTGTCACAGCAGAGAACTGCTCTCATACATCTGCACCCTCGACAAGCTTATTTTGAATGTCTAGTCTGTCCTAAGCGATGGGAACATAAAGAGTTCCTGCTCTCAAGTTGCCTGTAGTCTAGTGAGGGCAAAATGTAGACTCCACTCTCTACAGTTTCAACCCATAATAATTAGTCTTCAGTGGAAGGAAGAAGACCAGGTTGCAATGGGCATCGGTCACCCAGATGGTGTGGATACCGGTGACTGGTGACCATTGGGCGGACCTTGAAGGAAACAGAAATGCTATCAAAACAGAAATGAGACATGTGCTTATCACAGAGATGAGAGAGGCAATGGCTGTTGACCGCGTACCCCCATCCAAGATAAGGAAGCTCACCGAAAGCCGGGCACAGCCGGCTGGAGTCCAGGCACTGGCTTCCGGCCCGGAGTTCTGGGCTCCACAGACTACAGACAGACCAGATGCCTACATCTGGCCTCAGTCACCCTGATGTCCCAGTATTTTCTATGTCCTTTTGGAGAAGCCCCAAGTGCTCCCTGCCCTCCTCCACCCTTTAAGTTGAAATTAAGTCTGCCGTTTACAGTCACGAATTTTTGGAATGAGCAGTCTATCGGAAATAGAAAAAATGTCACGACGATAACATAATAATCAGCACGCCTGAGTGCTTGAGGCTCCTTGAGACTACATTTATCACCTCTTTGAATCCTCCACCCATAGGAGGTAGGTGGGTTGATCATGCCTGTTCCATCATGGCCAGAGAAGTGGTGATAGGGAGAGGTGTCACTTCTGAGTCCCCGCGGCCAGCCTTCCAGGCCTTGCAGGCAATCATTTCTTCGCTTTGAGCTGAAGCTTCCAAGAGCATATTGTTGAACGCAACTCACTCCCTGACTGCAAAATCCCAACTCTAGGCTTCCTGATGGCAAGAGAGGAAGGAGATACGGACTTTAAGAAACATTTTTTTTTATTCCGAATTTCCAGGGATTGACCTACATAATCCTCATGATGGTCCTAGAGAGATATGGATCATTTTCCCGTCTTAGAAAGGGTAAAACTGATCCTGATGCACGTTAAAGCTTGAGGACCACTGTGCTAGGAGAACTGGGAGTTGTGAAAGCAGGGGGGATAGATGTTTAGGGTGACAGGGAAAAAAGAAGGTGCAAAGGCACTGAGGCAGGGAGAGCCCTGTTCAGGAATGGGCGGAAACCTCCTGTGACTAGAGCCCAGAGAGGTAGGAGAGCCGGCGGCTGAAGGTGAGGAGGCAGAAAAGGGCCAGGCCAGTGTGGGCTCCATGAGGTAGAGGACGTGGACTTTCTCCCACTGGCAGTGGGCAGCCACTGCTGGCTTCTGAGGAGGAGTGGAACAAAACCAAGTTTTGCATCGTTCAAAGATTGCTGGCTGCAGTGTGGAGAATGGATTACACGGAGGAAGTATGGATTTGAAGAGACAGTCGAGAGGCTATTGCGTCAGTGAAGTGAGAGGTGATGGTCACCAGGACCAGGTGGTGGCAGTGAAGAGAACAGAATGAGCACATTCAAGAGCTCTTTAGGACAGGGGACCCTTGGTCCATCCTCGACACAGCAGCAAGATTTGAAAGCTGAATCAGATCTTGTTTGTCTTTGACTTCTAATTCTTCAGTCTTCCCAGTGCGGATGGGCGGATGGGATGAAATCCAAAATCCTTAACAAATCCTGGGGTGTCTCCTCATTCTCCACACTCCAGCCCCAGGCTCTTTTTCTGTTCCAGACTCAGGGTTTTGCACATGCTGTTCCCTCTGTCTGAACACTCTTCTAGCAACTTCCACATGGAGGGCTCCGCTCCCCCTTGTTTACTGAGCCTCAGCTTGAATGCCCCCTCCTCAGAGGAGACTTCCCAGACCATCCAGTGGAGGTAGGGGGTCCATACTATTATCTACCTCAATACCTTGTGTTTGCCTTTCCCGGGTCTTAGAGTAATTTGTCATTTGCTTTGTTCTTCATTTACTATCCTTAGTTTGTCTCTTCATGAAGAATTCATGAGAGCAGGAATCATGTCCATCTTACGCACCCAGCACCGTACCTGCCCTAGCACGTAGTAACCTCTCAGTAAATACTTAGCACATGAACAAATAAACTCATAAGGATATGGATATCTTGGGGCACTCCAAGTTTCAGGCAGGCACAGTTGGATCAGTGGTGGGGACCTTCTCCGAGGACCACATTAGGTGAAAAATAATCACATTTTAGATGCAAGAGCTATGTGTCAGCCTTATCTTTATTTCTCCTTTCTTCTTTCATTACTTCCCTGAGATTTTTTTCAGAAGGTCACAAGTTCAGAGCCAGTGGCCTGCAAAGTCCCAGACAATGCATACAAGCAAACTGTCTTTCTCCAGAACCGTTTGCGGCAGTCACGTTTTGTTCCAATACCTTAAAAGTTGTCAGGACAATGAAAAGACCACCACATTTACCCAGATGTCCGAAATACTAAAAGGTCAAATTCAGCTGCATTTTTATTATTGAGGAGATTTTTAGATCACTAAAGCATAGATCTTCAGTATATATGGTTTTAATTAGTATTATTTCCTTTCACATTCTGGAGTACTTTCTGTTTGCAACCTCACATCCAATGAGTAATCTTTATCATCCTCCACAGAAGCCAAGGTTTAGAAAATTGTATAATCCCTATATTCTAACTCAGGCGATTGAAGCAGAGAGAGATTACTTTTGCCAAGAGAGTGGTTTTATGGCTGAATCGGTTTCAGATTCAGAGCGTATTCCAAGCTTTCAACCCTCTACTAATGAACTGTGTACGATTTTCATTTCTGTTTGCTTACGTGAGTATTTACCAAGCCACCGGCATCATATAAGATCAGTATCCAAGCTACAAAGGCTTTTCAAATTGCTAACACCAGACATAGTTTAGACTTTAAGTACCAGGAAGCAACTGGGAACAGCTGCTTTTGAATCAGACATAAATCTAAGCAATGCTCCAATATAGCAAAAGGGGGAAAAAGACCTTGTCTCATTAAATAGCTAACAGGAGAGTATATCTGATAGTAAAACCTTGGCAGAACATAAAATACCTGTTTACTGCCAAATTCTAGTCACACAACATTAAGGTTACCTATTTAAGCACGGAGCACTGGCTTCTCATCATATATAATTCTATCAAGGAGTCTCCCTTGTGAATCTTAGTTGCCTTTAGAGTAAGCAGAAATACTATTGCCAAGATAACCAGGACTCAACCTCACGGGGATTTGTAGATAAAAATTAATCCCTCGAATTGTGCCCAGAAGCAAATCAGTGACTAATGGAGACTAGCAAGCAAAGGCATAACTAACCTCTTGGCGCCTGTCGCAGCCAAAGCTTCGGAATAATTTTCCAGGGTAGCTCCTTAGTAGAGCACATAGACAAAATCCCATCTGAGCATTAGAAACAGGAACTATACAGGCATGGTCTACTTATTTTTCCTTTATCTGTTGTCATGGCCATCCTCCAATTACTGTACTGGAGTGTCTCGAGATTGTCATGGGGTGAACAGCACGTGCCCAGGGGAAAGAGTAGCTTTTTTTTTTTTTTTTTTTTTACTTCTACACCACCTAAAGGTAATTTTAAGAAAAATTCTGGGGGAAAATATCCCCATGGGGACATTTTTAATCAAGAAGCACAACATTTCCCATATAAATGTTGCATAGGGACAGCCATGAAAATAACCCATTAAGTAAAATATTCCAAAATCGAATCTAATAAAGCTGGATAGAAAAATCCATTCTTCTACTTTGGAATAGAATGTATAATAAAACTAGGGAAATGTTCACATGGCATTGAAGTCTACAGGGCCAGTGTATTCCAGAGCATTCACAGAAAAGCAGAGAGTTAAGAAATGGGAAAATAAAAGGGTGATAGCGTTCTAACATGGCCACAATGAATAGATCTACCTTCAAATAAAAGAAAAAGAAAATCAATTCAGTTAGGGAGATGTCAGGACGGAACAATTATTCATGGCTAATTACTTTTTAAAAGATGATGACAATGGGTTAGTTTTCCCTGATATTGATGAAGGAAAACCTTTGGGGAAATCATTAGCAAAGGTGAGCAACGATATGAATTATTCTCTGGGATGTTGGAAGGCAAAGAAGAAGGAAGAATACGTAAAATACCAGTATAGTCTAGTGAAGGTCATCAAGACAAAGGAGCTGATACTACAAATTACCATTTCCTAAAATCCAAACCTGTCATCAATATGTCTCGCAGTGAATTATTTCCTTGAACAGATGATTTGTTATGAAATGTTCAGTAACTCACCAGACAAATGACTTTAAATAATTTTTGTCAGCAGTACATTCTGAAAGGCAAGATTATATGTAGTTGTTCTACCTATAAATTACGAATCCTTTTAAAACAATTAGTGCAGTACCATTTTTGATGTGTGCTCTTAGGTTTGGCCATAGACAGGTTGGTGCTGTGCTGTGGTTCCTGCTCACAGAACAGAGTTTACCCGGAAAAAAGAAAACAAACAACCTTGGTGGTGTTCACAGGCAGTCTCTGAACATAGGTTAATTATAGATTATAGCCTAGAGATGTGATCAAAGACCATGCACATTTGTAAGAAATGAACAGACTGTGACATGGGTGGTCTATTCATTTTCATCACCAAAAACGCCTGTAAATAATAAGAGCAGAGATCTATCAAAGAAGACCCTTCCTCTGGCTATGGTGAGGCAAGGGCTGCTTACCATATGGAAGAATTTTCAGCAACCCCTATATAAACTCCCTGTCCAAAATACACACACACGTATATACGTGAATCTGTGTACGTACACGTATGTATCTAGGCTCATATGTAGGGCCATGTGCTCACCTTATGAAAAGAGGTCGCTCCGCCTGGGTGGCTCAGTCGGTTAAGCGTCCGTCTTCGGCTCAGGTCATGATCTCACAATTTGAGGGTTCGAGCCCCGCATTGGGCTCTGTGCTGATAGCTCAGAGCCAGGAGCCTGCTTTGGATTCTCTCTCTCTCTCTCTCTCTCTCTCTCTCTCTGCCCCTCCCCAGCTTCTGCTCACTCACTTTCTCTCAAAAATAAATAAATAAACATTAAAAAATAAATTTAAAAATGACAAGATGTCCCTCTAACAACCATTAACATTGGCTGGTACGTAGACACCCTTTGAACAGATAATATGTGTTTATTTGCTCTCGTGAAAAGCACGGTGAACAAGGTAAAGACCATTAGCTAGCTGTCTAGTGACCCAGTCTGTGATACTAAAACTTGAATCAATTCCTGAAACAACAGGGTTAATTCCCACTTGGACGGGAATTTATTTATCCTGACTTGCTGAAGTCACAGCTGAGAATCCTAGCTTGAATAACCTTTAAGTGAGTTGATCGGGCATTTCAGCACTGTCTGCTATCTGGTCCGCCTCTCCTCTGTTCATTCCCACAACTCCAGGTTGACTGACCTGTTCACTGTGGTTCCACTCAATCCCAACACTCTGCCACGTTCTGCTGACGCATTTTTAATTCTGCCAGTCCCCCCACCTGCAGCCTGTCCCCTCTCCCTTCTCTTCAAAGTATCTATCTCTTACAGACCTGTACATACTTCTACCATAGCTTATTTAGACCTCATTCATCAAGCACAACTCAGGAAGTCTTCCTCGAAGGCAGCAGCCCACCGTGAGCTCACCGTCCTCCGACAGTTCACTCTGTCAGACTTGACATTCTCTTACTACCTCATGTGATTATGTGTCTTTAATAATTACGCTAGCTGTGAACTGCTTAAAAGCAGGCCAGTGCGTAACATATCTTTGTGTCCTTAAAAATGATAGCATCATATCTTCTTTATAGCAGGTGCTTAAACAATGTTTTGATTCATGAATGGATTGAGTTTAAATGGCCCTAAATGTTTCTTCAGATTTTATGTGGGAGAAATTAGCCTATAAGCAGATGGCATCCATATAAGCAAACTAGATGAATTTCTGTTAACCATAACATATATGCCAGAATTCTGTACCATGATGTCGCTAGATAATAGAATCAATCTTAGTTAAGTAAACAATGTGAAAAACAAAATGAGAAAACAATTTTCATTATCTTAGTTAAAGTATTTCCTTATTAAGAGAATTATTTTCAGTTTTGAAATTTGATCGTCAAGAAAATGGTAACTACTAGTGAATTTCCCCTTTGTTGTTGGTATTTAAGAATTTTCATTCATTGCTTTCTAGGAAAGCTGTTAAGAAAGAGAAGTTGAAGACAGAAGCAGAATAAGGTCTTTCAATGAAAGATAATTGCTATGAGACCACTCTTGCCTTCCTTTTAAAAACACATCTGGAAATTGGAAGAAAAAACTGAAGAAATGGGAGAAGGAGGTATCAGACTCAAACATTCCCGAACGTGGATATAGAATATGATGAAACAGCTAACTCCAATTGCAAAGTCTCAGCAAACATTTCTGGAAACATCTACTAGACTCTTTTCTTCTTGAATATATGACTGTTCTGCCAGAGTGCTGCTGCATGGAAGTATGTCTTAAGTCAACAAAAAGAAAGTCCTCCTTTACCATCCTAACAGAATCGAGGCATCAATGGGATTAAATTGTCACAGTCTGGAGAGATTCCAAAAACTGGCACTCTGTTGTCAACTCCATAAGACAATGCATCATGCCTACTTATTAATGTGTATTATAAGAACTTCCAAGGGGCGCGTGGGTGGCTCAGTTGGTTGAGTGACCGACTTTGGCTCAGGTCATGATCTCGCGGTTTGTGAGTTTAAGCCCCACGTCGGGCTCTGTGCTGACAGCTCAGAGCCTGGAGCCTGCTTCCGATTCTGTGTCTCCCCCTCACTCTACCCCTCCCATGCTCATGCTCTGTCTCTCTCTGTCTCTCAATAATAAATAAACGTTAAAAAAAAAAAAAACTTTCAATACCTTTTGTGAAAATTCCATATAACCAGCTAAGGGCATTGATTTTTCAGACATTTGGGAGTGTTGAGGAGACCTTGGGCAGCCTCTCTCCTGATCAAAGGAGTGATTACCCCGAGTGATTACCCCAATTATTCTTCCTACAGAATATTTTAGGTTTATGCATGCATTGTAGCAGGTGTGTTTAAACTCAACTCAACTATTTATATGGGCATCTCGAGGGCTCTTAAAAATACAGTGCAACTTGACCTAAAATTCCACGAAAATTCAGAAGAAAGGAAAATTACCTATCCTCTTTGGAGGGTGTTTTTAGAGAGTTTGAAAAAGGACACTGATGGATTCCTCCAGATGAAGATTTGAGAAGTAATAGTATCTGAGCCAGGTGGGAAAGAAAAGACAAGAAGATGCTAAAGTGTTCCCAGCATATTCTGCTGATGTTTTAAGTTCTACCCGGTAGTAATTGGAATGGGATTTCGTTATAAGAAGTTTTTACCCACTCACACCAACTGCATCCTTACAAGAGTGATGGAGACTAAGTGTACCTGTTATGACCATTACCCTCATCGTCTCCAGGGAAACAGCCCAAGGAAGTTATCAAAGCTGTCAAAGTAGAGGAGGAAAGAATACAGTGCCAACAAGCTCAGCACTCCAAAATACTTGAGGCTTTAAAATAAATAACAAACTCATACAATTCCACTTAACTAATCATGAGGGGGAATAAAAGCCTTACTTCCTTTTCTATTTCAAAGATTTTAACACTAAACAAACAAACAAAAAAAACCCCAAAAAACACAGCCGATGGCCCTTGCAAAAATATTATTCATATTTCTCGTTGCTTAAACAATATAGAGCCTCAATAAGATTGTCAAGTACAGCACATTTTAGGTGTAAGTAAAGTTAAGATTAGCCACGAACACAAATAATTCATCTATAAGGTCTTTAAATACAATAATTATTTATGCCTTTTTCATGGTTCGATTTTAGCTTTCAAAGGTATGTGGCTAAACCATACACAGACGAGACACTTTATAGTAATCCATTATATGTGTGTTATGGCAAAATCCCATCCCCGATCCTTATGTGAGACGTACATTTCCTTCTTGTCCAGGGCTGTCTGAAATTCATGGGCTCTCATTGCGATGTGTTCGTAATTTAAAGGCAAAGGGTAAAAACCGGTTCTAGCTGGTGGATTTTTTTCTTGTCTTCTTAGTCCTCAGTCTCACTTAATCTGAGAGAGGCCATCTCCTGCTTTATAGTCTCTGTTCAATGAGGAATGAGAGAGCTCTCTAAGTCGGTGCCATTCAGGTCAAGAGGATGTGTGGGGAAGCACAGCTGATTCTAGCCTACATTCTCCAGATCCAGCATTTCCCAACATCCACCATGTTGCCCTCAGGGCTTCGTGGAATCGGCCACGCCTAAGCAATTCCAGATCTAGTCGCAGTTGACCACTTGCCCCTGTCAGGAAGTTTGTACTTCCTGACTTGACTTTCTAAGTTAGATAAGAAAATCAAGCTTAACAAATGCTAGCAGAGCCATAAGTCCACGGAGAGAAACAAAATGGGGGTTATGTTTAAATAACTCTAAGTCACAGGTGGTTCTGAGTATTTATTACATACCCTGCAAAAATTGAGATACGAGTCAATAGACTCCCATTCTCTGCCCAGCCCCCATCTAATCCAGGCAAGCGGCAGCTCTGGTCTTCCAGGAGGAACAGGAAAGGTGAAGATACTCTTGTCTCTGAGAAGATAGAGGGCAACCCCATCTAGGGGGGAAGAAGAGAAAAGGCAGGCACAGATCTCCACATCCCTGGAACTCTCGGAGCCCAGAGCACATTCCTTCTCCATTTCTAGAGTATTCTTCCTCTTCAAATATCCACAGTCTCAGATGCTACCCTCAGCCCATTCTCTTCTCACTCCATTAACTGTCCTTGGAACAAGTTCAGACCCTTGGCTCTAACCACCAGGGAAGATTCAGGTGTTGGGAGGACAGACACTTACACAATGAAAGAAAAGGATACAAAATTGCAAATGTAATACATGAGAGTGACTGTTCATTACCAATGAATTGACAAACATGGAAATAAGAAGCAGATATAATCCCATAAATACAGAGAACAATCTGATGGTTGCCAAGGGGAGGGGCTGGGGGGATAGGTGAGGGGGAATGAGAGATACAGACTTCCGGTGTTGTCATGAATAAGTCACGGGGATGGAAGGTTCAGCATAGGAATACCGTCCGTGGTATCGCAATAGGGTTGTATGGTGACAGATGGCAGCTACACTCAGCAGTGAGTACGATGGCGTGATGTCCAGAGGTGTGGAATCACTGCATTGCACACCTGAAACTAATTCTTAAAAAAAATTCTTGAAAAGAAACTGAATGTCTATTAAGAAGATGAAAAAAACCAGAGCATACTAATAGGTAGGTCACAGCCAGTTCCAGGTGCTCCGATCAGGTGCCTTCCACTGTCATAGCACGTAGACCGGCTGCCATCGCTGCTCACACACGGCAACTCCGGCCCTAACCCCACTTCTGCCAATTTCCCTTTTCACACAACTGCCCTTTGGAAAACTACCTCTTTCACAAATCAGGTGCCTGGTTAGTTGAGAGATTTCACTGATGCTTATGAGTCTTTTGTGCAATATTTCATTAAGCTTTTGCACATTCTGGTTGATAACTAAAAGAAGAAGTGAACCCAGTTATATCTGGTATTACAAATTGAAAAAAAATTATGAAAAGAGTAAAAACCCTTTAGACAAGTCTTCAGTTTCTTTTTTTCCAAGGGTATTGATTTGTTCCATTTTACATATATTTCTTAACCATAACCATATGTAAAAAATGAATTTTATTTTCATAGCCCCACCACTGCTCTTTAAAATGCACATAGATTTGCAAGATAGACAAAATAGAGGCTACAAATTACTCTCAGTAGTTAAAATTCAATTGCATTGATGAAATTATGGAAAAGGGTTCATTTTCTGGTGCTGTCTTTGAGCTTTTTGAAATCCTGGTTGCTGGCTTACTCACTAATTTGGTAATTTGCAATAGGTTTCCCAGTCATTAGTGCAAATTAGTGAGGTTTAGCTATAATGTGAATATTAATATCTTCATTTAGAAGCATTCCACGTGCCCTCGACTGGTTTCTAAGGACAAGTTGGTTTTTTTTAAACCTTGGAGAAAGGCTATATGAAATACATGAATATGATGTTTATGAAAAGGCATTTGATAACCAATGCATTATTTTTCACCTTCCATGAATAAAATGTCAGCGACTTTGGTAATACTGTACTTTAAAAGCCCCAAGGACTGGCAGGCAGCCCCATGCACATACTGTGCTATATTAAAGGAATATTGGTTCTTGGCTAGAAAGGATTTTCTAGCCCAGTCTGAGCAATAACCACTTGATCACACATCTCGCCTGCATCTAAGCTCCCATCAGCCGAATATGTGCCTCTCATTTGCTGGCTCCAAGCCCTCCACTCAGCATCCTGCACACTCACTGGGGCTGTGTGCCTTCAGATACGTGACCTCTGGGGCACACTGGAGAAATGTTGCCTTCTGTCCATGACCCTTTCAAGACCCTTTAATGTCTTCTGAAGTTGTCACTATGGCACTGCCTGGCTTCCATAATTCTCCCTGACAACCACTCCTCCTGACGCCAGCTTTGACCGTGTGGCTCTAATTCAAGTGCCTGCTGGAAACCACCACCGTCAGTGTCTTGTTTTTTCCCCAATAGAAGCAGAATGGGGACTTCGCCTGTGGACCCACCAAAATTACCAACGTAGTAGCTCAGAATAACCCTCTCTGCCCTGGCACCTAGTCCGCCAACTCACGTGACTCAGGCCACAGAGAATTCCAAAGCTTTCTCCCCCTCTCTTTTCTAAACATGGCATTATTTAACACTTGTCATCAATCAGCTTGGAGGCAAGAATGATCACATGACACAGTATCCTCATGGAAAAGAACGATACATTCATCAGCTGAGACCTCAAAACAAGACAGCAAGATGGATAGTGGCATGAGAAATCAGGGTTCCTTATTTTTCTGAGTTATATCACCTCCCACTTATGGTTGTAATATTCCTGAAACAATCTTGGGTTTTGGATTTGAGTCTGTGACCCACCTCGGAGTCTTAGTTCCCCTATTTGTAAAATGAAGAGAATAAGATCGCATCACAAGGCTGTCATAAGGACTAAAATATAAAATATGTAACATACCCAGCACGGAGCCTGGCACATAGTCGGGCTCAAATGGATAATGATGTTATTATCATAATTGAAATCATTATTAAAATGGCAGGTGTGTGAACATGTAGGTCCTCACTGGGGCCCTGGGGTTAATTACCAGTGATTAGTCATTGACACGGTTTAGACTCCAAATCCAAAAGGGATGCTGACCAGAAGTAGCATGGTCTATGAAGAGCCAAAGGGACAAGCCACCTCTGGGTTCTTTCAGAAAAGGCAAAGACTCAGACATTTGGAGGATTATCCAATACTAAATCCAAAGGGTCAGGCGCAGGAAATTTTAGGGTCAAGATTTCCGAGTTGAGAGACAGATGGGCTTGGAACAAGAGCCGGTAGCAGCCATCCTGAACCTCAAGACACAAGTGGGTGTTTCCAGCTCACCCCTCTGAGCCAGGGGTGTTTGGGAGTGTGAAGTGGGCCTCAAGGGTCCGAAACAGAACACAGAGCACAGGAGGTAAGGGCTTGGAATGCCTTTAGCCCATTTGAGCCATTTTTAAAATGCTGCATCAACACTATTCTAATATTATGACCTTTGAGAAACACCTGTGTTCAAAGCCCGTCTACCCGAAAGACCACGTTTTCTGAACAGCAGTTCTATTTCCTGAAAATCAGACACCTGTTACCCGAAGTGACAGTCCCTGCTGTGCGGAGGCAGCCATCAGATCCAACAGCTGTGTCTGCTTGAACTATGCGACAGAACGACCCTGTGGGGACAGTGGGACTCTGTAGAACGCCCCTCTCGATCATCTTGGTGGCCCTCTCCAGCCACAGTCAGTCTGTCAGCAGCCGCTATGGGGCATTTGTCCTCAGCACAGTAGGCAGTCCCATGAACCGACACGTGGCTCTTTCCAAGGGGGAACAAGACCTTATCCCCTATGCGCTAATGAGTACGAGTGCCCCGTCAATGAGTACGAGTGCCCCGTCATGGAGTTCAAGACCCTCCTCCCCCACCCAATCGCTTTCTACTGCACTTCACAGCTTCCCTACAGCCACCACCCTGGTGCATTTGTAAATTCTTAATACTTTGGCATAACATGACTTCTTTTTAGACCCCTCATGCCTGTTCTTGGAATTCATCGAACCCTTTCCCTTCAAGTTAACACACGCTTTCTGCCGGTCAATGTGCCCCCACTTCAAAACTTCACTTCCAGTGTAGCGTTTAACAGCCTAGTGTGGGGAAGAAGGAAAAAAGAGAGCGAGAGAGAAAAGCAAAAGTGTGAGCCTCATGAAAAGGGAAAATCAGAACAGATTGCAATAAAGCTAAACTGTCTATTCATTTGAATCAAATGCTATAAATTTCTAAGCATAATGTTTGACAGTAAACTGTCATCAAAGCAGCAGACTCATTATAAAAATGCTAAGGGTATATAAATCTCATTGACTGCTTATCATTAACTGCGCGGGGTGCTGATAGGAAATGCCTGGTTATAATTTATACTTCACTAATAAGGTCCATTTTGGAGTATAGCTGTCAAATCTATTACTCACCTTTCCCCAGTTTTATAGTTGTTCTGGACAGCACTGAAATTGAATGTTAAAAGTGTGGTTTCAAGCATTATCTTTTGCTCTAATATCTCATCCCTGCATATTGAAGCGTGCCTCACCTCTAATCAGAACTCAACAGCTAGATTGTTTTTCGGAAAGCAAACCAAAGGGAGTGAGAGAGACAGAGAAACATGCTTTTAAAAAGGCAAGACGTAACAGAGTGTTGTTTGCCCACTTTCAAAATTTAAAAGGAAAAATGCAATTAAAATATTGGCAGTCCAATTATGCCATTATTCTACCATGCCATCAGCATTGATGATGTTCTTTTTTTTTTTTTTTCTTGGCTGTGATGAAGAAACTTGCCAATAAGTTATCACGATGCGGTAGGTGCAAGATTAGACATTTCTACTTAGGTTGTCACATTTATGTTTAGGCTGGTATTCAAGGAGCTCAAATCGGTTTCTCCAACTATCGAGCTGTGTCCTCATGATCACACAGATCAGGAAAAAAGCTGTTGGTCCCTACAGAAGCTATGTAAGACAGGGAACGTGTCCAAGGAAAATATTAATACAGATACCCAAACACGGCAACATATGGTTTAACCTCCAGCTCACTTTAAAACCCCATCTTTGATATGCTAAACACTAAAAAAAATCCCAGTAAACTTTGAAAGAAAATGTTCTCATATTTTTGGCAGATGATAAATGGAGTGATCTCCATTTCTCCGTCTCTAATATACCAGCTCTTACTCACTGAGGCTTCCAGGGTATCGAGGAAAAGCGAGGAGTTTCTAGAACGTGCCAAGCTAATGTGCTCAGCAAGGATACAAACTGAAGGCCCCGACGAGAGCCACGCCTCACCAAAACGTCAAAACCAACGAAGTTCATAGTCATCAAATCACAGACCTCCTCAGTCTGAACTGAAGAGTCCAAGTGTGAGAGATCAAAGAGAAAGCCCACCGGGTGATGAATTGCTCCCCAGCCAGTTGGTTTTGACTGTGAAATGTGTCCCCTTTTGTGGACATAGGCGCTGTGTACTATTTTTTTAAGTTTATTTATTTATTTTGAGAGAGAGAGTGTGTGCACATAAGCAGGGGAGGGGCAGAGAGAGAGAGAGAGAGAGAGAGAGAGACCCAAGCAGGCTCCACACTGCCAGCACAGAGCCTGATGGCGGGACTCTAACCCATAAACCGTGAGATCATGACCTAAGCCAAAGTCAAGAGCCGGATGCTTAACCGACTGAGCCACCCAGGCGCCCCACCCTCTGTGTCCTTTAAAGCGGCATTACAGACGAGCTATCCTTTCCCAAAGGATTGGGTTTATGTGGGTCAAATAGCAAAGCTGTAGCGCCACCACGCGGCAGCACGTTCTCCAAGTCGGCCGTCCAGACTCCTTCTCGTGTTTCTAGTAACTAATGCCAACGTCTGAAGGGCAAGCTGGAATGGTGTTACATCAAATTCTGCTACAGCAGGACTGGGTTCCCGGTCCCCACCCCCCCACCCCCAGCTAGATCATTCAGTTCAAAATCACGATGCTAGAGTATGGATAAATGAGTCCTCACTGTCATCAACGCATGGTGTCCATACCCTACCACCACGTCCTTCTGAAATGTGCCATAACTCTCCAGAAGCTTCCCTTTAGGTGACAGCTCTTTAACCAGAAACCTAAGGATGTCTACCAGATGCCCATCCATTATTCTATCTCACCGTTTGAGGGCCCTTCTCCTCCATTCCATGCAATCGCTCAGCACTTAGCTTGTCACTCCCGTCTGCTATAAATCCTCACCTACCCCATCCCCCTTAGTCTCCTCTTCGGCTTTTTAACGAGATGAAAATCGCTCTGGTGCATTGAGTCAACCTCGATGAAATCCCGCCTCAAACTCCACTAGATCTGTAACCTGGGGGGAAGGCCCTTAACCTCATCTGTGAGCCCATGTCCTCCTCCATGGTAAGATGAACAGGTAAACCTCCTCCAGCATATCCCTTCTCAGGTACGGGCGATAGTCCGTAACTGCCGAGCAGGAATCTCCGCTCTTTCCCACTCACATCTGCCGTGTTCTCCAGGGCACACCCAGCTCTCAGAGCGACTCAGGAGAGGCCGCTGGAGGTGCAGAATCGCCGCACCCACTGCCATCTGTCACAGCCTCTGTCTTGCCTTAAAAACAAACAACACCAAAAGCAAACAAAACAGCTCTTGTACAGGATGAGTTCTTGTGCCTGCACTCAAGGTCCTTTGCGATCAGGCTGACCCGGGCTACCTGCGCCCCGCCCAGCCCACAGCCTCCTAACCACCCCTGCCTCCAGGCAAACACGCCTGCATCCTGGCAGTAAGCACTGAACAATCAGACCAATCAGACTCTCTCTTGCTGCAGACTCTGGTACATTTCTCCCTTCCGGCCGGTGCTTTTATTTCATTATCCGCTTCAACTACTAATCATCCGGCAAGTCTCAAGTCAAGTTCTAGCCCATCACTCCCCTGACACCCCAGGCAAAGCGTGGTTCTCCTACACCCATGCTCTCGCTACAGTTTGAACACCCAGTTACATCAGTTGTCACTGGGAAGCGTTTACCTGCAAGTCTGTTAAACTCCTTCAGGAGCCGCGTCCCTCGATCTCACCCCCAGGATGTGCACAGAACTCAGCACCGTGTGGCTGCTTCATAAAGGTTAGAAGAACAAATGTTACCAATCCTGTCTACAAAACCTCTCCAAAAACCTCATAAAGCATCAACTCTTGGGACGCCTGGGTGACTCAGTCAGTTGAACATCCGACTCTTGGTTTTGGTTCAAGTCATGATCTCACGGTTCCTGAGTTCAAGTCCTGCGCTCGCAGCATGGGACCTGCTTGGGATTCTCTCTCCCTCCCCCTCTCTCTGCCCCTCTCCTACTTGCATGCATGCTCTCTCTCTCAAAATAAATAAACTTTAACAAAAAAGAATCCACTCTTGAGGCACCTGGGGGGTTCAGTCGGTTAAGCACCCGACTTCAGCTCAGGTCACGATCTCTCCGTCCGTGATTCGAGCCCTGCGTCGGGCGGGCTCTGTGCTAACAGCTCAGAGCCTGGAGCCTGCTCCAGATTCTGTGTCTCCCTCTCTCTCTCTGCCCCTCCCCGCTCTCTCTCTCTCTCTCTCAAAAATGAATAAACGTTAAATTTGTTTTTAAAAAAAGAACCAACTCTTGTTCAATCTTATGGCTACGTATATATGGCATTAATGCCACACTCTCTTCTGGCGCTGTCTGTAATGAGGGCTGAATAACAATTTGCTTAAATCCTCCTACGCCAAGTGTAACTTCACTTGGAAACTTATTGAAATTGACCGTACATGTGAGGCCCACCTAACCCTTGTAGAGTCATAGAGAATCGAACCCAGCAACCATCTAATTCACATTCACTGGAGTAACTAACTCCTCAA
Source organism: Lynx rufus (assembly GCF_022079265.1). Taxonomy (NCBI): domain Eukaryota; kingdom Metazoa; phylum Chordata; class Mammalia; order Carnivora; family Felidae; genus Lynx; species Lynx rufus. The sequence continues at coordinate 30,192,454 of NW_025814823.1, read as the reverse complement.
GGAGGGAATAGAGGTAAAAAGATGAAAACAACATTTCAGAGGCACTCAGAGTCACTGAGCTTCACACAGGGTAAAACTCCGCTGCTTAATGTCTGGCCACATTCCTTATTTTAGCCAGATAATTTCACAAAGGTGAGAAAGCACATACCATAAATCCATGTCATGGTTGGGGGAAAAAATTCAATGCATATATATCATGGACGGAGGAGTGATGGTATGATTTTGCAAATAGAAGCACATACATATATAAATAAACTATACAACTAAATGCTTATAGGTGGTCTAATCTAGCCAACAGCATAGTCAGAATTAATAAGCACTGTTAACGTGACAAGCAGTGCAAGTAGCATAAACAACCTTCCTCCTAATTTAACTTCACGTCCATATTATCATAAACCGGTAATGCAGTGCAACCACGAACGCTGAGATGACAATAGCCCCACAAAGTGTCCCGAATCTCCAGACATACTCAGCAAAGAAAAGCAATTTTTATTTTTTGCTGATAAATGGTTTAATCAAACCTAACAGATGAGGCAATACATTTTGAGAACACTTTGCTGTTCGGATCATGGGGTCAGTAATTTTCTTTGTTGCAAACACATCACAGGATAACTGAGTGTGTGTTGGGGGATGAGGAGGAATGACATAAATTGTCTGCAAAGGGTGGTATATTATGTTCTGTCCAGAAAATATTTTATATTTCAAACATGCTGCCAGGGGAGAGAGGCATCAGAATTGATAGTTTTCCTGTGATTTTGCAGAAAGGGAAAAAAATAGCAATGCAAAAATCATACCTGTCAAAAAAAAAATACCCTCTCAAAAAAAAAAAACATGCACAAAAAAATCAAATCATCAAAATAATGAAAGCATAGATGTTAAATTTCAATGCAGCATTCAAAATGCAACTTATCCTGTATGGGGTCTGAGGCCATCTTGCGCAAATGTCACTAAAAATAATGACCAGACGGTCAGGTTACCGTTGTGTAATTTGTACGGTTCCTTTCTGTAAAAGAAATGATCCCAGACTACATTTTAGGAAGACGCCGCTTTCGGTGGCCAGTGAGCCCTGTCTCACAGCCAAGAGCTTCCAACATTTGAAGCTATGCATCAGGCAACTTGCGGATTCGCTTCTTGTTGCTGCGCAGGTCTTTTTAATATGCTTGAGAGCAGACACTTTTAAAACTAGACTGACTATAACTTTTAGTGGAAAAATTCAGCCTGTGCTCACATAACGCTGCTCTGGGATAACGGTAATCATTCACATTTGCAGAACACGCGTGGCTTTGCAATTGCCCTCACATACACTCTCCTTCTGAATCCCCAACAATCCTGGGATGCATCAAGGAAAGATATTCTCTCGTTTTACAGATGAAGACACTGAGGGTCAGAGAGATCAAACAGCTGGCCTGAAGCCACCGGGCTTTGGGAATTCTCGAACTCCATTCGAGGTCCCCCAACTCCCAACTGAGGAGTCCCGCTATTCCCCACCTATGTCAGAAGGATCTCTGCAGACAGACCCTCACTCTGTCACGGGTTTGAATTTTAGCTTCAGCCGTTGCCTCACAGGGCTACCGTGAGGGCATTGCTAAGCTCTCAACCCGCTCATCTTACAGAAAGCTGGCGATCTCATAGAGCCACAGCTCACACGGCCTTTTTTAAGTTTCCCATAGGGCTACACCCCCCCTAGAGGTGCTGGGCATGCTGTAACTCAGTAGGGGAGAAGTCTTAGGGAGATGACCTCCAAAGCCTGAGACTTCTAGGGTAAATAACTGTCCCAGTGTGCCTGGCTAGCCCTGGCACTGAAGGGCTTCCCATCATGGGCGACTTTCGGGGCTAAAGCCAGAAATGAGGGCTCCCCCGGGAAGTGGGACTTTAGGCACAAAAATCAGGACAGTCCCAGGCAAACCAGGGCAGTTGGTCATCCCAGTTTTCAAAATTTCAATAAAGTGTCTTCAGAAAGAGTGATTTAGCTCATCAAAGATGTTTAAAATATTCAGCCCTTCTATTTCCAATGTGCCCATCAATAAACATTCACCAAGAATTTGAAATGAGTCCAGTTATGAAAGACCCAGTAGGGCCAAAAATTGGAACCAAACTGACCCTTCATTGAGCCTTTATCTTACTTTCAGTTATTTGTTTCTCTTAGTTGTTAAGTGTTCTTGGCTTAAGAAAAGCTAAATATTAGAGAAAAGCATTGCAATGTAAGCATTTGCCACCAAAAAAAAACGAGAGAAAAAGGGAGAGCAGCATCTAAACCTCAGCATGAAAAGGACACAGGATGCCACGTGAAGGCGCGTGTTTGGCGAGAGGGAAGGAGGGAGTGGACACTCAGGAGAGGAATTTCGACATGCCTCTGCTGACAGAACTTAGCTAAGTATACAGAGAGAAGGCCGTGGGCCTGGGGATGGAACACGACAGTCCCACCAAAGAACAAGCAGCACAAAGGCCAGGAGGAAAGACGGAGTCCAGCGCAATCACGGGACACAGAAATCAACAGAGAAGCATCAGACAGTGAACAAGAAGGATTTTGCATCCCATGCTAACGAATCAGGACTTTATCCTGTACGTAGCTGTGAGCCACTGAAAGGTCTTAAGCCGAAGACACAATCACATACACTTTAGAAAGACATTGTAGCTTCAGTACGGAGAACAGATTTGGGGAAGGAAGGAGCAAGACCGGCACAATTTCTATAAACTAAGTGAGAAACGATGGTGGCCTGTGTTACGGTGAGTGGCGGTGAGGACGGAGAACTGGATTTTGAAGATATGAAGGTGGTGTACTAAACGGGATATCAAGATTGATCGAATATAGTTTGTAAGGTAAAGGAAACAACCTAGGGTGCCACTAGACATATAGCACATCTGTGTACGTGTCTATGTATATCCATGTGGATTTGTATTTCTTACTCTGAAAGCACTTGTGTGATAAATTTTAAATTTTGCCTAAGCCATAAATAGGACAGCTTGGGAATCTGTGGCTGTTCCCAGCTATTACCTCTTAAAAATAGCCAGGCAATATGTGGTAATATGTGTAGCTCAAAACCATGCCTAGTATAGCTCGGTTAACAGCCAAAATCATGTTATCCTCATCCATTCATCCATCAACGGACATTTATTGAGGCCTTCTCAGAACCAGTGAGTAGACACTGGGGGAAAAAAAATGATAAAATGATGAATGAAATAGCATCCTTGCCCTCAAGGAGTTCACAGCATAGTGGGGGAAAACAGACAATAAAAAGACAATTACAGCACAACGTGATCAGTGATAGAATCCAGAGAAACGGAGAGTCATGTGGGAGGACATAAAGGGAGTAGCTTACCTAGCCTGTGGGAGAATGTTAATCCATGAGAGCTTCTGGAAGAGATGATGGCCATTGACTATAGGCCTCTCCTAAAGTGGGTTATGTATTTGCACCTCAACCCATCTCCCTCTTCCAGTGAGTTCTTTACAGAGAATGATTGTGTCTTATTTATCACAGAACCTTCCGCAGTAGGTGCTCGATAAGATGGATGGATAAATGGATGAATGGGTGGATGGATGGATAGATAGATGGATGGATGGGTGGATACGTGGACAGACGGATGGCAGACGGTGGATGAAATGAGTGAAGGGAATAAATGGATATTGATCTAACATCAAAGGATTAAGGAAGAATGGCCATCAATTCATGGAAATTACCAGGCAAATGGTGCTTTATGGTGAAAGGGGATTTATTGAGAAGGTACTGGATTAAATGGGCCATTGGTTCAATTTCGTTTTGTGGAGTTTGACCCTTATCAGTTGATTCTTGTTGTTTAGTATTTATTGAGCCAGATTTTCTCTGTATGTAAGCTACTCCCCGGGAGAAGGTTAGACACTTCTGGAAAATGCATTAACTCTTTCAAGCCACTAGGGCACTGTTCCGTGAATTACTTTTTGGTAATTAAAGATGCTGCAACAACAGGAACACAATGTGCTGGGACGCGGAGAGCTAATCTCTCTGCCTGCCTTCTCCAGCTGCCTATTTCTGATTACTGAAGAGATAGGGCACCAATATGTAGGGATTACACAATGACAGCCAGTCCTGATTTCATATAAGAACCGACAGAAGTCTCTTCCCGAAGCCCATGAATTCTTCACATTAGAGAACAAAGATTAGCAGGATCAAGTGACTAAAGCACTTAACGGCTCTAATCCTCACTCCCGCACAAATTCACTCTGTGGTTTTATACTTATCTCCTTCAAACTCTTTACCTTCTTCGCCCCTCTCTGTGCATCTGCAGGATGATAAGAGCAGTTGTGGGCTCCAGACAACCGGCATCTATCATCTTTTCTCTTCTAATATAAAAAGAAAAAAAAAAAAAAAAACGGAGCTAGGTTTGAATGACTGCCTTTTTTCTTATCCGTGTATATGCCTGAAATCTACTCATTAGATAGAAATGGTCCGTCCCCCACCCCCGCCTCACCCCTTTAAGGCCAGTGATATGCACTTTCGGTTTTCAAACATCCTGTGCTGCTAGTTTGCATCCCTAATTACCCACTGCACTGGTCTTGTTTTATATGACTTACAACACGCAGTTTTGCCCTTAGTTCATTTACGCAAAATCATCCCTGGTTTGAGCCAAGACATATTCAATATACAATTACCTGGTGGGTCAGGGCTCTGCCGTTTTGTCATTTTTACTGGCATTTTCTCCATTATTGCTAAGTACTGAGCAGTATAAGCTGTCAGAGCCACATGGCTGGCCTGAAACTTAATTTTCCCAAATTGCACAATTCTTCAGAAACCGCTCCCACCCCCACCCCCACCGCAACCCAGTTCCCTTGAGGGGGAACTAGGGGCAAACAGGGTTAACTTCAAACTCAGTTACACAGAGCTTACCAAGAGCAACAGCGGGAGGAAGCAATTAAGCAGAAGTTGGGCGTGCAGGCTGCCTGAGACTTGTGGAGACAATGCAGAATTCTGTGTCAGAGTGGCTGCTCAAAAGTCTTTGAGTCGCGAGAATCCTTAGAACATGAAATTCTGGGGTAAAAGGCAACAGGCCAGACGAGAGAAAGCATGCTTCCCGAGGACCCATCATGCGGAAGCCTGTGCACGAGACGCTGTCGTGGCCAGTAGGGCATTAATTCTGATAATAACCGATGAAGATGGGTATTTTTATTCCCATTTTACAGATGAGAAAAGAGAGGTAGAAAGGATAGTAGAACTGGCCATGATGCACAGCCAGGAAGTGGGGGGAGTCTCCTTCAAACCTAGCTCTCCTCAAATCAGACACAATGTTTGTTGCAAAAAACCACCCTAGAGAGGGTGGAAAGCAGTTTCCTTGCACCAGAAGAGTAGGAATCTAGTACGACAGTCTCTGACTAAAAGTCCTGAAAAGTAACAGAGGAACACAAAATGCCCAGAGCTTATGGTTCCGACCCGTCTCCCGACTAGCCTCGGTGTTACACATCTGCCTCCTACCTTGCCTCCAGGTGATCTGAGAGAGGCATCACCTGGGTCTCTTCCTATTCTGGGTAACTCCTAACTCCCCGCACCTACTTCTCATGAAGAGAAGCCCTTTGAAGTCCAGTATATCACCCAGTCCCGATCACCTGGAGAGTTTGGAAAACCATGACTCAGCTCAGCCCGTCGCTTTGTATCAGCCTCCAAGAGAAACTGCCTGTTCCAGCTCCTAAGGAAGAGCAGAGCGAGAGGACTGTCTGTTCCCTTAATCAGGGTGTCTTGGCAAGTGCCAACCTGAGGGCGCATTAAAACACAAACGCTAATTAAATTTGGAGACAGACCGACAATTTTTGCACACCTCTCCTCTCTCAACCTCACTATAAGGGACTGAGAGTTTTGAGAGTCAGGTTTTCTTTTCTTTTTTTTTTTTTTTTTTTTTGAGAGTCAGTTTTATTTTATTTTTTTTAATTTTTTTTTAACGTTTATTTATTTTTGAAGCAGAGACAGAGCATGAGCGGGGGAGGGTCAGAGAGAGGGAGACACAGAATCTGAAACAGGCTCCAGGCTCTGAGCTGTCAGCACAGAGCCTGACACGGGACTCGAACTCACGGACCACGAGATCATGACCTGAGCCGAAGTCGGCCGCTTAACCGACTGAGCCACCTAGGCACCCCGAGAGTCAGTTTTAACAAAGATTATTAGTCTGACACCCTTAAGTATTTCTGTTTTCAGTTGGATTGAGGGTAGAAACTTAGACTACGGACTTATAGCCACTGGTGACGTATTTGAATATAAAAAAGCAGGGCAAGTCCAGGGGTACCTGGGTGGCTCAGTCAGCTAAGAATCTGACTCTTTTTTTTTAATGTTTATTTATTTTTGAAAGAGGAGGGGAGGGGCAGAGAGTGAGAGGGAGAGAGAGGATCTGAAGCAGGCTCCTCGCTGACAGCACACAGAGCCCAATGCTGGGCTCGAGCTCTTGAGCCGTGAGATCGTGACCTGAGCCGAAGTTGGATACTTAACCTACTGAGCCACCCAGGCGCCCCTAAGCATCCAATTCTTGATTTCCACTCAGATCATAATCTCAGGGTTCGGGAGTTCAAGCCCCGCATCGGGCTCTGTGCTGACAGCATGGAGCCTGTTTGGGATTCGGTCTCTCTCCCTCTCTCTCTGTTTCTCCCCCGCTCACATGCGCTCTCTCAAAATAAATAAATAAACTTAAAAAAAAAAAAAAAAAGTAGGGTGAGTCCAGAGATGGAACCATCCTGATGACAGAAGGCTCCGTAGCTTTCACTTCTACTCAGATGGCCTCCCCCAGCCGGGGTTTTGGTAGGCACAGTACAACAGCTCCCCGTTCACGTAGTTTTGGGCCATGGCAGATGAATCACAGCACCCATTCCCTTCCTCTGCACCACACACTTCCACAAGTCTACACACGCACATGCTTTGGGTCAACCTGCCATGCCAAGCTGTGTAGTGAAGAACGAACTCTTCCCAAAGGAAGGTCAGACCTTTGTCCAGGCTCCTTACGAGGTAACTTCTAAACCCTGGGAATCTCCTAGGTGACAGGCATGTCTTCATTTTTGGTAATGGGCACCTCAGGCCACACTTAGTGTGTGTTAATGTAAGACTCATAGTGGGCACCTGACAGTTTATACTAAAGAGACGATGCTGGGGGGGGCCAGACACTCAGACAGGCTTAGGCTGGGGGCTGACTCTTCCAGGAAGACATGGGGTTAGAAAACTAGGGCTTTGTGCCACATGAAAGCAGCTGACCTTGGGGAGGGATGAACTAGAGACTGAGTTCAACCGTGTGGTCAATGACTCAATTAACCATGCCTACATAATGAACTTCAATAAAAACTCCGGACACAAAGCCACTGTGAGCTTCCTGGGTTGACAGTTCTTTGCATATCGCCACACATTGATGCCAGGAAGATGCCGTGTCCCTGAGGATGCGGAAGCTTCACGTTCGGAACCTTCCCAAGTCCCGGGTTCTGAATGGGCAACTATTCTTTCGACTGGTAATGATTTGTATCCTTTTGCGATAATAATACTACACTTATAAGCATAGCATTTCCCTGAATTCTGTGGGTTGTCCTCGTGAATTAACAAACCTCAGGGATTCTGTGGGGACCCCCAAATTTGTAGCCAGCCGGTCTGAAGTGAGGGGTAGCCGCGGGCCCCCCAACTTGAGGCTGGTGTCATAAATGCTTGGCAGGCTTGGCAGGAATTTTCCGTGCTGTGTCTTTCACCTCGTTGGCTGACTCTGAACGTGACCACACTCTCTGAACCATAGATGTTCGTATCCAGCTCCCCTTGGCTTCTTCTCCTGGCCCTGGATCACGCCTCCTGTCTTTCTCACTTTCTAACGCCGCCTCATCGTAACACTCCACTCAGTGTCCTGAGATGTGTCGTTCCCAGGAGCACCCTAAAAGTCAAAGATAAACACCTTTTATTTATGATCATTACTCCCTCTGTCGAAAGACAATTGTTTTGATGCGTCAAATAGTGATTAACAGCTTTACTCACCCCATGTGCATCAATACGCGTCTGAAGACAAGGCTATCTCTGGGTGGAAAAGCAGCAGGATTGGAGTCTGACGGGGCGAGGGCAGGAACATGTGTCTCTGTGCCTTGCTCAGGCAGCAGTTGTCATCTTTAACGCCTCTGAAACTCACAACTGGAGTGTGGCTCAGGATCACTGGTACGATCCCGTCCCGATAGCTGTCTGAATGGTGCTCTTCATAGATGTTTTCACAAGCTTTGCAATCATGGGTTAGTTAGGGTTTGGGGGGTAAGAAGGGTAGTAAGAAGGGGGAAAGTGAAAATGGAAAGGCGATAGGGTCAAAGGCAAGGTTAGGGTTTGGGGGGTAAGAAGGGTAGTAAGAAGGGGGAAAGTGAAAATGGAAAGGCGATAGGGTCAAAGGCAAGGTTAGGGTTTGGGGGTAAGAAGGGTAGTAAGAAGGGGGAAAGTGAAAACGGAAAGGCGATAGGGTCAAAGGCGAGGTTAGACTGCAGCACCTCTATTATGTCTGGTTCAGTCTTTTTAAACTTCCTACACATGGTCCCCCAACATCTAGACATTTACAAGCTGAGGTCACCCCTCCGGTATCCTGAGGTCCTGCCACCCCCCACCCCGCGATTTCCTTCGCGACTCCTGCTTCCTCAAAGCAGGCATATACTCACCGGCATTCCTGCACTGGGCTACATCTTCCCACCAAGAGACTGCAGCCCAAGTCCCCGTGGGTTGCTGTGGAGCGTAAGAGATGCATGGCTTGTCCTCTGGGATCTCCGAGGTGACATGAAATGCCTTGTTGACATTTTACTTGGAGCCTTAGAAATAAGTCTTGTTGACTGCCAGGTTCTCTGAGCTTTAGGGATGGTGATTCTGCATTTCTGTATTTTCTGAAAAAATAGACCTATCACTCACTCACTGCAACACTGCTCCTCCGACCATGCCCAGGCCTCTGAACACGGCTTCTTCTCGTCTCTTCCTCTCCCTTGCCAATTAGGACAAGCGCGGTTACTGAGCTGTTGGAAGCTTCGAGCACTAAGGACCCTTGAGTGTCCCTAAATACTTCAGCTACTTGCTTTCCTCTGTTTATTTTGCAGGAAACAGTCAATTCTCTGCACAAGATGTCAGATTAGCCTTCCATGTAAGAAATGGGAGAACTGGGAAAGTTAAAACACACACACACACACACATTTATAAAGCAAGGGAGAAAAATCTTAAAGGAAACTCTTGCTGTTATAAAATACAATATGGGATCTAACATTTCTACTGCCACTGCCCCTTTTCAAGCCAGATAGGTGAGTTCAAAGCCCTGGAGCTCAGGTCCAGCCTCCCTTAAACAGCTGTGTGACTTCGAGAAGTTTGCATGACCTCTCCAGGCCTCAGTTTCCCCATCCATCAAACTTAAAAATGATCTTTGAGGTCCCTTTCAGCTCCTGGTTTTTATGAGAAAGAACAGGCAGGAGTGGGGACCCGCAGCGGAACATAAGCGCGAGCAAGGGAAGGCAGGCCCTTGACGCGTGGCTGGCGTGAAGAGGACCAGAGCCTCCTTCTTCTCATGACGGGCTACCTTGCCTGCATGATCCCCGTCCCCTCGGCTCTGGGGAATACATTAAATACCTGAGAACCACTATTCTTCTAAGTGATGTAATGCAACCCTAGAGTAGACCTATTTATTTCATTTTATTTTTTTAGTGTTTATTTATTTTGGAGAGAGACAGAAGACAAGCGGATGAGGGGCAGAGGGAGAGGGAGACACAGAATCCGAAGCAGGCTCCAGGCTCTGAGCTGTCAGCACAGATGCTGATGCGGGTCTCCAACCCATGAACCGAGCCAAAGCCAGAGTCTAACCCACCAAGCCACCCAGGCACCCCTGGAGTAGAGTTTCCTTTGAAAGCAACTGGACTGGCTATGCTGCCCTTTATTTTATTTTTATTTTATTTTATTTCATTCTATTTTATTTTAAGGGTGTTTATTGATTTTGAGAGACAGAGAGAATGCACGCACTCAAGAGGGCAAGTACCAGTAGGGGGAGTTGGCAGAGAGAGAGGGAGGAGAGAGAAAGAATCCCAGGCAGGCTCCACACTGTCAGCGCAGAGCCCAGTGTGGGGCTCAAAGCCACGAACCTTAAGATCATGACCTGAGCCGAAAACCAAGAGTCTGATGCTTAACTGACTGAGCCACCCGGGCGTCCCTGGCTACACTGTCCTTAATGGCGGGCTGTCAAGCAACGGCCTGAGTAGGCAGGATGGGCCCTGAGAAAGAGGAGACGGCTCTTACTTCACAGGGAAATAAGCAGCTATAAACCTACAGAGGTCATTGTAATAGTGGGAGGAAGGGCAGTTGGAGAGGATTCTCTTAAAATCATCTTTCTTCATTGACATTTCAAAGTGCAGTCGTCAGATACCAATATTTACATGAAATATGCAATTTGATATGCCAGTTGCAAATATCACTCCTCTGTAGTGTCCTGGTTGTAGTTAAGGTCTGTTGACGTTTCATAGCCGATAAAGCCCTTCTGGATTGAATCCATACTTTTGAGCGGTCTAGAAAGCAAAGAGACCATCCAATCTTCGAACGAGAACAAAGCAAAATGAAAGCAATTAATACCTTATATCAAAGATGCCGCAAAGTTTTAAAGCTTGAAAGGATCACCGAGATCCATCCACCCTCCTCAATTACAGAAGGGAGGTCAGCAGTAGAAGGGTGTTTCCGCTGTGAAGGCATGCATCTCTTTCCTGTGAGGGTCTGAAGTCAAGCTTGGCTTTACTTTGCGAGGAAAATAAACACTGTTTCTCGATTCCTTCCCACCTGAGCCTCATACAGACTCCATCCTAAGCCCCGCACTCACATTAGCCAATATTCCACATTTGAGCTTTTAATCAGATTTCGCCAGATCTTAATCCTCAGCCCCAAGGTATGTGTGGGGAATCAAGTATTTGAGAAAACTGCTTTTTTTGTGCCGGACTTTATGCTAGATACTGGCAGGAATTCCCATCCTAGACAGGGAGACAAACATGCAAACAAATTACAGAGGAATGTTGTTTGAAAGGGCAACAGGTGTATGAGACAGAAACGACCGAGTCTTCTTAAAGGAACTGAAAGCTTTTCCTACAGAAACTCTGTATTTAAAAAAAAAAAAATTAATGTTTATTCACCTTCGAGATAGAGAGACAGAGAGAGAGCACGCGCTCCAGGCGGGGGGCTGGGGGCACAGAGAGAGAGGGAGACATAGAATCTGAAGCAGGCTCCAGGCTCTGAGCTGTCAGCACAGAGCCCAAAGAGGGCTCCAACTTGTGAACTGTGAGCTCATGACCTGAGCTGAAGTAGGACACTCAACCGACTTAGCTACCCAGGTGTCCCAAACTCTGTATTTATTTTAATTTATTTATTTAAATTCAAGTTACCTAACATACAGTGTAGTATTGGTTTCAGGAGTAGAACCCAGTGATTCAGAACCCAGTGCTCATCCCAACAAGTGCCCTCCTTAATGCCCATCTCCCATGAGCCCATCCCCCACCTCCCTCCCCTCTAGCAACCCCTGTATTTTTATATGTACAGACTACTGTGTGCATTCAATCCCTAAGCCCTACAGACAGCTGTGGAAGGCCCTCTGCAAAGACGTGCCTATATGTACCACACAAAGTACTCATGACCTCTCAGAAGCTGAAACATTTGGAAAAACTCCCATTCTGAGAGGCAATCCACAGGCAAAAGATCATGAGGGCACAAGATGCGTTTTAGAAGGTCGCGTCTGATGCATTACAAGTACCTACCAATTTTCTGCCAATTAACATCTCACACAAACGCAAACCACACCAAGAGCCCCCATTTTGGAAGCACGCTTGCTTCTCCCCACCTCCCAGGGGTGCAACTTGCCAGGCATCAGAGGTCTCGTATGCCTCCTTTGGCTGTCTGTCCACAAATAGAAGCACAGCAGACCCAAAAGGAAGAAAACAAAGGGTGAGAATAAAACACAGTGTTTCTGTCAGCCAGACGGCACAGCTTCCCCTGAATCCACAGGACCGCTGAGAGGCAGTGGAGAACTCTGAAAATCAGGTTGACACTTGCTATTTAGGATTGCAATAGAAAGTCCATTATATTAGTTGTTAACATTCCGAAGAATACTTAAAAACAGTAATCTATTTATAATTTCTCTTCTAATATAGCACTATTATTTCTGGAAAGCTTGCAGCAAGACTAAAATGGCCTTATTCCAACCACCGAAATCAATTCTTCTGTACAAATTTGATATAGGCAGCCTTGTGTACCATTTGAAACAGCTCACTGACCTGTGAAGCCTGGCATTCGCACCATAAAATTTAGACCTTATTTGATGAAGTTATTGAACACTGTACTTACCTCATCTAAGGTTTAAAAGCCTCGTGCATACTTTCGCCTTTTCTCTTCAGGAGGAAGTTTTTGGGTAAGCGGCAAATCAAGTTGTTTGTCGGGATTTGGGTAAAGACACAGACAGTCTAGGCTGCACTTAATGAGAATTATAAGTTAATTTTGAGTGTGATGCTGGAGGTTCATTGCCAAGTAGTAATGACGGAGATTATTTTCAAAAGGCAATAGAAGCGGGGGGAAAATACATAATGTGATATCTGAAGAGAAGTCTATTTTCTCCACTGGGCTGCTAATTAAAAGTTTAGTTTCATACACTCTCAGCTTAAAATTTAGGGGCAATGAATGGTGCACAAAATCTAGCTACCACGTTCAATGGGGCTAATAAAGAACAGGAATATTTACCCTTCTTAAGGTTTCGCTCTAGCGTGATCTATACATGAATTTTTCATTGCTGGATTTTTCATTGCTAATTTGCAGCCAATCATGGACATTGACATTTAATAGTAAAACAAAGCAGCCTCCCAAACAGCTCTATCTACTTTATTCATAAAAAAGAGCACGTTCAGTAAGATCATAAAAATACTGTCTTGTAGGGGTGCCTTGTAGGGGCTCAGCCTATTGAGCGTCCAACTTCAGCTCAGGTCAGGATCTTGCGTTCCGTGGGTTCGGGCCCCACGTCGGGCTCTGTGCTTGCAGCTCAGAGCCTGGAGCCTGCTTTGAATTCTGTGTCTCCCTCTCTCTCTGCTCCTCCCCCACTCATGCTCGCTCTCTCTCTCAAAAAATTAATAAACATTAAAAAAATTAAACATAAAAATAAACAGTTTGAACCATGGGAGAGAATTGTCATACACACCTCAAATCTCAACCATAGGTTCACATCACTGAAGATGACTCCTAAATATAAGATGATTATGGTCCCAAGTCCAGAAAACCCAAAACATTGGCCAGAGTATGGCAAAAGAGTCAAAATTTTAGGATAATGCTGAGATTCCCTGTTTGATGGGCATGATTTTTTTAAGTTTATTTTTTTGAGAGACAGAGACAATGAGAGCAGGGGAGGAACAGAGAGAAACGGAGAGAAAGAATCCCAAGCAGGCTCCTGCGCAGAGCCCAATGTGGGGCTTAAACTCATGAAACCACCAGATCGTGACCTGAGCCCAAACCAAAATTCGGATGCTTAACCGACTGAGCCACCCAGGTGCCCCAATGGTGGGCATGATTTTCTTTAAGCTTAATCTTTTTTTTTTTTTTTTTTTTTAGAAATTTGACCAAATAAACTAAACTATAATAAAAATAAAATTAATTTGACCAAAACAGAGAGTTGATAATTTGGATAAATCCTAGGGTTTCAATTCAATAGGCAACTGCAGGGGCACCTGCAGTCGGTTAAGCGGCCGACTTCGGCTCAGGTCATGATCTCGCGGTCCATGAGTTCAAGCCCCGCGTCGGGCTCTGTGCTGACAGCTCAGAGCCTGGAGCCTGTTTCAGATTCTGTGTCTCCCTCTCTCTGACACTCCCCTGTTCATGCTCTGTCTCTCCCTGTCTCAAAAATAAATAAAAAACGTTAAAAATTAAAAAAAAAATAGGCAACTGCAGAATTGTAATTGCATTCAATAAAACCCATAGATCATTTCTGAAACTGTGACTTTGTTTCTGCAAATCTTCAAGCTGGGTTATTCTTTTAAGTATAGGTTGCTTGCTATTAGGAGAATGCTCAGTCTTCACTATTATGTTCACCTCGAGTCTGGATACATGCATATCTCACAGGAGGTATGTATATGGTAGGGCAACACTAAGATGACCTCTGAGATCATGGAAATAATAAAGCTGTCCTCTTAGATCTGCATTCTAAAAGTAGCAAATAAGAGAATCAGAACATAGGCTTACACATCACCATGAAGAGGCAGAATATCTCTCAGGATAGCAACCTTGCCCATAACCTACTGGAAGCTGTTTGCCAGCTACATCCATGAACGTGACAGGGACTGTCTCTCCTTTCTGACTCCAAGGGTGTCAAAACAAATGCATCGTGTGGTCACAGCCTAGTGCTAAGGAACACGCAGAGAGAAGTAACTCCTTCCAGTGCCAGGATTACGAAGCAGCTGCTGAAAATTTGGTTTCCCATGTAGCTTGCCTACAAGGTGAGATAAGCTAATCAAGCAAATTTGAATATATAGTCCACTTGACATTGCATTTATCAACGTACATTATAACAACTAACCATTATTCATTGCTTACGGCATGCCATACACCATTCAAAGCACTTTACATCTATTCTCTCATTGAGTTCTCTAACAGAACTGAGAGCTTAGTCACTTACTCGAGGTCGCACAGCTAGTTAGTGGAGAAGCCGGGATCGGAACCTAAAGAACATACTTCTAGAACGTGTACTCTTCACGACAATGCTCTTAATAATCTGATTTTAATCATTAGTGTTGTTGTGAGCTTTGATGTCATTAACTAGCATCTAAGACCTGTCACTTCGGAAGCACTGGTGAGGTCATGTTTCCAACACTGGAGAGGTGAGGCTAACCCCAAGACCATAAAGAATTCCCCCAAGGAAACAGCACACTGTTGGGTGATCTGCCACCCCGTGGTCCCCAGGAAACGTCTCCAAGCACCGCCATCCCTGTGCACTCTTGCTAGTACATTCCTCCCTTGAAGACAGTAACTAGGTTCTTGTTTTCTTTGTTGCAGTTTCAACTTCACTGTGTTCACACTGTCACTGGACTAAGGTAGTGTGATCCCTTATAGGAAATCCAACAAGTTGGATTTCTTGTGCGGATTAACTCAGAATGTCAGTGATCAGTCTCCTGTTTGTGTGAACCAAATCTCCAGACTCTGTTTTTGAGATTTTCCAAATATCACCTAAACTGTAAAAAGAAGACACGAGCACGAACGTGATCGGAAGTTCCAGGGTGAGTGGGAGCTCCCATGCACCCTGCATAGAGACTGGCTTTAGTGTCCTTCTATTTTTGACAAATAAACAATCAAAATCTTCCTTCCCCATCATTTGCAGTTCTTATTCCCTATCTAAAATAAAATTAGTTCATCCTTACATGGACTGACTCCCTCAAATATGAAAGTGTGTGAACAGGTACGATTAGATTTCAAGTCCTAGTTAACTAACTAAAACATACATTTCCGAAAATGTAATGTAGCATCATGTTAGTGTGTGGTATTTGCCTACTGGCTCCATTTTTAACATGTTTTTGAGAACACCTTACTGTGTTTTTAAAAGTATACTGTCCCCTACGGACAATGCTCATCATAAGACACTTTCCAAAATGTGTTCTGTGTAGAACATTAATTACATACAATATTAATAGAGGTAACCCAAAAGAAAAAAAAAAGGTTCTAAAGCCTAGTAAACATTAGAAACACTGAGTTAAGTGGGTTTCTTTACTGCAAGACTTCTAAGAGCCTTTAATTTATTATATATTATATATTGTGAATCTAAGGATAACAGAATATACCAGCGTTTCTCTAACTACCTGTGGTGAAGGATGGGTTTGGGTTCCTTTCCCAATTCAGAGAAGCATGACTTTTCCAAAATATAATAAAAATAATAAAATCAATATACTGGAGAACTGAAGTAAAGACAATAAATGCGACCCATTTTTATTATTAGACTTAACAGAAGTGGGATTACGTCAAATTTCTAGTTAAGTCTCTAAATGTATATTCTCAGTTTTTGTTTGTATCACAGACAGGAAACAGGTTGTGGACTGGAATGAGTTCTGGACTATACTTTGAGTAGCACTGGATACAGAATTCCCCACACATATTTGGTCATAGACCTCCGACCTAGATACTATAATGAGTCTGGTATTCAAGGAAACGTGTTGAAAAATGCTCCTTTAATTTCAAAATCTGTTTTATTGCATATCCCAGTTGAACTGCCATAAGAGGAAAATCACCTGATTTAATTGCCAAAGAGGTAAGGTTCAATTTTGTTCTCTTAAGACTAAGAGGTAAACACGGTCAAGATGAATTAATGGTTGGGCTTGGCATGTGAAGGTATTGAAGATGGGGGGGCGGGGTAAGAAGGAATGAAAAGGCAGATGCCTGGTCACTGTTCTCTGATGATATCTGCAAGTCCGACCAAAGCAAAAACCAGTTAGAAGCAAAGAAAATGTGTGCAGCACCTGCTTGCATTAGAGTTTGTTTAAATATATTTCCATGATAAGGAGACATTCTCCCAACCTAGAAGTAACAGCATTCTGTACAAACCCACAGGGGTCATGCAAATTTCAACTAACCTGCTTCTAGTTTCTCCTCTAATCATTTTGGATCAATCAAGCACATTTTGAGTTGACTACTTTGTACCTACTAATGTGTCAGATTCTACATCTTTCAGATTCTGAGCCTGCTTTGTAATATAAAAGTCAAATAAAAGGTTTCTTAAGAGCTGCTGGTGTTTTGCCTAAGGTTTTGTTCCTCGTCAGAAATGTTAAAATTATAAAATCACAAAACACAGTTTTAAGAAATGTGCCCTTGTTTAGGAAAAAAGATTAATTGTGAAATTCAACTCGAAGTTAGAGCCAGTGCAAGAGGCCTAAAAAATAGAAGCAAATAAATTCCCTTGATGTTATGTTGTACTTTGACACTGTTGCTGAAACCCAAACCCAATTACCTAAATGTAGTTTCAGGTCAGAAGAATGAACGCTTCCTACAGAAAAATGTTTTAACCAGAACTTCAATCTATAGGAAAAGTGTTTGTGGTCGTCCCTTAGTCTTCAGGATGGTTTCTAAGGAAGATGGAATCTTGTGCTATGCATACCTGGAAAAGGCACTGGAGTAACGATAATTATAATTGAAATGTGTATCACAATAGATGAAATGGATTATCCAGCTTTAGAATCCTTTTAGAAAGAGAAAACATTCTTGAAACGTAAATGAACCAGTCTGAGACAGGGACAGCCCTGTCAATATTTGAGGTCAGAATTATCATTCATTATCCTTTTACCAAAGACTGCCTCAGTTGGCTGGAAATCCAGAGCCAATAATTGAGTCGGGGGAAGAAAAATAACTATTATTGCGACTATCTCCACTTACCTAGAAACCCAGGGAGCTCATAGGTAAAATGTTGTTGGTTTCAAGTGACCTTTTCTCTCCAGTACTCTTCTTACTTTTGCTAATGTCCCATTTTAACACCTGAAAAGGTCATTGTCTTACCGCAGTCAGACACAGGAGAATTGATAATGATGATGGAAATTTCGCCTTCCCCATAGTCAAACTGTGCCACAAGTTGCTTGACATTATGACGTAAGCAGGGTAAGCTCTGTAGGAAAAGGGTTTTATGCCCTGTCACTTGAGAAGTAGCAACATATCCATGTTGTCCTCCAAATTTCTCTCCCCCTGCAATTCTCAGCTTTAAAATTACTATTTAAGATACAAAGTCCTCATAATACCAGTCTCCTTCTTTAATACCTTCATGGGGATGGCATTTTTGAATATATAAGCCTGACTCACAGCAGGGTGCAAAGGGATGGGATACAGAAGGTATAAGCATGGCAAGGAAGGAGGTGAGAAGTCTTGCACCCATTGAGCATTGAGTGGGGAGAAAAGACACCAAGGCTCCAAGGGCATCATAAGGGAAAATTTAGGGACCAAAGACAAGGTGCACCCATGTGTGGCTTTGCCTGGAGATGACTCATGTGAAGAGCCCAGCCCATGCTGGTACATAGCAGATGCTCCCTGAAGAGTCTTCTCTCTCCCTTTCCTCTCCTAGGGAAGCCCTGGTCTAGGAGATTGGTTTCTATCATAATAAACCTGAGCTGGACTTCCCTGTTTTGTCATTTCGGATTAACATGCACTTCACAAATACTATCTTCAAAGTCTTCAAAGTCTTACCATTGGAGGGACAAAAGGGAGAGTTAAGATACTGTAATACATCCAGTTGTATTTTTATTTTAATTTGATTAATGTTTATTTACCTTTGAGAGAGAGAGAGAGCCAGAGTGCAAATGGGGGATGAACAGAGGGAGGGACACACACACACAGAAACCGAATGAAGCAGGCTCCAGGTTCTGAGCTGTTAGCACAGTCCTACGAGGGGCTCGAACTCGTGAACTACCAGATCATGACCTGAGCCGAAGTTGGACGCTTAACTGACTGAGCCACCCAGGTGCCCCTCAGTTGTATTTTTATTTCATCTGTTCCTTCCCACTTTCAAAAAAGTGTGTTGACAGTGCTACCTTGAGCTTGTCTAATGTGTTGCTTACATGCACATTACCTCCCTTTGTCCTTTCCACATACTGCTAAAGTAGCAAAAGAGAGGTGGCATAATTCCATTCAAGATGTGAGGGAATCAGGAAACAACAGACGTTGGCAAAAATGTGGGAAAAGGGGAACACTTTTGCCTTGCTGGTGAGAATACAAACTGGTGCAGCCACTCTGGAAAACAGTATGGATTTGTCTCAAAAAATTAAAAATAGAGCTACCCTACAACCCAGCAATTGCACTACTAGGTATTTATCCAAAGGATACAAAAATGCTGATTCAAAGGGGGCACATGCACCCCAATGTTTATAGCAGCACTATCAACAATTGCCAAAGTATGGAAAGAGCCCAAATGTCCATTGACTGATGAATGGATAAAGAAGATGTGGGGTATATGTGTGTGTATATATATATATATATATATATGGTATATGTGTGTATATACATATATGTGTGTATATATATATATATATATGCACAATGGAATGTTACTTAGTGATCAAAAAGAATGAAATCTTGCCATTTGCAACAACACAGGTGGAATTATTATGCTAACCAAATAAGATAAATATCATGTGATTTCACTCATACATGGAATTTAAGAAACAAAACAGATAAACATAGGAGAAGAGAAAGAAATATAAGATAAAAACAGAGAGGGAGGCAAATCATAAGAGACTCTTAAATACAGAGAACAAACTGAGGGTTGCTGGAGGGGTGTTGGGTGGGGGGATGGGCTAAATGGGTGACAGGCGTTAAGAAGGGCACTTGTGGGGATGAGCGCTGGGTGTTATATGCAAGTGATGAATCACTAAATTCTACTCCTGAAACCATTATTACACTATATGTTAACTAAACTAGATTTGAATAAAATTTAAAGAAAAAAGAGAAACAATTAAAGAAATTAAAAAAAAAAAAAAAAGATGTGAGGGAATCCAGGTACAGAATAGGTAAGAAAGGTCAGGCTTTGGATTAAGAACGCTCGGTCTCCATCATCCCACCCAGCGTTCTATTAAACCACAATTTCAAGCCTTAAACATTGTGTGCAATGCATTAAAGGCATTCACGCAGCACTGGGTCAGCATCGCACGGTTTTGAAGCTCTCCAAAGGGCAAGAACTGGGTCTTGTCACTGCCGTATCACAGGAACCATCAATAAAATCTCACATGTATTAGATGCAGAACATTTGTTACATCTGTGAGTATGTAAGAAGAGAGGCAGCGGAGGAAGAGCTGGGGAAGAACATGAAAAGCATGGGGCTTAGCAAGATATTTTAAAAATGTTATTGTCTGCTTGCTTCCCACATGCCAGCCATAATTAGTTTATTTGTATTAAGTCATTTAATCCTCACAAGAACACCTGTGAATTCGGCCCTGTCATTATCCCCACTTGCTTGGTGAGGAAGCAGAGTCAGAAAGAGGTGAAGGGGATTCGGTGCGACCAAGTGGCCCAGCTGGCGACTGAATTCCCAGGTTTTACACCTTACAGAGACCAATCCGATTTCCAAGTAAGGACATGAAATTCAGAAGCTGTCCTGTACAGTGTTTTTCTCACAGCTGGAGCTGGGTTTCAGTAGAGTGTATCTATCTGGATTAATAATGAGTGAGCAGAAACCCAAGGGTCAATTATAGGAGTTTGAGTCTAAAAACACATCGTGTTGGGTCAGCGAATCCCAATGCCAGTGATGGGTTTCACCACATCATAAATATATAATGTACAGAAAATAGAAGAAAATGCAATGGCCGGTCGTTGATTGACATTATAAAGAACATATTTGGGATTTGGAGAATAAGTGGAGAAGAAAAGGTTGAAATATTTATAGATCTCAACTTCTCATTTACCAGTGAATGCAAGTGTGTGCGATTCAAACATCCTTAGTGGATACTGCAGTTGTGGAAGATACAAAAAGAGTAGGAAACATGCTTCCAAAATACGGGAGACATGCTTCCCAGTCCCTAGGAGTTTACAATTTTTAACAGAAAGTCCAGATGCATGCACAAATAACTTCAACATAAGGCAGGATGGGATAAATGCTCTGAGACTGTCCAAATGAAGCACCAGGGACCCTTGGAGGGCAGAATCAGGGAAGGCAGCACACAGAATATAGACTTTGAGGTGGGTCTTGAAGGTAGAGATGGGAAAGATGGGAACATTCCACAGAGAGAGGAGAACAGATGCCAAACTAAGGAAGTAAGAAATACCATCTTATAATTGAGAAAATGGTAAATAATTCAGATTGATTCAGTGTGGAATTATAGAGAGGAGTGAAAAAGAACATTCGTTCATTCATCCATTCAATGTATTTTCATCCGATGCCACCTACACCTCAAACACTGTGTGGAGCGGTCATTGTGGACGAATCCACCAGAGGATGGCCTGTTTGCAGTGCGAGTGACAGACAATAAAGAACAGTGACTAAGTTACAATGAGACGGCAAAGATGAACTGGTTTTGCAGGGTGGAGATCTTGCAATGCCAGACAAAGACGCTTAGACTTCCTTCTATAGGCAACAAGGAATCACTTGAGGGCTTTGGGTCAGAAGGGTGAGAGTGGTGACAAAGTGGATTTTTCAGGACACTTGAACTCAGGATGGAATACAGGAGAAAAGATTGGAGCAAGGGAATTAATCAGGAGGCTACCTGTCTAGCCCAGGCAGGAGTTAATGAGGGGCTCAGGTAAGGCAGTGGATGTGAAAATTGAAGAGTGTGCATGGGCCGAGATGCAAAGGCCGTGAACACGGGCCCTGGTGGACAATCAAATGTGTTAAATGAAGGGCAAGGAGGACCCACAGTTAGGATCTGTTCAGCCAAGGATAACATGGTGCCTCCAGAAGCCTGTGGAACCAGAAGAAGAGGACTTCGAGGTTAAAACTAATTTAAAATTCTGATAGAGCGTCTATTCTAAAATGTCCAATAGTCGCTCAAGAGCAGTACCTGAGTTCCTTATGTTCTGTTAGGCCCTGTTGTAGATGCTTCCGATAAGCAGATAAAAGGCCTGCGATTTGAGGAACAAATCCGAGCTGAAAAGAGAACCGTATGAGAATTACTCATACAGACAGGATAGTTGAAGCTTTAAGAAAACATGATGATACGGAGACATATCCGACAGTACACATGTCATTGGGATCTCTTTTTGTTTTTCGATAGAATTCTTTCTCTAGGCCAGAGACAAAGGATAATGCTAGCTGCCTTCAGAAATATTTTCCATCTGGGCCACATGGCTTTTCATGTGACTCTCTATCTGCTTGCCTTAGGCTTCCGCTTGCAACGGGCTTGTATACGCCCGCCTCTTTCGTAGCCCCGCCTCCTGCATGCAGTACTAAAAACCCAGAGGAAAATGACAGTTTTACTGCCAGGGTCTGAGAGGCAACTTTTTTTTTTAATTGTTTTCTTTTTTTTAATGTTTGTTCATTTCTTGAGACAGAGAGACAGAGTGTGAGTGGGGGAGGGGTAGAGAGAGAGGGAGACACAGAATCCAAAGCAGGCTCCAACGTGTCAGCACAGAGCCCTATGCGGGGCTTGAACCCACGAACTGCGAGATCATGACCTGAGCCGAAGTCGGACACTTAACCGACCGAGCCACCCAGGAGCCCCTGAGAAGCAACTTTACGTATCTTTTTAAAGCTATTACATCCTACGTAACTGCTTTTGGTATTTAGAAATGTTAATTAAATAACTTGCCCTTTAATTTAAAAAAATGAATAGAATTGGGGAAAAAATCCATTCTCAGCTATCCAGGTGATTGCTTGTGTCTCTCGAGGTAGGCGGGAGCACCCAGGGCACCAGTGGCCATGTGCGGTCACTCACCTGATAGCAGAGGGGACTCAGAAGGGGCGAACAGAGCCTCTGAACTCTGGTTTGAAATCTATTCCCGTATTGCCAGTTTTTATTCAGATGTGACGTGTAAGATTTGCTTGAAAGTAATTGCCCGTGGGGACTACAGTGGAGAGAGGTGAGGAGGAAACAAGATTGCTCGTGAGGTATTTGTCGAAGCTGGGTAATGACCAAATGGGGGTTCATCATACTTCCTCCTTTGGTTCGTGAGCACATTTTCCACAATAAAAGAGTACATTTTCTTTTCATTTTAAATGTATTCCTAGAAGGAGATTCGGTCTACTTTGATGCTGCACCCCTCTGAAAGAATCGAGAGGAGACTGTGGAAAAGCCAGTGTTTCCCAGAGCTGCATCCTGAGATGGTCATAAGTTGTATCTACTTCCCAGGAGACTGTGAGGGTAGACTGAGTGCACAGCCTTACCCCCCACGTTCTCAAAAAGAATCGTAATGAAATAACGCGAGCACTGTACAAAAGGAAAATTGATCCACAGTGCATTGTGGGAGGCACCTGGGGGGCTCAGTTGGTTAAGCACCTGACTGTTGATTTCGGTTCAGGTCATGATCTCACGGTTCAGTTCATAAGTTCGAGCCCCACGTCGGGCTCCCTGCTGACAGTGTGGATCCCACAGGGGATTCTCTCTCTCCCTTTCTCTCTCCCTCCCCTGCTCACACTCTCTGGTCTCTCCCACAAAATACACAAAAGTGCATGGTGAACAGCAGGTCAATCTTTGTTAGTCAGGGACACTGCTCAGTTTCTGAAAGACAGAACAAACAGAAGCATACTGAGGGGAGGAAGGCTTACGGGAGGACCGTAGTGCAAGTAGGAGCCACTCTTCGTCACAGAAACTTGGGGAGGCCTGGATTGTGAAAGCATGAGGAGTAGACTATCAACCAGGATAGCTACACGTCTGTACGGCCCACTTGTCTCCCCATAACTCTGCACGGAGATGCTGACGGTAGTGGTTTTGGCTCAAGAGGGAAGCAGGAAATCAGTTCTCGGGAGAACCTGACTAAGTCATTTGGGGAGGACCGAGGCTAACATACCTGGCCCCCAGACACTGAATCTATAGCCACCGCTCTGGAAGAACAGCCCTCTTGAGGAAGCAAACCCACACAACGCCAGGGCAAGTCCTTGCCGGGTACTTAGTACAGAAGACATCAATATTAACAGTCAAGACAACACCAGACATTGCAGAAAAGGACACGTAAACACACTGGAAAAGTGATCCCAGAGAAAACAGAGATAATTTAGGAAATAAAAGATAACATTTTAAATGTAACTAATAACCTCAGAGAGGTCTGAAAAGATCATTCGGCCCTAAATCAGTAGGGGATGCTATGAACAATGGGAATCTGAGAGGACTCAAGATGAACATTTTGATCATTAGAATGAAAAATTCAGAAGACATGGGAGGTAAAAGTGAGGCAACGTCCCAAAACACAGAGCAAAGTTGCAGAAAGATGAAAACTTCACTCTAAGATATCCCATGTTCATATAACCAAAGTTCCAGAGAAGCCAGAAAAAAATAGAAGGGAAAGAAAAATTTTCAGAATATAAAAATAAAATTTCCCAATGCTGAAAAAAAAGTCTTATTTGAAATAAAACTACTGACCTTTAAAAAAAAACCTACACCGAAATACAGCCTCATAAGTGGAAATGTTATAACTATATAACGTAAAAATAATGGCCTAGCGGATAGAAGTTGGGAAAAGAAAAATATAAATCTTCTTTTATGTAATAAGGAGTCAAGAGACTATTGGTTTGAAACCTCCTTAGGAACTTCCCTGATGTAATCTGCACACACCCACCACCCCCCCCCCCCAGCCCCCGTCCCCACGTACAGAGGGCAGGGAGAGACTCAGGAAAGAGACTCAAGAAAGAGACAGAACACTAAGATTGGTTGGTGGCACACCGAATAAGCAAAGGGAACTTAACAAGACTTGTCTTGGGAGGCAGCAAGATAGCCGATCTCCTCCCAACCCTCCAGCCAGAATCTGGAAGTTTATAAAGAGGCCTTAATTGAATTCAGTCACGTTACCCAGTTCCGATGGTTTCAACAACATATTACTATCTCCAGACTGTATCCTTAGAGCAGCTTCTGGGAATGAGGTAGACAAGTGGAACACACATTCCAAGCACAGGGGAGGGGACAGGGAGCCTCCAACTGCTGGGGACCAACTAACTGGTCGATCGATGCTTACATCTTCTTGACGACCTCCTCTAACAGAGACATTGCATACATTTACTTGATACGTCAAAAAATAGACCTGAAATCATAAAGGTAGCCAGTAGGAGATCGAAAAATAGTAAGTAACACACTGATAGGAGTAAAAGGAGAGAAACACAACAGGCTTGGGCAAGCGTGCCATATTCCCCATCTTTCCCAACAGGGTGGCCACAGCTACTGTCTGAAATCCGTAAGTCAAGGAATTGAGGTATAAAAGCACAATAATCCAACGTATACGGATGGCCACCTGAAAACTAGAAAGAGCCAGAAGAATTATTAATAGAAATCGAAACAGCGGGCACGTCAGCCTCAGGCCTCCCCAATGGCTCGTTCCACTTCTTTGAATTGCTGCTCAACCCTTTCTCCCAGGGGCCAACATCAGGCCTGTTAGTAGCTCTACACAGAGTTGTGGGGAAGTGGTTGGAGGTGGTCACCTCTGGGGGATAAACCTGGGGATGGGGGGTTTGGGAACGGGGGGGGGGGAGCGGGGGGAACACAAAAAGATATTACTTTGTAACCAGATTTTATGTACCTGAACTACAGTATATGTGTCTAATTTAAATGGAAAAGCTCTCGCCACTGGGATCAAAACTCTCTGAGCTTATGAATCTTTTCCAAATATCTGAACATATCACTGATATAGTCTGCGCCAAGCATTGGCAGAATGTCACCACAATTAAAGAAAATGCTGACCCCGTGGCAGCAATGACTACAAGAAAGTCATCATAGGCAAGAATCCTTACAATGGACACTACTATTGCCAAAGGTTTGGGGCAAGTATCGTAGGTAGTTCAGCTGAATATTTGCTAGTGTTTTTTGGCTGTTTGTTTCATAAATAATTTTTGTTTTATATTTGCAATGCATAAAAATAAATTACGTTTAGAAAAGAAAATGTGTACGTCTTAACTAATAGCAAACATCACCATAAAATATACAAATATATAAAAATACAGTGACAGCCTATTAATGAGCAGAGAAAAATATACATATGCAAACAGAAACAGATTAATACATTAACATACACTGACCTCCTATTACTGAGAAGAAATAATATATGCGGATGCAAACAAACACAGACTTTAATGAAATTATACAACATATGCAGGAGACAACAATTAGCAGCTTATAAAGTACCAATGCTGAATTACTAAGACACATCCGAATTTAGATTGCGAACCTTGAACAATCAATGCTTTAAAGGCACAATCTAAAATGTTAGTGAGAAGAGGAAAACAATAGTAATATTAATGTCAACATATTTGATTTTCCAACACTGGAGCTATTGATTATTTCCTGCGGCACATTGGTTGGAAACAACCATTTGTCTGATATAATTTTATTTCAGTTATTATTCCCAACAGCTACTTTTTCAAATAGCAAATGCAAAATAAAACCATATGTGAGAAGTTTGGATGCTTGTTTGTTTCCAGTGGGTTGTAGTAGACGAAACCTCAGAATTTCTACTCTGAAGATCAATTTGGTCAAGCAAGGCCACTG
The DNA here is from genome assembly GCF_022079265.1 of Lynx rufus. Taxonomy (NCBI): domain Eukaryota; kingdom Metazoa; phylum Chordata; class Mammalia; order Carnivora; family Felidae; genus Lynx; species Lynx rufus. The sequence continues at coordinate 30,166,383 of NW_025814823.1, read as the reverse complement.
CTTTCAGAAAATCACACCCTAAATGCGGATCAGTATTTATTTAAACATCTGTGAGTCCCTCCCAAATTGGCAACCCAAAGCCCACGGAAACAGCTCATGCCGACCGTAAAAGGGTTGCACGCAGAGAATTATGACGAGCCCCTGAGAAGGCATTCTATTTTTCTAGGTCCACTAAGTTTCAGTGGAGCCCAAGCAATCTTTTGAAAGATAAATGCCTTATTTGAGATAGGGAGGCTGGCTGATGGAGGCTGATAGAAATGACACATCTGGACCAGCTATCATTCCAGCGTCAGAAAGCATCAAAGCCTCACTAATCCTGACAGCTTTGAGCTACCCGGTTTCAGCCTCTCTCCCTCCCTCAACGGAGGGGTGTTTCTAGCAGCCAATAGCCTATCATAGAAATTAGCACGACCGGTCTTCTCAGTTCTGGGTTCTCTCTCACGTTTCAAGAGGTAGAGAGCCCAACTTACCATATGCACATTCCCGAGAACGTGTGATTTTCACGTGTTTGCTATCTAAAGGTTAATTTTCTTTCACCTATTAAACAGAATGCTGGTCTCAGTAAGGCAGGCTTGCAGCTAGGCAGCCCACACTGCTTATTTGCTGCCTGTTTTAATAACAGAATCATGCCACAATGAAACCTTTTTAACGTATGGTAATTTAATTGCAGAAGCCCTGTCTGTTTCAACAAAAGCCTCCTATAAGTAGCTTTAAAGATTAAGTTATGGGAGGCGACTCTCACGCTATCTCCCAGCAGACGTGTCTTACATCGCATTACATCTCTGCCATTCTACACGGGCACAATGGCGGTCTCCGATCTCCTTAACTCAAGCTCTGAAATTAAAACTTGGGTTTATAAACCAATGAATCATTCTGCACAGTTGAGGGAGTTAGCCTTCAACGAACATCAGAACTTAATATTCTAACTGTGTCGAGAATCACAGGAGGGGGAATAGGAAGGATCTTCCAACAGATATAATGATATATAGTAATTATGTAATAACAATAGCCAAAGTGCATTCAGCTCCAAGGGTGTGTCATAAATTGCACTGACTTCATCCATCAGAATAACTCAGGGGAACGTTTTTATTGTCCCAGTTTTACAGGTTTGGTATGGGTACATGTATCGTAGTTGTCCCCCTCCCCCTCCCCCACTTATCAGCAGTTTTACCTCCCATGGTTTCAGTTACTCGAAGTCAACCACAGCCAGGAAGCGGATGATCCTGTTTCCGACAACATGTTGTCAGCAGGTCAGCAGTGGCCTAGCGCTGTGTCACCAGCCTGTGCCATTGACCTCATCTCGTCTCATCACGTAGGCATCCTAACATCTCACATCATCACCAGAAGAAGGGTTAAGTACAGTACAGCAAGATGTTTTGAAAGAGGGAGACCGCACTCATGTCACTTTTACTACAGATTATTGTCATAACGATCCTATGTTATTATTGATTATTGTTGTCAATCTGCTAATGGACCTAACTTATAAAGTTTATCACAAGTTGGCATAGGAAAAAAAAAAACACAATTAATATAGAGTTTGGTCCTATGTGCTGTTTCAGGCATCCACTGGGTGTCTGGGAGTGCGTCCTCTGCAGATAAACTACTGTGTTACTTTGCTGTGACTGTGGTGCCAAAGGACCACAAGTTGGGCGGCTTAGACAACAGAAACGGAATGCCTCGGTTCTGGAACCTAAAAGTCTGAGATCAAGCTGTCAGCAGGGTCGGTTCCTTCTGTAGGGAAGAAGCTGTTCCGTGCTGCTCCGAGCTTCTGGCGCTTCGCTGGCAGTCCTTGATGTCCCTTGGACTGTAAAAGCATCACCTCAATCTCTGCATTTATCTTCAAGCAGCATTCTCCCTGGGTGCACGCCCGTGTCGAAACGTCCCTTTTTAAAAGCGCGTCCGTCAGTCATATTGGACTAGGGCCAACGCCACTAATTCATCTTAACTAATTACATCTGCAAGGACTCTATCTCCAAATCACTTCGAATTTGTAGGTACTGGGGTGGGGGTAGGACTTCAACATACGCGTTTGCAGGAGATACAATTCAACCCTTGGACAAGCTCTGTTCTGGTGATGGGGCGGCCATTCCCAGTCCTCACCCTTGCTTTTATACGCTTTCCCTAGGCCTTGCCCTTGCTGATGTCTTGAAGTTCACTCTAGAAGCACGCTGTCTCCCATCCATACTTAAGACTTAACCGAGGCCAAGTGAAAGGGTCCTTATGGCTCTGAATGCGCCAGCCTAACTCACCAGGAGACTATGATCTTCTTGGAGTAGCCACAATGCATCCATTCCCTAGAAATTCTGGTCAAAGCATGTGGCTGGTCAAAGCTTCTGGGAGTCTCAGCTCACTTGGAGCAGGTATCAATGGCCTCCTGCCTTCTCCCTAGCATGGGGTATGAGCTGGCAATCTAGATCATTCATGGGAATTCTGGTTATGAATAGAGTGCATCCCAGGGGTTCCTTGCGGTTGACAGCATGCCCTGAGAGTTCCTTAAGATCCAACATGAGCTACATGAGGGGAACCGCAGAGAGGAGACTGGGGTTTGAAACAAAGGTAGGTCAGCAGGGGAAGTAGGAGAGAGAAAATAATATGTAAAGAAGGAAGTAACCAATAAGGAATGAGAAACAAAGTATATGTTGTCTCTCCTCCGTAAGGTAATCATGTAACAATATATTCTCCTTACAAACAGAGATGCCCTCACTTTTCTTTCCTTCCCAGAGATCTACAATGGAATCAGCCTCTGAACGCATGAATGTTTGGAAAGGCGCCTTTCAGGAGGGCAAGCGGCCTCTGGAGCACATTTTGTGGTTTATTAACATCATTACCGAATCTCAACACAGAAATGTTCAAATGAAACCACAACTGTTATGGCCTCTTTTTCTTGGACTGAGGGAAAGTCACCGGATGTTTTAAGGAAACAGAAAGCTCTCACGTTGCTCTTATCCACAATGCATCAGTGAGAGGGGCTTCTGTCCTTCTCGGAAAAAACAATACTTGTACAGGGATGCCTTATGCTACCTCTCCAAATCACCAGGGCTTGTTAGGGAAACTATTTTAAGGCCATAGCTCCTTTCTTTGTAACTGGTGGTCACTATTCTGTTCAACATATCATGGCATGAGTCTTTCCCAACACCACCAAAAAAAAAAAAAAAAAAAAAAAATTGGCATTTAATAGGACTATTTAGTAATAGTGAGATTAATTTTTCCTGATTTAACGTGCCTAAATGCTTTGCCTAAAATTGCCCAAAACACCATGATCCTTGGAAAGGCTCAGAGTCATGAACTCCCAGGCCACTGCTGGACACATGAGGCCATATGCTCCATCACCCATCACCCCCACAGGACTCAGTGCACTCGCCTTGGGACCTGCAGCACTCACTGAGTTCAGTTCTCCTTGCTATTGTTTAAGAATGGATTGTTTAAACGGTTGATGCCTTATGATTATAATTCGGCAGGGGCACTGGTACCTTATTAATTAGGTGAGCACTGTGTAATTTATTAGTGCAGGAGCACGGGGTGTTTTCTTTACTTATAATTGCTCTGAGAACACCCAGGGAATCTAAAATTGGAGGGGCTGGGGAATTGCTAGCCCTGCCTGAGGGGAGAGAATGTAATAATCCCTTCTTGCTTATTCAAACCAATCCTCTAGGTAGAACAGGGGACTGGAGAAGGACGGAAGCTGGAACCGGCATCTGGTCCTACCTGACCGCCCCCACTTCTCCCCCGCCCTAGCAGACTCAAGGAACTCAAAGAAGCTGCGCTGTTGAAGAAGTAATTGCCTTTGGTGGTATTAATTGACTTTTGTGCAGCCCGTGAGATTGAGAGAAAATGAGGTGCCTTGCAACCTTCACAATTTATCTCACTTGGGGAGAAGGGCTAAGTGAATTCAGATCCTGAAAAATCAAGCAAGCGTTATATACACGTTGACCTTTTATACTGAAGGGGAGACTGCTGATCGCAAAGCCTCTTCTCTGGAGAGAGAACACTTGCCTTCCCTGCGTGGCCGTGGGCTTGCTGTCAAAGTGGGTGAGACGAGTGCAGGGGAGACGAGACGCGGGCAGAAAACGAGCCAGGGCTCCTGAAGGACCTGGGAGAGCAGAGAGGTGAGCACAGCTGCAATGTGCTGGCCTGTGCCTGCAGACTCAAGGTGGCTCAGCGAGCCTAGAGATTCCTCTTTTTTTTTTTTTAAGTTTATTTATTTATTTTGAGAGAGAGCAAGCAGGGGAGGGGCAGAGAGAGAGGGAGAGAGGGAGAGAGAGAGAGAATCCCAAGCTGACCGTGCAGACCACAACGTGGGGCTCAAACCCACAAACCCTGAGATCATGACCTGAGCTGAAGCCAAGAGTCTGCGGCTTAACCGACTGAGCCACCCAGGCGCCCCCTGGAGATTCCTTAACTTGACTGACTTCAAATTCATTTCCCACACCGACAACTTTGTCCGTATCTCTAGGTACAGGGGAGAATGTCTGCTCTTAGCCCTAGGAAATGAATTCTGGCCACAGCAACATCTGCTCGAGTTAAAACATCTTCCTGGCTTCCATATTTGTAGCTGTTCTCCAGAAGGCTGGTGAAACTCTAGTTTGAAGGCACTAGGTGTGTGGACCAGTCTTATTTGCGTTATAAGAAATAGTCCCCTTAATGTTTTTGAGTACCTGCAATGAGCCAAATTCTGTACTCTTGTTTATAGCTACAAAAAAAAAAAAAAAAAAAAAAGTCTGTATAGGAGACAGGCTAACTGCTTGGGTTTTGTAATCAGATGGACCAGATCACTATCTATGAGCCAGTAGAATTGGGATCCTAATGACTTCTAGTTCCTGGAATTGGAGAAGGATTAAGAAAATTAGGAAAGCAGATAGCACAGTGCCTGACACATGTCAGAAGCCAAAGGGCAGACGGACAAAATTCAGGACAGATTGGAGGTCCAGAAACCCTACCTGTGCCCCTGGAGAGCTGAGCTTATCTGTAAACCAGCTTCTCTGCCCCACCCTCACTTCCCCATCACAAACCTGAGCATGTAAATGAGCCCCGGGAATAAAAATGACGCAATGCATCCACCCCCAAATACTCACTGGGCCACTGGTGAGGGGTGGGAGGGGTGAGTCCATCTCCTGTGAATATTCCCCAGCCTATTTCTGAAGATCTCTGGCCCTCTCAGCCTGGCTCCCAGGTGATAGCACTGACCTTTCTCAATGTTTCCAGGTGGGCCTTATTCTAATTGCTCTCCCAACATGCACTGCTTTGAAGTGCTTTACCCTATCACCTCACCCACCCGTCACCCCATGCCCCAGAACCACATTATCTCCTGCTTCAAAGCCCGAGGGCAGAGAATTTTACCCCTGGTGCTTCCAGCCACTCTAGGCTGACTCACATCTGATTACTGCCTCTCTCCTTAAGAGCCTGGCACACATTTCTAAAGAGCCAGAATCAGACACAATTTGAGGGTGCTCCCCTGTTGTGTCAAAATCAACCACTCATAGTCCCCAGACCAGTCAATCTCATGGCCCGGATTCTCCCTCCATTTAATGTGAATTCCTTCTTCCTCAGACACTCCACTGGGGACGTTGCACTGTGACACTTGTTCCCCAAATGGGTAGAAATCTAGCCATATGCCCTCCAGAAGCTGTCTTCATTCATCTCTTTCTTTTTGCTTTTTTTTTTTTTATTGCTGCTGTTGTCAAGATGCTTTGTTTTCCTAAGCTCCTTACTAAGGCATCTTTGGGGATGTTCTAATATAAAATCAAAGAGGGGTGCCTGGGTGCCTCAGTTGAGTGTCCGACTTCAACTCAGATCATGATCTCACAGTTTGTGAGTTTGAGCCCCACGTCGGGCTTTGTGCTGACAACTTGGAGCCTGGAGCCTACTTCGGATTCTGTGTCTCCCTCTCTCTCTGCCCTCCCCTACTCATGCACGCACACACACGTGCACTCTCTCTCTCTAAAAAAAAAAAAAAAAAAAAAAAAAAAAAAATTAAATGTAACAACAAAAAAAAAATTAATAAAATCAAAGACATTCAACTTGGAGGATCAACATGGACAAAGTCTGCATGATGGGAGCTATCCTTCCTCCAAATTCTATAACAACCAAAAAGGAATGAAAGAAGAAGACAACTAGGGTTCAAGGAACATGAGAGTAACAGAAGCTGTGGAATCTCTTCCCACCAGGGTTTCCCTCCCAACCTTGCCCTGATATATTTGTCAGAAATTATTTGGAAGACTTATCCAAAAGGAGTCCCCTGTTTGAAATTATGCACGGTGTTTTCCAGTGTTCATCAGAGACTCCTCTCTCCAAAGCCATTACAGAATGTATGCATTTGGGGCTGATTGCATGGTTTCTAAATTAATAATAGCTCATAAGATGCTACGACTTCTCAGATCTTTACCTGTGGCTTCATTGTGTCGCCGTCTCCCCTGCTCCTGACCCGCTCTGCCTTCTGCTGCATCAATGTACTCTCAGTGATAGAGTTACAGAGTGCCGAGCGGGATCGGAGATTAAGAAAGCAAGAGAGAAGCAATGAGATTTCAGATGAGATTGGAAACTCGATGGAGAGCCGATGCGAGAAAGTTGATGAAGGGAAGCCGAGGGCCAATAAAGGAGGTCCAGCGAGGAGGAGACCGGTCAGGAAAGACAAAAGGCCTGTATTAGCAGTGGCAGGGGCAAGCAGTAAAAAAGCAAAAGCTACTTGGCCTCATCTCTTAAACTGCCTTCCAACTTTATGATTTTCAGAGCAAGTTAATATGCAAACCCCCATGTCCTTTCATGTATTCAGTAAGTTGATATTTGCATGCCTGCCATGCGCCAGTCCCAGTACTCCGTGCTGGGAACCTAGACGGAAATAACATAGATAAAATCTCATCCTCGTGGAACGGAAATTCTAGAGGGGAGGCAGACAAGGATAAATAAACATAAAAGATCAGTGACAATAAGCACTGTGATGAAAAACAAAGCAAGGTACGAGGTCACCAAATGCTAAACAGTGATAGTTTAAGTAGGATGGTCAAGGAAGTCCTTTTGGGGAAACTGACAACTAAGCGGAGACCTGGAAGAAGAAAACAGTGGGAGGAAGAGCATTTCAGGTAGAAGGAACAGAAAATGCAAGAGCCCTGAGGCTGAAACTCCATTGCAAGTTCCAGTCACACCCTGGAGGCATTGGGATGACAAATCAAGCAAGAGGGAGAGGGGCTGACAGGATCAGAGGTAACCAGAAGCACATCACACAGGACCTGTAAGCTATGGGAAAGACTTTGGATTTTAGTCACGCTTGTTGAAAACAAGTGAGACAGGAAGAGTAGTTTTATAGCTGAGGAAAACAGAAATTCCGTTTGAATTCGGGGCTCTGTTACTACAAGTTGGGAGAGTTGGTAGACAAGACAAGAGGGGGTGGTTGGAAATGCTACCAAGTGAACTTGAAGAGATGTGTAAACTTGAGGAAGGTACTGTAATTTGGTAGGGAAACAATGGAATCATTTCTATCTTCCCCACTGCCACCATTATGCATGAAATTCCACCATTAGTGATTTATGCCTTTGAGTGTTGCAAGGTTTTCCACATATGTGGTATCCAATATTGGTTAGCAACACACGGAGGAAGTCCACCACTAAACTGGAACACAAAACAGCCAAATGTCAGGAAGGAGTAGGAGAGTGCCAACAACGAAATTGACAAGACGTAAACACCTCCTGACAGAATATTCTGGGAATTCATTGTTTTAGGTCACAGGATTGCTTAGGCAATAATTACCCTGTTGGTTCTTCATCCCTCTTCATAGAAGAGTATGTCTGTCTATAGTGATGATTATACTGCTGTCACTACTACTACCAAAGGCTAAGACATATATGATGCCAACTACGAGCCAATATTATGTTGACGCCCATTTAATCCCCTTAAGGACTCATGATTTATCTCTGTTTTACAGATGAGAAAACTGAGACACAGAGAAGTGACTAGCAAATTGACTTGTCATCTGGCTAGTAAGTAGTAATGTCACCATTTCAAAGCCAGGCTAAATATCTGGTTCTATAACCCCCGCTATAAACAATCCTGCTATGCTGTCGGTATACCTATTGAATTGCACTGATAAGTAAATGTACCTTTTTTTCCCCCCGTTGGAAAGAAAAAAGTTGTGTTGAGTTTGACTAACGGCTGATGTAAAACCAGGGATCAGTATACTTTTTTTTTTTTTTTTTTTTTTTTACTTTTGAGAGGCAGAGAGAGATCGAGTACAAGTGGGGGGTGGGACAGGGAGAGAGGGAGACACAGAATCTGAAGCAGGCTCCAGGCTCTGAGCTGTCAGCACAGAGCCTGACACGGGGCGTGAACCCACAAACCATGAGATCATGACCTGAGCTGAGATCATGACCAGATGCTTATCTGACTGAGCCACCCAGGCGTCCCTCAGTATACTTTTTTTTTTAAATAAAGGTTCATACAATAAATATTTTAAGCTTGCAGGGCCACGCCATCTTTGTCACAACTACTCAACTCTGCCACAGTAGCATGAAAATAGCCCCAGGCAATAGAAACATGAATAACTATGGCTGATGACCAATAAAACTTTATTTACAAAGCAGGCAGGGGCCCATTTGACCCAGGGGTCTTAGTTTGCTGAGTGTTGGACATAAACACTTCCAAAGGGAAATACACAGCTCACAAACATATTATAATTATAGACATATTGTCCCTAAATAGGAAAGTTCGGAAATGATACCCAGAGATATCTGTGCATTGAAAATTTCAGATCACGCCGGACTCTGCCACACCTTCTCGTTTCAACTTCCATTCAGCATCCTAGAGAAATCTTATCCGACAGCTCAGTAGGAAAGCAGAAGCATGCAAATCACAAACGTGTGAGAGAAAAGATTCATTTTTAAAAATAAACAGGAAGTATTGCCCAACAAAAGAGCAAACTTGTAGTCTCTCCGTAGCTTCACTGGGTTTTCCCAAGGCGACCTGCACTTCCCCGAAAGGAATCCCATCTTCCGAAGCCCTTGTCTCAGCTCCATGCACCACCCCAGTCCATGGCCTGGCTGTGCCATGCTCTCTTAGGACAAGGATCTTTTCCTGACATGAAAGGAAATCTCCCTGGACACCTGTTAAGAACGGCCAGTCCACTCAGGACGATGAATAGGGGTCAAGACTCTTGCAATAGGCGAGATTAAACTCAACTCTACTGAAACAGAAGGAGGGAAGGTTTTTAAACACTGGGGTGAGCTAGTGGAGAAGTACAAGACATTAGGGGGTTGATGGCAACTGTCCCTTACCAAAGTTAGACTCCTATCTTCACATAGAGACTGGCAGAGAGGGGCCCTATCTTTCTAGATTATTACATTTAAAAGGAATAGCTACCATGTCCCTGAGGAAAACATTCCTGCTTGGTAGAAAATTTACATCTCAAAGGGGCAAAGAAATAATTTACAATTATAGGTTTGCTGAAGTATATGCTCCCAGATTTCAAAATACACTACAAAGCTGTAGTAATCAAAACAGTATGGTACTGACACAAAAATAGACATCTAGATTCATAGAATATAGAGGCCAGAAATAAACTCATGCTTATATGGCCAATTAATCTCCAACAAAGGAGGCAAAAATATACAATGGGGAGAAGACAGGCTCTTCAGCAAATGGTGTTGGAAAAACTGGACAGGTACATGCAAAAGAATGAAACTGGACCAATTTCTTACACCCTACACAAAAATAAGCCCCAAATGGATTAAAGACCTAAATGTGAGACCTGAAACCATAAAACTCATAAAAGAAAACATAGGCAATAATCTCTCAGACATTGGCCTTAGCAATATTTTTCTAGATATGTCTCTTCAGGCATGGGAAACAGAAGCAAAATTAAACAAATTGGGACTACACCAAAGTAAAAAGCTTTTGCACAGTGAAGGAAATCATTGATGAAACAAAAAGGCAATCTACTGAATGAAGATATTTGCAAATGACATATACCATAAGGGATTAATACCCAAGAGATATAAAAAACTTACACAACTCAACAATAAAAAAGAAAAAAGAAAAAAAAGACACCAATAAATAATCTGATTAAAAATGGGTAGAGGACCTGAATAGACCTTTCTCCAAGGAAGACATACAATTGGCCAACAATCACATGAAAATATACTCAACATCACTAATCATCAGAGAAATGCAAATCAAAACCACAGTGAGATATCACTTTATACCTACCAGAATGGCTAATATCAAAAAGACAAAAAAATAACAAATGTTGGCAAGGATGCGGAGAAAAGAGAACTCTTGTACACTGTTGATGGGAATGCACACTGGTGCGGCTACTGTGGAAAACAGTATGGAGGTTCCTCAAAAATTAAAAATAGAAATATCATATGATCCAATAATTCCACAACTGGGTATTTATCCAAAGTAAACAAACAAACAAAACTAATTCAAAAAAAGATACATGCACTCCTATGTTCACTGCAGCATTATTTACAAAGCCAAGATATGGAAGCAATCTATATATGAAAAAATATATACGGGATATTACACAGCCATGGAAAAGAATGAGATCTGCCATTTGTAACAACACAGACGGACCTGGAGTGCCCAGTACTAAGTGAAATAAGTTAGAGAAAGACAAATATCATAGCAACTCAATGGTTCATACCTCAAAAGTAGGGGGAAAAAGTATACCAGCTTCAGAAACAGTGCCCCAGTGTAGATGAAGAATTGAATTCTGATAAACAATAGTAGATGAGTATTTTCTTAAATTTGAGATGTGAGTCAAACTAATTTGGCCTATCAGTAGCAAGACTTTCTCTGTCTCCTTGGTGGAGAGGCTATATAAATGCATCATGTACATGGTCAATTTCTATATAACTTAACTTTTCTGTCCTAATTTTGGATTTACTGTCCTGCTCTAAAGCTCTCTAAAAATTACCATATCAAACAATCAGCTGAGGTACAACACTCTTTCTTACAATGAAAATTGAAGAGCTCTTCACCAATATGTCAGATTGCTCATGTTTTAATGACATTGGATGTTCAGCATTATCAAGAGTTCATATCAACAACAAAAAAACAAAAACCAAAAACATCTATGTCACTTCTGGCTCTTTTCCATGAAGCTAAAATGCTCTTAACATTTTCCAGGTTGGTGCTAAAATAGTATGTATTTCTCAGTGCCAATCTTTATGAGGCATAGACCCCCCATCCATGAATGAGAACACGAGTCTCTGGCTGGAATCCCAAAGATTCTGAAGATAAGCTATCAGTATTATGACTTACAAACTAAAGATAACAGCCTTTGTTTATACCAGAAGAAATTCCAATTTAAGGAACATTAGCAACTCTGAAGTTAATGAATTTGAGGATCAAAGACCAAGGCCAAATGATATGATTTAGCTGGCAGTAGTCCACTATACACAGGTAATGCTGAATTGCTTCTTTCCTGGAGTATAATTCAAGCATTTGCTACAATCTCAAAATAGGATGCTATATCTAAAACATGCATTTGCCTATGGCCAGAGCCTGGAAAACTTTTACCAAGTGCCTTTCCTTTCCTTTCCCATCATTTCTGATTACCTAGACACATATGGGTGTAGAGAGGGGCATTCTTACTTGTAATTATCTTGCTCTGTCTGCTTAATTCAGTTGGATGCATCATTTCAAATTTTGTGACATCACAATTTCAACAGAATGAAAGGAAATGTCATATCCCAAGCTGTGGGTTGTAACACCAGTGAATGAATCAGACAGCAGAGGAAGGCTTAATTTTCAAAAGGAATTTTTATTTATACCAAAAAAAAAAAAATCCTGTGTAATCAAATGGAAAAGAAAAGACATAGGCCATTCTGAAAGAATTTTTGGATTGGCACAAAGTCTAACCATTGTTTACTTGAACAATCTGGAACTTCATACAGTTTTGCCAGGAGCCATTTTATATTTCCATTTCAAGAATTACAAGCGAATAAAATCATAGACCCAGAACATTTCTTAGAGGTCATCCAATGTAAGTCTCTGATCTTATGCATGAGAAAGTGGAGGTCTAGAGAAGCTAAGTGGCTTTGCCAGAGGCCCACAGAGCCAGACCAAAGCGCAGGGTTCCTACTTATCCATTCCAGGAGTATTTGCAAACTGCTACTTTACCTGAATGTGCAGATTCCTTGAATGAGAATCCAGAACCCCCTTGTGCCAGAGATTCTGGGCCACGTAGGTGCTTAACCAAATGGCTAATAAAATCCACACTAAGTAAAAAACAAATTGTTGTTGTTGTATTCTTTAAAGTAAAAATGTTTTTCCTACATGTTTTGTCCACATGTTCTATATTAAATCTTAGTTGTTATAAATTTGCATTTCTGTGTGATAGTCCTCCATATAAAACCCTAACATGTCTAAGAGTGACTTGGGAAATTTTCTCAAAAGGATGATTTGCCCAACTTACCCTACATTTCCCAGAATTACTGCTCCACTGTTGAGCTGGGTTTTGATGAGCATACTCTAATGTTCAAGTCATAGCTTCCAATGATTGCAGTGGTATTCTCTGCAAAATGAATGTCTTCAAATGCAAAGGGCAAGCTCTCATGGTAGTTCCTTAAGACTTCATGTTTTTCATGGAAGAGTGGACAGAACTACAAAATTGAGTAATACTATATATACTGTGATAGATCTCTTTTTCCTCTACACAGATGAACCAAATTCTCTTGGCACGCTTATTGTTATGCTCCTAATATGTGCAAGTGTCAGCAACTTTGATTTGAAGACATAAACCACAGATTAATCTTCAACTCCTGTCTATACTTTCACAGGGAATCAGCAGCCAATTCTGCTTGATCTCAAAATAAAGCATCCCTTTCATTAGCTCTTTCTACAGCCTTCGTCACTGATCAACAGAAGAGACAGTCTTCTAGGTGGAATGTTCAGGATCCAAGAACCCCACAATCCCAAACGTCTCTTCTCCTCTGCTGCCCCATGCAGATATCATGGTCTAAAGTCTACCCATACATATGAAGAAGCTCCATGGGGCCAGAGGGCTCTAAAGGTTAAACGTCCAATCATTTAGCTGCCACAAGACCTCCAATTTGAGGCATATACCATGTATCCCTCCAACTTTGGTTGTCTTCTTCAAACATAGCTTTGAAAAGCCCCAAGAATAAGGCTTTTCATGTAGGGTCCAAACCTTTTGTCCTGGTTCCTGCTCATTCCTCCTTTTCTTCTAGTTCAGTCAAGCCATCTCCCGACCAGTTTTGTGAGAAAGCAAATCATTTTTATCCATCAGTCTGACAGTCTACCTTCTACCTGAATGGCTAGTAAAACCTTGTCTCCACTCATACCTCATTGGTCCATTTAACATTTCAACTCCTTGTGCCTATGCCCTATAAATGTGACTCGTGTTACAGTTTGGCATTGTAGCCTACCAGAGCAGAAGTTCCCAAATACTAGATCACAAAAGTTACCAGGAAGGCAAAGAAAACAATAAGGGCAATATTGAGTTTTTCACAAAACTAGATGTATCTGAAGAACTCGTGTTTGGTCTGAGATTAGATGCTTCCTACATTTTACAAATTCTCATAATTTTACAGTTCCTGAATTTTCTTGTATAAAATGATGGTGGTAAGCAACCCTACGTAAACCACTCCCCTCCCCCATTACAAGAAGTGTCTACCCGTAAAGTCTAGAAGTTTGTGAACTAATGCTCCAGTTGGGAGACATAGAATAAATCTATAATTCTCTTTTGGCTATCCCCAGAACAGTGCTACTTATGAATATTCAGAAATGAAATTGGATAATTTAAGAAAGCATTGGTAGTCATTAGTGCTGCTCAACAAATGTTGGCTATCCGCTTAGACATGTAGAATTACATCTTCTTACCCTTCAAATTTATATGTGCCCATGTGGCATCCTTTGGCTAATAAAATGCTAGCAGAAGGGATATATCTCACTTCTGAGTGGAAGCTCTAAGAGCGGAGCATAACTTTACCGCTTCCTCTTTCCCTCTTCCACAGGAACTGCCCACATGGAGGGTGGCCCTGAGCGAGGGTGACAGAGATCAGATATCCCAGCCAATCCATGTAGCATCAGCAAGAAATAAACCTTGTTGGTTTAAGCTACTTAGATCCTGACAAGTATACATGCACTTTGAATGAGTGAGGAAAAGCATATCGATGAAAGATGTTATGATCATTTTCCTTAAAACTGAATGCTAGGAAATAGACTCAAAAGAAAATTAGAAGGAAGTAAGGAGTTCCATCTTAAGTGAGAGCCTTTATTTCACATATTTCCCCAAGTGGGAGATCTGACTGACTATTGGCAGATCAATTAGCACTACAACAGGGGTGAACACTGTGGAGGGGGTGGGATGGAATTACACCATACATATCAGAGCTGTTTGATCTATTCAAAATGAGATGTTATCTGAACCTCCGTCTTTCTGTGAGTCGAAGAAAACCAGATCAGGAGAAAAATAGTGTTATTTGCTCTAATGGCTACGGTTTAAGTGATATACAACACAGAATCATTGGCACAGAGCTTTGCATTGCCCTTGGTTTCCATCTAAGCAGAGAAATCCCGAATGTATTTCCTTATCTGCTGGCCCTTGTGCCAAAACATATTCCCCTAACTTGAGAGCAGAATGAAAACATTTTCATGGAGTTGCAGTTCCCTTTACGCCCCAGGCTTAAAGTAGAGCCAGAGACAGTAGTTGTGGGTAGGAAAGGGTAAAGAAGACCAAAGGGAAATCTCTCCAGCCCTTGTCTCCTACAGGGACCACATTCCCCATAATTGTGTGGTCAAAAATACTGCCTCCGTGATGGCAGTCTGCTGGGTGACAGGATGCTTCTCTTTCAGAGCCACACAGCTTCAAAGACTGCTCTAACCAATCTACTGCTTGAGGGATTCTCCAAATACATAAATCTGTGAATGCAAGAGGCCACTGGCCAGGGCCCAGCACTTGTTTCTGCTCTGAAATCCCAGACACTAGTGTTTTTCAGTATTCATGAATATGTAACGCCAACTTTGTTGAAACTTTAACCACGATTTCCTTGTTACGAACTGCTCAAAAATCCTCATGCACTTTTCACCAGAATGAGCTTAGCACAATTATGAGATGAGTGGATTGCCAAAGCCCAACAATACAGAGTTAATGAAATTGTCATCAGGGTGAGCAGTGAATGGCAGCTCCATCTTGCCGCTGCGTGGTTAGCATGTGAAGAGCAAAAGCCAGGAGAGTCTGGTGTGTTTTAAGGGCTGAGCAATGGTATGTCCAGCCCGAGCAGGCACATCAATCCAGACTCCCAGGGAGATAAATGGAATTCACACAAGTATAAATCATCACGAGAGAGCACAACCTAGAAATATGAGTGGTGCAGGAGGTCTGTGTCCCAGGCGCAGCTCTGTTACTGAGCAGCTGTGTGACCTTGAGAAGGTCATGTGATTTCTGGGTCGGCTTCCTTCTCAGGAAAATAAGGAGATTGCACTAGATGATTCCCAAGGCCGCTTCCTTTTCTAACATTCTACGATTCTCTGTGAAATAGTTATTGGATCAGGCAGTACGAAGAAGCATTATAATGGCTACTCCTCGGGATTAACTGAAAGTCCCAACCTAATGGGCTGAGCGCCTTCACATAAACAGAGTCTTCACTCACATCCCCTAAGAAGATTGGGGTTTGGAGGGAGGGTGGTGTTAGAATCAAGAACTAATGACATCACCCAAATGTCATTGGGCTTGGCCGGATCTCTTGGCTTCAGGCATTATTTTTGGTCTAAAAAAAATTACCCACGGTCGCCTCAATCCTTCTCAGGGTCGGGACATTACCAGCCCTTCCCCTATGCTTAAATTTTTACTGGTCTTAAGATGATCTAGAATCATTACCATGCTGCTCAACAGCTCTGCAAACTCCAGCTTTGCTCTCCGACAGCCTTGTCATCACAGCCAGCTCTGTCTGCACCTTTGAGTGGGCCCAGCTCTCTTGACCCCAAGTAATAAATTCTCTCCCTCAGAGCATGACAGCTCTTTGTAGGTCCCAGAGCCCACTGTCCAATAATTCTGTCTGGTGGCCGGCAAAGATTTGTCTGTGGTTCCAACACGGCTGCAGACTAGATCTGGATCTAGAACCAGCTCTCAGGCGCTGGCCTGAAATGTCCCAAGGAAACAGTACGGTCAGCGGTGCTACCCTTTCTTTTCTGTAGGCTCTAACCCTAACCATGTCCTGAAGTGGAGTTTACATCCTTAGTTCTCCACTGTATTTATTTTTCACCCAGCGTTCATTCTCGACCACTCCAGAGAACCTTCCCCAGAGATTTGAGAGGCAGCATTTCTCCTCTGTCTGCGGTACAAGATATTTCAACCCCAAATCCAGATCATTTAGACCTCAAGCAAGTATAATTTCTGACGGCCCGAGGTGACATCTCAGACTTCCTGGGCCGATGAGTCAATCATACATCACCAGAGCCTTCAGTTAAAAGTATAGACAGACAGAGGTGCCTGGGTGGCTCAGCTGGTTAAGCATCCTACTTCAGTTCAGGTCACGATCTCACAGTTCATGCGTTCAAGCCCCACGTGGGGCTCTGTGCTGACAGCTCAGAGCCTGGAGCCTACTTCAGATTCTCCCTCCCTCCCTGCACTGCCCCCACTCATGCCCTGTGTCTCTCTCTCTCAAGAATAATATAAACAGTAAAAACTTTAAAAACAAAAACATAGACAACAATGCAATTTAATCAATACAAAGAGCCAGATGTCTGACATACATTATAAACATCATCAATATTTTTTCAGATTGGAAATAACTCAAAAGCTAAAGCCAAGCTAAAGCTAAAGTTATGTTATCCTCCCAACTAGATTATTGAAGGGAAAGTAAGAAAACATGTGTATTACATTTCTAGAATATTCCAAGAATTGTGCTAATTTTGTCTCATTTAATTCTTACAGTACTACCATGAGGCATCATTGTTGTAATTACAGATAAGAACATAAAGGCTGAAAATGTAAATCTCTTTACCAAAGTCACTTGGCTCATAAGTAGCAGGGTAAGTCGTTAAACAGAAGGTCTTTCTGACTAATGAAGATAAGTCCACTCTACTAGTATCTTTCAAGGCCTGAGTCATGGACTTCCTGAATCAGATTCTCCTGGTTCACTTCTTAAAATGTAGATTCTAGGGCCTCTTCCTAGACCTGAAGCATCAGAATCTCCAGGCATGGCTCCTATTTGACAATCTCTGCAGGAGACTCGTATATACTAAAGTTTATTTACCAGCATTCTATAGCATGCTGGCACCCTCTAAAGTCGAAGGCTGCGTCTCATAAATCTTCTATATCCCTGGCAACATCAACCACAGAATTGGGCACCTGGTAGGTACCTAATTAAGTTCATGTACCAACAAATTTGTTCAGGTGCAGCCTTTTTCTTCAACTGAGCAACAGTCACTGTGTACAGGTTAAGGTGACAACAGCCTTGCTTACACAAACACAGTGCTACAAAACCAAATACAAAATGAGACACATGAAAGGAAAATAGTCAAAGACAGTTCCAGGCCATCTCCCTTGGGTTCCCTCCTCTGCTCCCATGCTAGTCCCGCAGTGGGGAGGGCGGTAGGGAGGGGGTACTTCCTGAGCCCCTGTAGGTAAACAGCCTCTCTCCTTAGCTCCCATGCTAAAGGAAAACTCCTGAAGTTTGCTCAAAATCAAGCAACCACTTGATCAAATACTACATAAAGACACAAAGAAAGTATTCCCAGAATATGCAAACAAAATAAAAACAGACTCATACCTAGAATACATATGTCACAAGGCCGTTGGCCTTGAGATCTCACAAAACAGAGAGTGACGGTGAAGGGCTTACTGAGCCCAAATCCCCCTCTAGAAAGTAACTACATCTGTGCTTCAAGGGACTAGTATAACCTCAAGGAGCCCTCCTTCCTCTCTCGGTTCTTTGTTTCTACATGAATTTAAAGTTAAGGAATTTTTTTTCCCAGAGTAAATTCTTATTCCCTCATGTAGAAAAGAGAAAGGTAGGAACGTGGTTTGTTTAACAGGTGCCTCCTATGCCAACAAGAAAACAGACGATCTGAGCTCAGCTACGGAAGGAATGCAAAGCCAGGCTTTGCCCCATCTCCCGAAACCAGAGTGCCCACAAGAGGGAAAGCACTGATGTTTCTCACACGAGTAGTGTTTAAATTTACATGTCAGCATGGCCTAAGTAATATATTCAATTAAAATGCGGTCTGATTATTTATTGATTTTTCATCCTCCTGCCCTGCTACTGTCCAGGCAATTTTCGAAACCACTCTCCAAGTACCTCTCATGCTTCCTGGGAAAAGGCTGATACAACCAAGAATTCCCAAACAAGAGCTGAAGTATAAAGCTAATTATTTCAAGCATGCCTCTGCTGCTGGAGTAAGTCTTTATGGGTTCAAGAGGTGTCTTAGGTCTGCTACAAAGGCCAGATTTCAATTTGGGTAATTAGACTTTGCCTTACCCTTGAGAGTTCCCCTGACACAGTTTCCTTCCTTTCCTTCCTGAGTCTCTACACATCTGTGGTGGGGTTTTTTTGTTTTTTTGTTTTTTTTTTAATCTTGGTTCCTCACACCCTTCTAGTCTTTTTTTGAGTAGATGCCCCTGACTGCACATTCCTGGGTTTTTCCTGTCAGCAGGATGGGAGACAACTGTTTCCAAATCCTCAGGACTGGTGTTAATGTTGCCTGCCCCAAAAAGTCTTCCCAGTGCACTTTTCAGCAGAACTGATCATACCTTTTTTCTCCGCATCCTTTTATATCATTCCCTTATTAACACATTTGCTGCATTTAATCCCATACAATAGTCGGTTATGTGCAGTCTTTCTTCCCCACTGGAAAGTAAACCTTTTAAGACCACAAACCCATCTGACTTCTCAATGTCCCCCACCGCCGCTAAGTAGAGGAAGGGGGGAAAAGCTAACATTTATTAATGTTTTTCATGTACTTGGCAATAAATAATATCATCTCACTAAGTCTTCAAAACAACAACATGATCATAATTTTATAGAAGAAATAAAAATGGATACTAAAAAGGTGCCATACTCTACTCAAGATGGCAGTGTGGGAGGTGCTGGAAAGGGGCCAGATTTCCAGGACTGTTGGACCTCTGGCCCAACATCACTTGCCTAACCTTACCCAGAGGCTAACTACCAGGGGCTCTCCAAGTTGTTAATGACTAGGAGAACAAGAGCTTCTAACATGTTTGTGCATCTAATACCTTTCTGCACCTGTGTTTGTGCTGATGACCAAGTCCACCAAGCTGTCTGTGGGGCTTGAGGGGCCCTCCTTGTAGGCTCCCTGCCCCCACCCTGTCTATTAAGGCTTTGATAGAATCCTATCAATCTCACCCACAGTTATTTGAAAAATCTCTAGACAATGATATAATACTCTTCTTACCCCCCCCCCCTGCCCCTACTGCTCCATGATTGGTTCTGATATAAAGTATCAACCTCTCCCATTTCTGGATCATGTCAGTCGACCTCTCCCCCTACTTTGGGGGTTTCTAAACAAAACCACAATCTCAGAATAAACAGTAGGGGATTATCACATGTAAAAGAACAGATTGTCTTACATCAGGAGTGGCCTATGTATCTACCTAGCTATGATTATGAATGAACCTCACAAACCCACCTTCTTCCACCACCGCTGCACCCCAGGCCTCTGAAGTACAGCCAAAGGTGTGAATCAGAGACCCAGGTTTACTGATCAGGTGCTTGGCTCTCAGACCTGGCAACTCTGAAGATGGCCTCGGCTCCCACAGAGCTTCCCGTCCCTGCCAGACCGGTGAATGTTAAAGCAGCTGCTCTCTCTCCTCTTTGACCATCTAGCAAGTGAGAAGTTGATACAAGCGCTACACGCCATGCTAAAAAGCACAATATGCAACGGAGTTTTTGCCACTTGCCTTCTCCACACGAAAGATATAAGATATGGTATAGCAAATAAATACCAAGGGGGCAGGAACAAGGGGGAGACCATGGCCCTCTTTGGGCAAGATTCTTCTCCAAAGCTATTAATTCATCTAGTTGATGAGAAAGTCATCCAGAGGTTTTATATCAAAGACTAGAGACATCATTAAAATTCCTTATTTTTTTTTGAATTCAGATCCCTTATTATCTGAATTCCACATTGAATATTATCTTTATTGATAATATTTCAGGTATTATCCCTGGAATCTTTTCCCTACCAACCATGGAATCTACTCCCTTATTGGGTGAAAAATCAAGGTGAAAAGTCAAGGATTAACTCACAAAAAGAGAGTGTCTCTTAGCCTATCCCAGGTGCTGGAGTTTATTTTGGATTTCCCACCGTCATTGTATGAGAGAGCATCCCCCTGGTGGCCAGAAAAGGAGACTCAATTCCAGCCCACTTTTAGGAGGGAAAAACTGTGATTCCAAAACAAACAAACAAAAAAAAATTTACAGTTACTGGGTACTATGAAGCAGACATGTCAGAGATTCCAACAGAAGTCCTGGACTTGGGTTGCCATATGGTCCTCTTCACATATGACGATGGTTGAAGATATATTTTGCCACCCAGACTTAGTATTTTTGTTTCTAAAAACATAGCCAGTAGACCGTTTGTTGGGTTGTATTATTTGGAAGTATTTAAACCAATAACGCAAATCCAGCAGCTCTGAAATTCCTTTTCATGATTCCTTTTTTGACTGCTCCTATGAGGTATGAGATTTTGAAGTCCTTTGTTGGACATCATCACCAGTGAAAGAGAGATATGTTGGAGAAGCAAATATATGCTGGCAGGAGGAGTTATAGAATGACTCCCCTACCAGATGAGACAAAGAGAACAAAAGAGGCAGGAAACAATAAGAAGTGAGATGACAGGTCAGAGAGCAGAAGGGTGGTCCCCAAAATAGAGAGCCAGTCCTTACCTTGTCTGGAAGAGCCTACGCTTTTCCATCTTTGGGGTTGGTTCTGCATACAAGTCTCTGGTTAAAGGGACTTAGAAACTCTCTGAGTGTTTTTCAGCCCATGGTAAGCATTCAGAAAAGGGGAAAGACCTTCACTTGATCAATTACAGCTGCATCTACCAATGTAAATTAAGAGACTTAGGCTCTGCCCTTATATGGAAAGACTGGCATTGGTGAGCAGCATATTAATAATGGCACAAATGCTGTTATAAATAGATGGCAGAGACCATAATAATGGTCTGGACAAAGTGAGGACTATGTTTCAAATTAATTGTTCTATAAATTTCTTATATCTCTGTTTATTTCATAATAAATCTCAAATGAGTTGACTAATTTTGACAAAATTTGGTTCATTTATCAAGGGAATAAATGTACATCAAATGGGACCTATGAGTCAATGCATCAAATGACAGCCAATAAAAGCTTTCAAAGAGCTCTATTTTCTATAATTTGTAATGACTTTCAGAGTCACCATTCTCTTACCCTCTTTAACCACACTGCAGAACATCACAAGATAAATCTCCCAATTTCAGCTAATTTCACATTTTCTACATGTCACTCTCATGCTTAAAAACCTAGCCCAGAAAGCCTAAATTCTTCTACCTGGCTTTTGATTGACTGATTAATAGGTACTTGTGTAGAGTAAGACCTATGATTCACACAATCACAAATATCCAGGCATTTTTCACAGTGCAGAGGGCAGGAAAGGTTATAAAATGTATGTTTGGAAAGTTACAGAAGGGATCGCCTCTCTCCAGTTAGACGAGGAAACTCTATAGAGGTTTTCAGAATTCTGGAGAAGTGTCTGAAAGGTAGAGAGTGAAAGGCATCCCAGGCATTTGTTTGGGACACAATGCAGTCAAGAAAGCTGTAGAGAGAGACATCATGAAAAGGAGGAATCTGACCAGCTGTGTGTGCTACAGACAGTCATCTTTAAACTCTAACGTGCGTTTGGATCCCTGAGGACCTTGCTGAATGCGGATTCTGATCCAGTAGCCTGGGGCGGGGCCGAGTTTCTACATTGCAAACTAGCTACTGGCGAGGCCCGTGATGCCGGTCCATGGACCACACTTTGAGTAGCCGGCTCTGAGCTGAAAGGAGGAGCTTTGTGTTTTGCTAACAATCAGAGCTGTCGAAATGGGGGGAAAAATCTGTCAATGGAGATAAGTTTCTCAGGAAATGCTATATATGGCATATGGACAAAGTAAGATCTTTAATTTTATCCCAACTCTACCATTTAGTGACTCCGTTTCCTCATTTAATTTACCACTTTAGACTCAGTTTCCTCATCTTTAAAATGGGGATAATAAAAATCAACTTGTAGGCAGGGTGATAAAAATTAAATGAGCCGGGGCCATCAAGCACCTCTCACTGACTCTGGGCAAAACAGACTGTTCAATATCATACGTCTCCTTCTCCTCACCTCAATTACCCCCTTCATCACTGGAGATGTTCAAGCAGAATTTCAATCGACCCCTGTGAAGGAACTTACAAAGAGCACGCTCACCTCAAGGTTGAGGGCATCGACGACCCTGAGATTCTACAACACCCAGCACTGATCGATGGAATTTTAAGGCAGTGATTTCCGGGATGTGAGCCCCAGATGCATCAGTCTTATTCAGGTCTGTTATTGTTGTGAACACATCTATTATGCTCATATGATAGATCAACAGTCTAGAATCAGAAGCTAATGGCAGCTAATAACTGAATAAACAGTTCAATAATGAATTGCATGTGTGCATAAAGATGTTTCCATCAATATTCTTTAGAGAGGGCCTTTTATACTAATACCTTCCACTTATACAGTCTTTGGAGAGCTTTCAGGTCTGTTATCTCCTTTGAGCCTTAAAAGAACCTTAGGAATGAGCCTTCCAATCCCCATTTAACAAACACGGAACCTGTTTCTTGATTTCTCCACGGTGCCCCCACCAGTGAGGCCCAGGACCAACCCCAGAACCTGGTGCCGCGTGCTCCCCACTGCGTTCTGCTGTCTCTCTGAACAGTTGTCAACTCTGTGGAATCCAGCAAATATTTAAGTGACCTTTGTGGGCCAACCCTGGAGAAGTTAAAAAAAAAAAAAAAAAAGGCACAGTTAGAGACTTTAGAACACACAGGGGCATCCGCTCTCATCTGTTGCGGCACCTTCCTTTTATAGATCAGGTCACTAAGGTTCAAGGAAATGCCGCAACTTGCCTAAGGTCACCGGTGAGCTCTTGCCCCAAAAGAGAGCACATTGTAAACATTCCATTAATTCCGATTGGGCGGCTTTCACTGTTCCACCCTCTAGGACACCCAGGGTTATCATTTTTGTTCCAGATTCTTTCTGACCTGCTATCATTACCAATTAATCTGCGGCTATAATGTACTTGTTTTAACAAACATGTAAAACCTTTGGACTACGATCTGGTTATCTTTGCCCTCTCTAAGTCAAATATTCTTAGGTGATTTGGCGTTAATGTTTAAGGGGAAGATATATAACTAACATGCCAAAGCCAACCAGGGCCGGCGTTGAAAAGTCCCAGCTCTCAACCCGTGCAAGAGCCACACACATCCACTGGCCTCCGAATAACGAATTCACCAAGGACTGGCCATTCGCCATTCCGTTTCTGCTATTTCTTTAATCAAAGCTGAACAGAATGAATTGCAAATAAAAAGGGAAAAAAAGAAAACATTAAATATGAAAGGCCAACTTGCTCGCCTATATTTTTAGTTCAAGTGACAGTTTTAAAATTACAAAGGTAAAAACCCTTTGCTAAATCGGGTTTTAAATGTGCCATTTGTCAAGCCAGTACATTTTTACGATTTTTAAAACTACTGTTTTATCATGAAAGGTAAAAATACAAAGTGGTGGTATAATTCTTCATCTCTTCCACCACTACCCCGTTTGCATTTGGGGGCGGTTTGTTTTTCTAAGCAGGAAACCGGGCTGTTCTCTGCAGATCTCTGAGACACATTTTCATTCATGTCGCAATGCTGTTAGATCATTTTCCAATCTCAGAGCTGTTATTGTTTCACAGAAATAGGGAAAATTATCCTTGCAGCGATCACAGAACTCTGTAGCTGAAAGAGACCCGAGAGGTCACCGTGAACAGCGTCCTCCTTCACAGATGAGCAGACTGAGGCCAGAAAGGTGAACCGACCCACCTGCCTGCGATGCTCCAGCCCGTCAGCGGCAGAGCCTGGCCTAGATTCTAACTCTCTTCACGCCCGATGAGTGATTTGGCATCATGTCACAATGCCCTTCCTGACACCGTCCCCCCAAATGGTCAGTGCTTTCTGGCTCTGCCCCCAGGTCACTTCTCTTCCAGCCAGTTAGTAGCCTGACTTATAGAATGACCCTAACCTGAAGACCTGTAGAGTCTTTGTAGAGATAGCCAAGAGAAAAATACCTTTCCTGCAAGGTCAAGATAAGGACCGAATCATTGTTTCATTGTAAAAGGGATGTGGGGATCTGGGAATGAGAGGTGAGGACGTAACATTACCTCTAAGAGGGAAGAGGAAAGTATAAAGGGCACAATAGAACCTCTCTTATCCCCTAAACAAGTCTGCCTTTTCTCCATCATGATTATCCTCAACCAAAACTTCGTAAATATTCCCTAAGAGAAAGGGAGAAGAAACTCTGATTTCTGAGGCACTTTCTGTACAGCTGTGGAATCTGTGCCTCTGAATATAAATAGCCATGGCTGATAGGAAGTGGGCTGAAACCATCATCAAGCAGAGAAAACAGCATCCAGGAGGGTTCTCCGACCAGGTTCTGCTTCGGATCTTATATGGATCTCTGACCAAAGCCCCCAGCTCTCTGCAATCTCCCATGCCTACTTCTAAAGTGGAGCTCCGGTAAATACATTTGTAGATCGTCTTCTTTAATCCCATCCACAGCAGCCCAATCAAGTAAGTATCCCTTTCTACCATGTCCCGTAAGGACAGCCGTCCTGAGAGTCAGGCCAGACTCGGTCTCAGTCTGGGCACGAGGAGACACCAGGGGACGAACAAGCATTTCTAAATATAAAGTGGTACATAATGCAATCGCAGCTCTCAGTCCAAAACTGCAATTTTTATTTTGCTAAAAATGGGTTATCACCATATGATTCATTATTAATGAAAGAAAAAGCATGTATTCACATTTGCTAATTATTTTTTACTCACTTATGGCAAAAAAAAAAGTGCTTTAAACCCTATAATTTGGTCACCAATTAGTCTTTGATTTACCCTGATGTACGCGGAGGGTTTTTTTTTTTTAATTAAAAAAGGATTGCAGCTGAAAATTTACATTTAAAAAGTAATTAATGCCAATTCAATGAAGAAATCCTCAGTTTCCTATAGAATTAGAGTGAACCTCAAGCCCCTTTTAAGGATGGAAAGAACCCATCAACAGTAAGAGGTGCTTCATTAGTGCAACCCTAGGCAAAATTCAAAGGCGCCTTTCTCCGGGTAAACTGGTAACAGACCCCTTCCCACTTTTCCACTTTGTCGTCTTCACTCTTCATACCTATGGGTGTCGTTACTCAGAAGAGAGCCTTTGACTAACAATCCCCCCCCCCCAGCTCCATTTCTCCTTGTTCCAGCTGAGTGTTTCCAAGGTCCAGCCCAGGAACAAGAAAGACTTGGGCAGAGGGTTCCCCTCTCCTGTTGGCTGGCTGTCGCCCTCCTTCCCTACTCCCTTCCCAGCTTTGCCGAGACCTCACATCCATCCGTATCTCCCCAGTGTGAACTTGCCGTCTCATTCTTCCCCGGGAACAAGAGCCTCTCTTGGGCACAGGATGGAGTGGTGACCAAAAGCAGCTGTTACCCAGGAAAGCAATGGTCTAGCTTGCAATAATCATTCTGCTGTTGTAAGAACCACAATCGTTAGTGAATGAACCTCTGCAAGGTTTTCTAGATAAAAGAGGATATCTGAACATCTTGTTTCACTCTTGGACCAAGAAGTTCCATCTTATTTTTGGATCTCCTTCCGGCTCTTGTGTTGGCATAAACTCGAGCAAAATGCAATTCGATGAGTTTTTCCCTTAGAAAGAAAACAAAGGGGACATAGTATCTCTGGGTGTTCCCAGCATGCGCGGCGCGTATCGTGATTCTCACCCTGTCATTCTATCGCTGTACCCACGAGACGTAAACACTCTGCTATCGCCTACAGGTCTCTGCAAACCCAGGGTCCCAGCTGGAGGCGAGGGGACAGGATGAGGGGCAGAAATCACGAGTGTCTACACTCTGGACCATATGCCAAAATAGATGCCAGACCTATAATGGAGAGTTTCCATGTGGTTTTTGATCAGCCGCAAAAGGCCAAAGTGAATAAAATCATTTGATCATCGGTTCTGACAGCCTCAGTTCACTACAAGTTTGGTCTCCTGCTCCATGCGCGGCTTCCAGAGGGATCCGCGTACGCACGTACATGCCACTTCCGGTTATGAAGCAGCGACTCTGGGCCAGGCTTTTTGTATACGTTATCTCCAACTTGCCCAAGAATTTGCAAGGACAAGCTCGTTGTTCCTATTTTCTTGATGAGGAATCTGAGGGTCAAAGTAATCAGTGCCCCGTGGCATTGAGCTGGTGAGTGGCAAAGCTACAATTCAGACCGGTTCTTTCAAACCCCAGATGCTATGCTGCATAAAGACTGGAGAATAAGAATTATTCAGAGTTACAAAGTTTACATCTGGAATTGGAACATATGGCCGGTAACCCCTGTATGAAGTGCTTCTGTTTGAATGCCTAGGCTGTGATACGTTATCTAAAGACATCGACAATGTAAAGGATTCAGATGTTGCTTTTGGCATCTTAGTTGGCCAGCTGCTTGCTGGGTGCCTAAATGGGTGTGAAGGCCTTCGCCAGTGGAAGGGGTGGGCTTTACGGGACATAGAAAGACTGCTCCTGATAACTGGGCAGCACTCCTCTCTCTGCCCGTCTTTGTCTTCTCCGACTCACAGCAGCTTCAGTTTCTGGGGAGGTCTGTCCCTGGCCCAGATCCCTCTGCTCTTATGCCTACACAGGCTAGAGGGTATCAGAGCAGCGACCTCCATTCTGTCAACTCTCAGCGGCCTCCAATGCAAGTGGGTTCCAGACCTGAGATCTGAGGAGACTTCATAATTGCCAGGTTCCCATATCACCCTTCCAACAAATTTCTTTCAAGCCCAGCAGTCTTGGGATGTGGAGCGTCCACAGTGAGCCCTGGGTGTCCAGGTAACTCCATGTTATACTCCTATTAGCTTCTCCTGTGTTGGTATGTCCGTAAAACAAAGCTGTCCCTTGATTCCCTCTGTCAAATAGAGTTTGCACCAACTTCTAAGCATAGTCCTGGAGACCTGCTCTAAAGTCTGGCATGATAGGGCCCCAGTAGCCCCCTTGCTTTGCCAGCCCCTCTTCCGCAGAGGCTGGGACTTTTTCCTTGTACTCAGGGTAGCTGGCACCCCGCCATGCATGAACAGACCTTCTGGCCCCCACTGCCTTTCACCTGGCTCATACCTGTCTGACCACTGGACATCAGGGCCCTACCTCCATGAACAGACCAACCCAGCTCCACTGATTATTATGTGAGGTCAGATGCCGTCCTTGGATAATCCAGCAGCTCTCATTAGATGACTCTTGGCCAAGCCCTCATTGCCAGACCTAATGAAAGATTCTCTCCCGCGGCCAGTCCACTTCCCCCCCTCAGCCCCTGAATTGCTGTCTAAGCTGCCCCCCAACTCTTGGCTTCAGAGCTCCCCCAATTTATAACAGTTCCTATCTGGATAGGCTTTAGCACCCCCACCACCCCATGAGTTGCCTTTCCCCTCACTGCCACTATGACATTGAAGGGAAATGACTGTTTACCTCTTTCTTCAGGCAGTCTGTAATGAATCAAATAGCCCACTATTAATTGGAGCCATTCAAAGTGACCCTACAGGAACATGGTCAGCTTCACCCGGTCTCACTAATTAAACATCAGATGGGACTCAAATCCAGGTATTTGGGGACACGCTTGGAAATATATTCAAGTAATGGCCAATTTCTTAGTGGTTTAATTTCAGCAATTGCCTCCACATAAACCCATTGAGGGTCCCAGCCAAGAGCACACAAAAGCAGGGGTCCAGCGCATCATCAAGCCGCTGGACCCTGTACCTTGGGTCAACGCAGAAGGATCTGGGTAGCATCCAACCGGCCTCTGCCAGTATGCGCAGAGAGCGACAGCACAGCCCTTCAACTCTAAAGAAAACATGAACGGTGGAAATAACATTCTTTCTCCGGCAATTTCATCCTCTGCTAGAATGAAAACCAGCACAGCACCGCACAGTACCGAAAGCAGATTTTTCAACCTCTGTAAGCCTCAAAGACAGGAACCTGATTGCTTACAAGATTCACTTGGGCTCACTTGCACATCCACGGTGGCACTTGAGTCTAACAGCCTCCTTCCCGAGTCGAAGGCTGCCTCCCACGCAGCCAACCTAATGAGTGATATAAGAGCACTGTTAACTATATCACTTCGTTAATTGCTCAATCTAAATTAATCAGATATTCGGAAATTTCTCTTGTTTTTCCAAAGGCTCTTGTTAGAACAGACTTAAAAGAACCAGGGTCTCTCTTAATGAGAGCAATAACAATATTCTGTTTTTATGTACTGCTCTAACGCCTACTAACTCAAAAGCTTACGGTGTCCGCACAGGCAAAGGGAAGTCCGGGGCCAAGCAATTGCCTGTAAATATAATTGCTATAGAGATTTAACCTAGTTCAACCAAGCCGAAGGAATATTTTTCCACAAATAGCAATTTAAAATCTGAATTATATTCATAATGACCTTGGCTCTCAGTGCGTTCCTTGTTTCATTATATCTCAGCACCCCAGAATGATAATGCCAAAGAACCATAATGCTTCTTTTTAAAAGTCCCTTTGCTGCCTCTGTGCCGGCCAAAATCGTATCTCCAGGAAAATTTTTTCTCCTGAAGAGGTGCCAAAAGGAACATTCTGAAGTCAGGAATAGTCTTCCAGATTTAGGCAATGATTGGGACTGGATTTAAGAACAGGCCAAACAAGCTGACCATTCATCCGATGTGATTCGAAGGAGACCAGATGAGAGCCCCCGACCAAAAAATTGCTTCCCTCAACTTCATTTGATCCTGAAATTATATAATTACTCGAAGGTGTTGTACTTTTTGCGCCATAGAATGTTAGAGGAAAAGCCTGGGTGAAGAATCAAAAGACCTGGGTTCAAGTCCCATCTCTGTCACTTACTGGCTGTGTGACATTGGCAAGCTGCTTCACCATGCTGAGCCTTAATTTCTATGTAAACAGCAATCGTACTGACTTCATGCTAACACCGTGTCAAGCATCAAACGAAATGGCACTTACATAGCCCTCAGCTAAGTTCACGAAACGTTGGCAACAACCCACAAATGTTAACTCTTTTGTCTTTGATGCTGATGGCATCGATGTCATTATTACAAATAAATGGAGGCAGAGTAAGAGGTTAATCCTTGCCTGCGGACTCACAGGTGAGATTAAGAATAAGGAAAAAGACCAGCGATAGATTACAGGCCT
This sequence comes from Lynx rufus, assembly GCF_022079265.1. Lineage (NCBI taxonomy): Eukaryota > Metazoa > Chordata > Mammalia > Carnivora > Felidae > Lynx > Lynx rufus. The sequence continues at coordinate 30,136,979 of NW_025814823.1, read as the reverse complement.
AGTGCCCTGGACAGCTGCCTTAATAGGCAGATGGGTCCGGTCACAAGAATGAAGGGTACTATCTGCAACTATCTCCCGCCGTGAAGGGTTTGCCAATGGCCGAACTTTCAGTACCATTTCATGGACAGAGATGAACTATTTCTCCCGCAAGTTGCTCTCACTGTCCCCTCCGATTTTCCCGTGTCCTACTCCAAACCAACAAGGACACACGCAGCAGAGGGGAGGCCCTAGTGGACACAGGATCAGAGATCAGGAGGCAGCGGGGGAAGCTGTCATCCAGAGGAGTGGTAGACTGACACAAGAGCTTCCGAGGAGCTTGTAGGGGCCCCACAGCAGAGCTAAAGGCGGAAAGTCAGAGGCATGACCCATCTCCCATCTGGCTCTGGGTCAATGATGCACATCTTGGCTTCCACCCCTCTCCCACCAACACGCCCTCATTTTGGCCAATTTAGAGAAAAGAAGCAAAGGTGGGGGGGGGGGCGGGGTGAGGGGAGCCAGAACATAGGAGAAAAAAATCCAGATTCCATATTCATTAAGTACTCTTCTCTATCACTCCTATTTTTTTTAATATGGCATTTATGATTACTTATGCACTGCAACCAAATGATAAAGATACAAGAAAATGTCACATAGAGAGATATACCAGAAAAGCGATTACAATAAAATGTTTAAATACTGATAAAGATGGCACAGGTGCTTGGGCATAAAGAAGGAGCAGTCAAAAAGTCAAGGAAGAAAGGGGCACCTGGTGGCTCAGTCGGTTGAGCATCCGACTTCAGTTCAGGTCACGATCTCACGGTTCATGAGCTCGAGCCCCATGTTGGGCTCTGTGCTGACAGCTCAGAGCCTGGAGCCTGCTTCAGATTCTGTGTCCCCCTCTCTCTCCACCCCACCCCTGCTTGTGCTCTCTCTCTCTGTCTTTCAAAAATGAATAGACATCAACAAAAAATTTTTTTTAAATAATAAAAAAAATCAAGGAAGATGTCTCTGTAAGAGTGATGTATCATCCGGGATCTAAATGATAGGAGGGAGATAGCAAGAGAAGCTGGAGGGTAAGAGTGCTCCAGGAAGATAGAACGTGTATGCCCAGGACCAATAAAGTTCTTAACAGAAGGACAAAGAGAATTTCATTAGTCAAAGGCAGAGAAATAAGAAATAAGAAAGACCACATAATGTAGAACCTTGTAAAGTAGAAACATGTCATTGTGGGGCACCTGGGTGGCTCAGTCAGATAAGCATCTGACTCTTGATTTTGGCTCGGGTCATGATCTCACAGTTTATGGGTTTCAGCCCCACATTGGGTTCTGTGCTGATGACAGTGTGTAGCCTGCTTGGGATTCTCTCTCCCTCTCTCTCTGCCCCTCCAGCCCCCCCAGAGAAATAAACTTAAAAAAAGGAAACATATCATTGCCTTCTGAGCCTATAGAAAACAAATCACAATAAAATTCCCACGTATCAATCAGAAGAGTCTAGGTTTTGCCGTGGTAAAAAAGAATCCCAAGATCTCAGTAGCTTGGTACACAAAAGTTTACTTGTTACTTCTACAAAATGCCCCAACATGGAGTTAAATACACAACACAAGGTGGGAAGGGGGCTTTGCTCAGCATGATCCCTTTAGGCACTCAGGCTGATGAAAGTTCCATCTCTAAAAATTCTTCAGAGTGACTTAGGTAAGGGGAGCAGAAAATAGCCTTTCAGACCACGCTCTTAAAGCAACAGCCTAAAAGTGACACCCGTGTTTCTTGAGCCAAAGGAAATCATATAGCCATATCTGGCTTGCAAGAGGCAGGGGTGGGCACCCTACCCTGAGCTGGCAGAGAAAAGAACAAGAAATACAAGGTGAACTGCCCTAATGGCATTTATGCCCCCTTTCTCCTTCCCCGTGGTTAATTACAAACTGATACCTCCTGACATTGGGGATAGCAAATAATTCTCATCGAGATGCTCTCACAAATGTCCCTGACCCATGCAGTGACCCCTGTGAGAGACGGCAAGCATTATCATGCCCACCTGATCAGTAAAGAAAGTGAAGAGCAAAGAGTTTGAGGAGCCCTCGCCAATCCCGTTCAGAGGTAGAAGGGAGACGAATTCCTTGGCCCCTACCTGTTGATTCATTCACTTTGCAACCACCTTGAAGAGCAAGTAAACAGAACCAAATAAAGCAAATTCCTGAAGGGACCAGAGATGCCCTTTTCCCTGCTCCAGCAATGAGAAAGACACCTGGGGCACGCACCCTGGTGTCTACGCCTGTACACGGGCAAACAAACATTAAGTCCCTGGCTCTGAAGCATGCTAATAAGATGAAGTTCTCCAGTGCCACTGGGAAAGTTCTAGGTCCTCCGGGAACGAAAGCAGTCAGAAAAGCTGATTCTTTGCAGGTTCACAACCCTGAAAGTGATTCACTGGGGTTTCCCTGTCTCCTTTACAATTGCAAAGTTTGAAATGGAAGCCTGTGTAAGGAAAACTGAACCACAACAATAGGATTCCCTGACAGAGCACTTTACTAGTGAATGCCAGAGGCTAACCAAGTCAGCCGATTGGATGATTGCAGTATTTTCCAGACATTCAAGGAAACTCACAGCACATCAATTCCAATGGATTGGTTTGGCCGTGATGGGGCTTATAGGATTCTTAGGACCAATGCAGATAATGGACTTCATGCTTCACAAGCTAGTGCCTACCAAAGCATTTCCTGAGCCCCTTTTCACTTCTTCAATCACAGACCCTCTTTGTGGGGAAGCAGGTGCAAATTCTGTAGACGACGAATATATAGTAACTGAATACAGAATACCATATAATGTGGAATGGACTACTTCCTTTCGAGCACCAAAGTTTGTTCTCATCATTGTAGCAATTATTATTCCCAACTGTTCAAAGCCTGTTGCAGTGATTGACTAACTGTAAAAAAAAAAAAAAAAAAAAAAAAAAAAACAGGTTATCCAAAAGATTGTGACATAAACTCACACATACATGAGCAGGCATTTGAAACATTAGGGGAAAAACCAAATGTTCTAACATGGTTTCCAAGGAACGAGATAGGCTGTGGCAAACACCACACGCCCACCCAGCACTTTGCAAAGATTTCAGATGGTAAATCCAAGTAAACGTCCAGCGATCCTCCCTGAATAAAACTGAAAGCCAGAATCTTAGGCTGGACCTGAACATTTTACCACTGTTTCCATATACCAGCTGAACTCAGGGCGTGACTCAGACAAAAAAAAGAAGAAGAAGAAAAAGAGAGAGAGAGAGAGAGAGAGAGAAATGTGCTCAGCCAGTGGCCTGTTCTCTAAAGTCTCATGGGTGGCTTGGAGCAGTCTTCATTTCCTACTTTCTTCTCAGGGTGATTTAGCCTCAGGTATTTCTAAAGGCTTGGGAGCAGAGATAAAGATTATCTCTCTTCCTGCCCATTTCTCCATCAGTTCTGAGCTATATATCTGGGATCCAAGACGTATGTGTCCTCGTCCTGGATATTGAATTCTGTGTTCACCTTATATATCATTCACTTGCTGCATTTCCTCACCATTTTTTTTCCTTTCTCCCTTCCTTTCTTTTCCTTTTTTCTTTTCTTTTTTTCCTCCCTCCATTTGTAAGGGGATGCCAGGCCCTTTTAGAGCACGAAGCTGAAAATGAATCTAACTTGAGTAAGGAGGTTACTCTCTCTGGAATATTTAAATGAGATAAATGATGCCAGTCAGAACACCCGTTCCCTGACATATTGGAGTGCCAAGAGCCATGTAGAGCTGTCACTCAGAAGAATGACTTCCTAGCTGCCATCCTGCTGTCCTGCAGTCCTGCTCCCCCACCCCTGACACCTTCCCCATGAATGTGTATTTCCTGCAGGAGGTGAGAAAGCAAGCTCATCCACACTGCTTGGGGCCAAACCAGGAAATGGATATTCCCTTAGAATAAGCGAGCACACACTTACCCCAGGTGCGGGGGGGGGGGGGGGGGTCAGGGGGAGGAATTGAAACTATGGCAGTGTCCTCCACAAAATGGACGTGGTTTTGCATTCATTGCCAACGCTCCAGTGGCCGGCAAACCTGCCTAGGGTACGTGATCCCTCTGAATTGGACTATTGTATTCAAGCTGTCATTTTTCATTTTTAAAACCAGGATCCCTTCAGGTAATCAGTAACCTTGAAAAGAACGGAACTCTAAAGCGCCGGTCTGCCGAAAGTCCTCGGGGAGCCTGGAAAAGTTGGCGGAAATATATAAACATCAGCACCCACACTGCTGTCTTCTGCCTCCTCCGGTGTGCCTCGCTATCTCCTTCCATCTTCGCCTTGAATGTTCCACAAAGTTTAGACAGGTTTAGGTTATCACTCAAACACCATGACTCAAACTCGGGGAAATTGTTCCTGTAATGGAGTTCTCAATTTATTGGTCAATTTCACCTTGATTTTGTGTCACGGGGAGCTTTGCTGGTCCTTCAGCTTGTAGTACGGGCTCTAAAAAAGTGTGAAACCGTTTCAAATATTTTAAGTATCACAGATGATTTTATTCAGCTCATAATCGCTCCTTCTGGAAAGATAAATAAAAATAATTTTTCTAAAAGGCAGCATTGTTCTTTCACTGTGCTTTCATAAATAGCTAAAATCTGCCACCTTCTGGATTTTCCAGGACGGCTGCGACCTAAACTAGCCTTATTTTCTTTATCGCCCGACCAGATCTTCTTCAGCTGTGCGGTGACACTGCCATCTAGTGGGTATTTCCCAGGCGGCTCATTCAGCAGAAGTGTGTTAAAGAGCAGGGCTTTCCAAGGGGCGAGCAAATATTCACTTGGAGAAATTTACTCAAGCTACAATTACTAAGAGAAAACGAATGGTAGACGCTCGATATTTGCATCTACAAGTCATCACTTATTACATAAATTTGCAACATTAAAATAAAAGGATACGTAGGCTCAAATCCATACAGCCTCGTATGAAAAATGCATTTTGACTTCACATGGCAATACAAATGGAACGATAGCCACGGCAGAACCACGGTAATTTCACTCATCCTCCACAGGCACCTGAAAGAAGCTGAAGACATTGACCTATTTCTCAGTCTTTTTATCCCCTTCGTCCAAGGAACGGATTAAAACAAATCGGTTGTGTCATACTCAGCCCTAATATTGCAAGGAAAATAAGGTCGATACTTTTGCATTTTTAACAATTCCTTGGCTCTGCCCTTTAAGCTCTTCCTGGAATTTCTTCCGTGGCTGAGGAGAACGCATTTTGGAGCACACTGGAGACCCGACTGACATTGTCTTCGTTGCCCAGTCTCATCCCGGGGAACTGGGAACTGGGAACCGGCTGCAGGGAAAGCAGAATACGGGATCAGATGCGCCCCTGCCTCTCACGTTTCGAAAGGTGTGATTTCATTGCTCTCTCCTCTCCTATGTTTTGAAACCTCCCCCAGAGTCCTCCTTCAGTAAGAGGAAGGGCCTTGGGGGGCACTGTCCCCCAGCGTCAGAAACAGTCCCTGCATGCGAGCTCCCCTTGGGAGGTCATCGGCCAGTTGACGAACTCACTCAGCTGCTGGAAGTCTACCTCGTGCTGAAACACGGGCACATGTATACTGTGGATTCACAATGTGCTACCAAATTAACTTTCTGAAAATCAAAATCAGTTGAAAGCACTTTACCGACTGAGAGGAATGGGCACCACATGTCTCCCATCCGTTCCAGGCATCCGGCCCACTGCGTCTTCGCACAGGCTCTAGCCCGGCACGGTGACCTGTGGGCTTTGCCCCTCGCCGGGATCATCTGATGCCGGAGGTGGGCACTTTATGGATGTACAGGTAGCCTCAGGTCAACCCCATAAAGGCAACTCCAGAGAAGGCTTTCTCCCTGGTGCCGGCTCATCAAACCTTGTTGTCTGGTTGGTTGGTTGGTTGGTTGGTGTTTATTTGGGGGGCGGGGGGAGGATTGGGCTTGAACTTAGAAACGAAGTTGATCTGATCACCCCGGGAAAAGAAATTCGACATCTGAAGCCAACCTCCAACCTCACAGCACTTTAAAATTTGGCAATACAAACAGCAGAGGCCTGGTCTGGCCCAACTCCCAAGCTGTTTGGGAACCAGAGCAGAGGATTTCGGTAATGCTTCTGGCCAGGTTATTATTAGTAGGGCTGCCTCCAGGCAGATATCGATCACAGGAACCACTACCTGGTGTTAATCCCTGTCTGTCTCCTCTCTCCCCACTGCAGGTGAGGTGGCCCACAGCCATCCCAGCCAATCCAGGGCCGACCTGAAAGGGGATAAAAGTCCCCGCAGCCTGGGGTGGGAGAATAAGGAAGAGGGCACACAGCTAGACAAGCAGCCTCAGGGCTTTGGCAACGTTTTAACTGCACATAGATGAAGTTTATGTTTTTAGCTTCTGCCTCTGGGGTCCTTCCCAAAATGGCTCTACTTTCCTGACCTCTGGGGCCATAAAGGGCACCCTTACAAATCTGTATGTAATAATAAATCACATACATAACTAAACAGATACAATTCATAACACAAAGCAGAGGTCCAAAGGTTATTTCAGTTTGCTAAATCTTGAGTGCTACTCTAGCTACTGGCTACCAGGTCAATTCGCTGTTGTGATAGATACCAGGGGACAAACAGGAGGCATGGATATGTTCTGCAGATAAGGTACCACAACAGCAGCTGCCCACAGTGGTCTAGCCTGGTGGCAAGAAGAGGAGTTAGGAGCTTAGAAAGTGCCTTTGCTAACGAGTGCATGATGGTGAGGGTTACCCATTTCTAATGGATAACATAATACGCCCTGACAATTCTACACCAAACCCTGTGCTAAACGGCAAGATGGAAACAGAGATGGAAACCTTGCAGGTGCAAGAATGACTGGGGAGATTGCCCGAGATGGCAAGGTAAAGCTCATACAGACAAGGAGTTCGAGATAAGGTAGATTCTGATGACCCTAAGCACATGTCTTGGGTTTAAAGGGCTCTCAGGCTAGAAGGAGACACAGCGCTTATATAACTAACTACGTAACGATGCGGTAAGTGGAAAGAACAAAGACTATGTGAGTAAAAAAGACGGGGTAATTAATTTGGGTGGGAAGGGTCAGGGAAAACCTCACAGAGGTTCTCTGAAGAGCCTTGGCTGACAAGAAAGGGGGTAAGGGAGGTGACGGTAATCTTGGGAAAGGGCCTGAGCAAAGGCCAGGGGGCTAGGGTTGTTATGCAGGTGCAGAGAGCAGAGGTAGAAGGGCATCCAAGTCTATCGTGAGTGTTGAGGCTGCAGAAGCCAGGTGACCCATTTCAGCTGGAAACCGAATGCCCTGCCAAGAAGTGTGGCAATGGGGAGCTGGCAGAGTTCTTCAAGCAAGGAAGTCATCGAGAGATTAACTCTGACAGTGGTGATGAGCGAAGGAAAGAAGGTAGAGACAGGCAGACCAGGTAAGGGGCCATTGCACTGGTCCAGTGACAGAGGCTGAGAGCCTTACCTGTGGACAGAGAATTCAAAATGGAGAGTAAAAGAGATATTTTGGAGAGACATCCAAGGCAAAATCGAAAGAATCTGATTGGAGCTGGAGAGAAAGGAGAAGATGATAGAACGTGGATAAAACTCGGGGGTGATGCCATACCTGACAAGGGAGAGATGAGTTTGAGGTTTGAGTCCAATGATTTTGGGCTCAAATGTGTTAAGCTTGTGGGGCTCGTGGGACACCCAGTGGGAAACCAGAACTACAACTCTGGAGATCCAGTGAGGAGCTAAGAGCACAGAGTTGATCTCCCAAAAATGTAAGCTCCATAAGGGCATGAATTCTTGAGCATCTGTTCACTAGTTCATCCAAGCCTACAACGGTGCTCGGCACATATCAGATGCTCAATAAATAGCTGTTGATATTTATTCATTGAATGAATTGTTTTAATGTTTACTTATTTTGAGAGAGAGAGCGTGCAAGCGGGGAAGGGGCAGATAGAGAGGGAGACATCTGTGTCTGTGCTGTCAGCACAGAGCCTGAAGCGGGGCTCAAACCCGTGAACCACGAAATCATGAGCTGAGCCACCCAGGCACCCCTGTCATTGGATGAATTTGATGATCACCAACCCGTGGCAGATACAGCTGAGTGCACGGGAGATGGGTGAGAGCTCTCAGAAAGTGAAGAGCGAGGATGTGGTGGAACCAAGAAGGATGCCCTAAGTATTTAGAGAATGTTTGCAGAAAGTTTGCAGTTAAAAAAAAAAAATGGGAGAGAGAAAGGACAGTACCTTGAGGTCTCTTTAAGATGGATGCCTTCGTAGGGTTCATCAGTCAATGTCCGGGCAGGCGACAGACTTCCATTCAGATGAAGAGGCCGGATGAAGGGGCTGTTTGTAGAGGTCTGAGCACAGTGAAGAGAACTACAGAGCGGCAGGGCCCCAAGAGACTGACCACAGCAGGCAACCATTTCCATCCCTAGGTCTGAAAGGGCGATGGCAGTAAATAGTGTTAACAGAGTCCAAAGAGTGCTAGAGCCTTGAAGCAAGGGCCATTAGGCAGGAGCTCTAATGGTGGAGGGATAAAGGTGGTGCCACAGTGGGGAGCCTATGGGGAAGAAAAGTCCCCAATCTACCTTCTCTTCCACTCTCTGATCTCTTTCCCATGCCTCCCACAGGCAGAATCCAACTGGAAACCAAAGGGCAAGGGGGTAGGGGGAGACAGGATGTGGGGGCCAATTCTCCAAGGGACACAGAGTAGGACAGAGAAAGGAAGGAAAGCCATCTGGTGAGGTGGGGCAAATAGAGAATTACCAACACAGAAACTAAAGAAAAAGAGCCAGGAGACACGGAAACCTTGCAGGTGCAAGAATGACTGGAGATGTGGCCCGAGATGGCAAGATAAAGCTCATACAGACAAGGAGTTCGAGATAAGGTAGATTTTTTTTTTAATTTTTTTTTTCAACGTTTTCTTTTATTTTTGGGACAGAGAGAGACAGAACATGAACGGGGGAGGGGCAGAGAGAGAGGGAGACACAGAATCGGAAACAGGCTCCAGGCTCCGAGCCATCAGCCCAGAGCCCGACGTGGGGCTCGAACTCACGGACCACGAGATCGTGACCTGGCTGAAGTCGGACGCTCAACCGACTGCGCCACCCAGGCGCCCCAAGATAAGGTAGATTTTGACGACCCGAAGCACATGACCATCCAGAAGGCCCTTTCTCCAGACTCGAGAAATAATTGCTCCATTGAGGTAGGTCAGCCTCCTTGTGTCCAGGGATGACCCTGAAGCTGTGAGTTTCAGGCATTGGGTCCAACTGGCCCACCCCATAGCCCCTTTGGGCATATTCTAAGAGTCTCTCCTTCCCTCTGGTACCATCACCACCGGCTATCTCCCCAGAGGCCACGCGTGATGAATCTTCAGAGTGAGGCAGAAAGAAGCAAAGACCTCCTAAGGCATTTCTGTTGCCACAGATCCTGAAGCTGAGGTTCACCTAGCATGCCCACTCCAAACAGCTGTCTGTGCTGTTGGAGCACCCAGCGTGCCAGAGGTGGAGATCGGGGCCTTGCTTTAGTTGTTTTAGATGTCCTAACAAGAGTGCCAGGACATCCTTGTATTATCATCCCTATCTTAAGGACAAAAGAACCGCTGTTGAGTATCGCTGAGAAACTTATCCAAAGTCACATTTAGTAATCTGACCACAGAGCCCACGCTTGGAACCCTTTCTGTCGTATAACTCACATTCATGGAGGTTCTGTGATGTGTGTGGACACTGGGAATTAAGCAGTGAACGAGGCCGACAGATCCCCTCCCTTCTAAACGGGGTGGACAGACAGCAAGCGTGTAAGCAAGCACAAATCAATATGATCATCTCCGAAAGCGACAGTAACTTTTCCCAGAGCCTCGCTGTACAGCTTTTGGACGCCCTCCAATGCCGAGCTCCCGAAATCCATGATCACAACACAAAACCCTGATTGTTAAGAAGGCAACACACCCACACAGCGGGTCTGTCTGCTGTTTGTGCGGCACCTTCCCACCAAGCACTTGAAACGTGTTAAATAATCATTGCCATTCCACGGCAAGTGCATTTCTCTTTTATTTTAATCCTATTATAGAATTTTTTGATGGCAACCTGCTGTTAGAGTACATCTAACTATGTTAAAGCTCCCCAGGCCCCGAGCATGAAAGAACCCCTTCAGAACACACGCTAGGACAGGTCTACCTTGTTAGCATGGAAATGAAAATAGAAAGCACCGCTCTGGGGCACGGGGAGGAGGATGGCTGTTCTAATACCAACGCTTAGGAGGCGATCTCTCCTTGTTCTCTCCTTCATGCTTCGGGTGGTAGTGGCTCCATGGTAAGGATTCTTTTCTGTATTCTGTCCCGCGCCTGGTGCTTGGTGTTTGAGCAGCGATGACTGGTAATATAACTCGCAACCCTTTAGCTAAAGGTCATCTCTGTTGCTCCTTATGCCCCAGTTGCTTTTTTGGTGCAAGGGAATCAGCAGTCAGGTCGGCTCCTGAACTTTGGTGGTGTTTCATTAACAAAATGGAAATATATATAATTTAAATATTGCCGGGCGAACCTCTCCCTCCACTTGCGATTATGCAAAGGCAGAGCAGCCCTGGAGTGGCAGGAAGAACCGCTTCCTCGAGAACACAGAGTTCACATTCCCTCAACATAGTTTCATTTACGGGTTGCCGCAAGAATTTGTAGTTTGATTATTTCACTCTAGAGAATAACAACACGCAGGTAATACTAGGTTGGTAGTCAAAGTTAGAAAATACCCAGGGCACCTGAGCTTCCTGGGCCTTATGTATGTCCAGCAGAATATATAATGGGTGCTGTAAGTAAAATTAATAATTGGAGCCCATTTGAATAAAAGATGGACAGACATATTCGCTCCAAGAGTGTGGTGGCAGAGGTCACAATCGTTAGGCATCCCTCACGTGCTCCGAAAGGCCAGTTCCTAGAAAAACTGTACGGCATGATCAGGATCTCCTGTAAGGATAATGTCTTATTATGATCTTCGGGGCCCATGATACCATGTTAGGTCTCAATGTTATGGTCAGGAATCAATAGCGTTAGAATCATTAATACCTCACAAATGTTGTTTATGGATTCTTTTGATATTAACACCTCAAGCGGCACTAAGGGGATAAGAGATCATTTTAAAGTGCAATTTTTAATTTTTTTAATGTTTATTTTTGAGAGAGGGAGAGAGACAGTGACAGAGTGTGAGCAGGGGAGCGGCAGGGAGAGGGAGACACAGAATCTGAAGCAGGCTCCACGCTCTGAGCTGTCAGCACAGAGCCCGATGTGGGCAGGGCTCAAACTCACGAACCGCGAGATCATGACCGGAGCCGAAGTCAGACGCTTCACCGACTGAGCCACCCAGGCACCCCAAGAGCAGATTATTTTAAAGAGAGTTTGGGCAAGCCATTCCCATGTCAGCGTGGGGTTGTGTATGCGTGTATGTGACCACAAGATTCCTCACTGATATGGGAGAGTGATATATACTTCATCCCCTTAAAGAACAGTCTAGAAAACCATACTGGATGAATCCCTCAACTCGGGGGTTACATGTAAACTATTGAACAGCCCGCCAGATACAAGAGGTCACAATACCTGACTTTCACAATGCAGTTGTCACGCACAGAGGCCCTGGGGTAGCCCACACGAAGCTCTCCTGCAGATGGGAGCATCTATTTACTTGCTAAGTGTGCTCCATGGACGTCAAGGACTCTGGCTAAATGCCAGTGATTCATAGAATAAAAAGTTACAGCCCCTGCCCTCAAGGAGCTCAGAATCTTGTAAAGAAAAGAAAGCACATATAAAACATAATGTACAACAGAAAGCATAAATGTCCAAAGACCGGGGTGTATGCAAAGGGTTATAGGAGTTGAGAAGAGGAGAAATTATTTATACTTAGAGGAAACAGGAGTCTCCTCTTCATGGAAGAGATTGTGTTTTAAATGAGGCTTGAAGAGTAGATGGGATTTAGACATGGTTGTGGGCCAAACGTTAGTGTTCCCCCAGAATTTATACCTCGAAACCCTGACCCCCGACGTGACGGTGAACGGAGGTGGGGCCTTTGGGAGGTAACTCGGTTTTGATGAGGTCATGAGGGTGAGGCTGCCATGATGGGATTAGTGCCCATAATTATAGGAAGGGGAAGAGGCTCCCTCTCTCCACCTGTGAGGACACAGCAGGAAGAGGGTCCTCACTGTGGAACTGAGTCTGCCGGAAGCCTTGCTCTTGGACTCGCCGGCCTCCAGAACCGCAAGAGTAAGCGTCTGCTGTTTAGACCGCCCAGCTTATGGTGTGGTTACGGCAGCCCTCGCTGCCTCCGACACACATGGACAGTCAGGAAAATGAGCACCCCAGAGGAAGGAAAAATGTAAGTGACTACAGAGGTGGGAAAGCACGGGACAGACTCACGGAGCAGTTCAGCCTGTCTGCATCCCAGGGCTCACGAAGCCCGGTAATAAGAACTACAGCTGGGACGGTAGATTGGGGTCAGACCATGACACGCCATGAATGTCCCAGGGAGGCGTTTGGACCTGATCCTGTGGCACGGGGAGCCCGGTCAAAAATTATTTCAGTAGGAGAGTAACACGATCAGAGCCTCATCATCAATCAGCAGGACGATATTTTAACCTTAACAGGTAATGGTGGCGGTGAGCCGGCCCCGGATGCCAAGCTCAGCTGAATAAGGTCAGGCGGCGGGCTGCGTGTGCCTCTTACACCTGAGCCTGGAAAAATAACTGCTTATTCAGGCTGTCAGTCACCAAGTCGCTGGAAGCACCCTCTGTGCGGGACGACGATGAACTTCGTACTTAGCCGCAGGACTTCGCCCTGCCCCACAGCTGTCATCTGGGACCAGGACAAAGAAGAGGCTTTAGAGGATCTGAGAGAGGAGACTGTGGGCGCTCCCATTTGTGCCGCGTATTTCCGTGAGCTTGGCTGATGAGCCTGGTCAGTGTTCATTTTTCTGCATGAAACGGAAAAGCAAAACTCTGTTGATTTTATGTTTTACGGCTGATCGATGGGGGTCAGAGCGAGGGCTTTGAGACACGCTGAGGGGGAGGAACTGCGGGGCTTTTGATGGCCTCATTTGTGTTGTGCCTTCTTCTGGGAAAAAGGAAGGTCAAGGTGAATCCTCTTTCAGACTCAGATGGCTCCGGCGGCATCACCCCTGGGCTGAAAGAGCCAACGTTGGGGAGGGCGGGGGCAGGGCGCGGGCGTCGCCAGCCAGGCCAGGCAAGGAGAGGTGACGCTGAAGGGCTTTGAAGAAAGGCTGCACTTTTGGCAGAGGGACCCCAAACTGCACCTGCGTTTCTGCAGGCTCTTCAGTTGCTTTTTATATCCTCACAGGCTGGCTGGCTCTGGAATTGCTGAAAGGTGGAAAATCTGCACACTCCTTGGGTGCTTGGAGAGACAGCAAGGGCAGGGAAGAAGGCGGGGAGAACTCAGGAGACCTGGCTCTCCAGGAACCAGGCATGTGCAATTCCGGCCCTGGCCATGGTGCCTTCAGCCAAGCCTCGTAATCTGTATTTCTGTAACACTGCCACTGATAATAATAGGTACCAGTTGTTACGAAATGCTTCACTTCTGTATGATTGCATTTAACCCTGGGAATAACCTCTAAGCATGTGATGATTGTCCTTATTTTACAGAAGAAGTCAGAGCTCTGCCAGGGTAAGGAGCTGGTCCAAGGTCACACAGACATAAGCAAGAGAACAGACCGGAGCCCAAATCCCACCCTCTTAGTGATTGGCCATGCTGTCTTCCTCTGTGTTGTGGAGAAAACCGTCATAAGAATCAGAGCCCGGCTAAGCCTCAGTGTGTGCAGACAGGCCCTGTAAACCAGGAAGGGCTGGGCAAATGTAAGTCACCAGTGCTGTCCAATCCGCTCGGCCTCCCCTTTGTTAGAGACACACAAGATTTAGATGCAGATGTGTTTCCAAAGGCCAAAATGTCGCACAAACCGAAGCGCTATTATGAAAATTTCCCAGAGTCGATGAGGCCCCGTCATTATGTTAACGCTCAGGCATCAGGGAAGTTGAGCAACAGGAGGGGCTACCCTGGGATGCACAGGAAACATGTGACTAGGTAAGGAGGCTAAATGGCCACTTGAGCCCAAGCAAGAGGCAAGAGACACACGCAGAGATCATCTGCTCTATTCCACCGAGCGGAGACGGGGACGTCGTCCCCAACCCAGCCCCCCCAGCGTCGCCCTCCTCTCTTCTGCCAATTTAAGCTTTTTCCCATCGTTCTGCTCCCACCCAGTTTGCATGTGAAAGCGGCACAGTGTGGACATCATTAAAAGTATCGTGACTGGAGGCTGCAATGAGACGCTGATGGTCCTATTAAGCAACAGATTTCATAAACAAATGCAACTCGTTCTGCCTGCAGCCTGACCACTGTCTGAGGAGCACTGCTGAAAATAATGCACCTGCTAGGGTGCTGCTTGAAGTTTCCGATGCCACGGAGCCCCAGCAAGTCACAAAGAACCAGGAGCTCTGCCAAGGGCTTGCTGTGGCCACACGGTGGTGAATGAGCCCCCCCTTTCCCACCCCGCCCCACGTCGCCCCCCCCCAGCCCACCCCCAGAAAGCCGGAGCGTCCCAGTTGCTGTTACTGCCTTGGCTACAAAGCCATCGGAGCAGCCAACCGGGGCAAGGGCCTCCCGAGAAATGACAGATTGAAAGGAAGAAATACTGTGCACTTGCTTGAGGCGAGTTATTTTAATATAATGCCGAGATGACAGCTCTCTACATTTAATCATCAGACTCCTGATTTTTTTTTTTTTTGCCACGACATTCGAATTTCTCACAATTTGGAAAACGTTCCTTTTCTACCCATGCCTGACAGTTGCATGTTTGCAAAAAAAAAGTCTGTAAACTTCTCCAATTATTTTTAATAAAATGTAGATGATTGTCTACCTCAGCCCTCTGTCTCCCGACAGCCCCCCCACCCACCGCCGTTGGAAGGCGTGGGCCATGCCCCCCAGGCAAGGTCTCTGCCACTCTGTAGTTTGCCCCGAGCTACTAACTTGCCACTCAGAAGGCTGGCCTCTCTCTTAGTCACCTGCATTATGACCATTTCTTTTTTAATGGTGTCTATGATCAGCACTGTCAGACAGAGACTACACATTTGATTATCTGTGCCGACGTGGGCTAAAGCAGGCCGGCTGGCCCCCGGTCACAGCGACATCTCAACGTGGGGCAGACATGAAAATGGACATCAGCAGAAGTCTCTAGTTTGCTACTTCCTCACAAGGTGGGGCCGTATCACTTTCACACCCATTTCTTCCGAACAGATAAGAAAGAAGCTGAAACAGGGACACACGGTATCTTCGTTAAAGATGCGCGGCAGGATGGGACGGCAGCCGGGACCCCCACTCAGTGTGCAAGTGACTCGGCACGTTTGTTCTTTCACAAACTTTCAGGGAGCGTCTCCTGTCTGGAGGCCCTGGGGATGAGAAAATAAATAAGATATGGGTGCTTCCCTAGAAGAGTTAACAAGGCAATAGAGCAGACAGACAGGTAAATAAATAATTTGAGCACAGTGTGGAAGGCGACACAATCCAGGGAAGCTCAAAGAGAAGGAAGGAGGGCCTCTGCCTGCTGCCAGAACCACGCAAGTGACAGGAAAGAGCCAGGAGTGTCTCAAGAGCAGGCTGTCTTTGGGGAGGAAAGAGCACAGGCCACTGAACGGAGGCGGCATCGGGCAGGGCAGCTGGAAGGGACGATGGCGGTGAGAAGGGAGATGACTTTAGTGGTTTTCTGACTATTGAGGGTCTGACACGCGGCCCAAAGCAGGCTGGACGAAGTTCTTATGTGTCCCCAATCCTTCTCCCCCTGGCCTCCACGAAAGGACAACCCCAAATCAACAACCTCTTGGGGCAACACCACCCCACTGTGTGATAAACCAACCGCGGTGCCTTCTACAGGGCCGAGGAGCCCTGAGGTTAAGGAACCCACTGCTGGTGCCCGGGTTACAAGAGTGAACTTTGCTCTTCTAGGAGGCAGCTGCAGACACTCAGCCTGTTCCCGGACTCGTGAAATACGTCCCACACGCCCAGCAATGCTTTGTCCACCTTCAACCACAGCCTTCCCCACCGGGCCACCGGGCTGCACTCATTAACTGCAGCGGGGGCCTCTCAGAGAGAATGAGGCCATCATTAGTCCCCCTTCCCTGTCACCTGAAAGAGAAGTGCTGACATTCGTTCCCCTGGAAGAGTGACAAATCACAGCCAGGGAACCGGTGCCAGGAGAGAGCCCCGAGAAGCCACCTCCCTCCAATCTCATTTTCACCTATTTCTGAAGTGCAAAGCTGCGACTTGAGAATGGGTGGTTGTGATAATAACACGAGGCACTTTGCAGATCTGGGTTAGCTTCTGGATGGTATTCGGAGTAAATAATTAGCGCTTCTTTTCAGAGATCTGAGCTCTGAAGCTCCATTCACTCACCAGAGACAACGGGCGGGGGGCACTGGAGTCCTCCCGAGGATGTCCATGGAGATAAGCGGCATCCCCTGCTTCGTCCCCAGGATTTGGGGGACTGTATTTGACACTCCGCACCTGGCCCCACAGCACCGGCAGTGCTAAGGGGACAACTCCTGTACTCAGCCCTCTCAGAATTCCTGGGCAGGTCATTGCTTTGTAAACGCAGGGCGTTGTTCCCAAAAGGGCGGGTGCCTGCTTCTTTGTGAAAGATCCCGTTCCTTCCAGCACCTGTCCTGTCTTTGCAATTTCCCTCCCTTCTCCTGCCAGGTGCTACCTTGAGGTACAAATGAAGCTAAAAGAGCCCAAACTCTTTTACACGCTATACACTTCAAAGGGAGACTAAAATCTCTTGAGCTGACTGTATTTATTCTAGCACAGCTCGGTATCACCACTGCCATACCCCCTCGCCCCAGGTTCCAAATGAAAAATTTTGAGGGCTATTGAACACACCGCAAGTTTTCGGAGCAAATCGTGGAAAGTTACTTAGCACAGTTGTCTCCGTAATTGTGATCCATTAGAGAAGCGTGCGGTGTTCAGCAGCCCTCAGCCTTGCACTTGTTCGGGCGGCGGGGCAGCGGGGGTTAGGATTCCGCACCGCAGTCCATTAGCACCAGCAGGGAGACGGCAGCCTGACGGCCGCATCCCAGCGAGGCAGGCTCTGCAGCTTCGTCCTATTTGGTTTAATGGACCTGTTTCCCATATCAGAGGGTCACAAATAGATGAGGATAAAACCACCGCCACGGTGATGGTGCCTTTGAACTGGCCTGGTGTGCTCATCGAGAGGGCTGTCTTCCTCTCTTCCACCCACATGCCCAGGATGCTGGACTGCAGGGTCCGTGTGCATCCTCCGGGGTCCTTCTTAGCCTGGAAGCAACTACAGTGTTTCCCCTCTACCACCTTCATGGCCCCGGTCTCCATGGCCATGCCCTGCCTTCTAGCGTCACGATCTACGTCAGCAGCAAAGCCCCCGGATATAAAAGGGGCCGAAGACGTTCTAACATACGCGTTTTGTCTTCAGTTCCTCATTCGGCTATGCACGTGTGAATGCCCTCGTGCTCCCTAATTCACTCATGGGAAGAGCATGGCACGGAAGAACGAGAAGAACCGAAAGTTATCATAAATCCTGTGCTAACTATGGGACAGGCAGACGAAAAGTACAGATTTGTAAACGTTGTTTTTATTCTTCATAACGACCCTGTAAGGGACCTCTGATCATTATCCCCGTTTTGCAGGTAAGCAAACTGAGGCCAGAAGAGGCACTTATTAAGCAGATATTCTTGACTGCAGAACTATGTGTGTTGTTATAAAAACTGTGGTAGTGGCCAGAGTTGAAAGCCTGGATGTTATCTTCTGGAGCAGAGGAAAGAACTCAAATTCCAGAATGAGACAGGCCGGGGTTAAAATTCCACCTCCCCTACTGATTAGCTATGAAATTTTATGCCATTTTCTTAAGGTATCTGGGCTTCAAGATAACTGCACCTAAGATTGATTTTTGTAAGAATTTCATATAAAAAAATATATCATGGGCTGAACACAGGGTAGGCCCTCAACATAGGCCTCTGTCCTGCCCCTAACTTAGCTGCACATCTCATGAACCACAACATTGGCTGGTGAATTGCTCATGATCACCCAGTGTTACCTTATGGTTATTTTATTTCTCACCATTAAGATGTACAAATGAAAGTGGTAGGGGCAACATGCCTTCCTTCTACTCAAGGAAGGGCATCAAATAATGACACGAACCACCAAAACACCTAGAATGCTTATCTGTGCATAAAAAATGTTTACAGAGAAAAATCTCAGTTAACCAAAACCAAAGCAGGATCAGTTAGCTAGGATTTCTTCTCTCTTGGCCTAAAGAATTGTGAAACAAAGAACAATACAAGCTTTCCTAAAATAGAATGTGCTACCTGGTAAAGTAATGAGGTCCCTGTCACTGGATGTAATCAGGCAAAGGCTGGACAATCAACTGTAAGAGATGTCATAAAGAGGATTCATGCACAGGCCAAGGGTTTGATGAGATCAGCGATTTTCAAACTTTTTAGCAGCAGAGCATAAAAGAGATATAAATGGAGTTCCTTGAGGTAAAGAGAGGTGGGAAGGCCTGACCCCCCATGAACATGCTGAGGAATCCCTATGAAATCTCAGGGCTCAGGAATCAAGCCAGTAAGAAAAGCCAGTATTTGATAACATCTTGCAGTTTGCAAAGTCTTCCTGTGCACGCATGTTATCTCACAGCAGAGTATGTTACAATGTGAGTTCACACATGCTCTATGGGACTATACGCTTGGTAGCCCAAATAAGGTGGCATGAAATGATTTAATTTTAACCGGAGTGATATCATGAGGCTAAGGGAGAAAGATGCCGGAGGATCTGGATGGAGGGTTGAGGAAGGGACGCAAGACATATTGGCATCCTAGACCTTCTGCCCAGGAGGAGGGGTATGTTTCCAGGAACAACTGAGTTGCAGCAAATACAGCCTTTAAATTCTCTACCAGTTCTGAGGCCTCAGAACAGCCAGGCAAACAGCCCAGAAAAAAAATAATGCAGAACACAGAGTTCATTTTTGGCAATAAACACCTGCCACTAGAATTTTGCAACGTGCACCCTATAGGAAACTGAGGTCCTAAAGTCCAACCTTACTGATAAATCTGTGCAATAATAAAGTAGAATTGCAGCGTGGCAAGAATTACAGCAATATGGGGGTGCCTGGGTGGCTCAGTCGGTTAAGCAGCCAACTTCGGCTCAGGTCATGATCTCACGGTCCCTGAGTTTGAGCCCCATGTCAGGCTCTGTGCTGACAGCTCAGAGCCTGGAACCTGCTCCAGATTCTGTGTCTCCCTCTCTCTCTAGCCCTCCCCCGTTTGTCCTCTGTCTCTCTCTGTCTTTCAAAAATGAATAAATGTTAAAAAAAATTTTTTTTAAAGGATTAGAGCAATATGGTTCATGGAAGCTCATACTTGAAGTGGAAATTGTGTGCAACCACCAACAGATAAGCCAAGATTTTTCTGCAATTTGCAAATTAGCCCTTCTTATATAAAGAATTTCTCATTCCTCTAAGAACAGTCCTAGGACTCTGAACTGCATTAGCCCAAGTTCTTAATTGCCATTACAGAATCCACTAAGAGTAAACAAAAATAAATTTCATACTGCATACGCATATTGTTCACAGAATCACTGGGAGGCTGAAGAAACAGGTAAACAGATGATTCTGGGCTGAGCTTTCAAGAATTATCCTCAAAATTCAGAGCGCAGGAAAGGACCACCAAGGCAGCTGCTGTCACAACGACTCATTCCTGAACCATGAAGCCTCCACCATGATCTGTGACAGTAAAAGGGATCGATTCCAAATGAAAGCCTCACATGTATGCATCTAGTGAATGGAACATAAGCATACACAGAACCCGAGCCACAAGGGAGTCTGGAAAATGTGCCTGTCAGTGTTCTATTCTCTCAAAGACAAGGAGGCACTTTTAGAAGAGGGTTGGAGTGAGTAGAGAGCAAACCAATCCATAGTATCCACCGACCCAAGACAAAAATTAAAACAAATAGGATCTGGGAAAGGACTGAAAACTTCACAATTCCCTTAGCCACATTTGGCTAAGAGTTTCAGTTGTCACTTACTGAAGAGGGACTGGAATTAACACGAAGTCATACTATGGAATATATCCAGTTGGCTGTATTATGTATGTTTGCTCCAATTTTTATCATAAGCTGGAAATATTTTGCTCTAGACTATATGTGTTTATCGATTCTTATCTGGTCTCAAATCCAGTCTGAAATCCTGAATTGAAAGAGCCCTTACAGATGGAGACAGCATGGTGAGTTTGAAAAGAGAAAGGCCTTTGGAGTCAGAAAACCCAAAGTCTGAGTTCATCATCAGCACTTCTATAATCTAAAGACAGTTTGTTACTAACTCTGTAGAAAGTTCTATTTCCTCTTTCGTAAAAATGAAGATGTTGTTGCCCATCTTCAAAGTCATGGTGGTAACTGAGGGAGATGTGGTCAATAGTTTTTAAAACAGTCTGGCACAGGGGCACTTGGGTGGCTCAGTCAGATAAGCATCAGACTTTGGCTTAGGTCATGATCTCACGGTTCCGTGAATTTGAGCCCCACATCAGCCTCTCTGCTGTCAGTGTGGATGGAGCCTGCTCCAGATGCTCTGTCCCCCTCTCTCTGCACCTCTCCCACATGTGCTCTCCCTTTTTCTCCCTCTCCCAAAAATAAACATTAAGAGGAAAACTTTAAAACAGGCTGACACAAAAGAGGCTCTTAGTAAATGTTTGGTGTTTCCCCATCCCCGTTCTTGTTAGTTAACCAAGGAAGTCCCAACTAACAATTGTACAGAAGTCCTGTGTGGCCCCAAATAAGCCAACCTGGTAAGTGGTAATCCTTACGAAATGATAGCTAAATTAAACCTCTTTTCAGTTAAATGTGTCTCTGACAGAAAAACAATCCCTTATGTCCCAATGAACACCCAAAGATTGTTTGAGATCTTTTAGGCAACAAAAAGACTTCAAGTAACCTTTTTTTTGTTCATTAAAATGAGAAAGTGGCCCCCAATATTTTTAGAAAGAATTCCAACAAGAGCATGGACCCTCTGAGAAGCAGATCATAGGACAGGATAGGAATGGGGGGACGTTGAATTGGGAAATTGCACCTGTGAAAGGTAAAAAGGGAAGGAAGCTGGGTGGAGCAGGGAAAGCTTTCAGTCTGTGATGCAGATCTGACCTATGAGAAAGTAAAGGGCAGAAGAAGTAGGATTGGGTAGGGAAAGCCTTAGAACATGGTGCAGTCCTGACAAAGTCTTGGCCCACAGAAACTCCAAAGCAAGGATTTCCCGGTAGATGTGACCTGGTATTCCCACCATACTTAGTCCTTGACTGGATGCCTACACAGGAAGAGTTGGCCTCACTCTACCAAGCTGAGGAGGACCCCAATGGCACTAACAACGGAAGCCAGTCAGCTAACGGCATGCCTTCAACTCAAGAGCAGGCTCTTCTCAAAGCATCATCCAAGTAGCCCACCTCTGTGACTGCCACGACTTAAAAGTGATCGAAAACTGATTATGCAAGCACCATCATAACAAACACTGCCATATTCAAACACTGTCATATAAGAACTGAAGGTTTACCATAATTAGAAGCTGTTGATTTCCTCACTCAATAAATATCGTAACAAGTATTTACTTTGAGTCAAAAGCACTGGAGTTATAACAGAGATTAAGAACAAGATCCCTGCTCTCACGGTGGCTTACGTTTTCATGGAGAAGAGGCCGAGAAACAAGCAATGCTATGTATGAACAGTGACTGTGTGAATACTTTCATTTGGTAACTTTAAATTGGGTGGTGATGGAAGGAGGTGATAACTGAATAATGAAAGGAATGACAACCATGTAAAGTTCTTGGGGGAGCTTAATGCCAGCAGAATTAACAGCTGGTGTATTAACAGCTGGTTTCTTTCTTTCTTTCTTTCTTTCTCTTTTTTCCTTCCTTCCTTTCTCTTTCTCTCTCATTTTCTTTTCCTTCCTTCCTTCCTTACTTCCTTCCTTCTTTCCTTCCTTCCTTCCTTTCTCTTTCAACCTATTTAGAAGCCATCCTCCAAAGAACGGCCTCCAAAGGCCATCGTCTTTGGATAGGGTATAAAACTAAGGACCCATATACCAAGTGACTCTAAAAGAAATTCTGGCACACAATCAAAATGAGACACAGGCACAAGCAGGAGAGGCACTGAATGCTTAGTTGAAGACTTGAAGTTTCTGAGTCCTCCCTACAGCTATTCCACTCTTCAGAGGTTCAGATTCAGTGGAGACATGTCAATCCCAGAGCTGCTAAACCTCAGGCAGCCACCTGCTACGAGAGTCACTCATCCCATGAAGTCATGAAGCAAAGATGGTAGCAGGCTCAAATATCAGCTGCGGCTTTGCTTTCCATAGAAAGGGTAATAATAAGCACAGCTCCAAAGGCTCATCAGCCATATCCCTTCCCATTGCTATCCATGTGTACTCAGTGTGCCAGGGGACTGTCTCCCTAACCTTTGAGATTATGGTGCAGAAATGCACATGAGTCCCATTCATAGGTAAACCTGAACCTGTCATTCAGACCATGGAAACCTGCCCGTAACAGACCAAGGGATATGTCTTTCTGATTAAGAAAGTATGTGTTATATTTAAGTATTTGAAGAGAAAGATTTCTCATGTTGTAGTATTC
Source organism: Lynx rufus (assembly GCF_022079265.1). Classification (NCBI taxonomy): domain Eukaryota; kingdom Metazoa; phylum Chordata; class Mammalia; order Carnivora; family Felidae; genus Lynx; species Lynx rufus. The sequence continues at coordinate 30,114,346 of NW_025814823.1, read as the reverse complement.
TCCACCTCCCCCTTCTCTTTATGCTTATTTCCATGACATGAGTCCACAGTAGAAACCACTGACAGATGAAGATTAGTGCTTCTCAAGTACAGCAGCTCCACGAAGCTCTGAACTAAATATATGGGAGAAAAATAGTGTACCTACTCCATCCTGGGAGAATGATTTGACCAGCCTGTCGAAATGCATAAACCCCGCTTACATGAAAGTCACAGACACCTATCTTCGTGGTTATCTGTGGTTGAGTTGAAGTTATTTCTAAAACCAAATCAATCCAAGTGATGACTGGACTGCTCCTTTCCACAGCAACATTTCAGTCTTCTTTCCCAACCTTTTCCAAGACATGAGATTCTTAAACTCCTGTGTGCTCAGGTTACTCATGACAGAGGATTATTAATTCTGATCCCTTTACAATTTGGAACTTCAATGAAATCTTCCCATTTCTCACCTCTTTAACCTAGCACAGATTTGACGCCTCTCAGATTAATTTTGGTGATGAATCCGATTTCAAAGAACATTCATCCAAAGTTGAACCCGTGCACCTGCTAATGTATTTCAGTACTTTTACTAATAGCTTTAGAGAGCTTTTTAATTTCTATTTCACTGTATATTAAGATATCCTCCTTCAGTTCGCCTGCCTTTCTGTGAGAACATTTTTCATATTTCAGATTAGGACACCAAACACTAGGACGAAATGGATGAGATCATTTTAAATATTATGCAGATACCCACGCAGGTCAGGTATTTTAATATTTTCTCATCTCTAATTTATTTCTGTACTTGTTGAATGTGGCTTCTCATATGTCCTTTTAAGTATCTTCTTAATTTTAATGACATTTTAGAAAATTATTTGAGTATGTTCTGTGCGAAGAACTTTTTATGTAATGGGAAAAGGCCATGGGGGTAATGAAGTAGAAACTATTCTGGTCTGGAGTTTTTAGCACAATAAAGACACAGAATGCTGTTATCAGTATGTTCACTGGCCTTGGGCAAATCACTTAACCTCTATGTAAAATGGGTCAGTTGATGTTCATCTCATCGCCATCTCCAAGACAAACCTCAGAGTCATCATCTATTCTGCATTCTCCCACATCTCATGTGTCTTTTTCAGTTCTGTTGTTTTTCAGTTCTGTCCCCATCATTTCTTCCCTATGGGCCCTTTCCTGTTTAAGCCCCTATCACCTCGACAGCTGCTACAGCTTTCTACTCGGTCTTCTAGTCACGGGTCTCTTCTCCTAAAACTCACAGTTCCTCTAAGACTCAGATCTGATCATAACATTCACCTTTCAACAAACAAACAAACAAACAAACCCACCCTTAGTGGCTTTCTTCCCTACAGGAGAGTCCATTCAATTCAATAACTCCTTCCTGAATATTTCTCAAATGCCAGGAGCTCCTCAGCTAGACAATGAAAGACCTTCAAAAGCTACTGGATGGACCAAAGTTAAGAATCAGATGCATAGGTACTAGGAAGTAAACCTCTGATCAAGTACCTGTTCTCATTAATTTATATGTATTCAGGGATTTTTTTTTTAACTGACAAAAGAAAGGGGAAGAAAATGAAGCATAATAATGGGCCTGTGTAACAGTAGAAGATAAAGTCAGAGAAGACAAAGGGATGGCAAATATCTCCCCTCTGGGCCTTGTGGATAATTAGGCCTTTGAGTTTGGGATATAAGCTGAACTGTGTTCATAGGAGCCTGTAAGATTCTGATCTTGAGAAATATAGCCTTATGGGTATCTCTCTCCCTCTCTCTCATGCACACTCACGTGGAATGGAATGGAAAAATGGAATAAAAAAGAGAGCCTAAGCTATCCACACTGCCCCATTCCCAGTCGCAGATCATAGGACAGCTGTGGCACCCTGAGAATTGAGGGTGGCCACCTGCCAAGGTGTCCTGGCTAGGCAGAGAATATTCTGGAGGAGGACACAGTCAGCAGTGGCAAGCTCAAAGAGACTAGATGAAGACACCAGAGCAGAAGAATGGAAGCCATTGATCCTGAGTCCACAGGAGACAGATATCTTGCTGTTGGAAGTGGCAGTTTGCCCAGAAATACCTGAGAGAGAATTTAGGCATAACCTGAAGGATTAGATAACAATAAAAAAGCCCTCAGAATCCAGGCAGTAAGTGTTGACATGACCCCCTTACACTCATCAGCAGGAAAGGTCTGGAACATTCCCACCGCAGGCTCATCTCCCCCCACACTCCTTCCCCAGTCTCTTGTGTATAGCCTGTGTCCCCGGTACCTGGAGCCATGTGCCATTAAGCCCTCCCTTCACCCTATTTCACACCTCTCCCCAAACCCTCTAGGCAGAATCAATCACTCTGTCTACTGGCTCCCTACCATTGTACATATGCTGCACTTTCCAGTTAGATTCTCAGGTGCTGTTTATGTGGCAATTCTGCCCCCTGGTTAAAAGGCAGAGGCCAGGCATATTCAGTTTTATGCAAACAAAGGGCAACCTGGAGTTGGGCCACATACTGTCTCCAGTTCTCCATACTTCCTGACCCTGCAGGCCTAAGTTAGTCTCCTGTAGGCTCCCCTGCTCTTTGTAGGCTTATCCCCCCTGGCACACTTATCACACTGGCCCAACTCCTCCACAAAGTTGTTCCGACCCCAGGGCCCCTAAGTGGTTGTCACGTGACAGGCACTTAACGACTATTTAGTACATGAAGGAAGTCATTGAATGACTACATGATAGAACAAATAAACAAAAAGTGGGGAAAAAGAGTGTTCATCACGTTATTTCTTGGCATGACTTTCCGCAAACATTCACAAATGACTAGCAAAGTTTCGAAGAGAGAAAGTTGATTTTGAACAAATAAACCCCTCTCATTCTTTTTGAAATAGAAATCAAATGCCTCCTTTGTGGTTTTGTCTGTGTAATCTTAGGCAAGTCACTTTTCCCTCTAAGGCTCAGCTTCCTTATCTGCAGGGTGAGAAGATTCGACCATTGGCCAGAATTTATTGAGCCTTCACTCTGTACAACGAACCATGTTAACCACTTTAATTGCATTGTCTCACTTAATCCTTAGTAAAGCCCATGAAGTCCATACCACATTTTATATTCAAGAATTTAAATAATCTGCTCAAGGTCACAGAACTCTGGGAGCCCTAACCTAGGTGTGCCTGATGCCAGAGCCCAAATGCTCAAGTTCTACGCTTAGCTCTTTCAAGATGCCTTCCATTTCCAAATTTCATAAATTCTATCATGTTAAGAAATGTCTATGGCCTTAACTAAACATCATACGCCAGGCCAGCTGTGAGTTTCTTTTCTCACCCCAAAGCTTATGAGTTTGCAAAGAAAACGTATCATATGTCATTACATTGGTAAAATAATATGCAGTCTACTCCTCTGTAACACTAGGGTCACACATGGAACAGTAATTGTTCCAATCTTATATTGAGCATGCACTTTGGAAGGGCCTGTGCACACCCCAGATGGCTAATTAAAAAGAAAATAGGTAGAAGCAATGCAAGAGTCTATCACTGGAAGAATGGGTAAATAAAAGGCAGTATATACACACAACGGAATACTACTCAGCTTTAAAAGGAAGTGAATCCTGTCTCATGCTACAGTGTGGGTGAACCTTGAGGACATTATGCTAAGTGAAATATGCCAGTCACAAAAAGACAAAGAATGTACGACCTCACTTAAACAAGGTATCCAGAGGAATCAAACCCATGGAGACAGAAAGTAGAACGGTGGTTGCCATGGGCTGGGGGAGTGGGGGAGAGCTGTCGTTTAAGGGGTACAGAGTTTCAGATTTGCAAGATACAGTCTGTGGATGGAGGGTGGGGATGGTTGCACAACAGTGCAAATGTACTTAACACTCCTGAGCTGTGTATTTAAAAATGGAAAAAAATGATAAGTGTGTATTTTATCACACTTAAAAATATTAAAAAGAAAAAAAACAAGTATACCAATTATTCAAAAAAGGGAGGGGGGGAATTAAAACCACCTTGCGTCCGGGAGGAAGTGCACAATATTCCCGTGTGTCTGGGTTTTTTGTGTTTGTTTTAATTTAGAATTAACTCAGTTACCTCAATACCATGTACATGCAATCTAAACAAAGTTAATTGGTTCAGGAGCTAGATTTTCTTTCTACTTTTCCATTCTTCTCAGTAAATAACTAGATGTGTGATCCCAAGCAGGCCACTTAACCTCTCTGGAGCTCCATTTCTTTATGTAAACTAGGAGGGAACAAGACATGAGGGCATCCAATTTTCCTCCCAGCCATAAAACCCTGATTCTATAACAAATTACCCGATTTCATTTCCTTCCCACCACCCAACCAGCTCACCACCACCCCAAAATATAATTTGACTTACTTTTCTTCCTTTCAATATTTCAAATTTTCCTCAAGCAAACTGTCTCATTAAGTGGGAAGTATTTTTCTACATTGCGATGGGTGCATTCTCCTATTCTTCTTTCGGCCTAAGACCCATTCCTTTCATTAATACAACCATATGCTTTGTTTCAATTTAAATGATAAAAGAAAAAACCAAATTATCTCCTTGCTTCTATTCCTCTTCCTCAAAAGTCACCAAATGTTTCATTACCCTGGAGACTTCCTTTGAGAAAAAACAAGGAGTGTGATAAGATGAGATGTTTTCTAAGGTCTTTTGTAACTTGAAAGGAAATAAATTGTACTAAGAAAAAGCCTTTCACTATGGTCTGTTTTAAACATCTTGCAACAGAAAAAAAAAAAGCAACTTTTAAGACGAAGAAAAATATAGTCTGTTCCATAAATAATGAGATCTACGAGGCAACAGACCATAGGGGTAGGAGAACGGAGTTTCAGCTTCTTACTTTCTTACTTCTTCCCTTAAAATTAAAAGCAAAGCAAAAACAAAAACAAACAAAACCAAAAAACAAACGGCGACCATAACCAGTGTTGGGATTCAGCTGCTCTGCTTAAGTATAGCCATGTCTTGTTCATGGCGTTCATGGCCGGCCCCTGTTCCGACCGATTGAGCCACCGGTTCTGACTGATCCGTGGCTGTTCTGATTGATTGGTACCCATGCCAGAAGGTTGTTAAATATTTCACTTTTGCCCCCGCCCGTAACTCAGCAATAGAAATACGGTGGTTGCTGACTTGTTTATTTGCAATAAGTAACAGAGTGATACGTGATGAGTCAAGGAAATGAGGAAGGGAAATGGAAGGGAGGCATGAGGAGAATTATTGCTGGCACACTTTGCGATTTCACACCTATCACATACACATTCTATGAAATTCGATTTTCAAATTAACATGCTTTGTAAGCTACTATGCACAGGACTCTATTCCCTAGACAAATAAACTGAATTAAATAATACCTTGTTCTCATTCTGTTTACACTACAGTTTATTGTATTTGAACTAGCACAGCCTGGCTGTCAAAAAACCTAAACAGTAGAGTGCTCGGGATACCATAAACCTCCCCTCTGTCAGTGAATTGTTTGTCCCTGATATTTAAATAGCATTTTCCAGGGCATCAGTGAACCGTTTGGTTTCTGGGAAGGAATCATTTATTACCTGGAAATCCAAGTTTATTCCCCTCCCACAGATGATTATTTTGCATTTAAGTTCATCAAAAGATTTGACCAACGTTACCTTCATTTTGTTTAAAAGACTGCTCATGATTAGGTAAAACTTCAACTTAGACACATCAGTTAATATGTAAGAAAGAGTCCTCTGTGGCCAGAGGGGAGGTAGGGGGTGGATGGGGGAAAGAGATAAGGGGGTTAAAAGGCACAAACCTCCAGTTATAAAATAAATAAGTCACAGAGATTAAAAGGATAGGTAGTATAGCCAATGATATTATAAAAATAACGTTGTATGGGGGTGCCAGGTGGCACAGTCGGTTAAGTGGCCTGACTTCAGATCAGGTCATGATCTCACGGTTCATGAGTTCGAGCCCCAAATGGGATCTGCACTGCAGAGCATGCTTGGGATTCCCTCTCTCCTCTTTCTGCCCCTCCCCTACTTGCACATGCACTCTCTCTTTCTCTCTCTCTCTTTCCCAAAATAAATAAATACACTTCAAACAAAATTTAAAAATAACATTGTATGGTGACAGATGGTGACCACACTTATGAGCACCGAGTAATGTATAGAATTGTCAAATTGCTATTTTGTACACCTGAAACTAACATAACCTTGTATGTCAATTACATTTCAATAATAAAAAAAGAAAAAAAAAGTCCTCTGTAACTTCTGTAAATCCTGTAAGTCCTCTGTAAGCTTCGATGGACTTCCTCAACTTCCAATTAGAAAAATTTATCATTATTTCTTAATTCACACATTACCTTATTCCCAAATAGATTTTTTAAAGACTACAAAAATACAGTAAGTGAGTAATGAGAACAAGGCCAAATGTAAAGCCATCCCCCACTTCCCCAAGAGAAAAAAAAATGTATCTAATAAAACCCCAAATATTTGTTAGAAATAAGATAGAAATGCAAAGACGGGAACACAATCAGTTACATAGTTCACTTTGTCTGCTTGATAAAAATCCTGGTTGGAAGAAGCCCTCTTCTTGGAGCTCAGGCTAGAGAGAAATTCTTTGGGGGCATCTTTTAAACGATAGCGGTGTGTGAATGAACCACATTCTCAAACAATACCCTCATGAAAGACTTGGACTTCTCAGACTATGACAGAGTAGCTTTCATCAGACCAACCTTCCTACTAAGAACTTTTATAAAATGGATAAAATGCAAAAATGTCTGCTTGTTGGTATCAAAAGCAATTGGAACAGCCACAACAGGATCTTGGACAAGACAGGTATAAGGAAGGAAGCCAATATTTTGCCACGTTCTCCCTAAGATATTTGCTGATTTCTAAATTTCTCAGTACGAGAAGCCAAGCATACTGCAGTATTGAAATCAGGCCAAATGTAGGTAAGCTTGGGCCAGCACAAATCTCCAAGGCCAACATCATCTCAGTGTGACCGACGACCTATGAACTAAAGACTCAGATTATCTGCCCCCACCCCCTCAGCAGACAATAGTAGTGCCAAGGTACCATAACTGAAAGACACTGACGTTCGAAAGTGACGGTCAGAGGGACGGGGTGGGAGACATAAGGGGACAAGAGTACATAGCAGCCACTGGTCCAAAGCAATTCTGAAATCCATTTGGGCATATGTTGCCAGTTCCTCGATTAGGGCTCAGTTGTAGGAGTTGTTTTCCTAGGCTCCTGGTTCTACCAATCTTGTCTCCTCCTTCTTGGGTATTAATTCAAAATTTCCTTTTCCACAAGAAATGGCCTGTACTTGCAGCTAAGTAGCTATCTCAGCCTGCTTCCCGCCCATATAAGGTTAGAAACCCAGAGGTTCTTTATATCTTGAACTACCTCCATCCCTTTTAGTCCAAGATCATGATGCTCTATCAATATAATTCTCTCAACGATCACTGGGATTCCTACAAAGAGCAGTGGGATCCACTCCACTAAACAAAAGGCCCACTCACAGGTCTTTTGGAGAGAGACCCCCGTCTGTATTGTGCTGAAAGTCAGGGTGCTGAGGACCAACACCCTTAAGATTCTCAGGAAATTTTTGTCCCGTTCTAACAGTCTGTAACACACATTTTCTGAAATCTTAATAATCTTACAGCTGCACCCTTGAGATAATCTTTATCCTGAGATCAGGTCCTATATTAAGAGCTTTTGCAAAATGAGGAGGCAGGGAATAAGATACAGCTTTATTTTTACACTCAGTAATCCCTGGATCCTTTATATTTTCTCCAGTTTCTCCTTGAAACCAGAAAAGTTTCTCCTTAGCATCTCTCTCTTTGTCTTTCTCTTGTATAAAACCTCATCATACATGACTAAAAATAACCAATTAGCACTTTCAACATTCTTGCTGGAAATCTCCTTACACGGGTTCATGATTTCATTAAGTACATTTTCTGTTGTCCATGTTATCTCAGGCAACAGTTTCCTGTATTTTCTGCCTCATTACATGGGTTGCCTTTCCTTCAGCCTCTTGTAATAGCCTCCTCACTGTCCTTTCCAGTGCATCACAGTTCCCATGAGGATCCTCTACTGTCCTCCTGCATCCTGGTCCCAAAGCTAATGCCGCACACTTTAAGGTTTTGTTTCAACCACATGCTACATCTCAGTGTTACCTTCTTTTGCACTTATCTATGTCTTAAAATAATTTATTCTCAGCTCTCATAATTCTGTGGATTGACCAGCTGAAGCTATACAATTCTTGCTTGAGGTCTCTCACACACTTGCAGTCAGACGGTGGTAGGGCTGCAGTCATCTGAAAGCTTGACTGAGTCAGATTTCCAAGGGCTTATTCACTCATATCTGGCATCCCAGATATTCTTTCTCTTTCTCTCATTCTCTCTCTGTCTTTCCAATGGAAACTTATCTTCCAGGATCTTTCAGGGCCCTCCACGTGGCTCAACTGTTTATGGCCTGGTGGTCTCTACATAGTTGTACTTCCTGACAGCGAGATTCTCACAGGGAGCATCCCAAAAGCGAGTGTTCCAAGAAGTCAAGTGACCAGCAAGACTTATGACTCAGCTTCAGAAGTCAAATAGTGTCAAAGATGATGTATCTATCGGTCAGGAATGAGTCACAGGGCAATCCTCGATTAAAGGGGAGGGACTAATAAAAGGGCAAAAATACTGGAGGCACAATTCATTGGAGGCACATCTTTGGAGATGAACTCATATAGTAAAACCATTGAAAAACAAAGAGAAAACTGAGAAAAGCAGTCAAATAAAATATGACATATTACCTTCAAAGGGCCAACAATACAACTGATGCCGACTTTTCAAAAATAAAATGATGGCATCCAGAAGATAATAGAATTGCATTTGTAAGTGCTGTGAGAAAATAGCTGCCAACCTGAAGTTATATATCTAACAAAAATGTCTTACAAAAATGAAAAATGTAAAGAGATATATTTTACAATAGCATCAAAGAACATCAGATTCCTAGAATTAAATCTAAAGAAATATGTGCAAGACTTCTCCACTGAATAAGAGACATTTTTTAAAGACTTATAGATTCAGAGCAATCAAACTCAAAATTCAAGCCAATACTTGATAAAATTCACTGATTCTTCTTATGGAAATGAAAAAAGCCAAAAATAAACAGAGTGATTTAGAGAACACAGCTGGGGTCTTATTCGACTGTATGTCAACTCCTATTATAAGTTCAGGGTGGTGATGATGCAAGAGTAGACAAACTGACCTATGGAACTTGAGAGAGACATCAGAAACAGACCCACGTATATATGGTCACTTGGTTAATAACAGTTGCAAAACTGTAAATTCAGCAGGAAAGAATTTATGTGTTCAATAAATGCTGTTGGATCCATTAGATGCCCATATGGGCGGGGGTGGGGGGTGGGAATGTGACTTGAGCCCTGTTGCTGACTGAATTGCTTTCCTGCAAATTCATATATTGAAGCCCTAACCCTCAATGTGATTGTATTTGGAAATAGGGCCTTTAAGGAGGTAATTAAGGTTAAATGAGGTGATAAATGTGGGTGCCTAATCCAATGGGACTAGTGTCCTTAGAAGGAGAGGAGGAGACACCAGGAATGCTCGTGCACAGAGGAAAGGCCATGTGAGGACACGGTGAGAAGGCAACCATCTGAAAGCCAAGGAGAGAGACCTCAGGAGAAACAATTCTGCTTAGACCTTGATTTTGGACTTCCAGCCTCCAGAACTGTGAAAGAATAAATTTCGGTTGTTTAAGCTGCCCAGTCTGTGGCATTTGTAATGGCAGCACTGGCAGACTAATATGGATTTGGATACTGTGTAGGGGGGAGCTACCCAAATGTATGGAAGTAGCTTTGGAACTGGGTGCTGTGTAAAGGCTGGAAAAGTTTTGAGGCACAAGTTAGGAAAAGCCTGGAGACTGTCGGTGGGAATGTGGACATTCAAGGTAGGTCTGGTGAGGTCCCAGAGAGAAATCAGGAACATGTTCCTGGGCAATGGAGAAAAGGTGATCCTTGTTATAAAGTGGCAAAGACCTTGGTTGGATTGTGTTCTAGTGTTTTACATAAAGTAGAACCTGAGGGGATGAAGTTGGGTATTTAGCTGAGGAGTTTTCTAAGCAGAGTACCAAAGGTGTGGCCTGGTTTCTCCTTACTGCTTATAGTAAAGTGTGATAGGAGAGAGGTAAATTAAAGTAAATGTAAGGAATTGCTAATTAAATGGAGTCAGAAATGGAAGATCTGGAAAATTCTCAGACTATCCATATTTGAAAAAATGAGAAAGCACATGCTGAAGAGCCCACCAAGGGCATGGCTGGACAATCACCGTATCAAGAGATGATCTGCATATCTAAGCAGCCACTTCAGTGGAAGCCAGGACCAGAGATGGGATTATACCAGGAGAGACACTGCCAGCTTGGACTAAAAGGGACAGATTCCCAGCAAAATGAAGGAAGGCTTTCAGCCTCCTAGGATTTTACAGGAGGGGACAATAGAGCTATGTGACTGTAAACATGCATTGTCCTTCAAGGCAAGGGATGAATGGTCCCAAGGGTGATTCAGAGATGGGCACACCTGTCACCACAGGCTCAGAGGGCACCAGGCCTAGAGGGCAAGGCTGTCTTCTCCTTGGCTTTGGAGGGCCAGGTTGCTGCCACCTCGTGCCTCAGGGAGAAGGCTGTTACCCAAGGCCTTGGTGGGCTGTGGAGGGGATGCTGCTGACCCAGGGGGCCCAGAAGGATTGTTGTGGAGCCTGAAGGTCTAATGGAATTTGCCTTAGTAGGTTTTGGACTTATTTGGGATTCATTATCTCTTTCTTTTTATCCATTTTTTTCCATTTAGAATGGAAATGTGCCTATCTCATGCCTATTGACTATTTTTTTTAAGTTTATTTATGTTGAGAGAGAGAGAGAGAGAGGGGAAGGGCAGAGAGAAAGGGAAAGAGAATACCAAGCAGGCTCTGCACAGTCATCACAGAGCCCAATGTAGAGCTCAAGCCCATGAACAGTGAGATCATGACCTGAGCCGAAGTCAAGAGTTGGACACGTAACTGGCTGAGCCACCCAGGTGCCCCCCACCATTTATTTTAGAAGCACCTAACTTGCCTGGTGTCACAGGTCCACAGCTGCAAAGGAATTTTGCCTCGGGATGAATCCCATCTTAAGACTCACCCACACCTGATGTAGATGATGTTTAGATGACACCTAGGACTTGGAGTGGATGCTGGCATGGGTAAAGACTTTTGGAACTGTTGGGATGGAGTAAAGATATTCTGCATGTGAGATGGACATGAATTTTGTATTAAAATATTCATAGCTGCACTATATGTAATCCACCAAAATTGGCAACTATCCAAATGCCCATCAACAGTAAAAGAGATAAAGAACATTGTTGTATCCATACAACGCAATACTATACAGGATAGCATCCATTCTCCATAACTACACGCGGCAACAGGCATGAACGTCACAATCGTGGCTGAGTAAAAGAAGTGAATCACAAAACAGCGCATAACACACAATCCCATAGACAGAAAATGCAGAAACAGTCAAACGTAATTTATGATGTCAGGAAAGCGGACACCCTTGGGTGGGAATAGCTGTGGAGAGGAGCAATGAAGGGCTCCTGGAAGGCTGGTCACATTCTCTTTCTCAAGCTGGGCCCTGGTTACACAGGTATATCCCATTTGTGAAAAATCATGGCACTGTATTCTTTTTTTTTTTTAACGTTTATTTATTCTTGAGACAGAGAGAGACAGAGCATGAACGGGGGAGGGTCAGAGAGAGGGAGACACAGAATCCGAAACAGGCTCCAGGCTCTGAGCTGTCAGCACAGAGCCCGACGCGGGGCTCGAACTCACGGACCGCGAGATCATGACCCCATCCAAAGTCGGCCGCCTAACCCACTGAGCCACCCAGGCGCCCCATGGCACTGTATTCTTATTATGTGTGCACTTTCCCATAAGTATGTAATGCTTTGGTAAAGTTCTTTTCAATGAAAAAGAAAAAAAGATGTTTCCAGATCAATTAAATACAGAGAATTCATAACCAGCAGATGCAGAGTAGACTGTGAACTCTTCAGGAAGAAGAGATTGATCCCAGATGAAAGCATGGAAGTAAAAGAAAGTTTGAAGAATAACAGAGGATAAATAAGAATGTCAAACTAGGGGCACCTGGGTGGCACAGGTGGTTGAGCATCCAACTCTTGATTTCGGTTCAGGTCATGATCCCAGTGTTGTAGGATCGAGCCCTGCATCAGGCTTGAGCTGGGTGTGGAGCCTGCTTAAGATTCTCTCTCTCTCTCTCTCTCTCTCTCTCTCTCTCTCTCTCTCTGCCTCTGCCTCTCTCTCCCACTCACAAGTGGTCTCTCTCTCTCTCTCTAAAATTAAAAAAAAATGAATGTCAAACTAAATAACTATTGACTATATAAAACAATAAGAATATTATCTAAGGAAGTGTAAAATATATGTAGACTTAAAATATATGAGAATAGCACAAGAGGTAACAAGGCAAACTGTTCTCCATTCTTACATTTTCCAGGAAATGATAACAAGTATTCATTCAAAATAGATTCTGGTAAGTCTAGTGCATATATTGAAATCCCCGAGGCAAACACTAAAAGAACAGTAAAATAATTTATAACCAAAGGCAAATAAATAAAAAGAGGAAAATGGTATAGTAATAAATTAAAAACTTGATTAGTTCAAAAGAAGGCATGAAAGAGGAAAAATTAATGAAGGAAATCAATAGTAAAATAGTAGGACATAAGCACACGAAATAGCAATTTCATCAATATACATGAGCTAAAAAATCTAAAACTAAAATTTTCAGACTAGATTTTAAGAAATCTATGCTGCTTATGACAGACGTACTTTTAATACATGAACACAAAAATAGTGAAATAAGATAAGGAAAGCAGTTATGCCAGGTACATACTCACTGAAAGAAATCTGTGGGCTACACTAACATCAGACAAAGTAGACTTTTTAAGAAATAGCAGAATACTACTGTACTGCACACTTAAAAATGGTTATAATGGTAGGAGGACCTGGGGGGCTCCGTCAGTTAAGTGTCTGACTTCGGCTCAGGTCATGATCTCATGGTTTGTGGGTTCAAGCCCCGCATCGGGCTCTGTGCTGACAGCTTAGAGCCTAGAGCCTGCTTCAGATTCTGTGTCTCCCTCTCTCTCCCCTCCCTGACTCACACTCTGTGCCTCTCTCCAAAATAAATAAACGTTTAAAAAATTTTTCTTTTTGATGGTTACGATGGTAAATTTTGTGTTATGGGTTTTTTTTCCCACATTCAAATTTGTAACAATTAAAAAAAGAGAGAAAGCAGCATTGCTAGAGATAAATCAGGATTTTATGATAAATGCATCAATCCACAAGGAAAATAAAGTAAACCTAAATTTGCATTTATATAGCATAGCCTCAAAATATATAATGCAAAAACTGAAAGAATTAACAGGGGAAATAGACAAAAGGACCCTTTTGGTAACAGATAAACAGAACTGAATTTCATAACTCTTGTCTCTCATAGTGTTCTCCCCATGCGGCCTCTGGACCCAAAGCAGGGTAATTAATTTCAGATATGCAGATCAATAGTGGCTTGGCTTGGCCTACAGATACCTTTTAGGGTATCTAGAAGAATGCACAGTGTGCACATGCATCAGATAACCAAAATCCTCTAAAAGGAGAAAAGTAAATATTAAAATGAATCACATCCAGCTTGCCAGGTAGAGCACAGACATACAAGCTTTCTTTTTTTTTATTTCTGGGTGTTTGGGGGTTTTTCATACCTGACCATTTGCAACACAACTAGCCATGATCCCAGAAGAGACCCTTAGGCACGGGGGGCATACTGCATTTAGTAATATTTATGTGAAAAACTGTGTTTAGTGTCTCAGAGTTTATGTATAACTGTGTTCGGTGATACATGTGTGAAACACTTTGTTTAATGGTGCATGGTACATTTGCTACTGTGTTTATTGATATATGTCTGAAACACTACCAGATCCAAAAAGTGTGACTATCGGCTTTTTCAAAAAGGCAGAAAGGTGCAATGAAAAATATTTGAGCTTTCAAACCGAACATACATGGATTACAATCCCAATTTGACAATTTCATAACTTGTATCCTGGGGCAAATCTCTAAACTTCACTGAGTATGTTTCCTGTTCTAAAATGGATCTCCTTCCAGATGTTTTGGAGGATCAGAGAAAAGGACCAGAAAGCATCGAGCCTGAGCCTGCTGCACATACTGGCAGTCACCAAAGTCACCTCTCCTTGTGGAAGACCTCAAGGTTTCCAAGTCAAGTTCATCCCACCCAAATTCGAGCACATCTGATCAATTCCTAACGCAAACTCTGCAGGCCTTCAGAACAAGGTCTTCTCCACAGAAACAAACTTATGCCTAAGCTTTTGCAACACCAACAATGGGCTTCAAACGTACTGATATTCAGAAAGTGGCTTAACCATAGAAGATGTCATTTAAATTTTCCTTTATCCTTTGCTGAAGAAGCGGTAAAGCTTGACTGTTCCTTTTACCCAGAATTAAAAGAAAAGAAGGGTGATCTTAGTATTCTGCACACTCATATTGCTTTTTTAAGATGTTTTATTTATTTGAGAGAGAGAGAGAGAGAGAGAGAATAAGCAGGGAAAAGCAGGACAGAGGATCCAAAGCGCGTTCTGCACTGACAGCAGAAAGCTCGATGCAGGGCTCAAACTCACAAACCGTGAGATCGTGACCTAAGCCAAAGTTGGACCTTAACGGACTGAGCCACCCAGGCACCCCTCATACTGCTTTTAAGATAAAATATAGATATAATAGTGTGCAAATTCTCTTTAAGTGAAATTTTAATTTATGTACCCCTTTTCTCTGACAAATCCTCTCATTAGGTAACGAGCATTTCCTAAAAATCAGCTGGTATAAAACAAGATGCTCCGTAAGGCCCTGGATACGGGGGGAAGGGAAGAGTTGCTGTGCTTTTGTTTTAGATTCGTTGCATAAAACCCAAGCTTTTGCTATTTCACCAGGTCTTAAATATAAAAAGAAAAAGGAGAGGGAAGTATGAGTAAAATACGATCATAGTATATATTTTCCATTTCCCAAATCACCTAGCCCAGGACCCTACAAAACTAAGAGTGAGAAATCACTTCAACCATAAGGGACAACCATCCCCACTCTCAGTGACAGTGGAAAATCCATCATCTTTCCAGGCTGCTGTGCACTCGGGTGTTTCAGAGAGAGCTCACCAAGCAAAGAGCAGATGCTACAGAAGAGATCACTTCTGGCAGACAACTGGGCCCCAACGGTCCCCAGGCTCAGCTGTCTCCTTCCCCTCAGGGCAGAGCAGATGCTTAGCAAGAAGGAAACCTCTGTGAAGTGGGTTTCCAAGTTCAATTCGATGTGGACAAGCTTCAGGCCTGGTCAAACATGCATTTTATGACCTTTTTCTCATAAAGTAATCTAAGTAACCTAAATTACTAACCCTCGGTCTATGAAACATTTTTTCATTAAAATTTCTTCTTTGGTTTGCTTTAGAAAGCATGGGTTCTAGCTAAGGTAACTGTTTAAAACAACAACAAAAACTCGTGGCACAAAACTGGGTTCTTTCCATTTTCAATGGTTAAATGTAGTCTATAAATGTGACTCTTATAGTTGATAATCTTGAAGCTTTTTTGTGTGTGTGTGAGAGAGAGAGATGAGAGAGAGAGCATGAGCAGGGAAGGGGGGAGAGAGAGGAAGAGAGAGAGAATCCCAAGCAGACTCCATGCTATCAGTGGGGAGCCCATTGTGGGGCTCGAATTCACAAACTGAACCATGAGATGATGACCTGAGCTGAAATCAAGAGTCGGACGCTTAAGCGACTGAGCTACCCAGGTGCCCCTATTTGAAGCTTCTTTAAAATACAAACTTGGATATCTAGTTCATTTATCTTCCAAGTTTTATTTTGGTCGTTTTGAGGGAATGTGGGCAACTGGCTGCATAGTATTATCATTATGACAGTGTGGGATCCCAGAAAACAAAAAATAGTAGCCTTATGGGAAGAAGTCATATGAGGAGCAGAAAGGTAATACTTATATCTACTCCCTGTTCCAGTTTACTCCTAGTCTCCAGAAAAAAAAAATTATATATATATATATATATATATATATATATATATATCTCATACATACATATGTGTGTGTTTCCAATGTATATATATTGGAAACTATATATATGTATAATATATGTATATACACTGGAAACTACAGCTCCAAACTTTGTACTTGTTGCTTGATTTTTTTGACCACTTGTCTAAAACACTGGTTTGGTCAAATCACAAAAGAAGTCAAACTTATATTTGACTTTCCTCACTCTCTTCTCATTGTTCCAACACCAGAAGAGTGTTAATGAGGAGAAACAAGTGGAAGTATTCACATGGCAAAGAAAGAGGGCTGGGGGAGAGGAAGAGATTCACATAATCCAGAAAACTGAAATACGTCCCAGAATTAATGAATGAATGAATGTAAATTATAGATACATTGAGTTAGGTGAAGACTGGGGCACTAAGATATAAATACAGAGATAGAGATAGAGATGATAGAGATAAAGATAGAGATAGACAAAGATAAAAAATAAGGCCACACTATCATTGGAGACATTGTAAAGCTGTTCAGGTATATAATACACTCTCTTAACATAAGTTATTGTGCATTAAGCATTTTCAAAACAGATTTTCATGGTTTCTTCATCTATAGAAGGTTTTGTTACTTTCAGGGAACAGTATAAAAATAACTCAGGTGGCATTATCATAACCAGAGAGAGAAGGACAAAAGAATGCTAACTACCTTAGGTGCTTTATATTTTTAAAAGAGGTTTCTTTTACATTAGAAATCTAGTTGCTTGTGGATTAGAGAAGGGCAGAAGAGGTTACAAAAGGGTTAAAGTCACCTCGGAGAATCACTGAATTACAAGCATAACCCATGACCAGGCCACTAACTGTTTTCTAGTGTTTTATGTAAAACTCAAAATTGAATTTGCCAACAGACATGGAAAATTAAATTCCCCTGAGAAAGTTGCAAGAGCCTACATTTTGCTACAGGAGAAATAGAACATTAATGGAAGTTGCACAATATCTGTCTTTTTTAATCAAAATCTCAACAGGCCCCTGAACAGTAGCATGCCTCAAAGGAAGCACCACTGAGAGAGGAAGAAAAGCTCCCCTCCGTGCAAGACCCGCCATGTCTATTAGGAACATGCATGATGGATGAGGGGCGCTCAGCCAGAGAACAGATCACATCTTTGAGTGGCTGAACATGCATTTAGATTGTTCATATGCTCCTGGTGATTTGAGCAAAGGAACTACCAAATGGTTTTTTAAGTACTTTGATTTCTAGACCTGTAGACCCAATAAAAGAAGAACTAACAGGCTAAAAGAAAGGCAGTAAGGCAAGGCGTAACATGCACCAAACCCAGAAGAGGTGTTCTGGCACTGAAGCTTGGCCACAAACCATTCTGTGACTTGCATAAGTTAACCTTGATTTTCTTACATGTAGAAGAAAGATAATAATGCTACCTGCTTCGCAGGATTGCAGTGCCACTATACACATGAAGGGCTAGACTGACATTGGTTTTTAGTACACCATCATTCCTGATGCCAACATTTAATTAGGAAATGCTCTGGTGTGTCCAGTACAGGAATCAGGGTGGCATATTGCCCAGGGAGGGACCAGAAGGCTGTCCTCTCAGAGGCTTCAGGGAATTTTGTCCATTGTCTTTGTCAATTTATTATAATACGGGGGCCAGCCCTCAGTTAGGTCGACTCAGATCCCTGATTTTTCAGCACCATGAAAATAAACCTTTTCCCGAATAGTAAAATCACTTCAACCAACCTCATGGTACTGCTATGTAAAACCAAAATCCTTTTCTTCAGCAAATGGTGTTGGGGAAACTGGACAGCCACATGGAAAAGAATGAAACTGGACCACTTTCTTTCACCATACACAAAACTAAACTCAAAATGGGTTAAAGACCTAAATGTAAAACCTGAAATCATAAAAATCCTTGAAGAGAGCACAGGTAGTAATCTCTCTCTCTCTCTCTCTCTCTCTCTCTCTCTGACACTGGCCATAGCAACATTTTTCTAGATATGTCTCTTGAGATAAAGGAAATAAAAGCAAAAATACACTCTTGGTACTACATCAAAATAAAGTTTCTGCAGTGAAGGAAATAATAAATGAAACTAAAAGGCAACACAATGAATGGGAGAGGATATTTGCAAATGATACACAATAAAGAGTACCCAAAATATATAAAGGACCGATACAACTCAACACCAAAAAACAAATAATCCAGCTAAATAATGGGCAGAGGATATGAACAGACATATCCTTCTTCTCCAAAGAAGACAAACAGATGGCCATAGACCCAGAAAAAGATGCTCAACATCACTCATCATCAGGGAAATGCAAACCAAAACTACAATGATAGGGCGAACTGGGAGGCTCAGTCGGTTAACCATCCAACTCTTGATTTCGGCACAGATCATAATCTTGTGGTTCATAGATTTAGCCCCAAGTCAGGTTCTGCGCTGACAGGAGAGAGCCTGCTTGGGATTCTCTCTCTCCCTTTCTCTCTGCTTCTCCCCCACTTGCACTCTCTCTGTCTCTCGCTCTCTCAAAATAAATAAATAAACATTTAAAAAACCACAATGAGATATCATCTCTCACCTGTCAGATGGCTGAAATAAAAAATATGAGAAACAGCAAGTGTTGGCTAGGATGTAGAGAGAAAAGAACCCACATGCACTGTTGGTGGGAATGCAAACTGGTGCATCCACTGTGGAAAACAGCATGGAGGTTTCTCAAAAAATTAACAACAGAGCTACCATACGATACAATAATTCCACTGCTGGGTATTTACCCCCAAAATATGAAAACACGAATTCAAAAAGGTATAGGCAGGGGCGCCTGGGTGGCTCAGTCGGTTGGGCGTCCGACTTCGGCTCAGGTCATGATCTCGCAGTCTGTGAGTTTGAGCCCCGCGTCAGGCTCTGTGCTGACAGCTCAGAGCCTGGAGCCTGTTTCAGATTCTGTGTCTCCCTCTCTCTCTGACCTTCCCCCATTCATGCTCTGTCTCTGTCTCAAAAATGAATAAACATTAAAAAATTTAAAAAAAAAGGTATAGGCACACCCCTATGTGGATTGCCTCATTGCTTTCTGCAATAATTATTTATGGAAGCCCCCCAAGTTCCCATCAATAGATGAATGGATAAAGAAGATGTGAGATATATAGATATATAGATATATATACATACACACAATGGAATATTATTCAGTCATAAAAAGAATAAAATCTTGCCATTTGCAACTACATGGATAGAGCTAGAGAGTATAATGCTAAGCAAAATAAGTCAGCCAGAGAAAGACAAATACCATATGATCTCACTCACATGTATGTAGAATATAGAATATGTAGAATTAAAGAAACAAAATGAACAAGCAGAGGAAAAAAAACAGAGAGAGAGACAAACCAAGAAATAGACCCTTAACTATAGAGAACAAACTGATGGTGACCACAGGAAGGATGGGTGGGGGGTGTGGGGGAAATCGGAGATGGGGATTAAGGAGTATACCTATCTGGGTGCCTGGGTGGCTCAGATTGAGCATCTGACTCTTGATTTCAGCTCAGGTCATGATCTCTAAGTTCCATGAATTCGAGCCCTGAAATGGGCTCTACACTGAGAGTAAGGAACCTGCTTTAGATTCTCTCTCTCTCCCTCTCTCTCTGGCTCTTGCTCTCACACCAAATAAATAAATAAATAAATAAACTTCAAAATAAAAATCAATAAAAATAAAGAGTATACTTATCATGATTTAAAAAAAATCCCAATTTGAGTCATTTCCAATGAAAATTCTAATTTGCACAGGAACAGAATGCATGCTTCTATTATGTGCAGCCCATTTTCTCCCCAGAAATAAGACCTATGTGCAAAACCAAGTCATAGGCAGATGGAGGAAGGTTGCCTGTAGACAAGGACTCAGGTGAGTAGGTATTTGGCATATTTTAGGAGCCCATCTCTCTAAGGGCCCTCCAGTGTATTCTGGCCCCAGGGCTATCTGAGAGGTAAGCCTGGTTCCTGAGATCGGGCTTGGCTTTATAGTCTATGCGGATGTTCCTTCTCCATTTTAAGGAGTCAGAGCACAGACACTGGTACAGGGAGTGCAAGTAGGAAGGTGGCAAGAGACAGAACTGAAAAGTGAGCATGCCTTAGAGCCCATGCCTTTTATTAAAAACATCTACCAAAATATCTATGAATGTGAATGCCTTCTGGTCCTTAAGTGGGAGATGCTCTATTGGTTTTTCTGGCTGCAGGTTGGAAGGAAAAATACTTTTCAGGTTGTGTCCTTTCTGGAAGACCCTCTCCCATTATTTAGAAATGTCTCACTGTCAGTCATCTCCCCAGCTACAGTGACCTGAGCTAGAAGCTGATCATTTACCATTTGATTACTTCATGCCTCCTGTGGGGTATTACAACAGCAGCATGGGCTCATGGTAACATACCGGGAGCAGGGCAGGGGGTCTACACGCACGATTAAATGGCATATTAGCATTCAGCAAAGCAGGGAAAAGTGGGATACCAAGTTTTTGTGGGTTTTCCCAAGGATTCTTGAAGTAAACAACCAGTGCGTTTATTATTACTGGGCTCCCAGTAATAGTTAAATTCCATTTAAATACCCCCACGTGACTCTCAAGCTCATGCTGGCTTGAAATACAGCCATATGACAAAATGGCTGACTGATCAAACTTTACAAGAACTACTGTAAAAAAATGTTTCTACAGAAAGGTTCTCTTTTTGAAATCAGAGGTTCATACCACGGTCAAAAAAAAAAAAAAAACCTGTAATCCCCAGGGGACTTTACTTTAACTATTATTGTTTGCCTATTTGAAAAGTTAGTTTAAAAAATAATGGCCAACCAAAAGAAATGGAAAAAAAAATACTAATCACACCAAACAAAAAGAAAAAAAAAAGACAAACATTTAGGAATACTTGGAATAACAAAATACGTCACTTTAAACAAGGAAATGGGAAATGAGAAATGTCTCTGATGATAATAAGAATATTTAGTAAGTGATTTCTATGTACAAGCATTGCTCTAAGCATTTTACATGGACTATCTCATTTAGCTTTCACAAAATCCCTATGAAGTAGATGCTAATATCCCACCACACGTGAGAAAACCGAAAACAAAGAGTTTATGGTATGTCCTTTGAAAAAGAAGACATGATTTTCACTGTTACCTCAGGCCATGTTTTAAATGAACAGTTGTATTCCAGCACAGTGTACGATTACACATTCCGTGTTACTCCAGGTCGGAAGACATCACAACTTGTCAAACTGTGTACAAATCCTGTGTGACCAAGGCAGCACGGATTACTCTTTCAGAAAACCAGTGCCGTGGAAGCCTGTTCTATAATACAGTCAAGTCATTCCCTTAAAATGTGATGCCATGCTGTCAAGAGTTCAAGAAAGCTGGAGAAAATTCAGTTAGCCTGTAAAGTCAGTTTTAGCCCAATCTCCCAACACCCTGTTACAAAAGGGCTCCTCTGTACAACATCCAACAATAAGGATCAATGGGCATTAAATTAAGATGAGTAAGAGTCTGAAAGAGGGTGAGAGAGCAGGCAGCTGGCTGAGGTTTTTCCTTCGACCAAGACTGAATATTTCATCTTCCTCACGCAAGTGAAACGGCTGGCCCACACCTAATTAAACTGCATAAGCGATTGTGCTGTGCTACCTGTAAAGAATGACAGACAGATGGCCTCACCAGTAGTAAACCACAGAAATCGATAGCTGACATTTACTCGATGAAATACAAATTGAGATTAGCTGGCTTCACTTTTTATTCAGAAAATTCATGTCTGTAATCAATGCCTGTGCATGGGTAGACTATGGAAATTGGTTTTAAATTGATTTGTTTCTTCCTTAGCTAATTACGGTGTACAAGCAAATGAACAATCAATTGCTAACTCTGCCTCTACTGTATACATTTCAATGAGCAAAACAAGTCTGTCAAAGATGGATATTATTATGGTCTTTTCAAAGAGAAGCTACTAAGCATTCCACATACACTGTAATACATCAGCTATTTAATGATAATTTAAAAGACTATCTTATTTGTTGAACAAATATAAAACTTCCCCTGCTGTTATTAGTAAAGCTTATAGAAAGTTCTCAATTGATCAAGCACCTGCTTAGAAAAATAGAGTTTATCAGAGTATCTAGCACATAGAGAGTTCTCAGTCAATATTAGCTGTTAATGAGGTAGTGGGTGTTGCACAATGGAGAACAGTGGACTCAGAAAACCTGAGGTTTAAATCCTAAATCCATCACCCTTTGATGCAACAATTCTATTTCTGGTTAGAAGGCCTTATTTCTGTTGAAATAAGGGTTTCTGTCTACCCCAAAAAAAACGTGTAATTTAATTCACTATTCACAAAAGCTAAAAACTTGGAATCACCCTAATGTTCATCAATGGTAGAATGGATAACTAAATTGTGGCAAGTTCACAAATGAAATACCACAGCGAGAAAGAACGAACTCCTAGAACACACAGCACGGATGTGTGTACGAAAGCTCATGGACATAAGGCTGAGTTGGGCACCGAAGAGGACATACTGCATGATTCTGTTTCTATGAAGTTCAAGTACAAGGAAAATTCACAGATGGTGAAAGAGTTTGAATAGTGGTTACTTTGAGAAGAGTCATTGCCTGGCAAGATGCACAAAGGAACCTTCAGGGGAGCCGGAAATGTTCCATTGATCCGAGTAGTGGTCACATAAGTATGTGCATACATAATGTCATCCAGCTGTCAACCTAAAATTCATGCGCTTTAATGTTACATCACAATTCTTTCACTTACCGTATGACCTCAGACAAATTATCCTCTCTAAACCTCCATTTCCTCATCTCTGAAATGGGGATAATAATATCACTATTTCCCAGGATGGTTACGAGGTATAAGTACAATAATTCACACAGAGCACTTACCAAAGAGCTTTGTATGCAGTAAGTATTTGATTCATGTTTCCAATTACTGTCTGTCACTGAGAATGCCGTCATAAAAGTCAGGAAAACTGTTTGAGGAATCATAATTAAGGTAGAAGCGACCATTCCAAAACCATGTGAACCTGGTTTTAAGAAAAAACAAATCCATCTAATCCTACGTTTATAAACTTGAGTCAAAGTTTTAGGTTCTTGGCTTCTAGAAACAACGTTTCACACAGAATGCACTTCCATAACAAATCACTCTAATGAAGTTGAAGTATTATTCAACATAACCCAAAAGGTAAGTGTATTTTACTTGAAAGGCGTGTCTCAGGTAAAGCTAGGTATGTTCTCGTTAGCTGCAGTTTCTCTGGGGCCTAGACCCCCCATTCTGGAAATCTGATACTTGGAATAGCACACTGATTCTAAAGACCCTACTGGACTTGCAAACCAGTATAATGCAATGTATAACTAAATTGTTATACATTTCTACAGCAGTGATTTTCTATGGGAGGCCAGTGACAAGAGGAGTTTAGAGTACTTAGTAGCTTCTTGCCTGACCATAGCTAAAAAATGAATTACTGGTCTTAAAAACTGCTGCATTATTTCTTGGGAGAGCTGAGGAGTATGAGTGGCTTCGTTTTATCACGAATATTGCTGCAAAATCCCTAAGGTTGTAGGACTGGACATGAGGACTATAAACTTGAGGTGCTAGCTGGAATGGCACAGGAGCCTTCAGAAAATCCCCAGGCATACGGGAAACCTTGTACTATTGGGAATTCTTGTCTTTAGACATTTTTCAAATATTTTCTAATAAATAATATAATGTGTCAATCCATTTTGAAATATTGATATGAACCAATAAAAGACTGTCACTGACCAGGGAAGTGTGAGCATGGAGAAAAGAGAACACGCAGTCTCCCGTATGTGTGCTAAGCAAGCACTGTGGGTCACTGGCTGCCTTCAACACCCCCAGCCCATGGAGGCGGTCCTCTGGCCTGCTTCTTCTTCCGCATCAGTGCTATTCGGTAGAATAGTGATGATGGAATGTTTTATAGCTGCTCTGTCCCATACTGTAGCCACTAGCCATGTGTGGTATTCAGCAACTGAAATGTGGCTAATGTGACCAAGGAACTGAACTTTTCATTGCATGGAGTTTTCATTCATTTAAATTTAAGCAGCCTCATGTGGCTAGTGGTTATTGTATTGGGAATACAGTGCATGCCCATTGGATCTTGACGGACCCAGACTCTTCCACTTGGGGAGACATTAGTGTCCTGTCCTTGCAGACTCAATCCTTCCCACAGTCCGAGCCAATCTTAAAGAAAAGAAGACACAATCCAGCTGTTTCCATCCCATCACCCAGCTTGGCTGCCCCTCCAATCTGGTCAGTCACTCATGAGGCCCAGCTACTCAGGTAGCCTGCGTGTCACTGCATTTTGGGTCCAATCCTTCCTTCTGCCCCCCGTCTCCTGTCCCAGTCCTGCTGGGAATAGTAACCCAGGTGGCTGAGGCCTGAAGACTCTCTCTACTCCTCCCACTGCTGCTCCCTGCAGCTCCACCTCTGAGTGAGCTGCTGTGATGAATGGGTTGAATGCCCAGGAGCACGACATGACCAGCCACCTGCATTTGATTTTCACACACTATCAGAATCTGCCACTGTTCTGCCCATTAAGCACTCAGCAACCACCTCTGATTCAGGCTAGAGAAATTATTCGGGTTCCCCACCCCAGTGCTGCCTGAACTTTCTCCTTCACCCCAATGCTGCTTCTTCTTTCTCCCCATTGGGTCTGTGGTTACGGCTGGGGTCCAGATTCTTAATCCAGCCTAAAGTCATTCCAAGTTAAATTGTGTTCCCAGTAGAATTGCAAATACTCAAACATCAACGTACAGCTAGACTGAAGATTTCATTTAAATCCACAAATGATCTTAGAATATAAAATACACGTTCACTTATTATATCTGGGTCTTATATCTAAGACTTTTTGGCAAAATATCCTGGATTATATAAAAAGCATCACGTGCTCTGACATCGACTGTTCACATAATTTAGGGCAATGTCTATCAAAAGTAGGAGGCTCGTGTATGCAACTTGGCTTATAAATACTTGACAGAAACATAAATGTGTATATTCCCAAAATATAACTGTCTATATGAGTTGCAGCATTTCAGGGTGAAGTGGCGATTTCTGAAGTATGTGAAGGTGATCCATCCACTGAAGGGTGATTTAATTCATCATTCTGTCTGAGGATAGGGGGAGGCGACAGGGCTGGCCTGCAGGTTTGAACTCTGCCATACACACTTTGCAACCCTTCACTTTGGGATTCACAGGCTCGAAAATAACCTCTTTTGAGTTCTGAGTAGACTGGTTGGAAATTCATATTTCTCAGCTGGGGAATGTGAGGGTAAAAATACTTGAAGAAAGTGCAATCCCGTGGCTATTTTCATGAGGTGATGAAAGTCCTGCTGCTTTGAGATTCCTCGATGAATCTTTCAGGATCCCTAAACGTTTTTCACTCCGAATGATCGGAAGCAACTTGGAAATAAAATGGAATCGTGTGAAATATTTAAAAAGTCAGAATGCTATTTGGCAATATGCTTCAAAATGCAAACAATATTCAGTTGTTCAGGGACTAGTTTTTTAGTCATTTATGTATTTATTTTTCTTCCTTTGGATCTTCTGTCAATGACTTGTACCTCCACCTGCTGGTACACTGATGAAATGAAATGGAAATAAAATTCAAGCAGCTAAATTAAATAGTTTGCTGGAATTTCTAATATAGCTTTGGTGGGAGGAATGGTAAAAATTACAATCTAAACTGAAGTGTCTCAATAGGTGTTGGTGAGGATGTGGAGAAAGGGGAATCCTCTTGCACTGTTGGTGGGAATGCAAACTGGTGCAGCCACTCTGGAAAACAGTATGGAGGTTCCTCAGAAAGTTAAAAATAGAACTAACCTATGATCCAGCAATTGCACTACTAGGTATTTACCCAAAGGGTACAAAAATACTGATTTGAAGGGATACATGCACCCTGATGTTTATAGCAGCACTATCAACAATAGCCAAATTATGGAAAGAGCCCAAATGTCCATCTACTGATGAATGGGTAAAGAATATGTGGCATATATATATATATATACATACACACACACACACACACACACACACACACACACAATGAATGGAATATTACTCAGCCATCAAAAAGAAAACTATAGCCATTTGCAATGACATGGATGAAGCTAGAGTGTATTATGCTAAGTGAAATACGTCAAAGAAAGACAAATATTTGATTTCACTCATATGTGGAATTTAAGAAACAAAACAGATGAACCTAGGAAGAATAAAATAAGAGAGAGGCAAATCATAAAGCACACTCTCAACTATAGAGAACAAACTGAGGGTTGCTGGAGGGAGTTGGGGGTGAGATGGGTTAAATGGGTGATGCGTGTTTAGGAGGGCACTTGTGGGGCTCCTCGGGTGGCTCACTGCTTGAGTATCCGGCTTCAGCTCAGGTCTTGATCTCATGGCTTGTGAGTTCTATCCCCACATGGGGCTCTCTGCTGTCAGCACAGAGCCTGATTCGGACCCTTTCTCCCGCTCTCTCTCTCTCTCTCTGCCCCTCCCCAGCTCACTCTCTCTATCTCTCAAAAATAAACATTAAAAAAAAAGGAGGGCACCTGTAATGTGGTGTTGTATGTAAATGATGAATCACTAAATCCTACACGTGAAACTAATATTATACTGCATGTTAACTAACCAGAATTTAAATAAAAACTTGTAGGAAAATAAATAAATATATAAAGTTAATTTCTGAAGAATATCAGCATATTTATTAATCCATTTATTCTCTGCATTCACTTTTAAGAATGAGATGAAAAATTAATAAAAATAACTTCACTAAATGTCTTAACCCAAGCTATCAACATCTAATTCAATTATCTTGCCATCACCCATGTGTCACCCTTTCAATAATCCCACTAAACGTTTTACAAGAAAATGCAGCAGAGAGCTGGAGTATAAACCAAGCCATAAATCAGAACATCTCACTTAAAGCCAAAGACAGAAACATCCCAAGGAATGTAAATCAGTCCTAAATCTTTAGAAGACCCATAAAGTAAGTATTTAAAAACCCACTGAAAATACACTACAGCAGAACATTCAAAGCATGAACTCTGGAGCCAGACTCCCAGAATGGAAAACCCACCTCTGCCCTTACAGCTGGGTGGTTTTGATCAAAATACTCTAACAACTCTACACCTCAGTTTCCCCCTATGCAAAATGAGCTTAAGTGAGGGTACCTGCTTAAAAGCATTATTATGAGGATTAAGTGAGTTAATATTTATGGAGCACCTAGCGCAGTTCTTGGCACATAGTAAGTGTTGTGTAACTGTTTAATAAATAAGTAAATAAAACATTGCTGTTGAGTATAAGAAGAAATGTGGTTGTTATTACCAAGCGACTAGACCCTCCCACATTGAATGCATTGCTTCAATCACCTTATGGTTGGCCACAGCAGCACCTGGAGCTACCAAGGGACTCAGAGAGCCTGCCTACTACTACGAGGAGGGAACTGTGTTATGGAAAGAATAAGCTGGTAATTCTCTAAACAGAGAATAAACACTAGGAGCTCCAGGAATTTGATCTTTGTTTGAAAAGGACGATTTAACATTAAATGATCCGAAAAGATAAACTTGCTATAAAACCTTCAAGCTTTGAGATGACACTAAAATATTCTAGAAAGGAAAGCAACACAATGGAACTTCTAAAAAAACACCAGCAGTTTTACCCTAGTC
The DNA here is from genome assembly GCF_022079265.1 of Lynx rufus. Taxonomy (NCBI): domain Eukaryota; kingdom Metazoa; phylum Chordata; class Mammalia; order Carnivora; family Felidae; genus Lynx; species Lynx rufus. Next base: position 30,086,579 of record NW_025814823.1, on the reverse strand, counting down.
TAAAATGCAACATGATCATGAGAAATGGTCATACAGTTGCAACGTATAAGCAAGTTAGACTATACCTTTCATTCATTCATTCATTCACTCATTCATTTTTTTTTTTAATTTTTTTTTTCAATGTTTATTTATTTTTGACAGAGAGAGACAGAGCATGAACGGGGGAGGGGCAGAGAGAGAGGGAGACACAGAATCGGAAACAGGCTCCAGGCTCCGAGCCATCAGCCCGGAGCCTGACGCGGGGCTCGAACTCATGGACCGCGAGATCGTGACCTGGCTGAAGTCGGACGCTTACCCGACTGCGCCACCCAGGCGCCCCAACTCATTCATTTTTTAAGTACATATTTGAGGTTTGATGATTCAACATGGAATACAGAACAAATAAACAAATACATAAAGTAATGTCAGGCAGTGATAAATGGCATGAAGGAAAATAAAGCAGGGTGGAGAGTGACAGCCGGGGGAGACAGCTTGAGGTATGGAAAATCTCTTTGAGAAAATAGACATTTGAACACAGGCATAAATGAAGGAAGGATGCAAGCAATATGGATATCTTGAGAAAGAGCATACCAAGCAGAAGGAATCGCAAGACCCTGAGGTCTGAGATGAAATATGTTTGGTTTGTTCAAGAACGAATCAAGAGAGCCAATATAATGACCCAAATTATCAAGCGGAAGAGTAATAAATCATTTGGAAGAAGCAACCAGGGGCCAGATAATACAAGACTTTATGGGCCACGTGTGGCTTATTTACAAATATGGCCCCAAAATTCTTTAATAACTTTTCAGTGTAGAGATGGGGGACTCTTCCCTTTCCCTTTGAATCTGGGTGGGTTTAAGACTGCTTGGACCGGTAGAACATAAATGACAATGTCATTTCAGAGACTGAGTTATAAAAGAGGATGTGACTTCTATCTTATTTGGAGGAACATTCATGCTTGCCTATGGCTGCCATGGTGTCAGAAAATCGAACCACATGTAAAGGGCACATGTAGCCCCTCTTCCCACGCCCAAGTAAGCAATCTTAGACCCTGAATAATCCTAATCCACATGCCAGACATGTGTCTAAACCTTGAGATGTCCAAAATGATTCACTGAATCCATGAGCATAATAAAATTGTTGTTTTGAACTGCTACATTTTGAGTTACATTTTGTTACACAACAGTAGTCATTGGGATGCCATGATAAGAATTTTTGGCTTTCATTTTAAGTGAGAAATCTTTGGAGAGTTCAATTATGTGATATGATTTGGAAAACAGACTGCAGGAGGGCAAGCATGGAAACACAGTCCAGTTTGGATCTATCCAGGCAAGAGATGATCGTGCCTGGGGAGGATAGCAGCAAAGAAGGTGGTGAGAAGAGCCCAGATTGGGAATATATTTTCAAAGTAAATCTAATCAGATTTGCTGATGGACTGGAAATTGAGTGGGAGAAGACACAAATCAAGAATGACACAAGGACTTTGGCCAGGGCAAGAAATTAAGTGAACAGAGTTGTCATTTACTGAGGCACACACGTTAGAGAAAGAAAAATTTGTAGAACAGAAATCAAGACTTCAGTTTTGAACATGTAGCATGTCTACCAGTTACCCAAATGGAGACATTGAGTAAGCAACTGGGAATATTAGTTTGGAGCTCTGGAGAGAGGCTGGTTCTACGGTTCTGTATTCAACTCTAAGGGTCTCATTTTAGGAAAGATATTTACACACCAGAGAACATTCAGAAGGGGACCAGGATGTAGATGCGTCTAGAAGTCATCTTGTTTAAAAAAAAATGTTGAAGGAACCAAACATAGGGCAAAAATATCCATAATGTGAAGAAATATATGAATCAGGAGGACACACCATTAGGACGCATCTTTGAGAGTAAGGTATCTGCTTTGAAGGACTAAAAGATCTAGTGCTCACTTCCACGGAAACTAACACCAAGTCCATAATCAACTTTCCCCCATAGAACTAGACACCATTGGAGAGATTTTGACCTAAAACGAAATTCCCAGACATGACAGGAGCTAGACTGAATAGCATGATGTTGTGTGGGTGCAAGATTCTACAAACAAAGCATGGCCGAAGAAAACCACAAAGTCATATGTTCCCAGCAAATGGCATCCTGACCTATAAAAAAAAATTACCTATTCATATGCTATCCACTTCTGAAATCCCCATGTATGGGAAGTTCTCCTTAGTGCTGTGGTACAAAATTATTTTAGTATTACTAACCAAAATATTCTGATTTTTTGTGTTTTAATAGTTTGCATTAATAGAGGCCACTTAGATAGGATGATTAAGAGGAAGAAATCTATAGCTGGAATCCTGGGCTGAGACCTTACTTCCAACACTGGGGCAAGTCCCTACCCTACTGGATTTATTATGGGGAATAAATAAGTCAGTTAGCGTAAAGTATTCAAAATACATAGAATCAGCTAAATAAGAAGCGTTCAGAAAAAAAATTGTTAGCTCTGTTCACTAGCACTCGGCATACCCCCTCTATGACTGCACAGTCCGGACCACTTGTCTGTTTTTAATTCATTCAGGCATCCAGAATTATCAGGGCTTTGTGAGGAAGAGCTTCAAAGTCACAGGTTTGAACTTACCCTCTCGCTTTGCAATCACTGGAAAAGACGCTTTCTTGAAGCCCGCTCTATACTGATGTCAGAACTGCTGTCATTCGATTCACTTCCGCTATCTTTCTCACTAAATTCATCTGGATTTGAATGTGTACTGGGAGTGAAAAGGACAGATTCACTCTGTTATCCATAAACATGTACAAAACGTCAAACACGTCGCTTAGAGCCGTACGTACTCTGAAATTACCTTAAACTCGCAGCAGATTTACCCTCTCCACACAGGGATGGGGAATGGAAAGGACCTGAGCCTGAACCCTATTTAAAAAGAGGGGTGAGAGCAGCAGTTAATTTTTCACGCTCAGATATCAAAGCTGCCAGACAGGGCACGATATCCCTCCTCTGGAGTGCTTCAGAAAGATAGCATTTAAACCCTGAGGGACGAAGATGTTCCAACTGGACCCAGAAGGAAGTTACCAGGGGCAAAAACAGCACAAAGAGACGTGGGCCTCCTCGAAACATGACCACCATGCCTCCTTCTGCCTTCATCTGTGAAGAAATTTTCCTCTCAAATAAAAAATAAAAAGTCCGGAAAACTCAGTCCTTTGAAGTCCCAGACCAGATCAGGCTCTGAATTTTCCTAACGTCTGGGCAGGAAAATCGACTAACCGTTCATGAGGGGCCCTAAAACTGCTGGGGATCTCGCTCCTCTTTCGAAGGGAGGAGCCCAAGAACACCCCACTGCCCCCAGACCGGGAAATCTCCGCAGCCTCGCCCTCCTGGGCCTCTGCGTAAACGGAAAGGGCCAGTGTCTCCCCGAAGAACCTCAGCTCAAAGCCCCCAGAGTCAGCCCCCGATGTTCTGCGACTTGGACCAGCCTGGCCACTCCTCGCGTGGTACCTGCTCAAGCTATGCCCACAAAGCTTCTTCTTCCGCGTCCTGGCCTCGCCTTGGCTGGAACAAGTCTCGATGGCAATGGCCACCAGCAGAAGGCCACAGCCGCTAGCCAAAACACCTGCCAAGACAACCAGGAAGCCAGGCTGTCGCCCTGCTCTCTGCGCTGTGCGACTCCAGGGGCGTCCCTACCCTCCCTCTTTTGGCGGCGGCGGCGGCGGCGAAGGCGGCACCAGCATCACTTTTCCGCCAGGTGGCGCCAAATCCGCGGGCACTAGGAGCAAAGTGGCGGTGCGCGATAAAGGCCCACTGGCCTCGGTCCCGCACCATGACGACCGCCGTCAGCTGGTTGGTGGGCTGTGGGGACAAGCGGCGCTGAAAAGACAGCTCACCCGTGAACGGGTGCGGCGCTAGCGCCGCGGGGCCGCCGCCGCTACGGTGGAAATTAGCTCTGTGTTGGGGCCTTCGTCTGCATTTGGGTCACCAGGTAGCCCAGCCGCGCGCCCTGAAGCAGAGGCAGCTGGGCTGAGCCATTGAAGAGTGGCAGTGTGACCAGCCGTTCTGGCAGTGTGACCAGTGAGTGCCCGTTCTGGTCCTCCACATGCAGGCACACCACGGCCCAGCCCCAGAGCTGCATACAGCCGCCGTCGAGAGCTTCCAGCCCCAGCTGCAGCTCAGCCAGTCACTTGCGATCAGAGCACCGTTGTGCACACAGCTTCCCAGTAATAGGGTCCACAGAGATGTAGGGGGACACGGCGTCCTGGGCGCGACCCTCTTCGGCCTCAGCAGTCGGCAGGTGACCTGGCCTTCGCGGCCCAAGTAGGCGCCAGGCGGGTTGTCCTCCCTCACTGACACGTCTTAGACCGGTCGCGTGAAGAGTGGCGCTTTGTCGTTCTCGTCGCTCACGCGCACCGTGTAGGGCCGCACGGTGCGTAGAGGGGGCGCGCCTCTGTCCTCGGCCACCAGCGTCAGGTTGTACTCAGCGATGCGCTCGCGGTCCAGGGACGCCGCGGTCACCACCAGGTAGCTGCCCGCGTAGGCCGGCTGCAGCCGGAAATGCTCGTGCCCGTAGAGGGCGCAGCGCACCTGCCCATTGGCGCCCGAGTCTCTGTCCGAGGTGCTGACCAGCGCCACCAGGCTCTCGCGCGCCGCCCCCTCTGGCACCAGCGAGATGGCGCCGGCCTCCGGCGTTCCAGGTCCGGTCGGCGAGGTCGCGTCCGCACCCCCGAGAGCCGCGGCGGCGGCGGCGGCGGCGGCGAAGGGAGAGGCGGCAGGCGCGCCCGGGGCGGCCAGCGGGGTGATGGTGATGTCCGGAGCGTTGTCATTGACGTCGCGGATGCGCACGATGACTTTGCAGGTGGAGGCCCGAGGCCCGGGACCGCGGTCCTGGGCCCGCACGTCTAGCTCATAGGTGTCCTGGCGCTCGTAGTCCACGGGTCCTGCCAGGGTGAGGCGGCCCGAGCGCGGGTCCAGGCGGAAGAGGCGGCGCGCCTCGGGCGGGGTGCGGGCACCGAAGGCAAACACCACGTCGCCGTTGGGGCCCTCGTCGGGGTCGGCTGCGTCCAGGTCCAGCAGCAGGGAGCCCACGGGCGCGTCCTCCGCCAGCTCCACCTCGGCCACGGCGCCCTGCGGGAAGGCCGGGCTGTGGTCGTTGGCGTCCAGCACTCGCACGCTGAGGGCGGCAGTGGCGGAGCGCGGCGGGCGGCCGCCGTCCTGGGCCACTAGCTCCAGGCTGTAGGCGGCCTGGCTCTCGCGGTCCAGCTCCTGCAGCAGCACCAGGTCCGCGCACTGCGCGCCGTCCGCGCGCGTCTGCAGCTCCACGCGGAAGGGGCTGTGAGGCTCGGCCAGGCGCACGCTCTGCAGCCCGTTGGCTCCCACATCCTCGTCCACCGGCACCTCCAGCGGGATGCGCGTGCCCACAGCCGCGCCCTCGGACACCTCCACGGGGATCTGGGCCCGGGGAAAGCGCGGCGCGTGATCGTTGATGTCCCTCACCTCCACCTCCACGTGTATCAGCCGGAACTGCTCCTGGGAGAAGCTGACCACGTCGAAGGCCAGCACGCACTGTGGTGCCTGGCCGCACAGCCGCTCGCGGTCCAGGCCCGCGTCCCCGACGGTCAGCTGCCCGTCGCCCTCGCGCACTCGGAGCAGCGAGCTGTTGAACTTCATGAAACAGAACTGGCTTGGCACTTCGAGCTGGGAATTAAACAAGCCATGGTCAGACAGACCACCGATGTCGGTACCGTGGGCCCCTTTTCCTCATAGGTGCGGAAAGTTGACGGTTGCAGTGCAAAACCCAGACACCAGCTGCAGCCACAGAACCAGCAAGGATTCCAGTCAGGCCCAGCATTAAGTGTCAGCGGGAAATCTGAGCTTCCAATGAGACGTCATTGTCCCTTAAAGAGAAAAAAGCCAATCAGAAGTTCCCGCTGAGACTTCCAGTCCCACAAGCCCTCTCCTGCAGGCAGTCAGGAGACACTTGCCCTCCTAAATACATCTGATCGCTAAACCCTCTCTGCTGTGTCATCACTTTTCTGTGCTCCAGGCCTAAGCTTGCCTCTTCTGAACCTTACTGGGGAGGTTACATAGAGAAGAATGTGCAAACAAGCATCCATCCTTCTGGGCCAGTCTGTAGAGTCTCCGGGCCTTGGGTCACGTGGTTCCCTAAAAGAGCTGGCAGAAGGGCCTGGAAAACTGAACTGTGGCCAGGGAAGTGCAGGGGATCAAGAGTCCTACAGACGTTTGCACTGTAAGAATGCACACGCTTGCTTTTCCAGTGTGAGTGATTTCCACTTTGATGGCAGGAGCAGGGAATCTGCAGCCTCTGTATCCCTTCTAAACACATTTACATATTCCTCAGACGGAGACACAATTACTCTTCTCTACCATTTTTAAACCAACGCCTGTATGCATCTTTTGCCACTCACAGTTACCCATCTACGTGGGGTTATCAATTCCTGTATTGAAAGATTCTGGGGGAACAGCTTCTCCAGGGTCAGGCAACGTCTAATCAGGGAAGAACTGTTTTCCGAAGTAATCGTTTCGAAATAGCTTTTCTGTAGCAAAGGAACCATTAATGATGAGATTTCAGCCCCTTCATCTCCTTTTATGTCAGTAATTACTTATATGTGAGGAATCAGTGTCAGTCAGGGAGGTTTGTCAGCCACAAACCACTGTAAGGGATAGTTAAGGGTAGGAAAAAGATTTAGGGAAATAGATCGCAGTCAGTCTTGTTAGAAAATTGCTAGAGACCAATTATTTCTAAAAAGCCCTTGGCTGAAGAAAACCATGGGTGGCCTGATAGGCTGAAGGCTAAAGAAACATTAAACCATCTGTCTAAAGCACAGTAAATAGTCTTGTGTTGAGTTCTCTTTATGTGTGAAATGTTCTAAATGCCAAACGGTCCACATGTTAATGATGACATTCTTCCTCATGCCATGGAGTCATTATCAGTGCAGTGTTCTTTAACCAGTCATCTTGAATAAAATCAGGGAACAGACTGAGTTATTAATATGCCCCGGCTATTCTTGGCTCCTACATGATCTGTAATGTTATTGTTTCCTGCAGGGACATGTCAGTAAATGACTATTTTTTTTTCTTTCACTCTTAGGAGAAGGTTGCGTCTATTTTAGTGCCAGGATTTACGAATCCAGTTCTGAAACTGAGCCACCTTTGATGAGATAATTAATTTGCAGGAATTTTAATTTAGTGGAACATTTGGCAATGACTCTAATTATAAGTACCGATAACCCGATGTCGGAGAAGTTTGCAGTAGGAAGCATGAATTGATTTGGGTTGGGTGCTCTGAGATCCTAAAAAGAGAAAGTACTTCATCTTGTTTACTGTAGAGTTTTAATTTTGCCTGATGAGGCATCAGTCTGAGGAAGGGATCGACTCTACTATAGTTTCGCTGGACCAGATTCTTGTTAAGCCAGTATCCTCACGGGCATAGAATCAGTTAGCTTTCTTTCTTGCCAGTGAGTATCCTGAAGAAGGGCCTGGTTATTCAGCCTCTGGGTCTCAAGGAAAACAAGAGAATCTGACCCTCCATCCAGCTTCTTAATTCCTACATTCCCCTTAACTGAAGCTTGAAACCTGATTCAGCTGATGCCGTTTAAAAGGCACATGCTTCCATACACATTAGCCAGGAGAGGGACCCATTTAACCACAGTCTGAGTCTCATTTCTTCCTCTTCTCCCTCATCTCCAGCAATCTCTGCCAGGCTTGGCCTCTGCCAGTCTTCAGCATTATTGTCGCCATTCACGATGAGCGAAAACTGCTCAGCATATTGAAAATGAATAGTCATGACTCTATCCACAGAACATCAAAAGATCCGGATAAAATATGAAAAAGGCAAGCAATCAAACACATTACCTCCACAATGCTAAGCATCTGGATACTTATGTTTGGAAACATCCAGCTATGATGTTTAAATGCTCGATTGCATTTTCCCCCGCGTTTCCTCCAGCTGTTTGGCAACAAGTACACCATCTACGATAAGGAATATGCTATATTGTTAGTGATTCATTATTAACATTAGCATTGTTTTCCTAGTAAACAACCACCTTATTAAAACGCTGCTTTATGAATGAAGGACAGCTGGAGTTTCAGGAAAGAGACATTTTCTGAGGCGAAAATCAGTTCTGTGCCAGTAGAATGACAAGCCACATAATATAGAAACTGTATGATCTGTCCCCCCCCCCCAGGGATGTGTCATCAGGAAGCTGTGTTTACAGCCCTGAGCTGCGGGTGCTCTCAAGTTCCATTCTGTTGGCTCTGTTAGATAAAAGTCTGTCTCAATATTAAAAGCATCGTGGCAGAAATTTGGTTTATGTTGCTTGTTTTCCCATTTGCCAGCATATTGCCAAACCGTAAGTCCATAAAATGTAGCTCTGATCTCTGTCGGAGTCAAACATGAAGCAAAACAAACAATGGGAGCAGAGGACTACCACCACCCCGGGATGACCAAAATGTGGATAAAGCAGCAATTTGGTTCTCTTGCTCAGTTTGGTTTTAAAGGGGGTGTCGTGGCAAGATTTTGGTAAACTCCCTACAGTTTACTTTTGTTTCTAAAACAAAAGCACCAGATATATTAGCATCTGCCACCCCCCCCCAAAATGCCAGGAAACCAGATCTAGAAAATAGCATTTGCGTTCTAATCATTTCAAGGGAATATTTTGTTTTGCTGAGCACATAACACCAGAGTGTCCCTTTACACAAAAGCACACTGTACATAAACAAATTTTCATCGTAAACATGGGGAAAAATCGGTCTCTTAATTCAGAATAGTGTCTGTGCCTTTGCATATTTCCTCTTTCCTATTATGTGAAACTAATGACATATGTTGGAGGGCGCGGGAATGAGCTATAGGAAAGTCCCTAATGTGCAGATTTCACTAGACCATGGTGTCCATGCATCAGAATAAGCATCAACTTTCACAGGACCTTGAACTAATACTTTCCTGGCCCAGAAACCGTTTTTGTGCCATTTAGAACAAATCACTCTACATAGTGTACTGAGACCCATTTTCATTTCTCAACTGAACAAACATCTCATAGGCGAATGAGCAAAATATTATCGCATGCAATGTTGCTGTCTTCAAGGAGTTAAGTTCCAGAAATTGAAGCTATGAAGACTGTTTGAAAGAAAACAAATTTACCTAACAGCTGGATGTTTTTTCTTTTTAAAAATCATACCTTGAAAAAACTAAAGTTAATCTTTAGGAGTATGAGCCCCCAAAACAGAGAAATTGTTTTAAGTCATCACATAAGAAGTACCATTATCTCATTCCTATTACTCCATTGTGTAATCAATGTGTTAGTATGTCTTCACTGTGTAGTCATTTATAAGAAAACTTATCAGCAAATTGCTGGCCCTTTTTGTGAAATGATTTCAGGGAAAATAATTCAGCCCTAAAGTCAGCCAAAATACTGTCTACACGCATCGCATAGAAACAAATGATGTTTTATCAACTCTTTAAGTGCTTTAACCTAGAGAAAATCAGAGAGAACGATGATAGAGTATCAATACTAATCACAAATTCCCCTGTACGTAAAACAAGGATTTAAATGATACAATGTTCTCTTAGAAAAAATTTCCCATAGGATCATTATGTTAATAAACATATCATCAGAACTATATAATCTTAAAATACCACGTAAGACTAGTTTTTAAATTGCTGATTTTATTATTCTAGCTGCATGAAGGACAGTAAATCAATGCATAATTAAAAATACCTTACCTTTTTGTTTCAGGGATGTCTCAAACCCCAAGTGAGCCAACGAAATTGACTTTGGTGCTTGACTTCAGTCATTGGCTCAAGGATCATAGTTTGTATTCTCGTCACCCTGTAGAGAGAAAACCTGCCCCCCACCCAGAGATTGTAGCAAAGCAAGAAGAGAATAAAAGAATAAAGATCGAGAAGAAACTTTTTATCTGTGCCTTATTTTATCTTCCTCTCTCTCCCTCTTAGCTGAACCTCTGTCCCTACTCTACACAGACGCTCAGGCTCACAGTAGTCAAAGCACTCTCGGGGCCTTTACCAACAGATATTGGATCAAATATTGGTAATACGATAAAGCTCACAGCTTTGTAGAAGAATATGATGAAACATTTAAAAAATAAAACCATCAGAGTTCAGAGAAGGTCACAAGTGCCAAATGACAAAGAGACAGTTGTATCAAGCGCAAACAAGAAACGATCTCAAGAGTTTCCGGGTACAATCACAGGCAGCCAGAACTGCCAAAGACACACAAACCCTGGGAGTGATGTGAACAAGTTGTGGAGAAGGACAGGCACAGAGCCTGTTACAGAGACCTAGTAGACTAGTTGTTGGAGTAGATGTTTCGAGGACACTATGGAGATGCTATGGGCAATGGCCATTGTGTGTGTTTTTCCCTTTTCCAGATGGGTTTTTTTTTTAATTTTTTTAATTGCAGCTCTTCGTCATTAGATGTGTCAGGGGATGTCAAGTGTATCAGATGGGTTGTCAGATCATGAGCCGTTATACCCAGCCCTGACTGGGAGAAGTGCACATCTTTCCAAGATCCTATACCAGTCTTTCAGCTTCCCCATGGGACCTGATTAAGTCACCAACTGGTGGAAACAAAAGAATGTCCTACTTAACAGGGCCCAACATGCAGGAACAGAAAGTTTGATTCATTTATCTTTCGCCTTTTCCCTCCAGCTCACCCTCCCTGATAAATGCAGCCACCCCAACATGAAACGTCTTGCATCCAGCTGCACCTATCCGGCCCTTGTCCTTTGTCTCTCAACCAACCACTGGATATCTTTGTTGACTCATTTTGTCTCTGTAACACTGCTGTCAGCCTGCAGCTGAAGATTCCATCAGTCGACTCAGCCCCTCCTTCCAAAATCCTCTTCCCTTCTGCTTTTAATCCAAGGCAGACAAGGCTCCCCCTCGTTCCTGAGAATTCACCTCTTATCTGTTTCTCTTGTTCCTGGCTGCTTTATCTATTTCCCTGATTCAGGACAGCTGACAGCTTTACAAAATAGCTTCTGTCTCTCCCAGAAACCTCATCAAAGGAGGCTGGAGGAGGGATTTGAGGTCCCTTCTCAGCCTGAGAGCAGAGTGCCTGACCAATGCAAAATACAGCAGGACAATACTTCATCTGCTCGCCCCATCTATTCCTGAAGGACAACGTGCTGTACGCTTTTAAATCTCCCAGGTCAATTTAACCATCCAACCCTTCACAGTGAATGGGCGATGGCTATAGAATTCTCAAGTGTTCCTGCTTGACTTCAGGATTTACTCCATTGTCTTTTTTTTTTTTTTTTGGAGGAGGGGTGCTCAGTACTCTTGTATTACTTTATTTTTTTCATTTTTTTAATTTTTAAATTTTATTTAAATCCAAGTTAGTTAACATACAGTGTATTAATGATCTCAGTAGAATTGAGTGATTCATGATTTACATATAACACCCAGTGCTCTTCCCAGCAAGTACCCTCCTTAATGCCCATCACCCATTTAGCCCATCCCTCCAGCCAGCACCCCTCCAGCAACCCTCAGGTTCTTCTCTGTATTTAAGAATCTCTTATGGAAAACCGTACCCCATTCTCTTTTAATAACATCCATAAACTTAACACCTATTAGTAATATATTTATTTGGGGGTTCCTGAGTCGGTTGAGCCTCTGACTCTTGGTCTCGGCTCAGGTCATGATCTCACGTTTCGTGCGTTCGAGCCAGCATCAGGCTCTGCGCTGACAGCGCGGAGCCTGCTTGGAAGTCTCTCTCCCTCTCTCTCTGCCCCTCCCCTCCTCTTTCTCAAAGTAAATGTTAAATAATAACAATCGTAATACAATTTGGTAGTGTGAAGGTAAAAGGGAATATACGAAAGAATCACATATGACACAAAAGTTAAGTTCTAAATCTATCACAAAACTTACTTTATATATTTAAAGAGGCTATTAAATAAAAATTATCATTTCCTGATCAAAAATGTTTAGTTATCCCCACTACCTCTAAAACAAGATACAGCTCTTAGACCCTCTGTGAATTCAGCCCTACCTATCTTTCTACCACTCAATATCGTGCACTCCACTGTTTATGCTCCAGTGCAACTAGATAGGAGATTGCCCTGGAACTGTTTTATTTATTCCCACTGCTGTGCTTTGCTCACATTGTTGTTCTCTGTTCCTACAGTGTGGTTCCTTCTGCATGTGCTATTACCATGCTATGCGTTCTTTAAAGCAGTACTTTTAATACATTAATGCAGCTGCAAATCACCTGAGGATCCTGTATGAAAGCAGATTTAGATCTAGGTCTCGGGTAGAACGTGGGATTCTGTACTTCCAACAAGCCACTGATGTAGCTCCATGGCTGCTCTGAGAAGCAAGGCTTGAGAGCTTGTTCAAAGGTCAGCTCTTGGGGGAAAGTGCCTTCTCGCTGCCTCAGCTATAATGCGTCTCTCCACTGCGTGTCTTCCAACACTGTAATTAGCTTTCCCCCACTTCTGCCATTCTGCCTTACTACAGAGCTCAACTCCCAAATCAAATTACGATATGGCATAGTGTTTTTTGTAAGCTTGGCTGTGCACTTTCATGTCATAAGAAGGGCCCATCATACGTTTGTAAATAGCAACAGTATCATGCTCAAAGTGGTTGTTTAGTAAATTTGGCTGATTCAGACTAGATTAGATAAGCCAGCGTTGCTGTGGTGTCTCCCTTAAAGGGAACCTTTATGACAGACCCAGACCAGGTATCATAGGCAAACGCCTGGATGCTGCATAGAGCAGGGGTTAAGAGTGTGGGCAGATGACTTGGGTGTGAATCCTGGCACCACCATACCCTAACCATGTGGCTTTGAACAACTCATCTAAACTCTCTAAGTCTCAGTTTTGTTTTTTTGTTATAAAATAACAGCGATCATACCACTTTGTAGGACTCTTCTAAGGTTTAAGTCAGGGAACAGATGTAAATGAGATGGTGTTTATAAAGCACTAAGCATTGTGCTAATTGCGTTGTAAGTGTTCTATAATAATCACAAATTTTTATTTTTACCTGGAATGACAGTTGTTTTTTAATTGCCATGACAATCCTTTTTCTTTCTTTCTTTCTTTCTTTTTAATTTGCATCCAAATTAGCATATAGTGCAACAATTATTTCAGGAGTAGATTCCTTAGTGCCCCTTACCCATTTAGCCCATCCCCTCTCCCACAACCCTTCCAGTAACCCTCAGTGTGTTCTCCATATTTATGAGTCTCTTCTGTTTTGTCCCCCTCCTTGTTTTTATATTATTTTTGTTTCCCTTCCCTTATGTTCATCTTTTTTGTCTCTTAAAGTCCTCATGTGAGTGAAGTCATATGATATTTGTCTTTCTCTGACCGACTCATTTCACTTAGCGTAATACCCTCCGGTTCCATCCACATAGTTGCAAATAATTGCCATGACAATTCTAAGATAAGTTTTAGATTCCTTTAATCATTTTCGGGCTGTTCTTCAACACCTCTACTGTGACTTGACTACTCTCTTTAACGCTGAATAGCAATCACAAACACAGTCTGTAAGGGTTAATACCACCGATCGCGGTCTCCTTCCTGTATGTTAAAGCTAAGAATATGCCAATTCCAACTCTAGAAATTGACATAAAAGATTACTAAATTGAGCCCATAAGGTTACCACAGCAACCGCTAGATGTCATCTTTAGAATGTCCCTGTGCTTCACATCCTATTTGAGTAAGAGCTATAAAGTATATACATTCACCCATCTACTAAATAATTGGCTTGCGCACAGTTTTAAAGAGTAATCATAGCCACTCATGCATCAATATAACAAGATATGCAATGGCAGTACATATTTTAAAATGCACACTGTAAAAGTATAAGACTTCCTCAATATTTAATTTCTATTTCTTTTATTTATGTTATGATATATAGCCTTTTTATTTAAAATTAGTGAATCACACTTAAACTTGCTTCATTTTCGGAAAAAGAGAGTTTTATTTTGACAGCTGTTCCTCTCTTATAACCAGTGTAATACATGCCCAATGTGAGAAACACAAGAAAACCTCACATTTAAAAAAACTCTAATGACACTATTCAACCATAACAGCTGGCAACATTTTATATCATGTATTATTATTATTATTTATATTTTATATTATACATGTGTATATTTATATATAATATTTTCTATATAGAGAGGGAGATAAAAGATATATGTGCACACAGAAAAACATCTATATATACATGTACACACATGTATATGTACATATACAACAAAAATTATATTTACAAATATTGTTCATATCCTGCTATTGAATGTAGCCTATTGTTGTGTCTTAGTCTTACATTGTGAAAATTATTTCATGTTAATAGAGTGTTATATGATGTCATTTTAACAATTGCTTGGTATTATACCGTATGTATATATCATAATTTAACCATTCCTTTGCTGTTGAACATAGTGTTGGTTAGATTAAGCTTGGCTATTTCTAACAGGAAAATGTAAATATAGTGCTTAAACTAAATTGGAGGTTATTTTCTTTCATGCAAATTAAGTCTCAAGGCATGCACGGACATTCCCACAGTACCCAGGCTCCTTCTTGTTATTCTGCCATCCTTAGAGCGTTGCCTTGTGTTCCAAAATGGTTCAGATCTAACCATTACATCCAGAATCCAGTAAGGCAAAGAGAAATGGCCAAAGAACAGAGACTTCTTAGTGAATGTTGACTCACAACACTTCCAATAGCCACAAGTTAGCTACAAGGGATGGCCAATGTATGAATGCTTTACTGGGTGGCAATGTGCCCATCTACAAAACCAGAGTTATCGCTGAGGAAAAAAAGTTGTGACGATGGAAGAAAAAAAAAGTCTCTGACACAGACAGTTATCTTGTTTCCAATTTTTTTGCTATTGTTAATAATGCTGTGATGAACATCCGTGCACATAAACCCATACACATATCTCTGATAATTTCCTTGGGATAAATTCCCAGAAGAGTAATTGCTCAGCTCAAGAATATACCAGATTTTAAGAGTTTTGATGCCTATTGCCAAACTACCCTCCAGAAATACTGTATCAACTTCTACTCTCATCAGCAATGTAAGTTGGGGAGAGGAAATGCTTTATAAGACTCTATTTAATTTGACTGTTCAAAGATTCCATACCTTTTGCAAGAAAGATAAAGATCCCCCGCATCTCTGGAAAAGTAATGATTGGGAAGATTTCTGGAAAAAAAAACAAAAACAAAAAACTCAGTGTCAAGTGAAAAAGCCTTTTTCAAAATCTAATAACATCAAAGGAAATGCAGCCTAAGGCCTAGCAATGGAAAAGACATTGCTAACTTTGGTTATTCAGTATATTTTAAAAGGGATGCATGAGAAAACAAACAACATAGTGTAGTGGAAAGAGCATTGGATTTAGTGCCAAAAGACCTGAGTTGGAATCTCAATTTCTTTACTGTGACTCTAGGTAAGCTATTTAACCTCTCTTAGTTCATTTTCTCCATTATAACAATAGGGCAGTTAATATCTCTCTCTCCTTTGTAAAGTTTAAATTTGTTAATGTGAAAAGATTTAATCATCGTTGTATTTGAATCGAAATTTGCACTCTCCTTAAATTTTATGATACTACAATTCAGTATTTTATATCCTTCATAACTGAATAAAGATGAGTAATAAATTATTTTTCTTCAATAAAAAGAAAACTTAATAAGACATTCCTCATGGCTTACTATTGTTTTTGCTATTGGATTTTTTTTTGTTATTTTTATCACTAAATGATTTGAAATTTTTAAATTAATTTTATTAAAGCATCATTTACATACAATAAAATCCACTCATTTTAAGTGCCCAGCTCAATGAGTTTTGGCAAGCGTATGCACTGTGAAATCACCTCAGTCAAGATATAGAATGTTTCCATCAACCCCAGAAAGTTCCCTCAGTATTACTTTGCTGTCAGTTACATTCCAGGCAACCTCTGATCTGAACTGTATCCCTGTTAGTTGTACCTTTTTTCAAATGTCATAGAAAAGGAATCATACATCATGTACTCATTTGTGTCTGTCTTCTTTCGCTCAGTATATTTTTGAGATGCATCCATGTTATTCCATGTATTTCTTTTCTGTTTATTGCTGAGTAGTACTCTATTGTATGAATATACAGGTATGAATATATCATTCACCTGTGTGCACATTTGAGTTCATTTGAATAGTTTACAATTTGGGGCTCTTGTGAATAAAGCTACTGTGAACATCAGTCTACCAGTCTTCAGTGGACATTTTATTTTGAAAGAATGGAGGAGGATAAATACCTTAAAGTACAATTGCTAGGGCATATAGTAAGTTCATGTTTAATTTCACATGAAACTGACAAACTGTTTTCCATAATGGTTGTGCCACTTTGCATTTCACTAGCAATGTGTGAGGTATCCTGGTGTTCCACATACTCACCTACGTTTGATATTCATAGTCTTTTAAAATTTTTGCATTCAGGTATGTGTGAAGTGGTATCTCACTGTGGTTTTAATTTGCATTTCCCTGATGAATAATGATGTTGAGCATCTTTTGATAGACTTGTTCTTGACAGTTTTCACATTTTTTTGGTGCAGTGTTTGTTCAGGTCTTTTTCCTATTTTAATGGATTGTCTTCCTTATTATTAATGTGTATTATGTTCTTTATATATTTTATTTTGTAGAGTGTTAAGACCTTTTCCCATTTTTAATGGGTTGTTTGCATTCTCATTGTTGAATTATAAGAGTTCTTTGTATATTTTGATTATGATTTCTCTGTCAGATATATGTATATGCATGAATATTTTTTCCAGCCAATGGATTGCTTTTCATGTTCTTAACGGTATATCTTGAAGAAGTTTTTAATTTTGGTGAAGTTCAAATTACCATTTTTAAATTTGAAGATTAGTGCTTTTTGTGTCCCATCTAGGAAATGTTTGCCTATCCTAAGCTGACACATATTTTTTCCCACATGATCTCCTAGAAGTTTTGTAGTTTATCTGTGACATTTAGATCTGTGATTTATTTTGAATTAATTTCTCTGTATGTTATAGACTGTGGGCCAAGGTTTATTTTTTCTAATCTAGATATCCAATTGTTACAGTACCATTTGTTGAAACGACTATCCCTTTCCCATTGAATTACCTTGTTACTTTTGTCAAAATGAATTGATCATATACATGTAGATCTATTTCTGGATTCTCCCTTTTGTTCCATTGAGTCTGTCTACCCTTTGACTATTCCATATTGTCTTGATTGCTATAGCATTTATAGAAGGTCATGAAGCCTTCTATAAATCCTCCAATTTCTTTTTCAAAAT
Source organism: Lynx rufus (assembly GCF_022079265.1). NCBI lineage: Eukaryota > Metazoa > Chordata > Mammalia > Carnivora > Felidae > Lynx > Lynx rufus. Next base: position 30,069,332 of record NW_025814823.1, on the reverse strand, counting down.
TGTTTTTACTATTCTTGTTGTTTTACTATCCTTTGGCATTTCTGTGTAAATGTTAGAATCAGATTCTCAATTTTTACAAAAACGAGTTCTATAATTTTGGTTGTCATTACATTGAATTTAGTTGTCATTACATTGAATTCAACTCGGGGCAAATGAACATCTTAACAATATTGAATGTGCCAATCCATAAATACGGTATATCTCTTTATTTAGAATTTTAAATTTTTCTCAGGAATATTTATTGTTTTCAGTATACAAATCTTTTATGTTTTTTGTTACATTTATTTAAAAATATTTTGTTTTTGATATTATCCTAAATGTTTTTTAATGTTTATTTTGTAGTTGTTTGTTGTTAATATATAGAATACAGTTGTTGTTTTTTTTCTTGGATGCATCCTGAAACATTAATTCTAATTGTTTATTTCTTTGTTTTTTTTTATAGACTCAGGCTTTTCTGTCATGTCATTTGTGAATAAAAACAGTCTTCCCGAATATCTGTTCCTTTTATTCCTTTTTTCTTGCTTGATATGACTAGCTAGGACCTCTAGTACAATATTGAATAGAGGTGGTGAGAGCAAATATTTTTGCCATATTCTCATTCTTAGAGAACAACATTTGATGTTTCATCAGTAACTATATTTGTTGCAGATATAGTTACTGTGTTCATTATCAATGTTGGAGACTCTTTCTATTCCTAATTTGCTGAGAGATCTTATCATACGTGGTTGTAAGAATTTCATCAAATGTTTTCTCCAGTTTCTACTGAGATTATTTATTTATCCTTTATTTTGTTGGGGTGATGGATTACATATATTAGTTTTCAAATGTTAAACCATCCTTATATTTCTAGGATCAACCTTACACGGTCGTGAGGTATCACATTTTTTCTAGCTATTGATGGATTTGATTTGCTAAAATTTTTATTTTTACATCTATGTTAATGAGGGGTATCGGTTGATAGTTTTTTTCTTGTAATGTCTTTGACAGTCAAACTAACTATTAGCTACTAAATTTGAACTTGTTAGCATAGGTTTTAGGCTGTGGAAAACTCTAGTTGATCCTCATTCTCTATAACTTAGTGGAAATTTCCAAACTGTCTCTCTGAACATCTTGACAAAGCTTGGATTTTTAGGCTTTAATAGGGTAGGTCTAGAGTAAGCCTTACTATAAGACAACATGGTCATTTCTTCTAGAGTAGGACCTCTCTGGTGTCTCAGATAAATGCCTGGGGTGCTAACAAGAACTCTCTCCTTAGGCTAGGTCAGAACTCCAACATCTTCCAGTAGCATTCAACCTCTGGTACCTCGGTTCTACCCTCAGGCCTGCCATGATAAGCTCCGTATAATCTTGCCCCAGAATATGTGTCCCAGTCCTCAGTGAAGAATTCATGGGAACTCCCATACAGACTCCTCACTCTTCTTTCATCATCCAGCACAGCTCCCTATTCCCCAGTGCCCTGATATGTAGTTTCCATCCACTTGAGTAGCCCCCAACTCCTGTCTCTGCCTCTTAGGTCAACTAGACTATCACACTCTGCATGGACTCCAGCTTTCTGTACCACAGTTGGAAACTTGGGAAGAGACCTGGATGAACATAGGGAGTGAGTTTCCCTTCTTTTGGGGATTGTGCTTCCTGTTGTTCAATACCTGAAAATAGTTGCCTTATACATTTGCCTAGTTTTAGAGTTATTTATGAAAAAAAGCAGAAGTCCTCAGGGTTTTGTTTTATATAAACTCTTTGACTTGTGGCTGCCAGAGGGAAGATATCAGAAACATTAGGACAAAGACAAAATGGATTTTTTTATTATCTCAAAGATGTGCTGAAGGCAAGATGGTTGCAGGCTGTATACAGACATTTGGAAAATATCATACTTCTCAGTCATTTTAAAATCTTATCTTTTCACCTATTTCCCAAGAACCCTTTTATCTCATAATATTCTACAAAATCTCTTGATAATAGCCACCCGCTGAGTTAATAAGAAAAGTCCAGACCAACTGATCCTTGTTGCATTCTTAACGAAATAGAAAAATTGAGACCGAGGGAAATGCAAGAGGGAAAACCTACCTGTGTGCTTCACTAAGAAGGACAAGGAAAAACTACCTATGCTTTTCCTGAAACCAAGTGTACTTGGACAGGTATGTAAGAAGGAGCTTCTTGGCCCATCTAGGAAGCAAGGATCTGTTTACAAGAACTAGATACAAATCCTTGATCCCAACTTCAAAGAAGAAAATGATGAAGGAGACTTCAACTCTCTTTCTTCCCACCAACGCCCCTCCCTTCCACCTAACTTGGAGATTCTGCACTTGTTGTATCAAATATCTATTGCTGTATACCAAACCAATCCAATACTTAGTGGCTTAAATAACCACCATTTTATTTTCCCTGATTCTGTGGTCAGCAGATTGGGCAGAGTTCAGTTGGGTGGTTCCTTTTCTGGTCTCCCCTGGGGTTGCTCATGTTTTTATAGTCATCTGTCTGCTCATATGGGGCTGTTTAGTCCAAGCCTCACTCAAACATCTGGCAAATGGTGCAAGCTGTCAGCTGGACCATGGGTCAGCAAGAGGCCAGAAGACTTCTTCACATAGTGGTCGTGTTCCAAAAGCAGCAAGAGATGGAGCAAGCCCGACTAAGAAAGCATTTGTTATGCCTCTGCTTGGGTCACGTTTGTTAACTCCCTGTTGCCAAAGCAAGTCACATAGCCAAGGCCAGAGTCAATGTGGGAAAGGACTACTAGAGGGTGTGGATACCAGGAGGTATGATTCACTGGTGCCATTACTGGAACAGTCCACCATGTTACTGAGATCTCCAACCATGCCCCTAAGCCCTGGTGTATTTGTGTTATCTGCCTTCAGCAAATCTTCATTATCACAACATGCTTCTTCTAACAGAAGATGGGACAACCTGGAAAGACAGGAAGAGGGATTGCTGATTCCTAAGTCTGTTTTGCCTTAACAATTTGACACAAATAGCCAGGGTTTCATTCCCGTAAGTGTAGTTGTAGGAAACATGAACAGGTACAGTGCTACTGGTTGTTGATATCAAACCTCCATTTTCACTTCTGCTGTAGGGCTGGAAAATATTTAGAATACCAACCCCGCCCGTATATGTCAGTTACTTGCAATACACCAATCCAAGTCTGATAAGTACCCTAGGCATAATTCACAGACTCACAGGCTCCTTAGCACTTGCCCAAACCCTCCAAGTTATACTTGGAGAAACTGAGGCCCAGAAAAATCAAGGGACTTGTTCCAAATAGGTCATGCAAGAATTAGATAGGAAAACTAAGCTTGGAATCCAAGTCTTTCCATTGTTACACCCATGTGTTCTTTATTAAGCAGTATCACGACTGATTTTCATGTGATTTAGTTCCGCCTTTGTGGACAACATTCTCTTAAACTGCTGCCTTAGTTTATGTATTTAAGATCTGCATTCCAGTCACAGACACTAAATGTAAGCTTTCTTAATTGATAAAGAGAAGACAGAAGACATTTGGAATTTCCTACTTCGTATTCTTTATAGAGTTTGATAGGAACATATTTCATCACTGCAATTCCATCTCATGATTTTAGGGGTGGATGGGAATGAAGAAGAAGTGTATGCAAAACCATCTTTTCTGAATTCTCTCACCCCATTTTTTCAGCAAAAGCATCCCAGAGCCCTGACTCCACCAATCAGCCCTGACACCAAGGAATTTCAGCACCACCATTATTGCCTTAACATGGTAGCCATCCTCAGAAATATTTCCGTTCTGATCCAGTCACCTATTTATACATGCCCCAGAACCACTTCAGTCCCAACACTTTAGGATCTGCACTGCTTTTCTCCCAAAAGCAATCACTGAAAGCAGGTTTGAACACTCCTTTGAAAGGAGAGTCAACTTGTGCTCTTTAACAGACTAAGGGGCAAGACACTGGAAATAGAACTATCTCTTGCATCTAATAAAATCCAAGTTGTCTCTCTGAACAAACAAAGGGGCATAAAACAGAAGATAAAAACCCTGGGGCCACTTGGGGCTACTCAGACTTCCAGGACCTTATGATTTCGTGTGGTCTAGCCAAACCATGAATTTTACAGTTACAAAGGCATGAGCACCCGATACAACTACAAATCACTAATAAGACTGTACAAGCACACATTGAAAATTCAAATTCATCTTTAGCAAGTGAAGGGTGTGCTAACAGGAGAAAATATAAACAGCGCATGGAGAGAGATACATAAGAAAGGTACTAACGCACCAATTCAAACTCTTGTCAGACATCTCTTTAGTGCTCCTGTCAGCAGGAAGCCAATTACTTGGGAAAGAATGAAGTTTGTTTTATGAGCACAATATTACAAACGCAGCCCCTTCATCCTAACATCAAGGAAGAATTTTGCATTTCCAATAGAAGCCAACAGTGCTCTGCAGCTGATGAGCTGGTAGTTTGGAGGTTAAAGCTAGGGGAGGACTATGAGAGGAACCAAAAAGCTCCTTAACCCCCTAAATCTAGCTCTGGTGATTAATCTATACAATTAATTTGTGATAACCTGCAATGAAAGACCCGGGCCCTCAGAGCACAGTAACTAACATTAGCATAACTTAGCACCACTTTTGGCTTCATGGGCTTCTAAGGGTCTCTGATGTGACAAGCCTTGAATACTTGTGGCATTGAAAGCCTATGATCCTATTCAGAGGGACAGACAGAGCAACATACAGCAGCATCATCTTCCATTTCATAACTTATAGACGTAATTATTATTTAATCATGTAATCATCCCTAAGAAGAAGCTTTTTGAAGGTTTTCACATGAAAACAATGCTTTTATTAAAAAGCCAACTTTGCCTTTATGCTGAACACAGAAACATCTAATTTCTCTCATTTCGTTTATATATCCCTTTCCTTCATATTTGAGCAAACGGAGGGCAGGATTCTTAATTACTTCTCACAGTGTGCTTGGTTAAATAATGGTGTGAAGTGCTTCGCTATGTTCCTAAACATCTGCCAGATTTTTTTCCCAGGGAGGAGTAACATGAATAAGAAAAGGAAAGGACTCAGGCCATCTGACAGATCATTTGGATGATAGAAATATCACTTCTATGCCAGGGCACAGTGTTCAGTATTTCTAATATGATTATCATGATTGTCCCAGAAAGCCACTACAAGTTGACCGTGTAACCTATAAGATTAAATACAGTAAACTACAGAACAAACACCTGAAAAGACCTACCACGGCTTTTCCATGTCCCAGATGCAACATTCCTTGAAGCTTTGACAAAAAGAGAATGAGAAAGATTCTATGCAGTCTCCTTGGGCAAGCTCCTTCACTGCTGTGGTTATGATTTTAGCATAATGATATCAGTTCTCTTTCCAAAGCTTAAATAAGTTCTAATTTCCATTGTGATTTCTTCTTTGACCCATAGTTTATTTAGAAGCACACTGCTTAATTTCCAAATATATGAGGATACTTCTAATTATCTTTTCATGATTGATTTTTAGTTTAATTCTACTGTGATCAGAGAACATCCTCTACATGAATTTAATATTTGGAAATTTGTTGAGACTCACTTTCGGTTGCACTGCAGTTGTTGGATGCCGTGTGTTCCTGTTTGTTAATTGGGTCAAGTGTGTTAACCATGTTCAGTTCTTCAATATCCTTTCTAATTATTTTCCTCTGCTCATCCTATCAGTCACTGAAAGAGGTCTATTAGAATTGCCTAAGACTATTGAGGGTTTGCCTTGGACTCACTTTGGTTCTATCGGTTTTTGCTTTGTCAACTTTGACACTTTCTTATTATATCCATGCAAATTTGTCAGTGTTACTTCCCGGCAACTTAACCATTTTATCATTGTGGAATATCCTTCTAGTAGTTCTTGCCTTAATGCCTACTTGGCATTATTCACTTAGCAAATGAATACTTGGAGTGTTATTCTTTTAGCAAAACAGCTTTCTTTTGGTTAATGTTAGTAAGGAACATCTTTGTCATCTTTTACTGTCTACCTTCTGCACCTTTATTTTTAAGCTGTTTACTATTGGCAGCATAAAGTTCTTAAATCCAATTTGACAGTATTTGTCTTTTAATTGAAGTATTTAGCCTTTCATTTAATGCACTTAGTGATATATGTGGGTCTAACTCTACTATCTTGCTGTACATTTTTTCTTTCTCCAACTTGTTCCATGCTCTTTTGTTCTCATTTCTTGCCTTATTTTGTTTTAATAAAACATTTTTATTATTCCATTCCCCCTTTTACTATCTGGTTGATCATACTTTTACTATTCCTTTAAGGGTTACCCTGGATTAAAACTGCCTCCTTGACTTTGACTATGACATAACGCAAGGAACTTAGAACAATATAGTTCTGTTTATCCATTTTCCAGCCTTTTGTTCTATTTTTGTCATGTGTCTACCCCATAGATATTTAAACCCCACAAAACAACATTATTATTATTTAATGCTTTCAATATTCATGTAGATCTACCCATATATTTACCCCTCACATTGCTTTTCATTCTTCCTTGTCTCTCCATGCTCCTGTCTGGAATCATCTTTCAGAGGAACTCACTCCAGTATTTACTGTAACACAGGTCAGCTAGTAATAAAATTATCTCACTTTTTAGGGGGCAGTGGGTGAGTCTAAAATTATGCCTTTTGATTTCTTTTCAAAGGGCATTTTTACAGGGATAGAATTCTAGGTTAGCTTATGTTTTGACAATTTTGAGTAAATAATTCAAAGCAATCTTTCAAAACTTTGAACAGACAATGTCGTTGCTAGCTAACCTCCATTGTTTCTTTGGGGAAGTCATATGACTTATTTTGGTTTCTGTCTGCTTTCAATACCCTCTCTTCTTTTGTTTGCAGTGGTTTTACCATGATATGCTTAGTATGACATTCTTTATATTATCCTACCAGCCATTTGTAATGCTCCCTTGGTATCTTTCACTATTTTTGAAGAATTCTTGGCCACCATCCCTTCAAATGTGGCTTCTGTTCCAATCTCTTTCTTTTTTCATTGAGGGGTTCTAAATGTACCCCTCAATGAAAACCATGTTCAAAATATGTTTGATCTATTTAACTAGATCCCATATTTCTCTTATGCTGAGGGTATTTTCTGGTTTATCTTCCAATTCACTAATTTTCTCTTAAGCATTTTTCATCTGCCATTAAACATATCTATTGAGTTATCGGATTTCAGTTGTCATTTTTCACTTTTAAACTTTCCATTGTTTATGTTTAAAAGTTATTATCTGTTAAAATTCTCCATCTTACCCTTTATTTTCATCATGTTTGTAAAGTTTCTGTCAGATAACTTTAGTATCTGGATCTCTTCCAAGTCTGTTTCTGTTGTGCTTTTTCTCCTGATTTTCAGAAACCTATGCTTATCTCCTGGAATTTCCAGTGATTGTTTATTGAATTCTAGATATCAAAATTTGAAGAAATAGTTTGAGACCATAGATAATGTCACCTTGTTCGAGACTGCATTTACTTTTGCTTCTGACAGAATATAGGAATGTCATCTTAATCTGATCAGAGAATGATCTGTTTTGTGGGACTGATCTATTTCTGGTCCATGCTCATTCCTAGGGTATAGGCTGTCCAGGGGCCTAAATACAACCCTGGAAGGTTTGCCAAGGTCTTTCTCCTTGAGCTGGCCCTGAATTCCAGTTTCTGTCCCCTAGCCCATGAAACAACCCAAAGTTATGTTTGGCTTCTCTACCTTTCAGCCATCAATGTCTGCTCAGTTTCTCAACCTCTCTGCTGCTTCTTTAGACACTTCTTTAGACACTTTAGACACTTTTCCCTTTACGTCGAATTTACCTCTCTGTAGTCTTCTCTCTAAGACCTTGGCCTCTCAAGCTGTAGTTGCTCTGGTAGCTCTTCAATGCTTCCAACAGACTTTTACAAGATACATCTTGTCTAGATTTTTCAGTTCACTATCACCGAAAGAGAGATCTCCTCTCAGCCCCCCCCAAAATACTTCTAACTTTTTTTAAATAAATGTTTATTCATTTTTGAGAGAGAGAGCATGAGCAGGGGAGGGACAGAGAGAAAGGAGACAGAGGATCTGTAACGGACTCTGTGCTGACAGCAGCAAGACTCGAACCCATGAACCATAAGATCATGACATGAGCTGAAATCAGACCTCAACCGACTGAGCCACCCAGGCACCCCGCTTCCAACATTTTTAACATCTGATCCTAGCAGGAGCAGAAATGTGACCATTCCCATAAAATGCTAGTTGTCTTAGGTTTAGCTAAGAGGAGATTCATCACTTCCAGGGTGAGGTGGCTCCTGTTTGGCCAAGGGCAAGTCTCAGCAGCACAGAGCAGCTGTGTGCTATTAGCAGCCAGCATTCACAACAGCTGTCCAAGTGATGTGTTTGGTGGGAAGGAGACCTAGGAGGGCATCAATGGCATGGAGTACAATAGATATCCTAATCATTTCAGTAATGCATTTTTTTTTAACTTTTCAGTTTTTATCTAGGTCTTTCCTGTTCCCCTGCCTGCCCCATTGCTAACATTTTTTCTGGCCCCTCAACAATTGGGGTATTTGAAGGGGAGGATAGAATTAGGGGAAAAGAACCCACTTAGAACATGCGCGCGTGCGCGCGCGCGCACACACACACACACACACACACACACGCACTACCTCCAACACCATTCCTAGACCAATCGCTGCTGCCCCAGTAGTATACCCCATTTAGCCTCTTTATTTGGAACACTTTGTCCTGATAAGCAGAACTCTTAGGCAGAGTCCTTTCAAGATTCCCCCGAACTTACTACTTCTTGCTATTTCACCAAGTGTCCAAATAACCCATCAGAAAGTTTGCATCTCATCTTTCCAAAATCTCAGTATATAGGACACTCCTCCTGTATCCTTCTTCCATTGGTCTAATTTTCAGGAGAATCTCCACATAACCTCTTTCCTTTAGGATTTTCCAAGCCATGGTCAGGGCCCAATCTCTGGCTCCAGACTCCAGAGGACACAGGTTAACCTCTCCCTAGTGCACACAGCTGTGTTCCCATGGTGACACAGGGATGGGTGGGTTTCTTTCTACAGCTCAGCCAACAGTCATTTAGGATGAGATGTCAGGCTCTCTTTCTGGCAAACACCACACTTTCTGCTAAGGCCCTCTTACATGGCATAGTGTAGAGGGAGGCATTCTCTTTCCCTTAACCCATGAGGAGGGGAAGGGAAACAAAATTCTGATTCATTTGAAAAGTGCAGAACACAACTACAATGCCTAAAAAGATGTTTGGTAGGTGAAGGACTATGGGGCATTTTCTCATTTCTTTTCAATTAGTCCATTTTTTTCATGTTTATTGCTTTCTGAGATACAGAGAGACACAGACAGAGAGACAGAGCATGAGAGGGGGAGAGGCAGAGAGAGAGAGAGGGAGACACAGAATCCGAAGCAGGCTCCAGGCTGCAAGCTGTCAGCATAGAGCCGGACACCAGGCTCGAACCCACAAACCACAAGATCATGACCTAAGCCGAAGTCGGACACCCAACCAACTGAGCCACCCAGGCACCCCTCAATTAGTCCATTTTTTGAAAGCATTTCTGTCTTAAATGTGGTGGGCAACATCTTGGTACACTTGTCCTTTTACGCTTCTATCAGAATTCAGGAAGCCTCAGAAATGTTGTACTTGTATCTAACACAATTTCCCACAAGATGCTATGAATTATTAATTACTTGATTCTAAAACATTATTTTTAAAACCTAAATGTTTAACTTAATAGAATTTTTTCTCTGGAGAGGAGGATTGTCAAGTTTAGAAAGAACATATAGAAAACAGGCTATTACTACACAGTTGGCATCTCCCCCCTACTGAGTGACATAGAATCAGCATTAAGATCTGACTTTTACAATAATTTCATTTTAGCAGACCACATTAGAGCTTTCTTTCCTCTGCACTTTCACAAGCCATGAAAACAGAATATTTCAAGCCACTGTCACTATGTCTGAATTTCCGGACACCAGGTATAACGTATATTCTTTAAAGAGTCCTAATTACTCCTTTTAATTGATCCCTGAGCATTTACTGAGGGCTTGACTCTGGCCTCGGTGCTGAATCACAAAACCCAGTAAGAAATGGTTGCTTCCCTCAAGAACTTGCAGACTAGGGAGGGAACCAGAAAAATAAACAGATCATTAATATATGGCTGAGCACTGAGGGTGCTGTGCGACCCCAAAAGAGAGCAACCAGCCTGTCTTGGGTGGTCAAGAAGGGCTTTTAGGCTTTTAGAAGCAAATGCCATTTGAGTTATCATAAAGAACAAGGACAAATTACCCAAATGATTCTCAGTTTTTTATCCTGGGTGACTGAGTGCACGTTGGTGACATCAATGAAGATGGAAAATATGTAGGCATGATATACAATGAAAGATCGTGAATTTCATCTTGGAATTGGTGGGCTTGGGCTATTGTCCCAAAGAAGCAAAGATAAGTTGTAAACATTTGGACATATAAGAATAAAACTCAGGGGTATTTAATATAGAAATACAGATTTTAGAGTCATCAGCATTTAGTTGGCATTGAAATCTCGACAGTAGGCAAAATCATGAAGAGAGAACATATAGTAGTTTTACACTGCCTGGCTTATGCATCTTTTTGAGAATCTGATTAAAACAATGGACTCTCTTCCAAGAAAAATGTCCTTAAAGAAATTTTTGCATACACTTAACACTGAGACATGATTCCCTGAAGCTCATTCATGACTAAGAAAACATCGTGTGTAGGAAGAAGGGAAGTGAATTGATGATCGAAACTTCCTGAACCACGACCAAAAGTATTGATGTTCAAGATAGCATATAAGATAAAGCTGCCCAGACAAAGGAGACTTGAAAAAGTTGGGTTTCTGGAACTAAATACTTTGAATTTTATAGCTGTTTAACTATGTACTACCTGCCGTTGGAACCAGTTCAGTCTATAAAACACATTGCCACAAAAATCCAAAACCAGAGGCAATTTCGAAATATACATGTGAAATGGAGTTGGATCTATTCATATCACAGCTCCAGAGAATATATCAAGCTGGAAGTAATGAGTTCCAGTTTGTAAGGATTTTTACAGCTCAACAGAAATTGGCTTTTCTAAAGCTTTCGCCTTCCCCAGGTTTGCCAGAGCCCAGTGCTTATGCTCCTGCTATAAAACTCATTTCATTCCTTCTTGTTCACACATCAACTTTCCCCCCTCAAAGTTTTAGGGTCTTTAGAACAAAGAACTAGTTCTTGTTTATCTTTGCCCATGATGCTCTTCCCCCACCCCACCAACTCTCCTGTAATACCTATCTAACACAAGGTCTTGCACATTTGTTTCATAAATATTTGTGGAACTAATCAGCTGTCAACCCAATCACAGAATCTTCTAACACTAGCAAAGCAGCAATCATATATATGGAAGATAATGGAAACCAGAGGCTCCAACTGCCTCTTCCCAGGTAAGGTATGATGCCTCTCATGTCTGCAGAAATTGACCAGAAGAAATATCACAGTAAATAATATTAAGCAGCCCAGGGTCTCCCCATTACACTCGCCATGCTTGTATTACACTGCGTGGTGTGGAATGAGAGAAAATGGAGGGGGGTGGGGTGTGCAGGGAGGATGTAAGCTTCCAGAGGCAGACGATAGAATTCTCTCCTCATACCATATAAAAATTATCTCCTAGACAGAGGGAGACTATCATTTATGCAAAGCAAAGGACAAAACAGGTGTTAGTACAAGAATAGATCATCTCAGGGGTGGTAAACGGAATCCTTTGCTGTACAGAAATCAGGACAGAAAGCAAGAACACAAGTGCAAGAATTAAATCACAATTTAGCCTTGTTTGCTGTGTGACATTGCAACTAAGATTGGTGCAAACTGACATCTTTAAACATTTCCTATGAGCCTGAAGGGAGGCTGTGTTTTGACCTTTGCAGATTTACAGTCCTACCTAGTGTGAAATGGAGCAGAATGTCATTGATGTTTTCAGAAGAGTATTTGCTCTGGCCCTTGTTGATGCCTTCCTTACCTCACTCCAATAAATCTTCACTTTATGTTTACACGTAGAGAACTTTTGTCATCCGTTCCTATGCACAAAGGGTCTAAGTTTATTGCAATATTCGACAAGATGCTTTTTTTACTTCCTGGTTTGGGTTTGGGTTCGGTGTTACCGGTTTGTCCATCTTGAACTACCTAAAGGGCACTTGAGCGTCACAAAGCCTCACAATTCAAAAACATTAAATGAAATAAAAACACAGAGGGAGACCAATTTCAAACTAGTTTTTACTTCATGTGAGCCTCTTGAAGTAATACATAGCCTAAAATAAACCCTGGCTAGAACTATGGGTTGCCCAAACTATTTGTCTTTTCTACGGGAAGGTAAGGTTTGTTCCTTTTCCAGGGTGATTGCCTAGAGGCAGATGTAGCTCTGGAGAATGCAAAATATTGTTTCCGTCTCTAACTAAAAAGAAAAAAAAAAAATTCCAAACCAAGTAATTGCTTTGTCTCAGACAAAGAAAGCAACATAATAAACAGCACAGGATAGAGTTACTCTTTGTTAGGTTTGTCCTGTATGTTTACTGAGCAAAGCGCTTGATTCAGAAGATTCTGGAAGCAAGACTGGAATCATCAGTGAGGCAGGAGAAAAATGAGATAGGTGTCTGGTTGTGATGACTTACTCTGAAGATAGAAATTCAACAGTCAGTTTTATTTTTATAAATTCATACCTTTGCCTAGAATGTTTCCCACTTACCCCCACTGGAGCCTACCACATGATAGATTCATACCCATCATTCAAGCCTCTGCTCATACAGCATTTCTTTTGTCAGCCCCTCCTAACCCCACAAAAAGAATTCTTTTCTCTCCTTTGTCTTCCCATCTCATGCAATCACTTCCTTCTTAAGAGAATGTCTCCGCTTCCGCTTTGAGAGCACCTTGAAGGCCTGGATTATTCATCATTTTCTCCCCAAGACTTGTCATGATAAGTGATGCAAAAAACTGCTTAGTAAATACATGCTGAATAAGTTTAGGTGGCTAACATTTAAAAAAAATCCAGCCCCCAGATTCTGAAAGAATCTTCTCTCACCCAATGTCATGAAGACCAAGCCTGAGATTAGGGAAGCATGCGAGAACACACTAGGTTAGGAAATCAGCCTTGGATATGACAAACTCTAGGAGTAAGCAGTCTCAAGGCCATGCAGAGAAGAACTTTTATGAGAGAAGCTAACAGAAAAGAATTATCTATCACTTTTGGTTCATTTTCCAAGGGAATGTTAGCAAATGGGCATTTTTTTATCAGAAAAAAAATTAAAACAAAAATATTTACCCTGAAATATCCCCACATGCTACCTAATTATGTCTTGGGCAGAAATGTCATACACCCACACCGGTGTTACAGATCACATGGGTAAGGATTGGAAAGCTCTAGTCCCACTCAGAAATTGCTCAGTCCTGCTGATGAGCAGACACTTAATGCTATACTTAACAGGACCAATTTAAAATGAGTGCCGCATGGGCCGCTGCACAGATCACCATGGACACTGTCCAAATGTCGCCTCGTGGTATGCTAGGAGCCCAAAGCTTATTGGAAAAAGGGCTACTTCTTTTCAGTATGCTTCCTTGTAAAAGTATACCTAGGTATGTACTGACTTACTAGAATTACTCCACTGCTGTATTATTTAAATAAATAACTTTCTCCAAAAGACTCTCACGATTCTCTGCAGGGAATGGAGAGACTTAGATAATGAATGCACACATTTGCACATGCAGACACACACACTCGTACACACGCACAATCATACCCCTGCGTGCAAACACATTCGCACACATGTTCACCCACACACTCATCCTTCCTCCCCCTCTCCCCCCTCACTCACACACACACACACACACACACACACACACACACTCCCAATCAAACAGGGGAAGTAGCCCGGTGAATAGATTATTTTCAAGGACAGCCGTTACCCAAAGGAGGATACCTTTTCAGTTTCAGTTCAGTTACCAGTTGGACTTTATAGAGGCTCCCAGTAACAATCCACATCCCAGAAATTTAAGTCTTGTTTATTATTAGCACAGACCACCACATCCGTACAAATGTCTTCTAGATAGCTGGCGGGTCTTGACGGTATCAGAAATAATCTTGATATTTTTAAATCTCAGAACAGTAAGTTAACATCACAAAATTATGGCCAATAAAAATGATTTCATGTTGCTTCTCTAGCTCCCGTTAGTAAGTAAACCCCTTCTGTTTTTCCCACTCGGTTCATCTTAGCTGTACTCAAAAATGCACAGGGACAGATGCCTGTGGGTCCTGCTTACCAATGAGTGCCCACGGTTAGCACATAGTGAAGGGATGGGTGACCGGATGGGGGTGGTAAGCTCCCCAGTTAACACTAACTTTAGCTAACATGTGGATGTCTGCCACGACATACTATGGTCCTCTTCTCTGGAGAAACCAAGGGGGAAATCAGAAGCATTTTCACAAAGACTGAGCCTTTCCCAGGGGGTTCCACAGCTCAGCTATGCATTTCTCAGCATCCGTTTTCTCCAAGTGCTTGGCTTCTGTATGGAAGTTTCCTTCATTTAAAGAGACTAAAATCGTGCACATACTTTTCATATAAATTATTCTTGTCCCTTTCCATAGTGACATTGGAAAGCAGCGACTCAGCTTGTACCTATAAACAGAAGGAAGAGCTGAGCAATTGTCCAAAGACACTAATCAGAGCAGCAGAAAATATGTATTATTCACAACCCGAAGCCTACATTTTCTCTCAGCTGAAATGTTTTGACCAGAAATTCAGATAATTATTTCAGATTTACATTTCATTTGTCTTAAGTAAGCATCATTTCACTTACACTAAAGATAAGGGAATTACCCTAAAGGTTTTTATCCAACCGTTTGTACTAAATAAATGAAATCCTAGAGTTAGAGTCCCAACAAAAGTATTAATAAATACATGCATGATTCTGTTACAGGGAGGGGTCCTACATAGTACATGTACATGATAACTCTCTCTCTCTCTCCCTCTCTCTCTCTCTCTATATATATATGTGTGTGTGTGTGTGTGTGTGTGTGTGTATGTGTGTGTGTATTTATTTATATACAATTTTTATATTTTTAATAAATTATATTATATATAATTTTTACACAGAAAGATACATAAAAATCTACCTATACAGAATTGTCCCACCCCAATCATGCTTCTTGCACTTATAGTAATTGTAGCATCTGCAAAGCTACAAATTAAAAGAAAACAAAAGGACTCAAATGGGTCTTTGAAAACTGCCAAAGTAGAGCCCTTTTAGTTTAAACTGAGCCACTGTGTTCAATTCGTCTCTGCCCCGGACGAAACAGTATCCATTTGGAATGCTACACGAAGATGTTTTGCTTTTGTGGCGATAATTGGCTCTAAACGGTCATAGTAATTAGCAGCATCAGGTGGCTCAGGCAGCATTTGGTCACCCATGGCCTATTTATTTGTGAGCAAATGGGAGGGTGTAGGGGTGACAGGAACAGACGGGGGAAAGATACAAGTACTTCCCTGGCACCTTGCATGGATGCCTCATGCTGTCTTTCTCCCTCCGGCACCATCGTCAGTGCCTCCGGCTTCTGAGCCAAGTCTGAAGAGCCTGTGGGCAAGTGCCCATGCCACCAGCTGTTCTGGCTGCCCTTCCCCAACAGCCTCTTCCTTGCCCTCCACTCATCTGGCATGAAGAAGGCATTTCTGTGCCGCTACCTTCGATCTCTGCACACTTTGGTTTCACAGTCGAGGGTTTTTTTATTTATCGGTGTGGTTTTGGTCGTTTTTTTTTCCCCCCAAGAGTCACAAGCCAGTAGGGCTGTAGTTAAGGGTTAATTGGGCATAAAGGCAACATGTGCAAAGACCCAGCTGTTCCTCTCAGGGAGGATTCCAGAGGGCTTTTATAACCGATTGCTACCTCTCAAAAACAACTCTGTAGTCTGATGGCAGTACCGGGAACCAAGGTGTGATCAAAGCCATAGGGAAGGAATGCCAAGCAGAAATGCCTATTTAAAAAGGCCCATGAAAAGGAGCAAGTACAGAAAAAGAAACACAAAGAGCCATGGTGGAGACTTGGGGATAAAAATAGAGTAGCTAATGTTTATTGAGCAATTACTATCTGCCAGGCACCATAGTAAGCAATTTACATAGACACAACACTGAGCTTGGACTAAATCAGTATTACCTCCGTGTTTTAAATGAGGCAACTGGCTTAACAGAAAGGTTTTAAAAAGTGATTGAACACCACTCAGTCTATGTACCGAACTATGATTCAGACCCCAAGTATCCCTTCTTGAGGCCCTCCTGGGAGTCTGGAGACTGGAGGTTTGTTTCTGGGCCAGCTTCTGTGTAGCAGAGTAACTTTCAGTGTCTTTACAGACAAGTGTGGGAATTTCAAGTATGGCTGACATGGTTCCTGCCTTGAAACCATCTGACAAGGTTATTTAAAATGTAGATTTCCGAGTCTCTTCTTAAATCTAATAAATCGGACTCTACAGCAAGGTGCTCAAAACTGCATTATTCATAATTCCCCCTGAGGATTTTTAGGTTCAATAAAGTTTAAGGAATGCTGGACTAGCCAATCTCTAAGGTACCCTCTATATGGAAAATTATATGGCTCTGGTGGCTCGTATGGCATCCAAGAAAATTGTTGCATTATTTATACTCAAATTGTTGCTTATTTAAAAGAAAATTCAAAATAGCCTTATTCAGTATAAATTATTTTACTCGCACAAGGTGATTGTGAATGACCCTCCTTTATTTCCAAAATTTCAAAGCCATTTCCAAAGGGTAAAGATTGCTTTCCAAACATTGAGGAAGTGAAAACCCTTGGGTTTAGGACTATTCTAAAAATGCCCTGAGCCCTGGCTGCATTTTTGGAATCAGACCTCTCTTAGGATGATTTTAAAGGAGTCAATACTCCTTTTGGATGTACGAACTTTTTGTTCTACTTTCAAATAATGCTCACATCTTATAACATACCTCTCAAACAATAAACTATATTAGGCTGAGCATATGGAAATGCTTTTTACTTGCAAAAACATTGAGTTCATATGATTCAATCTAGTGTGTGTGTGTGCGCGCGCACGCGCGCGTGCCTGTCTGTCTGTCTGTCTGCCTGAGCTGGGCACAGTCCCTGTGACTAGATACTTAGGTCTCAACTTACTTTGTCCTGATAATGCAGTGCTGTCCTATGTGCATTCTCGATAGATGTTAGGTGATGATACTGATGATGAAATTTCCCATTCGGCTTCCCAGACTTTGTCCTAAATTCTTAGATCTTAATGAAAGGGGTAAATATTCACAGCTACAGTGGACCAGTCAGTGACCAAACTAAAAATCTAATATGGGACTTCGTGTTCCCATCATTCCCAAACATCATGTAACATACAAATACGCGCATCCAACCCAGAAGAGCCGGCAGCATTTTCCCCCAGTGAGTTTACTCTGCATATGTGAGTTTACTGTGTCTTTTAAAAGATGGCTTCGTAGTCTAGCAGATTTTATCAGCTGTGTACTTTCTCCTGCTACTCCAACCATTTTCCTTAAACTGAGTATTCAGTCGTTGTCCCTAAAAACATATCAATAGGAAAAAGAAATCTAAAAGCTAAACATTGGGTGAAATGACATGGATTTGCATGGATTAAATGCTTGGAGAAGAAATAAAATAGACTGAGCTCACTTGACCACGTGAAATATTTGTGCCTTTTTCCTCCTCTGTCTTCCTCCTCTGCGCCCACCCCTGAGTGCCAGCGGAATTATCTGGCAGCAGTGAGCCCTAACTAAAGCTTCTGGAAGCTCTCATTCAGCAGTGAAATTGTTGTCTTCCTCTGATCCTCAGATTATGGAGATGAGGGGGTGAATGCACAGCACTACGATTTCCTACCGAGATAGCTTTTCACTCTTTTCAGTGAGAAAAAGATCAAAAGGAAACTGGCTAATTAGCATACCAAAGGAGACAAAAACCCCTAGAGCTTTATCCTTGTTGCAATCCAATAATAAACACCCGAGTACAAAAAAGATTATTTGATAATGACACGCAGAATTGAAAGCCTTTGAAATAGCAGCTTCTAGAAAAAAAAATTTTTTTGGAAAGGAAAATATCCATAATTATACAGAATAATGCTTACACTTTGGGGAGCGGCTCTTTTTTTCCTACGAGAGCTACTTGCGGAACTATTTTGCCTAAGAACGGCGATGTGGATTGCCTTTATCTGAAAAACTCAAAAAGCCTACAAAAGGCTTCAAATCCCTTCTCAAGCAAACATTCAGCTCTTTCGTATTCCCAAAAATTAAACACAGAGCTCTTGTCTTAAAAAATAAGTGTCCCCTTTTCCCAGACCAGTGCCCAGCCAAAGCCTGGAGCTCAAAACCAACGAAATTTGCGATTCTTTGAGGCTTATTATTCTTCTCTATAGCTTTTCCTGGTTTAGAAACTCTGATAGTCTCTGCAAATAAGGGCTTTTTTCCAAGTGAGTACAAAGGAATTGTTTAATTATAAACAAGTTACTCCCGGACAAGAGCATAGGAATCCACCAGGTCTACGGAGGGTGACAGCCTCAAAAAAAAATCAGACCCTCCACTCTCTGGGTTAATATTAATATTGCGGTGTTTTTCTTCCAGCATTGAGGGGATAAGAATCAACAGAATAGCTTTATCAGTAGTCACTCTGGGTTTGACTCAGCCGTGAGCGTGTCTGCCTCTTCTTCTAAGACACAAGGATACCACATTGATCAAGGGACCTTGGGCACATGGTCAAGCCTGGCTTCCCCACGAGAAGTTGACCCACATCCCAATCAACTCTGGGACCTCAGCGGGACAGGAGTTGGTGGGACTGTGAATCTGGAGGGCAGGTGCTAATAGAGATTTTCTGCACAAAGGATTAGAGGTTGCCAAGCTCTAATTCCCATTAAAATGCCCACTGGCCACAGAGAAGTTGTTATTTCGCCTGGAGCTCACCCAGATAATTATAATGGACATGCCAGAGACCACTGGCTCTAAGCCATTTGAATTAAAAGCCCAGAGGCCTGGGTTATTAATACTTTATTCTGTTTCTAAGCAAAGAATCATCATCAATGAGTCCAATGGTAATGAGTCTCTTTACAAGTCTGAGGTTGAGTAAGGCCTCTCCTATCTTACAGATTTATTAATTTTTTAACAATAAATGGGTGTGAAATGTGACTCTGACTGGCCATCAAATAGCCTCTGTTTTTCTCCAGGACACTGAATTCTCAGGTTTGACAAGATCTCCTAAGGATCTTATTTTGCTAGTTTCCCACAGAATTCCTTCTCGTTTCTTTTTATAAATTGTTCATTTCCAATGAAACAAGACTCACATCAGAATTTTACTTAGAAAATGTGTCTAGGGGTGTAAAATAAATGCCATTTACCCACCACTCCAAAGTATTAATTAGACTTAGCTGTTTGCCAGCTAAGTACCAGAGGAGCCCATGGTGATTAGCTGCACTAATTGGAAATTCAAGTGGCGCTGATAACCACACAAAGATAATAGGATTATACCTTCCCTCCCTGAAAAGAGAAGTAGCTTTGTCATAACTGTTTAGATGATGGCTTTAAGCTGTTTCACACCTAACTACCCCCAGATAAAGGGAACACTTTTAGATTCTATTTTTATACCTACAAAAAAAAAAAGGAAGAAAAGAAAAAGAAAAAGAAAATTCTTCCAGGTGGCAACAAAAATACAAAGGAATGTCCCTCTTTGTCTCTGGATCCCAACTTGCTCTCCAAGAAGCACAGAAAAGTGACTTTACTTGACTACCAACAGCAGCTCAAGTGGAGTCAGAAAGTCAGGTAGACTTGCCCCTCCCTGCAGGAACATAGCTTTAATTTGGGTTTGCAGAAACTCTTCCAGGAATTTTTGAACACATCCATTCTCGGGATTGCCAAAACTGTAGGTATAACTTGCATTTGGGAAAGCTAAGCCGACGTTATTATCTGCATTTTATACATTAAGAGACTATCATTTGAAAAGGTTAAGTGAGTCTTTCCCATTTCCTCTTCACTTGAGAAATTTCAATGTTTATAGAAATGGAAAGTTTTCCAAACCTGACAGGTCCCAGAGATATCAAGAGGCAGGGCAGGACTCCAGCAATTTCGGTCCTCTATCTCCTTACTGGGAGCCAAGCTCTGGACCAACTTCCCTAGACAAATTGCCTTTGTTGGGTTCAGATCCCTCTATTTTATCCCCATCAATAAGATCCCAATCTGGGTGAGGAACCAAAAATCTTGTGAGCAGGTCATGTTCACTGCCTTATCATCCCTTCTGATGCCCAGGCCAGCTGTTACAGACTACGACATAATCAATCACTAAAGAAAATTGCACAAGGGAAAAAAAGGAGGGTGGAGTTGGAAATCTTTCTCAGATGTTAAATATTCAGAAGAGATAAATTAACATATATTTATTTCAAGTAAAACGAAAAGCAAAGATATTCGCACTTATAGTCAAAGTTCTGGTGGCCATGAGGGGGTAGATTTTACCCCTGGATTGATCAGGTTCTTTCAGCAACTTGAGGGGCCAAGGTGTTTTCCAAAGTAAAGGTATGAAGCCAGGCCCACAATACCAACCTCTCTGGTTTGACAAAAAAAAAAAAAAAAATGTTTTTTTGGATAAATGTAATTGCACAGCCACTGGCTCTACCCACACTTGAAGGCATGCCTTCTCTCGCACATGGCCTGACTCACATGGAGAATCTCAGGAGGTACAAAAGCCATGTGGAGTTGCCATAGCAACTTAAGGAAGCCTGAAAATCCAACTTATCCCTACATGTCTCCATCACAAGCCCGGGGCATAATTTTAGATATTCTTTGGATTGGGGCATGACATCTCCAGAAAACTCCATCTAAATGTTACCATTTATCAGGGAACGCAATGAATACTCAAAATCACATTCCTGAAAATGACTTTGGGGAACTGGAGTCTGAAGAAAGGCCCTCAGGGAATCACAGAGCTATTAGTGCAAAGAAAGGCAGGGAAACTATGGATGGATTCTGAGGCCCTTTCTGGGGGAAAACCACACAGAGCACAGAGGCTTCCTAGGAAAAGCTTCACTGAACTCCAGGGTCAGGATTTCTAAAGGTGGAGAGGAGTCCACCCACAGTGGAGTAAATCAAAGACAAACTTTTTCACTGTGAAATTTTCACCTGGGTTATCCAATAACCAGAATAGGATTTCGGGTTCATTTGAATTTTAGGCCAACTGAGAAATAAGTTCCTCACTAGAATATAAGCTTTATGCAAGCACACACTTTGTTTTATTTATTTCCCTACCCTAATGCTGAATACTATGTACTATGTGCCTGGTTCATAGGAAGTACTTAGTAAATGTTAAAGGAAGGAAGGAAGGAAGGAAGGAAGGAAGGAAGGAAGGAAGGAAGGAAGGAAAAGAGGGAGGGAGGGAGGGAAGGAGAAAATTGTCAATTACAAATTTTTCTAAGTCTAAGAAAACTGAATCTTTGGCAGTAGAGAAACTTTAGTAACTGCAATTATGGCTATTCAGCCCTGTAACGGTAGCTTCAGAAGATATAGGGGATCAAATTAAATGTGTACTTATTGCCCTAAGGAAATAACTTGGAACAGATTTTTGTTTGTGTTTCTGTGTTAATAGAGAATGGAAGGGCAGTGAGGCAATAGCTATTGGAAGCTGGAGAAAAAGGGGACCTGAATTATGTGCGGGCAGAACAATTAGTAAAACAGTCGCTTGAGGTAACTTGAAAATTAGATGCGAGTACCCAGAAGTGCTGAGCTGCTACCAAAAAAAAACCCAAAAAAACATGTGGCATCTGGAATTATGTAGTGGGCAGAGCCCTGGCAAACCTCAAGATGGGGCTTAGTGATAGTTAGAAGGGCAGCGAGAAAATTGCTTTTGGAAGCCGGAGAAAAGAAAACCTAAGTCATGTATGAGCAGATTAATTAGCAAAACTGTCACCTACAGTAACATGGAAAACAAAAAGGATACCTAATTAACTTGTGGATCCAACTAAGGCTCCATGCAGAATGTTGAAAGTAGCACCTGGCATCTTTTAGTTGCCTGAGATAAGTTATAGGAGGAGTAAGATGTACTAAAGAATAAGTTGTTCAGTTTTCATCATAATTTAGAGAAAATATAAAGGACTTTGGGGCTCAAGAGTCAAATGAATTCCCAGCCCCAGTGTGTTTTGGAAAACTATTCTCAAAGTGAGAAAATGCCTCAAGAAAAGTATCACATCCAAGGTACTACCAGTAAAATAGGGTCTCAAAGTAAAGATCAAATCAATAATGTTGTTTATGAAAATGCAAAGATTTAGAGCACTGCCTCATACACTCTAAGCTAGACAAAAAGGCTTCTAATAATCCTCAGAACTTATAGACTCTCAATGAGGAGGGGGGGATAAAAAGGCCTCCTAAAAATATTAAGGGCATTGTCCCATAGCAGTTTGACTTGCAGGCAAAATATGAGAGAGGGGTCCATCTTGAAGAACTTTATGGGTATGATAAAGCTAGTGTCTAATAAAGTGAACCCATAATAAGATTTATAAGCAACCTACAAAGGCTTTAAGAGAATTATGCTACATTTAACACTGCCAGATTGTACTCGAAGAGACGCAAACATTCCAAAATGAAATTGGAATTTCAAAATGAAAAGAAGCCCCCTGAGGTCTCAACCTTCCTTGAGCAGGATGAAGACTGAAAAGTGGCTCGGCTACACTCATGGGCCATCGAGAACCACACTCAGACATCAGAACTAGGCCCTACCCAAGAGACTGGCCACAGGTACCCACCTGGATTTCAGATTTGCTCAAGACTATTGACTGTTATATTTCTCCTATCTCCCCTTTTTTTGAATGGGTGTTTTTATTGCAGTTTTTCTGTCTTTTCTTCATCATGGTGATGATGGGCAGAAGAGGGAAAGATGACTTATCTCTAGATTTTAGAGATATTTAGATTGAAAGCAGCCACATTTCAGAGTTCTTATTCTCCCTGGACCCGATCTAGATGATGAGGTTCTAGGCTTCAAACCTGAGCCATGATGCTGTAATGGAATGAGACTTTAGGAGTCCCAGAGAGAGACTGTATAGGAAGAATGTACAGGAGGGATGAAAATTATTAAGAGCCCAGAGAGTTGTCGGTGACAGACAAGTAATTTGTCAGCTGCCCACAAATCATGCTCTTGTAGAGTCGCCTTCCAGACTGACTCTGGGTTTGACCATGGGACAAGTTTTGGCCAATGGGACATTAGCGAATGTGTTGCAAGGAAAGGCTTGATAAGCACCTATATACTGGGCTTGTACTTTTGGAATACTCTATTAATCTTTTCAATATTAACTTTAATACTTCAGAGTGTGTTAGAGGCTTCCAAATTCCAACAATTTGAAGGTTCTATTCAATTGTTACTATAATATAGTCTAAGATGAACTATATAAAATTTTGAATCGTATGAGAAAATAAGCACTCACTCTCCATTAGAAGACAAAGATTCCTAGAACATACTGGTGCTATGATCTTAGGGAAGTTATTTTCCATCACCTTCTCCTGTTCTATTTTCTTTATAGCACCAATCACTGTATGAAAATATCTCGTTTATTTATTTGGTCATTCCTTTGTTATCCTCGCCCCACACTGGAATGTAACCTTCAGTCTGTCTTCTTCTGTTAGACTGCCAGCATTTCAAACACTCCCTGAAACAGAGTAAGGGCTCAAAAAGTACTCTATAAAACATAATGCTAATTTAAGATACATTTTGGAGGAGGGAGAGGGGGTGAGGTATTAATTACCAGTGTTCAGCATTTCTCATCCTCCTCCCCTTCCTGACACATGACAGATAACGTTTCTTAGTCCCCCTGCCATTGGACAAAGGGGCATGAAAGTAGTTCAGGCCGACAGGCTGGGAGCAGAGTGATGTGCGTCACTTTCCAGTTGAAGGATTTAAGATCTAGTGCTGGCTTCTCCCTGACCTCTTCCCCTGCCACGGAAATGGTGAAGCTTTCTGTGGAGTTGCAAGGGAAGCTTTGCTCCCACATTGAATGTGACCACCTTGGAGAACCACCTGGAACTGCAGGAGATTTTCCCTGAGCAAGAAATACAGTTTATCGTGTTAAAACACGGAGTCAGGAGCTGTTTGCTCCCACAGCACAACCAGACCTACCCTGACTGAGGCAGCACTTGACCGTGAGTACGTCCACTTTAAGAACTCTGGAACTAGAAAGGCTAGATGGTCATTTATAGATTCAATGACAATTTATTGGGTATCTCTTATGTACAAAGCACTGTTCTAAGTCAAGGAATATAAAACAAATGTGAATTAGATACTGCTTTCAAGGAGTTTGTCATTTCATAGGAGAGATAAAGTGTGTACATAAGGAACTGTGGTACAGGGCAGAAAATTGTCATAAGACAGGTGCAGGCACAGTGCCATGGAAATCGACCTGAGATAGACGTGAAGACTCTTAGCCTAGATCCTTATGGGTATGCAACTTATGAAAGTATGAAGAATGACTTTATGGCCATATGTGTCGTAGAGCAAAAGATCAAGCCATTAGGCCTGCTGTGCTCCCACATTCTCATTTCTCTGTGCACCCCACCTTCTAGATAACCCAGTATGGGTTGAATTGTGCCCTCTTTCAAAATGTACATGTTAAAGTCCTAACCCCAGAACGCAATCTTGTTTAGAAATAGGGTCTGCCAGAGGTAATCAAGTTAAAATTAGGTTATTAGCATGCACTTGAATCCAACATGTTGGATTCTATATGAGGGGAAACATGCAGACAGGCAGGTATGCGAGAGCGCTAAGTGAACACTATGGTGGCGGTCAGGGTGACACGTCTGCCACACAAGGAAAGCCAAAGGTCACCAGAAAACCTCCAGAAGATGGGAGAAAGGCACAGGACAGATTCTTCTTCACAGCCTTCAATAGGAAGCAACCCAGCTGACAGCTTGATCTCAGACTTCCAGCCTCCAGAACTGTGAGATGATATATTTCTGCCGTTTAAGCCACTCAGTCTGCGGTGCTTTGTTACAGAAGCCTCAGAGAACCAATATAAGCCTTAAATAGATGCACGAGACAGGGAAAGGAATAAAAGCCTGAGACTATTCAGCCAAGTCCATGTCCCAGAGGCCCATTATCTGTTTCTCTTTCCTCCTCTCTACTGGCAACAAATCAGGTTGATGAGGAAAAGGTGGAAAGTAACCAAAAATTTCTGGCTATCATTGCCTGGGGTGGAAGAAAAGATAGAAATGTGTGTGTGTGTGTGTGTGTGTGTGTGTGTGTGTGTGCGCGCGTGTGTGTGTGTGTCATTCTTTTCATCTTCAGTGAATGTCTTTTAAGCATAGTTTTGATTTTTTTTCCCCGAGCAACCAAGTTTCACAAAAAGTCTAAATTTTAAAATGCCCTAAAACCTTTTCATGTTTGTGTTTGAAATTTTCTCAAGCTATATGGGTGTGTATAGCATTAGAACGGTTTGCTTCTGATTATTCCAGTGAGTTTCTAACTCATTAACTATCTGGGCCTTCCACACACCAATACAGAGGGGTCCCTTTGGTTTGGTTTTGTTTTTAAAATATTTATTTATTTATTTTGAGAGAGAGAGAGAGCGAGCGAGCGCAAAGGAGGGGCAGAGAGAAAGAGGGAGAGAGAGAAACCCAAGAGTCGGATGCTTAACAACTGAGCCAGCTAAGTGACCCTGGAGAGGTCCTTTTGAACATGTTTCCCACTCTTGGTGTCTCAGGTTCTCTCGTATATAAAAGGCAACATCAAGTAATGACACCGGCTCTTCATCTGGTTTGTCAAAGTGCGTCTGAAAGCAATTCCAAATGAGGAGAACCAAAATATTTGGAGTAATGTCAGCATCTCTGGTAGACTACAGTCTCCCCTGGTGATCACTTTAAAATGCAAATCTCTTTAGTTACCTAAGCTCTGGCTGGTTTTTCTTTTCTTTTTTTTTTTCATTCTCACTATTTCATACTCACTGTTTGTAGGACTCTAAACATACATTTTGCCTCTCCTACAGGTATGTCAGCCACGGCCAACTTACTGACAGAGTGACAAAAGGTACCTCGCATTACTAGACGCCTCACAAAATACACAAATGACAGAATCCTTGCCCTCTAGGGAGTATAAAAAGACTAATGGAAGAAATGGTATTTCCACCAATGCACATATTAATATTTGACTTGATTAAAAAATGCTCATCTAAAGAAAAATAATTTCCCTTGAAGTCAAGAAGTTTGACGATAGATCTAACAGTAAAAGGAGAAGGAAAAAGGTCATGGGACTAATAATAATAATTAGCACTTATGTTGGCACTCTTTCTATCTTCAAAGCAGTTTTTGAAATATTAACTTGTTAATTTTCCCAACGTTCTTGTCAAGCTTATAGAGCTTTACACTGTTCTGATGTTCCCTCCAGTATAATCCCATATAATATGTGAACGTTCAATTGATTTCTGCACACAAACACTACTGGAGGTCTGATCAGCCCGCATGGCATCTGATACCCAGTCAGCTCCCAAACTTTGCTGCAAAGAAAAGATGGAACTTCCTGCCTTGTTAGTCCAAAGACCCACTCCAGAGTGAAGGGTCTGCCTAGAAAAAGGATTATCACTTTAAACACCTATTCGGATTTCATCAAGAGGGCTCTTTCTATTTCTTGCCATTTAAATCGTGAGTCCCTCAAGCAAATGGACTGTGTATTTTTCATGTCCGTTCCCAGGATCACCTAGGCCATGTGCTGGCTCAGAGTGATACTTAATAAACGTTCACTGAACAATAAAAATGAAGTCTTTATTGAGAACCTATTGTTGAACTGTGAAGAATAAATAGCATGTGGTATCTTTCCTGCCCTCTGGAAACTCAGCACAGAAAAGGAAGCAGGACTCAGGCGTGGGAAACAACTAGATGCAGAATACAACTAAAAGCCATGATGTGTGGCACCAGAAATGAATGCTGGGGGTGGGGGTTGAATTATATACATTTGTCTTCCCAACCCATTAACTTCACCTCCTTCCTTTGCGTTTATGCAAGTGTGTCTAACCAACTTGTGACCCGCACTAAATTGTTACAATAGTAAAATATTAACATCTCCTAGACTGCTTAATACTGAGACCTCCCTCATTTGGAAATGACATACATACAAAACCAATTCTTTCTGTGTAAAACAACCACAAAAACACAGAAATAAACACACACACAGAAACACACACACACACACACACACACAACTTTAATTCTCACCCTTCGTCTAAATTAAAGCTTCAGGATGTTTTGAAGAAAAAGTAAAACAGCTCCAAGCTCTAACTGAAATTTTGTAAGACTTCTCTGGGTTTGAGGAAAGTTGATTTCTGAAAGAGAGTTTTATTGAATTCTTCTTAAGGTGGAAATTTGTGATTCCTTCTCTTTGCGTGGGAGTTGTGCAGCAATAGTGGAAACCCATCCCCCCAGTACACATTTCAATCCACTGTGCTTTTCCCAGGGTATTCTGAATCTTGTCAAGATATTCTAGAGCTGCCATAAACAGTCATGTCCAAAACAGAATTTATTCTCTTCCCCTAAGCCCAAGCCTGTTCTTCTTTCCAGCTATGAAGGCCACCAAGACGGGGCACACTCGCGAGCCTTCCCTGTCACGAACTGCATCTCATCAGCCACAGAGTCCTACCTATTCAGCCCCTCCGTACCAGTCTAATCTTCCTCCCTGCCATCCACACTGTCTCAAGCTCTGTCTCAGGATCAAGGGCAGAGCGTCAGTCTGTCCACTTCATCTTCCTTTCCCCCACCCCGCCTAACTATAGCCTCCAGACTTTCCTCTCTTCAAGTTCACCTTTACTTCACTACCTGTACACCTGCAGATTTATTGTCTCTAAGCTCCAAATACACCCTTCCCTGCCCTTCTTGGAGATACTGGAGCTGAACCCAAGTAAATGTTTCTCTTTTGCGAGGAGGCACGGTGCCAGCCTTGTCAGTAGAGGGCGCTAGAGGGAGACTGCAAGACAAGAGTCTTGCCTTCCTGGTTCCAGAGTTTTTCTTCCTACCAAGCATTGCACGTAGCTTTCTTCCCTACGGGCCACTCCTTTGCCAGTGGTGCGCTGGAGGTCTGCGAAGCAAACCCTCCCACGAGTTCCGTCCCCACTCCCGCAGGTGGCTTCTTCTCGCTGGCCCAGCCTGCATCACCTCCGTGAACTTCTCTGCCTTTCCCTGGTCCACACTAGATGAATCCCAGCCTTGGCAGTGGGGAGGGATGCCTCCTCCAAGTCTGTTCCTAGCATGCATGCTCCCTTGGCCCTGCAAGAAATGACTGCTCCCTACATCTTATTCCTGTACTCTTGATAGCTCTCTTTACACGTCTTAGGAGGTAATACCCTTTAACTAGCTAATAATTTGTATGCGGTATTAAATTTTCCCTGTTCAAATTGCTATGAGCCTTTAGTCTCCTGGCCGAATCCTAACTGGCTCACTACTTGTGTTCTAAATATAAATCAAATCATATCAACCCCTCCTACAAATCTGCATGGACTCCTCATCGCGTATAACAGGAAATCTAAATTATCCTTGGGTCCAAAACAAAAGTCTAATTGGGAACTATAATCACACAGTTTGACCGTGTCCACAGATCACACGAACCCAGTCAAGATTCCACGGCTTCTTGCTTTTGTGTTTGGTGGGCATGGCGTTGGACCACATGATACCAGGGGGGACGCAGACGTACCCTCCTTCCCGTGTTTGCCACAGCTCACCTCTCACGGGAGCTGCTGGAACACAAGCCAGAGGCACCCATTCACTGCCCACCAAGCTCCAGGGTGCCCACGGACGAAAGCAACCCAGCCACGGCGGTCCTCCGTTTCCCCCATCATTCCGCCTCCATCCCCAACGGCCTTCAGCACGCTCTCTGAAACGACAGATAGCAGTCCACTGAAAGAATTCAAGGCATGTTGCAGACAAACTTTTCTCCTTGTTTAAGTCTTCTCAGAAATGGCTGGTTCTGTTTCACTTCAAAAGGCCTCCGGCCGCCTGGCAAAAAAAAAAAAAAAAAAAAAAAAAAAAAAAGAAACCATAGTCCTGGGCTGCCGTATCTCTCCCCCTCTCCCACAGACATCACCAGGAGCCCAATTCATCACATCCTTAACAGCACCCTTCAGATTCATCTGTCAGGGCAGAGGACCCAGATTAAAAATGAAACGACCATTTCCCTTGCTTGACAAGGGGAGACCCAGTCTGCCAAATTTCCATCCCTATCACTGGTGAACAGGACTTTAGGAAATAAATAATAAATGCTTTTGGACCTCAGGCCACGTAGCCTAGAATACTTAGGGGCTTCTTATCTTCGTGCAACAATTATTCCAGTTAATAGGTTAAGGGATATATATATGAGATTACCGGTAATCCTTTCACACTGTTGTTCAGCACTTACTTGAGATGCAGGGCACACATATTTAAGAATTAGCACCCCTCTCTCCTCGCTCGTACCCTTAGAGTGATACCACTTCCTGCTCTCTTCCCTTGCAGAATAGACACAAAGAATAGTTACAGTAGGGAGGTTATTACAATCAGGCTCTTTTATATCTTTTAGGCAATTACAGGCAAAGACAAGAGTGCCTGATGCACAGCATTTTCAGAATTTGTAATTTTGGCATCTCATCTTGCCAAGCCGTGATAACATCCAGATGTTGCCCTATTGAAAGGTGTTAAATAGAATAAACCTCGAGCCAAGAGTACTTCCATGTTTTATTTTGGGGGCTTCCAAAATGTAAAGTATATCATTTTTTTTTTCGTTAAAATATCAGAACTTCCATAGTTTAGGAAATAACGTTCTGGCCTGCGTGATGTCTTAATGTCTGATGATAATAATGGCAGCAGTAATGTTTTATTGCTTTAACAAGCATTTATATAGTGCTTACTATGTGCTTTTCAAATATCTACTTATTTAATTCCCTCCATACCCTATGCTGATACAACCACCTTCACTACAGATTTCCCCAGATTAATGGTCTAATTCCAGTTGGATGCTTATAAAATGCCGCTTCTTCCAGGGCTGTTTGCATGTAATGGGAAAGGAATGGCCACTCACTGAAGGCTTGCCAGGGGCTTAGAAAAGGCAGTCTTCATAAATCCATGAAGAAAAGGTACATGCTCATTCACAGAGTTTGCCTGAGAATTCGGGAGGAAAAAAAAAATTAAATCCTCAAGTCAACCCTTACGAATCACATCCTGGATACAAGTTACCTGGAGACATTTGGAGGTGGCAGGGTTTTTTCTAGAATGGGCTACCCAGGCTGTACAAAGGCTGCCCACTGTGCTCACTCAGCGAGTCCTTACTGAGCACCTGGTTGGTATGTGGGGGCCTCTGTACTCAGTGCCCCTGTGGCCTCGCACACCTGGGTCAGGCTGCGTGCCAGGTGCTGGCAGAAAGGATGGCACAGGGTGCTAGGGGAACGCGTAGGAAGGACACATAGCCCAGCCTTCAGATAGCCAAGGATGGCCTCCCTAAGTCTAAGCAATGACCTGAAAAATGAAAAATAAAGCATTGCATTGCCAACCCCACAGAGCCTTTGGTTTTGCTGCCTCTGACCTTGAGATTGTCCTCTTGAGTTAAACGCCTGGGGGTGGAGGGTTTAACTTTGAAAGTCCAGTGTCAGAGGCATCTCCTTAGATTCGTCCCATTCTGGAATGTTTCTTTAAATAAGGCTGGCATTCTCACTAGTTCCTTATCCCAGGAAGGTTCTTTATGACATTCCCCCGCTCCTTTCAAGAGTCAACATGTGAACTTTCTGGCTCTTCAACAGGCAGATGCAGATGGCACCCACAAACCTCTTTCCCTCACGTACCTGGAGCCTGCAGAAGAGACAGAAAGATGCGGACCTTAGATTCATCTATCACCTTCCCTCCATAACTCAGGCAACTGGAACCAGTATGAAAAGCAGCTTATCCTGGGGCAATTGCAGCTTTCTCCATGGACATAGCACAAAGCCAAGGGGTGTAGGCTATTGTATCCCAAGGACTGGGGATGAGAGTAGGGGGAGATGACCCTGGGTCACGATCAAGAATTAAAATTTAGGGGCTGTTCATGGCACTAGTACCCTAAGAATTTTCAAGTCACTCAAAAAGGCAATATTCCAAAATCCAGCTACCATGTCTAAGCCAGGCAGGAAGAGAAGAGTGAGACTAAGTGCCTAAGAGAGGAGAACCACCAGAGATTTATGTGTAGGGAGCTTCAGAGCAGGAGGAAGAGAGGAGAGCCCTGAAGAAACTCTATAGAGCCAAGGAACAAGCAGCTACAGAGGACCAATATAGGATCTCTGCAACTAGGACAGGGCCGTGCTCTGAAGTTTTAGGGGAGGCCAGAAGGCTGCCAACACACTCACTTCACAGCTGGCAGAAGGAAAAAAACACACAGGAAGACCTTGAATTGCGAGTAATTTGTCCTGCGGGTGTCCCGCAAGATGGGCAAACATTTCTAATATTTTTTTTTCATGTTTTCTTTATTTTTGACAGAGGGACAGAGCCCAAGTCGGGGAGGGGCAGAGAGAGAGGGAGACACAGAATCCCAAAGTAGGCCCCAGGCTCTGAGCTGTCAGCGCAAAGCCCGACGCGGGGCTCGAACACACAAGCTGCAAGATCATGACCTGAGCTGAAGTCAGACAGTCAACAGACGGAGTCAACCAGGCGCCCCACGTCTCTAATAAATTTTAAAATGATAAATGAGTGATGTCTTGCAATACGAGTAGTACATGATGCTAAACATCATGTGATCACAACTGAGCCAATGGTTCCTCTCTCTCTCTCTCTCTCTCTCTCTCTCTCTCTCTCTCTCGCTGTAGGATTGTGGGTGATTGTCAGTGCAATGTCACATTCCTGTGAAATCCTCAAAAGGAAGCAAAAACAAGTGTCATTGGATAGGTTCCTTGTTAAAGTTGCAAGAAAAGAAAGATTCCATTGAGCCAATAGATAGCAGTTATTCCATTAGTGATAGTGAAAGTCGTCCTACACAATAACCCTCCTCTTTCTTGTCTCCCTCACACCGGCCACAGAGGTTTTCAAAGATAAGTTCAGGTGAATTTGTTTATTTTTCTTTCTATCTTGTATTTTCTTTATTATTTTGTACTATATGACAGAACTGTAATCATTTTTATATGACTATTTTTGGGTTGTGGAACAAATCATCTGCGTTCCCATTATTTCCTATCGGGAAGTTCGCTTTGAGATACAAGTGCTTTGGATTACAAGCGTGTTTCCGGAATGAATGATTCTTGCAAACCAAGGTTTTACTGTACTCAGTTGCTCAGTATTAGCCTCTGCAGAGACACTTCAGAGCAGAAGCCCCAGGCCAGGAACACGCTGCCATGTCTGGTCACAGATGCATGTTCCAAACCACCCCATTTCTAAGCTACTCAGGTTGGCCGAGATCCACACTTTACATGACCTTACGACAACCCTACCCCAAGCGTGTCTGGAATGAGGCGAGAAGAAAAACGTTCCCTTCTAACAGCAACAACAACAAAATCATGACACTGAATATAGTTCAAAAGAGTTTTTGAGAGTACATACAGTTTGAAGACACAAGGATGACATTCACAAGGCTCTGCCTCCCTGGAAGAGCTCACACAGCCCAAAGTGAAAGGTCGATTGATCAAAATAATTGAACAATAATCCAGGCTCTCATTCATTCAACAAACATCCCCTGCTCACAGCTCGAAGGTAAATATATACGTGGTCTTATGTGAGTACAGAGATGCTACCGCTCTACCAAGGAGACCCCAGAAGAAGTAGAAAGAAACTGAACAATTCCAGCTGAGAAAGGATTGTAATATGTGTTTGCCAGCCCTACTTGGAAAGTCCCTATATCAGGGGGAAGGTGAGACTGGGATCCTTATAATTACCCGGGAAGAGACGTGACATTTATTTAAAAAAAAAAAAAAAAAAATCTGTGTCCATGAAGACTGTCAACTTTTGGAGGGCAAGAAAAATGTTCTCCTCACCCCACGACCCCAGCTTTTCATTAGTACCTGGTACATAATAGATAACAAATATATATATTTAAGTGAATTGACCTGAGGCTCTTGTTTTTCTAATTTTACAAATGGCATCAAGGACTGAAAAACAATGAAATGCAAAGGAATAAGGCTAGTAGTTCGACTTTAAAAGTCTTTTTAACTCCTTTTCTCTATTCCTCA
Source organism: Lynx rufus (assembly GCF_022079265.1). Lineage (NCBI taxonomy): Eukaryota > Metazoa > Chordata > Mammalia > Carnivora > Felidae > Lynx > Lynx rufus. The sequence goes on along the minus strand of NW_025814823.1, from coordinate 30,036,196 downwards.
TAGACAAAGAAGACTGAAGCCTGGCCTTAGGTTTGATTTTGTATATTTTTTTAAAACTCCATTATGGAAACTGTCTTGAAAGGTCTGGAAAACAAGTACTGGGAGGCTGCGGAGGGAGAAAGAGTCAGAAGCCAGGGGGCAGCAGGTGGTCCATGGATGTTTGTCACACATTTGTTCCAGACATTCATCACAAGCTCAGCAAGGAAATGACAAGCTTGCCCAATCAATAACGCTTCTATTGTGTTTCATCTCTTTGGATTCGCATAATAATTTGGTAATTCTGCTTCTCAATCCTGCACATCTTGAGCAAATGAAGATGATTATGGGTATCTCAGCCCATTCGGCTCTTTATCTGAAAGCTGCCCATCTCCTGTGAGAAGTCAGCTTTCTTCCCAAATGTACAAGGTGTTCAAGAGGGATTACTCCTTTGTTCCCTCCTGAAGATGTAGGAAAGTCTACCTCGTGTCCCCATCATCATGGGCCCATCTGACTATCTAGCCGGCTTGGCCCTGGGGCGCACCACCACAACAGCACAAAGGACAGCGCCAAGAGGTGACTTTTTAAGTATCACGCCGATCCTGCTGCAACCTTGGAAGCGTCATTCCGGCAGACAAGAAATCACTGCTGGAGGCCCCACTGAGTTTCTCAACAGCGGAAAGTATTCGAGTGTGCTGCCTGAGTACCCCAGGCCGACCCTGGGGAGCTGCCTTTATTCATTAATAGCAGTTCCTGAGTCTTGCCAGTTAATAGAAGATGCTCTCCAGAGACATGAGCCATCACTCCTAATTTGGCGTCAAGGATTTTGATTGCAACCTGGAGACTCAGAATTTAAGAGCGGGGGCAGGCAGAGAGAAAGCCCGGCAGAGGAGGAGCCCAGGAAGAGGGGAGGGTCGGGGAAAGGAAATGGACGGAGCAAACTGAAGAGGGACAGACACACACAGAGATGCAGACACAAGGAGGGGAAAGAAAACACAGAGCGGAGATGAAATAAAGGAGAGACTGAGCGGAAACATTTTTCAAAGCAGAGCTCGTCATTCTCTTTGCAGACTTGTTAGTTGCAGGTTTCTAATGCCACTGATGAGGCGTGGCTCAGATGCTAAGGGCTGGCAGTGGTTGTTTCCTCAAGGACCCGCTGAGTGGAGCAGAGCACAGGGTTGGGCCAGCAGATGAACTGAAAGGAAAAGGGAGCTAGCTGCTTTTCGATTTGGAGAATGATATCCAGGAAGGAGCGAAGTTATCCAGGGAGAGGGCGGCATGCATTCAGGGCGGACTCCAAAGAATTGTGGGGTAAAACGTTTGTGGGAAATAATTTGAGGGTAAGGAGGGGAAAATAAAGGCATATATCCATATTATCATGCCTGTGCTTGCTCATTGGGTCTCCTTTTCTTCTCTTTCCCTCATTCTTATTGTGTCCCTATGTGCACAGGGAGGAAAAAAAAACCTAAGGGTTCACCATGTTTCCAGCAAAAAGGGAGGGAAAAAAAGATGAGTAATTTCCATAATATATTATTACATCAGGAAAATTTAAATTTAGTGTTATAAATCTTTTTTGTTCACCAAATATGCTGTCAATTTGAAGAACAACTATTTGGTTCTTTCTACTTTATCGTGTGTGAGCTTAATTAATCACAAAGGAATCCTCTGCAAACCATTTTCCAGCCCAAGAGACAATTGTTTTCTATAGCACGATGTTTCCTTCTAACTAAGGATGGCACTAAACGGGAGAAAACATTAAAACCCTGATGTGCATCATAATGAACTCCATGCGAAGTAGTTATATTAATGTAATGGAGTTGAGATCTTAATTGCACTCGTGTTTATATTTGCAACCTCCTTTTTTAAAGCCTTTTTATTTTACTAAATGATTTGAACGACGAGGTAGGAGAGGTTACTTGGCCTGCTAAATAGAGATGGGTTTCACCACGCTAAAGGAGGAAAAATGAATCTGGGAGGGAAGACTGGCTAATTTAATTTCGTAAAGTAGGTTTTATTCTCAGTTGATAATGGCTAAAATTGCTCTGTGAAAGCAATCTTTCCCGAGCCAGAAAATGTTCCCTGGATGCTTAAAAAGAAGCATGTCCAACAGCCCTTTTTTGTTCCTCCCTATGACAACCATTAGCTGCCACGGAAAAACCTCCAGCTCCAGTGCTGAATCCTGTATGAAGCAATTTAGGCAGATGCATCCTCTGGCCTCTGATTGAAAGAGCTGATAGATGGTAGCATACCTCCCAGCCAAACTCAGGATGGGACAGACTGCACAGTAGGAGGTGGAGGGAAAACCCTCCATAAAGCCTGATATGAAATAGGCATTCAATTAAGAATATTGCCCGATGAATGAAACAACGAATGAGCGAGCGAGTTAGTGAGTGGAGCTGTCAGGACTTTTAGTCAGAGGATGGGACCCTCCCCTCTCAACTCTTTTCCTTGTTCCTGTTCATCAGACACAGACTAAGGGGAAATATGCTTACCTTTTCTAATTAAAACTCATTAATGTGGACACTGGGCAAATATTACACTTCCCTCCCATAGCTCAGCCAGGAATTATCCAGCCATGTGCTGGCTATGTTATCAGACAGAGAGGGTGGTGGTGTTGTCCAGTTATGTGGTGCCTTTGTGAGATTTTTTCTCTTGGGTCTTAAGACTTAGAGTTCCTGTTCGCCCCCAGAGCCATATGTTATTATGTGGATACCATAATCAAATAAACCAACCTTGTGCTCTTTGTTGGGGGCTGCCGGGGAGCCCAGGAAGTCCTGCAGCCAGCCTCTAGCACCTGCACTGAGCCAGGCAGGCAGAGATGATGTACTCACCCTACCCTTGACTTTATCCTATGGCCGCCTTCTTCTCCTTCTCCTTCTTCTCCTTTGTCTCCTTCTTCTCTCCCCCCTCCTCCTCCTCCTCCTCCTCCTTCTTCTTCTTCTTCTTCTTCTTCTTCTTCTTCTTCTTCTTCTTCTTCCTCTTCTTCTGACTCCAGCACATTTCTTTGTTTATTTATATATTTGTTCATAGCTTACTCAATGTGGGTTTTGGGTTATGATAATCAGATCCTTCTCTATGGAGGAAAAAAAAAAGAAAAGAAGAATGAAGGGAAAGGGATAAAGAGATGTGGCGTTGAATTAGAGACTGTGATGCTTTCAATCATTCAAAAACATTCGTGTTTTCTCATGGAATGCCTGGCACTGTACTAGGTGCTGGCGAGTTTAGGGCCCAGTAGAGGAGGCAGATGGGAACACAGAAATAATTATAAAGCTTAGAGTAGGACCACATACCTATGAACAAAATGCCATGAAGCAAGTAGAGAGAGCCAGTAATTCTACCTGGGGGGATTCCTGTCAGCCTAAGGTGAGAAGTCATTTGTCAGTTAGAGAAGGGGAGAAAGGCTATCCCCAAGAGAGGAGGCATCACATGCAGAAGCACAAAGCCATGAAAGGGTATGAGAAGCCCCATCTGGCAGAAGATTGGTATGCTTGGGGTGGGGAGACGTTGGAGGGACCGAATTTGAGGAATAAGAAGTCAGTCACGGTCAGATTTGTGAGCGCCTCAAATAACAACCTAGGGAGTTTAGCTATTTGCCCTCGGCATTAGGAAGCCAGGGGCAATATCAAAACCAAGACAACCATGTGGTCAAGTTTACTCTCTCCAGAGAAGCCTCTTTGGGTTGGAGAGAAAGAGCAGCCAATGGGGCTCAAGTTTGGTGAGCCATGTTGAGAACAAGGATCAACAGACAGGTATATAGATATGTGTGAGCTGGGATGGCAGGGTTTTTCTAACTGATTGGACACAGAATCAGGAAAGATAGTAATGAGCTTGGGATATGGGGGGTGGACACCAGCCTCATCGAATACAGACGAGAAGTGGAAGGGGACATGTAACCAGGGTGGAGGACAGTTATGTGCTAGGTGCCCGCAGGACATCCAGGTAGGTAGCAGAGAGCTAAAAATACAGAGTTTGGGGATGGCACCGAGAGAATTAGATTTGACATTTTTGCATGTAAATAGTACCTAAAAAGTTATAAGGAAGACAAGATCACTCAGGACACAAGCATGTACAATACAGACAGAAGAAAATAAGGAGCTCTGAGGTTGGGAGTTTTTGTTTTTGTTTTTGTTTTTAATGTTATCAAGGGAGTAACTACATTTCCTTTTCTAGAGGGTTTTTAAAAATGCGAGCCTCTCCTCTTCCTAAGGTAGTTTTGGGTAGCTATTCTAACAGGCAGACCTACCTGCCAGGTGAGCTTTAAAATGAGCTCAGGTGGCTGCAGTCAGACACCTAGATGCTTTACGTCGTGTTAAAAAAAAAAAAAAAGCACTGAACAATAACATTAGCAAGAGGCCACCTCTCAGTGCTTGGGAAAGAACAGCTAATATCCCCCAGGGGACCAATGTCATGTTTGGAAGAAGCGGCAGAGGTAAGGAACTGGGCTGTGTGCCAGTATAAAGTGGTGTCTTAAGGCTGTTTAAAATACATCAGAAGCTATGAGTGTTGCTTTAAAAAAAAAAAAAAAAGGAGGTCAAATGGTAAGAAGTACACTGCTGTCCGTAATATATAAATGTGAAGGCTAGAGACTGCCGCTAAATTCACGTAGATGAATGACTCCAGGAGTCAGGGGAGAGTGGCATGTTTAAAGAATCAAGAGAACAAAGCAAGTGAGACAGAAGGGAGAAAGGCAGGGAAGTGAAAAGTCCTTGGAAGGGAATAGAACACAAGGGCAAGGGAGAAGTAGCCAGTAGGAGCCAGTGTCGCAGGTCTGATTGGGAGGCAGGGGCCAATGTCACCAAAATAGCCAGACAAAGACAGAGAGTGACCAGAGAGTGTTGAGGAAGAGACGAGATTAAGGGCAGGCAGGATTTCTTGCGGTCAAGGGTAGAGACAAACAGTTGAATAGAAAAGTAAAGATGGCTGCCATGTCAATACAGTTCTGACCTAGTAGACTGGAAGTCAGAAGCCCTCAGCTCACACACTGAGCTCTGACAGGGACTGTGAGGACACAGGCAAGCGTCTGAATATATTTGCGTGTTTGCTTTCTCCTTTGTAAAATGGGAACAATGATACCTTTTTAGGATGTTTGAAAATTCAATGAGATGATACAGAAGTTCCAGACCAAGCATACTGTAAGTGTCTAATAGAGACTTTTTTAGCAATTGGACAAATGAATAATGGCCAGATTGTGAAGAGTTTTGCTGATTGGGGTTGAAACAGAGGTAAAACCTAAAGGGTTGACCAGCTCCCCAAGGAAGAAAAAAGAAAAGAAGTAATTTATGTATGTTATGGTTGAATTGTGTTTCTCCCCCCGCCTTCCTGCAAAAGAAAAAAAAAAAAAAAAAAAAAGATATGCTGAAGTCCTGAGCCCAGGACCTCAGAATGTGACCTTATGTAGAAATAGGGTCTTTATAGATTTAGCCAATTCCAGATGAGGTTGGTGAGGTGGAACCCCATCCAATCTGACTCGTGTCCTTATAAAAAGGGGAAATTTGGACACAGACAGAGGACTGTGTCCACATTTGGAGGCAGGAAAATTGGACATGCACAGAGACAGGATGACAGGAAGACACAGGAGAATGCCATGTGAAGACAGAGGCAGAGATCACGGTTATTCTGCCACAAGCCAAGAAACACCAAGGATGGACGGCCCCCACCAGAAGCTAGATGAGGCCAGAGCGGTTTCTTCCCCCCGCCCCCCCGCCCCACCACACTTCAGAAGGATTATGGCCTTGCCAACTTCTTGGTTTTGCACTGCTAGCTTCAGAACTATGAAATAACCGATTGGTTATTTTAAGCCACCCAGTCTTGGTATTTTGTTAAGGCAGCCTTAGGAAACTAATATAACATCTAAGTGCGGAAAAATATCAAGAGGGAGGTAGGCACCCACACTGTGTGCCCAAACCTGCCATCAACAGTTTCAACAGCAGGACAACTTGGCCTTGCAATTCTGCACATCGTCACTACCCAGGATTCTCTTGACTGCGGTTCAAGAGACAATATGCCATCAACCTGTGTGTCTGTGGGATGACAGCCGGCAAGGTTGGAGGGAGAAGGTGAAGTGGTGAAGGCAAGTCCCAGGCAGGCCAGAGGCTGGGGCCACAGAAGGTGATTTCCTACGAGGGAAGAAGCCATTCTATTTGTCCAACTGACAAAGAAACAGCAACATAGATGAACGAGAAACAAGACGAATGTAGAATACGGTGCCATTTGTGTCCTTTGTAAAAATCGTAGCATTCACATTATTCTGGCAGAAAACTCAAAATAGAAACCTTTGTCATGCTTACTTACCAAGTTACTAATGAGGCACAGGGAGAATTAGGAAATCAGGCAACACAGAGAAACATTTATAACAGACAGAATTTTGAAAACTCAGTAAGAAGTTCAATTTGTATGGTATTTGGGAATGGGTTTACCCCTCTGGAGGGAAGGGGGGAAGGGAAGTTGGTGCCAGGCCCTTGCTAAGCGTGGACACAGGCACCTCGTTTCGTCTCTCAATGGCTCCGTTTCACAAGCAGTGAAACAGGCCCAGACAGATTAAGAAATGGGCCTAAGCTGATGAAATTCAGGGCTGGGATTTATACCCTGATATGCCTGACTCCCAAAGCAGGCCCTCTTCCCCTCACCATGTGGACCTATAAGGATAACGATTAGAATGAAATTTCTCAAATTTCTGCAAATCCAGTGACAGAGATGGCCTGGGGTAGCGTCAAAGGACTTCATGATGGCATCACCCAGCAGCCTGTCCACTCAGCCCAGAGCCCAGCTTGGGCAGGCACTCAGCAACCCCGCCTCTCCTCAAAGTCAAATGGCTGTCTGGGGTGTGTGTGTGTGTGTGTGTGTGTGTGTGTGTGTGTGTCCTTGAGGAGTTGCCAGCTCTCCACTGGGCCAGTGAGCCACTGGATGACTTCTAAGAGCCACCCGGACCCCTCTGGAATTGTCCCACTGCAGAGAGATAAAAGCCCGAGGACCTGGCCAGGCTCCCAGGAGACCTCCAGCCCCGCCCCCACCCAGGTGTATGCTCCCCACATCCTGAAGTAGCTCATTACAATCAGGGGCTGAAGAGTAAAACAGAAATTAAATTGACACTTTGAAGCATTAATCTAAGCACAAATTAATATTCATCAACATCTGCTATTTGTTCAGGTGAGTGTTCAGCTTAAACAAAAAAATAGCATTCTTCCCACCCAGAGACGGCGTGTACCAGAGAAAATGGAGCCCGCGCTCAGGCCCTCTGCACGCACAGCCTGCAGCTGGCTCCCTGTGGAAACCCCACCAGTGACAGTCCTCCCAGAGGGGCCCTGAATAGTGTTCAATAAATAATTTTTATTTGGACACTCGTCTTCCTCCTGACTTGCAAGACATCACTATTCCTTCTCAGAAGGGAAGGAATAAGACACTGGGTGCTGTTTATTCCATCTCTGTACTTGGCCACAGGGGCTGTCCCTGTTGTCTGCCATTTGGTCGTTATCATCAGGGCAGGAGGAATCGCTTTGCCGGAAAATTACTAGCTAAATTTCCCAATGTGTGCGGAGAGAAATTTGCAGGGAAGCAAGGTCGGGTAGGGGGCCCCCACGGGGGTTGCTATAGCTCCACGTGCACAAAGAATGAGGCAATTCCACAGGAAACCCTGCGCTGTGACAGCAAAGGAGAGTGCTCAGTGGTGGCACACAGGGAGCGTCACCGAGCCCATAACATCTTTAGAGCAAGGGAGTATTTTTCAGGTGATAACCAAGCTAACAGCTGTTCTCTTCCTGCCAAAACACCAGACAAATTTCTGAAAGCCCTCCCGCGACTATGGGCCAGGGTGGATCTGAGGGATATCGAGAGACAGTCTGTGCCCTGGGTGGCACCGACGGCTTCAACGGGCACTTGGGAGGATGTCTCTGCTTGTGTTTTGACATTTCTCTCTCTCTCCCAGATAGTTGAAACAGAGTCCCTAAAATGGTAGAAATACAGTCAATGAAGACAGTAAACAAATCAAGAGACTCGAAGCTCTGCACAGTTTTGAAAAAAAAATACCTAGTGGGGACTGCACGGGTCTGGGAACCGGTCTATACCTGTGCTAAGTCGTGATGGAGGGCTTTTGCAGAAGTTTGCCTACTGTGAGTGGGCAAGAACATGCACTAGTTAAGAACAAGGACTCTAAAGTCAGACTGTGAGGTTAAATTCCATCTTCGCCACTTATTACCTGTGTGACCCTGGGCAGCTTACTTAGCCTCTCTGTGCCTCATTTTCCCCGTCTGTAGAATGGGAATGTTGATTGATTAAATGAGTTGAAACCTATAAAGCAGTTGACACAGTATCTGCCACCATAGACGTATCCTATAACTATTAGCTATTCTGACAACCTTAGTCATGGAAACTGTATATTGGAAAATCTCTGGTAATCCTCTTAACAGAGATTGATATTGTTGAACATGTAGAGTGAATGAACCAAAGCTGGAACTGGTCAATATATTAAATCCATTCTGTTCATTGGTTGAACTGCTGAAGCAATTTCCATGTGGTATCTGGACTTCTGACAAGGAATTTATTCAAAGTTGAATCCCCGCAAAGATAATAAATATAAATAGAAAATCTAATGTAAGAGCTAAGTATAAATATAAAAGCTAAATAGAGCGGAGATGTTACTTGGGCCACCCATATGAGGGGACGATAGATGGTGCCCGAGGACACAGCCGGCAGGATCAAATGCTCCCAGGGAGCCTGCCCGGCCCAGGAGCCAGCCAGGATCCAGATGCAGATCTGAGGATGGAGAAAGCAATGGAAGCTGAGACAGAAACAGTCCCCGCTCTCATGGGGCCCACATTCCATTTGCAGGAGGGAAGGGGGGAGAGAGGCAGACAAGTAAGTCAACATACACACACACAAGAATAATCAATACTGAAGAGCAGTGCAGAGAAGCCAAAAGGGGGACGTGCAAGAGAGGAGAGAGTCCCTGAGTGGTGAGGGAGGCCTCTCTGAGGAGGTAACAAGGAAGCTGAGGTCTGCATGAAAAGAACCAGCCATCCCAATACACACCGTGGGGAAGGTGGTCCAAAGGGAAGAACACCTAATGCAAAGGCCCAAGGAAGGAGCATACTTGGAGAATTCGAGGAACAGAAAGAAAGATGGGGCGGCTGGAGTGAAATGGGTGAAAGAAAGCGTAGTGAAATAAGAAGTGAGAAAAGGAGGCGGAGGCTGGACATGTAGGGCTCTGTAAAGCAATAGGAAATTGGGAATTCATTCCAAAGTGCAATAGGGGATAGCTTTTTAAATATATTTTATTTTTAGAGCAGTTTTGGTTGATAGAATAATTAAGAAGCATATACAGATATTTCTCACATGCCCCGGCCCCATTATCAACCTCCCCACCAGAGCGGTGCATTGTTACAAGTGATGAACCTATACTGACACATCATAACCACCCAAAGTCCACTGTTTATGTTAGGCTTTGCTCTTGGTACCGCACATTCTGTGAGTTTAGACAAACGTATGATGGCATATATCTGCCACCGGAGGTTTTTAAGAAGGGGCGTACCATGATGCGATTGATGATTTTAAAAGATCACACTGGGGCAATGCAGCAGGCAGTCAGGTTCTGACATGGCTCCCAACAACCCCAGCTCCTGGTTTTCGTGCCCTGAGTAAATCCCCTTCCCTTCAATGTGGGCTGGACTTACTGACTTGCTGTTCCTATCTAACAGAACATGCTAAAAGTGATGGGATGTCGCTTCCATGATTAGGTTTCAAAAGCCTGTGACTAGCTAGGTCTCTCTCTCTCTCTCTTTCTCTCTCTCTCTCTTGCCCTCTCCCTTTCCCTGATAAAGCCAGCTGCCATGTGGCAAGGAAATCAGGGATGCCTCTGGCCAACAATCCTAGAGGAAGTGCGGCCCTTAGTCTCACAGCTCCCAGGAAGTGGATTTTTGTCACGACCACATGAGGGCACTAGGAGGCAGATGCTTCCCAAATGAGCCCGAGACCAATTGCCAGAGGGCCCAGCTACACTGCCCAGATCCTAACCCATAGAAACTGTGAGGTATTAAATGTTGTTGTCTTAAGCCACTAAGTTTGGGGGGTAATTTATTACACAGTAATAGCTAACTAATACAGACTTCATGTTAAAAATGGATTTTAAGAGGATAAATAAAAATAGACACAGGAAAATGGTCAAGCAGATACTGCAGTAGGTGAGAAAATGTTAACTTGGATTAGGACAGAGGTAGATGAGATGGAGGGAAAGGGACAGATCCCAGGGACACTGTGGAGACTTGCTATTGTATAAGATGTCATCTTGAGGGCAAAATGGGGAAGCAAGACTAAAGGAGTTTTTGCTTGAAAAACTAGGTGTAGGCAAAAGTGGAAGAAAAAGAAAGGTCAAGGGTTAATGTCAAGCTTTATGTCTTAGTCATATGGAGTTTGAGATAATGCTTACTGAAAACTAAGTGGAGAGATCAGATAGATACTTAAATAATTAGATTAAAGAGTCTGGAGTTCTGGGAAGAGATCAGGGCTGGAAAGTGGATTTTGAAGTCATTTATAGTTGATTTTTCAAGTCATGCTATAAAATGAAACCTTTTAGGAAGTGTTTTAGTTACCCTGCTGTATAACAAGCCACCCAAACTTAGTAGCATAAAGGAACCATTTTATTCCACTCTCAGGTTCTGTGGGTCAAGAGTTTGGACAGAGCACCACAGAGAAGGCTTGTCTCTGTTGCCCAATGTCCGGATCCCCAGCTGGGCTTTTGGCTAGAGTACTACATGTGGGCTCTCCAGATGCCTAGGCTTTCCCACAGTGTGACCCCCTCAGTCCCGGAAGCTCAGGATTCCAAAGACCAACGTCCCAAGAGAATCAGGTAGAAGCTTCCTGGCCTTTTCTGATCTAGCCTCTGGTGTCAGGAATCATCTCTTCTGCTACATAACAGATGAGTTACTAGTTCTACCCAGATTCTAGAGGAGGAGACATAGACTCCACCTCTGCATCAGAAGAAAGTCAAGGAATGTATACCCATGTTCTTAAACCTCCACAAAGAGTTAATATAGAGAGGAGAAGGAAATCCTAAGAGGAGTTCTGGAGCATTCCAACATTTAGAAGTCGAGCAGAGGCGGAAAAACTCGCAAGAAACTGAGATGGAAATCAGTGATGTAGGAAGAAGCCGCTGGGTGAGGATGAGGTCACGAAAGCCAAGAGAAGGATCTGTTTCCAGAAGGTAGGAGTTGACATTGTGCAAAATGCTCCCCCAAATTGAAAGAAGATAGGGACAGAGACAATGGGCTTTGATGACTGAGAGGTACTGGTAACTTGACAGAAGCAGTCCCCATGGGGTGGTTGGGACAGAAGCCAGCATGCATTGGGTAGAAAAGAGACTGCAAGGCAAGGAAAGATGCATCAACAAGCTGACAGTTGTGCATGCACTTGTGTAAACAGGTCGTTTGTGAGACCCTCGGAAACCATCAAACCACAGAACCCTTGATTTGGAAGGTCACCAAACGCATACACTTGAACATTTCTGACCTTAGGGAGCTCATGACCTCTCACAGCAGCCCATTTTATCATTGTTAGAAAAGTTATTTCTTTCATAAAATGCACTTCTGGCACCCATCTGTCTTTGTCTGCCCGGAGCAGTATACAACCAGTGCAACTCCAAAGTCATGTGCCACTGCAGGCTCTTTTTTTTCTGGAGGAAGCATTCTCAGTGTCCCTAGATTTCCAGATGCTGCCTGGTCTTCATTGCTCTCCTCTGAATGTGCTCAAATTTGTTCCCGTCACCCCCACAGTATGGCATTCAAAACCAAGCTCAACATCCTGCTGCTGTCTGCACCAACCATTACCCCTACAGCTGTTTTCGGGCTTTGTCGCACTGCTGTCTCCTACTGTAGAAACTAGGAGCCGCCATCTGTCATCCACATTGAGTCTTAATCACTAACGATATTTGATGCAATGATCTCAATGACTGTTCTTCCATAGCAAAGCTAGATGCTGCCAAGCCCAGGTATTGAAGAAGCGGCTAGAAAAAGGAAGACTTTCATGCCACCTCATGAACCTTATTGCTGTGTCTTTTTCTTTTGCACTAAGATGAAATGCAAAGAAACAGGGAAAGCTTCCTGAGGACGCTGTTGACTTGGGTCAGTCTCTGGTTGACTGGGGGCCTCTGAAGGGGTGAAATGGGGATGTGCCCAAGAGGAACCAGGGAAGTCGTGGCACTGCTCTAGGATTTGTGACCAATGCCACAATTTACCAGCCTGAACACCTTCGAGAGTTCTTCCTTCCCTCCTCTCTATGTATGTAAAATTTATCAGAAATCCTATCAAAGGTCTCTTTCCAAAATCCACTCACAAGGCTTTTGAGCTAGCTTTTTAACGCTTTCTTTCTTTTCCTTAACACTTGTCTTTCTTTTCCTCTGAACCTGTTTGAAAGTATTTCTAAGTCATTTAAATGAATATTCATATCTCCAGACTATTTTTCTACTTAAAAAAAAAAAAAGGTTAGGAAAGTTTACATGGCACTAGAGAAACAGAATCCAGGGGAGAGAGATGAGAAATCTTTTGGCTGATTTTAACCACTCCATCACTACAGCACGTGTATGTGAACACACACCCACAGGGTACACCTGCAGGTAGGGCAAAGAGAAGGCCTGCTGGGCCACACAACTCCAAAATCGCTCTTTTGTTTCTCTACTGGTACCTGCCAGCATGGGGCGTCTGGGTAAAGTAGGTGACTAAAATGTTCCGAGCAAGTTGGAGCAGGAAACTTCCCATTACCCCCATCATGACTTGCCCTCTCTTTCTTCCTTCCCTGCAGGGCTTGAGACTCTATTTGGATAGAAAGAAATAAAACATCAAAGCTTGAAATATTCGTTGTGAGAGTCTTTGTTCCAGCTGCTCTTGTTCAGGGTCTAATAGAGCAATTTAGGGTTAAAGCAAGGCTTAGACCCTTCTGCTAGTCTATCAAACTCTCTCCAACTTGAGAAGGCTGAGTGGAGATTGTACCCTGAACAAACCATGCATTTTTATAACTTTGTGTCTTAGCACATTCAATACAAACAGAGTAACTATTATGAGCTCCGTGATGCCAGTCCATGGTCATGGCGCAGAGGAAGGACGTCAAACCATGTTCCATGTTTTGAAGGCAGACAGGCAGGGAAACTAAACCAGACTCTTTCACATTCTAGATTTGGAACCTTGGTCAAATTTCATAAGCCATTTGACCCTCAACTTCTATAGACTTAAAATGGAAATAAAAGTGCCTCCTTGTGGGTATATTCCTGAGAATCAAAGAGCAGTAAGTTCACAGGGCTTTGCAGGTAACAGGTGTTGCATAAATTTTAGTTCCTTTGCATTTCTCTTCTTTTAATCCCTCCTGCTTGGGGATTAATCCACCAAAACCTTGCTTTGATCACGTCACTCCCTCACTGCAACCTGGAGTCACCTCCCACTGTACACAGAATAAGACACAGAACTCTGCGTCACCCACCTCACCCTAACTTACCTCGCAAGCCATATCCTTCCAACTGCCAGAAAGGAACACTCAGCTCCAGTGGCTGCACGACTTAAATTGCCCCGTTTCTCACCCCTCTTGCCCATCTCTGTGCTCTGGTTTGCTTACGGCCTTGCCTTCTTTGTGAACACTATCTTCACCCATCCCTGCCAATTTAAAAGACTACAAATCCATTAAGGACCAGCTCAAATACTTCTGCTCCCTGAAGACCTCAAGATGGGATCACTCTTTCCTTCCTAAGTCATGCTCAAGGACTACCTGTATTTCTCATAAACTACTTGACAGATACGATCTCTTGTTATTGTTGTTTACTTACATATCAGAGGCACATGTCATATGATGCGATTACTATTTGTCAATGTGTTTATTTTCCCTACTGGACTATGAACTCCTTTGGGGACAGAGACTACATCTTTATCTATTGTCTTTCTGTCTCTAGCATCTGACCCAGTGCCAGATGTCCGGTGCTCCATAAATGATTAGTAAAATGAATGAATGGATGACTTCCCTTTGTCGCTGAATTATGTCTTAGAAAGCAATAAAGTGTGTCATATTTTTATGTCTCTTACTAGGATTTGTGTGGTTCCATGCAATTATGAATTATGAATATCAATAATATCTGATGATGAATAAATGGCTCCCCAAAATGGGAGTCCTGGGAGGGAACTGAGTAGTATAAGCCATGGAGATCAGTAACTCAAAGCTCTGAAGCCACACATTTTCATCTCACACTTAAGCCTCTTTCATATGAATTTTTTCCAGTTGGAAGAAATATGTACTTTGGTCAAAGATGGCACAGTAAGGGTCATTTAATGCCACTATCCATGCAAAACCCATGGGTAACCAAAACTAATAATAAAAATGTTAGGGAAAAGAAACCTTTCCTGTCATTAATGCAATCAGGAAATGGAAATAATAGAAGACCTTAAACCATGCATTCTGAATAGGAGCAATCTCATCCGAAGGAGATGCTTAGGATAATGTTTGCAGTGATGTTAGCAATGGTTATTTCTGTGTAGTGGGATTTGGAGTGACTTTTTTTTTTTTCCTCTTTGTATCTTTTTCTGTTGCTCGATTACTTTATACTGAGCTATATTGTTTTTCTAAGTTCAATGGAGTTCTTGAAAATATATCTAATATCTGAAAGAAAATATGTGGCATCTCTAATTTTTGAAAAGTAATATTATCTCTGCTCTTTACTTAAACGCTTTCTACCTACTGAATTTCAACCTCAGTGACCTTAGAAAGTAAACAGTAAGCTGTTTTGAACCTACAAGAAACCATTAGGAAAACCATTCTACCTTTCCAAATACCCTACCCCTCTGGGGCTGATGCACTTAATCAATTCTTAGAAAGGTTACATAAGCCAGAGAACCATCTTTGGTTTTCACCCTCTGGAGAAAGGCCTTTCACGTAATGTTAAAGGAGTTGTTAATACTCTTCCCACACGAAAGCAACATCATTCATAAGACAAATAATTGTGACAAATAAAAAAGTTATACTGCTGTGCATATAGTTTCTCATTTGAAAAGTCTTCAGACCCACCCTCACCAAAATAAAAACGATGCCAAAAAGAAAAGGAAAATTATTTTCTACCTAATTTTTACCCAAAAGTTTTCTAAACCAATATGACCTTTTATATCAGTCTCAAAATGACAACATGGTGAGGCTCACAGTCATTATTATAAGTACATTGAATTCATATGTCCTGGCAGCTAATATCTCAGCCCACATATGGAGACCATTTGAGGGTTAAGGGTAGGAAAAAGTCAGACAGGTTCAACATGAGCCAGGTGCCTTTTCAGCAAGAAAATGTTCAGAAACAGCAGGCAAAAACCAAAATCTGTGAAGTCAAGAATATATGAACACATACACAGAAAGACTCTGGAAGTTGGAAACATATAATCAACCAAAAGGTAAGTTAGAATAGATGAACCGGCCAATTCAAGAGACAGAAGCAAGAGACTAAACCTAGAAGAGATGAGTCACGGCAAATATAAGACTAGGTCTCTGGCACCCAGAAATGGGTTGAAGTCAGAGGGACCACAGCAGAAACAGAAGGACAGAGATGTAGATACATCTGGGCCTACATGCAGCTCTCTGGATGGCTAGTTACTGCTTCAGGGGTCTTCAGCCGGTTCTGCACAAGCATCACCTCCTTGATAAGCACTCTATGATTTATCAGACTGATTTAGGAGCCCTACAGCACCACTACAATATCCTGGGTGTAACTTTACCACAGCACTTGGCCACATTACACCGTGAAGTTGATTCAATTGCCAGTCTCCACTAAGGGGTTGCAAATGCCCCCAAGAGTACATAGCATATCTCATTTGACATTGTATCTACAGCATGTAGAATTGTACTTTGCATAAGTTTCAAAAAATACTAGATGAATGAATGTGTTTCTGTATCTAGGATTTAAAGGCAGGGATTATGGCTACTGGCAGGTAGGAGTCAATATCCTAAAACAAAACTCATAATATTACATCATTTCTCCTGTTGCCAAAAGCTTCAACTTTTTAATGTGTTTTACCACGTCACTAAAGGCTTTCAGCCACCAGTAACAGAAATCTCAATTCAAAATGGCTAGAACAATAAGTAAAATGTATCCCATATAACAAAATGTCCTAAGGGAAAGTGACTCCAAGGCCCGAGGCACTTCCTATCTTTCTGACCTAACTCCTCAGCAGGTCAGCTGGTCTTCAAGCCAGCTATCCTCAGGCTCACAAGATGGCTGCCAAACATGCAGACATGACAACTTCCGGCAGGAGAAGAAGGCTTCTCTTCCTACGGAGCTCTCAACACATCTCACATCTCTTAGGCCAGACTTTTGTCTCAGTTCAAACGTTAAACAAGCCACTGCCAAGAGAAATGAGATCATTGTGATTAGCTCAAAGAAGCCAATGGCTATGTGGGGGAGAATGGATCATCTGGAAAAAAACAAAAACAAAAACAAAAACAGCGAAGTGGGAAAGGAGACGGGCATGTGATTACTATAATTGCCTACAATGCCATTCATGGTCTGTGTCTTGTTCCTTGCCTCCAGGCTCCTCTTCTACCATTCCTTCTATTTCAAACACTGTGTTCCAGCCAGACCTGCTGTTCCCTAAATGTACCATGAAGTTTCTACTCGACAGATCATTTCTTCTCTCTGTGCTTTGCTCTATGTTCTTGCTTCTGCCTGAAGTGCTCTTCCCTACTGTCCAGCTGGTAAATGCCTACTCATCCTCCAACTCTCCACTGACGTATTACCTCCTCTGAGAAGGCTTTCTTGACCTCCTCACATAGTGAACTACTCTAACAATGCCCCTCCCCATGTCTTGGCTGCCACTTCTGGCACAGCACCCATCACACTGAAATGTGTCTCTTTGCTTACACCTTCATCTCTCCCATTAGACAGAGTCCCTAGGGAGCAGAGCTGAGCCTTGTTCATCTTTGTATCCCCTGCCTCTAGTATAGTATTTATAGAAACTCCATGTAGGCTTGATAAATTGAGTAAAATTGAACGAGCTGAACTGAATCTGGCTGTGTGTAATATTTCCAGCAGTTTCTCTAATGTAACTGCTGTGAGAGAATCTTTGAAAGAGCAATCACCAGACAATTCAGTAGGGACCATGCTCTGAACGGCCCTCCACTGATGATGCTAGGGGAGGAACTTGGAGCTGTCCAGAGCCCAGAGGCCAAAGAGCTGGGCATCCTCCCTTAGAGTACTGCCCATGCCACTACTATGGTGAACAGCCGTTCTGGTTTTAACAGTGAAAATCCTGCAACCCAGGAAATTTCTCAGTCCTGAGCAACCCAGATCAGATGTCATCAAACTCCCAATGGCCCTATCACTGTGGATTTTTCTCCACCACCTTAACAGAATCCCCCTCAAGAAGAAGGAGATAGGTCCCCACCAAATGTTTAATGTCTGGGGAAGAGAGAAAGGTTGTTTGTTATCATCCGCACTGGAGAAGGAGATTAAGATTTCTCACCTGGGGTTAAAGGTTTAAAAACCGTGGGTAGAAGCGAGCAAATTATAGAGACCCTAAATGGTTGTCCAGGGAAGAGAGTTACACAACATTAGTTGTTTCTAAGGCAACAACTTCTCAGATTTATGCCAAGATTTGGAACCATTTCCCTCTAGAGCAGATGATTATATGCTCATTTATCTCCAGAGAAGCCCTTAAAACCTCTTCTTTCTCAGAAAACCCATTTGGCTAAAAAACACAGTATTTAAGATAGAGGGTTACTCTGAACATTCCCAAACCCCCAGAGAAATTCTGTGGGGACTGCTATGCCATCCCAACATTTGGCTACGATTCCACGTGGTTTCAGTTCAGCAGGGTTTCATTGCTGCCATATAATCTGTTGTTTTGTGAGGAAATTCTAAAGAAATATTCAAATGGTAAAATAGTAAGGTCTCCTCAGAATAGTCGTTAATAGCCAGTCAGTCCACACCACACAAAATGGCATCCTGCAATTAGATTCACTGATGGTAATGAACGAGAATAAAAGGTGAATTCCTCAGATAAAGGCCAGCCTCCATATATAGCTGATGCTCCCAGTCACTTCTGAAGACCGCCCTCTGCAGGAGGCTTTACGGTTTAACAGGGAGCTCAGTTCAGCCCCTGCCTACAACTGCCTGCCTTCCGGGTGCATGGCAGGACAACCACTCTCAACACCGGTCTCAGCTGTGGCCTTATCTAAGAGTCCACCCTGTTGTTGGTTACCTCCAGTTCTGTGGGATGTGTCTGAAATCCTAAGACTGGGAGAGAATCACATTTGCCCCCTTTGTTAGAACCCTCAGACTGTAAACACCTGAGGACCAAAGGACTGGGTCTTATTTTCCTTTGAGCCACATTGCCTTGGTTCATACCCCAGCTCTGTCACTTCCAAAGCTTGTGTAACCTTGATGACTTACTTAACCTCATAAGGCCTCTGTTTCTCTGAAAATAAAATGGAGGCAGTAATAGTGTCAGCCTCATAGCATTGTTCCGAGGATTAAGCGAATAAAAACTATAGGGTGCTTAGAACAGAACCTGCTCTCTCATAAGCATTATCCAAATGTTAGCTATTGTTATTCTATGTACCCTCTACATTTAGCATGATCCCCAGAATGCAAAAAACACTGAGACAAACAAAACTGTTCACGGAGCAGGACTGAAGTTTCCGCTCACTAAAAAGGCACAGGCGATAATAACTTAAAAAAAAAAAAAAAAAAAGAAGGACTTTCCAAGTATTTACCACCACCGATTGCTTTTGCTTCTTTGTTGGAGATGCGTCCCTTTTTCTTTGGTCAGACACCTGGCTACAGTCTTGAGAGGAGATTAGAAGAAAAGAGGACGAAGGAGTGCTCTGGTGTCTGCACCAGTTCTAGTTACAGCAGAGCCACTGAATGCTAGCACTTGAAAAGAGATGAGGAACAAATACCTGGCTGGAGAGCTCAAGAAAGACCTCATGGGGTTGTTGTCTTAACTGAACCTTAGGGAGGTTTCAATGGAGGTGGAGAAGGAGCGCATCTCCAAAAGAGAAAGCAGCATGCTATTCTGGGAAATCATAAAGAATGTATAAGACATACTGATCAGCCCACATGGGTGTGGACCATGAAGGAATCCAGGGCTCTGCTGTCATGTCTCCACATTCCTACCTAGTTAGAGCCCGAAGGATAGCAGAAGGGCTGAGATTAACCCAGAGGTCACGTCAAGAAAGAATTCATTTTTCTTTTTCAGTTCCCATCAGTACCGTGTGGTTTCAAAGCCCAAAGAATCAACTAAGCAGCTTTTACAAACCAAAAAGCAAGCATGTTTGAATTTGAGATTGAAAGGGGACACCTTACAAATGGCATTCTACACCCCTGCTCTTCTGCAGGGCGCACAGTAGGCGTGTGAATAACTATTTTCATTGTACTGACTAGAATCACTAAGGCCATCTAAAGATGGAAGAAGTGATGCATTAGCAACAGAATCCAGCTAGCCAAAGCGGCTGGGGGAGAGTACCGTCTGTACTGAGAAAAACACATGAAGTCCAAGTTCACAGATCCTATGGCCTCTGGGTCCAGGATAAGGTTCTTAAAAGAACATAAGTATGATCAATGAGGTCATTGGCAAGGCAGCTGTTCTGCTAGACTGCCATTTAAGCTTCTCTGCATCAGAGTGGTTCTCAACCTTCCATATCTTGTACCTGGAGCCACTCCCACGTGTCCCATCAGTCATTCCGTCATCACCACCGTCCCACCATGATGGATGACATTACTGTGCCTGCAGACACCCTGCTATATTGTTCCACATGACCTCTAAGTTAGCTCCCTAAATCTTAAGACCTGAAGAAATAGCTCATCCAAATTCTTCCCTGATTCCAAAGAAAATACTGATCCAGTTTCTGGATCATGAAATGGCATGAAATGGCATGAAAACAGGGTATAAGGAAGGGAGAACCGTGGTAATTAAAGAGTTTTATGAGAACTAACAATTAAATGCTATGTGTAGGCCTTGATTAGATTCTGATTTGAACAAACCAATGGACTTCTTAGACCATCAGGAATATTTAAACATGGAATAGACGTTAGATGATATTAAAGAATTACTACTAATTTTGTTAGGTATGAATGGTACTGTGATGATGTTATTTTTCCTATCCTTATCTTTTAGAGATATCTACTGAAGCATTTATAGAATGTCCTCTCTGAGATTTGCTTTAGAATGCTGTAGTTACAAGAAAGGCATGGAAGGTAAGTGGTAGGGCAAAAGAGGAAACAAAATTGGAAAACTGCTGAAAAATGCCAAAGTTGTGTCGTGGTTCACAGCGTCAACTTACTATTCTCTCTAATGTTGCAGATGTCCAAAATTTTCCATCATAAAAAAATTTTTCTTAATCTTCCCAGGCCCATTCACCAAACAGAGCATTCCATTGGTGGATGGACCCTTGGACAAGGAAGTGGCTCTACTTACTGGGCACAGCAAGCAAAGAAAGAGAGAAAAAAGTACAACTGACTGCCCATTCTTCACAGGTTGCCCACTGCTGAACCCAAGGAAACAGCATTCCCTGAATGTGAACATATTGGGTGGTAGACGTGCCTGTGTATGGTAGCCCTCAGTCCACGATTTACCAGTTTCTAGACAGATGCCTCCATCTTTCTTGTCCCAGGGAAAGTCAAGATTCCAGCCTGAAATAAGAGAAGGACATCCCAGAGCAGCGCTGGTTCTTAATGGGGGCTCAACCTTCTTATGCTGCTTCCCTGCTCCTGCCCATACTCTCCTCTCCTGAAAGGTTGTTACCACAGAGACAGAGACCTCCTTCTCTAAATCCTTAGGTCCGTCTCTCAGACACGTAAGACTTGATTATTATTGGCTGAATTCTTTATCTTATTTAAAGAAATGGCGGTATGTACTGTAACTTGGGAATTAAAACATTCTACTGCCGGGTTGTTCTGACTTTTCCAAAACATCTCCAATCTTTATACCTTTATACTCTATAAAATAAAGTGTAATCAGCACTCAGACTAAACATTTTCAGTGCTGCTTTTTTTTTAACCTTTTTTTTTTTAATAATAATTTCAGGAATAGAAATGTTTTTGATCCTGGCAATCATATCCTGATGGAAAACTGTACGCCTTCATCTGTCAAGGAAAAATTTAAAGAAATACATACTTTTGGATGGCATAGAATTCTAGTAATGTTATGGGGAGCAACTCAAGAATCTATACAATTTAGCTTTTAGCAAGATTTATAAATAACTGTAATCATATATACTAATAATGGTCAAGGTAGCAGAACAGATTGAAGTTTATGCACAGAAATCCAAAGACCTTGTGACATGAACAGTCTGGCTGATAGAAAGAAACATGTCAAGGACACTTGGGAATGGCCAGAGGAAGGGGAAGAAGAGGAAGAACAAATGGGATTGCACGTGTGACAGATGTGGCTACTGTTTCCCTGCTAGTCAAACCCTGAAGACATTTGTCAGTAGACAGAGGAAGCAGAAAATGAGGATAAACATTATATGGCCAAGGTTACTCTGAGGATATCTAAAGGTTATAAGTGTCCATTCCTGGGAGGTAGAACCATCAAGAAAAGTACATCACACTTACCAAGTGACACGAGAAATGTAAGGGAGTGAATTTTCATTAATGGTTGTGAAAGTCAATGTCCTGTCTCAAGGCTGAATGGATACCACTAGTGGCACAACTAACTGGGTAAAATTGCTGCCCTTCAGCCTCGAGAAGGCTGCGGCTTGGGAAACAGGATGCCAAAACCCAAAGAAAGCTTTGGGAACGGTTGTAAATAAAACTAGTATGGCAGGGAGTGGGGGCAGCTGAGCCCTGCAAAAGACAGAGTAAGACACCAATATGGCAGAAGTCCAAAAGGGGAGAAAGAAAGAAAAATTGTGATAGCTCCTATTTACTGAACATTTAATATGCATCACATGTGCCTCACACCACCCCGCAAACTGGGTATCATCATCTTCATTTACTACAGGAGGAAATTGAGACTTGCGTCACCCAGATGTAAGTAGCAAACTCAGAATTCTACCTATTGTTGGTTCTGATTTCAAAGTGTAGACTTTTAGCTATTACTCAGGGAAAGGGATGGAAGGGGAGACCAAGAAGATAAAAAAAACTGTATGTCCTACGTGAGGAAAATTTTTTGTAAAATATACCTCTATAATGGGGCTCTGGGCTGCCAGCTCAGAGCCTGGAGCCTGCTTTAGATTCTAATTCTCCCTCCCTCTCTGCCCCTCCTCTGCTCACGCTCTCTCTCTCTCTCTCAAAAATAAATAAACATTTAAAAACATTAAAACATATATATATGTATATATATATATACACACACACAAACTTCTATTGGGTTGAAAATGAGAGAGAGATACTCCATTACTGTGATTATCTCTCATTAGTAGGATTATTATACACATTCTTCTTTTTGCTTTCCTGCATTTCTCCAGGTTTTTTTTAATCATGAACATATATTGCTTTACGATAAGAAAAATACATAGATTTGATTTAAGTGTGAAGGAGGTTTAGAATCCTAAATCCTCTGCCTATGTTTCCAATAATTACCTGTCTTCTATGAAAATGTAAGCCCCTTGGCTGAGTTGGCAATACAGTATTTACTCAAAGACAGCAAGGCCCACAGGACCGGAGACAACATCCAGAAGAACTGACAGTCTAAGACTTAGGGCAAAAGAGCAACATCCCCATAAGCAGAAAAACGATCAGTCTCAGATATGCTCAGCTGTTATCTCCCTCCTGTGATTTCTCATCCTGTGAATTATTCCGGTACTTGTATATTTATTTTTTAAACACACAACAGAGGAGTTATTCTCCAAGTCTCTATCAGCTAAAGTATTAACAGCTTCCAGCTGAGAAAATATCTTTTCACTTTGCTTAAGCCTAATCATTATTTTCTCCCTCCTCCAGGAGTTTGGGTATCACACAATGGATCACAGTACAAAAGGCCATGTGGGTGATTTTTTATAATGTGGCTTGTGGACTTACAGTGGGTAATTTGGGCGTAAATCTGTTTAAAGATGTCACTAGTTTGGATTTCCTTTATTGAAAGAAACACTTTACCCCCCTTCATTCTTTGGAAGCCTAAACATAAGTGTGCCCCAACCAGGAAGCAAACAAAGAATAAAAAGCTTTCTTATCGAACTTTCATCTCCTTTCTTGAAATCTCTCTTTTAAAGATGAAATTATAGGGCTGTGGAACTTTGCACTCACAACTTTAAATGTCTGAAATGTAAAACTGCGTGTCACCACCTGAGCAGGAGAGTGCTTCCTCTCAGATGGAAAAAAAATCCTTCTAAATAGAAACATGAAATATTCAGAGCAACCAACTCTTCCCCTAGCCCAGGCTCCCCCGCAGAAATGGATTCAACTGCGGTATGGTGCTTGCTTGGGTCGGTTTCCAGAACCATTTACAAGCCTGTAGTAGCCAACTTACTGAGCTACAGCTTCTTGCTAATGAAATGAGTGAGGAATACATCCTCTTTATGAACCAATTTCCTTTGCTCCAAGGCACAAAAACAGCCTGTGCCGGCACTAGCAGCCCACACAACTCTTGCAAATGCCTGCCTTTCGCCTTGAAGAGACTACAGGAGAAGCGGCTTCTAAGCACACTTGTGACACCGATGATTAGTAGGAAGTAACCCCAGATCCCTTCTCCCGTGTCGTGGGGCACTCCCTTTGTCCTCCTGAGGTACCCCGCAATCTTTTGCTCTCCTCTGCCTCTTTTTACGTTTCTCTTTTTTTTACTTAAAAACAGTGCTGAGAGTAATCTGACATGTAGCCCGATTTCAGTGCCAATGACGGACAGCCCAAAGAGTTTTCCCTTCCTTGGACCTCTCCCCTCCGATACTACTGCCTATGTCATACTCAGAAAGGCCATCGTCGGGGCGCCTGGGTGGCTCAGCTGGTTAAGGGTCCAACTTCGGCTCAGTCACGCTCTCACAGTTCGTGGATTCGAGCCCCGCGTCAGGCTCTGTGCTGACAGCTGGGAGCCTGGAGCCTGCTTTGGATTCTGTGTCTCCCTCTCTCTCTCTGCCTCTTCCCCCGTTCATGCTCTCTCTCTTTCTCAAAAATAAATACACATTGAAAAAAAATTTTTAATAAAAAATAAATAAAAAAGAAAAGCCACAGTCTTAAAAGGAATGATGTCTTCAACTGTGGTATTTCATGGTCAGTCAACCTGAACCAAGCTCTGGGGGGCCAAGACGGATTTTGTACTCCTGACCCCAGGAAGCAAGTGACTAACTCAGAGCAATGCCAGCACCTTCCGATAGGACGGGCAAGAAAGTAGTTGTGTGTCTGTGGTTATAAACTCAGCGTCCTCCCCTACAAAATGGTGCTGACAATAATAACATAGGCCTCCTATGGCTGCCGTGAGAATTCAATGAAATAATGAGCAAGAAGCCCCTGGCACATAGAAAATAATCAATAAATGTTAGCTTGTTAGCTTCTTCTTTGCTTTTCCTTCATTTATTCACCCATTCAATTAATATTCAATGAACCAGCTTCTTCCCAGATTTGAATCACTTCCCAGTGGTGATATGAGTTAGAGCCGCAAGACATGCCTGGTCTCCTCCAGGCTAGTAGGATACAATTTAGCACCCCTTAGCCTAATGCACTAATTGGTCCCTTAGTGACCTGAAAGAGTTAACACACTATTGTAGGGTTTAATCTACCACTTCCTGACAAAAATGAATTTGAGGTTTTTTTTATACATAAGTTCCCTAGAATTATAGTACCCAAATTCTCTCTCTCCCTCTCTCTCCTTCCCCCTTCCTTCCCTCTGCCCTTTCTCCCTCTCCTTCTCTTTTTGTCTGTCTGTCTCTCTCTCACATACACACACACACACACACACACACACACACACACACACACCACACACACTACAACTCCCTAAGAGCAGTAGATAGGTTAGATAATAAGATTGAAATAGTCCATTTGGAGTCTACTGAGGGCTTTTTTCTGATCACAAAGCAATGCGATATAGAAAACTTCGGAAGTTCATAAATCTAAATTAGACACAAATTTTTCATAATCTTACAAGCCCTCCCCCAAAATAGTTTTCAGGATACACTGCAAGTATTTTTTTCTATTTTCTTTCAAACTTTTTAAATTCTTATATAATACGTATTCCATAATTTATATATTGTCATATACACTTTAAGTACTGTGTTGCTCTTATAACTAAAATTATATCATGAACGGTTTTCTGAGTCACTGAAATTCATTGAAATATTCTAACAACAACCAAATATTCCATCATATGGACATTCCATGATTTGTTTAGCTATGAGTCTATTGTAGGACATTTAGGGAATTTTCTTTTTGTTTCTACTATAATTGATATTGAGACCACATCAGATGTACATTTTAAAATTCATTTCTGTTATTTCCTTAGGCTGGATTCTTATAAGTAAAATTATCAGATAAAAAAGTACAAACATGTTGAAGGCTTGATGAAGATTATAAAATTGCTTTGCATCGACGAGCAGAGTTTGACAATCCCTTTTCACCACATTCTGGCTGCCCTGAGTGTTGATCTGATACATACATTAAATTTTATTTTTGTTTTAATTTGCATCATTATGATTACTAATGAGATGACCATTTATTCCTGTTTATTATCCATTTGGTCTATCTGTTCTGTGAATTGTAGGTTTATGGTTTTGCCCATTTTATTGAGAAGATAGAGGTTTTATTATCAGTTATATTAACTCATTATATATTAATATTTTCCCACTGTTTTATTTTTAATCTGAAATATTTGCTCGACAGAAAAGGGCCATAGACCTCAAGCAAAGCTAAGGTATTTTTCTTGTTAATAAATATATCCCATCAAAATATCAATAATGCATAATTTCCTTGTTTGCGTTTAAATTTTTATGATGTTTTTGACGCAGAGATTGTAATGTTAAATATTAAAATCAATCTTTTCCTTTACGATTTAGTCCATTGCTTATATACTTAAATAGTCCTTTCCCCATCTGGGATAGGATAAATATTTACCTAAAGTTTCTTCTAGTGTCTTAAAGTGGTTTGATTTTTCATGTTTTACTTTCTAATTCATCTAGAATTTACTCTGTTGTATAGCAAGAATGTAAATGAAACTTTCTCAAACACATATTTTCTAGTGCCATTTATGAAATAATTCATCCTTTTTAATATTAATTTCCCATAAATTAGCATCTATTTATGTACCCTACATTGTTTTCTATTCATTTGCCTTTTACTGGTTCATCTCGTATTTTGAAGTCTTAAAGGTCTGGTCATTCCCTTCTCACCCTTAAAAAGTCATATTTTTCAAACTGTTTCTATTCTAAATTGTTCCTTCCTTCAGATTAACTCTAGAATTATCTGACCAAGTTCCAAAAATTCCATTACATACACATTCATGAGCTAGTTGCAATCCCAATATTCCTTTCCCCTTTCTTCCTGACAGTAGGGCTCCTGTTTTTTCAAGGGAAGAATGGCCATAGCCTCTGACGATAAATTTATTTCCCAGACTCTGCTGTAATTAGACTAAACAAATGAATCAGTTTTGACCAACGAGGCAGTGATGGCTTAAAAATATGCTCACAAATTCTTTGGTACTCTTCTCCCCAAAGGGTGGAAGGGACAGTGTTAGTCTTGCAAGGCTAGTTTATACAGTAATGTGATTTCTGTCTTGCTCTCTCTTGGACTGCTTGCTCTAGGGGAAGCCACCTGCCATGTTGAAAGGATACAACACAGAGACTATGGGAGACACCCACGTGGTGGGTAACTGAGGTGTCCTGCCAACTGCCATATTGGCAGTGAACCATCTCAGAAGTGGATCCTCAAGCCTGGTCATGCCTTCACATGATGGCAGCCCCTACCAGCATCTTAACTGGAACTTCATGAGAGACCCTGGGCCAGACCCACCAGCTAAGCCTCCATGGCATTCCTGATCCACAGAAACTGTGAAACAATAATTAATCGGCATTTGTTTTCACCTTATTTATCCCCTGCAGTAGTCTCGTGGTTGTTGTTTTTGTTGTTTTGCCACTGTTTTGGAGGTTATTTGTTCCACAGCAATAGATTACTAATACATAGGTATACGCAGAAGTCTTCTGCAGGCTCTTTACCTTTCCAGATAAATGAGAAATAGAAAGCTGGAACCACCCTTTCTTTTCCTCTTTTCCTCCTTACGTATTGGTGTAATGCCTGAAGAATAGCAGCCATCTTGCCACCATGAGGCAACAAACATGAGTGTGAGAGTTGGTGCGTTAAGGGTGACACAACAGAATGACCAAAAGCTGGATGCTTAAAGATATTGCTGAGCGTCTGGAACAATAAATAAACACAACCAGCTGGTAAACAAGTCTTACTTAAAAACCAGCAAGTCTCTCTCTCTCACTGTGTGAGGGAAATAAACACTTTGTTTGATGTACCTTTGGCCAATTAATTAGTTACTGCCACCCAAACTTTCTTAACGAACGGTTGGGGTCAGATTTTGCTCCATGGTCCTGGTTCCACAGAATCTCCTGGTTCCACAGAACCAGGTATTTTGTGAATATGTTTAGTGTGATTTTAGAGCGATGAAAGACAAATGTTAATAGTTCTAATGCAACAAATAAATTTAAAAAAACACATGTAGACTTCCTTCAAAAACTCTGAGCTTGTAGGAATAATGGAAGGTGAATTAATAAATGACAGCAGAATCTAGATTACCTCAGGGAAAAATGCTTCAGAGTATTTAGCATATGAACAGACTCCCTTTGGCTGCACTTTTTTTGTGCTGATGTAGATTAACCAGTGGTCAAATTGCCTACACTGGGGTATTGATCACAATTCTTCAAAATGCCCATGAAACACAAAATACAGTAAAAAAAAAAAAGGGTTTTTTTTTTTCTAATTCTACAATCCTACATTTTGAATCCTACACTCTGCACTTCTTTTAACAAATAATTAAAACCAGCTATCCTTAAAACATTGTTCATTCAGAAGTGATCTGTCACCAGTATCCCCCAGCGAGGCCATCCACTTATTTGTCTCTCTCAGGACGTTATTTAATCTCTGAAACGTGAAAATATATGTTATTTTATTTCTAACTTACTACATTTTACGGTGTATATTCTCAGAAATGGTGCCATTCACACAGCTGCCAGAATGGGTAAAATGTCAAAGATACAATGTCAAGTCATGATGAGAATGTAGAGCAATCAAAACTCTCAGATCAGAGTGTTAACTGCCATTATTAAATGGAAATGTTGGACGACTGTTTAGTATCTGCTAATATTGAACATATGCATACTCTTTGGCCCATTGAATTCCACTAAGTATGTAACCAACCGAGATAGTACCTATGTTCACCACAAGATATATACAAGAATGCTCATAACAACATTATTCATAATAGGCAAAAACTGTGAACAACCCAAATGTTCATCCACAGTAGAAAGGATAAATGAACTGTGGTATGTTCATCCAGTGAAATGCTAGAGCAATGAAAACGAATGAACTATTGCTCCCAACAACACGGACTCTTAGAACCTCAGTGTTGAATGAAAGAAGCCAGACAAAAAAAGCCTATATACTGTATGATTCCACTTATTTAAGGACACGTTTTCTTAAAAAAAAAAAAAAAATGACCAATCCAAATAGTGATGATAGAAATCAGAATGATGAAACAAACAATGATCAGCCTTGTCACGATAGGAAGTGAAATGAGCACAGGGAATCTTCTGGGGTCTGGTAATTTTTTTATTTCTTTACCTGGGTAGGGCTTTCGTGGGATATTTAGTTTGTAATTTGTAAAAAACCATCAAAGTGCATGTTTTTCTATCTGTATGCTATGTTTCCCATAAAAATGGTGCCACTGCTTCCGAATTATTCCTCCAGTATAATTTTTTAAATGCAATATATTTAAGTGTTAATATAAAGCAGACCAAGTTTGCGACTCGTAGCAACTTTTGCTTCAACAAACTGAAGGCAGAAAAAAATTGAAACCGCTGTTCTAAAACAAAATAAAACAAAACACAAATAGTTGTGTCATTGGTCCAAAAAAAGATGAAAAACTGGGCAGTATGTTTTTGGGTAGGACAAAATAAATATTACCGGTAGTTTCCCTTTCCTTACCCCTTGGGCTAAATTGGGCCTCAAAGGAAGGGTGATAACAGAAGAGATGGAGGGGTTCACACTCTTGCCTTGCCTTCCTGCATCTGACGGAGTGTGGAGTTGAGAAATGGCAGTACAGGAGGCTGGCAGATGGCCACATGTGGGTTCTCTGTCTATCTTAATTTGAATACAGTTGGTTTAGGTTGACCTGCTTCCCAATATTAGCACTGGCACACCTTGTCCACTAGAAGTGTGGGTGACCGTAAGAGCACCTAGGCCAACAGTTGCTTTGGACACCTATCAAAATTCACCTCCACGTCCATGACTCTGACTCTCAGGTCACATTTAAGATTTAAGAAAGATTTAAGCCCCTGTCCAGTTCTGTGCTGCCTCTCACGTTTGCCCGTAGGCACACACTCTCTAAGACAGTATGAAGAATGCATGTTAAAGATGATTTCTCTGGCTCTTAGGGTTTTATTGAAGGATTTAACTGGAAGTCAGATGTCCAAGGTGGTGAGGTTCCATCTTAGAGATTGATTCTGAAAACCAGATGTCTCCCCAGAGTCCAGGAGTTCTGACTCGCACTTGATTTTTTTTTCCCCTATAAAAACCTACTCAGAATTTGGCCAGAAAAAATAATTTCAAAAGATATATGAAGCAGCTTAAATATTTTACAATAAAAAAAAATTTATCCAGGTCTAGAGAGATCCACATAGACTATGTGATAAGAAAGTGTTGTATGTTTATAACAGTTTTCACAATTTTATATACGGCAAAGCTATTTATCCCCAAGAGGGAAAATGGCATGCCCCTTTACTTCTTCAGGTGCCCTGAATTTGGAGGTTTAAAATAGTTCTTTGTTGCACCTCCCTGGGATTTTGACAAATGCTTCAGGCTATTGGAAAACTTTAAAGGGATTTAACAAGAACCGGCATTGCACCATTTTCTTTTAATCTGTGTACATAGTTGTCTAGTTATGGCTAGCTTTAAACCACCCAAAAGCTGGGAACATTTTAAATCCTATTTGCTTCTTGAGTGGACCACTCATTAATGAGCTTATCTGCTTGCTTACTCCTGAAGTTAAATCTTATTTCTACATCTACTTTTCCTAATAATTTTTTTGTGTTGATTTTTTGGGCAAAATATTACATGTTTGTCTATTAATTGTACAGTTCCCAGACTTTGGAATTTGTTTTAAAGACATGTTTTGAATGTGCAAGGCTCAACCCACACTTAACTTGTTTCGTCTATGAGGTAAATACCCCAAGCTTAGAGTTATTTTTCAAGATACTGTTAAGCACTAAGAGCACACATCCTACCCTACCCCTACTTCTCCTCACTACTCCTGCCCCCCAAAATAAGCCCATTTTCATGCTTCTCATAAAAGACTCAAAAAAGGCTTTGAGAACACATTCATTAGACCATGAGTCACCATGAATTCTTCTAATACGCTTTTTCTTAAAGTTACATTCTAGAGATCTAATACGCTTTTTCTTAAAGTTACATTCTAGAGAGAGCCCCATACGCATCTATGGATTTACAAGGCAGGACGCACTCTCAGCTCGCACTTCTGGGTCTGCCTCCATGTGGAGGGGGCCATCTTCTCACATCTCCAAGGAGTCCTCATCTAACCTTGAGAGCTCAGGCCATCCCTACCCTGTACCTGCGCTTTCTTTCTCAGTTCTGCTTTCTGGATCCTCTTTTGAGCAACATCTTGGAAGTAATTCCACTTTCCCTTACATCCAAAGATGAGGTTGTCTTGCTCAGTAAGCAAATCCAACAAGAAAACTCTATCTTCATCATGTGCACTGACATGAGAACGACAGACATGTGGTAACGGCCGATTGGCAGTAGAGGATTGGGGGGAGCCGGCAGTTAGACGTTCATTTAGAGTAGCATAACCCCCACATTCATTTATTTACTTATTGTCCTGATGGGCTTGAGAAAAGGCTTGGCTACATAACCCCATCTCCAAAGATAAACGTAATTAGTACTTTTGGGTCATAATGATTTGGGAAGGGGCTAATTATACCATCAAAATCCTTCTGTCCTTGCAATAACCTACATCTAAAGTGAAGATTAAAGTTATTCAGGCTTTGAAGAGAAGCTTTTTGTTGGGGGATTTTCAAGTATGCTTGTCAGGTATATGCCCGTCACTGGTAACATCTTCGGAATATACTTGTCGTCTCTCTGACACCAGTAAATCCATTCGTTCCCAGCTGTAATTTATCTCTTGATAAATCATGCTATCAAGTTGAAGTGTGAAAGCAATACCCTTAGGACATAAAATACCACTGAATCCACTGTTTGGTTAATTTATTACTATTATTAGGGAACTGACAGGATTACTTTAAAAATCGAGTGCCCAGAGGCCCCAGATTTCTATCAGGTCTTCGATACTGGCACAGTGTTCAATCATACCCAGCTGACCCAGCCACTTCCCTCAGCCTCCTTCTGCTCCCAGTCCCTTTGGAGAATCCTTCTGGGAAGGGAGAAATGGCTGAGCCGGGCACGGGCTCTTCCGGAACATTCAGACAGATAGGTCTGACAGTCAAGAGATAAAGCCTTGAGGCTTCTTTCTCAAGGAAGTTGTTTGCTTTCTTAAAAGGACTGCCTCTCTATTCAGTCCCTGACAGCATGGCTTTATGTACGTTGAGGCATAGCACTAAACACTGACGTGGTACAGCGACAGGAGTTCCAAGCAGGAGGCAGCAGACGTGACTTGAAATCCTAACTCTGGCATTTACTAGCCGTGTGACCTTGGACAAGTTATTTAGTTTCTATAGCTGCAAAATAGTGTTAATAAGAGGATTGCTGAGAGAATGAATTAAGACAGGTAGAAATGCTCGCCTCACAAGAGGTGACCAAAAAATGTCTGTTGCTCCCTTTTAATGCCATGTTTTTTGAAGCAGATGTTATAGGGATGTGTCAATGATCTTAATTTGTCAACCATTAGTGATTATCCAATTCTCAGTCATACTTAGGTTTGTTTTAATTGTGGGATTCGACCCAGCATTGGGCATTAAGGTACACGATAAATGAAGACACCTCCATAAGACTTTTCTCACATCTTCGACCCTAATGAAATGTAGATTAAATCCCATTAAAACAAATGCCATAACCAACCCCAACCTTGCAAAAAGAAAAGAGGGCAGAGAGGGCCTAAGAAACAGAATCCAAGCTACAGCCAACCTAATAGTATTTCAAACAGCACTTAGACTTTTCAACATTCTAGCATGAACATTGTTGTAAGAGGAAATGCCCAGTATAAATTACCAGCGAGCTGGTTTGCGTGCACGATGGCAGCAGTTCAAGAACCTACTTAAGCTTCTGCTATTGTGCTCTGTACTCTTTCCAGCCTTCTCCTTGACAAGCCACTTCCATTGCCACCTCAAGACCTTTGCACTTGCCTGTCTCCCAGCCTCGGATACTTGTCCCTGATCTCAACTAACCTCTTTCACCACTTCATGCAGACCTGAGCTCACCATTCTGGAGGGGCCTTTATTAAATACCTCACTGGAATGGTTCTCATACCCAATGCCCATCCATTAATTGGCCCCTTACCCTGCTTTTTCTTCATAGCAGTTAACCTGACATATTATCTTTTGGTCTCCTACTAGCATGGTAGCCTTTAGAGCCCAGAAGATATTTGTCTTATTCAACACTACTACAAATGTCTAAAATTATGCCTAACCTATAGTGGAGACTGAGATGAAGAAAGGCTGGTGTCCTCCACTATCACACAAGTTCAAAGCGTCCTTCTGCAGCCCACAGCACTTCAGTTCCTAAAAGCATATGCCCCAGGACAAAAGCAGAGCAAAGCCAAGCGGGCACCCCTACCCAGACTCATTCAGATTCCTATAATCTCTCGCAAGTCTACAGTCATCTCCTAACTGGTCTCCCTTCCTCAAGCTTATGTTCCAATTTCTTTTTTTTATCCACCCTACAGACTTCCTTTCTTGTTGATTCTGGTTTTGCTTCCCTTTTGTTGGCTTGGTGTTTTTTACTGAGGTATGATTGACATACAATAAGTTGCCTGTACTTGTATAATTTGATGACTTTCGACATCTGTATACAACCAAGAAACCATCACTGCAATCAAGATAATGAACAATTCTATCCTTCCCAATAGTTCCTTCATGCACACCTTTGCAATCTCTCCTTCCCACCCCTGCCCCAGCTGCCCCAACCCTCATTCCCAGATTAGTTTATATTTTCTAGAATCTTACATGAATGGAATCACACAGTACGTACTTGAGGGTCTTTTGGGGGGAGGGAGTGCTGGATGCTTTCACTAAGCATAATTATTTTGATATTTATCCACATTGTTGTATCAATGGTTCTTTCTTTTATATTACTTAGTGGTATTATACTGAATGGATATACCACAATTTCTTCAGCCATTCACCTGTTGATAGACATTTGAATTGTTTCCAGTTGGGGGCAATTGCAAATAAAGCTGTTATTAACATCCATGTACAAATCATTGTCTAGACATGCTCCCCTTTCTTTTGGATAGATACCTAGGAGAGGAATACTGGTTCATATGGTACATGTACGAAACTATTTTCCAAAAATAGTTCCATTTTACATTCCCACCAACTGTGCATGAGGGTTCCAGATGTTCCACATCCATACCAATACTTGGTATTCTGACAGCAACATCTAAATGAAGGACAAACCTGATCATGTCACTCCTTAGAATTACCCATGATTCCCCACCCACCGCAGAATAAAGCCCACCTTTCTCAGGGATTTTTACAAGACTGCCTCCCAGCACAGACACGCCTTCCACCACTTTTCTCTTTTTTCAATCCCAGCCCCCAGACCTTCTCCACCTAGCTTACAGCTTCCTCAGTCTCCCACAACCACAGCACCCTTGCCTGACTCTGGGCTTTTATACAAGCATTTCTCCATTCTTTTGCTATTATGGGCTGAATTATGTCACCCCCAAAATTCAGAGGTTGAACTCTTAACCCCCAGTCCCTCAGAACGTGACTATATTTGGAGACAGGGTCTTTAAAGAGGTAATTAAGTTAAAATGAGGTCATTAAGATGGGCACTAATCTCATTTGACTGGTGTCCTCATAAGAAGCAGAAATTTCATGATAGACTCTTACAGAGGGAAGAAGATATGAAGGCATAGGGAGATAACAGTCATCTATAAGCCAAGGAGATGGCCTGGAACAGAATTTTTCATCATGACCCTCAGAAAGAACCAACCCTACTAATACCTTGATCTTGGACTTCCAGTCTCCAGAACTATGAAATGACAAATTTCTGTTGTTTAATGCACTTGGTCTCTGGTATTTGTTATGGCAGCCTGAGTAAACTAATGGATTCATGTCTTCAACTCCTTCCCAACCACAGGCCCAGCCCACTTGTTTTCTCTTCTAATTCTTCCCCCACTTCTCTTGTTCAGATTTAATACCTCCCCCCCCTTTTTTTTGTTTTTAATCTTTGCCATGGTACTTTGTTCATGCCTCCCCTGGGAATTTGTGTAAGGGTCTATCTTCCACTCTAGGCTACAAGATTTTCATGAAGATTTTTTTTTTTTAATTTGCATTCTGAGCTGTCTAAATCAGTCTCCTAACTCAATAGAGCCTTTTATGTATATTTTTTCCACAAATTGTCTGGAACTAGGCTGCTCACTCAGATTTCTTTCCCCCCACAGCTTCCTACTGTCTCTTAAAAAAAAAAAAACAAAAAACAAAAAACAAAAAAAAACTCCTATTAATTTCCCTGTGTAGGAAACTATCCCAAAGAGATTTTTGAACAAGTACATAAAAATGGATGTACAAGAAAGTTCTTCAGAGCATTGATTATAATATCCAAAAATTGCAATAGGCGTTAAGTGTTGTTCAATAGAATTAGTTAAATAACTTATGGTATGTCTCACAGAGGGATATTGCGCAGTCAATAAAAATGATGATGCGGATCTATATTAATTGACATGGAAAAAATAACTATTATTGAATGAACACAAAACAAAACAGGATACAGAACAGGATGTATAGTATATGTAAACAAAGTCATGTATAAGTATAGCTCTAGGTAACCACGCATACAGAAATATATGGAAGA
This sequence comes from Lynx rufus, assembly GCF_022079265.1. NCBI lineage: Eukaryota > Metazoa > Chordata > Mammalia > Carnivora > Felidae > Lynx > Lynx rufus. The sequence continues at coordinate 30,001,089 of NW_025814823.1, read as the reverse complement.
ACATTTCCCAAAATGTTTTAAGAGTTAAATCTGGATGGTAAGTTTTCACACAGTTTTTCTTTTTTCTCTGCAATTCCAGAAATGTGTAGCTTTTTGAAAGTAGGCAAGAATTCATTTTATGACCAGAATAAAATAACATTATTTCATTTAAAATATATATACTAATAAAGAGGAGAGTAGCTAGGCTCTACTGTTCTGCTAGATCAACGCCTTCACCCAAGCATGGAAAGGAGGCAATTCTTCTCATCTTGCTAATTAAGCTTCCTGAAAGCAGGTCAGCCCTGGGTGCAGGCCACACAGATGGGCATCTGCATGGCATGATTAGGAGCTATTGAGCTGCTCTGCCCAGCCCGCCCTGGTCTCATCCTTGAGCCCTGCAGTCAGGCTTTAAAAGCCTAAGTTTCTCATTATTAGTTATTCCATTTGGATACTTCAATTAGGCAGCTGTTAAAATTCATGGGGAAAAAAAAAGCTATTATTAGTTAAGGACATGATAACCCAATTAATTCCCCCAGCAAAAGGCTGAACCATTAGATTATTATATAGAAAAGGAAAGAAGGGGGAACTGGCAGGAATTGGTGATAGGAGTGGGAAAATGCAACATAAACACACTCAGTCCCTGGGGAAAGTAGTGAGAGGGTAACCCACAGAAGGAGGGCCTCTAGTGATAATCACAACTAGTTTGCGAATGGTAGGGCAAAGCTCGCTCCTCAGTGGGACACAAATAGCTAGAAACCGCACTCCTTAGTGGGACAAAAATAGCTGGACACGAATACTCTGAGACATTTTTTCAAAGAACCAATCACACACACTTTGATTCTCCATCAATACACGCTTTCCTTCCTTTTGGCCACATCTGCACACGTGGTTGATGGCCATCAGCTGCAGACCAAATGCGACAAAATAATATTGTGATGCGTTACCCAGTGTTTTTTATTCCCTGTATTTCCTGCTAACCCCCTTGTGGCAGATTATGTTTTCCCTAGATGGCCATACCAATATATGTCCATATGCTCACAGTGTGGCATGGACAAGCCTCCCCATCCAGAGGTGGGATCAGTGTTCTCTCTCCTTGAATGCAGGTGGACCTTTGTAACTTCCTCAACCAATGAAAGGATACCATGTGACTGATGAGGCTTGTCATAAAGAGCAATATGGCTTCTGCCTGCCTCTCTCTCTCTCTCTCACCTCTTGCCCCTGGAACCCAGCCACCATGTTCTAATAAAGCCCATGGCACATGATGTGGCCACGTGAGGGTCTTCCGGCTGACCTCACCAGCTAGGCCCCCAGCCAACAGCAACCTCCAGATACTGCATTTATAAGCTTTACGATGATCTCGGCCCCACAATGTTGATGACTTTCAGCTGAGGCCCCAGACACAGGAAGAGAGATAACTTGTCCTCATTGCACCCTCTCTGAATGCCTGACCCACAAAAACCATGAGACATAACAAGTATTTTTGTTTTGAGCAATAAGTAACCAGCATACTACCCTACTCTTACCACTGCCCTCAGACTAGGATGCTAAAAGAGAAAGGGGTCGATTAGTTTTTGAGTTTCAAAGTAGTTTTTCAACAATCGTTTCTATGATGATGGCTTAAAGGAATTAAATTTGGAAACTAAATATCCTGGCATTTGACTATCAAAAGACAAAAGCCCTAAAGAACTTAGAGGCATAATACTTATGACTTAGGCAAAAAATTCAGAAAAAGGCAAGATAGGAGTGAATTGTCCAGTCTAAGAGGATACTAAAAACAATGTTTTAAAAAATTTTTGCCGAAGAGAAGACAGAGTCTTCTGAAACTTCACTGCTGGAATCCAGGCAGTGTAGACCAGAGGTGTTGATGGGTATCTCAGTAAATGCCAAAAGGATTGATGAAGAGGATCAAGGATGGGGATAATCAGACATCTCTTGCCCGCATTGGTTAATGACGATCTGGGACAAGATGGGGCCCACAACAATCCGTAAGTTCTAAGGGCAACTTAATATCAACCATGAGGAGAAGGAAAGAGTGGAAAAAAAAAATAGGATTCACCTAGGACTGATCATGTTAAATATTCTGCCATCAGTAGCGGGGAATGATTGAAATACTGTGTAAATTTACTTACTAGAATATTAAGTGACATTATTTATACATTAAAGTTATAGCTTAAGGAATTTGTACATTCTTCACCATTTTGATATTCACCTTCCCTGATAAAATTGTAACCTCCAGGAGGGGGAGAACATAAATGGCCCAGAGTACACACTCGATAAATATGTTTTAATGAGTAAATAAATGAATAAAGAATTCGAAACAGCTCTGTTGTGGAAATCAGAGGCCATGAATCATCTCACCTCTGTTTCCAACAAGCCAGGTGGCCTTTAATAGGTCCCTAACTCTCTTGGGGCCCAAGGGTTCTGAGCTATAAAATTAGATGATCTCCAAGTATACCTCCAACTCTCCTATCCCACTGGACTGTAGCTACTACACAATAGGAATCAAGATCCAATCATTTTGTGAGCCCCAGGACCTAGCATAGGACCTGGTAAATAGCAGGCACTCGATAAATATTTGTTGAAAAATGAGATGAACATTACACTAGGTTTCAAACCCTAATCAGGACAATGTGTAATTTGGTTGCCTTTTCAAGTACATAAATGTTAAATGAAAACTAAAGAGAAATAACAAACCGAGAATGTCATAATGTCATTTTCACGGTACAGCAACATTTCCTAACTGCCCAGCATTTAAGGAGTAATGGTTTCATTGCCCGGGAGTCTGACATGGTGATTTGCTCTGACTTGCATCCCTGTTATTCTGACTGACAGCCTCTCTGAGCTGTCTTTTGGTGGGCAGCGGTTGCCCCTGGTGCATTTTTGATCAAAAGTACATACGTCCTGTCATCTTTTATAATCCTCAGAACTTGAAGATTGTCTTTCACTTAAGTTTTCTGAGCTGAAATTAGGTTTGAATAATAATCAGGATTGTGGATCTTCCAAAGCAAAGGTACTTTATGAGAAAATGCTATCTTACGATTCTTCCAGGCATAGAATTTCAGAGTTGAAAGATTTTCCCATCCCAGGATTTTATCTTATTAATATTCTCCTTTGCAATTCAACTACCAAGAACTGGAAAAATCTCTGATTGTCCTCCAGCAATGGCATTAAAGGCTCCTCATAACATACAGCACCAGAATTGTGCCATAATTTAGTGAAATTGAACACTGCTCTGTGACTGCTAATTTTCCATCGAGATGATTCTGTCTCTAAGCAAGAAGAGAGAAGATGAAAACTTGATAGGAAAAAAAAATCCCTTTTTCTAATTACTGTGAAGATTTTCAGATGCTTTAGGGTAAACACACCATTTTACCTTTGCCCTTATTTTTACCACAAGGTTCTGCTAAAAATCCTTTTGGCTAGAATGTCAAAACTGAGTTTCTCTTTTAATCTTCCACTTGGAAAACCCAGTTATAATTGTATAGTGATGATGCGCTCTGTTCTAGGAGACTGCTGTATCAGCGTATTCATTTTTAACCTTTATTTTCAATTATTTGCAGTTTGGGATTTAGTTCCCAAAGTCAATTTGGGAGACTTCTTCTCTTTTAATAAAGGAAGCTAATTTACCCATTCTGCAGTTGCCAAACAATCACATTGAAAAATATGAGCATATGCATGTTCATAGACTCATTCCAGAGACTGAGTCTAGAAGTATGCTTTTTAAACTTTCCTAATATGTTAATCATTAACGTAAGGTATTATTTTGCCATTTTCTATTAATTTCAACAGAATCTCCCTGTGCCTTTGCAGTGGGATTAATACAATTGGACTATAGATCTTCTGGATGAAGTGGGTTTTTTTAAATAGTCTTGTAATAATAATAATAAGTATCTTTCTTAAAGAAGGCACCCATTAGTGCCATTGAAGTCAACGTGTAGTTGTTTCCTTGCCAATATTGGTAATTCAAGGAATTTTAACACCTGTTAGAACATAAAGTCACATCTCTACTGTGGCAAGCCTTACTCATAAGATTATCATGTTGGGAGAAAGTGGACCGTGCCCGATGGGATGTGATTTGAGAGTCTCCTTCCTCCTTCACGTCTACCCCACTATGCAGTATGAAGTACACATACTACTCATCCTTTTGACTTAATGAGATCTCTTTTAGAATGCAAACATGTTACCTGAGGATCACGATATATTGTTACGTCACGGCGTGTGGAACACCTAGGAATTAATTTCAGAAATTACTGAGTTAGGTATGGAAGGTTTGGGCTTTGAATATATATATATACATATATATATATAGCCATATATATGTATCATATATATGTATATATTTTATATTTTTAGCAACCCTCTCCAATAGTATTTTATACATGCCATTATCACAATTTTTTTTTTAGCATTTGTTTACCTTTAGGCAATTATCTATGCCTAGGCTCCCTAGAGATGAATCTGAGGCAAAGATGAGAGGCCAACGTTTTGCAGAGGTGCAATTCCACGGAAGCGACCATGAGGGAGAAGGGGAGAGAGGAAGGGAAGGAGGACAGGCATAAACAAAGTGGTGGGTTACTGAGCTGGCCACATCTTCCTGGAAAACATAGTCAGCTATTCAGTCACATGACTCTCCACCCCTCCTAGTCAGCTGTGTGGAACCACTATACCTGGAACAGTCCACACGGACAGGAAAGGAGGATCTATCAGCCAGGATCCTCCAACTCTTGTCTACCATTGCTCAAAGGTCACCCCCCCAATGTGTCACCTCCCCACTCACTTCTGAGTTATGACATCCGGTCCCTCCGGGAAGCCGCTGGAGAAGCCCAGCCCAGAGCCAATGATGCACGGCTACCTCTGAGCCCAGAAGTGTCAGGGAAGTCACAGGCCTTGTGTGTTTGGTCAGGTCAGATCTGAGCCGAAAAGCCCGAAGGCCCCCACTCCAGTGGACAAAATGAAACCCCATGCTGAGCCCAGGTGGTGGCGGTAGCATTCAGACTATGGCAGTGTTGGCCAGGCCATCCACCGAGCAACCATCTAAGGCCAAGAGGGCAGGTGGGGCTGAGTAAATCTGGAAAAGTACATAAAATGGTCTGGAACTAAAATTACTGCTCTATTTTTCTTAGACAGTGTGCTCCTTGATGGCAGACATCCTATCTCACCATCCCAGCATCCTTGTATCCCCAGAATTAAGGCCCAGACACACCATAACAGACTGGAGTAAGCCCTGTTAACGTACATTTTTTTGTAAATGCTCATCTTACCTGGTCATCCTGGGCACTAGAACACTTATGATAATTGTCAGATGGGTTCACCCATGACAAATGTTTACGTGTGGCGCTTTTGGGAAGGGATTCTTTGATTTGGGCCATTATTTTACAAACAGCCAAAAAAGACAAAATGAGAATAAACACACTCCCAGGGTACTATGGTAATGAAGAAGATAGGCTTCGGAATCTAACAGACCTAGTGACATGTTTGTATAACTTCACTGGATCTTGGTTTTCTTTTCTGAAAAATGGAGAGCATGATATCCGTCTCACCGCCCTGTTGGGGAAGCGTGTGGGATTGTGCCATGTCAACTTGGTTAAGCTGGGAACCGTGATGACAACTGTTTCCCAGAGGGCTCAAGGTTAGGATTGGCCAAAAGAGAAACCTGCCCAAAATTTGGGAGACGGAAGTGAAGTAGGAGAGAGGGGAAGGGCAGGAGACCTTTCCCTGCAGTCAGACATGGTGACGGTGACACAGCAGTAAGGATCCCAGCCGGTGCTGACTTCCCTCTGCTCCACACCTAGCTTGTCCCCTGGACTGCGGCTTCTGCTCATCAACAGCAGCCACAAGCCCACCCCAGATGCTTGGCTGCAAACCACAGAGGCAGGTGCTACACAGAGGCTGTAGCTCCCCTCGGTCCTCTCCAAGTAATCCTCCCCTTGCAATCCACCTTCAGCGACTGTACGTGCTTAGTTTCCCAGATCTCACTGCGAGCTCCGAACTGCCTCTCTGGGCCACTGCTTCAGGACAACCGGTAAATGACACCGCCAACCCTCCAGCTCCCTCTCCCAGGCTTTCACTTCCCCACCTTGCACAGGTATGTAATAAACCTGCTTTCCAGGGAGAACCCAATTTGCAGCTTTTGCTGATATCTGTGATCCAAATACTCCCACTTTTCAAGCCATTGATATGAAGTCATTGAACATGGAGTTGGGAAGCAAGGTGCACAAGTGCTCTCAGGAGCTCATGAGCCAGCCCCAGCTCGACCCCGAATGAGCCCCTCATCCCATGACACTCACATGGTTGCTCTCTTTCCTTGACTGAACTCGGACTCATACAGCCAGATTACAGGGTGATGGGCATTGCACTCAATACAGCACCTGGCACACAGGAAATGCTCAATAAGTTAAAGTTAGTGGGTTATAGGAATCAACCCTCATGTTGTCTTTGGTTCCAAACCAGCTAAAGGAAGGTATGTACCTACAACCTACAAAAAAAAAAAAAAAAAAAAAAAAAAAAAAGTCCAGAGATAAAAGGATTTTCCAACTAACGCAAGAACAATTTTTACATAGATTAACAAAATGCTGTTTGCATCTATTTACAAATTAAGTAAGCAAATTCCATTTCCTACAAAACAAATATGAATTAAGGAAATAATAGAATATTTTGCACGTGCAGCAGTGGGGAAGGTTGCACTCCATGAATATTAAGCAGCAATTTTGTAGTTAACATTAAATGACCATCTCGGGGAGAAATTTATAGTTACTGAATCTGAGGCAGAAGCTTCCAGCTCCTTTCCAATAAACTTATTAGCAGACAAAGCCTGCGTGCATAAACTTAAATTTCAATACTGCCCTTCCCCTCCTAGTCTGTTCTCTTACCTGCGTTCTTCGCTAGCTCTGTAGTTGTGGTCACAGAACGTAAATATCCTTATCTCATCCGTGAAGCACTTTCAAAATTCAAAGCATTTGACATGTAGGATTCTTTTCTTCCTGGGCTTATCAAACAGCATGATGACTGATAGTTGCTCTTAATTTTAACCAAGGGTTTCAAGTTTATAATATTTGCTTCCCCAGCTGAGAATGACTAAATCAATGCTTACTTTGAAGTTGATTGTATATGGATTATTAAACAGTTATAAAGGCATGAAAACACACAGCAAACTACTCGTTCTCCCTCACCTCAGAATCGGCAAAACTTTTAGCCAAATATTGCTAAGAGAAACGTCTCTCTGGATTCAGGGCACATGCTCTTTTTCCTCTGCCCTGGAGCTACATTATTTGCACCAAATTCTTCATCTTCACAAAAATTCTACATCTGAAACCCCTGTGCTCTGCAAAGGACGCTTCACTGTATCACGGCTTTCTTTCAAATAACAGAGAACTTTCAGTTTCTCAGTCCACAATTGTTCAAAATTTATTGTTAAGTCATCAAGCTTATTTCTGAGGAGATTTGGGTTCCTCTAAAGTGCACTCTCTACAAACAGTGGCTGCTTCTAATAGTTACCCAGAGGTGACTTTTTGTTCTTTGTTCTGATCTCTCTTCCTGTCTCTTTGAACTGCACTATAGCCATGGGAAGGATTTTATAAATCCTGGCTTGGATGGGACCAGGTAGAGAAAGAAAACAACCTTTGGGTTAACTATCACCTGGACAAAACATCCCTTCTTGTACAGAATTCACTACTTCTGTATTCTTTCTTGAATAAATCTATCCAAATGAAGAAGGGAAAGTCGTTGCAGGCAAAAGAAATGGCAGGTGCAAAAGTGTAGGGATAAGAGAAAATATACTGCAGTTCAGTATCAGGAAATTTCCCAAAGATGGAAAGGTAGCGGTAGATTTCACAACTCCACAAAACATGGCCCCGTTTTCTGCTCCTGACCTTGGATGGGTGGACTGTCCATTGTCATCCCGGATTAAGGAAAGGTTGAGGGGGAGGAATGTGGCCAAGGGCTCCGGAGACTTCTTTGTACTTTGCACTGTGCATATGCAAAAGAATGACGGCAAGATGGCTGCTTACACTGCACTGTTTAAATAGCTCTTGTATATCAAGCTAAGGCTTTGGACTTGGTCAGGCAGGAAATGGGAGTCCATTGTATTATGTTTAGCATGGAAGTGACGAACAAATTTGAGAGCTAGACTAGAGGGAGGCAAGATCCACTGGGAACCACTGCCACAACCCATGCCAAAAGTGCAAAAGCTTGGGGGTGCTTGGGTGTCTCAGTTGAGTGTCCGACTTCGACCCAGGTCATGATCTCGCGGTTCCGGGGTTCGAGCCCCGCCTGGGGCTCTGTGCTGACAGCTCGGAGCCTGCAGCCTGCTTCTCTGATTCTGTGTCTCCCTCTCTCTCTGCCCCTCCCCTGCTCACACCATCTCTCAAAAATAAATAAATGCAAAAAAAAAAATTGTTTTTTAAAGTGTCAGAAGCTTGGGGCGCCTGGGTGGCACAGTCGGTTAAGCGTCCGACTTCAGCCAGGTCACGATCTCGCGGTCCGTGAGTTCGAGCCCCGCGTCAGGCTCTGGGCTGATGGCTCAGAGCCTGGAGCCTGTTTCCGATTCTGTGTCTCCCTCTCTCTCTGCCCCTCCCCCGTTCATGCTCTGTCTCTCTCTGTCCCAAAAATAAATAAACGTTGAAAAAAAAAATTAAAAAAAAAAAAAATAAAGTGTCAGAAGCTTGAACTAAGGCAGTGACTGGGGCGAGGAGACAAAGGAGACAAAGGGCTTAATAAGAAACTGAACGTTCCCTGTAAGTCGTGGGGGGGCTTAAGGCCTCAAGGGTGACACTGAGGATCTGGCTTCGGAAAAGGGTAGGTTTCTGCTTCAAGGAGAGAGTAGAGAAGAGGGTGATGTGGGGAGGAGGGTGGAAGAGCAGGAGCTGAGCTTTGGATTTCCTAGGGTGCGGGTGGATGAACCTCCCAGACTGACCACGGGAGGGCGGGGTGCCTAGGCCTACACCATTGCCCCCCCCCCCCCCCGCGCCGCCCTTTCTGTCTGCCCTCGCCTCCCAAGCCGCCAGGAAGGACACCAGTATCTCTGCCCGCCCCCCCCTCCCCCACCCACCGCCTCGCCCTTTCTTACCCTCACACTTCCCACTCCTCGACGGATCTGCTGGATCGAGGACTCTGCCTGTCTCCAAGGCGGAAACAACTCCCAGAGCTCCACCGAGGGTTCAGAGGTGGGACTTCCCTCCTGCGGGGCAGAACCTTACCTCTGACTCGCAACTCAGGAGCAGCGGCCCTCATAGCCCTCCCAGGCCCTGCAGCTCCAGAAAACCAGAGCGGAATACCCCGGCCCAAGCGGTTGCAGCTGTTTCTCTTCCTTTCGCCTTCATCCCTAGTCTCCGGAGCCAGAAACCTGGCTTGTGGTCCTCGCTGCTGCTTCTCCTCGTGCCCCAGCCTCAGCCCGGTCCCTCCCCTGTAGCTCCTGTGCTTTCCACCAGCCTCCCCCCACCGGGCCCGGGGTCTCTGCTTCTCATCTGGCCCCCTTCCCAAATCTTCTCCTGTTAGGTAGCCAGAAGGCGGTCTCAAATGCAAATCTGATCACGTGGCTTAAACTACTTTTACAAATCATCGGAGCACCTGGGTGCCTCAGTCGGTTGAGCCAGGGATTCTTGATCTTGGCTCAGATGATGATCTCCCAGTTGCTGGGCTCCAAGCCCCTCATCCGGCTCTGAGCAGATGCCAGGAGCCTGCCTGGGATTCCGTGTCTCCTTCTCTCTGCCCCTCACCTGCTTGTGCACTCCCCCAACCCCCTCTCCAAATAAATAAACTGAAAAAAAAAAAAATACTTTTACAAATCTACATTCCCCCTGAGGACAAAGCACAGACTTCCAGGTGAGTCACAGGAGCCTTTGACATTTGGGTTTTACCCATCTCTCTGCCGTCATTTCTTAACCCTCCCCTCACACACTGCTGTGGCTGCTTCGCTGCTTTTCCCTTTTGAGCTTTGTGCCCTACCCTGACCATGTCTACCCAGCGATTTTTTTTTTCTCCATAATTCATCTGGGGGACCTTTCCTGTCTCCTCGCAGAACTAAGCGCTCCCTTATTTACCTCCTGCAGCCCATTGGCAGATTCATTCGTGTATATATCTTGTCCCCCTCCCAGACCATAATCCGTTTCAGGGTAAGGACCGTCATCTTCTCCCCAACCTTTGGCATGGTGTCTGGAACACAGTGGCCCTTTAGTAAATGTCCACTGCATCAGCAAGTGAACAGATAACAGGAATACAAAGATTCACTCCTATGCTCCTCCTGGAAACTGCCTGGTATTTCTTACTCTCTCTTCTAATGACACAGCATTTACTTTAATTCTGAGCTTCCTGACAGCCAATGCATAAAGAGAAACAATAAAGGATATGGCGTTTGTTGTCTGAAAAAAAGCAAAACTTTCACTTCTGCAGGAGAGACAAACTTTTTCCTGGTAATAAATTTTCAAAGGAATTCATCACATGAGTTCTTGCGCAAGGAACATTGAACAACATAATGGGCAGTATCTTTAAGCAGTTTTTACAGAAGCTTCAGAAATATTCTTCACTTCACTGTTTCCAGTATTAAATGCTTTAAAAAAAAAAAAAAAGATAAAGACCTAGCACTAAAACATGATTCATGAAAGAACTTCCACTGGGAAAGGGTAAACTAATGAGCACCACATTTAGAGCTTTCTGGTGATCAAGGATATAGCTTTAGCCCACATAGGAGACTGTACATCTATAAACTCTATTTCTCAAATATCAGTTGTCTCAGCGAGGCTTTGACAGGAGCTAAATAACAGCCCCAAATTGGCTTCTCTGAGAGCCTAGAAAACTCCCACTCATTCAAGGGTAGCTATTTGTAGCATGTAAACTCTTGCCAGACTGAGAGAAGAATCTGGCCCAGTGAATAAAAATACAGAAAATAAATGCTTGGAAACTTGTAGGAGGAGAAGAGGCTCTGGGTTGATTGTCCAACCACAGCATTTAGTTTTTCTGTGCTTCATAGAGGCACTCAAAACAGTTACCGGTGTGTCGGCTTATCACTGGTTCCTAAGCTCTGTAAGATGGTAAGTAAACTACCTTTCTGTGTCTTGGTGTCACAAAGCACTAGTCACCCTCCCCGCCCCCCCCCCCCCCCCCCCCGCCAGCCCTGTCCACCTCTACCTACGAAGACAAATAGGAAGTCATCGGTAATTAAAGCTCTAGTAATGGGACTGGGCAGGAGGGCGAGGGGTGGAAATTGTCAAAGGTAGAGTAAGGTACAGAAACAGGTTAACAGTTCTTCAGGACGTTAAACACAGAGGCGCCTGCGTGGCTCAGTAGGTTGAGCTTCAGACTCTTGATTTTGGCTTAGGTCATGATCAGGTCATGATCGCAGCGTCGTGGGATCGAGCCCCTCGTTGGGCTCCGCACTGGGTGTAGAACCTGCTTGAGATTCTCTCTCTCCCCCTTCTCCCCCACTCGCACTCTCTCTCTCTGTCTCAAATAAAAAGATAATAATAAAATTAGAAAAAACCCAGAATGTTAAACAAAAAAACAGCTCATTTCACTCAGCCCAAAAAAAGACTTTCGCAAAGACAAAAAAAAAAAAAAGCAAAAAAAAAATGTTGTGACAATTATTTTCACATCTAAATTTGCTAAATATTGAGACCTCTGGTATAAAGAAAATGAAAGAACACTAACTTCTAAAATAAGCTGCTAAAAAAATATCAGCAAAGCCGTTTTCTAGAGCAAAATAAGTGGATGTTGCTTCAGCATATTGATTGATACATAATCCAAACATATTGACTTATGTGTAATTAACAAAAGAGTTTAATTAATCTGCTGATTGGAAATGTCATCAATCTTATTCAAGTGAGTTTTAATTCAAAGATAATATCATCATGAGTATTATGCTCAAGTAATTTTATTTAATTAATCATAAAAACTTGTCCTCACGTATGGCTTTAGCCTCAATAAATCATAAAATAGCTGACAAATTTTCTTTCTAGGAGAAAATTAAAGATATCAATTTGAGGCACTTTATTTTATATTATTGCTTGATGTGTTCTGAAATGAAAATGATATGTTTCAAAAGATATCTTCTTTCCTTTTCTCTCTACTTACGTAATCACATAGGATGACAATTCTTTTGTGAGCATTCCTGTATCCGTGAATAAAATAAATTTCTCTAAATTATTTTAAAGGAAAGGCTGTGTTTTCTCAGGCTTGAGAAATATCTGAGCTTGTTTTTCTAAAACCTTGGCAGAAAAAACAAGGACCAACTACTGAATAATCATTCAAATGACAAGTCTTCATTAGGTTGAATTACTGAAATGAAACTATTTCAGTAATTGTTATTCCTCCCTCATCCTATATAGCAAGCTAAAATGAACAAAATACACTTTGGGTCTAGAAAGCAGATCCCCCAAAGCCAATTAATGCTCCCAAGCTAGTAGGATACTAATTAGCAATTATTTCTGCCCAGTGATGCCCAGGCATCCTGGGTTGCTAAATTTTCCCCGTGTCCTAAACCACCAGAGAACACTCATTGAATAGTGATAGTTCTTTCTAGGGTGGCTTACAGAATGCGTCTGTACCATACTAAATGCCCTCCTTCCTCATCCCTGAGAAAGATCACTTGGTGCGGACAAGGAGAAGCTACAACAGGTATGGGCTTTAGAGGCAGAGATTTAACACAAGTAACTAAGTTGTAACTGAACAGCCTACGAAGGGTGACAAGCAATGAGAAGGAAAGATAGGTGGAAAGGAGATGTGGTTTAGAAAGACATGGAGGAGGAGGTGTGGGGAAGAAACAAGGAGAGAGAATGCCTTCTCCTCTCCACCAGTGTGAATCAAACTGCAGTTCATACAGTGGGACCTAATTAAACCAAAACTCGCTCTCCAGGAAACCCCAAATCGCTTGGAGATCCTATTGTCTTTAGTGATCAAAATGCCAAGAGAGCATCAGTGGTGTGAAGAAAGGTAAATCCAATTTGGGGGGAATTCCAACGCATTTTCAGGATGCTTGGATTGCTGCCATAACCCTCATTTCCTCCTCTCAGTACAATCTTCCTAGAATAAATGAATAAATCTAGCGATTTTTTTTTTCCTCTCAGAAGGAAAAGCTTAAAATGTGAGGTGAGCTAAAATGTTTTTAGCCCACCTCATGTAGTGTTCATAGGCTACAAAGCCCTTTAAAATTGATACATGAAAGTTCTAGGAGATTCACTGGTAAACAATGGTTCTCATGGCCAGCACATTTTTCTAGAGAAGATGACATGATTTTTACCTCTACTGAATTAAATCTAACAAATATTTATTGAGCACCCATTATATCCAAGGTAGTAGGCTGCGAGTAATAGAAAAGTCACATATAAAATAGTGCCAGCCTTCAAAATTTTTGCCACTGGAAGGATGAAAATGGAGAATAAAATAAGACAAGTACACACACTAACAAATGACTCTAACAGAAGCAAAATAACGTAAGCGCCATAAAAAGATACAAACAAAATGAAATAAGGTGTCAAGGAAGGTGTCTTAGTCTGTTCCGTCTCCTATAACAAAGTACCATAGACTGGGTGGTTTATAAACAACAGACCTTTCTTTTCTCTCTGTTCTGGAGGCAGGCAGTCTGAGATCATGGTGCCGACATGGTCCGTTCTGGTGAGAGCCTTCTCCTTAGTCATAGACTGTCAACTGCTTCCTGGATGCTCACAAAGTGGGAGAGTGGAGAGGAAAAGAAAGCTCACTGGTGTCTCCTCTTATAAGGGCACTAATCCCCTTCAGGAGGGCTCCCACCCTCATGACCTCATCAAATCCTAATTACTTTCCAAAGGCCCCACCTCCTAATAGCATTATATTGAGGGATAGAGTTTCAGCATCTGAATTGGGGCAGTGGGGGAAACACATACATTCAGTCCACAGAGAAAGAGAGGATACCTAGTTTATTTGGGGGATTCATTCGCTCATTCAAAAATCATGTCATGTGCTCTGCCTATAGCCTTTGTCCTGTGCCAGGATTGGGATGCAATGCAAAACAAACAAAAGGGGAAAATAGTAAAGTACCAGCCTGAACATTAGGTCTATTTTTCTTTCAGTGGTTGATTGGGTATCTTTGTCCACATGCTCACCAATACGTAAAAGTGTCAGACTTTACTTTTTGTACACAGAGGGTAAAAGATGTTGTTCCCTATTTTAATTTGCATTTTGCCAAATAACTAGTAAAATGGAAAGCTTTTCAAAATTCCTGTGTTTATTGTTCACTCACTTCTCTGCTGTGACCTGCTTTTCATATCCTTTGACATTTTTTCCCTGTATTTTCTTTGTATTTTTCTTATTCATTCATAGGGATTTTTTATTTATTGTGGACACTGATCCTTTCCTGTGGGCATAAAAAATACCCTCTCCTGTCCATAGGTTGTTTTTAAATTTCAATTTATTGAGCATTTTGCCTTGTGGAGTCAAAATTATCTAGCTGTTCCATAATAGAATGTGCTTTTTGATCTTTAAAAAAAAAATTCATTCTTTATCTCTAGTCCACATTTTTTTCAATTATTTTCTATGGTTTTTTTTTTTAAACATGTTTTTCCTAGTAGTTTCTTTTCGCTTCCTAGAGTTTCATTTTCCGCATTTTTGTCTGGAATTTGCTTGTGTATGGTGTGAAGTCATAATCTAATTCTCCTTTGCCTTCCTTGCCGAAAGTCGGCTGTCTCAACATTATGGAGTTTGTAGGGTATCTTTCCCCACTGGTGTTGATGTCCCTTCAATAAACCAAGCTCCACACCTAAGGTATTTTCTGGGGCCTCTCTGCCATTCCACTGATGTGTTTATAAATTCCTCTGACGTTTTCTTTTTTTTTTTTTAATTTTTTTTTAACGTTTATTTATTTTGAGATAGAGAAAGAGCGTGAATAGGGGAGGTGCAGAGAGAGAGGGAGATGCAGAATCTGAAACAGGTTCCAGGTTCTGGGCTGTCAGCACAAGCCCGACGCGGGGCTCGAACCCACGGACCGCAAGATCATAACCTGAGCCGAAGTCGGCCGCTTAACCGGCTGAGCCACCCAGGCGCCCCGCCTTTGATGTTTTCTATTTGCTGTGCTTTTACTTTCCTTCATGCATTTTCTTGTCCTACTTTCTGTGGATTAATTACCTTTTCTTCATTTTCCCTATTTTCCTTTACCCACTTAGCATGATAGTCTATGTTTGTGCCTTTAGTAATTATGCCTAGATTTTTCATATGTATGTATAGTTAATATATATGATATATTTATAAGATATATAAAGGTATAGGGGCGCCTGGGTGGTCAGTCGGTTAAGCGTCCAATTCTTGGTTTCAGCTCAGGTCATGGTCTCACAGTTCGTGGGTTCAAGCCTCACATCAGGCTCCACACTGATGGTGCAGAGCCTGCTTGGGATTCTCTCTCTCTCTCCCTCTCTCTCTGCACCTACCCTGCTCGTGCTCTTGCTCTCTCTCTCTCTCAAAATAAAAAAAAACAAACTTAAAAAAAAAGATATATAAAGTTATATATATAGTTAAATTAAAATTTTTCTATTAAAAGCTAAAGTTCATACACATATCTGTCTTCCTTCTAAACTAAACCAAACCTTGTAGAATTGAACTCCCTTCAGAATCACTCCCCTGCTGTTGTGCTCTGTTTGTTTGTTTGATATTTCAGATCATTTTGTTTTCAGCGCATATGATGAACAATGCTGTCGTTATTCTCATTGATTTTAATGTCAATTCTCATTTAGATTTACCACCACAATTTATTTGCTCCCCTTGCTACTTGCATTCCACTTCTTCCTTCTGAATATATTTTTCTTCAAACTAAAGTATATCATTCAGTAATCTTTTTAGTGAGCGTAATCTATTCAAGTTACTGTTCGTGGAAACCTTTCTAAGTCCTAGTAGGCCTGAGATGTCTATTTCTTACTTGTACTCTTCTATTTAATTTTTTAAATAGGTAAAACAAGCACCTGACCCAAAACAAAACAAGAAGTATAAAATATCCTACTCATTATAAATGTTTAAATCCCCAATCATTTGCCATTAGGACTTTAAAAATTTATCCCGTTGCCTTATGATAACTATCACTGCTAAGAGGTAGGCTGCCCACCTTATTATTGTGAGATTATGGTCTACGTTTTTATTTTTTTCCTCCAGTGGCTTATAGGATTTCTCATTATGCTTGATATTCGGCGCTTGGACTGCTAAGAGCCTAGATGTGAAACTCATCCGTCTACATCTGTCTATCACTATTTTTTCTATTTCTTAGCCTCCCAGTTGGCTAATTTTATAGTCTTCTGCTCAGGCAGAGTGAGCTTGACCAGCTCCAAACCAGTGTTTAAGTGAGTTTATGGTCTCAGGGTTCTTGTTCCACCCTGGTTGCGTGTATGTGGGCCTGGGCTTGAATGTGACCCAATCCTGTTGTTGACCTGGTAAGATGGCTTCCACCCTCAGCCTGAGGCAGCAGCTGGTTTCAGGTGGCAGCCCTATGTAGTGGGCAGCCATTATTTCCCCCCTTACAAGTAAATGAAGCACTTTTCTAGCCCAAAGTCTCACCCAGGGGGCCCCCGGTGCCCCCAGCCCAACCCAGTGTTTGTGGACTCAACGCCATCCCAAGATGCTGTTCAAAACATAGCCACTCCGGCCTCTGTTGCCTCCAGGCCTCCCTGAGCAAGATGGCTTTGCTTCTGACTCACTGCTCTCAGTTCCCTTTCCATTTTCAGCATTAGAGGACCTGCTTGCTTTTAGTGTGCATTTTTAATTTTTAAACATTTTACCCGGGATTTTGATTAATTGAGATGGCGAAGCATATTTTATTGTGTTCAATCTATTCTCCTGTCCAGGACGTTTCTTAGTACTTAACGTCACCAAGATTGGAAACCTGAGAATCACACAGGATTCCTCCCTCTCCCTCAGTCAGTCAGTTACAAATCCCTATTTATTTTCTTCCTAATGACCTCTCAATTTCATGTCTTCTTCTCTGGGTCACCTATTTACTGCCAAAGCCAGTTCCTTGGCTTAAGCTATTAGACTTCCTTACCTGGGAATTTTCTTCCTATAAAAAATCTCCTAATTGTTCTCAATCCCTTCCAATCCAACCTGTAAAAATGGCACCAAATTAATATATACACTTAAAATATTTTATTTCTGATTATACTAGTATTATTATTCAATAAATGGCATTGGGACTTTTGTTAGCCTTTTTGAATCAAAAACTAACAAGAAACTTACATCTTATTGATATCATACCATGTGCAAAAATACTGTAGTATAGTCTGGAAACCTTAAAAGCACCAAAAGGAAAACATAATTCAGAAATTAGTCTAGTGTGGGAAAATCTCTATTTATCAAAATACATAAGCTTATTTAAAAAACTTATTAAAAACTTATTGCAATAACCCATGTGTGGAAAGAGTTGCAATGTGAAAATATTGCAAATGTGAAAGCCTAAGTCATTAAACAGAGGCATAGCATGGTTGTATCTGTTTTACAGCTAACAAATCTGAGTCACAGGCATGTGTATATGAACACGTATGTGGCATACGTGCATACATTTATGTATGCACGTATGCATGTACATATACACCAAATACATAGAAAGGTAACTGAGGGACAGAAAGAATAAACCACGACTTATTAGAAGAGAATATAAGTTGGTGGGGAAAGTGGTGAGAAAATCCAGGATTCCCTCTGTGTACGTATGAATGTTTTGAATCCTTTCGGTAAAAACACGTGCATGCAGCACAAAAACTAAAGCAGGCAGAGAATCTTGAAAATACTAACAAGGACAAAGAAGAAAATTCAAATCACATATAATGCCATCACTACATATGTACAGATCAATGGCTTCCCCTTCCCTACGAGATAAACTGCAAATGCCTCAGCAAGTAACATTCTTACCCCTGTCTCCTTCCTAGCTTCGCATGGTATTCTCCCCCAACTAGTAACCTAACATCTGACCAGGACTTGAAATTTTCTGAATACATCTGCTATTACTTCTGCCTGAAATATATTCTCCCACCCTCGACAGTTGTTGGTCGGTTCTGTATTCCCTTTTTCTGCCCCATATGACAGTACTTCCGTGAATGCTTCTCCTCTGATAGTGTTAGTTTACCTCCTCTGCTAGACCAGCGGCATTTGAAGGAAGTGATTCATCAATGCCTTCCCCTACTCGCCTACCTGCCCAGTGACTGGTATAGGCACTGGCTCATGGTGGGGCACTCACTAGGTGATGAATGAGTGAGTGCTTAAAAGCAGGCATGCAAGCACAGGAGAAGCAATACAAGAATACAAGGATTACTGAGCGGCAGTGGAAACTCAGCTTGAAATGTATTACATTTTACTGCCCAGGATCCAAATCCATCATTTAACTCAGTTCCATCACTTCCTCAAGCCACACCCAACACCTGGAGAGCAGACGTGGAGCAGAGGGGAGAGAGCATCCGGCAGAGTTGCTCAGGGATGCAGCGATGAGGAAGGGGCTGGCATCATTCTGGAGTGGTGCGGAGCACGTGGTTAAGTGACTGGTTGTGGCTGGGAAGGGAGCAAGAGCTGGAGTGACAGCCCTGGGGCTGAGGTGAAGGAATGGGTTGATGTAAATTGCAGGGTGGGGTTCAGGGCAAAGCATTCCAAAGCCTTCTTTCCCAAAGTAGTTCCAAAAGTATGTAAATAGGTATTGATGCACGGGGGGGGGGGGGGGGGGGGGGAGTCTTACACGGCCAAGTGTTTGGGAAACACTGGATTTAGCAAAGGTAGAGACAATTTTAGTAGCAGGATTTCTCAGAGACCTGACTTTCTTTAGTAAGCTGCTTTATGAAATGTCAAAAGCAGGGTGCTGTACCAATGTTTACCAAATGTATTTGACACAGTGTATCGGTTTGCCAGGGCGGTGGTAGCAAGAACCACAAACTGGCGGCTTCAACAACAGAAATTTGTCATCTCACCGTTTTGGAAGCTGGGAGTCTGAGATCAAGATCTCAGCAAGTTTGCTTCCTTCTGGAGGCTGTGAGGGAGAATCTGTTCCAAGTGTCTCTCCTAGCTTCTGGTGGCCTGCTGGCAATGTCTTGACTTCCCTGGGCTTATAGATTCTTCTGCTTTCATGCTCACATGGCATCCTCCCAGTGTGGGTGGCTGTCTCTATATTTGCCTTTTCCATAAAGACACTAGTCACGTTGGATGAGGGCTCACCCTTCTACACAGTATGACCTCATCTTAACTTCACTGATTACATCTGCAACAACCCCATCTCCAAACAGTCACATTCTGGGGTACTGCAGGCTAAGATTTCAAGATATAAATTTTAGGGGGAAATGATTCAATCCATATTGCTGCTGGGTGAACTAGGGAGACCTCGGGTCCTGGGGCCTTGACTCAGCCAGATCTGAAGGAGTCATGGAAGACGATTGGTCTAGTCACAAGAATGAATTTAAGGACAGACACATAGCACAGAGGACAAGGAACACAAGCAGGAAAGTTTATTAAAAGCGAAAAGTACACTTTTGAGATATGAGAAGGGTTGAGCTCAAGACAGAGAGAGAGAGAGAGAGAGAGAGAGAGAGAGAGAGAGCTGTGTGCCCTGGGGCTTGGGCTTCTACCTTTTATTGACAGTTCTGAGGGGCAGAATATTTATTGTATTTATTGGGACAGAAAGCAGAATTCCCGAGCCTTTTCTTCTCAGTTTGGTCAGGGGGTTCCTGTCATGGCATCTGCCATCTTGGGCCTGTCTGGTTAGATCTGGCTTCTTGTGGAGTGCTGTCAGGACCTGCCTCTGATCTTCCCGATAGCTGGCCAGGACTTCGTCCTTGCTGGCCTCCCGGTATCCTGTTAGAACCCAACTAACTGCCTACTCTAACATTAGCACACCTTTTGGCATATAATGTGTAGCAAAACCACTGTCTCCCTGAACTCAGTTTTGGTAAGATCTGCTACAATGGATTCTCTATCATTAGGTTCTTCCAAAAGACAGCTAAAGATAGGGGTCCTCATTCTCCGAGACCCTAGAATGCACCAGGCAATCCAAGAAAGGTCATGTTATGATGACATTTTACAAATGAAAAATGAGAAACTTACAAATGAAAAAACAGATTCTGATCACCAAAGACACTCATCCAATGTAACTGAGCCATGTTTCAAACCAAGGTCTGTCTCATTACCAAACCACTTCTCTCTCCACTCCAACTTGCTATTTCCCAAATGATATGGATATCATTAAAGCGAGATCCTTGCTGTGGAAATAATGGGGTTATTTCCCCATCCCTCACTAATGCCTAATCCGTACTGAAAAGTGGTTGAGATTTGAAACAAAGCAAAGGCAGGGAGGCTTCTTTCCCATCATTGAAATAAATCTGTTTCATACATAGGAAGCACTCCTGGTTAAATGTTTACCTTTTGAACCCTACACTGAAGGAAATGGTTTCCTGAAGCTTTGGCTAATCTTTTAGCAAACTGTCAACCTAAAAACTTGGGTGCTTCTTGATGAGGATTTTAACTGCACTATTGATTATAGTGCAGCTAGAAACCATTTTCAGACTTATCTTCATATGATTTAATTGACATTGAGAGGTATTTTAATTGAAACGTTAGACTTCCTCAGTAGAACTACCCTTTGTTTCTAGCAAGGCAATCTAGCTTTTATGCTTTTAATCGCCATCTGTTGTTCAATAAATGTCAAATCGTTCCTAATGGTCTCTCTAAGCATAGGGTTGGTTTTTTTTTTTTTTTTTAATTTGCTTTTGTACTCAGTGTTCGTTATGGGCAAATGAGTCCTTGCTGTAAAAGAGCGCCATTTCTCATGGTGCTTCAGTCCCGTTAGAAGGAAAAAGTGATTAGAAATAAAGAGACAAGAGAAATGCTTCTTTTCTTTTTTTTTTTTTTTTAATTCTTCTCAGCAGTGGGGAGATTTAGAAAGTCTATAAAAATGTTTCCTTCAGCACTGCTGGTGATTCTACTCCCATTCAAAGCATAAAAGGAACAGAGACTTCTGAAAATCTTTGAGTTGCTTAAATTGTCTGAAATGATTAATATATTTAAAAAGATAGGTGAGGGAGAACATCCACTGGACTCAGCCAAATTTGAGCTGTACCAAGGAGACCTTGACTTCACAAGCCGACAGGGACTCTTTTTTTTGTTTTGTTTTGTTTTGTTTTAAACCTTGTGGGAATTTTGTAGAGATAAAGCAGAAGCAATGCAAGGACTCTATTACCCAGGACCCCACAATGGATTCTGAACTGAACGAGCCTACTCTCCAGAGGTGGAGGAAGGGAATGACCAGTGACTTCCAATGATGCTCAGCTATGACAGAGAAGGAAAGACCCTCCCTGGGGAGATGCAGAAAATTTTTGTTCTTCCTCATTAGCTTCCTAACACCCAACATCCTCCATGAAAGGTCACCTTCCAAAGTTAGGAAGCCAAATGACGCTGGCTCTTGGGAGCCCTGGAGAGTCCTGGAGATAAGGATTGTGTGGCTTCTGGGAAGGAGGGGCCTTTCATTGAGACTTGCATGCATTGGGTCCCAATCGGCTTGCAAACCAAGAAGTATGCTTGATTGCTTGGATCAGGGTTTGAAATATTTTCCAAGGGTTGGAAGAAGTATATTCTAAGAAGTAATTAGAATTGGTTGAAATACAGGGCTATAAATGGGGGACTGGCACAATTTTACAAGAAACAGATCATAACTCAACATTCTAATGACTTTTTCTTTGGAGAAGGTCAGCAACGCTATTAACAAGGGAAGTGAGCATGCAGAGTTCTCCATCCCAGACTATGACTGAACTTTGAACAAAGTACCTCCATCAGGATTCTGACTCTAATTACCTGAGCCGTTGCCTTTGCTTAGGAACGAGGGCTGAGCGGGGGCTAAATGGGCAGTCAGGCTTCTGACTGCCCTTCTGTGCTTCTCTAGCTCTCTTCCCCAAAAGGGATAAGAATAAAGATGCTGACAAGTTCATTTTTTCAGGCACGATGGCCAAAAAGACCACAGATTATTACCAGTATTAAAGTCCTCCAAGTGGAATTCCAAGTGGAATTTCCCACACATTATAAAAAGGAGAGGAGTCTGAACAGCACTCTGTCTGTCACCCTGTCCTCTCCCCTGAGACACAGGCAAACATGCCGACATGGACCACGTGGCCATGGTGGCATTTAGAAGGGAAACCCATCCGCGGTGCTTCAGTTTGGAAACATAGCCTGGACAACTTCAAAATGAACTCACATGCCCTGAAGCTGCCATGTGTTACTTGTGTACACATCAACTATACCACTCATTAGGTTTAAACTAAGGCCAGGGAATGTGTCTATGTATTTTTGTTTCTCTGCTAGCCATCCTTCAGGACTCAAAACAGTGCCTGAGATCTCAACAAATATTTGTTAAGTTAAAAAATAAGAATGACAAACAGGGAGTTTTCAGAGGAACCTCAGACCAGCTTGGAGCTCCTTCCAGATGACTCTGGTCTTTCCCAGTGAGCCCAGAATTTGGAGAGTGTGAGATGGTACTCCATTTCTCCATCATTCCTTCCCTCTCTAAATACCCAACACCCATCTTATTCTTTTGTTCCTCTGGGGGTTTATCATCTACTTAGATGAACTTGACCCCAGGCCTTTCCTTCTGCAAGGTCAAGACCAAATTAATCACCAGAGTCAGTGTCAAAAAACTGTATGTCTAGCTGTAAGCTCTCCCCAGGTGGCCTCACCAAATTTAAATGTTTGGTCACTGGACTTCAGAATCAAAGTACTGTCTAGTCAAAATTGTGAGGAACAAGGGGCAAATAGGTCTTCAGACAATCAGACCTTCCTTGCAGATTATCATTCCTTCAATCATACTGATTCCTACGACGGCCTGTATTTGTATGTTTTACGATTACCCAATGGATGATTATATATTTCCAAAATTTCCTTTGATTCTAACACTAACTTGTGTTAATTTTATGTTGAACTTAACTCTTGTTGCTCTCAGCTTTTAAAAAATTGGAGAATTAACGGATGGCATCCTTTAACCCAACTCCCTTATATCTGTGATACCCCCAGCCCTGGACTCCAGATCCCTGGGCCTACCCCTCTCTTTGCTTCAGCTACCCCAAAGTCTGTTTATTTTCTGACCCCTGTGTACTCCAGACTTGGTTCTGTGGGACCAAGGTAACAATATGTTGCCTTAATTACTCTTCAAAGATGTTTATTTTGAGAGGACACCAGAACTGTTTTTGCAGCCCTCCTGCTGTTAAGAATTCTAAAGGTTAAGGCCTCCAGTAAACTGTGATTAGAAAAAAATCAACGGAGTAACTGCATAATCACCGCTATATTTAGCAGGCTAGTGATTTCCAGAGAAACCTGGCATTTCTGCCCTGCAGCCTCCTCCAATCCTTCAGGAAGTCTTCTGGCCAGAATATGTGACGCTCTCCCAGCCCAGCACCTGGAGCAGAGCTACAGGCCCGAAGTAGCTTAAAATATCTTAGCATCTCATATAGTAACAGAGAATTCAACTCCAAAAGAAAAAGAAAGAAATGAAAATGGCTTACCATAAAATGGTTGGGTGAGGCAGTGCTGGTTCATAAAACAGAACTGTTATATAAAATTCCAATGAGCTTTTTTGTTCCTGTAGGTTCTTCTAAGGTATAGCCCCATTCTTTGTTTTTGTTTTTGTTTTTAGTAATCTCTACTCCCAATGTGGGGCCAGAATTCATGACCCCAAGATCAGAGTCTCATGGTCTACTGACTGAGCCAGCCAGGAGCCCCAATAATCCCCTTTCTTAAATTGCTCAAGACCCCGTAGTGACTGGTCTGGTATAGTGGTAGTCAGGTGCTCATGTCTCCCACAGACTGTGGGCTTCCCTTTCTACGGTTTTACTGCTCTCCATGAAACTCTTTTCTCTTTCTTCTGATACTGCTCTCTGCTCTTCCTCCCCTCAAAAAAAAAATGTTACTTGTCAGAAAGTCTGTCATGTATACCTTAGGATATACTGGATTCACTTTGGGGAAGAGAGGAATGATTATCTAAATAATAAAGGGTAACACTTACTGAGCACTTACCGCGTGCTAGGAACTGTTCTAGGTACATCATATATATTAATTCAGTTAAGTCTCACAACCACCTAATGAGATAGTTTGTTACTATTTAATCTTCATTTTACAGATGAGAAAATTAAGGCACAGAGAGGCTAAGAAACTTGTGTAGGCTCACACAGCTAGTAAGTAGAAGAGCTGGGCTTTGAACCCAAGCAGTCTGACTCCACAAGCCATGTTCCCAACCTCTAAACTGTTCCACTTTCCAAACACTTTTCGCCACCATCACCTCTCATTTTTTAAGTAAGATTGGAGCAGAATGAGTGTTAAATCTGGCCCCTTAGCACTGCCTTCTGATCCTTCCGGCATGCTAGCTATGCCTGTTTGTCACAGTGGATCACAGGCACCCAGAAGATGAGAAGAACGGAGGGCAGAAGAGAAACAAGCTGGTCTTCAGAGTTATAGAAGGGAACTGAGAGCTGCTCACTGGGCTTTCAAACTGCTTTTCTCTACCCCAGGGTGTCATCGCGGGAGACGAGGCGGGCTCCCGGGACCCCCAGCATCTGCCAGGGCAGCTCCACTTTCAGCCGCCTCACACACACAGGGGGTCTGGGATTTACACTGAACATAGAGATTCATGGTTCAAAAAGGTTTGGAAACCCCAGGGGATGGAGCAATCACCTAGGTGTCAGGTTCCTTAATTGCTAAGCCCTCCTCATGGCTGATTTACACAGCCCTGTACTCCCTGGAGAGGGAAGGCAGGAGGGTGGAGACCAGGGCACATGCTGCAGTCTGTCTGCCAGGAAAATCTCGGTGACTGTCAGATGTCCTCGCCTCAAGCAGGAAGAGCGTTCCTAGGGGAGGCGGACAATTAGAGAAGACGGTGACTTTATCTCCAGCCCAGAAAGGCAAGCTTAAAAAAATGTTTAAGGGCAAATGGAAATAAGATGAATCTCTAAGAGCCCTGCAGCAAACACAAAGTATTTGGAAATCCATTTCTTCCCTCACCTTCAAAATCACTTAATTCAGTTACACAGTGTCCTCCTGTGGCCCTCACAAGTGTATTTCTCACTTGCCTGTCTATGCCCCATGTGATGCTTAAGAAGACGCACAAACAGATGTGTATGCACACATACGCACACATGTGCGCACACACACACACACACACACGCACGCACACACGTAGGAGATTTAAGCCAGGCCAGCTTCAGGCACCAGTTGCGTGATCTACCCTGGGTATATCTCTCACCGGGCCATCTGTAGATCAGAGAACCAACGTCCTGTTGCCAACCCATAACATAAATTTTATTCAGGGCACCCTCAGATTTACAGGCGCCAGGGAGGCCCCAGAGCACAGCGGTGGGGGGAATGCTGGAGTGGGAATGTCCATGTTGGGTCCCAGTTCTGTCACTTACAAACTGTGGGATTTCGAGACTTCCTAACGGTCTCTTGAAACAGTCTCTTGTCCCCCAGGTTTATCCTCTGCAAAATGGGACTAACAATAGCGCCTGTTGGTAGGATTGTTTGCTCTAAGCATAAAGTGCTTATAACAGCGCCTGGCACGTGGCAAGAGTTGAATAAGCATTAGCTATATAGAGCTACCGAAGCGCCTGGCAGCACCCTTGGCCCGTGCTAGGTCAGCCCAGTCCTAATTCCACTCCCACTCCAGCCCCAGTAAGAGTCCGGGGCTGCTGTTCTGCAGAGTGCAGATGGCCACAGTTCAACAGGAAGATTAGCAGCCGTCTTTGTTGGAGACAAACAAGTTACAAGGTTCCTGGGGGAGGCTGGCACTTCGTTAGGCTTTCTTCATAGCGCAACTTAAAATTGAAAACGCTGCCTGAAGCATCCTGCGATCAGAACAAACATTCTTCATTCATTCACCACACATTTACTGAGCGCATCTTTAAAATAATAGCCAGCTACATATGGACACTCCCTGTATAAATGCTGTGTTAAGTGCTTTCTATCCACTCATAGCGATGCTATAAGGGAGGTACCATTATTCTTTCCATTTTGTATATGAGGCTCAGAGAGGTAAGGTAACTTGCCACCGGTCACACGGCATATGGCGGAACTAAGATTCCATCAGAGAAATGCAAATCAAAGCTACAATGACCTATCACCTCACACCTCTCAGAATGGCTAAAATCAAAAACGCTGGACATAACAGGTGTTGGTGAGGAAGTGGAGAAAAAGAAACACTCATGCGCTGTGTGGGAATGTAAACTGGTGCAGTCACTCTGGAAAACAGCATGGAGCTTCCTCAAAAAGTTAAAAATAGAACCCTACAATCTAGGAATCGCACTCCTGGCTGTTTACTCCAAAGATACAAAAACACTAATTCAAAGGAATGTGTGCACCCCTATGTTTACTACAGAATATTATTTTCAATAGCCAAATTATGGGAAGAGCCCAAGTGTCCATTGACTAATGAATGGATAAAGAAGTGATTTAGTTACTAATATAAATATATATAGTTATCTATAAAAATATCATATATATAATGGGATATTACTCAGCCATAAAAAAGAATAAAGTCTTGCCATTTGCAACAATGTGGTTAGAGCTACAGAGCATGATGCTAACTAAGCCAAATAAGTCTGTCAGAGAAAGACAAATACCATGTAATTTCATTCCTATGTGGAATTTAAGAAACAAAGCAAACAAGCAATGGGGGGGGGGGGGAAGAGACGAACCCAGGAAACAGACTCTTGACTACAGAGAACACACTGATGGTTACCAGAGCAGAGGTGGGTGGTGGGACGGGTGATTTCACAGGTGAAGGGGGTTAAGAGCACACTTACCATGAGCCCTGACTAATGTATAGAATTGCTGAATCACTATATTGTATACCTGAAACTAATATAACATTGTATATTAACTACACTGGAATTAAAATTTTTAAACTTAATAAAAATAAGATAAAATCCCACCAGAGCCAGAGTTTTGTTCTTGACCACTCTGCCTCTTCCCTTACGTCTAAAGAATGCAGCCCTCAAACCCACGCACCCTGGCAAGGCGGCCTGTCCTTTCTTCCTCCTCTTCCTCTGTCATCTGTGAAAAGGGAGGCTGCAAATCTCAATTCCTTTCTCGTGAATGCATAGAAAAATCCCAAGACTTCTGTCCACACAGCACACCAATACCAGAGGGGAACAGTTCTGGAGTAAGCATCTCTATTAAGCCATACAAAATCCAGGCTGCAGCTTAAACTTTTTACACAAAACCCCTCTAATATCTCTGCCACCACATCAGACAGAAGGTGTGAAGACACGCTGCCTTGTTTGCAAACCATACTAATGTAATCATGATAAAAATTGTCTTGGTGTGCCAGTCTTAGCCATTAAAAAAATAAAGAAGAAGAAAATCCCAGTAGGTATTTTGGGCTGCCTTAAGCAAAGAGAAGCTATGGACTCCTTTTTTTAGAGAAATGAAATCCTTTGTTTATTGTAATTAGCAGCCAGTATTTTGTCACCTGAACAATAACACTAGGCCCGAGTATAGATAGTGTAATTACAGAGAATTCTAAAGGTCTCTAAAAATATTTCATAGTGACATCAAGTCAAATCATGTCTACCTCTATCCCTGACACACACACACACACACACACGCACACGCACACAGAACTCAAGGACATCTCGCTCCCTGATTTAGCTACACAATTTCCATTCAAACTGGGGAAAGTCACATAGGTAACACCCCATTCAGTTCTTTGAATTTTTATGAATAAAAAAAGAAATCTGTAAAGCAAATCCTGTGATTACAAGCATTTTTAGCACAGAGCACCAGACAGCAGTTCCTGGAAGGGCCCCTTGAATACAACATCGTTCAGGCTCTAGGTATTCTGGGCTCAGCAGTGGGGCGAAGGTTGCGGTCACCTGGGTTCATAGTGGCCCCTCTGGGCAGGGAAGACGCTCCCTTCCCCATTTCAAAGGGCACAAGAGCTTCCCAGCCCTCAGCCCTCTCCCGTCTTCCCAGACGCCAGGTTGCCACGGGAGATGAAGCTTTCTGGCTATTTCCTGGGCAGCAATCCCTGCCGGCGTTCAGCCTGGGGGAGCCCACACTCCTTCCGTGGCTCCCTGTCAGGACTGCAAACCCCACCACGCTCCGTGGCATGACAGAGCCAAGGAGCATGCACACTGGGGACTGTCATGCCTGGGGCCGGGGGTGTGGCTCTGCTTTCGACCGGGTTTGAGACTTGGGGACTGGGCCCGGCCCCCTCTGAACCTCAGTTGCATCATTAATTAGATAGTGACAATAGTGCTTACTTCATAGGGTAATTGTGAGATAAAAGTGTTCTCACCACAAATAATGATGATGATAGTGATGATGATGATGATGGGGCAGAAAGAAACTTTGGGAGATTTTTATGGCCTGAAAGTGGTGATAGTTTCACAGATGTATATTTATTCCCAAAATTATGGAGCTGTGTACATTAAATACGTACAGCCTCTTAAGCATCAGTCATACTTCAATAAGGTAGTTTTTAAAAAATAAAGAAAAACATACATAAAAAAATAAAGAAAAACATACATAAAAATATTTGGTAAATGTTCAATTTCAGTCTTCTTGGTTTCTTTCCCCTCTTATGTAATTTTCCCTTCTTTTCCTAATGGAATTAAGAAGTGAAATGGTTGAATAACTATCTTGACAATAGTCTTTGGCAAAATTCTGGAAAAGGTGAAGTGAAAAAAAGATGGAATGCTGCCTATAGAACATCAGAATTCCACTGGCCTGCAGCTAGCAATGGAGAGGAAATCCACATGTGAGGAGGGAGGCTTGGGCCCTGAGGTTGGCCATCTCCTTGGGGTCTTCGGGTGCCATCCACGGCCAGCCCCACTGTTTTCAGGGGCTTGTCCCTCTCCTTTGTCCTCCAGCCCAGGCACGTGCCCTCCACCAGTCCCTTGTGACAAGGCAGAGGCCCAGCCAACAAAAGTTTTGGAAGATTACACTAAGAGCAAGGGGCTCAAAAAGAGAAATCAACAAAAATAATAAGCACTCAGATCATCTGGCTTATACAATGTAGTTTATCCATCTTTAGTATTTGGCCTCAATGGGGAGGTCTCCCTGCCTGGCTGCCCTTCTGCCTCCATGTGGTGAAGGTCACGTTTAGTCCCTGCCATCCTGGAGGGATCCCGTGAATCTCCATACCAAGAATGGCCAATTCACAACCTACCTGCTACATGTCCCCGTAGGCTGCTCAGGGCAGACATCCCCAATCAACCACAGCACTCTTCCTCATTGAGCACAGACTTGGACACAGTCTCTAGGTATCAACTCCCAATCAGCCAAAGTTACACCAACTTGTCATCCCTGCTTTAGATCCCCAAAGTCCTTATCAAAGAAAGCAGAGTCCCAAGAAAGCCAGAAAACTCCCTATCACGCCTGACTAAGACCCCCTTCTAAGTTCTGGCTCCTGTCCAAAGACTACCTTGTCTCCAGGTGAGTGATCTTCCGGGAACGACATACATCAGAGGAGCTCACGCCAGCCCACAGAGGTGCCCCTCTTTGCTCACCAACTCAAAACCGCACAGTCATATGAAGGTCAATAAGAGAAAGGTCCTCACAGGAGTCTCCTCTTATACTTTCCACCTACCCCGCAAGCCCAGAAGCAAAACACCAGATGCCACGGTATTGGCTGGAGATGGACATCTTTATCATGTTGTCATTACTCAAGCTACGGTTACCCTCAATGGGGACAGAGAAAAGAGCAAGCTACTAGCTGGTAAGAAGGATACCTTACAGTGCCCCATACTGTTTTCTTCCCTAAACCCAGATGAATACCTACTAGGAATATGAAGGTTCTTGTTCTGGGGGTGTAGTTACATCGGGGCCCAAGCTATTGGGAGGGAATGTGAAGAATGCTCCCTCCTTTTCCCGAACTTTCCTCTTTCCCCACATATTGGTTCTGGGGAGAATCAAAGGCAAGAATGCCCTCTAAGTACTTTACTTCGGTCATTAAATTTTCACACAAACTCTGTGACTCATGTATTCTTGAAGTTCATTTTATAGATGAGACAACTGAGGCTTCGAGAGGTTGGAAACCCTTCCCAAGGTCACACAGCTTGAAAAAGGCACTGTACAGCTTCAAATCTTAATCTCTTCCTATACCATGCTGGCCCTCATGTCAAACCGTGCAAGGCAGAGCCAGGGGCCACACACAAACCCAGAATGGTCCCAACCAGGGTCCTATTGCCATTGTCCATGGCCTTAAGAGGTAGAAGACAAACTTTGACTCCCAAAGGAGGCTTTGACGACATCATTCACATAATAAAATATTGTGGGGTCGTTCACAGAAATAACGGGTGCCTACCAAATCCTGGAATCTTTTGATGACCCAAGAATTCTAACACTGCCTCTGTGGTCATCAATTTGTTGGGGATAAATGAGAACAATGCCTAATAACCCTTCTTCCAGACCAAAGACTTTAGCCACAACCAACCCATTGCAAGTGTGGGCAGGTTTCGTCTGAAATAAATCCCAAATCAGTCCACCTTGTTCCACCTGCATTTCCACCACCCTGGTCCAAGTCACTGTCGCATCCTTCAGAGGCAGTGCAGTAACTCCTCTCCCTGTGTCACTCTGTTCCCAACTCCTGTCCCACAGCTGTCAAACTCCTGGCTTTTAGAAGCCAATGACTGCTGTTAGAATAGAATCCGGGCCCCCTATGATGGCCTCCAAGCTTCCACCTGTTCTGACTCCTGTCCACTCACCTTATATCTGATTTATGTACTTTGTTATCTATTTTTCTGTTTCCAGTAGCAAGTTTCTCATGGGAAAGGGGACCTTCCTGACTTGTTAAACACACAAGTACATGTTGAATATATGAATGAAGGTTATCTGTGACACATAGAGGAATACAAACTCTCCCCTACAGGCTTGCTCGATGCGTTTGTTCTAGGGACTACAGAGGTGTGATAATCTGGAAACCAGAAGCCTTGGGTTTAGTCATTGCACTGCTACTTAAATTCACAGCACGAGACTGGGAAAACCTCTCAACAGTCTTTGGCCTCTGTTTCCCTGTCTGTTAGTTCTGCCTTTTCCGTGAACAGACGTGATCACCCTCCTGATTCAGCAAACTCTATCGACTATTTGCAAGGCACTCCACTGGGTCCTGGCAATGCCAAGATGAAGGACACCACACTAGCCGAGAAAGAACACACAGGTGATTTGGGGCCAGAGATGAGGCAGTACGTAAACAATGTCTGATATCCTACCATGAGCCCTAACGGAAACCCAGTAAAGATACAACATGACGCGAAGGAGCGAACTGCCAGTTTCATCTGGTACTCAGGGTGGAGGCCACTCCTGAAGCTGGGCTTTGATAACAGACAGGAGCTCCCGCACCAGAGGATCAGAGTCGTGCATGGGAACACCAGCAAAGGCATGATGCATCACACGCAGGGAACAGGAAGTGGTTCTAAGTGGCCAGTTATGGAGAGTGTGGAGGGGCACAGGTGGAAAAGGAGGTTGGGCAGGTACGCTGGGGCATGGAACGTGGAGCCTCTAGGCCAGGGTAAGGGGTTGAAATCTTAGGACAAGTGTTTTGAGCAGAGGCATGACCTATCTAAGTGTATTTCAGAAGGATTATTCCGACAGCAGCCTGGAGGGTGGATTTGGAGGGAAACGCAGCAGAAACAGGACTGTGGAGAGCAAGCTGTGGTAGTAATGCAGGCAAGCAGGGCGCCGAAAGGAGTCGCAGAGAACTGGAGAGAAGCAGCCTAGGCATGAGCGTTAGGACCCCCGGTATGTCTCTAAAGCCTGGGAGAGTTGAAAGTTCCCAGCTGGGGTGATTGGTTGTTGCTTTTCCCCCAACAATGCATGCAGGAGGAGGATCCAGTTTAGGAAGAAATGTACCAAGTTCCTTCTTGAACATGTGAGTCCCCTCCTACGAAAGCACACGAGTGCAGGGTGTTGTGGCCAAATCCTTGCGTTAGGGTGGCAGGAGGAGCTGGAACTGTGACCAAATCACTGCACCGTCCTTGTTTTGTCCCCTCCCTGGCAGGAGGAAGGCAAGTTATGATTGCCTCTTTCCTCATGGGGGTGTAGCGAGGCTTTGTTTCTCTGTTTCACGGGCTGCGCCACACCCAGATGAAAGGAGCTCTGTGAGGCAGGAGCATAAGGAGACAGGGCACGAAGAAAGGTCTAAAAGGCTGCCTGAAGGGTAGGAGACAGGTTTGCAGGGCGTTCGTTCTGGCTTCATAATGTGATTTAAAGGTCCAGAAATGAGAATGAAAAGATACAGGCAGCAGCAGAAGAGATGGATTCATTCTCTCTCCAGATGGATTAACATTTGGATTGTTTTTCCCAGATGTAACTGGCCAGGATTTAAAAAAAAAAAAAAAAAAAAAAAAAAAAAAACCTACCATGATTCTCTCTCAAGGGGACAGCACGGGGCGGCAGACCCAAAGGGCTCCAAAAGAGACAGCTGTCAGCTCAGCAGCTCACTGTGAGGACCGCTCTGTGCAGAGGTGTGGAGGCTGGGACCAGTCAGGCTTCAGGCGCCAGAGATTTGGCCCTTCACCAGCCCAGGGAGCCACCGCAGATCCTTCCACAAAGCCCAGATGCCTGCAGAGAATAAAAAGTTTGCTTGGTACTCCGCACCAGACCAGATGGCTCCTTTTCGGATAAGACTTTCGAAGTGTCCAGAGTGTTCTTTCTTTTCAGCTCACCCCTGAAGCAGCCCCTCTGATCGCACTTGCCCCCATCCCCACTCCACAAGCTGCTCCTCCCTGGGGCCTCTGTGAAAATGGGTCAGCCTTGGAGTGTTCTGGAAAAACAACTTCTCCCTGGGCTTACCAGCTTCCGGGAGAAATAGCACCTTCCTGTGCCTGCAGGACTTGGCTCCTTCACATTCACCCTTTCCCTCCATCCCCCTCACTGCCTGGCTTCTAGCACTTGAGTCTTACCCATCCTTCAAGGCCCTGAAAATCACATCTCCCCCCAAAGTCTTCCTAGACTGCCTAGTAGGAGTTTCTCTCTCCTTGTTCTCCTGTTACACTTTATTTGTTATAACCCTGTGTTAAGTCTACTTGCCTTCTACTTGCTGTGGCTCTAAGTTTCGCTCACACTCTCGATTTTAAGGCCTTGGAGACCAGAGCTGCGCTGGGCTCACCGCATTAGCCTCGGGGCCTGCCACTGCTTAGTCTATGTTTGCTGGGTTCATTAGAATAGGTGAGTAAGAGCT
Organism: Lynx rufus; assembly: GCF_022079265.1. NCBI lineage: Eukaryota > Metazoa > Chordata > Mammalia > Carnivora > Felidae > Lynx > Lynx rufus. Next base: position 29,967,989 of record NW_025814823.1, on the reverse strand, counting down.
GGAAGCTATACTGTTGCCGTAAGGAGAGGCAGGTGTTCCCAGAATGAGTCTGCTTCTGCTAGAGCTGCCTGGATTTCATAACCTGGCATTATTGCAGGGGGACTTAGGGATGTCAGGCGGGAGCCATGGTTATAGGTCTGGAAACATCCACTGGTCAGGCCTGCCGGCAGGGAGGAAGAACAACATCGTGGCCCTGGGGAGAGTTCTGGCTCAGACAGGGTGGGTCGAATCCTGGCTGCCTGTACCAATTTCGAGCCCTGGAATAACAGGCATGTGTCTTCTCATGTTCTGATCCTCCATTTAGTCAGCTGCAAAGTGATCATTGTCATTCCTACCCTTGCAGGTGATTGTAGGAAGATAACTGTAGGTGCGCGTTGCCTGGCACCTAATCGATGCGCACTGAGTTCTCTGACTAACTCATTCATTGATGGAGGATGTAAATGAGGACAAGGCACAGCCTGGAGAAGGGGGATCCACAGCCCATGAACAAGGGTGGTTCTTGTGATACAGGTTAGTGACGATGTCTGGGTGTGGATACATCTGTACGCTGAGCTACTGAGACCTGAATTCTGTCCTAAAAACTCTGGTACCCACGGAATATGTAGAATAACTTTTCTGAGCTTTGACTACACTGGGTCAAAGCTATGCTTCCCACTACCTCCACACGGTTATTGTGAATAATAAACCACCGCAGGCTGTTGAGTCTTTGATGAAATGCAAACATATTGCACAGCCCGGTGCCCAGGCCCTAGTAAGCAAGCCTTGAATAAGGGTTCCTTTTATTATGATCTTTTTTTTCCCTCTAGACTCTAAGTTCCATGGAGTCAGGAACTATGTCTGTTTTGTTTAGCACCTTGTACTCAGATGCTGAACACAGAACCTGACAGGTTGGGGCAGGGGAAGCTTTATGAATATCTTTTGAAGAAATGAATTAATACCCATCTGGCATTGTTTAACTCTAGAGCATGGAGGCTGTGATGATCCTTAATGTTTATTTCATTCTATGGCATCCAATGATTTCTAGTCAGATGGGCGGACCAGTTCAGGTCAGGAAGTATTTCAGCTATTGAATCTGTGATTGCGTTGCTTCATGAATAAAAATAAATCAACATTTTTTTTTTTCTCTCTCAATCTAGTTATTATCTCTGTGCAATAATTGGGGATTGGGAGAAATTCTTGTTCCTTCTTTGTTAGTGTTGACCAACAAACTTGTGAACTTGAATGCATGTTAGCAATTAGTATAGATTAATCTGATTTGCAAGCTTGGGCACATAACTTTACTCTGGAAATCCTGCACATTTTCTTGACCACAGCCACAGACAGTCAGAGAATAATCTGAATCCCTGATCACTATGAGCTTCCTCCGGACCAATGACCCACACTTTTGACCCTTCCCAAACTCACGTCTCCAGGAATGGAAAGGAAGAGAGAAGCCACAATTTCTCAGGTGCCAAACTTTGTGCAAGGACTTTGCATTTCTTTAGTAGTATTTCATGCTGCCCACAAATTAAGTATCTTAGATCTTCTGGGCACATTTCCCTTCTCCCTCAAAGTCAGGTTTAGCCCTATGACTTGCTTTGGGGATGGACATGTGAGCAGAAAAGATACACATTCTTTCTGGGATAAAGTTTTAAGAGCCAGCATGCTATTTTGCACGCTCACTTTCCCTCTCCCATGATGATGTGCCACATGATGAAGCCTCCTTCAGGTTAGGACCCAGAGTGAGGATGATCTGGAACAGAGTGCCCAGCTAATTCTCAAGAGCGAGTGGCATTAGCAAGAAGAATGTCTTTGGAGGTTTAAGACACTGAAACTTAGGAAGTCATCTGTTACTGCAGCATAACCTGAACTATCCTGACTGATATAATATGTCAGTTCATTTAATCCTCATAAAAAAGATCCATGAGGTGGGTGTTAGGAGATGATTCTTCATGGATCTTATGCATTTCTACATACATGTCTTACAAGCAAAGCTATAGTTCCCTTTATTCCAGAATGTCTTCTCAAGGACATCTGTATAGCAAATGGCCTGGAAAGGTAGAGATAGTATCACTCACCAGAGGAAAAGGCAGGCATACTTACTGCTTGTTATAAACTCAGGATCCCTAAGCCCAGGTCACTCTCCTATATAACACCGCTCACTGTGTGTATAGGTAACCAGTGTGACAGGCTAACATGTTAGATGGAATAAGGGAAATTAATGTCTATTAAATAACTAGTGTATTTCAAGCACTGTGCTAGAATGCTATTTTCCAGAGTTCTTTAAAAATTAGCATTGAACTATCCCGACTTACCTAGTTTTGATGCCTAAAGGAAGACATTTGTCTCAGTGTTGGCATACATCACACCCATATTCAACTGCCTTCTCCCAAGCAAACAGATGACCCGGAGACTGTGTTAAACTGTCAGATTTCCAATAATTTAATGTCCAGGGTACCTTGTGCAGTGATAGGTCTGGGAGCTCTGGAGGTCTCTGGAAGAAGCACAGAGTATGTGTAGAGCCAAAGACCTTGGGGGCACCAAGGGCACTCAGATCCAAGCAGTGGCCTCACGCCATCTCCCTGCCCTCCTGTAGGCAACACGACAGGATGAAGGGGCACCAGGGGCTTGGCATAACTAGCATAATTGAGCTGCAGTGGGAGTACGCATTTCCCCCAGCTACAAAGCCCAAGGCTCTCAGATCCCAGGAAAACTGAGCCAGAGCTTCACGCCTACCCACCCTCAAGCCATCCTTTTCCAGTGGGACACAATGGAAGGGACTGGGGCCCACAGATCTGGGTTCAACTCTTGACTCAAACTCTAATCTACCTTAGTGACATGGGGGCAAGATTTTTAACTTCTCCAAGCTTCAATTTTTTCATCCATAAAGGGGAATAATCATATCTCTAACTTGTAAGGTTTATATGGAGACTAATGAATGAGATCCCGTACGTAAAGCACAACGTCCAGCGCATAGTAGTCTTTCAATAAATAGCAGCAACTCTTATTACCGTCATCATTTTGTTTTGACTGAGGAGACAGAACATCCCTTCAAACAAAAGAAAATTAAAAACTAGGTGCAGAGCCACTGGCTGAAAGCCAAAGGGGAAGATAAAGCACTATAATTGCCTCTCCTGGGAAAAGCAATAAATCCAGGCAGCTGTGCTGCTCCCACTCTGTGGCGGTGTGAGAGGGGGGCTGTGTCAGAGAACTTCTGTCTCAGAACCTGAGTGTCCACCATGTACAAGGCACTCTCTGGGGGGATGTAAGGGGTGCAACGAAGAGGCAAGCACTGTTCGGCCTTCCAGGAGTTTATTCTCTACAGAGGCTAGCACAAAGGGAGGATTAGATAACAAGAGATAGAGAATAAAGGTAGATAATCGTTATTAGCTACCAAGATTGGGACAAAGGGAGGGTTAGAAAATATTGTATTATGGGGAAAACTGAGAAAAGGGAAGTGATGTGCACAGGTGTTCATGGTGGCTGAGCTTTCATTCTGGCAACAGGGTGTTAAGACAGGCTTCATATATGGATATTTGGGATGAGTAGATGAAATTTCTTTTTTACTGCTTTTTAATTTTTTTTTAATGTTTATTTATTTTTGAGAGAGACAGAGACAGAATGCGAGCGGGTTAGGGGCAGAGAGAGAGGGAGACACAGAAGCAGAAGAAGGCTCCAGGCTCTGAGCTGTCAGCACAGAGGCCGACGCGGGGCTCGAACTTGTGAGCTGTGAGATCGTGACCTGAGCCAAAGTCTGTCGCTCAACCGACGGGGCCACCCAGGTGCCCCTGAAATTTCAAGAGCGACATGGGAAAAGGGAGGGCAATTAAGCAAAAGGAAATTAACGAATCTGACAAGGATTGGGCCCATTCGGGAACAGAGAGTAGTATGATTTGGTTGGAAAGTGTTATGGGATAACCAGGAAACAGAGTCTACACAATGGATGGCCTTGAGAGCGTGCTCAATCTGGTCCTCAGCGAAGAGTGGCAGGCTTAGAACTATGTCTAAGCGAGACGAACCTGGTGGCTCTACATAGGACAGACTGGAGGAGGAACACTTTAGCAGCAGAGAGACCATTTAGGGAAGTAAGAAGCATCTGAGGCTGGAAGAATGGGAGCCCTGGATTGGAGGGGAGCGTCTGCAAGGATAGAAAGGGTGAATCCGGGAAAGGTGAAAATTCTATATTCAAGGAAGAGAAGCATGAGGAGAAGCTTAGCAATATCTAAGCCATGTGGCAGGCATCCCTGTGCTGGACCTAGAAAGGTACCGGCAAAGCACTCCTGTGATGTGGTCACCACCACACGCTATGGAGACCGCACGTTCCGGAAGACTTCTGCTTAACAGGACCAAATTGGTCAAGGATTTAGGGGATGAGCTTAAGCAGTAACTTTCTAACAAATAAGGGGTATTACCCACACAACAATAGACTAAGCCAAGAAGCCAGGGGCTCACCTTTTCTGAAAGCTTTTAAAGCTGGACGTGATGCTGGATGCCATTCCACTGGTCAGAAGACTGAATTAGGTCAACTGGGCTCGCGAGGTTGGCTCGGGCTTGAGCGTCTCCGAACCAGAGTACATGAGGCTTCCTGAGGAGGAGATCCCGAAGGACTCCCCGGTCAGGGCCATTTCCAACAGTCCTCTAGGCAACCCAGGAAGAAAAGGAAGAGGAAATTAATTTTCGATTGACTGCAGACATTAAGTATTCGACTACCCCTTTCCCAATGACAGCCCAGTGGGAAATGTTGACATGCACGGCTTTGGCAAATGAGCTTTACAAAGTAAAGCACTGCTTCTTCTTACAAAGCAACTCACAGTTTGAATTGAGATTCTGACATATGTTTATGTTTTGACCCAATAATTTTGCTTCTAGGAATCTAGCCTCAGAAAATGATCAAAAGTACAAAGATTTATATGCCAAAATATTTACAAAGGAGAAAAAAAATGGGGAAAACACACCGAACGGCAACAATAGGGACAGAGTTAAATAAATGACGGTATGTCTGTTTATGAAATACTTTGTAGACATTAAAAGTCATGTGTCTGAAGAATAAGAGAAGATGTTCACAAAAGAATGCTAAATGGAAAAAGCAGCCTGATAAATTATACATACATTGTGATACCATGATGATTCCATGGTGGAAAAGTAGCAAACTCAGAGGGAGGGAATCGAGGCAGCCTTCCTTCTTCTTACTTTTCTGAACCTTCAAATACTCCTGTAAGTATTTATTAACAATAATAATAATGAACATTGGTTGAAGTCTTAGTGCATGCCACATCCAGTCTTAGAAACTTCATACACATATCAAGTCACTTAATTCTCATAATGACTCTATCAAATAGGCCCCATTATTAAATCCATATTACAGTCAAACAGAGCCTTGGAGCCAGGTTCTTTGTTCAAAGCGATCCAGCGAGGACAGGGTAGAGGTGAGACTCGACGTTAGGTCTCTGTGGTCCCAATCTTTCAAACTTACTTCATTAACTCGCCTCTAAGATCAGTAAATATACAGGTGGGGGTAATGCTCCTAATTTCAAAAATGTCCTCCCGCTGCCCCCACCCCCCCCCATACACACACACTCTACTTTATAAGGGAATACCGGGTGCTTAGTGGAGGAAAGCCAGACATTCCAGAACTAGACTCTGCTTTTATGTCAAGCCATTCACTTTTTATGCCAGTGTCGCCAAAACACTGATGATAGGACCTTGTTTTCTGTGGGAGGAACGGGGATTATAAAAGGTCAAAGAAAATGACTTCACATTGTTAGCAATTAGCTAATTAAGTAAATTATGTGAAGTATTTAACACTAGAACTAGTCATTAGAGTTTACAAGTAGATTAAGAAAAAATAGGAATGGGTTTTGTACTTTGGAATAAAATGAGATGGGAAAGAGATGCCTTTTACTCCCTTGGGAACCCTTCTGCTTTGAGAAGTGCAGTCAGGCTCACGGGGGTCCCAGGCCAGCCCCTCGTCAGCTGAGTGAGGACCTCGGCCCAGTCACTTACCTTCTCTGGGTCTCAGTTTCCTCATCTGTAGGGGTAGGTCCAGATGATTTATACATTCCTCGCTCTGATTATCACTGCTTCTATGACAAAATTGTCACTGCTTCTATGACAAATTCTATGACAGAGGACAAACCTGTATCTGAAAAGGCTGGTCGGCTGCCTCCCAGACACAGGAATCCAGCATTTTGCACGACCTTTCTCCTCTAGAAAGAGGACCCCTTTTCTTCTCCCCAGCCTGGCAGCCCCAGCTGAGATCACAAGCCTTTCATCAGAGCTTTTCTGTGATAAAGCAGCCGAAGTAGGGGTGAGGCTAGGAGAGAAAGTGGGATCGGGGATGATGGAGAGCTTTTGGGTGCTGTAAGAATCTCTAGACCGTATTCCTACCCACGCTTCCTGATTGGAACTGCCCAGAGAACTGTATTCTGATTCCATTGTTATTGTTTCTTTTTCCCCTTTAAAGCACTGTCTATGGGAATGAGGGCTCATAATCTCAGGGATCGCTGAGCTAATTTATAAAATGAGAAAAGGAAGTTATTTTCTGTGCACGTAGCATGATATTCCCCCTGACGATGCACACGCTGGGCTGGCAGTGCCTGGCTCGCTTCTCCAGCCCACTTGATATTCTGCTCACAGTGCAGAACACAGGAGGGTCAAGGCCAAACATAGATGATGCACAATAGAAACACGCCAAGAGCAGGCTGTTTTCCGGGGACCAGAAAATGTTACCCTATTACTGTTCAGGGACAGCGAGAAACAGAAAGAGGAGAGGGCCCTCAGCGGTGTCTGAGGGACAAACACCTGCGTTAAATCTCAACAGGATCCGCCTGCAGGAACCTCAAGGAACAGAAACCTCTCTCTGAGCCACGTGGCCCCTGGTAAACCAGTAACATCTAGCCAGCCAGGGTCCAGGCACATGCAGGCCCCATGGAGTACGTGGAGATGGGTGAATTGAGGCGGGTGAATATGAAAACAGACGGTGAGTAAAAGACTGCCCATGGGCACGGACGCTCAGCCAAAGGGAGAGTACACTTCCTCTTCCACAAGCCTCCCTGCTCAACTGAAAGGTTCTTAATGCTTGAGCTGGAGTAAGGATGAGGAGCTCCTGGTGATTCCCATTTCTTGACCGATGCTGTGGACCAGACCTGGTGCTATGGGCCAGAGTTATTTCATCTGAGTTATTTTCAGTCCTCACAAGTACCGCATGTCATAGTTAAGGAGACCGAGACTCAGAAAGTTTAAGAAACTTGACCAAGCTAACACAGCTAGTAAATCCCACAGCTGGGGGGACTGGGACCGGGGTTTGATTGTTCCCAAACCAGCCCTTGTTCCATTATGCCACATGGTCACCTCCCATCCATATGTCGAGAGCTTGTTCTATAGAAAACACAATGGATGGCAGTGTCTGGGGGGGTGGGGGGCGTGGGGGTGGGAGAGAGAGGAAGAGGTCATATGTGTGTGTGTGTTTGTACAGAGATCTCCAAACACTGCGGGATCTGAACACAGATCAGTCCAGTGGAGCAAACCGCCCAAACCTCTGCTTGGCCATCTTTCCTGATTCCGAGAATCCTCCCCTGTGAAGGCAGCCAGGCCAAGTTACGAGCCATCACTGCCGGGGCTGGAAGTAGAGGCGAGTGTGACCTACCCCCCCTGTGTGTCACATGCTGCTCCCACCACGCGGCCACCTCTTCAGCATACTATACCCGAAAAGGTTCCACGCAGGCCACTGGGCCACCCGTAGACCAGCCTACCACACCAGCTTCCCGAAGCTTCTCTCCGGCTGCCAGGGAGCGGAGGCTTTGGTGAAAAGCAGCCATCACAGTGAGCATCAGAGGGCTGAGGAGGAACCGGGGACCCCGTGCCGCGCTTCAGTCTGCACTGTTGTGCAGCTTGACTTCTTTTAGGCTTGTCTTGGCTTTCCTCCAATCAACCCATGTTTCTGGTTGTCACCGCCTTGCTGCGTAAAAGCAGAAGCCTGGGTCTCCTTGCTGCTTCCCCAAAACAAGAGAGAAAATGAAGAGATTAAACAAAAGAAAACAAATGGCGTCTTCCTATGATGTATCTACAGACAGGGTGCCTGCCTATATGGTGGGCAGTTCGAACTGGAACCTTCTGGGAGTGAAGCCCCCCACCCCGCCCCCGGCTATTAATAATTACATCAGGACCGTCAGCACAAACTGGACCGGCCTGTGCAAGACAAGATGTTTCCGTGGAATAAGTCTCTGCAAACAGGGTCCGTGTCATGGCTCTTTCCTGGGCAGCACGTAGCATATTAGGAGGTGGTGGTGGTTTTCAGTAATAAACCTATGAAATGAGAAGAAAAGAAATGGGGCTGGGGCCAGCAGAGTAGGTAAAGTGGCCTTTCCTGCCGTTATCTTTCCCTGCAAACTGTCAACAGCCAGAGATGTCCCTACACTGGGCCCCACCTTCCTCAAAGCCTTTGCTCTTTGCAGGCACCATTCTGAATAAATTCTCGGGCCAGAGATATTTGCATTGCAACTGTGAAGGAACCCCTGAGGGACAGGAGTGGCTCCAAGCAGCCTGGGACCTGGGAATCCTACAAAAGGTAGAAGGAAGCCTGCTCAAGCTGCCCCCTGCGGTGAGGTTTTTCAGAAGAGAAAACGCCTCCTCCCCCTTCCTCTCTTTTCAGAGATTTAAAGGGAATAACCTGGCACTGGCGAATACTGAATCCTTAAGATTAACTGGCTCTAAGTGCTGTCGATTCAGGGTTAATGAGGGCCAAGCTGCTGAGCGTGCCTCATGTGCCAGGCTGGCACCCTCACCCACGTAGGAGGGGGCCAAGCAGCACCTCTCGGAGGTATAGCCCCAGGGTTTGCAGGATTTTTTACCTCAATACCCAGGGTTCATTGTCGCTCGAAGAATGAACAGGTGGACACAGAATAATAGGCGCAACAGACCAAAGTTTATTAGAGTATAAGATCAGAAAGTAAGAATCACAGGAAAGCTCTCTTTACAGAGAGGGGGCATCTGAAAGTGAATGCCCACGGACTATAGGCAAGGGACTTGTTTTATAGGGTTTGGGGGGCCCCATTTCCTTCTCCCTTGTTTCTTCACAGGTTCTACCCTTATTGGGTAGATAACTCTACGTGTCTAGTCATCCCTTTCTTTTTTGTTTCTTAGGTTTATCTATTTATTTTGAGAGAGAGAGAGTGTGTGTGTGCCCAAGCAGGGGAGGGACAGAGAGAGTGATCGAGAATCCCAAGCAGGCTCCATGCTGTCAGCGCAGAGCCTATTGTGAGGCTCGAACCCACGAACCGTGAGATCATGGCCTGAGCTGAAACCAAGAGTTGGAAGCTTAACCGACTGAACCACCCAGGCCCACTAGACATTCTATTTTGATTGACTCGTTTCCACTGCATGAGGGGTGGTCTCTGGCCGTACTGTTCTTTGTGCCTCGCGTGTTGTACGGTCTACTTATTTTTAGTTAGGTCTTTTGTCAAATTCCTGAGGCAAACCTGAAGGGGAGTAGGTGATGTCACACGCTTAAGAGGAACTTTATGCCCGAGGGAGTTTGCTGGAGGTCAGCGGCGCCCAGGAGAAATGTTTTAAAATTTGTGTTTTCCCCCACCCAGGGACCTTCAGGCCCTAGCCTCTCCCCCCCTGCCCACCGAATCCTATCTTTCCCTAGGATACTGAGATGCCCCACCCTTGGCGGGGGCCACTCCAGAATCTGCTCTGTGCTGTTGACAAAAATGAAGTTTCTCTCCCTGCAGGCAATGAAGACGGCCATGCAAACCGGAGCTCTGCGGCCCGGCGACAGCAGAGCAGCACCAAGAGAGAGCTTCCGGGGTATTTCTTAATTGGGCGCGCAGAAGCCAAAGTCTACTAATGGCCGTTTAAATACCAGCACCATTAGCTGTGTCGCTGCTGAACTACCTACCAGATGTGTAACAACCATATTTACTGGTCTTTCTGCAGCTGGTTGTACCTTCTCTGGGCTCATGCCCCATTCGTTCAAATGGCTGTTTCCCCATCTGCTTCGAGGAGAGCGCCTCCACACAGCCCCAGGACATGGTGTCCAGTGTGCTCCCAGAGGAGGCCCCGTACAAGACCCGGAGGGGAGCAGTGTAGAGGTCAAATGACTGCTGCCATCTGATTTTTATTAAAAACAACATTTAAACAGAACAACCACTCTATTGCCACCAGGGTATTCTATTTTTCTGCTGGGAGAACAAAAGCTCTGTGAATGTTTTATTCAGCAGTAACTAGAACACTGTTATTATAAACTTTCTTTCCCAAACGAATTCCCTGAGCTTATGCTGCCAGAATTCCTCCTCTCCAGGGCAGTTCTGCCTTCACTCATTGACTTCTGAGATCCTTCTGGAAAATCTGCCACCCGGACTCCAGCAAGCAGCAGATGGTCTCAGGGGGGCTGTGGAACTCATTGTGGTGCAGCCCCGCTCAGGATGGCTCTGAGAAAAGTGACAAGCTATGTTTTCATTGGAAAGCAACACCATGCTACTGTCCTTACCATGATTCTCTTCAGGAGCAGATCAGAGCCTGGTGAAAGGCCCTCGGGGTGGGGGAGGGGTGTCCCTATCTGCACTGTCACCTCAGGAGTTCTGGGTAAAGCGTCACCTCCAAAAGTCAGCCTGTCAGTCAAGGACCCTCAAAGTCAGTGGAGGGAAACATCATCCAAGGGGAGAATGTGAAACAGGGTATACCCCAAGTTCTAGAACTTTCTAGATGGTTCCACCAATAGAAATAGGAGCCTCTCCTAGGACACTACTGGATCCTTAGGATGGATTTACCTTTGATGTCGGTACCATTCCAGTATCTCTGATGGAGTCTGACAGAGGAACTATACAGTTGCAAAAGCCAGCTTCCCTTTGAAAGTTCATTCAGATTGACCACTGTCAGAGGAGAAACTCTCCCATTATGGCAGCATCAGGCAAAGCGACCACTGGGAGTGAGCATTAAAAAGAAAACAGTGATGAATGACCAGGAGATGAAGGACAAGCTAAAAAAAAAAAAGCAGTGACCAGAGACAAAATGGGAACAGCAGGAATGGTGAAAAGCAGTGGTCACCGAATAAGGTTGCTGTGCCAGTCTATTGGCTCTGGTATCAATTCCAACTTGTATCATCTTCCCTGTATCCCAGCAAAGGAAGACTGAAACCACATCTCCCAGTCTCCGGTATGGCTACGTTTCTGGGTCCGTGCAGGTTCAGTGAACAAGATCCACTTACAGAAGCTTTGGAAGGTGGAAGGCTTTGCAAGTGTGCCAGTGGTTAAGTGGGTACCAGCAGAGGTGAGGGTTGGCAGCAAAGGGGCTCCGCGTGCCGATGGCTGGTACCACTTTGGAGGGTACAAGGATGACACCAGACGTAGTAGCAGTTGGCAAAAAGTGTGACCTCAAAGCCGAATGTTAAATGGCAGCCTCTAGTTCTCCTGCCTCCAGCCTTTCAGGGGATTTGTAAGCACTTGCTTCTCTATGTTAAATCCTTCTGGCAATACCTAGAGTGGTGAGGCAGACTGGCTGAGTGTTCACCAACCCATTTTCTTTTCTCCTGTGCACCCAACTAACCTGTATGTCTCCAAGCCTTCCTTAAGAATTAGGTGTGACCCGGGGCACCTGGGTGGCTCAGTCGATTAAGCGTCCGACTTCGGCTCAGGTCATGATCTCACGGTTCGTGAGTTCAAGCCCCGCGTCAGGCTCTGTGCTGATGGCTCAGAGCCTGGAGCCTGTTTCAGATTCTGTGTCTCCCTCTCTCTCTGACCCTCCCCCATTCATGCTCTGTCTCTCTCTGTCTCAAAAATAAATAAACGTTAAAAAAAAATTTAAAAAAAAAGAATTAGGTGTGACCCTATGTTAATGGACTGGGACCCATCCCAATCCATCACAGTTGGACACCACTTTCAGATCTGAGCTAAACAGCCAATACTTCAAAGCTTCCGTGCTTCTCTCCCCTCTGCTTGTGGGATGCAGACAAGCACAGTGACCTTGAAAGCTATGTGTGGAGGCGGGGGAGCTGCAGGATGGAAGAGAATGAGCCTGGGTCCCTGCATCACTGTTTGGAAGAGAAGCTCTTGGCCGTCATCATGGCACCGGATAAAACCACAACCAGTCTTTGGGGGTGGTGGGGGGGAAGGAGGTGTTAGAGATGAAGAAGATGTTATAGACACAATGACCAAGAACAAAATGGTGAAAGTAGCGGTCACTGAATAAGGGAGAAAACAACACCGGCTACTGCTATGGCGCTAAGTCTCTAAGGCTATGAGGTTTAATATGGCAGTTAGCGGCACCCCAGTTAAAAGACATTTCTGTTTCTGCTTCTGCCCTGAACGGACTGATATCAGCTACCAAGGTGAAAGAAAGTCAAAATAAACCAATACATAAAACACACATAAAACAATACATAAAACCAATACATAAAACAATACATAAAAACATTATAGGCCACAACCAAAAAGAACACGTGAGCTGCAAGAATTTGCCTAAAAAGAGAGATTTGGAGTCAGTTTAAATTTCCTGAGTGAAGCCTCAGGAATGAAGTTCCTTTGATGTCATATAAACCCTGGCCCACGGTATCATTCCATCCTTATCCTCCTCCGCCTGCCACAAACACTGAGCTCCAGACAAACCACATAGAAGCCCCCAAACACACCACGGGTCTTTCTTTAATATTCCCCAGAGGGGCCGGGGCCCGGGAAACCATCCTTCCAGGTTCCAGGCCTAGAGATGGCCCCCAAGGAGAAGCCTCCCTGCTGGACAGATTAAAGGCCATCCTTTTCCACAGCGGACCTTGATTCCAAGAGCCATTCCCTTTGAATGAACTCCAGGAGCAGATGCAGATCTCAGAGACAAGTGGGCGCATCCCAAGCTACAGATGTGAGGCCTGGCAACTGAACTGACAACTCAAATAGCATCTCTCGTCGATGAGCCAGGCCAGCTGGTCTGTCCCACTGGCTGGGAGCGTGCCTTACAAACGTGCCTGCCTTTTATTTTCTGATGTGTCACAATTCACCCTTTTCGTTGTTTCGGAACGTTCTGGAGCACAGGAGGCTAATCATCCCTCATGGTGTGACATCTGTTTGAGATGACCGAGGGCTCAGGCCCAGAACCTCCCTACGTCGTCATGAAGGCAGCCCTATAGTCACCGTCGGTCCATCCACTGCCATTTCCTTCTCAGTGGCTCACGAATCAAGAAGAGACAGAAAGGATGTCCTTCAGGCTGGCAATGAAAACACACCCTAAAAGAGAAATAAACCGGACTAAAAGTAGAGTTCAAAATAAATACCCATCCCTGTTCTGACAAGATGAACGCATGCATCTATTTTGGTCCCACCCCTGATAAAAACGAGCCTTCATTTAGGCTTTCAGGGGCTCAAAAGAAAGGGAAAGGGGCCTCCGCTCCTGCTGCTGGTGCCAATCTGTGTTTTGACGTCAGAACACAATAAACATCGGCTCTGAGGGGAAGTCTTGGAGTTGAGGACGAAGAGAGGGTGCTCCTGCCTTTGAAACTCTTTCACAACAAAATGGCACCCGCTTGAAGAGTTCCTACTCACAACAAGTCTTGTAGAGGAGAAGATGTAAATTCTGACCCCAAGGAGCTGTGTATCTTGTCAACCCAATAACCACACTGAACCTAAAATTCAGAATGAGAAACGAGGGTAATAACTCTTTGTTGAGGGTAGAGCATGCGCTGAAAACTGTACTAAACACTTTCCATACTTGATATCATTTAATTCACCCAACAGGACCCTGAGGTAGGTGGTTTTATTCCATTATATAGAGAATGATACTGAGTCTCCAAAAAATTAAGGACACTGTCCCAAAGCCATACCACTTGTGAGCAGCAGAACCAAAAGTCACATCTGGTTTTGTTTGACTCCAAATCCTGTGCTCTTAGCTACGGGCATCTTTAATTAAGATCAGAACTCATCTGGGTAGACATGCTTGCGGCTCAGGGGTAGAGATCGGGGACCAAATGTTGACTAAGGCTGCGGACAAAGGAAGTTTCAGGTTTGGGGCATGCTGCCAGGTAGGTAGGTTTGATCGACACCCAGAGCTAGGTCCTTCCCACGGCAATTCCAGGCCAGGGGGGAACAGGTACAAGGAAGGAGGTCACCAGAGATCTCCCCCAAATAACAAAAATGTAGGGAACCTTGAGAGCAATGCTGTTAACCCCTGGGGGTAATTTCAGTCCACAACTTCTCTTTTTCAGCCTAAAGAAGCCAGACTCAAAAGGCTACATATTATATGATTCCAGAGAGAGAAAAGAGATCAGTGGTTGGCAGGCACCAGGAGATGAGGGTGGGGTCTGACTCTGAAAGGGCACAAGAACACTTTTGGGAGGTGATGGAAATGTTATGCATCCTAATTGTGGTAGCCTTTATACAACTGGCATTTAACTGCACACTTAAAGTTGGCAGATTTGGGACACCTGGGTGGCTCAGTCGGTTAAGTGTCTGACTCTTGATTCCAGCTCAGGTCATGATTTCATGGTTCGTGAGTTTGAGCCCCATGTCGGGCTCTGTGCTGACAGTGTGGAATCTGCTTGGGATTCTCTCTCTCTCTCTCTCTCTCTCTCTCTCTCTCTCTCTCTCTCTCTCCCTCTCTCTCTGTTCCGCCCCGACTTGTGCTCTCTCTCTCTCAAAATAAATAAATAAACTTAAAAAAAATTTATATATTTTACCTCATGTAAATTACATCTCAATAAAGCTGATTTAAAATATATACATCCAATTCCCACCACCCCCCCCCAAAGGGCACTAGCTGATGAATCCTGAGCTAAAGTTTCCACTGTGCAACTGTATCGCAATAAACTCCAGCATCTCAATCCTTCAATTAGTTGTTCAGCCTTCCCAGTAGGGAAATTTCCAGCAGGCAGCCCCTGCATACACCCCTGATACACCACATCCAGTGGAAGAAGGTTCTGAAGGGAAATGTCAGGCAAATGCTTCTGTAGCCATTTAAATAAGAAGCTGATTGCTAGGGTTACTTTGGCTTCCTGCCTTCTTTTCCAGATCTTCAGAGATCATACTATGAATGTGGTAGAACATTCATCTGGAAAATTGCCTGCTGGCCAGATTAAGGTAGCATCACTGTTTTTTAACTTATATCTCACATGACATACTGGTCTTTATCTTCACATCTTGTTGCATTTTGAAGGCCATACCTGTCTCTATGCTCAGCCTGAAAAATACAGAATAATACTGCTAAAAATACTAAATATCATAGCTACCACCTGCCTAAAAAAAAAAAAAAACTATGGCATGTATTAAAAATGAGCATTTCAGTAGGACTAACTGCACTAGCCAGGTCTATCTTCCCTTCTAGCTCTAGGTCACCTGTCCCCCTATACATTGTCTTTGGTAAAGGTATTTCTCTCTCCAATATGGCCACTTAGTCTCTTTGCTTTCTGGCCAAGACCTTCTGTTTAGGGAAGATCTGGAGGCTTCTGACCCATTTTAACAGCTCGGTTGGAAAAGGAACATAAGCCACACAAATATAGTCTAACGTTGGAAATAATCAGATCAGTCATGCAAATTAATAAGTACATAAGGTCATATCCCAAAAGAAAAGAGTGCAGTCTCCTACAACAAAAGCTGCCAGAAAGAATGGATTTTAAAGGGAAATGAAAACTAAAGAGCCAGCCCTGACTTTGGACTCTTTCTAAAAGTCTTGATGTTATCTGCTGCTAGGTGTATGATTTCCTGGGCATCAGTGTTCGGGAGGTAGCCACACTGTACCTCACAGCAAGGTGGAGACCATCCTATTAAGAGGCTTTTTATAATAAAAATAAAAGAGTTAAAAAAAACCCAAAAGACAACATTTATATCAAAACACACTTTAATCATTTATTAAAAGGGGACGGTTATAGCATTTAAAGAGCCAGTCCTATAGACTGGGACTCGTGAACATCAAGGGGAAACAGACCAAGACCAGAAGAGAAAGCCATCCAAAAGCACAGAAGCACATACACCTGCTAGGTTTTCAAACTGCACTGACTTACTAGATATTTTCAATGGTTTTTTAAAAATATGTCTTCCTCAAATAAAAAAAAAATTTATTTTCTTACAACTTTTAGGCTTAAACAAAGACAACACTTGCATGAAACAATTGATATGACTTAATACAAATGTCACATATGCTCCAAGGGCTTTGTCATGTAACCAGATATGCTATTATTTTATCACTGCCATCTGTTCTTACGGTCCTAGAGTCATGTAAGTGTAATTTCATGATGAGACAAAAAAAATGTATTTGTTTTTCTTCTACCCATTCCATAAAAAAACTGGTTAATTTTCATAAAAAGCAGGAGGTAGGAAATGGGTGGAGGGAACTGGTTGGTAAGTCTGGTTCTAGTCTTCTGCATGCCTTTGGAATGGAGTTATGAGGTAGGAGGGTTCTACTGACTCTTCTAGAGGTGGACAAAAGGGATAAAAGAAAAATCAAATCCCCCACCTTCAGGTCCATCTGGGACTGATTTACAGTGTACAATTTAGTGCATAAAAGAGCCTCTATCTAGAAAACTCTGAGCATCTCACAGATATAATACAAGCATGCTAAGTTTACTAATCTGCTACATATAAAACACTGTCCAGATGCTAGTAAGAAAAACCAAAGATGGAGACTTGATCCCTCAAGGAGTTTCAAGTATTAATCTGCCTAATTGAGATCAGGTTTCTTTCAGGCATGGATGAATTAACCTGGCTACATGGAGGAGAGCTGGTCATTGACACGCATTCTTACAAAGAATCCCCAAAAGCCATAGGTTCTCTTTAAGTTCCTTGATTTCCAGAGCTGTCTCACTGACACCTTCCTTGAACCTATAATGTCCCTAGACCCCCACAATCCCATCTACCCTGCAAGGACCTTATTTTCACTAGGGAAATGCATTCTCTGGAGGCAGACGGCTTCCAAAAGAACTTACCAAATCAGGGCAAATATCCTAAGTCTTCAGTGCGATACAACTATGCTCCCAAGTATCACTACTAAGCAAACTCACTTCCAAATCCCCCCCGCGGATAGCTAAATAAGTGAAAAAGACCATTTTTTTTCAAGGAACCTTTCATTTCTCTCTCATCCTTCCACAACTTACTTGGGTTCCTTGTTAAAGATCAGATCATAATTGAGAAGGTAACCATCATTATAGACGAAAAGTTTCTGGTCAAAAGGGTGGTAGTTAATGCTCTGAACTCTCTCCCGCATCTTAGGCATTACAACGTCTAGACTGCCCTCTCTCCCTGTGTTTGTGTCATAGTAGTAGAAAATCTCTTCCTCTCTGGTGTTCAGAGTGCGGGTGGCATACAGAACCCCGCACACCATGAAGGCGTTAGAAACCGATGGTTTATACTGTCTCGTATACCAAGTGTCTAGCACCGTGAGTGTGGTGTCATTGAGTTTGCTAATCACCATGTTACCAGTGCTGGCTTCGGTTGCATAAATCACCCACAACCCATTCTCATCCACAGCCAAGTCAATATCTTGCCAATCAACATTAGCATACGAAAAGCGGTTATTATAGGCGGCATCAGGGACAGGTTGAGTCACTTCAACCCTGTTGTCATCCAGGTTAATTTTGGCAATATTCTGGCTGCTGTACATGTTGACATACATGTAGTTGTTATAAACCGCTGTACCACTGCCTTGGCCATAGGTAATCCGATATTCTCGGGCATTTATATACAATAGCAAATCATCCAGGGTATTGTAGAGTCTGTAATATTCCAGATATCTCCCATCTGTATTCAGAGGTGCCACCCAATACAGCCCTCCATTTGGTTGCTGGGGAGAGTAATCCCGACCCCAGGCACCATACTTAAAGGAAAACCCTCTCCAGTTGAGCTGAACGATGGTCGGCTTGCTGATATTCACTACACCACCATGGCCACAGCTCCCTGTACAAACAAGAACATACAAGGGCATTCTTAGAGAAAAATGAATGACGAGATACAAATGGTTTAATGTCCTAAGAACCAAGGAACCCATAAATACTTTTCTTGTCAAGGTTTGGCGACGACCATGGTTCTGATGGAGAAGGATCAAGACCTTCTTTTGGTGTCAGTCTCAATGCAAGCCTCCTGTCAGCTCTAGAGAAAACCACCTCCTATTTCCATTAATGGGCTTTCATTCCAGAGATGGGGATGCTAGAACTGCCAAGAGCCATATTAAAAAGGTTTGAGGGCCTAGAAAGAGGAAAGAAGGACTTGGTGGGTTTGACAGATTTTCTTCTACCAGAAAGCATTTTGCAATCTTTTTTTTTTTTAATTTTTTTTTTAGCGTTTATTTATTTTTGAGACAGAGAGAGACAGAGCATGAACGGGAGAGGGTCAGAGAGAGTGGGAGACACAGAATCTGAAACAGGCTCCAGGCTCTGAGCGGTCAGCCCAGAGCCCGATGCGGGGCTCGAACTCACAGACCGCGAGATCATGACCTGAGCCGAAGTCGGACGCTTAACCGACTGAGCCACTTTTTATTTCATTTTTCTTCTAGAGAAATCAAAAAGAGCAAGGTCATCCCAGATCCTACCCTTTTTCCATAAAGCCACAAGGTGCTATTTGCCAGGATCAGGGACAACTGTGACGAAGGAGAAGACTGCCCTGGACAAGTATCCATGCCCTTCACCTTTCTGCCCCTCCCTGGAACCCCAAGTACATATGCACGCCAGGTACCATTGCTGCCCCAAGCCAATCTCAGAAGACGAAGTTTTAAATATGGTATTTTAAAGATACAAAAAGATAGTCCTCTAATGGTGGGATTTCCGCCTTGAGAAGCCATGGAAGTGATTTTAGGGCAATAGGGCCTGATGTGTGCCCAAAGCATAGATCACTTGGTGACCACCTTGCTGCAGTTGTAAAGTAGGTCTTGCTGTTTATACCACATATTCTACTGGGTCATAGAATGACAGCAAGTCCTTCACCTTTCTCAATCTGACACTGTCGTCACAATGTGTACAATCAAGTGGGACCAGGCTCACCGGTCCACTGACTCTACCTTCCCTGTACCAGCAGTGAACAACCCAGGCTGGACAACTGGCCCTACACGTCACACTCTGAAACGCCTGCCAACCCAAATCATTTATGAGCTACAAAAATAACATAAAACTCCTCCAGGGTCTTTATAATAACTATCCAGAGTTGAACACACATTTTGAGGGATCTTAGTAAATATCTCCTTAAAAGTGGGTAACATTGTTTATTGGATGACAAAGAAAATTCCACTTCAAGTACATTTGAGGTCATTTTCCCTCATCCTACTGCCTGGAGCTGAGCAGGTGAGGGAAGAAGGAACAGAACCTGAATCACTTGCTCTGGCTTTGAATGCTTGGAGGGAATCAGGGAGCCGTGGAGAGCACATGATGTGAGCTACAGCCAAAAGCAGAGCTCCAAAGAATTACCTGATTTATCGGGGGGGGGGGGGGGTTAGGACATTGGTTAAGGGAGAGCAAAGCTTTGCCTGTAAGTCTGTGCCTCTGACCGACATGGAAAGACCTATTCCTTTCCTTGCTAAATGTCCCCCCCCCCTTCTTCCCCTCCTCACTCAAGGACTGCTCAGAGGTGAAACCATTACTAGAAACCCTGCTTTTATTCTTCCAATCTGCTGGGGCTTTTTGGTCCCAGAATTAAATACGTGCTCCTTAAATGCTCTCATAAATCCGCAGTTGGTGGGAAAGCCAGCCAACCATACAACAGGTAGAAAAATGAGACCATTCTGTACCCAACCTCAAATAATTTTGCATATCATTAAGCAGAACACAGGCGCTGGTTTATTTTAATAATGCATGCACCATTTCATAAATAAAAAAGCAACGTGTGTTCAGCCAAGAGACTGTTCTCCACCAAAGAAATAATAAATAAAATTATAAATTATTATTTCTTCTCCTAAAAGTGATCTCTCAGATGAATGCTTGTTTGCTTTTGTTTATGAAACAATGCATGAATTATTAAAATAAAGTTAATGGTGTGTTCAGTTTAATGATAACAAAAACTGTTTGAATTTCCATATGCTACAAACCAGATTTGCTAGTTAAAATACCTTCCCGAGAACTTACTTATTTAACTACATTTCACTCTAAGGAAATGTAAGAAAGTCACGTTTTTCTTGCAGGTTGGAAGACTTAGGAATTGTTTGTTTAATCGAATCTTGCTTTCCTGGAAAGAAAATATCCCGAACCAACAGTAACAAGATACGTAAGGAAAACTTACGATGTATAATCTTATTCAAGCATTATCACGGGGTTAAAGATAATAAACTGTTCTGTCTTGGATGTGGAAATCCTTAGATATAAAGGAATCCAAATAAACTTCTCTTCAAAATTACTACTTCTACTACGACTACTAATGATAATGGCTTATCATTTTACAAGTCGAACCAGGAAATTAAACATTGTACCTGGTATAAATACCAGAACTGTATGAAGCCTACATCTCTTTTTCTCACTTCCCAGCCATTCCTAAACACTCTCCTACCCTTTTTTGTTACCCCTCTCTCATCCTCAATGTCCTTTGGGCCATTTGGGGGGCCCTGGCTGTGGTCGAAGGAAGCAGAAACAGGGAGGAGAACTGGGCACTGTTGCCAATACTACAGATGTGGCTACAGCAGTGACAGGCCAGAGAAAAGGCTATGGCGGGCTTCCTCGACTCCCGGCAGCAAGCTGGCCTGGAAACGATACTGAAACTGACAGCCATTCTGGTGCCCGCTGCTCCTTTTTGCCCAGCCGGAGCCTCCACCCCTCCTCCCCCCAATCTGTGCCAAGCTTCCCCCAACCCCCCCTTACCTCGTCTCATATCCCTTCCCCGCCCCTTCCTTCATTCCAAGGTCTTAGCCTTCTCGGCCGTCCCAAGCTTCCACCCCTGGCACAACCACCCATTGCCCAACCATAATCCAAGAATGTGAAAGACCAATGCATCGCTTCACGTCTTCCTAGTGGACAAGAACACGCCACAGAACTAAGAGTAAAAGTACACTTTTAGCTATTCTACAGGCAAGGAAGTAAAGATACATCGGTGTTAATCAGGCTGGTGAGTGGTTGAAACGTTCTTGTTACTGCGGGAATCACAGGTGCACCTCTCTATCAGAGCATCTATGGAAGGCAGCCTGGTACAGGTGAAGCTATTGGCAGACAGATTCCAGTTCAAATCCTGACTCCGGTACTTACTGGCTGTGTAAGCTTCTGAGCTTCAGTTTCCTTGTATTAAATAATAATAATAATAATACCCACTCTGTAGAACTGTTAAGAAGAGAGAGAAGGTATGTACATGCAACTCAACAAATGGTAACTATCAGCATTATAATCACATCATGTTATATATAGCTGAAAGTTCACACGACTGTCTCCCTTCCTACATAGTGGTTTCTGGAGGTTCCTGTATCCGTCCTGGCTCCCAGAACAGGACCAGCCATGCAGTGGCACCAAATTATGTTCATGGAATAAAAGAATGAAAGACTGATCAAAGCCCCCAAACCCAGCTTACCTTATTAATAAAACAACTAGCACTCTACCCTGCTACATATGTTTTACAAAAAGCCTGGTATTCACTCAGCAGAACATAAAGCAAGGGAACTCTCCACACAAGTGTCGCCTTGGTTGGCAATCTCATCATGCAATTCATTAGATCTTGTCATGGTGTTCTGAAAATACCCCAGGAAGCCACATGATAAGACTTTAACACACCCTAACTTGGCTTTTTTATCTTTTAAAGAATTTTTAAATGCTTTTTATTTATTTTGAGAGAGAGAAAGAGCATGAGTGAGGCAGGGAGAGAGAGAGAGAGAGAGAGAGAGAGAGAGAGAGAATCCTAAGCAGGCTTTGCACTATCAGCACAGAGCCTGATTCTGGGCTTTATCTCATAAACCATGTGATCATGACCTGAGCCAAAATCAAGAGTCAGACGCTTAACCGAATGAGCCACCCAGGCACTCCCTAAGTTGGCTTTTTTAAAGTCTCATGCTTAGTAGCATTTTTCTTAAGTCAATGACTATCTGCAGGGGAAACTTAATCTTGGATCTATCAGTGCAGTCTCCTACCTAGACAACTGCACTTTGAGCAAAGAGGAGAGTACAATTCACCTGTGGGAATTAGGCAGTTAACCTGATCATAATCACAAAATGATGAAGACTAAATTATTGGGCACATACTCCCCAACACTCTGCTTTTCCTAAGGCTTGGGATTTTGGCAGGTCACTATCTTTCATCAGCCATTTACTGAGCACCTACTGTGTGTCAGCACAGAACCTGACATCATCTCCAAGCACAACCGCAATCGACCCCTGGGCGTATACGTACATTTTGCCTATCTCCAGTCATCTAGATTCAGGGGAAGATCAGAGAGAGAGAGAAAGAGAGAGAGAGAGAGAGAGAGAGAGAGAGTTGTTCTCAGGAAAAAAAGTTAATGAGCAGAAGGGCAATTATTTTAGATTAGAAGGTTCTATGAAATGAAGCAGAAAAGGATACCATTTGCGGCATAAACCAAATACAAAGCGCATTTTATTGAACCCTCACTACATGTACTGGTTCTAAGATCAAGCTGACCACAGACAGCAACCTGCAACTGGGAGAGAGGAGCCCCAAGAGCACGGAATTCCTTTATAGCTGAGACTTGCGTGCAGTCTTTTGTTCTGTGCAACTCTGCAGTGAAAAAAAGCAGACAGGCCAGATTTTAAAGTCCCATAATAGTGAGTAACTTTAATTAAAGTCTCCACAGGCTGACAACTTTGTGGTGCCTGGGGAGTTTCCAATTCTGCATTATCAACCAATCCAAACAGAAAGAGAGCAAGTAAAAGAAATTGATTTAAAAACATGACAAAAAGTCAGTTTAATATAAACATCATAAATATAATATGAACAAAGCTGGAGGAGGGCCAAGTGGCTTGGCCGGGATCCAGGTACAGCCAAGGTTGTGGGAAAGTGAGAGGAAATCTGGGTCCAATTTGCTTAAACAACACAGCTGGGCTGGGAGGACTCACAAAAGTCTAAGTGTGAGGACCTAGGGGAAAGTTCTCGAAAAAAACTTCTAACAAAAATAATCCAGCAGGCTCGCTTGTTTTCCTCTGTAGATATACTAAGAAGTGTACTTTCTCTTCCACTGCCATTCTTGGGTTATCGCCACGGATGCTCTAGGTCCTGAGATACCCAGGGAGTGAGGGGCCTTGCATTTCGGCCTCAGCCCTGCCACTAACCACCCGTGTGGCCTCAGGAAAAGCAGCACCCTCACCACCTAAGTTCTCTCCTCTGAGACATGATGGACCTGAGCTAGATGGCCCTAAATGTCCCTTCCGGTTCTAAAATGTCCTCACTCCAAAGAAGGAAGGAAGGAAGGAAGGAAGGAAGGAAGGAAGGAAGGAAGGAAAGAAGGAAAGAAGGAAGGAAGGAATAGAGGGAGGAAGAGAGAAAGGAGGGAGGGAGGGAGAAAGAAAGAAAACCTTGTTCACGTGTTATCAGGGCTTGTCATTGCTTTGACCCTGTCCTCAAGGAGCCCTGTGTGGCCCAGCAGAAAGAGCTCACATTTTCAATCCACACTGACACCGCTGATCCCAGACTAAATTTAACCTCAGTGTGTTCCAGAGGACAAGGCATGGCCTTTGTCCTGAACTTCTCTGTATGTCATACTATGACAGGTTGCCAACAGCAGAGGGAGGGAAGAGAGCCTCCTGAACACCACCGAGAGGCTTATAACTATGGCAGTATCGAATTAAAGCCTTAAAGAAGCCAGTTACATTGACAAGGATCCAGAAACACACAGCCTAAGAGGAAACAGTCTGTGGAAACAGAAATTAACGAAAGTAACAAGAGCTGTATGATGTGATGAGAAGGTACAGGCCCTTTTCAGGCTGAGATGCTTATGACCCACAGGGAGGGCTTCCCTGTGACAGGGCTGCACAGGGCGACAGAGCAGGGCTTTAGTTCACCTGGAGGGACGTGCTGAAGCACACAAGGACCGCTTTCGTTCACAGCCAGGTTTTCACTTCAATTATCATCGTTAATAATAATAACAAATTCCAGCATATAAGCGTCAATCATAGAGCGCGGTGCTTCCCAAGACTTGTTTCATTAACCCGCTCACAGGTAAGTAGTATTCTCCCGTTTTATCGAGGGGGAGATTAAGGATCTTTTGCTGTGGCCACATAGCTGGGAAGCTCAGGTCTTTGGCGTCCCAAAGCCATACTCCTGACCTCTACACTCCACTGCCTCCATTCATGGAGGTATTATGGAGCACCCACCTCTATGCTATACCTAGCCCCAAGGATTATTTAGAGAGTATGAGGCCATCCCTGCCCTCCGGGAACTCACACTCTAGGCAGGATGGCAGGCCACACCCACAAGTACTGTACAGGTGGACCGTTAAATCCTCCCTGAATCCTCGGACACGCGAAAAAACAGCAGGTGCATTTCAGGAAAGCGTAAAGGAAAAATACAGGCGTGGAAGCAGGGACGGAAAGAAAGCAAGAGGAAAGGAAGAGTCAAGGCATAACCCAACTCATCGGATACATGAGCCAATCAGCCCTTGCCATCCGCGGGACAGCACCGACGCCTTGCAGATTCCAGAGGCTTTCACCAGACCCCCCCCCATCCACTACCCTCCCCCCCCCCGCCCCCCACAGCAACTCCATCATCACAGAGCTGTTTTCCTTGTTAGCAAATGCAAAGGGGACACGTGTAATGTGTGAGTTTTGCTTTAAATCCACTCACTGTTGGTGGTTCTCCTCGATGAGCCCCAGAACTTGCCAGCATGTGGAGCTACTAGGAGAGAGATCTCGGAGCTCAGGAGAGTAAACTCAGCCCTGCAAAAATCCCATCCCCGCTTCAACTCTGCAATCCCAAATCCCTTCCCCGCCCCACTCTCAGCCCTTAACCGGGCTGGCTCAGGTGGTGACAACATGGCAGGCTTACCAGGGGCAGGAGGCGGTGGGGAGACAGGAACATTTTCACCTTTAGAGGCTTCACATTCCTTCAGCTTGTTCTTCAGAGCCAGGATTTCCCGGCGAATGGCAAGGACGTTGTTTTTGTCTAGCGTCTCGAGCTGCTCTACCAGGAGACTCATATTCCTTATCTAAGGAAATAAAAATGCAGAGTGACTTTATATTATTGTGCAATTTCTTTCATAAACATTCCAGGGCTGAATTTGTCACTTAGTGAAACATTGCTAGAG
Organism: Lynx rufus; assembly: GCF_022079265.1. NCBI lineage: Eukaryota > Metazoa > Chordata > Mammalia > Carnivora > Felidae > Lynx > Lynx rufus. The sequence continues at coordinate 29,942,892 of NW_025814823.1, read as the reverse complement.
AGTACACCCGAGATTCTTCGGAATGGTTTCATTTGGAAGAATACATTTTATGGTTTAGCGTGAACGCCTGTCAGATCTCAGGCAGATGTGTGTGACAAGAAGAAAATGGCAAAGATTTTAACAGATTTAATAATAGAGCACAGGCTCAGTCTAAGCCTCCACAAAGGTCCATTAAAGTTCATTTCTAATAACCTTCCCCTATAAACTCGTGTTTACTCATGTTGTATTATAATTAAGTTTCTAACGAATGGCGAGGGCCAGAGAAAACTTATCTGAGATGTGTAACTAGACTTCTCCATTACAGCCCACATCATGTCCATGCTAGTAAATTCTCATTGAGATAAATTATCCAACCATAACATTAATGTGATGGTCTTTATCCATAGAGCTTAAAAGGCTTCACTAAAACATAATCGCATGAAATTCCTTTAAAGAGGGTTGCCAGTATGTGGAGAAGTGTTCCAAGAGGAATCAAGGATCACATGATCATTCAAAAGGAGAAACAGACCTAGCAATTCCAAAATCCGGTAAATTGTGGCTTTCTAGTCCCACAAGGATAAATCCAGAACAGAGAAGGCACTCAATCTAACTTGGCCATGGAGTTGTTCAGATTTATATCATCACCTTTCTAGAGACATTGAAAGGCCACCTGGGTCTGGGGCAGGCCCACTGGATGACACCTGCTCCTCAATGAACGCATTCCCATTGTGTTCCACTCACTATTCAGACACCCCCCCCCCAAAAGCAGAACACAGGACATGCCAGGTGGTCATGAGAGAGTGCAGAATTAGAAGTCAGAAGAGAGATCCATAGCCTGGTCCCAACACCTGCCCACTTCTTAATTTATTATTAAGCCTCTCAGAAGTGAGCTCATGACTTACCTCCACTTCCAGCTGGTCAACAATTGTCGTGCTTCCAACAAAATTGTCCTTCAGCTGTATGATCAGTTTCTCCATCTCCTTCACTTCTATCTTGATCAGCTCAAAGTCCAGTTCAGTATAAGAAATGGTGTCCTTTTCCATGATCTCTACTCGGACAGTTAGGTTTGAAAGCTTCTTTTCATACACACTGATTAATTGGACATACTCCCTTACCTGAAAGGGAATCAAAAAGCTTAAGTCAATTCCCAAAGTAATACTATACAGTCTTCCTCCACTACCAAGACTTTGGGGACTATTTGTTTGTTGTCAATCTTTTTTCTTTCTTTCTTTCTTTCTTTCTTTCTTTCTTTCTTTCTTTCTTTCTTTTTTGGTAAAGAAATGGATCAAAAATATCAGGGTGCCTGGGTGGCTCAGTTGATTAAACGTCTCACTCTTGAGTTCAGCTCGGGTCTTGATCTCACTGTCCTGAGTTCAAGCCCCGTGCTGGGCTCCATGCTGGGTGTGAAGCCTACTTAAAAAAAAAAAAAAGAAAGAAAGAAAAGAGGGGCGCCTGGGTGGCTCAGTCGGTTAAGCGTCCGACTTCAGCCTGGGTCATGATGTCGCGGTCTGTGAGTTCGAGCCCTGCGTCAGGCTCTGTGCTGACAGCTCAGAGCCTGGAGCCTGCTTCTGATTCTGTGTCTCCCTCTCTTTCTGCCCCTCCCCTACTCATGCTCTGTCTCTCTCTGTCTTAGAAATAAATAAACATTAAAAAAAATTTTAAAAAAGAAAAGAAAGGGATCGAAAATATATTTAACTAGTGCTCGCTTCCACAGCACACATACTAAAAATTTAACTAATTTTTCTTTAATCTATCTAAATGCAAACGAAAAAAAAACATTATTACAATTGGTGGGGTGGATTTTGCGCTTGCCTAGACTAAAAATAATTTTGCTTCAGAGTCATCATTCACAAGTATATTTTAATTTCCATTTTAATGTTTGAAGATATTAGGTCTCCAAACTGAACTGGTTTGAACCAGACTCCCTTGCCCTCCCTCCTCCCCTCAATGCACATACTGGATCTAAACCAGGGTTTCCCAACCTCAGCACTATTGATATTTTAGGCTAGATCATTCTTTCTTGTTGGGGGGGGGGGCTTTCTTGTGTATTATAGGATGTGTACCAGGATTCCTGGCCTCTAGACACCAATAACAGCCACAGACCATTCAGCTGTGACAACCAAAAATGTCCCAGCCATTGCTAATGTTCCCTGGGGGCAAAATCACCATCACCACCACCCTCCCTCCATTTAGAAACACCGCTCTAAATCTAAGTATTTTCTAGAAGAGAGAGAAGTGCACTGAGTAGAGTTCCTTCTCTGGTGGCCATATGCATTGAGTCTTGAGCCCCTCTACCTTTTACAAAGTGCCATAAAGACCCAACTTTACTACACAATATGTGAGTGTGTATGTGACTATAAAGTGCACATTTCATTAAGTGCACCCACATTTATTCCAAGAACTGATTATTGCAATCAGACCTTTACGCATTTGTTGCATATATTTGAATGTCTGATCATTAAGTTAAAATACTTCCAAAAATTCCCTTGGTGGTTTAGTGTATAATTGGAAGCTCCAAATGGGTATTTCAATAAACACATTTGGTGGTTCTTTTTGTATCTGATCTCTGAAAGAAATGCCATGGCCTTTTTAAGGACCTGCTCATTAAAAGTTGCTGGCTTTACACTCTTTCTAAAAATTTGAACATAAGTGATACTTTTCCCCAAACTGTGCTAATGTCAAGGAGCTGATCCACGGTGCCTGGATGAATTCAGAGCCAGATGTTGGCCTGTAATCCTCCCAATACCAAAGGCAGTCTTAACTTCTGTCATTTTCGTCCTTCCACTTAACCCCACTGTGCAAATTAGAGCAGACTCATAGGCCACAGACCTAAAGGGCTAGGGCTCCAGGCAAAGAGGATTTTAATGAAAGTTGAAAATGCAGCCCTCGGCACTGCTGGTGTATGTCCTCGGGCAACTGATGCTCACTGCCATCAGATGCGCCATCGTCAGAGGCTGTCAAGGCTGGTGACGTTTTGGTGGTTAAGGAAGTTGGAAAAAAACAGAAAACCTAACGAGTCTCCCTCAAAAGTATAAACACAAATATAAGGTAGCCAGGTTTTAATTTCTGCAAAAATCAAGCATAAAAACTTGCCTGTAAAAAGAATAATAATAATAATAATAAAGTGCCAATCCATCACAGAAATGGAAGTTTGCAAAATGAATATTCTTGTTGGCATTTGGTCTTGCCAGCTCTTGGAACAAATGAAACACCCTCTGTTTTCCTGGAACATGTTGGTGGCACATCGCAGCTGTTGTTCTACAAAAATGAGTGATCCAACTGTCATCCCTGCTAAATAAAATGTGGCTCTCCCAGATTCTCACTGAAAACCAAGGCATAACCTGGAGTTTGCTACCTATGAGGATGTGTGGCATGCCTGCCCTCGTTCAGCCACAAAATGAAGAGTCCCTAAAGATCTGTTTCGGGAAAAAACTCGAGGTTCTTTTCAGCTGACATTTAAAGGAAAGCTCGATGACGTTCAGGAAAACTAGAATCGTCCATAGAGTTACTAGAAGGCAGGAGGGAATTTGAGGACTCTACTGACTTAAGTAGATTGCTCATGTAAACCCTTTACATGCACAGATCTCTAGTGTTGAGCTGGTGTGGGCAATTCCCAGAACATCTAGCTCTCCCTGGAAGTGCAAGGTCAGAAGCCACAGTGCAACTTGCACCAGAGATGTAGAGCAAGAATACGGGTCTAGCCACAGGGGGCCCGAGTCGCTCAGTCAGTTGAGTGTCCCATTCTTGATTTTGGCTCAGGCCGTGATCTATTGGTTCGTGAGTTTGAGCCCCATGTCGGGCTCCACACTGAGTATGGAGCCTGCTTGGCATTCTCTCTCTCTCTCTCTCTCTCTCTCTCTCTCTCCTTCTTTCTTTCCCTCTCTCTCTCTCTCTTTCCCTCTGCCCCTCTCCCCAGCTCTCTCTCTCTCTAATAAAAATAAAAATAAAATAATAAGGGTCTAGCCCTAAGAGGACACCCCCCTGTGCCAACATCTTTATTACGAGCTCCTCATCACTAGCAGTTTGAGCTTTAAAAGACTCATCTATGCTTGCCTTCAAATCACCAATCTAACAGAGCTTCCATTTTGTTTCTTATATACATATTATATCACGGATGGGCTCTAAGAATCAACATTTGTTTGGGGGGGTTGTTTTGGGGTGTTCATTGTTGTTCTGCATGGTAGACATGGTCTCATAATATAAGGATGCAACACAGCTGGCTATTAAGCTAAGGAATCAGCCTGGCTCACGTTCCTGCCTCAAAACCTCTGATCATAATTATGGCCGTATTATCGGAAACAGATAAATGTACTTTGCAACATACTGTTATTTTAATATGTCTTTAACAACAAGAGGAGTTGAGCTTGAATTGACCATGAAGACATGAGAAATGCTTTGGAGCTAGGTCCACCTAAACTCAAAGCTGACTTCAGTACTTAGTAGGCAAATCACTTAATTTCTCTAAGCCTGAGTTGCTCCTATAAACTGGGGGTAATGGTAGCAAGCTTACCAGGTTTCTGCAAAGACTAGGGAAAATGCATACTAAGTGCTTCACTTACTGGATGTCTACAAGTTACAGCAATTATTAGAGAAACAGTGCTTTCAGGGGTTTTTTCTTCAATCTCACTCTTTAATTTATTCTCTTTCAGTGCACGACACGTTGTTCCGTCAAAGTTCTTTGTTTATAAGTTGCCTAAATGTCTCCCAGACTACCTTGACCTTCTCATGCATGAGGATCCATTGGCAAACGTGTGTCATATGAAATAACTCGCCCCAAACGCCACAGCCCTCTGGACAAAGAAAACCCTGAGCTGTCTTTTTGTCGTCCCCTCCTGAGTATAGTCACAAGAAGACATACCATAAACAACAGAAAAGTATAAAATGCTTTCAGCAGCTCATGCAGAGGCAGCTCCCTGTCTTTCCTGTGTACTGACAGATAATGAATCAACGTAAGGCAGTCAAAACCCTCTTCTGCGGGCCTGTCCAATCGGGCGTTCCCTCCAGGCCTCCAGATGAATGGTGATTTCCAAGGCAACTTAGGGACGGCTATAATAATTCACCTGAAAATTCAAAAGCCCTCAGTGGAAGAGATAACTTTGGATTGAAGGCATTACTGTCCTTCTACATCTCTTCTTTGAGGTTGATAGCAGCATGGCAGAGAGAAAAGGGACTGGGATGATGTCGGAGACCCAAATTCCTGACTTGGCTCACTCGGCCAAGAGAGGAATGACCTCCACATTTATGGCTCTTGACCTTTATGGACCCCCATGTTTCCCTCCCTAACATGGGAAGAGCGCTGGCCTATCGGCCTTAAAGAGCTGCTTGAGAGGAGAACAGGACTGAAAGCATTTTAAAAAGCAGAAACAAGGGTGCCTGTGTGGCTTAGTCGTTAAGCCTCTGACTTTGGCTCAGGTCATGAGTTCGTGAGTTCGAGCCCCACTTCTCTCTCTCTTTCTCTCTCCCACCCCCCTCGCTCACTTGCATGCTCTCTCTCTCTAAATAAATAAATAAAATTTATTGAAACAGAAAAGGAAGCTGTTATTATTGTTGTTATTATCGATGTCGCACAGAATTTCTGATGCAAATCTCAGCCGGCAGGTCAATACCTGTCTCAGGCCTCAATCACAGATTTCTTTAGGACCAGCTAGCTACTGACGTTTGGGGAACTAAAAGTTTTCCCACCTACTCCTCCCTTCCTCCCTGCCAACTATTAGCAAGGCAGATGTCATCTGCCCCCTCACAGGATCGGAATTAAACGTCCCGTACTCTCAGCCCTGGCGAGCTGCACACCTCCTCTGGATCAGTGTGGGGTTTCAAACTGCCCTTCACACTCCTGCCAGCAAAGAAGACATGCAAATCAGTAGCTTCCACTATTTCAAAGCAAATGACTCTAACTGAAAAGATCTTTACTTAGGATTTTCCTCCACTTGTTATGTTTTTATGCATAACTTCTTATCTGTACTTGATTATGCTGGAATAAGGCTATGAATATTAATGGTTGGAATTTATAATTTAGTGCCGTGCCTTTTCTGCTGATTAATTCAAGGACATTTTATTTCTTAAGAAGCTAGGTTCCTAGAGTAGTCAAACACATTTTCCTGGACATCCACTGAAACGTAGAATATTTATCTGCCAATTCGGGAAGAAAGCAGGGTCTCAGCCTCATCATCACTTTTGTCTTAAAGGATAACTGTGCTGGATGGTGAGGCAGCTAAGTTTAAATTTCTCAGGAAAACTTATTTTGAATCCTGCAGTAAAGCCAGAGCTCCTTGTAAATTAATGGCGTTGTATTGAATAATGCATAATGTGATTATAGCCTAGCTTGGACTTCACCTGTGCAGAAAATGGGAGCCTTTCTAATTGATTTTTAACTTGGCCAAAAAATGAAGAAGGGGTCAAAACTGGAATGCCAGGTCACATTGCCCCACTGGCTCAGAGAAAGGTACACCCGGTGGGATAACTTCCTCTGGCTAGAAAAAAAGCTCTAATCAGGGGGTTGGAGTCAGGGTTTTTACCAAGGCTGTGTGACCTACTAGAATTGATTCAAATTCTCCAGGTTTGGTCTAATGTGGGACAGGCCTAATGTAATGCTCCTGCTGAGACAACAGAGAATAACACACGAGGGAGAGAATAAGAGAGACAGAGACAGAGAGGCAGAGACAGAGCCAGAGGGAGAGACAGAGAGTGGGAGGGAGGGAAGAGCGTAAATTGGAAAGAAAAAACAAGAGGAAGAGCAAGGAAACGAGGGAGAAAGGAAGGAGGAGAAGCTTCCAAGAGTGGAGGAGTTGGGGAGGGGAAGGAGGAGGAAGAGAAGGAGGCGGGGCTTTCCAAAAGTAAGAGAAGACAAAACAAAAAACAGAAACACAAATCAGGAAGGAAAGGGAGAGAAAGATTACAAGGGTGGACAAGGGAAGGGAGAATGGGCAGAAATAGGAAGAAAAAGTGAAAGTGAAGGAAGAGAGAACAGAGGAGAGGACAGAGAAGGCAAAGCTGGAGGGAAGACGAGGACGATCAACAGGAAGAAACAACAAAACCAAAACCAAATACAAATTGCAAGGTTGCGTTTTGCAGGGAGAGCTCAAGGCTTCTTTCCAACTGCACGCATACAATATTGAAGTGAGTTTATCCGTGGCGTGCATAATCTCCAGCCCATTTTCTTCCGCGTGCCCTCATTTTTCCCGCTATAAAGAACTCCATAGGTGTGCCGTGAAATAAAGGCTAACTCCTCCATAGGATGCAAACATGCTGGCTTTGGCACAACCGAAGAAGCCTGCAGACAAAGTCCTGAATAAAAAGTGTTGTGTTTTGTTGGTTGGGTTGCTCTTATCAAGAAGTTGTTGCAAGAGAAGGAAAAGCAATACTTACTTTAGAAAGCTCTTTCTCGAACTTCTGGGAGATAACGTGAGCTGTGAATTCCAAGCGTTCCACTCTCTGCACGGGAAAGGTTGTGTCTGGGAGGGTCACGGAGCAGTGGCAGGTCCCATGGTCATCCTCGAAGCCAGTGAAATTGGAAAGCGACTGTAAATAAAAATAAGTTCAACATCAGTACGAAGCTGGGAAGTGAGCTTTTGGGTAACTGGAGTGCCAGAAATTGGCCTGTCAAAAGAGGGCTCAGGGGCGCCTGGGTGGCTCAGTCGGTTAAGCGGCCGACTTTGCCTCAGGTCATGATCTCGCGGTCCGTGAGTTCGAGCCCCGCGTCGGGCCCTGTGCTGACAGCTCAGAGCCTGGAGCCTGTTTCAGATTCTGTGTCTCCCTCTCTCTGACCCTACCCCGTTCATGCTCTGTCTCTCTCTGTCTCAAAAATAAATAAACATTAAAAAAAAATAAAATAAATAAAAAAAGAGGGCTTAGAGGCAAGCAAGTAGAGTCCAATACTTAAATGAATAGCATCAAAGACACGAGCTAAGAGCTCGTGTTTCTCAGGCAGTGATTACACTCCGTGTGTAGCCACATCTCCACCAGTCAGGCTAAACCAGGGTCAGGCACCTACACCTAAAGGAAGATTCTCCTTTCTTGAGTAGGTTTCAAGGTAATTGTTACTATTCCTAAGTAAGGTGAGGGAAAGAAGGAGGTGATGAGCATCCTGAATTCCAATTCTCCCACTTTCTGGACGTGAACCCTCTATGAGTCTCAATTTCCTCATCTGCCAAACAGAGATAACCCACTTCACAGGGTTGTCCCCATGAGTCACCAAGTAATGTAAACCAAGTCCCTGGCACGCCGTAGGCGATCAGTAAATGTCACTTTCCCTTTCCTTCCACGTACTCATTTTCTCTTCCTCACCTTTACCTCCAATCGCAACCCAATTCCTTCCAAGGGAAAGAGAAAAACCTCACGCATAGGAGTTACGGGGGAAAATATACAATGCAAATTCACATCCTCTCTCCACCTGCAAAATTGCATAATTAACATTCTTGAGAGTGGGGAAAAAAACAGCCATGTTTAAAAGACTGAACAATGTAGGAGTCTGAAGGTTTTGTGCAAAAAAAAATGTTTAAGTTTTCCAGCTTACCACTTGCAGAAAAGTCATTTTAAAATATTTGATGTTTCTTTAAGATATTCAGGCTCACACTTTGGTGCCGCTGCATATTTTAAAATGACAGGTTTGAAAGATCCTGTTTTTCTTTTGTCCCCCTCGAACTTCCCCAAGGGGATCCCAGCACAATTAACATTTTTTTTTTTATTACAACTATTGCCTTCCAGAGTAACTCTTGGCAGTGGACTGGCTGTGCTTGACAATGATCTCATCTGATGGCTAGCCCAAAGCTCACCTGTGGAACATTAGGCCGAAGTGTCTCTCCGAAATGACCGAGGGGAGAACACTGGTTTGCAGAATTTGAAGAGATGCAGGCCACACCTCTCAACGTTTAGGAGGTCAGCTGGCTGCAGCGGAGGTGGTGCGCTCTGTGCATTTAGTACCTACCAGCCTCCATGATCCCCGAACAAGCGGGACCTAGATGCTTCTACAGTCAAGATGTGTTCTGTCAGTGACCTCTGGACCAATCAATTCAGGCTTTTGCAACTAAATTGCCTGTCAATTTAACCTAATCTTCTTTAAGATAAGCAAACACACACACACACACACACACACACGCATGCACATATATATATATATATATATGCACATCAGGTAAATTCTTGACACTGGCCTCAATTTTCTTTGCCAATCACATCCCATACCTGCAGGAATTGGGGAGTAAGGAGGAGAGACAAGTAGGTTTATGCTAAACATTGGGGCTGGGAGGGGATTAAGGTAAGGGTCTTTGCCAGGGATGAAGAAGGACTGGACGAGCTACACCAGAATGGAACCCGCTTTATCACTCCCACTGAAGATAGAAAGCGTCTGGCTCAAGCACGCCAAGGCTTTTGCAGGAGGACCAATGTATCATGGACTTTTGAAAAAAAAAAAAAGCTTATTATTACAACTGTCTACCCCCCAAAATGTCTCGCACTGCATTTTGACAAGGGGAGGTTAATTAGCTGCACAGGACGGGGTTGAACCAGGCTTAGACTCCTCTGGAAAGCTCTGTCAAATCAGAAAATAGTGGAGATCATCAAGCAGTCTCTAGACAATCAACTCGCTAACAACTTTTAGTCCTGAAGTTCACCTGAAAGGCAGGCAAATAATTATGAGCTCTGCTGACAGCCATTCCACTGTCTTCTATTGAACGTCTCTGTCCCAGCACTGTGGACTCCCTAGCTGCCGTCCTGCTTATCATCAGCCCCGCGTGCTCAGCTGACATCAAAATGGTCCATAAGTTTGATCAGTGTCTCCCATTAGAGACATTTCTGCTCCTCACATTCAAAGACAATGAAGCTAATGGTGATGGGTCTCACTCCGTCTGCAGTGACTGCTTAAACTCGGTGTGAGTGTAGCATGAGGAATGGGAGACCCAGGCGTGTGCTTGTCCCCTGGCCTCTGAGAGGGTATGCAGTCCCCCTGTGGAGGACAAATAGGACCCTCTGTACCTTACAAGACACCCCGCACTGATGGGTTCTCACTCAGCGTGTGTTCGATTCACATTTATTGGTGTCTACAACTTGCCAGCCTTTGGTGTCAGGGAGACAAATAAGACCCAATTCCCGCCCAGTGAATCAGCCCCATTGTCATTAGGGAGCCTTAGTGTCCTTTTTTCCGACAAGCCCAAACCCCTTAGCCTGATGACAGAAGAACATGACTCCTGGTTCCGACTCTGCCAGTTACCGTGTGAACAAAGCATGGAGCCTTTTCTTGTCTGTGAAATGAGGACCCTGCAAGCGGCCCCTTCTTTGGAGGGGGACATCTGAGGCATGTGAAGCGCTCTGAGCACGAGAGCTGAAGGTGTGACTCACATTTGTGACTTAAGGTTGCAATTGGCTCTAATTAGCAGCCAAGCCTAAGTGCCTGTAAAGATTCAAGGCATAAAATAATGGTACTCAACATTTTCAAAGTACAGAAAATGATACGTTTGGAACTTGCTCAATGACAGTTATAAAGGGGTTTTCCACCACTTTCCAAAGAGCTCATCAAGCTGACAGGCAGCCCTAGAAAATTGGGTTTATAGTAGAAGTGACACCTTGTCTGCCATAAAAAAAGAAGTTGGGGTAGTGATACTGACTCACCAGAGGGAGATAAGCGAACTGGGAAGGAAATTAAAACCTCTAAGCACAATTTAACTACCATTCCTTATCTACTTTTAAATATTTGTCTTTTTGCCAAACAACAGGCATATTGGAGTTCTCCGTTTCTTGACCTATATTTTATTTTCTGTCATTTTAGCTCATCTTACCCAAATGCTGCTTTCTGATTGGTGATGACATTAGTGTTAACCAGTTCTAATTGTCCCCAGAAATTATTTAGTATCGTGGAATAAAATGATGCATCTGATTTCTGGCTGCAAAGAATGTTCACGCATAGTCACGATTCCCAAACCACGCTTCTCCTAAAAATTAGCAACTTGCATCTATACTCCCCTCAAACAGAGAAAGCTGCCTAGACAGAGATCCTGAAGAGGACAGGCAGACTAAGTTTGAGTTCTATCATTTGCTGGCTTAGTGACTTTAAGCCAACGACGGCACCTCTCTAAGCCTCGGTTTCCACATCTCTAAAATGGGACCATTAATTTTACCTGTCTCTGAGGGTTAAATAAGATAATATATATTATGTACTTAACCAAGTCCTGGCATTTATCAGGTGCTCAACAAACATTGTGGCGGCAGTTTCTATGTGAGCCTTCATCCGAACCATTTGTTGATCAACAAATTTTCATCTACACGGTTCTGATGTCAAAATGGAAACAATAAAAAAGCCTTTTCCTCTCCTTATCCCAATGGCCCTCCCATTCAGACATGATCACGTGAGCAGCGACCTGACCTGTGAATAAAGATCATAGAAGTGCAGAGGGTCAGGCTTTGGGGGAGTTAAGACTCCTCCACCCCAAGGCAAGCGTGGGTTTTCCAGAGCAGTGCTCCTACAGAAAGGCCCAGAGCAGACGCAGGCAGAGTTGGAAGAAGGAAATGCTTCCTGCCCCCTAATGTCTCATCCCTTGGTGCCTCTTCCCCTCTCCTCGAAGGAGATACGAAGAGGACTCATCTCCCAAAGAACTAGGCTCGGGGTACGGTCTAGGGATATAGCCTAGCTGGGACAGTCCCTTCCTAGCACAGGCTTTGGTTTTGTTGTTGTTGCTGATTTTGTTTGGCCTGTTTATTGCTACTGCTGTTGTTGTTTTCGGAAATGGCTCTTATGATTCCCTATAAGGAAAATGGAAGACAGTTAATACTCTTCTGGGGACATATCTGTGTGTAAGAGCACTTTCCTAAAGACCTCCCCTGCTTCGGCCACCCATCTCCTTTACAATCTAGGCCCAAAGAAATCCTCAGGGCTCCAGCTGGAGCAAAGAGGCTCTCACTCCCTCAGGGCGATTCTTCATCATCCTCAGGGTTCCCAATGGGCAGCAAACCAGACCGACTTTTCTGGAGCTACTCCTGGCAGGGCCCCTTCCCTAAGAGTTCTCATCTGGAACAGGATCCGGACATCTCTATTTTTGGTGTACCCCTCCCACCCCTGCCCACCCCCAATTCCAAGCGTAGCCAGGTTTGAGAACCTCTTTAAACCTTCAGTTCTTTCCCTAAAGCTTCCGGCAGAAAAACCAAGATGTCGTCTCTCTTGCTAACAATTTAATTATTTTACCCAGGTTTTAATTCATTTCCAGGGCGCCTACAGTTAACAAAGGGAGTCGTAAATCTTTTAGAGTGCTCAGGTCTAGCCATCCATGAAATTATATTCAGGTCCCCAAAAAGTGAGAGGAAGGGAATTAACACAGCTCTCAGGCCGTGGGGCCTTCTCACCTGAGACTCGGAGCCAGGGCTGGGAGTGAAGCTGTCATTGGAGCTGGGGCCAGAGATGAAGTTGGAGCCGAACACAGAGTCAAGGAAAGAGCTGGAACTGGGGCCAGGGACCAGGGGCTCCAAATTCCCTGTGGTCTGGCCAAGGAGGAACAGAAGGGCCAGGGGGCAGAGGAGGCCTGTCCTCATTTTGTGCTCTTAGCTGGAGCCACTGGTTTCTACACAGAGCCCAGGGGCTTCTTATAGTGCCCAGTGGGGATTTCCCCACGTCCAGTTTGTAGGAAAAGAGGAAGCTGCCAGGGAGCATGTGACCACCCCAGGAGGGTCAGGACACCCAGGAACCTGAGTCACCTTCACACCTTGTCGCTGAGTCCCACTCTGCCAGCTGCCCTTAGATCTAGATATCTCCTGCCAAATATTAACTCAAATGTACATTTTCAAGCCCAATATCTGGTTTCCAACTTGATACTTCCTTGAAACAGATAGGTTCAAGGTAATCTTTATGGCTGAAACAGAACTTGGAGGTCCCAGGAGTGAACAAGCTTCAGCCCTTTGCCCAGAAGCCACACCTAGTGGTTCCCCCCTACCCCACCCCTGCCCCCACCTCCCATTTTACTGAATGATGCTTTTCAGAGGAAAGTTAGGGAACTTGGTTTAGAGACTGTGAGTCTCCCTAGGGGGATTCCGTCTTCAGCTGCTACTGCCCAGGTTGTCTCTGACCTCTCTCTTGGAGTCTGCTTCGGGACAATGTTCTCCAACAACCTCAGCCAGAGCGAGATATCAGCAGTGTTTCCGCCATGGATACTCATGAGGGGTTCTGCATTGCTGAGCACTTGCCACTATGAGCTTGATGAAGGAGAAAGAATCCAAACAGGAGGCTGCCCCAGATCCAGTCAGGGAGGTCCATGTTGAACAGTTTCCCTCTCCAGAAGGTTCTGTCTGATCTCCATTGTTCCAGACCGTCTTGTGAACTGGTCAAGGCACATTTGTCACGAAACTGAGAAATAGGGATGCATCTTCAGGCTCCATTTGGAAAATCTGCCTTCCTCCCTGTAGAGTAAAAATGTGTTAGCCTGAATATTAAAAACCAGCTTTCTCACTCATTAGTTAGTGGCCTTAGGCAAATCACTTAGCCCCTCTAGTGTTGTAACAATTCCTAAATTGTTAGAATTAAATGAAATATTATATGAGAAGTTGCTTATAAGCTTTGAAGCACTATACAAATGTCAGATTTTATGCTTTTTGGTTTTATTTTTAATTTCCTAAAGCCTGGCCCAATATGTAAGATTGTTGGGTTCACAGCAGGGAAAGAAGGCCGCTGCCCCACTCCATCACCCACCCTACCATAGGAATGCTTTGGAAAGCCTGATCTGAAGGGTTCCTTTACCTCATGCGCTGCATAAGGTCTCAGATGTTAATGTGAAAAACAGAGCCTCAAACCCTTGGTACACTATTCAGATTCTCATGGGAGGGCACAAGCAAAAAAAAACTATGAATGAATGAATGAGGGAAGGAGGATAGGGAGGGAAAGGGAAAAGAAGTCTCTCTCTCTCTCTCTCTCTCTCTCTCTCTGTGGTGCACCCAAGGCCCATGCGGCTGCATCCCTGGCTCAGTGCCCCACACTGCCCCTTGACTTGGGGGGTTGAGTAGATGCCCCACCTAGATCAGTCTCCCCAGCTTTAGAATCCAGCCAGCCAGGCTGTCATTGCTGCCTCCCCATTGAAATACACCACTTGAGCCACACAGGAGGACGTCGCAAGCCAAGTTTATACCCATATAAGATGTAGATGTGTGGATGTGGTGATCAGAGGCAGTTAGTGGAGACCCAGAAAGTGCAGGAGCATTTTTCCAGAAGCTTTCAGGACACAACTTCTGCCTACATTATCTAATCTGTGGTGGAGACTGAGGTCAGGGACAGGTAATCCATGGCCAGGGTAAGAGGAGTATTTTGAAGCCCCCACCTCTCATATTCTACCCTGTGTAGAGTTGTCAGATTTAACTAAGATATAGGGCACCCAGTCCCATGTGAATTTCAGATAATGAATCATTTTTTAATTCAAGTATGTCCCACGCAATATTTGAGACACACTTATACTAAAATAATTGTACGTTGTTTATTTAACATTCAAATCGAACTGGATGCCCCGTATTTTCTCTGGAATCCTACCATTGAAGTCTGCTTGCACCACCTGGACAGAGCCTCCTGGGGCAGGCTGTGAGCCGCAAAGTTCACTGTTCCCTATGGGAAGCAATTCAGCCTTGGCCTCTTTGGCTGAAGTTTCTAGCTATTAGACGCCCAAACCAAAACAGGAGAAGCACAGGGCATCTGTGAGAATGGAAAATTGGTACACCGAATGCATTATCCTGAGACTGAACGCTATGAATATGGATATAAGGAGGAGAGCTTGCCTCTCCCTTCCATCACATTTCCCCTCTTCCTCCAGATTCCCACCAAAGCAAAGGGCAAAATCTCTTCTCATTTGCCAGCTTCTGTCTGTGGCTCTAATGAGTTTTCCTTGTCCCTTTTACCAAGGAGCATGTCGGTGCCCTTGTCAGGGGACAGAAAACAAAAAAAAAAACTCATTAACGATAGTAGTCCGTAGTCATGACTACCTTCAGGGGCTTCTACGACCAATGCTTTAGGAGACCCCTTTCCAGGGGGGTTGTGTTCTTGCAGAAATGAGGCAGCAGTTCTCCCAAACACAATTGTGCCCCGCCAGAACAGAACTCCCACCCCCACCCCCCACACTGTGCTCATGAGCTGCTCTGTTCCTGTGTGCCTCTAGTTTTCAGAATAAAACTTGAATCTATTTGGTAGCCTCAAAAGCACAAAAGAACTGGCGATGCCTCAATAACGAGATTATTAATAATAATAGTTTGATCAGGCCCTCTGCAAATATCCTTGTCCTGAGAAACAATAAGCCTCCTGGTTATATGACAGCCTCCAAGACAGGAGAAAATTATCAGCACCACAAAGCAAACAGTGTATTATTTATAAAAATGTGTTCTGACACTGGGTTTCTCTAGAGTAAGAGGTCGCTGAAATTCACTTGAGTAACACAGCGTTCCTCACTGACAGCTTGAGGTAAAGTTACTGTAGGCACTTCATCGGGGAAACCCCCAAAGGTGTACTTCTTGGACAGTTGCAACACGCAGGAAAGATGTCCATATAAACATAGCATTAATTTAATTCCCTTGCCGTTAAAAACCAATGCCAAACATAACTGTGGTTCTTCCGGAAGAGAGTGTCTTTAGGGTACCTGTCTATGAAAAGACAAGAGAAGTCATGTTTAGTCTACAAACTAACTACAGAGATTGCGTTGGGGGTGATCACTCTCATGTCTGTTGACTCTGTCCCCAGCAACCCTCAAAACTCTATTAGCAATGCCCATCATCAAGTGTAAAAATAATAATCAACCGACATCACTCATGCACCCTGGAGAGAAGGTTAACAATGTGTATTAGGCCCCACTCTGTGCAAAGTATCAGGCCCTAGGAAGAGTTAGCAAGTAAGAGAACAGCATAATTTTTGCTAATGACAGTGTCTAATCCTTCTGGGGAGGCAGAGCCACTTCAAAGAATATTCTAGAAATAATAACAACAAATTGAACACAAAAGAAATTGCATCAACACTGAGGAATGACTGGATAGCCTATGGTCATCCAATCCAGGTGGTGATGGGGAAAATCTCACCAGATGGTGGAGCTTCTTAGGATGAAGAGGAAGTCCTTGTTGGTTTTGAGCCTGAAAACCTGGCCAGTGCTTGGCACTTGGTGTTCAATATTTGCTCACTGGAAAAACGTATTTAATAAATGAATGAATGAATGAATGAATGGGGTGATTTAATAATAATTGTGAAGGAGATTCTTAAATTACTATTAGAGAAAAATATGAATTTTTTCAATTACTAGTAGGGAAAAGGGAAATTACCTGAGTGAAAGAACTCAGGCAACCTGAATTCTCTCCAGGGTCATGATTATGCCCATGCCTCTGCAATCTCAAATTGCCAATCCTGGTGACTCCTCCTCAGATCAGAATTCCTAAGGCTGTTCCTCAGCCTCACCCAAAACCCCAAATCAACATTCCAATTCCATAAGCATATCCTATCTCAGGAACTACCTAGCTTTGGCTATCCCATAATGGTTTAGAAGATTCAAATTACCAAATTTTCAACCAACAACTTATGTATTCAGTCTGCAGGAAAATCATCAACATTGACAAAATGCAGAACCAAGCTAGTTTGGGGCTCCTGGGTGGCTCAGTTGGCTGAGCCACTGACTCTTGGTTTTGGCTCAGGTCATGATGTCACAGTTCACAAGATGGAGCCCTGCGTCTGGCTTTGTGCTGACAAGCGCAGAGCCTGCTTGGGATTCTTTCTCTCAAAATAAATAAACAGTAAAAAATAAAAAAATAAATAAATAAATAAATTTAAACGCGTAACTAACACAAGCAGTGCAAAGTTCTCTGTAGATGCTGAAAAACACCACCAACAAAAACGCGTTGGAAGGTAACATATAGTGTACTAACTTTTTAGGAAGGAGAAAAGCTTTACACTTTTTACGGAGGAAGTTTGGACTAATGAGCCGTAAGTACGCTCAGAGTATTTCCCTCAGGGATGCTGGTGTGGAGTCAGGAAACACCCACTACCACCAGGGTGGACAGCCTCAGGCTTATCTCTGGAGCCCACAAGAGAGTCTCTGCCCAGAGACCTAAGACCATGGACTGCTCCCTAAATTCCTCTTGCCTTCTCCTGACCACTGCATTGAGGCACCCCCTCACTGCAACCTTATAGCAACACCTGAGTTTGCTATTGGCCATTGTAAGTCACCTGTTAGCCCTCAAAGGCCAGGTGAGTTGGTTTTCCCAGCCAGAAGTGAAGGTACTTTCTCCTCTCGCTCATCTCCCCCTTCACAGAAGCTTGCCTCATATCCAGATCACATGAGTTATGAAGTCAGGCTTCTCCACTAGCATATAGTTAGTTGTATGTGTCTAGCTTCATACATCTCTCACTGTGAGAAAGAGTCAAACTCTTTCTGCATCCAAGAACGTTTGTCGCCTGGAAATTCTGTACGTGACCACTGCAACCACGACAGCATTTTCAGATTTAGTCATGTCTTTTATTTTTTGTTGTTGTTTCCATCACTTGCCCGGCCCCGAATCTTCTCAAATCCTGCAAATGCCAAATCCAAGTGAAGAATTCTGTACTTAGGGGCAAATCAATGTAGTGAGAAGGACAAAGAGTCCAAAATACTGAGCAAAACTATTGGATCTGCCAACTTCCTAGCTGAATGACTTTGGACACGTAAGCACAGCAGAACATGTCAAACCTGAGCGGTACAATATGCTGGCCACTGGCCACATGTGTCTATCAAGCCATTGAAATGTGCCTAGTCTGAGCCAAGGTGTGTTATAAGTAAAAAAATAAAGACTGGATTTCAATGACTTAGTATGAAAGAAAAGAACATAAAATATCTCATTAGTAATTTTTATATTGATCACATGTTGAAATGGTAATATTTTAGACATACTGAGCTCGATAAAACATTTTGTTAAAATTAATTTCACCTCTTTTCATTTTTTAATGTGGCTTCTAGAAAAATTCTAATTACATATGTGACCTATATTATATTTCTATTGCTTGGTGCTATGATGGAGCATACAGCATTATTAATTGTGATAGAGAAGTTTTGGAGGTTACTGAAACATCGGAAGTTGTACCAAGTGGCTGTTTCCACTGACAGGAGGTTAGCTAACCAGGTGGGTTACTGTCATTGGATTTCAAATTTAACATTTCTTCATGAGTGTTAAATGTTACAAAATTTCTCTCTAAAGAGCCTCAAAATGAAATTATATGTAATTTTTTTCTTTATCTTAAAAAGTTTGTCATGTGAGAGAAAGGAAAGATATTTCTGAGCTATTTGGGACAAAGGGAAAGAATCATGTTTAAGAATTACCTCTCTGACAGCAGTCAAGTGGGTTTTATTTGAGCTCAAGAGATTAAAAACTAAGGTATTTCACATAAATTTCTGCTCAGAGTTCCTTTGGGGGCCAAAGACAGATACAGTAATGGTAATGGCAGGCCTCCACTCCCCTCTCAGTGAACAGGAGTAAAAACTAAGGTATTTCACATAAATTTCTGTTCAGAGTTCCTTTGGGGGCCAAAGAAAGACACAGTAATGGCAGGCCTCCACTCCCCTCTCAGTGAGCAGGTAGATAGACAGCAGCTGCCCCTTTAAACCACACACCTACTCCCCAGCTGGCCATGGTCCATACCATTCACTGGGGCTCTTTCCTTTATGTGTGTGACCTAGCTAGCTTTTATGGGCCTTTTGGATAGGCAATTACTATCCCAAAGATTTCACATTTGAAAAGCTAGCTTTTCTGAGGCAAAGAAAATTTTCTCAACAAAAAAAAAAAAAAAGAAAAAAGAAAAGAAAAGATCACAACAAGAATGTGGCAATTTGGATATTGCGTTTCCTCAATTTCATCAGAACAGCATAATGTTAAAAGGTATTACCACAGATTACATGCCATATGACTAAACTTAGATTTATGAGTTTTGGAAAACAATTAGAACACAATGGAACCGATTTTCAACCTGCTATTTAAATAGAACAAAATTTAATGAATCATAAAAGGAAGCAATAGCCAAACATGTGCAGGAAATTTATGCAAATATGATCACAGAACTATCAAATAACTCAACCTCATCTATGATCGTTTTAACATAATTGAAGTTGACTGTTGGCTTGTCCATCCTGGGCTTCACTTAACTACCTAACCCAGCTTTGACTTATCAGGGAGTTGGCCCATGAGGGGCACAGGGAAAATGAAAATGTGGGTCTCCTGTTCCAAAATGGTTAAGAATTCTAAGTCATAGCGAAGCATCAAGGCAAGTGTGAAGCCTTCCTAAGTGTGGGGCCCTGTGGGACAGCACAGGTTGTCCCTGTGATGTCTGATGCCCATGAAGCTGACTGTGACTATGGAAAATGGTATCTAATCAGTTCTGGGTGGGGGTTAAGTCTTCCTACAGGAGGTAAGTCCCAAGACAATGCCTGAAACCTCCTTTTCTAGTCTCTATCTTCTAATCATGGACGTGGCAGCAGCGAGTTGGAAAAGTTAGCCTCAAGCTATCACCTGTGCCTATCAAGTAGGAACTGGCAACTGACTGCTAGAACCCAAGAGATCCAGCAATATTGTGATGAGGAGGACAAAGCCTTCTCTGATTTCATCTTGCTTTTAAGAGTTTTGCATTTCAATTGCTACATGATGACATTTCAGTTTCCACTTTCCTTACAGGACAGCTTGCTACTATACTTAGAATGAATAATGGAGACTTTGATGTCTTTGGGAAAATTAATATTTAATGAAAAGTTTTCAAGATTATTTAAATTTTTTTTTAATTTTTAATGTTTATTTTTGAGAAAGAGAGAGAGAGAGAGAGCATGGGGGGTGGTGTGGAGAGAGAGAGGGAGACACAGAATCCAAAACAGGCTCCAGGCTCTGAGCTGTCAGCACAGAGCCCGATGTAGGGCTCGAACCCACGAACTGTGGGATCATGACCTAAGCCAAGACAGATGCTCAACCGACTGAGCCACCCAAGTGCTTCTTCAAGATTATTTTTTAAATAAGTAACATTTATAAATCATTAACTGAATTTTTAGGTGTATTGTTTCATTACAATCCTTTAGTGACTAGACCAACTATTACCAAATATAAGCAGTCTATGCATATCTTGAACCAGACCATTCCCTGGGTCAAGCACATTGATGATGCTCTACCTGTTCTTAGTTTGCATGTGAATGTTTGGTGTTGAGATCCCAATTCCTTCATTCATAGAATGGAGGAAAGAATAATCATAATGTTTACTTAATAGGACTCATTTATTTACAAATCTTTAGCAGCCGTGTCCTATGTGTGAGGCACTGTTCTAGGCATTGAGTGATATAGTAACAAAAATAAAAATCCCTACCCTCAGGGATCTAACAGTTTCATACCAAACAGACAATGAACAATATAAATAAGTAAAGTATGTAGTATGTCAGATGGTATGAAGTACTCTGGGGAAAAATAATGTAAGAAAGGGACACAGGAGAAGTTTGGGGCAGGGGTTGCATACTTAAATCGGCTGGTCAGGGAAGGCCTTTGTGGGATGAAGACATTTACGTAAAGGTGTAAAAGGGGGTAAGAGACAAAGACATGAGGTTATCTGAGGAAAGAGCATTCCAGGGAAAAGCAAATGCAAAACCCCAGGGCAGGCATGTCACCTGGAATTGAACAACACAGCCAAGAGGCTGTGTGGCTGGCACAGAATCAAGTGGAAGAGGATTGGTGGTGTCAGAAGGAATACCACACCACACTGGACCTCAAGAGCATTAGAAGGATGTTGGCTTTTACTCTGGGTAAGTGGGAGCCATTTGAGTTGAGGAGCAACATGGTCTAATGTACACTTTAACAGGATCAGTCAACAGACTATGCTGAGAAAGTTGTGGAGGCTTCCAAGAGAATCCAGGCAAAAGACAACATGGGTCAGACCAGAATGGCAGCAGTGGAAATGGTGTGAGAGAGGAGAATATTTGCTGTGGGATGTAAGAGAAAGAGAGGAGTCAAGGCTAACCCTCAGGTCTCTGGCCTTAGCAAATGGAAGGATGATGTTGGTGTTAACTGAAAGGAGCATATTTAGAGGGGGAAGTTCCAGGCTGTTTGGGAATGTCAAGGTGGAGATACTTTTTAGACATTCAAGTTGCGATGTTGTGTAAGTAACTGGATCTATGAGTCTGGAATTAAGAGAAGAGGTTCGGGTCCATGATACATATCTAGAAATTGTTAGCATAGCAATGATACTTAAAACCATAAGACCCGGTGAATCACCAATAGAGAGATTATAGATTTTTTTTTAAAGAGAAGACATCGGAGATCTGAGATCTGGAAGGTTGCAAAGTGAAAAGTCAGGAAACTGTGAAGGTAACAGTCCAGGAGATGGAGAAGGAGCTGCCCTCAAGGTCAGAAGAAAGCCAGGCAAGTGTGACATCTTGAAGCCAAAAAGAAAGAATTTCAAGGGGGAAAGAGCGATCAACTATGTCAAATGACTCAGATGAGTCAAGTAAAATGAGACTGAGGATTGACGACTGGATTTAGCAACGTGTGGATGAGGGTGACCCTTTGGGAGAACACTTTCAAGAGAGGGGTGAGCCTGAAAGCATGATTGAGGACGTTTATAGAGAGTGAGGAGAAAGAAATGGAAGACAGTAAAGTACAGACAATACTACCAAAGACATTTGTTTACAAGGGTACCAAATAAATACAAAGACCAAAGGAGATAATGTGTGTGCAAGCATATTTTGAAAATTACAAAAGCACTATGTAAATGCTGGCTGTGAATGGAAAAACCCAAACCTGTTGTGTTGTAAGAATATGGCTTTCAAAATGTCAGCCAGACTCAAGAATTTCTGTGCCCAGTTTGAGCTTTGGCACCTCAAAAGACTGTGTTTCGTTACACCTAGTGCTGTTTCAAGCAACCACTAAATCCTCAAAAAATCAAAGTCTGAAGACTCCTGACTGTGATAAGCATGGTCTACTAAACTCACCTTTCCAACCTAGTTTTACAATCAGCTCACAAAGTACAGGATGAGGAAAAAGTCAGAATATAGACCCAAAGAAAATCTACAGTTGCACTTTAATAAAAGGTTCTTTGTTCTTCAAGGTTGCAGAGCCTTGGAAAGTTCCCAAAATAACCAATACATCCTACTTCATTACAGCATCAAGATATTATACAACAAGAAATTTCCAGTAAGAGAATGTTCTCACCCTCTGCTGCTGAGAATGAACACCTCTGATACTATCAAAGGGTATTACAGTTGTTCAAAATGAACATCTGTCCTATTCCCAATTCAGGATGTCAAGTTAATATTTTATTCCAGAGATATGCAGAAGGTCCACAATGTACCTGCAGGAGTCATAGGTTAAGGCAGGGTATCTCACTCCAGTTTGCTTCATCCTTGGAGGACACAGGCCCATAGGTCACTTAGAGCCAGACCGCCCAGCTCAGAGCATTGACTGAGTATGAGAGGGGAGTGGGGTCACACTTGGAGCAAAGCCAGCATTTCGATCAACATGAGCTGAGGTTCTGTGCTTTTCTAGAGATCCCTCTACCAACTCATTCACCCAACAGATGCACCGGGCAATACACTGTGGACCAGCACAGTCCAATACAGGCATGATACAAGCCACAAATGCAAGCCTCATATGTGATTTTCAATATTCTAGCAGCCACATTCAAAAGAATACAAAGAGATAGGTGAAATTAATATTAATAATACATTTTATTTAGCCCAGTATATCCTAAGTCTTATCAGTCCAACAAGTAATCTATATAAAAAATTATGAATGAGAGTATAAAATTATTTCACATTTTTCCTCTTCTATTTTTTTTTTTTACTGAGTCTTTACATCCAATGTGTATTTTATACTTCTAGCACATCTCAGTTGAAGTAGCCACATTTCAAGTACTCAGTAGCTACCTATGGCTAGTAGCTACCATATTGGCCAGTACAGCTCTAGACACTGGGGATTCCATTGTGAACAAATCATGGCTTGCCTTCAAGAAGATTTAAGAAGTCTTCCAGAAGACTGTCAGGCATAGACAGGACTCAGCCAAGAAAGCAGGCTGTCAGAATCATGCCAAATGAAAGCTATAGGCAGCGTGTTAGTGACCTGCAAGAAAGTAGTACCTCATCAAATCTGAGGGCCCAAGGTCAGAAAGACTGCCTCAGAAAGTGGAAGTCTTAGCTTAGTCCCTTAAAAGTAAGTAAGAATGGAAGAGAGTGAGAGGCAAGACAGGGCACAGGAAATGTGGTGAAGACAGAGGAGCAGCAAAGTCCTGGGAGTCAGAGAGAATATGGCATGTCTGGGAACTTAAGTCATTCATTGCTGCCAGATCTTTGAGTCTGAGGAGACTGAGAATGAAGCTCTCAAGATAAAGAGGGGAGGGACCACAAAAGGCCTTGTGAGGAGGTTGGACTTCCTCCTGAGGGTGATGGGAGTCCTTAGAGAATTCTGAGGGGGATGCTTGGTCACCCCATTTTCCAGGTCCATCTACTTCAAGCCCCTCTTTTTCAGTACAGAACGGGTAACCTCTATCGGGGAGGTGAGCTGCTTAGAGTGCTCCACTGGCTGGTGGCAGAGCTGAGACCGGAGCCCTGATGGTGACCAGGATGCCACAAGATCCTTCTCCTCTCCCACCGGGCAGGACACAGATGTGTCTGAGCAAGAGGGGAAACGCCATCTCTCCACGTGGCAGATTTTGTAACAGAACTGATCACACCAACAGGTGAGGCAAGAGAGTCCAGAACTAAGCCCCCGTGGGAGGAAAAGGGAGAAGTGTGATTGTCCAGGAAGGCAGTGGGTGGCCAGCTATGGGTTCTGCTCACCTGTCTGAGCAGGATTGGGATAAAGAGAGAAGTTCCATCTGGTGAGAAGGGGAAGTACAAACATCAAAATAAAATTTCAGATGGACACAGGCTAGTGGAGCTAAGCACGTAGACTACGATAGTCTTACCCTCAAATGTGCCAGGAATCTGGAGAGCCACAGGCTGGCTGTGCCATGTCTTCTAGCTGTATCCATCTATCATTTTTTAAAAGTTTATTTATTTTGAGAGAGAGAGAGAGGTAGGGGCAGAGAGAGAGGGAAAGAGAGAGAATCCCAAGGAGGCGCTGCACCATCAGCATAGAGCCCGACATGGGGCTCAAATACACAAATCGCAAGACCATGATCTGAGCTGAAATCAAGAGCCAGACACTTGACTGACTGAACCACCCAAGAGCCCTAGGTGTATTCATTTTAAATGAATTTTTATTTTAAAAATAAACATGGGCACATTCCAGACTCACTGTCTCACTGGATGAATTTCTGGGCAGGGTGGGGCCTCACCCCCCTCTCTGGAGGAGGCCTCCAGTTACAGCCTGGGAAATGGGGAAAGCATATTAACCTGTATCTCAGGCTCAGGGAGGTTAAGTGACTCCTTCAAGGACACCCAAGAAATTGGTGGAGAAGCAGAGTTTAGGACCCACATCTCCTGGCTCGTTGGCTTCCTAGCATAGAAATGTGCACGGGAAGTTAACCACCCAGTAGGAAGCCGATTCAAGGCCACCAGTATCATCGCCTAACTGTTCCAGTGTGTGGCTTAAAACCTTTGGGTGTGATGTGTTTATAGCTCTAGAACTACCCTTATAAATGAAAACATTTCCAAGAAGTGTCCGATCTTAAAATATTGTCCATTAACGAAGATACAGAAAGAGCTGATGACCAGGGGTCTGGATGTGAGCCCAGAGGACACAATGGGGCTCTATAGGGCTGTGGGAAGGTACCAAGGCTGGCACCACCCTCTTAACGGTCCTGAAAACAACCTCTGGCCATTTACTGAGCACCTAATGTGAACAAGACACTAAGCTATATGCCTTGTGGGATACACAAAGAAGTACAAGGAATGTCTCTGCCCTCTACATACTGAAAATCTAGTTGGGGAGTATATAATGTTTCTATTGATGCTGTAAAAGAAAAAAAAAAAACAGCCACAAAATGGGTGGATTAAGACAGCACAGATTCATTGTCTTACAGTTCTAGAGCTCATCTCACTGGGCTAAAATCAAAGGCATTGTCAGGGCTGTATTCCCTTCTGGAGCCCCTGAGGGAGACTCCACGTTTCTATCTTTCCTGGCTTCTAGAGGCTGCTGGACAGTCCTTGGCTCATGGCCATTGCCTCCATCTTTAAAGCCAGCAGTGTCCGGTCAAGTGTTTCCCATGTCACACCTCCCTGACACAGACTCTTTTCTTTGCCTCCCTCTTCCACTTTTAAGGACGCTTGTGATTACATTGGGCCACTGTAGATAATCAGGATCATTGCCTGATGATCTCAAGGTCAAGGTCAGCAGATTAGCAACCTTAATTCCATCTGCTACCTCCTCTCCCTCTGCATGTAACCTAACATATTCACAGGTTAAACATTCAGATATAAAATTATTTCTGACATAAAGTAAGAGCCACGCGGATCATAAGTGCAGCAGAGTTCAGGAGGGGAAAGACCCCTCCCTGCAGGGGTACCAAAAGAGACTGTCCAGGCCAAGAGCCACTCGATGTGCAGGAGACACCAAGACATGCCATTGGGATGAGGGGCTTGATCTCTGTGACCCCTTGAGTCTGTCCAGTGCTACAGTGTTATGTCCTACAGAAGCAGCAATAGGAAAAGTAGTAGCAGTGGGAAAGGCCACACCGTGATGAGGATGCTCTACAGAGATGAGGTTCCAGGCGCCAGTCACAGAGGATGTGGATGCCTGGCCCAAAGCTCGTCCCCAAAAGCACTGAGCAGCAATCAACGCTGATTAAAAGATGCATCTGACGTTGATGCAGAGGATATGGGGGTGGAGAGTGATAAGGTGGGAAGGGCGACATTTTCAACAATCAAGAAGGATGGAAAAGGGAGAGGGCTTGGATGGTGGTGGGGACAGGGCTGAAAAGAAAGGCACAGGCACATGGGTTTCTTGCAGGCGAAATGAGAGGATCCACGGGTTGTAGAAAGTGGCCGGGGGGTGGGGCAGAGGGAAAGAGGACATCTGAGGAGCAGGCATCGGAGACATGGGCTAGATTCCCATAAGAAAGTGGAAACACAGACTGTGGCCTGGGGAAGTGGCAGGAAGGAGCTAATGTCTGTGATCAAGAGGAATGTAATGAAGATGGGGGGCGTGAGGACATGACCTCGTGTGACATCCTATTTAGGGGTCTGGAGGAGCAAAGCAGCCACTGAAGGAGATGGAAGCAAATGAATCCTATGGGCCACCCAGAGGGAGCAGAGCTGCTCTGTGGCTTCTGGCACTATTAAGATATGAACACCTTATCGGAGAGGAAATGCAGTAAACTGTTATCAGCCAGGGTGCTTATCAGCAACTAGTCTATTGAAAAACTACAGAGAACCAGGAGGGTGCTAAGAGTTTGGAACAGGTGGGTTAGGAGTGACAGAACTGGGACTTTGCCAATAGGGTGGCCCCATGATGCCACAGGACAAGTCAGGAGTGCTGCCTTAGCTCACAGAAGGCTTCTGAGAGGACTCCTAGGGGCTGGAGCTACCTCTGAGACTGCTGTGGTAGGGCCCCTTCCTGGTTTCCCCACAGAGCCTCCAGGTTGCTGTTCTGTAATGTCTCTTGGGCAACCCCGTGTGTGTCCACAGTCTCAGGCACAATGCCCCATGTGTAAGGTACCAGTCATGTGTGTTGATTGCAGGGATAGATGGAGAGAAGGGATAGAGCCACTCAAAGTACTTCCCATTGTGGTATTTCTTTACCCAAAATTATACTATGGTGAAAGAAAACACACTGTATTGTCTCATTATATGAAACTCAAAACAAAGGCAAAGCTAACGTGTGGGGCTAGAGGTCAGGACAGAGAGACAACCCTGGGGGGGCAAGGTGTGGTGACAGCGTTGTGGCACAGGGGAGGCTTCTGAGGGGTAGGAGTGCTGTTTCAAGGTCTGGGCTGCTTACACAAGGAGACAGAATTGGTGAAAATTCTGACTTGTGCTTTTTTCTGTATGTCTATTATATGTATAGGAAAGAGTTTGCTTTTTAAACATGCTCTGGGGGAAGAGAGCCCTGTGCTCCTGAGTGGGAGGTCAGGAGCCCTGAAACAGGAAGAGGAGGATATGCCAAAGGGAGGCCGAGGAACACAGAAATGAAACCTTGGCCATCCTATAAGGGCCACGCTTTGCTCCAAAGGAGGGAATCTGGTTGATTGATGGCAGAGCATCCCAACTGGTCGAGCTCACCAGGCATGGTCAGGGTGACAGGCAGCTTTGGAGTTAACTACTTGTCACATGAAGAAGGCACTGTGAACCCTGCAGTCAGCAGGACACTGGTCTCTGTGCCGATCAAATTTATATGTCAACTCGGCTGAGCTGCGGGGCCCAGTTGTTTGGTCAAACACTAACCTGGGTGTTACTGGGAAGGTATTTTTTAAATGTGGTTTACATTTGCAATGAGCTGACTTTCAGGAAGGCAGATTGCCCTCCATAATGCAAGGGGCTTCATCCAATCAATGGAAGATCTTAAAAACAGTTTCCCAAAAAAGAAGGAATTCTGCCTGTAGAACGCAACATGGAGATTTTACCTGAGTTTCCAACCGTCAGACTCAAGACTCCAACATCAGCTCTTACTTGACTTTCCAGCCCACCCCACACGTTTCGGATTAGACAGCCCCCCACAATCACATGAGCCAATTTACATAAATATTGGTTTATAGAGTTCCTATTCATATTGGTTTACCCTGCTGGTTCTGTTTCTCTGGAGAACCCTGACTGAGGCAGCTTCCAATAGGCTGTTTTCCAGAATCTCAAAGCATCTTTCTCAGGCCTCCCAGGAGAGCAGACAAGGTGGGGAAGGCACTTTCGTTTTGGGGCTACTGCCTAAAGTCAGAAGCTCTTCCGTGAAGGAAAAGGAAGCCACGGCGAGTCCAGGCATCTAACTGCTGGCTTTGTCCTCTCTCAACTCAGTGAATGTCACCAGGCACATTCTAGCTAGCACTGAGAAAAAAGGAAGTGCAAGGAGAAGGAAATACTGAGAGAAACCAACACGTTTCCAGTTTTTCCAGCTAAGGTAACTTTTAAGACTTGTTCCGGGAGTCCCCCAAAACTCCAAACACACAGCCACACTCCTAGAGGGATATCTAAACCCACCTCAACTCTGACCCAGTTAGATGCAGCAGAGGAAGTGGGTGAAACAAACAGGAATGTTGCAGGGCTTTAATCTTCTCCAAACACTGAAATATTGTTGAGATGTTTTATCTTCCATTGCACACGGAGGAGATTAAAAAGCCATGATAAATGGTGTGCTCTCCGGGAGGGGATGCCATATATAGGGCAATACATAATTTCCTGCTTCTGGTACCATTCGGGATAATTGTCCTGGTAACGTGAAAACAGGAGGGATATTAATTTAAGATTAAAGCACAATTATAAGCCCTGTCATACTGTTAATTTCTTTTAAATGTTCCTCTGAATAATTCCACCTTGCAAGATGGAATAAGCACACAATTAAAAACTGCATTAAATAAATGAATAACTAATTAATGAATAAAAAGAACTCTGAAAATAAAATGGGCCATGCAAATTCTAAACAATAATTTTAACAGCAGGCCAGATCTTAATCCTTCAGATCTTTGAAGGAATTGCACTTGGGTGCAGATAGATAGCATCTCTCTCTAGATTTAGCTCTCAAATGGCTGTGTTCTTTGCTCACACGTGGCCAGCGAAAGCTTTAGGTGGGGGCCCTGCAGGCAATGAGGCTACATAATTGACCAACCTGAACACCATTCTCCCTCTCCAAACCTTAATACCACTGCCTTCTCCATGATGCCTGGAAGTCTACACTTCGCTTTGTCCTCCAGCCAGAAATTCTACCAGGGTGATTCTGCCATTGATTAGGAATTCCATTACGAAATGCAAATATTCCTGTAAAGCTTAAAGGTGAACCATTCATTAGCACATTGATATGAATCAATTTAATTAGATTGCTTTCCTCCCAACACCTAATTGAGGCCAACCTCTTCGGGGAGTAGAATGAAGGACAAAGGAATGGTCATTTTGCAGCAAAGAGTAATTGTAGGCTGAGACAGGTGGAAATGCCTGGTGCAGGGGCTTTCTGAGAACCCAGGGAAGGTGAAAGAGTAAGTCTCCATGAGGAGTCTCCATGACACTTCCGATGAGGTCTTGGGGTGGTGGTGGGGGATTGGAAATGATGGCCAAGAGAGAATTCTTGAAGATGTCTTTGGTGCAAAAAGGAGATTTTATTAAAGCACAGGGACAGGACCCGTGGGCAGAAAGGGCTGCACTGGGGTTGTGCAGAGTGACTGGTTATATACTAGGGAGTTGGGGGGAGATTAAAGTCAAGGGGAAATTCCTTAAAGGGATTTCCATATGCTAAAGAAGACTCATGGATTACTGGAGGCCTGGCTATTGTCAAGCTAAGGTTGTTTTTTCCCTCTAGCAAAGCATTAACATTAAGACAGTAGGGAGTTTCTGGACAATAGGCTATTGATAAGAGTGTCCTTTTCTTGTAATTGTACTAAGATATTTGTAAACCCACGGAGACTCTATCAGTTTAACCATTTGTTTTCTGTCCTTTCCTTTGTTCTTGGGCAGCCGGGAGTGCCTGCGGAATATCACACATATCCCACCTGGGGGGTGGGGGGCCAATGTGTGCTATCTTGTGCTTGGCTCTCAGCTTGCTTTATGGTCCCTCATCACTTCCACAAGGGAATGAAGACTTTAAGGATGAGCCATACACATGAGGAAGAAAGTGGGGGGCACTATCATCTAGGATTGCCTTCTACGTGCCAAATGAAGGTCACTAGGATCATGTGCATTGTACCAACTTAGGAAACTGAGACTCTTAACAAGTTATTAATAACTAAGACCACATAGTAATGTGGTAAATAGAAGACAAGAAATGAAAACGCCCGTCCCTCTGACTCCGAACGCCATGTTCTTTCAACCACACTACACATCTTCACGGCAACTGATGAGTTAGAAATGATTGCCTCCATTTTTTAAATGAGCAAATCAAGGCTTTTAGAAGCTAGAGAAGTGGGATTACTGGGTAGTTCCAGGTTCGCAAACATCAGCTCCTTGTACAGAACGTTGGACCGGCAGAAACAAAACACTGGCTCCTTGTACTGAACGTTGGACCAGCAGAAAACGAGGCTGAAATGTTGCAAGTGAGGCTACAGGCAGCAGGAAAAAACACTAATGCTACCCGCAAATCTATGAGTCAAGCTCAAATCCTCGCCTCCAGGCTCTAACAGGATGTTCTGACCTTGAACTAACACAAGTTGCCAAACCTGGGAGAGAGTCCAAGTTACACCAGAAAGCATTGCTTTCACTTCAAACCATCTTGTCCTAACGGCCATTGATAAGAGCTGCAGTTAGCAGTTCTGTTATCAGGGGCGCATTACCAACATAAAAGCCTGCGGTTATTAAAATTATCACTTAATCCTGGGAGGACTGTGAGATAACCCTTTTCACCAGGTGCAGGGTAATTCTGAGAACACCGGGCTCACAGAAAAGCCTGTCACTGGTACCCAAGGAACCTTCTCATGAGGCCGACTATAGCAACAGAGCCCAGTGCCACCTGCACGTCCAGCCTCTGTGGCTCTCTGCTTGCCTGGTAGGGTCCCCTGGGAAGCCGTCCCAGGCTAGAAGCCTGCTAGCAACTTGATCTGAGTGCCCACCAGACACAGCCTTCTCAGCTGGCCACCACCAGCCCCTCTGGGTCCCCAGAACCTTCCTTCTATCCACTCTGCTCCAGCTGGTTCCCCCAGTTCCTGCTCTTCCCTGGTTCCCCCTGCCCATTGACATCTTCCTCCCCCAGAGATTCCACCATGCAAGCTCCCCAAACCTGCTGGGGAAAGGGCTTCCCAGCAGTATCCTCTGTTTCCTCATCAACCCCCAGTCCCTGGCCCACCACCTGTGTCTCTCTCCCTGCTCTTCCCTCCCTTCTAGAGTTAATCTGATAAACTCACCCACAGTCCCCACTATCGTTTACTTCCTGCATGAATTGCAGAGGATTGTGGCAATGCCTAGCTCCCATCCATTTGTTAAGCTCCCACTATGTCTGGGGCCATGTGGGGGTCCAGGTATCCAGTGGTGAAGAAATAGGCAACATGTTGGGGGTGCCTGGGTGGCTCAGTCAGTTAAGCATCTGACTTCGGCTTGGGTCATGGTCTCGCAGTTCACAGGTTCGAGCCCCACATCAGGCTCTGTGCTGACAGCTCAGAGCCTGGAGCCTGCTTTGGATTCTGTGTCTCCCTCTCTCCCTGCCCCTCCCCCACTTGCACTCTGTCTCTCTCTCTCTCTCTCTCAAAAGTAAATAAACATTTAAAAAAATTTTTTTTAAAAAGGCAACATGTTGGCCCTTACAGTCAAATGCCTTTGAAGGCAGGGTCAAGTTGTATTCATGTATGAAATCCAAGCACCTTATACATAGTAGGTAGTCAAATTGCAATATTAAATCTAAAGCGTATAATTACAGTTTACAGGAGTTTTTGATTACTGTCTTAAAATGCTTGAGTGTAAATGGCCAAAACAGAATCAATAGGTTTTCCATTATAGATAACATATTTACATCTTAATGAGAACCATTAATCCTTTAATTAATCATCGCTGTTCCTACCCCACCCCCCATATACTAATGGTTAGGATTTCGGTTCCTGGAAGGCCTAAGAGGGAGATATTTGAAGGAGAAGCCCCTCCAAACCACACTAAATGATCAGCCTTCTACTCTGTACACAAGACGTAGGCCTTGGTTGTCCCATCTGGACTCCCCACACGACAACTAATAGAGTGCCTTACTTAACATTTTTTAGGAATTTAAAACTCATGGCCCAAAGCCAAATTTAGCCCACAGAGGTTTTGTAACACCCACAATTGGTTCCACGTTGTTTCATAAATCTTGAATTTTACAAAATGCATGTCTCAAGTGTGCCACAGGCCTCACCATTCTCTATTCTCTTACATCTGGCCCCAATTAACAAATCTATGTTAGTTGCCTGGACTCCACCTCCACCCTAAGAGGCAGTTGGATTTTTGATTCCCAAGCAATATATAACAGTTTAAAATCACTTTGATGCCCACAATAACCTTATGAGTTAAGTAGGGAGGTATCATTACCCCATCTTGTGGTTGAAGACCCTGAAGCTCAGGAAAGAAGTGAGTGACTCCATTTTCAGTCACTGTTTTTTGTGGTCTGTGTCAGCCTGGTTTGCAGGGTTTTGATGGGTTATATCGGTGGCAATGACCAGTGACTACCTCCAAGGCAGTGATGGCATCTAGGGTCTAGCTTCCTTCAGAGACTTTGAACCTGTCTCCATGTACCCCTCGAGGTTCCGGAGCTGGAACATCAAGGTCCCATCAGACCTTTCAGATAGCACGCAATTTTAGTTAATTAATTAGCACACAATTTTGATTAACTAATGAGCACAATTTTGGTGAATGTGCCTATGCTGGGGGAAATGTCCACAGCCTTCATTAGCTCTCATCAGTGTGTCACAGCAGTGTCCAGTGACTACCTGGCTGGCAATCGTTTCCTGGAGAATATCTCCCGCCTACCCACAGTATATGAGGCCACCTGCTTGGGCCCGGGAAGGTCCCTGGGGGTTTACAGTTAACCCAATGAAAGAACCATTATCTGTTCTTGCCGGTAGTCCCATGCATTATCTCTGTAACTGGTGGGCGAGAAGGCAGCAGCAGGGAGGGGTCTAGCCAGCCCTTGTGAGTGTCTTACCCAGAAGAAGACCCAAGCTTTTCTGAACTCTCTGGCACTAGCAACAACGTAAAATATTGCCGAGGAACAGACGAAGGAGGACGCGGTGTCTCAGCAAAATTTATCAAAACCAATAGGAAATGAAGAAGGCACTAAAAGCTTCCTAAAGATGGGGGGAGGGATCTAAAAGGCAAAATCGTCCACACAATGTAAATTCAACAGACCTCAGCAAGAATGCCGTACAAGACCCCTTCTCCTTGCTGGAGCTTCTCCCTAGACCTTGCCCCATGCCTCACACTCGTAATCTTCGTGACCCAGCCACCCTTCATTCACCCATGTTTATAAGGCACTTGAGTGGTCTTTTTCAAAATGAAAAGTAAATTTCACACTTCCTGTGCTTAAAACCTATTGTTCTTCCCCAAACTTTACCAAAGCCTACAGAACCTTAGACTTATTGAGCACCCAATACCTAGCTACCAGAGCTGGCAACACAGCAATGAGCAAAACAGCATTTACAAACAAACAGTGTGCCCTTGTAGAACTTACATTCAGATATCGACAAAGAGGGAGTTGGTTTACTCATTTATTGGCCGTCTCTTCTGCTAGAATGCAAGCTCCTTAGGCATACTTTGACCATCTTGATCAGCTGTGCCTCCACTATGCAGAACTATGATCAGTCGTAAATGCCTAGGGGCATCTGGGTGGCTCAGTCAGTCAAGCAGCGTCTGACTCTTGATTTCAGCTCAGGTCATGATCTCACAGTTCGTGAGATCAAGCCCCACATCGGGCTCAGTGTTCACAGTGCACAGCCTGCTTATGACTCTCTCTCCCTCTCTCTCTGCCCCTCCCCTGCTCTCTCTCTCTCTCTCTCTCTCTCTCTCTCTCTAAACAGTTTTTAAAAATCAGAGACGCCTAGGGGCGCCTGGGTGGCGCAGTCGGTTAAGCGTCCGACTTCAGCCAGGTCACGATCTCGCGGTCCGTGAGTTCGAGCCCCGCGTCGGGCTCTGGGCTGATGGCTCAGAGCCTGGAGCCTGTTTCCGACTCTGTGACTCCCTCTCTCTCTGCCCCTCCCCCGTTCATGCTCTGTCTCTCTCTGTCCCAAAAATGAATAAACGTTGAAAAAAAAAAAAAAATCAGAGACGCCTAATAAATATGTAGTGAATGAATAAATGAAAGAAATTTTCTTGTTTCAAGACCTTATCCTCAATTTTAGAATAGGGGTCTGATTACACTTTCCTCTGGAAGTGTGGAAGACCATCTGAGAAGATCCTTCTCACACTGGGTCTCGCCACACACCGGGATACAGCGGGGTACAGTTAATCTACCCTGGGCCTACTTCTAAGCTTGGGCAGTGAATGAGTTGACTTTTCCTGGCCAAGGTATTCCAGTCTGTCCCTCCGCCTTGCAGGAAGCCAGGCAGAAACTCCCATTTGGGGGCCTCTGGCTACCCCATTCTCAGTCATGAGTCCCCCCTCCCTTTGTCACCAACCCCTAAGGCAAGAAGTCTCAGAGGGGCCCCCACCTGCTCTGGCAGCACCTGCCTGGCTGCATCTGCTGTCTCTTCCTGGTGTGTTCAGTCAGCACCCTCAGTTCATAATAAGGTCTCCCATTTGAAGTGAGTGGATGAAATTGGCCTCTGTTTCCACCATCAGACCCCCACTACCCCCATCCCCCTACCAGCCATTTTACTTTGGAGAATGGGTTGCATCCACCCAGACCCCGATTAGTGGATGGAGATTCCTGTCACACAGAATGGGTTAAAGAAGCTAACTTTTGAAATAGTGCTTAGCACCTTCTTCTGCCAGAGCTTAAAACACTTTGTAGGCAGCATCTAATTAATCTTCACCAAGTCCCCAAGAGGGAAAAAAAAAAAAAAAAAAAAAAAAGCTTTTATTATCTTCTTCCAGAAGGAGAGAAAACATGGAGAATCAGCATTTTCCTCCACGGAGTGGATCTGTGTCCAAACTACGAGGCTGCTACCTCCACAAGCCACATGCTGGCCATCGCACCACCCTGCCCTGTCCTAGGGAGCTGCAGAAGAAGAAGAGACACAAAAGAAAAATCTAAAGGCCCCTCCGACTGTGATGGGAGAAGGTGACAATGACATGCCATGTCGCAGCAGCTCTTGTGACTCTACTTTCTCGCTCTGTCCTTGGGAAGCACCAGCGTGCTTTGAGATGTAACAAGCTTTCATACTGAAAGATTCTTTTTCATCTCCCTGGGAAGTTGGGATACCTGGAGACTGAGTTTTGAATTACATATATTGACATCCAATTATACAGCTCTGCCTCCACGGTGTAACTCCCTTTGTCAGATCACTCTTGCTGCTATGATCTGCTCAGACCCTCTTCACTTTCATCGGGATGACCCCCTCCCTCTCAGGGCTTCTCAGCAGCTGGCTGCCCCAGGGAGAAGTCACTGAGCACAGGAGGAAGCTGAAGGAGAGAATGTCAGGCTTACTCAGGTTTTGGAGCAGAGCCAGGCAGCCGGGCGTCGTTGAGAAGAGGTGCCCCAGGAGAGTGATTTTGTGAAGAAAGCTGGTCTCTAAAGACACCTGTTCCACTGTCTGTGTCCCCTCTGTTTATTCCCTCATGGGACACAACAGAATCCCCTGAGTCATCTCTTCCAGTGATCCAGGTTCTAAATGTGATATGTCAAATGTTTCCTGCTCTGTGGTCACAGGCATGGGTGGCATAATGTGATGGCTCAAGCAGGGACAATCTAATGTGAGCCTCTGGAGACACAGTACTCTCACCTGGAGATCCTTCCTCTGGATTTCAGAAATTTACAAACTTCCTGAAATTGTAAGCAAAAATGTCAACACATGTGAATATGCCTGTTCTGGAGAAGGAATCCACAGTTTTCATCTGATTCTCCTATGGTTCTATCTCTTAACAATGTTAAAATCATATATCCAAAAGAGTGACCCCAAGAAGAAATTTTCCAATAGTCTGACCAACAAAGTGAAAGAAATATGAGGGACAAGCAGGTCCGTTCACTGATACTAACAGCTCGCATGCATGGGAGATTTCCCAGATACCAGGAATTGCTCTAAGTACTCTCCACTTAGGAATTTGGGGCACCTGGGTGGCTCAGTCGGTTGAGCATGAGAGTCTTGATTTCAGCTCAGGTCATGATCCCAGGACTGTGGGATCGAGTCCCATGCCGGGCTCCACACTGAGCATGGAGGCTGCTTGGGATTCTTTCCGTGTCTCCCTCTCTCTCTCTCTCATTTAAAAAAAGAAAGAAATTCATTCCATTCTCCTAGGTGTCTTATAAGGAGCTATTATTACTAACCCCATTTTACAGATGATGAAATGAGGCACAAGAGTCACAGGAAGTAAAAGGCAAACCTGGATTTGAAACCAGGAGGCACGGTGGTGAAGCCTGTGCTCTGGATGCACATGTGTGAGTGCCCTGCGGCCCGCCCCCTAGTCTTGGGTTCCTTTTCACCCACACAACACTGAACAGTTTGCCCCCAGGGCTGCAAAACCAAACTCTACATACCAACTACAACAGGAGAGACAATGGCTTGGGCAAATCTTTTCCCAGAGACGATACACTTGAGATGATCTATTACAAGCAAGTGCTTTGTAAGCCGCACGGTGCTAAACAAATGTGAATTAGGATGACAACTATGGTCTACGTTTTGTCTGATAAAGTACAATAAGAAAAAATCATGCCAAGTGCTGCAGGATATTTCTGCTTGAGCCAATCAGCTTCTGCTTTCTTCACTGTTGACCACATCTTACATTTAACAGGTACTCCTCACAGCATTAATTTAAATGCACGAAATCTGACATTCCTGTTTAGAAGTACTGGAAACATAAAACTCCCACAACTAGAACATCTGGCCTCACAGCGGCACAGATGTGTGTGCCACACATTTAACGGGATTTTTTTTTCCACTGCTCTGCACCCAGTGGGCGCTCAAATATTTTGTCAGTGTCAATGGTGACATTACAGGAGGGTACACTTTTCCTAATGCTATTCCACTTAGTTTCAAATTTCAAATTTTCCAATATGCCCCAACAAGATAGAATTTAACAGGAATTCTTCAAATAAAAATCCTCTTCATCTAACTGCAGTTCATTTGCCCACGATCTCAAGACTTTGTAGCCATAGAAAATGCCACTTGAATCCAATTCAATGTATCTTATTTTCCAGAGTTAAAAACAAACACGTAAGAAAAGTCAGGCTGCAAATAAATCCAACGGTGAAAACAAAATTGAATTACTCCTGCTTCTCCCGTCAGTATGAAATCTACTCTAGGATGACTTTCAGCAGACTTCCCATTCATTCGTTCATTCATTCGTTCATTGAACAAGCATTTACAGAGCACCTCTGACGTGCCAGGCACTGTCCTAGACTTTGGGGTTGCATCAGTAAGCAGAACAGAAAGATTCCAGTCCTTGCAGAGCTCACATTCAAATGAGAGAGTCATAGATACACAAAAGCGAATAAATAAGTGAATTAGAAAACATTTCCAAAAGTAACAGGTGCTCTGGGAAAAGCAGAGGTGGATAAGGAGGATCAGGAGCACTTGAGGGGCTTGGAGGGGCTGCAGCATTCAATGGGGTAGGCAGAGTGGACTTCTGCTGTGAAGGCGAGAGTGAGTAAAACCGTGAAGTCCGTCAAGGAGCCGGCCACCCGGATGTCTGGGAGAAGAGCAGTGCCAGCAGACAGGCAGAGGCAGAAGAGCAAAAGCAAGGAGGCCAACGAGGCCACAGCAGGAAGCTGCAGGAACACGGTGATAGGGGCAGAGGTCAGAGAGCAGGGGTGCCTGGAGAGGGCCCCGCTCTGGAAGGGTCGGTGAGTCATTACAATGACTTTTGCTTCACTCTGTGTGAGATGGCGAGCCACCGGCAGGTTGGAACAGAGAGGAGGCAGCATCCGACTATTATTCGAAAAGCACCCCCCTCCGGCCACTCCAGTAAGTCCAGATTGTAAATGTGTGTGTGGAAGTTGGGAGGGAGACTCCAGAATAGAAGGAGGAAGACCAATTAGGATGCCATTGCAGTTGCCCAGGCGAAGAGAGGGTAGGCGGCTGAACTGGGAAGGTAGCAGTGGATGTGGTGAAAAATGGCAAGGCTTTAGAGGTATTTTGAAAGGAGAGCCTTTGGGATTTTCTGATGGTAGATATGGGCTGCAAGATAAAAAGAGTCAACATGACTCTGATGCTTGGGGCCTGAGAATTTTATTATCAAAGCAAACCAATTCCTCAGTTCTGTTAATGAAGAAGCAAAGAGAGCAGGGGCGGGGGCAGGGATGGTCTTGGCTTATGATGGCAGATACGAACTGTCCGATGGCCAAGGGACAATTGCCAAGGACATCCTTTTCTGCTCACATCCTGACAAGGCACCTTGGACCTTTATTCTCTCCACCCTTTCCCTCCCCATCTTCCTACAGACCCAGAACAAGAACCGATAGACCTAAACGGTGTCATGCATATCTAGATTAAGTTGTTTCCTCTTTTCTTTTCTGATGCCATTTGTCCTAATACTCACTCTTCAAGCTTCCAGGAGTGCTCAGAGCCCTGATCTGGTGGGAGCCATGAACAAATGTACCGTTCATGGTTTTAGAGATGCTGATTCAATGTCCCTTCAACTTTCAACTCTATAGAAGCAAAATGGGTTAAACACAAATTTCATGGATTGAGGAAATTTCATGGGTTTTTCTGAACCCACCTGAAAAACTGGTTTAGTGGGTGCCATTTCAGTTACACCCTAACCCAAGCCCAGAAGTTCATATTTGCTCTTTTTACAGAAGGCACCTCATTAAATCACTGTCTAGTCCGTAACCAGCTTTATTGGGACATAAATTCATTTCACTAAACCAATAAATGTTAATTCTTCACCCTGGAGATTCTAGTCGGTCTGGTTTTATTCTGCTCAAGCTCCTGAGGCTGCCATCAATTACTCATGTTTGGGTTTATATGTCATTATGGAATCACTTTAGCTAGAACTAACGGGAAGTGAAAGGGACAATAAAGCTAAGCCTCATTCCAAAGAGAATATACAGAAGAGGGCATTCACCTGAACCCCATTATTCTTTTCTATAAATTAAAATATCCTGGCATTCTGCAGCAGTAATCCATTATATTTAGATTCTCCGCGAAAGCTGGGGCAGGCAAGTGGCTGGTACTAAGGGCGGCAGCTGGAGGGCCTGGATTCAGAAGGCTTGGGCTTGAGACTTGCTTTGCGATAACAAAGTGTGTGACTTTCAGCCAATCGCTAATGTCACAGAAACCCAGTCTCTTCATTTGCAATGGAGCACAAAGCGATACCTGTCTCACAAACTGGGGAGAAGTACGGTGGGGGGGGGGAGCAGGAGAGGGGCAGCATCTGGTTCAGAGGTGGGCTCTCTCTTTCCGTTCTCCATTATTAACCCCAATTTGCCCCAGCAGCCTTCCGCTGGGTTCTTAAACAAGTGATTTAACCACTTTGAGCTTCAATTTCCCCATTTGAAAAATGGGGCTGATCATATCTCTCCTCCACTTTCCCCTCACCAGGAACACTGATACAGATCACCTCTGTAATAATGTTCTTAGCATCTGACCGGAAATGGGGTCAATTTCAGAAGAATGTAATACCACTGAAGCAGGATTCCATTTTTAAAAACAAAGGCATTATCTCTCCAACCAAATGTTCTCTCCTATGATGGAAGGTTTCTCTTTAAAGCCGTCAGCTCTTTTTTTCCCTCAGATAGAAAATGGCTTCCTCTCTCAGAACCATATATAACTTCAGAAGCAAGGGGGGGAAAAAGCAGAGTTGGCAAAAAGTAGAGGTGAATTGAATGCCTGTACATCCCATTCAGGATAAACTGCCCTTGGTGTAAAACAGTCAGTAACATTTTACAAGGAAAAAGTGCGGATAAATGACTGCAGTCCCAGGACAGTGCTCCTGATGGCTTTTTATAAACCATGCACGCTGCCTGGACGCCTCTGTGCCTGCTCCCCCCCCAGCCGCCTCCACTCCGGAGAAAGATCATGAGCGGGGCTTCGAGCCAGCCATGCCCTCAGTGCCAGCAGGCTCCAGCCAGACCTCACTCCATCTGCAAGCCAGGGAGGTTCATGTTAGCATGGGCTCCTTCCTGGGGCTGGAGCGGGTCCTGCAGCCAGACTTGGACCTCGAAAGGCGGAAAGAGCCCAGTGCTGAGCACTGAACAAAGGAGGAACGGAGCCACAGGGTGAAATGGGACAGGCATGAGTCACCCTGGGAAGCCCTCCTGCCAATTACAAACAGTGTGACCTTGAACCACTTCTTGAAAATGAGATTTGTAAAACCTATCACATAGGTTATTGGCAGGATCAAGTTCTATAGCAAATGCAGGTAACACAGAGTTGGTGTTCGATATGTTGTTATCCTCTTCCCTAGTTACCGGGGTTATAGCTCATTTAGTCCTCACCAGGATGCCGCCGAGCAATGAGGATTTGTAACTGAGGAAACTGAGGCACGAAGTGACTTGCTCAACAGCCACCTGTCTGTCTCCAACACCATCCAACTGCACAGAGGTCAGCCTTTTTATCAATAAGGAAACTGAGACTCAGAGAAGTGAGTGGGTTAAATGTCTTTCCCAATCTCTCTGCAGGTCAAAGTCAGGACTTCAAGTTTCCAATTGAAGGCTCTTTGTTGCATTAGCTTAGAGTCTTAGAGATCATCTTCATTTCACAGATAAAGAAACTGAAGCCCCAAAAGACAATGACTTGCTCACGGCCAGATCCTAAATATCGACAAAGGACCTTGAGCTCTTTCAGAATATTCTAATATGTCTTCAGACCCTGTGATCTCCCAGCCTGGTGGTTTCTACTTGTCTCACTGAGAGCCTGCCTTGCACCAGACACAGTCTCCACTCAAGGAATTAACAGCCAAGTGGAAGAAGTCCATCTGCCAGGACACCTGAGTGGCAGGTGTTACTACAGGGGTAAGTCTGGATGGGAGGGAGTGCATGGGAAGGATACCTGATCCAGCCTGGAGACGTGGAGGTTAGTGCCCTCAAGGGACGGCTGTGCAGGAGGTAGTCAAACAAAATGGAGGGAGAAGAGTGTCCTGTGTTCAGGAACTGGGAGGAAAGCACTAATAGCTGCAAGTTTAGGGAGTGTGGCCCTATTAAGAGGATTGGAGCAGGAGGGGGAAAGCAAAGAAAGACCAGGCTAGAAAAGGGAGCCAATTGGCTAAGGCCATGTAAACTGCTCCAAGAGTTGGAGCTCCACACTGTGAAAGGCAGTTGTTTCTTGTTCCTCAGCGGACGTGCCTGTGAGTGGGAAGGCAAGACTTCTTTCACCCAGAGTTAGCAATTCCGTCTGCTAAAAGACAGCATCAGTCTCCCAGCAAGTCCAATTTCCCATGAATATCAGACAGAAAGGGGGAAAAAAATCAAACTATTGCATAATGTATCTTGATTTCAGTAGCCTTCCTTTCTCTGTGAACAAGACGGAGAAACACGGAGAGACAATCGTCCTACTCTATGAATGTATCGTATTTTCATTCTGGACATTTTAACCCAAAGAGTTGATGAAAGGGCTGGTGTCCCGCTCAAGAGAAGTCTCTAGCAGCAAGCCACAAAACTCTCGTCCCTGATCCTTTTCTGGTGTGCCCGTACCAAGGCTTTGAGGAAGAGGTGGAAGGCTTGTTTATCAAAAGCAGAGACTCCAAGATATCAGGAATATCCAGCACTTCAAAAGAAACAATTTTACAAATCATCAATAAAGTCATATAAATAAAAATATAGCAAGGACAACTGTAAAATCCTGCATTTAGACTCAAAGAATTTACTGCATTATGAGGAAGAACTTGATAGTGGTTTGTGCGGGGGCGGGGGGGGGAAGTATTTTCATTAACTGAGTGACAAGATTGCTAACCAACACGAACTGAGAAGAGCAGTTTTTTGTTTTGTTTTTTGTTTTGTTTTTATTGGAAGCGGAAAGGACTGAACAAATGGATAAAGTCCGGCTTGTATTTTCAGGCCGGTGAGGTCTTGGGCAGGCGTGGTCCCAGTGAGGGCCATGACGAGTATTTCTGGGAATGACTCCTGCCCACCCCCACAGGAATGCCTCCCGTACACCCCCAGGTACAGAGCCCCTCCAAACCTCCTTTCCTACTCCCCCTAGCAATGGCATAACTGCTGGGAAGATGCGACACAGGAGGCTGCGGGGACATCTCCTGCATTTCCATATTTCACCCCATTAATAGGTTCACAAAGCGGCTTCGGCTAGTGCGCTCAGGGACTTGGAGAAATCATAGGTCTGACCCTTTCTAACCCCTAAAGCTCTGGCACAATGCCCTTTCCTGCGAGTCCATGACCTTGCCAAGCTAGTGCTCATCAACCTTTTTTTTATATCAGTGTGTGTTTCGTTCCTTCTAGTGGCCCCTCGATCCTACGTGTTGAGAGACCGGATAGATCTGCCGGACCAGCCCTCCAGACATCCTAGACTGGCCTTAGAGACTCACCCTGCACGCATGGCTCTCTGCAGCGGGACTCTGCCAGTGCCAGAGGGGATGTAACCCAGCTGTAGTTCACGATGATCAACCCATATTCACCGGAGGCGTGGTGAAGTTTCTAGAAATGTGGGGTAGGAGAAACAGCTGAATGACTTGGATGATTTGTCTTGGGGAGGTATTAGTGCAGATACGATATTTGTCTTTGGACATCTGAATGGTCATCTCATAGGGAAAAAGTAACAAGCATGCTCTGTGGAGCTCCGACATAAATAGCCAGCTCTGAAATGTGTAAAATGAGTTGAAACATATTTTGGTTTGTGGTAAGGCCGCACTGCCTGACAATTTAAGCCATCCATAAATGAAATGAGCTGCTTAGAAAAGGAACAATTTCTCTGTCATTGGAGGTGTTCCCAGCATATTCCTGAAGGCCAGGGGGCAAGAGTGTTGCCAAAATTACGCCCACTTTGGTAGGAAGTTGGAGAAGAGGTTGAGTTGTTTCTGAATCTATGGTTCTCTAACCTGCTGGATCTTTGTTCAGATCGCGAGGCTGCTCTGTGTCATCCGTGTAAGTACATAGATCCCTGAAGATCAAAAGACAGAGAAGAAAATGCAGGGGACTTGAGTCCATCGTTATCTAGGCTTCCTTTCTGATTTTATTCCATGAAATGGATGAGACTCTGGAAATTGTGTTATTTCCCTAGACAAACTATCCTAGTTTATATCCCTTATCAGAAAGATTTCCGTTTTCTTCCTCCTAAATCTCTAGGCCTAACTCTTAAGCCCATTCCTTCTGGCTTGATGCTCCGTGAATATGAAGAACAATCAATCATATCCCTCATTATACCAATTCATATAACTAAAAATGCGTCGCGTAAAGCTTCTCTCCTCTAGGCTGAGAAATTCCAGTTCATTTCCTGCTCTTCTTAAGTGCTCTTTCTAATGATCACTTCCCTGAGTTCCTCTAAAAGTTCTCTAAGACCGAGCACAGAACTCATAATGACTCTATTTGCTATAACAGTGTTCCCCAAAATGTGTTCCGTGGAACATTACTTAATGGTTTTGTTTTGTTTTGTTTTGTTT
The DNA here is from genome assembly GCF_022079265.1 of Lynx rufus. Taxonomy (NCBI): domain Eukaryota; kingdom Metazoa; phylum Chordata; class Mammalia; order Carnivora; family Felidae; genus Lynx; species Lynx rufus. Next base: position 29,899,768 of record NW_025814823.1, on the reverse strand, counting down.
TGTTTTGAAGTGCCCTGTGATCCGATACATTTGGAACATTCCAGTCTAAGTGAAGTTAATAAGATTCATCAGAGCTCTCCCTGTGCATTATGAATCTCACGGGGATGCAATATGTAGCATCTCCCCAAACTTATGTGCACAGAGATCTCTTTTAGAGCATCTCAAAGGCCTCATGTTCCACCACAGAACACAACCTAGCACGTGCTCCACTATAAAATGATGTCCCCCCCCCACACACACACACATGCCACAGAGCTCTCCATCCTTGAGCCCTTTCCTAGCTATGTGATCAGGCCTCCCTCTCCTTCCCTCAGGAACCACCTCCCCAGCCAGGTTTGTCTCACAGCCCCACCTTCCTGCCACCACCTCTGTTGGCTTCACTCCCTGCCGGGCCAGACCCTACCCAAACTTCAGTCCCAGGCTAAGCTGACGTGGTATAACAGAGTGCTGATGAGCAACGGAGGTGCCCAGGATCTCAACCAGGGCAACCCCTTCAAGAGCCAGAGAAGGCCAAGAACGGCCCAGGTTGGCTTTCCCACAGCAGGAGAGAGGAAGTGCTGGGTCTGTAGCTCCCAGTTCAGTGCTCCTAAAGCTCACCAGGGAGCTGGTCCTCAAGCCGGGAACTCACTGCAAAACCATTTTCCTGGGCCTCACTTCAACCTCGTGAATCAGACTCTCTTAAAAGCCTTTTTTTGTTTTTGTTTTTTTTTTAGCCCACAAGATATCCTAGGGCTCTGCCAGGTTTGGGAACCACCACATCACATAGCACCAGCTCCAAAAGCAGGGTCACACATAAGTCCAATTTGGCCTCTGCTCCCAATTTATTTACTAGTCTGGGGAATTCAACTTATCTGAGCCTCTGTTTCTCCATTGGTAGAATGAGTCGTTTGGACCACCGGTTGACCTGTAAGATTCCTTCCAGCAATTTGATTCTGTCATTACTAAGGGCTACCTTAGTTGTGCTCAATGTTTACCCATCTATTCTGGCTGGCACTATTCTCTCCTGACTCTGAGTATTTGCATAACTATCTTTGCATAACCATAACCAAAGCATAATATATATGTAAAATATCTCCACCTTATAATAATATTTTTGGAGTGTCTCTGATGGAACAGGTGCTTTACAAAGTTATTGCTAATGCTTACAACAATCTTCAAGGTATTAATATCCTGTTTTAATAAAAAGAAACCAGGTGCCTACAATGTGAAATAAAATTTTCAAGGTCATGCCATTTTTAAGCTGTGGAACTGGATTTCCAAACTAGGTCTGCCTGATTCCAGACACTATGCTCTGTCCACAGTGCCACACTGCTTGTAATGTGAGTCATGTTTCCTCATTAAAGGTGTAAGTTTTCTCCTCATGCATCCCTTACAGCACCAGCACCTAGCTGAGTATCAAGTAGGCACTCAATAAATATTTGTTGACTTGATTAGTGGATTAACTCTCTCCTTCTACCTGGAGCAGAGACCACATCTTTTCCATGTTGTAAAAAAAAAAAAAAGAAAAAAGTGCAAAACCCAGAGCCCATCTGCAAGTTCTCAGTTAGCTCACAGGAGCAAATTACATCTGTGTAGACCGCACCTGTAGACGGAAGCTTAATTAATAGGCTTATCTTGGATTGAATGAGTCTAGGATACAGTACCTTAGGCAAAAGGCACAGGGGAATGTGTTGACTTGGAGGGGGCATGTTTCATTTCTCTCGTTTCATACCATTAAAACCATGTTAATGAAAATGTATTATTGGTAGTAATAATAATAAAGATGAAAATCTTCCCTTTCCTGATCCCTTACAAATGTTGTTTTTCATTTTGAATCCTAAATCCTCCAGGGAGAACAGGGAGGGAGTGTCACAAATCCAGATAATGATCTTGGGTATTACACTGTTCATTTGGAGCTCTGATTTAGCTAAGCTGACAGATGTTGGGGAAAAACATGTCTAGCCTGAAACTCTCTGGTGGCCGCCCAGCTGTGGCTGCAAAGAGGAATTGAGGTTTCTCCAACAGAGTTTCACATTCATTTAGATTCCAGATTTGACATGCAGAATCGCCCTGCTCTAAAGGTAGAAGTTGAAGCTCAATGATGTTGGGAACTGACTCCAGCCTGATGCTTTGGGGACTGACAACCGAGCCTAACCACACAGCTCACTCAAAGTCCTTGAAATTACTGTCGCTGGTTATGCCCCGCTGTCTTGACAAAAGTGCCTTTCTTATTACCGGGTTACCATTTACACTAGGAAAAAAAAAAAAAGCACCTTTGTGTTAACCGCCATCATGTGACACTTCCTTTGTTCTCTCCCCACAGCAGTTTAGAAGAGGGGAATATTTAATTCACCTTTAAATGATACCACTTTCCCTAATGACAGTCAGAACTCATGTTTTTTCCAAAATAAATAGGCGAGAGGCACCCTGGGAAAAGACCCACTTCAGAGAGACAAAACAACAAAAAGGGCGACCTTTGATGTCCTTGGGCCTTAGTTTTCCCACCCGAAAAAAATTTTAAAGGTATTTTGATCTCAAAGGAGAAAATCTGCTCATTAAATATAAGACAGGAGGTCTGCTCCTTCTCATCAACGGTGGAGGGAGGTCAGCATTTGGCCTCGGCTTCAGAAAGCAGAGGTTGGATGAAGACATTGTGGGAGGCTCTTCCTGGGCTCTAAACCTCAAGTAAACAAATGAGCCTGGATTTCATAAACGCTTACACAAAATTTACAGCACCTAAATAGCCTAAATGTTTTCTGAGAAGCAGAAGCCTTCCGGTAATCTAGAATACGTGGCTTAGAGCATTGAGTGCTAATTTTTATTACAATGAAGACTGTGGACAGGAAAAAAATGAGGGAGTTACTTGTAAACATATTTAAACTAATTCATAGAAAAGAAAAAGACATCGATACTTAATTTGTCACCATAAATGAGTTCTAACCACTGGTCTCTTAGAAATACTAGTGTCCTGGGGCGCCTGGGTGGCGCAGTCGGTTAAGCGTCCGACTTCAACCAGGTCACGATCTCGCGGTCCGTGAGCTCGAGCCCCGCGTCAGGCTCTGGGCTGATGGCTCAGAGCCTGGAGCCTGTTTCCGATTCTGTGTCTCCCTCTCTCTCTGCCCCTCCCCCGTTCATGCTCTGTCTCTCTCTGTCCCAAAAATAAATATTGAAAAAAAAAAAAAAAAGTTTAAAAAAAAAAAAAAAAAAGAAATACTAGTGTCCTAAACATTTTCTTAGAAATACTAGCCTCCAGGCTCATTCAGAAGAGCGTGGGACTCTTGATCTCAGGGTTGTAAGCTTAAGCCCCTCGTTGGGTATAGAGATTACTTAAAATTAAAATCTTAAAAAAAAAAATGCTAGCCTACTTATACTTCAACTCCCTTTCCAAGTAAATAAATGCATTTGCAAACAGGGTTTGAAAAGAGAATTTTAATGAAAGAGTCACTTAGAGGTCAACCATGCCCTGGGACAGAGGACTGTGGGGAGACCCCTGACCCCTAGCCCCTGTCCCTTGGTCATGACCAAAGTCTTGAGGCTACCCTCTTGGACTTTTATTTCTTTCTCAGACTCTGGGCCCTGGCTGTGTTCTGTACTACTTTAAAAGTCAGCCATCTCGTTTAGAAGACATTAGTAGACTCATTGTACCAGCATCAGCTCTGCCATAATGTCATCAGAATTCACTCATGTCTTGCTACAAAATGGGAGAACAAAGGTATTACTCCAGGGTCAATTGTCCATGAGAATGCCTAGAATTTGTATTGCACCTTTATTTTATAAGGGCTCCAAAGTCATCAGAGGAAGGCATCCACATCTAATACAGCCCCAGAGAATGACAGCATCATTCCTTCCTTCCCCCATCTTTATGATGGAGACAAAGACTCCTAAGCAGAAAGTTTATGTATCTTGTTCAAGGTCAACCAGATCATTCCTTCACTCATCCAGCAAATGTTTGTGGAGGATCTCTTCTGTGCCAAGCTCTACGAGGTAAAGGATGACTAGAACTCTGTCCCTACCCCCAGAGGGGCAGCAAGGGGGGATGGAGAGATTATCACAGGGAGGTGGTGAGGCTATCATTGAGATGTGGACAGGGAGCTACTGGAGTAGAGAAGAGAAAGCTCCTATTTATCTGAGGGGGGGCAAAATCCAGAGTAGAACCCAAATGTTAATTTAAAAAAAAAAATGCCTACTCATCCCTCTCCTAGACAAGCAGTTCTCGCCCTAGCAGAACATTAGAATCACCTGGGGAGCTTTCTCAGTACCGAAGCCCAGACTCTCCACAGACTCATTGAATCAGGATCTCTGGTACGAGGGCCTGTTATGGACTGTTTATGTTTATGTTTATGTCCCCCTAACATTCATATGTTATGAACGTTTATGTCCCCCTAACATTCACAGGTTAAAATCACATCCCCAGGACGATGGTGTTAGGAGGTGCAGCCTTCGGGAGGTAACCAGGTCACGAAGACAGAGCCCTCACGAATGAGACCAGCACCCTCATAGGAAGGAACGGAAGAGTTCTCTTTCTCTCTGTCTCTGTCTCTGTCTCTCCCTCGATTCTCTGTCATGTGAGGATACAATGGGAAGATAGCCATCTGCAGACTGAGAAGTGGGTTCTCACAATGTAACAGATCTGCCAGCACCTTGAGCATGGACTTCTCAGCCTCCCGAACTGTAAGGAATAAATGATTGTTGTTTAAGGCCCCCAGTCCATGATATTCTTGTTATAACTGCCCCAACCAAGACGGTACCTGAACATTCATCTTTTTTGAAAGCTTCTCAGGTCATTCTGTACTGTGCTATCAGTGGAGAACTCCCATGTTAGACTAGACCAAGGCTGTCTCGCCAAAAGCCAGTAGGTCACGTAATAAAGCAGTGTTGTTTATCTCTTTATGTGCGTGCCACATCCCACCTTCTAGATCATTAGCCCCTTCAGGCCAGGAACTAGGCTTTTAACTCTTCCACAGCTCCATTCAATCCCAGGGGACCAAGCACACCATACTTACTCGATAAATATTCAGCAAGCACCTCCCTCCACTTCAGCGAAGATAACAAAATGATGCTTGAACTTGTCCATGAACGTCTTATGTTCATAACGCAGTGGCTGAGGTTGTGCCAACACAATAATGAAGTATCACAGGTAGGTTTAGTTCAGCTGGATCAGAAGGATGTGTATGATTAAATCCAAAGACAATGATTGACTTGATGTCCAGCCACCATCTGCTAATGAGTTTTTCCTCTGGAAAAGTGGAAAACAAAAATGTTGCCCAAGACAGCACACTGCCATTTATCAGAGGGCAAAAGACTTCAATTCCAGTGAAATGGAATTTTTTTTTAAAAGCAAGTTGACAGCATCCAGCTCTCAGTTGGCAATCAATGGATATAGAGGGAAATGAATTCAGGCTTTTGTTGGATTAACTGCTGGCCTTGTAAAACGGAAGCCACCAGGAAGCTGTGCCAAGTTTGGGGTCCACTAAATCAGTCAGAAGTTTTCAGCGTTAAAGTCTCCCTGACAATGGCTGTCTGGGACAGCAGGACAAATGGGGGCTGCTGGCTGAAGCCTCCCTGGTGAGATGCTGCTCAGTGAGGTGCCCATGCCAGCTCGCTTCTCCTATGCCCAAGACAGAGTGGAACTTTTCTGACTGAACTAAATCCTCCAAGCCTCATTAAATCACGCTTTAGTACCACATTGTTCGGCCATCGCGGCTCCCAGTGTTGTATGTCAAACCTGTCCCCTCACCGTCTCGGATAATAAAATGTTTTATGGTTTTGCTGGATGATTGCTCCGCGTCCCTTTTATTTTCAAAATGGCACATAATAAATACCCCCACAGAGGAAAGACTGACTTAATGGAAAACACTGCACCGGGTAGAGCCAAAAGCAATCAGGCTCACCCTGAAAAGACAGCACAGCTGGTGGGGGTTCTGGAACCGTGTCATTTGCAAATGTTTTCTCATCCATTCATGAAAAGCACGTCTAGCAGGATGTAACTCTATCCCCACCCCCCCCCACAAATAAGCGGCCTATGAACAGTCACCCCCCCCCCATATGGTCAGTCCTGACCTGGCTGCAATGACCAAACCTCAGTTCAGCCAAAGGTACCTTGTAGAAAGATCCAGTGGACACGTACATGCTGTGCTACAGGAGAGCTGACAACTCCTACTCACCTCAGGAGGCCAGGAAGCACCTTGTCATTCTTGGCACATCTGTACCTTCCCCCTGACGGCTAATCTTGTGAGTCCTATCACTTTGTTGTCTGCTAGAGTAACTGCCATTCCCTCTCAAAAAAAGTCCAATTTAGCTTCTAAAGAAGGGACCTGTTATCTAGCATCGAGGACGTATGGAGTTCTGTTTCGAGTTCAGTCTGATATTTTGATATCCCAATTCAATTATTTTAATAATACATAGGCTTGAATTTCAATCTAACCTAGTTCAGTCGACTTTAAAAAAACGAAACTTTGATGCCTTTTTGTAAAAATTAGCATTTGACTTTGGTTTTAGGTTCCAAAATTGGTGTGATATATTCCATTTTGGCTTTGAAGCTTTTGCTAAGTACTTTGTTATAGTCAGACTCATTATCTGGGATAGGACCATGCTTGCGAATTGTACCCTAATCACATGATCACTGCCGGGAGATTCTGCATGTAATTTAGCCAAAAGTTAGCATTGCTCCCAATATAACGGTTACAAATGGACATCTCTAGACCTATTCATTTAACTCAGGGGAAATTGAAATAATTTCTTCTTTGATCGTTCTTATTTAGAGCTCTGACACAGCCTTTAAGGTAACCTAGAGACATACAGGTTAGCCAAAGAACTGTCTGTTTTGCTTCCTAGCATAAAATGCAAACGTCAAACATCTTTGAAGGGTGAACAGATACATTTATTCGTGGTCACTAATGGCCATCTTTAATCAATGACACTATCTCTTTAAGGAAACAAATGAGTCGAATTTGTCTTGTAAGTAGGAGATAATTCATTAATGAAGTTATTGCTCTTCCCAGCCAGGACATTAGCCAGCAACTGGCAAAATGGACTTTCTCTGCCAAGGTCCTATCAGTCAAGAGAAAGCAAGTATTGCTATGTCAAAACCATCATCTCCAATATAAAAACCTTTTTTAGAGTGAAAGAGGTTTGTCTCAAGTAAGACCATCCAGAGGCAGCGCAATGGAGGAGGGAGGGAGGGGGGTGGGGGGCCCACAGCTGCCTGAGCTGCTGGCTTTACCTAGCAAGCCAGTGTCCAGGTCATCCGTAGTCAGCACCGCAGGCCCGTGTGCACCACAGGACGATGTGCGCAAACCAGCCACCATCTCGGTGGAGAGGTGGACATGCCTCCCTAGGAAGCTTTCATGACTCTGGGAGGAAATAAAAAATAACCAGTCATCCTGGCACACTTTTCCTAGACTCTGCCCCATCACCAGAAAGCAAGACAAAAGCCTGGAGATGCCCAAGACATTGAAGGCCTTGCCAACCTCCCTTCTGCTGTGGTCATCTCCCCAGGCACTGAGAAGAAGGGAATGGTCCATGTTGTGGCTCGAAGATGAGTTCCCCAAGCTTTTTTTTATTGCATACCCTAGCCATAGATGTTCTGAGCACCCACTCCTGGTAAGTTTACGTTTATTTATTCATGTGTAAATCAAAACTAAATACAACTATGTTAATATGTCATGTGCATTTTTTAACTTATACATATAAAGACATTTTATAAGAATGAGATCAAATATAGGGCACGTGTTGACGAACTAGCTATCTCGGTCAATCGTTCCGGTGAAAACAACTAAAGATGCTAGGTATGTATTTTCTTAAATCTGTGTAAGTGTGAGGATAAACTGGCAAGAAAGTCATAAGTCTTCAGAGGCCAAAAACTAACTGAAGATGGAACCCAGGAAGTCAATGGAGCACGCAGGCAGCTTCTACCTGGGGACATTTGCCTAATCTGGTGAAGTCAAGCTTCAGTTTTCATGGTCATGGCAATCAAAGGGCACAGGAGATAAGGACCTTCAGACCTCTCCACTTGTAAAGAATCTAATGTGAGTCCCCACTTACAAAGCTGGAACCCCAAAGGGCTATACTCTCCATGTACGAATGGATTCGAAGTACAATCACATCCCCCACTTAGGAGACAGCAGAGGAATTGGCCTGTCTTAAACCTTGACATAAAGTAAAGAGGAAAAGGAATGTCTCTTCAGAATTTGTAACCAGCAATTGACCCTCACAAAGCTTTTTGGTTCAAGTTCTCTGGGCCTTAAGCCAAGACTTTAGTTTAAAGTGGCCTTAGGTAGGGGCCCCTGGGTGGCTCAGTCGGTTAAGCGTGTGATTTCAGCTCAGGTGATGATTTTGCAGTTCTTGAGTTCTTGAGTTCGAGCTCCGCATCCACAGAACTGACAGCTCAGAGCCTGGAGCCTGCTTCAAATTCTGACCTCCCTCCCTCTCTGCTCTTCCCCCACTCACACTCTGTCTCTTTCTCTCTCTCTCTCTCTCTCTCTCTCTCTCTCTCTCTCTCTCTCTCAAAAATAAATAAACATTAAAAATTTTTAAAAATAATAAAGTGGTCTTAGGTAGGTAGTACCCCCAATACCTGATAAAAACAAACCAAGGACTCTCTGGAATAACCCATCCTTGACTCTGGCCTTAAAGAATTCCAACTGACAAAGTTCCAAGAAATCAGATATCATAACAACAACAACAACAAATCACAAAATACCCAAGGAAATAAGGCACTCTGAGCAAGAGCCTACAGAAACAATTATTAGACAGAATCAGTCATGGAAAAACTTGAAATGCTAGAATAATCAGACACAGACTACAAAACAAAAATACATGTTTAAAAAAATAAAAGAGAGATTGAAAATCTATATAAAAGGGAGAAGAAATTAAGTGATCAAACTTATCTGGAAAAAAATGCACATAGAACTCTTAGAAATGAAAATTGTATTTGAAATTAAAACTCAGCAGATAGTTTTACCAGCAGATTAGAAATAGCTAATAACATAACTAATAATGAGGAGATCTTCAGAAATTATCTGAATTTCAGCACAGAGAGACAAAAAAGTTGGAAAATGCATAAGTGACATTAAAATCCAGAGAAGAGTGAAGGGGGTCTGTTGTACATCCAATCAGAGTTGCAGAAGAAAAGAGAATGAATGAGGAGCAGAAAATACTCAAGAAAAAAATAGCTAGGAATTTTCCAGAGTTCATGAAAGACATTAGCCTAACATTCAGGATATATAAGGAATCTCAAGCAGCAGGTTAAGTTAAAAAAATCCAAGGGCTCTTAGGTGGCTCAGTCAGTTGAGGGTCCAATTCTTGGTCTCAGCTCAGGTTATGATCTCACCATTCATGGGTTCAAGCCTCACGTGGGGCTCTGTGCTGACAGCACTGAGCCTGCTTGGGATTCTGTCTGTCCCTCTCTCTGCCCTGTCCCTCATCTCAAAATAAATAAATAAACTTTAAAAAGAGAATCCACACCCGGACACATCATAGTGAGATTGAAGAACACCAAAAAACAGAGATGAGAGAAGAGCTGTGTTGTCTACAAAGGAACAACTATGAGACAGAGAAGCTGACTTCTCAATGGCAGCCAGAAGACAACAGGAAGAAACAGAAATGCACTTGAATGGAAATAACAAGCAATCTAGGATTATATATCCAGCAAAAATATCTTTCAAGATAGAGGTGAAATTTTCAGACTCTCATTAAAAACAATCTTAAGGTACTGCAGTCAGGGAAAACAAATTATCTTGAATGAAATATATTAGATGGAAGAAAAATATGATGAGGAAAAAAAATACTAAATATATGGTTAACTCCAAACACATGTTATATAAATTACATAGAAACAAACTATGTTGCTGCATGGTGAAGGAAAAAAAACAGAGAGTCTGGGTCCCTGGTATCTTACAAAACTTCATTCTCTGAGCACATACTTGGACTCTTTACTTCTCAATGTATTGTGAGTGAGTGGGATTAAGGTATGATTTATACACAATAAAATGCATACATCTTAAATGTTTAGTACAATGAACTGTGACACCCATGTACAACCACATAACCAACAGCCAAACAAGATATAGACTATTTCCCTCCCTGCAGAAAGTTCCCTTGTTCCGCTTCTCAATTTCCCTCCTCCTGAGGCAACCACTCTTCTGATTCTTATAACTCTAGATTAGTTTTGCCCTTTCCTGAAACTTCATATAAATGGAATTATGTGAACTCTTCTTTTGTATTTAGAGTCTTTTGCTCAACGTAATGTTTTTGAAATTCATCCACGTTGTATATCAATAAAGTATCCTTTTTATTGTCGAGTAGTATCACATTATATGAATATACAAATAACTTATTTATCTATTCTCCTATTGATGGACATTTGAATTGCTATTCTTCTGCTGATCCATTCTAATTTGGGATTATTGTAACAAGGCTACTATGAACAATCATATATAAGATTCCTGGGGATGCACATTTTCTTTTGGGTAAATACATAGAAATGAAATTTCTTGTGTCGCATAGTAAGTGTAAGTTTATGAATATGTGACTGTCAGTTTTTGAAAGAGATTACCTCATTACAGTGCTCCCACAATGTATGAGAATTTCAGATGCTCCAACACTTGATATTCTCTCCTTTAAAATTTTTTTGCCACTCTAGTGGGGTTTTAATTTTCATTTCCTGGATCACTAATGATATCATGTGCTTATTAGCTATTAATAGATCTTCATTCAAGAAATGGCTACTTAAGAATTTTGTCCATTTTTATTGATTTGTTTCTCTTTCTATTGTTGATTAGTAATAGTTCTTTGTATATTCTAAATATGAGTATTTTTCCAAATAAAGGCTGTCTAATGAATAGAAATTTTTAATTTTGGTGAGGTCAAAATCAGTGTATTTTTGTGCCCTATCAAGAATTCTTTGCCTACTTCAAGTTCACAAAGATATTCTCCTGTTTTCTTCTGGAAGCTTTATGATTTTTAAAATTTTAAGTTTGTAATCCATCATGAATTAGTTTTTGTGGATGATGTGAAGAGGGGGTTAAGGTGCATTTTTTTCATACAAATATCCAGTCATTCCAACACCATTTAAAACACTTACCTTCCTCCCATTGAATTGCATCAGGGTATTTATTAAAAATCAGTTGACCATATATATATGGGTCTGTTTTTGGCTTCTGTTCTATTCCATTGATCTGTCTATCCTTACATCAGTATAATATTATCCTTACATAACTACTAAACTTTCTTGATTATTATAGTTGTATAATGTCTTAAAATCATCTGTGTAAATCCTCCAACTTTATTTTTATTTTTCAGGATTGTTTTGTTAGATCTTTTGTATTTCCATAAAAATCATGGATTCATCTTGACAATTTTATCATAAGCATCTGCTGAGCAATGGATTGAGATTTCACTGAGTCAGTAGGTCAATTTGCAGAAAATATCTTTATACTATTTATTTATCCAATCCATTAACATTCTATCTGGACTTTTTAAAAGCCATTTCTATCCATTTAAGGTTTTGTCACTCAGTCAAAATTGACTCTAGTTACTAAATTAATAAGGGAATATAGGTAGAATGTCTAATTTCCAGATAATAAAGAGGGGCAGGGTAAAACAAATGTTTAATTGCTCAACCCAAAGACAGAATGAGGGGTGGGGGGTGGGGGGAAGAAAAGAAGGATATAGAAAAAACCATCATTGAAAGCATAAAAGAAGACTATGGAAATATATCCAAATAATGTCCAGTACAATGGATATGAATCATCAGCCAGGATGTCAAATAGAATGTGCTGCTGGCTCCCTCCACCCAAAACAGTTGCAAAGAAATTACAGAAGCAAGAGGGGGAAGAGGATTTCAGAAACTAACCAAAAATTGAGAGAAAATTCTGGAAAGATGGAAGTATGACTTGAATTGGTATCAGAGGATAGGTGGGAAGGTAAGTGGTGTAGCCTGTGGTTGGGAGAAGGCAGAGACAGAAGTATAGATTGGTGGGAAGATTTTAAAATTCTACTCTTGCCTCTTTTCCATAACTGCCTTGATGTATTCTTTGATTGTCTCTTCTCTGTAGAAATCAACGGAAACAGCCCACACTGCAAGTTCAGTCGTCCAAGAGGGAAAATAAGGGAAGTGCATATATGCTCTGCTAAAGTCAGTAGTTGAGGAAAATAACCATTAGCTGACCATCTACCCTTAGCCTTAATTCTTCTACAATTTGCCTTCCAAAGCCCCAGAGCTGGCAGATAACAACCTGCGAGGATTACCTTTTTCCGTGTGGCATTTCCCTAAAGGTTGGAAGTGAAACCGTAATCACAGTTGCTCCCTGGCACCGTGGCAGCAAAGCAGGGGCAGTCATCAGTGACTTGTGGAGCTTGGACCTTCCTCACAGGCTGGCCCCTCCTCTCTTTTTCAATTCAAAGACATGACAGATTGGAGTCTGGCCTTCAGCCCCCTTTTCAATGCACCCTTCTGGACCCTCGAAGAGTGCAACCACTTCCAAAAAAATTCAATGAGCTAGACTATATATACCATCTGAAGCAGAATTATGAGATATAATTTGAGAGAAGCTCAATGAATATATTAAGGAGATAAAGGAAGATATTAGCCACTTGAAATAAGAATAAGAATCCACTTTTAAAAGAGGAAATATTATATGTAAAAATATGAAAACTGAAATAGCGAACAAGATAATGAAATAAAAATAGACCTGATAGAACTAAAAAAGAAGGAACTGTGAACATATAAACTGGAAATTCATATTGAGGAACTTTTGAGGAGGCAACAGTCAAGACACAGAGATACAAACATGTAAGACAAAAACTAAAAGATATGAAGGGCAGAAGTAGAGGAACCAGTATATAGGTAATAGGAATTACAAAAATGAAGAATCCAAATGAAAAAGAGAAAACATCATAAGAATGATGGAGACAGGGGCACCCAGGTGACTCAATGGGTTGAGCACCCGACTTCAGCTCAGGTCATGATCTCATGGTCTGTGGGTTCGAGCCCTGCTTCGGGCTCTATGCTGACAGTTCAAAGCCTGAAGCCTACTTAGGATTCTGTGTGTGTCTCTCTCTCTGCCCCTCCTCTGCTCACATTCTGTCTCTCAAAAATAAATGAACATTTAAGGAAATTTTTTTAATTAAACAAAAAACAGAATAATGGAGACAAATGTCCCCCCAGATAACTCAAATTGAAAGAACTCATAGAGCAACCAAAAGGAGAGATAAGAAAAAATTCACATTTTAGAGAAATTTAAGAATATTAACAATAAGGGACATCTGGGTAGCTCAGTCAGTTAAGCAGTCAACTCTTGATTTTGGCTCAGGTCATGATCTCACAGTTCATGAGTTCAAGCCCCACAGTGGGTTCTGCACTCACAGCACGGAGCCTGCTTTGGATTCTGTCTCCTCCACTCTGCACGTATGATATCAAGTGCATGATTTCTCTCTCTCTCTCTCAAAAATAAATAAATATTTTTAAAAATTTAAGGAGCATTAAAAATAAAAAGAAGATTCTACAAGATTCCAGAGGTGGGGAGAAAAAATCACCTCTAAGAAAAACAAGAATCAAGCACAATGAGCTATCACCTCATACTTATTAAAATGGCTACCATTCAAAGCAATTTTTTATTTTTAATGTTTATTTATTTTTGAGAGAGAGACAGACAGACAGACTGCGAGCAGGGGAGGGGCAGAGAAAGGGAGAGACACAGAATCCGAAGCAGGTTCCAGGCTCTGAGTCCTCAGCAAGACTGACGAGGGAGGGGCTTGAACTCATGAACCATAAGATCATGACCTGAGAAAATGGCTACCATTCAAAAGAAATGACAAGTGTTAGAGAGGACGTGGAGAAAAGGGAACCTTCATGCACTCTTGATGGGAATGTAAATTAGTCCAGACACTAAGGAAAACAGTGTGGAGGTTCCTCAAAAAATTAGAAGTCAAACTACCATATGATCCAGGAATCCCACTTCTCGGCATTTATCCAAAGGAAATAATAACAGGATCTGGAAGACATCTGCACTCCCATGTTTATTGCAACATTATTCCCAATAGCCAAGATAGGGAAAGAACCTAAGTGTCCATCAACAGATGAATGGATAAAGAAGATGTGTTATATAATATATAATGAAATATAATTCAGCCATGAGAGAAAAGGAAATCCTGCTGTGGATTCCCTACATGGTCCCACACAGAGGGGTTTTGAGGGCATCATACTAAGTTAAATAAATCATGCAGAGAAATACAAATACTGTATGATATCACTTACATATGGAATCTAAAAATACCAAACTCATAGAAAGAGAGAGTAGAATGGTGGCTACCAAAGCCTGGGGGCAGGGGTGGGGGAGGCATGGAGGAGGGAAATGTCAGTAAATGGTACAAACTTCCAGTTATAAGATGGATAAGTTCTGGGGATCTAGTGTGCAGCATGGTGATTACAGTAATAATACTGTATTATATACTTAAAAATTGCTAAGAGTATAGATCTTAAATGTTCTCACGGCAAAAAAAGAATAGTTATTATGTGACGTGATGCCTGTGTTAGCCGACACTATGGTGATAATAATACTGTAATATATAAGTGCACCAAATCAACACATTGTACACCTTAAACTTACACAATGTTACGTATCAACTATATATTAATAAAGCTGGGGAAAAAAGAAAGAGGCATCAAATTGACATCAGGTATCTCAACCATAATACAGGATCCAAGAAAATGATGGAATAATATTTTGAAGAATTTCAGTGAAAGAATTTTGAAACTATAATTTAAAATATACAGCCAACTCATTATGTAGCTCTGACGAGGTAATAAAAAATATTTTCATGCATCTGTGACCTTACAAGTTTGCCACATTTGGGGGGAAGACCCACATTTGGGGAGACATACTTAAATAGCTGAAGAAAAGATCCTAGGAGATTTTATCTATGAAAACTAAGATATGTCAGATATGAAAACTAAGAGTCACTAAATACTTTTGTGAAATGCATTGTTGTCTTAAAAAATAAAAAAACAACAAGCAGAGGAAAGGGATATGACCAAACAAAAGAAAACAGGATGTGTATCCACCATATCTAGAGCTAAAATTCTACACAATCTTAATAAGATTAGAGGAAGAGTTTCAACACAAAGGAGATATCAGAGCATGCCAAGTACTTGCAGTGTTAAGAAGACATGGATATTAATATGCTTAAGAAATCAGGGATAGGGGCGCCTGGGTGGCGCAGTCGGTTAAGTGTCCGACTTCAGCCAGGTCACGATCTCACGGTCCGTGGGTTCGAGCCCCGTGTCGGGCTCTGGGCTGATGGCTCAGAGCCTGGAGCCTGTTTCCGATTCTGTGTCTCCCTCTCTCTCTGCCCCTCCCCCGTTCATGCTCTGTCTCTCTCTGTCCCAAAAATAAATAAACATTGAAAAAAAAAAAAAAGAAATCAGGGATAAATAAATACAAGCCTGTGTCTTAAGTTAAAGGAGGCTACCATATAAAAAAAATAAAATACATAATATTAAACTAATAGAAGAAAACTCACACCCATACAATGGAAGAAAGGAAGCACATGCTATGGAACACATAAAATAATTCACTAGCAATTAGTTCTAATATCATAATAATTAAAGTAGAAGTCATTATGCTAAACTCAATTAGATAATACAGAACTTTATACTGGATTTTAAAATAAACTACAACAAAATAAAATGTTAAAACATACAGACAAAAGCAGCACCTAAAAGACTCATGGAAAGGCAGAAAATAAAAGATTGATGGGACACATATGGTCTAAAATAGAGCTGAGTAGTAACCTTAGTGTCCAACAATGTATGTTATAAGGCAAAAAACATAAATGACCAAAAAGTGGTAAAATAATTGGAGAAAAATAAATCAATCATAAATCATACTTGCAGCAGACAATACTGTCTCAAGATATATTAGGCAATAATTGATAGAACTGCAAATGAAATAAAAAAATCAACAGTTGTAGTTGGAGATTTAACTTACTCTTCTCAGAAACCACAAAGTTGAGCAAAGGGCACTGAAGATATAAACTATGTAGTGAGTACGTTTGAGTTCAGAGCATTTGCATTTTTAAAAATTTTTTAATGTTTATTTATTTTTGAGAGAGAGACAGACAGACAGAGCGCAAGCAGGAGAGGGGCAGAAAGAGAAGGAGACACAGAATCTAAAGCAGGCTCCGGGCTCTGAGCTATCAGCACAGAGCCCGACATGGGCTCAAACTCATGAACCGTGGGATCATGACCTGAGCCGAAGCTGGACACTTAAATGACTGAGCCACCCAGGCGCCCCACATTTGCATTTTTACAAACATGCATGGGACATTTACAAAAGAGCTATGTGTTAGGTCATAGATGAAAATGCAAAACGTCCAAATGACCAATATCTTAAAACTAGGTAATGTAATAAAATAAAAAATTAATTGTAGGGGTGCCTGGGTGCTCAGTGGGTCATGATCTCATGGTTCCTGGGTTCGAGCCCCCGCGTCAGGCTCTATCACCCTCTCTCTCTGTCCCTCCCCCACTCACTCTCTGTTTCTCAAAAATAAATGAATAAACATTAAAAAAATTAATTGTAAAGAGTGACTTTAAAAAAAATCCTGTGGCTTTGGAAACTAAATAACATTATTAATAAATAATTCTTGAGTTACAAAAAAAAGCAGAAATGAGGGAAATTTTAAAATGGGAATGAAAACACTATATGTCAAAAATGTGGAACATAAGAGGTATTTGATTTTTACAGCTTTAAATGCATGAAGTGATGGAGGTATGGTGGTAATCTTCTTGCAATATATAAGTGTATCCAATTAACACGCTGTATACCTTAAACTTATATAACTCTGTATGTCAGTTATAAGTCAATGAATCTGGAGGGAAAGAGAAAATAAGAAAGGTTAAAGATAAACAAGCATCTGATTAAGTGAGATGGGAAAAAGGTAGTGTGACAAACCCAAAGAGTCAAAAAAGAAGGGAAACAATAAATGCAAAAATCAATGAAACAGACTAAAAAATGATAGAGCTCATTAAAACTGGTTCACTTAAGAGGCTCGTAAAAAGAAGCAAACCTCTGATAAAATAAGAGAAAGATTTTTTTTAATATTCAAGTAAAAATATACAGACAGAGGAGAAATAGAGAGACTTTTTAAATAAGAAGAGGGTGTCATAAATAACTAACTGTTAATAAATCTGACAATTTGATAAAATGGATAAATTCTTAAAGAATACAAAATGCGGTATATGGTACAAGAGGAAATAGGTAACTTGAGCGGACAAAGTTATTAAGTATTAAATACCTGAAGTATTCAAACATCTACCCTCTCAAAAAAAAAATAAAAAGTTGGGGTGCCTAGATGGCTCAGTCGGTTGAGCGACCGACTTCGGCTCAGGTCATGATCTCACGGTTCCTGAGTTTGAGCCCCGCATCGGGCTCTGTGCTGACAGCTCAGAGCCTGGAGCCTGCTTCGGATTCTGTGTCTCCCTCTCTCTGCCCCTCCCCTGCTCACTCTCTTTCTCTCTCTCTCTCTCAAATAAATAAACATTAAAAAAATTTTTACACAATAATAAACAGCCAAATGATTTTATAGGTGAGTTTTACTAAACTTTCAAAGAAGCACTAAATTCTTATACAAGCTATTCCAAAGAAAAGAAAAGAAAAGAAAAGAAAAGAAAAGAAAAGAAAACAAAACAAAACAAAACAAAACAAAACAAAACAAAACAAAACAAAACAGAAGCTATCCAGCTCATTTCAGGCAACTAGTGAAACCTCAATTCCCAGAGCAGATGAGAATAATAAATAAATAAATAACAGCATTTTACTCATGAACATAAATGTAAACAAGTTAATCTAGTCCTACTGCGGTAGGGTCCTCTCCCTAAGGAGAGGGTAAAAAAGAGAAAAAGAGAAAAAACAAAAAAAACTCAAGGTAACCTGGCTATGCGTGTATGTGACAACATCCCTCATGACCTTGTAACATGAGACCACTTAATCAGAATACATGTGTGTGTGTGTGTTACCATATATGGAAGACAAAGAAATAGAAAATATATAAAAAACTAATCCACGTGATGCTTGGCACTCAGTTCTACAGTATGAACCCAACTGAGAGTTGCTGGCGGGAATAAAGTTGCTTCCTGAAAAAAGCCTTGGTGTCATGACTCTCTGCGAGAATCCTGCTACACTACAGTGTATTATAAATACTAATATATCATTTTCAAGTGTGATTTATCCATGTACTGTAAGAATGATTCAACATCAGGAAAAAAATTCTATCAGTGCAACTTCACACATTAGTAAACATTATCTCAATGCAGGAAAAGCCTTTATTAAAATAAAACATCTATTCATAACTTTAAAAAAACCTTAGGATAAAAAGAATAGAAAGGAACTTACTTTATTGGATAAAATTTATATACAAAAACCTATAGTTAATATTATGCTTAATGGAGAAACTTTAGATGCATTCCCTGTAGCGTTGAAAACAATGCAAGGATTCCCAGAAGCCTCACTACTTTTAACATAACTAGAGTTTTGCCCTATACTGTAAGGGAGAAAAGGAGGTATGGTTAAGAATTAGACAGAAAAGATAAAATATCTGTCATCCTCTGATGATATGATCATCTGTTTAGAGAACTTAACAGAATTGACTTCAACCTATGAAAAGCAATAGCCAAAATTAATCCATTCACAAGTGCAACACAAATTATTAATTTCCTTGAATGACATTAATCAAAAATACACAAAAGCTCTATGGTAAAATATTTTAAGTTCTAACAAAAGAAATAGAAGATGATCTGAATAAATGAAAAAATGTTCCATGTTTTTGGATGAGATAATATAATAAAGATGTCAATTTTCCTCCAAGTTAATCTATAAATTCAATATGACCTCGAAATTCCATTTGAGCTTTCCGAAATACTCAACAAATTTAATCTAAAATTTTTGTGAAGATACAAACACTTATACATAGTTTAGTTGGCCTTGAAGAAGGGGCAGGCATTTGACCTACTATACTTAGAATACTCTTTTTTTTTTTTTTTTTTGAATTAAGACTTCATTTTTTAGAGCAGTTTTAGGTTCACGGAAAAATTGAGAGAAAGATACAGAGATTTCCCATTTAATCCCTGCCCCCAATACACGCATAGGCTCCTCGCTTCATTATCAACATTTCCCACCAGAGTGGCACATTCATACAATTGATGAACCTACATTGGCATATCACCTAAAGTTTGTAATTTACATAAGGATACACTGTTGGTGTTGTATACTCTATGGGTTTGGACAAATGTAGAATTATTTAATCCATCTTTATGGTATCTTACAAATAAATCTTACAGATTTTCGCTGTGTAAAAGTCTCCTTCCATTCATGTCTCCCTTCTCCCTTACCCTGACAACCACTGATGTTTGTACTGTCTTCATAGTTTTACCTTTTCCAGAATGTTACATAGTTAGAACAATATGTAATGTTTTCAGATTGGCTTCTTTCATTTGGTAACATACATTTAAGTTCTTCCATGTACTTTCATGAGTTGACAGTTCAATTTTTTTTAGTGTTGAATGATATTCCAATGTCTGGACATACCACAGTTTCTTCACTAACAGAAGAACATCTTGGTTGCCTCCAATTTTGGCAATTATGAATAACACTGCTGGTATTATGCCGATTTTTGTGTAGACATATGTTTTCAATTTCTTTGGGTAAATAACAAGTATGATTGTTGGATTGCATAATATGTTCAGTTTTCTAAGAAATTGCCAAACTGTCTTTCAAAGTGGTTGTACCGTTTTGTATTCCCACCAGCAGTGAATGTGAGTTCCTATTGTTTTACATCCTCGCGAGCATTTGGTGCTGTGAGTGTTGTGGATTTTGGCCGTTCTAATCAGAGTGTAGCCATATCTCGTTGTTCATAAGAAATTCTTTGTGTATTTTCTTTTTTTTTATGTTTTATTTATTTTTGAGAGTGCAATTGGGGGAGGGGCAGGGGATGAGAAGTGGGCTCCGCACTGACGGACTAACAGCAGCAAACCCGATGTGGGGTTCGAACTCATGAACCACAAGATCATAACCTAAGCCAAAGTCAGGTGTTCGACCAACTGAGCCACCCAGATGCCCCTGTTTGTGTATCTTCAATAACAATCATTGTAATTTGCAAATATTTCTCTTTTGCAAATAGCCTATCTTTTCATTTTCTTGACATCGTCATTTGCAGAACAGAAGGGTTTTTTTTATTTTAATGAAGTCCAGCTTACCAATTGTTTTATTCATAGATCCTGCCTTTAGTGTTGTACCTCAAAAGTCACAGCCATTCCCAAGATCATACAGGCTTTCTCTTCTAGGAGTTTTATAGTTTTACGTTTTACATTTATGCTTGTGATTCATATCGAGAGAATTTTTGTGAAGGATATAAGGTCTGTGTCTAGACTCATTTTTTTTTTTTGCATATAGATGTCCAGTTGTTCCAGTATCATTTGTTGAAAAGACTAACTTTGTTCTGTTGTATTGCTTTTGCTCCTTTGCCAAAGATCAAATTACTATATTTACGTGGATCTATTTCTGGGCTCCCTATTCTATTCCAATGATCTATTTGTCTTTTCTTTCACCAATACCACCGTCTTGATTGCTGGACCTTTATCTTGAAGTCTTGAAGTTGAGTAGTGTCAGTCCTCCAGCTTTGTTCTTCTCCTTCAATATTGTGTTGCCTATTCATGGCCTTTTGCCTAGGACACTTTTTAAAGCTATAGTAATAGTAACAATAATAATATGGTTTTGGTTCATGTAACTCAGACACAGATTCATAGATATATCAGAATCTATTATGCAATAAATGTGACATTAAAAATCAATAGGAAAAACAGATACTTTAGTAGATGCTGTCTTGTTGTATGAAAGAAAACAAACTAGATTTCTTCCTAATACTACCTACAAAGTTGAATTCTAGATGAATTTATGACATGAATATAAAAGGTAAAAGGATAAAGTTACTACAAGAAAAAGTAGGTTTTCTTTGTAATCTAGTATTGAGAAGAATTTCTTAAAACTTTAGATGCATACACCATTAGGCAAAAGAATTGATGAGCTTGATTACATCAGACTTAAGGACTTCTATTCAGCAAAATGTACGATGGAAAAAAATTAATAAACAACCAACAAAACAGAAAAATGTATTTGCAGTGTCTAAATCTGACAAAAGACTAATATGTAGAATATCCAGAAAATGACTGCAAATCAGTAAGCAAAAGATAGAAACTATAAAAAAAAAAAAAAAGACAAAGCATATGAACAGGCAATGAACAGAAGAACATCCCAAAAGGCAACAAGCACGTAATAAAATGTACCAAAACGCTGGTAATCAGAGAATACAAATTAAAGCAAAAATGCTTATCACTTTATACCTATTAAAATTGTTAAAATTTGAAAGGTAGATGAGCTCAATTGTTAGGTGGGGATGTGGGGACATAGGAAAACCCCATCCACTGCCAGTGAGATTATAGACCAATGAGAGAAATCAACCCTGCCTATTCAAACTACATACATGCATTCCCTCTGGTCCAGAAAATCTGGTCCTGAATATACATTCCAGACAACTTCCCACATAGGTCCAAAAGGAGACATGTTGGAGGATGCACATTGTAGCATTGCTTAGGAAAACAGGGAGCTAGGGCAACCTGGAGTTCATCACTGGGAAAGTCAATATAATAGAGACTATGAACAAAGCAAAGAGTAGGATTTTTGAAAAGAGCAATAATATTGACAAAACACCAGCAACATTGATCAAGAAAAAAAAATGGCACAAATATACATTTTTAGGAATAAAAAGAAGATACAACTTCACGCAGTGGAAATGTTTTTAAAGAATAAGGATATTATGAACAATTCTATGCCAATAAATTTGAAAATTTAAATGAGATGGACACATTCCTACAAAATTCCTAGAAATAAAAAATGCATAATATGAAGTCCCATTTTAAAAAAACTTGAATCAGTAGTTAAAAATCCTTCCATATAGAAACACAAAGGGTTTTGCCAGAAAATTCTATCGAACATTCAAGAATAATT
This sequence comes from Lynx rufus, assembly GCF_022079265.1. NCBI lineage: Eukaryota > Metazoa > Chordata > Mammalia > Carnivora > Felidae > Lynx > Lynx rufus. Next base: position 29,877,731 of record NW_025814823.1, on the reverse strand, counting down.
TTAATCTTACAAAAATCTACCCAAGAGCAGAGTAAAAGAGAGAATACTCACCAGCTCAACTTATGAGGCTGGCAGCATAACTTCAGTTCTAAAATCTGGCAAAGACCGTTTGAGAAAAGAAAATTACAGTCAATCTCATTTATGAACATAGATGCAAAACTCCTAAAGAAAATATTATCAAATCAAATATAGCATTATGTGAAAAAATATACTGTGTCATGAACAACCTGGATACATGCCAGGATTGAAAGTTTGACATTAGAGAGCCAATTTGATGTACTTGACCACAATAAAAGATAAAATAAGAAAAAGTATGGTCATTTCAATAAGTACAAATAAATGCATTTGATGGAATTCCAAGTATTTTCATAATAGAGGGCAAGTTTCTTAGCCTTTTAAAAGAGATTTACTGAAAAGCCTAAATGACTCATAAATCTTTGTGATCTTGGGTTAGGCAAAGTCTTCTTAGATATGATACCAAAAGTACACATGGCGAAAAAAATAGATAAAGTGGACTTCACCAAAATTAAAAAGTTCTGTGTTTCAAATATCATCATCAAGAAAATTAAAATACAAGCCATATAGGAGAAAATATTTGCAAATTACATATTTGATAAGGGACTTGCATCTAAAATAACTAGAGAACTCTTACAACTCAAAAATAAAGACACATAACCTACTTCAAAAATGGTCAAAAGACCTGATAAACATTTCTCCAAAGAAGATAGATGGTTAATAAGCGCATGTAAAAATACTCATCATCATTAGCCATCAGAGAAATGCAAAACCCTAGTGAGATAACACAACGCCCTCAAGGATAGCAATGACCAAAAAAACAGACAATAACAAATGTTGGCAAGAATGTGGAGAAATCGGAACTTGCATACATTACTGGAGGGAACACAAGATGTTACAGCCACTTTGGAAAAGAGTCTGTCAGTTCCCCAAAAGATAAAATGTAGAGTTAACATATGACCCAGGAATTTCATTTCTAGATATATGCCCAGGAGAACTGAAAACATATGTCCTCACAAAAACTTGTACATGAATGTTCATAGCAGCATTGTTCATAATCGCCAAAAAGTAGAAATAACCCAAATATCCATCAATCAATTGAAACCAGGCTCCATAGGGTTAATGAAGTTGAAACTGGAAGTAAGTTCAAAGCTTGTTTTTCAGAAAATTGTTTCTCCTTTATCTGCTATTGTGTCTTTTCGGACGCCAGTAACAAATCCACTAGCTGTCTCTGCAGAAGCCTGCACTCAAGGTCAATTGATAAGGGTCCAGACTATGAACAAGCAAGACCCTACATTCCTTACCCAAGATAACAAGCCCAAGACCCCATCCAGTTTATACTGGCTCTCAGAGCATGCCCATAGCCCATTTTCCTTGTCCTAAGATAAGCTCCTGACATCAGGCTCAGTTATATCTCAGTCTGATGTTGTCTCCACCCCAAAGTGAACATGGGATGTATGTTACACATATGTTTGCTCAATGCACATGCACCATCTTTCCTCGTGAATAGTCAGAAGTTTCCCTGCCCTGTTCATCAATATATATGTAACTTCGACCCCTATAAAAAACTGTTCTCTCCCCCTTCAGGGAGGTGGATTTGAGGCTTGTCCTCCCATCTCCTCATTTGACTGCCTCACAAATAAACTCTTTCCTTGCCCCATACTTGATGTCTCAGTGATTGGTTTTGCTGAGCATCAGGCAGATGGAACTGGGTTCAGTTACACAATGAATCCATAAATAAAATATGCCATACCCACACAATGGAATATTATTTGGCAATGCAAACAAATTATGTACTGGTACATGCTACAACAGGGATGAAACCTAAAAACATTCTACTAAGTGGAAGAAGCCAGCCACAAAAGGCCACATATTCCATTTATATGAAACATCCAGAATAAGCAAATCTACAGAGAAAGAAATATCAGTGCTTTCCCAGGATTGGCTGCATTGGGGGTGGATATTGGGGGAAGGACTGTTAGAATGGAGAGTGAATGGCTGCTAATAAATACAGGGTTTCTTTTTGGGATAACAATAATGTTCCAAAATTAAACTGCGATAATGGTTGCATCATTTTTTGAATAGATTAAAAACCATTAGGTCATACACTTTAAATGGATGAATTGTATGGTAGGTGAATTATGTCTCAATAAAGCTATTTTTAAAAAAGAAGACAAGGCGCCTACAATCTCTACAACACTGCACTGGAGACACTAGGCAGTGTAGGAAAACAAGAATGAAAGAAAGGAGAAAAGGAAGAGAAGGACGGACAGAGAGAGGGAGGAACAGAGGGTAGGTGGGAGTATGGATTGGAAAAAGAGAAACAAAATTGACAATACTAACATATGATTAGCTACTAGAACTAATAGTAAAGATAAACAAAGCTGCTGAATATAAATTCAGTATTCAATATTCAATTGCATTTCTCTGTACCATCAATAATACTTGGGAAATACAGGGTTTTTTTCACTACAATGCCCCCCAAAAACTAAAAGCTAATAAAAAATATGCAAAATATTTATTACAAATTATGAAGTTCTATGAAAGACATTAATGTAAGTAAATGGAGAGATATCCATGAGTTGAAAACTCCATATTGCGAAGATGTCCATGTTTCCTATTTTACTTAGAGATGTGATGTAATTCCACTTAAAATACTGAAGTTTATTTATGGGAGACGACAAGGTGATTCTAAAATGCATACAAAAAAGCAAAGGCCAAGAATAGTCAAGGCATTTCAGAAGAACAAGAATGGGGAGGTAGGAAGAGGACTTGAGGTGATAGGAATTAAGATTGCACAAAAGGGTGGATCTAGGTTATGTAGGGCCTGAAGTTTATGCAAATTGAGTACCCTTCTAAAGAAAATAATACAAAATTATAACTATTAAGTCAGAGACCCAAGCAAATGAGAGGTACTGAAATGAGGAGGTATTGTTGTTCAAGGTTCTTGAGCTTCATGGTAGATCCACACCCATCTGCATGGTAATGGTGTTGGAAGAAACAAATATACTAATGGAACAGATCTGGGAAGCCATAAGCAGACCCGCATCTATAAACACTTGATTTAAGATTGAAATAGAATTACAGAGCAGTTGGTGAAGAATGGGGTTTTTTGATGCTAGATCCATTGATATTATTTTGGAGCCTTCCTCATGTCATACTCCAAAATCAATTATGGAGTAAACTAAAATCCCAAATGCAGGAGTCAAACCCATGAAATGTATAATAGAAAATATTGAAAAATATCTTTATGATTCAGCGTGAGAGAGACTTCTTAAGACACAAAATGTACAAAGCATAGAGAAAAAGCTTTTAAAATTAGACTTGATTTAAGATATTCAGTTAAAAACTAGTTTGCATCAAAATACTGTATAAAGAAGATAAAGAGACAAAATACAAGCTGGAGAATATACTTCAAAATGCATTTAATTGGCAAAGGATTAATATCCAGAATATATAATATTTTAACGTTCTGAAATGCACATGTCTTTCATATTTTAGCATCTTTTAGATCAGACGCATCTTACTATCAACAGTGTGTCACAATTTGTTAGTATTTCTCCTTCTTAGTAATAAATAAAATAGTAGCACCTCTTATAATCAGTGATCTCTTAGATTTGATGAAATTCATTCTAACGAACCACAGATCAATGCACAAAACAAGGCAAACAAAACTATTAGATCGGGAAGAATACTTGAACAGGCACTTCGTAGAAAGGAAAATCTGCATAAACTATAAATATGGGGAGAAAATGCTCAACCTCATTAGTAACTGGGGAAATGCAAATTAAAACGATAATGTCTTAACACTTCACACTTACCAGCAAAGCAAAAATTAAAAGTTTGACAATACCAAGCGCTAGAGAGAAGGTAGAACATCCAAAACTCATGAATTCTGCAGCTGGGAGTATAAATTTGGACAATTATTTTGGAGAACATTTTGGCTTCATCTAGTTTAAAAATAAATATACATAAACCTATGACTCAGCAATTCCAACCCTAGATTCGTTCTCAAGAGAAATTCCTGCACGTGCGCACAGGCGGTGTGTGCAAAGTACTTTCAAACGCTGCCGTTTGTGATAGCAAAATCTAGAGACAACCCACTAGGTTGGATAAATAAATGTGGTGTCATCTCACATGGGATATTATGCATCAGTGATAATGAACAAAGTATGGCTACCCTCCCTAATAAGAAATGATCTCATGAACGCAATATGGAGCAAAAAATAAATTAAATATATATATACATATATATATATATATATATATATATATATATATATATATATATACATACACACACACACATATCAAGCGGCAGAGTACATATAATAAGCCTCCATTTGTAATCAGAAACATGCAAAAATTAAAGAACATTTTATTCAGCCTGCAAATACACATTTTGAAGCCATGAAAAAGAAAGATGATGAACACAAAACTTATAATAATGGTTGCATCCTTAGAGTAGAAAGAAAGAGAAGGATCTAGACAGTAGTGCCTCCAGGCTTTAGAGGAAATTAAAATATTCTATTGAAAACAGGGCCGTGGGTACACCTATGTTTCTTATATTGCTATTCTTTTTACTCCACTCATATTTTATGGGTGGTCTTTTAGCATTTACCAAATATTTGATTTCTTCCATTTAAAAAGTCAAAGTCTTCACATCTAACCAGTTTTTCTACTAATATGTTGTACCACCTTGTGAAAATCAATCATAAGTAAATTTTACTCTCCAGTGTCTCTGGCAATGACTGAGTCACCAGGAAAAGGCTTAAGGCCAGTGTACTCTTTTAAAGATGACAAAAAGTTCTGTGTGCCTAATGGAAAAATCTTGTTAAAAAATAGTGTATATAGAAATATTATTGTGCTAAATGGAATAAGCATTAGTTATCTAGAAAATTCATAAATGTGGAAAGACTTGAATACTCATAACAGATGAAGTATTATACATTTAAAATAAAATACTTATGAATAGAAGTTCTCATATTTTCTTTCCACACCCAGTGAAAAACACTTCCACTTTAGAAAATGCTGCACCAGAAAATAATAAAAATAATAATAACAAAATTACCTGGATTTCTTGATATCTCACTAATCCAGATTTCTTAAGCTTAATCTCATAGTCCTTCACCGAGCCTAAAAGTCAACTTTTTACAATCATTTTTAGAAAGGAAACTTCCAGAAGTTTAAAGTCCGCGAAGATTTATTTAAAAAAAATTAAATAGCTCAGTCAGTTGAACATCAGACTCGATCTCGGCTCAGGTCTGCACTGACAGATGGAGCCTGCTTGGGATTCTGTCTCTCCTCTCTCTGCCCCTCCCCTGTTCATTCTCTCTCTCTCCCTCAATCTCTCTCTCTCAAAATAAACTTAAAAAAATTAAATCATGGGGGAAAGCTTTAACAGTACAATTGAGCATCTGCTATGTGCCAAGGTCCATGCAGAAAGCTAGGAATGAAACAGAAGGCAAAACAGGGTTGCACACTAGATGCTTCCAGTCTAGCAAGGGAAACAGCCATTAATCAAAGAATCACTCAAAATTCAATTACAATGGAGATAAGTGCTTCATGACAAGTGTCAAACAGAAAGAAATGGCCTGGCCAGCGAGGATGGTGCTGAGCTATGAAGACAGAGTAGGTGAAATTTAGATACATGTGTTGGGGGAAGAGGAAGTGAGAGGTGACAGAAAAAATTCCAGGCAGAGGCACCAAATAGTGCAAAGTCACTAGAGCTGAAATTGCACATGGTTTATAGTTAATAATCACACCAAGAAGACATGGAGGTAGTAATAATAAATATGTAAACAGTAGTTTGCTCAGGTGAGCAAACAGTACACTAACTTGTTGAATAAATGGCAGCTGTTTCGTATCTAGACTTCGGTAATCATAACTAATCTTTTTATGTGATTGATAAAACTTGCACTACCAACTTTCTGGTTTCAATTCAGATTACGTTTGGGAACATGTGAATATTTACAAGGTGAACTCAAGAGTAAAATGTAAAGACAATGAGAAAGTAAACTGGTGGATTCAAAAAAATTATATTACCACATTTAACATCTGAAAGTAATTTCACTCAAGCACAGAAAGCCTAACTTCATTTGTTCAACACTCCGTGGAAATACAGTCACTCATTCATTCATCAAATATTGAATGAATGCCCAGGATACCCCAGACAATGTGATAGGTATGAAGAATATATGGATGTAAAGATATGGCGGCCCCTCACAGAGCTTGCTGCTTCATTGTGAATTGGTCACCAAAGGGAAAAGCACATAGGAAATTGGGGCAGAGCATTGCAGGCAGTAACTCACACATTGTTAGGGTTTGACAAATCCTTAAAGATTTTGAATAGTAAAAAATATAAGAGCAATCAACACACAGAAAAAAAGAAAGCCCGTTGGAAACATGAAGAAAAACCAACAGCTACTGAAGAAAGAAAATACAACCATTATATTCTACTGGAATCTGAAGTATAAGATAGTCAAATAAATACTCATAATGATATGATCACTTCACTGCTATAACCAAAAATAAATCTATTTAAAGGATAGAGGAAGAGTAGGGAATAGAGTATGAGAGGTACATTATACTAGAAAGAGAATAATGTCTAAAGTTAATAAACCAATCAATAGCAATAACTATGCAAAGAAACAGCTAAAAGAGTTCAAAGCAGTTGCTTCTGAGAGGTGAGCTGAGAGATGGTTGTAAGACAGCTTCTTTTAGTCGCACAATAAGCCCCTTTGCAATCTTTGGGCTTTTGTTTTTCATGCCCATATATTACTTTGATCATTTTTAAACAAATGCTATTTTTAAAAGAGACTATAACAAAGGAAAGTCTTTAAAAACTCATAAGGTGCAGTACATATTTCAGTAAATGAAAAATAAAATGTGACCATGACTATATGAGGGAGATACAATGGGGACTAGAAGGAAGGAAGCATGGGCCCATAAAATGCTATTGCAAATCTACTTGGGTGCCTGGTCCAAGTGGGTCCCTCATTAGAGAAATATGATGTGATCATTCCCATCTTCACTGAGAGCCAGGTTTTTCACTGTGCCATTTCTTTCTTATCTGGTGGGATTTTCACAGGCCCAAGGCTCTTGGCATAGCTGCTCTATTGCATTGCCATTATGCAGAGCATGCCTACTCTGCACATTTCCTAAATACCTCTGAGGGCATTTTCCAAACACGAAACACATGAACAGGCATGGCAGAGAGGCTGGCATGTGAAACCTCCCAGTTACCTAACCTTGCTCCTCATGAGAAATCACTTTCTATTGCAGTCCTATCTCCCACATTTTGTGGAATAATAAACTCACCATAAAAAAGAAAAACGTAGGCTTTTTTTTGGAAAGTCACTGCACATGTTCAGTTGTTCTAGAAAGTTCTCTTGGGAGACATTTGTTCTAAGGACATTTTCTTCTTCATGGAAAGGAAGGCAAAAGTAGGCTAATTCTTAAAATGCTGACGGCCACCTTGGCCCCCTCCAGAGAGCAATGCAGTCACTCACCTGTCTTAGGGAAATGTGTATATTTAGAGTGAGGCTCTATCCTGAATTCTATATATGAAATAACCATTTACCTCTGGGTGATTCTGAAGTATCTATCACCCCACCTGCCTTCTCTCATCTATTCTGCATCCTCTGGGTCCAGGAGCATTAATGGAAAGCTATTGATCATGTTGAGTGAAATGCTGAAAAGGTTACTGAGAGTCAAGGGGATCCTGCTCTCAAGGGGCACAAAAAAGCAGCCAGGCTTCCAACTCAATCAAGGATTTATCTTATAAATTGACAAAGGCTACTTCTGCTCCTCTCAAGGGAGAGGAGCATGGTGGCTGGCTCACTCTGCCCGGTGCCAAAACTTCCCTGTTAGGGGACTAGTAAGAATTTGGAAACATTTTATTTCTTGCTCTGTAGCTTTTAAATGACTAGCCAATCAATTTTTTAACTTAACCCCACCATCCTCCAGGTCAAGAGCCAGCCTTGTCTTATGAAGACATGATGAGGAAGACAAAGAGGGTACAGGTGCGGCTCTGCAGGAGTGAGGGGGTGGTGGCCACAAGCAATCCCCCTTCAAGGGGAACAAATCCCCTTCAAGAAAGGCAGAGTTTTGCCAGGTCTGGGCAAGGCAGTGCAGGAAACTTGACCTGTGTTCTTTGCAATGAATTGTTCATTCCTCTGCAGTCTAAATGTCTACCCTACTATCAGAGTAAGCTGCTAGAAACGTCACAGGATTTAGAGAAAGAGGGCATTAAAATACATGTTTAAGAAAGCAGTGAAGGGGAGAAGGTAGTTGAAAAGCACAAACCTACAGCCATAAAGGATATAAGTCCTGTGGATGGAAGGTACAGCACAGTGACTACAGTTAATAACACTGTATTGGCTTTTCAGACGTAACGGCCACCAAATGTTGATGCTCAAGAAGAATCATATTGCCATTTATGAACTCCTTTTCAAGGACGGAATGATGGTGGCCAAGAAGGACATCCACATGCCTAAAGACCACATCATGAAGGCCACACAGTCTCTCAGCTCACAAAGCTACATAAAGGAAGAGTTCGCCATGGGGTTCCTGGGTGGCTCAATCGGTTGGGAGTCCAACTTCAGTTCAGGTCATAATCTCATGGTTCATGGATTTGAGCCCCATGTCAGGTTCTGTGCTGACAGCTCTGAGCCTGGAGCCTACTTCGGATTCTGTGTGTGTGTGTCTCTCTCTGCCCCTCCCCCTCTCAAAAATAAATAAACGTTAAAAATTAAAATTTAAAAAAATGGAACAATTTGCCTGGAGGCATTTCTACCGGTACCTTACCAGCCAGGGTATCCAGTATCTCTATGACTGCCTCCACCTGCCCCCTGATATTGTGTCTGCCTCTCTGTGCCACAGCCGTCCTGAAACCTGAGACCAGCAGGCCAGGGCCCAATGGTCTGGAGGGAAACTCACAAGAGGGGAAGCTGACAGAGACACCTGCAGACGAAGCACTGTGACCCCTGATGCCAACAAGAAAGCTGAAGCCAGGATTGGGTCAACAACTGAATTCCAGTTTAGAGGTGGATTTTGATTATGGATGTGGTCAGCCACCTGAGTAAAGCTGGAGGAGACTATTTTCTGTTGAATAAATCTGTAGCCAGAAAAATAAATAAATAAATAAATAAATAAATAAATAAATAACACTGTATTGTATATTTGAAAGTTGCTGAGAGAGGAGATCTTAAAAGTTTTCACCACTTGAAAAAAAATTGTTTTATCAATATGTGGTGATGGATGTTAACTAAACTTACTACGGTGATCATTTCCCAATATCTACAAATATGGAATCATGTTGTACATCTGAAACTAATATAATATGTCAATTAAATCTAAATCTAAGAGAGAAAAATAGAGAGAGAAAGATGGAGGGAGGAAGAAAGGGAAGGAAGGAAGGGAGGAAAGAAAGGGAGGGAGGAAAGGAAGAGAGAGACAGAATGAAAGAAAGACAGAAAGAAAGGGAGGAAGGGCAGGAGAGAGAGAGAGAGAGGAAGGAAGGAAGGAAGGAAGGAAGGAAGGAAGGAAGGAAGGAAGAAAAAGAAAGGGCAAGAAAGAAAAAAAACAAAAGAAAGAAAAAGAAAGAAAAGAAGGAAAGAAAGAGAGAGAAGAAAGAAAGAAAAAGAAGAAAGAAAGAAAGAAAGAAAGAAAGAAAGAGAAAGAAAGAAAGAAAGAAAGAAAGAAAGAAAGAAAGAAAGAAAGAAAGGGAGAGAAACAGGAGGGATGGGGGGGGCAGGGAATGCTTCATAAAACATATAGATGTGCCCAAATTGGCTTCAGCACAGAGCCCTGAGTTCTGGAAGGCCCTCCTGGCAGGAGGGGACTCTTCCCAGTATGCTCTCTTCCATCTTCATCTTTATTCAGGGAATTAAGGCCTGGCCATCAGGAGTGCCAGGGCCTTGATAATTTAAGAAGAGGTTGAGGTCCCCTCACCTTCTCAAAAGCTGACCAAAATTTCTTTTTGTTCAACAGTTCTTCATGGGATGCCTTCTCACAGGTGCCTCCCTTCACCCAGAACACTCTCTGCTCTTCTCCTGCTCATCCTACAGATCCGGCTAAGGTTCAGCTTCCTTCAAGAAAGCCCAGCCTGCTCCCCACAGGTTAGAATCAAGCCCCTCTGATACGTGACCCAGCAAGAAGTATTGCAATATTTGCTCCTCTCTCCAGAAAAACCATTTCTTCCAGAAGGGCAGTGACCACGTCTTTCAGTCAGGGCCTGACTCATTGTAGGCATGTGATAAATGTTGTGGGATGAATGTGTATATACCTGGCACTATGGAAACAGAAAGATGAATTCTTTCTCTGAGCTCAGGGTCAGGTAGCTGGGATGAAAAACAGCAAGCAAATATACGCCGATTCCTATATGCCAAGCACGGATTTAAGTGCATTGCATGTATTAACTTATCTAATTCTCACTGTGACCTTACAGGTAGGTACTACCATTATCTGCATTTTGCAGATAAGGAAACTGAGACACAGAGTATCTTGCCTAAGCTCCCACAGCTAGTAAGTGTCTGACACGGTATATAAACCCAGGCAGTTGGCTCCTGAGTCCAAATTCTCACACACTTTGCTGTGTTGTCTCAGGTCCCAGATGAGGACAATATACAGTGTGAGTCACACCCACCCCGTGCATAAAGTGAGGTACACAGTGCTCGGGGAGACAGGAAAAAGAAAGTCATCCTAGTTAAGGAAATTTTCTGATGTCAGACGTTAACAGCACCCTCTGGCCTCTTCCTCTCCCCTGCCCTCAACCTCATAGATTCTGCAAACAACCAATTTTGAAACCAAGTTCAAAGTTTCAGAACCTTTTAACACCTGATCAAACTCAGTGCCTGAAATTTAAATGGGAAGTTGAGGTTCTAATTGTAATATATTTCAGCATTTGGCTATAAATTGCTTTGTGAGTGGAACTGGCAAAAATCCTTTACCTCCCAGATGAGAGAAAATAAGCTTGCTAAGTATTATATATGGCACGACCTGACATAAAATATTTTTTAAAAGAAGGGCCTCTTGTTCTGACCCCTATATTTATGGGCTTAAAAATTGAAAAGGTTTAAGATGAGAGGTTTTTTTTGTTTTTTTTTTCTTTAATGTTCATCTTTTCATTCTTTCATTACCATGAGAACAAAGTGGCAATTCGGGGCCATCATGGGTAATTCCACAGTGCGCCTTCTAGGGAATAAGGGAGAAAGAACCCTGTGTATTCAGTATTCATATGTTCCTGCAGGCCAGAGCCCATGACCTTGTGACCTGTAGCCACTGATGGGAAATGCCCAAAGCTTCACATCCTTGTCCAGCGGCTTGCCCAGCATTTTGAAAGGACAATGAAAACCTTCCTGGGCATCTGGTCGCCTTAACCCCATCCTACTAATGGCTCATTCTGTCTTTGAAGAGGTCGACATTTATTATTGTAATAAATATCATTTTCATCCTTCTTGACAACATAAGTGACTAAGGCAACTAAAGAAAGGAGATTCTATAGGGTGGAAAATACGAGAGAGGCCCAATGCCTTTATGGGCACTCACTGTTTGGGGGACGAAATAGGGATCTCTGAAAACAATAACTATAGTTGCCTTTATAAAGCAGGGATTTTGAAACATAAGTGTTTAGACTTCAGAATTCCAAATATTTGCTTTCTCTTCCTCATTCATTTCAACTGTAGAAAAGTCAAGAAGCGTATTTATTTTTCACGTCCAGAGAAAAGGGTGATGTCCACATGATTCACACACATTTACTTGGTAGAGATATGGCGGCATTTTGATACGGAGAAAGTCAGGATGGGAAGAGATCAACAGACAGAGCACTGGCATTTCACTTTAAAATCACCTTCTCTTCTCTTCACGGCATGCCTGGGTGGCTCAGTCAGTTAAGCATCCAGCTTCGGCTAAGGTCAAGATCTTGTGGTTCGTGGGTTTGAGCCCCATGTCAAGCTCTGTGCTGACAGCTCAGAGCCTGGAGTCTGCTTCGGATTCTGTGTCTCCCTCTCTCTCTGCCCCTCCCCTGCTCGTGCTCGGTCTCTCTCTCCCTCAAAACTAAAGAAATATTTTTTAAAAATTTAAAATTCCCTTCTCTTCTCTTTTTCAGGGCAAGTCTCACTCTTTGAGAATATTGTTCCTGCTCTCCCAAAACCCATGCCAAGAAAACCTCCCCTTTAAACTTCCCTTTAGGCTGTCAAGCAGAGACCATCATAACGCATGACTATTTTTAAAGAATCTCTAACATCCCTCCATTGTCCACTGAGTTAATCACCTCCTTCCTGGCCATCGATTCTTTTCCCTAAAAGTTACTTTTTCCTCAATGCCATCATCATCATCATCATGATCACGACTACCATTTGCAGACCGCTGTGCTGCTGGCGGGCGTTCTGTCCCACAGACATGACCTCATTCTCTCCTCATCTGCAGGCGGTGCCATTCACACGGGAGCCAAGTCTCTGAGAGGTCAGGAGTTTGCTTAAGATCACACAGCCCACAAGGAAGAGAACCAGGATTCAAACCCAGGACCACTGCTTCTAGCACCCTAAAGTCCTGCAGGTGGACCTCAGGGGTATCCAACCCCCAATGTGATGGGTAGGAGGGGAGGATGGCCATTGAGAACACAGAGTGGGCCAAAGTGAACCTGGCCTCCTTTCCACTGTAGAAGCAGCAGCCAAGGAAACGGAAGAATCACAGATTCCTCCAGCTGAGAAGTGCCTTCGCTGCACTTCATTGTACAAAGGAGCCATCTGGGAATCCTGCTAAGAAGCAGATCTGATTGAGTAGGCCTCGGTGGGCCTGACAGCCTGCACTTTCCACCAGCTCCCGGGTGCTGTGCATACTGCTGATCTGTGGATACTCGGAGAGCAAAACCTCCTGCTTGATGCATGACTCCCTTGCACAGACCCCCAAAGAGTGTAGGAACTTTGAGGGGAGGGGGCTGATGACCCAAAAACTCCTAGAAACACTGAGCCCCAGCTTCTGAAGTTGAATGCATACCTATGCCAACAGTTCAGTAAGATCGGAATTCTGTACTATGAGTTTTCTATGAATGAGACTTACCTACTTGCATCTCAGTTTATGTTCAGTCAATATCCAAATAGAGCTGGAAATAGCCCCAAAACGCATTTGGTAATGGAAATACACACTGATTCTTAACTTGTGTTGTGACACATGAAGCTTTAATTATTTACCAGTTCTTAATGCCTGATTCATAATTAATACCAGAATGCACTTCTCTCCCTAGCTGCTCCTTGATTGCTGCCATGGCTATGGATTAGCATATCAAGATCAAATTCATCTTTTCTTAGGAAACCCATGAATATGTATCTAGCTCGTTGAAGGAGAAGTTTAGAATGCAATTTGCCAAAGCATTAAGGAACTAATAGGAAAGGAAATTGATAATGGTCACCTTCTTAATTTGAATTAATTTCATTAAACTTAAATTAAAAATTAATATGACTGGAAAGTTTAAATGGGTCGGTTCCACCCTGACAAAATAGCAAAATCATCTGCAAGTTTTAAAATGTCCCTTGTGAAATGATTAGAAGTAATTCCAGCTTTGTCCCTAATAACGTAATTTGTTAAAACGTACAGATTGTCCCTGAAATGTTACTTTGTAGAAATCCAGAGTAGTGATAGCTCCCATGGAAACTTCTCCTCCAGGGGTGGGAGTCAGCAGCCCGGCCACCCGGCCAGCACAGTACGCCGCCTTCCTGCCCAAATCCCGGCCCACAGACAAACTGCTTCCCTCATCAGAACTCACTGAAGAGTGAAGCAGATGTTTTCAAGTATCACCCACGGAATTCTTACTAGGATCCCCTCTCCCGGAAATGTGGAGACTTGTCTCAATAACAAATAGAGGATTTGTTATTGCAGTGTTCACGTGGGCCTCTAGCTTGAAGTGAGAAGGCAAATGTACATTTGGCAGTTCTGGGTGTATCATGCCCACATTTTCACTGTTCCCCTTCAAAGTCAGACTGTAGAATTCAGAATCTTCTGAGATTTCATCTCAGCAGTGTACAAATTCAATATTTTCAGACAGAGCCCAAGCACGTGCACACACACACACACACACACACACACACACGGTTGGCTTCACACACATACACATACAGCAGGCCTCATACACACACACTCAGCTGGCCACACACACACACACACACACACACACACACAGCTGGCCTTACACACACATGGTTGGTCTCATACACACATATGGCTGGTCTCACACATACACACACATACACACACACACGCACACGCACACACACATACACACACGGTTGGCTTCACACACATACACATACAGCAGGCCTCATACACACTCAGCTGGCCACACACACACACACACACACACACAGCTGGCCTTACACACACATGGTTGGTCTCATACACTCATATGGCTGGTCTCACACATACACACACATACACACACACGCACACACACACACATACACACACAGTTGGCTTCACACACATACACATACAGCAGGCCTCATACACACACACTCAGCTGGCCACACACACACACACACACACACACAGCTGGCCTTACACACACATGGTTGGCCTCATACACACACATGGCTGGTCTCACACATACACACACACAAACACACACACACACACATACATACACACATGGTTGGCTTCACACACATACACATACAGCAGGCCACATACACACACACTCAGCTGGCCACACACACACACACACACACACACACAGCTGGCCTTACACACACATGGTTGGCCTCATACACACACATGGCTGGTATCACACATACACACACACACACACGCACGCACATGGCTGGCCTCTATCTGTCCACCTGCCCGCACCCACTCTGGCTATCCAACGTGCCCACTTCATCTCTTCTCCAGTGCTTTTGTCCACATGGGTGCCCTGCCTAGGTCACCCTCCCTCTGGCTGCCAGTCTCTTCCTCTTCTTTTCCTCACAATCCTCTCTCAGGCCCCAATCCAAATGTCTCCTTCCTTGGGGAACTCCCACGACCCTCTCCCCACCCCCATGACCCTAACACCCGACTTGGCTGCTCTGGGCCCCCCACATCCAGTGCGCCTTTTCTTTGCCATGTCACCTCCACGAAGTGCTGAGCTCCTGAAGCAGAAGTTAGTGCAGCTCCTGGCATTTAGAAATTAATAGATAGAGGTTAATGAATGACGAGATTATTAGACTCATTCTTCTGGTCCTTCTCTTGCACCCAGTGAGATCCATGCTGGTCAATTGTTAGGACTGGGCTATAAGCCCCCGGAGCACAGAGACTACAGTGACCTTGTCTGTCCCACACCGAGCGCATGCCCTGCACATTCCAAATGTTTGGTAAATCTTTCTAAATGAATGGATAAGTTATAACCGGCCTCCACACCGGTCAGAACAACATATCACAGAGAAAGGCCATGCAGTGATTATCCCCAGGCACGTCATGCCCTGCTTCTCCCTCTCAGTCTTCCCTCAAGATCACGGCTCACACCAATGGCACTCCACAGCTCAGGGCTCCGAGCCTTGATCTTCTCGAACTTCTCATGAAACAACGTCCCAACAATGAAGGCAGACTGTGACCGCACGGCGAATCACCCCTCCTTTGGTTTTCCCCCAGATTATTTCGTGTTAAATAAATCGTCTTAAAATTTTTTATTAGTTTATTTATTTATTTATTTGAGAGAGAGAGAGAGAGAGAGAGAGAGAGAGAGAGAAAGCAGGGGAGGAGCAGAGAGAGAAGGAGAGAGAGAATCCCAAGCAGGCTCCACAATCATTGCACAAAAACCAAAGCAGGGCTTGAACTCATGAACCGTGAGCTGAAATCAAAAGTCAGCTCTTGATCTGGCTGAGCCACTCAGGCGCCCCAAATAAAGCTGGCACCCAACAGGTTCTCAGCAAATCCTGAAGGTGGCATTAGAAATCACCAGAAGTAGCAAGCATCCAAAGGGAGAGCCACATTCTAGTTTGCTTTGTTTGTTTTTTAACTAATGCCAAGGCACAGTGCTTATCGCGCTCCTGCTGCCACTCCCCACCAGGCATCCCAACTAAGGGGCTTGATGTGCAGCGAGTGGATGACCCCAGAGAGGGGTGCTCTCTTGGATCTTCGCTCTGACAGACATCCCTGACAGCAGGCGCCCTGGGATTGAGCCTTCTGTCCCTACCGCTTGCAGTTTGGATTCAATCTTAAGAGCAGATTTCCCTTTTCCTTCATCAGACAGTATTGTCAGGCTCACCTGTGTCACCGCCAGCCAGCCTTGGAAAGTTGTTTGGCCATCCTTGCCCCCGGGTTCCCAACTGCCCATCAGCAAGGAGACTCTTCTCCGGGCAGCTCTGTGTGTCTGGGAAATGGGATGGAAGAATCACCAGAACACTCCACTACTTCACCCTGGGCTGCCAGGACTATGACAGCCTGTCCTATCTAGGACACTGGAATCAGGGCATCTCTCTGTGGGTCTTCTGGGGGCCCTTCCCTGCTGGGGCCAGGATAAAGGACCATGACTCTGGCCAGAAACTGAGGGCCAATTCAAAGGTCTCCTGCCCCGTGAAAACGTGCATGACCAGCTCACCATCACCCACCTCAAGAACAGAGTTGGTTACTCCCTGTCCTGTGTCCTCCTGGTAGTCAATTCAGCCTCTTACCATAATCATGCTGTGTGTTTAGGGGGTCTCTGAGGGAGCTGAAGACTGAGCTCTGAAAAGTCTGATCCCGAGAAACATTTACACACTCCCCACCGCGAGGAAGCACAGGAGGCGGGACCTTGCATGCCTGTGTGACCTTCTCCCTGCCTGGGGCCTGCCCTTCCCATGTTGTAGCCATTTTATCTTCACTTGGTCTATACAAAAATAATCGTGGAGTGAATAAAGGAGGTGTGGGGCCAGGGGATGAGTCTTTTGTTCTTAAGATGACTCATTAGTAAGGGTCCAGACCCAGAAATCCACTGGGATGATCTTACATGTGAGACACACACTATAACTTCCTCAGACCCTGTGCCCTGCTGCAGAAAGGAGAATGAGTTTCAGCTCATCTCCTCGAAGTGTCAATCAACAAACATTTCTGGAAGCTTATTATGGACAGCATTGTGGGAGCCCAGAAGGGAAACGGAGAAAAAAACACAAGGCATGGTCTGTATGCACATTAAATTCTGGGACAGATTGTAGATACAGGAGACCAGGGGAGGGAGTAAACTCATAGATGGAAAAATCTTCATGAAGCAGATGGGATTTAATGAGTCTTGAAGAATGAATAAAATTTAGGTAAATGGGTGCCGATGGGCGACGGAAGGGTGTTCCAAGTGGGTTGAACAGCATGCACAGAGGTGGGAATGAGTCCAGTGTGTGTAAGGAACAGATTCACAGGCTTTGCCTTTATTCCCACTCCCTTGGTACATTTTTTTTCTTCCAGGGCAAGGAGGAGAGTATGGGTCTCTCTTTCTATCTTGCTCAAGTTCCAGAGGAAAATGATGCACAAGGGTCCCAGGAAACAGCAGAGTCAACCTGGTAAGCCAAGTGGGAGAAGGAAAAGGAAGCCCAGTTGTTCCTCAGCAGCTTTGGGTGGATGAGGCTGGCCCACGCAGGCAGCTGGCTCACTTCTGGGGAAACATCTTGATTCTTCTCCAAACAGGTGCAGGAGGTGCCCTAGGTGTGCGTGCAGGGAGACACTCAGCAGCTTCGTGTCTCCTTGTCCGAGACAGCCAGGTGGCGAGGTGCCAGCACCCTTGCTGCCCGTCACGGAGGATATTTATGGCATGCATTTTTATTTGCTTTCCTGCTAGATCTGAAGAGATGGATGGAGGTTCTGGTTGAAGCTGGAGCCTCCAGTTTTACTGGGAGTCTGGCATTCACATGCAAGACTGTGATGCGGCAGGGTTCACCAGAGCTGTTAAAGATGCCGAACTTTCTAGCTGCATATTGGAGAAGAATTTCTCAAAAAATCTAAGCCAACCTCTTTCCTTCAGTAAAAATGAATGCCCAAAAATGAATTCTCTCACACAAACCATTTCTCCTGGTTGAACATTATCAGCCTTTGGACCTTGGCTGAAACCGAGTAGTTTCACCGTCAATTCACGAAATACAATTATCCGCTGTCTGGTTTTCTGATAGCAATTCTTTTGTAGGTGAAAAATACAACCGTTGAGTCCACTATTGAGAAACCTTGATGCCAGAAAACAGAGAGCCAGCAGCAGGCAGCTCATCGAGCTCCAAACCTATTTTTCCCGGCACCCAGAGAGTGAATTATCCATTGGGATAATCTTACATGTGAGAAATGCACTTTCGGATGCCAATACTGGCGTGGGGGGAGGGGGGGAGGGAAAAGAAAAATGTGTTCTGTCTCTAGCTTTTAAGCACAATTTTCTAAAACATTCTTGAGTTGCCACTCAGGGGTGGGATAGGGAGCCCAAGTCAGGAGTCCTGGAAAGATTTGCTGCCTTTCCCTCATCCAAAGAATATCAAAATCCATTAATTATCTCATTTCCTTGGTTTATGGGTATGTAATTCCCACCAACAGGGCTGGGGATATTGAACCCCATTCTGTTGTGAGCAGAAAGGAAGAAATGCTCTCGCAGGGAGACAAGTGCTCACTTGCGTGAAGTAAATTACCTCTTCTGCAGTGCAAAATGGTTGGGATCCTACCATTTGGGCCCTGGAAAACACCCCCTCGGGAACAATCTGCTCAACCACATGTGATAAATTCCGTCTATTTTTAGGCTATCCTCTGGCATGCCTGGGTGTGAGCCCAGGTGAAGAGAGCTAGCCAAAGCAAGTCAATCAAGTTAACTTTTCCCTCTGTTTTGTTGGCTTCTTTCTAGGTAATCCATTTCCCTTACCCATGCACACACCACCTCTCATCCT
The DNA here is from genome assembly GCF_022079265.1 of Lynx rufus. Taxonomy (NCBI): domain Eukaryota; kingdom Metazoa; phylum Chordata; class Mammalia; order Carnivora; family Felidae; genus Lynx; species Lynx rufus. Next base: position 29,858,862 of record NW_025814823.1, on the reverse strand, counting down.
TACTCCTCAGTCTCTATGCCTTTCTCCCTCAATCTGGCCCTCCTCTCCTCTTACGACCACTCTCAGATTTTCCCAAACCCTCTTCTCCTTCACTTCCCATATGATACCTCCTCCTCCCCCAGTCTCTCCTTTCCCTCCCACTTGCCTCCCCTGAAAATGAGTCATGGTAAATAGAAGGCCCTGGCTTTCAGTACAAATAAATAGGAAGAAAAATTCATCGGGAAAGAAACAAACAAACAGGATGTCTTCTTAATGCACGGTTAAACCTTCCAAAGGCTTAATGAAATTTTGGCACACATATGGCATGTGAAGCTTACATCTCTGCATTATAAATCTGACATCAACTCACAGATATAATGATTTTGGCTCCTTGCCTCGCTAAAAAGAAGACAAAATGTTTGCAGTCATTATTGGCATTACTGTCTAACAAGAGAAAGGAAGACTCTAATTATGACTAGACAAACCATGAGCAAGGTTCATTTCATTGCAGTCCTGGGAAAACAATGCATTGGGAGAAATTAATGAGGGCAAGGGATGGATAAAAGAGAAATGTCTTTAATTTGCTGAGTGTCCTCAGCTACTCTTCCAACCCAGCCATCATGGATTGCGGGCTTCCTTGCCCGTGTTAATGTCTCCAAACTCTCAGCCCACGTGTCCTCTTGCGCTGCCTGGAGGGCTCCTCTGCTCGCTCTGTAGAAACACACCTAAAAAATGTTGTCAGCAGATTGAGGAACACTGAAAACACTCTTAGGCAAGTTAACGGTTTACAGGAATCTGGAAGAATTCTCTGTGTTATGGGAGTGACCATATCCTTATTCTTGGTCTTATAAATTCTACTTTCCATAAAATGGGCTTATACCAGCCACCTCTAAAGCCACATCCACATGGGCAAGTAAGAAGCCTTCCCAGAGTCGACAGGGGGAGACTTGCTGTTCAGGAGCCCAGCTGGGGTGAAGCATTAGGAGCCAGGGGAAGCTTCTAGGCAGAGATCTGGCCATGGCCTGTAGCCACAGAAGATCACCAAGCACTTGCATTTCAGGAAAGATGAGTCTGGTTTTATCCCTATATCCTGGTTTTCAAGACACCCAGAATTGTCCCTGAAATAAGAGGAACAACTAAGGATGGGATCCCCAACCATGAACACCCCCTCTTCCCCATCCCACATGCTGGCTGGTGGTAAGGGGCCCATTCCGGGACCCCAGAGCCGTCAGAGGCCCATTTCTCAGCCTTCTCTAACTCAGATTTCATTACTAGTCTCTCAGAAGCCCCACTCTAACACTACCTGGACTCATTCCATTCTCCACAGTGGAGATCTGTAAATTTGGAGGAATTTGGGATCAGGGAGGCATAGTAAACACAAAAGCAACAGGCTCTCTCCTGGCTTCAACCAGGGAATGGGCCAAAGGAAAGAAGGAAGGCTTATGGAAAGCAGACATTCAATCCGATGGCCTGCCTCATTTAAACCCTAAAAACTTTAGTCAAGGGAGAATAAACATACATAAGTGTAGTATTGCCTCTGAAGGCCTGGGGAGGCCCAACATTCTGATGATCTGCATGTTGCATTATAAATCTGGAACTTTCTGGAGTGATCATGAAAATAAACATACCATTGTTGCTTATTAATCTGTGGATTAACCAGACTTCTAGCTTCCTGTTCTTTTCTGAGGTACTTTGCTATCCTGTATTGAAAACCCAAATAATGGGTTTTGGTAATGTCTGCTACCATAGGTTTGGTTTGGTGGGGAGTAGATGGGAGGTAAAATGGTCCAAGATCACCTTGGATCTCACATCTTCTTCTGGTTCCTTCAACCCAGCCTCACTTTGGCTAAAAGAAGCCTTTGAATTGACAATGGAGCTCATCCATCTGTATTCTAGTTGACCACTGCCATGGATAATTAGCCATGGCTGTTTATTTACATAACTTCTATTTGCCTAGGGGCCCATAAGCTTATTTATTCCAATAAGCAGGCACTTTACACCTGTGCAAATGGGGGAAGAAAACTCATGACTTTTTTACTGAAATAGGATGTTCTTGTTAATAACCCTACATGTGACAGTAGTAGGTTATAATCAACTCTGGACTTGGTGTTTCAGAACTGTCTTCTACTTGAAAAATAATAATAAATAACCATATTAATTTGAAACTCCAAGGCCAAGAAAACTTCACAGCTTAACCCACTTTAAAGTAGCTAATATTTTTGTTCAAGGAACAGTGGGGCATGAGGCAGCTGAGGGAAAGCAGTTGCTTCCAATCAAGCATGATTTTGAATAACCAATATTGATTTAATGAGGTTTTACTCTATATCAGCACTTCAGCCAGCATATTATAGCCACACAACCTTCCAAGGTCAAGCTCAGAGGTTTACCCCTTACCTGAGGTGGAAAATAATGAAATCCATTTTCCCCTGGGGGAAAAAATACCTATAAATCACATTTTCCATACCTCATGTGGCTGCCTCAAATGGCCCTACTATACAACATGTCTATCTGTCACTCCTTTGGCTGCCTCAAGGAGACTCCATTGGGCTCTGGGGAGAGAGTCAGCAGGACGAAAATGACAACTTGGGCATCAGACTGACAGTTTTGAGCACAGGCTATACTGCAGTGAGGCTGGGAGTTTAGGGAAAGATTCTCTCTGTATCTCGGGGTTGCTTTTTCCCCCCACAAAGTAAAATGAGCATGAACCGTGAAAGTCAGTCAGCCTAAAAATGGGAGCAGCCTCAGAATACAAAGGCTATTGGCTAGATGACATCTTCCACACTGCTTTTTATTTTCATAAATCAGGACTGTCAGCTACAATGCCACCGTTTCGAACTATTATTAGTGTTCCCTTGTATTGCAATTAATGCAAATATGTAACATACTAATACCAATTGGTGGTCTTATCACATAGATTATAAATCACTCTTAGAACTCAGGATCATTACATTGGAGTTGAACTCTCACATCTCCTTTATGGAACTATGGGATCTTAAGGGACACTGTGCCCTAAGACAACAGGGAGGAGATTTGGGGTTGTTGCCAAGTATCCTCCAAAATGGATTCAGACCCTGTATGAGACATACAGGTAATAAAATCCATGTTCCAGGGGAAAATAGATGGAACAGAGTTAATGATTTGTGATATTGTAAGGTTGCACATATTTTTGTTCTATTTCAACTCTGGAAAGCTGTTCCTTTGATAGTTGTGCAACTTCCTAGTGGCCACTAGAGGGTGCAGCAAGGATAATCTGGGCGCTGCCCTCTATCGGTGGTTGGGAGACAGGAAGGGAGCTGTCCAGGGACCAGAAGAAAGAGGAGCGGCTCTAGGAGAGACTGGGTAACCGGATACTGTGCAAAGCTATGGTTCCTGGGTATTGTCATCCTGGGTGAAGATGGAGGAAAGTCACAATGCCCTGCTAGCCAACCACTAGGTCTGGAAGCCCAGAGAGTAGGAGAAGGGGTTCTAGCCAGCTAAAGATTGCTGGTGAAGTGTTTGCTGTTGTGGCTTCCAGAAAATGACTTGCTGAAGATATTATCAACATGTACAACTATGTGTCTATTTTTGTGAATTATCCTAGATTATCTTCTCCTATATAGCTTCCGCAGGTGGGTAGCATTATCGATAACAGGAATTTTGAAGCCATAAACCCAAGGATATCTCTAACACACCATCTACCAGCCAATTGCTATTTCTTTGCCACAATGTCTCCCTGCCCTTGTCTCCACCAAAACGTTCATTCCCCTTCATCTCATTCTCAGCCATCACACTTCCGCTCATTAAGCACCCACTATGTGCTAGAGCTAGGATTACAGTGGTAGGGGAGAGAAAAGGCACAAATCTTGATGTCAAAGAAAATACCGAAGTCTCCTTCTCCAAAAATGAACTACTGGGGCCTCATCAAGATAAAAACTTCTGCACAACGAAAGAAACAATCAGCAAAACTAAAAGGCAACCAACAGAATGGGAGAAGATATTCACAAATGGCATATCAGATAAAGAGTTAGTATCCAAAATCTATAAAGAACTGATCAAACTCAACACCCAAAAGCCAAATAATCCAGTGAAGAAATGGGCAAAAGACATGAATAGACACTTCTCCAAAGACATCCAGATGGCCAACCGACACATGAAAAAATGTTTGACATCACTCATCATCAGGGAAATACAAATCAAAACCACAGTGAGATACCACCTCACACCTGTCAGAATGGCTAACATTAACAACTCAGGCAACAACAGATGTTGGCAAGGATGTGGAGAAAGGGGAACACTTTTGCACTGCTCATGGGAATGCAAACTGGTGCAGCCACTCTGGAAAACAGTATGGAGTTTCCTCAAAAAATTAAAAATAGAACTACCGTATGACCCAGCAATTGCACTACTCGGCATTTATCCATGAGATACAGGTATGATGTTTTGAAGGGACACAAGCACCCCCATGTTTATAGCAGCACTATCAACAGTAGCCAAAGTATGGAAAGAGCCCAAATGTCCATCGATGGATGAATGGATAAAGAAGATGTGGAATATATACACAATGGAATATTACTTAGTGATCAAAAAGAATGAAATTTTGCCATTTGCAACAACATGGATGGAACTAGAGTTTATTATGCTAAGCGAAGTAAGTCAGTCAGAGAAAGACAGTTCACTCATATGTAGAATTTAAGATACAAAACAGATGAACATAAGGGAAGAGAAGCAAAAATAATATAAAAACAGAGAGGGAGACAAACCATAAGAGACTCTTAAATACAGAGAACAAACTGAGGGTTGCTGAGGAGTGTTGGGTGGAGGGACAGGCTAAATGAGTGATGGGGCATTAAGGAGAACACTTGTTGGGATGAACACTGGGTGTTATATGTAAGTGATAAATCACTAAATTCTACTCCTGAAATCATTATTATAGTATGTGTTAACCAACTTGGATTTAAACTAAATAAAAATAAAAATAAAAAGTAAATTGGTCTTCATCAAGAAAAAAAAAAGTCTCCTTTTCTACTTCCTTCCACTCATTATGCAGGGGGAAGATCATGGGAAATAAAATCTGGGAAAATATTTAGGGGCCAGGTAGTGAAAAGCATTAAATGTCATGCCAAGGATTTAAATGGCATCCCATTGGCAATGGGAAGCAATACAAGATTTTAAGCAGGAGATTTAGATCCACCTTTGAATTTTCAAAAGATCTGGAGTCTAAAAAATGTTTTCAACTTTGTTAGTAAGGGCAGTTAAAACACTGAAATGGCACTTTAGCCTGTTGGATTGCCAAAGCTGTTTTCCAAGAAAACAATCAGTTTGAGCAAGGAATCCTGAAAATTAACAATATTATCCCTTACTGATAGGAGTTAAATTTAGCACAGTCCTTAAGGTTAATTTGGCATGTATATAAAACATACAAAATGTTGCATCTCCTTTAATCTAAAATTGCTACTAATTCAAACGAGAAATGGTAGAAGCCTAATCTAAAGCAGAGACTGGAAGGTAGTAAGGTAAAGAAGAAAAAACTGGAAAAGGTTTATTCCAAAGACAGAAGCCATAAAAGCTGATAACCAATTATATTGGGAATGATAAATAAGGAGGAATGTGACTCCATGGATTTCAGCCTAGGCAACTAGATCTATGTAGATGCTTTTAAATCACAACAATTAGAACAGAAAGAGGGATAAATTATAAGAGGGTAATTAAAAGTTAACTCTCAAACATTTAGGAGAACAGAGTGTATAAGGGGAAATGTCTGTGGGACACCCAAATGAGAAGCCTAATTGGATATGAAGATTGCAGGAGAGGGAATTTAGAAAGCATTTGTGATATTTAAGAAGAGTGTTGAGTGGTGAAACTAGAAATTATATTGCAAAGACCTAAAGAATGGAAAGCCAAGTAAGGAAGTTGAAATAGAGAGTAGACCATAGAGTTGGGGTACTAGCTTGAAGGATAATAGAATCAAGGGAATGATTGTTTGTGTCCAAGAGTTTATCCATGGAAGTAGTTTGAGATTTTAAAGCTGAGTGGGAACACCCAGTGGAAGGGAAGAAAGAGAAGGGGAAACAATTTTAAGAAGGTAGCGGTTGAGATGCCTGATTTAGCAAATAAAACTACAGGATACCCAGTTAAATTTCAGAAATATAGTTAATAATTTGTTAGTTTAAGTATGCCCCATGCAATATGTGGGACATACTTGTAGTAAAAAAAATATTTGTTGTTTATCTGAAATTCCAGTTTAACTGGGCGCCCTGTTTCTCATCAGGCAACTCTAGGTTGGGGAGGACAAGGAGCCTAGGAAGAAGGACAAGTGGGAAGGGTTGTGGACATGTCTGCTTTGACATGGTTGAGAAGAGGACCAGTGAAGAGAAAGGCATTTCAGAGGAGAACACGAAGCCAATGTATGGACCTCAGAAATCATATTCTCTGTTTTCTCAAAGATGAAGGTCAGGTCATCTGTGGAAACTGAGCAAGTCAGAGGACAGTATGGAGATGTGAAGGGAGAATGCAAAAGTTGGGATCATCAGCTGTGGAGAATGGAAGGGAGAGCCAACTAGGAAGAGGACTGCCAAGAAGCATGGAGGACCCACAGGCTCCAGAAATTGTCCACCGGTACCGGACAGAGTGAATAAAATGCAGTTCAAGGAGAAGCCAGTGCCAGAAGCAGGACCTCAAAGGCCATGTCATGGAGTTTATATTTTATTCTTACTAGGTCATGGGAAGCCAGATCAGTGAGAGGTTTTGTGGTTTTTGAAGTCTTCTCTCGCTACTTGTGGGGAAAGAACTAAAGGTGAGCAAGAATAGATGTTGGAATGTCAGTGGGGAGATTAAAATAATGTTCAGGAGAAGGATGGAAGAAGCCCGGAGAGAGACACAGACAGAGAAATAGAAACAGAGAGACAAAGAGATTGAAAGAACTGAAGACAGAATAATCAAGGCTTGTCAATTGAGTGCATTTGGGAAATTGATTAGGAAAAAAGAAGTAAAGGAGAGATGTTCAAAATAATTACCTAATTTCTGACATGAACAAGTGAGTAAAGAAAGAACATTGAGATAAGGAAAACAGTCTACGGCCATGCCATCTTGTCTGATCTCAGAAGCGTGTCTGATCTCAGAACCAGGGTCGGGCCTGGTTAGTACTTGGATGGGAGATAAGGAAAACAAAAGGAGAAACAGGATTAGCAAAAGGGACACTACACCCAGCCTTCCTTCCGAACCTCCACTAGAACCATGAGGGGAAGTAGAAATGGCCTGGATTGTGCCATCTATCTATTCTTTGAGAATCTCAGCACTAAGCAAGTCACATTCATATCTGACTCTATAACAATGCTATAGGGTGTTATTATCCCTGTGTGGCAGGATAATATTTGGAATTATTCATTAGTTTTCTGTTTTTCCTTGGCAAGTTTGCTCTACCCACCTCTTCACCACTCCCAATTCAAACAGCTAGACAATACTAGTCAATACTCATTGCGTAAGGGGGCAGATCATACAGGGTGGAACACAGAAGAAAGAAAGAAAGAAAGAAAGAAAGAAAGAAAGAAAGAAAGAAAAGAAAGAAAAGAAGAGAAAGAAAAGAAGAGAAAGAAAAAAGAGGGAGAGAGGGAAAGAGAGGGAGGGAGAAGGAAGGAAGAGAGAAGGAAGAAGGAAGAAAGGGAGGAGGGAAGGAAGGGAACGAGGGAGGGAGGGTGGAGGGAGGAAAGAAGAAAAGAAAGAATATTCTAACATTCCACTTTAAGAATCCAGTGTTCTTACAAGACTCAGAAGGACCTGGGCATAGGTTAAATGGTGGAGTGTAGTGAAGTCTCAGAGCAGAGCCTTCCTTTGAAACTAGAAAGCTTTTTTTCTGGCTGGGGAGATGGAAGACAAAGAAACCACGAGACCATGGATTTTGCTGAGCCTCGGAGTGGACCTCCTGCACCTTCTGACCAGCAGAGATGGTAAGGCCTCCAGAGAATTATGTATACTGAGTGGAGACAAGAATACTTCAGCAGCACGACAGAGATTTTTATGCCCTAGTATTGCCTGGAAGTAGCAAAATTATTGCAGGGGTCTCATGCAGAACATGGAATTAAAAGAAAACCACAGGATCTGATAAATCTACATGGAGAGGAGCAAGGGACACTGCATGGGGCAACCTGAGGTCTACAGGTGACAAAGATCAAGATGGGGCAAAGCACACTATGTTAGGTTTTTGTGGACGGATGACAGCAAGGGCAAGATAAGCTCGCCCCAAAGCTCTGCAACTACAAGAAGGAAGGAAAAGTGAGAATGGTCCCCTAACTTGGCTGTGATTGACTTAACTGCCATCACAACAGTATAGGGTCTTGTAATAGATTAAAAAAAATTGTTATTGGAAAATTTTGAAAGTTACCTTTTGGACAACTGAGATTGATGAACTGAAAAACAGAGACTTCTATCTCCTGCTTACATTTCATAAATGGACAAACTCAGGCTGAGAGTTGCTGAGCCTTTCCACAAAACTGAGCAAAGGGAGGAGCGGAGTGAAACCCAGGTCCTCTCACTCCAAAACCCACCTGCTTCCCACCACCCTGACTCGTTACTCAAGGAGAGCAGTTCTCGCCCTCCGCCCCCTTTTTTTCCTGAAGTATTGACTTCCATTACAGATCAGCCTCAAGAAATGGTGAGAGTTGTCATTGCCAACTATCCTGAGAATGCTTTGAGATCTCAAGAGCTTAAGAAGTCTTCCAAATTAGAAACTTTCTCTAAACAGTTACTTGGATGTGGTGGCTGTCAGAATCACTAGACCAATGAATGCAGTAAAAACAACAATTTGCATTCTTAAAGCCCAGATAATGCCACCCGGAGTCAAACTGAGATTTTTATGCTGCCATTAAAGCAAAGTATCAGCAATTCCTCAGGGAAAGGGGAAACCAAGAGTTCAAAGGACACATTAGCAAGTTTCTCAATTAAATGCCAAGCAGTAATACAACTTTGTTTTAACACCCTCTTACTTAGCCATTTAATTTTTCTTGAAAAGGAAAAGCAACCCTCGGGGGTGTCGAACCTAATGCCTGTCTAAGCAGACGAAGCTAATGCTTTCTCAGAGAGGCTACTGAACAATATATCTGATTATGTCTATTTCTGAACAGGAAAATTGATCAATTAAGGGGAAAAGAGGTTTGCCAAGCCGAGCACTGAGGAAAAAAAAAATTTTTTTTCAAAGCTGCAGGCGATGCTCCTGCTGGGAACTAATGAAAGTTCCACATAAGAAGTTAGATTCCAAATTGGAAGTCATGAGAAGTTGTGTTCACTTCAGTCAAGCCAGAGTGAGGGAACATGTCGAGGAAAGATGGAACACGAACAGTTCGTAAACTCGTTTAAGGAACTGCTAAATGAGCTCCCAATGGGCCCTGAGCTCTGCTATCTGTGCAAGGAGCTTCTTTCTAAAAATGTCAGTCCTCAGAGGCCAAGAGATGATGGGTGTGTTATCTGATCTTTGTGGGCCCAACATATCACACGAGAGACCTAAATACTTCAGAAAGCACTAGGCCATGTAACCAGCAGGTATACTCTATATTCTTGCTGACTGCACACCTGGTGAATAGTTCCTTAAGAATGTAGGGGACAGGGGTGCCTGGGTGGTTCAGTCGCTTAAGTGTCTGCCTCTTGATTTCAGTTCAGATCATGATCTGGTGGTTCATGACTTCAAGCCCCATGTTGGGCTCTGCACTGACTGTGTGGAGCCTGCTTGGGCTTTGCTCTCTCTCTCTCTCTCTCACTCTCTCTCTCTCTCTCTCTCAAAATAAATAAACTTTAAAATAAATTAAGAATGTAGGGGAAGAAGCACATGTCGACATAGCATACCACAAAATACTCTATGCTATAGCAGAAAGGGAGGTTCAACGTTTGATCGAATCATAGGAAGCCAGCATCGATCACCTGAATGCAAAGTCAGGTCCTTTTATCTCTTTTAATCATTGCTGTTCATGAGCGCCTGTTGCATGGTTAGCACTCAGTTGGTACTTGTTAATTAATGAATGGCCACAAAGACCTAAGGAAGGTCAGTTACTCTAAGCCCTCAAGCACTAGGCGTGGTGACAATTCAGATGAAAACGTTGGTGAGGAATCTATATGCCTGTCTCTCATGGGAGATCTTTGGGAATAAGATAGAATCTGCCTGTGACAGTTGGCATGTACTCCTGTCTAGGTAGGGGACAGGGGAGGAGATGAATGTATATAATGGCCTGTGACTTTAAGGTTCTGTTGGGCATATCTCTCACACTGGCACTGGCCAGACTTTCTCTCCCAGTTGTCCCTGTGGTCTTGTGATAATGAATCAATAAGAGGTAGAGCTAAAACCACTCCCTCCTGGCCTCAAATAGTCAAATAATCATGATCTGTCTTTCCTCATCGGTGGTTCACACTCAAGGAAATATTTAATTTTTCATATCTGAACTTTTTCTGTATCAAGGATGGTAAAGCTGGGTTTACTTTTGAGAACCTGACCCCTAGTCTTCTCCCCACTCCTCAAACAGGCAGAGCTGGCTCCCACTATGGAGCCTTGTTCCTGTTGTTCCGGAACAACTTGTTCCTGTTGTTCCGGAAAGTTCAGATGTACTAAATTTCAGAGAGTGGAAGGTGCTGTCCCAAATTCCAAGTTAGGTATGGTCCTTACCTTCAGGGAACTCACATAACAAGACCTCTGGCTCTACAGAAAGGTCAGGTTGTAGGCCTATCATCTGCCGCAAGTGATCCACAAATTCCTTTTCACTTTCCCAGTGGAAATTTGAAAATTGGCACCAATCATGACATAGGACTTAGTAATCACAAAGGACACAGGTTCACACAAGGGCATTTTTCCCTTTTAAATGAATTTGTGGGAACAACCACCCCAGAGTAGGGACAGGACTCCTGTCACTGAGCCCCATTGAGGCCCGATCTGAAATGTGCTGCCCACCACCGGCCTCCCTACCCCTACCCCTACCCCCCACCTCCCCACCACCATCTGACTTCAGTGCAACAGTTTGTGGAACCATATGGCAAAGGTTGAGGTCAGATGGATAAAAACGTTTCATTGCACTGAAGAATGGTTAACAAACACTTGAATGTAAATTCTAACACATTGTGAAACTGTGGCAAACCGGGCTGAAAAGGGACTTTAGTTATGGCAGGAAATCTGTTTCTCAGCTCCACCCCACCCTTTCCAGTTCATTACAGGTATTGTGGAGGGAAAATGGGGTTTTGTGTCCTCTCTTGGCAATCTGCACCCTGCTCTTCTGCCAGATTTCTAATGACTTTGCAATGATGATTTAAGAGGTTTTGTGCCTGCAAGTTGTAAAGGATTTCAGCTCCGGGCTGCCCTCCTCTCGGGGCCCCTGAGAGGAGCGCGCACGCAGTCGGCTCTCAGCGGGACCAGCTCCTGCAACTGTGTCCTAATCTCGCTTCCCCGCTTGCCCTCCACGTCACAATGCTCTCTGAGGTCACTGGATCAATCCAGAGGCAAGAGAGACCCCTCCAGAGCTCAATGGTTTGCACTGGAATTGGATCCATGTCAATTTGTAAACGTCGTTGGTGGCACAGCCACCCCCACCTCCAAAACTGAAACTCCCTGTAACCCCAGGCAGGAATTTGAACTGAAAACCGACTTTCTCCGTCAAGCCAGCAGCTGTCACTCAACACACACACACACACACACACACACACACACGCGCGCGCGCACACTCATTCACAATGCAACAGTCCCTGTTGAATTGTCCTGAATGCCTCAGCTCTCTCCTTTGAGGCCCAGAGCAGGGGAAACTGCAAGGGTTTGCAGGAGCTTCCGGGGAGATGAGGGCTTGGGCAGATGGGCTGGAAGCACATGAGCTGTTCAGTCTGGAGCTCACTCAGAGACCTCTTCCTCAGCCAGACACCTACCACCGCCCTCCCTATAACCCCCATTCTTCAGCCCTTGGCCAGGATGGTGCAGGAGCAGGGCCACCTCTAGCCTATAAGGGGCTCATATTAGAAAGAGCATTAGAAAGAGCAAATTAGAAAGAACATTTTCCCTCATGCCCACCTGGGCAATCTCACTGCCTACCACAGGCATGGCTTGGCACCTTTTTGCTATCTTACTCATTTTTCTTTTGCTCTTTTGGAAATGACACACTTACAGCTGCCATTTTTCCTCTGAGCACATACCTCCTGACACCCACCAGTGACAATTCTCTGTATTCCCAGGGCTGGCCTACTACATAACAGTGCATTTACTGATGAATTAAAATAATGGAGGATGGCAAGATAATCAGGATTTATCACTTGCCCATTATTTACAGCAGTCTACTGGGCATTTGTCTGTTCTTTGTTGAGTTTAATCCCTTTGCTACAATTAACTCAAGAGTGTTCTTAGATAAGACCTTTCTCTCCATATTCTGTTTCCCCTTCAAAAACTGAAGAAGTGAAGAAAGTAATTCCTAAAATCAAATCTCATTCGAAAAGATTCCCACTTAATGATCTAAAATGTCCTTTAAATATCATGTAAATAGCATGTTTCTGTAAATATAAGATAAGGAAAAGAATATATTGGCCGTGCCCAATGTCAAAAGTAAAAAAGGGTATAATGATTCCACTGAGAAAAGAATTCACACTCTCATGGGGAAGGATGAGATACTGAATGGGTATGATGACATCAAGGTCAAGTTTCCTTTGCCTGTCTTCTGCCTGCCTTCAATCAACAAGTTCTGGTTTCCAGGCAAACCTGGTAATCACCAAAAGATTTTTTGCCTTCTTTCTATTTCCTACATGCAAAAGAAAGGACTTGGGTAACATAAATTGATTGGAGTTGGTTTCTTTCCCTGGGTGCCTTTAAACTCTCTTACATTATTTGGAAGTGAAAAGAGGGTGGGGGGAGCGAATGCTATGAACATCCAATCAAAATAGCAAAGTTGAAATCGTCTACCCCAGAACCTTTAAGATGAGTTCTTTGAAGACCTACATCAGACATCAGAATTTACTGTGGGGATTTCTGAAGTTCCCGGCATATCTTGTGAGCTTCCCACACAATCATTTTAAATTGGTCAAGAAAAAAAAAGGGAAAGAAAAAGAATTCTAGGCTCCCGAGGTTGCTGGTGACAAGATAGACAATTAGAGATGTGTGTGGTATGAGTGGGGCTGGACAGAGAAGAGGAACACAGCACACGAAGCTGCATTCAGTGTCCAAACTATTTATAAGAAAGCATGTGAAATGGCTCTTTCCCATTGTGTTAATAATATTTGAATAGAAATGGAAACTTTTCAGCTTTTCAACAAGAAGCTTGGGACCTTCCTCTACCCCTCCTGGTTTCTCCCCAACTCACCTCCTCACCCCCCACAAATGATTGATAGCCAAGGAATGGGAGCTGTGACAGTCCCTTTCTTTGCTTTCTTAACCTCTTTTTCCTCCTTTCTTCCCCACAAGGGGGAAAACACAGGCAAAAGGCAGTGGGAGGGGGTGAATGTCCTTTCAGCTGCAAGCCTAGGAAAGAAAGCTTTCTCTGCAGGGAGTGGGGGATTGAAGCGTCAGTCAAGAGCACTTTGGAAGTGTTTGCCTTGGCCTCCCAGGGGGGTTCCACTGATTCCAGCACCTCATTCCCCTCGTGTGCCTTGGCTGAGCCCCAAGGTCTTATCCGGCTCTCCTCCCCTGCCTCACACCGCCTGCCAGCCCCATGCTTCCAACTTTCCATATCAAGTGGAGGAGAAAGAAGCAGGACAGAGGGAAGAAGGAACAGGAGTCGCCAGGCTGCGTGAGCCAAGCAGGGCTAGGTGTGCTCCTCCAGCCTGCAGGGGCTTTCATGGAGAGCTGTGAACCGGGCACCAGCCAGGCTGCCACCACTCCTGGAGGCTGTGCTAATGTTACTGCTGCCTGTAATTAAAATACAGGCCTGCTATAAAAAGAACTTTTCATTTAAAGGTTTGATAGAGATGCATTAAGGATCCCTATACATGAATGAATTCATAATGGCCAAATGACATATTTATGCCATGTACTTAGTTATGCCTTAGCTAACTCCATGATTCTAATTTATTTGCTGGTAAAACACCATCCCCGCTGATGTGCTCTGCTGAGTATACTTCTGTCAAATACCTATTCAATAAATAAACAACATGACATATAAAGAACAAAGCCCATTGTGGGGAATAGCTCGGGATTTCACCTTTCTGGTGACAAACCCTGAGCTTGCCCTGCAGGTTGCTCTGTGGGAGCATCTCCTAGAGAGACACCAGGCCTCTTGCATCCCCCTCCGATCTCTTAACCGTTGGGCCACGGTCTCCACTTTGTGCTGATTCTGCGTATCCCTGTAACCCGACTTCCTTCAGGTTCAGGGACTCCAAGAACACACTCACCAATACCACTATTGAATGTCTATTACTACCCTCTACGAGATTTCCTCGTGTTTCAGACTCCATACACCATTGGCAGGCATCTTATCAATTATGAACACCTACCAACGGACCTAGTAATCATAGCTACCATTCACTGAACACTTACCATGGGTCAGGGGCTTGGGATACCTTACTTTCTCTGCCTTGGATAATCCTTTAAATATCATCGGCTCCAATGTGTTGATTAGAAAATTGGGTGTTGAGGGAGCACCTTGGTGGCTCAGTCAGTTGAGCATCCGACTTCAGCTCAGGTTGTGATCTCATGGTCCATGGGTTCAGGCCCCACGATGGGCTCTGTGCTGATGGCTCAGAGCCTGGAGCCTGCTTCAGATTCTGTGTCTCCCTCTCTCTGACCCTCCCCTGCTCCTACTCTGTCTCTCTCTCTCTTTCTCTCAGAAATAAACATTTTTAAAAAAGTTTTTAAAAAGATTGGGCATTGAGAAATTAGAATATCTTGCCCTAAGTTATGCAGCAGGGTGGTGGCAGAGACAGAATTTGGAATCCAGGTCTGTCTCTCTCCAAAGCCCACAACCTTTACAATACATTATGCTTTCTCTAAGAGTAATACTAATGGAGAAGAATGATAATAATTAATAGAGATTTTCCTGTATTCTGTGCAACTTTTAAGTGTTTTACATATAATTACTCATTTAATTAATGAGGTAGGGTTACTATCCCCATCCTACAGATGAGAGATAGGCAGAGAGCATGAGTAATTTTCCTAACAAAGTTACAAAGCTGGTTAATGGTGATGTCAGGATTTGAACTCATGCAGTCTGCTCCAGAGCACATACTCTGGATCAATATTCTGCTCACTCTGAAGGCTACCAATCAGACCATGAGTAGGCCTCTCTGGAGAATCCAGTGGCTTCTTCCAGAATTGAGAATTGGGACCCAAGAGAGTGATGGAGAGAGCAGAGAGAGGTGCCCACAGACATGTGGGAAAGCATGTCCTGGATATGTGGAAAGAATATCCTAATGTCTTGTGGAATTTCTTCTGTCCAACTGCAAGCCTTTCACATAACCTCTTGCTTCTTATTTTTTCTTTTTCCTACTACCTGGAGTTGGGCCAAACTTCACAGGTAAAAGACACAGTCCTCTGCCCTTATATCAGACACCAGCTATAAGTTTAAGGATATGCATGCTACTCTCACTTCTCACCCACTGGTTACAAATTTGGGTATTCCCACTCAGGTTCAATAATTTGCTAGAATAATTCATAGAACTAAGGAAAGCACTACACTGATGATTACAGTTTTATTATAGCAAAAAGATGCCAATCAGAACAGATCAAAGAGGGGTGCCTTGGTGGCTCAGCTGGTTAGGCATCCAACTCTTGATTTGGGCTCAGGTCACTGTCTCACGGTTTGTGGAATTGAGTTCTACATTGGGCACCGCACTGTCAATGCTGAGCCTGCTTGGTTCTCTACCTCTCTCTTTCTCTCTCAAAATATATAAACTTAAAAAAAAAAAAAAACAATCAAAGGGAGGGACCTATAGTGTGAGGTCTGGGAGAATCCTAAACGTGAAGCTTCCATCCTCCTCAGGGACTCTCTCCCTACCATTGATGTGTGGTAATATGAAAGAATATTGCAAACCAGGGAAGTTTACCAAACCTTCAGTATCTAGAGTTGTTATTGGGACTTCATCATGTAGGCATTGATTAATTGAATCATTGGCCATTCGATTGAACTCCATCCCCAGCCCCCTTTCTCTTCTCAGAGGTTGGGCTGATATCACTGGCCCAAAGCCCCAAACCTCTAATCACAAGTTGGTCTTTATGGTGTAGTCACCCATATCCTGGGTGACCTCATTATCAAAAACTATTAGGTGTGGTTGGGATACCTGGGTGGCTCAGTCAGTTGAGTGGCCAAATCTTGATTTCTGCTCAGGTCATGATCTCACTGTTCATGGAATTGGGCCCTGCTTCAGGCTCTGCACTGACAGCGTGTAGCCTGCTTAGGATTCTCTGTCTCCCTCTCTCTCTGCCTCTCTCCCACTCATGCTCTCTCTCTTTCAAAAATAAATTAAAAAAAAAAAAACACTAGGGAAGGTCCAAGATGGAGGAATAGCATGGAAGTTTTTTTGTGTCTTGCATCCATGAAATGTAGCCAGATCAACTCTAAACCATCCTGCACACCTAGAAAACTGATTTGAGGATTAACACAACAATCTGCAAAACCTGAACCACAGAACTCAGCAGGTATATGGCACAGAGAGGTGAACTGAGGGAGAGAGAAGCCGCAGAGGGCAGGGAGCTGGTTTTGCTTGTGGAGAGAGGACGGAGATGGGGGGAAGAGTACAGGAAAAGCACATCCCCCCAAAAGCAGCTGGAAAGAAAGTGGAAAAGTGGAAACAGCTGCAGGGACTGAACTAAAAAGGGAGAAAGGAGAAAGGAGAAAGGAGAGGGTTTAAATTCCATTAGAACTCGACAAACAGGGGGAGTGCAACTCGATACCTGGCAGTGCTCTGGTGGGAAGGGCAAATCCCCAGGAGCAGACAGCAAGGTCCAAGGGGTCCAAAGGCCACAGAGGCAGAGGCGGTTCCTCTGCTGGGAGGACATTTAGTAAAGGATGTACTGTGTCCCCACAGGTTAGAGTCCCAGCAGACTCTGGAGATCAGTCACATTCACTGGTGTTGGAACAAGGACGTTAAGGGTGAAGCCTGATGCCAGATGCGTGTTGTGATTTACCATAATCCCTGAAACGCTGCTGCCACATGATTGCGTGCATTTTTCTGGGGCCGGCTGGACCCACCCGCAGGCTCCAGGCATTGGTAGCAGCACAGTCTCCCGAACATTCCTGGGTGCAGCCAGCAGCCAGTCGGTGACACTCTCCCCCAGAGGGTCTGAGCGGGTCAAAACCGCAGTCCCTCAGAAGTAAGGGGTCGGGAAACACAGCTGCATCTGAGATAAAACTCAGGAGGAAGGTGCCACCTGGCAGGCTGACAGCTTGGTCACGGATAGTGTAGAAGCGGGGAGTGGACGGAAGCCAGAGACAAAGGAGGGGTGCGCAGTTGCTGGTGGGGGAGAACAGAGCTCCAACACTAGAGACTGGGTAGGTGGGTGATGCCATTTTCACCCCTTCCGCACATGCACATGTGCACCTACAAGCACCACAACAATCCACCCCAGTAAGCTAAGCAGCGCCACCTAGTGGAGAATAGAGATATTACACTAAAACCTGCCCAACTGGGCCAACTGCAATCTTCACAGCACCTCAAGTCTCTCCACCTGGTTAGTTTACAGACTATAAAGTGCTTCATAGTTTGACTTCTAGGGAAAAATGAGGTAATTTCAATCATATTTCATTCTGTTCGCTGGTCCTTTTATTCAATTTATTTTCTTTTTCTTTTCTTTTCTTATTCTTGAATACAGAAAGAGAAAAAAATTTATTTTTATTTTCCATTTTTATTAAAAAGATTTTTCTTTAGTCGTTCCTGGGTGGATCAGTCAGTCGAGCATCCGACTTCAGCTCAGATCATGATCTCATGGTTCATGGGTTACAGCCCCTCATCGGGCTCTGTGCTGACAGCTCCAGGCCTAGAGCATGCTTCAGATTCTGTGTCTCCCTCTCTCTCTGCCCCTGCCAGCTTGCACTCTACCTGTGTCAAAGTTGAATAAACGTTTTTTAAAAATTAAAAATTTTTTTCTATTATATTTCTTATTTTTTTGTAAATTTTTAAAATTCTATTTTACTTTCATCATTTCATTTTATTCTATTTTATTGTATTCATTTTCTTCAAATTTGCAAACGTTTTCCTCCCCCCTTTTTTCCCCTTTCTTTCTCTTTACCTTTTTCCTCTAAGCTATCAAACTCCTTTCAACAACCAGACCTAGGATTTAGCATCCTATATTTGATTTCTTTGTGTTGTCTTTAATTTTTAATTTTTTTACTTTATTAATTCCTTTTCCTCCTTCAAAATGACAAAATGAAGGAATTCACCCCAAAAGAAAGAACATGAAGAAGCAATAGCCAGGGACTTAATCAACACAGATACAAGCAAGATGCCTGAACCAGAATTTAGAACCACGATAATAAGAATACTAGCTGGCATTGAAAATACATTAAAATCCCTTCCTGTGAAGATAAAAGAAGTAAAATCTAGTCAGGATAAAATTAAAAAAAAGCTATAACTGAGCTGCAATCTCGAATGGACGCCATGGAGGCAAGGAAGGATGAGGCAGCGCAGCTAATCAGAGATACAGAAGACAAACTTATGGAGAATAATGAAGCAGAAAAAAAGAGGGAGACTAAGGCAAAAGAGCACAAAATAAGAATTACAGAACTCAGTGACTCATTAAAAAGAAATAACATCAGATGCATAGGGGTCCCAGAAGATGAGAAAGAAAAAAAGGGGTAGAAAATTTATGTGAGCAAATCATAACAGAAAACTTTCCTCACCTGGGGAAAGACACAGACATCAAAATCTAGGAAGCATAGAAAAATCCCATTAGCTTCCACAAAAACCAACCATCAACAAGGCATATCACAGTCAAATTCACAAAATACTCAGGTAAGGAAAGAATCATGAAAGCAGCAAGGGAAAAAAGCCCTTAACCTACAAACAAAAATTAAAGGAGTTCATGACCACTAAACCAGCCCTGCAAGAAATTTTAAGGGGACTCTCTGAGGGGAGAAAAGATGAAAAAAAAAAAAAAAAGACCAAAAGCAACAAAGACCAGAAAGGACCAGAGAACACCACCAGAAACTCCAACTCTATAGGCAGCATAGTAGCAATATATTCATATCTTTCAGTACTCATTCTAAACATCAAATGTTTAAATGCTCCAATCAAAAGACATAGGGTAACTGAATGGATAAGAAAACAAGATCCATCTATATGCTGTTTACAAGAGACCCACTTTAGACCTAAAGACACCTTCAGATTGAAAACAAGGGGATGGAGAACCATCTTTCATGCTAATGGTTGTCAAAGAAAGCCAGAGTAGCCATACTTCTATCAGACAATCTAGATTTTAAGATAAAGACTGTAACAAGAGATGAATAAGGACATTAGATCATAATTAAGGGGTCTATCCACCAAGAATACCTAACAATTATAAATATTTATGCTCCAAATGTGGAAAAACCCAAATATATAAATCAATTAATAACAAACATAAAGAAACTCATTTATAATAATACCATAATAGTAGGGGATTTCAACACCCCACTTAAGCAATTGACAGATAATCTAAAAAGAAAACCAACAAGGAAACAATGGCTTTGAATGATACACTGGACTGGATGGACTTAATGATATATTCAGAACATTTCATCCTACAGCAGCAGAATACACATACTTCTCCAGTGCACATGGAACATTCTCCAGAATAGATCACATACTGGGACAA
Source organism: Lynx rufus (assembly GCF_022079265.1). Taxonomy (NCBI): domain Eukaryota; kingdom Metazoa; phylum Chordata; class Mammalia; order Carnivora; family Felidae; genus Lynx; species Lynx rufus. The sequence goes on along the minus strand of NW_025814823.1, from coordinate 29,839,181 downwards.
ATATCAGCCCTCAACAAGTACAAAAAGATCAAGAGCATGCCGTGCATATTTTCAGACCACAATGCTATGAAACTCGAAATCAACCACAAGAAAAAATGTGGAAAGATAACAAATACTTGGAGACTAAAGACCATCCTACTAAAGAATGATGGTCCAACCAAGAAGTTAAAGAGGAAATTAAAAAGTACATGAAAGCCAATGAAAATGATAACACCAGAGCCCAAAACCTCTGGGATGTAGCAAAGGTAGTGATAAAAGGGAAGTACATAGCAATCCAGGCCTTCCTAAAGAAGGAAGAAAGGTCTCAGATACACATCCTAACCTTACACCTCAAAGAACTGGAAAAAGAACAGCAATAAAACCCAAACCAACAGAAGACAGGAAATAATAAAGATTAAATAGAAATCAATGCTTTCAAAACCAAAAAAAAAAAAAAAAAAACCAGATCGATGAAACCAGAAGCTGGTTCTTTTAAAGAATTAACAAAATTGACAAACCACTAGCCAGTTGGATCAAAAAGAAAAAGGAAAGGACCCCTATAAATAAAATCAAGAATGAAAGAGGAGAGATCACAACCAACACAACAGAAATACAAACAATAGTAAGAGAATATTACAAGCAATTATACGCCAAAAAAAAAATGGGCAATCTGAAAGAAATGGACAAATTCCTAGAAACATATACACTACCAAAACTGAAACAGGAAGAAATAGAAAACTTGAACAGACCCATAACCAGTAAAGAAACTGAATTAGTAATCAAAAATCTCCTAAAAAAAACAAGAGTCCAGGGCCAGATGGCTTTCCAGGGGAATTCTACCAAACATTTAAAGAAGAGGTAACACCCATTCTTTTGAAGCTGTTCCAGAAAAATAGAATTGGAAGGAAAAATTCCAAACTCTTTCTATGAAGTCAGCATTACCTTGATTCCAAAACCAGACAAAGACCCCTCTAAAAAGGAGAACTACAGACCAATTTCCTGATGAACATGGATGCAAAAATCCTCAACAAGATACTAGCCAACTGGCTCCAACAATGCATTAAAAGAATTAGTCACCACAACCAAGTGGGATTTATACTTGGGATGCAGGACTGGTTCAATATCCACAAACTAATCCATGTGATACATCGCATCAGTAAAAGAAAGGACAAGAGCCACATGATCCTCTCAATAGACGCAGAGAACGCATTTGACAAAATACAGCATCCTGTAGGAATAGAAGGATCATACCTCAAGATCATAAAAGCCATATATGAAAGACCCACTGCTAATATCATCCTCAATGGGGAAACACTGAGAGCTTTCCCCCTAAGGTCAGGAACAAGACAGGGACGCCCACTCTTGCCACTCTTTTTCAACATAGTATTGGAAGTCTTAGCCTCAGCAATCAGACAACACAAAGGAATAAAAGGCATCCAAATCAGCCAGGAGGAGGTCAGTCTTTCCTCCTGGAAAAATGACATGATACTCTGTATGAAAAACCTAAAATATTCCACCAAAAAACTTCTAGAAGTGATACATGAATTCAGCAAAGTCACAGGATATAAAATCAATGCACAGAAATCAGTTCCATTCCCATACACTAATAAAGCAACAGAGGTAAATCAAGGAATCGATCCCATTTACAACTGCACCAAAAAACAGCGGTGCCTGGGTGGCTCAGTCAGTTGTGCATCCGACTTTGGCTCAGGTCATGATCTCAGGGTTCATGAGTTTGAGCCCCGCATTGGGCTCTATGCTGACAGCTCAGAGTCTGGAGCCTGCTTTGGATGCTGTGTCTCCCCCTCTCTCTCTCTGACCTTTCCCTGCTCATACTCTGTCTCTGTCTCTCAAAAATAAATAAACATTAAAAAAATCCTACAATTGCACCAAAAAAACATAAAATACCTAGGAATAAACATAACCAAAGAGGTGAAAAATCTATACACAGAAAACTATAGAAAGCTTATGAAAGAAACTGAAGAAGACACAAAAAAATGGAGAAAGATTCCATGCTCCTGGATAGGAAGAACAAATATTGTTCAAATGTCAATACTCCCCAAAGCAATCTACATATTCAATGTAATCCCTATCAAAATAACACCAGCATTCTTCACAGAGCTAGAATAAACAATCCTAAAATGTTTATAGAACTAGATAAGACCACGAATAGCCAAATCAGTCTTGAAGAAGAAAACCAAAGCTGGAGGCATTACAATCCTGGACTTCAAGCTGTATTACAAAGCTATAATCATCAAGACAGTATGGTACTGGCACAAAAACAGACACTCAGATCAATGGAACAGAATAGAGAACCCAGAAATGAACCCACAAACGTATGGCCAACTAATCTTTGACAAAGCAGGAAAGAATATCCAATGGAATAAAAACAGTCTCTTTAGCAAGTGGTGCTGGGAAAACTAGACAGAGACATGCAGAATAATGAACCTGGACCACTTTCTTACACCATACACAAAAACAAACTCAAAATGGATGAAAGACCTAAATGTAAGACAGGAAGCCATCAAAATTCTCAAGGAGAAAGCAGGAAAAAAACCTCTTTGCCCTCGGTCACAGCAACTTCTTACTCAATACACCTCCAGAGGCAAGAGAAACAAAAGCAAAAATGAACATTGCGACCTCCTCAAAATAAAAAAGCTTCTTCACAGCAAAGGAAACAATCAGCAAAACTAAAAGGCAACCGACAGAATGGGAGAAGATATTTGCAAACGACATATCAGACAAAGGGTTAGTATCCAAAATCTATAAAGGACTTATCAAACTCAACACCCAAAAAACAGATAAGCCAGTAAGAAATGGGCAAAAGACATGAATAGACACTTCTCCAAAGACATCCAGATGGTCAATGGACACATGAAAAAATGTTCAACCTCACTCATCATCAAGGAAATACAAATCAAAACCACAATGAGATGCCACCTCACACCTGTCAGAATGGCTAACATTAACAACTCAGGCAACAACAGATGTTGGCGAGGATGCGGAGAAAGAGGATCTCTTTTGCACTGCTGGTGGGAATGCAAACAGGTGCAGCCACTCTGGAAAACAATACGGAAGTTCCTCAGAAAATTAAAAATAGAACTACCCTACGACCCAGAAATAGCACTACTAGGTATTTATCCAAGGGATACAGGTATACTGTTTTGAAGGGCCACTGCACCCCAATGTTTATAGCGGCACTATCAATAATAGCCAAAGTATGGAAAGAGTTGAAATGTCCATCGACAGTTGAATGGATAAAGAAGATGTAGTATATATATATATATATATATATATATATATATATATATACACACACACACACACACACACACACAATGGAGTATTACTCATTGATCAAAACAAAAATCTTGCCATTTGCAACTACATGGATGGAACTGAAGGGTATTATGTTAAGCAAAATTAGTCAGTCAGTGAAAGACAAATATCATATGACTGTATTCACATGAGGAATTTAAGATACTAAACAGATGAATATAAGGAAAGGGAAGCAAAAATAATATAAACAACAGGGAGGGGGACAAAACATAAGAGACTGTTAAATATAGAGAACAAACAGAGGGTTGCTGGAGGGGTTTCAGGAGGGGGGATGGGCTAAATGGGTAAGGGGCATTAAGGAATCTACTCCTGAAATCATTGTTACACTATATGCTATCTAATTTGGATGTAAATTAAACAATAAGTTAATTTAATTAATAAGTTAATTAATTAATAATTTAAAAAATTTAAAAACCTATTAGGTGTGGTTGAAGGGGCCCACCCTGAGTAACCAAGATACTCCTACCACTTGGGAAACTCCAACGATTTAGACGTTACCTCCCAGGAACCTGGTATAGAGGTCAGCCAAATTCTTTATTTCACCTACAGTGTAGATTTGGGGCAACAGACACCTTTCTACAAATCTCATGATTATATTCTGATAACAGAACCAGAATGAGAAGCCAGCATTGATTCAATTTAATCACTACTAAAAGGTCAATCCAATTTTTTCGGCCATCTTAACTAAATTAGAAGGCTCATACAGCAATCCAATCAGTTTCTCAGATATTAACTATCAGATAACTGATTCTAATGGACTTTGATCAAGTATTTACAGTGCCTACACTTTGTTGGGGTGTGAACCCCTGAGAGACTCTGAGAGATTCTAACCATTAATCTTTGCCAGTGGAATCTTCCCAACTTCTCTGGGGAGGAAATGAGATGACAAAGGAGCTGGAAACAATATGTAAGGTCAAGTGGTCCAGCACCTTTGTTTTACAGTTGGAGAAAATGAGGACAAATGTCTTAGGGAGTCCAGCCAGCAAACAACTTGTATGATGCCAGGCCGTTCCTCTCCATTTGAGATTTATTTCTCAGCCTTTCCTCTAGAGCTCCCAGCCTTGAAAAAGCTGATATTCCTCAAAGAGTGAATGTATTAAGAACGTACAGCAGGAACTCCTGGATGGCTTAGTGGGTTGAGGTTAAGCTTCTGACTCTTGATTTGGGGTCAGGTCATAATCTCACGGTTCATGGGTTTGAGCCCCAAGGTTGGCTCTGTGCTGGCTGTGTGGAGCCTGCTTGGGATTCTCTCTCTCTCACTCTCCCTCTGCCCTTCCCCTGCTCTCTTTCTCTCAAAATAAATAAACATTAAAAAAAATTTTTTTTTAATTTTTTTTAACGTTTATTTATTTTTGAGACAGAGAGAGACAGAGCATGAACGGGGGAGGGGCAGAGAGAGAGGGAGACACAGAATGGGAAGCAGGCTCCAGGCTCTGAGCCATCAGCCCAGAGCCCGAGGCAGGGCTCGAACTCACGGACCGCGAGATCGTGACCTGAGCTGAAGTCGGACACTTAACCGACTGAGCCACCCAGGCGCCCCTAAAAAAATTTTTTTTAAGTGCAGCAAATCAGGCCACCTCTTGGAGCCTCTGTTCCCTAATCTTTAAACAGAGACGACTGACAGGAGGCCCCTAGACTCAGCCACACCTGCCTTGAGGCAGACAGGTGACATAACTGATTTAAGCAGGCAGTTGTGAAATAATAGACAGTGGGGCTGGGGGGGGGGGGACTGGAAAATGGAAGGCCTTCACATATGAATTTAAGAAATAAACCAAAGTCCTTTGGCACAGGGTTTATACTCTCTGACCTGGATGACCTCCCAGGTTCCTCCCGGCTGTCTGATTCTATTATTCTACGTTTTCCTTAGCACAGTGTTTGTCAGATTGATTTCCTCTAGGGCAGTCAGTTATGCTCAGAGAATCAAGGAAGTGGGGTGATTGGCCAGGGGAGAAAGAAGAGAAAGTTTTAAACTGGAGGATACAGTCCCAACTGAGCAGCTGTGGGATCGTGAGTTGCCAAACAGGAGAAAGGGGGCAGTGAGAGAGGAGAGGAAAACACTGTCTCTAAATTTCACAGTTTGCCCTTGGTCATTCAGAGGTGAATCACCCACGCAAACTAAGGTTGCTGGTGGGGGGCAGCCCCTGGAACTATGCAGTGCACAGCATGCACAACGGTATGCCGCAGTCCCGAGTGGCCAGCCCCCTTGAAAAAAAAAAAAAGAAGTTCTGGAGACCTCCAGACCTCAGAAGAAATGCTCAGCTGCTACCAGGCCTAATGTAACGATTAACCCAGTTTTCCCCCTTCCTGAACCACCAAGTTTTCTTTCTGCTAAACCTCTCTGCCCTCCAGGCACTTTGACACGTGGGCTATTTTAGCAAGAAAAGGTTCAAGAGAAAAGGAAAGCTCGCTGCCACACACACACACACACACACACACACACACACCAGCACACGTCCCCTCCTGAGCAAGCTTGTCATTGAGGATGAAAGCCTATGTTCCCCTTGAGGATTTCTCTTTCCCTCTTCCTGAGGTGCCTGGCCCTGGGTATAGGAATAAGGAGGCAGGGGCTGCCCCCTCCCTGATCCATCCTGGGGCCTGATTTGCATACGTTTCAGTCTCTTGGCCCAGCTTCTGTCCTTTCTCCAAGATCTGCCACCTTCCCCGGGAACACTGCGTCCTCAGCAGGCTGTTCCCAGGCCCTCGAGCACCACCGATCCGAGGCTCTCTGCCCACAGCAAGCAGAGGCTGGGAGGAGAGCAACCTTGCAAGGAGCCGCACCTTCCTCCCTGCGAGAGGGAGCGGGGCTTCTCCCTCCGCAGCTGCCAACACTCCTAATGTTATTGTGCGCGGGAGGCCCCCAAGACAGCTCCGGCAGGAGTGAATTAATAACTGCTGGCAACGGAGCTCCTGCAGCAACCAGCCCCGCCCCCTCGGGGACTGTTTGCCCTTCTTCAGAGAGTCCTCCTCAACCGCTTTGCAAACTTCCTTCTGTGCGAGCAAACAGCTCGGAAGTACTGGGTATTCTGAAGAGTCCCCTCATTTTCAGAAAAGCTCAGGGCTGGGTGTCAGGACACGGGCGTTCTTGGTGAGCTCAGCCACCAACTGGGAGTTTAACCTTGAGCAGGTCAAGGTCCCTCCGCTGTCTTGCTTCTCTTATCTGTACATTTTTAGGTCGACCAATCTAAGATGTGATGAACATGACCCTGCTCTGGGTCCCGACCTGACTTCTGTGGCTGAAATTGCAGCCACCCACTGCTTCTGGGATCGGTGGCTGGGACATTACCCCTGGGTTCGTGCAGGCTACAGCAGCTCCTTCACAGTCGAGCTGACGGGGGGACAGACGGCCCAGCCAACAGACATCCCCATCTCCACTCTCCCCTTCCTCTCCTCCTAATTTGTCTCAAGCCACAAGGCCTTTGTCTCTACACTCCACCTGGTCACTTTCCTTTGAGGTGTATTTGGGCTCGTGCCAAGCTCGTGTTCCTTCCAGGGCCTTAAGCAAGAAAAAGATTTTGGTGCCCACCCATCTAGTTCCATAAATAATTCAAAATAAATTTGCATTTTGGAAAGCAGCCAAAATGTATGCTGAAATTCTAACTTTTTTCCCCCCAAAAGTTTCCCCCAATCACGCATGCTTAAAACAGTTCATCAAGGCTTCGTGTCTCTTGATCCGCCTCCCAGAGCTTGCCCATTGGGTGGTAGCCCATGACCTCATTTGAAAGCACTCCTGAGAAGCTCTGCTCTTTGGTCCCCTGGCACAGCTGCTTAGACCAAGTGTGGACACCTGACCAGCCAAGCCAATCAGAATTTTGACAGAGAAAAGGTCTGAAGTAAGAGACCAAAACCACAGCAGCCCAACAGAGCTAGGAGATTGAGCCAGAAGGTCGAGGTCAGAGCCCTTGAGGTGGTAATGACAGCCAAGGGCCAGCCAAGTTACAAAGCCTTGCAGAGGAAGCCCGGCTAAAGAGGACAGAGCAGATGTGCAGACGAGGGACCATGTGGCTCCAGAGAGAGAAGCCAGCAGTGCTGACAGCTTGCGGGTTCTTAGTTCCGGAGACTCGGCTGCAGTTCCTCCTATTAAATGTCATGAGAGTCTTCTGAATGCCGACAGTTAATCCCCCTCTTGCTAATCTTGTGTGGCCTGTGGAACAGCAGCCACAGTCGCACCTGGGAACTTTTTAGACATGCAGAATCTCTTGCCCAACCCCGGAGCTAGTGCATCTGAGCCACTCTATCTGAATCTGCCTTGTAAAGAGATCCCGGGTGATGCGGTGATGCCCGCGCAGGGTCCGTGCGCAGGGCCCATGTGGTGGCAGTTTTTCTTCCTGCTAAGACACTCTGCTCCCTCCCTGGCATCCCTATCCCTGTCAGCCCAGGGACCCCACCCAGTCCCTGCTCCCTCACTCCTACCCCCTACTCCCCCCCACGGCTGTGTAGCCTCTGAACCCTGGCACCTCCCTAGCCGCCCAGCACCTGGGCCCCGGCACCTGACAAATCCAGCAAGGAGTAAATGAATCACTGCTAGCACTAAGCCCCTGCAGCCAAGCAGCAACTCCTCTTGGGAGGACCATCCGCCCTTCCTCCCAGAGCCTGCCACAGCAGTCTGCCTGCCCGACTCCCCGGGACTGCCTGCTGCCTGCCGCCCCATTTCAAGTTCCACGCTGCGGGACGATCTCCACTCACGACTCAGGCGGTGCATCCGGCCTACCTTTGGCTTACTTGACAACCTTGTCCCCAGGCCAGTTTCCCCAGCCCCTGTGGCACAGTGCGCCCCTCCTTGTCAACCCGCAGGTCTTGAGACCTGGCTGCCAAGGGCCTGCCCCAGTGACAGATGTAGGACCAGAGACCTCAGCAGGTAAAGTCCTCAGGCCCCTGACTGGCACCCAGACAAAAACTCTCAGCTCCAGCTCCTCCGCCAGCATCAGGGTTTCCAAGATTGAGTGTGGAAGGTTCCAGACTGACATGAATCCTCCTAAATGCAAGGACAGAGGAACGCTATCCCGCCAAGTCCTGCCCACACAGCAGGCAAAGTGCTTGGGTGTAACCGCGGAAGGCCAGGCTGCTCGACAGCTGGGGCTGGGGTGCTGTCCGGGTGAGTCAGCAGGCTCAGGGACAGAAGCCCCAAAGTCCTGGTGTTCTGCCCGGGGACCCCTGCCTCGAAATGGCCCATAGACACATATCCAAGTGTGGTAGGAGTCTCCCTGAAAATCACGTAATCATAATTGCCTGCATCTTTTTCTACAAAGTCTTTTTGTGCCTTATCTCCTTGAAGCCTCACGAGAGTTTGAAGTCACTCTAAAAGGTGAGTTGTGTGGGCATAATCGTCCTCCAAGTGAGAAAGCAGGGCTTGCGGGGGTAAGTGGTTTACCCGAGGTCACCCCAGTCATGGTGGAGCTCCTCTTCGGAGGAAGATTTTCTGACCCTTTTCTAGTGCTCTTAGTGACCCAGTCAGCCAAATTTCTTGAAAGAGTTGTCTTTTCTTGTGCTGGCGCTAAACTCCTGCCTCTCAATCCCTTCTTAACACATTCCAGTCCATCTTCTCTCACCTTGCCACGAAAATAGCTCTCAAAGTTATCAACAGCCTCCGTTGCAGGTTGAATTGTGTCCCCCCCCCAAAAAAAAAGATGTGTGCACCGACACCCCCCCCCACTCGTGAATGTGACTTTATCTGGAAATGGGTTTGTTTGCTGCAGATGTAATCAAGTTAAGATGAGGCCATAGTGGATTAGGGTGGGCCCTGTCTAATATGACTAGTGTCCTTATATGAAGAAAGCCCACATGTAAAGATGGAGGCAGAGATTGGAGTGATGCATCTACAAAGCAAGGAACACCACCACCAGACACTGGGAGAGAGAGTTCCTCCCCCAAAGCTTCAGAGAGAGTGAGGCCCAGCTGATTTCTGATTTCTGACTTTTGCCCTCAAGAAATGTGAAACAATAAATTCCTATTGTGTTAAACCACCCAGTTGGTGGTAATCTGTTATGGCAGCCCTAGGAGATGAGTACAGTCTCCATGTTTTTGCATCCCAAGGACAATTTCTTGGACAATTTCATATCGTTTGACATTTCGGCCATGTACCGCTCTGGTAGCCCTGCATCTCTCCCAAACAAATTCTCTCCTGGACACTGTGCCCTCATATTCTCCCTGGCTCCATCCCCTGGGCACTTTCTGCTCAGTTGCCTTTATAGACTCTCTTTGTCTATCCAGCCATTGCGTGTTGGAGTTCATTAGGGCTAAGTCAGTCCCAGGCCCCCTGGGTTTCTTGCCCTGTCCTCTCTCACGCAGTCATTCCATCCAGGCCATTTGACTCTCCACCTATTCACTGATGACCCCAAGAATCAGAGTTCAACCCTCCCTTTGAGCACCACAAGTTCATGACCAACTGCCTATTTGGTTCTTTCAAAAGCCCATCAAACTTAGTATGCCAAAGGTGGAACTCATAATCTTCCCCATCCATCCTGTTGGTTCTGACAGAAACCTGAGAGTCATCTTTGATCTTCTTCCCACTCACCCTCTGTTCAATTTCTTACGAGGTCTTAATTTATTTCAAAAATATTTTACCTCAGGGCACCTGGGTGGCTCAGTTGGTTGAGCATCCAACTCTTGATCCTGACCCAGGTCATGATCTCAAGCCCCACATGGGGCTCTGCACTGACAGTATGGAGCCTGCTTGAGAGTCTCTCTCTCCCTCTGCTCCTCCCCTGCATGTACTCTCTCTCTTTCTCAAAATAAAGAAATAAACTTTAAAAAAACATTTACCTTTCTAACCAGTCTATTTCCTCCATCCCCACAGCCACCATGCTAGTATAGGCTCTTGGCATCTCTCTCTTGGACCAGCGGGACTGCTTCCATTGGCTGTCCCCTGTCCCCTTTTGCTTCTTTCCTGCCATTCCCAACCCACTAGCCAGAGCTATTTCAAGACACAAATCTTTTTTTTTATATTTATTTATTTATTTTGAGAGAAAGAGAAAGTGAGCAGGGGAGGACCAGAAAGAGAGGGAGAAAGAGAATCCCAAGCAGGCTTCACTCTGTCAGTGCAGACCCTGCACGGGGCTGGAACCCACGAACAGTAAAATCATGACCTGAGCCGAGATCAAGAATTGGACGCTTAACTGACTAAGCCACCCAGGTGCCCCTCAAGACTCAAATCTTATCATAGCTCTGTCCTGTTTAAAATATTCAGCAACATCCCATAGTTGTTAAGATAAAGAAAAATCCCTAAATGAAACTCTAGGATGCTGCCCCTTATCAATTAGGAGAAGTTGGTTAACTTCTCTATCTCAGTTTCCTTTTCTGTAAAATAGACATAAGAAGAGCACATATCTTGTAGATTTTTCAGAAACAATAAATGAATTGCTACATATGAAGTCCTTAGTATGATGCTTGGCACATAGTAAATCTTAAGTAAAAACATCCATTAGTATTATTATCAATAATATGATAATGTTTGTTTATTTTTGAGAGGGACAGAGACGGAGTGTGAGTGGGGGAGGGGCAGAGAGAGAAAGGGAGACACAGAATCCAAAGCAGGCTCTAGGCTCTGAGCTGTCAGTCAGCACAGAGCCCAATGCAGGGCTCGAACTGTGAGATCATAACCTGAATCGTAGTTGGCGCTCAACTGACTGAGCCACCCAGGTGCCCTTATTATCAGTAATATTGTTACTATTATACAACCATTATCAATATTTCTAACCTAATACTGCAACCTGCTTCCCTCTTGCTCTCCTCTTCCAGACACACTGGCCTTCTTTCCCATCCTTGACCATGTTATGGCTTCACCTACCACAGGGCCTTAGCATATACTTAGCATATACCTATTATATCTTCTACCTCATTGCCAAGTTAACTCCCACTCAACTTGCAGATTTCATTTGAACTGTCACAGCTTCAAGAAGCCTTCTCCAACATTCCAGATCAGAACTAGACTCCCCATCATTACATGTTCTCTTTGTTACATTTACCACTTTTATGATTATACGTGCATTTAAGTGACCACTTTGTAACCTATGCCTCTTTGAGTAAGCTGAAAGCTTTGTGAGTGCAGGGCTCATGAATGGTTTTCTTACCATCTATCCCTAGTGCCTAGCACAGGGACCTGCACCAATCCTCAAAGAATGTGTGCTGCAAGTATAAATGAATACTGTCCATCCAGCTACTTCCAGCAAATCTCCCCTTCTTTAAGTCCCCCTCAGGTCCATGGTGCTGAAATTACCACAAGGATAAGCAGGAAGAACAACTCAGGTGTAGTCCTTGTGAGCAATGCTGCTCTGTTCCAAGCAGTAAGGAAGTAAATGTTCTCTGTTCTGTTCCTTCTCTCTGGGCAACCCAGACTAGAGGCACTAAAGCCATCTATCATGCTGTTTATCACAACACATCCAGATGCTCTGAGCAATAAAGTCATTCACAATACACAGTCATCCCATTTCAGGAAGATGCTCCCAGTCGAGCCTTCCCAGGGGATCTTGCTGACGAAAAGAGACACCCATCTGTCTGGGAAGGGGACTGCTGTCTGCAGAGCTCTCTTTCAGCCTGGTGGCATATGTCACAGGACCTGCCATCAGAGCCTGCAGGTAACAGACCCTGAAGTGGCGCCCTGTCCAATCAAGCTGACAGCAAGTTCTGCATTTGTTCAGGGTATTAGAAAATGCCAAACTCAGGTTGATTTTTGAGGAGAGACTCCTGTTCAAAATAAAGATGATTTTGTAGGGGTTTTCCCCTCTGCAGCCAAATAAAATCAAACTCTGCAAAAGAGGTTTTTCTGAGAGAGAAAGAAAGAAAAAAAAAGAGGAGAGAAAAGAAAAAAAAAAGGAAAGGAGAGGAGAGGAGAGGAGAGGAGAGGAGAGGAGAGGAGAGGAGAGGAGAGGAGAGGAGAGGAGAGGAGAGGAAGTGAGGAAGGAAGGAAAGAAAGAAAAGATGCTTCAGCCTCCTGGATCAATGAGCCAAGCCTAACAAGAAGAAGGTTAATAGGAATTAGTTTAAGGTGTTTCCACTTCAGTCCAGAAAGCCAACTGAAAAACTGAAAGCCGTACAAGGTGGTGGAGATGAGCCTTAGCAGCAGCTGGTGTGACAAAGATTTTAGGGGTTTTCGTTGACTCTCTGCTCAACAAGAGTCATCAGTGTGACGTGGCTGCCTTAGTGAAAGGATAGGACCTGGTAAGACAGAGATGACTGTCCTATTCCCTCTATTCTGGTCACAGCACACCCAGAATATTGCTCTCAGTATACACCACAGAACACAACTTTCACAGAATACAGTCAAGCTGAACAGCTTCATCCAGCAGGTAAGAAGGGGCAGTTTCCGGGAAGTCAAGCACCAGGAAACAATGTGAGGGTCAACAAACCAGGGCTATTTGGCCTAGAGAGCCAGTGCCTCAGTGCCTGGAAGGGACAGGCCTAATGGCATTCAAAAACTTTTGGTAGGTGGAGAAAAAAACTTGTCACTCTATGCAACACTTTGCGATTCCCGTAGAACTGAAGAGGAAAATACAGAGTGAAGCAGGTTTGGCTCAATATCAAGAACATCAGTGTTGGTGTTGCTTTGCCTTTTATTTTTAAATTACACAACTACCACATGTACATGGTCGAAGAAAAATTCAAACAATACAGGTATATATAGAATATGAATTTACTCCCTTGGCTTCGCCACATACCCATATTTTACTCTCCCTCCATAAGGAGCCACGTGTAATTTTAGTGAACACCCTTTCAAGCCCAATGCAAAATGCATTTATTCACACACACATAGTTTGAGTTTGGGGTTTCTGCCCACCAATGAGACCATACTTTACCCATTGGGGAAAGCTTGCAGAGCACAGAGCTAGACAGGGAGACCATGGACTGCCTCCAAAGAGAATGAGACCCCCTCTATTAGAGATATTCAGAGAACAGGCAGTTACTAATCAGGGTTCTTACAGGGGGAACTTGAGCATTGGAAGATCCTTAGTTCTCTAAAACTTTGCCTAAAGAAGAATCACAGAGGGTGATTTTTAAAATTCAGATTCCCAGTCTTAAATCCAGAGAAACTGACATAGTAGGGCTCGGGGGCCATAGATCTGCATTTCCCACAAGCACCCCAGGTCACTCTACTGCAAATAGTCAATGGATCAGACATTAGAGAAACACCGGAACACATGGTTAGACCACTTGACCTTAGGGGTCTCTCTGTCCCTCGTCCTCAACTTGAACTGGATCAAATTGGAAAGTCTTTCTCCTGAGTAACAGTTTGCAATAAAGAGACAAACATGATGTCCCATAACTAACTGACTGGCTATCTTTGCTTGACTTTTCCCAGGTCCCTTGGCCCCAGTGCCCTACCCTCTCCCCATTCTGGAAAACTGATAGATTCCTCCAGGGGGTTCAGCATGGAGTAAACAGCTAGCTTGGAAGCAGAATGAGGGACACACCAAATCTGTAGTCCACCACTCCCAAGCCCACCCCCAGGGGCCAGTTTTGAGAAGGACAAAGATTCTGCCCTGCCCCAGGCTCCTCAAGAGCAGCAGAGCAAGCTGGGACCCAAAAGAGGACAAGTCCCCTTGCAGGCATCCATCGCCCATGTGCTTTTGGACTCCCCACAAGCCCTGGAAGTGGTGGTGGTGGTGGGGGGGGGGAGTTGGAAAGGTGTGAAGGGTTTTAACAGTCACAATGACTGGGGGCAATAACATTCATCATTCAGTGGGTGGGCCACAGATTTTAAACACCCTGCAATCCGAGAGAGAAAACCACATAAAGAAAAAGTGTTCCTCTGCCCCAAATGCCAAAAGTACTTACCCTTCCTCTCCATGCATACCATCAACTATGCTCCTAGTGGCGATGTGAGTTCTACCACTTAATTTTGTCTCCAGCTGATCACATTGACATCTACTCTAAGACAATAGGATCTAGAGGATACTGGGGGAAAGAGCACGGATTTCAGCAGAAACCTAAGCAAAGTGCATGGCCACCAGCAAAGCAAGGTCCCAAGTCATCCCCAGCTAATCCAGCCCCAGACCTGAGAAATCCCCTCTTGTCCAGACAGATATTTTCTACCAAGGTTTCGGCTCCTAATGAGGAACTACCCTCCGAGCAACACAAAGGCAGCTTGTTTCTGGGCTCTCTCTCTGGAGGGCTCATGCACAAAGAGGCTTTCTCTCACCTCAAGGTGCTCTTGGCCGGTTCGACAGGAGTGCTATGCACAGCAGGACCATGTCCTCAAATGGTCGAGGCTATTTGCTTTGTCAACTGACAAATGTCATTTATCATTTGAGACAGAGATTGGATACTGGGGCCTCTGGCTGGTGAAAGCTGTTGAATATTTTTTTCAGGATGGCTTAGCAGAAACTTGGCAAACTGAAATGTTTTCTCACGCTGTGGATTTAAAGGTACAGTCTTCCTCTATAGAAAAATGTCAGCCAGACTTTACGAGGTGGCTAAACCCTTCGGTTCAGTTCAAAAGCATGTAGTACTTACTCATGCCCTGTCTCTTCCTCGGGTGCTTTACCAGTATTTCTTCTCCCTCTCCTAGTGTTTTGTAGACTGCATACTCCCAGGAGATGGAAATCAAGCCTCTTCCTTCTGATCTGCCCACAGCACCAAGGCCAGCGCTGGGATCACCTTGCACGGATACAGATGCACCTGCTAACTGATTATTGACTGGCCATTATCAGACGTGCATGTATTGTCTCCTCATCTATCTTACTCATTCTGTTCCAGTTTGCAAATTGTCCTCCCCCCCCCCCCAACTTGTACCAGAGGACACAATCCAAGACCTCCTTCACTCTTTTTCTTGAGTAAATTCTGATCTTTTTCTTATTTCCCTGGATTTAAATTCAGGAACAGCCTAGAAGAATGCATTTGCTTATGTGCTATGTATATTGTCTTTTCAACTAGCTGACTGGTTTCTTGAGAGTGGACATCACATTTTCTGCTGCCTCTTTGTCCCCAGTTGAAACTTGTGCTAGGCTGTGTCTTCTCCATGATCACAGAGCTAACAATCAACGGTGCCGGGACTCAAACCCAGGTGTTCCGATTCCAAATCCAGTCATTTTCCCACAAAAACAAATTAGTGATCCATGATAATCTCGAAAGAGTCTGATTTTGATATTTTCTCTTATTACTGAATTCATGAGGGTCAAAAATACAACTTTAGCTACTTTGCAGACTATGTTTTGTTATTAATAATGCTCTGAGTGACTAATTTAGAATTTATTATTTTGAACCATGAACAACAACTGCATATATTTCATTATTTAGGAGAGTTAGTTATGCTTCTGCCTAATTAGTATTTTAAGATTTGTTTACAACTTTTACAGTAGCAGGCTTTTCAGTACTGACTCTCCCCTGGGGCTTTCCAAGTCTTTGCACATTACGGTTACTCTACTTGCTCCTGAGGATTTTAACGCTCTCTATTCTTTAATTTATTTACATAATCTTCCTGGGACAGGAACACAATACAATAATTGTTAACATTTATTGAGCACTTATTGTGTGCCAGGCATTGTGCAAACCACTTTACATGCATTATCTTACTTAATTTTCCCAAAAATCTATGTGGAGAGTACTATTAACATTCCCTTTGAAGAAGAGAAAACCTAGTCTCCAAGACAGTAAGTAAAATTCTCAGGGTTTTCTAATGCAGTAAATTCAGAACTGAAACCCAGGGTTTGTTTGACTCCAAAGCCCAAATCTGGCGCTACTTTATTGAAATGACTCCAACTAGAAGCTTAGGGACCTGGATTCTACATGAGACTCTGCCAAAGCTGTGTGACTTTGAGGCATGGAGAAAAATGGCAGTGGAGCTTGAAGGTGAGTAGGCATTTGTAGCAGAGGGAAAACACACTCTGAGAAGACAGTAGGGCATCCTTAAGGCTTAGAGACGTATGTAGTGTGAAAGTGCTTAGGGTAACAAACCACTGAGGCTCTACAAAGGTATACCCCTCGGTGGCAACAAGAGATCAGTAACATCCATAGGCAGCCTTCCCAAAATGTTTTCTGGATATGTTTGGAAAGTATGGAGAAACCAAAAAGACACGACAAATTCTCAAGAGTGACAGAATCTGACAAAGCCCCAGGTTACCCTAGTAGCACCAGGCTTCAGATGTCCCAGAAGCAGAATTGTGACCTGGTGACTTGAGTTCCATAGGGCAGAGGCCACCCCAGAAAAAGCAAGTCTGTGTCAATGTCCTATCTGCCTTGGTAATGGCATCCTCCTTAATTTGGGGAACTCTCTCTCCCCTGATGTATTTCTATTGAGTTTCCAATTATAAAAATCCTCCCCCTGATTACCAGGGTGGCTAAAGTACTCCAAGGAAAGCAATCACAGCCCCTCTGTAGGGAAATCTGAATCTTTGACAAACAGGGGATCCAAGAGGTAATAGCTGCCATCCGACAATCACATTCCAGAGTGTTGGTCCAACTGCTGAGGTTCCGAGAACTGCCCTGATGTCCAGCCTGCCTGAGGCATCCTGGTTCAGCTACTACTTTTTGCAAGCTATGCCAAAGGCTTCCAATAATGCATTTTTGTTTAAGTTAGTTTAAGTCTGTTGCTTGCAGCCAAATAAATTTAATACTCACTGATAGAGGAAATGGGGGCCTAAGAACGTCCTGTGTGGTCTTAGGCTGAACCCAGGTCAAGCCCAAGATGACCACCATCTGGTAAGTGGTATCTGGACAGTCTAACAATCCACTGGACTCCAAGAGAACTCTCTTGGAAATACTTCCAAATCCAGCAAAACTTCTCCATAACATCTAGAACCAGGTACTCTCTTCTCCAGAACATTCCATTCAACACCGCTGAAGTAGAAAGAGCGACCTCCTCCCCACACACACTGACAGTCTTCATGCACTACTGCACTTTCACTCCCTCCTTCCCCCTCTCTGCCACATTCCATGCAGTCAATCCAAATCCTACAGCCTAAAGATAAGGGGTCAAGATATCTTTTCCTGAAAGTCAACAGGATTAAAGGAAGTCGCACATTATACCAATCCTTACAATCCTGCAAGGTAGATACACAGTTCTGTGTGATGAAACTGAGGTAAGAGACATTAATCCCAGGAATAGTTTGCGCAAATGGTAGCCGCCGAGGTCCATCTGGGCTCTTCTGCTACATGTATCAGACACACCTCTGTGCCTCTGTGCCTCCTCAGCCTCCCTTGTTCCCCAGATCTTCATCCTCTTGCTTCACCTCAGCCTCTGCCTTGGCCAACAAAATCAAAGCCTGATTGTTCTTTCACATGAGGCCAGCCAGCCACATATGCTGTGTTACGGGTATCCAAGACCCCCACCACCCCAGGTTGGATGATTTTCTAGGATTCACAGGACTCCAGCATATAGTTGTACTTACGTCTATGATTTATTACAGCAAAGGATACAATGCGCAACCAGCAAAAGGGAAAGGTATGTGGGGAGAAGTCCAGGGGAGACCAGACACAAGCATCTAAAAGAGACCTCTCCCAGTGGGGTCCCACAGGACTCACTCAATTCCTCTAGCAAGGGGTTGTGACAACACATATGAAATGTTGTTTATCAGGGAGGTTCATTAGAGACTCAGTACCCTGTGATTTTTACTGGGGACTAGCCATGTAGGTAACCTGTGCCAGCATGTACCTAAACTCCAGATCTGCAGAAGGAAAACAGGTGATCAGCATAAACTTGCACAAAAAGGTCAAGGCACAATGATGTGAGCCCTTCTGAAATCCAAGTTCCCCAATGCTGGCCTTTCCAGCAGGCCTTTTTGAGAATAGCAATCTTAGGCCTACACTATTTACTCTTTTCTGCATATATGTGGCTTGGATGAAATGTCATATTATAGAGCATGAGCTCTGACTTTCTCAGTGGTTTTCAAGGTAAAATAAACCTTAAATACAGGGAAGTTCCCTCCCCAGGGCACTTAACTTTGACCAATAGAAGTAAGAGACAGAGGATAAATCCCCTTCCCTTTTTACTCCCAAGGACTGTTCTGAGGTATGGTTTTTCTGTATGGTCTGGCCAAAAACCTGCATGGCTGATCAGGTGCACCTGCTGAGCAACTGGCTATGATCATTTTGTTTGTTGTCATTGTGTGCGTGTGCGTGCGCGCGCATGCACACATGCTATCAGGAACCAGAGGCCAGCACAGTAACATATCACCTTGAGTTGCTTCCATTCCTTCCCTGACTCTTTTCTCTTTTCCTTCACTTTCCTGGGATAGCACTTCCCGCATAGCACATTAGTACTTAAGCCTTGTCTCAAGCTCTGAGTTTTAGGAAACTCTGCCTAAGACACCACACTCTGTTGGGAATATACTGGCACCAAGCCACTTTAGTTTTATCTCACTCTGGGAAGGACCACCCAAACAGGGTGAAATGGTCTGGACACCCTAAAGAAAGGCATGCTTATTCTCTAGAAGAATTAGATAGCCGTTCATTTATATAACAAATTACTTACCAGACACTGAAAAAAGGCAAAGCACCGTGGCCCTGGGGAAAAAACAGTGAGCTGGACAGACATGGTCCTTGCCTTTGAGGGTCTGGCAGACTTGTGGAAGAGACAGTTGACTAAATAATTACCAAAAAATAAATGTGCTAAGCGCTCTGAAGACCAGGGTGCCACAGGATCCTAACCTGGTTCGAGGAAATGCATAGCCTCTTGGAGCTTAAGTGGGAGATGGAAAATGTGTGGGCATTAGCCAAGGCAAGGGCCAGGGAGAGGGGAAAGATCTGGGCTGAAGACATGAATTGAGGAGTCTTCTCCATATATAAGTAATGGGAGGCAGGGGAGTGGTTAAAAAGGCACAGAGAGAAGTGTCACTGGCATAGATAATGCACTTAGCCATCTCTCCCTCCTCTGAACTCCCAAGGAACTCGGAACTGCCGAAACTTCTCAAAGTCCATGACATCTATCTGGCACCTCAGCTGTGAGTTAACATTTCATCTGCGTTGAGGCTCCTCTCTGCAGCCAGGTTGTGGTGACCCTGAGGACAAAGGGAGCAAGAGCCTCGCCTACCTGGAAACAGGGTAAGTTTGAAGGTTTGACTGCCTATGTGCCCTACAGATTGATTAGGATCCCGGAAGGGGAGAATATCTTGAAGGTTTCTTTTTACACTTCCTCATTTTGCCTATAAAAAAAAAAAAAAAAAAAAAAGGGAAAGCAGAGAGATGAAAAATCGTCCCCATGTCCCAAGGTTTATCACACTGTATTGTAATTGTCCAGTAATTGTTGTGCCTCCCGCATTACACTCTAGAAGCCGCGTGAGGGCAGGGTCTGTGTCCACCTTCTTTGCTCTTATGCTCTCTGAGCTTCATGCCATGTCTGGAACACACAAAATACCCCAGACAGGTGGGTTTTTTTTTTAATTTTTTTTGTCACGTTTGTTTATTTTTGAGAGACAGAGAGCACAAGTTGGGGAGGGGCAGAGAGAGAAGGAGACACAGAATCCATAGCAGGCTCCGGGCTCTGAGCTGTCAGCAGAGCCTGACACGGGGCTCAAACCCACAAACCGCGAGGTCATGACCTGAGCTGAAGTAGGACGCTTAACCAACTGAGCCACCCGGGTGCCCCAGGTGGTTTTTTTTTTTTAATGTTTTATTTTTGAGAGAGAAAGAGGGTGAACGGGGAAGTGCGGAGAGAGAGGGGGATAGAGGATCCAAAGCAGGCTCTGTGCTGACAGCAGCAAACCAGATGCAGGGCTTGAACTCACCAACTGCGAGGTCATGACCTGAGCCAAAGTCAGCCGCTCAACCGACTAAGCCACCCCGGCGCCCCCAGGCATGTCTTGCTGAATGAATGGATCAATAAAACACTACTTTAGGCAGAGCCCAAGCTAGGAAGCGCGTCTTTGGATCCTTCCCAGTGTTCTACCCACCAGCACTGAGTCTTAATTCACCATCACGTGTGGAACCAGACCTAGCCTTGGAGGCTGATACTCCTCTTGTTGGAGCCTCAGGCAGAGCCCGCCCCTGGCCACTGCTCGGAGTAGCCGAAGTATGTTGAGAAAGTACTTTAGTTCAAGCACAACATCCAGTTCAGCCCCAAACCTCCACTAGTGCTATTGATTTGTCGG
Source organism: Lynx rufus (assembly GCF_022079265.1). NCBI lineage: Eukaryota > Metazoa > Chordata > Mammalia > Carnivora > Felidae > Lynx > Lynx rufus. The sequence goes on along the minus strand of NW_025814823.1, from coordinate 29,818,848 downwards.
GGGGGGGGGGGGGCGTTGAAATGGAATGAGCGGCTGATTTTCTCCAAATGGCACATTTCATTCATGATGCATGATTGTAATCATGGCTGCCTGAAGCCTGCAGTCCCCAGCTCGGCGTGAAAAAAAAAAGAAAAAAAGAAAAAGAGAAAGAAAGAAATGGCTATTTTCTGGAGTGAATACACTGAAAGGGCAAGAAATCCATATTCATTTTCTTGCCTCTCGGCTGGACTCTATATTTCGCAGGCAGGTGGAACAAAAATCTTTAAATATCATGCTGATCCAGGAAATGCTCGGCAATATTTAAAGAGCTCTGCGAGCCTGCCTCGTGCCCCTCAGGTCCTCCGCAGGCAGCCCCCACGTCACCATTGCTGCGGCTACAGTGAGCACGGCTCCAGACCCCAGGTTCAGATTAACTGGCGCATGACCTTTACAAAGTACTGTAGTTTATAGGAATGTTGAATTTTTCAGCAGCTGGGGAGGACGGGAGCTCGTGGGAAGGGAGGAATGGGAAATGACTCCAGGCTATTTAAGCCTCCAAGGGGAGGAATGAACTGGGCTTCGACTTTAATTATGTCCGCTGCCCTCGGAGGCACATCAGGAGACAATAGACTGATACCATTAATAACGATTCTCCTGCCCTCGCCCACGATAAATAACTTTAAGAAGGTCTTCAGAATATCATTTAGGTTCTCCTCCTCCCTCCTCTAGCACCGACTTCCTTTTTCCTTGGCAGATGGCTGAGATCCCAGGACTCCCAGTGCCTTGACCTCCTGCAGATGTTGGGCTCCGGATGAAGGACTTCTGGGAAAAAGAAAAGAAAGAGCCTGAATGCGCCAGATCACGGCAAGCCATGGGGTGGCCCACTAACTGCTTTTTTATGATTGTCACTTACTGCTCTGATTTACCCGCACGTAAAGAATTGTGTCAGCAATTGTCGAGGGCCTCAAAGGGAGACCGATGCAAGGGAGGGCAAAGCATTATTGAGAGCCAGGTCAAATGGGCGATGAATGGACGATTATGGGCAGGGCCAAAGTGCCATCGTTAGGATGCCGTAACAAACTAGACGTTGATATATTGTCCTCTCTGAGATCCTCCAACAGGCCATTATGGCTCCCCTAATGAGATTGTCATGCATTTCTCTTTACGTAGCTATTAAAGTCTTGTCTACATCTGCTGAGGTTTCCAGGGGAGGTGGGTGAGAAGCCATAAGGGGGAAGGCGCTCTGTATCTTCGTCTCTTCTGCAATCCACCACGATATGCCAGAAAAGGCTCCGGTGTGGCCCAACAGCAGCAGACGAACCTTCCAAGAGAAGCAAAGGGTGGCAAGTGGCCTTGGTTTGGACGTGGGACAGGAGGGGTCAGCAGAAGCCTTCACAAAGGCCCCTGATCAAAGGGCCTTCTGGGAGTGGCCAACAAAGTGCCGCTTGTCCCACCGCTTCTTTCTCGCCCCAGATGGCGAAATAACATGCTCTGTGATTCTCATTCACTCAAAATCCCTGGACGTCAATGTGTGGGTGGTGACCCAGCCGATTGCATTTAATGCTGCTCATCTCAGGCACAAATACTTCATTTTGTCTCTATAAGACCGGAGGAGGAAAGATTGCAGAGAAAAGGCCCTGATACCTCTATGACTCAAAGCCACATGGGCTGTGGGTTTGGGACCATTCCAGGGCCCGTGAGCGTGTCGGGGTGAGGGGCGTCGCATCCACATAGATCTTGACCCCACTGCCATGCAAGGACTTTAAGGAAAACCCTGCCCCACCTCCAGCTCAACATAAACTTGTTTCACAAGAAGCCACGACGAAGGCCCTGCCTGAGACTCTGCATGACTAAGCCACTTGGTGCTCCTGAGTTCAGCTCTGAGACATGTGACATTTGCTGCTGACTTCTCAGAACAGATCTCGATGTTTACAATTGGCTCGGTTTGAAATAAAAAGCACTTGTTTTTATGATTTTTTTCCCCAGAACAACAACCACCAAAGAACACATTTAAATGTAAGCAGAGCGACTTGGAACTGGTACTAAAACATCTCCGAAGGAGGCTTTGCAATGAATATATCAGATGTCTGGAAATAACTCCGCAAGAGGTATGCAAAGGAAGCCCCCTCTGCTCTAATGAGATGATCAGGCAGTGGGTGAATACATTTTGATACACAATGCTTCAGTGTCTGGTTTGTTTTGGAAAAACAGGAGCCCCTTTCCCCTTTTTCAGGCCAAATGCAACACAATAGAGCAAAGCCACATGAATCTATTATGTCTTATAGGGCTTTTAGCAGGAGTATGACTGTTTAACCAGGCAGTGACACGAGAAGAATTACTATTAGACACTCCAGCTGAAAGTAGAGATTTTATTGATTCCCCACACTGGCCTGCCTTTTTATCTTTGATTGAGTGGCTTTCATGAATCCAAAAAGGTAACACTCTTGCATTGAAAGCAGCAGCAGGCAGTCCAGCCCAGACTGAAACCATCTGTCAGTCTACAAGAAAGATGAGGGTACTTCCCCAAGTACCACTATCCGGGCCCCTCTCCCCACAGGACCATCCATTGCCTACCCCAGCGCGGGCCCCAGCCCCCTGTCGGACTGCTCCTCGAGGCCGCTAAATCTTGACAGAGGACTTACTGAAGAGATAAGCAAAATACACCTTCGTATAATTAGGACACTAATTGCACCCTGAGACGGAGTAATTATGTCCCCCTTTTTAGGAAAGCCGTTAGTTCTGCACATTCTTACTCTCCAGGTTTTTGTGATCATTATTTTTTATTGTTTCTGAGGTCTCATTTGGAAAACGATTGGATTTGTCTCTCTGTTTACTAAATATCAGACATGATGTACAAACATCTTTCAATTAGGTGTTCTGTGAGGAGCCTGTTCTCCCCGTCTCTATTTTAAACGGGACTCATTTGCATTCATGGGCAAATTAGGATGCAGAAAAGCGTATAAGCAATGTGCAGGTTTACACTTCAGTGAATATTCATAAAGTACCGATTCTCCTCGCGACCATTTCCCCGCAAATGGCCCTCCCACTATGTGCACTGTGTTTGTCATTCAGGGAACTTTTCATTTATTTTAAAGTGCCAGGTTTGGAGACAACACAAATATATTCGGGCAGGCCCTGTAAAAGCCAGAGCCGAAAGGAAATGGTGTTTGTGTTTCATGCCACAACAGAGCACGCTGGGAATCCTTGCGTTTGACAATGCTGTCTCCCTGTGCAGGTATAAGAGAAATAATCCAGAGTGACAAATGGATCGGTCCGAGGCTGGAGGAGAGACTAACCCTTGTTCTGCAATACATGGTCTGTTCTCCAAGCTTCTGCCAGGCCCAGGTCCTCCGTGCATGGTACTCTAGGACCTGGGGTCTCTTTGCATGCTTCCTTGGGTCCTGTCTTCTCCAAGGTTATGTCTACATGGACGGCATCATCTGGATAATTCAGATTTTATAAATAAAACCCACTTCTGCCTTTATTGTGTTGCTCAGATAATACGTAAGGTAATTGCATAATCCACCTCCAAATCAAATAAGCCCCTCAGTGAAACGCAAGGAATCAATATGGAAAGAGAAAGTAGGCAAAATTAAACATAAAGGCTTTGTCTGAATTATCTGCACTCTGAGAATGAGGCACATTTTTTTAACTAGAGCTATGCTTCCAATCCCTCAAGTGTCTGAACTTCATATGAGGAGTCAGTCAAGTGGACAGCGGGATTGGGGGCAGGGCCAGCCTGATGGAGAGGAAGCAGGGGTGCCCCATATGGAGGTAGGGCCCTGAGTCCTGGGAACAAAGACCATGGGGCCATTGAGCAGACCCTCCTCCTCCCACTTCCTCCCAGAAGGGGATTGCTGAGTAAACGCTTCCACAAACATGACCCTGGCTTTGCTGCTTATAGCTTTGACCCTGCTCGGAAGGAATTTAAAAATATAAGAGGAAAAGTGTAAAAATAAAAATCAGAACAAAAAGGAGCTACAGGACCCAAGAGCACAGGGGTGGTGAGATGCCACGGAGCCTCTGCCCACCTGCCTGTTAGCACCCTCGGCATTTGTAATTCCAATGACACAACCATGCACGGCATACGTGGCCTGAAGTCAATGACCTGGCTTCCTCCGCTGGGGAAATACAGATTTATACGTTTTGTTGACCCATACTGGCCAATCAGCCAACCAGATTTGATCTCGGGGGCAGATGTTTGTAGGCTGCTCATAGACTCCCAAATGCCCCACTACCAGACCCCCAAAGAGGAACTGCTTGTGCCAGTGGCTGTTTGCAATAGATCAAGGCCATCCTCCTTCAGATCATGGTGTTGCACCATGCAGACTGCCCAAACTGGCAACCCTAGGTGTGTGGAGTAGCTCTCACGTCCCCTGGTACCACGCCTAAAGTTGCCAAACAAAGGAAGAAGGAAAAGGAGAGAAGAACCACAGACAGACACTGAAGCATAAGCCAACAGAGAGAAACCCATACTCAAAATCCTCCAGACCCAAAACTGGCTGAGGACACACAAGTGAAGATAAGCTGAAATCAACCCTTAAATATCTCAGATGCCATCAGGGCACAGGGATCATGAGACTCTTTTGGTAAAAAAAAAAAAAAGGGGGGGGGCGCCCACCGACATTTTCTGCCAGGCATTGTTTTTTTGTTCCAAACCAATCAGGAGGAATGAAATGGAGGCTGCTTTGTGAACGGGGTGGGGGCGAGGGCAGGAAGAGAGATTTGTCCAATGTCAGAGAGATCTGCTTGCTCTGCACCCTCTCATGAGCTGTGGTCCTCAGCCCAGATGGTTTTTCCATGTCTCTTCCTCATTCTGACCTCAGCCCAGACTGGAATTCACACTCAGCCATTTTGACACTGTGATTGCTTCCCGCCCCCTCCTCACCACCCCCCCCACCCCTGCCTTGTCCTTCTGCAGCTCTCCTGCCAGTCCTAGAGCTGTGTCCTTTCCCTGCTCTGCTCCCCTGCTGCTGAACACGACAGGAAAAGCAAGTTCTTACCAGAGTCCATCAAAATTCAAGCAGGGGGCCTGTGTTTGTTATTCCTTCTGAAAATCCCTGAAGTGGCTGATCCAAATGCGTTGCCTCCTTTCTGTCCCCAAACCCCACTCCCAACACCCTTTCTCCTTGAATGCGGCCTTGCTTGCTGCTTTGCCAAGAGCCTATTCCATTTTTTTTTTTTTTCTGTAGAAAAATCTTTCTTTTCCCTGTCCCTCTTTCTCCATGCCTCTCCCAGGGAGGAAGTGCCCTTTCTGGAAAAGGATGCCCTTTTTCCCATCTCCTCCAGTCCTCACTTGCTTGCATTTCCAATCTCCCAGTCTCTCCCAGGAACTCCCACTCACCTGCAATCAGGCTGGGCCACCTGCTTCTCTCTCAGGTCCTATTCATATATTTCTTCTTTTCCCTCCCTTCCAAGTGCACTGAAAGAGGTCCCCAACACCTCCACGGCTTGCCCACTCACTCCTCGCTTGCCCCCATCAACTTCCTCACATCTCAAGGCTCAGGAATGACCTCCCCAACCCCACGGGGAAGACCTCTCCTCTCCCCATAGCCCCCTGACTTCCAGGCAACATTGACTCTGTTGACCTCTCTCCCCTCAAATGCCCATGGTTTTTCTGCTCTTTCACCATCCTGAGTGTCCCACCACTTCTCTGACTATCCCACCTAGCTCTGACTAACCTAGGGAATGAGGTTCCTTTCCCTCACTCCCTAAATCTGAGAGCTCCCTAAGGCCGTGCCCTGGGTCCTCTTCTCCAGCCAGGCTCATTGCTTCACCTCTGACCTATGACCAGAGCCCTAGATTCATATTTCTAGCTGCCTTAAGGATCTTTCCACCTAGAGAGAAGGAGGAAGGAAAGAAGGAAAGAGGGGAGGAAAGGAGAGAGGAAGGAAGGAAAGGAGGGAGGGAGGAAAGAAGTAAAAGAAAGGAGAGGAGAGGTGAGAAGGGAAGAGGAAAAGAGAATGCAAGGCAGGGGTGGGGAAGAGAAGAAGAAAAGGAGGGAGATGGAGATTGAGGGAGAGAGCAAGCAAGGGAAGGAGAGAGGGTGTATATCTGGTTTACATTGCCTCTCTCGCAAATTACCACATATTTATGGCTTAAACAATAGAGATTTATTACCTTAAAGTTCTGGAGATCCAAAGCCCAAAATGGGTCAGCAGGACTGCGTTGTTTTTGGAAGCTCTAAGGGAAAGAACTTGCTTCCTTGCCAAGCAGCTTCTAGAGGCTGCTGGCATGGCTTGGCTGATGGCCCCTTCCTCTATCTTCAAAGCCAGCATGCTGGATCTTTAAATCTGTCTCCAACTCTGACCCTCCGGCCTCCCTCTTACAAGGACCCTCATGATTACACTTAGGGTTCACCTTAATCACATCTGCCAAGTTTCTTTTGCCATATAAGGTAATATATTCACAGGTTCTGGGGATCAAGATATGGACATTAAGGGGTCCGAGGTGGGGGTATGTAATTATTATTCTGTCTACCACAGGGAAGGAAGGAGGAAAGGCAGGAGAGAGAAAAGGAAGAAGAAATTCTATCCAGACTCCAGTACTCCTCCTCCACAGCACTTGTCCTGATTTTTCAACAGACAGTTCTCTCTCCCAACTCTGAACCCCAGCTGTCCCTTTCGGCTGCTCTCTGGTGGCTCCAGGAGAAGCTAGCCTGTAAGTTCCTTGAGGCAGGAACTGTCCCTTTCTCGCCTGCTTCCTTTGCAGCCACTCACAGCGTCTCCCTCGTGCAGAGCACGGGCCCAATAATATTTGTGGGACTGGATTGAATTGTTGAAGGCACAGCTTCCCTGCCTGGGCCTGCCCTTGTGGCCTCAGCTGACAGCCTGGAGATTAACTGCCTAATGAATAAAGTTGCTGAGCCTGGCCCAGCTGTGCCTTTCAGAGTGTGTTGGGGTTTGTTTTGCCAAGTGCAGATTATTGCCCCTGTCATTCGTTCTTCAAGAGCCCGAGCTGCCGGGCCGAGGCGGGCAGGGCCACCTGATCACAGCCGCAGCTGCGGAGACAGCCAGCGAGACGGGCCTTCGGCTCACCTGCCTTTGAGTGACGCGAAACATGATGCGGGCCTCCAGAGCTGCCAACCACAGGGCCGTGGAGGCCTGAGGGGGGCTGTCACCATTCACCTGATGGTTCCAGACAGCTTCCCCCCCCCCCCCCCCCGCCCAACTCCCACCACCCATGCTTGACCCCGGGACTGGTAGCGCTTTAACAAAGATGCGGCTATGTATGCACGAAGGTTGTCTGCGGTTTTTAGGGTTTCTTAAGGAGTCAAGAATATACATAATTTCAGGATCATTAGATCAAATGTGACTGTGAACCTTCAGACAGGGAGTCTCACCCCAGCACTGAGGCCACAGATGTCTGGTTTGAGACGCCCTGGAATGCAGCCCGTGATGAATGTCCGGGAGGAACCCCAAGGCTGGCCCCCAGGCAGCTGGCCAAGGGAGGTTTCCATCTTTGGATGCAGGTCTAAGGAGAGCTCCGTGGGCATCCAGGACCCCCTAACAATGAAGCCCAGTGCAGCCCCTGTGGCAGAGGACACAGTTCCCAGAACATCACAACCCAGGAACAGGGGCACCCTGCCACCAACCTGTGACAATTCTTGTCCACACCTCCTGCTTCTGGAAGCCACTCAACTCCTCCCCACGGAGGGTGGGATCCTGTCACCTGGGGCTCCCTGCTTCACCCTCCCTTTCTCTCCCTCTCTGAATTGTCACCCCCTCCAAGGACACATTCCTCGGACATTGGTGAGAAACTCAAAGTGAAATGAAGACAGAGTCGAAAGAGAAACCTGATCTGAGAGCAATGGATGTCGTAAAGCTCTTTCGAAAGCATAAAAACCAGAAGCAAAAAACAAAACAAAACAAAACCCTCTTTCGTTTGTGAATTATCCACTCCTTTATTCGGCAAGTAGGCACCAAGTGTCTACCATGAGCCAGAAACTGTTCTGGGTGCTGGGAAACAGCAGTGTACCAAACAGACAGCAATCCCTGCCCCCGTGGAGTGGGAGACAGAAATAAACACGATAAATAAGTAAAATGGGTAGCACGCCCGACGGCATAAGTGCTGAAGAAAAACAGGCAACACAGAAGTGGAGTGGGAAGTGTGGATGAGGCTGCCACTCCGGCTGGATGTGGTCAGGTGCACGGTAGGCCATGCAGCCAACCTCTGAGAATGCTTGCAGAGCCAGTGAGCATCCATTTCACTTCCCAGATCCCTGAGTCCCCTGGTCTCAAGGTTTTGCCTTTCCTCCCAGTTTTATGCCTGCTCCGCTGCATTCCTGCTGCCTGGGAGTTTGCTTATCTCGACTGCAGTAACTGGAACTACAAGCAGCCTGCACTATTTGTAGAAAAATCCTCCCACTTGGTCTGGGGATGATTCCCAAACGCAGGGAAGCCAGGTAGCAGCTGGCACCCTCCCCTTGAATAACCCATTGCAAGCCCGAAGCAAGACAGAGTTCAGTGCCTGGAGACGCTCATCAGAACACTAAAAAACTAGCAGACATCGAATAATATCCAGTGAAGGGAGCAGGGGCATTTCAGTAAACTAGGCATCCACTCAAAGAACTATGAAATCACCATTCTACATTATAACAGAGTTTCTCTACCTCAGCAGGTAGAGAAAGAAAATTCTTTCTGGAGCCAGAAAATTCTTTGTAGTAGGGGCTGTCCTGTGTACTGTAGGATGGCTAGCAGCATCCTTGACCTCATACCCACTAGATACTGGTAGTCCTGTCCCCTAGTTGTGACAGCCAGAAATATCTCCAGATATGGCCAAATATCACCTCTCAGTTGAGAAACATTGCATTATCAATATGAAAGCTATGTCAAAATATGGGGGAAATGAATAAGAAACTAGAACAGTGTGACAATTTCTTCCTCATGCATGAATTTATTCCTACCATCTTACAAAGGTATACAACTAAATCACATTTGTTATGCATATAATGATTTGCCTTTTTATTATTTTTTTTTTAATTTTTTTTTCAACGTTTATTTATTTTTGGGACAGAGAGAGACAGAGCATGAACGGGGGAGGGGCAGAGAGAGAGGGAGACACAGAATCGGAAACAGGCTCCAGGCTCTGAGCCATCAGCCCAGAGCCTGACGCAGGGCTCGAACTCACGGACCGCGAGATCGTGACCTGGCTGAAGTCGGACGCTTAACTGACTGCGCCATCCAGGCGCCCCAATGATTTGCCTTTAAAAAAAAAAATCAGAAATAAATGAAAGCAAGAGTGTTACAAAAAATCTGGAGCACATTGTCCTATAGTAGACACACACACACACACACACACACACACACACACACAGACCTCCAAACTGTACCTTCCCTATGATTATTATGACATAAAAACATGAAAATAGTTTGATTTGCTGGGGTAGCAGGATTGTGGGTAAATTTTTTTTCTGCTGCAATGTTTCAGTGTGGTTATGAAATTATATAGGAAAGTAATTACATTTTTAAAATCTCTCTCTGCAGAAAAGCTCTCTGATGGCAACAGTGATGGAGAGCTGTGAGTTTGGTGGGCATCTATAGGATTTTGCTAATGATGGTAGAATTCAGAGCAGAAAAGTCTGCCCTTGCAGCTGCAGGGTAGCTCACTCCTTCAAAAGAACAATTTGCCAGGCCGTGGGAGGTGCAGAATTTAGCCTGGAGAATGAAGGAAATGATACCACTATCACTGACATATAAAAAGACAAAACTCCAACCCTCCAGGTGTGAATCTAAAGGTGACTCTTCTGAAGACAGAGCTTATGGGAACATTGGGACTCTGTTAGGAAATTACACCTCTCTCTGGACTTTCCGGGCAGATTTCATGCAGGATGCACAGTGCAGCTCCCACTTTATAACTGATGCAAATGTTCACAAGTCACCTCTTCTTTATACATGGCACCTCTTCTTTATACATGGCTCTGGGCTGGAACAGTCAAAAGTCTTTCCTAATGACTGGGGGTAACAAAGTGGAAAAGCACAAACCAAACCAAAAATCTAGGTCATCTCTCTTGCAAAATACCACCTACTCCTTTTCAGTTAACAGAGCACCAAAACACTCGCCTCCTTCCTGTCTCTCCCTCACCTTAGCATAACAGCCACCATCTTCAATATCCACCATGCAGAGCATTATCCTAGACATGGTCATTCTTCAGAGTCTGGACAAAACAGAGGGTTGCGTTCTCTCCATCTTCATCGTTTGGTTCCTGACTAAGAATCTCTTTGAAAATTAGGAGATGTCAAGAATGATTTCATAAGACCATGCCTACCCAGAAGAGGACCAACTTAATTTTGTGGGACCCAACAGACGAGCCATGTCAGACTACCACTTGATATAACCTCACCATTCATTTGAGAGATGCTCACATGCAGTAACAGAGCGTGGCTGCTATGTAATAACCTGGAAAGTAACTTCGCATTATTATTCCTATGTGTGTGGCCCATCAATTTCTGTCACTTTCTCTGCTACCTTATAGAACTTCATAACTTTCATCCAACATAGTACCTGGCAGAGGTAGCCTCCTATGGATTGGCACTGAATTGGTGCAAGGAGGCAGGACAAAGCAGGATAGTGCAAGACAAGAGTTCAGTGTACCTATTATGGAGACAGATAGATGGCTTGGGTTCAAATCCCATCATTTGTCCATCTGTCAGCTAACTTGGAAAAAAGATATTTTCACGTTTTTGTACATCTGCTTCTTGACCTATAATTTGCAGATTGGAATGATGATGATTGTGGTGGTGATGATGGTGATGATGATGATGGTGGTGGTAGTGGTCGTGATGGTGATGATGATGGTGGGGATAGTAATGGCGATGATGCTGATGGTGATAATGACAATAATATAGTTACAAAGAATAGTTCAAATAAACCATGCAAAGCCCCTGGCTTATAGTATGCCCTCAAATGCCATCATCATTGTACAACTGCAACTTCAGAGCCAGTCCTTGCCACTGATTTACCATGCAATCTCATTATAGTCACCTGCCTTCTCTGCACCTAGCTATCTGGCTGAGAAGTGAAGTTACCATCCTGATGGCCTTCAGTTGTCACGAAGAGAACTTTATCATAATTGTGTTTAGACTCTCTACATTGGGTTCATAAATTATACCAAAGTAATTGTTGCTCCAAGGACCCCTGTTCGAAAGCCAACAGTCTGGGTCAGGAGCAGTGCTCTAGTTAGACACACAAAGTTTAGAGTTTAGCAGGAGAAAAAATGCAGAAAGGGACATAAACAATACGTTGCTTTGTGTTCTAAGTAAAAGGATCCTTCTGCTATAACAGAGTCAGAACAACCTCCGTACTCAATAGAGGGTCAGTATGTTTAATTGCCAAGGTTGATCACGTCCACACCCACCCATGGTGTCTCCATAACTTCATGCAACATGTACCACCCTGTGGCCAGTGGGTCTTTGTGCTTCCCTTCTTCCAGAGAGAGGCAAGTTCTGGGTCAGGCACCCAACCCACATAGTTACAAAGATAGAAATCACACTAGAATTACTCTAGTTGTGGGTGAACATCCAGAATTTCTGCTTCAGATCCTTCCATGGCTTTGGTCTTATAAACACATGCTAAGCGGTTTTAACCTAAGCTTACTCTTGGATGCAGACACAAATCTAAGATGTGCCATTTTTGTTCCCTGATTCTCAGTTTCCTTTATTGCTTTGGATGCGTGAAATCCTCCCTGTATCATGTCACATGACCCTGTGAGTGACAGTCAGGTCATGCAACACCTGTTGAACTTTAGGATGTGGAAAGAGGAGCCACAGAACAGGTAAAGGCCACACTCCAGCAGCCCACTTCCCCTCTACTTAGAATGAAGGACATAAGAATCTGCTTTGGCTTTGCCCGGGCAAACAGAAGCCCTGGATAACGTGTAGGGCCAAGAGACAAGCCCCTCCTGCTAGAGGCTCTATAATCCCAGCAAGTCCACTGAGAGTTCACAGAGAATTTCCCAGTCCATCATTCTATTTGCTCCTCACAACTTTGGACAGGCCGTCTCCTCCATCAAAATATCTCTGTGGATCACCCACCTGTCATCCTTGACCTTATGCTCACCTCTGCCACTATCTCCATGATTCCACGTACATTTTGACATCTGCCTTCACCTTCATCTGAAGGTAAAACCACCTCACCTTTAAAACCACTGATTCCAGCATCCTACAATTGTCATCCAAGAGGACAATTTCCTCTCCATCCAACCCACTATTCGTTGACTCCTTCCACAGTCCTTTTTCAACCTCATTATGACCTCCAGTTCACTGAGCCCTATGAGTGCCTTCCTTTCTTCACTTCCTTCCTAATCCACCTAGGAATATGCCCCATCATGTCTCTACCAGACTCCTTAATTCCCTTGACACCCTCTCTTTTTATGATTCCCAATTTGCAAAAGCCCCAGGGTTTCTAAATGAAGCATTATGAGCCACATTTTAGAATACAGCTCTCTGCCATATAGAGCTTCTGTAGCATTTAGCATCCTAGCACCTGGGCACTGTCTCAACAGTGTCCCTAATCATTGTAACAACCAAAAGTCCCCCACAACTCCCAAACACGCCCTGCCTCCAGTCTAGGTCCCTGGAAGATGGCAACCCTACTTCACCCCAATTCCCTGGGACACTGTGACATAGGCAGAGATGGTTCTATGGGCAGAGAGATATACCAGTCAGGATTCCACCAGAGAAGCAGAAGTAGTAGTAACTATATATATTAAGAGATTTATTGCAAGAAATTAGCTTATGTGATTGTAGGGGCTGGCTAGGAAAGTCTGAAGTCCATAATGCAAGCTATCAGGAAGGATAGGCTGGAACTCTCAGGCAGGAGATGATGCTCCTGTCCATAGGCAGAATTTTTTCTTCAGAGAAACCTGAACTCTGTCCCTTAAGGTCTTTCAACTGATTGAATCAGGCCCACCCTGATTATCAGGAATAATCTTCTCTAGTTAAGGTAAACTGATCATAAACTTTATTCACATCTACAAAATACCTTCATAACAACACCTACATTAGTGTTTGATTAAATAACTGGGGACTCTAGACTAGCCAACTGGACACATAAAATTGACCATCACAAGAGACCGTATAATTTGCCATCCAAACTGGGATACTCTTGAGAGTGAAAGGAAAAGCTATTCATGATTATGTCAGGATAAGCATAAACTGAGACAGTCACAAGCAAATTGGAACATATGGTCATCATATCTATGGGATGGCTAAATATGCCTTACAAAGTCCCCTTGTGTCTTAACAAGGCTCAGGACACAACCAAATATTTTCCTACATGGGAGAAAATGTTGAAGCCATTATATATGAGCTAGCAGACCTGGAAGGACCTCAATTCAAAGGGAATTTCAGCAGAAAGCAGAAGACCAAAGACCCGAGGAGATTACAGATACCCCTCGGACAGTACCAGCTCCTGTCTGGTGTCTCCCCAATTCATGTACCTAAACAGTTCTCAAGAAAGTCAGCAATGATCTCTACATAACTAGGAGGGAGAAGTATATGGCAGTGGTTGAGGAGATGGGATCTGGTGTCATAGTCCCTCATTCAAATTACTTACCGTATGAATTTAGACAAGTTATATAAGCTCTCTGTGCTCAGTTTCCTTATCTGGAAAACAGGGATGGGTTACACATAAAGGTTTTAGAGTAATTCCCAGGAATGTTAACTATCACCACCATTACATCTAAAAGATACATTTCATCCTCATCCTATATCACCTGTCAGCAGCATTTGACCCTGTAACCACACCCTTCTTTTTTGAAACACTGTCATTTCCTGGATTCTATGAAACAACGTTGTCCTGTCTTTCTTCCTGACTCTGGTCACTCCTCAAGCCGCACTTTCTTCTCAAGCAATCACATCTGCACCTGTGAATTCATTAGCCATCTCTTAACTCTTAAACCCATGTCTCCAGGTGAGATCTCTCTTCCAAGCTTCAGATTCACACTCCCACATGCCTCCTCAACACTGCCTCTTAGATGCCTCCAAAGTTCTTAAATTCAACATGTCTAAAGCTGAACTTATGATCTTCTCCCCCCAAAACACTGGGGAGCCTTAAGTATCTGACTTTGGCTCAGGTCATGATCTCGTGGTTCATGAGTTTGAGCCCCACGTTGGGCTCTGTACTGACAGCTCAGAACCTGGAGCCTGCTTCAGATTCTGTTTCTCTCTCTCTGCCCCTCCTCCACTCCTGTCCTCTCTCTCTCAAAAATCAATGAACATAGGGGCGCCTGGGTGGCTCAGTTCGTTAAGTGTCCAACTTCAGCTCAGGTCATGATCTCATAGCTCATGGGTTCGAGCCCCACGTCAGGCTCTGTGCTGACAGCTCAGAGCCTGGGGCCTGCCTCAGATTCTGTGTCTCCCTCTCTCTCTGCCCCTCCCCCACTTGTGCTCTGTCTCTCTCTCTCTCAAAAATAAATAAATATTAATAAATAAGTAAATAAATAAATACATATATATACATATATATATGTATATACATATACATTAAAAAACATTTTTTTAACAGCAGCAACAACAAAGAAACTGGGCTCTCCTCCTTAGTTCTCCCATGCCCCCATCATCCATCCCATGCTACTAATCAGAAACCATGGAAGTGGTGCTCTCCATCACCTCCTCTACCCAACCGACCTCCCAGTTCAGCCAGTTTCACCTCCTAAATGACACATGAGAGATCAAAAGTGTACCTAGTCCTCAGCCTCCTCGCTACCAACAATCCAAAATTCTCCCATGTCCTGCCTTTACTATTGTTGTGCCGCGACTGTTCTCTCCACATCCCCTCTGACTCCCCTCCAATTCATACTCATTTGTAGGCCTGACCTATACACACATGCACACAACATACACATACACACACTCGTGCACACATAGACACAACACACACACACGCACACACACACACAGAGTTTTAAAATCTTTTGTCATCTCCCATTTCTATTGGGATAAGCATCAAAATCCTTGCTATGGCCCACAAATCTCTGCCCAGTCTGGGTCCTGCCTGCTTTTCTAGCTTCCCTTCATACCACTCTCCTGTTACTCTTAGCTCTAATAACTTTAGCATTTGGTTCCGTCCTGTGACTGAAACGCACTATATACCTCCCATCCCAGGGTCTTTGCACATGCTGTTTCTTCTGTCAGGAACACACTAATCCCACTCTTAACTGGGATGTATTTATAATGCAAGCTCAAATTTCTTTTCCTCTTCCCTAAACCATTTTCCAACTCCACCCTTCCATCTAGATCATTTCCCTCATTATAATCTCTCATAGAGCCACGGTCTTGATCCTTAGGGCATGCAATCAGTTTGGAATCACATATTCATTAATGTGAGGATTTGTCATGAATAGACATTTTCCAGAGAAGACATACAAATGGTCAACAGACACATGAAACAATGCTCAACATCACTTATTATCAGGGAAATGCAAGTCAAAACTATAATGAGATATTACCTGACACCTGTCAGAATGGTTAAAATCAACAACACAAGAAACAATAGATGTTGGCGGGAATGTGGAAAAAAAGGAATACTCCTGCACTGCTGGTGGGTTTTGTGGGAATGCAGACTGGTGTAACCACTGTGGAAAACAGTAGGGAGGTTCCTCAAAAAATTAAAAATAGAACTACCCTATGATCTGGCAATAGCACTCCTAAGTATTTACCCAAAGAACACTGGAACACTAATTCAAAGGGATACATGCACCCCAATGTTTATAGCAGCATTATCTATAATAGTCAAATTATGGAAACAGCCCAAGTGTCCATTAACTGTTGAATGGCTAAGGAAGGTGTGGTATTTTTATATAATGGAATATTACTCAGCCATACAAAGAATGAAAGCTTGCCATTTGCAACAACATGGATGGAGCTAGAGAGTGTTAAGCTAAATGAAATAAGTCAGTCAGAGAAAGACATATACCATGTGATTTCACTCACATGTGGAATTTAAGGAACAAAACAAATGAGCAAAGGAGAAAAAAAGAGAGAAAGAGAGGCAAACCAAGAAACAGACTCTTAACTATAGAGAACATACCAATGGTTACCAGAAGAGAGGCGGGGAGGAGGGGTTAAATAGGTGATGAGGACTAAGGAGTGTGCTTGTGATGAGCACCGGGAAATGTCCGGAAGTGTTAGATCACCATATTGTACTCCCGAAGCTAATATTATACTCTGTGGTAACTAAGTGGAATTTAAATAAAAACTTTAACTGGAATTTAAATAAAAACTTTTTAAAATGTGATGACTTGTCTACCTCACTGGACTATAAGCTCAATTGAGGGCAGGGAACACGCCTCACTTTGCATTCCTAGCAGCTAGCTCAGTGCCCGCCATATCACAGGTAAATAAATGGATGAATAAAAATGAATGGATGAATGAACAATCCTGAGAAGCAGGTCCCAACCACTGCCATTTTAGACTCAGGAGCCTGAGCTGGATGTGGGGGAGAAGTGACTTAATAGTGACCACACACTAGTGAGTAGCAAAGCTGAGACTTGAACCCTGTTCTTCTGATGCCAAATCATATAAAATCTGTCACTACACAGAGTATTACTTTTTCTGAGAGGCTGGTGGTATATGACTAATAATGGAGAGAGAAATTTGAAAGAGCTTTTTCTCTCTGAGAATAAAATTTCTAGACTTGGGTGCTGAATTTGTATCAGTACACTCAACATAAAAGAAATCCCTTCTAACAGGCTATAATAAAGGCTCAAAAGGATTCTTTCACTCAACAGTAATGTCTCCTTCCCTAACTTAAAAATAGTCCTTCTCCTTGGCAGGTCAGGGTTTGCTTCTCTGTAGTCCCTCAAAGCTTATCTGAGAGCAGAGCTCCTCCATTGACTTCAAAAGGAACCTTGAGCTTCCATTAGCCACAGGAAGCAGGACTGCCATGAGAAATGGGTGCTTGGTCCTGCAACGAGCACAGACTACCAGAAGAGCTGTATGGGTGGTACAGATGTGAAGCTGCCTTGGGTAGCTTAACACTACCTGGGCCTTTTCAGAGTAGAGAATGACATCAGAATTCCCCAGCTACTGTCTCCTAAAAATGGGCAGGGGTGGGACTTATTTATAGAAACAGCAGATCACCTGGTGGTATAGATAGTTATAAATGTTCTACACATTTGTAGAACAAGGGCAAGGAAGTCAGGAGACCATCATTCCGGTCATGGCTCTACCACTAACCCTCCCAAGTAGCTTTAGACAATCCTGTTATACTCTTAGTATGTTAGCATTCTCTTTGGTAAAACAAGGGAATTGGGATGAATGGCCTCTAAGACTCCTATTATTATAAGACCCAATGTCTGCCCTCAGGTAGTGGGTTAGAAATATCATTTCCTTGGGCTTCAAACGAAGTGTCGATACCAAAATGAATTGCTGAATTATTAAGAACTGAATTATTTCTATTGCTGCTGGATGAGTTGGAAATTTCTAAAAAGATCACAGATCTTGATTTTTTCCATTCACGGAAAATGGGGAAATATGAGATATATACATCAAACCCCATTTAGATATATCTCTTCCAACTTTCTTCCCAGAAAAAGAACATGGAAGAACAAAGATATGGAAAACATGAAGAATCACCTTCCACGTGGGCAGACAGCACAAGGAACATGGACACTGATACTGACCAGCCAGTCCTGGACCAGGAAACAATTTGCCTGTCGATAATAAGCCTCGAAGCTTTGCATCCCGTTTGCCATTTCTGTGAGATGCTCTGCTAGATGGCAAGCTACTTGACTTTAAGATCATGTCTTGCTCCACTTTGCATCCCTGAAAGAGGACTGCCTTACAAATGAAGTTCAGGCTCAGAATATTGATCACACTGTCACCAAGTAATATTTCTGAACACAAACCTCAACATGGCCCCATACATCTTTCAGTACCCACATAACTCTACCCATTTTACAATTTCCCTAATGAAGAGAATCACTTGGGAAACTTGTTATTCCCCCCAAAATTACCAGACCATGTGAGTGAGAATCTCCAGAGAAAAGGTCTGCAGATCTGTTTTTGCTTCTTGTTTCCTTACTTCTTTTCTTAATAAATCCCCCATTCTCCAACATGGCTCATTCACTATCAGGAAAAACTGATACTGCTTCCCTAGGGAAATAGGGGTAAGGAGGCTGATTGTAATGTCATCTTTAATAGCATAAAGCTGGAAACAACCAGTACCTCCATCCATAGGAAAACAGATAAATAAAATGTATCATTCATAAAATGGAATTCTATGCGACAGTTAAAATGAATGAACTTGATCCATCAACATGGATAGAGCTCAAAAACAAAGTCAAGGGGAGAAAAAAGCAAGATGGCAGAATGATGTGTTAGAGTGTGATACTTCTGCGTGTAAAATATGCTTTAAACGATCTGAAAGGATAAATACCAGATGAATGGTCATTGCCTTGGGAAAGGAGTGGAAACAGAGCAATTAGGAAAAAGGTGTCAGTTAAAGGAGCTTTTAACATATCTGTAGTATTTTATTTCTTTTTTAAAAGACTAGAAAGAAACATGGTTAAATGCTAACAGTTTTAAATTCCGGGCGGTAGGCATATGGATATGGGTGTCTATGAATGTATTCTTTATACCTTTTTTTTAATTCCCAAAATTACAAAGTATGAACTCTTTTTTTTAAGTTTATTTATTTTATTTTGGGAGAGAGAAAACAGGAGAGGCAGAGAGAGGGAAAGAGAGAGAATCCCAAGCAGGCTCCCTACTGAGCAGTGCAGAGCCTGACACCGGACTCGAACTCACAAACAGTGAGATCATGACCTAAGCTAAAACCAAGAGTCAGATGATTAACCGACGGAGCCACCCAGGCGTCCCACAAAGGATAAACTCTTTAACATGAAATAGAAACTGTGACCTGACACTTGCCCTGAATCATCCCCTGCCCTTTTCCTGTGCATCCCAGTCAAACCAAAACATTTCCTCTTGCCCTACACAGTGGTGTGGCCAGCAGTCAGGAGTCTGCACGTGAGGTGCCCTTTGTCTGTCCTGCCTCCCAAGAGCCCCAACTGCAAGTTTCTTCTTCATGCTTCAGTGTTCAGTTCTACTACCACCAACCCAAGGTCATGCTCTCCATCCTGCTCCAACAGAGGCAGGTGATGCCTTTTATACTCTGGCACAGATCTTATTTGAAGGTCCAGCATCCAGCCCAGTACACGGCATACAGTCTGCACCACATTAAATCCTTTGGATGAATCAAGGAATGAAATGGAACATTCAGCCAGTTTCCTACAAGCACGACTCATCCATGTGGATACACATTAAATGCCAATTAAAAGAAACAAAGCTATTTTGGGGACACGAACACCACTCCTCCTTAGCTCTTTGTGCAACAGATAAGAAAAAAGGAAGAGGTAGCTGAGGTAGCCATCTTCAAACATATGGAAGGCTTCAAATGGAAAATTGAGAATAACGGCTCCATTTCCACCAAGCACTGAGATATTCAGCCTAAATTATAGCTGGAAAGATCCGAGTTAGATATCGAAAAGAACTTAACAAGAACAGCATACTATAGTGGGAAAGAACATGGTTTTGGAGTCAGAAAGACCTGGAAATAAGTCCCAACTCTTCTGCTCAATGGCTGTTTAACTTTGGACACATTATTTCGTCTCCCAGACACTCAGTGTCTTCATTTCCGGGATGGACATAATAATACCCACCTTACCTAGATACCACCTTCCAGTAGTGAGCATTCAAAGGCATAACATGTAAAGCCCTTGGCACATAGTAGTTAATTCCCCTGAATCATCATAGAACTAAAATAGGAAATCCCCCCTCCTGCAATTTTTAAGGCTCAATCATGCAACAGTTGTTTAGCAGAAATCCTAGCTTTGAAGCGGGAGGATGGATTCTGGGAACGCCACAGGGCCATCCAGTTGACTGTGCCATAGAGCCCCAAGGTCTACCCAGGGGAAAGGGTAAACTTTAAACTCCCTTAAACTCCCTTTTGGGGAGTTAGACTATCCAGAACAATGAGGACTCAAGTCCCCTGGTTTTTGAGGGCCAGTATTCTGCAATGGTGTTTTTCTTTTATCTCTCTAAAAAGACATGTCACTTATGGTCCTGATAACAGCCTAGGCTAAACTGTTTAGCATTTTCATTCTAAAAGGTGATACTTAAATTGTCTTTTTAAACCTTCATTGTAAAAGGTGATAGTTAAACTGTCTTCTTTCAGCCCTAACATCAACACCTCCCCAGCTCCCGCCCTGATAATAGGCTCTGGGATTGTGCTAGAATTGCTTTTCTCCTCTCCTTTTCTCCCAGTTGGGGACAGAAAGGAAGACCTGCTCAAGACTCTGAGATTATTTTCTGTTCCAGTTCGTTCATGCTCAGCCCCTAGAAGAGATTCTGACCCGATTCTAACAGCGTCCTTTTATAATGAGATCAGGCTTTACTGCGGCCTACTCTAAGTGGAGAATGTGTTTTCTTGGAAAACGAGATTACAATTCACCCCTAATTTGAAAAATACATGATCCAAGGTCAATAGATCTAGCAGAGCTGAGCAGAAAGGCTGGATTCAAATCCCACAGTGTCACCCCCCACCCACACCCCATCTCCCCCCTGCCCTCCTCTACTCTCCCCTTCCCCCTGTCCCATCTCCCCTCACCTGTCCCTAGCGGAATGGCAAAGAGGTGCCTTTTCCAGAACTCCCAACAATACGCTCCATAATAAGACAACCCTTCCCCCATGGAATCCTGGCATTCTTTACACTTGGCTTCTCAAGGAGCGACAGAGAAGGCACTTATTTCCTTCATAGGATGTGACAGGGTTCGATACATAATGAACAAAATGTCATAATAGCTTGATAAAGGCACTTTGTAAAACACATGGAACAAGTAATTAAAAAAAACTCTAAATGAAGATTCAATTCCAAAGGGAAGAATGCCTTTGGGTTTTTTTGACAAAGCAAAATATTCCAAAATTCAATTGTTTAATAGGGCTTTCCCCGGCAGCACTGGCACATATTAATTCTCATTTCAAGGCAGCATGTTTATTTTAGTTCCAACCTACTTTCAATGGTAGGTAATTAGGGAAACTAAAAGTGCATATCTTATTGCTTAATTTAGAGTCTACCACTGTGTTTCTAGGCCTTTCTTGGGATATGTTTTAATGATTCAGAACGATGAAAGATTTTTATTCAACTTTAACTGCTTGAGAAAGGCGGTGAATAAAACTCAGGTTATACATTCTGATCTTGAAAAGAAACCTCGCACCATTATTTTAAACCCCAGCTTTTGCCCATGCAAGCTAAGCTCTTGTGAGGTACATTCTGCCAGGAGTTCTCAGAGCTCCTGACATCATTGCTCCGGGCGTTTCTCTGAAGCCCAGACACTTGCCACATGATTCCTAGCAGTGTCACCAGTAAAAATTGTCTTAGGTGGCCACCATGAAAGCCACAAGTATCTGTGGAGTTTCTTTCTATCTAAACAGAGGTAAGAAGCCACATCATCAGGAAGAAGAACAATTATATAGCATCACAAACCCCCCATGCCAGCAGACGCTCGAGTAGTACCACCCCAGCGAAATGCAACGTAAGCCCTGATGTGATGTAATTTCACGTCCTCTAGTAGCCACATTTTAGTAAAGTATACAATACGGTATTGTGAAGCTATGTCATTTATCATCGGAAGTTTGTACCCTTTGACCAACATCTCCTCATTTTCCCCACCCTCCAGCCCCCGGCAACCACCATTGCACTGTATCTGTAAGTTCAGCTTTTTTGCCTAATTATTTTAAATGCTTATTTATTTTTGAGAGAGAGAGAGAGAGAGAGAGGCAGAGAGACAGGGAGACACAGAATCCGAAGCAGCCTCCAGGCTCTGAGCTGTCAGCACAGAGCCCAATGCAGGGCTCGAACTCATGAACGATGAGATCGTGACCTGAGTCTAAGTCGAACACTTAACTGACTGACCCACCCAGGCACCCCAGGCTTTTTTTTTTTTTTAGATTCCACATATAAGTGATACCACACAGCACTTGCCTTTCTCTGTCTGGCTTATTTTACTTAGCATAATGCCCTCCAGGTTCATCCATGTTGTCACAAAGGGCAACATTTCTTTCTTATTTATGGCTGAAAAATATTCAATTTTATGTATATACCACATCTGCTTTGTCCATTCACCTGTCCACAAACACTTAGGTTGTTTCTATATCTTGGCTATTGTGAATAATACTATAAGGAACATAGTGGGGCAGATATCTCTTCAAGATACTGATTTCGGGGGCTCCTGGGTGGTTCAGTTCTTGAGCGCCCAGCTCTTGATTTCAGTCTCACGATTCATGAGATCAAGCCCCGAGTCTTGGGATTCTCTTTCCCTCTCTCTCTGCCCCTCCCCCGATATGCACAGACTCTCTCCCACTCTGTCTCCCAAAATAAATAAACATTTAAAAAAAAAAAAAGATACTGATTTTGTTTCCTTCAGATATATACCCTTAACTAAAATTAAAAACTCAGTTCCTGGGGCACCTGGGTGGCTCAAGTCGGTTAAGCCTCTGACTTTGGCTCAGGTCATAATCTCAGGGTTCGTGAGTTCAAGCCCTGCATCAGGCTCTGTGCTGAAAGCTCAGAGCCTGGAGCCTGCTTCAGGTTCTGTGTCTCCTTTTCTCTCTGACCCTCCCCTGCTTGCACTCTGCCATTTGCTGTCTCTCAAAAATAAGTAAATATTTAAAAATATTTTTTAAAAAATTCAGTTCTTCGGTTGCACTAGCCACATTTCTGGGACTCAGTGGACACGTTTCTAGGACTCAGTGGCCACATGTGGCTAGGCTACAACGGATGGTGCAACCCTAGAGATCTTATAATCCCCAGGGCCACACGGTGCAGGAATCTTGACCAAGGTGCCACTTGATCCTGCACCTCACCAAGGATGAGACCCCTACACCATCGCCACAAAGTGGCTGAGCCGATCATCAGCTCAGGTGGTTAGAAAGCCCCTCCTTATGTTGAGCTGAAAACTGCTGCCCTGTCATTTCCATCTCCAGATCCTAGCTCTGCTTCCTAGAAAGTCTGTTCCCTCCCGAGGGGGTGATGGGAGAAGCCCACACAGCCTTCAGAGGCCAGACAGTCCCAACTGGGGTCTCCTGAGTTCTCCCTACAGACCACGTCTGTCTGCCAGAGGGCACCACATCCATTTAAGAGGAGTCAGGCTCTTCCAGAAAGCCTTCTTTCCCACCCCTGTCCCCTTGATCAGGACGAAGGGGAGGGTGAAAGAGCAGTTAATAACGGCTTTTCCCTGAGGCAAAGCGGCTCTGCTCTTTCTCAGCTCAAGCCATAAAATGCAGCAGCAGAGCAGTGACCCTAAATGCTGCAGGAAAAGAGCCCACATAAAACTGAGCACTTGGTACCTGGCACTAGGAGATTTTTCAGAGAAAGCACTTTTGGAGGAAAGATGAGCAGAGTAGAGTAAAGCAGTTAAACTTTAATACATATATAAACATTAGTTTTGCATAAATGGGGTCGTACAATCAATGCTGTTATCGTGAACACCGTACCACACCCTGTATCAGTATCAGCATCGCCCCATTGTCACACCCGTCCCCTTCACACATTTTAAGAACACGGCATGTGTCCTAGACTTACCTTCCCACTTACGTAATCCAGTACAGTCCTACATACACATACAGACAGACTTTGAGTGGCTTCTCATAGTGTGCTCTACAAAACCGAGACTTCTAATACACACTCTCCGGCACCTTGCTGTGCTCGCCGAACTCCCTTTCAGCTAAGCTGTGCGGGGAAAACCAGCCTTCCCAGTGTCTCACGCTGAGCCCACTTCTGCCCCCCTCTCGGTGGGCTGGCTGGTGTGCGCCTCCCAGCCACACTCACACACGCATGCACGTGTGAGGGTGCACACACAGCACACACGCTCTGGGGCTCTGCTCAGTCCCAGCAATCTGGGGACTGGCCCACCCGACAAAGCAGAGTTGAGACCACAAGGATGCCCCAGGGCTCAAAGTGGCTGGAGGGGATTTGGCAGGCGTCAGCCTGGCTGCCTGGGCAAACTGGGGAGAAGAAGAGTCCTCCTTCCTGCATCCAGGCGCCTTCAGGGCCCTCGCCATCCGTGTTCTGTGTCGCCAACATGCACATGCCTTGTTTCCACCCTCGAGCTTGGGAAGCATCCAGGAAATTGAAAGACACACCAAAAATTGGAAACGTGATAGGTTTGCAGGTGTGAATGAAGTTCTTTACACCTGGTGTACGAACTTGAAAGACAGTTTTGCAGCAGATCCAGGCAGGAACACTCCTCTGTCTTGGGAAGCATTCAATCGCTATCCACGACTTTGCTCACTTCCCTTCTCCCATCCCTGCCCTCCACCCCAGACTCAGATGGCAGCGATACCCCCTACAAGGGACCCAGATCTGTTCTTTAGCACTACTTGTCCTCGGGGGTGGAGGGAGAACTTTGTTCCCCAAAATGTTTCATGAGTCAGGGTCTGTAGTACCACCAGAAATCGTGGGGAAATGTTTCCTTCATCCATTTTTAACTGCTGCGGATGATAATGACATTCTTTGCAAAATAAATACTTAGCCACCTTCCCTTAGATTTTTCAGACCCGAGAAGGACGGAGACGTAAAGCTTTCAGTTAATAGCTTACTTTATTCTGGTGTCATTTCTTTTATTTCCTTTCGGCTCATTATTTATGGCTTAAATTTTTTGCACCCTGGTGCTTGGCCTGCTTTCCTCGGGAGGATAATTAAGAAAAAGAATTTAGATGTTCAGGCATTTTTTTACCATTGGGCTGGAGGCGGTAGAGGAGTTGAGGTGGGGAGAGGGAAATGTGAGAGAAAGGAGCAAATGCCACTGCAGCCACCACCAAAGCCCCAAAATAAAATCAATGATTTCCCTGAAGTGTATTAAGGTGTTATTCTTGGCATTCAGGACGGCACAACCTATTATTCTAACACTCAGCAGATTCTGTTAGGCAACTAGCTAACAGGACGCACGTGTGCGTGGACAAATTACCATAGAGCTCATCTGTGGCCACACGGACCTGTAATTGAGATGGGATCAAGTTCTCCAAAGTGCACGTGCCCTACAGCCGACCTGATCTTGTTACACGTCTGGGGGCCTATGAGACCAAATGGATCGAGAATGGAAGCCAAAAGAAAAATGGAAAGTACGCTGCCCCTGTCACGTAAAGAAGCTACTGTTTAATTAGACAGGGGCCATGAACTGCAGCCTTCAAAATAAAATAGAGGGGGGAAAAATAATAAAACTTTCTCCATGAGTGACTCTTCCTCCCCTTGAAGACCATGATAATGAAACTGACAAATATACCTTGGAGGCCGGCTTCAAGAATCAAATCGATTTATTTAATAATTTAGGAATCACTTCCAGCCATCTCTCCCATTAAAATCTGAGGGGCCATTGTATTCTCTATTTCCTCGGTTCCCTTCCCTTCCCTTAGTTATGCCTCACTGGCTTTAATAAATAAGTAATACAGAGGAAAAAAAGAAAAAACACTTATCTGGAGTGCCTTGCCTTCGCCTTCACCCTGCAGGGCTCTCTGATTCTTTTCTACCTGGAAATAAATGGAGTCGAGAACAGTCTTTTCTCACGTAAAGGCTGGGGCAGCAGGGTTGGACCCCTAAGTGTGGTCGCGGCAGCCCGGGAGCCCAGAGCGCTGCTCAAGCCCGAAGAAGAAGTGCAGAATAAATAACATGTTAAGACAAGCTCCGAGAGGCAAGGGCTCATTCCAGAGGCAAAGCATGTGCACACAGGCGACTTTCCAGCTAGTAAATGGCAAGAAACCACAGCGACTAGTAGGGGGGGTTCCGAAAGCATCAAAGTAAACTGTGATCATTTGTAGTTTATTGCTCAAAAGCGAGGGCTGCTGAACCCAGCCGCGGTTGTATTTCCTCATGATGCTTTGAAGAAAATGGGAAAGAGATTGCAAATATACAGTGGGTCTCAGAAAGCAAACTTGCTGAACTCAGCAACAGTTCCTCCTGCTCCCTGCCCCCAGTCTAGACAGGCATGCCTCCCTCTTCCCTCACCCCTGCCCTTGCCCCAGGCTTTGGGGACCCAGGAGCCCACAAAGCCAGTGCTCACCTGGAGTGAAGACCTTGGAATGATGGCTCAGGAGATACAACTGACCACTGACATCACTGGATCCATCTACCACCAACATGGCTGGCCTCCGGGACAAACCCCAAGCCATTGGCACAACCAACATTCATTTCCTAGGCTCTTCCTGAGCCCCCACAAGTCATCTCTGAGGGCCCCTCCTCCTATGCCAGTATTTCTACTATTAACAGGTCTTTCCCCAACCCTTTTCAGTGTTCTCCCAATTGGAAAGCCTGCCCCTCTACACTTCTACCCTGTCTCCAGCTAGACTAACTCATTTTTGCCCTGGAAGACGTGGCTCGGGCAAGAACCCCCACCACCCAGAATCTCCCCCTACCACTGTCCATGGCATTGACAACATGTCCTTTTTTGCCACGAATCATCTGACAATGCAATTATTTACATTCCTTTTCGGTTGTGTCCCCATACCTAGCATATGCATGCACACCCAGGAAGTGCTCAGCAAACGTGTGTTACCTACATGTTGAGGAAAGCTGAGTTGGCTCACAGCCACCAGTCTGTGCCAGTCTGTGTAACTTGCACTTCCCAGATTTTTCCGCTGGGGAAAGAGAAGGCAAGAGGGGACTGAAGTGCTTTGTCTCCCCTGGAAACCAGCATCCCGAGTCTTCACCCAGCGGCCGATGTGAAGGCAATTTATCCCTGCCAGAAAACCATGGGCAGCAAGCCACATAGCTGCTTCTCTCCATCCACAAATTAATGATCATTCCCTGTGTTAATTCCATAAATAATTCATGAAGTCAAATGTAAGGTATCTCAAAGCCCCCACCAGCCATACTATACTGCTCCACTCACAGGAAAAATTTCAACACAAACCTGGAAGCCTCTTTGGTTTGCAGGAAGTTCTGATGTGGCTATTAAATGTGCTATTCACATTAAATTTAGCCAAATGTCGGGGCGCCTGGGTGGCGCAGTCGGTTAAGCGTCCGACTTCAGCCAGGTCACGATCTCACGGTCCGTGAGTTCGAGCCCCGCGTCGGGCTCTGGGCTGATGGCTCAGAGCCTGGAGCCTGTTTCCGATTCTGTGTCTCCCTCTCTCTCTGCCCCTCCACCGTTCATGCTCTGTCTCTCTCTGTCCCAAAAATAAATAAACGTTGAAAAAAAAATTAAAAAAAAAATAAATAAATTTAGCCAAATGTCCTTCATTACATAAATATGCATCGAGCACCCTGTCTGTGCTAGGCATGGCGCCTGCAACAAAGGACATAGTCTTTCCCCTACAGTAGAATAGGAGAAACGAGGACACATCACAGAGTGTTAAGCACTGAACAGATAACACAGGGAGGTTGTAAAGCTTGGAGGTTAAGTCTTTGTTCTCCAGAGTCCAGCAGACCTAGCTTCTAACCCCAATTCCTAGCCATGTGACCTGGAGCCAGTCCACCTCTCACTAAGCCTCAGTCTCCTCATCTGTTAAGTGGGCATGATGACAATGATAGTATCTACCTCACAAGGTTGGCCTGCAGGAAGAAAGCAAGTAATGTTTGGCATTAACACAATTAATATTATGATACATAACACACTCCTGGGAGAATCGGAGAAAGCTTTTTGGAGAAGCTGAGTTTCAAAGGATGCACGGGCGAGGGTATGGGAGATGTGGTGAAAGACCGGCTTCGTAATTTGCAGAGCCCAGTGCAAAATAAAAAAGCAGGTCCCCTTCTTCAAGAATTATTCAGACTTTCAAGACCATGACAACAGAGTGTGAAAGCAAGCCTGGGGTCCCTGTACGCACGGTGACCACGCCACTTCACGGGTCATCAGCCCGTGAAGCCAGCCAGCCCTAGGAGAAGGCACGTTGCCTACAACCAAACATGTGATGCATACTTGGAATGCAGGGGCGGCGGCTCTGGCTTACTAGAGCCTGAGTTCTAAGCCTCGGTGTGAATGAGAAATGCTTCTGACTGAACTACATACGTTCTGGCTGTTGCATCAGGGTTTGTACACACATGTGAATGACATCACCGCACCCCCCGCCACTCCTCTGAAGCTGTCTGCAAGCAAGAGAATGCACAAGGCCACTTTCCCAGGTCCCTTACTTGGCCTGGGATTCCTGAAAGAAATCAGTGGGAACCCTGGGATCTGAGATTCAGGCCTCGTGGGTACCTGCCCCAGCCCCTCACTCGGGGCAAATCACCTCACATCTCTGGCATCAGCTCCTCACCTATAAAGTGCAGAGAGTAGACTCACTTATCTCTAGGATCCTTTCTGGATAGGATATTCTGCACTTCTGTGCAATAGCAGCAGGAGGAAGAAAATAAAAGTCTGCAAAGCCGGAGTAAAGTAATAATTTTAAAACAAGCTATATACCTGCTGACTTTTTAATATACCATTTCTGGTCTGGAAAAAAAAAACTATATTATGCAAAATAAAATGCTCTTGAAAACTCCCATAATGTCTCCATATGCATTTTATTTAGCAGGTGTGGTATATATCATGCCATTAAGGCTTCGTGTAATAGGGGTTCTGAAGCCCAGTCCCTGATAACGATCTATTTAGACCACTCGGCATGGGGAGCATATATTTCCTGTACATCACTGACTGGTTTTATTGCTTAGAACATTTGCATAAAGTCAAACAATCACCCCCAGGAGATGGATCATTTGCTCCTGCTTTTCCTCACCTGAAGTTGCCATCCTTCAAACCCCTTCTTGGGATCATCTCCCTGACTCACAGCTGAAACCATCCATTGAGCAACATGCTCCAGGGACTTGGGGCAGGCCCCAGAAGCTGCCAGGATCCAGGGTCTTCTCCTCGGAAAATTCTTGTAAGCAATTTGGCATCTTAACACTGGTTCTCAAACTGTACCGTACATGGTTCTCAAACTGTACTGTACATTACCTGAAGGGCTTGTTAAATGTGATTGCTGGACATAATTCCCAGAGTTTCTGATTCAGTAGGTCTGGAGTAGGGCCTCGGTACTCGCAATCCCAACAAATTCTCAGTGATGTTAACGCTGCTGGTCCCAGAACCACGCTTTGAGAATCACTCTATTTGAGAGTAAATAGTAGAACGTTCCAAGTCAACCCATAAGACAGACAATTTCTAAAATATGATCAGATAAAAGCTCACCTATGCAAAATGAATGAAGGGCAAGGCAGTCAGAAATTCTCTGAGGTTGGGCTTCCCTCAAGGGGGAGTCAGTATCTCCCAACCAGGTTTCAACCTCTGCATAGACAGATGGGTATTTTCCTGGCAGTTATTCATTTCTGGATATTGGGTTGGTGGGTGAGGGACCCACTGGGAATAATGTGCTCACAGAAAGTGTTCAGTCTGCTCCAGGAAGAGGTCCCACTCTCAGCCTCAAGTAGAAACACTTCCCCAAGGTTCCACTGTTCCCCAAATCCTTGAGCAATCAGCACCAGGGTCACCTGAGGGCTTGTTAGAAATGCACAATCTTGGGCCCCACACCAGAGCTCCTGAACCAGACCTGCATTTTTAAAATAAGATTCCCATGGGGCGCCTGGGTGGCGCAGTCGGTTAAGCGTCCGACTTCAGCCAGGTCACGATCTCGCGGTCCGTGGGTTCGAGCCCCGCGTCGGGCTCTGGGCTGATGGCTCGGAGCCTGGAGCCTGTTTCCGATTCTGTGTCTCCCTCTCTCTCTGCCCCTCCGCCGTTCATGCTCTGTCTCTCTCTGTCCCAAAAATAAATAAACGTTGAAAAAAAATTTAAAATAAAATAAAATAAAATAAGATTCCCAGCAATTTGTATGCACATTAATGTTTGAGAGCCACTTCCCTACAGAACACGGGGGTGTGGAGAAACACATCTGGCAAAAGGAGACAGATTTTCCAAGAGTACATCTCCTTCTCACATGAACTTGGGCCTGGCTGGATTCTAACTTGGAGACAGGAAGGTGGAAGGGAGAGAACATGCACATACAGTAACGCCCATCTTTGTCTCTTGGTCCAGACCTATGGCAGCCTGGTATGGTCATCATGTCCAGGCCTGAAGAGGGGTTGCACACTCAGATGCTGGGGGGGGGGGTATTGCATGTGATCCGTGCATGAATCAGGTGGTAACGTTTGACCCGACTGGAGGGGGCACTCCTTCCAGAGGCTTGCAGCTTCAAAATGTTGAAAACACTGTGCTAGCCCAATGCAAGTGTTAACAGGCTGGGCTCTGTCTGCAGTAATGATAGCATTGGCTGAAATGTATTGGCAACTTACTAAGTGCCAGGCACCGTTATCATCAGGTCCATTTTACACGTGCGGAAACTGAGGCAAAGGCAAAGGAAGTTACGTGCCCTCAAATCATGCAGCTAATAAGGAGCAGAGCTGGGATTTGGATCAGGCAGTGTGGTCAGAAGTCTGCACAATAAAGCCTCCTGTATTGAAGGCCACACCTGTGGATAGGGAGTGGCCTCTATCCTGAAGGTAGGTAGAAGCAGATTCTCCTAGAAGGAACCAGAACTTGTCAGGTGGCCTTAGGACAAACATGATTTATTATCCAAAATAGGATGCTTCTGAGAATAAAAAATGGCACGGTTAATTAACTATGCTGAACAAGAGGTGTAAAGGCAGAGAGCGCTATGGAGGGCTCCTTACAGGGCTCTGATGGCCCTGAGGCTTAAACATGGTCTCTGCCACTCTGAGGACAGACAGGAGGTAAGCAGCGAGACAACAGAGTGAAAGTGAGGATGCGTAAACCATGTCTTAGAACCAGATTATCTAGTTGGTAGTGCTGGGTTGTTTCTTTTCCTCCCTTTCTGCCTGTTTTTCTTCTATTATGCACAAAGTCCAGTAAAGACTTGTGAAATGCACCCCTTTTCCTCCATAGCCTCCCCCACCTAGTTAGATAAACTAACCAAGAGGACAGAGTATGGCGTGGAGTCCAGCCCTCCCCTTCTCCCCACAGGGAGACCCTTCTCACTGTTACCATCCTTGGAGGGTCTGGTCTTACAGGGGAAACGTTATCTAAAATTACAACTCCCCCTAAAGTATAGCAAGGCCCTCATCCAGGAATCTGACTCTAAACTCAAGTGAATAAATACCGTGATCATTTTCAAAGACATGCCTATGTCATTCTGCCCTCGCCACAACAGGGAGAGAGATTATGCTCTCCCAATTTCATATCCGAGGCTCAGACAAGAGCAGTGAAAGCGACCAATTCTGAAACAGAGGCAATCAAACCTGATGAAAAAGCAGGACTGATTGGGCTGGGTCCGTTAACTGAGAATAATTACCATCTTTTTTTTTTTTTTAAGGAACTCCCACAGTGACCGCTGGGTGGTTCCTCTTGAGTAAATAAAATGAGTTGAAGAAGCATTTTTGTTTTGTATCGAACTGGCTGGAGGCAGCAGGTCCACACAAGAGAGCAGTGCCTGGGTCGTGCCTAGTCCTGGTTCATCTTTCTTCTTTATGCAGCTGCCAGCAGATGTCCCTCCCACAGCAGCCCCAGCCGTCCAGATGGCACAGAGAGCCTAATTGCCATTGTTAGCACTGATGGTGAATTCCAAAAGAGGACAGAAAATCAGCCAAGAGAGAAAATCTCTCTTCTCTCTGAGGAGCCACCTACTGCCTGTGTTTAATACAGACGAGCATCCCGCTATGCCACTCTGCCATCTGTGTCTGACGGAAAGAACTAGAAGCCCCTTCTCGCTCCGGGAACCATATGGAAGCCATTAAGAACGGTGCTCTTGCCACTCATTGGCCCAACACTGATGAAGAGGCATTAGCCTCAAAAACTAAAAAGTCTGACAAGACCAAGTATTGGCGACTATGTGGCACATCAGTATCTCTTATACTCTGCTGAGGAGCCTGTAAATTGGAGCACCCTCTTTGGAAACCTGTACATTATCTAGTAAGGTTGAAAACATCCATTTCCCGTAACTTTGCAGTCACACTCTCCGAGGTATGGGCCCTATGGAAATGCATGCTTTTGTGTTTCAGGATAGACTAGAATGTTCATAGTAGAGTCGTTCATGATTAATTACCACAAACTCGCAACAACTCAAATGTCCATTAGCAGTGGGATGGATGAATAAGTTAGGGGAAAGACAATCAATATCATGGCTGTTGTTATTACACAGCAATGAAAATGAGTAAACATAATCTTGAGGGGGAAAAAATGCAAAAGACCAAAGAATACACATAGTATGATTCCATTTATATAATGTTCAAAATCATCAAAATATCAGAAACATCCCACACCATCCCCTATTGTTTTGGGATGCATTTGGGTGTGGCAAACATTCACATAAAGCAAGGAAGGAGGGTAATGGGGTGGGAGGGGTTGGGGGTTTTATGTAAGGTACTGGCAATATTCTATTTCTTGACCTGAGGAAGGCGGCCACACAGGTCTTAGCTTCTGTATATGTACGCTTTGTGCATTTTTCTCTCGATACGTTATATTTCATACATACACACACACACACACACACACACAAAAGAAAATGTTACAGGAAAAAAAGAAAAAAAATCTCCCCAGGCCTGATGGCAGCTGCCCCCTACTGGCACCCGAGGAAAGTACAGGTTCCGGTGGCGTGTATTTGGTGAGTGGGAGGAAGAGCTAGGAATGACAGGGACCAGAGAGTTTCAGCCTCAGAAGCACTGTAGCCACCTCCTTCTGGAAATTTTTTTGAGTTTTATTCATGAGTTGTTAACCATTTTGTTTAGCAAATCGGTTTATCCCAATGACCTCTGTGGCGGTGGCAGCTGGCGCTAAAGGAACCCTCATGGACGCAGCTCCCTCCGCGCTGGCATGGGCCTCGGTTCCCAGGGCTCCCAGAGAGAGTCCGGTGGGAAAGGGAGGGAGGAGGGAGAGTGAGGGGCAGGTTAAGTCAGCAGCAGGCGGGGTCTGTGGGGATGGATGTAACCATGGCCCTTACAACCAACGGCAGCCCCAGAACAGAGCCCCGCAGATGCATGCAAGTATGGGAGCCTGGGAAACCGGAGCAGCTAAATATAATCCCTGGGGCAACAGCCAGGGACGTGCAGGGGGGAAATGCATGGAGAGCATGGAGTTTGTATGAAAATCCCGGGGAACTAGATGACAGTAAGGATAAGGGCCAAGAGGCTAGTACACTCAACTCCCTGTTGTTGTCAATAGCCCCATCTGGTCCCTCCACTGCAGGAGAGTTTGCAAAGCAAGGCCTCTTCTAGGCCCTGACAGTGCCTCTGAAAGGGAAAAGCCAGAGCAGACGTCGTCAGGGGCTTAAGTCCCGAGTGGGCTGGGATGTAGTTCTGTTCTTTAACAGATGTAGTTCTGTGAGACAATGAGATGTAGTTCTGTTCTATAACATTTGGGGAAATAGCATAATGGGACTATTCATTAACCAGGTTAAGATGTGGTTTATCCTCTGTGTCTAATGTTAGTGACAACCCAATTTAGTAAAAGAAAAAACTTACGAGTCCTTGGGTCTGTGCTTGAAAATGACATTTTGCATCTTATACTTTTTTTAAATTTGAAGATGTTTAGATTTCCAGATAATGTAACAAAGGCCTCCCCACATTTCCTGAAAGACTACATCAAGGACTTTTGAAGCCATTTCTAATTTGTTGCCTTGAAAGGGTTGCCCCCAAGTATAATTATGTTCCCAAGCCCAAGGTTTCAGGAAGCTATTCTGATTCAAAAATGGCTACAAGCAATAGATTAAATATAACTCTCCATTTATTCACCAGATATTTATTAAGTGCTGACTAGATGCCAGGCCTGGAGCTGGCCACTGTGGCTAATGCTGGATGGAGCTTCTGTCTGGTGGGGAAGGAGGGTGACACGAGGGTAGCATAATGGGGTGCTGAGCGCTCAGATTCAGGAAGCGTGGGGCACTGTGGGAGCACACAGAAGGGGGCTCCTACCAGGCTCTGGGATCCAGAAAGGCTGCCTAGAGAAACGACACACAAACTGAGCTGGGGGGGATAAGCAGAAGCTGGCCGGGTAAATGGCACAGGAGAGCAGCATGTGAGGTAGGTAAAAGATGGTGTGCACAAGGAGTGGAGTGGGAGAAAAATGAGGCCCTAGAAGCAGAAGGCACCAGGTCATCAGGGGCTTCAAAGGCCATCTGAAATAGTCAAACTCTGTTCTAACACGTGAGCAATCTCCAAAGGGTTGTGAGCAGATTGGCAGATTAGAAAGATGACATTGGCATCTGTGTAGAGTATGGATTTGAGGAAAACAAGACAAGCATCGGGGAGGCAAGTTGGGAAGCTGTCTCCGTGGATATAAGGTGGTGGTGAGCTGACGCGGGAAGTGAAGGTAGCGTGGAGACATGGGAGTGAGCTCGAGGGAGAGTTGATGTTTCCTGGAATGCTGAAGAGGGAGAATGTATGCCTACTATGTAACTTCGCTTCATTACCTTGGTGAAAGGTAATGCTTCAGAATACAAAGCACTAAGTTCTAACACAAGTAATCAGTCATTTCCTTCTAAACGTGATTGTGTACCTACCGGTTTAGGCATGGGCCAATGCTAGTGAATTCAGAGATGCCAATAAGACGCTCAGCACGAAGAAGGACCAGGGCTCTGAGGTCAGACTGTTCTGGGTTCAAATTCTGACCCCAGTTGCTCTCCCTGTGACCAGGAACAAGTCATTGAATATCTCTAAACTTACCCTCTTATTTGTAAAGTGGGAGAACAGTGCCTGCCTTGTGGGTTTGCTGGGAAACTTAAACTGGGGGAAGCGTGTAGAGCCTAGCACAGTACCAGGCACAAAACATTTGTCCATGAATGTCGGCTATTGTTACTGGTGGTGGTGGTTGCAGGGGTGGTGGTGATGGTGAACTCTTTGGTGTTGATTCCATCATTCAAGTCTGTAAACCCTGTTTTAGCATAGCTGGTGAATCCTGTGCAGACGTATGAATGTTGTTCCCTGTGTTTTTCCTGTGGTTGCTAAGCAGGTGAAAGTCAACACCGTTGTCCCAAGTGCCCAGCTGACGATGTGGCACATTTCAAAAAGACATTGATTGATCAGACACTTACAGTCAAGGAGATGCAGTGAGATGCCACCGGCATCAGTATGGTCACCTGAACATGGTGGTGACGATGCCATCTTTGAAATGATAACTCTTTCCTCTCAGATCCCCTACCCAAGAAGACACACAAATGGGCTGAACCGCTTCACTGAGTCAGCACAAGGCTGTGCACCAACAATAAGAAGACTATGAATACACCCCAGATTGCACAAAATGCTGCACGCATGGAGGTTGAAATAGTCTTCAGTAACACTGAGAGTCAAGAGCTGCCCCGAATGCTGTTGCCTAGGCAGCAGAGTATCCAGTGATGGACTGTGGAACAAGGAAATAGGAAAACAGATCAAGAAAAGTGGCATGACCTTTGGGAGACTGAAAAGTAGGATAAGGCCAGAGCTGCCTTTAGCTCCACACTAAACTGACACTTTACAGACCCGGAGTTGGGTCTGACTTTCTTCTTGGTTTCACTGTCTGCTGCTTTATTTTATTTTATTTTTTTACTTTGCCAACAACAGGTCAAAACAGATCATCCTCAAATGCTCCCACATTGAAGCAAATCAATCTGCAGCTCAGCCCCACGGGGATGAAACTGTATGGAGGATAGATATAATCATAGCAATGTAGCAGGAAAATATTTTCAGATTTTAACCAAGGT
This sequence comes from Lynx rufus, assembly GCF_022079265.1. NCBI lineage: Eukaryota > Metazoa > Chordata > Mammalia > Carnivora > Felidae > Lynx > Lynx rufus. The sequence continues at coordinate 29,783,227 of NW_025814823.1, read as the reverse complement.
TCCCGTGCCCTGCAACACCCTCATCCCCTCAACCCACCCCTCTCTCCTCAGGCAAACACTTCCGAATCCAGCTCTTAATGCCTCAGGAAAGGGACGGCACGGCAGAAATACTCAGAGAAAGAAAAAGTCTATTCTTAATTTGAGAGCTTCAAATTTGAGATTCACAGCCGAGTTTAAGGCAAAGACTTTTGCATTCCAAAAGCTTAGGAGAAAGCCATTGTCCTAAGGGGCTCATACAGAAAATGTGTAAAGGGGAGCTAAAGGTCACTAGACACTGGGGGGTACCCCACCACACTCCCAGGCAAGCACTGGTGGGAAGAGCACAATAAAGACCCCACAGGGATTCTGCAGATTTAAGAGCTTTCCAACAGGAAGCCAATCCAGTGGAGCAGTGGCCTGGGATGGCTGGGTGGGAACTGTAGGTAGCCGGGCCTGAAAGAGCTTTTCAGCGCTCCTAGCGTGATGTGAGGGACAGCCAGATCTTCCAAGTGTGCAAGAAAAGAGCAGAAATAACCAAGTAAAAGGCAGATCTGGAAAGACCTTGCAAGTCAGAGGAGAAAATATGGCCTCCATGTTCACTGACAGAAGCCCAGAAGGCTGATGGGAATATAGAAGGGGAAGGAGGCAAGAGATGACTTGGACCAGTGACCAGATCTACCCCAAGGATTCGGGTGAGCTAAGACCCTGAAATGGTTGAGGTTAAAACTTCCACTATCTGGCAATTTTAATGAAAGGGGAAAAAAGGAAGAAGAAAAAAGGGAAGGAGGGAGGGAAGGGAAGGGAAAGGGAGGGGAGAGGAAAGAGTGGAAGGGGAGGGAAGAAGGGGAGGGAGAGTGTGACATCACTATCATTATTAGTAAGTTAATACTACCCTTTTCTTTGTAAATCACCCACTGTGTGCCAGTCACTGAGGGCAGCAATTGTACCAAACATTTTATAAAAATATCCCTATTTATTCCTCCAAATGATGCTCTGAGGGGACGTATTGCTCACTCACTTTTACAAATGAGAAAACCAAAGCAGAGATTTGAGTACTTGCCCAAAATGTCACAACTACTTAGAGGCAGATCCAGGATTTTATCCAGATCTTTCTCTCCACTGGGGCACAGCCAAGTGGCTTTTGCAGGGAAAAGAGACCTGGGCCAACCACAAGCTGCAAGGATGGGAGAAGGAGGTGCCAAAATTGACTATCACACAAAGAGACCCATTGGCAAGGCTGTGCGCCCACCCTTCATTCACAGAAATGGGCTCACGTCCCCGTGGGCCAGCACCCAAGGGACCCAGCATCCATGAAACACGTGCTCTTCTGGGACAGCAGCAGGCTTTCCCTAACTCCTGGTGACCATCTGCCCGTAAACACCCACACCTGCTAAGCCCGGTCTGGGGGTGACTGGGCCTGCAAGCCTCCTGTTGACTCCCTACAAGTGCTCCTGCTCAGGCACCAGCAAGGACAGACCCAACAGGAGTTTTGTTTGTGTTTTAAGAGATCTCACAAATCCCTGTTCAATATGCATTTAGGGATGATTTATCACTTGCTCAACGGGCTGATGGCTTCCTGCGCTCTTTGATTTTAGGCCTCTCATCCTGCCTAGTGGAACTGATGATGGCAAGGCAGCATGAGCCCTGACAGAGGGAGGGAAGGAGCTATTTCAAACTTGTGAATAAATAATCTTTTAAGTAACAGATTTGAGCTAAAAGGAGAGTTTTGCCCTAAACACAGTCATTTATCTACAGTCATGGGCTTCCATAATGCACGTCCTCTCCTCACAAAGCGGAGTATTCCAATTAGGAGGTGGCTGTTCTCACGCTGGGATGTTTGAGGGCCATCTGAAGGTTGCAATGCCGACTGCGTGTATTCAATGCTTAATTGTCACTATATCTAAGCGTAAATCCCTTATCTTCCAAATTAAATCCTCCATTCTAAATCCTAAAACCAATATCTTAAATCCTTTTTATTTTTTTTTCCATTTGCTACCCCTCAAAATCCATATTATGTTGATTCTTCTTCCTCAGTAATCCCCAGAAGTGTCCCTTCCCTGCTCCCTAGTTAAACCTTGCATTCAAGTGCAAATCTCTCCTTCTAACTGGCTGTCTGGCCTCTTTGGCTTGTCTCTACCTGCTTTCCTGCTTCTGCCTTTACTTTTTCAGGAGGGCCCATTTTGCCTCTCTCTAGAACTACCAAAGCCCAGATAAGCAACCCATTTCTCAAAAAAGCAAAAAACAAATAGTTCACCATGTGCTTCTTCTGAATCAAATTCCCTATCATGACTCACCTTTAGAAATACCCTACTCCCTCCTGCCCTGGACTGTGGATGCATTGCTGGTAAATGAGATAAATTATCCTCCATGATACATGGAGTCCAATAATACCAGAAGCATTTACTGAACTCCTATTCTCTGCCACACTGGGCATGAGGCCAGGACTGATGATGGATTGTCCATAACTCTTCACATTCATCCGCACACAAACACTTACACACCCTGTAAGCTCGGTCAGGGAGGGGTGAGGCCTGCGAGCCTCCAGATGCCCCCCTACAGGCCTGCCTGAATACACACAGTCTGAATTACAACCTTCAGATGGCCTTCAAATATCCCAGGGTGAGAAAAAACACCTCCTAATTGGAATACTCCTCTTTGTGAGGAGAAGATGTGCATTATGGAAGGCAATAGCTGTTTACAAATGATTCTGTTAAGGGGTATAAAACTAAAAATAATAAATTATAAGCTCACATTTAATGTACAGAATACGGGAACGTTCGCAACAGCATGTAAATACTAACCCAGCTCTCAGCTCAGGAAGATAAGCTTCCTCACTCTCTTTACTTCCATTTTGGTGTTTATTTACAATGAATTGTAATTGACAGATAACTTACCCAATTCCTCACTAGACAATGAGTGAATTCCTTGAAAGTAGAAGCTGTTTAATTCACCGTTGAGTCCCCAGTATCTGGCACAGTGCTTGGTACCTGCCAACAAGCATGTGCTCAATGACTATTTCTTGAATGACTAAGTAAGCAAGTGATGTACAGTAGCACAAATGAGGTAGATCGAGAGAGCTCTCACAGGGTAGGTAAGGCCTGAGTTCTACAAAGGTTTGGAGATGTCAAAGTTAGCCAGGCATTTGTAAAATGCAGATAAATGAATACACCAGAGCGCTGGGCTGGTCAGGGACAGAGAAGCAGACTGGACAGGCAGGTGTGGCCAGGTTGTGAAGGGCCTCATACACTTAGGAGGTTGGCTATAATCCTGTGCAATGAGAGAGGACCTTGGTGTTCTGTCTTCCTGGACTCCTCCAATCCTCTTAAATTACCCCTTTCCTCTGATAAACATAACCTATGACAGCATTGCGTTAAGGACAAGAGAGGGGGATGGAAAATAAAAGTTCCCAAGGTCTACTCAGCAACAAAAAACACAAACAACCTAATTTTAAAAAGTGGGCAAATGACTCCACTAGCCATTTCTCCAAAGAAGACAAACGAATGGCCAATAAACACATGAAATAGCTCAACATCACTAATCACTAGGGAATTGCTAAGCAAAATCGCAGCGAGATAACACTTCACACCAATTAGCATAGCCATTATAAAATAACAAGTGTTGGCAAGCATGTGGAGATATGGGAACACTTGCACACTGTTTCTGAGAATATAACATGCTCTAGCCACTGTGGAAAACACTATGGTGGATCATTAAGTATTTGCACAGAAAAGTAACATACGAGGCAATGATTCAACTTCTAAGTATATACTCAAAAGAATTGAAAGCAGGGACATGAGCAGATATTTGTATACCCATACTGTGAGTAGCATTATTCACAATAGCCCAAAGTGGAAACGACCCAAATGTCCATCAACAAATGAATGGATAAACAAAATGTGCTATAGTAGGTACCTTAAAAAGGAAGGAAATTCTGAGACATGCTACAACATGGATGAACCTTGAAATATTATGCTAAGTGAAATAAACCAGACACAAAAGGGTGGTTGTTGTATGACTCCACTCACAGGAGTACCTAAAATGGTCAAATTCATACAGACAGAATCTAGAACAGAGTCTATGATGGGCTGGCTGGGGAAAAGCAGGAATGGGGAGTTGTTTGTTTTCGTTTTTGCTTTTTTAAGTAATCTCTACACCCAGTGTGAGACTCAAACTCACAACCCTGAGATGAAGAGTCACGTGCTTTACCAACTGAACCAACCAGGCACCCCAAAATGGGGAATTATTTTTAATGGGTACCAAGTTTCAATATGAGCTAATGAAAGAGTTCTGGAGATGGATAGTGGGGATGGTTGCACAGCAATGTGAATATATTTAATGCCATCAAAATATGCACTTAAAATTGTTTAAGTGATAAATTTTATGTGATGTATATTTTGCCACAATAAAAAAATCAAAATTAAAAAGTTCCTGTGGACTTGATTTTCTTTGACACAGCGAATTTGAGTGACTGGGGACATCCCCAGAAATCCTCTCATTTCTGTCCCAGTTATAACACTGGTACATGCTTTCTTGGGTACTCCTGCTGTTCACTCCGCTAAACCCCTTCACCTCTTGCAGACCGTTAACAAATGTGTATCTTTCCATGACACATTTCAATCATTCCCCAGCCCTGAAAGGTTTTCCCAGAGTTCACCAGGCTCTGAGAGGAAAACATGGCATCTTTCACAGTTAGCTTGACCAGGTTCACACTAAAGTTTTTAACTAAATTATTGCATCTACCTAAGATGCTAAATGTCTGGCCCTTGGTGTTTTCAATACACAGAAAAAAACTATCAGCAGCCCATAACTAAGAAGTGTGGCCTCCCCCACCTATAGATGGGCAGGGCGCCATTGTGAATCTCTCGAGCGAAGCCTTCTACCATTTTGTGAGAGGAAGAAAATGTCTGCCTCTTGCCCTCAAGAAGTGCATGTCTGATCAGTCCTCTGAGAGGTTCATATGAGCAGGAGCCAAGGTAGTGGGCAGGCAGGAAGGCAGAGGGATACACTCAGGGACCTTGGCAAAGCACTTCTGGTTCTTTATACTGAATATTAGTCAGTCGCAGGGAATCATTTGAAACATTAACCTTATTTCCAATACCCATACTCTTTTGCCACACAAGGCAGATGAGAATTCTGGTTTTGTTTCCTCAGGGAAGGCCTGACACAGAAGAAAATGAGAGCAATAGTTTGAGGAAAAAAAAGGTTTTAAGTTTCAAAAGGCTAGGACTTGGGGCATAAATAAAAGATTTGGAATAAAATATGATCAGTTAGAGCCAGTCTTTCCCATTCTGGAGAGTCAGATAAGGTGTGCTCCAGGGAGGGGAAAGGGAAAAGAAGGGTCAAAAGGTGAGAAGTTTCTGCACCTCTGAGAAGGCCTCTGTCCCCTGCCCCTGCCCCAATCATGCCAGGCATCCCAAAAGAGCCCGGCACCCAGCTTCCTGCTAGGAGAGCCCAAAGATCTAGGAAGATCACTGAGTCCCCACAGCCTGCAGAGGATAGGAGCGTTAGAAAAAACATGCCATGTAGGTGTGAAGGTAGAAGGTCTTGGTCAGCTTTGTGAGTTCCCTTCGGCCCCAGAGTAACTGGGGAGAAACACTTAACACTCAGTATCAGGAGAGGTGGAGAGAAACGTAGAGAGAACCAGACTAGGAAAGAATATGGTCGGGACTGAATTCCCAAGAGTGACCCAGCTGGACAAATGACTGGTTACCACGTTCGAAGGAGGGTCCTAGCAGGTGTGTGGGCAGATGACAACCGAGAACCAGATGCCCCTTCCACTCCGGCAACGTGACACAAAACCCTTTTACCTACCAGCTCAAACTTAGACCCAGTCCCAGAAAAGGGAGAGGAGACTCTGAACTAATTGAGACTTAGTTTCTACCTCTTGGTCCTCTAGAGATTCAAATTAGAAAATCTGCCGTGATGGGGGAAACAAAGTAAGCCACATTTCTTAAAGAGGTGAGTTTCTGGTCTATGATTTGTACCTGCTGGGTATTTGTGCTCCCGTGGAGTCACGTTTTACTCACGGGGTAAGTTTTAAAGTTGACCCATGAGGTGAAAACCAAGCATATTCATAACTATGCTCGAAAATCTTTTGATTTACTCATAAAGTATACTGTGCCACTATTCAGTACATTTAACGCAGCCAGCTTTTCTTCCAGCTTTGAAACAGATTGCTGGTTCGTATTTTCCAATCAAGCACCAAATATAGTTTTGGCTTTTGTTTAGAAGTGTGTTATGCCAAAAAAAATAAAAATAAGTTTTTTTATTTTCTACTGCTAAAAGCACAAGCATGTTACATTATAATTCAGTCACACAAGGGAACGAAGACCTCCTTGTAAGGAAAGCGTGGAGCCCAGTCTTCCCATCTTCCTTCAGGGCGTACTCTCACGAGTGAGATGAAAGGAAAACTTCACCCACAACTTAAACTGCCATGTTCTGCTTCTTGGAGAACCTAACGCTGAATTCACATGAGTCCCCTCCACATATGTTTTGTGTGGTCTGTCACCTTTAAACCTAACGCTTAGTAGTGGGACCGTGTGAAACAAACATTCTAGAAACTCTATGTCAGCTGTAACTTCACCAACCTTAAGGCAAGGCTCAGTTTTTCTTCACATTCACCAAAAGACCCCCCCACTCCAAAGTACTAGTCAGGCACATTTTCCGGAAGGTTCTACAGGTGAATCAGAGGAAGGCTTTACATCACACAATGCACAACTTCATGTCCCAAATCCACACTAGACATCCCTTCTCAGGCCTCCCTCCCCACCTTAGAACTGCTGGGTCTCCTTTCTCCCATCCCCGCCACCCCATCCCACATTCGGCCTTCCTGTCTCCCAGCCTTCATTCCTACTCTTTCCCTTCCCACTTTCGTAGTCTCTCCACCTTTTACATGTAGACTTTATCAATTCAAATTTACAGCCTCCTGATTATCAATTCATTTAGCAAAAAGGCCCCTCCACCTGCCAGAACCCAGGCCCTTAGAAGGTAAAGGATTATGTGTAACCATTTCTCCCCCATCACATGTCTATTACATGTCAGCTTATTATGAATAAACATGGAATAAATTCACCACCTGAAAAGCTACCATTTATAAACAAGCTGAATACGCCACATACTTTTTATGCGTTATCCCAATTACTTCCTAACAAGGACCCCAGAATGTTCTCTAAGGGTCAGAGAGGTGAATGTCATCTGTGCAGTCATGTAGCTCAACCTAAAGTGTGCAGGTTTATTCTGGCATCACACTGCCTTCAGCCTGGGGCTCTCCCCAGGCTCCATTACCTGAACTCCCCTTTCACATCATATTTGTCCAAATCTGGATGTGAAATTTTCACAGGTAAGCAGCCACATTTTCAGGTAAGCAACCTGGCTTAGCAGTCAAATGAGGATACAACCTCACCCCCGGGTTCATGGTGCCCAAGAAAAGAACTGTAACGAAGATTGTTGGCTAGCTGATTGGCTGGCCTTCCGGTTAGGGCTGGCCACATGACACAACTCTGACCAATGAGATATAAGTAGAGGTTGTTGGCTAGAGCTTCCCGGAAACCTTCTCAAAAGGAATAGACTGGCTGACCCTTCCCTCTTCTTCCTGTCTGAAACCCAGATGTCATGCCTAGAGGTGCAACAGCCATCTTGTGCCCACAGACATGATACAACGGCAAGGTGGAAAGAACCCTGACAATATACTTGAGAAGCGTTTCAGCTGTGGACTACCTACCCTGGTCTGCTTTTCCATGGGAGAAATATAAACTTATTTTCTTTTTTTTAAGGTTTATTTATTTTTGAGACAGAGACAGAGCATGAACGGGGGAGGGGCAGAGAGAGAGGGAGACACAGAATCGGAAGCAGGCTCCAGGCTCTGAGCCATCAGCCCAGAGCCCGACGCGGGGCTCGAACTCACGGACCGCGAGATCACGACCTGAGCTGAAGTCAGACGCTTAACCGACTGAGCCACCCAGGCACCCCAAAACTTATTTTCTGATAAAGCTGACAGTAAGGCTTTCTGTAACTTACAGTCTGATCCATTCCTAACTGATCCAGTCACTTTCTGTGAACACTTGACAGTTAATAAATGGTCTCTTTCCTGCCATAGGACACACCTCAACAGCACTCACTAGCCAAGGTCTGACCACTGGGCTGACCCACTTAAGCACACCTTAGAGTCCTCTGTCCCCAGATTTACAACAGTCAAAACTGTCCTACTTGGGGTGCAGAGTGAAACTCATTTAGCAAATATTATATCTGAATGAATCAAAATTAGACAGCTGTGCCCTGGTGGAGTGTATGATTAAAAGGATTAAAATAATGATAAGCTCGTGGGAAAGTTCTTTTCGTATTTCCATAAATTTTGCTTTTAATGGCCAGCTCCCCCTGGGTGGATGGTGTCTCGCCCCAGTCCCAGGAGGGCTCCTGATGTACGACGAGCTCTGAATAGCAGAGTTCAGATCGGAAAGAGAAATTCTGCTGTGTCACTTTCAAACCACTAAATGGGCTCCCTAATGATTCTTGGCCAGGAGTTTTGAACATCTGAAAACCAAAGGAGACACCAAGTCTGCCGAAAAGAAACCAGCAGGTTGCCAGGTTAGCGGCCGCTGTGTTAATAGGGGCCACACCAGCAAGTGGTGGGGTCTGCTGTATTCGTAGAGGCCTTGAAGGGCACCAGCGAGCCCTGGGCCTTTCTGGGCTCTCTGCTCAGAAGCCAGGCTGAAAGTGTCATGGGACTTGCTGTGCCACATCCAGGCTTACACGTATCAAAAATTTAGACATTAACCCCTATTTACAACATTTGTTCACAGCATACGGCCGAGAACCTTTTTAGTAAATCACTTGAGATAAGCTGTCTGGCCCCAAATGAAAGATGTTTGCCAATTTCTTGGTAGGCAGAAGAAGAGCTCTTTATCAAAAGCATATTAGCATATTTTGCCTCATTAATAACTTCACTGCAGCATTAATTTGCCTAATTATCGCATTTGGAATTCAACATGGTATCTAATTAATTCAAAACTCGAAAAACAAATCCAGAATTATAAAGCACACCGACATGCTTCTGGTTTATCATTCCTTCTTTCCTTTGTGCGTGTGTTTGTGCAAGCGAGGGTGCGTGTGCTGGTGTGTCTACCCAGGGAGATCATATTCTTTATTCTGTCCCATATAATAAACATTCATTACTTTAATAAAATGTTTCCTTCTAATGAGGTGATTCTCTTCTAGGCCTAGCAGTTTGGGTTTCTGAGCTAACTTCACTTCTCTTTTGCTTATTTCTTTTGCTTTTTTCTAAGGTTTCATACGCCTCTCCTAAGGTTTTCAGGAATATGTACTTGAGAAGCAAAAAGATCATGATTTTTTGGCTTGCAGAACTGTGTCATTTCCTTTCTCTACCAGCCAATGCCTTTAGCACTAAGTAAACTAACAGTATTTGTCCACATTTTCGCCTCCACGCAAAGCCCTCCTAACCAATTTTCAGGAGCCCAGAGTAAACATTAGTCAACACTATCAAAAATAAAAATCAGAGCATATTGGCCGAACCTTCCTGAAAGGTTAGAGTTTTCTAAAAATAAAACTGCAGGACACTTTAGTTCAAGGCTCAAAACAACAGCTTTAGACCCAACAATAATATTCTCTCCATTCACCCGTGGCCTCTTACTTCCCACAAGAATATCTGATTGTAACAATAGACCATATGCTGCCATTGTAGTGGAAAGATACAGAAAAGACTTAGATCTACATGACATTATAGGCAACACGAAATAGTTGTTTAAGTAAATGGTCCCTCAGCTATGCTGGCTTCAAGGCTATTTTTGAAACACAGTTAAAGCTGTGGCTAAGAAGTCAGGTCAGGTCAAGGTACTGGGGAAATTCAGATTTTAAAAGGTGCTATTAACCATCCAATGGGAAATGCAGTTCTGGCAATCTAAGATATAAGAGCGGAGCCTGCCGTCTTCAAGTAATTCATTCTAACTCAAAGAGCAGATATTTATAGATTATGAGGCATCTCGTGCTATAGGTCAGATCCGTACCAACAATAGTCTACTTCCCTTGGCAGAGAATTTCCTACACAAATGCATAGTTCAAATACTCATAAGCTATATGCTTAGTGTTTTTGTGGCCTCTACACCACACTTACGACCAAGAATAGTCCAATCCAACAGCTCATCCCATGAATATCAGCAATGACTAAGAAAACAATGGAGTTACTCTGTGAGTTGACTTTCCTTCTGGCATAGCTAACGTCAACATGCCCTTGAACCCGGGAAACCGCTTCCAATCTGCCCGAAATGAACAGCCATAACACGAGTCTAGCAAACTTTCACCCTGTGTGATTCTTGACAGAAGGGGGACCTATCAAGGTCTTGGTGTCTTATCTTGCTGTCATAGGATCAGGAGTAGATTACAAATTTTCCGATATTAAAGGACAAAGACCTCGGGAAAACATGAGTCAATAAACCTTCAACAGAAGATTTAATCCATTTCAAGCCAACCTATGAAATAACACCAGAGTCAACCCTTCTTGTCCTGGAACCAGAAGACTGATCATTTGAATACTGACCACTGCAGCACCAGAGATGGGCTGAACAGGGAAAGGCTCTGGCTAGATCACCAGTAAAAGGAGGGAAAAATGCATTAAAGTCTCTCTCATGCTTCTCTGAAAATAGGCATGAATCCACATCATAAAGCTGCCACGTTATCGGAAAAGATTTACTATTTGTTCAGGAGACACAGAGGCCCAGAATAACAGGGGTCTGAGGTTAAACAGCACAAGCAAAGAACTGTGTGAGCCACTGTGGCCACTCCCCACCTCTGCCTCTTCACTCCTATGAGCCCAGGAGGCAGAGAGTGGCTTTTCAAACCTCAAGAAAATTTTAAGGAAAAAAAAAAACAAAAGCCTTTCGTAAGCCTTCATGCTCAATAAAGACTGTGCAGACATAAAATCCCTCATTTAAATGGCTGCAGTTTTAATATAAAATGTATTATACAGGAAAAAGATTTTATTACCATTAAATGCTTGCTGCAATCCAACAACAGAGGAAATTGACCTTGATTCTGAATCTCCTGCCTTTTTCCTCCTTTGTTCTCCTTACTGTTACTTACTGAACATACTTTCATTATTTCCCTTCCTTTTTGGAGAAATAATAATTTTCTCTAGAAGGTTAGTAAATGCACATTGTTTTCTCAAGACAATCCAACAGACTGTTTTGCAAAGAAATGCTAATAAAAGAATAGAGTAGAGACTTTGGAGACCAAAGAAACTCATTCTTGGAAAATAATGGAAACTGGCTTTCCCTGGTCTTGCAGACTCAATTTGAAGGGAGAAGATGAAATCCAGAGAGCAAGTAGTAAGGCAGAAGGAAGGTAAGGGATGAAGAAAATAGCCCTCTGAAAGTTATAAATAGGAAATCCTCGGGGGAAAAAAAAAAAAAAAGAGGAGCTCCTAATCATCTCCAGTCCTGGTAAAAAGAGACATTAATGGATGTAACCCCAAAACATTAACTCTGACATCACTAAAGGGATGCATAACTGTATCAGTAAAGGTGCCAGAAGGTAGCAAATGGCACGCTCATGTTGAGCGATCCAATTGCCCTAACCCCCTTATAGGTGCTAATTTACAGTGTGAGCAGAGCTGAAGAAAGCACAGGGCATTGTGCAGCAGCTGTTACCAGCCCCTAAGCCCAAAGTGGCAGGGGAGGGAGCAGCTAGTCAAACCGAGGGAGGGGAGCTGCATGCAGAGGGCCACCTGGAAAAGCAGTAGTCTTCGGGAGAGAACCCAACAGAGAGAAAAATGGGGAAAATAAACTCACCAATCTCATTTCCCACCCACCTGCTGTCCAGTGCCTTGTTTGCGTCTCACCTTGGCCAAACCCAGCTGTGAGCCAAAGAACAAGGGCACCATTGAAACAGCCAAGATAGGTCCATCCTCCACATTGCAGGGCAGAGTGCAGAAGGATGGAGAGTAAATCTGGAGGAACTAACAGAAGACATCAGCAGATAACAGCCAAAAATTCAAAGAAATAAGTGAGAAGATAGTAAAAACAGAGTCAAACCAAACTCCATAGTTAAGAATGGTAAATTCACATAAACGTCTGATGTCAGAGAGATCTAGATTCAAATCTGTCAGCAACCATGTGATGTCAAGAATCTTACACAGTGAGCCTCAGTTTCTTGGCCTGTAAAATGGAGATAATGCTGTGCACTCACATGATGAATCATAAGACTGAGCTAAGCATTTTAGACTCTCAGTGATCACTGGTTCCTCCACCGCCGCCCCCCCACCCCCACCCATTCTCATCCCCTGTCTGTAGAGACTGCTCATTGAACTTGGTCACATGAAACAAAGAGAGAATTTGAGTCACCAGTGTCCATGGGTGGAGATGTAGCTTCACAGCACCCACTGGAGGAATCGAGAACACTCACCCTGTTCTTGGTGTCTGTGGTTCGGCCCAGCAACCTGCAGCCCGACAATGAGCCTGGAATAGCTGAACCCAAAGCTTTGAAAGATCTTCCCCCACATCACACACTCTCTCAGGAGCTCTCCACACTAGTTATAGAGGGAGGTGCCGCAGGGCTTATCATGTGGTCAGGCTACCCTGGCAGATCATCCTGGTCCTTCTGGACCCTATGTTCCTTTGATTCACCTTGAATCAGAAATAAGAGAGCACTGTAGCAGGACCTGGGTTATGCACAAACCCCTTAGAAGAACCTAATGTTAGGCTTTTTTTTTTTTTTTTCCAAGAACAATACCTATCTGCTTCCTTTTGTCTTCTGAGACCCTGCATCTCGTTCCTCGGGGCCATCCCTCAGCACAAAGATCGCTATTGCTCCAGTTTTCATGAGACATGAGGAAAGAAACTTTACAGCTTCTTCTGCACTAAAATGTAATAACTTTCTCCACACGGCTGCACAAAGGATTTCTCTGGGAACAAGGGACCAAGTTTCACAGTTGCATAAATATAAACTAAAGTAGAAATCCATCTTTGAGTCTGCAGGCACAGTCAACATTCCCATTTTTCAAGAGGCTCAAGGTCATTCTTCACTCTGTGTTCTTTCGGCTCGGCTTTAAAGTTAAGCTAGTTTAATAATTCATGACATCATACCCATTAAAATATGAGTATTTTCCACCAAAGGAAACAGCCTTTCTGGGTTTTTTTTCCCCCTTTCACGGTGGAAGAGGCCCAGACGAGTCCCTGCATCCAAAAGCAGTGACGCCCCGCAATAGCAACTGATGAAGTTTCAGAGAGAGGCTTGCAATTTCGTCTGCCGCTGCACACAGCCAGTTTTATCATGAAAAGCCAGCGCCATATGCCAGAGGAGACAGGTTAAGCCTCTTAAATGTTCCTGACAACAATGAGCTTTCATTTGTGAAAAGTAAACATCTGCCTCATGGGGAAATAATCCACAAAACAATGGAGATGGTTATTTGTTTGTTTGATTTATTGTGACTGCATTAGGGCCTGGGGGGGGGGGGGGAGGGTTCAGACGCCCATGACCCATCAAAATACAAATAATTTCTTAAACATTTTAAAAATTTGTTTGAAACCTTCTTCTAAAGACATCAAAGGGGAGCCCTGCAGGCCCTAGACTCTTACAGGGAGGAGCTGGTGATTTCAAAGATTAGGAAAGAGAAGATCAGAATTCAGTGTGGGCTCCACTGCTAGCTATGGATCTTGGGCAAATCAGTTAACATCTCTGGGCCGTATTTTCTGCATCTGCAAATGAGGGTCAAAATGAAATCTATTCTACCGAGTCAAAGGGATATTATGAGACACCAGCGATTTGTGACTTTAGAAGTACTTTGTAAACTGTACAGCAAAACAAATGTTAAGGTGGTGGTAGGTATTAACCAGACAAATGGGACATTTGCCTCTACACTTTTAAAAGTCAATAGGCAGAAGATTTATTACCTACATGGCAAAATGAAGTTTCCTCTTACCTGCAGATCTTCCCTGGAAATGGTTGCAGCCCCCAGCTTATCTTAATATGGCTGAGTGTGCGGGTGGCAACGATCATTTGAGTGTCGGTCAGCTGGGAAAAGCTGGGCCCACAGTTCCCACTGGTGTGCCTGGGAAGAAGGAAAGATAATCATCTTCATCAACCCCTGTGGTTTGCAAAAATCCTTTAGACTTTTTTTAATTTGACACTCCCAAAAGCTGTGTAAGTGGGTATACTTAGGCTGATTTTAAAATGAAAAAAAAAAAAAATGGAGATTCAGAGAGAATCCAGGTTATGCATAGGTCACAAGGACAGTATTAAAACCCAAACCCAAGGAGAGGGAAAATAGTAATGGCAGTTGTCCACTCGTTCCTTGTGTCCCTCCAGTGCCCATACAGATATCTCGCATGGCACTTGTGAGTTTCTCTATCACACTATGCGTATGTCTTTCATCCTTCCTTGAAGAAGGACCTGCGTCCTGATCACCTTTGAGCCCAACCCCTCTTTAACATCAAACTAGGCACATGACGGCCCCTAAAAGGATTTGTCGAATAATGAGAAAAGAAAGGGGAAAGTAGAAGAAGAAAATGAGTGATTTATTATTATTATTATTATTATTATTAACTTGTAAAAAAGTCTCTCTACTTCTCCTGAAACTCCTTAGGCTATGGGAACAGTCCCCTCTCTTGAGCTCAATTACAGAGTCCACAGTTAGTTGGAAGGAAGCAGGTGAGAGCAAGCAAGATTCGGGGAGCCTCCAGGCATGTACAGCTGGCCAGGGAGGTGATGCAGAAAGAGAGAGTACAGCAAAATGCCTCTAGAAATTATTCCAGGAACCACTCTGGGAGATATGTGCCAGAGTCTGACCAAACCTGTCCATTGTAGTCTGGGCCCCAGACCACAAAGGGCTTTATCAGCTAATGTGAGCAGCCAGCAATGAATCTAGAGTTGGATAAATACATGGCCTAGATGCCACAGCCTCTGTTCGGCATGTACTGTGTGACCCATATCTTCAAACAGATAATCAAATATACCTTGAACTTGATGACACTTCCAAAGGAACAGAAAGAGTCAGCTTAAGCAAACCATTTTTAAAACCACTTTTGCATAAAAGCCTGTTTTAGACATTAACGAACTATCACTGGCTTATCCCCTCTCCCCCGACCTTGGAAATGGGCACTCTCCCCAATTTCATCAACACTCCATCTCCCAGCTTTATAACCTGCTCATTTTTGTTTTGTCTTGTTTGATTTTTTTTAATTTGAAGATGTCAAATATATACAAAAGTAGAAAAATATAATTCATGTAATTTACACTCATGGACTCATAACCTAGCTTCAACAATTATCATCTGTGGTCTCTCTCATCTCACCTCCACCCCTACCCTTTCCCCACCTTCATCCCTGCATTTGATTATTTTGAATCAATCCCAGACATGATATCATTTCATCCATAAATATTTCAGTATTTATACTCAGAGATAAGAACTCCTTTTTCAAGCATTTCTGGCACCATTTTAAACCTTTTTCTTCATTTTCACATCCAATTTATCACTAACTTAACACTGATTATTCCTCTAGCATGGTGTTTCCCTTTTGTTTGTATTTCTTCAAACCTCATCCTGATCTTAGTTCTCAGCCTAGAAGATGGAAATGCCTCCTACTCAGTGTCTCCACTCTTAAGTTCTCCTTTCTACCAGGCACCTTTATCATTGCCCATCAACACCCTCTCCTTATCCCTTGTTCAAGAATCCACAGTGGGGATTTCTGTTTCCCGTAACAAATACTAGATTTGTCCTCCTGCCAAAACAACTTAAAAACAAAACATATGACACAAATTTTTTCATAAATCACATACAAAAATCACAAAACAGAAGGGAAATTCACAAGTTGAACCCCCAGCTCTACACCAGGGAGTGATTTCCCAAGTGGATGACATAAGTAAGCTGGAGACCAAGCAGACCACAGAAGTCCTGGTAAGTTCAGTAGGCAGAGATCAAGAGTTTGGGGTAACTGGAGTGGATTCTGTGAGGTGGGGCACAGACGTTGAAGGATCTATACAGAGGGAAGGATCCCGTGTGGGGATCTCTGTAAGTGCTTAGTCAAGGACTGAACTATACATGGGTAGAGAGAGTTTGATACACAAAGTGTGGTACACAAAGTGTACCAGAATTTGTCTATTCTCAGGTTGAGAGCAAACCAGAAATACGTAAGGTTAAGCAGTGTTGGGGGATGTTGTCAGCAAGAATGGAGAGACCTTGATAACACCTTGTGCACAGTCGAGGCACCCAGTTGAGACATGAGAAATACCACTCCTCAGGAGTAAAAATCATACCCCGAAGTAAAATTTACAATAGACCTACACTACCAAAGTCTAAAACCAAGCCTTGATATGATAGCCAGAAGAAATAGTGATGGAGACGTAGTCCCACAGGTTAAAGTTATCATGATTTGAAAAAACGTTGGAATTTTCACAGATATTCCAAAAAAAAAACAAAAAAAAAAACAAGGCTTATACAAATTCAAGGTGATCTACCAGTAATTCCACCACCTATGAAAACAAAAATCAACAAAGGAATGTTACTGATTCACCCTCAACTTCCTCACTGGTTCAACCACAACATCCAGTATAAAACCAAAAATTACTAGACACACTCACACATACACACACAAAGTAAAATGTAATGCATAGTCCAAAAAAAACAAAGGTAGTAGAAACCAACCTAGAGGTGTTCCATATATGTAATTTATGATGCAAAGAAGATATCATAAATATATTCAAAGAACTAAAGGAATTACACACAAATTATTAAAAGAAAATGAAATGAAGATACAGAATCTCACCAGAGGAAATGAAAACCATTAAAAAATGAAAATTCAGGAACTGAAAAGTTCAATAATTTAAAGGAAAAGTTTTCTGCATGGGCTTTGAGCAAATTGAAAGTGGTAAGAGAAAAACTCAATGAACTTGAAGACAAATCAATAGGAAGCATGCAATCTGAAGAAGAGAATAAAAAGAGATAGAATAAAAATGAACAGGGACTCAAAGACCTAAGGACAATATTAAATAATCTAACATGTGTAACTGGAGTCTCATAAGCAGAAGGTGATAATGGGAGAGCAAAATCATTTGAGGAAATGTCAGAAGCTCAGAGAGAAAGAGACCTGAGTTGTCAGATGTCCAAGTAGCAGATTAAAGCATCAAGCCCAAAATGAAAGAGCTAAGCATTTAATCACTTACCATGATGGTATAAGCAAGAAGCTAAAATTAGAGAAAATGCTGGTTCTTTGTTTTATTTGCTTCATTAAATGGCACAGCAGTCAGGGGTCAGGTGAATCAGAGCAGACATGGGGATTGTCTCGATGTTGAGAGAACCCCTAACAAAAGACTCCAGCAGTTTTATGGACCTTGGGGTCAGAAGAATGGAGAGGAGGACTATAAGTCGAAAAGTACTGGGCACTGAGTCAGAGTGGGGAAAATGTCTTCAGGTTTTCTCCCTCTTTACCCCTATAAGAAGACCCCAGTGGAAGCATCTAAAAAAGACATCTGATAAGGGCTCAGGTACAGAGATCTAGGAATAAAAGTGCTGAGTCTCAGAATGCAAACACGCAAAGAGGGTGACCCACCAGTGGATCCATGTCCTTGACTGCAATTCCCTCCAGACACCTCAGTGTACTGTCTGTGCACCAACTCTGGTGTGGAGAGGGTAGCTTCCCACCATGAGGTATGTCATGGAAAGCCTTTGTAATTGCCTATGGCCAAGACTGAAAAATCCCACATAGGTTTTTAACCAGAAGCTGGACTCCTCAGAAATAATACCTGAAAATTTCCCACATTTGATGAAAATTTTCAGCTTATAGATACAAGAATTTGAGTGAACCACAAGCAAGATAAATATAAGGACTACCCAACCAAGGTAATTCATGGTCAAACTGTTGAAAACCAATGGTAAAGAGAAAAATTTGAAAACAGCCAGAGAATAAAAGACATCATAAACAGGGTAACAACAATACAAATAATGGCTGTGTTATCATTAGAGGAAGGGAAGAAGGAAGAGGAGAGAAAGAAAAAGAGGAATAGAGGCCAGAAGACAATGGAATCCCATCTTTAAAATACTTAAAAGCAAAAAACTATCAACCCCAAATTTTGTACCCAGCAAAACTGTCCTTCAAAAAAACCAAGTGCAGAAAGGAATGTTCAGACAAAAGAATGCTGAGAAAATTTTTAGCCAGGGGACTTACACTAAAAGAAATTCCAGAGATCTTCCCTATGCTTGGGAAAGGATACCAGACAGGAACTTGGATCTGCAAGAAGGAATGAAGAGAACCAGAATTGGTAAATAAGTGGGTAAGCATGAAACACTCCTTTATTTTCTTCTCATAATTTCCTGAAAACTATTGAAAGCATAGCAATGCTGTCAGGTGGGATTTATAATTTATGAAGAAGTAAAAGAGATGAAAAAATAGAGCAAAGTTCAGGAGAGAGGTAAATGGATTACACTGTTGTAAGATTATTAAATTTGTGATGTGAGACATAGAAAGCATGAATTGTCAGGTTTGAGATAGGAAATGAGGACTAGAGGTACCTGGGTAGCTCAGTCAGTTAAGCATCGGACTCTTGATTTCAGCTCAGGTCATGATCTCATGGTTCATGAGATGGAGCCCCACCTTGGGCTCTGCGCTGACAGTATGGAGCCTGCTTTGGATTCTCTCTCTCCTGCTATATCTGTGCCTCCCCATTGTGTGCACATGTATGTATGTACATTCTCTCTTTCTCAAAATAAATAAATAAACTTAAAAAAAATGGGGACTAAAAAGTGGGAAGTGTGTAGAAGTGAGAAGCGAGAGGTAAGAAGCCACAGAATATGGACCCCCACATCTGGTAAACACAGGGATACCTATTAAACACTGAAGGTGCAACCCCTCTCTAGGATGTTTGGATTTTACTAATGATTCTTTAATTTTTTTTTTTTCAACGTTTTTTATTTATTTTTGGGACAGAGAGAGACAGAGCATGAACGGGGGAGGGGCAGAGAGAGGGAGACACAGAATCGGAAACAGGCTCCAGGCTCCGAGCCATCAGCCCAGAGCCTGACGCGGGGCTCGAACTCACGGACCGTGAGATCGTGACCTGGCTGAAGTCGGACGCTTAACCGACTGCGCCACCCAGGCGCCCCACTAATGATTCTTAAAAAGACTTAAGACTATCTCATGACTAAGTGACAGACTATGGGATTTGAATTTCAGACTAGAAATCTCTGCCAGCACTTCCTCAAGTCACACATACAGGTGACAGCTTGCTTGGCTGACGTTGGTATCCAGGGCTGATTCCAACTCTCAATTTACCACAATCTTCAACTTACCAGAAGCTCCTTTTTGCCATATTACTTGAGATAAATAAGAATATACATTTTAAAAAATATTCTACTGCATATTGTGAATTTTACTAGATATTATTTATACCTTTAATTATGTTTTATTATAATGTGTTAAAACTATGCATATGATATAGTTTGTCCTCATTTAATCTGTTCTATATTAATGTATCAACGTGTAAATCACAGCATTTTCTACTACAGGCCTGGGAAGAGAATGAGCAGAGGTGGGGCCATCCCAGGAGGCAGCACAGTAAAAAGGGACACCGAGGATCTTAATTCTCAGAGGCTAAGCCCTTTACCTGATTGGTGTAACTTGAAAGGAATACCGACTGTTATCATGATTAATAAACACTCACTCAAAACTTGAAGCAAAAATAAAAGAATGTGCTCATTAAACACATAGAAGAGACAAAAATGTTGGTTTCCAGGGCCTAGAGGGAGGAGGCATAGGGGAGGTGTGGATGAAAGGGCATAAAGTTTCAGTCACACGAGATGAATGGATTCTGGAGACACACTGTACACCTGGGGGCCTAAGGTAATACTGTATTGGACTTAAAAGTTAGTGAAGGAGGGGGGCGTGGGTGGCTCACTTGGTTAAGCGTCTGACTCTTTGGTTTTCACTCAGGTCATTACCTCACAGTTTGTGAATTCAAGCCCTACATCCAACTCTGCACTGGTGGTGTAGCCTGCTTGGGATTCTCTGTCTCCCTCTCTCCCTCCGTCCCTCCACCACGCATGTGTGCGCTCTCTCTCTCTCTCTCTCTCTCTCTCTCTCAAAAACAAATAAATAAACGTTTAGGGAGGGTCCAAGATGGTGGAACAGCATGGAAGTTTTTTTGCATCTCTCACCCATGAAATACAGCCAAATCAACACTAAACCATCCTGCACACCTAGAAACCTGATTTGAGGATTAACACAACAATCTGCACAACCTGAACAACAGAACTCGGCAGGTACACAGTGCAAAGAGGCGAACTGGGGAGAGAGAAGCCGCAGAGGTCAGGGAGCTGTTTTTGCTTGCAGAGAGAGGACGGAGATGGGGGGAAGAGTACAGGAACAGCACATCCCCCCCAAAGCAGCTGGAGAGAAAGTGGAAAAGTGGAAACAGCCGCAGGGACTGAACAAAACAGGAAGAAACGGGAAAGGAGAGGGTTCAAATTCCATTATGACTCTATAAACAGGGGGAGCACAGAGTCTGAAACTCTGCAACTCCATACCTGGCAGAGCTCTGAAGGGAAGGGTGAATCCCCAAGAGCAGGGAGCAAGGTCCTTGGGATCCTTGGGGTCCTTGGGTCACGAGCAGAAGCAGATCCCCTGGTGGGAGGACATTTGGTAGAGGCTGTGCAGGAACCCCACAGGCAAGGTCCCAGCAAACCCCAGAGGACAACCACATTCACCGGTGCTGGAACAGGACATTAAGGGTGAAGCCTGGCGCCAGATGTGTGTTGTGATTTTCCATAATCCCTGAAATGCTGCTGTGACACAATCACTTGAACTTTTCCTGGGGCAGGCTGGATGCAGCCACAGTCCCTGGGCATCGGCAGCAGCACCATCCCAAAAACTTTCCTGGGTGCAACCGACACCCAGCTATTGTTCAGTGAGACCCTCCCCCAGAAGGTCTGAGCAGATCAAAGCTCCAGTCCCTCAGAAGTGAGTGGTTGTGAAACACAGCCGCATCTGAGATAAAATTCAGGAGGAAGGTATTGTCTGGCAAGCTGACAGCTTGGTCAGGGGCAGTGTAAAAGCGGGGAGTGGATGGAAGCTGGAGACAAAAGAAGGGTGCACAATTGCTGATCAGGGAGAACAGAGTTCTGATACTAGAGACTGGGTAGCTGGGTGATGCCATTTTCACACCTCCCGCACATAAACACCTACAAGTGCCACAACAATCCACCCCAGTAAGCTAAGCAGCACCATGTAGTGAAGAACAGAGCCGTTACACTAAGCCCCACACAACTGGGCCAACCTCACTCTTCAGGAACACCACAAGTCTCTCTGCCTGCTTAGTTTACAGACTATAAAGTGCTTCATAGTTTGACTTCAATGGGAAACAGATGTAATTTCAATCATAGTGTGATTGCTGTTCCATCTGTTCAATTTTTTTCCATTTTCCTTTCTTTTTCTTGAATACAGAAAGAGAAAAAAATTATTTTTATTTTCAATTTTTATTAAAAATATTTTTATTTATTTTCTACTATATTTTTACTTTTTGTAAATTTTCCGAATTCTATTTTACTTCAATCATTTCATTTTATTGCATTTCATTGTATTCACTTTTTCAAATTTTCAAATGTTTTCCTTTTTTTTTCTTTTTTTATCCTCTTTTCTTATCTTTCCCCTTTTCTCTAATCTATCAAGCTACTTTCAACAAAGAGACCAAAACATACCTAGGATCTAGCATCATTTATTTGATTTCTTTCCGTGTGTTGTTTATAATTGTTTAATTTTAATTTTTTTCACCTTATTAATTTCTTTTCTTCCTTCAAAATGATGAAACAATGGAATTCACCCCAAAATAAAGAGCAGGAAGAAATGACAGCCAGGGCCTTAATCAACACAGATACAAGCAAGATGTCTGAATCAAAATTTAGAATCATGATAATAAGAATACTATCTGGGGTTGACAATAGATTAGAATCTCTTTCTGCAAAGATAAAATGAATAAAAGCTAGTCAGGATGAAATAAAAAATGCTATAACTGAACTGCAATCTCAATGGATGCCACGGAGGCAAGGATGGATACGGTAGAGCAGCAAATCAGTGATATAGAAGACAAACTTATGGAGAATAATGAAGTAGAAAAAAAAGGGAGACTAAGGTAAAAAAAAAAAAAGCATGATTTAAGAATTAAAGAAATCAGTGACTCATTAAAAACGAACATCAGAATCATAGGCGTCCCAGAAGAGGAAGAGAGAGAAAAAGGGTTAGAAGGGTTATGTGAGCAAATCATAGCAGAAAACTTTCCTAACCTGGGGAAAGACACAGACATCAAAATCATGGAATCCCAGAGGACTCCCATTAGGTTCAACAAAAACCGACCATAAACAAGGCATTTCATGGTCAAATTCACAAAATATTCAGTCAAGGAAAATCATGAAAGCAGCAAGAGAAAAAAAATACTTAACATACAAGGGAAGACAGATCAGGTTCAGAGCAGACCTATCCACAGATACTTGGCAGGCCAGAAAGGAGTGGCAGGATATATTCAATGTGCTGAATCTGAAAAATATGCAGTCACGAATTCTTTATCCAACAGGGCTGTCATTCAAAATATGAGAGATTAAAACATTCCCAGACAAACAAAAATTAAGGAGTTCATGACCACTAAACCAGCCCTGCAAGAAATTTT
Organism: Lynx rufus; assembly: GCF_022079265.1. NCBI lineage: Eukaryota > Metazoa > Chordata > Mammalia > Carnivora > Felidae > Lynx > Lynx rufus. The sequence goes on along the minus strand of NW_025814823.1, from coordinate 29,760,595 downwards.
AAGGGGGACTCTCTGAGGGGAGAAAAGATGGGGGGAAAAAAGCAACAAAGACTAGAAAGGACAAGAGAACACCATCAGAAACTCCAACTCTACAAGCAACATAATGGCAATAAATTCATACCTTTCAATACTGATTCTGACCGTCACTGGACTAAATGCTTCTATCAAAAGACATAGGGTAACAGAATGGATAAGAAAGCAAGATCCACCTATATGCCGTTCACAAAAGACCCATGAGGAGTACATGGAAGCCAATGAAAATGATAACACCACAGCCCAGAACCTCTGGGATGCAGCAAAGGCAGTCATAAAAGGGAAGTATATTGCAATCCAGGCCTTCTTAAAGAAGAAACAAAGGTCTCAGATATACAACCTAACCTTACACCTTAAAGAGCTGGAAAAGAAACAGCAAATAAAGCCCAAAACCAGCAGAAGACAAGAAATAATAAAGACTACAACAGAAATCAATTCTATCGAAACCAAAAAACCAGTAGAACAGATCAATGAAACCAGAAGCTGGTTCTTTGAAAGACGTAACAAAATTGATAAACCCCTAGCCAGTTTGATCAAAAAGAAACAGGAAAGGACCCCAATGAATAAAATCAAGAATGACAGAGGAGAGATCACAACCAACACAGCAAAAAGACAAAAAATAGTAAGAGAATATTATGAGCAATTATACGACAATAAAATGGGCAATCTGGAAGAAATGGACAAATTCCTAGAAACATATACACTACCAAAACTGAAACAGGAAGAAATAGAAAATTTGGACAGACTCATAACCAGTAAAGAAATCGAATTAGTAATCAAAAATCTCCTACAAAACAAGAGTCCAGGGCCAGATGGCTTTCCTGGGGAATGCTACCAAACATTTAAGGAAGACTTGACATCTGTTTTCTTGAAGCTGTTCCAAAATATAGAAATGGAAGGAAAACTTCCAAATTCTTTCTATGAAGTCAGCATTACCTTGATTCCAAAACCAGACAAAGACCCTACTAAAAAGGAGAACTATAGACCAATTTCCCTGATGAACATGGATGCAAAAATCCCCAACAAGATATTAGCCAACCGGATCCAGCAATACATTAAACAAATTATTCATCATGACCAAGCAGGATTTATACCTGGGATGCAGGGCTGGTTCAATATCCACAAAACAATCAGTGTGATTCATCACATCAGTAAAAGATAGGACAAGAAGCACACGAACCTCTCAATAGATGCAGAGAAAGCATTTGACAAAATACAGCATCCTTTCTTGATAAAAACCCTCAAGAAAGTAGGGATAGAAGGATCATACCTCAAGATCATAAGAGACATATATGAAAGACCCACTGCTAATATCATCCTCCATGGGGAAACACTGAGAGCTTTCCCCCTAAGTTCAGGAACAAGATAGGGATGCCCACTCTTGCCACTGTTATTCAACATAGTATTGGAAATCTTAGCCTCAGCAATCAGACAATGCAAAGAAATAAAAGGCATCCAAATCAGCCAGGAGGAGGTCAGTCTTTCCTCCTGGAAAAATGACATGATACTCTGTATGGAAAACTCAAAAGATTCCACCAAAAAACTGCTAGAACTGATACATGAATTCAGCAAAGTCACAGGATATAAAATCAATGCACAGAAATCGGTTGCATTGCTGCACACCAATAATGAAGCAACAAAAAGAGAAATCAAGGAATCGATCCCATTTACAATTGCACCAAAAACCATAAAATACCTAGGAATAAATCTAACCAAAGAGGCGAAAAATCTATACACTGAAAACTATAGAAAGCTTATGAAAGAAACTGAAGAAGACACAAAAAATGGAAAAAGATTCCATGCTCCTGGAGAGGAAGAACAAATATCGTTCAGATGTCAATACTCCCCAAAGCAATCTACATATTCAATGCAATCCCTATCAAAACAACCCCAGCATTTTTCACAGAGCTAGAACAAACAATCCTAAAATGTGTATGGAACCAGAAAAGACCCTGAATAGCCAAAGAAATGTTGAAAAAGAAAACCAAAGCTGGAGGCGTCACAATTCCGGACTTCAAGCTCTATTACAAAGCTGTAATCATCAAGACAGTATGGTACTGGCACAAAAACAGACAGTCAGATCAATGGAATAGAGAACCCAGAAATGGACCCACAAGCATATGGCCAACTAATCTTTCACAAAGCAGGAAAGAATATCCAATGGAATAAAGGCAATCTCTTCAGCAAGTGGTGCTGGGAAAACTGGACAGCGACATGCAGAAGAATGAACATAGACCACTTTCTTACACAATACACAAAAATAAACTCAAAATGGATGAAAGACCTCAACGTAAGACAGGAAGCCATCAAAATCCTCGAGGAGAAAGCAGGAAAAAACCTCTTTGACTTTGGCTGCAGCAACTTCTTACTCAACACATCTCCAGAGGCAAGGGAAACAAAAGCAAAAATGAACTACTGGGACCTCCTCAAAATAAAAAGCTTCTGCACAGTGAAGGAAACAATCAGCAAAACTAAAAGGTAACTGACAGAATGGGAGAAGATATTTGCAAATGACTTATCAGACAAAGGGTTAGTATCCAAAATCTATAAAGAACTTATTAAACTCAACACCCAAAAAACAAATAATCCAGTGAAGAAATAGAAAAAAGACATGAATTGACACTTCTCCAAAGATGACATCCAGATGGCCAACCAACACATGAAAAAATGCTTAACATCACTCATCATCAGAGAAATACAAATCAAAACCACAATGAGATACCACCTTACACCTGTCAGAATGGCTAACATTAACAACCAGGCAACAACAGATGTTGGCGAGGATGTGGAGAAAGAGGATCTCTTTTGCACTGCTGGTGGGAATGCAAACTGGTGCAGCCACTCTGGAGAACAGTATGGAGGTTCCTCAAAAAATTAAAAATGGAACTACCCTACGACCCAGCAATTTCGCTACTAGGTATTTATCCAAGGTATACAGGTGTGCTGTTTCAAAGGGACGTATGCACCCCAATATTTACAGCAGCACTATTAACAATAGCCAAAATATGGAAAGAGCCCAAATGTCCATCAATGGATGAATGGATAAAGAAGATGTGGTGTATATATATACAATGGAGAATTACTTGGCAATCAAAAAGAATGAAATCTTGCCATTTGCAGTTAGGTGGATGGAACTATGCTAACGAAATTAGTCAGAGAAAGACAAATACCTTATGACTTCACTCATATGATGACATTAAGATACAAAACAGATGAACATAAGGGAAGGGAAGCAAAGATAATATAGGGACAGGGAGGGGGACAGAACATGGGAGACTCTTAAATGTAGAGAACAAACAGAGGGTTACTGGAGGGGTGGTGGGAGGGGGGATGGGCTAAATGGGTAAGGGGAATTAAGAAATCTACTCCTGAAATCATTGTTGCACTATATGCTAACTAATTTGGATGTAAATTTAAAAAAATAAAATTTAAAAAATATCTACCATCAAAAGAATTTGGCCCAAAATATAATGGTCAGTAATAAATAAAATATTCATTAACATATGAAAAAAAAGAATATCTGTCTCTAGGGGGCGCCTGGGTGGCTCAGTCAGTTGGGCAGCTGACTGTGGCTCAGGTCATGATCTTGTAGCCTGTGAGTTCGAGCCCTGCATCGGGCTCTGTGTGACAGCTCAGAGCCTGGAGCCTGCTTCCGATTCTATATCTCCCTCTCTCTCTGCCCCTCCCCTCCTCACACTCTGTCCCTCTCTCTCTCAAAAATAAACATTATAAAAATGTTTTAATAAATACAAAGAATTTTTGTCTTTAAAAAAATTTTTTAACTAAAAAATAAAAAGAATTAATAGTAGGAATATAAGGGAAGGAGAATAGGAAGGAAGAAGGAAGGAAGGAAGGAATTGCAATGGCCCTGTACCCATCAGTCAGATCTACTCCTTCATCTGCTTGCTTCCTCTTCCCCCATCAGCCCCACACATCTATTCCCACTGCCTTTCTCACTCTGTTCTTCACCTATTTCACTAGTCTCTTTCTTACCATCCTCCTGGGTCCCCAAAATCATTTCTCTCGGCTCTCTATAAACCTTAACTCTATTCTCCTTCAGGGCCAGGCATTTCTCAGAGCCTATCAGACCCAAGTTTAAGATGTGACCTCTTCTGTAGAGACCATCTCCCCCCACAAATATAAATCTGCGATAGTGAAAAAAGATTTCAGTTTTAGGGGCACCTGGGTGTCTCAGTCAGTTAAGCTGCTGCCTTCGGCTCAGGTCACGATCTCACAGTCTGAGAGTTCAAGCCCCACATCAGGCTCTGTGCTGATAGCTCAGAACCTGGAGCCTGCTTCAGATTCTGTGTCTCCTTCTCTCTCTCTGCTGCTCCCCCACTCATGTTCTGTCTCTCTCAATCTCAAAAATAAATAAACATAAAAAAATTAAGATTTCAGTTTTAATCCTGCCATTTTATTCCCTGTTCCTCACAGATTTGTAATTTGGGGCTGGTGAATTCTAATAACGGTACACCTTGTGTTTGTTGCTCTGATAGGCTAGAAAGCTTCCAACATTTTATTTCTTTATTTATTACTAATTTATAAATAGCCCACTTCGCTTTGCTCGCTCTTGAACTCCCCAGATGTCAGGACACCAGTTAAAATAATTTCTGGTGGCCTGAACCTGTTACCACTTCAGGCCTCAAGCCCAGACCTTTGCAAATCAGTCAGCAGAGCAAGGAGGTTGCTATTCTCACATTTTAAAGCTTTCCCCTGTTAATATCGCCTGGCTGGATTTTCTTTTGCTAGAGAGCATGAGATCAGTGTTGAGACATCTGACAACAGCTTTTCTTCATTGTCTACAGGTGTCTGGGGAATTGACTCTGCCTGGATCTCCTCCCAGTCTTCCTCTGCCTCCTATATCCCTGCTTCCAATGGTTCCTCGTTCCCCACACCAAGAAAGGCTGGGTTGGGGAGAGGACTGGCAAGTATCCTTTCTAGTCTATGTTTCTCTGGTTTCTTTTCTGTGCAGCACGTGTACACCTACTCCTAACTCATTTTTAGCTTTTGGTCAATAATTCCCTCAAATATTTACGGAGTGTCTTCTATGCACAAGCACTCATCAGGCAGCAGCAAATCAGACCTTATAGTCAAATGAAACAACTAATCATTCAGTTAAAGATTTCATTACAGTTGTGAGAAGTGTGAGATGGGCGAGACGGTCTGAGAGAATGTAAGCTGTGACACAGCCCTGCTGGAATGTCAGGGAGGGCTTCTGTGAAGAAGTAATTTTGAGTTGAGTCGAAACTAAGGAGCAAAGTGGCTATAGGAGGAGGTAGAGGGGATCGGAAGGGCAGGCCAACAAGTGGAAAGGAACGTGGCCCTTGGAGGCCCTGAAATAAGGCTCTAGGTGGCCAGGGCGCAGGGAACAAGGGGAAAGTGCCACACGTTGAATGCGGTGAAGCAGGCAGGGGCTGGGTTCCACAAGACCAGCAGGCCATATTAAGGATTTGGGGCTCTATCTGGAGTAATGAAATTTCAAACCTTCCCAGTCATCCATAGCATCAATTTCAAAGTCATTTCTGTAAGCGAAGAGAACAAATCCACAGAAATTGAGACACTGCCCAGTTCCTAACGCCATTGACGGTTTGTAGGAAACTCTAAACCCTCCAGAACTGCAGCTCTGAAGCTCCACTGTCCTGCCCAGGAAAGTTCCCAGTGATATCGTGTTAATTGAAACATCCTGCCGACCACTGTCCTGCTAAACAAGCTCAGTCTGGTCCCACCTTGGCCGGGGATGAGGCTCTCCCTTCGCACCAGCACGCCCCTCAGTATTCCCAGACAGCTAGTATCCAGCATGATGACCATCGTTAATAATACAGTATTGCTCCTGGAAATTTGCTTAGAGAGCAGATTTCAGGTGCTCCCACCACACAAACACAAATGCTAACTATATGAGGAGATGACATATTAATTAGCTTCACTGTAGTAATCACATCACTGTGTGTATGTATATCACATCGTCATATCGTACGCCTCAAAATAGACAATCTTATTTTTCAGAATTTAATTTAGTTTTTAAAAAGAGGCCCGAGTCCCCCACTTTTTGTCTGCAGGCCAGTGCCCTTGATGTTGTTGTGCATTGATGATGGACCAGTGGGGCACTGGACAGTCTCGCCATACGGATGAACGGGGCTCTGAAAGGAGCACGTGCTGGGTGTCAGACTGACAGGTGACAATGGGTGGTCCCCTCTGGGTTTCAGTGGGACGACCTCAGGCTGCTTGGCTTCTGAGTGGCAACCTGGAACAGGCCACCTTGCTTAGGTGGTTTCTCAGTGTCACTTTTCCTCTCTACTCAGTCCCACATGCCCTTCTTCTCTCTATCCCACGGCATCCGTGCCAGACGTCTTCCATTCACCCCTGCAGATCCACTCTCCGTCCTGCTCCACCCAGCTCCATAACCCAGGAGCCTGACCCCCATGGACCACTTCAACAAGCCCCCTCGCTCTGCAGTTGCCGGCTGAAGTCAGCCCATGGGGAGCACTTCAGGAGAGAAGAGAAGGAGTGGAGGCATTTATGACTTCTGCTCTCTTGTGTGGGTCACCGTGAACTGACCTCAGCCAAAGTTCATGGCTCCACCAGATGGACCTCTCCGGACAGCCATCCTCACTGGTGCCAGTAACTGCTCCCTCCCCTGCTCTCTCAGGCCTTGGAGTTGCATTGGTTCCTGGTGTTGCCAACCCCGTGGACGTAGCACCAGCCCTCCTTGCTCTCCCTACACTCTGCCCTCATCTTTGCAAATGGTACCTTCATCAAACTCCCCAAGGGACTGAACTTAAGGGTGCCATGCTCCTCCCCACTCCCTGAGCCACACACCCAAACTCACAGCCCAGAAGTCTCAGCATTCCATCCCCATCTTGGGCCAGTGACTGCCTTTTTTTTTTTTTTTTTTTTTTTCTGATACATTTTGACTCAGATTCCCTGGTGACTGACCTGATAGGCCCTCGAAGAAGCTGAAGGAATTTAACAAGTGTAGAGTAAGGGGAGAAGCATGGCTGATGCTCTGTTCCTCCCCTTCCCTAAAAGGCCTGACCCAATCTGTCTCCCTTTACCTCCAGCCACTCTGCTCTCCTTGCTGCTTGAACACACCAGGCACCACCCACCAACAGTTTTACAACTCCTGTTCCCTCTGTCTGTAATACCCTTCCCCCAGAAATCCACCTGGCTCACTCCCCCACCAGATCTCTTCCTCAAATGTCACCTTTTCCATTAGACTTCTCTGCTCTCCCAATTTAAAATTACCCGCCCCCCCACCTCAGTATTCTCATCCCCTTCCCTGCTTTCTGCCTCTCCAGCCCCCCGTCACTTTCTAATACGCTCTCTAAGTATTTCTTTTGTTCGTTGATCACACATACACCCTCACTTGAATGCTCTATGAAATGTTCCACGAAGGCAGGGATTTTTGTCTGTTTTGCTCACAATCATATCCTCAATATCCAGACCCAAACCACACATGCTATTTGTTGAACAAGTGAAATCTTGGTTCCAGAAACAGATATGTAGAAAGGGCTCCACACCAGTGACCATTTTTGGTCCCCAAACCTTTGATCAGTCTCCCGGCGCAGTCACTTCCTGCCAACTCTCAACTGCAGCAAGTATCTGTGCCTCATCCGTGACTCTCTGCAGAACGGAAAACATAAGCTCTGCTAGGTGCATGTCCAGTCGCATCCAGTTGGGCTACATTCCTGGGGAGCTGAGGCCTTGCTCTTTCCAGTCTCCATTTCAGAAGTTGAATGATGCACTGGAACTATAAAGCTTCCCTTTACCTGGGAATATGACCCCACTGACCCTGCGGTAAGATATACACTTTGAGCAGACATATCCATTCACTCTATTCATTCTGAAAGCTCCTACTACATGCTCGGCTTTTTGCCAGAAGCTGAGAAAGGAAAGATGAATAAAATATGGTCCTCTCCCTCCAGGTGCTCTGACATGCCACACCGGTCTTCTATGAGGCGAGAAGATGAAAGACATTCTCTTCCGTAGTGCAGAATCAACCCACTAGGTTCGACCACTCCCAGACGGTGCAATAGCACTAAACACATGGAGAGACTTTCCATCCCCAGGAGAGCCAGGCCTTGCCTCTGGATCTACAGTCTCTGAGAAATCAGAGACGTGATCCACCACCCCCTCCCCTTTTTATTTTTGAGAGAGAGAGAGGGAGAGAGCACAAGTGAGCAAGGGGCAGAGAGACAGAGAGACAGAGAGAGGGTATCGTAGTAGGGGCAGAGGGAGAGGGAGACAGAGAGAGAGAAGCGGGGCTCACCCAAAGCCGGGCTCTTGGTTGTTTTTTTGTGTTTTTGTTTTTCTTTTTGTTTTTTGTTTTTACCGAAGCAGGGCTCATGTTCCCCTGAAGTGGGGATCAAGCTCTCCTGATGTGGGATTTGAACTCATGAACCATAAGATCATGACCTGAGCCACCCAGGTGCCCGTGATCCATTCCAATATCAGAAACCAAGAGAGAGGAAGCCCAAAGTTGAGGTGAGTTCCTGCCACATCCTGGGACCTACAACTACCGCAAACCCCTGCAGGCAGGGACATAACCAAAATCATGACTCAGGCCCCGCACCTGCAGAGACCAGGCAAAGAAGTATTTGTTGAGTGAATGAGTGAGTGAATAAATAAATAAATAAATAAATAAATAAATAAATAAATATAAATGAAGGAGCTAGAGGTAATAAGGGATTATAGTCAAAGGTGGGTCCCCTATTTTGTATCCATCCCTCCTGAATGCTACCATCTGCATTCCCAGAGCCCATGGGTTCTCTGGATGTCCCCTGCAACGGGGGTAAAGGTTGGAGCCAAAAGAGGGGTTCAGTGTCAGGAGAATAAGCTCAATGGTAAAGATTAGAAACAGAGAACAAATCAGTAAATTCAGTTGAGGATTAGTATCTGGACCCTCAGGTGTCAGCTGAACATCGATTATTCATTAGATAATGCAATTGCACTCAACAAAAGGCACAGCAAGAGCCCTGGACAGTTTTAAGTAGCAGAATTAGCTATTTGTTCCCTTCAGGTTTGTGTGCTCTGTGAGAAACCAAATGCGGTTTCTCAGGAATAATGCCCAGGCACAGCTTTTTAAGATAGCCATCGAAGTGGACCAAATACATCATTTCTTTTCACACGCTTTCCATTAAATTTCAGTAACTGTCTCTAAGAGGTTAGACTCCAAGAACCGGAATCAAGGATGCAGGCTCTAGGGCAGCCAAGGGGTGAGAGGCAGGTCACCAGGAAGCCTAATGCAATGAATTAACTCTCTGAATGCTGGGCCTCTGAATGATGGGGGACGGTGCTGGGGAAGGCGGGCAGGGGGGGGGGGGAGGGGAGGGGAGGGCGCTGGGGGGGCACTTAAGGAACTGCACAGACCACCTCCCAGCTGATGTTTCTGCTGTTCAGATGCGCTGATGAATACTCTTGTTCTCCCACCTCTCAAAGTAACACCTGGAACCTAGTTATAAAGCACCTTAGTATGGAAATAATTCTGCCTGCAAAGCAGATGTGTGCTGCCGCTGCCATTTCTTGGGCATATGCAGAACTTACAGGGTGTCAAAATCTCAAAACTACTCTTCAAAGCACAGTACCTGTTCTCTCTCTGTTCACATTTCTAAAATGATGGTTGGCACAGGCTTCATGCAATCGATCCCAGGAAGCTTCTATCAACCCTTTTGCAGATGCTCTCAGTCCTGAGCATTTCCAGAAAGAACAGTACTTTTCTTTGAATAGTCTGCCAGCTGGTCGGAGAAAGGCAGGTGCAGATCTTTTTAAATGCCATATGCACTGCGTCCTCTCCCAGCTTCCCCGCCTGCCCCCCGCCACAATCTTGAGAAGCAGTTGTTCGGGTTGTTTTATTTTTTTCTTCTACACAATTTTCCCGAAGACTACTGTGGTCAAAAGCAACAGTTATTTTTAAAAAACAATGAAAAGTGTTAAAACTAGTGATTTTAATTTACAAGTGGATTTTCAACGCTTGCTACACAAAATTCTGTCTAATATAAGAAGAGCCGCCAAGGCTGGTCTGGAGAAGGAAAGAGGACATTTGACTTTTACCTCCTAGGACTAGTCGGCTGAAAATGGCATTGTTCTGTTCACTTTCTGTGCTCCTCTGTTCTCCTTAGAATAACTGAGGCAAGGAACGGGATGGAGTGTTTCTTTGTGATCTTGCCATCACCACCGACCTGCTATCACGTTAGATTTTTCCATTTTGTGCAGGAATGAAAATAAAATAGCAAGGCCCCGGCTATCTTTGATACAAGCCTAGAATAGCAACTAGAGGAATAAACAGCTCCAACCTCACTCATCGCTCTTTCAGGTAGAATTCTATTACATTTAAAAGTATCCTTTGAAATTCTGATTAGCCCCAAGCCTTTGAAAGCAGATAGTTATGCAGAGGCCCACCTAAAGCAAAATTCTCCAGCTGACAGCTCCACAGCCTTTTGACCCTCCACCCTCTGGAAGCCTCTGCTCAGCCTCCTGACTCTACCAGCAGATGTTTTTGAGCTCACTGAGGTACAAACCCTTCTGATGGGCATATGAAACCAGGGGTAAAGGACAAAACCGGTCGTGCTAGGGAAATAGGTATGTAAATTGACCCGAGAGAACAGAAAGCACTAATATATATGCAGCCTGAACAACACACCCTTCGTTCATTTATTCATCCCACAAAGATTTATTGAGCACCTACTAACATGCCAGGTACTCAGCTGGCTGCTGGGGATATGATGGAGAAAGACAGACGTAGCCCCTACCCTCTAGGAACTCACGGTCCAGCGGGGGAGACAGGCAGCAACCAAATGATCCCACAAACCATGAACAGCAGTTGCTGGGACCAGTGTGGCAAAGTGAGGTCCACGGGGTCCTGTGAGCATGTGGTCAGGGCTTCAATGAGCCAAGGCTTCCAGAGGGAGTTTTGACCTGAGATCCAGGAGATGAAGACATAGAAGGAAGGAGGGCAGAAAGGCCTTCACGTGGAAGTTTGTGGTCCTCAGTGCAATCCAACCTGCACAGACACCAGGCGTTGCTGTAGCTGCCTTACTTAGGCAGAGTGTCTGAACTGCACAGAGCCAGTGGGGTCTCATTGCTCATTTCATATTTTCTGAGCATTTACTGTGGGTAAGACACTGTGCTACCTGTTTATGAACACTATCACATCCATTCCTTACAGCATCCCTGGCATGTCAGGGGTACTACTATCTGCCAACCTAAAAGATGGTTTGGATCTGGCTTGTGGGTATTAGTTTGCCCATCCCCAGTACAGAATGCATGTGAGGTGGCTGGAGTGAGAGCAGCCGTTTTGGACCATGAGGTGAAAGTATCTACTGAGAACGGCAGAGAAATAAACTAGAAGGAATCTGTATCCTGGTTATCACAGAGCCATCCTGTGAGCTAAGGAACTGAGGCACAGAGAGGCTGAGCAACATTCCCAAAGCCAACCAGAAAGTGACAGGCTAAGCCAGGACTGAACCTGACTCTATAGCATTCTGAAGTCTGCACTGCTCCTCCCACGCCTCACCATCTCTGATCAGGGATCTGGCGCCCTCACTTAAGCTTTCCCAGTGTGGCAGCTGAACACTCTGAAGGCTGAGATCTTCTGTAGGCCTACTCAAAACCTCTTTTGTTTCAAAGTAGCTGATTCCTCCCCTCTTTCATAAAACACAGGCAACAATTTGCCCATAACTGCCTCACTGAACACCACACATACACACAAACACACACACACACACAGGCACAACCTCTAAGTGGTTGAAAACAAAGCGTGGGCACATCACCACTCTGCTTTCTCCTCTACAGAAACAACAACCCCACATCCCCCATTTATGGGGACACCCCATAAAGCGCTAGTTTGCATCCACAGGCAACCGCAGCATTGCTTGGAGCAGAAGAGTGGACGAGTCTCCTGGCAAGAGGTCAGCAACAATATTCCAGCAGCTGTGGGGAAGGGCACATTCCTGGAGTCAGAGCCAAGTTGCAAGGGTTTTCCATTGCCCTTTGGGTTTCCATTACCCTGTCATTCTTGCAGTGTGCATAAGACTCCCAGCTCCTACAAACTGGGCTTTTGGATTTGCTCAAAGGATTCGGCGGAGTCAGTCCCTAGGACACCAGAAACTAAGTCATCAGAAAGGATTAGTAAAGGGCGCCAGAGGCTTTTCCAATACTACTGATCCAGGGACAGCTTCCGACTGACGGCCACAAATAAAAATAAATAAAAAAATAAAAAAGAACGCATTTAAAATTGCAGCGCTAAAATTCAGCGTGCTTGCGTTTGTACCTTGTAAACCTCCCTAGCACGTGTCAGAGCTAGGGTCCAGTGTGTACAGCTGGCAGAGGCCGCCTGTCCGTTGGCATGTTGCATTCGGACAAACCCAGGGCCTGCTGGTTACACCCACCACGGTTCAGTTTGGTCAGCTCTCTCTTCATGCCCCTTACCACCTTGTGCGGCACACAAAGATCCATCCAGAGTTTTATTTGGGCCCTCAGTTCATCGAGATGGGTGGAAAATTCTGGAGGTACACAGAGTAAAGGACACACTGCTAGAAAACGCATGCCTTGTTCCTGGCTGGAGCTTTGCTTTCATATTCCTCAGTTGGGCTTAACCACACATGAATGGTGTATTAGTCAGGATTAGGCTCATTTGCAACCGACAGTAGCTTAAGCAAGACAGAACTTTATTTCTCTCCCGTAAATGAAATCCAGCGGGCTCACAGGGTAGCTCTGTGAAAACTGGGGACTCAGGCTCCCCCTAGCTTATTTTTCTGCCATCCTCAGTACATGCCTTCTGCCCCATGGGTCATTCCAGCCACCGTGTACACCTCCTAGACCAGGGACAGGCTCCACCCATAAGCCAAATCCGATCCTCCACCCATTTTGGTAAACAGGTCTTATTGGTACACAGCCATACCCATTTGTTTGCATACAGTCTATAGCTGCTTTCAAAGTTCAGCGGTAGAACTGGGTAGTTGTGACAGAGATCATATGCCCCTCAGAGCTGAAAATACTCACTATCTCGTCCTTTACAGAAGAAGTTTGCCAACTTCTATTCTAGACCAAACAAGGAAAGGACAAATAAGGTCACAGCAATCCAAGCCATTTCCCAAAAATCACACAGGACATATCTGCTGATAACCTATCGCAGAATTTAGTCTCATAGCCATATCCAGCTACCGGGAAGGCTGAAGGATACAGTCTTGATTCTAGATGGCCATGTGCCCAGCTAACATTTTCGGGTCACATTACTAAGGAAGAAGAGGAAAAGGCACATGAAGAGTTGGCTTGCCATCCAGGGACCCTTTTTGTCTCTCAGACTCAGGGCCTGGACAGAGACAGGCTGACTGGTTTCCTTGGCCCCCTCCCAGGTGCACAGACTGATGTGGGCTCCTACTGACTCTGGCCGAGCTGGCCCCTTGCAAGGGCTCCGTGCCTCCCCTGCTCTGAGCCACTGCTAGAGGCTCCCATCTGAGGCAGGCAGCCTCCACCCACACCATCACATCAGCCAGATGGGAAGAATGACAGAAAAGGAGATAAGTTGACAGACAGAGATGGAGTGGTAGAGAGTCAGAGATCTAAGAGAGAGGACTGAAAAAAGGCTAAAGGTGGGCATAAAACATTACTGACAAATATAGAGGTGTGAAAAATTATTTTTATTAATTCGTCTGCATTAAATTCGACTCTAAAACACTATGCTGCTGAGCTGGTCAGAAACTCATTGTAGTCAGCATGAGGGCCCCTCTCTCCAGATTTGAGCAAAGGTCCCAGGGGTTTCTGTAGCAATGACCATCGATGAGTCACAGTGGGTGTACTGGGACACCATATGGTCCCTTCAGATGAGGCTGAGAGACCCAGAGAGGCATGCTACCTAGACATGCTACTCTCTACAAGGCCAGGCACCCTCACCAGGGCACAGCCACCTACTACTTTCCTAACAGAGGGAAGGCTCCAACCACACCCTCATTCAGACTCCCAGAAGCATACCCCTTCTCAGCTTCCTCTCTGGCTCTTCAAGCAGCTTCTATTTTCTTCCCAGGAAAAAACCTCATAGGCCAGAAAATACCAAGAATCTGACTACCTGTTAGAATGGGAAGTAGTAAGAACAAGAGTAAGATAGACACATGATGAAAGATAGATAGATGTCACCAAGTTTGACATCTGTGCTAATATTACCAGGTTTAACATCTGTGTATCTCCCCTACCTTGTAGCCCATTTGCAAGTCTCTGTGGATCCTCTAGGCCTTGACCCCAGGCTGGGTTTCTTCCTGTTGGGGGGCTGTGAGAAGGAGAAGGAGGTGAAATATTTGGGAGAGAGGTAGATATCTTGAGAACCCCCGGAGGCAGCTCTACAAAAAGCCTGAACTTGGCTCTGATAATAACCACACCTAAATTTAAACCTATTCTAAAACAAACATTTATGTTAAGGTCCTTGTTGTCTATAGAAATTGATTATTACTAAGTGTTAAATATCCAGGCACCATCCATGAATGGAATTGGATCTTGACCTGTGGAGGGTTCCTGAGTGGGACAAGTTGAGTTACTACCCACCCATACCCACTAGGAAAGCTGTGCCAGTTATAAAAATACTAAAATACTGCTACCCTCGTTGATAAAAATCCACTGCTCTGAGGTCCTAAGTGACACCTTAGCTACTCCCTGGTGATCTCCCCAACTTCCCACAATCAAACAATTAAAGATTCAATCCTTCCTTAGCAGGAAGCCTGTAGCTCTTGCTCATAGATTAAGGCTACTGTCCCTTCTGATTGGTCAGTCTCCATGCCTTACTGGTTGCTGAATATTTTGAAATCATCCTAGATGAGAATGTTTTGAAGGGGGAGAAACATGAGCAGCAAGGAGAGGGCTCTCTTCTGGGGTGACCATGCACAGTTGTGCAGGCTGTTCACTGTGTAAGTTCTCCTGACTGAGGTAGCCACTGAGAACTGAATCCCATCCTGTGCTCTGTTTGCCAAGTCATGTGACCTGGCATAGGACTGCATCCATCCAGAGAAAAGGGAGCCTTTATCTAATGCACACAAAGGTGCTGTGTGTTCTAGCTGCCAGCTCACCTCAGAAGTTATTCTAACTATCCAGGCCTGAGTGGAAGAGACCTGACTTAGGGTTGGAGTCATAGCCTGAGAAGTCAGAAGTACATACAAGAGACATGTGGGAGCATAATACAACCCTTAAAAAAAATGGTTAGAGATAATGAGGGAGAGTGAAAATATGAACATGATTCCTCTGTGGGGGGCTGAAGGACAACATGATTGATACAGAGAGAAAAAAAGAACCAGTCTGAGAAGTGATAAGATGAATTTTGTTTCCTACCAGCTTTCTAGGAAATTATAGCTGAGTATCCAAAAAAAAAAATACCCAACTAAAAGACACAGAGTGGAGCTCAAAAGAGGGGTCAATGCTGGAAGTAGAAAAGTAGAGGGGCCTTAGAGGTAGGACAGAGAAACCCAAAAATTAGATGGTCCCCTGGAGAGCAAGATGGTGGTAAAATTGGGGTATGGCTCCATATAATAGAAAGTGCTTGGGGGTTTGCACTGTTAGAATTGGATTTTTTCTTTTTTTGATTATTTTTTAATTTTTTTAATGCTTATTTATTTTTGAGAGAGAGCACACATGTGAGAGGGGGACAGGCAGAAAGAGAGGGGGAGAGAGAGGGACACAGAGGATCCCAAGCAGATTCCAGGCTCTGAGCTGTCAGCACAGAGCCTGACGTGGGGCTCGAACTCACAAACCACAAGATCATGACCTGAACCGAAGTCAGATGCTTAACCAACTGAGCTACCCAGGCACCCCTAGAAATGGATTTAAATTTTTCCTTGCCATTAACCAGCCAGGAGCAATTGCAGACACTAATTCCTCTGAGCCTCAGTTTCCTTAAAAATTATCATAATACCTACTTTACAGAGCTGTTGAGAAAATTAAATTAAGTATGTAAACTGCCTGACACAACATGAGGCAAGAATCCGGGGCTCAACACCCATAACTATTACTAGAAATACCACTGCTAATATTCTCAGTAAAGGGATATGCTCCAAGTCTTGGAAAAAAAGCTACAGAGCAGGATAGAACACAAGCAGAGTCATCAGAGACATATTAAAAGGATGTATGATAAGTAACAAACTTCCTAAGATGTGTACTAGGACCATGCCCCTTTCTCCTGGAGACAGAATTTAATATATGAATGTGATTTTGATAAATGACATGTAATATGAGCTTATCTATGAATGAACTAGAATCACATCTGAGCTGGGTTTGGCATCAGGAGAGCTGAATACAGGAAAGGAGTGATGCAATAAAGGCCCTGAGGAAGAAGAAAGATTCCATGAAGGCCAAGTTCTGAAGCTGCCTTGACCAGCCTAGGAATAAGCAAGGTGAATGCAAGGCAACAAGCTCTGTTTTAGGGAACTGGAATCAGTCTGAGGGCTCTCAAGGAAGAGGGACCAGGGGCGCCTCGGTGGCTCAGTCAGTTGAGCATCTAACTCTTGATTTCGGCCCAGGTCAGGATCTCACAGTTCATGAGTTCAAGCCCCAAGTTGGGCTCTTCACTGACAGCATAGAGCCTGCCTGGAATTCTCCCTCTCTCTGTCTCTCTGTCTCTCTCTGTTCCTCCCCTACTTGCACGTGTGTGCTCTCTCACTCTCTCCCTCAAAATAAATAAATAAACTTAAAAAAAAGAAAAGAGGGGAAGGGGGGCCAAGATGGTGGAATAGCATGGAAGTTTTTTTGCATCTCTCACCCATGAAATACAGCCAGATCAAAGCTAAACCATCCTGCACACCTAGAAAACTGATTTGAGGATTAACACAACAATCTACACAACCTGAACCACAGAACTCAGCAGGTACATGGCATGGAGAGGTAAACTGGGGGAGAGAAGAGCTGCGGAGGGCAGGGAGCTGTTTTTGTGTGCAGAGAGAGGATGGAGATGGGGGGAGGGTATGGGAAAGCATCTCACCCTGAGTGAAAGCAGTTGGAGAGAAATGAAAGAGTGTACAAGGTACTGAACAAAAAAAGAGAGAAAGGAGAAAGGAGAGGGTTTAAATTCCATTAAGACTCTATAAACAGGGGGAGCACAGAGTCTGAAACTCCATAGCTCAAAACCTGGCAGTGCTCTGGTGGGAAGGGTGAATCCCAAGGAGCAGAGAGCAAAGTTCTCAGAGTCCCCAGAGTCCTCAGGCCACAGGGGGAGTGGTGGTTCCCCTGCTGGGAGGACATTTGGTAGAGGCTGTGCAGCTACCCCAAGGCAAGGTCCCAACAGACCATGGAGAACAACCACATTTGCTAGGGCTGGAACAAGGACAATAAGGGTGAAGCCTGGCACCAGATGTGTGTTGTGATTTTCTATAATCCCTGAAACCCTGCTGCTACACAATTGCGTGAACTTTTTCTGGGGTGGGCTGGCACCTAGTAGCAATCTCTGGGCATCAGGAGCACCACGGTCTCATGAACTTTCTTGGGTGCGACCAGCACCCACCCATTCCTCGGTTAGACTCTCCCCCAGAGATTCTGAGTGGGTAAGACCTGCAGTCCCTCAGAAGTGAGAGATTGAGAAACACAGCCACATCTGAGATAAAACTCAGGAGGGAGGTGCTGCCTGGCAACCTGATGGCTTGGTCATGGACAGTGTAAAAGCAGGGAGTGGACGGAAGCTGGAGACAAAGACGGATGCGCAATTGCTGGTTGGGGAGAACAAAGTTCCAATACTAGAGACTGGGTAGCTGGGTGACTCCATTTTCACCCCTTCCCCGCATGCACATACACACCTACAAGCACCACAACAATCCACCCCAGTAAGCTAAGCAGCACCATCTAGTGGAGAATTGAACTGTTTCACTAAGACCTGCCAAACTGGGCCAACCTTGCTCTTCAGGAACACCACAAATCTCTCTGCCTGCTGAGTTTTCAGACAATAAAGTGCTTCATAGTTTGACTTCTATGGGAAACAGATGTAATTTCAATTGTATTTCATTATGTTTGCTGGTCAATTTATTCATTTTTCTTTTTCTTTTTCATTTCTTTTCTTTTTCTTGAATACAGAAAGATAAAAAATTTATTTTCATTTTCAATTTTTTTAAATTTTTCTTTAATTTTTTCCAACTATATTTTTGGCTTTTTTGTAAATTTTTCAAATTCTATTTTACTTCCATCATTTCATTTTATTCTATTTCATTGTATTCATTTTTTCAAATTCTCAAATGTTTTCCTTTTTTCCCCCCTTTTTTCTCTAATCTATTAAGCTCCTTTCAATAACCAAACCAAAACACACCTAGGATATAGCATCATTTATTTGATTTTTTTCTTGTTGCTGTTGTTTTTAATTTTTTAATTTTAATTTTTTTTACCTTATTAATTCCTTTTCTTCCTTCAAAATGATGAAACAAAGGAATTCACCCCAAAAGAAAGAGCAGGAAGAAACGACAGGCAGGGACTTAACACAGATTCAAGCAAGATGTCTGAATCAGAATTTTGAATCACAATAAGAATACTAGCTGCAGCTGAAAACAGATTAGAATTCCTCTCTGAGGAGATAAAGGAAGTAAAACCTGGTCAGGATGAAATAAAAAATATTATAACTGAGCTGCAATCTCCAATGGATGCCATGGTGGCAAGGATGGATGAGGCAGAGCAGCCAATCAGCGATATAGAGGACAAACTACTGGAGAATAATGAAGCAGTAAAAAAGAGCAGACAAAGCAAAAGAGCACGGTTTAAGAATTAGGGAAATCAGTGACTGATTAAAAAGGAACAGCATCAGAATCATAAGGGTCCCAGAAGATGAAGAGAGAGAAAAAGGGGTAGAAGGGTTATGTGAGCAAATCGTAGCAGAAAACATTCCTAAACTGGGGAAAGACACAGACATCAAAATACAGGAAGCACAGAGGACTCCCATTAGATTCAATAAAAACCGACCACCAACAATGCATATCATAGTCAAATTCACAAAATACTCAGGCAAGGAACGAATCATGAAAGCAGCAAGAGAAAAAAAAAGGGGACTTAACCTATAAGGGAAGACAGATGAGGTTTGCAGCAGACCTATCCACAGAAACTTGGCAGGCCAGAAAGGAGTGGCAGAATATATTCAATGTGCTGAATCTGAAAAATATGCAGCCAAGAATTCTTTATCCAGCAAGGCTGTCATTCAAAATAGAAGGAGAAATTAAAAGTTTCCCAGACAAAGAAAGTAAAGGAGTTCGTGTCTGCTAAACCAGCCCTGCAAGAAATTTTAAAGGGGACTCTCTGAAGGGAGAAAAGAAGAAGAAGAAAAAAAAGACCAAAAGAAACAGACTAGAAAGGACCAGAGACCACCAGAAACTCCAACTCTACAAGCAACATAATGGCACTGAATTTATATCTCTCAGTACTCACTCTAAACATCAGTGGACTAAATCCTCCAATCAAAAGACATAAGGTAACTGAATAGATATGAAAACAAGATCCATCTATAAGCCGTTTATAAAAGACCCACTTCGGACCTAAAGACATCTTCAGATTGAAAGTAAGGGGATGAAGAATCATCTATCATGCTAATGGCAGACAAAAGAAAGCCAGAGTAGCCATATGTATATCAGACAATCTAGACTTTAAAATAAAGACTATAACAAGAGATGAAGAAGGGCATTATATCATAATGGGGTCTATCCACCAAGAAGACCTAACAATTGTAAACATTTATGCTTCAAATGTGAAAGCACCCAAATATAAAAATCAGTTAATCATAAAAATAAAGAAACTCATTGATACTAATACTAAAATAGTAGGGGACTTCAACACCCCACGTACAACAATGGACAGATCATCTAAACAGAAAATCAACAAGGATACAATGGCTTTGAATGACACACTGGACCAGACGGACTTCACAGATATATTCAGAACATTTCATCCTAAAGCAGCAGAATACACATTCTTCTCCAGTGCACATGGAACATTCTCCAGAATTGATCACATACTGGGAGAAAAATCAGCCCTCAACAAGGACAAAAAGACCAAGATCATACTGTGCATATTTTCAGACCACAATGCTATGAAACTTGAAATAAACCACAAGAAAAAATCTGGGAAGATAACAAATACCTGGAGACTAAAGACCATCCTATTAAAGAATGAATGGGCCAATCAAGAAGCTAAAAAGGAAATTAAAAAGTACATGGAAACCAATGAAAATGATAACACCACAGCCCAAAACTCCTGGGACACAGTAAAGGTGGTCATAAGACAGAAGTATATTGCAATCCATGCCTTCTTAAAGAAGAAACAAAGGTCTCAGATACACAACCTAACCTTACATCTTAAAGAGTTAGAAAAGGAACAGCAAATAAAGCCCCAAACCAGCAGAAGACAGGAAATAATAAAGATTACAACAGAAATCAATTCTATCGAAACCAAAAAACCAGAAGCTGGTTCTTTGAAAGATTTAACAAAATTGATAAACCCCTAGCCAGTTTGATCAAAAAGAAAAAGGAAAGGACCCCTATAAACAAAATCAAGAATGAAAGAGGAGAATCACAACCAACACAGCAAAAAATACAAACAATAGTAAGAGAATATTATGAGCAATTATACGCCAATAAAATGGGCAATCTGGAAGAAATGGACAAATTCCTAGAAACATATACACTACCAAAACTGAAACAGAAAGAGATATAAAATTTGGACAGACTCATAACCAGTAAAGAAATCGAATTAGTAATCAAAAATCTCCTACAAAACAAGAGTCCAGGGCCAGATGGCTTTCCTGGGGAATGCTACCAAACATTTAAGGAAGACTTGACATCTGTTTTCTTGAAGCTGTTCCAAAATATAGAAATGGAAGGAAAACTTCCAAATTCTTTCTATGAAGTCAGCATTACCTTGATTCCAAAACCAGACAAAGACCCTACTAAAAAGGAGAACTATAGACCAATTTCCCTGATGAACATGGATGCAAAAATCCCCAACAAGATATTAGCCAACCGGATCCAACAATACATTAAACAAATTGTTCATCATGACCAAGCAGGATTTATACCTGGGATGCAGGGCTGGTTCAATATCCACAAAACAATCAATGTGATTCATCACATCAGTAAAAGATAGGACAAGAAGCACACGAACCTCTCAATAGATGCAGAGAAAGCA
Source organism: Lynx rufus (assembly GCF_022079265.1). NCBI lineage: Eukaryota > Metazoa > Chordata > Mammalia > Carnivora > Felidae > Lynx > Lynx rufus. The sequence goes on along the minus strand of NW_025814823.1, from coordinate 29,739,448 downwards.
TTTGATAAAATACAGCATTCCTTCTTGATAAAAACCCTCAAGAAAGTAGGGATAGAAGGATCATACCTCAAGATCATAAGAGACATATATGAAAGACCCACTGCTAATATCATCCTCCATGGGGAAACACTGAGAGCTTTCCCCCTAAGGTCAGGAACAAGACAGGGATGCCCACTCTTGCCACTGTTATTCAACATAGTATTAGAAGTCTTAGCCTCAGCAACCAGACAATGCAAAGAAATAAAAGGCATCCAAATCAGCCAGGAGGAGGTCAAACATTCACCCTTTGCAGACAGCATGATACTCTATATAGAAAACCCAAAAGACTCCACCAAAAACTGCTAGAACTTATCCACGAATTTAGCAAAGTCGCAGGATATAAAATCAATGCACAGAAATCAGTTGCATTGCTACATACCAATAATGAAGGAACAGAAAGAGAAATCAAGGAATCGATCCCATTTACAATTGCACCAAAAACCATAATATACCTAGGAATAAATCTAACCAAAGAGGCGAAAAATCTATACACTGAAAACTATAGAAAGCTTATGAAAGAAACTGAAGAAGACACAAAAAATGGAAAAAGATTCCATGCTCCTGGAGAGGAAGAACAAATATCATTCAGATGTCAATACTCCCCAAAGCAATCTACATATTCAATGCAATCCCTATCAAAATAACAACAGCATTCTTCACAGAGCTAGAACAAACAATCCTAAAATGTGTATGGAACCAGAAAAGTTCCGAATAGCCAAAGCAATGTTGAAAAAGAAAACTAACACTGGAGGTGTCACAATCCCAGACTTCAAGCTCTATTACAAAGCTGTAATCATCAAGACAAAGCAGGAAAGAATATCCAGTGGAATAAAGACAGTCTCTTCAGCAAGTGGTGCTGGGAAAACTGGACAGCGACATGCAGAAGAATGAACATAGACCACTTTCTTACACCATACACAAAAATAAACTCAAAAGGGATGAAAGACCTAAATGTAAGACAGAGAGCCATCAAAATTTTCGAGGAGAAAGCAGGCAAAAACCTCTTTGATCTTGGCCGCAGCAACTTCTTACTCAACACCTCTCCGGAGGCAAGGGAAACAAAAGCAAAAATGAATATTGGGACCTCATCAAAATAAGAAGCTTCTGCACAGCGAAGGAAACAATCAGCAAAACTAAAAGGCAACTGATGGAATGGGAGAAGATATTTGCCGACGACATATCAGATAAAGGGTTAGTATCCCAAATCTATAAAGAACTTATCAAACTCAACATCCAAAAAATGAATAATCCAGTGAAGAAATGGGCAAAAGACATGAATAGACACTTCTCCAAAGAAGACATCCAGATGGCCAACTGACACGTGAAAAGATGCTCAACATCACTCATCATCAGAGAAATACAAATCAAAACCACAATGAGATACACCTCACAGCTGTCAGAATGGCTAACATTAACAACTCAGGCAACAGATGTTGGTGGGGATGCAGAGAAAGTGGATCTCTTTTGCACTGCTGGTGGGAATGCAAACTTGTGCAGCCACTCTGGAAAACAGAATGCAGGTCTCTCAAAAAATCAAAAATAAATTACCCTACAACCCAGGAATTGCACTATCCCTAGGATAAGTATTTATCCTAGGGATACAGGTGGGATACAGGTATGCTGTTTCAAACGGGCACATGTACCCCAATGTTTATAGCAGCACTGTCAATAATACCCAAAGTATGGGAAGAGCCCAAATGTCCATCGATGGATGAATGGATAAAGAAGATGTGGTGTGCCACATCTTATATACATACATACACAATAGAGTATTACTTGGCAATCAAAAAGAATGAAATCTTGCCATTTGCAGCTACGTGGATGGAACTAAAGGGTATTATGCTAAGCAAAATTAGTCAGAGAAAGACAAATATCATATGACTTCACTCATATGAGGACTTTAAGATACAAAACAGATAAACATAAGGGAAGGGAAGCAAAACTAATGTAAAAACAGGGAGGGGGACAAAACATAAGAGACTCTTAAATATGGAGAACAAACAGAGGGTTGCTGGAAGGATTGTGGGAAGGTGATGGGCTAAATGGGTAAGGGGCATTAAGGAATCTACTCCTGAAATTATTGTTGCACTATATGCTAACTAACCTGGATGTAAACTTAAAAAATAAATTTAAAATAAATACATAAATACATAAATCTGAAAAAAAAGGCATAAGAAAAGAAAGAAAGAAAAGAAAAGAAAAGAGAAAAGAAAAGAAAAGAAAAGAAAAGAAAAGAAAAGAAAAGAAAAGAAAAGAAAAGAAAAGGAAAGGAAAGGAAAGGAAAGGAAAGGAAAGGAAAGAAAAGAAGGGCTAAATGTTTCCCAGAATGGAACCCGGAGCAGGCAAAACAGTCTGGAAGTGGGGCCTTGTATCTGTGGCATCTTGACTTCCTAGCAGTGCTGACCAAGATCTCACGTCCTCCTACTTTGGTCCCATGGGCCTTAGGATGTCTGTGTTGAGCTGAATCTGGAATACAGAGTCTGCCCTGACCACCTCTCCAAACTCATACTTATTGAAATTAACCAGGGGTCTCCTGCATATGTGCAGAGACAGAGATCCATACCATGTCCCTGGTAAAATCTAAGGAGATGCTATTTCTTTCATTCATTCATTCATTCATTCATTCATTCCAAAACATATTTATTCGTGACTTCGTTATTCTAGGCACTAAGGATAAAACAGTTAACAACCTCCTCTCTGACCCATGTTCAGCCTCTAGCCACTGCCCCATCCCAGCTGAGCAGAAGTGTACCTTCTTCCTTTTACCACTGCCCCCACCTTTTGGATCCAAGGTGCTGAAAACTTTCTATGGACTTCAGATCTAGCCTTGCTCTGGTGCTGTAGCAGTTGCCCCCAGCTGCTTTCCGTCCTTCATCATCTCCTGCCTTCCACACTTGTCTGCAAACTGGCTCCGTGTCCCTTTAGTTTAAGCACACCCATCAGCTCGATGGCTTACTGTGTTCACTGTTTTATGGCTCCTAAAGGGCTCTGCATTCTTTGTACCATGGAAACCTCACCTCAACTGTGAGACAGGTAGAGGCAAGAATTATCCACTTAGGGGGACCTGGGTGGCTCAGAGTCTGAGCATCCAACTTTGGCTCAGCTGGGTCATGATCTCACGGCTCGTGAGTTCCATCCCTGTTATCAGGCTCTCTGCTGTCAGCACAGAGCTGGTTTCTGATACTCTGTCCCCATCTCTCTCTGCCTCTCTCCCACTTGTGCACTCTCACTCTCTCTCTCTCTCTCTCTCTCAAAAACAAACAAACATTAAATAAAATGAATTATCCACTTCATTTAACAAATTTAGAAACAGGATATTTAGGATGCCTGCATGGCATCTTGTGTCTCTTCATATTTTCTACATTCTATATTAAAATATTGTATTATTTTATGTGTTACTTACACCTTGCCTATTTCAAAAAAACATATGTGAATATTATATTCATCTCTAATAGGACATATTCTAGTCTCTGAACCTTTTGGATATTGATGGTTATAAATAGAGCCTTAGAAGTACAGAGTGGCAATTATTCCTGCCCTATGCTTACTCCCAAGTCCAATGCTTGGCCTAAAATAGCCCCCTTCTTCTCACAAGGAGTTTGCTGAACCATCTCCCTGCTTCTTTTTTTAAAATTTTTTTTCAACGTTTTTTATTTATTTTGGGACAGAGAGAGACAGAGCATGAACGGGGAGGGGCAGAGAGAAGGGGAGACACAGAATCGGAAACAGGCTCCAAGCTCCGAGCCATCAGCCCAGAGCCTGACGTGGGCCTCGAACTCACGGACCGCGAGATCGCGACCTGGCTGAAGTTGGACGCTCAACCGACTGCGCCACCCAGGCGCCCCTCTCCCTGCTTCTTAAGTGAGCTCCCAGAAGCTGATCTTCTCTCCTGGGAATCTATCACTAAATTTATCACTGTTTATCACTAACCACATTACACTGAAGTTGTGTGATGGTGTACTGCCTTCCCCAGTGACCAAAATGCCCTAGGGAGTGACAGCACATACCCTGGTGCCTAACCCTGTGGATGGCACACACAAAAATGAACTAAATTCTCCTGATTCAAACTTTCCTAAATATTGTTGATGATCCCTTCTCTATTGATCACCCTACCAAAAAATTTCTTCTCATGCTTCCCAGATGTCAATATTCATATTCATGTTGTCTAGCTATTCTTAGTGCTTCCATCCATGTGATTGTAAACTCTTTTTTTTTTTTAACTTTATTTATTTATTTGGGCGGGGGAGGGAGGAAGAGAGAGGGAGAGAGAGAGAGAGAGAGAGAGAGAGAGAGAGAGAGAGAATCCCAAGCAGGCTCCACACTGGCAGCACAGAACTCCACATGGGGCTCGAAGTCACAAACCATGAGATCAGACACTTAACCAACTGAGTCACCCAGGCACCCCATGATTGTAAACTCAAAAGGGAGAGGGTTTAACTCCACTGTAAAGCACTCAACAGAGCATAGTTCCATTCCATACTCTGCAAGTTGCTTAGTAAAATGTTTTTGATCCTGGTAGTTGGTTGATGGTGGTAAAAGTAAAAGCCATTAGGATTGTGATTAATGAAGATACTTTATGCAAGTTTTCCCCCAAGCACAAGCAAGAGGACATGTAATCCCATTACCAATACTCAATCTTTCACTCTTGGGGGATTTCCTTGCTAATTAGTCTGAAGCTGTAATTTAGCCTATACTTTAAGGAATGTGTCACATGAGGACACTTCTAATTTATTTCTGACCTTCCTTGAATTTAGAGGCACATATGCCTTTGCCCAGCATTTCTCCCAACTGCTATTTTCCTGCCGCAAAAAAAAAAAAAAAAAAAAAGTAATAGTTTGTCCAAGACCTGAGAAGGGGAGGCAAGCTCAGGGTACATGCCCTGACTCTTGGCCTGTCTAAGGGTTTTGTCCAGCTCTCCTGTTTTATTCCCTCAAGCCTGCCTTCTAATGACTAAGCAGAATGAGCTTTTACACTGCATTAGCAAGACTTTGAAGTGGACAAAGGAACATAAAAATGAAGTCTGTCATACGTGGGTGGAAACTTTAAGAGCCAATACACAATTTGCTACATTCCCTCTTCCTTCTGCCACAACAAGGAGAAAGTTCCAGATGGTGGCTACTCTAACAGTCTAGGTCCCCAAGTGAGGACAGCATGCAGCATATTCCCAGATGGACATGCAGAGTAAGCAAGAAATACACCTGCTGTTTTAAGTCACTAAGATTTGGGGTTGTTTGTTACTGAAGCATAACCTGACCTGTGCTGACTGATACAATTGTCCTAAGTAAAGGAACTCCTATCCCAGACTTTGACAAAGTGTATTTTGCTCTCACCCCTGGATTTCCTCCTGGAGATCTACCTCTGCCATTGACCTCAGCGAATAGCTTTCTTGATCCCCAGAAATTCCATGGCTTCTGTATCACTAGACTCCCCCTCCAAAATACTCTACTCACAACATTCCACTCCTGGAAAAAGCCACTCCACTCCTCCTTTTCCAGAAGTCCAGCAAACAGGCTCCACTGGGGTTTGATGGAAAAGTGTGTAATCCATCATACATCTTACATTGTTCCCTTCTCCCAGCTCCCAGCCTTGAAGGATGTGGGGCCTGGCAGGGCCCCCTGGCCACTGAGGGAACAGGAGTCACCCAGTCGCCATGTTCTGACAGCTTGTCACATTATTTTTCCCTGTGGGGGCTCTGATCCCTCCATCTAACCTTCTTCTCAGTCCCCTGAGACCATGGACCTCTATACAAGGCTCCCCAGGCAAAGCAAAGCAAGATTGATGCCCTACAAATGGCCGGCCATGCCCGGGAGGGCTCTCAGTTCAATGCATGGAGCAGTCCATTCTTCCCCATCTCGCGTTCCCACACTGGACCCGGGAACTCAGAGCCAGGGCGGCAAGAATTCAACCTTTATTCATCCCAGAACACAAATGATCCGCCACACTCCCCTAATCTCCCTGGCCTTCTCACCTTACCTACCCAAAACCTTTCTGAAGCGCCTGGGTCTTCCTGGGATAACATGTGATTCACACTGCCCTTTGGACTGAGGGGCTGGAGCCAAGGGAGAATCAAAAAGTTTGAAGGAAAAATACTCATTTAAATACTGACCAAGGAGCGTTCCCCACCCCCACCAATGTGCCTCTTTTGGCATTTGGCCCTTATTACAATAAGTAGTGTTTAACAACTGTAGGCTGGGTTGTGCTGCTGAAGAATCATGAATTAGTATTAATGCCAATGGTTATTTGTATCCACAATTCCCTGCGCTGCAGGTAAAAGCCTCCTAAGGGTTTGGACCTAAAAGCAGGCCTTCAGGGACTTGGCGGGGCGGGGGGGGGGGGGGGGGGGGGGGCGTTGTGCTGTCGAGCAATTCATATAAAAATGATTTCATCTAAATTCCCTGAGTGATTTCATAGACCAAAGCACCTCTGAAGGACAAAAAGACAACTATAAAATTACCTGAAAATAAATGTTTCTAAAGTGTTCAGAAATAATCCAGGATGAGGAGAATTGGGAGGCCGATAACGAATCCATCAGCTTTTTTTTTCTTTTATCCCACATCTAGACTTTTTTCTTCCAAGGCCGCAGCCTGTCACCATGCAGTTTATCAGCCGTCACTCCATCTCGATTCTGGGTGACATGAGATCAATGGCCTAAAACTGCTCTCAGATCTACGCAGAAATTTATAACACCAGGCTCTGTGGTGCCCTGGCTGGGCCTGGGTCCCAGGGCTCTGAGGGTGAGGCTGCCGTGCAGACTTCATTTCCATTTCAAAAGTGGATTGTGACCCACTTGGAGCAGGCGAGTTCAAGCCATCAGATGCAAAAGAAGGCCTGAGTCAGAAGTCTTCAGCACTTACAGAACAATGACTTTGAGGAAAAAAGAAAGGAAGGAAAAAAAAGACCAGTCAATGATTAAATTCTCTCTGCCTTGAAAAGGCTCCAGCTTCCTGCTTTAATTTCTTTTGAATCATGTGGCATTTATTAATAACTAAACCCCAAATTTGCAACGACATGTTTTAGGCTCTGAAAGCAATCAATCCATCCAATTTATCTAACTACAGAACTCCTGAGTATGGTTTGAGCAGAGATTTGTGGTTCTTTTCATCCTCACTGAGGGCTCCTTTGGTTGTCTACAACCTCTTTTTTTCCACCATGAACTCTGTAATTTGGTCCTAATTCTGCCTCACAGTGCCCATCAACCATCAACTGGGTCCTAGGAGGCCAGGCCATATCCTATATCCTATATTTTCCAACCAAAGGGCTCCAGGGAAATTCTTAATCCCGCTCCCCTCCAACCCTCCCCCTCCCCCCCCCCACTAAATCTTTCGATGATAAGGAGAACACTGGCCTTCTGTCCACACCCCCAAGCCACAGGCAGCTATGGAACATGCCACTTCTCACCCCCTCTACCAGCACAATTTGTCTTGGACAGATGTCCAACAGAAGACCTACTGTGAGGACTCTGGACCTGCTCCTGGCCGAACCCAGAGAAGCCTCAACTTTCTGAGCAAAAAGAACCCCCTCCCTTCCACTGCTGTCTGCCTGAACTCTCCTTGGAACCAGACTTCCAAGAGGAGGTTCCCGGGAGAAACTGCATTCTCCAGAGGACTGGAGATGCTGGAGATCACCAGCCAACTCCTCTGGCACCGGCACCGCTTACTCCAGCGCCCTCTGGCTGGGGGAGAAGGCAGGCCGGCAGATAAGGAAATAGTCCTCTGGCTAGACCCACAGACAAGTGCCGTCTCAGTGCATGTCTCTCTGTCCTGAGTCTCTTGGGATTCAGCCAGACCACTAACTAGCTAGTCACTGTTCCCAAATCTGCCACTTGAGAGCTCCCTCCTAGATCAGTCTACCAGTTTAGGTTCTTTGGTCCATTTTCCTGCCCCTACCCTGGTAAACCTGTGATTTCACAATGACATCCTTCAACCCCATTGCCTAAGGATAGAACTAGAATTCCTTAACTGTGGTGTATGAAGCCCTGACTTGCTCACTCTGGCTTTCTTCCCCACAACGTTCCTACTCCGGACCCTCATGGCAACCTACACCCCAACCCTTGGACCTTCATGCCATTGAGTTTCCTATTCCTGCAAGAAGGATTGACCTATTCATCTCCATCCCTCTCTCTCCCCTGCTACCCCCAGCTAATGTCACCTCCTGCAGAAAGCTTTCCCTGAGCATCTCCACTCCCCAGCACAATTGGGGCCCTTCCTCTAGGTTCATGCAGGCGTGCAATGCACACCCGCACCACTGCTCTTAACATATGGCCCGCACTCAGGTATTCCACTCCCCTAAAGACTGTGGGTAGCCACCTGTGATAGACTGCAGCATAGGCCTTCATCACAGCAATCCTCATATGCCATGTGGTATCCTTCTTCATCTGTGTCCCACCTACGGGCTGGCATACGGATTCTATTTTTCTCCGTCGTCGTCATCGTCGTCTTCTTCTTCTTCTTCTCCTCCTCCTCCTCCTCCTCCTCCTCCTCCTCCTTTTCCTCCTCCTCCTCTCTCTTCTCCTTCTCCTTCTTTAAATAAAGCTAGCAGAGAAGCATAGAACAGATTCTCCCTCACAGCCCTCAGAAGGAACCTGTCAACACCTTGATGTTGGACTTCCAGCCTCCAGAACTGTGAGAAAATAAATGTCTATTGTTTAAACCACAAAGTTTCTGGCAGTCCTGGTGAACTAATGCTGAGGGGAAGCAAAGAGTCAAACACTGGCTCCACATAAGGTACAGGAAGTCACCAGCTACTCCTGAGCATCCTAAGAGGGAAGGCCTTCTGGAATAGTCCTGCTCCCCCAGAATTATGTGTTGGTGTCCACTCAATATTTGTGTCTGTAGGTGGTTTCAGTCATGATAAATGGCTTTTGTAGAAAAGGATGGTGGATAAGTCCACTGGAAACTCCTTTTTGCCATCATCTAATCTCAACCAGAGAGTAAGTTTCCAAAAGATTTTGAAATGACATGAAAGCATTAAAGTTACTTAACCCTCACATGACCATGTCTCTCCTTCCATGGGGATCTATACACCCACCACTATACCTATTATTATTTCCAGAAGGGTAGGAGGAAAAAAAGAATCAGAAGGATAGTTAAAACTAAAGCAAAGAAGCAGACAGGAAGTGGGAGGGTTGTTCTTTTGTTTTGTTTTGTATTTTGTCTTTCTGAATAAATACCTCACCTGTAAAATAAGAGGTTTAGATTATACCTCCTTGTGCTTTAAAAGGAAATGATAATTAACATGTGTTCAGGGCTTCCTAAGTACCTGATACTGTATTCTTCCACAGTCCTTAAGTCAACTTTACAAGGTATTATTATTATCCCCATTTACAGAGAGATCAAGTAACTTGCCCAGGGTTACACAGCAATTCAGTGGTATCAGATTTGAACCCAAGCAGGATGATTCAATGCCTGCAGTCCACAGCCTATGTTTCATTTCTTATCAGGTTAAGCAGGCATCCCAGAGCATCCCGACACACAGAACACAAAAAAGGATGAGTAGCCCAAGACTTGTTAATGGTCCATGATTTGTGAGCATCTGGCACTGGGATCAATCCAAAATCAATGTTTAAACAACAGTTACCTTCACCCCCAAACTGTCTCGTCTGACTGCTGAGTTTGAATCAGGGCTACGAAGGATGTTACTCTGTGGTTGAAATCAAAGTTTAAAAGTCACTCTGCCAGCATCAACAGCCCAATAAAAAAGGGAGGTGCATTTTAAAAAAATATAAGTTAGCATCTGGAGTGTAGGAAAGAACTTGGTTGCATTTCTAGAGAGCAAACACCAGCAAAACTCAGTGACTTAGAAATTCTAAGAGATTTCTACAAAGTGTGCTTTCCTTACAAGAATGAAGTGGATGCTTCTGAAGAGCTGCCTCTGTTCTCTGCTTGGAGGAGCACTTGCTGCAAACTTCCCTGGAAGGTTTATCCAATGGAGTGAGCCTGTTGAAGGAAAAACAATAGGCCCTGGGCTTTTTTTTTTTTTTTTAGAATAGTTAAAAGGGTAAAAAATAACCCCTCTCCCCATCCATCCTTAGAATTACACTTTCCAGCGAAGTCTAGTTCCCTTTCCTGGTAGATATAATCCTAATTAAAAATAAATTACATGCTGTATAGAACTTGCAATGGAAAAGATAATCCTATTACATATGAGAATATATCCTGATTTTCTTTCCCGCTAAACTGTGGGAGATATCAGATCAGGCTGAGCCCCCCATTGTCGCCGCTTTGAAAACTTTCCTAGAGCCCTAATCCGTCACGTGACGCCCGTGTCAATCTCGGGGTCTGCACGCGAGTTTCACAAAGCAGGCATTAGGCTCGGCAACAGAAACCCAGCTTTGCGGAGCCCGCAGCATTTGCATTCCGAGAAAACGCCGGCCATTGTGGGGCTGTGTTTGTTCTCAGGATTGCGAGACTGTTGCCGGCTAAGTTGCTAAAACCCAGAGAAAGGGGCTCCTTTGAGCCTGCTCGGGCCTTTGGTATGATAACAAGTCGATGGGAGTTGCTTTTGTGGGGCGGGAACGGCGTTGGGGGAGGGCGAGCTCCCCTGCCTCCCCCCCCCCCGCCCCCGGCCCCACCTCCACGGACATTTTGCTTCCCCCGGGAGTTGCTGTAGGCGCTGATGCGCTATTTTAAATCGTATTTCAATAATCTGGAGGCCGCCGGAGGCAGTGCCGGGAGCTCGTTCTGCTCGCGTGCCTTCACACCTCTACGGCCGGCTCGGAAGGCCGTGTTCGCCGCTCGCCTCCTGCGGCTACCCGCCGGGGCTCTGCGCCCCACGCTTCCTGGCGCCGCCGCTGTCGGGGTCACTTCCGAGCGGCCGAGTCGCCAGCCCAGGATAAAATGCTTTGGACCTGCTACTAGCCGCCCACACCCCTCCTACCGCCTCCTGTTTTATGCCTGTTCTGCCACTCCCTTCCCCCTGCCCCCAGCACGCCTGCCCGTATTTCAGTCTTGAGAATGAGCAAGATGACACGAAGCGCTTTGAGTAAAAATATTAGGTAGTTGGGATTCTCCAGCCAAGCAAAAATAAAACAAATTTAAACAGCGCGCGGCTGGGATCCTGTGGTCCGGCCCAGAACTGAGAGGCTCGAGACCGCAGGGGGCGCAGGCGTAGGGTCCAGTTCTCAGTCACTTGTGACCGTGCTCTAGGCAATTGTCTACTCACGGAAACAGCTGAAAACATCCTTTTTCTGCTATTCTGCCCCACTGCCCACACCCTTGTCCTCCCTCAACCCCTCCCTGGGTTCTTGGCTTCGCAGCCGATGCACCGCGCGGACCTGACCTCTAGGGGTTACACTACTGACACTGGGAGGCCGCTGTCCGACTGCGGAGTTCCGAAAGTGTTCGAGTCTGGGCTGACCCTGGAAGGGCGGGGGCGGGGGGGGGGGGAGGGCGCGACCCTGGAAACACTAAAGGTCACTAGCAGGCCCCAGGCCGGAGTGGGAGTGCTGAGGAGCTCGGAAAGAAGACCGAAAGTTCTTTTGGCTGAGCATACCCACCGAGAAATACCTCTTGGGCAGGAGCAGAGAGAGAGCAAACTATTAATTGGCAGCTGCGAGGGGGAAAAAAGTGGAAGGGAAGGCTGGGGAATTGTACTCCTGCAGGGGGCGTCGCCCTTTCCTTGTCCCTTCGCGGCTGCAGTTGCCTGGCATCAATGCTTTTAGCAATACCAGGACAGCAAGGTGAACGGGGTGGGGAAAGGAACCCAGAGGCACAACGGCTCTGAGGACGCCCCCAATCTCTTCTCAATCTCATAAGAGCTTTATTTATTGATCTCTGGGGCTGCGTGTGTGTGTGTGTGTGTGTGTGTGTGTGTGTGTGTGTTGTTTGTTTTATTTTTTGCTCTTTGGCAATTCCAGGGCTCCTACTTCATTCTCCTCCACCCTCATTGCACCCCCACCTACCTGCTTGCTCACCCTGCGGAGCGGGGGTGGGGTGGAGGAGAGCCCCTGAATGTCTTCTGTAAAGACCCCAGGACATAATCACTCATGTCTGAGGGAAAGGAAAACACAGATTGGACGCTGACAGCAGGACTAAAATCTGGATTCAGAAGAATATTTACTAAATACAGTCTGCTTATCAAATCCATCGCCTTAAAAATTTTTTTTCTTGCAGTGCGTGGCTTTTGCTTTTATCTCTCCTCCTTCATACGTATTTGCATAACCTGTTCAATAAAGCTCTTCAATAAGAATTCGTCTTGCTCCTGCTTGGAGCTCCACCTCCCTGGGTCTTTGGATTGTGGGGGTGAGGGAAATACCTGTGAGGGGAGGGGGGCACCGCAAAGCCTGGCCAGTCCGGGGACCCACCCAGCCCAGAGTTTGGCAGTACCAAAGCTCCACACGTTTGTAGGCAGATGGTTAAGTTCCCCCAGGTTAGTGCCAGGTTTCAACGTCATGCTGTGATTTTGTTCTTCTGGAACGGGATGAGTGTTGCTTCTCTGAGCAGCCCTATTAGAACAGAAAGAAAATCCTCTAAATAGGCGGAACAAGGCATCAGGAGGGAAAGTTCTCTAAATGCACTTTAATATGAGCCGGGTATTGTGTGGAATTCAGCGCCCATCACCGTTTAGCCGGAGAGTTATGGCAGTGATTGGGGATGAATAGAGGAACATAATGGATACATGTGGCGTTTGCTCATTATATTCAAGTTAGCCCAACTCCGCAGTGGAAACTGTTCAACTTTCTCTCCCCTTAGCTTGTCACAGTGAAATAATACAGACATTGGGGCCTCCAATGGGATCGCCTGCCACGCCATTCTATTTCCACTGCTAACGAGGGCTTCATAAGCCTTTGATACAGTCTGATCTTTGAAACCTTTCCAAATCTCCTCAAGCTTATGCTAAATCCTATTTGGAACTTTTTTTTTCCTGGCCTGCTAGCGCCCAGGGCTTAAGAAAGCCATTTGGACAGTGACATGCATACTAACACATCGCAGAGCTCTTTTCTGAAAAGGAAGTGGCAGCCCTGATCGCCGTCGCTCACACGAGTAAAACACAATTGCGTACACAAATTTGAATAAAATCAATTCTCTCTTATCCTTAGGACTCCTAAATCGAGAGAATGTATCTGAGAGCTTTGGGAAGCTGGGAGAGAAAGCTAGTAAAATCTTACTGGGTTAAGAAAATCAGTGGAGAAAAAGGAACGAGGTTTAGGAAAGCCTCTAAGATGCAAAATGCAGAGTGGGTGGGGGGGTCCCTCACCACTACCCCGAAATCCAAGGTTGTTTTCAGTTCAAACAGCCGGCCCTGGACAGGCACAATTAACAAAACCATCCACCCCCCTTTAACTCCCGGCGACCTGTGCCAACTCCTCTGTATTCAGGGCGCTGACAGGAAAGGAAAAAAAGGCGAAAGGAGTTAAACAAAGAAAAGATTCCCTAATTTTCCTTTCTTGTTTTCCCCTCTAAGCCTTTCCACATTAAAGGGATTGTCAGAGGCTGGCGTAGGAGCGGCGCGAGCGTGAAGCTGCCATTGGCTGCCCGGCTCTGGTTATTTGCATATCGGCTGTTATAAAAGCGGAGGCGGCGCGCAGCGGCGCAGCTCCAGCAGCTATAGAAGGAAGGGAGAGGTGTGTAGTGTGGACCGGACTGAGCGTCCTCAGAGCCCGCCGGAACCTCGAGCTGCAGCCCACAGATCTCCCGCACTGGGCTCGCAAAGAGCGTGCTCGGAGGAGCCTGGAACTCACGCCCGGACCTGCACCTGCAAACCAGAGAGGAATTGCTCCCTCAGCTTTTTGGAATAGCACTTGGGGCTAGCGGCATGAGTCCGGTGAGGCGCGGGGGCAGCCCCTGCCTTTTCCCATTACAGCTCTTCAGCCTCTGTTGGGTGCTTTCGGTGGCCCAGAGCAAGACAGTGCGATACAGCACCTTCGAGGAGGACGCTCCTGGCACGGTCATCGGGACCCTAGCTGAGGACCTGCATATGAAAGTATCCGGAGACACAAGCTTCCGCCTGATGAAGCAGTTCAACAGCTCGCTGCTCCGAGTGCGCGAGGGCGACGGGCAGCTGACCGTCGGGGATGCGGGCCTGGACCGCGAGCGGCTGTGCGGCCAGGCACCACAGTGCGTGCTGGCCTTCGACGTGGTCAGCTTCTCCCAGGAGCAGTTCCGGCTGATACACGTGGAGGTGGAGGTGAGGGACATCAACGATCACGCGCCGCGCTTTCCCCGGGCCCAGATCCCCGTGGAGGTGTCCGAGGGCGCGGCTGTGGGCACGCGCATCCCGCTGGAGGTGCCGGTGGACGAGGATGTGGGAGCCAACGGGCTGCAGAGCGTGCGCCTGGCCGAGCCTCACAGCCCCTTCCGCGTGGAGCTGCAGACGCGCGCGGACGGCGCGCAGTGCGCGGACCTGGTGCTGCTGCAGGAGCTGGACCGCGAGAGCCAGGCCGCCTACAGCCTGGAGCTAGTGGCCCAGGACGGCGGCCGCCCGCCGCGCTCCGCCACTGCCGCCCTCAGCGTGCGAGTGCTGGACGCCAACGACCACAGCCCGGCCTTCCCGCAGGGCGCCGTGGCCGAGGTGGAGCTGGCGGAGGACGCGCCCGTGGGCTCCCTGCTGCTGGACCTGGACGCAGCCGACCCCGACGAGGGCCCCAACGGCGACGTGGTGTTTGCCTTCGGTGCCCGCACCCCGCCCGAGGCGCGCCGCCTCTTCCGCCTGGACCCGCGCTCGGGCCGCCTCACCCTGGCAGGACCCGTGGACTACGAGCGCCAGGACACCTATGAGCTAGACGTGCGGGCCCAGGACCGCGGTCCCGGGCCTCGGGCCTCCACCTGCAAAGTCATCGTGCGCATCCGCGACGTCAATGACAACGCTCCGGACATCACCATCACCCCGCTGGCCGCCCCGGGCGCGCCTGCCGCCTCTCCCTTCGCCGCCGCCGCCGCCGCCGCCGCGGCTCTCGGGGGTGCGGACGCGACCTCGCCGACCGGACCTGGAACGCCGGAGGCCGGCGCCATCTCGTTGGTGCCAGAGGGGGCGGCGCGCGAGAGCCTGGTGGCTCTGGTCAGCACCTCGGACAGAGACTCGGGCGCCAATGGGCAGGTGCGCTGCGCCCTCTACGGGCACGAGCATTTCCGGCTGCAGCCGGCCTACGCGGGCAGCTACCTGGTGGTGACCGCGGCGTCCCTGGACCGCGAGCGCATCGCTGAGTACAACCTGACGCTAGTGGCTGAGGACAGAGGCGCGCCCCCTCTACGCACCGTGCGGCCCTACACGGTGCGCGTGAGCGACGAGAATGACAACGCGCCACTTTTCTCACGACCAGTCTATGAGGTGTCCGTACGTGAGAACAACCCGCCCGGGGCCTACTTGGCCACGGTAGCCGCCCGGGATCCGGACCTGGGCCGCAACGGCCAGGTCACCTACCGGCTGCTGGAGGCCGAAGTAGGCCGTGCCGGGGGCTCGGTGTCCACCTATGTGTCGGTAGACCCGGCTACCGGGGCCATCTACGCGCTGCGAAGCTTCGACTATGAGACCCTACGCCAGCTCGACGTGCGCATCCAGGCGAGCGACGGTGGCTCCCCTCAGCTCTCCAGCAGTGCCCTGGTGCAAGTGAGAGTACTGGACCAGAACGACCACGCACCCGTCCTGGTGCACCCGGCGCCGGCCAACGGGACCCTGGAAGTGGCGGTCCCCGGGCGCACGGCAAGGGACACGGCGGTGGCGCGTGTGCAGGCCCGGGACGCAGACGATGGTGCCAACGGGGAGCTGGCATTCGAGCTGCAGCAGCAGGAGCCGCGAGAAGCCTTCGCCATCGGCCGCCGCACGGGGGAGATAGTGCTCACAGATGACCTCTCGCAGGAGCCCCCCGGCCGCGTCTTCCGGGCTCTGTTGGTCATATCCGACGGCGGCCGCCCCCCGCTCTCCACCACTGCCACTGTCAGCTTCGTGGTGACAGCAGGTGACGGACGCGGGCTGGTGGCGCCCGCCAGTGCAGGGAGCCCGGAGCGCTCTCGCCCGCCTGGCTCGCGGCTCGCGGCGTCGGGGCCGGCGCTACAATGGGACACGCCGCTAATCGTCATCATCGTGTTGGCGGGAAGCTGCACGCTGCTGCTGGCCGCCATCATCGCCATCGCCACCACCTGCAACCGCCGCAAGAAGGAGGTGCGCAAAGGGGGGGCCCGCCGGGAAGAGCGGCCCGGGGCGGCGGGCGGCGGAGCCTCGGCTCCCGGCTCCCCGGAGGAGGCTGCCCGGGGAGCCGGGCCCAGGCCCAACATGTTCGACGTGCTCACCTTCCCTGGCAGCGGCAAAGCGCCCTTTGGCAGCCCCGCGGCCGACCCGCCCCCGCCCGCGGTCGCTGCGGCCGAAGTGCCGGGCTCGGAGGGCGGCAGCGCCACCGGGGAAAGCTCCTGTCACTTCGAGGGGCAGCAGCGGCTCCGCGGCGCGCACGCCGAGGTGAGGCCTTCCTTCGGCTGGGCGCCCCCCTCCGTGCTCCGCGGACAGGCTGGGGGAAGGGATGGAGGGTTCTGGGTGTGCTTGCGCCGGAGAGGTCTAACCTGTCACACTTGTTTTTTTTGTTTCTTGTCCAATCCTCACCGCTCCCTCCCTCCATCCCACCCCCGCCCCGCTACTCCCATTCCCTGCTGCAGCCCTACGGTGCCTCTCCCGGCTTCGGAAAGGAGCCGGCGCCCCCTGTGGCGGTCTGGAAAGGACACTCTTTCAATACCATCTCCGGCCGAGAAGCTGAGAAGTTCAGCGGCAAAGACAGCGGCAAAGGGGACAGTGATTTCAACGACAGCGATTCTGACATCAGCGGGGACGCTCTGAAAAAGGATCTCATCAACCACATGCAGAGTGGTGAGGACTCTTCTTTCCTGACAAGTTCAACGTTCCTTCTCTCCCCGCCCCCTTCTGCCCTCCTCTCACTCTCCGTTCCCCCAGCCCTCTTCCTCCTTCCCCACTTTTTTCAGTCCTCGGAGTTTGGGATCCCAGCCTTCCTCAGAGAGAAGAATTTCAAAATGCCTCGTCGAGGCAGCTCCACCACTCAAATAAAGAACACAATCCCATCCGGTTAGGCGGAGGCAGGGGTGACGCTAGCTACCTGAGGAGGGGAATTCTGCTTATCAGGTTTTTAATTTGCTTCCAGCCAAAAAAGCTGAACCAACTTCGTGTTAAGGTGGCTTCATAGGAAGCAGTATTTCTTTCAAATCTTGAATCGTCGCGTTCACCCCCATACTCTTCTTTTCAGCCGCCCTGACCCCGTCTGACATTCTGAAGAGGGAGGCGTAGCTGTATGCAATCTCAGTAACAATCATCACCCTCTCTCCCTTTCTCTTTTCTGTTAGGACTGTGGGCGTGCACCGCTGAGTGTAAGATCCTGGGCCACTCTGACCGCTGCTGGAGCCCGTCATGTGGAGGGCCCAACACACATCCCCCGCCTCACCCACCGGCCCAGATGTCTACCTTCTGTAAGAGCACGTCCCTGCCTCGTGATCCTCTGCGCAGGGACAATTACTACCAGGCCCAGCTGCCCAAGACAGTGGGGCTGCAGAGCGTCTATGAGAAAGTGCTACACAGGGACTATGACAGGACAGTCACTCTGCTCTCCCCTCCCCGCCCAGGGAGGCTCCCAGACTTGCAGGAGATTGGGGTACCCCTCTATCAGTCCCCCCCTGGCAGGTACCTGTCCCCAAAGAAGGAAGCCAATGAAAATGTGTAATCCCATGCTGCATGTCTTCACAACATATACAGGTCACTCCGAGAAGCCCCTAAATTATTGACAGGTTTCAGTGTTGTATATATAAATATGCAAGATGTGCCTTAAAATGAAGTTGTTGGAAGCTATTTCCAATCACATTGGTACTGTTTGGTATTTGCAAACAAAAATGTAGTTAATGTAATTTTTATGAAATGTGTGCAGTATTTAATTTTTCTTATCATGCTATTGACTTTAATTTCACTTGCGGCTTGCCATTTTCTTAGTGTTTTTAACCTGTACATTGTGTAATGTAATGTTTGTATATAATGAAATTTTGTTATATTTTTATATAATAAAAGCTAAAGTGGAAGTTATTGCCAAAGGAACTGTCTGTAAGACAAAAAAAAA
Organism: Lynx rufus; assembly: GCF_022079265.1. Lineage (NCBI taxonomy): Eukaryota > Metazoa > Chordata > Mammalia > Carnivora > Felidae > Lynx > Lynx rufus. The sequence goes on along the minus strand of NW_025814823.1, from coordinate 29,721,372 downwards.
TGGGAATTACTTAATGGAATTTACCTTTCACCTGAAACAACCTAGTGTTTGAGAATTTTTGCCTTGCCAAGTATACCTTGTATATCTTGAGTCTGTGGTAGATTTCAAGTTCAATGTTACTTAATTACATTTGGTTTTCTGTAAACCGTGTCACTTATAAGCACAGTAATAAAGGATTTGTCATGTGTTTGAAGAATCTGCTAATTGCTTTTCATGAAGTTGCCTACAGTTAGACATTCACAAATAATCTAAGAGCCAGAATTAAACCTTCTTTCAAGTGCTAATTATTTGGGCATTATTAATATTCACAGCAATATTAAATTTCCAAGTATTGGAAAGTCTCATCTGAGTATTAAAAATACTTTATTTTGTAAATCATGCACAACTCCATTTACATCAGGCACTCTATAAAATCCTTTTCCTCATTTATTCACTCAACAGATATTTATGGTGCATCTACAAAAAGTGGAGAAAGCTGTTTGGGCTGTTCATTCACTAATTAAACATCTGTTGAGTTTTTACTAACTGCAGTAACTCCTCTAAGAGCTGGAGTTCGAGGTTAAGAAGACCTAATCTCAAGGAGCCCTTAGCATACAGGATGTTAATAGCAAAAAGACACTCAAATGTACGGGTGAAATGACACTTGGGATTTGCTTTAAAATATTCTAGAAGGAAACATGGGGCTACATGAAACAAGACTGATAAAATATGGATCATTGCCACTGCTAGCACGGGTACATGTGGAGATGGAGGAGGGTAATGATACTGATCTATTTGTGTGTTTGCATGTACTTGACGTTTGTTATGGAAGGTTTTTAAAAAGCCACTCTAAAAGACCTATGTCTATTTCTTATATTTAATGCATTCATTTCATTGGAAATTAAAATGATAACAATAAGCGCTAGCATTTACTGAACAAGCTTTAAAATGAGCAGAGCTCCTTACAAAGCATCTGCATGAATTATCTCATTTAATCCTCAAACTACCCCCCATGAGATGGGAACTATCATTATCTCCATTTACAGATAAGGAAACTGGGGCACAGCAAGGTTAGGTAAAATGCCCAAAGTCACCCAGCTAATCAGTGCCCAGAATGAGATTCAAACCCAGATTATTCAAGGCAAGAAAATAAAATTAAGCAACAAGAGGTTTGTTTTTTTTTTTTTTTATCTTGAAAGAAACAAAGAGGTGGAAAAGTCCCAATGCATTGCCTTTACCGCCTGATTATTGTTTAGCTCTTTATATTTGTGAAGTGCCTGTGTTCCCTTATTACTAATTACAGAGTGTGAGGCACTGTAATGAATAGAGGAGCCCTCAAAGCTGCCTGTTGAAGTCATAATTGAAACCAGTGGTGGCTCCAAGCCGAACAGCAGGGTGGTCACACACAAGTGCTTCGCCACCCACGGCCTGCACAAAGTTCAGCGGTTTCTTCATGCAACTGAGCTGAGCATGTGCCTGACAAGTTCAGACTGCCCAGACATCACATTCTAAAAGAAAGCATCAGATGTGGCTAGGTTACCAGACAGCTCCAGAGCCACGATGACCAGGCGCCAGCAGAGAGAGCCCTAGCTAGAACTCCCATTTCAACATCTACATCTTTATTCTTGAGCCAGTCCCATCAAATGCAGAGCCGAAGGACCAATAACCCCACACTGCCGTCTAAAAACATCTGATCTCTGGGGTGCCTGGGTGCCTCAGTCGGTTAAGCGGCCAACTTCAGTTCAGGTCATGAGCTCACCTTTGGTGGGTTCAAGCCCTGCCTCAGGTTCTGTGCTGACAACTCGGAGCCTGGAACCTGCTTCGGATTCTGTGCCTCCCTCTGTCTCTGCCCCTCCTCCACTCGTGGTCTGTCTGTCTCTCTCTCAAAAATGAAAGAAAGAAAGAAAGAAAGAAAGAAAGAAAGAAAGAAAGAAAGAAAGAATTCAATCTCTGAATGTGTTTGCCTGTTTTTATCCTTCCAAAGTAAAATACTGTCATTGTCATTATTTTATTTTGTACCATGAAAACTATTTCATTAATCCAAAAAATCAGTTGTCAAAACCGCTATGACTTCACCATCATATTTTTCCCTTAGAGAAATGACCATTAAGAGACCTTATTTTTGCTTAGAACTTAAAAAAAAATCAAACATACAATTCAGTCCATAAAATTGTTTGTTTAAACCAAAAAAAAAAAAAAGGCAGGGGTGGGGGGAGTTGGAGGGGAGTTCTAAGGGCCAGCAGCAGGAGCTCTCAGAGAAATGGGAGTTAAGTGCAAGAGGCTTCATGCTTTTCTCTAGAAATGTTGACTTTTGTGTACATTTCTAAGAAAATATATTACTTATTAAATTAAATGAACAGCTCTAAATGCCGAATACTTAGGACAATGCCCAGCCCATGGTAATAATTGCTTCGTTCTATCTTGCCTTCCTTGAAAGCCAATCTCTATAGTAACTATCAGCCCAGTCCCACCACTAGGGAAGAGGACACAGACTCGGGCTGTCTGGCCTTGTTTTGCAATCAGTTTGCTTTCTTCACTTTTTCCTCTTTCAGTATGTCATTCAGAACCTTGTGCATACTCAACACTCTACAAACAAGTGCAGCTAAAGTAAACATCACAGGCCAGCTCACAAACCTTAGAGATCTGTGATGGTATCACAAACACCTCTCTCGAGCTGGAGGCCAACAACCCTTAGGCACCTTGGCAGTGAGCACTGGGACATGGGAAAGTCCTTGGGGAAGTGGGAGTGTCACCTTGAAAGAGAAAGCTCAAGCCAGACTTTCCCAGTTTCATATTTTTATATCTGGCCCCATTGACTTGGATGTCCTACACTTCCTATAATAAAATATCCATCAAAGAAACCACTTCAGAAAATTAAAATGTAAGTGGTTTCAACATCTATTGAAAAATGCATTCTGAAATAGAGTGAAAACAGGATGCATATCTTCAATACAAATATATATGCACATGGAGAGAAAATATATATATATAATCAGGATGAGTTCCATGCCATAATTAGCTAACTATCTGGCTTATCTCACTTGGCACACATAAGGTTTTATCCTCTAAAAATTCCATTTTAGAAAACAAGCATATTCACTTTAGTATTGAATTCAGTAACAACGGGATAATTGGAATGCTCTAAGTTTTAAAAGCAAACTGAAGCAAAGTAATACAATACTCGATGGAGCACTGTGCTTTGCAACAACTCAGAAGGGCTTTGAAAATGCTGTCTAGTTTTCAACAGCTATGCAATAACTCTAGAGAGTATTTATTATTCCCTTTCTTCAGAGGAAAATAATCTGCAATGGAATTCACCAACAAGTTCAAAGTCACCTAATGAGTGAACAGCAGGTAAAAAGAGACACCAGGCTGTTTTAAAAGGCATCAGTTAAAATGCCAGATTAAATGTGCCCTTTTACCAGGGGGAAAAAGTCTTCACTCATTATCCGAGTACAGGATTTGCTCCCACGAAACTTGTAAAAGAAATTTCAACATGTCAGAGTAAAATCCACATAGTTTAAGGTGAATCAGGGAAATTCCATTTTGCCCACCCACTGTGACACTTGGTTATATGATGGACACTTTGGACTCATTGTGTCCAAATGGAAATCACCCCCTTTCCTTACCACCATCAACCCCCAAACTACCCCTCTGGCAATTGCTCTAAACCCAATGAATGGGACCAGAGTTTATAGACCAAACCCAAAATACACACCATTTTAAGACTCCACCCTATTTCTTTCTTCCGCTCAATCAAGATCCGTTGGTTCTATTTTCTAAATATTTTTTTAAGTTTACTTTTTTATTTTGAGAGAGAGTGAGAGAGAAAGAGAGAGAGAGTAAGCAGAAAGGGGCAGAGAGAGGGGGAAAGAGAGAATCCCAAGCAGGCTCTACATGACCTGAGCAGAGATCAAGTGTGGGTGGCTTAACCGACTGAGCCACCCAGGCGCCCCTCTACATATCTTTTTAAGTGTTCCTTCACTCCACGCAGGAGATCTAATGCTCTGCCCAAGTTCCCACTCTGAAGTCCACCTCAGCTTCAGAGGCTGCTTCGGGTTGCATCTGTGATAGTCTCCATCATCACGTCTGTCTCTGCTGCTTGAGACTTGCTTGAGGCCCCAACACTGGTAGGGCCACACAAGTTTATTCAGCCTGTGCACAGAGCAGTCTGGAAGGACGGGGGATTTAAGACCTGCAGAGGCAACCTTCAGCCAATTAGGGATGAGTTTGGTGGACAAACACCCCAGCTTTCCTGTCTCTTGGAGGGGCAGTTTTGAGTTATGTTTTACACAGTTCTCCTTAGAATCCCAAGTGAATTTGAGCCCCAGTTGCCCACAGCAGCAAGGCACCCAGCAATACCCCCGCTCATTGGTGTTTCCCTACCTCACTTTCCTCAGTGTTTTCTAGGATCACTTCCCAAACAAATTTCTTGCACCCAAGTCCCTGCCTCAGTGCCTGCTTTTAGGGAGACTATCCAAATTAGGATGGCTGCACAAAAACAAGAATAAAGATACCATTTTTTAGTGATTACTGTGCTCTACACACTGCACCAAGCACTTTACATGCAATCCTCACAGCTTTGCAAGGTAAGGCCTCATTAGACCATCTTACATATGGGAAAAGCAAGACTTGGAGAGGTAAGGTAACTTGCCGTAGGTCACACAGCTAATTGGGGGTGGGGGGATGTTGAGACTAAAATGGACATCTGTCTAATACAGAATAAGAAATACTTGGGGCTCCTGGGTGGCTCAGTTGGTTAAGCATCTGACTTCAGCTCAGGTCATGATCTCGCAGGTTCATAAGTGAGTTGTAGTCCTGCATTAGGCTGTCTGCTGTGGGCACAAACCTGCTTCAGATCCTCTGTCTTCCTCTCTCTCTGTACCTCCCCTGCTTGTGCTCTCTCTCTCTCTCTTTCTCAAAAATAAAATAAACATTTAAAAAAGGTGGGGGGGGGGCACCTGGGTGGCTCAGTCAGTTAAGCATCCAACTTCAGTTCAAGTCATGATCTCACGGTTCGTGAGTTCGAACCCCACTAGGGGTTCTGTGCTGACAACTCAGAGCCTGGAGCCTGCTTGGGATTCTGTGTCTCCCTCCTTCTCTGCCCCTCCCCCACTTCTGCTCTGTCTCTCTGTCTCTCAAAAATAAACATTAAAAAAATTGTTTTTTTTTTTTAATTTTTTTTTTCAACGTTTATTTATTTTTGGGACAGAGAGAGACAGAGCATGAACGGGGGAGGGGCAGAGAGAGAGGGAGACACAGAATTGGAAACAGGCTCCAGGCTCTGAGCCATCAGTCCAGAGCCCGACGCGGGGCTCGAACTCACGGACCGCGAGATCGTGACCTGGCTGAAGTCGGACGCTTAACCGACTGCGCCACCCAGGCGCCCCTAAAAAAATTGTTTTAAAAATACTGCCTTATTCAAACTCTCATGGTGTCTTTCCTGGGTTCCAGCACAACGCTACCTGCTCTGCCTGTCCCCTTCCACTCCAGCCTCCACACTGCTGCCATAAAGACTTTTTCTAAACATCTGATCTCAGTCACTCTGCTGATTAATACCCACATGACTCCCACCACCTTTAGGAAGTGCTGTCGGTGGCATCCCAGACCCTTCATGCTCTTGCCACCACCACCCCCCCCCGCCCTCCCTCCCCAGACTGGGTCCTGCTGCTGTCCCTTCCTCCCCGCCAGCCCACCCGCTATGCACACCTGGAGCTTCAGCCACAAGGATCTACGTAGGTTTCACGAAGGGCCTTCATGCTGGCCCTTCAGCCAGGGCTAGCATTCTATTTCCTCTCCCTCTCCCCATCTTCCTCTCCTATGATCCTTTCTTCTTACCCTTCAAGACTGTTCAAGAATCACTTCACCTCCTCTCCCAGCCACCAGCCAGACCGGGCAGGGCACACCTCCTATGTGCTTCCTTAGCGCTTACCAAACTGAGGGTGATCACTGCTCCATATCTCTCTCTCCCCCGGCGGCCCATGAAATCAAGGACTGTGTCTTTCATCTCTCTATCCCCAGCACCTGGCTGGTACATAATCAGGATTCAATAAAACCACTTGCTGAATGAAATGATTTACTGAGCCAAGCACAAAAGGTCATGGTTACACACCACAGCCAAGAGACTCTGCATCTACAAGTCAACATACCTCCCCACAAGGGGTCTATGCTAAATATGCCTCCAAATCAGACATGACCAACAGATTCAGGATCTCATCCATCCCAGCCGGTCTAGTGATGGCAGGAGTTCCAGAAGACCACAGAATAGCATCAGCCCTGTCCACATAGAAGCCACCTTACCTATTGAAGATCAACCCTTCCCCCATCTTCAAGTCCCAATGCAGCAGCACCTCTTAGACCCAACTCAAGCCACTCACAGAAGTGTGTGGGCATCATTTTTCTGGAGATTTGATGTGATCTAGTCCATTTCAGTATTTCAGTATCTGAAGCAACATGGTCCCAGTACAAATAATTGTCAAATCTATCTTTCATTCTAGGCAAACACAGCAAACCATGCAGTTGATGAAAGCATCTAGTTGTTTTCTATGTTAAATGCTGGCTATTAGTCTCTTCTCTTATTGAGACTTTGTCCATTTTGCTAATTTTTCTCCTATCAGTTCTAGGAGAGTAGCAGCTGAGGAGTGAAGATTTCCTTCTGATGAATGTCACTAGATCATCGGAGAAAGAACTGGGCTGTTGGCAGTAGTGGGTGAGTGGGTGGAAACGGAATCTCAATTTTATTCGGTGACTGACTTTCAGCCATCACTGAACCTCCTTGTGATTCATTCTACTTATCAGCCAAGAGCCCTTAATCACCAACCTCACTGCAGGTCTGAGAATGAACTAATGATGCTGAGATGCAGCAAGAATGCTAAGGGCTGTGTCTGCCATCCTCTCGTGCTGAAGAAATTCAGTGTCACCATTCTGTCTCTGGCATTCCTCCCAAAGCATGGTGGGGCATCTCCCAAACTATATCTACATACAAAACTAGTAAATGTCCCATTCTACAACATTATCTAGATTTTTTTTTCAGGTACCCATATGGACCTCTTAAGTATCTTCATAAATCTTTCAATTCCTTGCTTAACTTTGGGTGACTATTCCTGAGCAGCACAGCCTGAGATGGAGATTCTCCTAAAAATCACTTATTGAAAAAGTTCTCTCAGGAGAAAGGGAGGGAAGCCAGCATGAGAGGGCAGGAGAAAAAAGCTTTCCTGGGAAGGAAGCCATCATAAGTCTTCAGCAGCTCACAGCAGCCAGGAAGGAGTGCACGGGCTCCACAGGTACTTGTGGGTGGGGCACCAAGAACATTGACTTTAGCAGCGCTTCCCAAATCAGAATCACCTGGAGGACTTGTTAAGACACAGAGTGCCAGGGGCGCCTGGGTGGCTCAGTCGGTTAAGCGGCCGATTTCAGGTTAGGTCACGATCTCGCGGTCCGTGAGTTCGAGCCCCGCGTCGGGCTCTGGACTGATGGCTCAGAGCCTGGAGCCTGCTTCCGATTCTGTGTCTCCCTCTCTCTCTGCCCCTCCCCCGTTCATGCTCTGTCTCTCTCTGTCTCAAAAATAAATAAAACGTTAAAAAAATTAAAAAAAAAAAAAAGACACAGAGTGCTGGACCCCAGTCCCGAAGCTTCTGATACAATAGGTTTGGGGTGAGGTCCTATAATGTGCATTTCTAACAGGTTGCCTGGTGATGCTGCTGCTGCTGGTCCAAGGACCACTCTTTGAGAAACACTGCACTATGGAGATTATGCAGTGTCTCCAGAATATTTAACTGTATGCTTGTCACAGACACCAGAACAAACAGAAAACCCCCAAGTAGAGACAAGGTGAAGTGGTAAGTGCGAAGCTTGGAGCTAAAAAGGCAGGACCCTGCCCCGTCTACCAAGACATCATCTACACTATGTGCCTTGCCTCTATCCTCTCCTCCCCTCACCTCTCCGCTCCCACAGCACACAGGTGAGAGATGTTGGGAGAGGTTAAAGGGGGCCTGGAAAAGTCTATTGATGTCCACTCCATGCTGCTCACAAATGATGAGGTTCCTGCTGGAGTGCTGTGCACAGCTCTGAGTGGTACAACTTGTCAGGGACCTGGGGCATGTCTGAAGGGGAAGGAGTGGGGATTGAGGGTACTCAGTGCAGTAACGTTTCATGGGGGAGATTTGGTAAACAATCTATAACAATGCATGATACTCAAAACTAGGATGGGTTACCTCAAGAGGTGGTGATTCCCTGTCACTGGAAACTTTCAAGCAAAGGTAAGACAATGAGCTGATGGAATAAGGGGTGAGGAGTTCTGGCTTGGGGGTCAAATAAGGTAGCCTTTGCATTTCCTCCCAAGCTTATTAGTTACTAGTTTATGCAAATTCCTGTTATGGCCTTTCTTCTTCTCTCCAGGTATTCTCAGTGTCCTGTCCTGCTCTACCTGATTCTCAAATGGTAGAAAGCTTAGCACTCTAGCTTTTATTCCATTCATCTTGTAAGAGCCCCTAAGTTCCTTCCAGTTTTCTAAGAAAAGCCAGAATAATTCCTGTTTTCCTGGTTGGGTATTTAGCTGATCTGAAAGACCAGGTCTATAATCTTCTCCTTTTATGGCATAAAACCCAACTCTTGTCCCTGCGAAATTGTCTTTGATTTGTTGTAAGGTATTTCTCAAGACACTTTTTAAAATATACTGCTCACAATGACAGCCCTCTGTCACCGATCATGATAAGTGGCCCCATCTTACAGAAAGGGAAACCGAGCAAGATTATCAGAAGCAGGTGTCCTCCCTCTCCCTTCCTTCGTCCTGCCACCTCAACCCTCTCTTCGGTGCTTATTAAATGGAGATATTTATTCAACCTAAGTCCCAAGCTTATGTTCATTTTCAATCATTTAAGAATTGAGTCACTGGGGTTGTGTTTTGGCCAGCCTCCTGCATTCACTCATCCCAGACCCATGCGCTAGAATACAAAGGGGCTGTGATTCATTTCTGCTCTTCAGCTTCACTAATCAGAGAAGCCCATGGCTCTTGCCATGCGCTGAGTGATATAACGGAAATCTCTAGTCTGAGGGCATGAGATTCAGATGCAGCTTTAAAAAAAAAAAATGTCAGGCAATCTGATTTACTGTAGCTGTGGAGATGTGGGAAGAAAAAAGAGCAAGAGTGGGTTGTTTGTGTTCTCTCTTACTCCTGACTAGGACACAGACAACTACCAATTTGCTTGACCAAGTCATCCATGTGGGCTCACATAACTCCAGCCAGACAAGGACGAATGGACAGGCCCAAGCAGTGCACAGACAGCCAGTTTATAGGAAACATCATCAAAATCCCCACGAAATGCAACGATCCGCAACTAGTTTCCAGAACGCCTCTGAAAAAGAGAACTGCATCTGGTTGGCATATTGAGATGGGGAGGGGGGGAGATTAGCTGCTGACCGGCCTTCCAAGGAAGGTCATTAATTGTCAGTTAATGTTGTTGTTTTTTTCTTTGCTGAATGGGGCGGGCGCGTCTGGAGCAAGTTGAACCACTGGGAGAAAGAGAGGGTGATTATCCTCTGCCTTTTCTCACAGCCGTTTTTCAAAACAAATGTTCAATGAATATTTAAAGGATAGAGGCTTAGGGGACCTAAATCTTGTTTGTGATGTTTTATTTCTTTTATTTAAATAGATCTGCAATGAACATGACAAAACATTAACATTTGTCAATTTCCATTGGTTAGACAGATGAGTCCTTGTTTTGGTTGTTGTTGGGTTTTTTAACCTCAACAAAAGAGTATGGCTTTGAAAGATCACTTCATTTCTTAGCTTGCCCAGGGCTTCCACAGGTCTTTATCCCACAATATTACTACTGTGCCACCATCCCCCCACCCTCATTTCTTATCCCTAACTGAGCGCTGCTTTGGGCAGGATAAATATCAACATGTGAGTGGTGAACATAATCACAGCCTAAAGACATGAGCATATAGGTTCCCGGGTCAGAGAGAAGCATATGAGTGTCTGGGATACATGGATAATGTCTCTGGCCAGCCCACCTCTCCTCCAGGGAGTACCTTAGAGTCAGCGACACCATCCAGCCAGTTACGTAGAGGAGTGAGAAGAACAACCCTTACAGAGCAGGGTTTATGCTACGTCAGACTTGGGACTAGGCCAGGATCTGGGGGAGTTCCAAGACACCTCTGACAGCATAGGATGAGCCATCTCCCCGACTCTATATGCAGGCATCTCTTTATAAATATCAGCTTTATGACATTCACAGCCAGACTAGCGTGGCCAAGCTCCTGGCACTACACATGGTCTCTGTTTATTTTGAAGGACCTTATCTTTTCAAGCACCAAACATCTAAGGAAGACATAGAAAAGGAGAATTCAGATTGTGGCCTTCTGGTAGACCAGAGTGGGGACTGGCTCTCAATCTACTAGGTCTGGACATAAAGGATTCCGGATGAGCTTGAGGTGACTCTTAAGAGGTAAAGAGTTAAAGTCGTGGTTCTCAAAGTATAGTCATTGAACCTCTAGGGGTCCCCTAGAATCTTTTGGAAAATGCACAAGGGAATATCTATTTTCATAATAACACTAAGATGTTATTTGCCTTTTTCACTGTGTTGACATTTGCTCTGATGATGCAGTGGTGGATGAAAGTACTAGTTGCCTTAGCATGAATCAGACAGGGGCACCAAACTACTAATCGTTGTATTCCTTATACTTGCAGGAAAAAAACATCCTCAAGAATGACCTTGATGAAACAGTAATAATTATTACTTATATGAAATCTCAACCATTGAGTGTGTCTTTTTAATACTCTATGTGACAAAATGGGAAGTACACATAGAACACCTTTGCTACAAACAGAAGTACAACAGGTGTCTCAAGGAAAAGCACTAGTATGATTAAGTTGCAAGCTGAAATTGCTGCTTCTTTTGTGGCACCTGAAAGAATGACTGGCAGACAACTATGGTTATTCAGACTTGAGTATTTGGCGGACCTCTTGAAAGTGAATAAAGTGAGTCTGCCACTCTGAGAGAAGCAATGACAGTGCTCGTTCAATGGTAAAATTTAAATCCTCAAGGTAAAATTAGAATTTTGGAAAACCTGTAAGTTGACAGTTATCCAATGCTCAAAGACTTTTTAAGTGAGATTGGTCGGTACATTAACAAATATGAATGTTACAAAATTTAGATGATCTTCCTAACTCAGTGAATCACTATTTTCCAAATGATCGATGCGTGATGTTAAAAAGTCATGTAAGGGTAAATGATTTACTCAAAGTGCAAGATAAACCAATGGATTTTAATGTAACAAAGGATGAAACATTCACTGATATGGTTTCAGATTCTACATTGCAACTAGGCTTTAAGAAACTACTACCTGTAGAGTTTTTGTACAGTATCAAAGAGGACCATAATTATAAGAAAAGGCTAGGAAAATACCCTTTTCTTCTCCAACTACACATCTGTGTAATGCCAGATTTTCTTCATATACAACCAAAACAACATATTGCAACAGTTTGGATACAATAATGATTTGGAAATTCCAATTCTCTTCTATTAAGCCAGACATTAAAGAAATTTGCAAAAATGTAAAATAATGCCTCTTTCTCAGAAATTGTTTTGCAAATATAGTTATTTTTCATAGTTGTCATTTTGTTAATATGTATTGGGTTTGTTGTTGCTATTTTAAGTTAATATTATCAAATTTTCTGTTTTAATTGTTCATACAGAAAATATAGAGAGATATTATCTACATACACAAAAGTTATCTTGAGTTCTCAATAGTTCTTAAAACAGATACAAAAATTAAGAACCACTAAATTAGAACATTACATGAAACTGAGTTAATATATATATAATGCCTGGCCTATAAAAAGTGCTCAGTTATATTAATAGCCTCCACATATTTATTATGTTCATGTACTGTTATAAGAATTCATTCAATTCTCACAACACCTCTATAGATAAGTACTATTATTAGCTTTTTTTACAGATGAGGAAAATGAGGCACAGAGAGGTTAAGTAACCTATCCAAGTTGAAACAGTTAATAAATCATAGAGCAGAATCTGGACTCCTGATCCCTATATTATACTGTCAGTACGTGTTGGTGTTGATATTGGCAATGGTTGTAAATTAGATTCTATAGTTTCAGGTTACTCACTGTAATAATTTTCCTCTTGTTATCCCCAACCCTTTTTTAAGGCCTTATTTAATATTCCAAATTAGTCTCCTGTGTGCTATGGGACATTAAGGGACTAGAATAAAGGGATGGGACTAATGGAGAAAACAGTACCCCCTCCCATTTCTGTGGTAGAAGAAGTATAAATTCACAACAAGCTGAGATTTTCTCCTTTTAAAGTCAATCTTACAGGATTCATCTTGCATTTGTTCAGTAAAATGGCACTTTCCCCGAATGTGGATCCCGGCCCTCAAAGAAGGGACAATCTGATTGAAGGGAATAAAACAAATACATGAAATAACAGAACAGATGACAGTGTCTAATTAAGTGTTAAATTAATATGAAACCAGATTGAACCTTTTTTAAAACATTTCACTTAGATGATTTAGAAAATTCTTTAGGGTCTACCGTGCCTCTGGGTCATAATTAAGAACAGTAATTATTATTGTACTCCTGATGTCCCAGAATTCTGAGTTAAACTCTTTCACATCTCAATTCGGCGAGCTTCTTTCCTCTGCTGATGATCTTCAGTAAGATTCTCAGTTCCCCCTGCACCCACAATTAAGAGCAGGTTTCAGGATGAGTTCCCCTGTATTGCCACCAGCCACCAGCCCCGCACTAAGAGACTCTTTGTGCACCATGAGAATGTTGTTGAGGACTCTTGTTACAACACACAGAGCTCTTTTTCTGGGCGGTGCCTGTCAGGTACTGGCACCAACAGTGCCTGGGCTTCTCTGAGCTACTGAGCTATGTTTCTTTCATGCATATCATGGATTTGCATCTGGCCAGGTTTCCTTTCTCTTTTGATGTATAGATGTGTAGACATTTAGGGCCAAGTGAATGGCTAGCCTGTTGCAGGGCAGCTCTGGGGGATACGTTTCTGTTTGAACTCACTTTTATCTCCTGTTTAAGTTACTTGCTTTCTTCTTTTGCTCCTAATTAATTGTAATTTTGCTATCTTGACTAATTAGTTATCCTGGAAAATGGACCTAAATCCTTGCAGGAATCAGGTGGGTTATAAACAAGTGTTCTATTCTGCCACCAACCACCAGTACAGCCTTGAGCAAGTCTTCCAACCCTCTGGGCTTCTCATCTGGAAAATGCTCACCTCCGGGATGCCTCCCAATCCTAACAGTTTATGATTCTTAGTTGTATATAATGGAGAATTAAGAATACCGAGATGTCTTAAGGCAAGGTTTACAAACTGAAATGCACACTAAGGATGCATTTGCTGGGTCCTTCTTAACATGTCACCAATCAATAGATATCTGGAAATAGGCACAAAAAATGGAAGGTGGAAACATTACTGTCACAGTGCTTCCCTCTTGTCCTTACCTGTGGCAAGGGCATTTTCACGACTTATTGAGCACCTACTTTGTTCAAGGCAGAATGCTGGGAGCAGGGATAGAGAACAAAAATGATAAGATCTGATCCCCAAATTTCAGAAGCTTAGCAAATAAAGGAGAGAAACTCTTAGGAAAAGAACACAAGGGAGGGAGGGGTGAGAAAGGGGAGAAGCGCTGTGTGTGGAGCTCCTCAGAAACTAAAGAACGCCAGCCCTGACCAGAAGCAAAGGGCCAGGGGCCCAGGAGCTCTGTGGCTGGGGAGCCCCTCTGTGGCCGCCTCATGGCAGCAGTGACAGAGGAGCCCTGAAGGAAGGAGACAGCTCCCCCTGCTACAGGTGCCAGGGCTCTGTTCATGTGCATCCATAATAATAATAACTTCACACGTGAGTTAACTTCTTTTTCCAGGCTCTGCCAAGTTTATGTGCCAGATGGTACTTGCCTCCCACATCTGATTTACTGTAGGGCGGACCAGCTGTGCCTCAGCCCAGGGCAGGCCCGCATCTGGCAGCCAGTTGGTAAAATTCTCTCCATATGACACTCGTGCCCTCATATCATATTTCCCAGAGCAATTATCTTTCTATCTGTCAAGGGTTTTTTTTTTAAATGTGTTTTTCTGTTCTTGGTTTATTTCTAGGACTATTGTTGAGTATCTGTCAGCAACAGATCTGCTTAAGCACCTTTATGTCAGAGAAAAGGCTCTTACTGTGATATATAAATAATGCTACTACCATATTCTATAGTAAAAATACTCGCAGATAAAGTAAAGAGGCAGACATGGCTGACTGCATACCCAAGAGCCATCCCTCCCTTTTTCCTGTGTTCATATGACTCCAATTTTATTTGGGGAGGCAACAAACTTCAGAAGACCTCAGCCCCCAACCCCAAAGGATGTGAATTTATTGCTCCAAGGTGACCCCAATCTTCTTTCTAGTAATTGCATGGGGCATATGAGGGTGACCCAGGACTAGCCAATGATACATAAGTGAAAGTCTGTTGGGGGTGCTTCCGGAAAGATTTTACCCTCCTTGAACAATGAGAGAGAGAGAGAGAAACTAAGAGAAATAAAAAGATGTGTACACAAAGACCTGTACCTCAGTGTTCATTGCAGCTTTACTCATAATAGCCAAAGCTTGAAACAACCCAAATGTTTGCCAACAGGTGAATGGATAAGCAAATCATGCTATATTCAAACAACGGGATATTAATCAGCAATGAAAAGGAATGAATCACTAATACATGCAACAACATGGATGAATTTCAAAATCATTACACAAAGCCAGAGTCCACACAGCGTGTTCCATTTCTATGAAGATCTAGAAAAGACAAATTTAATCTATAATGATAGAAAGCAGATCAGTGGTTGCTGGGAGGTGGTAGGGACAAGGAACTTTCTGGGATGATGAAAATGTTCTGTATCTTGACTGGGTGACAATCGTGTAGATCTACACATTTGTCAAAACTCATTTAGCCATACACTCAAAGTAGGAACATTTCGTAATATGAACTTATATCTCAATAAACTTGAAAATGTTTAAAAGGAAATAATGGGAAAGACTCTACTTCCTTCCTTCTATGAACATCGTTGTGCAGAGATGTATGCTTGGAGCTTAGGCAATCATTTTGCAATCACAAAATGATAAATCCACAGTTCCCAAACTGTACGCTGAGGCACCCTTGAGTGCCACAGTGAATTCACAAAGGCATCATGGGGTAAATTTTCAAAGCAAACTTTTTTTTTAAATTTTTTTAACGTTTATTTATTTTTGAGAGAAAGAGAGACAGACCATGAGCGGGGGAGGGGCAAAGAGAGAGGGAGACACAGAATCGGAAGCAGGCTCCAGGCTCTGAGCTGTCAGCACAGAGCCTCATGTGGGGCTCAAACTCACGAACCTCAAGATCATGACCTGAGCCAAAGTGGGACGCTTAACCGACTGAGGCACCCAGGTGTCCCTCAAGGTAAACTTTTAACAACAGTGATACCAGGGGCGCCTGAGTGACTCAGTCGGTTAAGTGGCCAACTATGGCAGGTAATGATCTCATGGTTTGTGGGTTTGAACCCCATGTTGGGCTCTGTGCTATCAGAGCCCACTTTGGATCCTCTGTTTCCCTTTCTCTCTGCCCCTCTTCCACTCGTACTCTCTCTCTCCCCCCTCTCAAAAAATAAACATTAAAAAAAAATTTAACGATAGTGATACCCCACATCTGTCAAACATGGTACAAACTACCAGATCAAGATAGTCCACAGTTTCAACCGAAGATAGCGCTACATTCCTTTTGATGACATATCTTCATGAAGCTAGGTCTGCGGAAGTTGCTGTGATTTCAAAACAAAAACAAAAACCAGTACTATGTGAAAATCAATATGGAATAGGAACTGAGGGTAGTGGCTGGAGAAATTGTGTAGTGCCCAACAGCAGCACATATTTCACTAGTGAGTAATTGTAGTTTTTTACCAATAAAATAAAAATATTTTTTTCTTTCCATGTATGTGTATTATTTTTTTTCAAAAGGTTACTAAGTTGTTAGGACATAAATTCTTACTAAATCTTTTGGACCTAACTACCCAATAAGAAGAAATGTTAGGTATTTCTTTTGGTCTAATGGCTCCTTGAAAAAAAATTCTGAAGCAGTGAGGGCACTATGAACTGAGAAAGTTCAGGAACTCTGCAATAAACTTAAGAACCAAAAGCCAACATGCTGGGGATTGGCTAATGGCTAAGCAGAGAGAGAAAAAGAACTGGAGCCCTCACCAGCACTGACTCGCTGCCCATACAGACTCTGGAATACCTACATCCAGACTTAATTATGTTGGGGTACCTGAATGCCTTTATTGTCAAAAGAATCAGACCTATAAATACAGAGAACAAACATGGTTGCCAGAGCAGGGGAGGGTGGGTGGAATGGGCAAAATGAGCGAAGGGCAGTGGGAGATACAGGCTTCCAGGTATGGCATGAACAAGCCACGTGAATAAAGGCACGGCATAGGGAATATAGTCAATGGTATTGTAATAGCGTCGTATGGTGACCTGTGGTAGCTGCACTTGTGAGCATCACATAATGTTCAAACTTGTCGAGTCACTATGTTGTACACCTGAAACTAATGTGCAACACTGTGTGTCAACTATACTCAAACAAAAAGAATTTTTTAAATACACACTACTAATAAACGTGTAATGAAAGTAGAATCCTAAGATATCGCTGATAGCATTGGAAACTGGAAAAATAAGGTCGAGTTCTAAAAATTATGAAAAATTTACATTTTTGGAAAACTAAAAATAAATGTCTTTGTAAGAAAAAAAAACAAGTCAAACAAAACTTAGAAAGAATAATCTACGTATCCCACATGCTGACTCTTAGAAGCGAAGCATACATCTTTTAAGTTCCTTTTATATGCCTTTGTATGCAAATAATTGTAATTTGTATGTGTGTTTGTAGTATTTTTATAACTTGATTTTTTTCACTTGTGGCGATTCAAAAGGTATGCAAATTTTATATTTTGAAAGACATCAGTAGGGGCACCACACTGGCTCAATCAGTAGAGCACGCGACTATTGATCTTGGGATGATGAATTCGAGCCCCCTGGGTGTAGAGCTTATATTTGAAAATTAATTAATTAACAATGAATTAAAAAAGAGCTGTTTTATTTTAAGAAAGCTATCAATAGGCTACACTAATTTATTCTTCCATCAACGCTGACTGTAGCAGTTTCTCCACACCCTCATTAGAGAGGTCATGTGGCTGACTTCCCAGATGATAAGGATAAGACCAAGCCCCTCTCCAGAGATGGGTTCAGGGACTGGCATGAGACCCAGTTCTGGGCTGCTGAAACAGGAAGGGAAAGTTGTCTGAGGAAACTTCTGGAAAAGTTTCCTGTCTCCTAAAAGGGCCATAAGAAAAAGAAGATTCTCTCTTCCTTTGAAACTTTTCAGGGCTGGATGTGGTGTCTGCAACCCCTCAATCCTTCTGCCACCGTAAGAGCAACAACCTTAGGGTAAAGTTTGGCAGAGCAAAGAGAGAAGGAACCTGGGTTCCCACTGTCATTACAAGCCACTGAAGCCACCACATGTGGAGCTGGCTGTACTTCCAGACTTTTGGTCAGTTCAGATAACAAATCCACTCACTCCATAAGGCAGTTTAAGCCATGTCTTTCTGTCACATGCAGCCAAAAGCTTCCATTTGCCATTACTGAGTGGTTTCCATTTGTTTTTTATTATTGTTAATCTTACGGGCAAAGACTGACAGCATGTTCTTATTTTAATTTGCATTTCCCTTTTATTTATAATGTTGAGTATTTTTCACATGCATAGTGACCCTTTGTATTTTCTATTTCTAATTTCTATTGTGAATTGATTATTCATATTCCTTGTCCATTGTTCTATGGAATTGTCTGTTGCCTTATGAGCCCTTCACTTTTTTTTTTTTAATGTTTATTTATTTTTGAAAGAGAGAGATGGAGCACGAGCGGGGAAGGGGCAGAGAAAGAGGGAGACACAGAATCCAAAGCAGGTTCCAGGCTCTGAGCTGTCAGCACAGCTGTGAGATCATGACCTGAGCTGAAGTTGGACGCTTAACTGACTGAGCCACCCAGGTGCCCCTTTATAAGTCCTTTAAATATTATGTACATTAATCTTTTTTTTTTTCAACGTTTATTTATTTTTGGGACAGAGAGAGACAGAGCATGAACGGGGAGGGGCAGAGAGAGAGGGAGACACAGAATCGGAAGCAGGCTCCAGGCTCTGAGCCATCAGCCCAGAGCCCGACGCGGGGCTCGAACTCACGGACCACGAGATCGTGACCTGGCTGAAGTCGGACGCTTAACCGACTGCGCCACCCAGGCGCCCCATCTTTTTTTTTTTTTAATGTTTATTTATTTTTGAGGGCGAGCACAAGAAGGGGAGGGGCAGAGAGAGAGACACACACAGAGAGAATCTAAAGGCTCTAGGCTCCAAGCTGTCCGATCAGAGCCCGACTCGGGGCTTGAACCCACGAACCATGAGATCATGACCTGAGCCAAAGTCAGACACTTAACTGACAGAGCCACCCAAGCGCCCCTAATCTTTTGTGTTTTTATATCTTGCCAACATTTCTTCCCATAGTGAAGTTTGGGATGTTGTTGTTGTTGTTGTTTCCAGATAGTCAAATCCATCAGTGTTTTCTTTTCTGACTTTTTCATCTGTGTCTGACATAAGAAGGCCTTCTCCATTTCAACATGATTTTTTTAAATTACATTTTCTTTCAATGTTTTATATTTAGATTTCATGATTCGTTTTTTAAATACATCACTGATTTACTTTTGTGATGGTGTAAGACTGAAATCTAACTTTATTTTTCAAAATGAACATGCAATTTTCTCAACACCTTTTAAACATTGTTTCCCCACTAACTGCAATGCCATCTTTATCATAAGCTGAAGTCCTATAAGCAGATTCATCTGCTTCTAGATCCTATATTACTAATCTGTCAGTTTTTACACCAATACTGCACTTGTAATTATTATGCTTTAGGAACAGATTTTGATATATGGTAGGGGCAAGCTTTTCCTCTTTTACCCTTTTATTTTATTTTATTTTATTTTATTTTATTTTATTTTATTTTATTTTATTTTATTTTATTTTGGAGAGAGAGAGAGAGGAGGGGACAAGGGCAGAGGAAGACAGAGAGAGGAAGAGAGAGAATCCCAAGCAGGCTCCACCCTTAGTGTGGAGCCCAGCTTGGGGCTCAAACCCATGAGCCATGAGATTATGACCTGAGCCCAAATGAAGAGTCGGACGCTTAACCAACTGAGCCACCCAGGTGGCCCTCCTCTTTTACTTTTTTTTTTTTTTTTTTTTTTTTTTTAGTGTTTACTTATTTTTGAGAAAGACAGAGCGTGACCCGGGGAGGGGCAGAGAGAGAGAGAGGGAGACACAGAATCCAAAGCAGGCTTCAGGGTCTGAATTTTCATCACAGAGCCTAATGCAGGGCTTGAACCCACGAACCGTGAGATCATAACCTGAGTTGGACGCTTAACGAACTGAGCCACCCAGGTGCCCCAACCTCTTTTACTTCTTAAAGGCCTTCTTATCCTCTTGCTTTTCTCCTTCCAAGTTAATAGGATTTTTATTTAGATTGCACTGAATTTGTAGGCTGATTTGGTGAGAATTGTTGTCATCTTTACAATGTTGAGTTATTGCACTTAGGAAGTGTGTCTTTCCTTTTGTTCATGGTCTATTTTGTTTTGTTTTTTTTTTGTTTTGTTTTAAAATGTTCTCAGTATCATTTCAGACGTTCTTTGTCATTAAGTCTTGCCCATTTCTAGTTCGGTTTATTATATCAGTATTCTTAGGATTTTGTCAAGTTTGTTGCTACTTTGAATGTGATTTGGATTTTTTAGCCTTTTAATTTTCTAATTGGCTAGTACTAGTACTTAGAAAAGCTATTAATTTGTGTAAGTTGATTTTGTATCTGGTCATCTCACTGACCTCTCTTATCAGTTCAGTTAATTTGCCTGCACTTGTGATCCAGAAGGTCATATAAAATATTGCCCTGACTGTTGGTGGGAATGAAAATTGGTGTAGCCATTCTGGAAAACAGTGTGGAGGTTCCTCAAAAAATTAAAAATAGATCTATTCTATGACCCAGCAGTAGCACTGCTAGGAATTTACCCAAGGGATACAGGAGTGCTGATGCATAGGGGCGCTTGTACCCCAATGTTTATAGCAGCACTTTCAACAATAGCCAAATTATGGAAAGAGCCTAAATGTCCATCAGCTGATGAATGGATAAAGAAATTGTGGTTTATATACACAATGGTATACTATGTGGCAATGAGAAAGAACGAAATATGGCCCTTTGTAGCAATGTGGATGGAACTGGAGAGTGTGATGCTAAGTGAAATAAGCCATACAGAGAAAGACAGATACCATATGGTTTCACTCTTATGTGGATCCTGAGAAACTTAACAGAAGACCATGGGGGAGGGGAAGGAAAAAAAAAAGGTTAGAGAGGGAGGGAGCCAAAACATAAGAAACTCTTAAAAACTGAGGACAAACTGAGGGTTGATGGGGGGTGGGAGGGAGGCGAGGGTGGGTGATGGGCATTGAGGAGGGCACCTTTTGGGATGAGCACTGGGTGTTGTATGGAAACCAATTTGACAATAAATTTCATATTAAAAAAAATGCTCTTGATTCAGTTTAATGCATTTGGCCTTGAGTTGTTTCTTTTTTTAAATCTAATACTAATATTACTGGACATGTCTGTTTTGTCATCCTCTTCCTGGGAAATAGTCTCTCATCTCTTTATTTTCAAACTTTGTATGTGTACATGTGGTGTGTGTGGATTGTTTGTTTGATTTAGATCTGGCTTTAAAACAGAATTTTTAAAAATCAGATCATAGAATATCTAGCCATTCATTCGATACATATTTACTGAGGGACTCATCAGGGGACAAAACCAACATCCATCTCTGCCTTCATGACCGTGACATCTAACCCACCCACACTCACTGTGGCCCCTCTTGTGTTCGGACGTGTTCCCATCAGCTTGTTTTACACTTTCTATTTTCATGTATCTTTGTTATTTATTTTTCTCCAAACTTGCTTTGTATCAGATTGGGATTTTTTTCCCCTCTTTAATGGTCTGGAAATTACACATCTTATTTCTATTTTTCTAGAGGTTGCCTTAATTTTCAACAACTAAATTTTTCTATCAAGGCCTAGAGTTAGTATCACACTAACTCTAATACGATCAGTATGAGACTCTTAGTACCCTAACAGCATGTCCAGACCATGACACCGTTATTCAGAATTCTAGCTGCCGCCTACAGTGGATATTTTTATTATGTATCCGTATTTTTTGGATTAATTATAACTATTACTGAAGACTTTGCTCAACATTATTTTCCATATTCAACCTTCCTACTTCTTGCATCTGTTTTTCCTTTTTGCTATAATAAGTTCCTGAGCAATTCTTTCAGAGAAGCTCTGTGAATGGAAAACCTCCGGAGTCATTACATGTCCTCATACTGGAATGCCAGTTTGAATGAATAGAAAATTCTAGGTTCAAAATTATTTTCCTCCAGAACTTAGAAGATTTTTCTGCCTTAGCTTCTAGCACCTGTGTATCTAGTGAGAAGTCTGATGCCAGTCTGACTCATTCCTTGGCAGGTGCATATTACAGAAACCCAACTCAACCAGCTCCAGCAAAGTAGGGAATTTATCAGCTCATACCTGGAAAGCCCAGGGGTGGAGCTGGCCTGAAGCATGGCTGTGTCCAGTGGTCCAAACAGAGTCATCAGGGTTCTTTTCCATGTCTTGTGGCTCTATTTGTGTGTGTTTCTATGTTGGGCTCATTCTTCCTACTGTGACAAGCTTCCTCTATGCAAGAAAATAAGTACACACAGCTACAGCCAACATCCCTGCTCCCACATAACCCAAAAGAGAGAGACCCACTTCCCCATTAACACAGGAGAAAACCCTGGAGAGGACTCTGAGTGAGCCCTTTTGGGTTTTCTGCCCTTCCTGAGCTAATCACACTCTCCCAATGGCCTGGTTTGGATGGGTGGGGGTGGGGGACGATGCTATAATTCAGTCTCATCTGAAAGGCATGGACAGAAGGAAAATCACACAAGAAAGGTAAAACTGTAACTACCATTGTCCACAATAGTAGATAAGATTTCTCTTTTTCTGGAAGCTTTTTCAGATTTTCTTTTTTTCCTTGGAATCTGTCCTTTTTGCCAGGATTTTCTGGTATAGATTTTTTACATTAGTTCTACTGGTTTTCGGTGACTACTTTAAAACAGATAATGCTTGGGGCACCTGGGTGTCTCAGTTGATGAAGTGACTTCAGCTCAGGTCATGATCTTGTGGTTTGTGGGTTTGAGCTCCACATCAGGTTCTCTGCTCTGAGCACAGAGCCCGCTTGAGATCCTCTGTCCCCTTCTCTCTCTGCCCCTCCCCCACTAGCACTCACTCTCTCTCTCTCAAAAATAAAATAAACATTAAAAAATAAAAAATGTAATGAAATAGACGATTCTTGTCTCTCTTTAACATAAAGAACTATTTCTCCCATGATTTCCTTCCTTCCTGGATTGATCCTTTTTGTCTTTTAACTTTTTTACTGTATTTTCCATCTCCATGTATTTTTGCTCTGAATTCTGATAGATTTCCTGAGACGTATCTTCCAGGTCACAAATTGGGTCTATTCCATTGCTCAGCCCTCTTATTTGAATTTTCCATTTCATATTTTTAACTTTCTAGAACTATTCCTTGCTCTCTGAGTCTTTCTTTTTCAGAACAGTCTATTTTTGTTATTGTTTTAATGAGTGCACTTCCCTCGCAGTTTTTTTTTTTTCTCAAACTTCTGTTTCCTGAATTGTCCCTTTTTCTTCCAAGATCAGAAGCTCTTCTTCTTAATCTTGGTACTTCTCTTTCATGCTGTTGGTTCTCCTCAAGTGTCTGATACTCATTGGTTGCCCCTTCATACTGCGAGCAGTGTGAGTAGCTGACAAATGTTTCTTCTGCAATTGCGTTGATTGGTTTCCCTAAAAGACATTTCTCTTGATAGGGTTCTTTGTGAGGGGGCTGTCCCAGAAGGGAAGCTAGAGCATGGGGCTGCAGGCAGCTGGGGAACCCTCGCCAACTGCCAAGGTGAAGGGGACTCTACTGTAGCAATGAAGAACTCAGTGATTTCCCTTCTGGGAAGAAGGTCTTTCCTTCTCTCCCCTTTGTATCTCTTATGAAATCTGGAACTTCCTCAAGGTCACCTTGGTTATTTCACCTCCAGACCCTCCAATGACCCAAGAAATCTTCCCCCACGAGACACCTTCCCCATGTCTGCTTTTTTAGCCACACTTGCTGTTCGGCAAGAGGTTAGTGAGAATTACAACTAGCCCTTCTAGTCTGAAGGCAGTTCTCAATTGAGGTCCTAACAATTGCCCCAGGACCCTCTTCTTGCACTTAAATTTTCAGAAGCTAAGCCCATAGTGGCCTTCATTCTTCTCTAACACTACAGTTGTTTTCTTCCGCATAGATTCTGAACTATGGTTTTCTTGGCTCTTTCCAATCCCATCCATTTGAGGAATTCCTCCCAATTTCTAGCATTAATCTCCTTTTACTGTTTTGAGAAAATCAGAGAGAAAAAAAAGTAGCCTCCTATGTTCTGATTGATCCCTACTATATGTGTTCCAAAGTATTTATTATACAATATTTTTATATATTGAACTCTCCAAGGAGTGCTAAAAGGGAACCAGTTTGCTAGAATTCGATTTATATACAAGGGAGATGTGAACAAATTTTTTGTTTATAATATGCAGTGAGTGCCAGACACCATGCTAGTCACTTTATATGCATTCCCTCTTTTATTTTTTTAATATAATTTATTGTCAAGTTAGCTAACATACAGCGTATACAGTGTGCTCTTGGCTTTGGGAGATTCCCATGATTCATTGCTTACATATAACACCCAGTGCTCATCCAAACAAGTTCCCTCCTCAAGGTCCATCACCCATTTTCCCCTCTCCTCCTCTCCCCCATCAACCCTCAGTTGGTTTTCTATATTTAAGAGTCTCTTATAGTTGCCTCTCTCTCTTTTTGATTCATTTTTTCCCCCTTCTCTTCCCCCATGGTCTTGTTAGGTTTCTCAAATTCCACATATGAGTGAAAATATATACCTGTCTTTCTCTGACTGACTTATTTCACTCAACATAATACATTCCAGTTCCGTTCACATTGTTGCAAATGGCAAGATATCATTCTTTCTCATTGCCAAGCAGTATTCCATTGTATATATAAACCACATTTTCTTAACCATTCATCAGTTGATGGACATTTGGGTTGCTCTTTCCATAATTTGGCTATTGTTGATAGCACTGTTATAAACATTGGGGTACATGTGCCTCTATGAATCAGCACTCCTGTATCCTTTGGATAAATTCCTAGTAGTTCTATTGCTGGGTCATAAGGTAGTTCTACTTTTAATTTTTTAAGGAACCACCATGCTGTTTTCCAGAGTGTCTGTTCCAGTTTGCATCCCCACCAACAGTGCAAGAGAGTTCCCCTCTTCTCCACATCCTCGCCAATATCTGTTGTTTCCTGAGTTGTTAATTTTAGCCACTCTGACTGGGGTGAGGTGGTATCTCACTGTGGTTTTGATTTGTATTTCCTTGATGATGAGCGATGTTGAGCATCTTTTCATGTGTCTGTTGGCCATCTGGATGTCTTCTTTGGAGAAGTGTCTATTTATGTCTTTTGCCCATTCCTTCACTGGATTATTTGTTTTTTGGTGCATTTCCTCATTTAATAAATACTAATTCTCATAAAAAACTTGGTGATCCATAGATGAAGGCTGAGATGGGGGAGATGGGCAATCTCATAACTTACCCAAAGTTATACAGCTAGTAGGTCACAAAGACAAGCTCCAAACCCAGATATCTCCAATCTCAAGACCCAAGAAAACCAAACACTATATATAGTATCTCCAAGCAAGTAAATGGTCAGATTATGTTATGATAATGTAATTCTGTCACTTCAAGTGTTGATTGAATTAAGTGAGTCTATCTTTAGGCCAATCTAATGGTCAATCAAAGTCACTTATTTGGGGAATTTGGCATTGGGACCCTGCGATTTTTGATAAGTCAGGGAAGAGGCAGATATGCTTGGTGCATATGTGAGTTAAGAAAAACAGTCAGCCAAGGAAAAAAAAAGTGAATCAAGCTGACAAAGGAAAGCAGAGACCCTGAGGCCCCACAGGGTAGCTGACGCAGCTCCTGGTGGCTTTTCAGTTCCTGGACTCAGCCTCCTGGGAGCCCTTTTGCCATCTCTCCTCCAGTATTCTATGAGGCAAATTTTCCTTTTTGCCTACGCCAGCTTGAGCAAACTGTGACCAAATGGTCTCTAAAGAAGACAAGCATAAAGCAATTGTTATCCCTCACCTCCTGTGTGTGTGTGTGTGTGTGTGTGTGTGTGTGTGTGTGTTGATGGAGGGGCTATTTAACTTCATTCCAAAGGCCTCTCAGTGGTCATATGGAGATGATAAAACCCTTTCTTACAATAGGGTCCTATCATGCACAAGCAACACAGGCTCTGCAGTATGATTTCTGAGACACCCCAAAGGCCTTTTGCCCTCCCCACACTCCTCCTGCTCCTAAAACTGCACCATTACAAGTTAGCTCGTGGGTGTAAGCCTTGTTGCCCTGAAAACTGGTAGCATCTCCACAACACAGCATGTTTCTTATAAGCAGAGACTGGCCCCATTCATATTGGAGTCTTCCCTGTACATAGGACCATACTGGAGCGGGACTGGGCACACAGTCCTGTGGAATAAATGAACCGAGTGGAAAAACAAGGGCAGAAGGGGAAGGCGAGGGCACACACACAGAAGCCTTCAACTTCACCATTTTGAGCTAGGTTGGTTCCAATCATAGGTGAGCCGTAAGATGACAGTTAGGAAGAATTGAAAAATCCTGAACTAGATGACAGACTACATCCGTCTTTGCAGTTTCCATTTACCTTTACAAGCATTAATACCATCTGGCCAGACTCATTTCAATGAAGAGGAGTAGAAAGGTTTACATGTTCTCGGGGATTGAAGGGCATAGAAGGGGGCGGGGGGAGAAAAAATTGCCAGGCAGAAAAGCAGAGCTGTCTGAATCTCTCCCTCCTGCTTTCTCTTTTCCCCACCCCTGCTCTATTTCATAAGTTTTATTGCCATCCTGACATTATCTACATTATGATTTGAAATTCATTCAAGCAGACTAACTTGTGGTTGCGTTTGTAAAATTTGAAAAAACAAATTTAATTTCTTTCTTCGGAAAAAAACTGCAGTGTTATAAATACAACTAAGGGACTGTTCATGTGCACTCAGTGACTGGAACAAGCAGATGCATGGTTTTAATATCCATTTTCATAAGCCTGGAGGTTAGCCTCCCGACAGTACCCAACAGGAGTCCATATGATCTTTTCAAAGCGCTCCACTAATGAGCTACCATTGTGTGTGCAAACAGCCCTGTGAGAAGGGGGAGTCATACCAGCCTCATCTACAAGTGAGAAGACTGAGGTCTGAGCAAGGGAGGTGAGTTTTCCCAACTGCACAGCAAACCCATGGCAGTTCCCTGTACTCAATTCCCTGAGCTGGGTTCCCGTTTGAAATGAAGCTCCCTCAGGCAGTTAATTCATAGATTCTGACATGACCATGGGGTAGAATGGAGGTAGAAATTCCACAAATGGAGATAGACTTAAAGCATATGTTATATAACATCTGTGTGCATGTCCAAGCTCAAAAGAAAATTTTCACATGGCTCATGGACAAAGGTTTTAAGAAAAATCATGGCAGTCTCAGGAAGAGTATTCTTCCTGATAAACATGAGTGGAACACTATTCCACATGGATGTAGGGCCCAAGGAGTATTTCTGTATACTATTCTTGGTCTCACACAGGATGTGAATCTAATTGGAATTGTTTTGATCCACATCTTGAATTTTCTAATGAACAGCCCATTGCCTAATTGGCCCCTTGAGTTAGCAAATGGTTGCTATTTTGACGACTGAGTTTTCCTATCTATAACAACTTTTTACTCCATTCAGCTCAACATACATTTATTGGGCAAGGAACAATGCTGGATATTGGGCAAGGCAAGGAAGGAGAGAGGAGATGGGAAAGAAAGATAAATAATATGCAGTCTGGTTGCCTCCAGAAACATAAAGTCCCTTTGAATAAATAACTAAATTAGAGGGCAAATGCCATTTGATACTACAAAAGAGGTAAAGATATCAGAAGGTAGAGGAAGAAACAATGAATGTTGTAACAGGATGGCAAGGGGCAGAGGAGGGAAATTATAGGGTTTCATGAAGGAGGCAGCATATGAGCTGGGCCATGAATGAATAAAATATCAAGAGATGAAGAGCAGGAGGACATTCTTGATCAAGGGAACAGCATAGCGAAGACACAGGAGGAAGTAGAAAGACAAAGAGTGGGTAAGCGGGAAGTGTGAGTGGAGGTCAGGTTGTAAAGGACCTTGAAGTTGGGTCTGCAAGCAGGGGGTGCTACCAAGCGTTTTCAAATAAGGGCTCAAGAGCTCCCTGCTCGCCTGAAATAACTCAGTTATGTCTAATGAAGAAATAAACTATGGTTTTTTAAAATATTGTATTTGGTGGGCATCCGGGTGGCTTAGTCACTTACACATCCAACTCTTGATTTCGGCTCAGGTCATGCTCTCGTGGTTTGTGAGTTCAAGCTCTGCAACCATGCTGTCAGCACAGAGCCTGCTTGGGATTCTCTCTCTCCCTCTCTCTCTCTGCCCTCCCCTCACTCACATGTTCATGCTCTTCTCTCTCTCTTTCTCTCAAAAATAAATAAACTTAAAATAAATAAATAAATCACTAAGTCACTGTATTTGGAGGCCGCTTTGTTACAACCGCTTAGCCTTAGTCTAATAAAAACACCCTCATTTTTACAAATGAGGTACCTGAAGTTCAGAGAAGACAAGTGCCTTAAACAATATCATGTGACCAATCTTGGCAGAATGAGGGTCAGACAAGGAACTTTCAGCCGGGATGCTCCGCTGCCTCAAATGATGTGATGAGGATGATGGCGATGATGGTGGTGAAGATAACGGTTGTGATGATGTTGGTGATGATGCTAACGAAGATTGTTTGTTTTTGATAAACTGGTCTTTAGAGGTTTTGTTTTGTTTTTTGCGTCTCCTTTTCTTTACACGTTTCTATTTTTTAATCTAAAGTCACCCAACAGATTATCCATGTACCCACTTTAATCAATTACCTAGGGGTGATACATCCCTGAAACTTAATTACAACATTGTTTCCCAGACTAACATTATCTTACAGCGTAATCTAAAAATCACCTCGGAAAGACAGGACAATTCATTAAAAATCACTAATGTCTGAGGGGTTTAAAGATGCAAAGCGTTCATTTGGAGAATGAGAAATCAACGCACATTGGCTCTGGCTGGTCCGGGTCTGTCACGCTCTGTGTACGTGGGATGATTCACGTTGCTGAAGCCCAAGTTTAATTAACATGCTTATTCTGTGGTGGTACTTCCAGTCTAACAAATTAAATGTTTAAACAGCCAGTGCAAACATTTAGATCTGAGTCAAAATTGTTTGCACTCTGCCAGTTTAGGCATTTAATTTATTATAATCCTTTCCATAATACATGCCTTGAAAGTCATTTTTTTTGCACTGAAAAATATCTTTAGTTTTTCAACTGACAATATTGAATCTGAGACTATCGGAATGTGATGGGAGAACTAATTTGGACTGCAATCCATGGCATTAAATGACATAATAAATGAATCTTCATCTGTCCTGACTTCCCCCAGTTGACCAGGTGATGACAATGACAGGTGCCAACTCCGGGTCTGACTTTTGCCCCATAAATCTCTGCTTTTGTAGACAGATCCTACAGCAAGATGAAACAAGAATCTTGCAAGACTCTCCAACATTTCATCTTAAAAGCCTTTCCCTAGATCCTGACCTCTTCCTCTCTGCAGCTATTTTTCCAGAATATAGAATTTTGCTGGCTCTCAACAATTACCCCTTTCCTGGGGCTAAAGAAAGTGAAAAATGCACTGGAAAGAAAAATGGTAACAGAAGCTCCATTGAAGCAATGCTGCCCGCACTGATAAAGATCTCAGGCCAGGAGCCAAAGTAAGAGGCTGGACAGACCAGATCTCCAGAGCAATGACCCTCTGTTGTTCCAGGTGACCACAAGGTGGCAGTGAAGGTCTTCTTCGCCCTGCCCATTCGAATCTCCCCCCACAAACCCCCAACCCCAGATACCCTGCCTCCTCCCCACCGTCACCCAGAGAAACAGACCAATGCACACAGATCTGTAAAAGCACCAATGTAAAATTTACATTTTGAATAGATACCTTTGTTTTATTGTGAACAACAAGGAAACTGGAAATTGGTTGGAAGTCCCCTTCAATGGCTCTTGCTTAAAAAAATGGCACATTGTGCTCAGACCAAGTGGAAAATATCAGAGTAATAGACACTTGTCACACAAACTTATTAAATCTTATTTTTCTCATCTACTGAATGAGGGGTGGTCCCCTCTTATCCCTGAGGTTTCTTCCAGTGACCCTTCCAGACAGAGAGTAGAATGGCTCAAACTCATCAAGAAGTTTGGGAGGAGGATGGGTGCTGTGTGCTAAAAGCCACCAGAAACTAAACTCAAAGTTATTCACTCTCTGGCTCTTCAAGCTCCCATTTCCTGCTCAGAAATCTTTCAGGGTCTTCCACAAAACATCCCAGATTGTTTGGTTTTTTTTTTTTTTTTCTTAATGTTTATTTATTTATTTTGAGAGAAAGAGAGAGAGAGGGTCAGAGAGAGGGAGAAAGAGAGTCCCAAGCAGGCCCTGCATTGACAGAGCAGACACGGGGCTCAGTGTCACAAACTGTGAGATCATGACCTGAGCCAAGATCAGGAGTCAGACACTTAACTGACTGAGCCACCCTGGCGTCCCCCAGATTGTGTCTACCTGGAGACTGAATTATCCAGAATCAATCTTGGTCAGATTTCATATTGAGGCTATATCTACCCAAAAAATTGGCTGGTGGAAAAAAACAATCAACTCAGATCAATCCAGCTTTCTTTGTTTTCCCAAATAGTTTGTATTGTTTAGACACAGTAGATTTTTTTTTCCCCAGAGCCAGCTCCAGAACTTTCCATTCAAAATACATCTGTGAAATGAGAAAGAATGTCTGGCCCCTCACCACATGTTGTTCACTGCTTAAATGGTGGGCGCATTAATTGAAAATAGAAGACAAAAATCCTTTCTCACTGAACATTTATGCTGAGACACTTTTAAATATTTTTGATGTCTAAGTATTGTAACCAAATGAGGCATTTGCTTTTTAAAACCACTTTGAAAAATTAATCATAATGCGAACTAACGTTACTTACTATGTGCCAGGCAGTGTGTTAAATACATTGTATGTATTGTCTCATCAATACATCGTATGTATTCTCAGTAGACCCCTATAAGGAAGGAACTGACATCTCCCCCGTTCTATAGATGCAAAAGCTGAGGTTTAGGGAGCTGAGGTCACCTGACCGAGGTCATGTAGCTGGAAAGCATATATACATATTTGACTGCAAAGTCCCAGCACTTCAAGGCAGTTTATCTAGCTCAAGTTCTGTTTTTTAATTTTCTCATAATCCTCAAGGATGAGCCCTCTTTTTTACTAAGACCTGGAGATTTAAATTTATTTAATATTTTTAACATGAGACCAATTCATTCAACTTTCCAGTGGCAGGCGCAGACTTATGGTCGAAAGGATACCAGGGGTCACTTAGGGCAGCTCCTGGCCACTGAAGGAGATTCTGCACTCTTGGAATTAAGGAATCCACCCTGTCTTAGTCCATTTGGGCTACTATGACAAAATACCATAGGCTGGGTGGCTTATAAACAACAAACATTTCTTCCTCACAGTTCCGGAGGCTGGGAAGTTCAAGATCATGACACTGGCAGACTCAGTGTTTGGTGAAGCCTGTCTTCCTAGTTGCAGACAGCCGACTTCTCTCAGTCCTCATATGGTGGAAATTGGGAGAAAGCTCCCTGGGGTCTCTTTTACGTGAGCATGTACCCCATATGTGACTTAATCACCTCCCAGAGGCCCCACCTCCAACTACCAACACACTGGGCATTAGGATTTCAATATATGAACGTGGAGGCAGACACAAACATCCAAACCATAGTATATCCCTGTGGCCTCAGCTACCATTTAAGTGCCTTCCCTCTTGTCTTAAAGTTCTAGGGACACAGAGAACAGCCAACTACGACATTCCTTCTGAGAGTGAACTTGAGGACTATCAAGAAAATATACGACTCTTGGGCGCCTGGGTGGCGCAGTCGGTTGAGCGTCCGACTTCAGCCAGGTCACGATCTCGCGGTCCGTGAGTTCGAGCCCCGCGTCGGGCTCTGGGCTGATGGCTCGGAGCCTGGAGCCTGTTTCCGATTCTGTGTCTCCCTCTCTCTCTGCCCCTCCCCCGTTCATGCTCTGTCTCTCTCTGTCCCAAAAATAAATAAATGTTGAAAAAAAAAATTAAAAAAAAAAAGAAAATATACGACTCTTAAGCCAGATATGATGAGAGGTCCTCCAGTCCTGTACTGTGCTTCCAGATAGAGATTATATAGTCAAAAATAATAAAACTTACAAATCACAGAATATTAATGAAAATCACTAACTTTTCTGAATATTCACTAGAGTGCAAAGGGCTTTACCTTTGTTAACTCATTTGACAGGAGGAGAGACTGGGGTATAGGAGAGGTGAAGGAACTTTCCCAAAGCCATACAAACAGAGAGCCAGTGACGCTGGAATTTGAATCCGCTGTGCTCTGATTTTAATTTGATAAATGCTTGCTCTGTGTCCCTGGGTTGGGCTGATGTGGAGAAGACAGGGGAGGCACCTGGATTGGCAGAATCTTGGGCAAAGCATTGAAATGACAGCACAGTTCCCTGAGAAAACTGGTGCTATTTCTTTAGATGAGTCCCCCCACCTGACTGCCCTCGGTTTCCTCATTCTCAAAATTCCCTAAGGACCCTTTTTTTTAACTCTGAAAT
This sequence comes from Lynx rufus, assembly GCF_022079265.1. NCBI lineage: Eukaryota > Metazoa > Chordata > Mammalia > Carnivora > Felidae > Lynx > Lynx rufus. Next base: position 29,689,339 of record NW_025814823.1, on the reverse strand, counting down.
TCTAGGATTGGGGTTCAAGGAGGATAGATGGGCTGCAAAAGAAAACAGGAAAGTAGCAAGTTGGGAGACCAATGGACCCACTGGTCACCATAGCTTCCTGGTTCTTTCTGCAGGAATTCTGTACCAGCCAGGAACTTCTTCCATTCTCCACATTATGCATTCAGCATTAGACCTCTGTTTTATCTTCAGCATGTTAGTATTACACATTTATATTTTGCCAGTTATCTCTTCTATTAACCCGGGCACTCTGCAAAATGACTTGTCATTAATAACGTGAACTGACTTTTTCAGTTTAGACAGAAAGGAAGATATGGAATTGAAGGAACTGTGTTATCTAATGCATTTTCAAAGAGATTTGTTTGGAGAGAGCGCTTGTTAGAAATACCTAAGCAGAGAGCATCAAATCTTCGACAAAATATATATTAGAAATATTGCTTAGAGGACTTTCAGGGATTAAAGTCTACCAGCATGCATTGCTTCAAATTTTATGACAAAATTTTAGCAGCATGCATATTAGAATCTTACAACCACATTCCTAAATGCCAACACCCCAATCACAAATTCCACCCCTATTGGGACGTGGATTTGAGGGTATGTTTGTTCAGGGAGGCAATTTTGGCTTTATTGTTTGGTTTGCTTGTTTACCTTTATAAATATAAGGACAGGATTTTAGAATGGAGTGGGACCAGACAGATTTTTCCCAACCCCCTTGTTTTATAGACGAGGAAATCAGATCCGCGTGCAGGAGCGCTCCCCAGGTCATATAACACAAAAGTCCTGCAAAGCCAGGCCTCTGAGCAGCTGCTTGACTCCTAGTGCCTCACTTTCTCCATCATGCCAGCCTCATAATCCACAAACAGACAGAACCAGAAACAAAGGAGCATAAGAGGACAATGTCATGAGTCAGCCACCAGTGAAGCCATCTCTGAGCCTAGAGAGAGAGGTTTCATGATGCTTACCAGAGCCCCAGAAAAGGGCAAACAGACCTGGTGTAGGGAATCTTCACAGAACAGGTGGAGCAGCTGTGGAGGGCTGAGCTGGCATCTGACACCCCAGGGGCTCGTGCCAAGCCTGGTGATTTACCTGGGAGCAGAGACTTATATGGAACACACATTTGACTGCAAAGCTGACAAGTCTTCCAAAGGCAATTCAGTGAGAAAGGATGAGATGTGGGGTCACGGAAGCCTTGAGTGTGAACCCCAGCTCTGCCTCTCACTGCTGTGACCTTGAGCAACTATCTCACTTCATCCGTCTGGCTCAGCACCCCCATCTACTAATGGAGACATCTTTGTGTGCTGTACAGCACGGTGAATGTGTAAATTTTAATATCGTGGCTTACGTTTGTAAGGTTTTGTACTGCGGTGAGAAACTGGCCAATCAACCATGATTTGCCTCTTCAGCAAGGACACACGCAGTAAACTCCAACTCAAGAGAAACAGGGCTGGGTTTGGATTCCTACAACCAGAGGTGGCCACAAATTATGCAGTGTTGGCCTGGACCTCCAGCCCAACCTTTCCGTTCCACCAATCAGGTGCTCTGCTTATGTTTGATTAAGTTAATTCAAACACCATCCAAGCCAGAGAAACACACTACCGCTATTGTAAGAGAGGCCCAAGACTGGCAGAAAGAATGCACTAAACAGCCCTGACGGGCAGCTGCACTATGCGTGAAGGGGAATCGTGCAGAGCCCTCTGCCCCCTCTCCCCATGTTGGAAGGAGTCTGCCACGCCACTGGGTTTGTGGGCAGGCAAGAGATGACCAGCTACTCTTACCGAAGGCACGCAGCCCTCTATGACCCTGACAAAAGGTCAGCTTACCACGGAGGCCCCAAAGGGCGTCCAGAGCCTTTTAGGGACACATACACATGACTATGTAATGCATAGGATCAGCGACCTAAACCAAGAGACTTCCACTGCAGAGCCTATCTGAAGGCAGACCTGAGGAGGAAAAAAACCGAAGGGCACATAAAGTCCAGATGAATGGCTCAGAAATTTTACAGACAAGGTAACCCCAGGATTCTTGTCATAGGAAGGATCATTTCTCCAATGGCAGAGAACCTGCTGTCCAATCACTAAACAAACCAACCTGTACAATGATTTACTTCCTTGGCCTCGGTTTACCTTCTGGGTCTCAGTTTTTCTCATATATAAAAGGCAAGCCCTCAATTATACAGTCTCTTGGTTATCTTTCAGCTGACCTGAAGGAGAGGCAGTTCACAGAGAAAACTGGGCTTTAGAAAAAGAAAAGCAGGAGAACAGTCCAGGTGGAGCTTTGGATGCAAAGGCCAGAAACACAATACAAAGCATGACTCATTGGAGGACTGAGTGAAAAGCTAAGGAGCCGGAGTGTGAGAGAGGGTGGTGGGAGAGAAAGCAGTCTACATGGCCTCCTCCCTTTCCTACTTCATCCCTGATACTCAACACCTGCCTGGGCTGGACACCAGCTTTTCTCCGACTTCAACAGAATTACAATACATTCCTGAGTATTGAAGAAAAGTGTCACATGGCCAAAGACATTCAGTCTGCATGCTAAATTTCTCTTGGAGATTTATTACACACTTTTGTATATTAAAGCTGTATACCAGGGCTCCTGGCTGGCTCCATCAGCAGAGCACGCAACTCTTGACCTCAGGGTCGTGAGTTCAAGCCCCACATTAGGTGTGGAACCTACTTTAAAACAAAACAAAAACAAAACAAAACAAAACCTCTATCCCATCCTGCTGGCATGAAACCTGTTGAATTCAGTGTTTCCTAAATTTATTTGATGAAAGAATCTTTGCATTGAACACTTTAAGATGCTTGCATCACACACGGTGTGTTGGTTAGGGTAGTGTCAGCTGCTATAACAAAGAAACCCCAAAATTTCAGTGACTGCTGCAACAAAAGTTTACTCCTTACTCACATGGTACAGTGCTCGTGTTGGTCGTCAGTGGGTGCTCTTCCACATGGTGAGTCAGGGCCCTGATGACTTCCATTTTATGGCTTTTTTCTGGCCTAAGATTCAGAGTCCCCAGAATCCAAGTCAGCAGAGGGGAAGACAAAAGGGAAAAGCAGGCTCACCTTTTGACTGCCTAGTTACATGGTCCCATCTAGATGCAAAGGGGCTTGGGAAATGTAGTCCCTGATTGGGCAACTAGTCTGCGGTATTAAAGGGACAGCACAAATTTTGGTGGGCTATCTCCACCACATCCAATGACTAAATACATTCCCTAAACTATCACTTTTTATCATCATGCCTTTAATCATGACATTCCATTTCCCTTTGCCTTTTGCCCCTTCCCCTTCCACAAATCCTCTTTCTCCAATTGGCAATTTCCTACCCACCTCTGGGGTCCAGCTGAAAGGTTGCTTGCACTATAAGCCCTTCCCTGACCTTGGCCCCATTTCTCTTTTTGTGTGCCTGTAAGACTTTGGACAGCAGTCATCAAAACCTTGTGTTTATTTCCGACCAGAAGAGGAGTTGGATGGGCAGGTCTGTGCCTCAGCCACCTTCATATCCCTAGTGTCCAGGGCTGTGTCTGCTAATCAGTAAGGACTCAATAAATAGGAAAAGAGAGAGGGAGGGTGTCAAGAAAGGAGGGAGGGAAAGAGGAGATGTGGCCTATGAAGGAACAGAGCAAGAAGCAGCAGCCCCCTCTAATCTGTGACTCTGTAATTAATAAGGACAAAGCACCTTTATGCAACGTTTATTTATTTTTGGGACAGAGAGAGACAGAGCATGAACAGGGGAGGGGCAGAGAGAGAGGGAGACACAGAATCGGAAACAGACTCCAGGCTCCGAGCCATCAGCCCAGAGCCTGACGCGGGGCTCGAACTCACGGACCGCGAGATCGTGACCTGGCTGAAGTCGGACGCTTAACCGACTGCGCCACCCAGGCGCCCCAGGACAAAGCACCTTTAAATAAGCATTTTTGCACCCCTTAGGGGCCAGAGGTAAACATATGCCACTGTAGTCAATGTGCACCTTCATCTTTTTCTCTGACGGTTTGGGGGGTTTTCTTTGTTTGGAATTTTGTTTCCTTTGTTTTTCTTTTTTTCTTAAATTGAAGCATAATCAAATATGACATTACATTAGTTTCAGGTGTTTCACATAATGATTTGACATTTGTGTTAACAGTAAGTCTAGATAACATCCATCACCGTACATAGCCACAAAATTCTTTTTCTTGTGATGAGAACTTACAAGATCTACTCTCTTAGCAACTCTCAAATATGCAATACAGTCTTATTAAGTATAATCTGAGTGTTCTTCATAGACGAACTTTAACAGCATGCAAATTAGCACCCCTTCACACTTTCAATCTCAAGACTGATAATTACTGAAGTTCCGTATCTGGAAGATGGCTGGATTATTGTTTTGGTCTGATTATAGTCAGCCTGAACTTGATAGAATATAATTTAAAAGAATACAACTAAAACAGGTTTAAAGAAATCTGGACAGGGGTGCCTGGGTGGCTCAGTCAGTTAAGCTTCCAACTCTTGATTTTGGCTCAGGCCATGATCTCATGGGTCATAAGATCAAGCCCCACATGGGGTTCTGTGCGGAGTGTAGACCCTGCTTGAGATTCTTTCTCTCTCTCTCTCTCTCTCTGTCCCCACCCCCCGCCCCTCTCCCCTGCTTACATGCTCTCTCTTTTAAAATAAATAAACATTTTTTAAGTGTGGACAAAATTTACAGCTATAAAGAAAAACTTTCAAAATGCAGTCTTACAATCTCTTTATTGGTATTCTCAGGACACAATCAGCTGCCCATAGAGCATGCCAGCCTCACTTCCCTTCATACCAGAGGAGGCACCTGACTCAGGCACAGGCACTGGAGAGGCCTCTCCTGCCTCAGCCCAGGGTGACACAGGGTTAGCTGCCACCTCCCCACGCATCCCCCGGGAGCCTTGTTGCTGATTCAGAGTTTAGTGTGCACCACTCAGGCAAGATTCAAACTTAGAATCACAGAGTGAGCCCTGATCAGGTCATGTGCTGAGTCAGAAATGGAAAAAAAATGTGCAGGTCCTGAGGTCAGGTAGGTGGGATTCCTGAGAGATTCCATTACAGCTGTTGGGAGGGACAAATCAAGTCCCGATGTTGGTCCTGCCTTGTCTCTAAGACACAACATAAACAAGTTGCTTAACTTTCCTCGGCCTTATTTTCCTCGTCTTTAAAAAGGAGCTAACTGTATCAGTTCTTCTAAATCAGATCACATATTCACATTAGACAGGAGACACCAGGGGAACAGGGAGGCATCCAAATGTTCTTGCCACCTTTCAAGCCCTATGTCCTCCAAAGGGGGAGCTCACCCTAGGGTGTTCCCTCTGGCATCTCAGTTACTGTCCAGCCATACAAAAATGACCAATTCAGAAGAGCTGCCGTAAGTAAGAGCTGGAGCCTGAGTTGATTAATGTCCCACAACCCCGACAGCAGATATGTGTTTGACCAGGGTGTCATATGAGGTATTGATGATAGTCATGACCTTAATGCCCAATCCCTCATTTCACACCTTGACCCGATTTTGAACAGAGCTATCCCCCCTAAAAGTCAGTTTGGTCTGATGCTTGATGCCTTATTTTCGGCAGCTTTCCTTCCCAAGACACGCTGGCTTCATTGATAAGTGTTGCTAGCTCTTTATCTACATCATTTTAGAATAGGTTGCCAAGGCAACAGGATTCAGAAATGATTCTCATTACTGTACATTCCCTGACAAATGAGTGTCTGCATTTACATGGTCTCAACCAGTATTAGCTCTCCTCTCTCTGAGATAGAATGCCAACACTTAGAGTTTGCAGCACACAATTCAGTGTGTAATTATATATTGTCTCCTAATAATTAGACATTGTCTTAGTGAACAATACAACTGTGGGCACCCTTGCCAGCCCACATTAACACTTCCCACATTAACACCCTTCCTCAATAACACACATTTTAGATGCCATAAAGAAAAATGAGATATTCATAAGAGTGTATTTATAAAGCAAACCCACACTCGGATTCCTGAACAATGCCTCAGTTTCCACTATGTGAAATCCCATGATTCCTAATCCTAGAGTGAACCAAATAGTTATCATTTGTCTTACCTACTGGTTTCCCTAGAAGGAAATATCATTGCTGTCAGTGTAGCAGGATTTGACAAAGACCTAGGAAGCCAATTCAGACTGGGACAGATCTCTACATATTTTCTAAAAGTGTGGAATGGGAGTGAAACCACAATGTCAAAATGGTTTCCAACTCCAATGTGGATGCTTCATTGGGTCATGTGCCTGCTCTGGGCCAAGGACTATGGAATCCACGCTAGTCCTGTAGAGATGTCCCACGACTTTTCCTGTTCACTAGGAGATGAAGGAAATCCATGGTGACAGCAGAGTTGAAAAGGGAAAATAAAAAATAATGAAAAAATCTCCATGTGGATTATAACATCGAGCTCTTCCCTACCCCAGCCCACATCCTTCTAGCTTCCCCACCCACCCCCACCCCCCGCCAAAAACAAGCTGTGGAGGAGATAACTGGACTACAGAAGGTCTGGGGTTGTGAGCACTGAGTTGCATTTTAAAAGAATTGGTGGCTCCAGGTCATTTTAATCAAGTTGCATGTCAGCTTGCAAATTTTCCAAATTAGCTGTAGCTGGAGGAGAGCAAGATGTTGTTCTTCTTTCCTAAAGAATAAAAACAGATTGTTGTGACACGTTCTCAGTCATAATGACAGATTGGAGCCGCTGTTTGTGGTACAAGTCAGAAAACAAAGCAACTTTTTTTCCCTCAAAATTGTAGCACTTGATTGATTTCTGTTGAGATTTGGGCATCTCCCAGTTTGTCAGCGATGTTGATGAAGTTCACAAAAATCTTGAAAGCCAAATACAGACACAGAGACTGATTTAAAATGAGGTTGATTTTCACTGGGAAAGGAAGCCTTTTGGGCTTGAGGACAAGTCTTAGGAATGCTTAGTTTGGATGCCGTTCATATGTTGCTCTTTTGAAAAGTAAAGGCGGAGGTGAAGAAGGGGTAGTTGATACTCTCCTATCCCAGAAGCTTCTCTGTTTCTGCAGCAGGAAGACCTCTGACAAACGGAAGCTATTTTCACCATCCTGAATGAGGCTGGCTCTGCACATCACTGCCTAAACAGGGGTCTGTGTATCCCCCCACCAGTCCCTTCAAAGGTCATCTGGCATCACAGCTCATCAGAATGGCTGTGGCACAGACAACTGGTTTTCACAAACCAGAGAAGAACGATGGTTTTGTGGGATTTTTTAAGCTTAGGGAAAATCATAATTTGATGTCCACAGATTTATTTTATTTCATATTTTTAGAAACAAAATACTTGTGTACATATTTTTTCTTTTTTCTTTTTTTTTTTAATTCCAGTTAGTTAACATACAGTGTTTAGTTTCAGGGATGGCACATAGCGATTCAACAGTTCCATACGTCACCCAGTGCTCATCCGTACAAATGCATTCCTTAATTTCCATTACCTATTCAACCCATCCCCCAACCCCTCCCCTCTGGTAACTATCAGTTCTCTATAGTTAAGAGTTGTGTTTCTTGGTCTGTCTGTCTCTCTCTCTTTCTTTCCCCTTTGCTCATTTGTTTTGTTTTTTAAGTTCCATGTATGAGTGAAATCCTATGGTATTTGTCTTTCTTTGACTGACCTATTTTACTTAGAATGGTACTCCAGCTGCATCCATATCCTTGCAAATGGCAAGATTTCATTCTTTTTTTTTGTGGCTGAATCATATTCCATTATACACACACACACACACACACACACACACACACACACACACACCACATCTTCTTTATCCATTCATCAGTCAATGGACATTTGGGATGCTTCCATAATTTGGTGATTGTAAATAATGCTTCTATAAACATAGGGGTACATGTATCCCTTTGAATTAGTTTTCTTGCATTCTTTGAAAGAACGGTTTTAGAACTGTCATTCATCATTAGGTCAATCAGTAAACATCACAGCTTAAGACTATGGTTCCAGAATCCAACCAAATGGAATGTTTAATCAATATTTGCATAATGTAAAGAAACAAACAGGAAGCCAGGGGGAATGAATAATTATGGGTTACACTGGAGTAATTCCTTAAGATGCCCAGAAACCCAAAAATAAATCAGCGCTTCTCATATCCTCAATATCTCAGTTTCCCTTACCAACCCATCCATTCTTCTTAAACCCACTCCCTGCCCCAAGCCAGCCCTTTTACACACATGCGTGCCTATACTAGATGTAGAAACCAAAGATCAAGTCTCATGGGAAATTCACGGTTTTCCTTCACCTCTTTGTATGTATTCACAGTGAATCTGATGTTCCGATTATTTGGTCAAATGGCCAACAGATCTTTATTGACATCTTGCTGAGAGCAAGAGGTTGTGCTAGGTGCTCTGGGGGAACACAAAGGAATGCATGCACGACACAGGCATTAACCCCAAGGAGCTCCCAGTCCTGTGGGGAGGACAGGCTTCCAATCACCAGACAGTTGTATATGATTAAGTCCATTAACGGAAGACTTGGAGTGTGAATGCTGTAGGCATTTGAGTGGTAGTGGGTTAGTAAGGATTTAAAGGAAGGTCTGAAGGGGGAAAGGGGAAGGGAGAAAAGAGCAAGTTGTCTGTAGAACACTTAGCCCGCCTGGAGCAGAGTGTTTTAGTGAGTGAGGAATGCAAATGAGATGGAGAAAACAGGGTGGATTTAGATGGTGGAAAACTTTCTCCTGTAAGAAATGGTGAGTATATGAAGAGCACATAAAAATGAGCTTGGGTGCACCTGGGTGGCTCAGTCTGTTGAGCGGCCAACTTTGGCTCAGGCCATGATCTCACAGTTCGGTTCTGAGTTCCAGCCCAGCATCGGGCTTGCTGCTGTCAGCACTGAGCCCAGTTTGGATCCTCTGTCCCCCTCTCTCTTTGCCCTTCTTCTGTTCACGCTCTCTCTCTCAAAAATAGTTTGTTTGTTTTTTAAGTGAGGCTAAAGATATGATGTGCTGGCTAGATTGAGGCAGAAGAAACTGGAAATAAGGAGACCATTTCAAAGGCAAATGCACTATCCTGGCCTGGAGCACCGAGGGCCAAGAGGAAAGTAAAGGACTCAGAAAAAGAAGTATGGGATCGGGACACAAGGTGGGGTGGAGGAAAGGGCAATATGTCCAAGAGAATTCAGAAGTTTTGAGAATGTATATTTGGTAACATTTGTCAGGCATTGTTCTAAGAACTTATGTGTATTTTTTCAATCACTCCTCACAACAACCATATGAGGTCAGTTTTATTAGTATCCTCAGTTTACAGATGGGAACACTGAGAGAAAGTTTCAATCATCTGCCCTCTGTCACACGGTTAGGCTAGCAAGGCTCTGAACAGAGCCTGGCTTCGGCACTTGCACACCCAAAACCCCTCCACTATGCACCTCGACATGATAACCGTGCTTTGGCCCAAGATGCAGAAGCCAGGTCAGCTTTCCCCACACTTCTTGTGAGGTGTTGGAAGCCTACCCAGAGGGAAAGATTCTTAGGGTGGTTTGAGACAGAAGTAGAGAACTTGGAAATTAGGTAGAAACTAGAAATGCAGCTTTGAGGACCTCCCTCCCATAGAGCTTGGAGACATGCATTTTCAGGAGAGCTAAAAAGTGAGGGAGTTTTCAAAAAAAGACAGAAAATATGAGAATAGTATCTTGAGCCCTGAAGATTGCGTAGCTTTGAGGCGAGAGGTGAAAAAGACATCAGGAGAATGTGAGACACACAGTCCAGAAGTGTGAAGAGAGCTCAGTGTGGAGCATCACTGAGACCCACCGAGGAAAGAATTTCAAAGAAGATAGTTGGGGTTTCTTTGTCTGTTTTTGTAAATTTTTTTAATGTTTATTTATTTTTGAGAGAGAGAGGGAGAGAGAGAGTGGAGGAGGGGCAGAGAGAGGGAGACAAAAGATCCAAAGCTGGCCCTGCATTCTCTGCACTGACAGCACAGAGCTCCACGTGGGGCTCAAACTCACAAACCCTGAGATCATGCCCTGAGCCAAAGTTGGATGCTTAACCAACTGAGCCACCTATGTGCTCCTCAAAGAAGATAGTTGCTAAGAGTGTCCACGGTTATAGGGCACAGAGTGATAAGTGCAGCTTGACCACCGGAGGGGCACCTCTGACTTTCAGGGTGCCATTTAAGTAGAAACTAGGGACAACAGTCATCGAGGGCTTGAGGGGCCCCAGAGTGAGAAAGCGGCAATGGAGGATGTGGATGACTGGGTAAGAAGCTCACCAGTGGAAAGAGGAGAAGTTGGTTCGAGTGCATGTCTGAAGGCCTAGAAGGCACCAGTGCAAAGAGACAGTGACAATTCAGCCTAGAGGAGAAAACTCGGGGTCCAAGCCCAAAGGAGGGCATCAGAGGCCGGGTCTGTGGCAGAGAGTGCCCACCTCATTTTCTGAAACTGGAAAGCGGAGAGGAGATCACTGTAATAAGTCACTCTCTTCTCTGGAAACCAAAGCCCAAAGCTGGCCATCTGCCAAGTTGGGTTGGGATGGGGAGTAGTCGAAGAGGAGAAAGCAGGCCTTCACACTTGGATGGAACAGAATGGAAGGTGCTAGAGGAAAGTTTTAGCATGAGGGGCAGATGATGAGAATGGGATAAAAAATCAAAGTGAGTTGGGTAGGAGAATAAATGCATCAAAGAGCCTGAAAAATCAGCAGTGGGACATATTCGCAGGCTCCCCCCCTCCTTTCTCACACTGGCCGAAAATGAGGCCACGGTCCAATCAGGCCTCCTAATGTCCAATAAGATCAGCAATGCGCAGGCTGCTCCTCGGGGCTCGAATCCTCGACTCAAGCCTTAATGAGTCACCTGCTCGATATTTTCCACTTCAGGCCTCTGGCTTTCTGGGACCTCAGTCCACTCAGCTGCAAAATTGACTTACGGGATCGTGTCAATCGCCAGATGCTGCAGAGGAGAGCAGAAGAGTCCAGCTTCTGCAGGTAAACGAACTGCCTGAAAGGAAATGAGCAGTGATTTCCCAGGGAGTCTCTCCTGCAATGTCGTTATAATGTCAGCTTTTGACAGCAAAACGATTTCAGTGGAAGACTCTAGAGTATCTCATGGAAGTGCCTGAGCCTTATTAAAATGATGTCAGTGCATGCTACGTTCACGTCTCACGCACCTGAAAACCCCACAGCGGGAGAACTCAGTCGCTGGAACCAACTATTGTGATGCCTAGACCCTTGTGCACATTTGACCTGTGATGTCCCCCATGACCCCTGCAGTAATTCCAGATGGAAGACAATCAGTCCTGAACTCGGTGAGTCGGCCAGCCCCAGGGGGAGTGTTCTGAGCTTTAGCTCAAAATGCCAGCATTTGTGTATCTGCAAGGCTCTTCCATTTCCCCCATGTTCTTTCCAGACAATAGACTGTGGAATACGTGCCTCCGGGCCTGATACCTTTTATCGAGGGCCTTCTCTGTGGCCTCTCCTACAAGCTTTGCATCCATTATCTCCCGATATCCTCATGACCCCTCCACCAGGTTGGTGTCATCCTTCCCATTTTTATTGATGGGAAAACTGAAGCTCCAGGAGACAGCCGATCGTGAAGAATTGAACTCATGTCCCTGTGGCTCCGAAGTGCTTGCTCTTAACCACTACGCCCTAAAATCACCCCAGCATGGTGGAGGATGGTCTACCCCAAGCACATACCATCAGGTGTGCACGAGGCCTGCACCACCTGCACTCGAGAAGCTCTACAGCTGCATGCTGGCAACGGATGATGGGCCGTAAAGGAAGGTCCTGTGTAGTATCTTATATTCTAGCCAGGTGAGGGGAGAGCCGTCTTGTTGGCACGTCCATAGGCCAGTCACCTCTCACGGAGGCACCAGAGCTGTCTGCACGGGCCCGGGGCCCAGTTGTCATCGGCATCAGCCCTAGGAAGCTGATAAGGTGGAGCAGACTTGCTGTGGGAGCAACAGCAGATTGCTCAACAGGCCCTGAGGTGGCAGTAACTTTCCCGATGTCCTGGGGCTGCTGTGAGCAGCCCCAGCCAGCGGGGACCTAGGTTTGCTGCCCTATATTCCCTGGCCCCTGGGTTCCTTCTCACTTTGTACTTGACAGCGCTCCAGGGATGTGGCCCCAGGGCTTGGCATCTACACCCCGTGTCTTCTGCAAACACGGGCTGGAGGAGAGAGAAGAAAACAGTATGCACTGACCCTTTAAAACAGCATCGCATCTAATCTTCACAGCAATGGGAAGCTATTATCCCCATTTTAATGATGAGGAAAATGAGACTCAGAAGGTAAGATCACGGGACGTCTGGGTGGCTCAGTCGGTTAAGCGTCTGACTTCAGCTGAGGTTGTGATCTCGTGGTTCACGAGTTTGAGCCCCACATCAGGCTCTGTGCTGACAGCTCAGAGCCTGGAGCCTGCTTCAGATTCTGTGTCTCCCTCTCTCTCTGGCCCCTCCCCCACTCACACTCTCTGTCTCTCTCTCAAAAATAAATAAACATTAAAAAAATTAAAAAAAAAAAGAAGGTAAGATCACTTCTCAAGGTCCCCCAGCTGGTCAATGAGATATCTAGATGTGATCCCTCAGTTCTCTGGCTCCAAAGCCTCGGGTCCCAGGCCCCTGCTCTAATCCTCCCCATGGACCTGCCAGAAAGACAACTCAGCTTAGAGACTCTGTGCTGACCCCAGCCCTGAACTTAGCCCTGCAGGAAGTGGACTGGCCTGGCATTAGTTAATTCAGTATCTGCATCAACCAGTCAATAAACAAGTGTTTTTTCAAAGCACCTTCCAGGCTGTGAGGGAAACCATAAGAAATGAGGGTGTACTGCTTGCTTCTGAGGAGCTTACAACCAGAATGGGGAGAAGAGCTGGAACACAGGAAACAAAAGAAAATCAAACCAGGCTGGAGGAGGGGGCAGGGGTCAGGGTGAGGGGACAGGGAGCTGGGCCTACAGCTGCATTTGCACCTGTGGAGGAGAGTGGGCAGGTGGTGCCCTTCCTTCTTGGGGACATCATGACCCAGGGACAGAGCTGACTGCACAGGGAAGGAGGAGGGTTCAGGGAGACAAAAGGGGACAAAGGTGAGGAATGTAAAAATAAAAGAGAAAGGTGAAGGTAGGGGCAAAAAATGGCAGGGAAGGAAAGAGGAAGATGGAGGACGGAGAGAGAAAAGGTGGCCTTGGAAGAGGCCCAGGGGCACCTGGGGGATCACCTGTTGCTGAGTTCGTGCACTCAGCACTCTGGAGGGAACAAGTGAGTAGCTATGGGAGCCTCGCCCTCGTCTCTGGAGATGCCATCCTTTCTCTGAGCTTGGGACAAGCAGGTGTCACAGCAGAGAGACATCAGGGACCAGAGGTAGCAAATACCAGCACACCGTTGGATGATGGACTTCTCAGCAGCCAGCTTCTAGGGGGTGCAAGCACGTTTCGGGCTAGGGGTTGGGTGAATGAGGGCTCTGTGGGCCTGGTTCCTGCTGGGCACAGGTTGCTTGGGAGAGCTAAGCAGACCCCCAGAAAATACTGAAGGCACCAATATTATGGAATACTCGTGGGCTGGCCTGGAGAGCAGAGGAGTTTGAGTAAGGACTGAATCCCTCTGTTCCCTTCTTCTCTCCTGGCAGAAAAGCCAAGGGTGGAATCTGGAAATCTTAGACACCACTCTCCAGTCCTCTCTGAGGAGTCACAGATGCAGAAAGGGGGCTTCAGATGAGGGTGTGGAGGGACAGTGTCCACGGCTGGCTTTCCTGCCTTTGGTATCTTCTCAGCATCCCATCTCTTGAGCACTTGAATGAGATCAAGATGCTCAAAGACAAACACACCCCAAAGTGCTCCCAGCTGCTGGCCTCCTTCTCTTCTGGGGAAACTACTGACCACAGAAAGAGAGCCCCTCCATCAGGAATTCCCTCTTCCCGGGACTCTGGGGGAAATAATTACCTTGGACATAAATGGAGGGTCAGGGATAAAGGGCTTCACTTATCTGGAATGGAGGGTCAGGGATAGAGGGCTTCACTTATCTGACATGGTGCAAAACTTCATGAGCACTCTTCCTATATTAATTAGGTTTAGGCTAACCCACCAGATTCACCTAAAATGCAAGATATAAAAATGTGATTCTTTTGTTTTAAAGTTGCCTAAACTTTAATATACACTGTGTAGCCAAAATGAGGAAAAGAGAGGAAGGGAGCTTTCTGGCTTCAGGAGCACACTTCTCCCCTTGCCTCCACCAGCAAACGCATACGCTGAAGCCTCACTGGTCTGGAGAAGGTCATTCTGTTTAGTAATGAGTGCAGCCTGGGCACGGACCACTGGGAACAGAAGCTGGACCTAACAACCATGGTCCAGCTGAACATTCACCCTGGCTGAATCTTGTTCACACACACACACACACACACACACACACACACACACGCTCATCACTCAGGCCAGGAAGCTCTGCCCTACCCTGCTCATTGCAGAAAGGCCTGGGACTGAATACCAGATGCATTTCCAGCCTGAGTAGACTTATTGTCTTAAATTAATACTTAATAGGCTGATTGTCTTAAATTAATACTTCCAGAGAAGGTTCTTCAATCCTGTAGCTGCATTTTTTAGACACAACTCCCCTGACCTTTTTAGATTCTTGCTATACCATTTGCCTCTTGTTCAAATAATTTGCAATTACCAGACACTAACTGGTTGCTGATAAGGGCTAAATGTAAAAGACCAACAGTATCCAACTTCAAAAGGGGGCTTAAGATTGAGTAGTTACTAAAAATAAGGGATCAGGGAGATGGAAGAAAAAAACCTTGGGTTTAATGATCTATTAGATGGGGCCATCACAGCAATGAGACAAGCACTCCAATTCTCCTCAAGAGAATCCAGTACCCAGCAGTTCTCTGGATGGAAACTCAAATCCATAGGGATGCATACCCCACTAGTGTTCTTTTAGAACTATGTTGACAATTACTTACTAGACTAGTTGGAAATAGTAGAAACTAGGTGACTAACCCATTTCTTACTTCCTCCTCTTCTCCTTCTCCTCTCCTCCTCCTTCTCCTTCTCCATCACCTTCTTCTCCTTCTCTTTCTCCTTCTTCTTCTCTCTCTCTGTGTCTTTCTTTCTGTCAGTACTTTTCACTCATGTTTATAATGAACTGGGGGATGGGGACCACCTGGGTGGCTCAGTTGGTTAAGTGCAGACTTCAGCTCAGGTCATGATCTCACAGTTCGTGGGTTCGAGCCCTGCGTCAGGCTCTGTGCTGACAGCTCAGAGCTTGGAGCCTGCTTCAGTTTCTGTGTCTCCCTCTCTCTCTGCCCCTCCCCTGCTCATGCTCTGTCTCTCTCTGTCTCAAAAGTAAATAAACATTTAAAAAATTTTTATAATGAGCTGGGCACTCTAATAGACACGAGGGATATAAAATGAGAAAGATAGCTCCTGCCCTGAAGGGACTCAGAGCCACTGGGAGAAGAAGACACACAGGACATTCAAGTATAGTGAAGGGAAGTACAGAGCAACCTCTGAGAGTTGTCCTGGTCAGACAAGAGTGAGGTCCAGCTCCAGCACAAGCAAAGGCCCCTGAAGAAGGCTCTAGCCTGAGTGCCCTCTGGAAGGACAAGCTTGTGATGAATGCTCTGACCCTGGGGCTATGGAAGAACTGGGAAGCAGGGGCAGAAAAGGGCAGGTACAGCCAGGAAGGTACTGGGTGCGTGCCCTCGGCCGGGCATCTGGAGTGAGACGGGAACCAAGCCCAACCTGAAGCAGTAGTATCTGACCCCCTCACCATCTCTGCTGACTAGTTTCCCCAAGAAAGCTCCAGGTGTCTGAGACAGAAGCCTCACCTCCACGGGAAGAGGAGAGAAAGCTCTGAGAGACAACAGAGTGTACCTGCAGATAGTTTCTCGGTGGCCTGAAAGGGTTGTCTACAGTTCCACCATTGGAGTTGGAATTCCATTCTTTGGAAACTTACAAATCTGCATCCTTAGGAAAGTGCCAAGTCTTTGGAAAGCCCTGCCCTCAGGTTCAGAGAAGAGGTGAACAGCTGATAGCAGCTTCCTGTGAGACCCCACAGAGGTCAAAGACATCTGGAAGCATCCTCGGAGGAGAGCAAAAAGAGAGGCAGAGTGGACGGGGGACGGAAATATACCCTTGGAAGTCAAACAAAGCAAAATGGAAAAAATAGGCATTTTTTTCTCCTGTAATTTCGAGAGGAGTGGGTGGCACTTACAGTTCTCCCCTTATCTCCACTTGAAGCAAATGCAGACACTTAACGCCTCCCTGCTTTGGAGCATTTCATTCTTTCATCCTGTAGACTCTATGGAGCCCCCACTGTGTGCCAGGCTCTGTGCCAGGGGCTGGAGGCTGGGGGCTGGGGCAGGAGCAGGGGTGTCTGGAGGGTTTATTCCTGTTCTCCCGCCACTTGTTGAGGTTGGAGCCTCACTGGGGCTGAGAATCAAAGGTTCTGGGGCCATGGATGGTGCCATGCAGATGGGCTCCCTCCGCTGACCTCTCCCAAAGACCACACCATGAGTGCCCAGCAAAGAGAGCTAGACAGCCACAGGATGCATCAGCAAACAGCACCTTGTCAAAAGGCTTACCTAAAGCCCGGTGCCTGCAGGTTAGAAAAATAAACCAACAGATGAAATGAACATTATAGTAGCAACCTGCCGAGCCTCTTAATCTGTCACTTAAATCTAGGGCTTTTAGCTATAATTGAACACCCTACCGTGACTATTATGAAGAGGAGGAGGTGGAGGTGTCGAAGTTGTGGTTTAGGAGGGCGGATGAAAATAAATTTCCCTTCAAAACTAGTCAATAACGATGCCTTTGTATTAAAGGAATAGAGTGCTGGCCTAGTCACTGCAGAGGAAAACAATACATCCAGGGCACTTAGGAGGAGGTGGCTGAGTCACTGCCCATGCTGCCATTATTCTATACATGTCTAGAGGACCACTGAGAGCCCCTGAGACTGAAAATGTACCACTGAATTTTTAAAAGTTGAAAAGAAGCTGCCTGGTGGATGACTATATGCATATTATCCTAACTGCTCAATCTTAGTAAAAAAAAAGAAAAAAAAGGCGGGGGGGGGGGCAGAGAGTGATAGTGGGAGGGAGGGAGGGAGGGAGGGAGGGAGGGAGGGAGAAAGGAAAGAAGCAAGGGGTTCTCCACCTCATATGTCATCAGGGAAGTACAAATTGAAATAACGAGATACTGCGACACACCTATCACAGTAGCCAAATCTGGATCACTGAAAACACCAAACGTTGGGAAAAATGTGGAGTAACAAGATCTCTCATTCGATGCTGGTAGGAATACAGCCTCTTTGGAAGACAGTCTGGCAGTTTCTTACAAAACTGAACATACTCTTACCATATGATCCAACAATCGTGCTCCTTGATATTTACCCAAAGGAGCTGAAAACTTACGGACACACAGAAACCTACACATAGGTGTTTATGGCAGCTTTATTCGTAACTGCCAAAACTTGGAAGTAACCAAGATGTCCCTCGATAGGTGAACGGATAAACTGTGGTTCATCCAGGCAGTGGAATTTTATTCAGTGCTAAAAAGATATGAGCTACCAGGACACGGAGGAATCTTCAGTGCATATTACTAAGTGAAAGGAGCCAATCCGAAAAGGCAGTCTGAATATATGACATTCTGGAAAGGGCAATGCTACGGAGATAGTGAAAAGATCCGAGGCTGATGGGAAGGAGAGGGATGAATAGATGAACACAGATTTTTAGGGCAGTGAAAGGACTGTATGATACTATGATGTTGGATATATGTCATACGTTTTTTCAAACCCATAGACGGCACAACACCAAGAATGAACCGTAATGGAAACTATGGACTTTGGGTGATGATGTTGTGTCTGGGCAGGTTCATCAGTTGTAACCTATGAACCATCTGGTGGCGGATGTTGATAATGGGAGAGGCTCTGATGGGGGGGGGAGGGGCAGAGGGTATATGGGAAATCTCTCCACCTTCCCCTCATTTTGCTGTGAGCCTAAACCTGCTCCAAAAAAATAAAGCCTTTAAAAAAAGAAGAAGGAAGAAAGGAAGGAAGGAGGAAATTAGGAGAAGAGAGAAAGGGAGAGGAGGAGGAAGGAAGGAAAGGAAAACAAAATTCTAAATAGAAGATGGCATCAAAAATCTCCTTTGCAAGATTTTAGAAGATCACAGTGTGTGGGGATGGTTTTGTGAAGATCAAATCCTTTCCGGTTAATCATACTGGGCCTCCTGGGAGTTCAAGAGGGAGCGATAGCGCCTTGCCTTCTGGAATGAGAGAGGATCTTCCAAGCATCATATCCCTGTGGAAAGGCAGTGTGATACAAACACAGGAGGTGGTTATGGCGCCTGTATTACTATTATTATTGAACTGAATTGTCCTTGAGAGATTGTTCTTCTGACTCAGAGGGACATTAGACTGAGGGAGTGAATTGTTTCTTCAAATTTCTTCTTTAGAGAAATTGGGCTCCCGGGGTTTGAAGAGACAGAGTGAGGGGTCTGGCAACCACATCAGCTGGCAGACTCACTGCATCCTAATCTTCACAGAGAACCAACCTGAACGTTGGACGTCTGACCTTGTGAGAACCTGGGTGGAACTAAATTTGCTGGAACTCTCTTCAAAAAGGATCAAAATGAATATTGTACTCTTCACATCAAAGCTAGGGCCACTTTCCTGTCCATCCAGAGTCACTGCTTTCAAGTGATTAGAGCAGATTCTTAAACTCCCACCTTCAAGAATCATGGTCAGACCCAAGGCAAGAAGAGGTGCCTCCCTCAACCCTCCTTTGAATATGTATTAGTTGCTGAGAACACTCCATTCCTCATCATGTCAGATGTATAAGTGCACAATTCAAATCTCCGTTCTTACCCACTAGAACACCTGGTTGACCCATTCATTGTCAGGTGATGAGGCATTCTACAGGAGTGAGTGTGCCGTGTAATTTAGGTTTACCCCTTCGAGCACTGAATCATAAAAAATAAACAAGGAGACTGGTTGTATTGCATACTTTCCTGCTGAAATAAACAGAACACATTTCATACTTGAAATTTTACGATTCAGGCCATCATCTTGAATGAGAATTACATTGTGTAGTTGTAATTCATATGCGGTAGGTAATAAAAGGTTAAAAGGAGTGGTGATTTCTGCCTGTCTGGCTGATGCCCTTAACGTACCTTGATTTCTGGGGCATTACATGTTATTAAGTTACTTTCTGTGTGTCTGCCCCCGGTTTATCAGGGTTCATGGAAAAATGTTAAAAAGACATGGCACAGGTAACAAGCTCCATTTTGGAAATTAGAAACTATGTCAGTAATTAACTCCCATCATAATTCTGACTAAGGAGACCTGAATAAATGTGTTTTTTTTTTTTTATGTAATGATGGTCGTGGCCATGAGATTGACAGATAGTGTTATCAGTTAATATTCTTTGGTGTAGGCAACAGAAACCAACTCTGAATAACTCGAACCAGAGAAGGGATATATTGGAAGGTTTCTAAGTAGGGCCCAGTGGTAAAGTTGTTGCTGAACAACCAGGCCCCAGGAAGGACTGAATAAGGTCTGCTATGATGGGCTCTAGGATATTGGCACTCCATGACCCAACACCAGTCACTCCCAAGGCCTGTGTGTCTCCACCAAAGAGTCAATAGCTGAGAAAGAAATAATCTCTTTGGCCCATTTTGGGGTCATGGGTCTATCCCCATGGCCAAGTGGGTAGAACTTTGTGACTGGCAGCCTCATAAAAATCACAGAGAATGATCTAGGGACATTTCCCCCAAAGAAAGGAATGTTGGGTAGACAAAAACAGATGTCCACTAGAGGCAGCCTCGCTAACCCAATCTCTATTATGGTCACATTCTCTAACAGCTGGTTGTTCCTGGTTTCATTTAAATGTGGCTTCCTGGTGCCTGGGTGGCTCAGTTGGTTAAGCATCTGCCTCTTGATTTCGGCTCAGGTCATGATCTCACGGTTTGTGACTTCAAGCCCTGAATTGAGCTCTCCGCTGACAGCATGAAGCCTGCTTGGGATTCTCTATCTCCCTCTCTCTGTCCCTCCCCTGCTCACTCTCTCTCTCTCTCAAAAATAAATAAATAAACTTTAAAAAATGTGACTTCCTCTCCCGAGAGTTTGCCTGTTCTCCCCTCAGAGGCCATAGTGGGCAGAACGCACCTCCTCCAGTGATGTCTGTGCCCTAATCCCCAGAGTCCATGAATGGGGGACTTTGCAGATGTAATTAAGGTTATGGACTGTAAATACAGAGATTAGCCTGGCTTATCCAAGCAAGCCTAATGTAATCACATGAGTCAGAGGGGTGCAGTAAGAGTTAGAGGCATTCTAAGCATGAGAGGGACTCCGTCCCTGTCACTGGAGGGGAGTCACATGGAAAATACCAGGAGGGGTGGGTGGCTCAGTCGGTTAAGCATCCGACTTCGGCTCAGGTCATGATCTCGTGGTTGATGGGTTCACGCCCTGCACTGGGTTCTGGGCTGACAGCTCAGAGCCTGGAGACTTCTTTGGATTCTGTGTCTCCTTCTCTCTCTTCCCCTCTCCGTCTTGTACTCTCTCTCTCTCAAAAATAAACATTAAAAAAAATGTTAATGTCTTAGTTAAAAAAAAATATGAGGAAAAGTTAGAGCAACCTCTAGCAGGATCTCTAGCACAGATAAGCCTCTGGCTGACAGCCAGCAAGCACACAGGGACCCCAGTCCTGCTATAGTAAGGGACTTAATTTAGCCAACAACCTGAACAAGCCTAGAAGTGGGTTCATATCCAGAGCTTCCAGAAAGGAACTCAGACTCACTGACCCCTTGTTCCAGCTTATGAGGCTCTAAACAAAGGGAAGAGCCAGGTGAGCCTCCCTGTACCCAGAATTCTGACACACAGAACTGTGTAATAATACATTTGTGTTGTTTTAAGCCACAAAATGTGTGGCAATAAATTAAAATAAATAAATAAAAACCAATACAGAAGCCATCCAGATGTCTCATCTACCACAACTTAATACCAGCATCTTTTTATTTTCTTGGTGACTGTCTGGATGGATTAGTTCTCTGGGCTTAGTGACCTGGCCATTATTGTTCTTTTCCATCTTCAGCCATAACAATAACAACAAACACAAACAGAAAGTGTTTATTGAACAACTACCATGTGATAGATACATTATAGCCATTATGGTATATAATCCTCACACCTCCCCCCAAAAAACCCAAGAACCCATTTTATAGATTATAAAGCTCTCAATACCATAGCATCCTAGAACATAGGGACAGTAATAATGCCTACTTCCCCAGACTTTTATAAGGATTGAATAAGATCCAATGATGGTGTACATCTCACCCAAATTCACACAGGTAGTCAGAGACAGAGCTGGGATTAAAACCCCAGTCTGTCTGACCCAATCCTGAGCTCTCTCTACCACGCCTCAGCAGCACCACTGGGAAGGCACCCAAAGAAACAGGCAGCAAAATGACAGCCAGTATCACTTCATGCACTCGAGACTCTCCAGGGTCTCGTCCACATGGGCCAGCGGGACCAACGCTGGGCCAGGAGTTACTGGCCAGGTCTGCATCTCTCTACAGATAGATCACTATGGGGGTTGAAAAAACACATTGAAAGTTGCAGCCAGATCTCAATTCTCCTTGGTTTTCAGTTTCCATGGGGCTCTCTTGGGTCTGCTCCCTGCATGCACAGTTTCCCCAGATGGCAGGAATATGTGGAGAGCTTCTCCCAGCCTCTCTGTAGTGCTCTTACATTTTCAGGAATTCCCCATTGGGTTTAGGGCTCACTCCAACTAAGAACAAAATCTTGGGCTAGCAAAGTCATGGGTTATCCTTGTTTGTTGCCAATTGAGTCCTCCAGGTTCAGCCAGCAAAGCCACAGGTTTACACACACACACACACACACACACGCACACGCAGCAAATTGAGTCTGCCTTTTTGGCAGCGAAGTTGCTCATCTCCATGGCCAACCCCACACGTTTAAAGCTACAGTTCTGGCCAATTGAGCTGGCGGCAGAGCATGGAAGCAGCTCCAGGCAAGGCAGCCACAGATGCCTGCCGTTCTCACCTGAAGCTCCAGCAGTCTTTCAAGAATAAAAGCTTCCCAATTTGTTGTCTGCCTTTGGCCAATTTACAGTGCTTTGAAATGTTTGTTCTTGACACCTTTTCCCCCAGTGTTATGCTTGTTTTATGGGGGACTCATCGGCCTCTCATGCTGCCATGACCAGAAGCCCCTCCCCCTCCCCCTCCCCCAATCCCTCCCAAGAGGCTGGTATGTGGAGGCCCCAGGAGGAACCAGCTGTGGGGAGCTCCCACTCCATTGCTGTCCTTTTCCCTGACCACGCCAGCCCCAAAACTGCTCCAAAGAGGCAGAGGTCTATGCCCTGCAGAGCCACCTCCAAGAATCTCCTCTCCCTTTCCACATTTCCCAGCTGTGCCTTGGGATAGGCAAAATGGAGTCAGGATTCTGCAGCTTGAATCTATTTCTGTCATATGCATATTGTCTAATATCAGAAAACATACAGGTCTGGCTGCCCAAGCTCTAGCTTTGACTGTCACACTGTGTTTTTCACCACAGTTAATGAACTATAACTGCCCTCAAATACTTTGGCTTTCAGACTATTGGGGCCAACATTCTCAGTTGGGTATCAGTTTACCATTGCATTTATGTGGAAGAACAAGAAAGAGCTGTGTGTGTGTGTGTGTGTGTGTGTGTGTTTCTACTCAAGCCTCACTCCTTGTAGCTGACAGCTTAGTCGGAATGTTTTAGCCTGCTGCTCCTCTTTATTCTTGCTGCATTACTCCTCCATTAGTATCTCCTTTTGGAACTCTCAGAAAATAAAGGAAAACAGCAGCCTTCCGTGGCAATGGATGTGAACGTCATCTAGAGAGGTGGTGGAGTTGTTGCAAGGTGATCATGAATCTAAATGCCATCCAATCATGTGGCATCTGAATAAATAATACAAGTCCACCTACTTTTCAAATGTATGCACATCCACATTGTAAAGTGCTGCCATGTTTAAAGTAGCCAATATGATGGTACATTTTCTCTAACATTGGATATTGAGGCTACAGCTTCTGTATCACGCTGGAAAGGAGGAACACCTATAAACATTATTGATGTTAGAATGTATTGCTCATTCTCAAAAAGACCAGAATCCCTGCTCTGGGGAAACCGGATCTATAGCAGAACAGCATCTCTTCCCTTTGGCCTAAGGAAGGGGCCATCTCAGAGACAGTGTGTTCCTCCACCACCACTCAGCTCATGCTCATCCACTGGCCAGCTGTTGGATGTGGTGCCCTTGTACAACAGACAAGATACGGTCTGGGACTCTGAAGACTCGGTCTCTACTCTGTATGCCATTAGCTTGCTGGAAAATCTTGGAAAAATCTTCATTTTCTTGGGCCTCTGTTTCTTCATCTATAAAACAATATCACTAAATGAGGTCAAAGACCCTGGCCAGCTGAGCCGTTCTTCAACTCAACACATTGTAATTATAGGCACCTTGCACACATCTTCCTGTTCATAAACCCCAGAATGGCCACAGGCCTTTTACAGACAATTGGATTTCCTGGCTAAGTGCCAACAGCCTCTTCTCCTGGCTACTGATCATAAAACAAAATGCAGCTCAGGGTACCAGTGGCCAACAGAATCAGGGCTCGAGCTGAGGGACACGCATAGCCTCACCTGTCCTAACAACAGCCACCATTTACCCAGTACTTACTACGTGACAGGCACACTGAGAAGCAGCTTTTGGCTATTAAATCAGTTGATCCTTACAGCAATCCTATAAGGTATCTGGTTATTCTTTCCCTTTTACAGGTAAGGAAACTCAAAAATTTCTCTGGAATGATTCTGCATTATCTTCACATCATTTAGATCATCTTCCCTTTACAGAGAAATAAGGAATGTATTTGTTAGAATATAATTCATAAACACATAAGCCATCATCGCATGGGTCCCATCATGAAACAGCAAGATTCAGGGAAGGGAAGAAAAGGTTCATTTAGCTATTACCATTTGATATTTCCTTCTCTGAGACAACTGTCAAATATCTATGTAATTATCCTTAACTCTCACTGGGGGCAGAGGAGACTTCCAGAGTGTGCCACTCTTTCTCATTAATCTTAAGGCAGAACACATTCCACAGTGAGGAGGGCTGACTCTGGGCAAAAGCGCTTGGCAGCTGGAGGCCTTCAGTCATGAGAGAAACTGTGACTTCTGCAGCTGAGTCCATCAGCGCTTTTGCTCCCTGTCTCCCCAGTACCCAACCCAAAGAAAACTGGGCTTACCTTCTGCACACGAAATTAGAACAAATATAAGCAAACAATGATAATGTACAAGGTTTTGACATTGCCACAAAAGCCATCCTTCATATAGAATTTTTGCATATATATATATATATATATATATATATATATATATGACTATAGATTGGTACAAAACTTTTGGAAAGTAACATGACAAAACTAAACAATAATGCTCAGCAATCCCACTCGTGAAGGTCTACTCTAGAAAACATCTCAGTAAAAACAAGAAAAATCATACATGAAAATGCCCATGGCAGCATTATCTGCAATAGCAAAATATTGGAACCAGCATAAACACACACACACACACACACACACACACACACACACCAGTTTTTCAATATTCATGAACACTTTTTATGTGCCAGGCACTGAGCTAGACTCCAAGATGAATGTGAGTCCTTGAGGAGTATGCTGAATATTGAGGTTATTTTGGTTTGGTTTGGTTTTGTCTGTTTATTTTCAGCAATTAGTATACACCCCTTCTTGGCTTTCCTCTATATCATGAGGCTACAAGACTGGGAAATGTGGGACATCCAAGATCCTGACCATGATCTGCATTCTGCCAACAAGATGTGTTTGCATGAAATTTGGAAGGCAGAGAGAGGTAGGGGGACCTATTCTTCTTCTTCCAGCATCATTGGTGAACACATGGGTTTTATTATATGTAGGGTTTTGCAGAACCCAGCAAAACTTTTGCCAACCACCCACTGGGTGTTGTGGGCCAGCTGGGACCATTAGAAGCATTTTACTACTTTTTGACCTCTGCTCTGAACAGTACTTCCTGATACTCTGAAAGTCAGCAGTGAACCTCAAAGTTAAGGAGACCCACCCCTCACACCACTCCTGCTGCTAATTTTCATTCCTCCAGTCTTAGTTTTATAAGCACCTAATTCTCTGTGTTAAATCCCTCTCTGATTAAAATTCCTAGGGTAATATATATTTTCCTTGATCCCTAACTTATTGCAGAAAGATTAAAATCTAGAGCAACACTGTCCAGTAGGAAAATAATGTAAGTCACACATGTGAGCCATGTGTGTAATTTACATTTTTAGTAGCCATATTTTTTAAATGTTTATTTATTTTGAGACAGAGAGAGAGAACACTACTGGGAGAGGCACAGAGGTAGGGAGAGAGAGAGAGAGAATCCCAAGCTGAGAGTGGAGCCCAATACAGAGCTCGATTCGACAACTGCAAGATCAAGACCTGAGCCGATATTGAGAGTTGGATGCTTAATTGACTGAGCCACCCAGGCACCCCTTAGCAGCCATGTGTAAAAAAATAAAAATAAACAGGTGAAATTAATAAAGAATACATTTCTTTAACCCAGTGTATCCAAAATATTATCATT
Organism: Lynx rufus; assembly: GCF_022079265.1. NCBI lineage: Eukaryota > Metazoa > Chordata > Mammalia > Carnivora > Felidae > Lynx > Lynx rufus. The sequence continues at coordinate 29,663,745 of NW_025814823.1, read as the reverse complement.
TTGCATGCAATTAATATAAAAATATTAATTAGAGCTTTACTTTTTGTACTGTCTTCAAGATACAATGTGTATTTTCTGGCTACAGCACTTCTCAGTTCAGACTAGCCATATCTCAAGCACTTATTACGCCACTATTTAAATGAACTTTGGGGCTTGACAGGGGACTTTGTTTTTGCTATTATGATTGGTTCATCTATCCACCTGCTCTATTAAGTGTCAGTCAGATGAGACCTGGTTCTCAGCCTTGAGATTGGGATCAAAGATGGCCTTTTGGATGGGAAAGAACAGAAGTTCTGTAAGATTTCTGTAAGCACTCCCAAACTCATGGGAAATTCCAACAGGCAAGGAGGGGCCAGGTCCAGGGTGCGGGGAGGGGTTTGCCTTGTGCCGCGGTGCACTCAGTTGCAAGGTAGGAATGGATGGGGGATTCCTGACGCGTGTAGCTCTCTGCTGAGACAGGAGACACACTGGCACGAGCTTCTACATCTTGCCCACTGGTAATGGTAGTGTGACAGAAGAGAGTCAGTCGGCAGGACTTGTCTGGAGAGGTTTTCCGAGCAGGCCACGTAAGCTTAGAACAACAACCTTATTTATAGGCAAGTCCAACAGCATGAGCAATAGAGACTCAGCTCTGGAGACCGGATCCTGCCAACAATGCATCTGAGGCAGAAAAAAAACAGATGTAAGGTCGGTTCTGGAAAGAGCAGCAGTTACCAAGGTCAGAGCAAGCCAGGATGGATGCATGTTGAGTGTGGATTCCAAGAACAGACTGAGAGCAACAGCATACCCTGTAACCAGAAGTAGGTTAGGAACCAGGCTGGGTGTAGAAGGACCTGGGTGTGCCTGCCTGAGGGGAAGGAGCACTGCAGGCATCTGTTCCTGCCAGCTGCCTTTGGTACCGTCTCACCCTGCGAGAGCCGGGCCGGCTTCTAACACACCGTCAGAGTAACTCATAGCTTATTTGGGAGTTCTTACCACATGGCAGGCTCTGTGCCGACCACTTTGCACACATAATCCCAACTTAATCCTCCCTGAGACCCTGCCAGGAAAGTGCTATTATTAGCCCCATTTTATAGATGAGAAAACTGAGGGACTCGGAACCTTACCTGAGGACATTTACTTAGGAAATGTTGAAGCTGCCAAACTCAAAAACTTTAATCTGGAGTCTCACATATAATCACTGCTGCTTCAGTAAAAGTTTGCTGACTTTCCTTGAACTGGAGAAGGAGAGATGTATAGGCGGGCAGAAAATGGTCAGAACCCAATTTGACCAAATTCACAAATATCCTGTTGAGGTTGGACCTGGGGAGAGGAGGGTGGACAGCGACAGGAACGACACCGTCAACATGGGCAGTGGCGCCCTCCCAGAGATGACCGCTTGTGCACACGGACCTCCCCCAGAGACCTGGGCTGGGGGGTGGGGGGTGCGGCTCACAGACGCTGCATTACTTCTGAGAGAAAGGAATCGTTCTTAGGTACAGAAGGTGCCGTTACCATGGCGACCACAAACCTTGGCCCAATCCTAGGGCAATAGCTTGACTCCTAATTCAGAGAGGCTTGGTTTCCAGAAAAAAATTAAATTGAATTAGAAAGAATCTGAGCGTCTGTCCTCCACGGCAGCCTTGCACAAAGGGACAGTGTCTCTGCCGGGCTCAAAATCTAAACAGATAGACCGCAAATGCCCAGAGGCCGATGAAAAGCACCGTGCAGAAGGTGAAGCGCCCTTTCATAGCTGCCCGTGTCCCAGCTGGGGCTTAGCACGGATTTACCAACAAGCCTGCCAGAGTAAATACAACACCTCTGGGACAGGATCCACATTCCAGTTGTGGGCTTCCTGCAACAGCCTGCCGTTGGTCCCTCACAATGCTGGCTTTTTCCCTCCCAGTCAACCCTCATTTATGGGACCAAATGAAGACCTAAGAACAGAGGCTGGGTTGTCATTCCTCTCCAATGATAGCTCATTTAGTCTGGAAGAATTCGGGGTCAGCATAAGGAATCCAGATGCCACCACCCTGTCCCCAGTGGTACTTGATCCCGGACCCCACCCCACCGCCAGGCACATGTACATGTACTATATATACCCCCAGGAGGGTACTGTGAAGTCTTAGGACCGGGAAACCAAATGCGGGGGCTTTCCTTCCCCATCAGGATGAAACACCACCACCACCACGCTGTTCTAGGACACAGCACTCCCAGAAAACTACACAAACCGGGTCCTGTGTTTCCATCTTTTACCCCAGCACTGAGGTGCCAACAAAAGTACTTAGGGCCTTGAATGGATAAAAAGCAAAAACAAAAGCAAACAAACAAACAAAAAACCTTGCCCAAGTCCTAAAGTTTCCTGCACCTCAGAAGGAGTCAAAAATAGTAGAGCCAGCTAGTTAGAACCCCTTGACAGCAGGCTCCATATGCTTTATTTTATATTTCAGTCATGCAAGAATTATTGAAACATTAAGCAGAATTCTAAATAGGTACAAGAAAATCTTTATCTCATTTTTGGGTCCCAATACAGTAAACTGCTCTCATTTGTCTGCATTCAGCCGCCGTTGCATTTTCGTCTTTCCAGAGAACATCTATTGTTATACCTCATATGAAGTTTAACTTAGCACATGAGGAGGGTAGGGCAGGCATTATTAGCCACCATTTTATAAAAGAAGCCCGGACATCCTAATCAAGGTGTGGGGCTCAGCTGTTCTCTCAAGGTCAAGATCAGAGCACAGTCTTAGCAAGTCTAGATCTAGGGCTCCGGCCAACTTTCCAGCCAACTTTCTAGAATCTCTTATGTATCAGCAGACTTTTGTCCTAAGTTGAACCCAGGCTTGACTGGATTAGGGAGATAAGTTTTCTTTCATAACCAGTAACAGTGATCGCCTGTTAAGAGGGAGAACCACGTGGCTGAAGCAATGGGTAAGGGGAAGACTTTCCTTTCACTGTATACCTTCTGTGCCTTTGTTTTTTTTTGTTTTGTTTTGGTTTGCTTTTCATTTACATTTATTTATTTTAGAGGAAGAGAGAGACAGCACACACAAGCAAGGGAGGGGGGCAGAGAGAGAGAAAGAGAAAGAAAGAGAGAATCTCAGTCAGGCTCCACACTCAGCTCAGAGCCCGATGCAAGACTCAATCCCATGACCCAGGGGTCATGACCTTAGCCAAAATCAAGAGTTGGATGCTGAACCAGCTGAGCCACCCAGGAGCCCCAACCCTTCTGCGCCTTTGAATGTGTACCATATACATGACCCAGCTATTCAGAAAATAACTGACATTTAATTTTAAATGTAATTAGTTTAAATGTAAGTAGGTAAACTGTTACTTTTAACAGTAGTTAAACTGTTAACTAAAATTAGTTAAACTGTAAGTAGTTTAAATGTAATTTAAAATTTGGATGTAATTTTAAATTTCCTTTTTTTTTTTTTTTTTTCAACGTTTATTTATTTTTGGGACAGAGAGAGACACAGCATGAACGGGGGAGGGGCAGAGAGAGAGGGAGACACAGAATCAGAAACAGGCTCCAGGCTCCGAGCCATCAGCCCAGAGCCTGACGCGGGGCTCGAACTCACGGACCGCGAGATCGTGACCTGGCTGAAGTCGGACGCTTAACCGACTGCGCCACCCAGGCGCCCCTAAATTTCCTTTTATAAATTAACTTTATCCTTCCCCTAAATTAATGTCGCTGAAACACACACTGTGATTACTGTGATCCTTGTCTTGTTAGAGCCATGCCTGGATAAGCCCACAGCCAAGTTAAAACGGAACAGACTTAGATGAGAGATGCTGGACACAGTCACTCCTCTACACCCAAAGCTGCAGAGTTCAGTGGAAGTGAAATGGCCAGCTTGCAATTATCTGTTAGTGAAGGAAAGTCATGGATGGGGTAGGTACTTTAAAATGTGAGTAAAGATTAAAAGTTACATTTAATTTATAGTTAGCATTGCGATGTGTTTGTACACTTGGGGATATGGATCTGTTTTATTCCATGAACTTACAACACTGCAAACTAAATAAACCCCAAACATTGAAATATCGGGAAACTGTCCATATTGTCTCTCTGTATCTGTTAGAATGCTTTTGGCTGCAGGAAACAAAAATCCTGACTGAAGCTGACTTAGACAGTAAGGAAATTATCACACAAAACTGACAGGCCAGGGTGTCAGGGTTTGTTGGTCTAGCAGCTCAGCAATGCCATTGAGGTCCCAGGTCCTTCCAAGCCTCTATGCTGCTTGTTCTCAGCACTGGCTTCATCCTCAGGATCATGGCAACATGACAGCAGGGCTTCTAGACACTTTCACCAGCCATGACAAATCCAAGCAGAAAAAGAACTTTTTTTTTTTTCATAAAACAAGGGAGACTCGCAGAATTCTCTCACTTCTACCCCAACCGCAGACATCACTGCATGCCTTATTTCATCACCTGTCATTCCAGAACCTATCACTAGCCAGAGAGTGGTGTAACTGCAATGGACTGAGACTAATAAAAGGGAGGGGAATGGATATTAGCCAAACATAACATCCACTACATATACCATCATTCTCCCAAGAAGCACCTTCCGGCAGTCACTTGGTAAGAGGCATCACAGGAGAACAGACTGAATGAGGGTTTTGACTAATCCTGAGCATGTCTTTACAGAGAGGTACCTGACTCCCACCTCCTTCCTTTTGAGTTTACTCCTGCTGAGAAGTGGTGAGAAACTAACTTTGTATTTTAGTTTCAGGTTCCTTCTACTTGTGTACCGTATATAATAGAAATAAGTATAAACAAAGATAATGCTCACGTCACTAAAAGACAGCATAGACTGAGTAGGTGGGAGTTCAGTAAGCCATTCAAAGCAAGATTCACCGTAAGGGAACACCATAATAATAAGCAGCCAGCCCATGTTCAAGGTGAATGTGTCTATTAGCATGGGTATCGTGGTCATTATTGTCCTTTCCAGAAATCTCCATGAGCCAAAGGTATTTTTCAAGGCTAACCATCAAACGAAATGTGTAGGTTACAGGTGTCAGGGAAGAGTCTCATTGACTCACATGTTCCTTGTGCGGAGGTTTCACCCTTGGCTACTGCACCTGCCCCAGCAGCTCAGAAGTGGACACTCAAGGAGTGTTCTCATTAAAGATATACGATCCCACAAGGGAAGGGATGGATTGATGTCACTAACTTGCTGAGATAATAACCACCTCGGCTGCACAAAGCCCCAGTTGGAGGTTAAGAAGAGAATTGCCTACAAGCAATTTACACAGAGCCGCTAAGAAATAAAACAGTGTCAGATGGGCCACTGAAAACCAGCGTGGGAATCTGTTTCTTTCTCTTTTTTTTTCTAGAAAGAAACAGAAGGTACAGCCACTGGCTACATTTATTTTTGGAGCAGAGAAAAGGGAAAAAAAGATAAGTAGATAGAAAAAGATATAGACATATGGACTTATCTGATTCAGCCCTAGAGAAAAACATCCATCTCAGCATGTCAGGGTTAAGAAGGGCCATACACTTGTGACATTGCCATCAGAAATGCACAGTTTAATAGCAGAAAGGGCAAGAATGCCAGGATGGGATAATTCTAGAATCAAAAATTGAAAAAAGCAAATGCCTGATTCATCTTACATCTTACACAGCCACACTGTGCTCTAGAGCAGTGTTGCTCAAGCTTCAGTGAATCACCTGGGGACCCTGTTCAAGTGCAGATTCTCACTCAGAAGCTCTGGGGTGAGTTCCAAGATCCTGTATTTCTATCAAGCTCCCAGATGTTGCTGCCAATCTGGGGACCACACTTTGAATAGCCAGATTCTAAGCTATCTATGACAGAGCATAAGGCTTATTGAGTTAATGGTTGGTATGGTTTTAATGTGGTTTTTTAATGTTTATTTATTTATTTTGAGAGAGGGAGGGAGAGCGAGGGAAGGGCAGAGAGAGAGGGAAAGAGAGAATCCCAAGCAGGCTCCACACTGTCAGCACAGAGTCCAATGCAGGGCTCCATCTCACGAACCGTGAGATCATGACCTGAGCCAAAATCAAGAGTCAGATGCTTAACCAACCAAGCCACCCAGGCACCTCCGTGTGGTTTTAAGATGTACAAATGTTGGGGCACCTAGCTGACCCAGTCAGAGGAGCGTGCGACTCTTGATCTCCGGGTCATGAATTCAAATCCTACATTGGGTGTAGAGATTATTAAATAAATAAAACTTAAATAAAAATGATGTGTAAGTGTTAAGACAGAAAGGAACCTTAAAAGTCAGATAACAACAATTAATATCTAGAGCATATAAAGAACTACAACTCAACGACAAAGAGGACAATTTTAAAATGGCCAAAACATAAATAAACATTTCTCCAAAGAAGATATACAGATAGTAGACAAGCCTATGGAAAGATGTTGAACATCACTAACCATTAAGGAAACGCAAATCAAAACCACAATGAATACCACTTCACATCTATTAGGATGGATATTATAAAAAATAAGTAAATAACAAAGGTTGACAAGGATGTGGAGAAAGTGGACTTCGTGTGCATTGCTGTTGGGAATTCAAAACAGTACAGCCTCCACAGAAAATAATTGGTAGTTCCTCAAAAATGAAACCTAAAGAGAGGATTCTGGGAAGATGGCAGGGCATGAAGGACCAGGAATTTGTCTCCTCAGGTAGACAGCAATTTTACTGGCAGAATCTATCTGACACAACTATTTTGGAAACTCTGGAGTCCATTGAAGGTTGGCAACTTTAGACGTAGATAATAAATTAATTAATTTCAGTCAATTCCAGCTTTTAGAGCAGTAGCGGCTACCCATATCCCTCACCCCCAGGAATGTGGCAAGAAGCTTTGTGTGTGTTCCTGGAGCAACTGAACACACAGTTTGCTGGAGCCATTGTAGGCCAAAAGAACCCTGTCCTTCAGATATCAAGGATCTGTGCTCCAATTGCTGGTTGCTGCTTCTGATCAGAGACTCCAACAAAGAGGCAGGCAGCCATTGTTGTTGCACCTGCCACCATTGCTCCAAGCCATTCCCCCTCTAACTAAAGTGACTTCAAGGGATTTAAAGTGTTGACATCCTCCCCCCCTCCTTTATTTTTCTCTTTTTCCCCTTTTAAGAGTCAGACTTCCAAAAATTTATAGAAAATGTATAGAATTGCCATATCATCCAGCAATTCCGTGTATGGGTATACACCCAAAAGAACTGAAATCAGGGTCTCAAAGAGATATTTGTACACCCATGTTTATAGCAACATTATTCACAGTGGGTAAAATGTGGACACAACCCACCTTCCATTGACAAATGAACAGATAAGCAAAATGCGGTATAGACACACAATGAAATATCATTTAGCCTTATAAAGGAAGGCAATTCTGCAATATGTTACAACATGGATGAACATTGAGGACATTATGCTAACTGAAATAAGCCAGTCACAAAAAAAAGACAAAAACAGTATAATTCCACTTACATGATGTACCTGGAATAGTCAAATTCATAGAAACAGAAAATAAGATGGAGGTTGTCAGAGGCTAGAGGGCGGGGAGGAATGGGGAGCTAGTGTTTCATGGGTACAGAGTTTTGGTTTGGGAAGATGGGGAAGTTCTGGAGGTGAAGGATGGTGATGGCTGCACAACACTGTAAATGTACTTAGTGCCACTGAACTGTACAACTAAGAGCAGGTTAAATGGTAAATTCTGTCGTATATAATTTACCACAATTTTTTTTCAAGTCAGCTAATTTAACCATCTGGTTTCATAGATGAAGAAGGTAAGACAAAGGATTACTGTGAGTGAATAAGCAGAGGGGCACAGCTGGCTGGTGATGGAGACCGGATAGAACCCCTGAAACTAAACTCCCGACTCCATGTTCTTTGACCTTGGAATTCTGACACGAGGCTGATCCGGAATGAGCTACAGATGCAAAATTGTATGGAGAAGAATGAAGAAAAAAGCTAGATCCTAAGCATAATTCTGTCACCCGTGGCTGTGACACTTTAGATGAATACTTAACTTTCCTAGGATTAGTCCTCTTGTCAGCAAAATGTGGAGATTGATGATACTCTCACTAGTAAAATAAAGAAGTTGACTCTCAAAATATTTTTCTTGGAATACTAGTCTCAAGAGAGATCTGTGGGAGCAGGGATATAGTTTTGTAGGCAATTATTTGGGAAATATTGCAGAGTGAATGTCCCTCTTAAATAGTCGCAAAGCACATTAGCATAGTAAAGGCTCCAGAAAGTTCTACAGTAAAAACATTTGTTCATTTTTTTTCTTTACTCAGTTATCTTACTTTGGGCTCCTGAAGCAGAAGCTGAGACAAGGATTTGAGTGCAAGTAATTGATTTGGGAAATGAAGGGAAACACAGCAAGGAAATTGGGAAGCAAGGTAGAGACGGGAAGGCAGCCTTGAAGAACGCATTATTAAGACAGCTGCCAGCGGGGGCAGCTGGAACCCAGTCCCCCTAGGGAAGCTGCAAGATCCAGCAGAGAGCACACGCCACAGTTATCCCACCTGAGGGGCAAGACTGCAGGGATGTTTATATGCCAGCTCTCACTAGGCAGAGTTTAAGGGCTGTTTTGGGTGGACGTCAAGCCTCTGCTGCCACCCATGGCCCATGATGTGAGGACAGATGGGCCTTCCATGGCTTCAGGAAGAGCCTGAGACATACTGACAAGAGTTGCTGGGAGTCAGTCTCTTGTGCTGAAGCAGGACACCAACAGCAGCTGCTACAGCCAGCATTTCTCAGTCTTACACAGCCATGGAACGCCTCCCCCCTTATTTCTGAACACCTAAAAATATCCTGCAGAACTTTGGGAAACAAGACAATCTCTGAGATCCCTTCTGGACCTAATGTTCTAATGCGCTCTAATTTGAAATTACTTAAAAATTATTTACGATGCCTATCCAGAGCTGAATTGCCATTGCTATTTCTGAGCCTTGACCTTAACTCTCACACGCTAGGCAAGGCTGGCCTCCTGCCAGGGCCGGTAGAGAGACAGACTCTGTCCAGGCCTGGCAGGTGGAAATCCCAAAGACTGGCTCTGCTCCCTGCCATCCCTCGGATCCATCCATGGATGTCTGTTTCTCAGGCTTTCCTCCCAAAAGTGAATGGAGAGAGCTGGCATTCTTTTTTTTTTTTTTTTTTTTTTAATTTATTTGAGAGAGAGAGAGAGAGAGAGAGAGTAGAAGCGGGGGAGGGCCAGGGAGAGAGGGAGAGAGAATGAATCCCAAGCAGGCTCTGCACCAACAGCACAGAGCCAGATGTGAGGATCGAACTCATGAACTGTGAGATCATGACCTGAGCTGAGATGAAGAGTCAGACCCTTAACTGGCTGAGCCACCCAGGCACTCTACGGCATTCTTATCTTTATTATTTTTTTTAATGTTTATTTATTTTCGAGAGAGAGAGAGTATGAGCAGGGGAAGGACAGAGAGAGGGAGACACAGAATCAGAAGCAGGCTCCAGGCTCTGAGCTGTCAGCACAGAGCCCAACACGGAGCTCAAACTCACGGACGGTGAGATCATGACCTGAGCTGAAGTCGGACGCTTAACCGACCGAGCCACCCAGGCTCCCCAAGCATTCTTATCTTTAAACACACCCATGCCTTTGAAACACAGAGTTCTAGAATAGGCTCCCAGGTTTGCACATTTGATTTTATTTTTTTCCAATAAGAAATAGACCACCTAAAATATTTTCTTGTGTTCAAAAAGAGAACCCTTGTCTGAACCTGCAGAAAATTTGAGTGATTGAGATTAATCACTCAGGTCTAATATCACAACTGTAATGAAGAAAAGAAAGAAGAACAAATCCTTAACCAAGAAGCTCGGCCAAGCCCTCCAGACAAATGGGTTGTCTTTAAAGAAGTATCCTGATGAAAAGTCCCCCAACCGTATGCTGCTGGCAGCGGTCTCTCTCAGAGCCACGCACTTTGAAGGCTTGCCTTGGGTGGAAAAAATTACATTGGCCTTGGTTCAAGTCTCCTCACTCTCTTTAGTTGACACATCTTAAGAAGAAATCAAGAACCAGAAAGAATTAGAGGTTTGCCTATTTTTTTTTTCCATGTCACAGGCTTTACTTCTTCTAGGATTCATCTTGAATTTCTACTTCTGATCTTTTCCCTTGTACAAACACATCAGTAGTTGTTCGATTATACATATGCCTGAGCTATCTTTACAAATATGAGTATGAATTATTAGGCGAATGGTATCAAAAGTGTGAATAAACATAAGTTTCTAAATATAAGTGAAAAAATATATAAATACAATGAATATGTGTTCATGTGAAGCAGCAAATCAGCCAGTTTCTAAATACTGAATGCAGGGGCGCCTGGGTGGCTCAGTCAGTTGAGCGTCCGACTTCAGCTCAGGTCATGATCTCAGTTTGTGAGTTCGAGCCCTGCATCCGGCTTGCTGCTGTCAGCACAGAACCTGCTTTGGATCCTCTGTCCCCCTCTCTGTCTCTGCCCCTCCCCCTACCCTACACATTCTGTATCACAAAAATAAATAAACCTTTAAGGTAAATTAATAAATACCAAATGCCAGTATGAATTCAAATCAATTCAAGTCGGTCCAGCCGCAAGCCAGGTACCATGCCGAGGACACAGTAGACCAGGCACAGTGGCACTGCCAGTTTTGCAGGCAAAACAGGATCAGATATTGCCATTTGAATATGATTCAACCTCATACAAAAATGAATGACAAGGGGTTTAGGGCTCAGGAGGAATGATTAATACATTAAACAAAGAAGATTGAAACAAGAACTTAAAAAGGTACAAGCAATGTGCTAAGGGGCTGAGGGGGGTAACCAGAGAGATGCCCCTAGGAAGCAGATTTGCAGCATCCTGTAAAAAAAAAAAATCAAATATTACACATGTACCAGAAAAAGGAAAATGTCGCTCATAGCCCTACCCTCCAAAGATAATTTACATTATCAATTGTTTAGTGTATTTCTACACTTTCCCTATGCTTATGCTTTTATTTTTTTCTATTTATGTTTTAAGAAAATTTGTTCATACGTTCCATATTGTTTTACAACCTGTTTTGGTTCCCCCCCCCCCCATTTAACCATATATCGTGAATACCTTTCTGGCTAACCAATCAATCTTACTTATTTCAAGCTGCTACACGGTATTCCATTGTGAGGAGCTATAATTTCTTTCCATCTCCCCAGTGAATGGACAATCAAGTTGTTTTCACTTTTTGACATTTCAAAGAAAGTTGCAATGAATGTCCTTGAACTTAAATCTTTGAATCCTTCATATAAGTGTTTTCTAGCTTAAAATCCTACAAGTGGAATTGTTAAATTGAAAAATCCAAACCTTTTACATCTGACGAACATTGTCAGATTAGAGGAAATAAACTTTAAACTGGCCTTGAGGATCAGGAGGAAAAGGGGAATAGGATTTTCAGACTGAAGTCAGTGCATGAGAAAGGATGCAGAGCTGTAAGAGTAAAGCAGCAAGGTGATTCCGGTAACCTACAATTTAGGTCAGTGGCAGATGAGGCCAAAATGTAGTTTGGGGACTGATGGTGTTCAGAAGGACCAGGCAGCCAGAGCGCCTCATCACATCTCAGCTTCCAACCTTGTGATTGTTTTCTCAAACTCACACCCGTCATTGTTGTAGGGGACTGAGCTGCGATGGTGCTGAGGACAATGGATGTGGCTATAGCTCTGTGTGAAGTAGTGTCTCTCTACTTAAGGCCAAGTCATGAGGAGGGCACTTCCCCTTCCTGCTACTAATTCTGAGCCACCTGAAGACTGGTTCCGGGCTGCCCACCTGGAACCAGATGGCCCGGGCCTGAATCCAGCTACAACACTCATTCCCAGTGCGACATTAGGGAAGTCCTCTACCTCTTCTGTGTCTCGACCGATAAGTGGGGACAACAGTAGCCTTACACCCATCGTGTTGCCATGAGGACGAAATGATGTCGTACTACAAAGCCTTCAGAAGAGGGCCCAGCAAGTACAAGAGCTCCAGGACTATCAGTTCATGTGATTATTATTATTCTGTGGTGGGTCATCTTCAGCCGCTCTCCTTTCCAATGACAGTGATCGAACACCTCTCCATGTGTGGGAAAGGGAAGAGCATGGGCTTCAGCATCCAGTGGCTTCAAATGTAAAAGAGAGATAATACTGTCTACCTTCAGAGTCGTTGTGAGATTCAAGATGAGCTATGTGAAGGTCCTCGCGCCCAGCTGGAACTCAATAGCTACCGCTGATGTTATCAGAAATGCCAATATATTGGCATACGTGTGTCTCCTTCGTCTTCAAAAGGCATTATAATTCCTTGAGCCTCTTTAAGGTGGCAGACAGAACCAAAGTCCATATGGGATACCACTGATCAAGTAATAGAGCAGGAAGCGCTTAAGGTGGACAAGAGCAGTTTGGAGATCATGGAGGCCGTCATAAGAACAGAAGCAGGTTAATTTTTTGTGTCAGCCTGACTAGGCTAACCAAATAGCTGGTAAAACATTGTTGCTGCGTGTGTCTGTGAGGGTATCTCCAGAAGAGATTAGTATTTGAATTGGTACACCGAGTGGAAAAGAGCACCCCCTCCAGTGAAGGTTGGTACCATCCAATCCCACAGCTTGAATAGAACAAAAAGGTAGAAGAAAGGTGAATTCCATCTCTCTGCTTGAGCTGAGACATCCCTCTTCTCCTGTCTTTGGACACTTCTGGTTCATCAGATCTTTGGTCTCAGACCAGGATTCTTGGACTTGGACTTACACCATCGGCTTTCCTGGTTCTTCAGCTTGCAGAGAGCAGATCGTGAGCCTTCTTAGCCTCCATAATCCCATGAGCCTGTTCTTATAACAAATACCTTTTTATAGCTATCTGTCTGTATCTATATCTCTATCATGCCGGTGTTGTTTCTTTGGAGAACCCTCACTAATACAAGAGCTGTACACAATAATGATAGAATTAACAGAGACAGATGGAAACTTACTTTAGTTTTTGCCCTGTGTAAAGGGTGGTCCCTTAAATTTGAAGGCAGAAAAGGTGTTGGGAGAGAAGAAATGCCCTCAAAAGCAGAGAATTTGAGAGCCAAAGCATATGTGAAGAGCAGCAATCTTTAAACCTTCAAAGCCTTTAAATAAAGGCTTTCCAAAGGATGTGTGGGCACAGACAGTTCCGAGGGAATTAAGTCGCTTGACCTCCATGTCCGTGCAAAGTCTCTCCTAGAATTACTATTCCCGAGAACGTGTGGCCAAATGTCCTGGACCTTTTCCTTCCCCACCTTACCTTTAACAAACACCCACCCCCTATTTTTAGCTATTACTTTCTTGTTCTTGTTGACCATTCCCTAAGTGCATAGATTTTCTACAGTGGGGTACGATTTTGCCCAGAGGGGAGTCTCACAAGATTCTCGTGGGGAGAACAAGAAAAGGACACATTTGGTAAAGTCAAGAAACTGGGAGAGGTCTCCTAACCTCCTGCGTGTGGTGAAAGATAATCAGATCAGAGCTCTCTTTACACCCCGTCCAATCCGTGTACCAGAAGGGATCCCAAAACACAACGGATGGTATTCTGTAATCGATGGGAAGTTGTCAAAAATGATTTTTTAAATGAATTGCTTAGACATTGTGCCTTGAGAAAAATGGCCCTGTATTCAGGGGGAAAAAATCTCATTTTTTAGAGAGGCAATTCTAGTAGCTAAATATTTGAATGTAGTTAAATATTTATAGATTCACAACGTTAAATATTCAGGTTACCTCTGGTAGGCAGATGTTTCATATCATCAGTCAGAGCCTCACAAATGCATGTATCTCTCATTACCTGCTTCTTTAGTTATTCTTTTAAGCCCTTTCAAGTCATCTAATTGCTCCAGCAGCCAGGACATTTTTATCAACTCCTGTTAATTAAAAGGCTTAGCTTCCAATGCTCCATGCCTAGAGCCAGAATTAGTCTGGAACGACAACCTTCCCTTTAGCTTGGTCCTTTGCCCACCCCATTCCCTACTCCCACCCATCACCAAAAGCACCACCGGCCCCAGCCCTCACCTGCCTGTGCTTTGCTCCTGCCAATGCTCCTGCTCTCCCCACAGCCCACCTGGAAAAGAAAGGGGCAGGCTGTCCCTGTGGGGCTGCTGGCTCTGCAGGAAGCAGAGGACACAATCAGGAAATGTCCTACAAATCTTACAGCTTGGGTCAGAAGTAATAGGACCAAGCTCTGTCGTCCACTTAATCATTTTCTGTGATCATACATGACCCAGATGAGTCCATGCTCCTTCATCTTTTTCACTGTTTATCCTCCCACCTTCCCTCCGAGTTAACTCCCAATAGAAACAGGTTGAGATGGAAACAGTTTCTGCACAACACACAGAGCTGTCGACCCCTGCCCCTGAGGTCCCTGGAACTGCCCCAGGTATCTCATCTTCCTCTTCGCTTCTGCAAACTTGTGTCCTTCCAATAAACCCCTTTGTTGTCCAAGCTGGATCGAGTTGGATTTCCGTTCACACATGTAATAATCAATGGACATGCATACAATATATAAATTTCTAATCCTTTATAATCACATTGGTAGAACGTCTAAGGGCCCTGTTTTATTTTTCTACAAAACAATAAGGCTGTTCTGGAGCACCTGGGTGGCTTAGTCAGTTGAGCATCCGACTTTAGCTCAGGTTATGATCTCATGGTTCGTGTGTCCGAGTCCCGCATCAGGCTCTGTGCTGACAGCCCCGCGTAGGGCTCTGTGCTCACAGGTCAGAGCCTGGAGCCTGCTTCAGAATCTGTGTCTCCCTCTCTCTCACACCTCCCCAGCTCACACTCTGTCTTCTCTCCCTCAAAACTAAATAAAGAAACATTAAAAACAAACAAACAATAAGGCTGTTCTGAGATGCCCTACAGGTCAGGAATGCACAGACAGATATGATGTCCACTCACCAGATTCAATGGACGTTTTGAGTTCCTGAATAAGTCACTGCCCTCACGAGCTTGCTACCCAAAGAAGGCACTCACCACTAATTCTGACAACTGGCGTAAGACAAGGACAAAACTCTCGCCATGATGGTTCAAGATAGGAACAATGAGATCCAATTTGGGGACAGGAAAGGCTTTGTGAAAGAGGACCCATTTTCATGGCATTGTGAAGGACAATGAGAGTTCCAGCAGACTAAGATCCCAAAAAGGAACATTCAAGCCAGAGGACTAGAAGTGAAAGCAGAGAAGCCACAAAATACAGAGCAAGCTTGCAGCCCCCAATCTTGGCCGAAAAGCCAAGTGAGTGAGTGTGAGCCGCAGAAGAAAACCCAGGACAAGACGTTGTGGCCACTTGATATAGGCACCTGCCTCTCTGGAGGCCAAAACAGTGTTCTCCTAATTTAGTAAACAATAGGAAGAAGTCACAAAATGTTTCTGAGTCAAAGAATGACATGATCTGAGCTACACTTTAAGAAGATTAATCCAGCAGCATTATGTGGGATGATTTCAAAGGCAGAGAGAATGCGGGCAGAGAAACTAGTAATAAAGCTGAGGAAATCATCTTAGGCAGGAGATAATGAGAGATTGAATTAGGACAGTGGGGATGGGAAGGAGGGAATTGATGGATAGAAGACACACGGCAGAGGTGGAAAGCTGACAGGATTTGACAACTGCGAGGATGAAATCCTTCACGAAAGTGTGTATCGTTCTTATTTGGTGTTACCTAGGGTAGTCAAGATTGTAGACCATCTGTCATTGATGCTAAGAAGGAAGACAGATTTTATCCCCATTGAAAGCAGTTTGTTGGGCACTCAGAGGCCCCGTGCTTACAGGGCTGTGTGCAGCAGGGGAACGTCACAGAGCCTGGCATTTCCGGGGCCAACCACCTACTAAGTGCAATGCCTGAGACTACATCAGGCCCCGAGACCCCCCACACCTCCCGGAGTGGAGCAGCCCAGTAGGTCCCTGAACTATCGCTGCAATCCTGAGGTGTTCAGGGGTCCAGTCTGGCTGCACCGCACTCAGAGACAAGCCTGCCTCAGAGTTCTGCCTGGGAGCCGGCCCAGGGCTCAGGTCAGGGACCGCTGAGGAGATATACACTTTAGAGGACAGTGAGGAGGGCTGCCCGTTTCTCACTGGTATCCCTAGCACCTGGCAATCAGCCAGCTTCCGTATCATATAGATACACGATAACTGAGTGCATTTGGATTTCTAGAATGTTCAACCACTTTGTGGAGGCCCCCACAGCCACCACCCCTCTCCTTCCCCTGGCATCCTGGTGGCCCCTACTCTTCTTCTGAGGCACCCCAGAAAAACCAAGCTCATCGTGGCTTCAGCCACAGGCAGAGAGGTGGCAGAGCATGACCCCAGCCCCACGGGAGAGGACAAGCAGGGAGCAGCTGAGAGTGATGGAGGAGGAGGGGCTGCGGAGCCAGGAATCGAACGCTGCCTCACTCCCACCAGCCTGGAAGGCCATTACAATCACTCTCTCAGGAACAGACAGAACAACTGAATACATTAAATAATCATTTTTTCATTTGAGTCGGGAAAGCATTTGGGAATATCCACAGTGTGAACAACCCTCACAACCAAACAACATTCCAGGCGGCCACCATGGCGACTGCTTATGTCTCAACATTTGTTCCCTCCCTTATCATCTCTCTATTGCTTCAAGCCACGATTTGATGAATCTCTGTGCCAGGAAAAAAACAACACTTATTAAAATTATGCTGTCAAACTGTTATAATTTTCCTTTATCTTGTTCTCTGCTATTTAAAAATATATATATTCATTCCCCAGGCCTGGAGCCCGAAGCTTGGAAGCAATACCTGTCTCAGGCCCTCCTCTTTCTTTCTTGCACAAACAATAGGGTCTCGTGTAATATTGGGGGTCTACAAGGGTCCAGAGAGAGAAATCACTTGCTGTTCCCCCCTCCTCTGTGTGTTGTCATTATATACGCATGAGGCATTTTGAAATTAAGACATTATAACGATCCGAATTCTGCCCTCACCCCCCACCCCCCCCCACACACACACAAACACACACACGTTCAGGCAAAAAGTCTTGACCTCCACTGGGCTGTGGTCATGTCAGTGATCCTGGCCCTGCAGATGAGCTCAGTGGAAGCAACTCAGGAATTCCAAAGTTATCCTACATAATCTTGGACTGCAGAAGGTGTGGGGGCTGCCAATCTTCTTTGGGTGACAGAGGGCCTTCACCAAGGGCACCTTTCCCGGAGATCCTGTGGCCTGGTGAGCCTCAGCCTTTGTGCCTAATTAAATGAAGACTACAGAGGTAGGACCTGCCTCAAGAAGTTGCTGGTGAAAGCGTCTCTGGGAAACACTTGCAGCCACAGGCTGGGAAGAAAACCAGAGGCCTGGGGGCCTGGCAAGCAGTAGCAGCCATACTGGTGGGGGCCAGAACTTTACCGAAACTAAGATAAGGACTCAACTCCCTTTGATCCCATTCATATCCTCAGCTCTCGTATTTCTGTGTTGTTTGCTTTCGATTCGTGTTCCGTGCACTTCCTAAAAAGACTCTTTTGGGGACAGTCCAACCTCACTTTAGCTGAACTGAGGGAAGAAAGGATGCAGGCGGCTGGACTAATGTCACCAACAGGGATCAGGCCACTGCTTGTCCCCTTGGAGGACCGGCAGCCTGTGGTGGAGGCAAGGAGGATGGGTAGGAGAGAAAAATGAAATGCGGGAGCTAGAGATCAGAGACACCTTCCCCCTACGTCCCTTCCCAGCTCTAGTCTCTTACCTCCATTGGCTGTACCGGAGAGTGTGGCTGGGGACAGGGGAGAGAGGGGCGTTGAGATCAGGGACTTGCATTTGGACAGAATGGGCTCAGCAACTCACTCTGCTGGGCTTGGCTGAGTGACGTTGGACATGATATTGAATATCTCTAAGCCTCAATGTTTTCATTTGCTTAAAGGGAGTAACATTAGGACCTACCTCAGGGCAGGTTGTCGTTGGAATTAATTGAGATACTCTATGTAAAAATTGAGCAGGATTTCACTGCCCACCTTCCCTGAGAAAAGCACCCCTGTTCTTTCAGGAAATTGCCTTTCCCCAACACCTTACTCTGGTGGCCACATGGGAGATGCTACCTTCTCCCACGACCTTGACCACAGTAACTGGTGGAGAGGCGATGGCCCTTTTCAGATATGCCATGCATAGCTGAGGTCCTACAACTAGTCTTTGGTCCAGGGAAGTGTCCTGAGCAAGTCACTGGGAGAACAGGGAATACAGATGTTGAAGTCCCTGGCTCTAGTCACCCCGCCCTTCTGTGAGTTGGCTATATGTTAATTCAAATCGTATCACATGCAACAAAAAGAATCCTGTAAAAGCCAGAATTGGGACGTCTACAGTGACAGACCCTAAAAAGGGACACTGGCAGAGTGAATATCAGGATAGTGATTATGACATATGTCTGCAAATTCTTTGACACTCCTTCCATCGAGGGGTGGAATCTGCCCCCTCCCCTTGAAATTGGGCAAGCCTTGGTGACTGTCTAGATGAACAGAGTGGGGCGGAGATGACACTATGATTTCTGAGGTTAGGATAGAAAGAGCCATGGAGCTTCTGTCAGTTTATCTAGGGACACTCATCCCAGGAGCCTTCAGCTGCCATGTAAGGAGTCCAGATCCCTGAAGCGGACATATGGAGAGATCTTGAGGAAAGAGAACTGCCCAAGGAGCCCAGCCATTGGAGTCTTCCCAGCCAGGCGCCTTTTGTGGGATGAAAAAGCCTTTGAGAGGACCCGAGCCCCAGCTGCTGTCTATGACCACAACTGAGAACTACCTGGCTGAGCCCAGTCAGTCTCCAGAACCATGAGCAAAATAAATGATCATTATTGTTTTCACCACTAACAACTGAGGCAGTGTGTTGTGCAGCAACAGATTAAGCAGAACAGTAAACGGAAGGCAGTCAGGATCCCCTCACTCTGATAGAGATCTCTGGTAAGAGTCTCTTAAGCTGTTTGTTACATGATTATCTGCCATGTCTGGGGACTCAGCCCACTGAGACCAGAACTCTAGGGGCTTGGGTAAATTGAAAAAGATTAACTGTTCGTATTACCTGTAAGTTTCAGAATCGTACGAAGCTACATCTAGAACTAATGAACAGGAATGATATATAGGCGTGGACCTGACTTTGGAACATTTCGGAACACTAAGGAAATAAGCGTATCTGTGGTTTTGCGCACACGGTGCGTGCACACACTCTGGTACTGAATAGCCACCCCAAGGCCTTCCCCAGTTTGTTCATACCTGAGCTGGGATGGGCATAGTGGGGTTGAAGGGAAAGACTCTTCTTCTCTAGAATGGAATCTGTAAAGATGGAAGACTGTGTCTGAGAGTAGTTATGGTTCTAGCCTCATGAAGAACAAAGCCAGCCCACAGAGGAAAGATTTGCTGCAAGATCGGGGAAGCCCATCTGGTGCTTGAGTACCTGCTTTTCCCATCACTATTTATATTGGCCAAAAATTCACTGCCGAGGCTGTTTAACTCAATCATCTGCAACCAAAAGAATCTTTAACACAATTCCAGGGACATAGAAAGCAGCCAATAAACGCTTTTCACACTTAGCCGTTGCCCACTGCTGTGCTTCTAGCAAAGAGAGAAGTCGACTACGCATGAGGAAAGTATTCAAGGCCACACTCCACTGGGACTCAGTGGGCCATGAAGTCGGCTCACCGCATCACCCTACCGGGAGCCCCTAAAATATAGGAATGCCTAGATCCCACCCTAGGCCCCTTAATGAGAATCTTTAGGGATGGGACTTGGGTGTCTGTATGTTGTTAAAATTCCATGATTGGACTTCTGATTAAATAAACACAGGTGTTTATCTCTACTTCGTCCTAAAAGCTGATAAAATGACAGCAAAAGAATTAAAGAGCTAAAAATATACAAACAAACAACAAACAGAAGAAGACTCAACAAATGAAAAATGTCAATAACATTTTGAAACATGGAAACTGTATGGGAGAGACAACAAAGAAAGCCAAATTGAAGTGCCTGCAGAGGAAGGCAACCAGAGGGAAACATATTTGTACCCCAGGACCCCCGAAAGCTCAGGAATTAATAATACTAGGTAGTCCTGAAGGCAGAGGCACAAAGCAGGGCTGAAAAGAGGAGGGCTGATTGAAGGTCCATATGAGGAGGTCTGTGTCCCAGGTGCCTGCTCCATCTCCGTAGCCAGACAACAGCCCTTACTCTGCCACGCAGAAGAGGGGGTTCGCTCAGGGAGGATCAACAAGCCAGGTGCTGGAGTATGAGGCTTAGGCACAGGTAAGGGCAAGATGAGCTACATCCAAGAAAAGAAGAATTAAAGAAAATACTGCACAGACTCTTAGATACAGAGAACAAACCAGTAATTGCCAGTGGGGAGGGGGCGGGGGCATGAGCAAAAAAGGTGAAGGGGATTAGGAGGTACAGTCTTCCAGTTATAAAATAAATAAGGCATGGGGATGTAATGTACAACAAAGGGAATATAGTCAATAATACTGTAAATTGTGTCTGGTGATAGATGGTAACTGGACTTACCAAGGTGATTATTTCTATGTTGTACGCTGAAACTAAATTAATACTGTATGTCAATTATGCCCCAAAAAGTTTTAAATAAAAATAAAGAAAATACTACAGGTTGAAAGGAGAGAACCTTCTGCCTCTTTCTCTTCCTGCTCCCCAAATACTGGAATGTAATCGAAACACTCAGGACAAGAGTAGATAGAGGATTCCTCTCTGAGGAAACTACTAAGACCCAGGGAAAGACCCACAGATAAAAATATTTGTATATCCTGGGGCACCTGAGGGACTCAGTCGATTAAGTGCCTAACTCTGGCTCAGGTCATGATCTCATGGTTTGTGAGTTCAAGCCCTGTATCGGGCTCTGTGCTGACAGCTCAGACCTGGAGCCTGCTTCAGATTCTGTGTCTCCTTTTCTCTCTGCCCCTCCCCTGCTCTCTCTCTCTCTCTCTGTCTCTCTTTCTCTCTAAAAATAGACAAGCATTAAAAATTTTTTTAAATATTTGTTTATTTGTGAATAAACACTTCTCCAAAGAAGACATCCAGAGGGCCAACCAACACATGAAAAATGCTCAACATCACTCATCATCAGGGAAATACAAATCAAAACCACAATGAGATACCACCTTACACCTGTCAGAATGGCTAACATTAACAACTCAGGAAACAACAGATGTTGGCGAGGATGCAGAGAAAGAGGATCTCTTTTGCATTGTTGGTGGCAACGCAAGCTGGTGCCGCCACTCTGGAAAACAGTATGGAGGTTCCTCAAAAAATTAAAAATAGAACTACCCTATGACCCAGCAATTGCACTACTAGACATTTATCCACAAGATACAGGTATGCTGTTTTGAAGGGACACATGCACCCCCATGTTTATAGCAGCACTATCAACAGTAGCCAAAGTATGGAAAGAGCCCAAATGTCCATCGATGGATGAATGGATAAAGATGTGGTATATATATACAATGGAGAATCACTCTGCAATCAAAAAGATTGAAATCTTGCCATTTGCAACTACGTGGATGGAACTGGAGGGTATTATGCTAAGTGAAATTAGTCAGTCAGAGAAAGACAAAAATCATATGACTTCACTCATATGAGGACTTCAAGAGACAAAACAGATGAACATAAGGGAAGGGAAACAAAAATAATATAAAAACAGGGAGGGGGACAAAACAGAAGAGACTCATAAATATGGAGAACACACTCAGGGTTATTGGAGGGGTCGTGGGAGGCGGGATGGGCTAAATGGGTAAGGGGCACTGAGGAATCTACTCCTGAAATCATTGTTGCACTATATGCTAACTTCTTTGGATGTAAATTTTAAAAAATAAAAAATGAAATAAAAAATTTAAAAAAATAAAAAAATAAAATATTTGTATGTTTGAAACAAAAAGCCAAGTCCGCATCTGTTGACCATACCAGCTCTCAGTCCTGCCATGCACACAGAGCTTCCATTTAGCTTTTCAGGGCCTCGCACTTAAGTATCAATGACAGCCAAGCATCTCAGACAAATGAGGAAAACCACTACAGGAAAAGAGAGACCAGAAGCAATACACTGGACAAAGAAATCCGGAATAAATAAAGACAGTGCAGGGAATAGAAGAAAACCTCTTTAAAAATTGTAATCAATATCCCTAAAGACATAAGAAAAGATATTATATCAGTGAAACTAGGAAAAATGCTATTTTTTAATGCTTGTTTGTTTGTTGATAGAGATAGAGACGGCACAATCAGAGGAGGAGCAGGGAGACGGAAAGAGAGAATCTCAAGCAGGCTCCACAGTGTCAGTGCAGAGCCCAACACAGGGCTCACACTCACAAACTGTGAAATCATGATCTAAGCTGAAATCAAGAGTCCGACGCTTAACCGATGAGCCACCCAGGTGCCCCCAAAAATGCTATTTTTATTTTTATTTTTTTAAAGGTTTTCTCCTTTTTTTTATTTTTTTTTTTATTTTTGGGACAGAGAGAGACAGAGCATGAACGGGGGAGGGACAGAGAGAGAGGGAGACACAGAATCGGAAACAGGCTCCAGGCTCTGAGCCATCAGCCCAGAGCCCGACGCGGGGCTCGAACTCACGGACCGCGAGATCGTGACCTGGCTGAAGTCGGACGCTTAACCGACTGCGCCACCCAGGCGCCCCGAAAAATGCTATTTTTAAGAGTTGTGAAAATCTCACAACTCTATCACAAAGAAAGTCAAACTGAAGTACCCGCAAGGGAAGGCAACCAGAAGCAAACCAATTATACTCCAGGACCTCGAAAAGCTCAGGAATTAATAATACTAGTCCTGAAGGCAGAGGCACAAAGCAGGGCTGAAAAGAGGAGGGCTGATTAAAGGTCCTAATTAAATCATTAGAATTTATTCATGGAAAATAAAGACCAACTGGCCATTCAAAAGGTATTCTAAAAAGTGAACACATGGAGAAAGATATTGACCCCCCCCCTGCAAAAAAAATAAGAACCATTTTTAGAACTAAAGGACCCACATTTCCCTTTTATAATGGTAGGAAGGGGAAAACCAAATCTCAAAGTCCCCCCCAAAAACACTGGATGACTAATAATTTTGTAGTCACAATATTTCTATTTACAGGAAATACATTGGAATGATAAAATAGGGAGTACTTACTGAGGGCTTGCTCTATACAAGAATTATATTTTCCATGTTTTAGATACCTTATTTGTCATTTGACCTTCATGGCAACCCTAGGAAGTAGGTACTGTTGTTTTTTCTACTTGCAGATGAGAAAACTAAGACTAACAAAGTAAAGTAATTTGGGGGCTATGATTCAAGCCAAGGCTGGCTGGCCTTCTAGCCATTAGGCCATTCTGCCTCTCATCTATCCATACCAACTGCACACACATGCACACTTGCACACACACACAACCCAGACCTTTACCTGCACCACCCCTTCCTCTCACTTCTTGGGTGGCTGCTAACAAGTTCTACTATCTGCTCTCCTTGGTTGTTATTTTACTTTTCAGAGAGACTTAGCCCTTTGTGCCACTTCACATTCTCAATTTTCAACTCAATTGGCCATTTTCTGCTTTTCACTTGGGAGCTTTGCACACATAAATGTGGAAAATAGGTCAGTTCTTCAGTCGGCCATACCAGCTCATATGGCCCTTTGACCTTCCCATCATTCTTTGGAAGTCAAAATCCTCTAGAAAAGAAATATCTTCTTTTGTCCCTGTTTAACTAGGTAAGGACCTGCTAAGGAGGACTCTGCAGGGATGTAGACAAGCACAAATGCTGATACCTGACATCCTCTGTGAAATGCAAAGACCAGCTTGGGAGCCAATATTGATAGATCTTGGGATAGGAACAAGACTGCCTTTCACCAAGGAATGTTTTATTTGAAATTGCAAAGATAATGTCAACAGTGCCTGTCCTTGGGCTTTTTCTAAAGAAAGAGTATATATTCAGCCGAGCTGAGCCAACCCTCTCTGAATAAAAGCAATGACAGAAACTTTCAAGACACGTTGGCTCTTATTCGAACAGTGCCTATCACACAGTGGCACTGAAAACCTCAAAAAGCACCCATAAAACGTCTCAAAGGCTACAATGTTGCTGCACAGCAAGAAGAGGATCTTCTTCAAAGATGCAGATTTATGCTATTTCTTAAATTCTATCTGTCCATCTACGTGTTCTCAACTTGTCAGTTTCCATAGTGTTTCTGAGGCTCCCCTCCTGCTCCACAAAGATTCTGCATAACTAATGCCCAACTTCTAGCAGAGATCACCCTTCCAAAAGAGCAATGAGGAAATTACTGCTGGCTCCAGGCCAACATGTGCCAGTTGTATGTTGCTGAAGCAGACAATAGAGCGATTAGGAAATGGGGACGTAACTACCAAAAGGAGAAAAAGCAGATACAGTGATGGGCCAGCTTTCAAGAGGTGGTTGTCCTGGGAAGTAGTTGAAAACAACTCCGTGGTAACATGAGAACATAGTTTTCTTAAGCCACCAAATTATATTTAGGCCATAAACCACCTAAGAGATATTAGAATATTAGAAATCACCTATAGATCGAATTAAACAAATGGCAACATTCAACAAGCAATAGAAATCATTAAATCATCCCAAAGTGGATAACACTCAAGCCATTTCACTTGGATATTTTGAAATTAATTTTTCTAAATTGCTAAAATAATAAAGTATTTTGCCCTATGCCTAGTTTTTTTCACATCATTTCATTTTGAGCTTTGCAATACCTTTAGGGAGTGAATAGGTCTGTCATTACTCTTCCCATATTACAAAGAAGGAAACTGAGGCTCAGGAGAGCTAAGAGATTTGTGCAAGATCTCACAATTAGCAGGAATAGTGGCTAACTCAGTACAGTACTTTATAAGACACAAAGCACTTTCGAAAACATCACACCCCATGGAGACCTCCTAACAATCCTGTGAGAATAACGCTACTAGTAGGCTCATTTCTCAAGTAAACTGAGACTCTGATAGGTGAGAAAGTTTTCACAGGTGTTAACACTGTCCATGTAAGACCCATACCCAGATCCCAATCTCACCCTCTTTCCACTTGATCTCAAACCCAGGTCTATTGACCACAAACCAATTGCACTTTCTGGTAAGTCATCTGCCCTTGAAGAAGATAAAGAAATAAATCTTCCTACTACTTGACTGCCAATTGTTGAGCCAAATATTTTGAAAGCCTTAGCATCCTTCAGCCCTATGTAGATTCTTCCAGCTCAGTGATTATTGGAGCAATGGTCTACCCAGCAGTCATTTTAAACTGATTTACAAATAGAGGATGCCTGAGAACCTGTAGAAGTCTTAACATGTCCATGGATAGCACAATATTTGGCATTTTACATTCAGCCAAGAAAGACCACGGCTTTAGAAGAGCTAAGTGTGTTACGCATCCCCAAGCCCTAAACCAAGCCAATGTACTTGAAAAAGGGTGTGTGAGGCAACATCAATCAACGCAATATCAAGTGGTCACCTACAAAATGTCCACTTGTCTGTGTGCTCTAGACACCATCTCCTTTCACAGTAATCTAAATCAGGGGCCAGCTGGGAGACAAGAGTGTATCTACTAACAAATCCCAAAGGTTATTAGTCTTATCTTGGCATTTGGTCACCTATTTTTCATTCAAAGCTAATTTGGCACTGATTTTCGTGTCCAATGTATTATCTTTTTTTGTTGTTGTTGTTAATGTTTATTTATTTTTGAGACAGAGAGAGAGCATGAGCAGGGGAGGGGCGGGGGGGGGGGAGACGCAGAATCTGAAGCAGGCTCCAGGCTACGAGCCATCAGCACAGCGCCCGATGCGGGGCTCAAACCCACAGACTGTGAGATCATGACCTGAGCTGAAGTTGGACGCTTAACGGACTGAGCCACCCAGGTGCCCTGTATCTTCATTTTTCAAGCAAAATTTAAAGACTACCATTTCTAGGGCTGCCTGGGTGGCTCAGTAGGGTAAGCACCCAACTCCTGACTTCAGCTCAGGTCATGATCTCACAGTTCGTGAGTTCGAGCATTGGGCTGCCAGTGTGGAGCCTGCTTGGGATTCTCTTTCTCCCTCTCTCTCTCTGCCCCTCCCCACCCTCTCACTCTTTCTCAAAATAAATAAACTTTAATAATAATAATAATAATTTAAAAAGACTACCATTTCTATACCCCTTGCCCCCAATGAGAAACAGCTTTGGTGACAACTTTTTAATGAAAGTTCCTCATGACCAAACAATAGTACTTCATTCATCTGAGTTGAAAGACAAGGTTGTCAGAAAATCTGTAAGCTGTTTCCACACAAATCCCCAAGTGCTGTGAATAGTATATCTGTCCAGCTCCAGCTTCCGCACAAAACTTGGCTCAGTGGATTTCATAAACCTAGTCTTCAGATGCCATAAATGCCCAGTGGGTTTTGTGTTGACTCTGAAAATACCATACACTGTATTTAATCTTTCCATGCGACACGCTCATTAGTTTAGTTTCCACATGCCTGAAATATCAGAAGTTCCTTGTGTATTCAGGGTACACTTTTGAGAAATCAAAACAGCTTATTGCTTTTTAAGTTTTGTGTAAATAATAAGTATTACTTCTCCTTTCAATATTTTTACTTTCCTACACAAAGTGAAGGCAAAAAAAAAAAAAAAAAAGGAAAGAAAGAAAGAAAAAAAATCTTAATACTGGTTTGCAAAAAGTCCAAAGTTTTTCTGTTTTAGTTTATCGAATTCTGATGTAACTAGGAAAGTAGTCTTTGAATTAATACTGAATCTCAATGTCAGTGGAAATCTTGGTCCCAAGAGAACTGCTGGGGATTTAAAACAGAAAATAGTTCACATGACACATGTAGTGGCATAAATCTGAGAAGCCAGCTTATTAGGGAAGCATCTCTTTGAATTGCAGCATGAAAGGCTGATCTAGTTAACAGAGAGATCTTGACTTAAGAGAGAGAAGGTAGAGCAGGTGCCTATGGTGATTCTCAGATTATGCATTTGATTTTTTTGCAATTAAATCAAAATTTAGGAGCCTCTTGATTGCTCACGTTTGCTTTTGTTACAGCTGCTCCCGGGAGAAACGGTGTTTTCGCCATCTGTAAATTGGCAGTAACTCCCAGCTTTTCTTTACGCTGTGGCATATGGGCATATGTTATCAGCAGTTTTCTGTTTCACGTGCACTGGATATGCTCCTTTAAATCCCTACTTAAAACTCACTTTTCCTGTGCTTCCATGTGTTAAAGCTCACCAGATTGCTTCGGTCTGTCACGAGTGTGTACCTCTATTTCCTTCTCATGTAATTCTGTACCTACTACATGCCCAATCATCTCCGTGCTCTCAACAACCTTCGGGGATAGGTTTTGATGTCTCGATTTTACAGATTTTACAGAACTGAGGTCCAGAGATATAACAAGTAACTCATCTACGGTCACACAGCTTGTCAGTGGGAACAGTGGGATTTGACCCCAGGGCTACTGACTACAGAGCCTGCCTATCCATTCCAAAGGTCTATATTTTAAAGGATGTGCCACATCATTCCTGGAGCAGGAAACAGCACGTACACATCTAAGAGCCTCGACGACGACATGTATATAAAGGTCACGCCGGTCATGGGTGAGACTCATAGATTCAGCACATCTTTAAGACCATCCAGTTAAAACTTCTACCCCAAGTAGCAACTCCCTCTACAACAGTCCAGATAAACGTTTCCCAGCCTGTGCTTGAGTTGTTTTTAAATGAAAAATAAAGTGGTAAATCACTGTGGATATAATCAAATGTATATATAAATATTCATCCAGTGGTTGAGTTTCCGCAGCAACGTTCTGCTTGGGAACAATGTGCAAACAGCCGTGCTCAGGTCGGATCCGAGTAATTCCCGCCAGCAGAGCCAGGCACCCAGGAGAGACCCGGCAGTGGGGCATGATCGGGAATTGCACTCCTCATTGCTGTTTATGTGCCTTCCTGGGACCAACACTCTCGAAAATGGTCCCAAAAAGGGCTAAACAGCATTCTTTCGAAACTGCACAAACAACGTGAAAAACACCAATTCCAGAAGATGAGGAA
This sequence comes from Lynx rufus, assembly GCF_022079265.1. Lineage (NCBI taxonomy): Eukaryota > Metazoa > Chordata > Mammalia > Carnivora > Felidae > Lynx > Lynx rufus. The sequence continues at coordinate 29,635,813 of NW_025814823.1, read as the reverse complement.
TCCCCCCACAATCCCACCAGCCGAACTAATCATCTGTTTTCATTCTTCTCGCTTCCTGCTAGTCTTTGCCCACATGTAAACATGATTTTTAGAGCTGTAATCAAGTATATGTGCAATTTGCTCGGCGTGCTTGACATTATATCATAGGCATTTTCTGTTGCTACACAGTCTGCATAATTATAATTTTGAGTGACTGTACGATAGTCCATCAAATTGACACAACGTAATTTGCTTAACTACTCACTCTTGTTTCTAGGTTTTCTTTATTATAAACTACTCCACAATGATCATCTTGATTTTTATTGACTTTTCCCCCTTCTTTTGGATTATTTCCTTGGAGTCAAAAATTAGCATACTCTTTAAAAAATAAAGTCAATGTGAATGGATTCTGTTTTGAATTTTGTGACAATCAAAAATATGCCCATCCTTAGCTGCATTAACAGCAGGTGTGGCTTTCATGTGTTAGTACTTAGGTGTCTAACAACTTTGTGCCCTAGAAAGATATTCTGCACTCAATGAGCAATACTTTCTCAAAGAAAATAAAAAGAGAACTTTTTAAGAAGGGTAAAATAATTTTCAAGTCCTCCCACTAAAAAAAGTTTTTAAAAATTTTTACCTTTCCCTTTTTAAATCTGCCACATTCACCTCATATACTCCACGGATATGGGTTTTTAAGTAGGAGGTTGGGATCATTAGATTTGTTACTCAAGCAGATCTCTTTGTCCCCAACATGGGGGACCTAGACAGAGTGGAGGCATAGCAGGGGTCTGGTTGGGAGACCCCAGCAATAGTCCAGGCAGAATGGCATGAGGAGATGAGGTATGCATGGCAGGTAGAGCAGGGATAGCCAGAAAGGAGTGAATGCAGGTGACACTTCTTAGAAGATCAAGTAGGAGGGTGGATTAGACAGGTGCACCTGTTTGCCAACTCTTTGGAGATTTTCAGAAGAATGATCCTGGCCCAGGCTCAGGTGTAGGAAAGATAGACACTTGTCAGCTCGGAGTCATTTGAGGCACTCCCAAATCTCTGAGCTCACCTGCCCAAAATACCTCCAGAGAGAATTGTTCGTGGAAGCTGACATCTACCTCTCTATCAGCCTCCAGTTTCAAGGCAACCTGCTCCTGAATGAATGAAACACCATGACATTTTCCACAGTGTGGTACTGAGGATGCTGAGTGGTCATGGTAAGTCAGTTGATCTTGCCAAGCCTCAGTTTACTTAGCTGTCAAATGGGATAATAAAGACCATCCTACCTGTTTCACAAGTTGTTTCTGAGTATCACGTGAAATCATGTACATGAGTCTCTTTGTAAACTCTGATGCACTACACAGATGTTGGATGGAGGGGTAAGTAGAAAGGGAAGGGATCAAATCACCAGCTGTTGCTGACTGGTAGAAAGCAAAGCCTTAAATGAATGGGACATGGGACGGTACATTTTGATGAGTGTGCCTGAAGGGTTGTCTTAATCTGCTTGGGCTGCCATAACAAAACACCACAGACTAGGTGTTTAAATGAAACATTTATTTCTGAAATTTCTAGAGGCTGGGAAATCCAAGGTCAAGCTACCAGCATATTCAGTTCCTGGTGAACTTTCTTCCTTGCAGACAGCTACCTCTTGCTCTGTCCTCATGAGGCGGACAGAGTGGGCTTTGATGTCTCTTTCTCTTCTTTTAAGGACACTAATCCCATCATGAGAGCTCCACCCTCATGACTTCTTCCAAACCTAATTAATTACCTCCCAGAGCCTCTACTTCCAAATGCCATCACAATGGGGGGTCAGGGATTCAACATATGAATGTGAGGGGGACACAACATTCAGTGGAGGATAGAGCACTGACAGGAACACACCTAAACAGGGGGCTGACAGGGGGCTGAGAACAAGAGGATGCCGGAGGATGGTGAATGAGTGTGAGTCCTGCCTCTGTCACTTTCTAGAACTGTACAACACGGACAGGTTACTAACTTTGTCACACCTCAACTGCTTCATCTACAATGAAGACTCATTCATTCACCAAATATTTTACTGAGTAGCTACTATGTGTCAGGAACTGTTCTAGGTGCTAAGGATTGAAAGATGAACAAGACACGCCAAGTCTTGTGAAGCATCCATCACTGTGGGATGTGCCCTGAGGAGTAAAATGGTCTTGTAGGGGTGCCCTGAGGAGTGCATGGTGTAACCTATATGGCATGGCAGAGTTTTTTATTTTTTTTAACGTTTATTCATTTTTGAGAGACAGAGAGAGACAGAGCATGAGTGGGAGAGGGGCAGAGAGAGGGAGACACAGAATCCAAAGCAGGCTCCAGGCTCTGAGCTGTCAGCAGAGCCCGATGCGGGGCTCGAACTCACAGACCGTGAGATCAAGACCTGAGCTGAAGCTGAAAGCTTAACTGACCAAGCCACCAAGGCACCCCTAGCATCATTAGCTTCTATTGTCATGTTTCATCATTTTTCCTGGGGTTGGTCCTCTTAAGACGTTATATGAATTGAACAAATGAGTAGAAATCAGGGGCATTAACCCAGAGGTCCATTCATACATTCCTCTGTTTGTATTTGCTGTTGTGGATAGAACTTGTAGGGTCACCCCCATACCGCTCATTTCACTGGGTAGCCAATATCTGTGCTGTTTAACCATCCATTCTCCGGACTCCCTTCAATGAGTCCAGAAGGGCATTGCTTATTTAGGAAATGACATGTTCCGAGTTATTAATACACTCCAAATATTAAAATTTCAGTCGAAGCACTGGGAAAATCATGGCAGGATCATAATTTAGGAAGGCCAGGTGGCTAATGAATGCTTGGTGCCCAGGAATATCTTGATTCCTCTGCCCCTCTCTCCCAATTAACAAAGGCGCTGATGATCTCAGGGCTGCTTCTGGCCAGCTGGGATAAATCAGCCCGCTGGCAGCTGCCCAAATGATGTATTTTAAGGGCACGGGCCATGTGGCTCTCTATTGCAAAGCAATTGGGGTCACTGTGTTTGCATATGGATTAACTTGCTGTGCAGGGATCCTACCCACTTACTGTGCCCGCTGTGAGTTGACACGCAATAGCTATTCAGCAATGATAAAGAGGAGGCAGACCTAATGACCCTTCAGAATGCCCCCATCTTCATTTCTCTCCATTCCTATTTTTATGACTTTCAGCAAAGAGAATGCAATTGGCTTTCCCTATCTATTTTCTCAGCCCCTATTCTTAGAAAGACTTTCCCACAATTGACAGAAAAAGGTGTCTGGATGAGTATGGATGAAAAAAACCATAAAGATCCATACAGATAGGACTTGAAAATTACCAGCCTGGCCCATTTTCCTTAGTGACTCCATGGCAAGATATGTTGAAGTTATAGTCATTTTGAATAAACTGTTAATTGGATGAGCCATTCTCCGGGGGGACCCCAGGGCAAATCCCAGTGGGCTCAAGTGGTAATTGCTCTGTTGTGAACAGTCTAGAAGTTCCTGAATATTTTGTCTCCATTCCCCTGAGCAATCAAGTGTGACACAGAGGAGATGACTAACTTAGACCTTATTTAGCCATTCAATAAACTTTTATCAAGTACTACTGTGTTCAACACACCATACTGAACATTGGAAAGGGCCCAAGTCTGTATAAGACAGTCCCTAGTAAGCCAGAAACTTGTTGTCTTATGAGAGGGATTAGGAATTCTTCACAAAATAATCAGAACACAAGGTCATACAGTTCATGTGCCAATCTTTCTGTGATTCTTGGGATCTGTGATCACAGGTCCCAGATTTTCTGGGCTGGTTCTGATACTTCATGTTCTATGTCACTATCCCCCTAAATCTCCAATAGTCAGAACCCAAGCTACATATCTCAGACTACCTCTTCTATCTGGAAGTAAGGCAGAAATCCTCTGTTGAACCATGAGTTCGGATTTTTAGCTGAAAATGGCGGTCACTGAACGCAGGAGTAGCTTATACCATAAGGTGACTGACCATTTATAATTCTGCAACAAGCAATTAATGAGGAGCGTGAGCCTTTTCAGCAAGGTTTTCTGAACCATGACTTAGCAAATGTTCTTGATATGGCCCTTGCACTGTTTTTCTTTTCATTTATTAATTAACTATGCATCTGTCGAATGAACAACAGTGAATAAGACACAGTCCTGACCTCTCAGAGGCTTACGTGACAGTCTAGCAGAGAAAACAGACCAAAAAAATAGGCAACGATACAACTGGGGAGATGGCCAGAGCCTCATGTATGCTTTAAAGGAGTTTAGACCTTGCTCTGATGGCATTGACAGCCACTGCGAGGGCCCTATGCAGAGGTGTGAAGGGTTAGGAGTTGCCCTTTGCAAAAGCTGATCTCCAGACGGTACAGAGGTACAGAGAGATGGATGAAGGCAGGGTTGGAGGGAGGCAGGCCGACAAGGAGAACCGTCTCATGTTCTCCCAGGGATTACTGCCACATAAAGCTCCATTGGGAGGGGCCTCAGCTCATGACATTGGGAGGCTGAGATGGAGCCAACAAGCCAAGAAATAGCCACCTGGAGGGATGCAGGAGGCTGTAGCTCCAATGATGTATACACAGTTCTGTACCACTACCCTCTGCGCACTTTCTGTACACTTTGACATTTGGCTGAGGAGAAGGAGGCAGCATAGGGATGAGCAGTTAAAGATAACTTGGATGCTCAGTCGGTTAAGCATCCGACTTCAGCTCAGGTCATGATCTCACGGTCCGTGAGTTCGAGCCCCGTGTGGGGCTCTGTGCTGACAGCTCGGAGCCTTGAGCCTGCTTCGGATTCTGTGTCTCCCTCTCTCTCTGCCCCTCCCCTGCTCATGCTCTGTCTCTCTCTGTCTCAAAAATAAATAAAAACATTTAAAAAAATGTAAAGATAACTTGGATGGAGGGGAGCTGGGTGGCTCAGTTGGTTAAGCATCCAATTTCAGTTCAGGTCATGATCTCGCAGTTCGTGGGCTCGAGCCCCGTGTCGGGGTCTGTGCTGACAGCTCAAAGCCTGGAGCCTGCTTCAGATTCTGTGTGTGTGCATCTTTCTCTCATAACTAAATAAACATTAAAAAAAATTTTAATAAAGACAACTTGAAAATTAACCTATCTGTGTGGACTGACACAAATTTGTAAGGCTCAAAATTGGCTAAGCTAAAGGGAAAAAAGCCTGCTTTGATAATCTGAAAAGGCAGATAATAACTTAATCCCTGGTATTTAGCATTGGAAGAGGACATTTTTTTTCTGCAGCGCATCTACCATCAATGCGATGTTTTTATTATGCCAACAAGAAGACATTTGCTATGTTAACTCCAAACTGGCTGGATAGCAGAAAGTGAGAAAGGAGAAGTAAACAGGACCCATGGGCCAATCAGTTCATGAGCACAGGGATGTAGGGACTCTGGAATAATGCACAAAAAATTAATTGCTTATGATAGCTTTACATCAATGTCCTCTTAGTCTCCCTAAGTTGTGGACGTCAGTGTCACCATCAGAAAATTCTACAGAGACTCCCCACTGCCTGTGTGAAGTAATTCTGTGTTAGTGGCTCTGTGGGACCCCCTCTTTTATCTTTAACTAGTTGTCCCTAAGCCTCCCACCTTCTCCTCCTAAATGCCAGTGTAAAGAAAGAAGTAGTGGCAGAAAGCTGTGTGTCAAAGCAGCTGGGGGGGGTGGTGCCTGGGTGGCTCAGTTGATTGAGCATCTGACTCTTGGTTTCAGTTCAGGTCGTGATACTGGGGTTTGTGAGATCAGGCCCCACATCAGGCTCTGCAGTGACAGCTTGGAGCCTGCTTGGGATTCTCTCTCCCTCTCTCTCTGCTCCTCCCCAACTCGAGCAGCACATGCACACTCTCCCTCTCTCCATCTCTAAATAAACATTAAAAAAAATAAAAGCAGCTGTGGTAACAGTGCTAATATTGGAGCTCCCTGCTGCTCTACATCCTTCTCCTGGAACAGGGAGTCTCTGTACATCTCCATTCCCTGCAGACAAGAGCTCTTTCTAGATCTCCATTGTCCATTCCAGGAATTTGTCTCAACATGCTCTTGGAACACAGCCTTTTTTTCTGAAGTTCACACATCCATCTATACCCCCTTTTTCACTCCCTCACCTCTGGCTAGGGAGCTGCATGCAGAACATTCTCCCACTTGCCCTAACCACCTCTGCAACTCCCTCTCCATTTTTCCTTGTCACATCCCTACTGGGCGTACTTACAAATTCAAAACCAACACTGATTCTGATGCCCTGACCTCAATATCTTCAAATCCTGGAAGTCATCACCCCCAACCCCGCTTTGTCATTAGGCCCACACTTTAGACCATGTTCCCACTGGTCCACCTCTAGGATCTCCGGTCCTGAGAACTGGTCCACCTCTAGGATCTCAAAGTCTCAGTTCTCCCTCTCTGATTTTCTCCGGAGTTCCTCCTTCTCCTGCCCCTCAAGCCTCTGCCATCATATCAGGTCTCCCCTTTTCTCCCAGTTCATCAGCCCCTCCCTACTTCCCAGACCTCCCTTCCCAGCCCCTGACCTTTGGCCCTTCCGAAGGCCATCTTCCACACCCAGTGTGATTTTTTTTTCAGCTCTACTGAGGTATAGTTGACACATAAAACTGTAGGCTATTTAAAGTGTACCTTGTGGTGATTTGATACGTGTATACATTGTGAAAGGATCCCCCTACCCCATCGAGTTAATTAACACGCTGTGATGGATAATTTTAGGTATCAGCTTGACTGAGCTTAGGGATGCTGAAGTGGCTAGTAAACATTTCTGCGTGTGTCTATCAGGGTATTTATGTAAGAGATTAGTATTTGAATGGGTAGACTGAGTAAAGATCCACCCTCTCCGATATGGGCGGGTGTCATCCAATCTGTGGAGGCCCAAATAGAACAGGTGGATGGAAACTGAGCCAAGACACCCATCTTCTCCTGCCCTTGGACATCTGCACTCAGGGTTCTCCAGCCTTCAGGACTCCAAACAGGACTTAGACCTGCTTCTCTGGGCCTCCAGGTTGTAGATAGAGAAGATGGCACCCCTTCTCCACCTCCATAATTATGGGAACCAATACCTCATGATGATCTCTTCCTATATACCTATACGTATCTTATTGACTCTGTTTCTCTGGAGAACGCTGGCTAATACACCCAATTACCCCAGCACCACCCAGTGCCCTCAGTTCCGCTCTGAGTTTGTTCAGTGCTGATGGAGAGTCTTGGCACCTTCATGTTCCCCAGCCCCAAATGATCATTGCTTTTGTACTCCGTATTGTATTTCTCATACAAATGCTATCAATGTCTCCCATACTTCACAAGCCCTGCTCAGTCCCCCGCCTTTCCATCTCAGCAGATGGCTCTCTCAGCCTCTTTACTGACACTAAGTGCATCTCTCCTTGAATTTTCAAAGCTCTTAAGCTTACTGGGCCCCAGACTCAGCCAGTGCTCCCTGCATCTAACCAGTTGTTTGTGCTCAAAATATGGGGGTCATCCTGACATCTCCTTCTCCCACGCACCTCACACTCATCAATCTCCAGAGCTTGTCCATTCTACTATGAAACAAATCTCAAGTCCCTTCCTTCCTTCTTTCTCAGCTCCATCATATATGACTTTTTTAGTCCTGACCACCATCATCTCACTTGGATGTCCAAATGATGTTTTTTAAAATGCAAACCCGATCATGCCCATTCCACTGTTTCAACCCCCTAATGACCTCCCTGTACTAAGAGGAAAACGCCCTTAGAAGACCTCATTTACTCCTGGATCCTCATCTTCTGCCATTCTTTCCTTCACTCTCTACGATCCACGCTTTTCTTCTTTCAAATGGCAAACTCTTCACCACCTCATGGTAACATGCTGTCTTCCCACACTCCTACACCCATCTCCACCTAGAACATTCCTGTTTGTCTTTCAGTTCTCAGCTTAAATGTCACCTCCTCAGGTGCTGCCCCCCTTCTTCATTCAATGTAAAATAGATGTTTTAGTATCTTAGGAGACCCTGTACTTTTCTCTCATATTGTTTACCACAAATGCAGTGACACCATTATTTTGTAATTACCTGCTTAATGACTATCTTTTCCACTCCACTATAAGCAACTCAAGAGCAGGGACCCTAGCTCATTTGCCCATTGCTGTGTCCCCAAAGCTGGCACAGGGCAGAGTTGGGTCCTAATCTCCAAGGAATGAGCCTCTGAATCTGGTGAAGCAGGAGCAGGGGAGAGGGGAACAAGTCTGTGAAGTGAGGACCCCTTTGATCCCCTTCTCCACAAGCCTCCCACCCGGCTACTCCTCCTACTGTCGTCTCATCACCGCCCACCATCCTCACGGAAATATATTACTTTAAAATTGTTGAAAATATGCCACTTTAAGAGAATGTGCTCAGAGGATGCCATGGTCTCCCTGTGCACCCCTCACCCCCATCCCTCAAGCCTCAATCAGCCACTTCCTGTGTTCTGCCTGGCACATAGTGCGTCATTTGTTGTATGAATGAGATAGAAAGCTGCATTTCTCCCTCTCCTCACCCTTCCCTCTGGGTGCCTCTCCTCAGAGACCACATGTCCCCAAACCGTCTAGATTAGTCCCATTAGTCTCTCTCTCCTTCTCAAGGTTTATCTTGTTGCTTGACCCATCTTTCTGTCCTCTCTGCCCCGTCCCTGTGGCCTTCAAAGGTCTTCCCAGCTGGGGAGCAGGGGGAGCAGGGAGAACTTCCTTGATCCTCCAACTCCCTTGATCCAGCCTCCTTATTTCATTTTTCCCTTAATGCCAAAGTTCTTGAAAGAACAGTCTCCAGGCGTTGCATGTCCTTCCTCCCCACCCCACTCCTGACTCACTGTTATTTATTATTTTATTCACTCATGTTTTGGAGAGTTAATACGTGTTCACAATACAGAATTCAAAACATTCCAGAAGGCACACAACCAACTATCTTCCTTCCATGGTGTCTCCAAGCCACATGGCTCTCCTCAGAGGCAACCCCCACTGTCAGTACCTTGTCTATCTTTCTGGAGAGCATATGCATACATATATTCTTGTTTGCATTTTTTATACAAATGGAGGCATTTATGCATATTTTCCATCCTTTGCTTTTTTTTCACGTAAAATATGTTAGGGGGTGTTCTACATCAGGAAATCCAAAGCTGCTCCCTTCTCTTAAATAGCTGCCAAGAGCCCTCTGTGAGGATGTACCACAAATTCTCTGCTGTGGACACCCAAGATGTTTCTAGTCCTTTGTTCTAATGAGCATGCTGCAATGAGTATCCTTGCATATCTAGGATTTTTCCACCCTTGCAAGTGCATGTGTGGGATAGATCCACAGAAATGAAATTGGATTTTGCATTTGGGAGTTAAATTGCTTTCCATAAGGGCTGTACCAGTTCACCCACCCACAGCACTGTATGGGAGGCCCTCTCTCTCCCCAGCCCAGCAGCTGCCAAATCCTACAGATTCTTCGTGGGCGTCTCTTCCATTCTTGCCACCTTCCCAGCCCTGCTGAGCCATGCTGACAAGCACTTCCTCCTGCTGCAGCTGGGCCCATCCAGTCTCCCTTGGCTCGGGAAACCTCAGTTCCTCCCTTGCACCCTCGCATGCGTTGCTCCCAGCAGAGGACTATGCACAAAGCTAGAACTCCATATGAATTAATGAAGCCTGGCTCCAAATGAGGCACTGTCATCCTAGTACTGGCAGATGGCATTTCCAAAATGAAAAAATACTCTCCCCGTTCTGCTTCTTTAAAAAATACATGTTTTAGTTATTCCTTTGGACATAATGTTTGGGGGGGGGGTGCCCGCGTTGCCATTGTTGATTTGTTTGTTCTTTAACTTAGTCAACCAAATAGAAGGCACTCTTACTCTGATCTCCTCAGCTCCTTCCCCCGAGTCCCCTCTGCTTGGCTTTCACCTTTGCTACCGCTGTACCCCCCTGCTAGACCTTCTCCTAGACCTCCTAGAGACAGGGGTGGCAAGGGCCATCTCCAAGGCCCTGCTCCATGCTCTAGTCCCAGGGGCCCTCCAGCGATGCCAAACTCTGCTCTCCATTCTGTCCTGTTCCACCAGCTCCCAGGGCACACACAAAGGCAGGAAATGGGCCTCCAGCTGGGTATCACAGTAGAGTCCTCTGACATTTTAGGAGATGCTTGGATGGTAAAAAGAGTCCTCGCATTTTCCCATTTCTTGAGATCGCAGGACTCAGCATTCCCGGTCTACCCATCCCTCCCCATCTCCACCCCACCGTGCCACACTCAGGGTGTTTGGGGCGGGGGCGCAGTAGACCGGAGAGAGCGGGAAGGGGGGACGTCCGGAATGCAGGACTAGTTCACACTGCTGCTGGGGCGGGAGAGGGAAGGGAGGAGAGAGGGCGAGGCGCTGGAAGGGGTGGGAACCGCGGGGCTGGCCCCGGGCGGGACGGGGCACGCTGTGTGCACGCGCGTGTGCGCGGCGTTGAAATGCCCGGCGCTTTGGGGCAGCGAGACAGAGCCCAGGGCGCGCGCGGAGCCTCCCAGCGTCTCGCACCTCCGGCCACAGCTATGACAGAAAACTCCGACAAAGTTCCCATCGCCCTAGTGGGGCCTGACGACGTCGAGTTTTGCAGTCCCCCGGTGAGTCAGCTCCGAATCCCCGGTCCCGCTGCCGGGTCAGTGGACACGCAGGGCCGGGCCTTTGCGCGGGTGCCTGGATCGACTGCCCGGAGTCAGGGATTTGTGCCACCGAATGTGGGAGGTGGGTCCCCAAATATGCGCGTGTGCAGGGGGCCCGGGATCCGCAGACCAGTGGGAAGGGGAGCGTGGGCCGGGACCCAGGAGCAGGCGTACTGTGGCCGGCGGAGGGTGCAGAGCCGCGGGGCAATGGCCCTGCTCCGCCAAAAGTTTGCTTATCGTACATCCACGCTGAGTTCAAGGGACCTTCGGGAGGGAGCGCCGCGAAAGGGGGCGCGCCGTCCCCCACCCCAGCCCCGAGTCCCAGGCTGCGCGGCGCAGACGTGACCTGTGCTCCCCCCACCCCCGGCCCCGGTCCTCAGGCGTACGCCACGGTGACCGTGAAGCCCTCCAGCCCCGCGCGGCTGCTCAAGCTCGGAGCTGTGGTTCTCATTTCGGGGGCGGTGCTGCTGCTCTTCGGGACCATCGGGGCCTTCTACTTCTGGAAGGGGACCGACAATCACGTAAGTCCAGAGGGCGTCGCTCAGGAGTGCGGACCCCAGGGCGAGGGCGAGAGCCGGTGCGCGGGGCGGGGAGGCGCGCGGGGCCGGGAGGCGCGCGGGGCGGCGGGGTCCTCGCTGTCACCCGCACGTTCACCTCTAGGTGGAGCCAGAGCGCAGGGCCGGAGCAGGCGGCTCACCCCAGCTCGAGCTTTCCTCTGGGTCCCCTCGGGGCACCTTCTCCCTTCTTCCCTCCTACACGGCCGCGCTGCTCTCTGCTCTTGGCTACTTTGTAGAAAAGCAAGTCAGGGTTTTAACAGAGAATATTAAAAGGTAGAGTAGCGGGAAAATCCATGGACAGGTAGGGGAAAGCCATTTTCTGCCGATCTCAGCGGATCGCTTGCAGTCGTGTGACTGTGTGACTGTGGGTGAGGCACCGCACCCCCCTGGCCTCATCCCTTGGGTTAGAAATGGAATTCAATGATCTGTAGGACCTCTCCCAGCTGAGAAGGGCTGTGACTTTAAGAACCTAGGACAAAGATAGTGGAGTAACATTCAGACCCAGTATTGGGGATGAATCTGAATTTTCAGGAGTTTTTGTCTGTTTATTGCATAAGACCTATCCATGAATGCTCCCTTCTCTCTTGCCCTAAGGAAAAGAAATTCCTTAAAGGTGGCAAATCTCTTTAAAAATCAATTCTGGCCTAGTCACGTGTGATTTAACGGCAAATGTTTCACTAACTGCTGTCCCACTTTCTTTGTATGTAACTATTTTATAGCTCCACCATCTCTCAAGGAGTATAAAAACTGCTTCTAGCTTGACTGGGCAGAGTTCCAGGGTGTTCTCTAAGTACTCTGAATTTTGTTCACCTATGTAAAGGGGGACATTTTATCTTGATGACCATTGCCAGGCCTGGTATAAGCTTATTTCGACTAATGGAAAAGAATTCCATCTCCAGGGTGCACACAAAGGGCTGTTTCTTAATCACTTCCCTCAGAGGAGCTGTGGCTGCTGTTTGTGGGGGGGGGAACCCCCCCCCAACCATGAAACTCAAAGCATGAACGAATTCCAGTACTTAGAGAAAATGGTGCTGAAAGCAATTCAACCATTTTACACATCACATCTTCCGCAGTCACTGCATAATTTGTATTTTTAACTCAAATGCCTACTGTAGATAATCATGCCATTTAGCGCTGAGTCTGTTTTAGAGACTATATCAGATTTACAAGCATCGATTTGTAAGATCAGAATTGCACAGTATTTTTGTGTGTATTTGAAAAGTGCTGTAATGTATTTGTATTTTAAATAGAAAAGTTAGGCCAAATGCTCATGTTTGAAAGCAGCAAATCTGAACAGGAGAACAATTTCAAGATCTACATCTCCATTAATAGCAGGGTTTCTGATTGTCACCCTTTGGGAAATTGTATGGTATTCGAATGTAAAAGCTGTCTTTTTGATGACAGAACCTCAGTGGTACAGGTCATTTGGAGATAAAAATAGCTTTGCTTTTTGGAGGGTAAAGATTTTAGGCATGATGTATATTAAAATGAATACCATTTGGCATTTAATTATTCAAGGCAAACACAACTAACTGACAAGCTTCTGAAAAGAGAGATGGAATGATCATACTGACTAAGTAGGGCTCCCTCTTTTCATCTTCTACTTTACCCCAAGAGTCTGGTCCAAGAGAGCAAGCAGTATTCTAAGAATACAGAGGAATAGTGAATCACATTTTCTGGCCAAAAATGAAGTTATTGCTATTTCCTCTACAGGCAGAAGAATGAAGAAAATCATGGTAGACATTTTTTACTCCCAAAATTTTTGGCGCTGATCTATCTCACCCAAGTCTGAAAAACAAATCACAAAACACAAAATAGAGTACTTTGGCACCATCTATGCATAGTACATGCACAGGGCCACTTTCCCTGGAAGTGTAAATAGCCCAGACATAATGTAATCCAGAAAGGTAAGTCTCTGTCAAACAAAAAGATATCCCCCACCAAATGAACTGCCCACTCTTTGGGGATTATCCATGCCTCTGTTCTTCTATATTAGCTTATAGAGGAGAACCAGCTGTAATTCACCTCCTATCCCTTTCATATGGGTAAATCCCCTAAGGACAGGTTTACTGGAAGTCAGCTTGCAGGACTGTGGAAACATCAGAGTGCTAATAACTGGGAACAAGGGACGGAGCTCAAATTTCAAAGCCAGGTCTCACCCACGTTATCGTAAACGGAACAGGCATTGAAATCTGGGATAGCCTCGCCAATATGAGATAGCTGACCATCCTACCTTGTGGGATGAGGGGATGAGATCATTGCTTGGGGCCTTTGTTCTCAGACTGATTTTTCTAGATATTGTCCCAAATGTTATGTAATTCATCTTATAGAACCCAGACGTCATTAGAAACTCATTAGCAAATATTCTTGGCTGTAAAAAGCACCATATTGAGCAGAATTTTGGCAAACAATAACCTTCATTGTACTTAGAAAATGCCCCACAGCTCCACCGGCTCAGAGCAGACAAGGTGATTCCTGCTCCACCAGCCCAGTCTCCTTCGGAGCGTAGGGCCCAGTACTTTGGAAATAACTGTGGACTGTTTACCCTCCCGCCATTCCCTTCAGGAGGGCACAGACCTCTCACTGCTGCCCCATGGAGACAGTGTCCTCCTCATAAAGAATGGGCTAAAGCTACATTACAAATGATGCAATACCCGGGACACCTGGGTGGCTCAGTTGGTTAAGCGTCCCAACTCTTGATTTCGGCTCAGGTCATGATCTCACCGTTGTGAGACTGAGCCCTGCATGGGGCTCAGTGTGGAGTGCAGAGCCTGCTTGGGATTCTCTCTCTCTCTCTCTCTCTCTCTCTCTCTCTCTCTCCCTCCCTCCCTCCCTCTGCCCCTCCCCCTCATTCTCTCTCTCTCTGTCAATTAATTAATTAACCTAAATAAATAATAAGAAAAAAACAAATGATGCAATACCTGTGTCTAGTTAGGGAGCTTCTGCTGGCACAAAGGTAGTGGGGTGGTGGTGGAGGGAAGTAAAATTAGGACCACAAACCACTCTCCTAGTGTTAGAATTTTGTCTCCTTAAGATCTGCTAAGAACTTACAAACTGTTCATTTCTGAGATTTTGCATTGCCTTAATAGTAAAAGCTTATGTGCAATGCTTTCTCTCTCTCCCTCTCCCTCTCTCTCTCACACACACGCAAACACACACACACACACACACACACACAGCCTCTTACTGCATGAGTGAAGGATGCTTGTGGCTGGAACTCCCACAAATGTTGTCTGCTATACTCCTTTTGACAGTCATCCTTAGCCCATGTGAACAGTGGCTGCTCAGAGAGCACAGGGACAGAACAGAGCCTGCTTTCTAAACCTTACCTGCAAAAAGCACGGACCCAGCCAAAGAAAACAGGTTTCCCAAACTGGGCTGATCAGAAGGACCACCTGAGATGCAAAGTGAACACAGGCTGGTGGGCGCTGCTCCAGCCCCCCTAAATCAGAAACTCCAGAAGTGGTTCTCAGGATCAGGCAAGCCCGGAGGACAGTGTGCTGCAGGGATCGAAGTTCACCAGGACGGAAGGAAGGGCACTGACCCACAGTTAGCTGAAACAGTGTGCTGGTATCTTCTGTTCCACTGAATGAAGGCCGGTGCCCGAAAGGGTACTGGCTAGCCAAGCCATTTCTACTTCTCTGCTGGTAAAATAAAACTGTGCTCCATGGGTCTTGTGATAATGAGTTTTCTACAAGTAATACTCCAGTAATATCAAATACTTCTTCCAGTGTTTGTCCATGTAGCCATCTTTCTTCATAATGATGGAGAAAATTGGACTTGAATTGAATCTGAGCTATTTGCAGTTCTGACCTACTGGCCTGACGCTAAATAGCAAGTGGCTCTCATCAGTTCTTAGTCCTTCCTCTTTAAAGATTTTATATCTTGTATGTTATATATAAGATATATATGTATGTATACACACACACACACACACACACACACACATGCTTCTAAGTCAGAAAAATAAAGAGGAAAGATAGGAGAAGGGGTGGAGAGGGGAGGGGGAGGAAGGGAAGACAAGACCCACCCACTACTCCACAACACAGAGAAAGTTCTAGCATGGCAGCAGCATACTGAGCAGGAGCAGTGTGTAAATTATTTTTTAAGTTAGTATACTAACAAGTTGTCTAAACTAAGAGAGCCCTTTGGACCATGTAATTTAGTCATAAACTAAAAATATATATATTTCATGGAGTTATTTTTCTTAAGATCTTACTTAAAAATCCAAAACATAAAAGAGACAACAAGCAGAGCCACCTAGTTAAATTGCAGATGAACAGGAGAGAAAGGACCACATCACAGCCCCACCTGCTCTGCCACCCTCACCTGTGGGCCACCGCTGTGAAACCTCAGAGCTCCAAGGACATAAACGAGAACCGTCTATGAGGGCCAACTTCTTTATTTTATGCCCAAAGCAACTCTCAAGACCCAGGGATAAGTGGGGTGGCCACTTGTTTTTCTGATTCCTGGGCCAGTGCTCTTTGCTGAGGCCAAGTCTCCGTCCCTTCTTCCCCGAGACGTCTCATAACATAATGCCTTACAATACCATATGCCTGTCCCATAGTCATTAAAATGACTAACTCCCACTTTGAGCTGAAACAGATGTGCACACTGACCTTGCACTCCACAAATGCTGCTCTGCCTGTATCAGGCATATCCCAGTCCTGCCTGCAGTCCTGACTATATACCATACTCTGTGCCCAATCTTAACCAATGGATTTTTAAAAACCTTTCAAACTGGGGCACGTGGGTGACTCAGTCGGTTAAGCAACTCAGGTCATGATCTCACTGTTCGTGAGTTGGAGCCCCGCGTCAGGCTCTGTGCCGACAGCTTGGAGCCTGGAGCCTGCTTTGGATTCTGTGTCTCCTTCTCTCTCTGCCCCTCCCTCGCTCACACTCTGTCTGTCTGTCTCTCTCAAAAATAAATAAACATTAAAAAAATTTTTTTTAAACTTTCAAATTGAGGCGCCAGCTACAGACTTGTTAACAATCCAGTTAACCATTTATCCATCGATGGGTCTTAACTCTGGCTGCAAAGTAGAGTTGACTCAGAAAAAGAAAGATATGTGTCCAAGCCCCATCCCCGCAGGTTTTGATTTGATTCTTTCGGGGGAAACGCGTGCATGATAGGTGGAGACTCTCCTCAGATACTTTTATATGCAGCCAGGACTGCAAATCACCGAGCTATTTGAATTAGTATTAGAGACTACCAAAGATTTTACTTTGAAGGTATTTTTAAAGAAATCATTGTATTAAGTGATGGGTGTATGGATGAAGTCCTCATATCTAAATCTGTTACTACTAGTGATGATTCAGTGTATCTCTAACAAATATGATAGCTACTTCA
Organism: Lynx rufus; assembly: GCF_022079265.1. NCBI lineage: Eukaryota > Metazoa > Chordata > Mammalia > Carnivora > Felidae > Lynx > Lynx rufus. Next base: position 29,619,323 of record NW_025814823.1, on the reverse strand, counting down.
TATACTGCAGGTCTAAAGATAAGCCCTGAATTGCCCTAAAAGGAAAGCATCACTGACTCCTATGTTCACTTCCAGATTTACAATGTCCATTATACCATGAGTATCAATGGGAAATTACAAGATGGGTCAATGGAAATAGATGCTGGGAACAACCTGGAGACCTTTAAAATGGGAAGTGGAGCTGAAGAAGCAATTGAAGTTAATGATTTCCAGAATGTAAGTATATTTCACACATTTAGAGAGTTAAACCAGGCAAGTCCAGAAGACTTTCCTAATCCCCAGAGAAGCAGCATCTCACACACATCCCAATGTAACCGTTCTTTATGGCAGTCATGATGCCACTGACCCCCATGCATATTCCCCCTGAGAAAGGCCCACTCTTTGTCCTTTATATTTTCAGAATGAAAAACACAACACCTTGGCACTGAAAAGAACAAGTTCTTGGAACTATATAAAGTCTTGGTAGAAGGACTTGAAAGAGCTATTTCTTTCCAAGCAGCTTTCTATAACATGATGAATAAAAGACTCAGTATCCTAGAATGTTGCAAAGTCTGAAATGTGAACTTAGAGACAAGAGGCAAACTGTAATGACTTAACAATCTGATCAACAACAGGTGGGATCCATTTACATACTTTGCTCAATTCTTCAGATTTCCCATTTCACCCAGAAAATTAGCGTGGAGTAATTCCCCTATTATAATCCTATGTTTTCTGACCGTGGCCAATTACTGATAAAACATTCGCGTCTGCTTTGAAAGGGGAGAACACATTTGTTTTCAAAAGTTCAATTTGCAGGCAATTTAGCCCTCACGCTTTGTGCTTCAGTGGACATCTGCATCACAGTATCATTCCTGGCCCTCTTTCCTGTTGGCCATAAATATCTTCTTCTCTTCCTGTTCTAAGACGGGGAAGAGGCATCACTGTTTGTGTTCTCCCATTAAATCTGTAGATGGAGTAGGTGAGACTCCATAATGAAAAAAGGCACTTGAAAATAATGTCTCTTCTGATAGTTTATTGGCCTGCACACATCTCATCGACCCACCTTGTGCCGATTGATGAGAAAAACCAGAGATGCTTTTCATTTGAACGAAAGAACTCCCTTTGCTGATGCCAAAAGGCATTTCACAAGTCCTACTGAATACCAAACAGATGCTAACCTTTGGACTCCCGTGCTGTTAGGTATTGCTCATGACAGAGACTGGCTCTGCTTTGCCTGGGGAAGGGGGAGGGGCGGGCTCTGCAGCCCTGTATGTGACCGGTGTATTTCGTTTAATCAGAGCTTTGCAAATGGTTCTGGTCAGTGCAGAAAGATAATTTCTCTGGGCCTATTAAAGGCTTTTACTGCCAGACCCAGGACAAGGCAAAAGCATTTTTTCTTTGTACTACTCAATGTAAAATGATAAAATGTGACTCCCACACACACATCATTCAATCCAGAACAAAATTGAATACCTATGATGTGCCACAGTATCAAGATATGCAAAGGTAGCTTCACAGATGAATGAGAAAAGATCCATCTCTCTCAAAGGGGCATGAATCAGGAGTATACTTTTAAAATATTTTAATCCCAGGCCTATATTTCTGTTTTATAATCCTCTGGTTCTAATAATGGTATTGATTGTGTTTTGTTCTCATAAGCCAACAGGGCCACAAATATTTTATAAGCTGATCAATTCTCTTTGATAGCTTCCACATTTCTCTAAGTCAGAACTGGTGAGTAGGACATTTTTTTGATGGATAGAACCTGTTATGGGTTTAAACAAGCCTGGACTTTTGAAAACACATGAATCAGCCACTATGGTACTGGCACTATTACTTTCTCCTATACATTAAACCAACAGTCAGATCCAAGAGGTGTTTATTTTTCAGGGCCTACTGTGTGCATGGGACAGTATGAAGCATGAGGGATGCAAAGATGACCAGGGTGCGGGGGGTGGGGGAGGGGTGGGTTGGGGGTCGCAGACATTCTTCACAGAAGTGACTTCGGGTCAGCCTGGGAGATGTGCTGCCACAGAGCTATAAACGCAGTGCTGTGGGTCACAGAAGGGGGCAGTTGTGTGCACTGAGGGCATTGAAGCAGGTTTTACAGAGGTTGTGACAGTTGAATCAGGTCTCGAAGAATGATTAGGATTTCAACCAGCAGAGAAGTAGAGACTCAGAGGAATACTGAATACAAATGCACAGGCCTGCTCTTGAGTTCTAAGTAGCCCAACATGGCAGAATGGTGGGGAAGGGGAGCAGAGGCAGGGGCCAGATGAGGAAAGGCTCTGAACTGTAAGAGAACAGTCTCCCCTGGTAACCTAGGACCACACCAAGGTTTTAGTGGAGCCAATAGGAAGAAAACCCTCCTGAGAGGGAATAGCACTGAACAGAGGACTCCAGTCTCCATAGTGTGAAAGAAAAATCATTCAGGGCACTTGTTAAAGAAGGGAAGAGGACCATGTTCAAGGGAAGCTACTGCAGTGGGGTTTTATAGTAGGGGAGAGAGATTGCGTTCAACTCTGAATACAGTAAGGAAAAGGGGCAATTTATAGCCAAGGAGCAGAGTGGGGATATCAGTGGATAGAAAGTTACTAAGAGGTACAGTAGTTCTTTACTAAACCGAACCAACAGGATTTTTCTGAAGCCAAGCCAAGGTGATCAGATATCAAGGCAGACTCAGCAGGATACTTGCTAAAACTGGAATAAACTGGCCAAGACAGAGCCCACAGTCAGGGCCTAGGCAAAAAGAGGACTCAGAGGAACCTGACTAGAGTTGGGTCAAGGAAGGTCTTCGTCAGTACCCCAAGGAATACAAAAAGGGGTTTGTTCAGAGTGCGTGAGTTACGTTCTAAAAAGTTTTGCCCTCAAAAGTATCAATGCTATTGGTTTAAGCCAACCCTTTCAGACTTAATGACTCATTTATATAATAATAACCCTGGTTAGAAATTAAGATAGAATAAACTGATATGTATATACAAGTGTTCACTACACAATTTCTTTTAACTTTGTGTATATTTGAAAGTTTTAATTTACAAAGCTAGAGAAAAATAAAATAGCATAACCTACCTCACAGATAGGTAGGTTAGTGATTTCAAAAATCGACATAACCCTTCCTCAAAAAATTAAAAATAGAAATACCATATGATGCAATAATTCTCATGCTGAGTATTTACCCAAAGAATATGAAAACACTAATTCGAGAAGATACATGCACCTCTGTGTTCACTGCAGCAGTATTTACAATAGCCAAGATATGGAAGGAACCCAAATGTCCATCATTAGATGAATAAAGAAGATGTGGTACAGATAAATAGGCAGATTAGATAGATAGATAGATAGATAGATAGATAGATATAAAGTAGAATATTACTCAGCCATAAAAAGGATAACATCTTGCTATTTTCTACAACATAGATAGATACCTAAAGGGTATTATGCTAAGTGAAATAAGTCAGACAGAGAAAGACAAACACCATATGATTTCACTTACATATAGAATCTAAAAAACAAATGAATAAACAAAAAGTAAAAAACAAAAAGCAGAATCAGACCTACAACTACAAAGAACAAACTGATGGTTTCCAAAGGGACGAGGGATGAGGGGTTGGGCAAAATGGGTGAAGGGGAGTGGGAGATTCAGGCTTCCAGTTATGGCATGAATAAGTCATGGGGATGAAAGGCACAGCATAGGGAGTAGAGTCAATGGTATCGTAATAGGTTGTATGGTGACAGATGGTAGCTATGCCTGTGGTGAGCACTGTATAACGTATGGACTTGTTGAATCGCTATGTTGTACACCTGAAACTAATGTCACATTGCGTGTCAACCATACTCAAAAAAAGTTTACAAAGTCAACATGGCTCCCAACTAAAACAGAAAAGAAAAGTAAAACCAGAGTAACTTATAATCTAACTTGGACTTCAATATGTTAATGCTCAGCCTGACGAACTCAAAAACATCCTGAAGTCAGATGCTTGCTCCCATAGGTGAATTGCTGTCAGTGCCGCAGCCTAAAATGCAGACTGACTTAAGGGTGTGTTGGCAGATTAAATACCAGCCTGTTTTCTCAAACAGTGAGCAAAACTACCATCTTCTCTCTATTTTCATAGTAATTGCATTCCTAAGAATGTCATCATCATACATGGAAACGTTGCCAAAAGTCGCTTTGTCTTTATACGTAAAAGGGTGTTTGAGTGTAGGCACAGATACTTACAATCAGGTTTTTCCCCCAGGCCCCAGGGCAGTCAGGTCTTCGGGGCTTCCCTGGGCTCTCTGGGGCCCAGCATCCCTGGGCTCTGCCTGAGGAAGCCCAGGAGAGCCCCAGTCTTTGTGACAACTCAGAACTCCCTGAACGATTTCTAAAGTGCCCTCTTGGGAACTTGTTGGGAACTTCTGGTTGAAGCCACAGAAATCCTATGAGATCCTCTGGAAAGAAAAACTGTGCGGCTACAATGAGATTGCCTGACTCTAATTATTAAAAGAATGTGAGAGCGTTGGACTCTTCCCTCATTATCTTTGTTAGCAAATTTCTTCATTATCACCAGCTTCTGAGGCCTTGTTTGTTTGCAGAAGCAGGAGGTTTGCTTGGCTTTCTCGTGCTTTTCCATTCCTGCTGTTTAATCTCTTCGAAGATCTGGCTGCGTGATATGGCTTTGTAGCCAGACAAGGTGTTTCAGACGTGTGAATTCCTTCCCACAGGACCCATCCCTACGGGGCTTCGGCTCTCTTTGCAGTGTGTAGACTGTCAGAACTAACTCAACACGAGATTCACATCGGGGCTGTGAATCCTTTGACAGAATCAGCTTTCTCCTTGGGGGATATGGCGACGGTTATATGGTGTTTTCCCCTCGCACCTCACATTCAGAGGATATAAGGGTGTGAAGTGAAAAGGACATATGGCACGGGGGCAGCAGTACTCTCCCCCCACTGCCTTCTGTTTTTCAAACCACGAGCCCTAGATGTGCATGCAGAATACGAGCAGCAGGTCTGCAGGAGAGAGCAGAGAACAGTGGTTCTCAAAACGTGTTCCCTAGGCCACCAGCAGCGACAGCACCTAAGAGCTTATTGGAAGTGCAGAGTTCAGTCCCCACTCCAGACCTGATCAGAATCTCCGGGGGCAGGGCCCAACACTATTTTATTTATCAAGTCCTCCAGGTGATTTTGATGCAAGGGAAAATTGGTGAGCTGGTGGTATAGAAGAATCCTGGATTCAAAGGCTGTGTCTTAGCTCACGCACGCTGCCGTAACAAAGTATCATAGACGGAGTGACTTCTAAACCGCAGGTACCTCTCACAGTTCTGGAGGCTGGTTGGTCCAAAATTAAGGCACTAGCTGATGAGGGTCTATGGTGGCCCTAGTTTCTGGTTCATAGTTGGCCTATCTTCTCACTGTGTCCTCATGTGGCAGAAGGGGGGTGAGGGAGCTCTCTGGGGTCCCTTTTATGAGGCACTAATCCCACTCACGAGGGCTCTGCCTTTAACTTCCCAAAGGCCTTACCTCCAAATACCACCGCATTGGGAGTTAGGTTTCAACATAGGTACTTGGGTGAGGGGACAAAAACAGTCAGTCTACAGCAGGTGGTTTCAGTCATTTAAGAACGTTGTCACCTTGAACAAGTTGTTTTCGCCCTAACCCGATGGTCCTCGACCCCAGGTTTACATTGTAACGACACAGGGAGCTTTGAAGCATCCCACTGTCTGGGCACTGCCCCAGGCCAGTGAAACGGGAATCTCTGGGGAGAGCCCCAGGCATCCATGGTTTTAAAATCTGTCCAGGTGGCTTTGGTGCAGTGAGTTGAGAAGTCGCACGGTAAACCTGGAGTCCCTCCTCCTGGAGAGTGAGGGGATGTTGCTACCACCGCTCTCTGGGTGAGAGGTGATGCTAAGACGAACATGTCACATGTGCGATCATGGCCAATTAGGCCACAGGGGAGAACACAAGGAGCTTCAGGAAGAACGAGCCTTTCCTTCTCTGCTCTCTGCTCTGTCACCAGTGTTTGCAGGGCTGCTGGCTCTCAGATTACAAACGGTGCGACTTGCCACGAGTGTCTTCTGGCATGACTTACATTTGACTCTGTTCTTCACCGAGGAGGGCAGTGTCCTGAGCCAAGCCCCGGAGGTTTCTAAATGCTCTTCCTCCCCCACTGTGCGGCACTGATGCTGGAACAAGGTCCTTATCTTCCTGACATTTGTCCCAACTGAACAGATTGACAAGTTGAGGGGTTTGGGTTTCTGTTGGTGTCTATGTTGTTCGGGCATAAAATCTGTAGGCCTTTCATACTGCTTTTGGCCACTCACTCGTCATGAAATTCACCAGCAGGGTGAAAGGAAACACTCTTGGGACAGAACGTACTGTTGTGCCTGATGCACCCGAGGTAGCATCGGCACCGAGCTGTCAGCCAACACCGGAGCCCCGTGGACGAGGTTTCCCTTAAGGCCAGTCCCTAGGCTGACAAGGAGGAGACACTGTTTGTGTCACACAGGGGACAAGAACAAAACATCTGAGTCCTCAGGTAAGGTCTAGGAACAAAGGTCAGTTCCTGGTGTTGTCGAAGTGTTGCTATTTCCCTGGCTGGGTGACCTGGGAAAAATCGGAATCCATGGAATTAATTAATTGGGCCCCCATCTTTTGAGAACCTTCGTGGGATCACCAGAAAGATAAAAGATTCCGATACCAATGTCAAAGAGGCTTATCATTGAGTGGGGCCAGGACCTTGACCAGGAGTGACTGCACAGGCACTGAGAACTAAGTGCCACAAGAGGGAATGAAGACTGGAGAGCTTACGGGAAATCAGGGTCAGAGAAAGCTGCCTGGACGAGGCAGCATTTCATCTGAGCCTGCTTGGGTTAACGGAACAATGACCATACTCCGTGTCAGTTCACATGCCCCTGACTGGGGCCTCCCCGACCACACTGTCAAAAGTACCACCTCTGTCATTCCTGTCTCACACTCTGCTGTATTTTTCTCCATAGCACTTACCACCACCTGACTTCCCCTCTGCCTTTTATTTTTGGTAAATAACACAACGAGGTAAGCTCCGTGAGTGCAGACATGCCATCTGTTCTGTTCATGCCCATACCCAGCGCCTGGAACAGTGCCCGGTTCGCGGTAGACACTCAACACGTTGAGTAAATGAACCAATGGATAGATGGATGGATAAAATTTTATTTCCTAGGGCATCACCGGAATCCGTTTTGCTGGAGGAGAAAAGTGCTACATCAAAGCACAGGTGAAGGCTCGTGTTCCTGAAGTGGGCACCGTGACCAAACAGAGCATCTCCTCCGAATTGGTGGGTACCGCCCGCGTGCTTCAGACAGCAAGGGGGTCTGGTAGGCATCATTTGAATCCACAACCCTTTCCGTCTCTCATTCCTGTATAGCTTTGTGACCAGAATATAGATTCTGTTCCTTCTCTGCCAAAGGAGTTGGAACTATTTTGGTCCTCCTTGGCGATTCCAAGTGATCATTCTTATATGACATGGTATACCATATATTTTTTAATGTTTATTTATTTTGAGAGAAAGAGCATGTGTAGGGGATTTGCAGAGAAAGAGAGAGAGGGAGAATCCCAAGCAGGATCCACACTGTCTCTGTGCAGAGCCCAATGCAGGGCTCAGTCCCATGAACTGTGAGATCGTGACCTGGGACGAGATGAGAGTCAGACGCTTAACCAACTGAGCCACCCAGGTGCCCCAGTAAACCATATTTTAAAGTGCATAAAAGGGCTCGTTCTTCACATGGCTCTCATTTGCCTAATGTTGGGGAACTATCCGATTAGTAATGAAAACAATACAAAGGACGTCTCATAACAGAATCTTCATTAGGGGCCTCAGGAGCCTTCTAGCCTCACTTCCAATCAGTATGGGGTTCCTCCTGAAAATCTCCAATGGCTGTGCTGGAAAGCAATGACAGGGTGCTCCCTTCCCTGGGTGCCAGGCAACTTCCTGGGGAGGGGGACAGTTCAAACCGTTGTGCTCTACACTGAGTTGAGCTGGCTCCCCTGGTTTCTTTCCCTTGGCTTGAGTTCAGCCCAGTGAAGCTCCTTAACATGTATTGAATTCCTTTCCTACATGTCAGACTTGTAAGGATTTTAAGTATAATTTTCCCATTTATTATTAACAACTTGCCTCTGAGCCTGATTTTATAAAAATTTACTTTAAGAATTGCACAGAGTTCTAAAGACACATCTGATGTGTTACATTTATTTGATACTTTAGGGCTTATTAAGTGGTTCCACGTGTTATTGCCTTGCATGTGAGTTGTGGCAGGATATAGTGGGAAGAAAATAGACTTTAGAGTTAGAAAAATGTGGGTTCGAATCCCAGCTCTGACACTTGCTGTGGATGTGGCTTCAATTCCTTGGACCTCGGTTTTGCCATCTACAAACTAAGGGTCTGCATCCTGTCCTGGTGGCCCTAGAATCTACTGGATAATGACTACACGGCTGCTGCTCTAAATCACTAATTCCATTATGATCAGCTTTGGTCCTTCCTGGGTCCCCGAGAGGGAGGGAAAGCAAGCATCATCAGCTCCCTTAAGGCAAAAGAGGAAAACTAAGGGTAAGCAGAGGTGCCTGGAAACTGCCTGGTTGCCGTCATAGGAGCAGCAGGCGTCTCACAACAAAACAAAACAAAACAAAACAAAAGCTAAAACAAACCGGTGAGTTTCTAAAGCTGGCTATCATGTCCCCAGTTTTCTACTCTGCTCCCAGTTTCCCCATTCATCCTGTGAGACGGTTTCCAGACTTTCATTGCTCTAGTCGTTTGGCTGTGACCATATTCCAGTTTGTTCCTCAGGAGCTGTGCCATTCAGAACAGAATGCCATGCTTAGTGTGAACCCACTAGTATGGAGTATAAAAATGAGACCAAGAGCTCCTTTGTTCTGACCCTTGAAATTTTTTAAAATGTTTATTTATATTTGAGAGAGACAGAGCACGGTTGGGGGAGGAGCAGAGAGCAAGGGAGACACAGAATCTGAAGCAGGCTCCAGGCTCTTGAGCTGTCAGCACAGAGCCCAACACCAGGCTCGAAACCCATGAACCACCAGATCATGACCTGAGCTGAAGTCCGATGCTTAATTGACTGAGCCACCCAGGCACCCTGACCCTTGAACTTCTTATTGCATTACCATTTTTTACAGTCCTGTGACTCAGTTTCTGTAATGCATAAGCCTTTACATTTCCTCCTTAAGTGGACATAGAGCTGGTTCTTTTCTCCTGCCTTACAGAAGAGCCAGCTCTCCTAACATAGCCGATGGAGATCTAATCATAAGTTTGCAGTACATTTCTGGGGTTCTTTAAAAACAAGGTTATTTTTTTCCTGATATTTAGAAACAATACGTAGCCATAATCCACAGATAGGTAATGTTAATGTTTTGGCGAATTTTTTTAATGCACGGGGATGTGTGGTTTCCTTTTCATAACTGAAGTTATATTGCTCTACATTCTTATTAATTTCACCTAACTTTAGTTATTCTAAAATGTAGATGATAATGGAGGTATTATACGTCATCAGATGATTATAATTTAAGTCTTTTGCTCTTGAATACTTCAGCCATCTTTAATTTTTCACTATTTCAAATAATAATTCAAAGTAATTATTTGAATATAGAAATAATTCAGTGATGACCAGTTTAGCCTTTTACAGCTTTGCCTGCATCTGATTCTTTTCTTAGACCGTAAAGCTGAATTATTTTTTCTGTGTTTTAGTTGCTTATATTGTGCTTGGTGGACCCTCTGGTGGACAAGTCAAATGCAGGCAACGTGTTTGTTTGGATTAGGAATGTCAGTGGCAGAAAACTACACCCAGAGTGACTGAAACAAAAAGGATTTGTTTTTCTGCACAGTAGCCGATATGGAAGGAGGTGGCTGCAGGCACTGGCTCGGTGGCCAGCATTGCTGATTTTTTTTGGCCTTTCCTTCCAGCTCCAAAACATCAACCGTGCATTCGAGTACGGAAGTCAGAAGGGGTTGAGCAGTGCCAAGCACGAGTTCCCTTTAATTAGGAAAAGCAGGAGGTTTCTCAGCCCCCCAGTAGACTTCAGTGTGAATTGCATAGTCTAGGGCACCCCAAGCCACTGGAGGGTCTGAGAAAGCAAGCAGCCAGCCTCTCTCCTGGGGCGGGGACACTGCTGCCTCACACAGAAGCGGGACTGTGTTGCAAGGGCAGGGAGAGACGAGGTTGGATGGGCAGCTGAGACCATGTGCCGTAAGTTGACTTAACATTCCTAGCTTGTAAGATGCATATGTATGCGTTATCCCCATCACCCCACTCTTTCCCCACGCGCTTTAGATTATGATGGAGTAGGTTTATGTACCACTTGCTCTTATAAAATTTTCATCAGTTTTGTAGAACTTTAAAAAGCTGCTATACCCAAAGAGTATTCATTTCCTGGACGGAGCCATTTAATTTAAGGTAAATAACTGGATTACCTGAGTGTTAACTTCCTCCAATGACTTTAAGTTGTTTTCATGCAACCATAAGCCTCGGGGAGAAAGCATAAATGAAGTGCTGCTTTTAGCTGAAAATATGGAGAAAACATTTTAATTTCTCCAACCTATTGCAAACTAATAAATACATGAAAGGAACAACCTGGCAAAATAAATTTGTCTCCTGGGTTATCAGACCATTCTCAGTATTTCGCTGTAGAAGAAAATTCAGGGTTTAACTCTGAAATCTCAGTGGTGTGCTTGATGTGAGGAACATCTGAAATGTGTTTTGTTATAGCTGGGAAATGTAGAAATGGTTTATGTTAAATAATACTTTGAACTGAAGACATTAAAGAACCAATCGCTTGCTTTTTCCATTGTTGTTCGGAGGCTGCAGAACAAAACCCCAAAGGATTTTCACTTCAAATGAAGGGCTCCTCTATCCCTTTACAGGATTTCAGAGTCCGTTCAATTGCTTTTCCTCAAAAAAATCTTTGATCAGCAACATCAGATTAACCTAAATCTCAAAGTTGGTAGCAAGTAATTTTCACTTCCACTCAGGACACTCAATATTCACACATTTCAGTTATGCAAGGCAGGGCGACAAGCAGGGCGAAGACAATGTTGTGAAGAGAGCTACAGAGATAAGACACACACAGCGCACCCCACACATGCCCCCTTACACACACCACACACCCCCAACCCATACTCCCCTACACGCATCACAAACACACACACACACCCACACTCACACCCCACAATGCTATACAAACCCCCCCACATACACACCCCACACTCACCCCACACACACTGTATACCTCCCACTGACACCCCCCGACAACCCCACACATACCCCCTACCCCACTCATCCCACACACACTACCTGCCCCCCACCGACATCCGACACACACACCACAAAACCCCACAATACCCCCTACACTCACATCTCCACACTCATCCCACACACATGACATACCCCCGCCTACACCCCGCCACACGCACACCACACACAGCTCACATCCCCTCACACACACGCACAATTCTCATTAAGTTTTTAGTAGGTGAAATAATGTTTTACCAGCACGTGACTCTTAATACGCATGTTTCACCGTCCACTCTGCTCAATGCATTTCGTTTTTACTGAACTTACAGGAAGGCAAGATCATGCCAGTCAAGTATGAAGAAAATTCTCTTATCTGGGTGGCTGTCGACCAGCCCGTGAAGGACAACAGCTTCTTGAGTTCTAAGGTCTTAGAACTCTGTGGTGACCTTCCTATCTTCTGGCTTAAGCCAACATACCCAAAAGGTAACATTTTAAATTCTTTTAATGCTGCTGATATGTTTCCTGAGTCCCTCCACAGGCCTGAGCATGTAACAAGGAAGACTTATCAGGACGCAAGTCACAGTGTCTCAGTAATTGGCAAGAGAGATCAAAGAGAAGGAAGGTGACAACCATGAATGTTTTAGGGAAGGGACTGAGTGGCAGGGTTAACAGGAAGCAGATCAGGGAGACTCACCATTACTGCATCATCTGCCATTTTTATTTACGAGACTCCCCCTTCTTTCTGCTCTGCTCCTTAATCTAAGTTGTTTGCACTTTCCAATTTTACATGTTTTTTATTCCGAGGGCAGAGAATCAAGGGCCTAAGAAGCTGTCATACTGCTGAATCTTTATTATACTCATACCTAGAATTATGAGGCAGCCAAAAGCTGCTGTGGCCATAGGCTGAGATTCTTCAAGTTCAGGGCTTGAGCATGAGCTCCTAAGTCCGGTGAAAAGAAATGAAGGGCCCCTGGTTGGAGCATACCTTTGAGCCATCAGTGGGTGAAGGGCAGGTGAGCCCCGAGGGCCAAGTTTCTCCGTCCCCAGGGCACCTTCACTCGTCACTGCCACCAGTCACCCCACTGGCCCCCCAAAGGCCTACTCAGTAGTTCTGGCTCAAGTGTGGGAAAAGGGCCTTTCTCTCAGCACAGCTGAGGTATACTGTTTTCTGAAAGATTTTATTGGACACAGAGAGAGCAGCATGGAAATAAAATACAGGCATTAAGACCACCAGGCTTAGGAGGGGGAGATGGGCAGTTATTTTTGAAAGGGTGTGGTTACAATTCTGCAAAACTGAAGAAGTTATGGAGACAGACGTTTGCACAGCAATGTGAATGCACTCAACTATACAATTATAAAAATGGCTAAAATGGTAAATTTTAATGTATATTTTACCATAATTAAAAAAAAAACACACACACACACAAAACCTGACCAGGTTTAGAAAGTTCAGGCTTCCAGTTTTGCCATGGCTAATTCATTCCTCTGGATCACAAATATTATGTCCCAAAGCTTGGATAAGATGGTTCCTTTCTGGCCCAGGCAAAGCAAATAGGATTCAATTGTTAAGCCACTGGAAGGAGAGTTGAGAAGGATCCTGAGGCCACAGGCATGAGCAGTGTCTGTCACCCCCTAGGGGCCAGAGAGGGGGCTGCCAAAAGGGCGGTCACTTTTGCCCTCCCTGTTCTTGCTCCAGGGGGTGCTGGCAACTCACAATTCTGTGGCCGTTTGCCAAGGTCTAGCTTTCGATTCCTCACTTCCATCCACAGGGAATGGGCTTCTTGCTTCCCACCCCCAGGAACTACTCCTCCAATACCTGTCACCTTGCCGCGTCGGAGCCTCAGGTGATGCTCCCATGTAGAGCTCTCTCTAATCACTTCCTGTTCGTGAGGACAAGCCTCTTACCCAGTGAGTTCGTTCATTTGTTGGACAAACATTTTTTGAAGGCTTATTACATGCCATTTACTTGTGCCGGGTAATTGGGATGCACTGAACAGAAGTTTACATTGTAGCAAGCGAACACGCCCTGTTATGGAAACCTAACACAGCAGGGCAAAGCGGGGGGGGGGGGGGGGGGGGGGTGGTGGCCGTGCGAAGGCGGTGCTTGTCTGGCTGACTGAGCGCTTTCACCCTTTGGGAAAGAGCGAGTTCCCTACCTCTGAGATGGAGCTTGGCCCCTCACAGCACACAGGCAGGACCACCTCTTAAGTATTCAATCATCACCAGACCCATCCCAAAATTACATGTTATGCACAACACCAGAAAAGTGGAAATGCCCCCAGTGATGAAAAGGTTTAAGTAACTGTTGGTACAGCCACGGGGCGGATTATACACATTAAAGATGAAGGATTTTTTTTTTCAGTCTTTCATAAATGTCACATTTAACAATAAAATCAAGAAAGTAAACCCCCTCTGAGGATGTTGGTCCCAACCACCTAATTCTAAAAAAAACTCCCCAGGGGCGCCTGGGTGGCTCAGCCGGTTAAGCATCCGACTTGGGCTCAGGTCATGATCTCACAGTCCGTGAGTTCGAGCCCCGCGTCAGGCTCTGTGCTGACAGCTCAGGGCCCGGAACCTGCTTCGGATTCTGTGTCTCCCTCTCTCTCTGCCCCTCCCCTGCTCATGCTCTCTGTCTCAAAAATAAACAAAAACACCAAAAAAACAAAAACAAACTCCCCAACTCCAGCAACCTCTGTCTTGGATCTTTAAGCTGGCAGGTCACAGAGCTGTATTATCAAGAGACAATGGTGGCTGGGCAAGGTCACAGGGAAGGGTGAGGGTCGCTGAGCGCTGGCTTTGTGCCAGCCATTGTGCTACAGCTTTCTATTTTGTCCTCAGTTACTTTTTGCCAACAACTGTCCTAGTAACTACAAATAGTCCCATTTTATAGATGAAGAAACCAAGGTTCACAGAAATTAAACAGCTTGCCTGAGGTCATTCAATTAGTTAAAAGAAGTGGTATTGAGATTTGAATCCAGGTCTCCCTGATGCCTCTCCAACCATGAACTCAGAAACCCAGAAGCTGTCTGTGGAAGTTCTCCATGGCTCTAAAGCACATCTAAGTTCTCAGAAATAATACAGCATGCTATAATCATCATTACCTAACACTTGAGTGCTTATTATATGCCAAATGCTATAGTAAAACCCTTAGGCACAACTCTATCTTCTGTCACCATTCGGTGAATTAGATACATTATCCCCGTTTTACAGATGAAGAAAGTCAGACTCCGAGAGACACCAAAGCCCACATTGGGTGGTTACTTTCCATGTCTGTTATTCAGCAACCATGGGACCCGTGTGGCTGTGTGATCAACTAGAGCACTGGGCTGGGAGCCAGAGAAGGTCACGTTTGGCTCCTGTCTCTGCCACCCATTCTGTGATCTTGGCCAAGTCACTTGGTCTTTCTGAGCCTCGATGCCCTCACATATAAAAGTTACTGCCTTTTCTATCCCACCCATAGGATTTTTAAAAGAATCAACTAAGACAACAAATCTCCTAAAAATTGTAAAGCTTTATACATATACAGTCAACCTGTTAAGAACACAGGGCTGGAGTGCCTGGCTGGCTCAGCTGGTAAAGCATGTGAATCTAGATATCTGCTTGGGGAGTTCCAGCCCCATGACAGGCGTGGAGCTTACTTAAAAACAAACAGCAAGGAGTCACGATGGTGGAACAGCATGGAAGGTTTTTTTTTGCGTCTCACGTCCATGAAATACAGCCAAATCAACACAAATCAACCAAATCCTGATTTGAGGATCACACAACAATCTGCACAACCTGAACCACAGAATTCAGCAGGTACGCGGCGCGGAAAGGTAAAGTGAGGGAGAGAGAAGCTGAGGAGGGCAGGGAGCTGTTTTTTCTTGTGGAGAGAGGATGGAGATGGGGGGGGGGGAAGTATGGGAAAAGTACATCCCCCGCCCCCACCACAAGCAGCTGGAGAGAAAGTGGAAAAGTGGAAACAGCTGCCGGGACCGAACAAAACAGGCAGAAAGGAGAAAGGCGAGGGTTTAAATTCCATTAAGACTCTATAAAGAGGGGGAGCACAGAGTCTGAAACTCCACAGCTCGTTACCTGGAGAAGCTCTGGTGGGAAGGGCGAATCCCTAGGAGCAGAGTGAAGTCCAGGGGTTCTCAAGCCACGGGCAGAGGCGGTTTCCCTGCTGGGAGGACATTTGGTAGAATCTGTAGCCACCCCAGCAGACCCCGGAGAACAACCACATTCGCTGCTTCTGGAACAGGACGTTAAGGGTGAAGCCTGGTGCCAGATGCATGTTGTGATTTTCCATATCCCTGAAACGCTGCTACACGATGGCGTGAACCTTTTCTGGGGTGGGCTGGCACCCAGCCAGTCTCTGGGCATCGGCAGCAGCAGGGTCCCACAAACGTTCCTGCGTCGGGCAGCACCTGGCCATTGCTCAGTGAGACCTCCCCCAGAGGATCTGAGCGGGTCAAAGTCGTAGTCCCTCAGAAGTGAGGGGTTGGGAAACACAGCTGCATCCGAGAGGGAGCCACACCGTAGGAGGGACGTGCCGCCTTTAACCTGATGGCTTGGTCACGAACAATGTAAAAGCGGGGAGTGGACGGAAGCTGGAGACAAAGGACGGGTGTGCGACAGCGGATCGGAGAGAATGGAGTTTGGATAGTAGAGACTGGGCAACTGGGTGACGCCATTTTCACCCTTCCCGCGCATGCGCATACGGACCAACGAGCGCGGCAACAATCCACCCCAGTAAACTAAACAGTGCCATCTAGTGGAGAATAGAGCCATTACACTAAGCCCCGCCCAACTGAGCCAACCTCGCTCTTCAGGAACACCTCAAGTTTCTCAGCCTGCTTAGTTTGCAGACTATAAAGCGCTTCAGAGTTTGACTTCTAGGGGAGAACGATGTAATTTCAATTCTATTTCAGTCTGTTTGCTGGTCCATCTATCACTTTTTTTTCTTTTCTTTTTCTTGAATACAGAAAGAAAAAATTTATTTTCATTTTCAATTTTTATTAAAATTATTTTTCTACTATATTTTTTACTTTTTTGTAAATTTTTCAAATTCTATTTTACTTCCATCATTTCATTTTATTCTACTTCATTGTATTTTTTCAAATTTTCAAATATTTTCCTCCCCCTAATCTATCAAGCTCCTTTCAACACCCAGACTAAAACACATCTAGGATCTAGCATGATTTATTTGACTTTTGTGTGTATGTATGTTGTTTTTAATTTTTTAATTTTAATTTTTTTACTTTAATTCCTTTTCTTCCTTCAAAATGATGAAACAAAGGAATTCACCCCAAAAGAAAGAGCAGGAAGAAACGACAGGCAGGAACTTAATCAACACAGATACAAGCAAGATGTCTGAACCAGAATTTAGAATCACAATAAGAATACTTCTGGGGTCGAAAATAGATTAGAATCCCTTTCTGCAGAGATAAAAGAAGTAAAAGCTAGTCAGGATGAAATAAAAAATGCTATAACTGAGCTGCAATTTCGAATGGATGCCACGGTGGCCATGGTGGCAAAGATGGATGAGGCAGAGCAGCCAATCAGCGATATAGAGGACAAACTACTGGAGAATAATGAAGCAGAAAAAAAGAGCAGACAAAGCAAAAGAGCACGGTTTAAGAATTAGGGAAATCAGTGACTGATTAAAAAGGAACAGCATCAGAATCATAAGGGTCCCAGAGATGAAGACAGAGAAAAAGGGGTGGAAGGTTTATGTGAACAAATCATAGCAGAAAACTTTCCTAACCTGGGGAAAGACACAGACATCAAAATACAGGAAGCACAGAGGACTCCCATTAGATTCAACAAAAACCGACCATCAACAAGGCATATCATAGTCAAATTCACAAAATACTCAGGTAAGGAAAGACTCATGAAAGCAGCAAGAGAAAAAAAAAGTATGTAACCTACAAGGGAAGACAGATCAGGTTCAGAGCAGACCTATCCACAGAAACTTGGCAGCCCAGAAAGGGGTGGCAGGATATATTCAATGTGCTGAATCAGAAAAATATTCAGCCAAGAATTCTTTATCCAGCAAGGCTGTCATTCTAAATAGAAGGTGACATAAAAGTTTCCCAAACAACAATTAAAGGAGTTCATGACCACTAAACAAGCCCTCCAATAAATTTTAAGGGGGACTCTCTGAAGGGAGAAAAGACAAGAAAAAAAAGACCAAAAGCAACAAGACTAGAAAGGACCAGAGAACACCACCAGAACCTCCAACTTACAAGCAACATAATTGCAATAAATTCATATCTCTCAGTACTCACTCTAAATGGCAATGGACTAAATGCTCCAATCAAAAGACATGGGGTAACTGAATGGATAAGAAAACATGATCCATAAATATGCTGTTTACAAGAGACCCACTTCAGACCTAAAGACACCTTCAGATTGAAAGTAAGGGGATAGAGAACCATCTATAGTGCTAATGGTAGACAAAAGAAAGCCAGAGTAGCCATACTTATATCAGACAATCTAGACTTTAAAATAAAGACTGTAACAAGAGATGAAGAAGGGCTTTATATCATAATTAAGGTGTCTATCCACCAAGAAGGCCTAACAATTGCAAACATTTACGTTCCAAATGTGGCAGCACCCAAATACATATAAATCAATTAATCACAAACATAAAGAAACTCATTGATAATAATACCATAATAGTAGGGGACTTCAACACCCCACTTACAGCATGGACAGATCATCTAAAGAGAAAATCAACCAGGAAACAATGGCTTTGAATGACACACTGTACCAGACGGACTTAACAGATATATTCAGAACATTTCATCCTAAAGCAGCAGAATACACATTCTTCTCCAGTGCACATGGAAAGTTCTCCAGAATAGATCACATACGGGGACACAAATCAGCCCTCAACAAGTACAAAAAGAACGAGTTCATACCGTGCATATTTTCAGACCACAATGCTATGAAACTCGAAATCAACCACAAGAAAAAATTTGGAAAGGTAATAAATACTTGGAGACTAAAGACCATCCTACTAAATAATGAATGGGCCAACCAAGAAGTTAAAAGGAAATTAAAAAGTACATGGAAGCCAATGAAAATGAGAACACCACAGCCCAAAACCTCTGGGTTGCAGCAAAGGCAGTCATAAGAAGGAAGTATATAGCAATCCAGGCCTTCCAAAAGAAGGAAGAAAGGTCTCAGATACACGACCTAACCTTACACTTTAAAGAGCTGGAAAAAGAACAGCAAATAAAACCCCAAACGAGCAGAAGACAGGAAATAATAAAGATCAGAGCAGAAACCAATGTTATTGAAACCAAAAAACCCTCAGCAGAACAGATCAATGAAACCAGAAGCTGGTTCTTTGAAATAATTAACCAAACTGATAAACCCCTAGCCAGTTTTATCAAAAAGTAAAGGACCCAAATAAATAAAATCAAGAAAGAAAGAGGAGATCACAACCAACACAGCAAAAATACAAACAATAATAAGAGAATATTAAAATCAATTATACGCCAATAAAATGGGCAATCTGAAAGAAATGGACAAATTCCTAGAAACATATACACTACCAAGGCTGAAACAGGAAGAAAAAGAAAATTTGAACAGACCCATAACCAGTAAAGAAATTGAATTAGTAATCAAAAATCTCCCAAAAAACAAGAGTCCTGGGCCAGATGGCTTTCCAGGGGAATTCTACCAAACATTTAAAGAAGAGTTAACACCTATTCTCTTGAAGCTGTTTCAAAAAATAGAAATGGATAGAAAACTTCCCAACTCTTTCTATGAAGTCAGCATTACCTTGATTCCAAAACCAGACAAGACCCCACTAAAAAGGAGAACTATAAACCAATTTTCCTGATGAACATGGATGCAAAAATCCTCAACAAGATATTATTAGCCAACTAGATCTAACAATACATTAAAAAAAATATTCACCACGACCAAGTGGGATTTATACCTGGGATACAGGGCTGATTCAATATCCACAAAACAATCAATGTGATTTATCACATCAGTAAAAGATAGGACAAGAAGCACACGATCTTCTCAACAGATGCAGAGAAAGCATTTGACAAAATACAGCATCCTTTCTTGATAAAATCCTCAAGAAAGGGATAGAAGGATCATATCTCAAGATCATAAAAGCCATATATGAAAGACCCAATGCTTATATCATCCTCAATGGGAAAAACTGAGAGCTTTCCCCTTAAGATCAGAAACAAGACAGGGATGTCCACTCTCGCCACTATTATTCAACATAGTTTGGAAGTCTTAGCCTCAGGAATCAGACAACACAAAGAAATAAAAGGCATCCAAATCGGCCAGGAGTTCAAATTTTCACTCTTCGCAGATGACATGATACCCTATATGGAAAACACAAAAGACTCCACCAAAAACTGCTAGAACTGGGGGCGCCTGGGTGGCGCAGTCGGTTAAGCGTCCGACTTCAGCCAGGTCACGATGTCGCGGTCCGGGAGTTCGAGCCCTGCGTCAGGCTCTGGGCTGATGGCTCAGAGCCTGGAGCCTGTTTCCGATTCTGTGTCTCCCTCTCTCTCTGCCCCTCCCCCGTTCATGCTATGTCTCTCTCTGTCCCAAAAATAAATAAACGTTGAAAAAAAAAAAAAACTGCTAGAACTGATCCATGTCAGCAAAGTCGCAGGATATAAAATCAATACACAGAAATCAGTTGCATTCCCATATGCCAATAATGAAGCAACAGAAAGGGAAATCAAGGAATCGATCCCATTTACAATTGTACCAAAAACCATAAAATAGCTAGGAATAAATCTAACCAAAGAGGTGAAAAATCTATACACAGAAAACTATAGAAAGCTTATGAAAGAAAACTGAAGAAAACACACACACACACACACACACAAATGGAAAAATATTCCATGCTCCTGGATAGGAAGAATATCGTTTAGATGTCAATACTAACCAAGCAGTCTACATATTCAACGCAATCCCTATCAAAATAACACCAGCATTCTTCACAGAGCTATAACAAACAATCCTAAAATGTGTACGGAACCAGAAAAGACCCCGAATAGCCAAAGCGATCTTGAAAAAGAAAATCAAAGCTGGAGGCATCACAATCCCGGACTTTAAGGTGTATTACAAAGTTGTAATCATCAAGACAGTATGGTACTGGTGTAAAAACAGACACTCAGATCAATGGAACAGAATAGAGAACCCAGAAATAGACCCACAAACGTATGGCCAACTCATCTTTGACAAAGCAGGAAAGAATATCCAATGGAATAAAGACAATCTCTTCAGCAAGTGGTGTGGGAAAACTGGACAGCGACATGCAGAAGAATGAACCTGGACCACTTTCTTAAACCATACACAAAAATAAACTCAAAATGGATGAAAGACCTCAACGTAAGACAGGAAGCCATCAAAATCCTCGAGGAGAAAGCAGGCAAAAACCTCTTTGACGTTGGCCGCAGCAACTTCTTACTCAACACGTCTCCGGAGGCAAGGGCAAAAATGAACTATGGGACCTCATCAAAATAAAAGCTTCTGCACAGCAAAGGAAACAATCAGCAAAACTAAAAGGCAACTGATGGAATGGGCGAAGATATTTGCAAATGACATGCCAGATAAAGGGTTAGTATCCAAAATCTATAAAGAACTTATCAAACTCAACACCCAGAAAACAAATAATCCAGCGAAGAAATGGGCAAAAACATGAATAGACACTTCTCCAAGGAAAACATCCAGATGGCCGACACATGAAAAAATGCTCACCATCACTCATCACCAGGGAAATACAAACCAAAACCACAATGAGATGCCACCTCATACCTGTCAGAATGGCTAACATTAACAACTCAGACAACAACAGATGTTGGCGGGGATGCAGAGAAAGTGGATCTCTTTTGCACTGCTGGTGGGAATGCAAACTGGTGCAGCTACTCTGGAAAACAGAATGCAGGTTCCTCAAAAAATTAAAAATAGAACTACCCTGTGACCCAGTAATTGCACTACTAGGTATTTATCCAAGGGATACAGGTATACTGTTTCAAAGGGGCATATGCACCCCAATGTTTATAGCAGCACTATCAACAATAGCCAAAGTATGGAAAGAGCCCAAATGTCCATTGATGGATGAATGGATAAAGATGTGGTGTGTGTATGTGTGTGTTTATATACATACACACAATGGAGTATTACTCGGCAATCAAAAAGAATGAAATCTTGCCATTTGCAGCTATGTGGATGGAACTAGAGGGTATTATGCTAAGCAAAATTAGAGAAAGACAAATACCATATGACTTCACTCACATGAGGACTTTAAGATACAAAAGATGAACATAAATGAAGGGAAGAGAAAATAATATAAAAACAGGGAGGGGGACAAAACATGAGACTCTTAAATATGGAGAACAAACAGGGTTACTGGAGTGGTTGGGGGGGCGGTTAATGGGTAAGGGGCATTAAGGAATCTACTCCTGAAATCACTGTTGCACTATATGCTAACTTGGATGCAAGTTTAAAAAACAAATTAAATAAAAATAAATAAATAAAAGACAAAAAATGCACAGGGCTGAAAGTTAACAGAATACCTGTTCACCAGTGGTTTCAATAGATACAGGTTGACTTTTTTCATACAATCAAAAGTGTGGAGGGAGGTTTCTGGCATTATCAGCTACTCAGCTATATCACAAGGCTCTTTCTAACTTACCATTTTGCTACCCATCGCATACTGGTTTATCATCCTTGTGCCTATCCCTTCTGGTCACAAATTGGCTCTCATAACCCACATATATGTATGCTCAAGAAAAGAAGACAAGACAGAGAAAGCTGTACCAGTCCTCTTTTACCAAGAAAGCAAAAGCTTTCCCAGAAACTGCGCCAATATATTCTGCTTATGTCTCACTGGCCCAAAATGTTTCATCTGGTCTCTCTTACTTTCTCAGCGCCTATAGTAGAGGTAAGTGAAGAAGAAGGATTGAGAATGGATTTTCGTCAGCTACCTTAGAATACCTGTCTCAGGACTGTAAAACCAAATTCTGGTTATCTGTTTGTTTACTAACCCAAGACTCTGAAATATGCTTTATTATGTAAAAAATCATCAATACAAATTTCCATATTTAGTCCAATGTTTTTGATATCCATTTATGCTTCTACCCTGATACAGTACTTCCTTAATTATCCAAATAAATGGATTAACTTAGTTTTGTTTTTTGTAGAAATCCAGAGAGAAAGAAGAGAGTTGGTAAGAAAAATTGTTACAACTACCACAAGGAGACCACCTAGTGCACCACGGGGCAACCCAGGCCCTAGAGAACCAAATAATGAAACCAGACCCAGTGTTCAAGAGGATTCAGAACCCTTCAATCCAGACAACCCTTACCATGTACGTACTGATGTTTTCGTGACATGCTCAGACAAATCCGTTGAACATAACATTGAAGTGGCAGTATGTCTACTTGAACTTTCAAATAAATGAGGGTAAGATTACACTGAAGCATGGTCTCTGTAGTGTGAGATCCAGATTGTTTGTAACCCTTACTCAAAGTTGTTTTCTGTGCTCTCCTTTTTTTGAGTCACAGGCAAATCCATAAAGACAAATTCATATCAGGAATTTGATTATTCAAAAAATGTTTCTAAGAATGTGCCCTAGAGACAACATCCAGAAAGAAAGTATTCTCTTTCCCCCTTCTTATCCACTTTATTCATCCATTCAACATTTTTGAGAACTTGCTCTTTTCCAGGCCTTGTGCACACAGCCAGGAGATAACTTCTGCCCTCGGGAGCTCTCAGTCCAGGAGGGAGACAGACTCATACACAGATAAAACACCTTAGTCTGAAACACTGGGAACTGGTGTTTATAAGGATGAAACTAATGTCCTAAATATTTCCAATCTTCAATAAAATATTATTTACCATTACTATACTCTGAAGGGAGTAAAAGTAGAGTAGTAAATTTTTGTAACTAATTTTTTAATGGAAAAAATACATGCATATATATATTTTTTTAAGTATACAGGATACACAATGAAATGTGTTTCTCTTCCACCTCAGACACCTTCCCCAGAGCAATGTATTAACAACAGCTATTTGCCCAATTTCTTTGTATAAGAAAGTGTACCACACACTTTTAACACAAAAGAGCATACGATACTTCTGTACCTTGCTTTCTTTCCAGTTACAATACAGTATTTTGGAGACTGGTCTGTATCTTCTACATACATCTACATCATTCATTTTATTACTTTTTATTATTTTTTAAAAGTTTTTATTATTTTGAGAGAGAGAGAATGAGCAGGAGAGGGGCTGAGAGATAGGGAGACAGAGGATCCCAAGTGGGGCCCAACATGGGACTTGATCTTACCAATCATGAGATCATGACCTGAGCCAAAATCAAGAGTCAGACACTTAGCCAACTGAGCCACCCATGTGCCCCAAATTCTTTTAATTTGGAAAAAAAAAATTTAGAGCAAGCAGGGAAAGGGGAAGAGGGAGGGAGACAGAGAGAGAGAGAGAGAGAGAGAGAGAGAGAGAGAGAATCTTAAGCAAGCTCCACACTCAATGCAGAGCCCGGTGAGAGGCTCGATCCCATGACCCTAGGATCATGACCTGAGCTGGAATCAAGAGTTGGGTTATTCAGCCGAGCCAACCAGGCACCCCTTGCCTCATTCATTTAAATGGCTGCATCATAGTCCATTGTGTGGATGGATAGATGCACAGAAATTTAACTAGTTCTACTTTGATGGACATGTAAATTATTTCCCTATCTTTTGTTCTTATACTCTTAATAGTATACAACCTTGTACATGTCCTATAGGCTTATGGGAAGGAGTAAATGAGGTAATGCAGGTGAAGTTCTTAGCACAGTGCTTGGCACAGTAGGCATGAACTTGCTCAACGTTAATTACTAGTCTTATTATGCCTCTTGTACACATGTGGGAATGTATTTTTAGCATAAATGCTGATATATGGGTTGACTGGGTCAAAGATGAGAATTTTACTTTAATGGGAGATGCCAAATTGTTTCCCACGGAATTATGCCAGCTACATATCTTCACGTGGTAAAGAGAGGGACTAATTTATTTTCAAACTTTAAAAAAATCTTCACCAGTCTCTTGGCTGTAAAAATGTATCTTCTCATTGTTTTAGCTCGCCTGTCTTTAATTATGTGTAAGGTTGAGCATCTTTTCATAGACAGGCAATTAATTTGCATATTTTTCCTATCTAGCCTATTCAGTCCTTATTTTCTAGTCTATCATTTTAGATTAATAAATTTTAGAATGATTTAGAGCAAAATGTATTTTTTAAATAACCCACGGCCTATTGGAAAATTCAGGACACCATAGTACTTCATTCCCTGAAGCTCAAATAATAAAAAAGAAATAAAATCTGAATAGGCCAACAGAAAATTTAATATAGTTTATTCCCCAGGTAGCTGGGCTAGCTAAATCTGGTTCAGGCGATGAGTGCATCAGCCCCGTCACAGAAGGGCAGGATGTGACTCTGTCTGCCTTGCTTCCAGACTTGAGTGATCCAAATTCCTTGAAAACTCCAATTGTATCAGTTTTTTCCTTTTATCTCATGCTCAGGTTTAAGCAGAAACATCTCCCCATGACCTCAATCCTTCACAAGTTTCTTTAAGGAAATATCCTTGGAGAGGAAGTATCTTTGAGAGATCCTCCCAGCTTTTAAATCCTAACACACCTTTGTTCAACTATTAGATGAGGAAATGCCACAACCAACAGGCTTTTGACTCCCCCTGCCCTGGAAGAGTCAGCTACAATTAATTAGGTGGTTTTCTTTTTGCAGTCCCTGATGAACCCAGTTCAAGAAATAAGAGAAACAAATGAGAAGAGCCTGAAGAATTAAAAAAAAAAAAAAAAAAAAAAAAAAAAGGTTTAAGAGAGTAAGACAAATATTTTCGTGACAAAATTTGAACATAGGGTATATCAAATGGTGTTAAGGAATTGTTAATTTTGTTAGGTACGGTAATGGCAGTGTAGCTGTGTAGGGAAAATATTGTTTTGGAGGTGCATTCTAACGTATTTATGGGTGAAATGTCATAATACCTTCAATTCTAAGGTCACTTCCAAATTTAAAATACTTCGGAAAAGAAAAAGCCAAGCAAATCTGACAAAAGGTTAACAGCTATGAAAACTAGATGATGTTTGGTACACAGTTTTCTCCACTTTCCAGTGTTTGATATACTGTAAAATAGTAAAAAGTACCCCCCCTTCCCCCCCAAAAAATTCAAGACTTTTTTGTATACCAGAAGAGGTGATAGGCTTGCTAGGTTCACTCAGCTCAAGCCTAACCTATGTTTGGTGCTGCATCTGCCCAAGTTCAGTGGAGTCTTCAACTGAATCAAGAACATACATTAAGGGCTTTTTGGTAATGTAATTCAATACTATATTACACAATCTGTACCCCTAGAAATCCATGAACAGGAAAACCAGATACATAAATTTGGCAGAGGGCAAGTTGCTTCTAGTTCTGTGAGCTCTTCAGCAGTGAAAATGGGAACCCTGCAGGTGATTTTTACTCCATCCATGATTTTATGTAATTATAATAATGGCACATAGAAATTAGAAAGTCAAGTTTAAGGTCTTGAATTTTTCCATATTTTATGGTGCCGTTTCCTGAGTGTTACAGACCCCTTATGTGGAAATGAAGGCAGAATCTAAAGACGTCAGCGTTTTCAGCTAGTGCAGTTAGAATAGCAATCTGTTGGCTTAGCAATGAGTTTCAAAAGATGCTCCAAGAGTGTGGAGTCCATCAGTACAAAATGGCACTAGTGTTCCACTAAAATTAGCAGTGGCAGAAATGCCACTCTTGAATCATGCTTTCCTTTTTGTTAGTCTATTTAAAACGAGGCACTACTGAGTTACGGTTCATTAAAGGTATGGAGAAACTTCATGACATTAAAAAAAAAAAAATCAAAACCACCTTCCTGCCAGTGACAGATGGAGGTTGAGTTTTTAGAAGGAATTCTGAATTATCAGGTTAGAAGACTGAAAAACTTCTTACGGAAAGTGATACTTATTTCTTGTACCAGTGAAATATTCAGGATCTTATTTTAAAATAATGTGCATGCTATCGAATTCTCATTATGAAGAAAAGACAATTACCTTTTATTTCACAGCAGCAGGAAGGGGAAGGCATGACATTCGACCCTAGACTGGATCACGAAGGAATCTGCTGCATAGAATGTAGGCGGAGCTACACTCATTGCCAGAAGATCTGTGAGCCCCTGGGGGGCTACTATCCGTGGCCCTACAACTATCAAGGTTGCCGCTCCGCCTGCCGAGTTGTCATGCCATGCAGCTGGTGGGTGGCCCGCATCCTGGGCATGGTGTGAAGTCACTCCATACAGCAGGTGCTGAAACATGAGAACTAACTCAAGAGACCACCAGGGTGTGAGGCATCTTCATGCTGAAGGGACCACAAAGTATTTTATATTCAATTTGAATGATGTTATTCAAGACACTTTTAACAGAATCTCTCAATTGCTTCATAGAAAAACTTTATCCAGAATGTGCAAATGTACTGAAAAGGGTAAAGTAAAAAATGCTGTAACAATTATTTTATTACTTGTTTTTTATTTGCTTTGCATTCCCTATAAAGTCTGCTTATAAGACTAACTTCCCAAGCTACTTTGAAATAAACATGAAAAATCATTTACAATGTCAAAGATCTCAATTGTACACTTGTTCCTTTTAATCAAGTTGCTAAAATAATTAAGTTTTGGTTGTTACTTATGCAGAATTCCTCCCTTGTTTTTTTAAATTTATTATTTAGATAGAGAGCAAGCAAGTGTGAGCAGGCAGTGGGGAGAGAGCAAGAGTGAGAATGAATCTCAAGGAGGCTCCACACTCAGCATGGAGCCCCACACGGGCCTTGACCCCATGACCCTGATCCTGGGATCATCACCTGAGCCAAAATCAGGAGTCAGACACTCATCCGATCGAGCCACCCAGGTGCCCTTCCTCCACTGTTCTTAACGTTTACTGTTCTTCCCAGTCTTGCAACTGTGCCCCAAAGTTCCCACATAAAAACACAAACAAAAAAGTAAGACAGGACTTATAATGTAATTTACCTGAGAGCAAACATTATAAAGTTCAAAGTGGCAGCTCACAGAAAATGTGTTATTTATAGTTTGTGCTGCTATGTGATTAATAGGTGGGTGCCCTATGTTAGGAGTCACCTCATACGAAAGAGCATTAGGATAAAGAAGGAAAATTAAGTCAAAGATAAATCAGACTTGTGGGGAAGGACTTTCACTGACATTCTGAAAAGCAGGTCTTCATACCCTTTCCAATCTGTTTTCAGTAAGTGGTCACTGCGCATGAAGCAGCAGAGTGATTTCTATCTTTGTAGTACAAATCAGGCTGTTGATGTAGTCCAATTACCAATAAGCTACTCTCATAGTAATAGGACTCACAGTACTGCTTGGCAGATCTGGCTGAGAGGAATGGCTTATTTATTTAAAATGACATAAAGTCTCTCAGGATCAAGGACTGTCTTTACAAACTGAAATACTAGCTCAGAAAAATGAACAGGTATCTCATATTTTTGACATTTGAGTTCTGAATCCCAGTTTGAAAAATAGAGAGCTTTCTTAAGGAAAATAAAAGTTTTCCAAAACAATATAAGGATAGAGAGATGACAAAAACGTCCTCATACCATGATCTCACCACAGTCCCATATTCTAAATAAACCTTATTACTGTACATCTGATGTTTGCCAGTTTAAGTTGGTAAAGGTTTACAGTCTCTTAAACCTAGTTATCAGATGAATGCTCATATACCTGCATCTAATGGAATATACAGCAAGTCAGGTCTCTGCAGGAGAAAGATATGAAGTAAAGACACACGCTCAACTGTAGGTAATGGTCAAACAGTTCTCAGGCAGCAGCTACTTCTGGCACAGATAGGAATTTTACACGTTTAGTCTTTCAAGTGGTTGTTACCCTATTAACTAAGTAAATATGTGTCAATGGTTCTGCCTACCATCTCCAACCTCACTGTCCAGCAACCTGTACTTGGTTCTACAACTAAATTAAAAAAGGAAAACAAAAACTGAGAACAAACTGAGGGTTGATGGGGGGTGGGAGGGAGGGGCGGGTGGGTGATGGGTATTGAGGAGGGCACCTTTTGGGATGAGCACTGGGTGTTGTATGGAAACCAATTTATCAATAAACTTCATATATAAAAAAAAAAAAAAAAAAAAAAAAAAAAGGAAAACAAAAACAAAAAAACAAAAAAACAAAAAGACTCTGTGATCCCAGCCCGGAAGAGCTTGTGGTCTTATGAGAGACAGATAATCAGGACTCCATACACGAAAGGCCTTGACAAAGATTGGGAGAACTGGGCTTCTCGGAGGAAGAAAATACCTTTGTGAGGTCTTCAAGGATGAGCAGGAATTAGCAAGGTAAAGAAAACAGAGGAAGGGCATTCTTCTGGGCAGAGGGAGGAGTTCAGTAAAGTCAGAGGTGTGAAGATGCATGAGACAATCAGAAGAACTGAGCATTCGGGTTGACGCAGAACATATTAAGATGGATGTGTAGACAGAAGACTGCTTATATTACATGCTACCTTGGAATTTATTGGGTGGATAAGGAATAGGAAACCAATGAAAGGCTGCGGGCAAGAAGGGAGCTGGTTAAATTTCCATTTTTAGATAGATCAACCTTGGTACCTTTCCTTGAGAGAACTGAGCAAGTGACAAACTCTGTGAGGAGAAAGGCATGTCACAGGGAAGGCAGGCTGTCTCTTGAAAAGGTGCTCCCTTTCCAAAGTACCATAGTTAAATGAAAATATAAGAAATAAACTACTTCATAATTGATAATGGAGTTATATTATGTTATGAAAAGTCACTAAATACCCACGGAAGTCAACTTAATAGGGGGGAAAATAGTGATGTTTTAAGGGCAGGGCAGAGATTCAAGGTTGGATTAAGAGTAGACATGACAGACTCAAATTATGTTCAAGGAAGAAAACTAAAGGTCTACTCTACTCTGAAAGAGAAGAATCAAGTGTACAAAGGAAGAACATTTAGTCAAAGAAGACCCTGCAGAATATAAACTTCTCACACATTGGTACTAATTCCCAGATTACCTTTAACCAGGCCAGTCTAAAAGGTGGAAATGTAGTCCAGTTTGCTATGATGCATCTTGACTCCCTGTGTACACTGTGTGTGTGTATATATATTTTACTATTTTATAGGTACTTATCTAATTCTCAGCCATGCTGTAAACCAATCCTATGGGCATCACAGGTTAATTTTCAAGGTCCTCATCTGACTGAGACTGGAAGGGCTATTATAGCCTTAGATGTGATAGTTGCTGCTGCATAAGCACAAAGAAAATGAAGACATGGCCATGCTGGATTCCAGTAGGTTCTTTTTATGTTACATTAACGTATCAAACTAAAATATGCCAACATACGGCTACTGCCATTTTAAAAACTTGTTAACCTCATCTTTATACCTCTCCCTTCCACCCCCACCCCCTCAAATAATTGACACTAGAAAAGTAAATACATTCAGAATAATCACTTAACCCACTCAAAACAGTTTATTTCTTACACCAGATTTTATTGCACTCTCAAATACAAGCTACATTCTTACAAAATAGAAATTCCTCGTGTGTGGGGGACAAATTTTTCTGCATAAGCTAAATAATGCTGATTTGTTTGATGAACATTTATTTTATAGAAAGGGTCACAATCTTTTTTAGAGTTAACTGACTTATTGAGGGGTAAGAGGGAGTTGACAAAAATCTACATGCACCGATCGTCCTAGCAGCATATCTCGAACATGAAGGTGTAAACTTGAGTCAATGATGCAAACGTCAGCAAAAACATGTTACAGGCACAGTGAGTTCTGGTGTTTATAAAAGGAAGGTGAACTCCTTTTAAAGGGCTTTTGTACATATATGCATGCTTATCTACCATATGCATATACAGGTTTCACTTTGAAAAAGCCCATGAGAGTATGTAGAATCAAATTTACAAACAGGTTAAGTTAGTGTTGCCTGACTTTCAACAATAAAAGGACTTACTACAGATTTTATTTAAACTGTTTACATTCAAAATGATCAATTCACATATAGTTTTTAGGTATTTACCCTGTAAAGGTAAGTACATCTATATATACATTTATTGCATGTATAACCTACACCTAGCGAATAGTTGATATTAGGCTCACTGAACCTTTTCCATGTCTTAATAGTTTTAAAATAAAAAATATATAGGAGTCAGTCGTCATTAGGGTATATGTTATCATCAGATAGATAATGGGACCGGAAATAGTATAAGTTATAACTAAGTCCTTACATTAAAATACCAAGTTATTAAAAAAACATTGAAGTTCCTTGTATAGGCTTAGTAATAACGCCACAGTTGTTCTGTGTCATAGTCCTGTTGTCTCTGTGCCTACTCCTTTACAAAAATTCTCTTCCCATCAAATTCCTGCAATTAGAATGCTAGAAAGTTCAACCTCTTTTTTTCTCGTCTATAGACAGGCTACAAAAATTTTAGTAGCAATGCTTGAAAGAAATAACCCCTAAATACTTTTTTAAAGCTAGTATTGGATTTGCAAATTTACTTGCAATTACTTAAAAAAACAAACAAACATGATATTGGTGGCTTCCTGTCCTTCAGACTTCCAAGGTGTGGATTATTTCCTTGCAAAAAATTCTCTTCCCAACTGTTATATTCCATTAACCGAGACTATTATACACTTTATGAATTAGCTTTCTACTGACATAGCCAAAGACTTGGAATAAACTAGTCAAGCATGAACTTTTAGCAGAACATAATGCTTTTAAAAGCAAGTGGTTTCTTTTCAATTAAAACCATATTCCTGCCTGTTAGTTACAGGGTTAACTATACAACTACACAGTAAAAAAGATCTCCACAGGCTATACCCTAACACACATTCTACTCAACCTACTCAGCCAGCCCAGTAATTTTTAATATTCACTTAGCACCTATGCATAATCAGACAGGCAGCATCTGAGAACATTCCAGTTGCTAAAGAAGAAATAGTGCTTCATTATACACTAGTACTATGCCAGGGCTCTCCATGAATACTGAGCATTCTAATATTCTCTGTTTCAGTTTTAGTAATATCTCAGCAGTGATAAGCTAGCATCTTGTCCAAATAGTCTAAATTTGTTTCAGTTTGAAACACATTTTCTTTCATCATGTGCAATAACACACAGTTACATAGATTCCATTAGTTTACCATAATGACCCTAAGGTTCTAATGACAGAGGAACAAAAATAATCACTGAGCTTCTCTCCTGTGCCTTTACATCCATGTAAGAGGGAAAAAATTCTTCAAAGGAACAACCCAAGTAGCTTTTTATTCTTTTCTGAAACTTATAGGAAATAAGGCATTAGAGATTAGTGTTAACATCACTTCTTTAGTTTCTCCTTTAACCCTTGAAATTGGTGTTTTTTTTAAAGGCAGTGCCCCAGGTCACACACTTCAGAATCACCAGGTCATTAAAAACACAGATTTTCCCAGCCCTATTCCAAACCTACTGATCCAAAATCTCAGGAGGGTAGCCGAGAAAGCCCACATATGAAAAAACAAGCCTCCCAGGTGAGGCTTATTCAACATTAAGTTTGAGAACCACTACCCAATATATTATACAGAATATCTGACTAATGCTCTAATTTTTAGTTGCCTGATATTTGGGGTCAGTACATGTTAGGGGAAATAAAGTTTTAGGTGAGTTAGAATCTGATTCTTTCACCATCTATGTATGGGAGTTTATGTTCAAGAAAGGTTATGAAGAAAACAGTATTATGAGTGTATTCTAGAAAAAATGCACCTGTAAAACCAAAAATTTGGACTAGATAGCATTTAAGATTCATTCTAGCTCTAAAATTCTGATTTTATTTTTGTTTTGTCTCCTCATATTGACAGGGGAGTAAAATGCAAATACATGTTTAAGGGAGTAATAGGTACCAAAGCTATTTCTAGTCTTGGCAGATGGGCCATAAAAACATGCCCTGCTGATATGATTTTTATAATTCTATTAAACATAAAACCCCATATCACACTTATTCTTAAGTCCCTGTTCACAACCAGTCATTCTATTTAATTCAATTTTGACTCCGTATCTCTTCTGCTATGAACTGTACTTATATTCCAGACAAGAAATAGCTTTGCTAAACAAAGACTACACTAAAATGTGATACTGCTGTAATTTAATGTGTGAGGAGGAAAGGGCAGACGTAAGGCGAGAACTGAGACCGAGGGCTTCCCATTTACCCATGAAGTCCTGTACCAGAAATGAAATTCATTCACCTCAATACTTTCAGGTATTCAGAGTAAAACTCCACAACAATCCGTATTAGATTTATAAAGTAAATTTGACTTGACTGTATATATATTTGATAAAAATTAGAAAATTTTCAAAAAGACTGACAACTGATAGAATTTTGAGTGAGGACAACAGGGTTTTATATTCAGCTACAACAAGCTCCAGCCTGGCAACCATGATCTCATCTGTATTCCCTGAAGGCCCTACATGATCCAGACTCCCCCACTCTATCTCAAATCTGTCCTCTTCAAACATTTAGTTTTCTTCCTTAGCACTAACATCATTTAACATACACTTTGATTATTTCTCTCATGAGCTAATATCTATAAAGGCAGGCAGTTTTGGGTTGCTCACCAGTGTATTCCTAGTGTTTTAAACAGTGTCTGGCACATACTTAGCACTCAATAAATGAATGAATGGGTGTATCATGAATTACGTATTTTTCACTCACCTATATTTTTCTAATATCTATATTAAAGTGAAAACTCAAAAAAAAAAAAAGTACACAGCTTTTGGCAGAAAGACCTCAAGGATGTTCACACTGTTAAAAAAATAAAGTATGCAACCCTCACCAAAGAGGATCATGGGATATTCAAAATCTCAAAACTTCTTGGAGGTTTTTAAAAAAAGGTACTAGTAAGTAGTTCAAATTTTTGCATCCAAAGATTGGTATATTATTTTTAGAAATTGGTATGCTTATAAACGAAAATGCTGGACTCACCCACTCTTGGTTTCCAAACCTTTCCATATGTCCAAACCAATTCCATTCCTGGTTTTTTTAAATCTCTGGCCTCTTTCACTCTCCCCAAGTTCCCTGGGCTCAAGAATTCTTCTGGAAGAATCACTATGCTAGTTAGAAAGTAAACTTCAGTCCTTTCTTTATGAAAACACACACATTTTGGTTTTAAAACAATTAGGACAAAAGAAAGAAATCTGAAAATCAAATAACAGAACAAAAAAACACTTGGATATCACAATGGTTTTGATTACTTATATAACTGCTTTTCCCTCTAGTAATGTAGATAAATTAAGAACAAATCAGATTTAGCTCTCAAGGCCATGGGTTAGAAACCTGCTTAAAAACTACTATTCTATCTCTACTGATGAATAAATGAACAATTTCAGGGGCACGATAGAAAAAACAAAGTAAACTTTAAAAAAACTAGTTTGGGAAAAGTAACCCAACTCTTCCAATACTTGAATATCTATGTGAAAGGCACAGAGCTCTGCATAAAAAATCCAAAGCTAAGTAATCAACACTGTAACTGAGAAGGACCCACAAGGTAAAAAAGAGAACTGCAGCTAACCCTACACCCAGTGAAACTGTAAGAGGAGTCATAAGAGGCCTGAACAAGGCACTTCCACATCACAGCTGGAGTGGCAAGGAATTCCTGTAGAGGACATGGAATGGAGAGGTTCATTAAGAGTCCCAATATTCTCAATGGGCTCACTTAAAGAATACACGGAAGCAAATAAGGACATTCTATGCAGCAGTAAGCCCACAAGCAAATGCAACCATCATCAAACAAATTCTGTGGGCCTATTCCCTACGTACCAGGTACTGCAGATACAAAGTTGGAAGTTACCACCCACATCCCCTAACCCAAGCAACTGTCACATGGGGGATGAAATGGGTCATTTGTAGCCACTTGATAAAGAAAGAACAGAGCTGATTCAAACATATTTGTGAGACAGTCGAATGGAGTAAGACTGAGGCCTATATAAAGAAGCCAAATATACCCATGCATGATTACTGCAGCCAATTCCAAACTGTTTTTAGAGAAAATTCTAGTCTTCCTTTAAGTGCTGAATTCATCTGGGTAGCCTTTAATTCCGTTCATTAATGGACTGAACCAGGATCTTCCTCTTCTAGTTAAAAGGACCAGGATGGAATGGGAAACTATGTCCACTCCAGATTTAGTTAATTTAGTAAGCCAGCTCCCTTGCTGGATCATTCAACTAAAAAGAACACCACTAAAATCCCTGACTTTCAGCTCCAACAAATGGAGGCCCCTAAACAAACAAACAAACCCACAACTCCTGGTCTCTGCCATTATTGTAAAAAGCCAGGACACTGGAAGAAAGACTGTTGCAGATTTAAGGGCTCCAGGCACCTTCAACTCTCTAACCATCCTTTCCAGTGCCCTGCCAATCCCTAATGTCAGAACTGCAAGGAACGACAGACGTTTTTCCCAATCCTTCCCTTTAATCGGCTCAGAGAAACCACTCTCCAGATTGGGAACGAATGCCTCTCTATCCTAATGGACACTGAAGTTATACTCAGTGCTCAACCCCACCGTTATTAAACAGCGCCTGCTGTAGAGTATTAAAACAATTAAAATAGTATGGGTCTCCAATAAAACTCAACAGGTTTCTAGCTCTAAACCTGTTCTCTTTTGGTTAGGCCAAGAGATATCCACCCTTTTCCCTGTAGCTCTTTCATCCCTATTGACTGGACTGATATTTCTTGGAAAAATATGTTGGAATTTCTTTCTCCTGAAAGGGGAAAATAATTCTAGAATTTGAAAACAGCAACCAAAATAGCCAAATAAGTGAATTGAATGATCTTCAATATGTTTTATTTGTTCTGTCTCTGATGGCACTAGAGCTAATTACAAGGCCATTGATCATTTATCTCTATTGAACCAGCTACCACTCTTCTTATGGGCAGAACCTTGAACTGTTATTGGCAGAATCCACAGTGTACCTCCTATTAAGATACAACAAGATCTCTCAAAGCCTCTCCCTAGAATTAATCAATACCCTACAAATGAGGAGGCCCTTCTGGGCATTAAGCCCACAACAGAAGACTATAAGGCCTAAGACCTCCTTATCCCCTGTACCAGTCCCTGCAACAGCCCTAACTTTACCAGATTAAAAAGAAACAAACAAAATGAAAAACAAAACAGCTACAGACCTCCCAAGTCATAAACAGCATTGTCATCTTTCAGGCTCCGTTGTTCCCAATCTCCATACTTTGTTGGCCTCTATCCCTACTGAAGGCAAATTTTTCACCATGGTTGCTCTCTATATATAGAGTGTCTTCCTTAGTATTCCAGTGGATAAGGCAAGACACTATCTCTTTGCCTTCACTTGGGAAGGACAATACACCTGGACTGGACTGCCCCGAAGTGCTACTGTAAATCCTTCATACTTTCCACAAATCTTAAAAGCGGATCTAGATCATATAAAATTTCCTAGAAGTTCTATTCTATTACAATATGGAGATGACTTGCTTCCCTGCTTCTTTTTCAAGCCTCTTCACAAGAAGACAGCATCCACCTATTAAAACTTTTAGCCTTACAGGGACATAAAGCCTCCAAGGAAAAATTGCAGTTCGTTCAAACTCAGTTTGCTATTTAGAGCACCTAACTTTGGAACAAGGTTTATGTTTCAATCTAAACAGGCATCATGGCATCCTGAACTTTTCAAAAAGCACATCTAAGCATCAATTAACAAGGTTCTCTTCGGCTGCCTCATTATTAAAATTCTATTCCAAGCTTCTCATTTTTTGAGAGAAAGCACACACATGTGAGCAGGGGAAGAGCAGACAAGAAGGGAAAGAGAAACCTTACGTTGGTTCCACACCCAGCCTAGAGCCCAACGCAAGGCACGATCTCATGACTGGGAGATCATGACCTGAGCTGAAATCAAGAGTTGGACGCGCAACCAATGAAGCCACCCACGTGCCCCCTCAAACTCTTCTCCTATGGCCCAATCTCTGTATGCTTACTAAAAATCAACAAACCTGAAACCCTGTTATTTACTAAGATCAAGACAACTTAGTCTTTAAAGTCTTAAATGAAAATCGAATAAATCCCCCTGGTCTTGAACATCTCAATTATCAACTTCCCATTTTCCTTTGTGTATAATGAAAAAGAGAAGAATGCCCTTGGGGTACTCACTCCCAAACCTGGGAACCATCATTGGCCCATAGGGTATTACAGCCAACATCTAGACCCTGTGGCACAAGAGCACTCCCCACCCTGTGCCTCTGAGCCATTCCTGCCACTGTTCTTTGAGACAAGGTGCCTGAAGAAATAACCATGGGAATCCCTTCTAACTCATACCTTATTCAGTAGAAACCTTTCTAAACTCTCATCATATTCAACTCCTGTCAGTTATTTGCCTCACCTCCTATGAAATCCTCTTGCTAACCAATCCTCATACAGTACTGCCCCTTACCCATGGTTTCACTTCCAGTAGAACTGAAGTTGATTTAAAGAGACAAGATACTATCCAAAGCCAAGTCTTCTACTGCAATGAAACTGGGCTCTTCTGAAAGAAGATATCCAATAGAACCTACATGAATAAAAGTGCAAAGGAAGCACCACAGCATAACACATGTTACAATAATGCAGAGCATATGATAAAGCCTGGTACAGTGTACAGAGCAAAGAATCCAAGTGCTTGCAAAAACAAAAAGAAATGATCTGCCTGCATTCTGGTAACATAATCAGAAAGCATGGGTGATACTCATCTTGTTTATGGGAAAGTTCCACCAATGCTTCATCTCCAAAGTGAAAAAATATTCAAGAGTAAGGGTTGAAATTTAAAGTCCTATTAGTAACAGACAACGCACTTAACCATCCTGAGTCCGTTTGTTATGTACAAGAAAATGTTGGGGTTGTAGTCTTATAACCTCACTGCTTCAGCCTCTTGACAAGGGCATCATTAGGTTTGTCAAGGTGACATACATGTGCCTTGTATTTGATCACATTCAATCGGCAATTGATACAGACACTAATCTGGACAAAATGCAGTGCTGAAAGTCATTCGCTACTACTGATGTAATAACATTCATCAAAGCTGCAATGAATGAATTAAAACGAGAATCTGTACATGACTGCTGGAAGAACTTACAGAGTGAAGACATGAATGATTTTAAAGGCTTCCCAGGGACTGATGGAGAAGAAATTCTTCGCACAGCAAGATAAGTTAGTGGATATGGACTGGCCAAGCTTTTTGATGAGTAAATTGAAGAATATACTGAAGAACACCTAAAGTGTTAACAAGTGAGGAACTGAAAGAACTTGAGTCATTTACAAAGGAAGAAGATGAAAAAGAAACAAACAGAAAATAAAGCAGAACCAGCAAAGTGGACATTAGCAAAATTTGTGAAAGTGTTTTGAACCGCACAGACATTAAGGGGCAAAATTGTGGAATATGATCCTCAAATGGAACACAGGATTAAAGTCACCTATATAATCCCTGAAGGATTATAACCTCTGCAGCAACACTCTGTTAAAAACAAAGAGACAACAAATTCCAATTACCATGTTTTTACAAAGTTTTAGGGAAAAAAAACCTTCAACATTCAAGGATCCCCAATTATTGACACTGTCATGGGCTTAATGATCCAGGATCACCTGAAGCAGAAGATTATCCTTCTGGATTTGTCAGAAAGTCTGCCACAAGGTCAACAGTGCCTAACACTGTCACAATACCTACATCACTCACTTCATCTCATCACATAGGCATCATATCGTCTCGTCTCACATCATCACAAGAAGTAGTACAGTATACAGTACAGATATCGTGAAAGAGAAAAAACAATCACATAACATTTATTACAGTATAGCACTGTAAGTATTATTACTGCCATTAGCATTATATATTTTCAACTTTATCACAGGTATGTATACATAGAAAAAACATAGTATAGATAGGCTTCAGTACTATCTGCTGTTTCAGGCAACCACTGGTGGTCCTGGAAAGTATCCCATGTAGATAAGGGATGG
This sequence comes from Lynx rufus, assembly GCF_022079265.1. Classification (NCBI taxonomy): domain Eukaryota; kingdom Metazoa; phylum Chordata; class Mammalia; order Carnivora; family Felidae; genus Lynx; species Lynx rufus. Next base: position 29,581,059 of record NW_025814823.1, on the reverse strand, counting down.
GGGGGGCAGGAAGCAACTACTATATAAATCGTTCTCACTGTAACAACCTTAATACTGCTAACTCTTCTCCCCTCTACTGATAAACTTCTCATGACTGCTTACTATGAATGGACTCCCTCCATGATGACTTATAGCAAAATCCTTTAGATAACGCGGACTTCCAGGGTTTACTGATGGTTCTAATTTAAAAGTGAAAATGGTAAATACTGTGCCGGCTATGTATTTCCAACTTCCTTGAAGTTATTGAGGTGGCACTTTTACCTTTGGCTACCTGAGCCCAATAGGCTAAACTGTATGGTCTTACTCAGGCCTGCATTTTAGCCGTGGAAAAACTGCAAATATAAGTAGACCTCGTTTTACTGCACTTCACAGATACTAGAGGGTTTGTGGCAAGCCGGCATCCAGTAGTAAGTCTACAGGTTCCAGTATTTTTCCAACAGCATTTGTTCATTTTGTGTCTCTGTGTCACATTTTGGAAATTCCCACAATATTTCAAACTTTTACATTACTACTGTACTTGTTACGATGATGTGTGACCAGTTACCTTTAATATTACTGGTATAGTTTTGGGGTGCCACAGACCACACCCAAGTAAGACAGCAAACTTAACTGCTAACTGCATATTCTGACTGCTCCACTGGCCACTCCCCTAAACTCTTTTTCTTCAGGCCTCCCTATTCCCTGAGATACAACAACATTGAAATTAGACCAATGGTCTCTAAATGTTCAGGTGAAAGAAAGAGTCACATATCTTACTTTAAATAAAAAGCTAGAAATTATTAAGCCTAGTAAGAAAGGCATGTTAAAAGCCAAGACAGGATGAAAGTTAGACTTGTGCCAGTCAACCAAGTTGTGAATACAAATGAAAAGTTCTTGAAGGAAATTAAAAGTGCTATTCCAGTGAACACGTAAATGATGAGAAAGTAAAACAGCCTTACTAATGATGTAAAAAGAATTTAAGTGATCTGGATAGATGATCAAACCTGCCACAACATTCCCTTAAGCTAAAGCCTAATCCAGAGCAAGACCCTAACTCTCTTGAATTCTATGAATGCTGAGGGTTAGGAAACTGAAGAAAAGTTCAGAGGCCGGTTCAGGAGATTTAAGGAAACAAGCCATCCTCACAACTTAAAAGTGCAAGGAGAAGCAGCAAGTACTGATGTAAAAGTTGGATCAAGTTATCCAGAAGATCCAGCTAAGATAATTAATGAAGGTGGCTACACCAAGCGAAGCACTTTTTTTTCCCTTAATTTTAAGCAGTCTGCTCAATGTGGGGCCTGAACTCATGACCCTCAGACCAGGAGTCATATGCTCTATTGACTGAGCCAGCCAGGTGCCCCACAAAGCATTTTCAATGTACATTTCATCCTTGAACAACACAGATTTGAACTGTGTGGGTCCACTTATACTCACATTTTTTTTCAATAAACATAGTGGAAAATTTAGGGGGGGCGGGGGGGAGGGGATTTGCAACAATTTGAAAAAAAATGTATAAATTGCACAGCCTAGAGATACTGAAAAGATTAAGAAAAAGGTCTATCATTGGGGCGCCTGGGTGGCGCAGTCGGTTGAGCGTCCGACTTCAGCCAGGTCACGATCTCGCGGTCCGTGAGTTCGAGCCCCACGTCGGGCTCTGGGCTGATGGCTCAGAGCCTGGAGCCTGTTTCCGATTCTGTGCCTCCCTCTCTCTCTGCCCCTCCCCCGTTCATGCTCTGTCTCTCTCTGTCCCAAAAATAAATAAACGTGGAAAAAAAAAAAAATTTAAAAAAAAAAAAAAAAAAAGAAAAAGGTCTATCATTGGGGCGCCTGGGTGGCGCAGTCGGTTGAGCGTCCGACTTCAGCCAGGTCACGATCTCGCGGTCCGGGAGTTCGAGCCCCGCGTCGGGCTCTGGGCTGATGGCTCAGAGCCTGGAGCCTGTTTCCGATTCTGTGTCTCCCTCTCTCTGCCCCTCCCCCGTTCATGCTCTGTCTCTCTCTGTCCCAAAAATAAATAAACATTGAAAAAAAATTAAAAAAAAAAAAAAAAAAAGAAAAAGGTCTATCATGAATGCATAAACTATACATAGTTACTAATTCATCATTTACTATCATAAAATATACACAAATTATAAAAAGTTAAAATTTATTGAAATGTACGTAGCATATGCTAAACAGCATGCTACTAAGCAATGAATGGTCAACCGAGAAAGCAAAGATGAAATAAAACACATGAAGACAGGGGTGTCTGGGTGACTCAGTCAGCTGGGTGCCCAGCTCTTGATTTCAGCTCAGGTCGTCATCTCATGGTTTATAAGTTCAAGCCCCGCAACGGGCTCTGTGTTGACAAGCATGCAGCCTGCTTGGGATATCTATCCATCCATCCATTTTCTTTCTTTCTCTCTCTCTCTCTCTCTCTCTCTCTCTCTCTCTCTCTCTCTCCCCTCTCTCCCTCCCTCCCTCCATCCCACCCTCCCTCACTGCCCCTGCTCATACTCTATCTCAAAAATAAACAAATATTTTAAAAAATACATGAAGACAAATGAAAATAAAAACACAAATCCAAAATATCTAGGACACAAGGAAAGCAGTTCTAAAGGAAAAGTTTTAACAATACAGGTCTCCCTCAAGGAAAAAAAAAAAAAAATCTCAAACAATCTAACCTCACACCTAAAGGAACTAAAAAAAGAATAAGCAAAGCCCAAAGTTAATAGAAGGAAATAAATAATAAAGATCAAAGCAGATACAAATGAAATAGAGATAGAAAAAAAGAACCGAAAAGATCAATAAAACCAAGAGCTGGTTCTTTGAGAAGATAAACAAAATTAATAACCCTTTAGCCTGACTCCTCAAGAAAAAGAGAGAGGATCCAAATAATAAAAAATGAAACAGGAAAAGTAACATTCGACACCACAGGAACACAAAAGATTATAAAATATTATTAAAAGTTATATGCCAACAAACTGGACAACCTAGAAGAAATGGGATAAATTCTTAAAAACATTAAATCTTCCAACACTTAACAAGAAACAAAAACTGAACAGACCAATTACTAGTAACAAAACTGAACTGGTAATCAAAAACTCCCAACAAATAAAAGTCCAGGACCAAAAGGATTCACAGATGAATTCTAACAAATATTCGAAGAGTCAATACCTACTCTCTTCAAGCTATTCCAAAAAATGGAAAAGAAAACTTCCAAATTCATTCTATGAGGCTAACATTACCCAGAACCACAACCAAACACATCACAAAAAAACTAACTACAATCCAATAACCCTGATGAACAAATATGTAAAAATTCTCAACCATTATTAGCAAAATGATTCAACAATACACTAAAAGGATCATGTAAACCATTCAAGGAGGACTTATTTTAGAGATGGTTCAATGCTGCAAGGATGGTTCAATATTCACAATGTGATATACCACATTAACAAAATGAAAAATAAAAATAACATGGTCATTTCAACAAACACAGAAAAAACATCTGAAAGAATTCAACTTCAGTTCATGATCAAAATTCTCAACAAAATGGATTTAAAGGGAACATACGTCAACATAATAAAGGCCATATATGAAAAACCAGGAGCTAACATTATATTCAATGGTGAAAAACTGAAAGTTTTCCCTCCAAGATCAGGAACAAGATGCCCACTCTCAACGCTTTTTAAGAAGTTTTTTTTTTTAATGTTTATTTATTTTTGAGAGAGAGAGAGACAGAGTGTGAGCAGGGGAGGGGCAGAGAGGGAGGGAAACACAGAATCCAAAGCAGTTACTGCCAAGTGTGGAAATCCCTGCGATTCTGTACTTGTGCTATACTGATATGATAAAGTTAGACCTCATTATAGTTGGAGCTTTTAAGCTGGTCCTTCCTTCCAGAAGCTTTAAAGGTTTGGTTAAGAATATTGCCCAGGGCACAGAGATACTGAAGAAATTGATGACAACATATAAGATTCAGAGTAGCATTTATATGTGATTCCAGAGGTTGTTTTGTATGGTGTATTATTACCCACCCATTCCTTTAAGGGGAACAGAGTGTCCCGTCCCGCCTGCTCCTTTAAGGGGAGCAGTGTGTCCCATTTTGTTGGTTTCTTTTTTTCCAAGGGGGTCATTTGAGTGTCCAAACAGAATAAACTTATTTTAAATTCATTGTAGAAAAAAAAAACAAACAAAAAAAACCTGTCAACACAGAACCTGACACAGGGCTCAAACTCATGGACTGCAAGATCATGACCCAAGCCAAAATCGGACGCTTAACCAACTGAGCCACCCAGGCACCCCCACTCTCAACACTTTTATTCAACATGCTACTGGAAGTTCCAGCCACAGTAATAAGACAAGAAAATGAAATAAAAGGCATCCAAATTAGTAAGGAAAAAGTTGAACCAACACTATTTGCAGATGACATAATATTATACACAGAAAACTCTAAAGACTCTACCAAAAAAACTACAAGAATAATAAATTCAGTTAAGTTACAGAATATAAAATCAATATCCAGAAACTGGTTACATTTCCATAAACAAATAATGAAGTAGCAGAAAGAGAAATTAAGAAAGCAAGTCCATTTACAACTGCACCATAAAGAATGCAATACCTAGGAATAAACTTAACCAAGCAGGTGAAAAGACTCATACTCTGAAAACTATAAAACACTGGTGAAAGAAACTAAAGATGACACAAAGAAAAAGACATCACATTCATGGATTGGAAAAATATTGCTAAAATGTCTATACTACCCACAGCAATCCACAGATTTAATGCTATCCCTATCAAAATACCAACCACATTTTCCACAGAACTAAAACAAACAAGACTACAAGTTATATGAAACCACAAAACACCCCAGGCAGCCAAAGAAATACTGAAAAAGAACAGGGGCACCTTGGTGGCTCAGTCCTCAGACTTCGGCTCAGGTCATGATCTCACAGTTTATGAGTTCAAGCCCCGCGTCAGGGTCTGTGCTAACCCCTTGGAGCCTGAAGCCTGCTTCAGATTCTGGGTCTCCCTCTCTCTGTCCCTTCCCTGCTCACGGCTCTGTCTCTTTAAAATAAACATTAAAAAAAAAAAAAAAAAAAAAGAACAAAGCTGGAGACACCACAATCCCAGATTTCAATACATACTACAAAACTGCAGTAATAAAAACAGTATGGTATCAGCACCAAAACAGACACACAGATCAATGAGAACACAATAGAGAGCTCAGAAATTAACTAATGCTTCTATGGTCAATTAATCTATGATAAAGGAGGCAAGAATACACAACAGGGAAAAGACGATCTCTTCAATAAATGGTGCTAGGTAACACTGAACAGCTACAGGCAAAAGAATGAAACTGAACCACTACTTTTTTGTACTATACACAAAAATAAACTCAAGATGGATTAAAGACCTAAATGTGAGACCTGAAACCATAAAGCTCCCACAAGAAACATAGGTAGTGATTTCTTTGACATCAGCCTTAGCAGCATTTTTCTAGATGTCTCCTCAGGCAAGGGAAACAAAAGCAATATTAAACTAGGGATTATATCAAAATAAAAAGCTTTTGCACAGCAAAGGAAACCATCAAGAAAAGGAAAAGGCAACCTCCTAAATAGGAGAAAGTATCTGGAAACAATATATTCAATAAAGGGTTAATATCCAAATATATAAAGAACTTATACAACACAATATCCATTCTACACTTCATAGATCAAGGCATAATTTTGACTTTCAAGTCTTATCATTTAAGAAATATATTTCATAAGGCTATAGATGCCATCTATAGATAGTAATTCCTTTGATGGATCTAGGAAAAGTAAGTTGAAAACCTTCTGGAAAGGAGTCACCATTTTAGATGCCAGTAAGAACATCTGTGATTCACGGAAAGAGGTCAAAATATCACCATTAACAGGAGTTTGGGAAAAGTCCATTCCAACCCTCATGGAAGACTCTGAGTGGTTCAAAATTTCAATGCAGAAAGTAACTGCAGATTTGATGGAAATAACAAGAGAGCTAGAATTAGAAGTGGAGCCAGATGTGACTGAATTGTTGCAATCTCATGATGAAACTTTAATGAATAAAGACGTGTTCCTTACAGTTGAGCAAAGAAAGTGGCTTCCTGAGATGAAATCTACTTCTGGTGAAGATGCTGTTAAGAATGTTGAAATGACAACAAAGGACTTACAATATTATATAAACGTAGCTGACAAAGCAGCACCAGGGTTCGAGAGGACTGAATCCAATTCTGAAAGAAGTTCTGGGTGTAACAAAACAGCATCACGATACAGAGAAATCGTTTACGAGTCAATTCACACGGCAAACTTCACTGCTGTCTTAACAAACTGCCACAACCACCTGACCTTCAGCAACCACCACCCTGATGGGTCAGCAGCCATCAACATCGAGGCAAAACCCTTCACCAGCAAAAAGATGGACTTGCTGAAAGCTCAGAAAATGGTTATTAGTATTTTCAGCGATAAAGTACTTTTTAATTAAGATATATGTATATAGTTGCAGACATAATGCTATTACACACTTAACTGCCTACAGTATAGTGTAAACATAAATTTTATATGCACTGGGAAACCTCTATAATGTTTCTCCCAAATGATAATATAGAAAAATTAACTAGCAATGCTCAACAATTGACCCCAGAAAAGGAAAACTAAAATCAGATATCTAATAACTGTCAGTTCAATAAAAGAACTGTGGTTTGGCCAAACAGTACAAACCCAGTCATACCAGAGGCCTTAAAATTTGCATACTGTATATGCTTTCAAATATAGCTCTTCTGATGAAATAACTTTTATGAACCAGTACTGGTAGGGAACTATCAATACAGATGCAAAAAGTACCTACTTTGCCTGCTCCACTTGCTCCAAATACAACCCAAGGAAAGTGACCTGTACTGTTCCTGGATACTTTAAATTGCCCAATGGACAATTCAAAGTCTGGCAAATGGATTTCAATCAACCTCTCCCCTACCCCCAGTTTCATAGATAGAAATATGTTTTAGTCATGGTTTGTATGTTTTCTCACTGGACTGAAGCTTTCCCTTATTAGGCAGGCTACTGCCTTTTCTGTGGCTAAAATACCATTAGAAAAGACTGTCTCTACCTGGGAAATCCCCTTGAACTTCATAATGACCAGGGAACTTCGTTCCCTGGTCAAGGGTTTTAAAGACCTGTGCTTATTAGCCATTCTACAACACTTGCATTGTGCTTACCATCCTCAATCCTCAGCTAGTCAAATACACACTAATGGCATCATTAAGGCTCAAGTGGCAAAATTTGTAGAGACCCTTTTAAATACTCAGGCCAAGGGGCACCTGGGTGGCTCAGTCAGTTAAGCATCTGACTTCAGCTCAGGTCATGATCTCATGATTCATGAGCACAAGTCCTGCATGGGGTGAGCTCAAGCCCCGTGCTGACAGGACGGAGCCTAAGTGGGATTCTCTCTCCCTCTCTCTCTGCCCCTCATAGGATTCACTTTCCCTGTCTGCCCCTCACTCACTTGTGCCCACTCTCTAAAAAATAAAGTCGTAAGATGTCATTAACACTGCATTTTTAGAATACATACATACATACCCAGGCCAAAAGCACTGCCATTAGTCTTTCAGAATCCAGAAACTCTCCCTCAAGGCATGCAATCCATATGGCTCCTGCTTCTTTGATTCATAGTCAAGAAAAGGAAATATACTTTAATACTGTAAAGGTCTAATTACTTCTGTTGAAAATAACCATGCTAGGGGCGCCTGGGTGGCGCAGTCGGTTAAGCGTCCGACTTCAGCCAGGTCACGATCTTGCGGTCCGTGAGTTCGAGCCCCGCGTCAGGCTCTGGGCTGATGGCTCAGAGCCTGGAGCCTGTTTCCGATTCTGTGTCTCTCTCTCTCTCTGCCCCTCCCCCATTCACGCTCTGTCTCTCTCTGTCCCAAAAAATAAATAAACGTTGAAAAAAAAAAAAATTAAAAAAAAAAAAAAAAAAAGAAAATAACCATGCTCTGGTAGAACAGTCTTTCAACAGTGCACTCCTGGGAGACAAAGACCTCAAGCATCCCTTCTTGTAACTCAGAGATTTAATCTATTGGAAATGACATCTCTAGAAAGACTCTTCAACTCTGTTAGAAAGGCTCAATTTTTCTACCACCAAAGAGATTTTTGGATCCATGTATCACTTCCAAACAAAGCACCAAACCCGAACTGGACTTGTGCACCAACAGGTGACCTGAAAGAAAGTATTTCCCAAGCAGGTGGCTTTCTGGGATGACTGTACCTATATACCTTCTTTCCCTTGCTTGTTCTCCCGTTTTCTTCTCCCTTTTTTATGGAAGGGTAATACTTCTGTCATCATTTCCCAATATCTTGCAAAAAGGGTAAGCTGCTCCAATTACTGGATTTGTTATCAGAAACCACTATCTGTCCATGACCCCTTAGTTTACCATGTAAGTAATTCTGTTGGAATCCCAGATGCAATTGTATGCCTGAATTGTTCCACAGGTCCTTTTTACAAAATTGAAATACTAAATCCACATACTACCAATCCCTGCCTCAATTTAATCCAACCCTAGGATGGGAGAATGTGATCCATCAAATACAGATTTGAAAGATACTGCACAGCAGTCACCATAAATCAGACCATTGCAGATTTGCTGTCAAACCCATGTATCTGGGTGGTCTTTCAAAATAGAATACAGCATTTGAGTCTTGGCTGAATGATGCAAACACCTCTATATGGACCAATGGGTCCATAACTACTACTACTTATGAGGAAATCATATATATACACATTCCAGCTACTCCTTCACATGTGGTGGTTTTGGCAAATTGCCCCTATGCTTAGGTAACTTATCATCTTAACAGCTGGACAATGAAAGGGCAGTGTGCTCTTACTGTAATTACTGTTCTGTCGTCATAACAATGAGAATCCTCCTACGAAGTCCAGCCCATTAAGCCTCCACAGTCACCTTGAACAGGAACTTCCTTGAGGCAAATAGGACTCCCGGTTTGCTTCCATAGAGATAGCCTTTCTCTCTTAGGCCAGAATAAGTGCTAATGACTGCATGATCAGAAATCTCTCTCTTAGGCCAGAATAAGTGCTAATGACTGCATGATCAGAAAGCTAGCCAACTTTGTAGCCAAGGCAACAAGCAGCGTACCAACAATGACTTGACTCACTGGCTAGAGCAGTTCTAGCTAATTGTATAGCCCTTGACTGTATACTTAATGAACAAGGGGTATCTGTGTGACTGCCAACACTTCCTGTTGCACATGGATAAATTCCTCTGGGAAAGCAGAAATTCAACTGCACAAAATTAGGAAATTAGCACATTTCACCTAACAATCCATGGTCCTTTGATCACTTCAGCTGGTTACCTTCAGGTCTGGCCTCCTGGTTTAGAATCATTGAACTGGACTTGTCATTATTACTTTTAATTTTGCTTTGTAGAACTGTTATTAAGCTTTGTACCCATGGCCACGAACCCTTTGTAAAAAACAATATGCCCAACAGGGTAATGTTAGCTCAACATTTTGAGCTGATCTCCCCACCCTTACAACACTTACAAGATATAGACTTTAAGTGGGAAATGCCCGAATTCCCCCTCCTACCCTTCCTTTTTACTCAAATGTGGCCTAAACGGTTTCCAACCTGGGTACTTTCTCTCCACTGTGAGACGTGACAACCAAAAAAGGTCCTTCCTGGTACTGAGGAACAAAATCACTAAATGCAGAAAACCTGAGTCCTGGTCATCCAATGAGAAACTGCCACATCTCAGCCAATGAGAAGTAACCACAAGCCTGAATTCTCCTCCTCCAAACTTCCCTTCAAACTTTCCCTCCCAACCTCTTCCTTTCCTCTATAAAAGCAAGCCCCTCTCCTTCATTCCTAGAGTTGCCTATGGTTTGCCATAGTTTTCATGTTTCAAATTGCATTTCTTCTGCTATTCCCAAATTAACTCATTTTGGTGGTAAAATAACTCTTATTTTTAAGGCTGACATTCCCCATTCTTTGGTGAGAAAATAGGATTGATGAACTCCTGTAAAAACGTCAGCTTCTCTACACTCATGGAAATAATGGGACAGAATTCATAGTTTATAAGTGGCGTGATTTTGCAACTTGTTTTTATAAATCCTAACAGTTTTACTCCGTTTTGACATTTAAATTAAAATGGAATTAAAACTACAAAACTTCTGAAAAGAAGTCCCTTAACATTCTACAAGTCTTTTAAAAATACTGCTGACAATATGTCTACATATTTAAGCTCTGCTTAATTAAAATAACTACCCATTCAAATTAAAGACTCTTTCTATGAACTCTTATGCTTCGAAAGTATCGTTTAAAAATTATACTAACAATTTTCAATTAACTGATACTTTCCTCAGACAGAATCTTGAATTTTACAGGACTGAACTTGTAACAAAAAGGCTTTCTATAGGATTTAAGCCTCTCAGCCTAAACGCGTATAAAATAATCTGACATTATCTGTAATATTAAGCACTGCGCTTTGCACTTTATATATACAGGTACATAATTCTTTCAAAACCCTTGGAGTCAGATGTGTTTCTCAATTCAGAATTTTGGGTTTTAGAATACAATACAGATACAGCATTTATTTTTTAACATCAGCAGGATTTGTGCTAGCATTCTGTAATTAAACACATTAATATTTCTACATCAAAATAGAACTTCATATTGTAAGTTCACACACAAATTTAGTTTTTAGAGCCCTCTGGATTAAAATAAACTCCTTTAACTCCTAACAGCCTACAAGGTGCATATCATTATTATCCCAAGAAGTGATCAGCATGAGGTGCCAGTCTTCCTATACTTGTAATAGTTGTTAAGTGTATCTCATTTGTCTGTAATTGCCTGGATTTAAAAAAAAACAACACAGCACCTTCAACACAAATCAAGACAACCTGCTTACAATACCTTCTATTAAGAAGAGATCTGTATTCCCAATAGGCTTTCCTGTTGGAAACTGTTAATATTCTGACCTTTTTAAGAATATGCTTTCCCAGCCCACATACAAGTAAATCAAACAGTTCAACAACTTGCACATTTTCTGCTTGTCAGACAGGTGATTAATAAAAATCACTCACTGCACACCCAACTCATAAACCTGAAGAGGCAGTTACAGCATGGCAGTGGAGTCTCACAGGCCTAGGTTCAAATCCCTGCTCTGTCACTTATCAGTGGAGTAAATTTGGGCAAGGAACTTAACTTTGACTTCATTTTTCTGAGATATAGTAAGATGTTATCACTACTTCACAAGGCTGTTATAAATGAGGTAGTGTATATGTAACAGTGAGACCTGGCCACATTTGTGTGGCCACATTTGTGTACCACAAAATGTACAGAATAGCTACCACTGTTACTGCCCTAATGGATTGGCAACATATATAGGATTTTAGCTGATTTGGGGGGCAGGAAGTAGGTAGGCAGAGGCAGGAAGAGAGGCTAAGAGTTAATTTCAGAAACAATTTACAAGGATGGTCCAAACAGTAACAGTTGTGCGTAAATCAGTATTTCCAATTTGCCCACAAGTTCCCAGACATTTCCAAGATCACATCTCTTGGTGTAAAATGAATCCACAATAGAATATGCATAGTTGCAGACAAAGGAACCAGATCAATGCTGATGATCTCCTACATACAACTACTTATAACTCTTTCTGGCACAGACACCATTATTTTGTCCTTTTAAGCTCTTACTATCTTCTCTCCTTGGTTCCTCTGAGCGACAGATAACTGAAATCCATATTCTTATGAGACTATGTAAGAGCAGGTATGAATGGCTAAAGGTAAACTTCTTTAGAACTGGTTACAATGAAAAGTAGCTCTCTTAACAAACCACTCAGCCATCCAGAAATTTTCTGAATTATTTTTGGAAATGTCAGTAATAGCTACAAGTCAGAGAGATGCACACTAATCTGGACAAGGAAGATACCAATACAATTAGTAGATCTGCATTAGGCAGATCAGATGGTAAATAGGCAATACTGCTCTGAATCAGTGATATATCTCAGAGATCAATGACCTAATCTGATATGTAGATAACTGGGGAAGGAGAAAAGGAAAGTAAAATGGGTAAGGATAGTCAAACAATATTTAAGTTATTGAACTAAATTAAAATTTCTACGTATTCACGTTAACATAGTAACATATCCTCATTTTAAATATTTGAAATTTATAGAACTTATAGATACATTTTTATAAGACAGTCCAATTTTCTCCCTTGTTCTACATAGTTCGCCTCAGGAAAACAGTATCATCTAATATTCTGAAGTTAGTGAATACCATAAATCTAAGAGATGAGTATGTTTTTAAAAATGTAGTTATCGGGGCACCTGGGTGGCGCAGTTGGTTAAGCGTCCGACTTCAGCCAGGTCACGATCTCGCGGTCTGTGAGTTCGAGCCCCGCGTCAGGCTCTGGGCTGATGGCTCGGAGCCTGGAGCCTGTTTCCGATTCTGTGTCTCCCTCTCTCTCTGCCCCTCCCCCGTTCATGCTCTGTCTCTCTCTGTCCCAAAAATTAAAAAAAAAAAAAGTTGAAAAATGTAGTTATCAATGCAAACCATCCTTTCTCTCCATTTCCATATAAAAAAAAAGAAAACCAATTATTTTTTAAAGTGGCCTGTAATTACCATGTTGAAGACTGAACTTTGTTATAGCTGGCAACCAAATCTGAAGGAGTTAGGACACAGACAGAAAATTATCAAAATTGACTCTGATGTTTAAACTGTGGTACAGCCATCTAAAGAGATTACTTGATAGAAGAGTTCAAAGGAGTAGATTATCCCATTCAAAATTCTTTGAGGATAATGTGAGAATTCTGGGAAGTCATCAAGGTGCAAATGATTATAAAAATCAGGAGAACAGATAAAGAATCTAAGGTTAAGAAAAAAATGTATTCCAGGACTAATCCTTAGAAAAGAAAATAAGAAATACTAAGAGAAAAAAAAAAATGTATCTTCTGAACAAAAAGTTAACCAGAAAACTAAGAAAACCAAATTTAAGAACTGAAAATGGAAATCTAGAAAGAAAGCAAGACCAATTAATAGCTGAGAATATAGAGGATAAGGATAAAGAGATTTTTAATTGAAATGGAGGGTTGCTGTTGTTTTTTAACTTCCTGGAGGCTTATAAATTCTCATTATCTAGAATGGTGAAAGAGAAACAGTACTCCAGAGTGGTACCTTATGCAGCAGTCTAATCCACTTCTCAAAAGTCCCTTCTTTACCCATAAATCTAGTGTACTTGTTTGAACCAGATCCATTTTATAATATAGTCATGTATATTAGGAACTCCATTTGGCTCAGCAAAATCTTGAATCCCAAACATTAAGCAAATCTAGTCAATAGACAAGCGTACTTTAGATACAGTCAGTATACCTTTTTAAAGTACAAGCAAAACTAGTACTAGAATTCTATTTAAAACAGCCTCTATTACAACAGTGTCCTTGCTAAGAAAGAAAAAAGTTGCCCTTTAGTGGCAAAAATGTTTCTTATTTAGAATCATGGACCTTTAACTCTAAGACGCTAAAGATTATTTACAAATAATGAAGACAAAGACAGGCTAAACCTATTGAAGATTATAAAGCGACTTGACAGAGATTTGCTGGAGCTAGGACTCTTGTCTCTGGTGTAGTGCTGTATGGCCAACTTACGACATCTGTAGCAAAGCCTCCATACCCCTTAGGACTAATGGTATACTGAGAAACTCTGACATACAGAATACTAAAACTACTATCAAGTTTCCTCAAGATGAAAATGTTATAAATTCACGCAAGAACTTAATTTTACCTTTCCTTCAATATTGAAGAACAAAAAAAGTAGTCTGTAGCTGTAAGTGGGCGGAAGGACAAGTAAAAATTCCCAGGTGCTTACATGAGCTTGTGTAAGGTTTGGGCAAGGCTGGTTTATCACGCCACCACCGTCCTCATGAATCCCGCTACATTTCAGGTCAAACAATTAGATGGAAGGGACTGAATTCCCACTCTTCTGAAAGTTGAACCAATGGTTGATTTGCCTCCTGTTCACCCTATCCTCAGCTATGAGGGCCCAGTAATGCCTTGTGCCACACTGTGAGACCTGAGAGACACCAACCTCTATGGCATTATAGTTAACAATTATGGTCAGAAAGCAAAGTCAGACCTACATGTCACCAATGGCCTATACTCTGTAACAGCTTAGACTGCAAAGTATTTTAATCATAAAACACTATTTTTCTGTCTCAAAACTATTTATAACGAGTTCCGTAATTCTTTCATCAATAATTTTCTCTGTGCTAGATTATAAGCTCTTTGAAGTTAATGATCATGTCTTTACCTTTTGTATTCTCATGGTATCTATTTACTCTAGAAACAGAGTACATACTAAATGTATACCTGTTAATTTACTCTCTCAGCAGCTACCCTAAACCACAGAAACCAAAGTAACCATGGGGACATGAGAAGGACTAATAAAGAAAAAAATACACAAAAACAAAAAAAACAAAACCCCAAACCAAACGAAACTACCAGTTATTTCAGGACTCCTGATGTGGCAGGAAAAAAAAAAAAAACAGCAAGAAGGTAAGTTGGGCTTTCCTAAATCACTATTTGGCCCAATTTCACAGATTATCCTTCAACACAGATAAATTTGCAGCATGTTAAACTCAGGTGTCTATGTTTTAGACAGGAATTTGGAAAGTAAGGACCAAAATCTCAGTGTAATTACAAATATTTCGCATATAACCAAACAGGAATTCCCTGTGATAATTTCTCAAAGTTCTCATTAAAAAAACTTAAGAAAAAGGTAAATAAACCAAACAACTTCATAGAAAAATTGTATTTACAACTCCATCCAAAAGCAGTTTTTAAAAGCAAACAATGTAACACTTGAAAAAAATCTATGCTCACCCAAAATTGCCAAGTCTAATAAATATTAATGTAATACTTCATCAAAAATAAGGCAATAACCCAAGATATTCATTAATGATTTCTCCACCTTCCATAACTAGGTAGAACTACTCTATCTAGTAGCAAATGATACTTCATTCCATTTCAGCATGTCTGAAATCCTTAAGGACAAAAGTGATAAAATAGGATCTTCATTCTTCATTAGACTCTTAGAACACTTGAAGGAAAATAATTTCTAAAGCACAAAGAGGTAAAGAGGTAAAACCTTTCAAAAAGATACTCAGTGTTCAAAATTCAAGAATGCAATATTAATACACAATGGGCATTAGGTGAATATATGCAATACAGTGATAGCAAATTAATTTATTTAGTACTTTTTCCATTCCATATCATCAGGAGGATTGATTTCAACTTTCCTTTTACCTACATCAGACCAGTTGGTACTCAAAACTGTACCACCAGACTCCATCTGCAATAAGAAATAAAAATAGATTAATCTCTGGACCATATAATCAAAATAGTATTTTTCTAAAAATGTTCCAAGCACAGAGTTCCAAATATAAGCTATGTTTGTCTCAATATAAACACAAGATATCATTTTGATTAATCTTATGCTTTTCAGAGAAGTTAACCATGTTCTCTACAACCTAAGAAGGAAACTCTAGAGTAAGGTAGAAGCCATCATGTTCATACACACTGTCTTATTTCCTTCTGCTAATCAGCACTGAGGCGTAATGTGGAAAATCTACCTTCTGATGAAAATACAATTGGCTCCCAAAGAAAATTCTTAATCTCTTTCATTAAAGATAGTAGAGACCAGGCAAAGTAAACTCTTTCGATAGTAGCTGAACAGAACTTTAAGAGACCCTTCTTAAAGCTCTGTGACAATATATACCAGGGAACATGGAATTTTTTTCAAATCACACACAGGTACTTAATATCAGTATCTCAGTAGAGAACCAGTAATCGATTTACCATCTACAGAATATACCTCCTACTAACAACCCTAGCATATTCATAAATACATTTTAAAAAACTTCTAGACATTTGTTATCTTAATGGAATAAAAATTCATCTACTTGGATCATAGCAAAAAACGTGAATTATTAAAATCTAAACATTTTTACAATACCAGTTGTGTTGCTAGCAAATGTATAAAGTTATACAATTACACTGGAACCTTGATATAACCCCATGCCCCACACTCTCTGTCAACTCTCTTACATGGGTTCCTTTGCATGGGATATTCTCCATCCCAGTTTTCTTTCTATTCTTTAGTTACCCTCTAAACATGACCTATCACCATTTCTCTGTGGCCTCATTTGACCCTAATCAGGACTCTACCCTTGTAGGATTTGTACTCTGCATGAAAATAGTTACCATTAATATAATACACATCCCACTACTGTTAGAATTTTAAGGATCTGATTTCTTTTATACCTGCTTCCCACCCTTGGTTCCAACTAAAGCTGAGAGCTCCTACAAAAGCAAGAAAACTATCTTACCAACACTTATATACTCGATCTAAGCACAATCATTGAGCACATGGTAGGCTTCAAATAAAATACTGATACCTATGTTTGTAAATGGTATGTTTGTAAATGGTCTGCATGTGGGAACAGACCTATACTTGAATCAAACTACATGGTGTATAATGCGTATTTCAAGTAATGCCTTCTTTCATTAAGATGTAAGTGCTTGTAAACATATGTTAGCAGCATATGGGAAGAGCCCTGTGCTTATCTCACTAAACTACACTGTGTATAAACTGTTGTTCAAGTAACATCTTCTCTCATTAACACAAACCCACTAACACCCTAAATCCCAATCCTAACCCCTAAACCTAACCCTAAAACCCAAACCCTAAACCTAACTCTAACCTTAAATCAAACCCTCTGGAGAGTTCTCTAAACTTCAGGATATAAGGAACATACTCTCACCCTGCCATAAACCCTAACCTAACCCTACATCTGAGGAAAAAAAAAAAGAGAAAGTAGTGGTATATATACAATGGAGTATTACTAAGCCATAAAAAAAGAATGAAATCTTGCCATTAACAATGACACGATGGAGCTAGAGAGTAATATGCTAACTGAAATAAGTCAGAGACAAATACCACATGATTTCACTCATTATGTGAAATTTAAGAAACAAACCAAAGAGCAAAGGGGAGAAGAAGAAAAAAAAGAGAGAGGCAAACCAAGAAAACAGCCCCTTAACTATAGAGAACAAACTAACGGTTACCAGAGGGAGGTGGGTGGGGGCATGTGTTAAACAGGTGGTAAGGATTAAGGAAGGCACTTGTGATGAGTACCAGGTGTTGAACAGAAGTGCTGAATCTCTATTTTGTAAACCTGAAACTAATATTGCATGTATGGTAACTGAAATTTAAATAAAAACTTAAAAAAATAAATAAATACAAACTTTATTTTATTTTATTTTATTTTGAGACAGAGAGAGACAGAGCATGAATGGGGGGAGGGTCAGAGAGAGAGGGAGACACAGAATCGGAAGCAGGCTCCAGGCTCCAAGCTGTCAGCACAGAGCCCAACCGGGGCTCGAACTCGTGAACCACGAGATCATGACCTGAGCCGAAGTCGGACACTTAACTGACTGAGCCATCCAGGCGCCCCGTTAAATACAAACTTTAAAAAGAAACAAACTACTCCTAAAAAGACTACAGAAAGATTTAATTTGAAATTTGATATTTACTCAAGACATCTGTTTCCCCAATTTAGCATTTCCCTCTGAGTATTTTATACATGGTCTTTTTGTCCCAATTAGACTGGGAGATCAGAGTCTATTTTGTTTGTTTTCCCATAGCACGTGGTATGTTCTAGGTCAATGCTGACAAAGGGTGGCCTGTTTTATGGGTGTAGATGGTTCAATTACTACTAGCAAAGCCTCTGTATGAAAATGGATGCAGATTCTATAATCTTGAAATTTTACACACTATTCTGTCCAGCACACTCTTAAAAAAGTCAATATTGAAACTGACTTCTCTTCCTGGGGACACAGGGTAGATGTACTTTAGCCAACTCTTCCCATACAGTACTATTAAAAATCTCTGACATTATACATATGTAAACAGACATAAGAAAACTCTAAAAGATGAAGGGAAGTAAACAAATCAGCTAGGGACCTTGGGAGCCAGGGAACAACATAATATGGTGGTGAGTCTCTGGGTTTTCTTTTTTGTCTCATGTGTTACAGTTGCTGCTGAAGAAGCTGGAAACACTAAGAGGCACAAATAAAGCTCCAACAAAAACCTGATTTCTCTAGCAAAAAAAATTAGACAAAAAGACCACTTAGGAAGACAGAAAAGTTTTAGACTATAATCACTCCACTGCAGCTAAACACCACAGATAAAAACTGTGGTTCGAATTCCCACCCAAGGCCAGCAAAGGCTGAGTGGGAAGCCTAGACTTCCATCCATGCTGGGCTACCATGAACCCACCTCCTCTGCCACCTGTGGTGCCAGTGAAAATCACATAGATATAATATCTATCCCATTGCCAACAGTAACAAGGGGATGCCTGAGATGTATAAGGAGGCTGATTAGGGTATCTGGATTTCTACTTCCATCTAGCAATAATGAAGGGATGCCCTCCCTTCCTCTGCCAGAGCGGGTGGGCAAGAAAGCCAACTGAGATGGAGGGGTGAAATAAGATCCAGTAGCACAGCAGAACATGAAAATGTCCAGGTTTCAAATGAAAATCACTTGTTGTTGGTAAAAAAAAAACACCAAGAACCAGGAAACTTTCATACTTTTTTTTTTTAAAGGCAATCAATAGATGCTAATGTTGAGATGACAGAAATGTTAAAATTATCTGATAAAGATTTTAAAGTAGTCATAGTAAAAATGCTTTGAGAATTATGAAGTTACTTGAAAAAAAATAAATAGAAAAACTCAGCAAAGAAAAAAAGACACAAAAAACAGTCAAACGGAAAGTTTTAGAATTAAAACTATAATTGAAATAAAAAGGTAAGCAGATAGGCTAAAGAACAAATAGGCTAAATAGAAGGGATAGAGAAAAGAATCAGTGATCTTGAAACCAGGACAATACAGATCACTTAATCTGCACAACAAAGAGAGAAAAGAGATAAAATGAAGATAGTCCCAGGGATGTGCGAAAATTGTAACAAAGTATTTAACATTTATATCATCAGGTTCCAGGAAGGAGACAAAGGAGGCAGAACTGAAAAATTACTCAACAAAATAATGGCCGAAAATTTCCCAAATTTGTCAAGACACCTAAACCTACAGATTCAACAAACCCCAATCAGCATAAACCCAAAGAAATCCTTGCTGACAGAAAATCTGTCATGAGCAGATCTAAAAGAATGATTAAAGAAAGTTCTCTAAAGTAAGAAAGAACAAATGACAGAATCTTAAAACATTACAAATGAAAAAAGGTAACAATATAGGTAAATATAATAGAATTTGTTTTTTCTCTTGAGCTTTCTAAACTACATTTGATGATTAAGTGAAACTATAACACTGTATGATGTGGTTCTAAATGTACGTAGAGGAAATATTTGTGAAAATTATAAATGAGAAAGGGTAAAGAACATAGAGGGAGGTCTGGTTTCTATACTTCACTCAAACTGACAAGAAAAATGACACCAGTAAACTATGATAAGCTATGTATAATATGGCTACTGTAATATCCAGAGCTACCACTAAAAATGCTATACAAATAAGACATACCAAAAAATATACATAAATCAGAATGAAATTAAAAAATAATCAAAAGTACTCACAGGAAGATAGGAAAAACAAAATCAAAATACAGAACAAAAATAAAATGGTACACTTAAACTCCTAACATATAAAAAATTAAATGTAAATGATCTAAATACATCAATTAAAAGACAGTGACTGACAGAAGAGATTAAAAAACATAACCCAACCATTTGCTGTCTCCAAGAAATTCCCTTTAAAATAGTAGGAATCAATTTAAACATGATATATAGATAGGTTGGAAATAAAAGAACAGAACAAGATACATCATGCAAACAATCAAAAAACAGAAGAATTGACTATATTAATATCACAGCAAAGAAAATTACCAGAGCTAAAGAATGACATATACATATGTTAAAAAAGGCCAATCCACCATGAAGATACAGCAATCCTAAATGCATATGCACCAAACAGAGCTGCAAAATACGTGAAGCAAAAATTGACAGTACAATAAGACAAAATCAGCAAGGATACAGATTTCACAAGAATATCAAGATAAACCAAAAATTAAAAGATCCAAAAAACTGCTAGAATTGATCCATGAATTCAGCAAAGTTTCAGGAAATAAAATCAACGCACAGAAATCGGTTGCATTCCTATATACCAACAATAAAGCAACAGAAAGAGAAATCAAGGAATTGATCCCATTTACAGTTGCACCAAAAACCATAAAATACCTAGGAATAAATCTAACCAAAGAGGTGAAAAATCTATATACTGAAAACTATAGAAAGCTTATGAAAGAAACTGAAGAAAACACAAAAAAATGGAAAAAGATTCCATGCTCCTGGAAATGAAAAATATTGTTAAAATGTCGATACCCCCCAAAGCAATCTACATAGTCAATGCAATCCCTATCAAAGTAACACCAGCATTCTTCACAGAGCTAGAACAAACAATCCTAAAACATGTATGGAACCAGAAAAGACCCCGAATAGCCAAAGCGATCTTGAAAAAGAAAACCAAAGCTGGAGGCATCACAATCCTGGACTTTAAGATGTATTAGAAAGCTGTAATCATCAAGACAGTATGGTACTGGCGCAAGAACAGACACTCAGACCAATGGAACAGAATACAGAACCCAGACACGGACCCACAAACGTATGGCCAACTCATCTTTGACAAAGCAGGAAAGAATATCCAATGGAATAAAGATAGTCTCTTCACCAAGTGGTGCTGGGAAAACTGGACAGCGACATGCAGAAGAATGAACACAGACCACTTTCTTACACCATACACAAAAATAAACTCAAAATGGATGAAAGACCTCAACGTAAGACAGGAAGCCATCAAAATCCTCGAGGAGAAAGCAGGCAAAAACCTCTTTGACCTTGGCCACAGCAATTTCTTACTCAACACATCTCCAGAGGCAAGGGAAAAAAAGCAAAAATGAACTACTGGGACCTCATCAAAATAAAAAGCTTCTTTCTGCACAGCAAAGGAAACAACCAGCAAAACTAAAAGGCAACCGACAGAATGGGAGAAGATACTTGCAAATGACATGCCAGATAAAGGGTTAATATACAAAATCTATAAAGAACTTATCAAACTCAACACCCAAAAAAACAAATAATCCAGTGAAGAAATGGACAAAAGACATGAATAGACACTTCTCCAAAGAAGACATCCAGATGGCCAACCGACACATGAAAAAATGCTCACCATCACTCATCACCAGGGAAATACAAATCAAAACCACAATGAGATACCACCTCACACCTGTCAGAATGGCTAACATTAACAACTCAGGCAACAACAGATGTTGGCAAGGATGTGGAGAAAGAGGATCTTTTTTGCACTGTTGGTGGCAATGCAAGCTGGTGCAGCCACTCTGGAAAACAATATGGAGGTTCCTCAAAAAACTAAAAATAGTGGGGCACTTGGGTGGCTCAGTCGGTTAAGCGGCCAACTTCGGCTCAGGTCATGTTCTCGCGGTCCATGAGTTCGAGCCCCACGTCGAGCTCTGTGCTGACAGCTCAGAGCCTGGAGCCTGTTTCAGATTCTGTGTCTCCCTCTCTCTGACCCTCCCCCGTTCATGCTGTCTCTCTCTGTCTCAAAAATAAATAAACGTTAAAAAAAAACTAAAAACTAAAAATAGAACTACCCTATGATCCAGCAATTGCACTACTAGGCATTTCTCCACAGGATACAGGTGTGCTGTTTCAAAGGGACACATGCACCCCCATGTTTATAGCAGCACTATCAACAATAGCCAAAGTATGGAAAGAGCCCAAATGTCCATTGATGGATGAATGGATAAAGAAGATGTAGTATACACATACAATGGAGTATTACTCGGCAATCAAAAAGAATGAAATCTTGCCATTTGCAGCTACGTGGATGGAACTGGAGGGTATTATACAAAGTGAAATTAGTCAGAGAAACACAAAAATCATGACTTCACTCATATGAGGACTTTAAGAGACAAAACAGATGAACATAAGGGAAGGGAAACAAAACTAATATAAAAACAGGGAGGGGGACCAAACGTAAGTGACTCATAAATATGGCGAACAAACTGAGGGTTACTGGAGGGGTTGTGGGAGAGGGGATGGGCTAAATGGGTAAGGGGCACTAAGGAATCTACTCCTGAAATCATTGTTGCACTATATGCTAACTAATTTGGATGTAAGTTTTAAAAAATAAAATTAAAAAACTGAAAAAATAAAAATAAAAAGATAAAATTGATACTTCTACAACACTCCTCCCAACAACAAAATATACCTTCTTTTCAAACATACACTTGAAACAGACTGAACGCTGGGCAATAAAACAAAGAATGTAAATCATAAAGTACATGGTCTCAAACCACGATGGAATAAAATTAGAAACCAGTAATAATATGATAACATGGAAATCTCCAAACACTTGGAAACTGAACAACATACTTCTAAACAACCCATGTGATGATGTCTCAAATGAAATCAAAATACATATAAAACTGAATGAAAATATAACATTAGAATTTGTGAGAGAGCTAAAACCCTAAGAAGGAAGTTTACAGCATAAACACATACAAAAGAAAACACAGTATCAAATCAATAATCTAAACTCACATTTGAACAACCTAAAAAAAATAGCAAAATAAACCCAAAGCAAGCAGATAGGAGAAAATAGCAGAAATGAATGAAATTTATAATAAAAAGTTGAAAAAAAATGAAGTAAACAAAGAGTTGATTCTTTGAAAAAAATTCACTAACATTGACAAACCTCTACATCAAGACTGGGGGGAAAAAAGACAAATTCCCATCACAGGAATGAAATGGAGTATCACTAAAGACTCCGCACATGGGGCGCCTGGGTGGCGCAGTCGGTTAAGCGTCCGACTTCAGCCAGGTCACGATCTCGCGGTCCGTGAGTTCGAGCCCCGCGTCAGGCTCTGGGCTGATGGCTCGGAGCCTGGAGCCTGTTTCCGATTCTGTGTCTCCCTCTCTCTCTGCCCCTCCCCCGTTCATGCTCTGTCTCTCTCTGTCCCAAAAATAAATAAACGTTGAAAAAAAAAAATTAAAAAAAAAAAAAAAAAAACCTTAAACATTAAAAAAAAAAAAAAAAGACTCCGCACATATCACTACAGCTTAGATAAAACAGAATAAATGCTCAAAAACACAAACTGCCACAAGACACTCAATATGAAATAGATAATCTGAACAGTCCTATTAACTATTAAATTTGTAATTTAAAATCACACCAAAAGAAGAAATGCGCAGGCCTACATGGTTTCACTAAAGAAAAAATTAACACCAATTCTACACAATCTCTTCTAAAACACCAAAGAGGATAGAGCACTTTCTAATTCATTTATGAAGTTGGTATTACACTGATACCAAAGCCAGACAAAGGCAGTATAAAAAAAGAATACTACAGACCAATATCCCTCATGATACAGATACAAAAATCCTTAACAAGGTATCTGAAAATAGAATTGAACAACACATAAAAGGAATTACACACTATGACCAGGTGAGGCTTATCCAAAGGATGCAAGGCTGGTTCTAGTTGAAATCAGTCACATTAATCATACAAAATCACCACTGTTAACAGGTTAAAGAAGAAAAATTACATAATCATATTGATCACTGCAGAAAAAAAAGCATTCAAATTCAAAAAGCCAACAGCCAACAGCTGTGCAGTGTTGGTGGTACAGTGGTGAGCCTAACTGCTACCTTCCAAAAAGTCAACAGCCACTCACGATAAAAATCTCACACAAGGAATAGAGAACTTTTAACCTGATATAGCATCTACAAAAAACCTACTGCTAACCTACTTAATGGTGAAGGAATGAATGGTCTTCCCTTAAGCTGGGGAACAAAGCATAAATATCCACTCTCACCACTCTTACTCAACACAGTGCCGCAAATTCTAGCCACTGAATATGGAGAGAAAAGGAGAGAAAAGCCACAAATATCAGGAGGGGAAAAAAAAGTCCCTATTTGAAAATATGACTGTCTACCTAGAAAACTGCAAGCAATTTACCAAAAAATCTTCCAGAATAAGTGAGTTCAACAAGGTCAGAATATAAGATAAACCAAAAAAAAAAAAAAAAAAAACAAACAAACCTGTATTTCTAAATACTAGCACATGGACACCAAAGTTAAATCTATAATACCATTTACAATCACTCAAAACAAGAATTAAATATTTAGGTATATCTTGCAAAACATGTACAGGATGTGCTGAAAATTGCACAATACTGATGAAGAAATCAAAGATTGGACTGGAAAATTCAACACAGTAAAAATGTCAATCTCTCCAAATTTATATACTGTTCAACAGGATTTTTTGGTACCTACAGACAAAACATTCTAAAGCTTATGTGGAAACACAAAGGAACTAGAATATCTAAAACAATTTTGAAAATGAAGAATAAAGTAGAAGGAATGACTTCCTGGTTTCAAAAGTTACATAGCTAAAATAATCAAGACTAGTATTAACAGAGGGATAGACATGCAGATCAATGAAATAATCCAGAAATAAACTGAGACAAATATGCTCAACTGATTTTCGAGCAACACAAAAACAGTTCAAGGGAAGAAAGACAGCTTTTTCAACAAACAGTCTAGAGCAACTGAACACACATAGGCCAAAAACAACCCCCCCCCCCAAAAACCTCAACCTACATCTCTGCTTTATATAAAAATTACCTCAAAATAGATCATGGACTTCAATGTAATAAGTGAAAGTATAAAAGTTTTATTGAAAGGAAAAACACAGCAGAAATCTTTCAGATCTAGAACCAGGCAAAGAGTTCTTACACTTGATACTAAAAGCATGATCCATAAAAGAAAAAACTGATAAACTGGATTTCATCGAAATTAAATACTTTAGCTCTGCAAAAGACCATCAAGAAAATAAGAAGACAAACTACAGGCTAAGAGAAAATATTTGCAAACTATGTATCTCCCAAAGACTTGCCAAATTAGTAGTGGTACAGTTTAAAGAGGGGAAGGGGTGGAAGGAAGTGGGTATGGCTATAAAATGACACGAACAAAGGAATCCTATGGCAGTGGAAATGTTCTCTGTCCTAACTATCAATAACATGGTTGTGATACTGTACTGTAGTTTTACAAGGAGATTCCACTAGGGGTAACTACGTAAAGGATACAAGGGACCTCTCTATATTATTTCTTATAACTGCATATGAATCCACAATTATCTCAAAGTAAGAAATTTAATTAAAAGAAAACCTTTTTAAGTCAACAGCGAAAAGTTGAATCATGACAAGTTATGACATAGTAACTTATGTGGAATATCTGAGTTTCTAAGACATTAACTAAATGCTAATTTGAATATCCCTTGAAAGAAGAGTGACATTTCCAAAGCTACTGGTAAAAGTCAAAGGATTACATCTTCAAGCAAAATAATCAATACAGTTCTACAGTGAGGACTTGTCATTAAAATTCCAAAACTTGAGGCCTAATTAGATGGTATCTGTTGTCTGGCAAAGGCCTAAATTTTCTTATTCAATAGACAAAATTATTAACAAACCAATGAATAATTAACATGCACCTTCTACTTGCCAAACACTGTTCTGGAAGTTTCCCCTCTATGTTCTTCATCTCATCTCTGACACTGAAGCTATACATGGTTCTAATGGAAGCGCCTTCAGCTACCGTGATAAATCCAACTACCATAATTAGAGTATTTCTTAAGCTTTCCAAGTTCTAACTTAATGACTAAAACATATTTATTTGGAATAAACCACTTACTTCTCAACTACCCCACAAGTTTCCAACTTCCTCAATAATTAGTCTAAGTTTAGAGCGGGAAGAAATGTTCAGATGAAGCCTATTCAAAACCACAGTACATGCAATTTTGTTCAAAATTGCCTAATTTCTTTTAAATTTTCTGAAATTTACTACTAAAGTATGCTTTTTTCAAGCGTATGTTCTTACAAATGATTTGTTCATGGCACGTTTCACTTCATCAGAACCATCTGAATAGATCTGCTGAAATAATTTGTTTAAAGCTGCATCTCCCTCCAACTTCTCATTTTTTTCTTCTTCTTTGATCTCACCGACCAATTTATCCCAATTTCTTGTATAATGAGATGATGATGGATATAAGTTCTTTACATCTATGGAGTAAAAAAGATAGAACTGATTAATCAACACGTGATGACTATGTCAAAAATATGTAAACTTTGTGACCGTGGTATAAAGAACATTGTAACAGTTTATAGTTCACTGAATTTCATATTTATAACAAATATCTTTTTGGATAAAGTTTATTAATTTTGAGGGGCGGGGGAGAGACAGTGTTTTATTTATCTATCTATTTATTTATGAGAGGCCTGGGGAGGGGCACAGAGAGCAAGAGAGACAGAATCCCAAGCAGGATTGTCACGCTGTCACGCTGTCAGCATCGAGCCTGACGCGGGCTCTATCTCACAAAATGTGAGATCATGATCTGAGCTGAAATCAAGAATCAAGACACTTAACTAAACCACCCAGGCACCGCTCTAATAAATATCTTTCTGATATATACATCAACAATCAGACTTAAACTTATCAAAACTGAATCAGTTAGTATAATGTAAAATCTGGGAATTTTTTTTGAGCAAAATAAAGTGTACATTTTTGGTACATTATCCAAGATTAGATTAAAAACAGACTCTTTGTGTTAATAATGGGGGGGACTGGGTGAGAAGTGCACTGGAACTTTTATATTTATAGAAAAGTTGCAAAAATAGTACAAATAATAAAATATAATAAATAATAAGTGTTTGTATTTATTTTTTTATTATGAAATTTATTGTCAAATTGGTTTCACCCAGTGCTCATCCCAACAGGTGCCCTCCTCAATGCCCATCACCCACTTTCCCCTCCTTCCCATCCCCCTAAATAGTGTTTTTTAAAATGATGCTTAAGAAATTTCTCTTATAAATAACATTTTAATAAATGTTAAAAATGTGGCTTTTCCTTGGGGTGCTTGGATGGCTCAGTTGGTTAAGCATCTGACTCTTGATTTTGGCTGAAATCATAATTTCATGGTTTCATGAGTTTGAGCCCTGTGTCAGGATCCACACACTGATCATGCAGAGCCTGTTTGGGATTCTGTGTCTCTCTCTCTCTCTCTCTCTCTCTCTCTCTCTCTCTGCCCTTCACCTGCTCATGTGCTCTCTCAAAACAAATAAACTTTAAATAAAAAATGTGGCTTAGTTTTTCTGAGGTACTCCTGTATCTTTCAGAGTAAGTATAAACTGAAAATATAAGTAATTATCCATACAATTAGACAGTGAGTTAAGACTCCATCCTCTCCCCACGTTAAAATATTTGATTACTTCGATAGGAAATAATAATTCTTCTTGAATGATGAAAAATACACCAGGCAATAATCCAGAGCTCAATGTCCACTAACGCACACATAGAAAACATTAGTATCTGTAGGGCACGTTGAAGTTAATGGAAGCTGCTTGCAGCCAGACAGGCTACTGACTAGCCCAGGGGCTCAGGGCACTGCCAAGACTACCCTAAAGACTAATGGAATCAAGAGCCCCCCCACCCCACCCCCCCCACACACAAATAATTAAAAACTAATCTACATAGTAGCTATAAGAGCAGTGCTGTTTACTCTCCAATGGAAATACAATGCAGGCACAAATGTGAGCCACATACATAATTTAAAAATTTCTAGTAGCCACATTACTAAAAAGAATCAGATGAAATGCATTTTAATATTTAACCTAATATATTCAAAACTGTATCAACCTCAACACAAAATCAATATAAATATATTAAGATATGTTGTAATTTTCCTTTCATAAGATCTTCAAAATCTGTATTTTATACTTCCAGCACAACTCAATCCAGACTAGTCATTTCAAATGCTCAGTACGTACAGTGGTGACTATACTGGAAAGTGTAGCTACAAAGCTTTAAAAAACACCCAATTCAAAGTTTCTCTATTAATATATTACAACACACTAAAAAAAAACTATATAGGGGTGTCTGGGTGGCGCAGTTGGTTAAGGGTCCGACATGATCTCATGGCTTGTGAGTTCGAGCCCTAGGTCAGGGTCTGTGCTGACAGCTTAGAGCCTGGAGCCTGCTTCAGATTCTGTGTCCCTCCCTGGCTCTGCCCCTCCCTCGCTCATGCGCTCTCTCAAAAATAAACGTTAAAAAACACATATATATATTTATTATTTATTATAAATATATTAGGACACACTGAATGTCCCTCTTCCTCTACTGCCTCTCTATCTCCTGTTCCTCAAAATAGTTCAGAAATGAGAAACCACTAACTGTTCATTTTGTTGTTCCATCCTTTCTCTTCGCCTATAAACCAACTTTCTCCCTATCTATCTCCTAGCAAAACTAAACCAAACCATAATACCTCACACAGTTTTATTTAGGTTAAGCATATGGTTTTCCAATCTACTCTTCCTCTACCAGTAATCCCCTCTTGATCTATGTACATTTTCACTAGTAGCCAAAGAAAACAAACAAACAAAACAATGCAGGTTACACTAAATTAAGAGCCTAAAAAAACATGGGTTTAATTAATCCTAACGCTGACTCCCCAGAGAATGAAAACACAGATTCTAACTTCCACTTTACACACAAGAAAACTGGCTCAAACGTGTTAAGCAACTTGCCCTTATCTCCAGTCTCCAGCTTGCAGGACATAGGAATCTGACAAGCATATTAATTCCTTACAAAAATATACCAGGACAGGAGGAATAACATCTGAAATATCCAAGGCACTGTGTTTAGAAAAACTCTGCAACTGTAACACTAAAAATCTTTAGATTTAATCTCAGAAAAATTTTAACACCTGTAGATGAAAGATAAACTACTGAGGGATGGTAACCTAACTTCCTTGCTCATTCATTATAATATCAAACAATTGCAAAGATACTCATGTCAGCAGATTTTCCACTGTTAGAAGATGCAGGAACAACCAGTATCACATACAGAGTTTATGTAAGAACCAGACCCAGATCCTGAAGACCAGGGTTTAGTCCTTGACAATGAAAATTGCCAGGTGATCTTAAGCAATCTGCTTCTTCTCTGAGCCTATAAAACAGGGCTGCCTAATTCAGAGGGCTGTTGTTAGAATTCAGTGATATACGACATTTAAAGTGTTTCTTTAAAAAAAATACTTGAACTATATATATAAACCTCAGCCCCCAAATCCCAGAGAGTCAGCCCCAAAAGAACTACATAGCATCTTTCCTATGTCTTTCAAATAAAGTGTGAAAGCAGAAGTTTAAGAGCTTAAATACCAACTTCAAATACTTCAATATAAAAACTATCTGTTGGTGTCAATTTCCTGGTTTTGCTAATTACACTATAGACTAGTTATGATGCTCTCATGCAGGGAAGCCAGGTGAAGGGCACATGAAAACTCTTAGTATTTCTGCAACTTTCAAAATAAAACTAAAATAAAATAAATGATCTATTGGCTAACTCAGGGTTTTCTAAAAGGTGCCACAAGGAAATGTGTTTTCTGTCACAGAAGAAGGCAGTGAAAAATCTAAAAGTGGCTGAAACACAATGTTAGCTCATTTTGGTCATCAAACTGGAACATTAATCAAAAAGAAATTTTTCTCCTCCCATTAATGAGGCCAATGCTGTAAAATACACTCTTAGACTGTAGTTCTAGGAGTGTCTAGCATATTAAATATTCCATTAGAAAAATACCTGCCTACTGCATATACTTAAAACTGACCCAATGTAATATATATATAATGGAGTATTACTCAGCAATCAAAAAGAATGAAATCTTGCCATTTGCAACTACATGGATGGAACTAGTGGGTATTACGCTAAGCGAAATTAGTCAGAGAGATAAATATATGACTTCGCTCATATAAGGACTTTAAGACACAGAACAGATGAACACAAGGGAAGGGAAGCAAAAATAATATAAACAGGGAGGGGGACAAAACATAAAAGACTCTTAAATATGGAGAACAAACAGAGGGTTACTGGAGGGGTTGTGGGAAGGGGGATGGGGTAAATGGGTAAATCACTGTTGCACTATATGCTAACTAACTTGGATGTAAATTTAAAAAATTAAATTACATTTAAAAATTTTTTTAAAAATAGAAAGAAAAAAAAATTGACCCAATATAAAGTAGCCTGTCCCTTAAAGGGTTAAAAACAATCGACCCTAGTTTTCTACTCTTCTCCTGGGCTTTTCTGTCTTCATGACCTATTTATGAGCACTTGTACTAAAAGAGCAATATAGTGAAATGGGTTAGATACTTTACACTGTCAAGCCCTGAAATTCCAGGAAATTAGAGTTGACAATATATTCTATATTATTCTATAAGAAGAAAGAGAAAGAAAAGAAATAAAAGGGAAAGGGAAGAAGAGAGACTATTTCAGGAGAATAAACCACTAATTCACTTGCAACCCAAAAAGAAGTAATAGGAAAGGGCAACACACAAAAACAACCCCCAAATGATATCCTACATTAACTTGGTAAACAATAAATCCCAACTCCCTCAGGGTTTTTGTCCCCATTCATTTGTATTGAGTTTAAGAAGTTAGAACCTTCACATGAAAAGCTAGTTTGTATTCATTACAGAGCAATCTTCTTACACTCATTGTATTTTACCTTGGGAACATAAATAATGTAGGCAGAAAGAAAGTCCACTACTATTTAACTTCAACTATATAACACAATATGAATTTAAAGCTCATCAAGGCCAGAAAACAAACCTGCTACAAACTGTTTTGGAGTAGGCACATTTCCTTGCCCCTCTAGTTTTTCCCATCTCACAGCTTCTGTCTTTTTCATTTTAATTTCAATCTGGAAGAAAACACCAAACAAAATTTATTATTCAATGTAAAATATACAAAACATTAAAAAAATGCAATTTCCTCAAGTCATAAACTTTTATAAGAATTAATAGAACCCTTGAGATCATTTCCTTAAATTATTCAAGGTTAAATTTCAAGAACTTGGAAACATTTATTTTTCTACTTAAAAGCCACCCTTCAAAAACAACATACATACACACTATAAGCTACAATTAAGAAGAGTCTTGGGGCACCTGGGTGGCTCAGTCGGTAAAGATCTGACTTCAGCTCAGGTCATGATCTCATTGTTCATAAGTTCAAGCCCTGCATAAGGCTCCACACTGGCGGTGCAGAGCCTGCTTGGGATTCTCACTCTCTCCTCTCTCTGCCCTCCCTGATTCATGCTTTCTCTCTCAAAAATAAATATGTAAACTTAAAAAAAAAAAAAAAAAGTCTTGAAATCCATGTTTTTTTCTTCCAATGCAGTGTTCTCAACCAGAGGTGATTCTGCCTCCCAGTGGAATTTGACAATGTTTATGGATATTGTTGGTCATCACACCCAGGGTGGGGGTTAGGGATGCATAAAGGGCAACCTTCCCAAAACAAAGATTTATACAGCCCCAAATGTCAACAGTGCCCCCCTTTGAGAAACCCTGTTCTAATAGAATCACTACATTTGCGTGCACATTAACCTGTTTGAGAGTGGAGAACACTACCATTATATAAACATATTACAACTGGGGCACCTGGGTGGCTCAGCTGGTTGAGCATTTAACTCTTGATTTCAGCCTGCATTGTGATCTCATGGTTTGTGGGATCAAGCCTCACATCGGGCTCTGCACTAACAGCACAGAGCCTGCTGGGGATTTTTTCTCTCGCTTTCTGTCCGTTCCCTGTTCACATGTGCGCACATGCTCTCTCAAAATAAATAAACATTAAAAAATACAACTAATGCTACCATTTTTATAATCATTCACTAATTATTAAACATACAATATGAACAAGCTGTAATTTTCACAGATGTGGTGGATTTTTTTAAATAGTAAAAACAAGTTCCTGACCATCTTGAAGTATGTGAGATATAAGATACTACAATAAAGTTGACCATGAGGCAAATAAATGTTCTAATAGCTCAGGAGAGATCACACCTGGGTGTAAAAACAAAGAGTTTTAGCACAACTTGCAGAGCTTTGAGGGGTAGGAGCATTTACAATGGTGGAAAGAGGAGGTCTCTGGAGACAAAAGGAACAGCCTAAACCGAGCCCTGAGGTTTGAAAGGACACAAAGCATCAGGGAGTATGGACAAGACCAATTTGCCACAAGTCCAAGATTTATGTTAGAACAGTAAAAAGCTACAGATGGAAAAGGTGTAAGGCAAATTATGAAGAGCTTATGAATGCTAGACTAGCTTCACTTATTAAAATGAAATTTACTGGGGCGCCTGGGTGGCTCAGTTGACTGAGCGTCCGACTTCGGCTCAGGTCATGATCTTGTGGTTTGTTACTTCGAGCCCCGCATCGGGCCCTGTGCTGAAAGTTTGGAGCCTGGAGCCTGCTTCGGATTCTGTGTCTCCCTCTCTCTCTGCCCCTCCCCTCCTCATGCTCTGTCTCTCCCTCTCTCTCAAAAATAAATAAACATAAAAAAAATTGTTTTTTTTTTTAAATGAAATTTATCTTTAACTCTCTAATCAAGGTCGATCCCCTAGGGTCTATTCTTAACCCTAACATACACTCACATAACACTTTCATCTATCTTGTTTTCCTTATTATTTTAATTTTTTTCTAAGAAAAGAATTACTACTTTTGTAAATATGAAAAAAAATTATACAAAGTTTAACAAAAAGAAAAGCCTATTCACACTGTTTCTTTCACTCCTTTAGATCCGATAAATCATTTAAACTAGCAATTACTGGTAATCTTTCTACCATCTGCACTTAGTGATAGAATCCTTAAAATCTGCATTTCATAATAACTTAAAACACTGAGAAATCTGCCAATATTTTTAACGAGACATGAAGTGATGGTATGGAAAGGGTTGTGGTCTCTGAGGATTTGTACTTTCTTTAGGACAGAAATGTAACCAAAAACTATTTTTATAATGAGAAAAACATGAAATGTCACTGGGAAAGAGACCAAAAGTGCACTATTTAAAAAAAAATTTTTTGAAGTTTATTTATTTTGAGAGACAGAGAGAGAGAGCATGAGTGGGGAAGGGACAGCGAAAGGGAGAGAGAACATGGCACAGAGCCTGACACAGGGCTTGAAGCCATGAACTGTGAGATTATGACCTCAAAAATCAAAGAGCCAAAATCAAGAGTCGGACACCCAACTGACTGAGCCACCCAGGCAACCCAAAAGTACAGTATTTTTAACATAATTTATGTGTTTAAATTCTACATAAATAAAAAAATAAACTCTACATAAATAAAAACAATTTTATAAGAATCTCTACAGTTCT
Source organism: Lynx rufus (assembly GCF_022079265.1). NCBI lineage: Eukaryota > Metazoa > Chordata > Mammalia > Carnivora > Felidae > Lynx > Lynx rufus. The sequence continues at coordinate 29,547,749 of NW_025814823.1, read as the reverse complement.
CTAAAATGATGACTAATTTTTATAAAGTAAAATGCTATCAATATTTTCTCATATACAATATTAAGTGACAGTAATATTAGTGACAGTATTTTAAAAGTTATCACTGCTGGAATAATTATCAAAAAGGGGCAAAAATCTAGTAGCTGGCAATGACACAGCAATAGTTACTGAAAAGAGCTATTATCCTAAAATTTAAAAAGTCATTTTGCTTCTTTAATTTTCAACTCATCTGGAAGTGAAGACCTGGCAAGCAGTGTATACATCAACACTACTATACTTAACTAACCTCTGCCACAGAGCACCCTATATTCACACCTCACGTTCCTGCACTTACGCAAGGTCTATAAAAAGTTCCTCGTTTCACCTAAAGAGCAGCACACACTACCATTCACGTCTACTAAAAACAACCATAACCTGAGGAATTGTGTAGTATGAACAAAGAGGCCTTTATAAGGCCAAAGTCAAAGCTCTTGGTAACAACCTGTATCAAGACATGCTGACCTGAACTTGAAATTGTACTTAATCCATTCACCAAAATAGCTGCACATAATAAACCACTTAAAGCAGCTTTTTGAAGACAAAAGTGAGGAGGAATACTAATTTTCTGTGAATTCTTTTTTACACGTATTTCACTTTCAATGTTTATATATGCTTTTTAAATTGAAGTGTTAAGTCTTAATGATTCTGGCAGGTACCTCCAGAGTTACCACCAGCCCAACTTCAGGTACTTTTACTGTGACTATTAAGAAGCTATTCTATTTTCATTTAAGTCAAAAATAATTTAAAAGTTAACTTAAAACTTTGGTAGTGTGCTTGAATGCTGCTCTCATATGCACAAGGAAGGCTTTCAAGAATGTCCCAAAGCAGTATTCACAGATTACTAATGAGAATCCCTGCTGTTCCAAACTGTCAGTTCTCAAGATTTTGTATACTATCACCCACCTCTAAAGTCTTCTCTGCACAGTTTAATTTTTTCCAATGAAAGGACTTCAGATTTAAAGGGAAGCCATTACTTCGAAAGGGTCATGACATCCAGATACCACCTTAAGAGGAGGTTAAGCTCCCACTTCCTGCTACAGAGGGACAGTGAAGGCATCTTTCTCAGACACTATGAGTTGTGGCAGTTTACTGCTGAACTTTCTTTTTCTGGTAGTTTTGACAACCACCTGTTTCAAGGCTGTAGTCATTAAATAATTGTTCCCGACCTTCAGAATGTAATTTTTCCCAACATTCTCTTAAACATTTAATTGCTGTATCTAACCCCTTCATCTGATAATAAACTCAAGTCTTCCTGAAGTCATACTGCACAACCACCATCTTTATTTTTACACTCAAATCATTTAAGTTTATTATTTCAGAGAGAAAGAGGAAGAGAGAGAAAGGGGGCGCACAAGCAGGGGAGGGGCAGAGAGAGAGGGAGACACAATCTGAAGCAGGCTCCAGGCTCTGAGCTGTCAGCACAGAACCTGATGCGGTACTCAAACCCATGAACCGTGAGATCATGACCTAAGCCAAAGTCACATGCTTAACCGACTGAGCCACCTAGGTGCCCCTACACTCAAATCATTTTATAATCATTTTTTTAAATGCAAAGAACAGTAATTAATGACAAGAAACTGAAAAATCTTCTCCAAAGTTCAACAAATTTTTAAATGTTTTTATTTTTGAGAGAGTGCATACGAGTACGGAGTTGGGGAGGGGCAGAGAGAGACGGGGACAGGGGATCCAATGAGGGCCCTGTGCCCGATGCGATGCGGTGCTTGAGCTTGAGATCATGACCTGAGTTGAAGTTGGACGCTTAACCTACTGAGCCACCCATGCGTTCCTCTTCCCCAAAGTTCTAATCGCACAATTCAAATATCTGCTTTGTGTCTACTCGGGCCAGGCACTGTATTAGTACAAAAGGTCACAGTCTCTACTCTCCTTGAAGAAATTATTCAAGAAGCGATATTCCCATAAAAAGATTCCAGCAGGTATCACCTCTAGTGAAAGATCTAAATATAGGGAAATATTCCAGTTTCCTGGAAAGAAGTATGCCAAAATATCATCAATAGTGAGACTGAGGGGCGCCTGGGTGGCGCAGTCGGTTAAGCGTCCGACTTCAGCCAGGTCACGATCTCGCGGTCCGTGAGTTCGAGCCCCGCGTCGGGCTCTGGGCTGATGGCTCAGAGCCCGGAGCCTGTTTCTGATTCTGTGTCTCCCTCTCTCTCTGCCCCTCCCCCGTTCATGCTCTGTCTCTCTCTGTCCCAAAAATAAATAAACGTTGAAAAAAAAAATTAAAAAAAAAAAATAGTGAGACTGAGTAATTACTTTCTCTGCTCCTTTACGTTTTTCCAAATTTCCTATGATACACATTTATTGCTTTTACAATCTGAATAAAAATCTAAATAATCTGGATAAAATAACTATAGCAGTAACATTTCTTGAGCACTATTACATACCGTGTGTTTCATATATATCATCTCAGTTAAAAGAACAACGCTATAAAAGATTACCATCCATATTTTAGAGATGAGGCAACCAAGATAGACAACTTGCTGGAAGTGTCTTCTGCTAGAAGTTTTACTTACTTCCTCACAAATAAACAGAGGTTGAAAATAAGACAACTATCAGTTTTAGAGAAGAGTCATAGATAGATACTACCTGCTGGAAATATGGCCATGAGCAAGTAACTAATCTCACTGAGCCTCAGCTTCTCCTGTAAAAAGGGATTAATAGGGTCTACTTCATTTAGGGTTCTTATGGGGATTAAATGAGCCCATGCATGAAAAGAATAGAGCACTGTATCTGGCAAATAACTGAATGTTCTTATCATTATCTTTATCATCATTATAATCAGCTAAAAAATCTGTGCAAAGTATTTAACATCTCTGGATTCAGTTATACCTGTAAATAGGTGATAAAAATACCTATATCATACAGTAATTGTTAGGATTCCATGTGTAGATAATACACAGCATTCAAAATAGTTACCTACTATAATTCTACACAGGTCAAACAGATAGGACTTACTAAATAAGCTACAATAGATGCATGCAATGAAATACTTTCCTGTAAAACATTTAAGGGCATGAAAAAAATATCCATAATATATGGCTAAATTTAAAAAGATAGCTACAGACAGTATTTACAGTAAAGTCCTTTTCTTTTGAAAATACATGAATATGCATTAGAAAAGGTAGAAAGAATACACTTCAAAAACAATTTGTGCATCATCAGCAACTAATTATTTAAAAACATAATTACCACCACCACTGTTATCAAAAAGACATAAAACAACAATCCAAAAGTCTCTACATCCTGCCCAGACATCCCCAACTCCATCACATCATCATTAGGATTCTTCTATGAATATTAAGAAAAGGAATTCACTCTGAAACTTCTCAAATTTTACTAAGTTAAGGGAGCCATGGTCTGTCTCAAAATAAAGACACACATTTTTACCTCCCACAATTCCAGTCAAAAGCCTTCATATTTTATAGACATAATACAAAAAATTGCTCTGACTAGAAATAGGAATAGAATTTTTTTTTAAAAATTTTATTTTTAAGTAATCTCTACACCCAATGTGGGACTCGAACCCACAACCCCAAGATCAAAGGTCTCACACTCCACTGAATGAGCCAGCCAGGTACCCCAAAGAATATTTCTACACAGCATTTTGAAAATTCTCACTTTTTTAGGAGGAGTGAATATTAACCTTTAATATGAGTATTTCACAGCACAGCTGACACTTAAGTTATAAGCCTGTGATTCTGAGCAGAGAATACTGTCATGAAATTAGTAAGACGGAACAAAAGAAACACTACAGTTTCTTAATAAATAAAATGAATTAATAGCCAGATAGGAAAGCTTGGATTCAATAAAAGGGAGAAATAACTGTCAGAAGTACTGAAAAAAATGAATTCTGACTTGGAAAAATCTAGGTAGGACACTGTAAAATATTTAGTTGAAAATGCTATTTCACTGATTGAAGGGTGCTACCTCTCTTATTTTCATTGCAAATTATATTTCCCTTGAATTAATAACACTTAACCAAAGATTATACAAGAATATGCAACATTTCTTCACCCTTGAAGGTGGAAAAGAAAAAAAACGAATTCCCAAAGAAATCACCCCTTTAAAGCACACATTTTACAGAATCTCTAATTTTAAGCAGTTTCTTGTGACCAGAAGCATTCTTTTCTCAACTCACATAAACGATTCAAGATACCTGAATTCATATGAAAACCATGTGATTTCATTATTGTCTTCGTATCATCACTAAATAAACCTCAGTAACCTACAGAAAGATTTGATTTTCAGTATTTAACAGTCTCCCTCTGCTGTATGAAAAAAGATTCTAAATTTTCATTTCCCTTAAGATATAATTAAGTACAATTATTTCAATTTGTTTCCCATAATATACAGCTTAAAAGTTGGTGGTCTAACAAAACTAATATATGTTACTTTCGGCTAGGAAAAGAAAAGTCATCTTCTTTTTTTAAAAATTTTTTTTTTCAACGTTTTTTATTTATTTTTGGGACAGAGAGACAGAGCATGAACGGGGGAGGGGCAGAGAGAGAGGGAGACACAGAATCGGAAACAGGCTCCAGGCTCCGAGCCATCAGCCCAGAGCCTGACGCGGGGCTCGAACTCACGGACCGCAAGATCGTGACCTGGCTGAAGTCGGACGCTTAACCGACTGCGCCACCCAGGCGCCCCGAAAAGTCATCTTCTTTACACATCTTTAGAATGGTAATTCTTTAATCTAGAACTTAGAAAAACCTAAGCAAAGAAGCACTAGCTTTCCAGAAATGAAAGTATTTCCCCTGGGCCAAGATGGATAATTTAGTAACTATGTAAACTTGGGGAAAGCTTTTAAAGTCCATGAACCTCGGTTTCATCTATAAAACTAAGAATAAAAATAATCTAACAACTTCAAAGGGTTAACATCAGAATCCATTTTAAATTAATTCACTGAGGGGCATCTGGGTGGCTCAGTTGGTTAAGCATCTGACTCTTGGAGTTTGGGCTCAGGTCATGATCTCACAGTTCATGAGTTCGAGCCCCATGTCAGGCTCCCTACTGCTGGTGCAGAACCTCCTTAGGATTTTCTCTCTCTCCCTTTCTGCCCTGTCCCCTCCCCCTTCTTTCTACCCCATCTAACCCCCCTGCCCAAAATAAATAAACTTTAAAAAATTAAATAAATGTATTCACTGAACAATTATTGAGCAGCCCTATGTACAACACATAGGGCTAGGGTTGACAAATTTAGCAAATGGAATATACTTACACTAAAAAAATTATTCAGTTTGTAAAATTAATGGGGCATCCTATACTTTATAAGCCAATCTTACCTGGAGCATATACAAAGACATAAATATGACATGCTTATCCTCACAGACTAAATGCAAGGGAAATAAAATGTATACATAAACTACTGCACAAAAAAGAAAAATAGTTATGTAGCATTTAAAGAAAGAGGAAAGGCACAAAAAAGGTAACTGGGAACACAGCAGCAGCACTGCAAAATGGTCAGATTCAAGAAGTACTCAAGACTCAAAGGAAAATAAAGAACAAGAGATGACAGTGCTTCGTTAACATCCTCAATTCTAGCCACACAGACTTCTGTATTTATTATCACAAATACTATTCTTCCATAAGTTACATGAGGCGACCCACTAACACAAGCTTTTAAGTCATTTACGCCATCTATTCACACAAGTCAGCTTCCATTTAAACTACTTCAAAAGAATATGCATTAACAACCTGTTGATAAAAATACCGTATGTAGGAAAATGCCTAATTCGTAATTTTCTCAACTGTCCCCCTCCCAAATCTAGCCATAGTTTTGTGGTTGATTACTTACCCATCTTCTTTTACTAAACAAATTCTACACTATGTGGATAGGGTCAATAGGACTACAATCTTGGTAAGATTTCATTCCTTTTTCCCACCTACTTTCTATCTTCCAAACAACTGTTTCTTCTCTCCCCCTCATAATTTAACAGCTTTGTACTTTGTAATCTTTAAATAAATTAGTGGGCAAATCATTTCTAACTAGATGCAAAAAATGACCACTTCTTTATTTTGCACTTTCGCTCAAACGCTCTACAGATACCCTCTTCTTTCCGCAAAGCCAGTTACCATATTCTCCCTGACACTAGCTGACCTGATTCTACTCTAGGATATGAAAATTCACCCAGCCTTAGAACTTAAACTCAATAATTAATAACACAGCATGCTGCAGGACATGTTCGTAAAGAAGGTGTAGCAATGGAAAAAATCTACTTATATCATTTATTGTCATTAACTCATTACATATCTCCATACAATTTTATAGATGAAAAAATTTCAGCACTCATTTAGTCCATATCTCTCATTTATACAGTGAAAATTTACACCTACAATAATTTTGTGACAATGTAAATTCACAGAGCAAAGAACCAGAGTCAGATTTTTTTGATTTTTCAGTTCAGTACCTGTCCTGTTAAATTATACTACCTACATCTTTTGATTGATATCTAAAACAATATATGAATTTTAATTCCATTGCATACTTTTTGAAAATATAAAGAAATCTAAAAATTACATAATTACTCAAACCACAGTTTGAGTTACTCAGTATTCGCTTGTTAACAAAGTATTCTAAAATTCAACTTAATTAAAAAACAGGAAAAAAAACAGGCAGATTCATCTTCACAGTAGTATTTTTAACTGCATAAAACAGGGTGAGAAAGTATTTGTACATCAAAACAGACAAGTTCAAGAGAAGAGATACTCACTGTGAGTATCAAATCTTAAATAGAGGCTGATAATTGCTTTTTAAAAAACCTCTTTAAGAACTATTATACCAATCTTAATAAATATATAAACACTACTGAGGTTAAATTGAGTTTTACATTCCACTGTCCTAGAATTTTGGGAGGGGAAAATTGTTACTCAAAAATTATTGTTTTTAATTTGAAGACATGTGCCTGAAAGGATCTATAAACTTAAAATCACATGGGTGAGTAGTTGACCAATATTTCTAGATTTTGAAAACATCACTACTGACAACTATTTTATTTTTAAGTAGTATCTACACTCAATGTGGGGTTTGAACTAACAACCCCAAGATCAAGAGTTGCATGCTCTTCTGACAGCTAGCCAGGTGCTCCCACCAACAACCCTTTTAAAATTTTCTTACCTTTAAAAAAAAAATAAATAAATAAATAAATAAAATAAAATAAAATAAAATAAAATAAAATAAAATAAAATAAAATAAAATAAAATAAAATAAATAAAATAAAATAAAGAAAAAAATAAAATAAAAAATAAAATGGTGTAACTTACCTTTGTTGAAAGTACTTTAAATGTGCTCTGTTCTGGTATTATAAGATGAAGAAGTCTCAGTTTCAAATTATAATCCTCTCCAGAAGGAAGTTTCACCAAAGCAGACAACTAATGAATACAAAATTAGCAGTACATTTTATAAGTTATATAATGAAGGATCACTTAAACTGAATATAAGAATAGAATTTCAATGCTGCTACAGATTGTTTTAAATACTTTATATAGAGTACCAGATTTAAGAAACTCAAAATAATCCTTTTTTTCTATCGGGTACCCTTTACATGGATTCTCACATACATCATTAAACAACAGAAAATAGTATGTTTCAAACAAATATTTAACATTTAAATCTCCAGAAAACTCAAGAGCAAAATATAGTATGAAACAAAAGTATTCATATGCAAGACATCTACTTCTACCACTAACTTAAATGTCATTAAAGTTTTCTAGTAAATGCTAGCAAACCAAATGACTAGAGGCCATACTAATTTCACGTGGTTAGCAAATTCTAAGACATATAAATCACCCAACAAATAAGTAGATCTTTTTCACAAAAGTGTATCACACAAATGTACCAAATCACATCTTACTAATTAATGTCTTTTATTATTTGTCAACCAGATTCTACTGTGAATTTCAAATCTAAAGGAAAATTATGTACATCTAGCTGTACCCTACAGTATAAACACTTTTGTCTCAAAATTTAAAATCACTCAAACTGAGAAGCAATGCTTTAGATTTTTATCAGCATTTTCCACATCTCAGGAAGAAATGACGTATCTGATAAACTGCTATAGGTTATTCTGCAATATACTATTTTGCAAATAAAAGTACGTAATCTCAAAATAAAAGACAGTTCAAAGACAGTAATAACCTCTTTTTCTGAAAATTCCACATTTACATTATTCTTCTGAACATTCTTGATCATGAGTGTAATGATTACTTGAGATTCTGTTTGATACCAGTCATACCTATTAAAAGAGAAAAAAAACCCTCAGAACATCTAATATTCTCAAAGTTGTTGCTTCTTTATGTTTTGTCAAGATAAAAACTACAATATGATAAACAAGAGCTCCACCTTGAGGAACAAAATAGAAAAGCAGCTGGTGATTCACAAACAATTTTATGTAACTGTATTTCCTTTGATCTGTACTAATGAACAGTGAGGTATAATCCCTAAAACGTTTCCAGGAGACTTAAACACTTACATGATTTTCGGGGTTCTGACTTACATCTGTATTACTGTTATGCTTAATCTAATGTTGAAAACAAAACTGATTCTAAACAACAAACCATTACTATATACCATCAACAGTTTTACACTTCCGTCTCAATCTAATACGAAGAAAAAGCACTCTATCCCTATTTTACAGATGAAAAAATATAAGCCCAGAAGGGTGAAGCAATAAGCCAGTCAGTGGTAGGTGTTACACTGGACCCACATCAACCTGACTTCATACTCCAAAATCTCTTAACTGAAGCTGGGGGCAACAGCCCTGAACACAATGAGCAGAAGCAAATGAGCTAAAAATTAAAATAACTTAAAAGTTTAACCCATCCTACCAAACACAACATTAAACACAGTATCTTCCTTCAGTCTCAAGGTACATGGGAAAACTAGTGGGCCTAGAAATTCTAATTATGTGTATCTTTCCCACAGAAGGCTCTAAAACTGTAGGGATCCTCACTTTCAAATTAGATTAGATTATAAACTCCATGAGGGCAGAGCTATTTATCTATCCTGCCACTATTATATTCCTAAGACTGAGCACAGTGCCTGGTAATATGAAATCAATGTCAGATTATCTTACATTCTAACATCATAGTTATTATTCGATGTTTGTGTTATACTCTTGATGCTGCCACCAAGCTAGTCAAATTTCCCTGTCTACTTGGTACTTGGAGACTCATCCTAAATCTCGCCGAAAGAACATGAATTGTTTTAACACTTTCAAGCAATTTTAGGTAATTAAAATGCACCTTGATTAAAGACATATACTTTAAGAGTCTCAGTTTCCTGCTGAAATTCAGTGAGGATGCAAAGCTCCAGATTAATGCCTTGTGTTTCTGTTACAGTCCTAAGAATACGAGTTGTACACATGGCTAATGAATAAATATAAATTCAAATACTTGCTAGATGCTTAATTCATCATTGTAACTGTTGCCCTGAGCAATAGTAACTTTCAACTCATGCAGAATTATCCTATGAAAAATATACTCTAAAATATAAAAGGCACAATTCTGTCAAGCCTACTAACTTATTTACCTGTGTAATAACACCTAAAGAGGCTCTTGTCATCTCAAGGTGACATAATATGGAACCAGAAAAAGCAAGTTTAAAGTGAAGTGATTTTAATTTACCCTTAATCATAAAGACTAACAGGAATCAGCAAACAGCTCGAGAATTTGTTTTCTCGGGCTAAGCACTATTTCTAAAAAAACTAAAAAACACTTAAAATCACGAAGTAAGGACTTGCTCATTACTATTAAACAATAGGATTTTTCCCTTTAGACATATATATCATGCATTATTTCATGAAAAAGAAACACTTACTTGATTTTTGACTGATGAGTCCTCTGGGATGCAGACTGATTTTGGCAAGTCGAAAGAGAAAAATTTTTACAAACTGGTTTAGCAACTATATATTAAAACGCACATATTATTAACTTACCCAGTGCTATGGTTACTTTGATATGGAGTAACTACATGAAAACGTCCTCAAAGACAAAGCATAATATTCATAATTGTTAAGTAATACTAGTCATCTCAAAAAATTAGAATATTCAGTATTTTTATAATTTTAAGATTTTTTTTCTAAAATAAAAGCATAAAACCCAAAATACTTTCTAAAGGTATGATTGGAAAAGCTTACATCTGAAATGTTCAGTACTAACTCTTTAAAATGAAAATAACAGGGGCGCCTGGGTGGCTCAGTCGGTTAAGCGTCCGACTTCGGCTCAGGTCATGATCTCACGGTCCGTGAGTTCGAGCCCCGCGTCGGGCTCTGTGTTGACCGCTCAGAGCCTGGAGCCTGTTTCAGATTCTGTGTCTCCCTCTCTCTCTGCCCCTCCCCTGTTCATGCTGTCTCTCTATGTCTCAAAAATAAATAAACGTAAAAAAAAATTTTTTTTTAAATAAAATAAAATGAAAATAACAATGACATTTAAAAAACCATTTTTCAGAAATAGTGTAACTTGGGTCGCCTGGGTGGCTCAGTTGGTTAGGCATTGGACTTGGGCTCAGGTCACTATCTTACGGTTTGGGAGTTTGAGCCCCTCACAGGGCTCTGCACTGATGGTACAGACCCTGCCTGGGATTCTCTGTCTCCCTCTCTCTCTGCCCCTCCCCAACTTGCGCATGCACTTCTCTCTCAAAATAAATAAATAAACTTTAAAAATTAAAAAAAAAAATTAGTATAAACTTCATGCTTAACAATGGCATCAAACATGGCTCTGCAACATATGAAGGAACATTTTCATGGTACCTTCCAGATAACAGCTTACTCCATTTATGGTCTCTCAGTAACAAACATTCTAAACTGCCCATCAAAAAACAAAGTGACTCTTGACCAATCCATACTTTCCTAAACTACATGTGTGCCAGTTAAAACTATGTAAATCTGAAAAACTTGCCCTGGGTCGTAAGTGACCCCTAAGTTGCCCCTAAATGATAAGCGAAGTGATGGGGTTCAAAGGAAGAAAATAAAACCCCTCTACAGATCTGAGTCTAACTCAGAATTACCCTCCAGCATTAACTATTGACAAATACTCAATCTAGATATCAGATGGAGATAATGACTAGAACAGATTATTCCAGTTCACCTCAGTATAAAGATAAAACTACACTGGTGTCAACTACAGCAGCGACAAAATGCACTGTGACTATACAGCAATTTGTGTTACCAGACGAAGTATTATCCAAATGCTACTCTGTTGTCTTCAGGACTAGTTCCAATCCCCAAAATAGTAAGCCATAAACAAAAATACCAGCGGTGTGAAAGAAGACAACTTTTAAATACTTCCCTCACCTATCATACTTAGGAATATACACAAGCCTTGGGGGTATAGGGATAACCAGACAGGGTTCACTTTTGGTGATGTTCAAAACTCCAGTCACTACATATGCACATACCTGGCCTCATGCTCACAACCTGTCTAAAGCAGATTAACTCTAGCAGACCCGGTTTACAAATGAAGAAAACCCAGAGAATAAAATATTTTCTCAATGTCACAATGTAATTCTGGAAGAAAAGATGTACATTTTCATTCAGACTTGAAGAAAGAGACCCAAAAAGGTTAAGTAACTGCCCTTAGAGTTAAGACCACACACACGTTTCCTAAATCCTTGTCATTTTATAGACTAAATTGTAGATGATCACTGCTAAAAAACCATTAGCCGTAATTTATGCGTGTTATTTATAAACATTGTAGTTAAAAAAAAGTCAAATAATTTTCAACTCCACCATAATTTTAATTTTTTTTAAATGTTTATTTTTGAAAGAGGGACAGAGTGCGAGCTGGCGGAGGGGCAGAGACACACAACCCAAAGCAGGTTCCAGGCTCTGAGGTGTCAGTACAGAGCCAGACATGGGCTCAGACTCACAAACCGTGAGATCATGACCTGAGCCGAAGTCAGACACCTAACCAACTGAGCCACCCAGGCATCTCTCAACTCCACCATAATTTTTAATTTTTCAGTTTTAAAAGACTTGAAAGTCTTCATGTCCAAACACCAAATATGAAACTAAATTAGACAGATAAACATTTCCAAATTCTAGTTAACTTTTGTGTGTGGGTTTTTTTTTTTTAATATTGATTTTGTGAGAGAGAGCAAGCGAGCGAGCATGCGCACATGAGGAACGAAGAGAGAGAGAGTATATATATTCCAAGCAGGTTCCGTGCTGTCAGTGCAGAGCTGGATGCAGGGCTCAAACTCACAAACTAGGACACCATGACCTGAGCTGAAACCAAGAGTTGGACGCTCAACCAACTAAGCCATCCAGGCGCCTCTGACTTTTGTGTTCCTATTACACCACCATAAACCCTGCAAGTACTTCCAAGGCAGCAGCTGTTCAACCTAAATGTGAGGACGTTTCAGCAAGGAAAAGAAAAAAAAAATAACCACCCTGACCATACTAACACATACCAAATCAACTTGATTCATACATTAAATGAGCCCAATAATTTTCATGGCTACAAACCTCTACATTTATTTCATCAAACCAAAATGTATTATTTCAGTTACTAAAGGAAAAAGTATTTGCATCAAATTGCTTAAGATATAACTAAAAGAAAGATCAGTCTGAGTCCTGTCTCAAATATGCATGGCAAAATTATAATTAAGTAAAAACACGAAGGAGAAAAACTTTGTACTTACCACCTCAGATTGTGATCCTATTAAAAACATAAAAACATATCCGGTTAACAATACACTTATAGACAAAGTTATACACATAATTTCTATGGTGCAAACATACTGACTGATTGCATAAATCAATTTACCATACATCCCAAATAAAAGAAAGTGGTTTAATTTTGCATTCTGGAGTCACTTTAGACTTCTTAGTAATTTCTTACCGGTAATATAATGATACAAATCTATCTAAATCATCCTTTCAATATAACAGTACCTTGGAAATCCTATCTGAGGGAACTAGTTAAATTTGTGATGTATAAAGTTATAAAGTTACAAATAAATTTGTTTAAATCCAAAAATGTCAAACATTTACTTCTTTGTAAACTGAAAGACCTTTAGAAACCTACATGCTTACCATCCTGAGCTTCTTGACACCTTTTAATCCAGACAGTGAAATCAGGATATGCACCTAGAAAAAAACAGAGTGTAACATCACTCATCTGCACCATCTAACATATTCATTCAACAAATACTTACTGAATATCTACTATGTTCCAAGCAGTGCTTTAGGCACTCGGGGATTCAGCAGTAAATTAGACAGAAACCCTTGTCGTACCACAGTTTATAGCAAGCGTAAAATTACAGCTACAAATATACTAATAGGTTTAACATCTAGACATTCATCCTGAAGAATTAAAAAAAAAAAAATTGCTTTTAACCAGTCAACCTTACTGGTTCCCAGATACACAGAATCTCTATTTCCCCTCACCCTCTTCTGTTAAAGGAGCTTCCTCTAGCACAACGAAATCAGATCTGAATTAGAGTCCCTACACACCATCATTTAGTGTGGAGTGGAAGCCTAGTAACAGACAGCTGGACCGGGATCTAAAGGCCTCTCCTGACCCAGGTTTGTTCTCCAAAGCAGCTACCTACCTATCCTGTCTACTATTCTCTCAGTGGCCTTCTTGTTACCATGCCATTCTTACCAGGGGCAAAAAACACCTCTGGGGCGCCTGCGTGGCTCAGTTAAGCGGCCAACCTCAGTTCAGGTCATGATCTCACAGTTCATGGGTTTGAGGCCCGCGTTGGGCTCTGTGCTGACAGCTCAGAGCTTGGAGGCTGCTTCAGATTTGGTGTCTCCCTCTCTCTCTCTCTCAAAAATGAATAAACATTTTAAAAAAATTTTTAAAAAACCACTTCTGTACTTTGTGTAGTTGTCGTATCTCCAGATTCCATGGGAGCCAACAGAGGACAGATGGTGAACTATACACTTAAAAGACGGCAATGCAAACATGTATGTAAGCAAATTATTACAAGACTTAGAACAATGATGATATCTAAACAGTACAGGGTCTAATGAAATATAATGTTTAAAATTATTAAAAGTATTCTAAATAAAAGTTTACACACTCAATCTAATTACAAGCAAGATTATTTTGAAAAATAAAAATTTCTTAAAATGGGGTGCCTGAGTGGTTCAGTTGGTTAAGCATCCAATATGGGCTCAGGTCATGATCTCACGGTTTGTGGGTTCAAGCTGTGCATTGGGCTCTGTGCTGACAGCTCAGAGACTGGAGCCTGCTTTGGATTCTGTGTCTCCCTCTCTGCCTCACCCCCACTTATGTTCATTTTCTTTCTCTCTCTCAAAATTAAACATCAAAAAAATTGTTTTAATTTAATATGAAATTTCCTAATACATTAATTTATAAGTGAAATTCAACTACACAGGCCTTAACTAATACCTACATACATGTACATACATATTCATTTTAGTGGGCGAAACAATTACATCAAAATCTTTGATTTGAATAACCTATTATTCAAATTAATCAGTAAATAAAAACCAAGCTTTCTACCATACCAAAGGGAAAAAAAAAGTAATATTCTGAGTTATAAATTTTTTACCTTGTCTAATAAGGGAACCCTAACAATTTAACATAAATTTTCCCTAAAATTAAAAGAGCAAATCTGCTTTTAAATTAAATATCCTCAACAGCAATTTTACCAAAAACCAGACACCTTCATTTGAGGCAGACTGAAGTAATTCTAAGATAAAAGTCCATGGCAAGAAGGTATTAAAAAAGAAAAATTTTAGATGGGGAACTTTCTATTGCTCTAAAAAAAAGAAATAAGGAATAGGGCTTTGAAGTCTAGAAAGGGGAATGATTCATGTCTCTTCAGGGTTTTCATATATGTATCATACAAGAAAACTGGACTCTAGAATTTGCTAGGAGTGGTGGTACGCTGGCTTGCTAAGCGAGTAACCTAATGGTTCACATACTACCACTCTTTCCTAATTTGTAGGTTCCGATTGCAAAGTTGGGTGCGCTGTCCTCTCCCGAGCAGGTATACAGAAGAAAAGCAAATAATCAAAACAATACAACAGTAAATTTTTAGAAATATAAAAACACAGTCATGCAATACTTTAAAGTAGAGATTCACAACCTCAGCACTACTGATATTTTGGACGAGATACTTCTCTCTGTTCTGGGAAATAATCCTGTACAACATAGAATGTTTACCAGTATCCCTGGCCTCTACTCACTAGATGTCAATAGCACATCCCCCATCCATCAGTCATGGTCATCAAAAATCTCTTCAGACATTATCAAATGTCCCCAAGGGAGTAAAATCATCCCTAGTTAGGAACCACTGCTCTAGAGAACTGTGAAAAGACTCTATCATTAGAGGAAGATAAAATGACAGTACACAATACACAATAAGAATTCTGTAGTCTACGATTATCTATGAGATTACTTACAACTTTTGTCTGCCAGTATTTTGCAGACTTCTCTGGTTTTTTGGCTCTTTCAATTTCTATACATGTGCACAGATATCCATACTACTAATTTTCACATACTTCTCTGAAGCTGACGTTAAAAACTCACAGTACTTTCAAAGCTCCAAGTTTCTTCCTATCACAATTTACCCAAACTGACACTACACTTCCTTATAAAAATTTCTGCTGTAAAACTTCCCATCTCAGCTACCTGAATAATAACTTAAACTGAATAGACTTCTGAAAAAAGAGCAAATGAAACTTTCACTTGTCTATCAGAAAAATATAAAGCCAGGCTAAGTAAAGGGAGCACACTGAGTCTTTATATACAGTTTTTAACTTCTAATGGCAAAGTTTACCTGTGATTTAAATGCTAAAGGACAATTTAATCAATTTTAAGTAAACTCAAATTTTGCAAACAACAGGAAATGTCAGTAAGAAAAGAAAAAAAGATGTTGGGTTTCTACAATGAACTTGAGATGAATCTGAGATTACACTAACAAAATTGAGCTGTGGTATTTAAAATACAGAAATAGTGGGCTAGTTTATTAACATACAATTCCAATACTTACTATCTAATTTCTGTCCTCCTACAAAAGTTTCTAGAGCAGCAGCAAAGTTTTTTTCATGGTATTCACATATCCTGCATGAGCATATTAAAAACAAATACCACACACACGTGAGATGATGAAAAAAGGCTTTCTTCCTAATTAAATATCTTAGCATGCTCTACTGGTAAAAGAAATATTTTAAGTATATGTTAATAAGCCAAGAAGTTTTCTAATATACTGTAACATTAAATATATCTCCCATTAAAACCCTATTTTGGAACTCATTTCAGAAGGAATTTCTTGATTTTAATTATGTACACTTGCTTATTCCAAAATATAGTTACACTAAGAAATTAAAGAAGAGTCTTAAGAATAAAGTTACACTTAACAGAAACAAGCTGGTATATACAGTACACAGATACAGCGCTTTCACAGCATTAAATGTAGCCTGTCTAGCTTGGTTGAGAAATATATTCTCTAGTCACTTAAATACAGTAAATCCCAAACAATGAACAAAAAGGGATATGAAATCCATCAGTTTCATCTATACCTTGCAATTACTCCAATCATTGCTATTTTAAAAAACACTAGTTATGTATCTCCTATCACATACTAACTAGTTATGGAAGTATAAAATTATATTTAAAATTAAATCCTATTTCAGCTGCAAAATGTATTAATAAAATGTATAAATACAGAATTTACTATTTACATAAAACTTAAAATTAATTCATTCAACAAACTAAACACCTACTATCTATAGTCCAGATTCAATAAGAAGAGTGGTTATTGCATACCCTTTTCTCAGCATAGCAATGGAATTATTTGGATTAAGTTCAAGAGATTTCCTTGCATCAGCAACAGCATCTATATACAAAAAAATAAAATAAAATAAAATAAAAATGGGGTTTTTAGTCAGTTATTTGTGGATCCTAACAAGTTACATACAGAACTTGAATCAGCCTTAGATTTTTAAGTTTTCAAGTTTGAAAATGGACAAATGCTTCTAAATTAGGAAAAACTAATCCAAGATATAATTCAAAAAACTTTACCCTCATACCTTATGAGCCTAATATTTAGCTTCCTTTTTAAAGCTATTCAGTCAATGAATAAAGCTCTGTGATAAAGTTCATCTAATTTTCTCATTAACATCATTTATGTAATTTGTCTCAAGGTATTTAATTTTTCCCTACCCAGATTCTCTATCCAAAATAAAGTTACACAATACAGAAAGGTATTCTTTTTTATAAAAATTGCAAATAAGAACATTTCATTTAAATACTCTGTGAAATAGTAAATGTAATGCTATTTTTTGTTAGCATATAAAATAACTACAAATGAAATCCATATAAATTGTCCACCCACTGAAGGAAGAAAAGACACCCAGAACATCTGTTTGGGTGTTGCTCAACAAGTTTGTCATGTTTCAGCTACTTTACACCCTGTATGAAAGACCAATTTAAAAATCCTCAAAGATAATCTCTACTGTGTATGATTCACTGTATCTTGGGCAAAATTTACAACTTAAGAAAAAATACAGTCAGTAAGAAAAGTTACCACAGTAATTCCCAAGAAGAATGTAACAATAAGCTCTTTGACAATAATATTCTGCATCATCTGGTTTCTGTTCCAAAGCCTTAGTCAGCTCCTAAAATATAAACATGTTGACTGTTAGTACATGTTTTTTTAAAAGCAACTGAATTCTAATTAAACATGATTTTTAATCAAATAACCTATTATCATAAGCTATTTGGAGAAAAGATAACAGGGAATTAAAATAAGTCTGGAGCTTTTCTTTGCAAGAGAGTCGGTATCTCCCCTTCTCCGCTCTCCCCCACCAAAACCCACAATCTAATGTAGTATCTTAGCACAATTCCTGGCCTACAGTAGAAACTCAATAAATGGTAATTATCACCTCATTTATTCTGAAGAATTTAGATGATATGCATTGACCATCACAGATTTTCTCCTCCTAATTTGGAAAAGACTCAAAGATCATGTAGAAGTTGACATGCCTAGAAAATGCAAAGCTGTCCAATAAAAACAAAGAAACAAACACAAAACCTAGAAGTTAAATCTAGAGCTCAGGGAAGTTAACAGAATCAATAAAGACACAATCAAGCTTATCTGGCCCTCTCCTATCCTGTCAATGGCAGGCAACCCTAAGAAATTACAGCATTTTGTTTAAAACCCAGATACAATATCTCATAGAAAGCTACTATCAATTGATCAAGATTTAACATCAGATTAAAAGTTTGCCACCCTGGGCAGTCAAAAAAGTATGTTAAGTGGTAGCTGAAACAATGATGCAAGAAGACACAACACAATCGGCCAACGACAAATATAGGCCAATAGGAATGCTTTCATTCTCTACCCAGTGCTCACACATCCTAGGGATTTGGTAGTTTTCTTAAAAGGTAAAATCATTTCAAAAGCCACACATCATTAATTTTGCTTTAACCCAGTAGTGTGGTTCTCACAAAGCAATGTATACTATACATGGTAATCATTTACCCAAAATCCAACATACCTAAGATCCACACCATTTTTTACTATCTTCACCTCTACCATCCTGATTCAAGCAATAATGAAAATCAAGATCTGGTTTACATCAATAGGCATAAAATGCTCCAATGTCTTTCGCTGACTCAGGACAAAGGCCCAAGTTCGTCCAGTGACCTGCAAGGCCCTCCCTGATACTACCCTCTGCTAGCTTTTCAACCTCCTCTCTCACTACTCTTCCCCTTGTTCGTCTACCCTAAGCAAATTGGCCTCCTTGCTGTTCTTCAAACACCTTAGGACTCTGCACCTGCTGCTTCTCTCACTGGAAAGCTCTTTCCCCCAGACATGCACAGAAGATCCATTCCTTTACCTTCTAGTTAGTGATGAGGCTGTGCCAGAGACAGGATTCAAATCCAGTCTGCCTGACTCCAAATATGGTTTTAAACACTGCCTCTTGGTAATGTTGTTCCAAGTATCTTTCACACACCAATGACATTTTATTAATGTGTTTTCCTAACACTTTAAAATTCCTAAGTTAAATGATACCATCTTGCACTAAACTTTCAACAATTTTGAAAAGAGCTAATAGCTTCTTACCTATCTACTCAAATATATCTTCAAACCAAATTTCTAGCCTCTCCTAAGCAAGAAAACAGGTACATTTCAGGTCAAAAAAGCTACTATAAATTATATTAATATCTGGATCATCTAATTGTTTTATTTTTAACGTTTATTTAAGAGTGCGAGAGAGGGGGGAGAGGCAGAGAGATAAGGAGAGAGAGAATCCCAAGCAGACTCCAGGCTGTCAGTGCAGAGCCCGACACAGGGCTTGATCTCACAAACCATGAGATCATGACCTAAACCGAAATCAAGAGTCAGACGCTTAACCGACTGAGCCACCCAGGCACCCCAGGATTATTAACTTAGAAAGCATTTTTAAACATATGTTACATAACAAATCCAGGCCAGACACTGGGGGTACAAAGATGATTAAAATTAAAATGGAGTCAAGTAAAAACTTCTGAATTTCAAAGAACCAACTTGCAAATAACCTTTAAAAGCACAAACTAACTGGTTAAGGAGAAACAGTTACGTGATTCAGTTAAATAAAACAACTTACTTGTTAGGCTGTTATTTTTGAAAAGTTACCAAGGGACAGAGCACAAACTGAACATTATGACACAAATTTAAATCATAAACTACAATAACCAATTTACTTTGAATAAGCAATACACAGTATAATAAAACCAGAAAAAGTGAAGTTAAAACAATAATTTGTGGTTGTATGAACTACAACGGACTTGTGGCATGTTTTGAGAGTTCTGTTTCTGTGACAACAGTTGTTCACTGCTGGAGTACAAAGGGACTGAAGAAAGGTATCTCAGAAGGCAAGGACTTCAGTGCCAACATTTGAATCATAGTGGCAAAAGGCCATTATGTAATGCAGACCAATGGGAAACATACTGCGAACATGTCCAAAGATACATACTTCCATAAAATGGGTTACGCTATGGTCAAGCAATTTATAGTTCTAAAAATAAAGAAACTCAGTGAACTCTAAAGTATAATTACACTGAAATCTTTACCAAGATAATGACAAAGGAAATACCCTGATAATCCAGAAAAAATAAGGGAAAAAAACCTCCTTTTTAAGGCATTAAAATTGTTTAAAATTTGGACCTGAGAAAATGAATTTCTTTTTTTTTTAATTTTTTTTTTTTCAACGTTTATTTATTTTTGGGACAGAGAGAGACACAGCATGAACGGGGGAGGGGCAGAGAGAGAGGGAGACACAGAATCGGAAACAGGCTCCAGGCTCTGAGCCATCAGCCCAGAGCCTGACGCGGGGCTCGAACTCACGGACCGTGAGATCGTGACCTGGCTGAAGTCGGACGCTTAACCGACTGCGCCACCCAGGCGCCCCGAAAATGAATTTCTAAATCTTTCCAGTTTTAGGCTTTGTAAAAACACTACTCAACAAGATAACTTGTTGTTAAGGTTAAAAGCTAAAGCAGACTGCTCAGAGGGACCTAACTGCTGAAGGTATGTAGCTCTAGGTATCTCAATTTGACTCCATTTCCCTTTTTCTTCTAGCCATGCTAATCCCCAATCACAGATAATAAACAAGTGTCAACCCTTCTCCTTTCCTAAACTATCTAGCACTGCTGAAAACAAAAACCACACAACCATGCACAACTGGTAACATTGCACATTTATGCTAACCAGCTACACTCTCAACAAAGCTATCAATGGTCAGTATCTTTAAAGTCAGCTACCAAACCTTTAATTATATTATACATCCCTAGACCTACCTCCTCCTCCAGAGGATGACCTTGATGCCTTGAACCCAGAGACTTATCACTTCTCAACTATATAACCTTGAGCAAGTTAATCTCTTTGGCCTCAGCTTACTTGTGAGTAAAATGCAAATACCCACCTCAACTGTTCGAAGAATTATGGGGGGGGGGGGGGGGAGGGTGCCTGGCGGCTCAGTTAAGCATCTGACTTTGGCTCAGGTCATGATCTCATGGCTCGTGGGTTCGAGCACCGCATTGGGCTCTGTGCTGACAGCTCAGAGCCTGGAGCCTGCTTCAGATTCTGTGTCTCCCTCTCTCTCTGCCCCTCACCTGCTCACGCTTTGTCTCTCCTAAAAATGAATAAACGTTTAAAAAAAAAAAAGATGCACAAAACCCCTGCCACCTTAAAGTTTACAATGGGGCCCACTTTAGATAGGATGGTCTAGGAAAAAAAGCTGAGATGACATTTCAGCTGAAATCTCAATAGGTCTTATCTAGTCCCACTTCACAGGAAACCTGATCCAGAGTGACAAGAGGAATTTTCCTGAGGTTATGGATTTATTATGAAACCAGGATTTTGGATCCAAGCACTCTAATTCCAGAGCCTTTGCTTTTTTCTTTCATTTTTTTTTTTTTTTAATTAAACTTTACCCCCAGCGTGGAGCTCAAACTCATGACCTGAAGATCAAGAGTCACATGTTCTACCAACTAAGCCAGCCAGGCACCCCCAAAGCCCGTGCTCTTAACTGTTTATACTGGGTCTCAAAAGATCTCATAATCCATACATATGTTTTCTCTCCCTAGTGAGCTGAGACATCCTGTTCAAGTGTTTGACTACCCTAGTTGGTCTCTGCTATGTTCTCAGTGTACTTCATACACCACTCCATTAGAATATTTACCTTATATTTTACTAATCTGTTGATTTGTCTCTGTCTCCACTAGAATGCAAACTTCCTCAATGCAGTCTTTTCATCTTTAGATACCTGACTCCCAGCACAAAATTCACCAGTAATGTATATTGTATACTGAATGAATGAAAAAGGTGAATCAGCTTGATACATTTCCCCTTTAATCCTAATTGGATAGTCTTATATAAAAATGTAACATTTTAGGGGCTCCAGGGTGGCTCAGTTGAACATCGGGCTCTTAATCTCAACTCAAGTCATGATCTTGCAGTTTGTGAAATCAAGCCCCACATAGGTTTCTGTGCTGACAGCTTGGAGCCTGGGGATTCTACCTCTCCCTCTGCCTCTGCCCCTCCCCCACTGGCTCCTGCACTCTCTCTCAAAATAAACACACACAAAAAAAGTTAACATTTTAATGGATATAACATCAAGTGTCCTGAATTTCAAAATGACTAGCTGACTCTTGAACAATGAGGTGTGTTAGGGGCACTGACCCTCACACAGTCAAAAATCCAATCTAACTTTTAACTCCCCAAAAACTTAATCCATAGATTTCTATTGACCAGAAGCCTGACTAATAACATAAACAGTCAACTGACACATATCCCGAATGTTGTATGTATTATATACTATATTCCTACAATAAAGCTGGAGAAAAAAAAATTAAGAAAATCACAAGGGAAAAGCATTTACAGAATGGTATGTACTGGGACACATCCATGTATAAGTGGGCCAATGCAAACCCATGTTGTTCAGGGGTCAACGGTACTGCTAAACCAGCCCTTGAGAAAGTCTAGAGAGAAACAGCCTCTCATCAAGGTTCCAGGCTTACTTATCACTACCAATTACTTAGTAACTAACATTTACCTGTTCATCTTTATGAGGTCTTCTCAAGCTTTAAAAAGAACACTTCCTCTTAAAACAACTGGTTCTCCCCACTCCCAGTTTCTGACTCAGGTAGGTGGGGTGGGTCCTGAGAATGTGCATTTCTAGCAAGTTCCCAGGTAATGCTGCTACAGGTGGTCTGGGAAGGATACTTTTGAGAATTACTTTCTACAACACTAGACTCAGTGTGGAAATTTGTATCCTGAGGGCCCCATTCTGCCTCTAATTGGCTATATACATCTTTGTGACAGATCATTTGGATTTCTTTGGGTCTGTTTTCTTCCGTAAAATGGAAGGGTAAGTACTAGACCACATGAAGTGTAAGAACTTTAAGTCCATCTGAGGTGGGGCCCGAGCATTTGCATTTCTAATAAATTCCCAGGTGACGCTGATGCTTCTGGTTCAAAAGCCACAGTTTAAGAACCAAGGTACTAAAGCTAACCACATGCCTATTCTATGCAATTTCGTTCTTAGGTATATACCCCCAAAACAAAGTGCACGTGTTCACCAAGGTACACATACAAGGAAATTCACAGTGGCTTTACTCATACTAGCTAATAACTGGAAATAACCTAAACATCTACTGTTAGTATAAACTGTTTTTGTTTTGTTTTTTTTTTTTTTTTTTTTTGAGAGCACACACATGCATGAGTGGGGGAAAGCCAGAGGGAGAAGGAGAAAGACTCTTAAGCAGGCTCCATGCTGAGCACGGAGCCGGAGGTGGGACTCAATCCCATGACCCTGGGATCATGACCTGAATCAACTGAGCCACCCACGTGCCCCTGTGCTGTATTTTTAAACAATGAAACACTACACAGCAGTGGAAAAAAATAACTACTTCACACAATATGGACATATCTCACATGTTTAAAGCAAGACACAGTACCAAACTCAACTGGGTAACTGGTCTATTATTCCGTTTATAGGAAGTACAAGAGAAAGCAAAACGAATGGTGACAGAGGTCAAAATGGGAGTTTTCCTGGTAGGTAAGGGGAATTATTGGCTGGGAAGAAGGATGAGGGAGCTCTCAGGATGGAAGTGTTCCCAATCTTGATCTGGGGGGTATACGCATGTGTAAAACTACAACTTCAGTAGCTGCAGACTTACGATGTTATACACACAACCTCAAAAAAATGTTCTTAAATAAAACAAAGGAGATGAGAAGTGACAACGAAATTCACTGCAACAATATCCTTTAAAAGCAACCCATATAAACTAGATTTCCAATGAAGGCAGTGGGGCTAAGACGACCACAACAAATGTAGCTTCTGAAATTAACAGTTGTCTAGATGACCTACTGAATTATGGAGAAAAATGTTCAGTGCCTCCTGTAACATTATTCTAATCCTGATCCCAGAAGCTTCGCTGGGAAACAGCACAACAGATGAACCAACCATTTTATCCGAGGGCCTTCATATCTAGACCCAAAAAAACACACCCCAACTTAAAAGGTTCTAAAGGACCTGGCCCCTGGCTTCCTCCTGGCACCATCACTCACTCCTCTTTCATCCCCCTCTAGTGAAATGGGCCTTTTTGCTGCTCCTTGAGTCGGACAGCCTCATGACTTTGCATTGGCTGTTTTCCTGCCTGGAATGCTCTTTCCCCAGAGCTTCACATCACCCTCCCTCAGGTCTCTGGTCAAACATCACCTCTTCAGAGAGACTCTACTACACATGTGGCAAATTTCGTTTAGCAGTCCTAGCTAGAAAAAAAACATCTCTTGCCTCAAACTGCTAACCTTACCTGTATTAGATATAACAACTGGACAAGGTTTGGTTTCCTCTTTCCCTCCTACTTCAAACCAAGAAAGCCCTCGCTGTATTTTGCGACCAATTGCATCATGTATCCCTCGCTTGGGCTCTCTTTATTACTTTTAATTATTACTTAAATCTTGCTCTTTTGACTTTTCTTTCTACCTTTATAGTCTTTCACTTCACACAAATACAAAGTGTCCTGTAAATACAAATGCAAGACATAATACAAGACTTTAATCCATAGCAATCAGTGTCTTGTACAAAGCAACTCCAAAAAAAAGTTCTGATATATGAGTGGATAATGAACAGTGACAGGACATCTGGAAATATTCAGGAACACGGTAAAAGGTTTTTGTTCCAGCAGTCTGCACTTTTTAGCACAGCACCTGGTATGTACGGATGGCAAGAATTATCAAGTGGAAAACCGAATTAACAAATATAATCAAGCCTAGATTTCACTTTTTCTCCTACTCACAAATGCCATTAAAAACAAAACAAAACAAAACTGTTTCCAGGCCAACTATGAAGGTTAACTACGCCCCCAAGAAATAAAGAAGGCATTCCTAAGCAGCTACGAGGATGCAGTAACGCTCTACAACTGGGAGGGGACATGAACAAGGGTCTGGAGTAACTGGGCCACTGTGGAACCGAGGACAGACGGACACTGTCAGGATTAAGGATGATACACAACATCAACAGTAACCCCGATCCCAGGAAGGCAGTGCTGAGAAAAGGCGGGGTCCGCTGGAACCCGTGGGGGCCGGGCTCTCCCAAGAAGAGTGGAGGAAGCGGAGACTGATTCTCTCACCTCTAACGCCGCCTGGGGGTCCTCGTCGATCAGAGCATCTGAGAAGCTCCGGAAAAACCTGCCAGCGAAAACAACGACATGCTCACTAAGGAGAGGGTGAGTGGGAGGGGGAGATAAAAAATAATTAGCGAAAAGAATAAAAACACGCACTTCTGGGCTGTTGCAGGTTCTGCTGCAGCTGCCGCCATCCCTAATAATCGCTGTTGCTGTTAGAGCTGCTACCACCGAGGTTACGAGCTGCGCCGCCGCCCAAGGGGGAAACTTCTGGAGAAACACAAACTGAGCTTCCGTCCTAAGTAGCCAACGAGCAGCCACGCAGCGTGCGGCGGGGGGAGGAGAAACGAAAAGCGAGCGCAGGGCGGGCTGGGACCGTGGAGGACTGAGTCTCGCGGCCGGCCGCGTCCCGTGACCAACACTCCCAGTCCCCGCCCTTCGCAGCCATGGTTACGGACGCGTGGGCTATTCACGTCTCCGCACTCCAACAGAGCCTTCGGGGGTAGTAGTTCAAAAGCATTTTTGTACCATACTGTTATTCCCCAGGAGCGTGTGACGCTTGGGAAAGTTTTGCACGTCTATTAATAATAAGCCACATCGGGCTCCATTTTCACCACAGCTCACTATAATTCTTATCATGGCTCCCCGAGGCAGCCGAGGCTTTCATGACCTGTGACGTCATTCTGCGCTACGTGTCTTTTCCGGGAGCGTAGTTCCGGCCTGTGCGTAGCTCCTGTGATTTATGCGCTGGGAATCCTAACGGACAAGGACTTACCGGAAATCGTCCTGCCCTTGCAGATGCTAGACTGAAGGATGCACTTTGGTTCCGGTTCGCGTGTACTATTCCATTACCCAGGACTCCACAGCCGCAGGCTTTTTTCCTAGTTGGCTTCCCCGAGTGAGAAGAAAACTTGTTACGTCTAAAGGCTCCAAAGGGAGGAAGGTGGCCTAATATTGTGTCAGTACTGTTTTACTTTTCCAATCTAGTCAGGTCCTGTCCTCTCTCACCGCCCTTTGACACACGAAGATCTGATGGAAGCTTCTAGCAAGTTCCATGGACTAGGGGTGGAGAAAGGAGGAGGAAGTGGGAGCGAGCTGCCCAGTCAGTAGACATTAAACAAGTAAATGAACTTGAGTGTCTACTACATCCAAAATCTAAACTAAGCCCTGGGATTCAAAGGTGTTAATATCCTCTCCAGAAATTTAAACTCATTGTTTTAAATGCTAACGTGGGGGCGCCTGGGTGGCGCAGTCGGTTAAGCGTCCGACTTCAGCCAGGTCACGATCTCGCGGTCCGCGAGTTCGAGCCCCGCGTCGGGCTCTGGGCTGATGGCTCAGAGCCTGGAGGCTGTTTCCGATTCTGTGTCTCCCTCTCTCTCTGCCCCTTCCCCGTTCATGCTCTGTCTCTCTCTGTCCCAAAAATAAATAAACGTTGAAAAAAAAAAAATTAAATGCTAACGTGAATGGGAATAGCCATAATAGCTAGGACAGGCACTCAGCCCAAAAAAAGGTATAAGGATGGCTTTCTCAAAGGTGTGATACCCGAGCCCCAGCCTCAAAAGCTAAATTAGAATTAGGACAGACAAGAACATGTGTTAGAAAAACGATGATATGAACTCTAAAATTGGTAGAGCCAAAATTCAAGTCAGGTGAAATGCCAGGTCATAAACAGCTAGATGTGGTCTTCTGAGGAGCTTGGATGTGATGCTGTTAACGATGCTAACCCATTACAGGATTTCTAACTTAAACAGGCCTTAACAGTCACATTTGCATTTTTAAAAAAAATTTTTTTTCAACGTTTATTTATTTTTGGGACAGAGAGAGACAGAGCATGAACGGGGGAGGGGCAGAGAGAGAGGCAGACACAGAATCGGAAACAGGCTCCAGGCTCCGAGCCATCAGCCCAGAGCCTGACGCGGGGCTCGAACTCACGGACCGCGAGATCGTGACCTGGCTGAAGTCGGACGCTTAACCGACTGCGCCACCCAGGCGCCCCACATTTGCATTTTTAAAAGTATGTTATTGTCTCTGTGCTATGGAAGAATGGTTAAAGGGAAAAGAACAGTTGTTGGGCACAACTGCTGTGTTTCAAGCCAAAGTGACCCTCTTACATAGGTCAGTAATTGTAGGGATGGACAGAAAGGTAAGAGCAGAAATATGTGAGGTAAAACTGGCTGGGTTTGCTGATCTTTTAGGATCAGTGCTTTTTGTGTCATATTAATAAGGCTTCACCTACTCCAAGGGCATGAGGCTATTCTGTGTTCTCTTCTAGATGCTTTATTAATTTAGGTTTGACATCCAGGACTATGATTTATCTCATTAATTTTTGAGGAAGGTATGAGCCTGAGATCAAAGCTCTTTTCCCCCAATATGGATATCTGAGTGACCCAGCCCTACTTACTGAAAATGCTGTCATTTATTATTTCGCCCATTAAATTCTTTTTTTAAATGTTTTATTTATATATTTTGAGAGATAGAGAACACGTGCACACGTGGGGAAGGGGCATAAAGAGAGGGGGGGAGAGAGAATCCCAGGCAGTTTCCATGCTGTCTGTGCACAGCCTGATGCGGGCTCGATCCTGTGAATTGTGAGATCATGACCTGAGCAGAAATCCAGAGTTGAACACTCAGTTACCACCCGAGTGCCCCCACCCCCACCCCACTAAATTCTTAAGGTACTTTTGTTGTCAAGTAGAAGACCATGTGTATGTGCGTCTATGTGTCTAACCTTGTACCAGTACCACACTATCATAATTAATGTAGCTTTATAATGGATCTTGAGGTCCTAGAACTTTTCAAGTTTGCCTTGGCTATTCCAAATCCTCTGTATTGCCATTACTTTATACATCTTATACAATTTATTTCCACTTAGTTACAAATTTTAGAATGAGCTTGTCAACTTAAAAAAAAAAAAGCCTGCTGGGATTTTAATTGGACTTGCATTGGATCTGTAGATCTGTTTGGAGAAAACGGACTTCTTAATATTGAGACATAAGTATCATTCATACACCCTCCATTTGTTTAAGTGCTCTTTAATTTCCCTCAGCAGTTTTGTAAATTTCAGTGTAGAGGTATCACATATCTTTCATTAGATTTATACTTGGGTATTCGGCTTTAAAACAAAACTTTTATTTATTTATTTTGAGAGAGAGAGAGACGGGGGGGGGGGGGGAAGAGTGAGCAAGGGAGAGGCAGAGAGGGAGAGAGAGAATTCCAGGTGGGCTCCACGCTGTCAGCACAGAGCCCTGTGTAGAGTTCAAGAACTGTGAGATCATAACCTGAGCCAAAATCAAGAGTCAGACACTTAACCAACTGAGACACCCAGGCCCTCCAGTTATTTGTTTTTTTTAATGCTATTTTAAATGCCATTTTAAAAGTTTTGTATTTAGGGATGACTGGGTGGCTCAGTCGGTTAAGCATCCAGTTTCAGCTCAGGTCAAGATCTTGCGATCCATGAATTCAAGCCCTGCATCTGGCTCTGTGCTGACAGCTCAGAGCTTGGAGCCTGCCTCATTCTGTGTCTCCCTTTCTCTCTGCCCCTCTCCAGCTTGCACTCTCTCTCACTCTCTCTCAAAAAATAAATAAACGTTAAAAAAGATAAAAGTCTTATATTCTACTTCTTTGTTTTTAATACGTAGAAACAGTATTTTTACATATTGACCTTCTATTTCTCTTTTTTTTTTAACATTTATTATTGAGAGACAGAGCATGAGCAGGGGAGGGGCCAAGAGATGGGGAGACACAGAATCCGAAGCAGGCTCCAGGCACCGAGCGAGATCATGACCTGAGCTGAAGTCGGACGCTTAACCGACGGAGCCACCCAGGCGCCCCTTGACCTTACATTTCTAATACCTTGTAGGTTCTTTTAGAATTTCTATGATTACAATTTTTCATCTGTGAATAAAGATTGTTTAAGGTCTCGTGAAATGACTATACCTTTCATTTCTTTTTCTTGCTTTCACTGGCTGGTACATCTCATATAGTGTTGAATGGAATAGTGATAATGGGCTTCCTCTTTTGGCTATAACATCAGAGGGGAAGGCATTCAATAGCAAATGCTTTTTCTGCCTTTACTGAAATGTTCATATCTATTTTTTCTTTAAAGCGAATTACTTTGATTTTCAAGTGTTCTCTAAATGGCCAATATGCATAGGAAAAGAAGTTCTACATCAATAGCTATATTAGGGACATTAAAGTCATACTTTGCTACTAAACACTCACCAGAATTGTTTAAAAGGAATTCCAATACCAAGCCTAGGCAGGGATATGGGGCACCTATAACTGGTGTATGTTGCTAGTGGGAGTATAAATTGGTGTCATTACTTTAGAAAACTTTTTTTTTTAAGATTAAAAAAAATAATCTCTACACCCTAACATGGGACTCGAATTACAACTCCAAGAGTTACATGCTCCACAGCCAGGCACCCCTAGAAAACTTTTGACACTATCTACTAAAGCTAGTCATACATATACCCTGTTACCCAAAAATTCTACCACTGGGCATATCCCCAAGAGAAAAGAGTACTTAGTTTGTGTACACGAATATTGATTACAGCATTATGCACAGGAAAAACTAGAAATAAATATCCTTTGATAGGAGAAAAATACTATAGAGCAATGATTAAGAATAAATTGCCAATACACACAACAAAATGTAGGAACCTCACATACATACCTCACATACATAATGTTGAGTTAAAGAAGCCAAACAGGGTACATCTCGATTGATTCCATGTATATGAAGATAAAAACTATTGTGAGGGATACCAGAAAGTGATCTCCTAGCTGAGAAGAGCCATGAAGGAAACTTCTTGGATGCAGGAAA
Source organism: Lynx rufus (assembly GCF_022079265.1). NCBI lineage: Eukaryota > Metazoa > Chordata > Mammalia > Carnivora > Felidae > Lynx > Lynx rufus. The sequence continues at coordinate 29,517,775 of NW_025814823.1, read as the reverse complement.
TGTTACATATCTTGAACCAGGTGGCAATTACGCCAATATATTCAGATGTAAAATTTTATTGAGTTGTACACATAAGATTTGTACCCTTCATGACTCCATAAATAGGAGGTAAAGATTTAAAACAAAACCAGCAACAGTCAGAATTTGAAATTTATGACATTTACAATAGCATCAAAAATATTAAATACTGAAAAATAAACCTGACAAAGGATACACAAAAAGTATACATGGAGATTTATGAAACATTGCTGAGAGAAATTAAAGAACACCTAAACAAATGGAGATGCATCTATGGACACTTAATATTGTTAAAATGTCAGTTCTTCCCAAATTGATCTATGGATTCAACATGATCCCAATCAAAATCCCAAAGGTTTTTTCTGTTTCAGTTGAGAAACTGATTCTGCAAATTCAGGTGGAAATACATAATTAGAATAGTCAAATCAACTTTGAAAAATAACAAAGCTGGAGAACTAACACTACTGATTTCAACACACCAACCTTTGTATGTATTGGCACAATGATCAATAGAACAGAATAGAGTCCATAAATTCACCTGTACGTATACAACAAGTGATTTTCAACAAAGGTCCAAAGATAACTCAGGGAAGATAGTTGAAAAGGATAGTCTTTTGATAATTTTTAATTGAAAGGGACAGTGTTTTCAACAAATTGAATATACAAAAGCAAAAAAAGTGAACATCCAATACATACCTTGCATCATCTATAAAAATTAACTCAAAATGGATCATGGGCCCAAATGTAAAATTTAAAACTATAAAATGTCTAGAAGGAAGAAAACCTTAGTGACCTGGGATTAGGCGAAGATTTCTTAAATATGACACTAACAGCATGACCCTTAAGTTGATAAATCAGACTTTACCAAAATTAAAAGGTTTCTGCACTTTAAAAATACTTGCGAATCATATAGCTGATGAAGAACTTGCATCCAGAGTACATAAAGAGTTCTCAAAAGTCAGTAATAAGAAAGCAACAGAATTTTTGATGGACAACAAATTTTAACAATCATCTCATCAAAGACAATATATGGATGTCACATGAGCACATCAAAAGATGCTCAAAATCAGGGGCACCTGGATGCAGGAGCACTTGTATTGCAACCAAACTCCTGGGGCAGCAGAGACAGTGATACAAAGCCTAGTGTTTAGTGCTTGGCAACAGTGGCTACAATTTCTCCACAAAATCACTTGTGCAGTTTTTTCCTAGCTGTTTGACTCAGATTGACCCCGATTCTCTAGTCCTTTTGTCTATTCTATGAACTATACAATATTATAATAAAATTTCTTTATGCTGAAAACCAGAATCCATCTCTATTGCTAAGGACCCAGAACTCAAACTGGAAGACAATTTGGTATTTGGAAGCGGAATTCTCCAAAACTGACCCTGGCATGTTGTATAACTGACCGGGTATGTATAAAAGGCAGGATGAAAGGTACTGAGGACACAACTATTCCAGGATGGGAAAATGGTGACCCTGGGACAGGGCATCAAACTTATATCATCAAATGGTGTGTTCTAAAGCTGACTCTGGAAAGAGTATCCTGAGTGCTCATACTGGATGTGGCTGTGGAGGACAAGAAACCAGGGGGACACAGCTGATCTGAAAAAGACGACTGCGTATGATCTCAAACATCCCGGGCATGAAACTGGATCGGGCAACAGGATGGGACTTTGATCTCTCTTTGGGAGAGAGATACATGTTCTATGTAGGCATGAGCGTTTTTGAAAGTGTCTGTAAAGAAAGATGCGTGTGGGTGATGGTAGGCCACACCATTCTCCCTCATTTCTTGCTGGAGAGCCCCGATTTTGTTTGGCACCATACACATCTAAGTCATTCATGGTAACCCTACTTCCTTGGCTAGCAATTTGTTTAGGAAGGGGTATATGACAAATCTAGCCAACGAGCTCTGAAGAGACGGCTGTTCAGGGTATTCTGGGAAAGATCTTCTGACAAACAGAAACCTAGAAGGAACTACTGCAGCTATCTGCAAGTATGGCAGAAGCCATCCTGGAAACTAAAGCAAAATGCTGAGGATGGGAAAGCAGAGAGGGAAGAAACCTGGTTACTATCACCCCTGAGTTCCTGAATTAACTAACCTGGAAACCTAACTCCAGACGTCTTACTTTGTACTATTTAATAATTTTAAATTGGGTTTTTGTTTCATGCAACTGAAAGCACCCCAATCCGAACTGACAGGATTTGGAGAGTAATATTTGAAGATAAGGCTGGTGGGACCAAGAAGAGGTAAGACCATGCAGGACATCAACTCTGAGGACAGTGAGGAAAGGCTTGACACTAAAGGATTTGACATAATGAAATTGGAATAAACATTAACAAAAATTTTTTTAACAAAAAATAAAAATTAAAAAAAGTGAAAGCAATAAATTGAGAACTTAAAGTAACAGTGAGTTGGGGCACCTGGCTGGCTCAGCTAGTTGAGCATCCAGCTCTTGATTTTGGTTCAGGTCATAATCCCAGGGTTGTAAGATCAAGCCCTGCATTGGGTTCCATACTGAGCGTGCAGCCTGCTTAAGATTCTTTCTCTCCCTCTGCCCCTCTCCCCTGCTCACACACACTCTCTTTAAAAAAAAAAAAAGGGGGCGCCTGGGTGGCGCAGTCGGTTAGGCGTCCGACTTCAGCCAGGTCACGATCTCGCGGTCCGGGAGTTCAAGCCCCGCGTCGGTCTCTGGGCTGATGGCTCAGAGCCTGGAGCCTGTTTCCGATTCTGTGTCTCCCTCTCTCTCTGCCCCTCCCCCGTTCATGCTCTGTCTCTCTCTGTCCCCCAAAAAATAAATAAAACGTTGAAAAAAAAATTAAAAAAAAAAATTGTTTCTTGAAAAAAAAAAATAAAGTTCAGGGTGAGTTATAAAAGGTTAAATGTTGGAAAGGTCAAGGAAGATAAGGACAGAAATCTGGCATATGGAAATTAACTACTAGTTAGTGACCTTTGCAACAGTAATTTCAGGGTAATAGGGCAAATGCAATACTATAGAAGGTTAAAGAATGAATGGGAACTGAGAAAACATCAGGTTTTTAGGTTAGGACAGTGAGAGTAACATCACAGGCCAGATGCTCCTGTTCAGGAGTTCAATATGAGGAGATTATGTTAGGGGATGCATGGCTAGCCAGAGTTCTAGAGGAGAAAGAACTTTCCCATGACTCTCTTAGGGTGCTTAGCTGGGCCTAAAAATCAAACTGACAGTTTAAAGAAGGAAAGCATACCTATTTATTTTAATGTTTTACATGATGTGGGAGCCTTCATATGGAAATGAAGATTCAAAGAAATGTTAAGCCTAAGTGTTTTTATACTAGGTTTGATAAAGAATGGGAAGTCATGAAAAATGACAGAAGAAAAGGGTATGAACTAAGGGTAGTAAACTGAGGGAAATTTAGCAAGGCCTATTTGTTCAGATTCTTTTCTGCATTCCTCTGACTTCAGAGATTAAAATGCTCCTTTTAAAATCCCATTTTTTAAGAATATTAACTGACATGACAAAATGAGTACGTGTGTAAGTTACTACTAGGTACAGGGGTATTGCATTGAGATTTTAATTTTCTTCTCTTTTTCTGGTTCTATGTTTTCTAAGTTTAACAATTAACTGATCTGATTTCTAATTAGAAAACTTGTTTTTTATTTATTATTATTTTTAATTTTTTAATGTTTATTTATTTTTGAGAGACAGAGTGTGAGTGCGGGAGTAGCAGAGAGAGAGGGAAACACAGAATCTGAAGCAGGCTCCAGGCTCTGAGCTGTCAGCACAGAGCCCAATGCGGGGTTCGAACTCACCAACCGTGAGATCATGACCTGAGCTGAAGTCAGACGCTTACCAACTGAGCCACCAGGCACCCCAGAAAACTTGTTTTTTAGAGTGTGTTGAATATTATTGCTAAGAAAATTTTATTGTTTTCTAATTTACAGAGCTTGGCAAGCCACGTGTGCCATGTAGAAGCTGCCATCTGGCATAGCAGAAAGGAAAAGTGAGAGGAGGAACTGCATTCAGCAATTCTAATCTGACCGATGGAGCTTATTATACGAATACTTAATAGCATTGCAAATACCAACAACATTTTCTGTATACTTCTTCTTAAGAAATAATTGCTTGAAAACACAGAGAATTTTTACATGATTTATTTAATAATAAACCAATTAAAGATACAAAAACGTTTAGAGGCTTCCAAAATTTAAATTTTTGCTTAAATACAAATTCACTCTGTAATATGAAAACATAGAACAAGAGACCTCTAAACATGATTTTTTTCATCTACAAAAGTTTCTCCTTTGCTGTACTAGAAAATTTGCAGAAAACAATTTTTCTTGTGAAATTAAATGTACATTATTTACAGTTGAAAAGTAATCTAAAAACTATTTCATTTCCGAGACTCAGATATATATGTATATTATCTTTGTACGCAACCCCCCCAACTCCCAATAAAAAAATGATCCAAAATATAAAGCAATTATGCTTTTATAGCAACTGACTACTCAGCCAGATGAGCCCAAGGTGTGGTTGCTTTCTGGGCCCTTAAGAAAGAGCCTTGACTCTTTCAGAATGGCAGTACATCATTTAGCACTCAGCAATGTAAGTTTACTGATGGGCCACGGTACACAGTGGCCTAAAAAGTTAATGAACACAGTATTTAGGAAGAATTCAGATTCATAGCAGATCTTACAGATAACAGAAGAATGAATTTTGTAGGTTGTAGGGCCAGTTATTTTTCTGCAATATGTTAGCCATATTTACATTAAGAAATAAGCTGATAATGTTTTAGTTGATATAACTTTAAAATATAGGAGCTAGAATCATTAAATTTAGAACCAGAAAGGAGCCTGAAGATCATCTCATCTAATCCAACATATCCCTTCCTTTTATGGGAGAACTGAGGCCCCAAAACATCCAGTGGCTTTGCCCAACATCACACAACTAATTAGCAGAAAAGCCACTCTGAGGCTGACGCTTTTATACTATCCTGCTTCTGAAACAGGTTCAGCTGTATCATGGGCAACTTTCAATTTTTAATGTTGTTTTCTACATCTTCATAGTTCCTTATACAATGCAACCAACTAAAGTCAATCTAACTGAAATCATAATTTTAACAAAGTATAAAATAGGTGTCTTGCATTTGAAAGGGTCAAGACTTTAAGTTACGCAAGTGGAATGAAAATGGTTCCTATATAAATCTCCTGTTGCCTTGTATTTAAGTACTGTATTTACAAAAGAATCAGAAAAACTAATACCATGTAAAATTAAAAAAGAAACTTAAAAAATGCTTATGGTATAGCAACTGAAAAAAATCTGAAAAGAATGTCTTCATAGTATAAAATGCCTGTTCCTTCACAATTGAATTCTGAAACATTTGCACAACAAAGAGAAACACTTGGGTACCCTCCCTCATCTAACAAAGTCAAAATTAACTCTAAATTAATATTTTTAACAATTAACTACAAAATTAGGAACATCTGTAGAATTTATCTTAGAATCAGTCTGAATACAACTGGAAATGTTCAATTAAAAAACAATCATCCATAACTCCTTTGGTATATTAATTAAAAAGAGTTGGGTTCCAGCAATTCATTTTGTTTCACAGCTACCTGAGAGGCAAATCCATTGGAATTGGATACCACCATCACATAAGGCTGTGGCTGTTGCTCAGTCTTCTCAATGTCTTCTTTCAAATGATCTTCAACTTCCTTTTTCTCTACTTCCTGTATAAGAGTTTTTGTTTCTTGAGCTTTGATAACCGAAGTGATTACAGTGCCAGGTGGGTGAGCAACAAGTTGTGAACTTCGAGGAGAAAAGGTCACCACAGGAGTAGTAGCACTGAAGGACGGAGATGAAGCCATACTGACGGTTCCGTTGCAAATGGATTGAACATTGCTAGTAAGTACCTGCTGTACATGGGCAGGGCTCAAGACAATCGAAGGAGGGGAGCCTGGCTTCTGTGACTGCAGCATGACATTTTCTTTCAGTACTGTCATGGGCTGTGAGGATGGAATGGCTTGTAAAATAAATTTCTGAGATCCAGCACCTGATGATGGATCTGTGCTGGCTATCACTGTTGTGATTGGCACTGTCTGGAGTGTTACTGTATGCAAATGCTGATTCCCAGGAGACACAACCACTGGAACTTGGGTTGGAGCCTGTATAGTCCTATTGAGATTATGAAATAAAAGAAAATCAGCATATTCTACACAACTGAAAACTTTTTTAACATTTGAAGTCATTTTGACAAAATATGAGTTATACATTCCAAATGCTACTCCCTGTATTTTCAACACAACATAAACATCATACCAGACCCTGTATTATAATGGAATGTCCAACACAGAACTCTCAGGCCATTAACTATGATACCATCTGCTGTACAAAGTGCCACATTAACACAAATGGGGAAGCAATTTTGTTGGGGAAGGAGGAGGATATCAAAATGCTTGGCAAAGAAGTTATTATGAACTGCCTGAAAGAAAATTAGAAATTTTATTTTTTTTTAAGTTTATTTTTGGAGAGAGCGAGCAAGAGCACAAGCATGAGCAGGGGAGGGGCAGAGACAGAGGGAGACAGAGAATCCCAAGCAGGCTCCATACTGCTAGTGCAGAGCCACATGCGGGACTCGAACTCAAACCATGAGATCATGACCTGAGCTGAAGTCAAGAATCAGATGCTTAACCAACTGAGCCACCCAAGCACCCCAAGAAAATTAGGTATTTTCAAACAAATGTATTAGATTCACTCTCATTATTTTTAATACTTGAGGGATAATATCATCCACATGTTCATCCACAATTACCAGATTTCATACGATTGTAATTGTTTTCAACCTGTTTCTCTATATATAGAGGGAAAATGCTCAATTTAAAAAAAAAAACTCAGTCTTAAATGTATATTGAACAGAACTATAAGAAGAAATTTAATAGTTCACAGTTCATATTGTATTACATAAAACGAGTCATGAATATAATGAACTCATGGGGGTTCTTTAGGTTGGCACTGAGAGCAAACAATAAGGGCAAGCTTTGGCAAAAATAAATGGAAGCATGTTTCAGCAGTTTTCTCAGCTCAAATAATCTTTAACATAAAATCCTTTAATGTACATCAAGCTTACATAAGGTTGTTAATGATATTGTGAGTCAATCCAATTTTAAAAGTTCACTGGTGTGAAAATTATTGTTATGGCCTTTGTTAATATAAAACAAGCACAGCTGAAAACACTCAGCATCTGATCTCAACTGTTTCCTCTTAATTCTATGAAGCTATTATACAGAATATAGATGACTGCTACTTCAAATGGTCAACAGCTAGGCTGGTGCCCATCACCCAAATGTTAATCATTGCACACAGATTATTATAGGCAAATTTTATATGTTACAGTTATGTGGCTTGTTACATACGTGAGAAATAAAATTCTGGAGAAAACAAATGGGTTAGCTAGGTAGACATAGGAAAAGAAAACTCAGTGCAGCTTAAGAGAAGTTCAAAGCAAGTGGAATGACACAGGATGACTAGATCCTACCCACTGTGGTAGGATTCTGATTTCCAAGTTCAGATTCCAACCAAGCCGCCTCTGTGACAATCAGCCTAGAGCAGGATGTTAGCAGCTCTTTTGAAGGATGGAGTTAGAAGAGAATATGAGCCGGGTAATGAAGATTTAATAGGTGGACAGGCTATGACTAGAAATAAAGGCCAGATATACTGATAATATTGGCAGGCAAGAAAAGAGTTGGAAGGATACAGAATAACTTTGGGATCCAGGCAGCTTTTCCAAAATACACTGTTCTTCCTTCTTCCCCTTGCCTACCTGAATCAGGGTATCTTGGGTGGGTATCTTGGAGCCTGGGTATGTTAACTGACCCTATAGCCAGATATCATTTCTTAAATTAAGGGCTCCCCATGACAAGAGTTCATGGCCATGTACATGTAAATAAGATAGTACATGGCATATAGTAAGCACACAGACAGTATCTATAAATATGTACAGCCTTGCCACCCTGTAAGTTCTATTACCCCCATTTTACATATAAAAAATTAATGCAAAAAGAGAGTGAACAGCTTGCATAAGGTGACCAGCTATATAAGAAAAGAGGCCAACTGCTGCAAGACCTTTGTGCTTGCCCGTTACAACACACTGCCACTTCTTCAGTCCCAAATAAATTCAGCTAAAGATGAATACTGTCTTTTCTATCTTTAAACTGTGGGCAGTTACACACCTTTAATACACAACTTCTTTTTCCTCTTTTCCTCATTCAGGTGTGGCACAAGCAATAACGTACTTGGAAATTTTCCATATTGCTAACCAGGGCTACCACCAGACTTTCAATGCTTTTGTTCAAACTAGAAAAAGACATCCTTTTCTCCAAACACCTGACTGTCCTCTGCCGGAAAGTATATATACTCATTTATATATATATAATGTAAATATACTGGCTTATTTGAACAAATTCTAAAATAAGTGATTTTCACTAATACAAAAATTCAGAGATTAAAGGTAAAATATCATGCAGCCTTTTCCCAACCACAGAAAATTTTAATTATTTTTTTCTTAGTTAATGATTAAACTGTCAGTTGTGTCTGGTTATATTATATAACAAAGGTTATGTTACAGTTAACTACTTTATAAAATTTCCTACACTGCTTGTAACCACTGGTATATACTGGTAATTTAAAATTCCTCAAACTTTCTGAGACTAAGAAAGGTATACAATGTAACATTTAGTTCTTATTGCATATCTACTTAGATGTCAAGGAAATGTCATTTAACTGTTATGATCACCTGTAACACCATTAACTGTTAAGATCACCTTTATTTTAGAGATGAGGAAACAGACTCAGAATAGTTAATTAATCCAATTCAATGTCACATCTAATAATTGACAAGGTTGAAGGGCTGGAAAGTTACGCCCTACTCCATTACTTTGTCTTCCTACTCCGTTACTTTGCTTTTAAGATAATTTGCACATTATACATTTTTTGAGGCTAAGTGATTTAAAAGACCCTAAGACAAACTACTGGTGCTTGAATAAATATTACAGAGAAAAAAATTATGTTAGGTTGGTATGTGGACTTGCAAATTTATCAAGGGACAATTTCAGGAAAATATTTTACCAGAGGTTTACTTTTGTTGTAGCTTCTTTAAATAACATGAAGCCAGAGTCAAAATTAAAGCACATATAAAATTAAAGCAGAGTAAAAACTGAGCACATATACCATAAATCATTTAGAAAAGCTTAATAGATTTCAACAGACATACATGAAATTATGTGAGATAAAAAGATATGAGCAAAGGAAAAACTGAGAAAACAAAAAACATGTTGTTACTTCATTGTAAATGACTGGTAATTCACGAGAATCATGTGACTCAACAGGCAGGGTGGCAAATCATGAGCTCACTGCTTTGGACTAAACTTCTTGCATTAAAACACTGTCTTCACCACTTACTAGATGTGACCAGGTTCCTTGGCCTCTCCTGGCCTTGGCTTCCTCATCTGTAAAATAGGAATAATACTACCTATATCTCATTGATAAGTTAGGATATTAGACATTAATATATGGAAAGCATATAAAATACAGAGAGTGCTTTGAAAATGTCAGTTCTTATTGATATATTCACTGAATATTCTAAGTCCTATAAATTTTTTTTAATGTTTATTTTCATTTTTGAGAGAGAGACAGAGCATGAGTGGGGGAGGGGCAGAGAGACAGGGAGACACAGAATCTGAAGCAGGCTCCAGGCTCTGAGCTGTCAGCACACAGCCCGACGCGGGGCTCGAACTCACGGACCTCGAGATCATGACCTGAGCCGAAGTCGGACGCTTCACCGACTGAGACACCCAGATGCCCCCCCCTTTTTATTTAATTTTTAATAACTTTAAGTCCTATATATTCCATTTTCTCTTAGCTACAGATCTTTAAGTGGTCTTTGTTTTTATTAATAAGTAGTTATAAAATTAAGAAAAATGTAGCCAAATTACTGCTATTTTACTTAGGAGTAATAATACGACAGTTATTTAGGAAAACCTCTCTATTCTTAAGAACTGTATGTTGAAATGTTTAGAAATAAAATGTCATAATGATGTCCACTTACTTGACAAATAACCAAGCATGAAAAAGGGTAGAAATAGAGAGAAAACAAATAAAGCAAAATGCTATCAACTGTGAATCCAGGTGGATTTAAATATGTGAATATGTGGATTTAAACTGTGAATCCAGGTGTTCATTGTACTATTTCAGCCTGTTAATATTGTGAAATTTTTCATGATGAAAAGTTCAGGTAATTATAAAAAATACAAATAAAAAATAAATCACTAAATAACGAAATAATCTAATGAAAAATGATTCTAATAATGCATTAAAATTTCAGAGTAATATGTACAATTTGCTTGAAATTTACTTAACACCTTTTCTTTCTTTCTATATAATGGAAAAGAACAATAGCAAAACTGGAGTAATTATATTCATTATTCATTAACTTTGGCCTTAACACATCCAGTAATTTCAGGGAATAAAATGCATTCCATTAGAGGCTTAACTGCTTTAAAATAAGTAGGATTTTTGAGAGATACAAATAAAAGATACAACCAAATGTGGGAACAATTTTTTTTAAAGTCAAAGGAATGATTAAGAATGTGTGTATATATAGAAAAAAAAAGTGTGTATATACATACATATAAATAGAAAATGATTTATTCAATAAGGAAGTATGTTTTAAACTCTGAAAAGTTAAAGTTTTTAATTTCTTCATTATATAAGCAGTACACTTAGAGAACTCATTATTCCGAGAGGAGATAAGAATGAATATATACACTATTTCAAAATAAAATCTATAAATCTGAAGGGGTGTTATGTGATAGAGACTATGTTAAGCAGAAGGACAATGAATAAAATGTGGCTCCTGCAGGGTTACACGTATAGGAGGAGACGAGCATTAAAGTCAACTGAAACACCTGGTTCAAGTCCCAGATTGAGCTGCACTGCACACAAGCAGTCAGCTTTAACTGTGGAAGGCAAGGAAGGAATCATGAGCAGAGAAGTGAGAGCTGGTAGCGGAAGCTCCAGAAATTTAACTGCAGTCTGTGCAACATGAATCTAACAAAAGTTGCAAGAAAGTAGCATAGCAAAGCTGTGACTAGTAGTTTTATATAACAGGTTGGACTCCAGAGAAAAAATACTGGAGGCAGGAAGCAGGCAGGGAGTCCACAGAACAATCAGGGACCTTAGAAATGAAAATTCTGAAAAGTACACCAAAAGACAGTTTGCAAATCATGGATAAGGAGTGTAATTATAGCATTTTAATATCTAGCACTATTATTCAGAAATTGACATTCAGAGTAATAAAGTATCCAATACAGTATCACAATTTAATATCCATCAGAGCTAGAGTTCTGTGGACTTTTTTTATTGCAAGGTGGGGGGATTTGTTTTTATTCTCAACGTGTAAAAAAAAGATGCTAAAAAATAACTGAATCACTCCACGAAGGGGGTCCTAGTGATTAGCTTATGACTATCGGATGTTTCCTATTAACACGAATACACACAATGATAAGACGACAGAGCCTAGAAACCAATGGGAGGAATCACGTACTTCCAACTAGATACTCAGTTATCACACAAAACCAATAGGACGTAGAGGAAAATAAAACATTAAAAAGAAAATAGATAAATAAGTACTCCTTTAATAACAGTGAAAGACTGATCCTTCCTGTCCAATTAAAATGGGACAAATGTAACCTTTCTACTCCTTGCAAGTCAATTTTCACGATGCCACAAGTTTAAATGGACCATACAAGGAAGACTAAAACATCTAACTCTGTCTTGATTCTGGGTAATGCTTCTTACCTCAAGATCAACTGAATAAAAATCCAGCATTTATATTCAGGAATATACAAATGTTAAGACTGAAGTCAGCTAATAAAAATAATCAAAGAATCATTTTTATTGTATTTGGACGGGCTCCTATATTTTATTGTAATTCACATTCTGGAAATTCATGACGGTAGAAAAAGAGAATGTTACAAATGTCCATCTAATTTTCTGCCTTTCCTCTTTTTCCCCATTATACATCAATGAGACCAGTCCCAAATGCTGCAAAAGACCAGTTTAAAGCAGACAGGGTTTTCTTGATCAATTTGTTGTTTCATCTTTCCCAGGGTTATGAGATAAATTTGATTTTATTGCTATAAAACTATTTTTCCAACTTCTGCTACTCTAAAAGCCCAAAAAATTAGATTCTTGGCCTCTTTGAACTTTAAAACTGCTCCGTGATAAGATCTTCTCAAGGAGTAATGTTGTTTCTTCGAACTCACTATATTCCAGAAGATCATGATTGTCAATTTATGTTAAATTTTTACAGCTTCTGACTTTGAAAGGAAGGTCTGAAACCATTCTCTGGAGTTTCTAATATGTGGATTGCTTCTTGTATGGATCAATCCAATCGTACAAAGGTACAGTAGACTAGACTTAATAGAATAACATCAAGTAATGTCAAAGTTTAAAAACAAGGAATCACTGATAGAATCAGGATTGATGTCATATACACTGCTGCTGAAAACAATCTGTTGAATAAGATTTCTAGCTTGAAATCAATACAATTTTTATTCTCACTTCTGAATCCTAACGTATTTAACTAATAATGGCTCTCTGGTCAGAAACATCACATAATGAAATGCATCAATAACTTTATAGTTTTCTCACCTAATACTCTGAACGGAAGAATTTAATGTTTCATCCTGCATGCTACTGGTTACGGTTGCTTCTCCTTCTGGGACAGCTTGTACTGGCTGTACTACATGAATAGTCCGGAAGAGCTGGGTAGGATATGGAGACTGTGTGGGCTGCACTGTCCTCAGAACTTCTGATGGCTGTGCAGCTTCTGCAGGATCTTTGGGTTTTGTAGCTTTAGAATTTCCCGGCTTTAGAACTGTAGTGGATCCTCCTTTTATCCCTGGACTTGAGGATACTCTCGATCTGCTTGCTTGGCTCCTACTTGAAGTAGTTGTTGAAGACAGTGATGGATCTGAAGACTCTATGCTGGAACCTGGATCCTCATCATCTATATAAATAAGATCTTTTGGCATTTCCTTGAACTGATACACCAAGCGCTGACCTTCTACTTTTGCCAGAATACCCCTTTGGTAATAGTACCTATTCAAAGCAGACAATTTTATCAATATTTTATTCAATTAAACATAAATTAAAATGATATTCAACAACATTAAAAATTCCCTAATAACAGAAGTCTCAAGTTGGAAACAAGTGGGAGAAGAATTTCAAATTGAAGGGTAGTTACTTTATATAAGATAGTATAATTAAACATACTGTTTTCTTTAAAAAAAATTGTTTTTAATGTTTTTATATTTGAGAGAGAGAGAGAGAGCACAAGTAGGGGAGGGGAAGAGAGACAGAGACATAATCTAAAGCAGGCTCAGGCTCCAAGCTGCCAGCACAGAGCCTGATGCAGGACTCAAACCCACGAACCATGAGATCATGACCTGAGCCAAAGTCTGACACTTAACCAACTGAGCTACCCAGGGGCCCCTTCTCTCTCTCTCTTTTTTTTTTTTAGTGTTTATTTATTTTTGAGAGAGAGACATAAAGAGAGAACACAAGCAGGCAGGGGAAGAGAGAGAGGGAGACAGAGAATCCAAAGTAGGCTCCAGGTTCCAAGCCGTCGGCACAGTGTCCAACATGGGGCTTGAACTCATGAAATAGCGAGGTCATGACCTGAGCCGATGTTGGAGGCCCTGCTGATTGAGCCACCCGGGTGCCCCAAACACATTCTTTTCTAAATATATATAAAACACACATACTTACATAGAAAAACCCTTATTGCCAACTAAACCTAAAACCAGTTCTGATGAGGAGATTGTTGACAAAGTATATGGATTATACAATGAACTATCTAGTTCACTTTTCTTCATCTCCCCTTCTTCCAACTTGCCGGAATACTCAAATCTACTACAAACCTCAAGAATTTAGGGGCTTTGTGTGGCTCAGTTGGCTAAGTGTCTGACTTTTGGTTTCAGTAAAGGTCATTATCTCATGGTTCACGGGCTGGAGCCCTGCGTTGGGCTCTGTACTGCCTTGTGGAGCCTGCTTGGGATTCCGTCTCCATCTCAGAGAGCAGGAATTAGAGCAGGGAAGGAGCACAGAGGGAGACAGAGGACCCAAAGTGAGCTCTGTGCTGACAGCAGACAGCCCAAAGTGGGGCTTGAACCCATGAACCCTGAGATCATGACATGAGCCAAAGTCTGACACTTAACCAACCAAGACACCAAGGCACCACGATGATTGCTACTTCTGGTAAATCTTTCTCAAATAGATGTGTATCTTGAGAGAGAGACAGCACAGAAAAAACAAACTAATAGTGAGCTTAAGAATAAAATGATACCCTAGTTCAAAATTTCACAGTATCTAACATTATTCTTGAAGCATTTATTCAGGTATATAGATCATATCTGAGATGTACATTTAAAATCTTGGGGCGCCTGGGTGGCTCACTCAGTTAAGCATCTAACTTTGGCTCAGGTCATGATCTCACAGTTTGTGGGTTTAAGCCCCACATCAAGCTCTGTGCTGACACTCAGAGCCTGGAGCCTGCTTCGGATTCTGTGTTTCCCTCTCTCTCTACCCTCCCCCACTTACACTCTGTCTCTCTCTCAACTAAACGTTTAAAAAAAAAATTAAAGAAAATAAATAAAAATGCACCCTCTTATTAAGTACCTGCATTACCACTATTTGTTAACTTTGTGCTGAATTCAAGTTTAATGGCTCCAAATATATGACTCCTGTGGTCAATTTAAGTTTCTGTTGATGGTTTGCATTTTTTAGTCCCTTTATAAGGAAACTGTCTGTTATTTGCATGAAAAATTTTTTTTGAAGGAAAACATTTTCCTAGATTGGAGTCAGATTTCAATTTAAATACATACTGATTTTTTTTTTTTTTTGAGAGAGAGAGAGAGGGAGGGAGGGAGGGAGGGAGGGAGGGAGGGAGGGAGGGAGAGAATGAATGCATGCACAAGGGGAGGGGCAGAGAGAGGGAGACAGAGAATCCCAAGCAGGTTCGAGGTTCCGCACTGTCAGCACAGAGCCTGACCTGGGCCTCAAACTCAGGAACTGTGAGATCATGACCTGAGCTGAAACCACAAGTCAGATGCTTAAGAAACTGAGCCACCCAGGCACCCCTAAATACATACTGATTTCTGTAAGTTGTGTGGTTTTAGTAATTCAATAATAAAATTCACCATTTTTGTAATCCTCTAACTTTTTAGAAGTTACCTACTTTGTAGTATTTAGGAAATAATATTCTTAACACAACGAACTACAAAAGCTTCATGTACCTGAGAGCTCTTCCCATGGTCTCGTAATTCATGTCAGGTTTGTTTTTGTGCTTTCCCCACAACCTGGATACTGCTTTGGAATCTACCAGTTTAAAAATGCCTTTTTCTCGCTGGGTCCATTTGATATATTTAGGACAAGTAGCTTTGTCCTGGAGCAGTGCCAGTAAAAACTCCCAAAGATAAATTGTGTTTCCTGAAACAAAAGCAATTTCTGTTGAACTGATTACAATTTCATTTGAAAGAGCAAAATTAAACACAACTAAAAGTCTTATGTAAGATGTCTGGACAGAGCAATCTTGGCAATTAGATTTGTGATAACTTAGGGAGAAAAAAAAACACTTTGAGAGGAATTTTTTCTTACCTCTTTAAGAACCATTACCTAAGAAAAACAGTGAAAAAGAGTTGTACAAAACATTCAATAGTTGTTCTTTTTATATCAGAGCAAATGGATTGACCTTAATTTTTTTCGTATTTGGGCAGCAGTTATGAAAATATGAGAACTTCAAAACAGTATTATAAAGTGTCTATGAACTGAAAGGCTAACCTGGCTGAACTCTCCCAAGAGACTCATTATTAAATGAAAGGACACACAGGTACATAAAAAAATCTCTTGAATGGAAAAGTGCCAACTGTACTTTGTAAGCATGTGGCAGCAATAAGATCCATTTCAGTAAGTCAAGAGAGCTGGTAGTTTTTCCTTACAAAATGCAGATATTTTAAAGCAATCTAACTGTTACTTGACCTATAAGTATTACAAGGAAATTACAGTACTTACCCTTACCATCTTTATTTTTCTTCTTCACAGATATGTTCGGCGTAGTGGCTGGGGAATCTGGTCGTGGAGGTTTTGTTTTTCTCCCTGAAAACAGAACAGGTCTGTGTAAGTATTTGCCCCCAAAAGTGAAAGAGAATGAACAATTTAGCTGTTTATAAATGCTATTTGGTCATTTATCTTAAATTTTAATGCTTTATACATGGATCACACATAATGGTCTCCTAAATGCTATTTACTCAAAAGGAAAATAAC
Organism: Lynx rufus; assembly: GCF_022079265.1. NCBI lineage: Eukaryota > Metazoa > Chordata > Mammalia > Carnivora > Felidae > Lynx > Lynx rufus. The sequence continues at coordinate 29,501,398 of NW_025814823.1, read as the reverse complement.
TTCAGTGAAATTTTATCATTAGCATAGGTTAGAGCACAAACACTTTATGTATATATCAGCTCATTTATAAAAATGAGGTTAAGTTTAAAACATTATATCTTGTCTTCGAGGGAACAAAATTGACAGTGCTTTCTTAAAATTTGGGGGAACATTCTTGACGTTGATAAGACTGGGGCTCAAAAAATAAGCCATACAAGTTTGTCTGTTGGTTACATAAGCTTTTTATGGTAGGAGAAGTTGACTTTTAGCTTTTCTCACATCTGCATACACGTAATTCTCAAATACTAGAAACGTCCCAAAACTTTAGAGATAGAAAAATATGTGAGGCAAAATTTTGGTGAACCACATAGTCTATTTTTATTTTCCTATGTATTTTTAATCATCTTATTTTTCTGTATTTCTTTTAATTCACACAAAACAGTTTTGCACATTATATAAATTATAGTTATGCTTCATTCAATCTCTAAACAAGTCCATTCCAACAGTGTTAAATGTAGTTTGTGCAACTTTAGTCTGGCTCAACCAACTATTCTAAAGCCTTGTTTGTGATCTTCTTTTGCCATTTCTCTAGGAACACAACTTGGTGGCAATGTTGCCTGAGATTTAGGTTGAGATGATCATGCTGTCCGAATAGACTACCATTCTATACATAAGAAACCAATGAAGATTAAGCAGAAATGGACACCTTAGTTAGCATATTTTGTCCCAACATTCTTCAGGCTCTATCTGGTCAAGGTCACAAGGGTAAATTCTGGATTAGTGCAATGTAGAGCAAGAACTTAGAAGAACAGAATTCTAGAGATAAAGTCATTAGGTTAGTTAAGAACACATCCCCAAGCTGAATAGGAAAAATTTCTAAAGGTGCATAAGAGGATCAAAAACAGATCACTTTTGAGGAGCCTGGGTGGTTCAGTTGGTTAAGCATCCAACTCCCCTGCTCTCACAAAGTCACTCTTCAGGCCCCTCTCAATGCATAAATATAAAACCTAGTCAGCCAGGTATCGTGACTTCCATCACTGCAGGAATCTGCAGAGAACAATTCATGAAGCAGACACCTCTGGGTGACCACGTTAATGATAACAAATACTAGAAGTGAAGATATTAGAAATATTAGTTAGCTCCTATCCCTCCTACCCTCTTATTTTATGCTTTCTATTTACCTACCTTTTCTGATATCATTTTCTTCTTCCCACTGTTTTCACCACTAGTTTCAGTCAAGACAGAGACCGTTAGCAAACCTATCCAATACCCATCCTTTCCATTGGCTTCCTTACTATTCAAGATGGCAATGTGCACAGCTTCATGTGAGTTATACATTAGTTGGGTATAGAATTTTTGGTTGACAGTTATTTCTTCTTAATACTTTGAAGATAGCCAACACTCCCATCCTTTACTGGGAGCTTCTAAGCTGCCAATCTAAAAATCAATCCTCTTCAAGTTTCTCCTCTGGTTAGTTCATTGTTTCTTCTTCTTCTTCCTCTTCTTCTTTTTTTGGGCGGGGCGAGGGGAGTGCTGTGTTTTGCATTTTTTTCTATAATGTATTTAGATCTGGACTTCTTTTAGTTATGCTACTCAGGATTCACCATGCTGGGATGTCACTTTGGAAAACTCTCAGTCATTACCTTTGAATACTGCCTCCTCTTGCTCTACATATTCTCTTTTTCTGGACCTTTGATCAAACATGTAGACCTTTTCATTCAAACCTCACATCTCTCTCATGTTTTTTATTCTACATCAGATCTATATTGGAACTCATTAATGCTTTTAAACAGTGACTAATCTGCTGTTTAACCTATATATTATGTGTTCTACTTGGTTCCTTATGACATCAGTCTTCCACTATTAATTAGAATGTTAGTCTTTCACGTTAAAAATAGCTTTACAAAGTATAACAGATATACAATAAATTGCATATGCTTAAAGTCTATAAGTCGGTATCTTCCAACATGTTTTTACCTGTGAAATCATCACTATGTTCAAAACAGTGAGCATATCCTTCCCTCCCAAAAGTACTTTGTACCCCTCTGTAAGCCTTACATCTTACCTCTCCCACTCTGCCCAATCCAAAGGTAACCAACTACTCACATATTTTCTGTCATTATATATTAGTTTGCAGTTTGCACAATTTTATATAAATAGAAACATATATATTAAAAAATCTGGCTTCTTTCCAAATTGGCATAATTATGCTGAGATTCATCCATTTTTGTTGTATGTATCAATAGTATACTCTATTTTATTGCTGAGTGTTACTTCATTGTACAGGTATACCACAAATTTGTTTATTTAATCAGCAGTTGATAGACATTTGGGTTGTTTCAAGTTTTGAGCTATTATTGCAAAGAAAATTGCTAAGAACATTCATTCATGCATACGTTTTTCTATAAATGTATGGCTTCATTTATTTTGGGTAAACACTCAGTAGAAGAATGGCTGGGTCACATGTTAAGCATGCATTAAATGTTTTAAGAAATTGCCAAACTGAAAAAAGAAAGAAAGACAGAAAGACGGAAAGAAAGGAAGGGAAAAAAGAAAGAGAAAAAGAGGAAACAAAGAGTGAGCCAAACAAACAAAAAAATTCTCTATGCAGTAAGGTGGGGTAATCATAGGGCTCACCCTCATTTGTTTCCTGTTTCTCAGAGATCACTTGCTTTTGTTGACTGATATCCACTTTTTAATAGCACTTTTTCATACATTTTGTCTGTATTTTCAAGTTGTTTAAATAGGAAAGTAAATCCAGATTCTGGAGATTTTTTAATTAAAATTTTTTTCCAGCTTTATTGAGATATAATGACATATAATTGTGTATCTTTAAGATGTACAATGCAATGTTGTGATATACTTCTATGTTGTAAAATGATTACCACAGTAGGGTCAGTTAATATACCATCACCTCACATAATAATTACTTGGTTGTGGGGGTGTGAACATTTAAGATGTTAGCAACTTTCTCTATTAGCAACTTTTAAATATACAATACATATTGTACTGTTAACCAAAGTCACCACGCTGTACATTAGGTCCCCATACTCATTTTATACCTGGAAGCTTATATCCTTCATTGACATCTCCCCATTTCCTCCTCCTAGCAACCATCGTTTTTCTCTCTGCTTCTAGGAGTTCGGCTATTTCAGATTCCACATGTGAGAGCACACAATATTTGTCTTTCTCTGATTTATTTCACTTAGCATAATACTCTCAAGGTCCACCTATGTTTTTTAATGTGTAATGAACATAGGAATGCAGGTATTGCTTTGATATCTTATTTTCATTTCTTTTGAATATATGTATCCAGGTGTAAGATTGCTAGGTCATATGGTTATTTGTAGTTTTAACATTTTGAGGAAACTCCGTGCTGTTTTCCATAGTGGCTGTACCAATTTACATTCCCACCAACAGTGCACAAGGGTTCCTTTTTCTCCACATCCCTGCCAACACTCATTATCTCTTGCCTTTTTGATGACAGTCACTGTGACAGGTGTGAGGTGACAGCTTATTGTGGTTTTGATTTGCAGTTTTCTGACAATTAGTGATGTTGAGCATCTTTTCACGTACCTGTTGGCCATCTGTATGTCTTCTTTAGTCTATTCAAGGCCCTCTGACCATTTTTTAATCAATTGTTTTTTTTTTTTTTTTTTTGCTATTGAGTTGTAGGAGTTCTTTATGTGTTTCTGAATATTAACCCCTTATCAGATATATGACTTGCAAATATTTTCTCCAATTCTGTAGGCTGCCTTTCATTTTTTTGACGGTTTCTTTTGCTGTGAAGAAGCTTTTTAGTTTAATGTAGTCCCACTTACAATTTTTTCTTTTGTTGTCCCCAAATCATTGCCAAACCAGGTTCTGTCATTCCATGTTGTCTGGAAGAAGACATTCCACCCGGTATTTTTTAACAGTCTCATTCTTTGACTTTGTTTTTCATTCTTTTGCCTTAATAATTGCAGTCATATTCACTGAAAGTTTGTATTTGATAATTCGACTGTCTTAAGTTCTTAGAGAAGTAATCCTAGACTCATTCTATGTCTTCTGCTTCTCATTCAGGAATTATCTTCCTTATGTATTCCTTAATACTGCAATGTGAGTTCACCTCAACTTTGTTTTATTTGCTTTATTTGAGGAAATTCTGTGCAGCTCAGGTTAAATGTAGGACTTGCCAGAGCAGTTTTACAAGAGCTTTTGCCTGGTACCCCAAAGTTATTACCAGCCTGGGTACACTTTTATGTTAATTATGTTAAGTATGGCTGGGAATGCACAAATGCCTTGGACATCAAGACTGACATAACGTCTCAGCCCTTCAGTGTCAGTTCATTCTTAGTGTTTCTATTTCCCTCTTCAGTTTTGGCTCTTGGATTTACCCTTACTTTTATGTGAAGTTAAGTTACTGGGTGGTTGGTGATTAACCAAGATATTAAACTCAAAATATTATACAAGCTGGAGTAGAATCAGAAGGCAATAAAATGGAAAGAGTGTCAGACTTTAGTATGCAGATATGGTCCTAAATTCGTGAAAAGTTAAAAACTCCCTTTAAAATTTAAATCTAATTAAAATCTAACATTTTCCTCTTCAATTACTTACCTGTTGATTTCCAATTCATTATTTTTCCCACAGGAATCTTATATTGGAATCTATGCTAGTGATTTTTCTAACTATGTCCTTTGGAAGGAAGCTAACTTCCCTTACACCAACCTCTTTCTGAGTTTGGATAAAAGGGTTTAGATAAAAGGTTGAGGCTTTAATTTTTTATTGAATCTAATATGGAGATATACCTTTTACGTTTTGTACCCTCATTTTTTATTATGTGAGTTTTAATTGGTGTAGAAATATCCTTGAATAAACATTATGTTTAGATTCCACTTCAAGACTTGACTATTTGCCCTAAACAAATTAACCACCCACCTTTCTTTCTCTTAGGTTGTTCTGGTGACGATGTTCCTGGTGAGTGTGCATAGGTCTCTTGAACCTGCTGAGTTTCCACCACTTCAGGAATCCCATCTAATGTGACGGATACATGGGTGATTGGGGCAACAACAATGTCATCTTCAGATGAACTAAATATATTATTATCTAATGGAAATAAAATAACTAATTATAATCAACTTTGTATTACCAAAATAATTTCATCACATAATTTCCTGTTTCTATGAAGATTAAAGTAGAAATAAAATCATGAAATCTAGTCTCTTTTTATTTCTTCTGTCCTAAATCAGACACTCTAAGTCAGACCAGGTTTGACAGGACTAATTCAATGCCTTCTCTGACTTCCTATCACCAGTCAATCTTGTTTCTCTTCTCCATTCTTCTCATTGCTGCTAAAGTTATTCTCTGAAACCCAAGTCTGGTTTGACCATATTATTCATTCTATAAAACTTTATATGCTGAAAATTAGAATAAGAATAAAATTGACTTATTTTCCCATAGTTTACAGGGGAAAAAAGATAAGAAAACCCAAACTCCACAGCATGCCGTGTGAAGCTTGTACAATTTGGATCAAACCTACTTTTCCAATCTCATCTCCTGCCTACCAAGAAGGCAGCTATACCAAAGCTATACTTCAGCTAAACCAAAGCATTTTTATCCAAACATTTCTCTCTTTTTTACAGGTCTGTGTCTCTGGCTCAACCCATTCTACCTTGAATGCCCTTCCCTATCCCCTCGAGCCACTAAAAGTTTATCTTTTATATCCCAGGTTAGAAAATTCCTTCCATAAAGCCTGTCTCTGATATTTCCAACCAGAGTCCTCTTTCCTTCCAGAACATGCTGCTATCCCTCCCATGGCCTTTATTTTTGGCTTTTACAGTTATTTACATAAATATCTTCAAAATTAATCTGTGAACTGGAGGAAAAAATAGTATCTGTTCATTCGTATATCACAGTATTGCCTAATGCATTGTCATGCATACAGAAAATATTCAACATCTTAAACTGATTTAGTAATAATTGACTTAAATTAATAAATTAATGAGTTTGACTACTTTCTTGTCAGAAGAGCTCAAAGGAGAACATGGATTTAGAAATAGATGAATAGGGGCACCTGGGTGGAACAGTTGGTTAAGTGTCCAACTCTTGATTTAGGTTCAGGTCATGATCTCATGGTTCAAGATCGAGAGAGGAAATCAAGCCCCGTGTCAGGCTCTGAGCTGACAGAGTGGGGTCTGCTTGGGATTCTCTTTTTCCCCTCTCTCTCTGCCCCTCCCCTGCTCACATGTGCACACACACTCTCTCTCTCAAAATAAATAAATAAAATTTTAAAAAACGTTTAAAGGGGCGCCTGGGTGGCGCAGTCGGTTAAGCGTCCGACTTCAGCCGGGTCACGATCTCGCGGTCCGTGAGTTCGAGCCCCGCGTCAGGCTCTGGGCTGATGGCTCGGAGCCTGGAGCCTGCTTCCGATTCTGTGTCTGCCTCTCTCTCTGCCCCTCCCCCGTTCATGCTCTGTCTCTCTCTGTCCCAAAAATAAATAAACGCTGAAAAAAAAAATTAAAAAAAAAAAAAAAAAACGTTTAAAAGCAGATCAATAATGTGGCAGTGAATTTTCTGCCATGAGGTGTTAGAAAATTTTTCAATGAATTTTTGCCTATTCACTAGTGAATACCTATAGAAATCATTAAATTATAATAGTCTGGGCCATAAATACCCTAACACTTCTACCAATGAGGTTAAGAGAATAAATTCTGCAAAATCTGCTGACGACTAAATACTTTTTTATTCCTGAAGATCTCACTCTCCAATTTTTTTTTTTAAAAGTCTTGTTTACCTGAATACTTTAGTGAAGGTGTCTCAACTAATACTGTACCCTAAAATGTGCTTGGGACACAAAAAATATAAAAACCTAATCTCTGGTCTCTTGGTATTTACCATCTCTAATAACAAGCAATGGCAAGAACAAGTTTTCAAAGTATATTCACATGAACAAACCAAACACATGAACACTCACTTATTCGTTTTTCATCCAACATAGGGCCAGGAGAATCCATATTGAGGAGCGCCTCAGCAGCCTCGATTGTTTCAATCGTCTCATCCCCATTATGACAGGAGGCTTCAACTACAAGACATTTAAAGAAAACACAAGTTAGCTATAAGACATCTATTGCTCTAAAACACAAAGATGTCTTGAACCTGGATACATCACTTAATACTTCAGTTTATGTATACACTTTGTATCAACAAATAAAATCTGTACTGAATATGACTCTTAAGTATTTCTCTACTTCTTTTTCTTTAAAAAAAAAAATCACACAAGGGGTGCCTGGTTGGTTCAGTTGGTAGATCATTAGACTCTTGATCTCGGGGTCATGAGTTCAAGGCCCCATGTTGGGCTCAGAGATTATTTGAAAAAAATAAAAATTAAAAAACTATAAAATAGAAATAAAAAAACTATACAAGATATGGGGTTTTTATTACCAAACAAAAACCTTTTGCAAGATGCTGAGAGGTAAAGAATAAGCAAAATAGAGCTCACATTCTGGAGGGAAAGCACTAGTTGTTTCTGTGATAATTCTTATTTCAAGAATAAGTAAGATAGGCACGGACTTCAGTAGAAAGGGTCCAGGAATAATAGCCAGAAATCTCAGATGTGCCACTAAACTAGTATGTCACTGGGCAAGTCATTTTGTGCCCACAGATTTCATATTAGAACATGACTGAGTTGGTATTCTTAGGTCCCTTTCAGCTCTACCACTGACTTCAATACTCTTAGTTAACTAACAGGAATGAACATGGGTCTGTTAATCTCCAACTCTTTTCCCATTCTTCTATGACTGAATTGCTACCATCTCTAAAAAGTTTTAGTCATAGTCACATTATTAGGATCTAACCACCCTTTGATAATTAGTATTCTGGCACCATTCTCCTCTAGTGTGTACTGTAGAACACTAATTCCCCGACTGTGGATTTGACCTAGACCAAGTATTTGAATGTTCTTAAAAAACATTAATATGTAAATGAAAATTTAATCCAGGGACATGCTAGATACTTGACACATCTCTGAATCCCAGAAAGAAGTCCAAAATAGTTTCACAGTGAATTCCTGGATGGCTTTTAGTCACTTAGCTGTAGCATTAGCACCAAGAAAATACATAAAGAGCTATAAATGCCTTCTTTTCATGGATAAATTCAAGATTCTTGACTGTGATATTCATCATCCAACATCTCTTATACCTCCTCCTTGTTATATTCCCCCCCTCAATATCTGTGGGAAAAAATCACACATCACTTTTAAGTTTGTATGTGTATGTATGTATGTGTGAATACATAATCATGACTTTCAGATTCAGGGTTGGATTGAGAGTATGTAACTTGATTAATAAAAGCCCTTTAATTTTACACAAGATTAAACAGTAAATATTAAACAGTAAATCTAAACACAGTACTTGAAGTAAAAGTTCTTTGTTCTCAAATGAATGAAAGTGATAACTTACACACTGTACTACTCTATTCCTATTCAATTCAGAGAAGCAACAAAATCATCTTCTTTTTTATTAATGCTATAAACAGATTTTTAAGAAACTGATACGTCTTTGAAATTTAGCTTAACTTTGCATTAGAACATTATATCACTTATTATCCTAAATATTTCTGAACCAGTTCATTGTATCTTTAGATCAAAGATCTTCAAGAACCTACAAAATTCTTAACTGACTCCAAGTGCCTAATTGGCAATATCAAATGCCTATCTCTCTTGAACAACTGTACTTGGAAATGTGGAAGATGCAATAGTATCAGACATGACCTTTTTCCTTGTCTACTGGTAACGGTACTCAGGTACTATCTAAGAAAATAACAAACTGATTAATTTTGTGGTACAGAATAGACTGACTAGAGGCATATACACTTATAGGCAACATATATCCTTGTAAGTTAGGAAAGTTTTCTGAAGAGATGGCCCTAAGCTGAGTCATTTAAGACAGGATTTAAATATTTTGAGAGGAAAAGAGACAAATTAAAGCAAGAATAAAGTAGAAGCAAGGGCATTAGAATAAGTATTACACATTCAAAGAAAATGAGAGAACTAGTTAATGCCATTATAAAAGAAAATGTGCAACTGCTAAACACTGTTATAACAACAGCAGATTAGTTAACTTGCTTTTATACATTAATTTGGTTGACTGCCTTCCCAAGGAGGAATGGGAATGGAAGGGAAAAACTGCTTGAAGAAGCAAAGAGCTGGGACAATTCCTGAAAGATGAATACAAAACAAAGAAGTTCAGGGTCATAAACTAGTCAGCTCCTCTCAATATAGGAAGAAACTCCTAACAAAGAATATTTTGTCTCATAAGATAATGGTTAACACTGGGAGTCCCCACAATCTGCCAAGCCAGAAGAGAAAATATGGAAGATGTATCTGCAGAATTCCAAATTTCAGCTAGTATCCTTAAAACCAAATATCTATAGGTCACATGGAAGTCAAGGAACAAGAAGATACCCAAAATAAAACGAGGCAGGATTTTAAAATAGCTTTAAAAAGCTGTTTTCAAAGGCTTTAAATTTCCCAAGTGGTCACATTTCTGAATTACTACAAAAAGGATCCAAGAGAATCTGAATAGATTGTTGGCTAGTTTTTTAATTCTAAAAGTATATGTCCTTTTTACTTTCATGTCAAGATGCACAAAACTTCATTAGGAGACTAATGATAGAGAGAGACTATAGTCTTCATTAGGAGACTATTTCCCCTGATCGTAATGAAAAATAAATCAATTAAATTTTACTGCCATATTCTATAAATAGAAATGCTTAAAAGTCCAATTCCTCCGTAGTAGTTAAAATCAGAAAAGATAAATACCTCACAAACTCTAGCAAAGTGATTAAAAGCAGAGCACTGTAACACCTCTTATTAAAAACTTAAGTGTCGGGGCGCCTGGGTGGCGCAGTCGGTTAAGCGTCCGACTTCAGCCAGGTCACGATCTCGCGGTCCGTGAGTTCGAGCCCCGCGTCAGGCTCTGGGCTGATAGCTCAGAGCCTGGAGCCTGTTTCCGATTCTGTGTCTCCCTCTCTCTCTGCCCCTCCCCCGTTCATGCTCTGTCTCTCTCTGTCCCAAAAATAAATAAACGTTGAAAAAAAAAAAAAAAAAAAAACTTAAGTGTCAGGGCACCTGGGGAACTCAGTAGGTTGAGCGCCTGACTCTCGGTTTTGGCCCCAGGGATGTGGGCCACAGATCAAGCCCAGCATGAGGCTTTGTGCTGAGGTGTGGAGCCTGCTTAGGATTTGCTCTCTCTCTCCCTCTGCCCCTCTCCCGTGTGCTCCCCCCAAGTACTGTCATGCATGTGTGAAAAGCTCTCTCTCTAAAAACAAAACAAAACAAAACGAAACAAAACAAAACAAAACAAAACAAAACAAAACAAAACACCTCAAGCCTTCTGAGGGCACCTGGATGGCTCAGTCAGTAGAACACATGACTCTTCATCTCAGGGTTGTGAGGTTGAGCCCCATGTTAGGTACACAGATTACTTTAAAAAATAATAAATATAAAAACGTAAGCCTTCTATTTAAAATCTTGTAAATTTAAAGCTTAATAAAAAGCATATTATGGGTGCCTGGGTCCGACTCTTGATTTCAGCTCAGGTTATGATCTCAACAGTTAGTGAGTTCAAGCCCTCCCTCCCTTTACCCCTCCCCCGCATTCAGGGCGCTATGCTGACAGCCCAAAGCCTACTTGGGATTCTCTCCCCCTCTTTCTCCGTGCCTCCCTTGCTTGGTTGCACTCTCTCTGTCTCAAAATAAAGAAATTTAAAAGAAAAAAGAAAAGAAAAAGCATATTACTCCCTTTGTCAAGGCTTTGAAATTCTATGAATTGAGGAAAATGAACTACTGAAAGTAAATTTTTAAAAAATCCAGCAAATAAGGCACAAATAACTCCATAATTAATTACCATCTTCCAAATATTTATATAACTAGATATTTAATTACACAAACAAGTATAAAACAAGTTTTCTGGGTAGATGAAAATGATATAATTAGTTTGTATAATAATTTAATTGCCTATTAAGAAAAAAACAAGAAGAATTTCAAACCCTTTGTTAAGCTTTTTCTAATAAAAAAAATTAAAACATATACAAAATAGAGAAAGTCATATAATGAACCCATGTATCAAGAGCCCAGCTTCAATACTTAATAGCCAATCTTCCTTCACCCATACCCCCCAGCCTAAAACACACACACTGGATTATTTTATTTTATTCTTAAAATTTTTTTAATGTTTATTCATTTCTTGAGAGACAGAGAGCATGAGTGGGGAAGGGGCAAAGAGAGGGTGGGGGACACAGAATCCAAATCAAGCTCCAGGCTCTGAACTGACAGCAGAGTCTGACGCGGGGCTTGAACTCACAAACCGCGAGACCGTGACCTGAGCTGAAGTCAGATGCTTAACTGACTGAGCCACCCAGGCACCCCTATTTTATTGTATTCTTTTAAAGTAGGCTCCATGCCCAACGTGGGGCTTGAATTCACAACCCTGAGATTGATAGTTGCATGCTCTACCAACTGAGCCAGCCAGACACCCCTCACACTGGATTATTTTATTATTTTATTCTTTAATGTTTATTTTTGAGAGAGAGAGTGTGAGCAGGGGAGGGGCAGAGAGAGCAAGGCACAGAGGATCCAAAGCAGGCTCTGTGCTGACAGTAGCAAGCCTGATGTGGGGCTCAAACTCATGAACCATGTGTTCATGACCTGAGCTTAAGTCAGATGCTCAACCACTGAGGCACCCAGGCGCCCTTCACACTCTATTATTTTAAAGTGAAGCCCGGCCTATCGTTCAATTGTAAATATGACAGTATATATCTCTAAAAGACAATACCATGATCATACCTTTTAAAAATTGTATTTTATTTTATTTTATTTTTAATTTTTTTTTAACATTTATTTATTTTTGAGACAGAGAGAGACACAGCATGAACGCGGGAGGGTCAGAGAGAGGGAGACACAGAATCTGAAACAGGCTCCAGGCTCTGAGCTGTCAGCACAGAGCCCGACGCGGGGCTCGAACTCACGGACCGCGAGATCATGACCTGAGCCGAAGTCGGCCGCTTAACCGACTGAGCCATCCAGACGCCCCTAAAAATTGTATTTTAAATCAGTTATCCAGTTAATACTGAAATTTCTTTAATGCCTCAGTTTTCTGAAAAAATTTATTCAAATCAGGATCCAAACAAAGCTCATGCATTACATTTGGTGATACGTACCTCCTCCCTTTTTATTTTTCCTTTTTGCCATATATCTTTGAAGAAACAGAGTTATCTGTCTGTAGTTTCCCAGGTTTATGATTTTGCACACACCCCTGTGGTGCCACTCAGTATGTTCCTCCCTGGCCCATGTATTTCCTGTAAACTGGTAGCTATATCTAGAAGCTTGATTCAATTTTTTTTTTTTTTTTTTTTTTTTTTTTGCAAAACTGATTCTATGTGCCTCCTGAAGCAGTGCTATAAAATCTGGTAGTTTTCATTCAGTACTGTTAAGACTGAGAACCAGGTTCAGGTGTTATCAGCCTGATCTTTCCATTATAAAATTCTCCATCAGCCTTAAATAACTGACTTTAGCAGTTATTGATGGTATCTGCCTAAATCCATTGTTCACAAGGGATTCCAAAATGGTGATAATTCTAATCCTACGATTCCTCCAGTATTTGTTAGCTAGAATTCTCTATAAAGAACAACTTTCCTTCATCAACTAGTTATCTTGAACCACAGTTCATACAATAAAGGTAAATTAAATACTTGATATTTTTTACATTATTTACTGATTTTCAGAATAATAAATGGGCTTTCTAGCATCTTTATAGAAGTGGCCATTTAAAGAAGTGGCCATTCAGTTACTTTTTAGCATCACTGAAAATATAAAGGTTTTAACATATTATATTCTTCAATCCTTTGCAGTTGTAATTTTTTAAAAAGTTTACTTATTTATTTTGAGAGAGGGAAGAAGGAGTGTAGAGGCAGAGAGGGGGTAGAGAAAGAATCCCAAGCAGGCTCTGCACTGTCAGCACAGAGCCTGATGCAGGACTCAAGCTCATGAACCGTGAGATCACGACCTGAGCCAAAACCAAGAGTTGAATGTTTAGTCAACTGAGACACCCATGTGCCCCTGCAGCTGTAATTCTTTTTTTTTTTTTTAATTTTTTAAATGCTTATTTTTGAGGGGGGGGGTGCGGGTAAGGTCAGAGAAAGGGAGACACAGAATCCGAAGCAGGCTCCAGGCTCTGAGCTGTCAGCACAGAGCCTGACGCAAGGCTTGAACTCACGAACTGTGAGACAGTGACCTGAGAAGTCAGACCCTTAACTGAGTGAGCCACCCAGGTGCCCCTTAATTCTTAATCAACCTCTAAACGTCCCATCTTCAGCCACTGGGAACTAAAGCTGGGGCCTGGGTCTTTCAGAAAAGACCCAAGTAATAGTTTTGTGCCTTCTGGGAAAAGATATATTACAGGCTATTCTTGTACATTTCCCATCCCAAACCCAGAACCAGTAGTTTCTCCTGGCTATCCTGGTATTGTTAGTGAAAAATTTATTCAGAGACCATAACTTATACACTAATTTGAGAAACTTAAAACATATACATTTTGAAGGATTTAAAATTATTCTGAAGAATTTTAAACATTCGAACATAAACAGAATAATACAACGAACTTCTGTGTCTTCATCACCCAGCTTTAACAATTATCGACTCATGGCCAATCTTGTTTTATCTGTATCTCCATGCTCTCCTCTTCCTTATTATTTTGATGTAAATTCTAAACATCCTAATATTCTGGTAGTAAATATTTTATAATATCTAAAAGATAAGGGTTCTGTTTTGAAACGTAAAAATACCATTATCAAACACTTTTTAAAAATCTGTATTTCCTTAATATCAAATAGCATACAAATGTCCAACTGTCTGAAATATCATATGTGGCGGATGGTGGGAGGAGGGTTGATAGTTGTTGTTTGAATCAGGATCCAAATAAGGTCCTCACAGTGCAACTGACTGATAAGTTTCTGAAGTTTCTTTTCATTACTATGTCACCTTCCATCTCTCTTTTTTCCTTGCAATTAAACCAAGAAAGTAGACTGATTGTCCTGCAGAGTTTCCCCGTCTAGATTTTGCTAATTCTACTCCTATTGTATAGTTTAACATGTTTTTTCTACATTTGCTTTAAACTGGTAATCAGTTCCGAAGGCTCAATCAAATTCTGGTTAAATTTGGGGGGCAGGGAAGGCTATTTTTTATATGTGATAATTAGCTGGAATACCACAATAAAGAGAAACTTCTCATTTAATAATCTAGTTACTCAGTATATAGTTGAAACAGGGAAAGGAGAATAAATGTGTGATTCTTAACAGTTTTCAAAACAGCTTTTAGCATCACCTATTGGTGACCATTTTTTTGTGTGTGTAGCATTATGAGATCATGGATTTAAACATATTAGATATGTTTCAACTACTGGTTATTGTCCTTATTAATACTCAAGTTGTCCTATGTTTGGCTAAAAAATATTTGTCTTTGTTTTTTTAGAGAAGAAAATCGATCCTGAGTTCATACTAATATTTTCAATTCAAATGTAGCATTATAGAATTTAGTTTTGGAATTATGTATTTATACTGTGTGTTTATATAGAATTTATAGGATTATAGAATTTTTATTTAACTTTGCAATTTAACATTTGTATATCTTATTTACTCTCTAAATCTTGGCTTCTTATGACATTAACTTCATTATTTATTTGATTTGACCCTAACATCTCTCGCACACACACACTCACACAAGCTTTTAAATAACAATAAAAATATTATTGAAAACAATTTAAGATTCCTAAGCAGCTTTATTTTTATTTTTGCTTTTTAGGCTACATCTCATTAGGAAATGCACGACCTTAAAAATCACATCTCAATAGCTTAATGAGGTTCATCTGTTTTAGTGTGCTTCAATTTTTAGATACTGCTAATTTTTCCTCTTTTGGACTTAGTGTTGTTTTGTAATTATGTGAACATTGACATGGTTCCAAAGTAAAAATGACAAAACAAAGTATGTTTAAAGAATCTATCTTTCATCCCTGTCCCTTCCTTTTCCCTGAAAGAAACCATTCCTATTGGTTTTGTGACTTATCTTTTTTTTTTTAAGTTTTATTTATTTATTTTGTGAGAGAGAGTACAAGTAGGGAGGATGCAGAGAGAGAAGGGAACAGAGGATCTGAAGCAGGCTCTGTGATGACAGCAGAAAGCCCAATGTGGGGTTTGAACTCACGAACCACGAGATCACAACCTGAGCTGAAATCAGATGCTTAACCAACAGAGCCACCCAGGCGCCCCAGGGGGTTATCAATTTTTTAAATATAAGCAAAGACACATACCATTTATATTCTTTGTTCTCCCTTAAATAAAAAGTAGTATACTATTTATGCTACCTGACCATTGCTTTTTTAACTTACTATACAGTAGAAATCATCCCACCGTTACATATAGAAATCACATCACCTTTTGTATTTCAAAAATGTGAGTCAAGCTAAATATGTTTAGTATCAATGTTAATTTAATAAACTTTGTTTATTCCATTCAGCTTCAGTGCTTAGATTGAGAAAAGCAAAATAAACGGGTATGTCCTACATGAAACAGGACAGAAAACCAAAAAAGCGCATCCAGCTTTTAAAAATATTTTTAAAATGTTAGCCCTTCATTAAATGGATAACAAACATTTCTTCTGGCAATAATAAAACCTGCTAAGCTATTAATGCACACATTTTAAACCTTCTTAACAGATTAGCTGTGATCTAGCAACTAGCTAAAATCTATACCAAAGACAGAAGGCATGGATACTATGATAATTTAGGGAATAATTTATTAAATACATTTGAACTTACTAGAAATTACTAAAAATTGTTTGACCTTGTAAAAACAGAAAAGAATCCATATGAAAGAAGAGACACTTAACGGTATTATTTAATAAGAGAAGATTTATTAATGGATATAGTCATCACTGGTTACCTTTTATTTGAAAAAAATATAATTTGTACCATCTCCACTAGTAATTTTACTTTTAGAACTTCAAAGGCTGGCAACGGAAGAAGAATCTCCACATACGTAAGAACTAATGGTCAAATGACTTTCAAAAAACCTTAACACCATGGGGCATCTGGGTGGCTCAGTTGGTTAGGCAACTGACTTTGACTCAGGTCATGATCTCACAGTTGGTGAGTTTGAGCCCTGCATCGGGCTCTGTGCTGACAGCTCAGAGCCTGGAGCCTGCTTCAGACTCTGTCTTCCCCTCTCTCTACCCCTCCTCTGCTCACACGCTGTCTCTCTTTCAGTAATAAATAAATGTTAAAAAAAAAAAAAATTAAAAAAAAAAACTTTAACACCATAACCTTTTTTTTTTTTTTTAACATATATTCATTTTTGAGAGAGAGAAAGAGAGACAAGAGCATGAACAGGGGAGGGGCAGAGAGAGAGGGAGACATAGAATCTGAAGCAGGCTCCAGGTCTGAACTGTCAGCACAGAGCCCAACGTGGGTCTTGAACTCACGGACTGCAAGATCATGACCTGAGCTGAAGTCAGATGCTTAACCAACTGAGCCACCCAGGCACCCCACACCATAACCTTTTTCTAAATGAAACTTTAGGTGGAACTCCAACATATGAGCACATAAAAGTGGTAGTTTACCATTATACATTTCTTTTATAGGTTCAGATATATATCAAATTTGATAGGAGATCAACCAATGATAAAATTGAAAGTATTTTGGTTAACATGAAAATCTGCAATCAGGGCACACAGATGATACCTGCAGTCTAATATAAGCCTCAAATGCATAAAAATAGTTCAACCTTTTTATTATTGAAAATTTCAAACAAAATCAAAATTATGGAACACAGTATAATGCATTCTCACATATCCATTTTCAGCATTAACCACTATCAACACATGGTCAATCTTCTTTCACCCATACTCCAATCACTGCCTCCAAGGCCCCCTCACACACATCACACCCACACCCCCAGGATTACTTTAAAGGAATCCAAGAACCATATTTTATCTCTAAAAATTTCAGCATGTGTATGGTATGTTACTGGCATACCTAAAAATATTAACAATAATTCCTTAGTATCATCTGAAGTGCTACCTGGGACTCACATGGACAGTTTATAAACTCTTCTTTCTCCATCTCTTTCTTTTCCCGTAGTTTCTGCAAAGCACAACATTCTTCCCTCCCTCACTTTGAACTTAGGAGGGCTACAGGGTTCTTTGCTTTCTTATGACATTGCTCAAATAAGGATGGAAGAGTTAAATAAAAGCTCAGGTTGGGAGATTGAAAAGGGAGAAGAAATATGCAAACAGCAAATGTGGTTTTTAAAACATGGCTTATTTTCTGGACCCGTTCAATATCAGTTCTATTCTCTAGGAAGCATGGATCCTGTTTGTATCTTGTTATTGGCTATCTTCAAGTCTAAGCCCAAGATGGAAAGAAAGAAGTAATTCTTTCTCTTAAAGATCCAAGAGCCGCTTTCCTAGTCGGAATTTCTTCTCCAAGGACCAATGTCTTCCTTGATGACTAAAACCAGGAATAAATACTCTTTCAGGGGAGACCCTTATTCCCAACCTACAGAGACAGCTGTAGCTTTTCACTAAGGCATCAAGAAATTACAACTGAATATACTAGAAAAACCCACTAGCTACACAACAGATATAGGTATAGCAATAGTCATTCTGTTATACAAAACACACAACTCAGTCAGTAATGAATAAAAACCTCTAACATAATTTAATTCCCCAATTGATAAGGAAAAATTTATCAAAAAACTTTCATTGGGTTCCTCTGAACAAAAAATGTGAATACTGGAGAACATGCTTTATAAAAAACATATACAAAAAGGACAATATAAAAATTAAGAGTTGTTTGCCAATGTTATCAGTGGGGACTCAGTCACTTGGTGTATAATCTTAGGCTAATCATTTCATTATACCTAATTTCAGTTTTCTTTTTCTGTTGTGAGACATGAGATAATGAACTTTTTAAAATTTACTATGTTAAAAAAATAAAATAAAATCTACTATGTTAATATGATGCACTGAGGAGACAATGCTATTTTGGTGGTATTCTTTGTCCAAATTACATTATCTCATTCCAGTCATGAGAAAATATTACACAAACAAAATTGAAGGACATACTACCATGTCTGATCAGTACTCTTCAAAAGTCTCAAGGTTACTGAGAGACAAAGAAAGACAGAGGAACTGTTATAGACTGGAAGAGACCAAGAAGAAATAACTAAATGCAAAGTAAGATTCTAGACAGGATCTTGAAACGAAAAAGAACATTAGTTTGAAATGGTTGGCATGCAATAAAGTGTAAGTTTAGTTAATGACATTGTGACTAATGCTAATATCCTATTATTTTCAAATTTAAGAATAAATATTCAAATAGCCTTTGCTTCCAAATAATTAATTTTCTCAAACATCTCCAACACCTACCTCTGGCCAAGACAGATGAATGTAAATGTATACAAATACAAATGCATGCACCAATTTCTAAAACTGATGAAAACAGCATTACCACCAGGTCACACTTCACAGTGAACTCTTCACATTTCTAATAGGCTACTAGTTCTGACTGAACCAGAAGAGAAGTCTTTTTTAAACCCTAGTACCTTATCCTACATTTGGTTCATGGCCTCCTATTTTGCTTCCTGTGACAGCAGTAAAAGAAGAACCTTCCTATATTTTTCCCTACAACTTCCTATTGTTACTGAGAATATAGAGCATGGCATATTAAGTGCTCAGTGAATGCCTAACAAATCAGGTTGGCTTGGTTCTCCTTACATACCTCTATTTTGCCACATTCATCCCAATATATTTAGGAAAAAAGGAAGAGGAGGTGAGAAAGCACTACGAAACTCAGGTAGATGAGAAAGAAAATATGATTTCCCTCTCCCTACAGGGCTCTAGCCTCTTGAAACCAAGTTAGGGACTCTTATGCCCCAAAAATCACAGGACTGAGAAACTGCCCCAAACTATGCTAAAGTACGGTGCTGCTGGGGACACACCTGTGAGCGTGATGTCATCGTCATCTTCATCTATGATTTCTTCCTCGGCAACATCCAGGGAGCTCTCAGTAATCATGTCATTGGGCTCTTCCACACAGGCTAGACCCGCATAACTATTGAGAATATCAGCACCAGGAACATGTTCCACAATTACAGCAGGAAAAATAGCTGGATCACCAAGCTGGGAAGAGTGAGGGGAAAAAAAGAGGATTAACAAAGTGTTTGCTTTTGTTAAATACAACCAAAAAATATTTTCTGCTGGACATCAATTTAGTTTTTATATCATCAGTTACTGAAATCTTGACAATCTTTCTGGGCTGCAGAGAATGTGTATCTATTAAGGATAAACTTTTCTTATCAATCTTGAGGCTTAACCAAATTTTCATTGGAAAATCCTACAACATACTTTTAAACCACATTAAATAAAAAAACCTAGTATCATTAATTCATAAAAAGTGGCATACCAATGAAATGTACAATTAAATACAATCTCAACAAAAGTTTGACAGGAAAAAAACCCACATAAACTTAATAAATGTTACACTGTCACTGGCACACATGCTGTGTTTAACAACAGCTTTTCACTCAAATGGGGAAATTAACTTTCATTTTCTATTTGGTCATACATCATGTAATTTTAGATCATGTCTATCACGATCTTTCTGTATTATTATTTCAATTTTTTCTGGTTTAAGAGTGGTAGAACCTCCTCCCTTAACCCGAGATAATTCATGTATATTTCCAGATACATGAATATTACCTTATATACAGAGTACAATTATCAAAACACTAATATAGTACTAAATTTAATCTATAGAGCCTATTCAAATTTCCCCAATTGTCTCACATTCTTTTAGTTACTTATTTTTAAATTTATTTACTTATTTATTTATTTAGAGTGTACACACACAAGCATGTGACCAGGGAGGAACAGAGAGAGAATCTGAAGCAGTCTCCATACTGTCAGCACAGAGCCCAACATGGGACTCGATCTCACAAACTGTGAGATCAAGACCTGAGCCGAAATCAAGAGTTGAATGCTTCATCAACTGAGCTACCTGGGTGCCCCCCACTTAACGTCTTTAAAACACACACACACACACACACACACACACACACACACACACACGAAAAAGGGGCACCTGGGTGGCTGAATTAAGCGTACAGCTCTTGACTTCGGCTCAGGTCATGATCTCATGGCTTGTGAGTTCAAGCCCCACATCCGGCTCTACACTGGCAGTGCAGAACCTGCTTCGGATTATCTTTCTCTCCTTCTCTGCACCTCCCCGACTCATGTGCTCTGTCTCTCTCTCTCAAAATAAATAAGTAAACTTAAAAAAAAATGGGAAAAAAATTCTAGTTCAGGATCCAATCTAGGATCACACATTTCATTCAGCAAATAATTGTATTTCTCCATGGCAACTCCTTTAATACAAATAATTTCTTTAATCTGAATCAGTTCTTCAGCTTTTCTTTCTTTTTTTATGATTTTGACACTTTTGAAGAGTACAGGCCATTTGTTTTATAAACGTCTCCCCCATCCCAATTTGGATATGCATGGTATTTTCTCATGATTAGATCAACTTGCATTTTTGGCAAAAACACCAAAGAAGTAATGCTGTGTCCTCATTAAGAGGTCCAAAATATGTACATATTTGTCCTATTACTAGTGATACTAACTTTGATCACTTAGTTAAGATGGTATCTACCAGGTAACTAACTATAAAGTTACTATTTTTCCTTGCATAATTAGTAAGTATCTTATGGGAAGACAGCTCAAGACCATGTAAATATCCTGTTTCTTGAACATATTCCCATAAAATACTATCTTCTTCTGGTTTTTAATGTTTATTTATTTTGAGAGAGAGAGCGTGCGCACACAAGCATGAGCAGGGGAAGGGCAGAGACAGAATCTCAAACAGGCTCTGCACTCACAGTGTGCAGAGCCCAATGTGGAGCTGGAACTCACAAACCACGAGATCATGACCTGAGCTGAAGTCGGACGCTTAACCAACTGAGTCACTGAGGCGCCCCCAAGTATTATCTTTTAAAATGTAGGAAACTGAGGGTCGATGGGGGGTAGGAGGGAGGGGAGGGTGGGTGAAGGGTATGGAGGAGGGCACCTTTTGGGATGAGCACTGGGTGTTGTATGGAAACCAATTTGACAATAAATTTCAAAAAAAAATTTTTTAATTTTTAAAAAATGTAGGAAAAAGTTCCTACCAATATGTAATAATGTCAGGTGTTTTGTAATTTTCCTTGAGTAAATTTACTGTGTTGAAATTATTAATTATGATTTCATTATAACTTACCAGCCTCAATCTTTTAAAATTAACATGTTTGTAGCACTGCCCATGGAGGTTAAATGCTTCTATCGTAAGAATTTAACTTCTATCATGAACATCACAGGTGCTAACCTGTGAATTAAGGTGCTAACCTGATGAATTAAGACATCACAGGTGCTAACCATATTAACTGTGCTCTGAAATTTATGGCTAATAACCCTAAAACATATTTGGATCATTTTATTTCAAAATGTTTCTTCCTATTTCAAAAAAGAGGAAGTTAGAAGTAACTGGCTCTCTGTAAGTTTTAAAACACCAAGTAGGAGACTCAGACATTGCACCATAAAACCCAGACACATGAGAGAAAGTATATAAAATGGCTAAAGCATAGTCATTTGGTTTTCCCTTCCTCTTTTTTAAGAGGTGAATGCTGCACATTCAACCTAGCATGAACATTTGCTCATTGAAACATCTCTTCTCTCTTAAGAGCTCAAGTTAAGCTCCTAGTCTTCTAATGAGGCTGAGCCCATGAATGATTTAATTTTCACATGATTTCATTTTATGCTGCAGCAGCTTTCTGTACCAGGTAAGAACAGGGCTTATCACCTCCATCCATTGGCAGAGGAAGAATCAGATTAAGAAACTTACCCAAGGTCACCCACGAAGTCAGAGACAGAGACATGTCAAGGCAATTCACAGGAGAAGTCCTCACCCAAATGAAACCAAAGTTTTACTGCCTATTCAAAAAATACTTGGCTTCTGAAATTTGGGGTAGTGAGTGTTAAGCGCAACAGTAAAGCAAGGAAATTAGTTTCCTTTGAAGCAAAAGCTTAATTAAGAATGAAAAGGGACACATGGTTCTGTGATTTAGAAGGCAGCAACATGTGAAAAAGAAAGACTATGAACCATGAGAGCTCAGGCATTCTCCATCCGACTTTTTAAATTTTCCTCACTTTAAATGAAAGAGGAGCACTAGCTGATTCTAAGGGCACTTCCAGGTTTTGTTTTGTTAAGGCATGGATCCTAAAGTTAAGGAACTGTGCCGTGTTTAACGTATGACTTTCAATATCATCTTTTGCAGGGCCTCTCCAATCTGAGTCTATTATGGACTTTGTCGTGGGCCACAGCCAGGTACTTCCCAGGATCCCTCCCAATTTAGCTACGCTGTCTTCCTCTAAGGTAGTTGAAAAGCATGGGCAATTCTTTTCTAGTCCCCTGAAATGGAGATGTATATTCAAAGTGTTCTTCTCTTATTTCCCCTGGGTGCTATTAACTCATATAGAACAAACACTGACCAACTCCAAATGTCATGTAACAGGCCTGAATCTATATACACAAAATACAAGTAGGAACTCCCTCTCAGGTGACTGGAGAGAATCTCCCCCTTGATTACCACGTAATACACACTCCAGAAACTAGCTGCTGGTCTGAGCTCATGATAAATTCCTGCCTTTTACACTGCTTGACTAACAATTGACTCAAGTCTGAGTTACCAGGAACCTAAAAATTTTATGACTACACATTCAAAAATTCCTTATAGAGAAATGGTTCCCAACCTCTTAAATGAAGGTGTGGCAAAATTTCAAATGTTGAATTTTCCTAGATTTAAATTTTAAAAATGAATACAATACTGGGACTTGTATTAGGTTGCTAGGGTCTGTGGAATTACCACAGACCTGGTGGTACCATAGGACCACAGACAGAAATCTGTTGTCTCACAGCTCTGGAGGCTGGAAATCTGAAATCAAGGTGTTGGCAGGCTTATTCCTCCTGAGGTCTGTGAGGGACGGATCTGTACAGGCCTGTCTCCTTGGCTTACAGATGACTGTCTTCATGTTCACATGCTGTTCTCTCCTGTACGTGTCTGTGTCCAAATTCTCTCTTTTCGTAAGGACACTGATCATAGTGAATTAGGGGCCTGCTCTACTCCAGTGTAACTTCCTCTTAACTAATTACATCTGTAACATCCCTGTTCCCAAATAAGGTCACATTCTGAGATATCAGGAGTTAGCATTTCAACACATGAATTTGGGGAGATGGGGTACAGAGAGCAATTCAACACCTAACAGGACCCAATTTAATTTAGCTTTAAGTCTTATCACAGGACAGCTGGCTCCCTCTACCCTAAACAGCTTCTCTAGCTTATGGCAATTAAGATTATATATTCTTATATATATTCTAAATTGAGATTAGACATTATTCTTCAAGCTTATGTGCTGAAGACCACCAAACCTTATGCACCTCAGTTTTTCTCACATCACTTCAACCAGACCCTTTCCCAAGATTTATGTAAAGAAGAACCTCAGGGGCACCTGGGTGGCTCAGTCGGTTGAGCCTCCGACTTCGGCTCAGGTCATGATCTCACAGTTTGTGGGTTCCAGCCCCGCATCAGGCTCTGTGCTGACTGCTTGCTCAGAGCCTGGAGCCTGCTTCAGATTCTGTGTCTCCTTCTCTCTCTGCCCCTCCACCGCTCACGCTTTGTCTCACTCTGTTTCCCAAAGATAAATAAATGTAAAAAAAAAAAAAAATTAAAAAAAAAATTAAAAAAAAAAAGAACCTCAGGAAGGTCAGAGCTCTTCATAAAATGGCCACATTCCTAACAGTCAGCAATAAGCTCTGTTACCTCCTTTTAAGAAATTAAGGTGTCAACACTTTGTTGATGTCCTAACAAAAATATTATGTTTCATTTGGCTGCCTACTTAAAAAAAAAACAAATCTCCAAGTATCCCCAAAACCTCTCTTTGTTTAAATAATTAATCATCTACTCTTCGGTCCCTTTAACTGAATCAGGGAACCTCAGTCAACTCTACCAGTGGATATCAACACCAATATTCACTGGGAAACACCTAAAAATATCAATACCTGACCCTACGTGGCAGCAAACAAATCAGAACGTCTGGGGATGTGACCAGGGCATGTTATTAAATTTCCTTGTGTGGTTCTAATGTGCATGCAGGGTTTAGAACACTGCTCTAAAGAATTACAAAGTTCAAAACTGCATCCCCTAACCTGAATCAACTTGATTTACGCCAATGTCTGACATACTAGTAATCCAAAACAACAAAGTTATATTACTTTATTATGACATGTTTTGGCACTTGCAGACTGTTTTCCCATTTGTTTTTGTAACAGAACCAAAACAAATCACAAAATGATGGGTGGGAAGAGAGATGGAAGACTTCTTGGGATTATTACACTCTGTCAAAGATCAGAGTTTTCAAAGCCTCAGTTTCTATGAGCAAATTAAACTGCACTGATAAGCTTTCAACTGTTGTGTGACTTTATTGAGTGTCTTAACAACTCTGGAATGAAAAATACATACCAGTTTTCCTTTCTATTAATTTCAGGTAAATGAAACACATGTGTTGAAAGCGAAACTTCAAATTTTTTTAGCATCCATAATAAAAATCAAACCAACTTTTGGCAGGAAGGAGAGTTCCCCAAATTTCAACACTGTCCACTATGGACTTGCCATTTGTTGTGGCTGATGACATATGTGGCAATACCATCAAGTTGAAAAGAGGAGGGAAGTGACCAATCTGTAAACAGCAATGTTACTCTCACCAGGCTTGCTTTTCCCTCAATATACCACAACCCAAGGCCCTAGGAGATATTTAAGGAAGTATGGACCATTATTCCAACCATATGAAGTAAAGCTAATTCAACAAGTCTTTGGACACAAAAAGACAAAAGAACTTTCAAATAACTTGTTTGCCAAGCTTCCCTGACAGTAGAGCTCAATCTGGTACGCGGTTGTTGTGAAACATCCTGCCCAGATCCTCTATGAAATAGCTTAAAATGAAACAGCTATCAAATGTTTTCCTGAAAGAAAAGCAAGTTAAAAACAGTCTTTCAAAACTTCCCCAACGTACATACTCGTTTTTAAGATAGGTGCAAAATGAGCACATTTTCAAGTAGTTTTTACTATCACTTTGCCTCAAAACAAGCCAAAACCAAGAGTGGGGTGGGCCTCACTCGAGCAGTAATCTTCAACAGCTTCCTCACTCGGAGGCCACTCCAATAAACACACAAACACAGTTCATTTGCCATGAAAACACATCTTTAAGACACACTCCTGTGCCTTCTCTTCAAACCAGAATGCTGCCCCAAAGCCTCATCCTATGAAGCCACAGCTTTGAAAGTATTTCCTTCACCTATGATTTAAAAAACCAAAACACAAAAACAAAAACCCAATACCTCAGTCTATCAGGACACAATCAGACAATATTTGCCATGCAGCAAATGCACTAGAAACACACCTGGTGAAAACAGGATGCAACAGTAAGTGCTCAAGCTCTAGAGTTAGAATGATCCTATTTAAGGCCAAACTGTACCATGCCCTGGGTGTTTGAACTCCATCAAAATTTTCAGCCTCTCTAGTTTTAGTTTTCGTGTGTATCAAAAATGAGAATAACTTCTAGAGTTGTTGTAAGAATTCAAGAACATGTAAATATATCATTTGTTATACTGCATGGCATAGAGTAACCGTTCAACAAAATAACTGGATGATTAAGTACTTCAATACTGGATTTAGATAGAAATAAACACTCTTAAAACTTGGCTAACTTATATACGTATATCAAATCATCACATTGTACACTTAAACATGTTATATATAAATTACATCTCAATAAAACTTGGGGGGAAAACTTGGCTTACTATAATCTTACATTAACAGGCATGGTTTTTTGTTTTTGTTTTATTTGAATAAGAATAGCCCTTTCAGGAAAGTAATGAATGCAACCAGAAAAGTAGTGAACACAACCATCTCATCTCAGCAACAACCATTTAAGCTTCAAGGTAAAGCAAAAGCTGAAACATACATGTTTACTTTGTGACAATTTATCAAACTATACATTTAACGATTTGTGCATATTTTTTGTTTACGTAACACTTCAATAAAAAGTCTAAAAAGCAGAGGTCAATCTGATAGAAGAAATAGAACTTTAAAATGTCTCCAGTTCTCTCTGACCATTACTTTGAGACAGAGGTAAGGCAGAGCATTTGCAGGGAGAGGAGACTTGAACCAGATCAAACAAACACTATGGCGATATTTTATTCCCTTTTATAAACCATAAAATTAAAGGAAACCTCTAGACATGGCACATCTAGATAGATATAATTAGGGTGAGTGGTGAACAAAATGAATTGAAATTAAAAATCCTTTAAACAAGTTCCCATGGTGCATTTAAAAAAAATTAATAGATTTTTGGGGTGCCTGGGCAGCTCAGTCAGTTAGCTATCCGACTTCAGCTCACGTCACGCATGATCTTACGGTTAGTGAGTTTGAGCTCTGCATCAGGCTCTGCACTGATGGCTCAGAGCCTGGACCGTGCTTCAGATTCTGTGTTTCCCTGTCTCTCTCTCTCTGCCACTCCCCTGCTTGTACTCTCTTTCTCTCTTAACAATAAAAACTTAAATAAAAATAAAAAACTTAATAGATTTTTAAAAAGATGTATTTTGGGGAATAGAGTAATACATGAACACATTTGTATTCCAAGAGTTTAAAATATTGTCCCTTTTCCATATAGTTCCCCTCCCTAATAACTACCACTGTTACCAATACATTTTGAATGATTTTAGGAATTGATCTATTACATAAAACAAGCCAGAATTGTGCAATACATCTCCAAGGCTCAGCATAAAGTCCTGTGAAGGCTTCTTCACAGCCAAATTCTCTGCACACTTTAAAAACCCTGTCATTAAAACAGCTTCATTATCTGCAAATAAGAATACTTCTGTTGATTAACTCAAGCTCTCCATTACACGAGCTTATCCGTCTTTATTTTAAAAGAAAATGAAAAAGAGTTTTAGCAAACAGGCAGAAAATTTATGTACCTATAGTACACACTGACCAACACATTGGTCTAAATATAGTTTTCCTTACTAGAGTGTAGTACATGAATCTAGTGTTTAAAATTTTTAGTATGCAAATGTATTTGGGAGAATGTGAAAATTTTACTTATTTATAATTGCTATAAAAGAGGTTTTACTTAATATTCTTCCAGATTCTCTTTTTCCTTCAGGGTTCTTTTTCTCTCTTATGGTTAAGAGTTTGGGCTTTCTCAATCAAAAAGACTCAATTCCAATGCAGGCACTGTCACATTCTACAGTGGTGTTTCTGGGCAACATTCATTTCCTCATTCAACCTCTAGGAGATTTCTCTTTACAGGGGGTTTCCTTATTCATAAAATAAGGATAACAATAGTTGCCACACCATACAGAGTTATTATGCTGAGGATCGAAAGAAAATATGTGAGAGCACTCTCTGCTTTGTGAAGACTGTGTATCCCAGGCAGCTGTCCTAACTTGGGCTCGAATAATACTTTCTTCCTTTCTTTTAGAAATTCTAAAAGAAATTTTGTTCATTTTGTGTTGACACATCCTCTAGAGAAAATATCCTGCACTAGTCAGAATGACTAAAAATAAAATAATTAGAAGAAAAAGCAAGAAGTAAAACATTTTTAAGTCAACTGCATCCAAGTGTGACACAACCAAAAACCAGCTGAAAAGTAGATCATTCAAAATAGACTCTTTGGAAGTTGAAGGAACAAAAACATTATTTTTTAAAGAAAATCTAGAGAAACAGGTTTATTGATCTGGACTTTCTAGTCTGGAGAATCACTTGTCTTTCTTTTATAAATTATAGATACAGTGTTTTAGCTGATGCTTAAGAGTCTCATTTCAAAAAAATCTCAGATGGTGAGGTGCCTGGCTGGAGGCTCAGTTGGAAAAACAAGCGACTCTTGATCTCAGGGCTGTGAGTTTGAACCCTATGTTGGGTGTAGAGATTACTTAAATAAATAAACTTAAAAAAATAAAAACAAAAATCTCAGATGGCTTTTTAGACACCACTGTGGACCCTACCTCCTCAAGTACGTAAAGAAAAGTGTGTGATTAATTATCAAGCCTCACAGAATAAAGGAACCTCACATGGAGATAATATTCCATCTTTTAGGAGTAACCTTTGGATAGACTTGTAAGAATTCTGTTTTTTTAGCCAATATTATGTAATAAGATCAATTAAAAAGGAAAAAATGCATATTGCCCACAGGATCCGGCAAATGTAAGAGACAATAAATATTAGCTATTATATTAAAATATGTATCCATTTTGGGATTAGCCTACTAATGTGTATGTGCACACATTCCCCCAGGTTTTGGTATCAGTGTTACGTTGACTTTGTAAAAATGACTTAGGAAACTTCTCTCTCTGAACTGAAACTGTTTAAATGATTCATTACAGTTTAAAATAACTTACCCATGAAACTCTTTGGGATTACCAGTTTTATGCATGTGGCAATTATTCCCTGGCAATTTCCTCAGGGCTTTTTTTTCATTGTTTCTAGTGCATTTTCATTTTAAACAAAACACCAAATATTCATTACTACCTTTCTAAAAACTTAGACATACTTCAATGCACTAGCTCAAATGATACATCAAATCCCCATACAGTTCTGTGTTTTTTCTTTTTCAAATTTTTATTTAAATTCTAATTACTTAACATACAGTTTCATATTGGTTTCAGGAGAATTCAGTGATTCATCACAAGTGCCCTCCTTAATCGCCATCACCTATCCAGCCCATCCCCCACCCACCTGCCTCCATCAACCCTCAGTTTGTTCTCTATCATTAAGAGTCTCTTATGGTTTGTTTCTGTTCCCCCCCCCCACATGTTCATCTGTTTTGTTTCTTAAATTGTACATGCGTGAAATCATATTGTATTTGTCTTTCTCAGACTGACTTATTTCACTTAGCATCATACACTCTAGTTCCACCTATGTCATTGCAAATGGCAAGATTTCTTTTTTTCTGATGGTTGAGTAATATTCCATTGTGTTTCCATTGTATACACACACACACACACACACACACACACACACACATCTTTAAGGACATTTGTTCTGCATTATGTCTTAACAGAAGTATAAAGAAACTAAGTACTGTCAAAATTGGTGAGTCAATAAACAGCTAATAAGACCAATTACCCACTGATACTCTCAAACAATGTTATTAAATCAGAACTGGGATCCAGATATCTTTAGTAAATAGGCTAGGTAATTTTGAACAGTGCCCTGAGTGCCTTTGCAACTCTGCCCTAGGAATCTATTGTAAGATTCTAATATAGTTATTCTAGCTATTCAGTAATAAATGTGAGAGAATACAATAGGAAATGGAAAGAAAATATTAACTCTGTCACAGAATCATTTGTGGGAATCAAAGTGTATATGAAATAGACACTGTAAACTATAAAGTGCTCCACAAAATGTTAGGAAATATTTTTACACTTCACTCAAGACTAGAGCAGGCAGTGTATTTCTGGCATGGAAATCAACTTGCAAAGCAGCAGCAGGGCACACAATTGAATATATAGGCTTCTGTCAGTCCCTTCACTTCCCAATGGCTCTCTTTCTTCAATATCCTAGGTTTTTATAGATTGTGGATTTTTTATAAACATCATGATGCAGATATTATACTGTAGCCAGTGGCTTGGTATAAGAGAAAAAATATTCAAATCTCTGGAAATTAACATAAGCAAAGCGCTTTCTTAATCTGATTAAAAAGAAACTCACTACAGTGCTATGTAAAAAGTTCTCTTCCAATCTGTCTTCGAGAGTTCAATAAAATGATCAATATAACAGAATAAAATTAAAATTAAGTGGTATTCCTAACGTGGTGGTGGTGGTGAAGCAGCTACTACGTTAAGTACTTTATATGGCTTATCCCTGTCAATCCCCACAGCACTATGCAGTTTTATTGACATCGGGCAACCAGCTAGGAAGAGGCAGAACTGAAACCTGAACCCAGACAATCTAACTCCCAAGTCCACAAGATTAACCATTAGGATAGACTCTAAGAGTACAGGATCCGATAAGTAGATTATGGTCTAACAAAAGTTTCATCTCAGTTAAAGCTTATATATATGTATGTATGTTTTATTTCTGTTGGCCCCAGCAGAGATGAGTATTTCTGAAGAAGCTTAGCTTCTCTCTTGCACGGCACCATAAAAAATAGTGAGGTCTAAGTAAAATGGTCTTTTCTCCAGAATTCCCCTATTAGATAATGTTCAAAATTCCACTGTAAATCCCTATGGAGTTGATTTGGCTAACTCTAATCCCAGTTTAGGTCTTTTGTGACTATTGGCTGCCTTTAGTCTTTGCCCAGATTTTTCCTTTTCTCAGCCAGGATAAATTTTAACTTACTTGGCCATGCATCTCGAAAAGTAAAATGGTCACTGAAAACAAACTTGGTTTTCCTATTAGAGTGCTCACTTTAAAAGTTCAATACATTGGTAGGTTAAGGGTATGTGGGGGGTGGGAGAAACGTAAATTTGGGGAAGTATGCTAAATTTTAACCAGGTTTAAATGTTTAGTTACAAGCCAACTAGATAATACCTTAGCGGTCACTATCAGATTGAGGTTTTAACCATGCAGATTCTACATAACTCAAAAAATTTAAAATCATAATTAAGGAGGCAATTACTACTTCTAAAAGATGGGACTTTGACAAGAATCTTATATAAATATGTATGAATCATAGAATAAAATGAGGCAGACATTCCTGAATACAGACAGTTTAGCTACAAAGCCTTTTCCAGAATGGAAAAGTGACACTAGCCAATCCTAGGCAATAAAAGAAATTAGAGTCACTCCAAAAAAACTGAACAACTCCCGGTCAAACTATATTCAAAGAAACTTAACATGCTTTAATGTTAAAGGACAGTGCTCCCCCACAGAATTAGTCTGCCAGATTTTTCAAATCCTGAGTGATAAATTTGTTGGCTTATTCTAGAACTAAGCCAGCAAAGAAAAAATAAGGGGGGGGGGGGAAAGCTGAATGAATTTGTCTAAATGATATTCAAATTATAAAAATTGACTTCATTACCTAATTTATCCCAAACAATTAACAGAGAGTATGCAGTGGTACACACAAACTTTTAACACTTTTTTTTAATTTAATTCAGGTCATTCACAACAGCAACTGCCACATTTATTGACCACTAGGCTTTTGTTAAATACTTTACATAAACACTGAATACTCATAACCTTGGGAGGTAATTCTTTCATTTTTGGTGAAGGAAATCAAAGCTCAGAGAAATTTAAAAACTTGTCTGAAGTCACACATCTAGTAAGTGGTGGCTCCTGGTTCCCAGGCTGATACCCTGCTACATGTCACAGATTTGTAATTGACAGGAATTACCAATCTGCAGAATTCAATATTATACTGAAGTTGCAAGCAGTTGATCTTAATGCACATAAACAAGTCACTTTTCAATAAATCATTTCCCAGGTAAATCTTCAATACCAAATTATTTCTGAATGTGCTCACACGTTGAGGCAGGGGAGGGGAGAGGAAGTGCCAGTTACTTGAGCTTCCCTGTAGTTGCTTTCCTAAAGGTAAATCGCAGTTTTTCCTAAATACTCTTTGTTTTTTCCATACCAGAAAATAAAGTGGAATGAGAGAAGTGCAGAGTCAAACAAAACCATAAAAATATAACAAATCTTTAAATTGTCACCTAAAATATCACCTTTCAGGAGAGGAAAATTCTTTCCTCACACTCCAAT
This sequence comes from Lynx rufus, assembly GCF_022079265.1. Taxonomy (NCBI): domain Eukaryota; kingdom Metazoa; phylum Chordata; class Mammalia; order Carnivora; family Felidae; genus Lynx; species Lynx rufus. The sequence goes on along the minus strand of NW_025814823.1, from coordinate 29,469,545 downwards.
CCCTACAACTCCAGGTCAATTCCCGAATCCCTCCTCACATGCTCAGCGCTCTTTTTCTCAATGTCTCAATAGGTGAGAACAGATGAAACAGGTAAGCTCACAAATGTATTACTAGTCATTACAACATAATTCTTCTTTCCAAAAAGATAGAACTGCCCTAATACTGAGAATTTTGGTTACTGTATCAAAAACAAAACAAAACAAAACAAAACAAAACCCAAAAACTTTGCCCATATTCTAACATCTTTAACATTCAGCATATCAGATTTATGAACATTATTTAAGGACATCACTTTGTTAAATTCACACTCTAACAAATCATTCATGACCGGTTTTCTTTTTACTTTAGTAAATCAAAGGACATTATCTTCATCATTATTCTCAAAATAATGTTGAAAGTGACTTTGGCTTAGGGGGCAAAAAAAAGTCCAGTAACCCTATCTGTTCACATAATGACTTATCCTTCTCTTTATGTGTTACATGCTAAGTAAAACGAAAGGAGGCAAAATTTTCAAGATCATGTGGCTAAACTGAGCTACATCAAAGAGGTACTAATTTCCTTATTCACCCAGCAAGGCTGCTCTAGGTGACTGAGCACTTTCTGGGAGAAGGGAGATGGCCAATTCCACCCCCAACAAAAAACTGACCAACACGAACTTTAAAAAAAAAAAAAAAAAAGCATTTTTTTGAAAAATATACAGAATGGATAAGTACAAAGTGATATACCCAGACAATGGAATATTATTTAGCAATAAAAAGAATGAAGTACTGATACATGCTACAACATGGGTGAACCTTGGAAACATTGTTTAAGTAAAAGAAGTTAGTCACAAGAGACCACATACTGCATGGTCTCTTGTGCATACCACATTCAATGTATACAAAATGTCCCACGACAGGCAAATCTATAGAGACAAAAAGTAGACTAGTGGCTGCCACAGTGTGGGAATCCAGGAGAATGGGACATGACTGCTAACGGGTACAGGTTTCTTTTGGGGATAACAAAAATGTACCAATATTGACTATGGTGATGGATGCAAAACTCTGTTTACATAGTAAAAATCGTTGAATTGCACAGTTTAAATAGGTGAATTGTACGGTATGTAAATTACATCTCAATAAAGCTGCCATTTTTTTTTTTTTTTAAAGGTAGTACTCAGGTCTATCAGGTCACAAAGACTATCAACCTCAATTACATTAACAGATTAACTAGAATACATAACATTTTCTTTTTGCTAAAATCATAAATGCAAAGTATAATTCTTCCACATTTAAAACCACTTTTTAACTACTTGCATGCATTGGTGGCTGACATTATTCAAGGCACAAGCTGGGTGACAGTTCCCAGTTTTATCATTCCAAGTCAGTTGCTTCCCCTCTCTAAGCCTCAATTGACTCTTCTGTATAGTAGGAATTAAAGTACCTACTTCGTAAGATTGTCAAATAGGATAATCCCTGTAAAGTACATAACACAATGCACAGGACAAAATGGTCAGTAAACACTAATTACTAAAGTTTATCACTGGATGTTTCTGGAACTCTTCTAGTCCATATCCTATCCTATGCGACGACCTCACCCATATTCATTTTTCACCTCTTTTAATTGGCCTCCTGCTCCCCAAAGGGTAACCTGCTTCTATTCTGCTGCCTCAACACCTCAGAACTTCGGTGTCATTGGTCTCAGACACCACTCTGCCATCCATAATCCTGCGTGTGGTGGTCTTCTGGACAATGTGCAAGGAGCTACTGCTGTCCAGGGTGTCACCGAGACTGAAATCCTCCGTGTCTTCCAGCAGGTGATGGTAGGCAGTGATCTCAGCCTCCAGCTTGACCTTGATACTCAGCAAGGCCTCATGCTCGTAGGTCTGGTGCTGCCCCTCTGTCCAGGTCTGTGACAGCTCTGACTCCCGGTGCAGCAGGACCCCACTGAGTTGCTCCATCTGCATCATGTAGTGGGCCTCCACCTCCCCCAGGCTATTCTCCAAGCTGGCCTTCAGGTTTCTCATCAAGTCCAGGTTGATCTCCAAGTACTCAGCTCTGGGAGGGTCATCTCAGCTGTTCCTATCTCAGTGGTCTATGAGGTGGCCACTGTGGGGATCTCCTCAATCTGCTGGAACCAGTACTTGTCCAGCTCCTCTTGGTTCTTCTGAGCCAGCTCGTCATAGGGCTTGGATGCCTGCCATGATCTTGCTGAGGTCCTGAGATTTGGGGGCATCCGACTCCACGGTCAACCCAGAGTTGACAATTTGGTTTTTTGGACCCCTTACTTCCTCCTCATGGTTTCTTTTTCATGAGGAACAGCTCCTTGAGAGCCTTGATCTCTTACCTCCAGCTTCAGTCAAGTGACACTGCTGTCATCAATGATTCTGTGGAGCTCAGGGAGAGAATTCTCCACAGAATGGCACATGGCCAGCTCCATCTCATATGGACTCTGAAGTCGCCAGCAACAAGATGGGCACTGTCAATATGCAGAATGATGCAGGCACTGTCCATAGATTTTGCAAAGATCTGAGCCCTCAGCAAAATGCTGTTAAAAGTATTGCCCCCAGTCTCTGACCTGGGGTCCCTTCCTCTCCAGGTGTTCCCAGATTTTGAACTCCAATCACTGATTATCAGCCTTGAGGCTCCTCACCTTCTCCAGGCAGGAGGCCAGGTGGTCACTCAGGTCTTGCATGGTCTCCTTCTTCCTGAGGATGCCCCCTATGCCTGCCAGACCCCTAGCCATCCTGGTGGCCAGGCCTGGGCCCCCCACCACCCTATTAGCTGGTGGAGCAGAACACAGAGATCTGAGAGGCTGAGCCCCTGGTGCCTGCACAGACCCTGGCATCCGCAATGCTGACCGGCAGGACCAAGTGGTTGGGCGACAGCATGGAGCCCTGGGACCAATAGTTGGAGGAGAAGTCGGAGTGGGTGGTGAAGTTCATGCTATTTGAGGAGGAACATGAGAGGCCCGGACTCAGGCTCGGGCCACTCATCCATATTCATTTTAAAGACCTTGTCATGGGGCCTGATGAAATCACTGGGGGGACAGTTAAGGGAAAATTGCGAAAGAGAGTAATAATAATTTCCTACTGCCCTCACCTACTTCTCCTTCATAATAACCATCAGCTTCCTCACTAATAGTTGGCAGGGAGATAAGCCTGGCCAAACACTAGATCGTAGGAAGGTTTGTCCCTTCACATAACCTGAAGAGTGCCTCAGGGTGATTCAAAGTCAGACGTTCCAAAATGTAAGCAGACTTATACTATGGGCTCTGTGGCAGAACTCCTTTGATGAGGGTTCCAAATGTACACAAAAGAAACAAGCAACCTCTGGTATGTTAGTTGTACAGAAGGTTAAGCTTTTAATGGATCTGATAAGTCTGATCTGCCAAGACTACAAAAGAAGGCCACAAGAACAGGTAGATTGATCTATACAACCTGGAATTACATGTAAATAACAAAATTCCTTATGTCCATGTACAGGTTAGTTATCACCATCCCAACTTCTTGTCCTCCTGGTGCTGGTGCTGAATAAGTTACGCATAGAACACTTCAACTCATCCCTTCTATTTTAATTTTAAGGTACACTTAATCCCAGACCTAACAGAATTTTTCCTAACACAATTTCTTAAAAATGGCCCGTTGGTGTGATCTATATTCTCTACAAAATACAACCTCATTCTCAAGATACAACCATGTCAATGGGGCGCCTAGGTAGCTCAGTAGGTTACGCATCTAACTTTAGCTCAAGTCATGATCTCACAGTTCATGAGCTGGACCTCTAACTCTGGGCTCTGTGCTGACAGCTCAGAGCCTAGAGCCTGGAGCCTGCTTTGGATTCTGTATCTCCCTCTCTGCCCCTCCCCTGTCCATGCTGTGTCTCTTTCAAAAATGAATAAACATTAAAAAAATTGGGGGAGGGGAGGAGTTGGAGGGACTGCCTGGGTGGCTCAGTTGGTTAAGCGTCTGACTTAGGTTCAGGTCATGATCTCACGGTTTGGGAGTTCGAGCCCCACATCAGGCTCTGTGCTGACAGCTTAGAGCCTGGAGTCTGCTTCTGATTCTCTGTCTCCCTCTCTCTCTCTCTACCCCTCCCCCGCTCACACTCTGTTTCGGTCTCAAAAATAAACATTTAAAAAAAAACTAAAAAAATTTTTTTAAATAAATTTAAAAAGATACATGTCAAAAACTCCCTTTGTAACTTGAAGGAGTCTCCTGAGAAACAGAAAAATCTATATGGGGGCAACTGAGTGGCTTAGTCGGTTGAGTGTCTGACTCCTGATTTGGGCTCAGGTAATGATCCCAGGATTATGAGATTGAGTTCTGCATCAGGCTCTTCACTAAGTGTGGAGCCTGGTTAAGATTCCTTCTCTCTCTCTCCCTCTGCTCCTCTCTCCTGTTCATGCTCTAAATAAATAAGTAAATAAATAGAAAAACTCGGTATAAATTACTTATTTATAATTTCAGTGATAAGTTTTGAAAGTTATTTGACATGGTGTTGACTAAACACATACAACAGAACAGTTCTAAATACATAACAGAAAAAAAGACTCCATGAGGATTTCTTTCTGGTCTTACAATTGTGGTGATATGGCAAAACTGCCCATGCACTGAGAATGTGGATAAATAGGGTCTTAGAAAATATATATACTGTAGTCAAGAGAGTTTGGGGAACATTACCTCTCATTCAAAAGTCTTCTGATGTGATAATGTACATATGAAAATGTAATGTGGCAAATAGTAGAACAATGACAGTAAGTGATATAGAAATGACAGGATAAAGTTTGTTAATTCCTGAAGGAATAATTTTAGGATAAATTTCTAGAATAAGCAGGTTTTGTCCTAAGATTTTGAAAGAGATTAGAACTTCAATAGGCAGCAGGTATGAATGTGGGAGATCAAGCAGGAAAGCACTGGACATTATACAGTAGGCTGACAAAATTAACATAGTACAAGAAACAAAAAAACATGAAACAGTTACACTATGAAAAGCTTCTAACCATAAGTTAAGGTGGTTAGACTGATTATGTAGTCAAGGAATCCGTTAAAAGTTTCAGTACTTTCTACTGTTCCAGAACACTTCTGCTCATTCATTTGTTAGATAAACTGGATCTTTCTACAAGATCCAGTTCTAATTTAACTTTCACAGTGAAGGTTTCCCAAAGTTGCAATGCTGTGTTTCTCAAACACTGCATGGAGAATTACTGGGTATCTTGTTAAAAAGGCAGCAAGGCACTTTTTATCATTTAGCGTCAAAGAATCAATATTCAGAGCAAACCAATTTATACCCAAAGAAGGAATGTTGTTAAGACCACCTTCTTATATTGTGATAGGATTCTACAAAAATATTTGTTTCACTTTCCCATGCATGTCACCAAGCTTCTCCCTAGTGAGCTAAGTCTGTTAAGTATAAATAACTATGATTTACTAGGTTCTACTTTTAGAACCAACAACTGAAAAAGTATAAAATATAATGACATGTAAAAATTATAAAATGCATTAAACTATCAACTGTTTTTCATTAAATTAACTTCTGGATTATTTGAGCCTATAAGTCAAGTTTTTCTCTTTAGAAACTTGTATCCACAACCTTCAGATTTCTTATTCTCATAAATTCCCCAGGCAAACACACCTGTTTAATAAGGTCAAATCAAGGCACCTCCAAATAAAAGTACATACTGCAATTCAGCACTGATGGTGTTGCTCTCCCACAGAAGTGCTTCACTCTCTGCTACAAATATTCACAGTTTGGAACAGATAGCAAGAAAAGACTTTTAAAAGTGGCTTGTCAGAACCAACAATGTTGGTGTTTCCTTTCCAACATTACCAGCCCCCCAAGCAATTGTGAAAAGAGTATCATACAAGGGAAAATGATCAAGGTGGTGGCAACCAGACATTAACGGTGTCAGTTGCTTTAGATGACATTTATAACCACAGACCATAACTCAAAACAGGAAATGTCTTCTAATCTGGTGCCTTCAAACAGTGATTTTATAAAGAATCAACCAAACCAATATAGGATCATAAAACAATTGTTTTAAAAGATACAAATATTTGGGGCACCTGGGTGGCTCAGTCGGTTAAGCGTTTGACTTCAGCTCAGGTCATGATCTCACAGTTTGTGACTTTGAGCACCGCATCAGGCTCTGTGCTGACAGCTCAGAGCCTGGAGCCTGCTTCAGATTCTGTGTCTCCCTCTCTCTTTGACCCTCCTCCACTCACACTCTGTCTCCGTCTGTCTCTCTCTCAAGAATAAACATTACAAAAAAAATTTTTTTGAAAAATAAAAGATACAAATATTGTATAACTTTGAAAAGTTACAATCCCAACAGAGTTTTATGTAACTTAAGGAGTTAATTCTAAAATTCATTCAAAACTCTATACCAATATTTTTAGGCAGGGGAGGGGGAATATCTTATCAGATGTCAAATCTATAAAATGATACTAATGAAAGTAATGTGGTATTGGCATAATACAAAACAGTTAAATGGAATAAAATAATAAAATACACCAGAAAGTTCAAAACTAAAGTATTATGTGGTAATTTAGTATATAAGAGGTGGCACTCTTAGTGTGGAAATCATAAAATATTCAATAAATCTGAAGGGTCAACATCCTCACTCGTGGGAGAAAATAGTTGTCAGATCCCTATACCTCACATCCTATTAAAAAAAATATTCCATATGTACTGGGGAGTTAAACACATAAAACAGAAGAAAATATAAATAGAGTATTTCATAATTTGGGGGTGAGGTAGTTTTTGTTCATTTCTATTTAGAAACTCATAAACTAAAAATGTGTAAGAAAGCTCTTGAATGATTTTATTGGCCTAATTAGGCCTCTGACACTCCGTCTTCTCTCTTTTCTACTCCTTATTCTCAGTAGATGCATAGCCTATGGCACCAAGATGGTCTTGGGAAGAAATTTTCCAGTTCCAGATCCAGAGGTACCACCCATACATATTGGAAATAAATAAGAGAGCCCCACTGCATTAAAATTTTTTTGGTAGGTAAAAGATGAGACTGAACATCTAGATCAATGATTCAGTTTCTCATGAGTAATTTTCCATGTAACTATTAATACATTTTTAATTGGGACCAAGCAATCCTCTCCCTCAAACTTTTTCCCTTCCTAACCAAAGCTCATCTGGATTTTAAGGCACCTCAATCCAAATTCTCTTTTATAGGTTAGTTATAAATTTTTAGATCTGTCACCTCAATAGACAATACAAACAGCAAAAAAATTATAATTCCCTGTCAAAAGTAAGAATCAATTTTATTACCTGTAGTAACTATGTTTCTAGATTAAAAGTATGATACATTATAATTGGCCAATTAATGTGAAATATTTGGGATTAGGCTTTTTTCAGTATCTAAATCAACTTACTGGGCATATTTTAAACCTGCAGGTCCTCAAAATATTTTTGCCAGTATAGTGAGTCTAACACAGCATCTCTCTCACATCACGTCTTAATTAAATTCCTACATAACCTGTTTAAAACGAAGTAAATTATAAAGTCCCAAGAACCCCTAGCATCTCCCCCACCCTGCAGTGGGAGGTGAGGCAGGGCAGGGAGACTAGAATTAACTTAGATCCTTTTCTCAATGCCTCTTGGATCTTCTTCACATTCTAGAAACAGTAATTTGAACATCACTGAACATAAACTAAGTGAAAGCCATTTGAAATTATTCAGTTTAATCCCTTCATTCAACAGATGATGCAATCTAGATCTAGAGAAGTGAAGGGACTTCCTCAGAATCACGTGCTTTGCACTGAAGTGATGTATGATTATGGGACTACTAACATCTTTCCTTCCACTTAAAAAACAGCCCAGGATTACAAATACTAATTAAGCAACTATTACAACCACCAGTCCTATATTACAAAAAAAAAAAAAAAAAAAAAAAAAGTACATGTCTCGTTGTTATGTCCTCTAGAAACTTTTCAAACTACTTTGAAATAATTACTTAAGGTATTTTATTTAAAGTCTCATTAAAAAAAAAAATTACTACTTCCATGTTCCACACCAAAACTAAGGATTAAATTATTTCTCAACAAATTAACTAGTACTTAAAACATAAGATCACAATTGCCTCCAAAATTTTAACATCTACATTTTTACATTAATAAGGTTTCTCCTATGGTCTTTTAAAGTAAATAATTTTCTGTCGCAAATGGAAGAATCGTAACAATAAATTTATTAAAATCCAATTTCCTCTGGGTCTCTGGGTCTCATACCTGTTGTTCATCCTCCATGACGTTACTAGCAAATTCAAACACTAGGTCGTTCTGTTGGACAACAGCAGCCATAATAAAACATTCCCCTTAGATCCACATGAGAAAAATTCCAAGCAGGTTCAAGTATGAGGCAGCAGAATCCAGTGACCAATTTGGGTAAAAAACCCTCAGCTAAGTCTGTTAAGTTACTGTAGACCAGGTTTTCTTTCAGGACGGCACTACAGGTTTCCTTGGTTCACTGATATTCCACTCAAACAGAGGCAATTTTTCTGAAATTTTTCTTCTTTAGAACTTCTTGGCCTGAAAAACAAAAGCTTAAGTTAGTTATGAAAAAGTAATCGTGCCCATTCAGAATATAACAATTAGTATCAAGGGCAGTGTCTCCAAAGTATTTCTTGTTAATGTTTTTAAACAAAATCAACATGACTGATGAATACAGGCTTTTTTTTTTCTTAAGTTAGATATATATTTTCTTTGAAGATTTCATTCTTGCTAAGATAAAATCACCTCTCATTTCTGAAAGTGAAGCCATTCTCCCCTCCCCCCAGTTAAACTACAGTTAAAGTGCCGAATACTTAAAAAAAAAAAAAAAAGTCCACACAGCAATAACTAGGTTTGTAACTGCAATAAAGGACATATAAACAATTTCCTTCTTGCCAGTAACCCAGAAAACCACACAGGAATTGTTCCTCCATGAGTAATTTCATCTGTATATTTTTGCCCTAGGAGAAACATTCATACAGTGTCCCTGTTATGCCTAATATATATAAGAATTTAAAGTCTGTCTCATACATTTAAAATTCAGTAAGCACTATTTTAAAAGCCTTTAAAAATAAGCAGAAATTAAAGTCCACTTTTTCTGTTCTTTTAAAAGGTTTCTGTTTAGAAGAATGTTTTACCATGCTTAAGCCTGTCTTCAGTGGCTTCTTTTTTAATGCACTGAAATGTATCCTTATCTCTAGCACAGGCTTGCAAGCAACAGGAAGGAAACGGCACTTGACCACGTCATGGCAAATTAGAACATGCAAAGAACTGCACTTTACAATAGTAGAAAAACAGAAACGCAACTTAAGAGTGAAAACAATTTCAGTGGAGAGAGAAATGCTTAAAAAGTGCCTGCCAATGATGTTTGCCTACTTAAAAAAAAGCTACCACTATTAACAAAAGGAAAACATTTTAAGTTTATCACAATTTTATGAAATACTGCATCATAGGATTATGACTGTGTGATATGAAAAGACAAAGATTATAAAAATAATCATATTAAATAACATTTGAAATAGCACTTACAATTTTAATTTTAAAGAGACTAAGTTAGAGAATGAAGCTGAGCTGGTGAATCAGTTTCCCTGAAAACAGCATGTGCCAGCTGAATCAGATACTCAATTTCCTAATTTCAGTAAAGTCAATATATACCCTGGACTCTGGGGGTCATCATGGCTAACTGTAATTTTCCTAACTGGGAATCAAAATAAAGTAAGGGTTAAGAATTTAATTCAGGTAATACTTCTACTCACTAAACTGAATTCTAACCCAGCAGTGCCCCACACCCACTCTATACCCCACCTCTTTCAATGAGTTCAACCCCGACACTGGGAAAGCATTTTTATTTTTAGCACATTCAGGTCGTTTTTGAGCAATTCACCATACCTGGAGGGGGAAAAAATGCTTTCACCTAAATTGATCACAGACAGACATATAAACATAAGACACACATTTGGCTTTGGTCAAATGTTACTTATAATCTTGTCCCTTAAATTACTACCCAACCTAATTCTTCGGCACTGGGCTTGCCTTCTTATGGTCCGCCACACAAACTACATTCCTTCTTGCCTCCCTGCTCAAAATCTACTTATTCGCCATTTCCAGAATACTGCTCTCACCTCAGCACCCATTCACATCTCTCCCAGTCTTCAATACTCAAGTTCCATTTCTTTCACAAACCCCCCAAACCTCTCGGCCTCCACCTATCTGGATCGCTCCCTTCAGAAATATGACACTTATTGCCCGTCATGTTAGCACTAACTATACACTGTCTCACATGGGAATATCATGTCCCCCTAATTCAATTCAATAAATCTTTGAGTGTCTATGATATCTAAAGCAATATGCCAGGAAGCAAGATAGAGCAAAACTTCTCTAGGTGAATAACCATTGTCTAAAATTCCTTCTGTACCTACCATACCTGGGTGCTCATAGAAATAGTAAAAAGGATTACATTAAAGACAGATACTGCTTAAAAATCTATCGTTAGATATTTAAGCTATGTCTACATATATTATTTATAAAGAATGATTGTAGTACTTTTGATAAAGAGGAAACCATTATCCCAAACTTGAAAAACCACAGTAAGAAGTAACCAGAATCAAGGGATGTTTCCTGATAACAAAAGTTTCTCTGTAAAAGGTTAGATTCCAAAAGGCCTATTCCAAATCCATTTATTTGTTTTTTTTTAAATGTTTTTAAAAAATTTATTTTTAGTTTTGAGAGAGAGAGACAGAGTGCGAGCGGAGGAGGGGTAGAGACAGAGGAAGGCACAGAATCTGAAGCAGGCTCCAGGCTCTGAGCTGTCTGCACAGAGCCCAATGCGGAGCTGGAACTGGGAGATCATGACCTGAGCTGAAGTCAGATGCTTAACTGACTGAGCCACCCAGGAACCCTCCAAATCCATTTATTTGTAAATACAAAGTGACACTCTACCAGTGACCAATGTGAACACATCTGTGTAAAGTTTAAGTTTCCTTTCTTTTCCATTGCAATGAGGTACCTTTCCTTACTAACATTTCCACACTATTATGCTTTAATAAATGTTTTTCAAAAGTATAAGCAATCAACATACCCACACCTTCAGGTACACACTGACAACCAAGAATAATAAACCAAAACTGAAATGACTGCCCATGATCACTAGGCCACTTGTTGGGATGGAGACACCTTCACTCTGGTGAGGTAGCTTTGGTACATTTCTATATAGAAGCTCATCAACTAAAAATGTGTACAAAAAGCTCCTGAATAATTTTATTGGCCTAATAAGGCCTCTGATCCTCTGTCTTCTCTCTTTCCCACTCCTTCTCAGTAGTTGCATAGCCTATGGCACCAAGATAGGTCTTGGGAAGAAATTTTCTGATTCTGGATACAGAGGTTATCACCTGTACATGTTAGAGATACTTAAATAAGAAAACCCCATTGCATCAAAATCTCTTCAGTTAACAGGTGAGACTGAACATCTAGATCAATGATTCAGTTTCTCATGAGTACACTGAGTCCCTGTGCCCAAGGTCTCACAATCTGAAAGTGTCACATAAGTACAATGAGATTCCTTACCTCTTAAGTCAGGACTCTGTCCAGAGCAACAGTACAGAGCCTTCCCTCTAAATCTACCTGACACAGATTGTGTATACATACACACACACACACACACACACCAAATTGGGAAAAAAAAAAAAAAAAAGTCTCCATCTTGAGTTCAGCTCATCTCCAAATCCACGCACTCAACTTTTAAGTCCACATCAGTGCCCCCTCAAAGTCAATGTGTCTAAAACATGTCCCAAACTGAACTTATCATTTTATTCCTCAAAGTTGCACTAGTATGAAAAAGACATGGGTACTCAGACTGAGGAGAAAAAGCATTTTTTGCCCTCTCCTAACAAATTATAAGGTCTTTGGTTAACTCTATGTATTATATTCAGGAACATTCTACTGCATAAGTAATTCTCAAGACTATTTCATTTTCCAAGTGTCACTTAGTCTTTATAAAATACCAAGAAAAAATATATGTGAAAACTGTTTATCTAACATAGACATAAACAGTTAACTTATTTGCACAACTTTGAGAGGTCATCTAGTTGAACATCCACCAAATAGTAAAAACTCCCCAAGCTGGTTCTCATGTCTTTCAACTGGGTCAGGATCATATTCTTATTCTCCAAGGAGACACACACCACAGAAGGGTCTCAACAATAAGGTAGTCCTAGTATCTTATCGCCAAAATAAGCTGCAGATTTAAAGTCAAATAATAAAGCAAGCAAAAACAGTTAAAAGAGCAGTTAAAAGCTCTGGAGTTGGACCACCTGAGTTTGAATCTTCTGTACTGTGACCTTGGACAAGTTACTTACTGTCAGTCTCCCTTTTCTGTGAAACAGGTACAAAATGTAACACCAAAATCTAGAGTTGCTGTAAACATGCTATGCAAAACCCATATACAGAATGCTGGCCACATGAGTTTTGCTCCATATACCACAGCTTCATTATTGTCTCAGTACAATGCAAGGGACATGTAACAGGTGAATGCCACTTAACTGATTACTCCTTAAGTCTCATTTCCATACTCCCTGGGAGTCTCCTTGACCACAGCGATTTGCTAGACTCCAACAAAGAATACTATAGCCTATTATCAACAAAAGTATAATTCTATTCCAGTGCCTGAAAATTTGGCACCTATCTGATAAATCCAGCTGCTTCTAGGCTAAGACCTCACCCTGTCTGGCAAGCTTCCCTTAACACAGAGTTCCATTATGCCCCTGTTCCAAACAACATGAATTTACTGATTGTAAACACAAAACCCTCAGCCACATAGATAGCTACTACAACCAACTCAGTTTGTCTCATTTATTATAAAATATTTCAGATATTCTAAAAACATGACAGTCAAAATCAGTTTTTAATACTTCTCACACCTGCTTTCTTCATCCCTGATTGAATGCAAAGTTAAGTTTCCTTTGAAAGGGCTTTAAACACAACAGTCTACAAACCTATTAATTCATAATGGCATTTAAAAACACATCATTGCTACCCTGTGGAAGGTGCCAGGTCACCAACTCATATACTCAAAATGAAAATTAATAAATAAAAGTAATGACAAAAACATTTCAGATTAAATCATTCTAGCCCCAAGGAGGTAAAATTCACTAGCTTAGAGCAATGGGGTGCATGAATGACTACCTTTAATAAAACTTTCAGACAGTGCTTGTATGTTTATGTATGTATGAGTATCTAAAGAATTGGAATTCTGTAGTAATGCCAGATGCCAAGTATCTGAAAAGAAAGAATTTTTTATGAAGTAGTAAACTAATACAAGGCCCTTTTCAACAAACAGACATACCCATCATAAGAAAAGTGAGTATATTTGGAAAAACCATTAGCTTAGAAGAAATACAATAAAAATGAAATAGAATAAGAGAAAAGAAAAGCTATGCAAATTAAAATGAGAAGCAAGCAATAAACCCATATACTGTAATGGCTGGAATTTTTGTGTAATATAAGACAGGGCTTTTCATGTGTTTTCTAACACGCAGAATGTTTTACATTAGCTTCCAGAAGACATGAAAATAATAAATCAGCAGTACCAAGATAAATTCTGTACAATCGTCCCAGGGCCTGCCCATTCTCAATCTAAAAAGAGTGGAATCACACAATTTTAAAGCTGAAAAATACCTAAGGATTACCTAAAACAATGCATTCATTGACCAGCTAAAGAATTTGAGCCTAGCAAAATCTGACTTGTCCAAGGTCACAAAGACAGTGGAAAAGAAAGCAAAAGAGGCCCAAATTCCCAGCCCAATTCTCTACTCATGTCCCTAAATCTGCATTAATAGAACTTCATCAGTATTGTTCTTTGGCAGAAAGACCTGGAAAATAAGAAATCTGTGCCACAAATATTTATAGCAAAGGTCTCTACACTATTCCATACAACTTATTGATATATGGTAAGTCATTTTTGTTCATATTTTTAACCGGAACAACTTTAAGTAGAGGAGTTTGTGGATTTTTCTATCATTGTTTTAAATCTTCAAGTTTTACTCTTATTGCTCTCTCCCATCATATTAGTTTTACCTTCACTCACCCTAAAAAGTGAGAACATTTTTATAAAGCTTTTTATAAAGCTACCACACTTAAAATTTATTCTAAAATATTTTTATGAGTTAATAACTGACATTATGCTTGCTAGTTCTTTGAATACAGTATTTCTACAGCTTTACATTTTTAAAAATGTGAATCTGGAAAAAGTGATTTAAAAAATACACCAAAATGTAGTTACAGTTAAGGACCCAGATTTGAACTTCCTCAAACAAGGGTGGTTGGTCTCTCAGTTCCTACTGAGTGAGAAAGAAAGAAAGAAAGAAAGAAAGAAAGAAAGAAAGAAAGAAAGAAAGAAAAGGGGGGGGGCACCAATTGTAAAAGAAATCTCACTCTATAGCCCTGTCTAAATCATGTGCTGTACACACAACACAAAAGTTAAAACAAAAATACAAATTAATGTCACAAGAGGAATAAATCATTCCCCACTGCGTTCAGGGTTCTCATATTATTTCAAACATTCACAGAATTTAAGAAAATTTAGAAAAAGTTTAAAAATATGTCCTTGAAATCTATATAAGTGCCATATACATATATTACCACCAATATCTTCTAAATAGCTATCCTGCCTTAAGCAACTTTCATTCCAACTTGGGGAGAAGGCAAGGGGAACAGAAGTACCTAAAACTTTTCCTAAAGTACAATTTTATTTTCATGTAAATGAAGCACAAATTGGTGTTTTTTTTGTATAGAAAGCCTCGGTCAGGCTTCCAGCGACATATGCAAAGCTAAAGCAGGGCATGGAAACATGAATATGTTCACCTCACCCCAAGCCATGTTAAGGTAATCAATCAATCTCTCTCTCTCTCTCTCTCTCTCTCTCTCTCTCTCTCTCTCTCTCTCTCACACACACACACACACACACACACACACACTCTCACACTCACTCACTCAATATGATCAAGTCAAGCAGGATGACTTCTCTATGTTTTCGCCTTTTTTTGCTGACACCCGGATGGACAGTTCCAGGACTCTGAGGGCAGGCTGCAATTACTCACTGCCTAGACCTGAAATTCCGGTTCTTTCACATTGTTCTCCACTTTCCATCCTTGGCCACTTGGGCCTACCTGGTGTCAGGTTACACTCAGGCAGCATTTATAGCACCTTGCAAAACAGCCAAACAGATCACATACCTAGACCTGTCAATACCTGCGATCTCAAGATTAACCCTTTTTCTGAGCATTTTCTGAAAAGAAGAGAATTTAAAACCAAGGGGAAATATCCAACAGTAACCTGATATTGTTTTAACTTTGGTCACAAAAAAAAGAATTTAACTGCTTTCCCATCTCAAAATGGTTGAAAGTGATAATTATCAACCAAAATGCCATTAATTGATGATTTTTATTATGCAAATGAACTAAAGGAACTTTCTTCCCTTCAGCACCCCAAACCTGAAATCTCACAGAAACACACTTATCCAGAGAACACAAAGATGCTAAAATGTGCTTATCAGCAAAACCAGTTCAGCAGTTTAAAATTCTTCTCTCTGTAACAAACAAGAATCAACTTGCAAGGAAATTCTATTTCATTTCTGTGTTGGTTCATTCCCCGGGTTAATAGATTCATCCTCTTAGAAAATGCTCACTGGCGCAATCGTTCCCCTATCTGCGCACACGACGGGTTCTCATCAGGAAGCGTTTCACTCTGGCCCAGACTGCAGGGGAAAAGCCAGGGGTAGGTTGTTTAAAGGTCCCCCAGGAGATTTTGCAGCATGCCACACCTCCCCACACCTCCAACTCCTACACAACACAACACTCTTCTAGAATAAGCTGTATTTGTCATATGAAGTTTTATGGAGAGACACACTGTCCCTCCAGTGTACCACTCTTACTTTAGCTCCCCTGGAGCTGTTCTTCAGCAACAGAAGCAACTTAGCAAAGATAAAAATACCAGCAACTTACTTCTCTACTGCCTCCACTGCCTATAGGAAAAACTTCAGATCCATTAACAGGGATTAAGCAAAAGGCATGAGAAAATGTGGTCAGATTTGTAAAACAGAATAATCTCAACAGGATAAGGACTGAAAAGAGTGAACAGGAATATTCCATGGAGCAAGTTTAAAACTATACCTCTGTCACAATTTTACTACTCTTTACTCTCATCTCAGAAAAGGTATTCCACCATTTCTGCACTTTATTGTCCTCACAGTCCCCCAACCCCACACTAGTATTAAAGAAGCCAAAGTCAGGGGTGCCTGAGTGGCTCAGTCAAATCACTGTCAGACTCTTTGGCTCAGGTCATGATCACATGGTTTGTGAGTTAGAGCCCAGGGTAGGGCTCTGCAGACAGCTCAGAGCCTGAAGCCTGCTTCGGATTCTGTGTGTGTGTCTCTCTCTCTCTCTCTCTGCCCTCCCCTGCTTGCACTCTGTCTCTCTCTCAAAAATAAACATTAAAAAAATTAAAAAGAAATAAAAAATAAAGAAGCAAAGTCAGTGCTGCCCCATCCCCCCACCCCAACACAGTAGGCACCACTCTTTTCCAGGCTTCTGTCTGTGCTCACTGTCATGCTCAATCCAGATCTCTCCATGCATTCTTAGCTGGTCACAATCTTTTATACCTGTGGCATTTTAGGGTCCTCTTCAAAATCATAGTGGGACCAGACTTAACCATTAACTCCAGGGGTGTCTGGTGGCTCAGTTGGTTAAGCAACCAACTCTTGATTTCTGCTCAGGTCATGATCTCAGTTTGTGGGACTGAGCCTCACGTTGGGTTCTGTGCTGACAGCTGACAGCGCAGAGCCCGTTTGGGATATTGTCTCTCTTTCTCTCTCTCTGCCCCCCCCTGCTCTGGCTCATGTTCCTTCTCAAAATAAATAAACATTAAAAAAAAAAAAGTAAAGAAAAATAATATCAACTCCAGAGAAGCAAAACTGTTTTCACCTTTTTCCAAGTTACCAAGGTTGATGGATTTTAAGATTCCTTGGGCACAAAATTTCCCCCTCACACATATGAGAAGACCCCTAATGACCTGGTGTTTTCATAATATTACCCCCTTTCTTCTTTGAATAATAGAAATCTATCTTAAATAAGTCTGGATTTAATCAAACAATTCTGGTGACCCATGTCAAGATCCTTAAAATGGAATTCTTCCTATAATTGTTCTCACAACTGTCTGGCAATCAGCTAAGATTCTAAACTCAGTGGCACCAAAACACTAGACCCAAATAAAACCGCAAGACGAGAGGTAAGAAGGTAGAAGGGCAAGGGCTTAATACTGTAACACACATACTTAAAATATACACATGCAACATTTATAAATTATACATGTAGCTTTTTATCTTCCTACTGTACAAATTTTAGATAGAAGCAAACTTCTATTACTACTCATAAGAAATATGCAAATTTATAATACAGAATAATTAAAATATTAGGCCTTCCACCTTTCATAATATAATTGCTCACTCAAATTTTCAATCATATGAATCCATTTTGGTTACTGTTAATTGAAGTGCATCAACATCTTGCATTAGGTCTTCTCTGAGAGGAAACAGTTTTGTTACACTTATCTTATATCCAGAACTAATCAGAAGATCCCATAGCATTCATTTTTAAAAGAAAGAATGCTTCTATTGATTGACTTAGTGGTAAAAAACTGATGAATATTTACTGATCTTCCCCTAAACTCAGTACCATGGTAAATACAAAAAGATAATGCATGGCCTTGTTCCCATGACATGTACAATTTAGTTCAGGAAACAAGAGACAATAACTGAACACCAAAAGGTAGTATAAAATTAAATGCTCATAAAGCTGGTCAGTACTACAGCATTTCAGAAGAGGGAATGGTCAAACAGGTCAAGGAGCACTCACAGACAACAAAGGACTTAAAATCAATCTTTTAAAGGAAGGTAATAGAATGTGGAGACACTAAGTGAAAGGATAAGATAAAGTATAGCATGTGTGTGCATTTGCATGTATGCTGAAACACAGAAGAATGCAGAGAATCAAAACTGACCAAAGTAAACCTGAAGACACTTACCAGCTTGACAACAGCTAAGGAGGCGTCAACAGGAAATGGTAGAACACGTGGTTAAATAAGCAAAGTAAAACCAAATTATGGAGTCTTGAAAATCAGGCAGTAGTATTTAGGCTTGATTTGGGAAGAGGCATAAAGTCCCTCGAGATTTTCAAATCAAATGGCAACAACAGAGTGTAGTCCCTATGAACACAAAGCCCAATGCAAGTCACATGCGTGGGATTTGGTAACTACTATCCAAAAATGATGGGAACAGCTTAAACAAACATTCCACAACTTGACTGCTACACCAATAGCTTCCAGGCACCAATGTGGACACTGCCCTCCTTAAATTCTTCATTAATTACTTATAGAGATTCTCAACAATGGTTTTTTGTGTTTTTTTTTTTTTTAAGTTTACTTATTTTTGAGAGACAGGGAGAGAGCATGAGCAGGGGAGGGGCAGAGAGAGAGGGAGATACAGAATCCAAGCAGGCTCCAGGCTCTGAGATGTCAGCACAGAGCCGGATGCCGGGCTCAAACCCATGAACCATTGAGATCATGACCTGAACCTAAGTCTGACGCTTAACCGACTGAGCCACCCAGGCGCCCCTCAACAATGGTTTTTAAACTGCCTAGAGTGTTGGAAAATTGTTTAAAACAAAATTCACTTAACTAATTTACTTAAGTTTTTGTTCTCTGCCTAAGAACTGGAAGAGAGGGGAAACAAGAAAATAAAATTTTCAAAAGATATTAACATTACCACATAACCTTTCTTGTAAGTTACTCATTTGAACATCAAAACTGCCTTACGTCCATTCGAATAAGAATGGAACTTTGAAATATGTGAACTAGTTGAATGTAGAGAGGTTGTATCCTGTCATTTAGTATTAAGTATTTTGAATAGACGATGCTGATTTAGTTACTCAATGAAGAAAAATGTCATATTCATGACAGATGCAAATTTCTTAGTCACTTAACAGAGACTGCTAACACCAGCATTCAAGGAGTCTCTACTTTCTTCCAGATAGATGGCCAGAAGACAGGTGGTCCTGTGAACACATGTAGTTGACCAAGTAAGGGTACATTAAACCTACTCTTTAGTAGAGGTATGTTCTGCTTTATGGCTTTGCCTTACTGTTGCAAAGTTCAAGAATTCCAAGTCACCTTAGTAGATGTAATAGGCACTTATTAAATTTTTAAAATATACCTTTGCATAAAGACACATCCAGAAATTGTACAAGAGCACAGTAAGGTTTATTCATAATTTTTAGTAATACCTAATGTCTAAAAAGTACTTTATAATTTTCAAGGCAAAACATATATACTACCTTAAGTCTTAAACATTGATAACAAGCACTGGATTTTTAAAAAAGACACAAAGAACCATGACACTTATCCTCAAGGAGCTTGAGAAAGAAATGGTTAA
Organism: Lynx rufus; assembly: GCF_022079265.1. NCBI lineage: Eukaryota > Metazoa > Chordata > Mammalia > Carnivora > Felidae > Lynx > Lynx rufus. Next base: position 29,450,087 of record NW_025814823.1, on the reverse strand, counting down.
CAACTTGGAAAATAAGTATGTGGAAGAAAGTAATAGATAAACCATTTGTGTGTGCCAGGCCCTATGCTAAGTACTTTACTGTATCTGTCATTTAATCTTCATATCAGTAATATCCACCTCACTTTATTTACATAAAGATACAAGGATTGAGAGAGCCAACCAAATAAGGGCAGGGACATGGTCAGGGTCACCACCATACTCCCCCATCTAACACAGATGCTTCATGATAAATATCTGCCAAATGAACGCTCAAGCTGTTCGGAGAGTTTGAGCACATGTCTCAATTCAGCTCACACTCATCTACCTATTTATGCATTCAACAAATATCCACTTAGCACCTACAATATCTCAAGGCTCTGTTCTGTGTTAAACAAGTAACAGCAGTGAACAAAACAGACCAAAACTTCTACTTTCATGGGGATTCTAATCTAGTTACCTTTTTTTTTCCCTTTCTATTTCATCCATCAGCCCACCCACCTCCCCTTTGGTAACCATCAGTTTTACTTTACGGAGTCTGTTTTGGTTTGTTTCCTTTTTTCCCCCTTGTTTGCGGTTTTGTTTCTTAAATTCTACATATGAGTGAAATCATATGGTATTTGTCATTCTCTGACTCACTTATTTCACTTAGCATTTATACTCTCTAGCTCCATGTTGTTGCAAATGGCAAGATTTCATTCATTTTTATAGCTGAATAATATTCCATTGTATCTCTATGTACACACCACATCTACTTTATCCATTTCTTTATTAATGAACACTTCGGCTGCTTCCATAATATGGCTATTGTAAATAATGCTGCAATAAACATAGGGGTACATGTATCCCTCTGAATTAGTGTTTCTGTATTTGGGGGGTAAATACCCAGTAGTGTGACTACTGGATAGGAAGGCAGTTCTGTTTTTAACTTTTTGAGGAATCTCTGTTTTCCAAGTGGCTGCATCAGTATATCTGTATTCCCACCAACAGTGAACAAGAGTTCCTTTTTCTCCACATCCTCACCAACACTTGTTGTTTCTTGATCTAATTAGTGATTTTAATGAGGACAATTGTTTCCCCTCAAAATATTCTGAGTTAAAAATGTGGGACATTAAAAATGTCAGGCAATACAAGTTGCTATTTTACACCATGAGTAGAAACTTCTGCCACTCTCCTTCCATGTCTATCTCCCACTATCTCTGATCCCCCAACAATTGGGCACAGAAAATGTGACCTCTCCTACTCCAAGAGGAGAGTAAGAGTTGTGGGAGAGGTGCTGCATCTTTAAGACAACTTGGAAGTACCTATGAAGAGGGAAAGGGGAAAACATGAGATGGGAATGTAGACAGGGGAGAGATACAGCTAAATCCAAAGGCAGGTTTCTTTCAGGCAAAGCTGATTAATAACCTAGATGTAGATTCCTAAAAGCCTCTATTTCACTTTAATTTTTATTTTGACTTTAAGTGAACTGAAATTTAACCACAATAGTTTATTAGGATTTTAAAAAGCATTCTCTTTACAAATATAAACATTTCAAGGAAGAGACCATTCTCCCTGTATTGTCTCTTCTTATACTCTAGATGGCCTTCAGAAATCATATCAGTACTATCTATATTTTTTATTTATTTAACAAGCACTCATAGGGACCTATCTGCCAGATGCTGGTGGGTGAGGGAGAAGGACAGGGAACAGACAGTGGCTAAGACCCAGTCTTGCCCTATGGGCAATCACAGTCTGCCAGCTAAGACAAATGCTAATCACAATAATACTCATGATATAGCAGGGGTCAACACAAGTTTTATTTTCCCATGTTATCCCATAATTATTTACTATGTCCCATTTCTTAAGGTTATAAGCTACTTGAGAATAAGACATATAATTTTTTTCTGTATGTTCCTTATTAACATAATTTAAAAGCATATTAAAAGTATACAGTGTTGGAGCGCCTGGGTGGCTCAGTTGATTAAGCGTCCAACTTTGGCTCAGGTCACGATCTCACAGTTTGTGAGTAAAGCCCCACATAGGGCTCTGTGCTGACAGCACAGAACCTGCTTTGGATTCTCTGTCTCTTTTTCTCTCTCTGCCCCTCCTCCACTTGCTCCCTCTCTCTCTCTCTCTAAAATAAATAAAAACAATTAAAAAAAACATTAAAAAAGAAAAAAGTACATTGTGTTGAGAGTCAAAATTAGGCCACAAGACCAAAGGACATTGCCTTTTGTTAATAAAAAAGACTTACTGAAATCCTCCATTAAAATGATAAAAGATTAGTGTTTCCATTTGTCTGCTTTAGCATTTCACAGAATTTTACATGATGTCCTCACCTGCCAGAACCAAGTGGTGGTATGCTAGACTTTGCTATGCTCAAAGTGACATCTATACATGTATTTTCTGATTCAAACACAGAAAAACACAAATACAGAAATACCACCAGCAAATGGTGCAATAATGGGAAGCCCTACTCAACAACCCTATGAACTATTCTCCACATGTCTAGCCTTTGTCGGGTGTTTTTGTTTTGTTTTTTAAATCAGGTTTTAAGAACTACTTCACTGGTTCTTCTGAAACTCCTTAAAAAATGAAATTCATATACTTTATAATTTTTCCTTTAATCTTTAAAAAGCAGATCTGAATCCTAAGATTTGACTTAATGTTTTTTACTTGATCATTTAAATTTGATTTTTAAAAATAAGATAGAGGGGTGGCTCAGTCAGTTAAGTATCCAACTTCGGCTCAGGTCATAATCTCACGGTTCATGAGTTTGAGCCCCTCATCAAACTCTGCTGTCAGCACAGAGCCCATTTCAGATCTTTTCTCCCTCTCTGTCTGCCTATCCCCCTGCTTGCACGTGCTCCCTCAAAAACAATAAACATTTTAAAAGTAATAATCAAAAATAAATAAAAAATAACATAGGAATCTGTATCAATTTTCAGCTGGAAAAACTGTTAATACATGAACTTTTTAAAAACATTCCTAGAATAGAGAGATCTAAACTAAAGTCCTACTTGCAAAGAATCTTGCTCTGTTGATAATAAGGCTAATTTAGAGGCTCCAAATCACTGAAGTACAAAACACTTTGAGACAAGAACAGAAAATAACATAGGGAAAAGAAGTAGTAGTAAAGGGAATTATTCCTTTCAGTGGAGAAATCAGGAAAATTGTAATGAAGAGCTAGACATTTTCACCAGATTAATCTAAAGACAAAAATAAAAGATTTTTTAAAAATGTTTATTTATTTTGAGAGAGAGAGGGAGGGAGAGAGAGAATTCCAAGTACGCTTCTTGCTGTCAGTACAGAGCCCAATGCAGGGCTCAACCTCACAAAGTGTGAGATCATGAGCTGAGCTGAAACCAAAAGTTGGATGCTTAACCTACTGAGCCACCCAGGCACCCCAAAAGTTAAAGATTTTTGACGCTCAACAGTGATAACTAAGGTATTCTCAGCTACATTTCTGAGTGAACCAATAAACAATCACCACTGTTAATATGCTGCAAACACTAACAATTTCATTAAGAATACTTGATTTCTATAAAAAGCAAAAAAAACAAACAAGTGGAGGGCAAAAGTAGGAAAGAAACCTTATAATGAAATTGTTTTTACAAATAAACCATACAGGAATATTGTAGAAAAGAGTCACGTTGTAGTTCTTTAATCAGCTTTTTGTTTCTAGAATGGAAGAAAAGAAGTATCAAGCATGCATTTATTCCTCCAAAAAGTAATCTATTATAGGCTAGGTACTGGGTATACAAAAATAAAGAAGTAGCTAGTTCACTGCCTAAAGAAAGAAAAAAGCATATAAACAGATAACTATAAAACAATGTAAATAAGTAAGTTAACCAAGTGTTAAGGGAATAGAGAGAAAGAGATAAATACCTGTGAGAACTTGAGAAACTTCACAAGGAAGTGACATGTGGGTCATTTCTTTAGGGGTAGCGTTATCTTTTTCCAAAGTAGAGATAACGTGAGGGGGGAAGGGACATTCCAGGTAGAACAGGCAAAGGTAAACTCAAATATTTTAATCATGGAATAATAACTAAATAGCAATTTAATGAAAACAAACGTTTTCCTAAAAGGACATAGGATGTAGCATCAGAAGATACACATTCAGGGGCGCCTGGGTGGCGCAGTCGGTTGGGCGTCCGACTTCAGCCAGGTCACGATCTCGCGGTCTGTGAGTTCGAGCCCCGCGTCAGGCTCTGGGCTGATGGCTCAGAGCCTGGAGCCTGTTTCCGATTCTGTGTCTCCCTCTCTCTCTGCCCCTCCCCCGTTCATGCTCTGTCTCTCTGTGTCCCCAAAAAATAAATAAACGTTGAAAAAAAAAATTTTTTTTAAAATAAAAAAGAAGATACACATTCAAATCCTAGTTCTTCCATCTACTATATTGTCTCGAATAAGCCAAGCTCTATGACCTCCCTTTTGTCATTTTAAAGTTGTACCATAAAATGCTTTAAATATTTTAAAGAATCTGGATATGCCAAAATACAAAAGTAAATTAACACTTTAATACTAAAATTCTGAGATAAAAATATTAGCTTATCACTTCATACTGAATGTATATCATATATACAAATTTGAAAGCCAATCTCTTATGACCTATAAAAATTTTACAAAAGGGGGCACCAGGTGGCTTAGTCAATTAAGCGTCCAATTCTTGATTTCGGCTCTGCCGGGTTCCATGCTGGGAACGCAGAGCCTGCTTGGGATTCTCTCTCTCCCCACCTCTCTCTCATCCCCTCCCCAACCACATTTTCTCTCTCAAAATAAATAAATTAAAATTTTTTCCACAAAAATAAACACATTTTAAATTATGTAAAAGTTATATTTTCTATATCAAACATCTAATTGTAATCCATAGTCCTTATAATAGAAAACAAGGCTACAACATAACTAGAATTAACAAGTGACACAAGTTTAATGAAACAAGTCTTATACTTAACTGGTCTCCCTAATGGGAAATTAAAGCAGCAATTGTACATCTGTGTCTCTGTTCCTCTCATCGTGGTTTAACTGACAGGAAGCAGACCACAAGATATGGCATACAAACGTCAAGTATTTCCTGCCTTCTCTGCTACATTTTTATGTCTTGTTTTATAAATAGTCCAATAGTTTACGTGAAAATGTATTAAAGCACAGTCAAATATACCATACAAATGGTGAAGAGTGTTTATGAAACAGAGCAAGTAAAAAGGTATTTTGAGGTTGGGATCTAAGTTGCACACAAAAACTCATTATTACAGTTTTCTAAAAAAGTATTCTTAGGAGTTAACATCTTACAAATTAAGACTTAACCACAATGACTGAGTAAAACATCAAGTGTCTAAACAACAGAACAAGCCCTCAAACTGGTTAGATAAGTAACACTTGACCACCTAGATAAGTAAAAGATAAGTACCACCTTAAAAAAAAATTAATCTTCAAGCAATTGTCTCACAGCAAAGCAGGACAGATTACTTGCCTCTCTGATCTTTGGTCACTTTGGCTTCTTGTCAGCACTCTTCCCAAATTATAATTTGTGTCCCCACCCCCTGCAACCAAGCTATCTCTACTCCCTTGCCCAAATTGGCTAATATTACTTACTCATTTATGTTCAACTCTCAACTATTACATAAACTAAATAAAACTCTATTCTCAAAAAGTGAATTCTTACTGCTCTAAGTCACGTGAAGCAAACTTCCAATTAATTACAACTAAAACAGAGATGCTTAATTTTCATCATGCCAAACTGCCTTCCAAACCAATAATTCTTAAGAACCACCTCAATTCATCACTCATATGCCTCAATCTATAAAGTTCTGAGTGCAATGCAGCCATCTTCTCCATTCATATTGGTCAATTCTTACCTTACCACAACTACATTTCACCAAGATTCAGTGCTATTCCTTTCTAGGTCAATGTTCAAAATGACTCAATATTTTATTGCACATAAACCCATCCTGAGCTTCCTGTGACCTCTCTTTCCTAAACAAAGCTTAGTATGCACTTAATAGTAAACTTCAAGCATGGAACCATGCTCCGGAAGTAACATTTATTAAATGACTGGCTTGGAAAACAATTTCTTTCTTACCCAGTATTTTTCAGTGGAAGGATGTAGTTCATTCTTCTCAAGAGTGTACGAGTTATTAGTGTCTTCTTAGCATGTCTTTAGTACATTGCTGCTCTTACTTATAAATAAATGTATTACCTCAACCGTCCCCAGTATTTAGGAATAAATGCTCTCGGAACAGCAAGGGAAGTATCCATTTCCTTACACATTAGTTCCTTTCCCACAGCCTGTGACTCTGTCTGATGCTTGGTCAATCACCCTAAATGGTGGGAAGTCTCACAGCATCTAAGAACCTATCATCCACCACCTTCTCAAAAATCAAATATGCTAACAATGGTGTGCAACTGTTTGATTGTAACAAGGGCAAGAATGTGTTACGCTTTCCCTTTCAGTTTATTCCTCAGACTAAGAGGCTGTAAATTATTCTATAATACACAAATTTGTCTCTGATCCACAGATCAAAGGATCAAACAGAACACCTAGTGTAGAAAGTTCATATCATAAAACATTTTCAGTAAGGTTATTTACAAAATATATCATCTGTTTCTAAATGCAAACAGTTTCAAACTGTCTCTCAAATTAAAACACACATAACATTAATTTTAATTACTCTAATTTAAATCTAAAATGTTTACATTAATTTTCTTTAGGCTTTAATATGTAAGTGTTTTGTGTGGTATATTTTAAACTTTACATAGATAGTACCATATCATATATATTCTCCTAGTATACTTTAATAGATGTAAGATACAAATTTCTGAATAAACACAAAGATTATTTGAAAGAAATTTTAAACATTAAACAGTCTTGACTTCGTGCTTAGAAAAGTATTATTACTGAAGACAAGTCATGGTTATTAGGCTTCCATTATAACAAAGAGAAAGATCTAAGATCTACAAAGCAGCCTACCTTCAATGATGCCTCTCATGAAAAGTGTTCTTTCTGCAGAACACAGGTCACCATAAGACAACCATGTGTGGAGATCTTAAACAAGAAGCCTGGGGCCGGGGGGCGGGGCGGGGGGGGCATCTAACAGTAACAGTTCTGACAGCTTAAAGGCTACACCCTCCACTACTGACGGTGATGGTTCCACCGGCATGAATATGTTATATCAACTGCAATGAGAAAATCTCTGGCTATGTTTGTTTTCAGAAACTTACGTCTTTAATTCACTCTGAAGCTGAATAATACACAGCAACTCAAAGTTCTCCCAATTAAGAACACATTAAGAAAATGTAAATCAGAAAATGCCAATGAGGAAGTGAATCTACATGAAGAAGTGAATTTGAAGGCATATTTCACCTCTTTCCATAAACCATATAAAAATGATTGATACTGATATTGATCCTTTTATATTGAAAATTAAACTCAGAGTTACTACACAGAAACCCCTTGGACAGAAGAGAAGCCAGCAACTGCCTTCTTGGCCTTTTAATTTCCCCTTTATTAATCACAAAATCACCAATTAAAGGAAAATGTTGCGGGTCAGGATCAATACTTTCACTTTCTTCAAGAAATGTTGATTTCCTCATTAGAGAAGTACCCAACATGGAAAAATACTGTATAATCGGCTTTTATTTGACATAAACTTTCACAAATTTAAATTCTATCATAGAACTGTGTAGAAGAATCATCCCTTAGTTAACTAATCCCCATTTTTGGACTCTTGGACTATTTCTAAAGTTGCCATATTACAGCGATTCCCAAAATGTATTTCTCAGAGCCACAGACGATTCATAAACCTTTTCAGAGAGTTCACAAGGTCAAAACTATTTTCAGACTAACACTAGGGTATTATATGCCTTTTTGCACCATGTTCACATTTACAACTAATAGTGCAAAAGCAAAGGTGGATGTAACTGTTAGTGCCTTAGCATGAAGCAGGGCTAGGTTACCCAACCACACCAGTCATTATAAAAGAAGGCAGTTTCACTTAAGAATATCCTTGACAAAGAGTAAAAATAATTTCTTAAATCTCAAACATTAAATACATGCCTTTTTAATGATAAAATAGGAAGTATGCATAAAGTGCTTCTGTCAAATTCTAAACAGAATGTTTGTCTTGAGAAAAAAATACTAATTATTTGAGTTGTGAGCTAAACTAGCTGCTTTTTTTCATTGAATGCCATTTTTACTTGAAAGAATTACTCATTATTCATAATTGGATATTTGGCAGACATGTTCCCCAAAATGAATAAAGTGACCCTGTCACTTCAAGGAAAACAACAGCATTTGTCACCAATGATAACATGTGAGCTTTCAGAAGTGCCTAGATGGCTCAGTCAGTTAAGCGTCCGATTTTGGCTCAGGTCAAGATCTCTCCGGGTTTGTGACTTTGAGCCCCGCACCAGCCCACTCTGCTGTCAGCACAGAACCTGCTTCTCATCCTCTGTCCCTCCATGTCTTTGCACCTCCCCGACCTGTGCTCTCTCAAAAATAAAACGTTAAAAAAAAAAATGAGCTTTGAACTGAAAATCAGAATTTTGAAAAATTTATATCCACGACTTTGGGCTTATTAGCTTTTCCAATACTTAAAAAGACTTTTTGATAAGATTGTTTTTTTTTTTTTTTATTTTTTTAATGTTTACTTTTGAGAGAGACAGAGCAGGAGAGGGCAGAAAGAGAGGGAGACACAGAATCCCAAACAGGCTCCAGGCTCAGAAATGTCAGCACACAGCCCAATGCAGGGCTCGAACTCACAAACAGTGAAATCATGACCTGAAACAAAGTCGGACGCATAGACCAACTGAGCCACACAAGTGCCCCTAGTATTTTTTTTTTTATGTTTATTTTTCAAAGAGAGGGAGAGGGAGAGACAGTATGAGTTGGGGAGGGGCAGAGAGAGAAGGAAATATAGAATCTGAAGCAGGATCCAGGCTCCAAGCTGTAAGCACAGAGCTCCACGCTGTCCACACAGAGCCTCACAAGGGGCTCGAACTCAAGAACCATGAGATGATAACCTGAGCTGAAGTTGGATGCTTAACCAACTCAGCCACCCAGGCACCCCATAAGATTGGTACAGTATTAAAGAACATGATTCTTAGGGGTACCTGAGTAGCTCACTCAGTTAAGCATCCCACTCTTGATTTTGGCTCAGCTCATGATCTTACAGTTCATTAGTTTGAGCCCTATGACGAGCTCTGCACTAACAGTGCACAGCCTACTTGGGATTCTCACCCTCCCTCTCTCTCTGTCCCTCCCCTGCTTGTGCTCAAAATAAACATTAAAAAAATATTATGTCAACATTTGGAATACTCAGTTGACCAATGAATGTTACAAAATCTTGCTTAGGAAAATATTAATTCATTCAAAGTGCAAGGCAGACAAATGGACTTCAATGTTACAGAGGACAAAAAGTTCATTGATAGGGTTTCAGAGTCCCTTGCACCTTTAGGAGACTAGCATTTGTTGAGTTTTAGTGTAGTATCCATTACACAGTAGTGTAGTAGAAGAAATCCACAATCATCTGAAGCAGCTATAAAATACATCTCCCTTTTCCAAGCAGACATCTAAAGTAGGCCAAATTTTCTGCACATTGTTCAACCAAAGGAACATACTGCAACAGATTTAATGTAGAAGCAGATATGAAAATCTAGCTGTCTTCTGTTAGGCCAAAGATTAAAGATTTGCATTTCTTCCCATACAGTTTTTGTTTTTGAAAACATAGTTGTCTTTTATAAAAATAATTAAGTTCGGAGCCTGCTTGAGATTCTCTCTCCTTCCCTCTCTGCCCCTCCCCCTCTTGTTCCTTCTCTCTCTCTCTCTCTCTCTCTCTGTCTTTCTCAAAATAAACTTTAAATAAATAAATAAATAAATAAATCTGTTTTTCTCATATGAACAAAAAAAATAATAATTAAGTTAACATGTAATGAGTTTATTATTTTAAGAAATTAATGTACCAGTATTTTAAAAATTGCTTAATGTTTATTGAATTTTGAGAGAGAGAGACAGAGACAGAGTGTGAGCAGAGGAAGGGCAGAGAGAGAGGGAGACACAGAATCTGAAGCAGGCTCCAAGCTCCGAGCTGTCAGCACAGAGCCCAATGTGGGGCTTGAACTTCCAAACTGTGAGATCATGACTTGAGCCAAAGTTGGACACTCAACCAACTGAGCTACCCAGGCACCCCAATATATCGATATTTTTAAATTGTGCTTTAATTTCTTTTTAAAAATTGTTTTTCTTTAATGTGTATTTACTTTTGAGAGACAGAGAGAGAGAGTGTGTGTGTGTGAGCAGGGGAGGGAGGGAGGGAGGGAGGGAGGGAGAGAGAGAGTCTGAAGCAGGCTCCAAGCTCTGAGCTGTCAGCACAGAGCATGACATGGGGCTCAAACTCCCAAACTTCAAGACATGACTTGAGCCAAAGTTGGATGCTTAACCGACTGAGGCACCCAGGGGCCCTGTGTTTTAATTTCTAATACTGGTAAATACTGATGAATGTAACTCACATGAATAAGAGCTCTTTGTGATCCTCCATTATTTTTAAGAGTATAAAGAAGACAAATTTTGAGAAGATATAAAGTATAAAACTTGTAAACTGCTACACTATTAAAACCAGTGGTTCAAATTATCTTCAGAGCTTACTCTGTGTTCCCATCCTTAAATTTTCTTTAAGACAGAGCCCTACAACTGAGATCATTATGTCAAAACATTTGATATACGTCAATCGCTCTCCAGAAGGTTTTTCAGTTAATACTTCTATCACTAGAATACACGCAAACACATTTCATGGTGTTCTCACCATTCTGCAATACTTTAATTTTTTGTCAGTATGATAGGCAAAAAAGGTAATTTCATTTAATTTGAATTCCTTTACTACAATGTAATATTTTAACATTAAACACAATATTTAAACATAAGTGTAAGTAATTATATTAAATATACATTACATATTTATATAATCACTATAATTAATACCTTCTAATGTATTACATATAAGTAACTTAATACCCCAATTTTAGTAACTTTTGCTGTCGTTGTAAAAAGAACTTGGAGGGGCACAAATAAATATATGGTAAAAGTGATCACCTAAGATCTTCATCATTGGGGAAAAAAACCTCCAAACTAATGTTTTTATTTTAGTTCTGGTCTAGAACACTTGTGATTTTTTTTTAACTCTGATTTAATTTATGTAAAACTCTCCTTTATTATTAATAGGAAAAAGGACTAAATCAAATGCTGTCAGTGACCTATTAAATTACTCACTCTTAGGCAAGTTACTTAACCATAGTTTCCTAAATTAAATTTAAGAATGGAGGGAAAAATCTGTAAGAATGGTATTTAAACCACCGGTTGCAATCATGCAACATTCTTTTAGTGTCAAGATCCATTTATACTCTTAAAAGTTACTGAGGACCACAAAGAGCTTTTGTTTCCATGGGTTATATCTGTCAATATACAAATTCTTTACAAGGATGGGCTATTATTTATTAAATGCCTTTTACAGAGATCCTCTCTTAGAAGAATACTATATTGAAAAGAAAACTCTGAGATACAGTTTTTCCCCAGTAAAATAAAGCTTTTGAAAATTAAGTTCTAGTATGCTTTCTTCATCTCTGTATATCCCAAAAAACACTTTGAGGACCACTAATCTAATCTATTTGTAACTTTTCTAATCTTTGTATACATTAGAATACATCTTAAATGGGTGTTAATTAATAGAACATAATTTATGAATAAATTTTCTATGTTTTATTCATGGATATATTCCGTAGCATCAAGAATAATGCCTGAGTTGCTTAGTCGGTTGAGAGTCTAACTTTGACTCAGGTCATGATCTCATGGTTCATGAGTTTGAGCCCTGCATGGGGCTCTCTGCTGTCAGTGTAGAGCATGCTTCAGATCCCCCATCCCCTTCCCTTTACCACCCCCCCCACTCACTCTCTTTTTCAACACTAAATAATTAAAAAAAAAAAAAGAATCCTTCTGAACCATAAAATCCTGTGACTTCTAATTTCATTTGTTTTTTTTTTTGTCCCTGCCACTACTTATACATACACTGTGGGAAATATCTTAGAAAAGAGCGCCAAGAGATGATTATGAAAGCAAAAACCTGGATTAAGATCTATGCTTTCACTTTTTTATAGCAATTCCTACAATTATATTATTAAATTTCAGAACCCTTACATAGAGAATCCACATCAATTTTATAACAACAACAAAAAAAACCCACTAAAGATACAGGAAATGCTACCATTATAATAAGGATTTTAAGGAAGCCAGATGAAACATCCATTATGTCAATAAATCTGGCTAGATGCAAAAGTCTAATTTAGGGTATTAGTTCATCAGTGTCAATTAGTACTCTACCAACTGTGTGTTTTATGAATCTTTTCGTTCTGAAATGTGTTTTTGAATATTTGAATGTGGGATGGTTCTAAATATTAAATTATTTCTGGCAAACTATAGTTCCAGCTTGTTAATGGATCTCAGCTGGAAGTTACCCATGAGAAGTATGTCTAGGGCCATCTTGTTAGTTGTATGGGATAGACACAGTCTTATGTAACTTAGTTCTGAATCTAGCTAATCATTCAGTGAAGCAGGAAGTTAATATTTTTTATGATGTAGATAGAGCTTATTCACCATTTTTAAAAATTACCTTCTAAAAATAAAAAAATCTAAAAAATTAAAAAATAAAAATCGACTTCTCATCAAATGAACATTATTTCTCAGTTATTTATAAATGTGGGACAAAAATAACTACCCCTTAGACAGGAAAATTTATTATGAAATAGCTTTATACTAATATCTTACCATATTCTGCTTCAGATTCTTAAGAGAAAAAAAGGCCACATATAGCTAAAGACTCCTATATATCCCTTCTCTAATCTCATTTTATCCCTCCCAACTATCCTAAATTTGATGTTGTCCCTATCTGTCCAATTTTTATACCTTTAATACATATGTATCAATAATCATATTGTTTTTATGTATATAACTGGGACCATATTATATCTATTGTGTTAAAATTTTAATTCAGAATTGTTTGAAATAACTCCAGTTAATAAATGACAGGCATGGTAAACTGTTTAGTGGTCAAATATATTGATGTCTGCAACATACTCTGAAATGCATCAATTGCCCATCTGTTTAGGGTCCTCAAGGATTTTATCCCCCAGGACAATACACCATAGTAAGCAAGATGCTGAATGGGTAAGAAGGCATCAATGGCAGGCACCTGTTCCTAGGAAAGATAATGAAGAACTCTAAGTGATCTTAAACTATCCATTCTCTCCACACCTTTTGTAAACTTCTCTCATACCTCAACGTGATGATACCACCTTAAAGAACTCTTGCACACACAAAAAAATAAATAAAAAATAAAATAAAATAAAGAACTCTTGCACATATGTTCCACAAACCATGTCCAAGAATGTTTCCAAACTAGAAATAATCTAATGTCATCAATAAGAAAGAGTGAATACATTCTGGTCTGGACAGACAATGGAATATAACATGGCAATTAAAATTAATTAAAATAATCTCACAGAGTTGAATGAAAGAAGCAAGTCACTAGAGAATATATATGGTGTGATTCCATTTACATGCAGTTCAAAGGGGTAAAAGTATAATGAAAAAAGTCAGGACAGTAATCATTTTTAAGGAGAAACAAACATGGGACAGGAGTGGGGGACTTCTAACATAATGAGCCCATTTCTTAACCTAGGTTGTGATATGGGTAAACACTTTGCAATTATATTTAAACAGTACATGTTTTATACATTCTCCTACATGCACATTTCAGTTAAAAAAAAAAAGAAAATTAATCGCCCCAATACTAAGCTTCCATTTAGTATTTTGATATAAAAAAATAAGATTCACACAAACTAACATTAATTCAACACCTCATATTTATAGTTTTACTGTAAAATTTGTTTCACTGTTCATATGACTGTTTTTTCTAAAACACAGAAAATAACCAATTTCCTTTAATTTAAATGTTTTAAAGTATACAATTCTGCATAAACACAAGGTCCTATATGACTGGGCATCCATCAGATAATGAACTTCACATGATGTTTTACCTTGTAAAATCATACTAGTTCCTGCTACCTTGAAGAACTTCTACTATAAGAGTAAAAGGCTGGACAAGGATAGATCCAAGAAAATAAATTTTTTAAAAACCCCAAAACTTCTCTAAGAAGTGGCTGCCTCTGAGGAGCAGGACTGAGAATGGTAAGGGGGAGAGGAGGGAGGCTGCTTTTCATTACAGGCTCGCTGTAAAACACGGACACGAAAAAGAGCTGACACCCTACTATTCATCAATTAAAAAAGCAAATGAAAGAAAAGATAGCTGAATTCCTATAGCAGGGAGAGAATGAAAGTGAAAACAGAAGTTTAGGAAGAGTCTTCTCACAATAATGGTGTTAATTCAGATATTTATAACTGGAAGAGAGGAAATCAAAATGCTTCTGCAGAGAAATTTATACGACCAAAGATCTGCTGCGTAATTTCTTTCTATCCACCAACAGAGCAATTAGCAAATGAGTTACATTTTTGTAAAGGGTGAAATGCCTAGACACTTGTAGTATAGATCAAGAGCTACTTTTACTATGGTATACCGACCATCTGAGAAAACACAAGATAGATATGAGATGAAAAACTTTCTCTTAAGTAGGTTCTTATACTAATGGGAGAAAGAGATTACTCCAACAGTTGAAAACTGCCGTAATCATTTCAGTTGACTCAATGAGATTACTAATTCAATTTCTACCATCCAAATGAAGCAGCTGCTAAGCAAAGGAACAAAATATTCTAGCCAAACAATGGAAGCAATAATTATTTTCACACCATTCAACTAATGGACTATTCTTCACAACTTTACAAGAGTCTGTGAATACCTTTGTCCCATTAGATGGGATGTAATGTAAGATAAAGCCTACAAATATGCAATCAGTGATAGAGTTAAATGTCCAAAGAAACCTCGATCATGTCCAAGCATCACACGGTATTAAAAATAAATAAATAAATAAATAAACAAACAAACAAACAAACCTCTTTCCCAGACTCAAACAACTGTAAATAATAATAGTGTATTTCCCAGGACAGAAAGATTTTCAAACGCTGTGAATGCTACCCTAAATCAGGAAGGGATGTTTTGCCTAGAACCCCAAGGATCAGGGAATGGAGATGCCATGAAACACCAAATGGAACTAAAAAAAAACTAACATAGAGAAAGCAATGGTTTACTGAGATAAAAAATAGGTTAATTACATTTGAAAAAAAATCGTTTAATTATTTACTGTGGTCAATATAGCAGTGGGTTTGGGAGCAGAAGAAGCAGAATTAGAGAAGCAGAAAAAGGGAAAGCCACAAAGTTGACAGACACAGAACAGCAAAAAATGGAATAAAGAAAGAAAAAACTGGGCAAGGGAGAAGAGGGTAAATAAGTTATAATACTGATAATAAACTACTCCAGCCACTTTCTTTACTTAGCAGAGGCTGTGGCCTTCAAAATACCACTGGTGCTTGAAAATTCAAATATTAAAATGCCAAGTAACTGCTCTTCCTAAACATGTACTTTTTCTGAAAGTGTGGCCTACAAGCACTTGTACCGCAATCATTTAGGGTAATTATTACAAATGCAAACTGATAAGCCAAACCCTAGGCCTAATGAATCAGAATCTCAGGAGTTGAAGCCAGGTGATTCTCTATTACACCAAAGGTTGAAATTACTGCTTTAAAACATATACTACCAAGTAGATTTTCATTTTTTTCTTTGGTTAGGAAGTGCTGACACCAGACAGACTACGCTGAGGGCCACATGACTTTTAAAGATTTGCCACCCCTAACTTTAGCAGAATTTGCCCAACTGAGTAGCTAAGGGTTTTGATGCAGCAAATAGTAACTGTTTACTAATATGTGCTTGGTAGTTTTGTCAAAGGTTCCAAAAGACAAAAAAATAAAACATTTCTCACCTCAAAGAGCTTACATTCTCATTCTTATTGGTGAAGGCACTCCCCTTAAGCTAGGCAAATGTTACTCAGTCTTCAATACTAACAATTCCTAAAGATCCATATACTTCCCTATTTTAAGTTGCAGTCATGTTTTCACCTTTAGGCAGTCTGAACCTGAATTTAACTTCTTGGTGGCTTGGTTCCATTCTTATTTTACTGATGTTACCACACCCTGTTTTTCCAGTAAGAATCTAAGTTTGTGAGGAGAGAGCCTATGTTTTCTGGCTGTTTCTGTGCTCTCTGTTGCTTAGGACAATGAAAACCACCTTGTGGAGGGTCTGATATCGAACTGGGTTAGAGGACTTGGAGATGTAGGAGATGCAACAGTTACGTGCAAAGTGATTTAAAAAACCAAATTTCAGACCTAAAGAAAGGCAGATCGAAAGTAAATTTCAACCACTCCAATAAAAATACATCAAAAAGTTAACAAAGATTTTGTATTCCCCATTAGTTTCTTAATGTGCCTAGTATGTATAGTCAACTCTCAAAGGAGGAGAGAAGATATAACAAACAAATGGAATGAGATTACTAATTCTGAAAAGGTTCAGTTCAAGAGGAGTGTAATGTTAAAGTTTAGAGACTTGTAGACTTTGTAAACTTATATGCAGGGTTTTACACACACATACACTTTAATATAACAAGGCATCATATTAAACAGTATTTGCCCTCCTAAAAGAACAAGAGATAAAACTAAAGCAGAAATAAACCTGTCTGGCTCTGAAGTTCAAAGTAAATTCCCAACTCCTCATAATTCCATCCCCCTGGATTCATCTTAAATAAGCAATGACACAAACAATGCTTCAACTATGAAAAAATGCTAATAATGAAAAAAAAAGCTGTTGTAGAAATTAAACAAATGCATCATCTTCTCTCTGATGAAAAAACAAACTAGTTGGAACACAATTTTCAAGATCATTGGTTAATTCATTTGGTACATCTTATTACCAAACTTATCACCAAGCAACTTAATTAAGGTTTTATTTACTCTTAAGGAAACACAGATCATTTCAAACAAAGCATCACTTGTTAGTGTGGACTAGCATGAGCAGCTCTGGGCTGGAAGCCCTGCCATTAGGCACTGCACAACCTTGAGCAAGTCACAAGACCTCTTCGGGCCACTGTTTCTTCATCTATACAAGTGAGGCAGCTGAATGATCTTCAGTGTTTTTCAGTGCTTAAGTTCTTTAAATGGGTAATTCTAAGTTTCATTCTGATGACTCGATCTACACTTATATTCAACCTTATGAAAGGAAAACAGTGGGAAGAAGACTGCTAAGTAAGTCTTTCTGGCCTTTCCTTGCTTCCATGTTTTTTTTTTTTTTCCTTCCCTTGTCCTTGAAGCCCCACTTCAGTCTTCTTCACATAATAAGAAACTGAAATATATGATCAGTATCTATTTTATTTATACCAGCTGCTTAATTTTAAGAAACTAAATCTTTCTACTTCCCTTTAATAAATAAAATCTTATTTAGTTGTTTGTCCCTAGATTTTTCTCTCATAGGTCACTGGCTTTTAAAAACTTAAAAGAAAAGAAAAAAAAAAGCCAAAAGTTTCCTTAGATTTTTCACACAGACCAGACTAGAAGTAAAGGCTCTACTTACTCAAAGGCTGACTAAACCAACAAGATGCAAACAAAGATGATAGCAAATGGCTCAGAGCTGAATTGGTAAAATGTCTGCTATGTCTTTCCTGCAAAACCACAAAACTGAGACCTGTTAATATAAAAATCCTTTCCAAGAGTATGAAGTAGTAACTAACTGCCTTTCTATCTTCCCTTTCAGCGGATAGGCCTTTAAGCACTTAGAAAGTCAGTAACAGCAAATTTCCAAAGAACTAGCTAAACATCATTATAGTCAATAATATATGACTTAAGTTTTATTTCCAAATATTTTATTCATAATCCCTGCATATTCAAATTTTACTTGCATTCAAGTTTTAATTTCATAAATAACTTTCGTAAGTAAAATACTACTTCACTCAGCTTCTCAGAGGACCTAGAACTTGAAGGCACACCAGAATATACACTAGCCAAAATTTCGTAATTTCAATGATGATAAATATTCCAGGAAAAGACTAAGCAATCTTTTCTTTCACACAAAAGGTATTACTTTTTTTTCTTCAAAACAAGCAAATTTTAACAACAACAGTATAGAGGGAAGGCCAATATTCTTTACTTTTTCTTTACACACAAATTGAAATACTATATGCTTCCTCAGAAGCCAGCCATGCATCTAAGGTTGTTTCTCAGAATAAGTTTCCAGTGTGAATTATAAAACTTTATTATTTTTTTTCTGATACTAAATGAACTGGTCTACTCTTTCTTCCTCTTTATTTAATAATCACTTTTACTTATTATCTATCTAAATGGCTTCATTTTCCTTAAACTTCTATTTAGTTTTCAAAAATTAATGTTACAATTTCATTAATTTAAGAAAAAAGAGGAAAGAACAGTCAATGAGCAATACCTATGACTGAGTTGTCCCTCCCTTTAACCAAAATGCCAAAACACCACCACTGCCTCGGAATTTTTTCTTAACATCCGTATCACACACGCATAGTACATGAATTTACTTAATTGTAACTTTCTAGCTATCCCACAAATACAACTGGATTTTTTTTTTAAATGAAAACTTGACTGGTTTGTTTTGTAGTATGAAAAAGAAAGAAAAATCTCCTTTATTCTCAAGTCATACAGGGGGCAAACAAAGAAAACAAATTATGTAAAACATAAAAAAAATGCTTTTCTAAGAAGATCTAAAACTTTCCAGAATTTGAATGCTTTGTTTCCCCCTAGCAGTTAAGTGCAATCAGGCATGTGACTGACTACACACATTTTTTTCAGAGAGTTAAAGAACACATTCAGCCATGTTCTTCGACAGGTAAGAACCACCCTCCGTTTATCAGCTCAGGAAACAGACAAAAGCAAACACACAAACTCATAACAAGTTACCTTCAAATATTCTCGTTCTCTTTTTGTCCTTTGGGCTTGAAAATAAAAAGCAATCCGGCAAGTTTTATGCTGTTAAAATGGCTCCTGTAGATTGGGGAAGTGGTGTCTGTGCTTCAGCCTATGAGTCATACATGAAACTAAGTGTTTCTAAGGGAGGCACGCCCATGTTGCTGTGGACCCAATTATTCTGCTAGGTCAAACATGCAAATCTACAGGTAAAAACAGAGGAGAAGTACAGAAAAAGGAGAGACAGAGAGCCAAGGAGCAAGATCTACCTTGATTAAACCATTATTCAGCTCATGTTAATTACCATAATTTAACATTAACAATAAAATAGAACTCAGGATCTACACAGAAACAAAATTAAAACCGTATGTTGTTTTACAAAATAAAATATCAACTTTTAAAAATTATATTAATATATCAAGTAAATAAAACTATGAAAAGAAAAAAAATGTGGGAGGGAATGGAAGGGAGACAGCAAATTTTCTGGCTTTTAGTGTGACAATGGACTGGTGAGTCTAACCAGGCTACTCATTAACCCTTACATGAAAGGGGTACATTGCTATGTAATCTGGAAAAGCTAGCAAACTGCAGTATCAGATGCAGATTTACAAGTCCACTAAACATAAAATCTAGAAAATTCAAAGTTCAGTAGAAAAATAAGTGTGAATTAACCTGGTTTATAAATTTTTTTAAGAATTCAGGGTTAGAAAGGAGCTAAAGTCTAATATAGCATAATGATTTTAAATAGTATCGCAAGCTTGATAAAACTCTATTTTAAACAGATTACCAATGCAATCACGGTTCATGATTCTATGCTCCCAATTGATAGCCACCGTTTTCTTTACCAAAATATTCCACAAATAAAAATGTACCATGTGCCAGGCACCCTGCTGCACCATACATGGTGACCCTAAGGTGCCAACAAACGAGGTGGACAGTGAAGTTTTGCTCTCCAAGTCATCGTACATCTGACAAGGTGCCCAAGCAGCTGAGATGTTAGTGCACTACTTACCCTGTCCCCTGGATGAATATTAATTTATTCTAAGAGCGTAAATTGATCAAAATGGCTTGAAAGCATTAAGCACTCTCAAAAGTGCTTTACATGACAAAGTACTACTCACTAGACTTCATCTTAATATTTTACAAAAAGTAAATAGATTTGGCAAAGTTTTCTGCTTCAGTTAATTACTTGGAAGTAATCATTTTGTCTTACTAGAGGCGCAGCTGAGAGGACAAGCTGTTGCTGACTTAGACAGGAACTTCACAAACTGCAACAGAACAGAATGGTTGTGAACCAACTTTCTGCCCATTAAGTGCCTATTTATTCCATTCTACTGAACACTGTTTGGTTTACCTTTTTACTAAGATAATCCCCATGGTTTAACAAATTATTAATAAAAAATTATGCTAAAAAGAAAAACATCACTTCTTCTGCCGTCAAATATCATATTTATCTTACGTTAGAGCTCATTTATTTAGAATGACTGTTTGGAGCCCCAAAACCAAGAAAAAAGGCCCTCTGAGCAGTCACAGGAGATGTTCACTGGAAAACCCCTAAGTCATTTCCTAAAGCTGAAATTTATTTTAGACCATATCCATGTAAGCCCAATAATTTGATAATCTTTTACCTAATTAGAAATGAAGTTATAGGGGTGTGAAAGAGGGAATAGTGAAAGGATGATGTCACAACAAACAAATGACAGAGTGGAAAGTGGAAAGTGAGAGAAGACTAAAACAAAAACCTATAAAAATCACAAATAAATATAACTTTAAAAGTCCTGGCATCTAAAGCCATCATATAAGGTAAGTTCTACACACTCCTTGAGTGTATCACCAAACAGTAAATGCCTTGAAGTCAACATTATTATAAAAGACAAAGTGAGAAAAATGTGTGTGTGTGTGTGTGTGTGTGTGTGTGTGTGTGTGTGTGTGTGTGAGAGAGAGAGAGAGAGAGAGAGAGAGAGAGAGAAATCTTTTATGGTGTATAGATACCTAAAAGGAGAAGCTTCTGCTATTGAGAACATCCATTTATATAAAGCACTTCATTACTTGATAATGACAGACATGTGGAAAGTAATTTAAAAGAAGTACTTTTCATCACCGGTATGTAGAAGTAAGAGACATAAAGTGAAAATAAGTACCCTTCTTCAATAGCAACAAATATCTGAGCTATTCCTAGGGAGAAGATTCCAGAGTTGCTGCTACAAATATATTGCCCCTTTGCTCAAGGGTGTCCCTATAAGCATTGTTTTACCACCTATAGAAACTAGATCCTGGTTATATTCACAACCCCAAGAAATCAATCACCACAGAAAAAACAAGTTGGCAAACAGTTCAGCACAGGTTCTAGAGTCACTCTGCTTGGGTGCAAATCCCAGCTATGCTACCTATCTGCTGTGTGATCCTGGGCAATATTTAACAGTACTGTGCCTAACTTTTTTGTTTGTGATTTAGGCTAATAGCACCTACCTCAGAGGACTATAATGAGCATTAAAACCAATGAATGTACTACTACACTTAATATAAAAAATTTTTACAACTTAAAAATAAGAAAACAAACTAGTCTTTAAAATTGTCAAACAGGTCTGAATAGACATTTCACCAAAAAGAGATACAGATGGCAGAGAAAGACAGCAAAAAATCTCAACATCCTTACTCAACAGGAAAATGCAAATTAAAGCCACAGTACCCGTGCACATCAACAGAATAACTTAAAAAAAAAAAAAAAAACAACTGAAAATACCAAGTGCTAGGGAGGATGTACAGCAACTTCAACTTTCACATGCAAAGTTGGGAATGCAAAATGGTACAGCCTACTTGGAAAACCATTTAGCAGTTTCTTGTAAACATATACTTATTATACAATCCAGCAGACTCAATCCTAAATATATGCCTAAGAGAAAGGAAAATATATGTCTATTAAAAACAAAAACAAAAACAAAACCTTCTACTGGGGTGCCTCAGTGGCTCAATCAGTTAAGCATCTGACTCTTGATTTCAGCTCGGGTCATGATATCACAGTTGGTGGGATTGAGCCCCACATTAGACTCTCTCCCTCTCTCAAAAATAAATGAACATTTAAAATAACAACAAAAACTTCTACTTAAATATTTATATAAATTTTATTCAGAATTACCAAATCCTGGAAACCCAAATGTCCATCAGCTGGAGAACGGTTAAACACATTGTGGCACATCCATACAACGGGATATTATTAGCAGTAACTTTCGAAATACAGCTACCACATGGATAACTCTAAAAGCATTAGGGAGTGAAATAAGCCAAACTCAAAATATATACTATATGACTCCACTTACACGATGTTCTGGAAAAGGCAAAACAAAAAGGGCAGAATTCCTATCAGTGGCTGCCAGGGGTTAGGAATGAGGGGGGGAGACTGACTACAAAGGGGAACAAGGAAACCGTTTGGAGTGATGGAAGCATTCTGTATAGGGATTGTGGTATTGGTTCTATGACCTATATATGTTGTCAAAAATCATAGAACTGTACAACTAAATAGGGCAAATTGCACTGCACATAAAAAATAGCTCAATAAACCTGACTTCAAAAAGAAACTAGTGGGGCGCCTGGGTGGCGCAGTCGGTTAAGCGTCCGACTTCAGCCAGGTCACGATCTCGCGGTCCGTGAGTTCGAGCCCCGCGTCGGGCTCTGGGCTGATGGCTCAGAGCCTGGAGCCTGTTTCCGACTCTGTGTCTCCCTCTCTCTCTGCCCCTCCCCCGTTCATGCTCTGTCTCTCTCTGTCCCAAAAATAAATAAAACGTTGAAAAAAAAATTAAAAAAAAAAAAGAAACTAGTTCATGTGTAATACAGTTATTAATATTGAACTGAGCACTAAGTAAACACTTTATAAACATTAACTTATTATTATACTTCTTAGTAGAAGCAATCAGTATCAAATAGTTCAGGATGAGAAAGGTTAAGTCTTTAAACTTTTATATAAATAAAATGTGGCATCTTAGGCTTGTGATGCAAATATATTATACTTGTACATACAGTTGATGTCTATTTCTATAATTAGATCTCTATCAAGTCAGTATATACCTTAATATAAAGCTGTCATGGCTACTTGGAGGAATTTTCAGCATTTATATTTGAACTATTAGTTTAGCAAGATTAGGTCAATTAAATGAATTGAATGCAGCTGAAGTTAGGACACTGTAAATTTCTTTCTTTAAAATACAACTTATAAAAAGAATTTACAATGCAAGCAAGGACTCTCTTCTTTCCTTTCATTGTTACTGCTTCTCTTTGAACTCAAATGTGAAAAATCCCAGTATCTGAAAATATTAAACAGTCTCCTGCTCATATCTAGAATACCTGGGCTTTAAAAAAAGGCTTGCTCTGAATCTGTCCCCTCGTCCAGGAGCCAACAGGAGAGATGGAAGAAGCATGCAAAGATCAAATCATTAAAATGATAAATGACCAAAATCACTATTCTCTACTACTTATTTTTTTATTTATTTTGCGAGTGAGAGAGAGCACAAGTGGGGAGGGGCGCAGAGACAGAGAAAGAGAGAGAGAGAGAGAGAGACAGAGAGACAGAGAGACAGAGAGAGAGAGAGAGAGAGAGAGAGAGAAAATCCCAGGTAGGCTCCAAACTGTCATTGCAGAGCCTGAGTCAGGGCTCAAATTCACAAACTGTGAGATCATGACTTGAGCCAAAGTCAGATGCTTAACTGAGCACCCCAGGCACCTGTCTCCACTATTTAAATATAAAAAAAAAAAAAAATTGTTAATACTGGGATTCAGTGTTCTAAATATTTCAGTGGGAAAGGATTCTCAAAGTATAATCCCAGGTTCTGAACAACATGCAGCATTTCCAAATGTGACCTTAAATGTCAAACATAGTTAATTCTCTATCATCTATCACTAGTGGGTTAAAACAAGGCCTCCTTTCCTGTTTCTGCACCCATTATTAAGTAGGACACATCCATAAGGAACATTCTCCTGGACAAGCGTCTGTGTGTTTTAAAAGGCACACCAAAGTCAAAAGGGGCCATCGCAGCGCCTGGGTGGCTCAGTGGATCGAAGGCTGACTTCAGCTCAGGTCATGATCTCACAGTTAGTGAGTTCAAGCCCACTGTCAGGCTCTGTGCTTATAGCTCAGAGCCTGGAGCCTGCTTCGGATTCTGTGTCTCCCTCTTTCTCTGCTCCTCCCCTACTTATACTCTGTCTCTGTCTCTGAAAAATAAACATTAAAAAAAATTTTTTTTAAGAAGGGACCAGGCTTTGGCTGGTTTTGTTTACTAATGTATTCCTATCATTAAGACAGGGCCCAACACACAGCAGAAACTCAGAGACATGAATAAATAACTTTTCTAAAACAGTTCATTAAAGGAAAATTATAGCATATCAGGATTTTACTGCGCATTCAAATATTTTTTAAAGACATGATTTGGCCCATAATTTGATACTGCAAAATTCATGTACCTACCTGTGTTATAAGATTCCATCGTAGGTACTATTTTGGATGTTGTTCTTTCCCTTCTTGTCAAAAACAACCCAAGAATTGATTGTACAATTATATTTTTTATGATGCTCCCAGGTAATATTCTGACTGCAATCTCAAATTTCATATAGATGTATCTTTTATACATGATGTGATATATCTTTTAATCTCTTTTGATTAAATTTTAAATTCAATGTTAAAGACAATGTGTCCTTTACTTCAGTGGATTGTAACCAGGGATGTACCTGTGAATTACCTAAAGGAGCTTCATGCCTACTGTTGGAAACAGACTGAATAATGTGGGTAGAAGCCATGCTTCTGAGCACCTCTGCTCTACTGCTCTGCAGCCTTACAATCTAATGTAGTTAGTGGTCTTCACACAGTAGTCACTCAAAAAGATGCTTGCTCCCTTACTATTCAATAATTTCTAAATGTTGTGGAGAGGAAATCCTCTATTTTTTACATTGAGTTTAGAGTGAAACTTAAGATCCTCCTTTGCTACTGCATCATACTGTAGGAAAAATAATATCACAACAACATCCTAACTGTCCCTTTTCCTACGACCAACTACCTATTTCCAATTCACCTTTCACTCTGCTATCACAGAATCTTTCTTTAAAAAACACTATGTGAATTGATGTGATTATCAACTCATGACTGAAAAAAAAGAAACTAACAAACTTTGATTCCCCCGAAATAAAATAACCTAGACTACCTACCATGGTTTTCAAACTTTTGTTACACAGTTGAATTCCTACAAAAATCTTCAAGGAACTGAGATACTACATACATTTAAGTCTTTGTTGTTTTCAGAAAGTTTAAAAATACCAATCCTATCCAAACTCATTTTAAAAATAGAGAAAGGAGGGGTGCCTGGGTGGCTCAGTTGGTTAAGCCTGACTTTGGCTCAGGTGATGATCTTGTGGTTTGTGTGTCCAAGCCCCGTGTCAGGCTCTGTGCTGACAGCTTGGAGTCTGCTTCAGATTCTGTGTCTCCCTCTCTCTCTGCCCCTCCCCCACTTGTACTCTGTCTCTCCCTCTCTCAAAAATAAATAAACATTAAAATTTTTTTAATTAAAAAAATAAAAATCAGGAAAGGAGATAACTGACTTGCCCAATGTCAAGTTCATGACTGATCTGAGGTACTCCTAGGTATCCACTCATTTAACATTTACTGAGCATCTACTATGTGCCAGGCACTCTTCCAGGCCCTTGCTACATAGCAGTGAACAAAGGAGACACACTGTTGGTAAATGATCCCTCCCCACATGGCACTTATATTCTAGTAAGGGACAAACATTATGGACTAAATACAGAGCATGTCAATAATAAATAAAAGATAAAATATACATATGCTAGTGATAAGGACAAAGAAGGAAAAAAACATAATAGCAAAGAGGAGAATAGAACATTTTAGACTAGCTAGGGAGGGTTTACTTTTGCCATGTCACCTTTGCATAAAGACCTCTAGCCATGTAGACCATATCTAACAAAGAACATTCTAGACAGAGAAAGCCTGTACAAAGACTCTAACAGGGAGCTTAACTGATACATTCAAGGAAAGCAAGGAGGCCAGTGTGGGTCAAGTAGAGAAAATAAGAGTAAGAGGAGGAGAAGAGTACTAGGAACTAGTGGAGAGCCTCACTGTTTAGAGACTTGATAGTTGGAGAGTTTTCAGCATATGAGTCATAAGATTTGACCGCTGTGATGAAAACACACTGCAAAGGGGCAAGGAAAGAAGCGAGGAGAAGCTAATGCAATAATCCAAAGAGGATAATGACTAAAACAAAGGAGACAGCATAAGAGGAAGATCTGACTCAATTATGGATGTTTTTGAGGAATACCCAATGAAATTTCTGAATGGACAGAAGTAGTTGGTGGGGAAAGAAAGGCTTCAAAACTCCATTTCTGGCAACTGAAAGACTGCTGTTGCCCAAACTGAGCCAGGAAAGACTACAGATGATGATGGTTTGGGGTACGGAAACATCAGGAGCTCAGTTTTAAACTCATTAAGTTTGAGATGTTCATCAGCTCTCCAAGTGGACATGTCAAATTGGACAGATTGCCTTGGAGTTGCAGACATAGTCCTAAGGCCAAGGGAAGGGATATGGGCTAGGTATAGAAATTGTGGTCATTAACATATATACAATAATAAAGCTACAGGTAGAAAAGGTAAGGACGACAGACCTCTGGGACTCTCCAATATTGAGAGGTAGAGGAGAGGAGGTAAAGTTAGCAGAGAAGGCTGAGAAGGAGTATCCAAAAATATCGCAGGAAAACAAGGCAAATATGGTATTACCCTGGAATTTGAGTAAAAGTGTTTCCAAAAGAAGGGATTGAGCAACTGTGCCAAATGCTGATGACATATCAAATAAAACGATGTCTGAGAAAAAAATGGCAGTTGAGTTTAGCAACATGAACGTCACTGTTAATTTTTTTTTTTTCTGATGTTTTAATTTATTTTTTAAGACAGAGAAAGCATGAGCTGGGGAGGGGCAGAGAGAGAGGGAGACAGGAATCGAGGCAGGTTCTGCACTGACAACAGAGAGCTTGATGCGGGGCTCAAACCCATGAGTTGTGAGATCATGACCTGAGCTGAAGTCAAGATGCTTAGCTAACTGAGCCACCCAGGCGCCCCACATCACTGTTAACTTTGTTTTCATGCTATGATAGAAAAAAAAAAAGATAAGTAAAACATCAGATTACAGGGAATTTAACAGAGATTGAAAGGTGAGAAACTGTTGTGAATGAGTCAAGAACAGATTTGAGAGGGGAAGGGAGGGCTTCTTTAAGAAAGGCAGTGCCATTTCTATTGCAAGAACATTCCATTTTGTATTGCAATTAATTTTGTACAAGTCTATCTATACATCGATAAACTGGTAACCCATTCAAGAGCAGGAACCATACCCTGCAGCTTGTACGACCAACTGTGACTGTGGACAGAAGTTTGAAGAGTGGAGAACAAAAATCACAACAAGGCTACATTTAAGAAATAAGTCTCCTGGGGTGCCCGGGTGGCTCAGTCGGTTGAGCATCCAGCTCTTGATTTTGTCTCAGGTGAGGATCTCACTGTTCTTGGGATGGAGCCCAACACCAAGCTCTGCGCTGGCACACAGTCTGCTTAAGATTCTCTCTCTCCCTCTCTCTGCCCCTCTCCTGCTCTCTCAAATATAAATAAATAAATTTTAAAAAATAAAGAAGTCTCCTCATCAAACTTTTACTTAACTGAATACATAAAATTACCAGATATTCAGAATAACTGGAAATTTTTATAATTACCCCCAAAATTCAATTATATTTATGTCAGTTCACTAATAAGATATTTTTAAAAACACAAGAAACCCGATACCAATATTTTGGAAACTTTTTTTTTTTTTTAATCCGATGGCAGGAGAATATTTAAGCAAATGGGCTTTTAGCACAAGTTCAAAAAACCTATCTCTAATACCCCAAACCTCCATGCTCTTTAAAAAGAGAAAAGAAAAAGACATCTCTTGCCATTAGTAAAGTTTAAGATTATGGTAGAAAGCAAACCTCTTGGGGTGCCTGGGTGGCTCAGTCGGTTGAGCGTCCAACTTCAGTTCAGATCATGATCTCACTGTTTGTGGCCTCGAGCCCTGTGCCGGGCTCTGTGCTGACAGCTCAGAGCCTGGAACCTGCTTTGGATTCTGTGTCTCCCTCTCTCTCTGCCCCTCCCCCACTCATGCTCTGTCTCTGTCTCAAAAATAAAATAAACATTAAAAAAAAAAAAGCAAACTTCTTATTTTAAAATAGCCTGATTTACACTAGACTCTGTCTATTTTTATATAATATTTATTATCTAACACAAATTAAAGATCCTGTTTACAAAAAGATTAAGAAAAAGCTTAGTATTACGGCTTTAATTCTCATAAACAGATGAACTCAAAGTTAATTCATAATTGCTTGTGGACTGATGACTTACTTGGCACGACTTTCTGCTTAGGACTAAATCACAGAATGCTTAGCCCTAAATATTATAACCCACCAATGTGAAAAAAAATTACATTCTATCATTTTTGCTCTTTAATAAAAATAACTATAAACAAAAAAGGGGAACTTTAGGATATGTTAAAGGAACACGAACTTCAATTTCTAATTGTACTGCTGGTCAAAATCGAGAAATGAAAAAACCGACATTAGCAACTAGCCATGTAGTCCAAAGCATGGGCTTTAGAGTAGGTGAGCTGGGTTCAGTCCCAGCTCCACTATTAACTAATTGCATGACCTAGGGCTATTTAAACTCTCTGTGCCTATGTTTTTACTTCTGTAAAAAGGATCATGCTAATCCCTATTTCACCAAAAAACTCACTTAAATTGCTTATTATAATACCAGGAGGACACATGATGTGTTCTCAAAAAACAGGAGGAGAGGAGATAACATACTAGAAGTACATTTATAATCAGCAATAAAATGGAATGAACTATTGATAAACACAACTTGGTTGACTCAAAAACATTATGAGGAGTCAAAGAAGCCATTGTCAAAAGGTTACATACTCTAGGATTCCAAATATATGACATTCTCTGAAATATCAAAGTATAGTGTTGGAGAACTTATCAGTGGTTGCAGGGGCATTGATTAGGGGTAGGATGTGACTATAATGAGAGAGCATGAGGGAGTTTTGAGGGGGGATGGAATTGTTCTACATCCTGATTTAAAAAAAAAAAAAAGGTGGGGGGGCACCTGGTGGCTCAGTAGGTTAAGTATCTAACTAGATTTCAGCTCAGGTCACGAACTCATGGCTCATGAGTTTGAGCCCCATATCAGGGTGCTGTGAGCACAGAGCCTGCTTGAGATTCTCTCTCTCTGCCCCTCCCCCACACTCACTCTATCAAAATAAATAAACTTAAAAAAAAAAAAACAAGACCTGATATATGTTGCTCCCAAAAAATAATTTTTAAAGGCCAATTTTACTCTATAATTTTAAAAATGAAACAATTGGGTCACCTGGGTGGCTCATTCAGTTAAGCGTCTGACTTTGCCTCAGGTCATGATCTCACAGGTTCAGGGGTTTGAGCCCTACATCAGACTCTGAGCTGACAGCTCACAGCCTGGAGCCTACTTCAGATTCTGTGTTTCCCTCCCTCTCTCTCTCTCTGCCCTTCTGCTTGGGCACGCTCTCACTCTCTCTCTCAAAAATAAATAAAAATAAATACAAAAAAAAGTAAAATTAAACAATTTGTTTAAAACCCCAAAGTCCAAAAAGTCATTACTCCAGTCCCTGACCATGAGAGAATAGAAGACAAAAGACAAAATCAAACTGAGGGACATTCTACAAAATATCTGCCTGATAGTCTGAAAATGTCAGAGTCAAAAAAAAAAAAAGACAAGAAACCATCAGAGATTTGAGAGAATTAAGAAGACACAACAATTAAATGCAGGGCAGCTGGGTGGCTCAGTCATTAAGCATCTGACTTCGGCTCAGGTCATGATCTCACAGTGAGTTCAAGTACCACATAGGGTGAGCTTGAGCCCTGCTTTGCGTGAGCCCCGCTTCGGGTGAGCCCCGCTTCTCCCCTTTCTCCCCACACCCCTCGCTCACTTGCACCCCCTCTCTCAAAAAAACAAAGACAACTAAGTGCAACACATCCTGGAACAGAAAAAAGACATCAGTAGAAAAACTATGAAAAATCCTAATAAGGTTTATAGTATTCTACCAATCTTAGTTTCTTAAGTTTCTGGGTTTTGTTTTGTTTTGTTTTGAGAGCAAACATGGGGGAGGGGCAGATGGAGAGGGGGAGAGACAGAATCTTAAGCAGACTCCACACTCAGCAAGTATTCTGACTCCTAGCTGGATCTCTCAACCATAAGATCATGACCTTAGCCGAAATCAAGAGTTGGATGCTCAACCATCTGAGCCACTCAGGCGCCCCTTGATTTCTTAGTTTTGATAGCTGTAATGTGATTGTGTATGACATTAACATTAGTAGAAGCTGGATGAAGAACATAGAGAAGCTCTGTACTATTTATGCAATTCTTCTGTAAGCCTAGAATCACTTCAAAATAGGTTTAAAAAGATTAAATACCAGAGGGGCGCCTGGGTGGCGCAGTCGGTTGAGCGTCCGACTTCAGCCAGGTCACGATCTCGCGGTCCGTGAGTTCGAGCCCCGCGTCGGGCTCTGGGCTGATGGCTCAGAGCCTGGAGCCTGTTTCCGATTCTGTGTCTCCCTCTCTCTCTGCCCCTCCCCCATTCATGCTCTGTCTCTGTCCCAAAAATAAATAAAAACATTGAAAAAAAAAAAATTAAAAAAAAAAAAAAGATTAAATACCAGAAAAAGTAAGGTTTGCAATAATTTCATGAAGCAAAAATAGGTTATTTCTCTTCCAGAAACCAACCAATGCCATCCTGCATATTTTCATTCCCTCAGTGTAAGTTTAACTACCTAGCCTAGTTTGTACCTACATTAAGATAATATATGTTATCTGAAAGGGATAAAACAGATTGTACCGTAAATGATATAACTCATTAGCTATGCTCACTTCCAGTATATATGTTTATACCTTTAAAAATTGTATCAACATTTGATTTCCCAATTCAAGAATGACGCTTTTTAAAAAAGGAATTTCTCATAAATCCTACCTCTTAATATTCCTATTAAAAAAACAAAACTTTCAATAGCCTACTAGTGCCCACAGAATAAATTCTAATATAAGATATTTTTGCATCTTGACTTTGGTCTACCTTATTGTAGCCTCACTTGTGGCCTTTCTACCTCCCAACAAACACCCACAATCCAGCTTTGCTGAGCTTAATTCAGAGCATGTCATGCTTTCTACCTCCATATTTGCTGGCCTTCCCCACCAAGTAAATCTCCTGCAAAGCCCCTCTCTCCATCACTACAAGAAAGAATTGGTCCCTTTGAGCCTCACTCTGTATTTTAAAAATTGTCTGATAGATGCATGCATCACATTGTTTATGTATTCACGTAAACATATACGTACTGTTGTACAAAGCACTCTGACAGGTTTTGGGACTTAAAGATGAACTGATTTCCTTCATAACTCTTCCTGACTACTCTGCTGGAATAACTGGTGAAGAACATACCGTTGTTGTTGTTGTTTTTAAATCACTTGTTTACATGTCTCACTGGTCACATATTTTAGCCTGATAGCATTCCTGACCCACAATAGTTCTGTAATAAATATTTGCTGAATGAAAACATTTGGAAGTCAACTAAATATTGGCTCAATGATAAATCTGTTTTTTCTCTTCCACACAAAACAAACCATTCTCAGGTCATTTCTGTAGAAGTCTAAATTACACAAAAAGCAAGGCCTTTTCCTCACTTTCCTGAATGGACTGATATCTCTGAATAGGTTGGTTAAGGCTGGGTCTGACAGCCCTATTTGGGGATCAAGGCAAGAACAGTAAACTTTATATTCGTTAAGAAATCACAGTTTCTGGGTTAGTCCCCATGCTCACACCTGAACATCTCATTGTGTTAATAGACAATGAATACAATTAAACAGAGAGAGAGGCATGGAGAGAGAAGGAGAGAAAAAAGAAAAACTCCCAATAGAGTAGAACTGATTATCCAAATAGGGCCCTTTCCCTCAACTTTTGGTCTTCTGTCCCTCTCAGGCTTTTACTTACACAACCTTCTGTCAATAAGCTAATTCTAAATAATTAGAAACAAACTGGTAATTGTTTCAGTAAAAAGGAATATTCAAATGAGATACTTAGCCTACAGGCTTTATATTTCACAATACTGTACACATGGAACAATTAGTGACTTCTTTAAACTCTTATTTTACTACCATCACAAAGGATACACTTTAGCTGTAGCTAAACTGCTCTGCTGCCCTTCTTCCCTACTTGAAACCATATCATTGGTACAAATGAAAACTTTAAAACTTAAAAGTATCTTAGATCTACGATCATTTCAGAAAATATTTCTTGGACTCACACAATGCTCTCAGTATTTCAATGTTCTCAAATTTCTATCTCCAGGTCTTGCTCTTGAACTCCAGATTCTTCTATCCAACTTGACAACTCCATTCAAATGTCTAATAGACTTTTCAAACTTACCTCATCCAAATCTGAATTCCTGATCTTCCCTCCAAAACCTACTCTACCCAGTTGTCTCCAGTTGTCTTGGTAGAGATTCAACACTTCTAGCTGCTCACAACAAAAACCTTGGCCACTGACTCTTCTTTCAGTCCTCTAGTCATATCCAACCTGTCGAAAAAATCCTGTTGGTTCAATCTTCAAATCATATATAAAATCCGAAAATCATTCAACTTCATTGCTACTCTCACGCTGCAAACCACCTTCCGCTCTCATCTGCATCACTTCAGAGTCTTCCTGCTTCTATTCTTCTTTCCCTACAACATACTCTCAAAGCAGCAGCCAGAAGTAACCTATTTAAAAAGACAAGTCAGGTTATATCACTCTCCTGCTTCAAAACCCGCCTGTAGTTCTTCTTTTCACACACAAAAATAGAAGTCTTCATAACAACTTCAAGGATAAGATCCTACTCTGGCCCCAACCTCTATGATTGTATCTCTTACTACTTCCTGCTTGCTTGCTCTCTTCTCATCATACTGACCTCTCCTTGCTATCCCAGGAACATATCAAGCATTCTTCCCCTCCAGGTCTATGCACTGCCTGTTCTCACCGCCAGGGAGCCTTTTCTGTTAGATATCCAGGTAGCTAACCTCCTCTACTTCTTACAGTAAACCACTGAAGTAATAGGTACTAAACTGTTCAGACTTCTCAGTGTGAAATATGACTCTGCCTCTTCTCTATCCTTTAAATATGGAATTGGCCAAGTGATTTGCTTTGGCCAATGACATAATAACAAAACACAAGCACAGGCCTACCAAGTATAGGTACACGGGAGCTTAACCTCTCTTGCTGCTTGGGATCCCTCCAGCCACCACTAAGGTATGAGAGCCACACAGACAGCCCCTCAGCCATGTGAGCAAAGCCACTCTAGATTAAGTATATAGCTCCAGCCGAGTCAGTTCTGATCTGAAGAATCACCCAATCATAAAAAATAACAATACACAGGACACACATAGTTGCTAAAAAATCATGATGTGCTCATTTAAAGCCAGGATTAAAAACCATTCTCACTGTAGAATCCTATGTCATTTCTATAACATCCCAAACTTTTTAAAAACCTCCTATTTTGAACTTTAGAATTTAGTGTCAACCACCTCAACAGACATTTCCTAAATTTAAAGATACTAAAATGAGCGTGTATAACCTGCTACATATTAAGAATTCAGATAATTACAAATTAGAAAAATAAGTCCCCAGAACTTACCAACCTCTCTCTGCTTTTATTTTTGCTCCTGTTTCCCACTATCCTTTCTCCCCATTCTTCAAGACTCTGCTAAAGTTGAGCTGAGAGAATATATAAGAAAAGTGATGAAACCTTAAAAAAAAAAAAAAAAAGGATATGCCTTAAATTATCTCAAGTATCTAAATGTAGGTAAAGACAGGGACACCTGGGTGGCTCAGTCAGTTAAGTGTCCAACTCTTGATTTTGGCTCAGGTCATGATTGCAGGGTCATGGAATCAAGCCCTGTGTCAGGAACCATGCTGGGTGTGGAGCCTGCTTGGGATTCTCTCTCTCTGCCCCTCCTTGTGCTTGCTCTCTCTAAACAAAACAAAACAAACAACAACAAAAAACCCAACCCCAATTTTGACAACCTCAAACCTATCTACCATTCCTTCTCATTCCCTTCACAGCTAAGCTTGCTCAAAGATTTATCTGTATTCCATTTCTTCATTTCCCACTCATTCTTAGACTCATACTAATCTAATCTAATCCTACCACTATTATGCCACTAAATCTGTTCTAACTAAAGTCAATGACCAGACAGGTAAACCCAATTAACACTTTCAGAACTTGTTCTGTTGGACCTGATAAATGTTCTGTCCTGGTTTTTCCCCAATTCTGGACTACTTTCCCTTAGTCGTCTCTGCCCCGCCTCCACGTACCTCCCCACTGAACAGTAGAGGTTCTAAAGATTCCACTGAAAGCCGCCTTCTCTCTCTACACTCTCCCTGGGCAAATCCATCCATTTCTAGGGTTTCAACTACCAAGTTAGAGTATAAAGGTGAAAATCACCTCTGTTCAATTACCCTTGACATTCCCCTTAAATTTGTTAAGTACATGTCACCACATCAACAGGCCACATTGACAATCAATATATCATCTGAATAAATACAAATGAACCATTTTTCCCTCTGACATTCAAGCACCAGATTGAGTAGGTAATTCATATTTAAAAGCCACATTGTAGGAAAAGATACATAGTTTTTCTCCTTACTTCCACTCCATTCCACCAACATACTTTTTGGTTTAAAACTCATCAATGTCTGTCATCTTTGCATAAGATAATATTCAAACCCCTTAACATGGCCTACAATGCCTTACATAATCTGATATGTGCCACTGTCACCTCCCACCACTTTTCACACATCATAGCCCTCAGGGCCTTCTTTCATCTCCCAAAGGATACCCTTTCTTTCCCAGCTTTGGAGCATTTGCAAAATGCTACTCCCTCAAGTCTCACTTCCCTTTCTGTTTGTTCCCTGCTTTTTCCCAGCCACTGCTTACTCATCCTTCAGGTCTCTATTTAAATGTCATTTCCTTAGAGAAGCTTTTTCAGTATAGCCTTTCCACCTACTCTGTCAGGGGTCTGTCTCCCTGGTGTGTGTGTAACACTCAAGCACACTTTTTTACTTGTTCAGTCGGTATCTGTCTCCCACACTAAACTGTAAGCTTCTTGAGGATCTTGTCTGCTTTTCTCATGGTTCTGTCCTCAGCACCTAATACCTGAATATCGACCAGATTAGTAACTTCAACCTCATTACAGAGGTTTTTATAACCTTACATTCTGCATATCCAAATATAAATTCAAATTTCCCTTTACAAAAAACTACAGTAAAATATACATAAAATTTACCATCTTAACTATTTTTAAGTGTGCAGTTTAGTGGCAATAGGTACATTCACACTGTTGTGCAACTGATCTCCATAACTCTTCATCTTGTAAAACTGAAACTCTCTACCCATTAAACAAATCCCAATTCCCCCTTCCCCCAGCCTCTGGCAATCATCATTCTACTTTGTCTCTATGATTTTGATTACACTTAGATACCACAAATAAGTGGAATCGTGCAGTATGTGTCTTTTTGTGACTAGCTTATTTCACTTAGCATGTCCTGCAGGTTCATCCACGTTGTAGCAAATTGCAGAATTTCCTTCCTTTTTAAGACTGAAAAATATTCTACTGTATGTACATACCACATTTTGTTTATCCGTTTATCCACTGAAGAACACTTAGGTAATTTCCATCTTTCACCTATTGTGAATAATGTTGCTGTGAACATGGATGTACAGAGTCTCTTTGAGACTCTGCTTTTAATTCTTTGGTCAGATAACCATAAATGGGAATGCTGGATCATATAGTAATTCTATTTCTAACTTTTCGAGGAACCACCATAAAACTTTCCAAAGTAGCTGTGCCATTTTACATTCCTATGAACAGTACACTAGAGCTCCAATTTCTCCATATTCTCTCCAACACTTGTTATTTCCTGTCTTTTTTTTTTAATAGCAGGCATTTTAATGAGTATGTAGTTTTGCTTTTATGCAAAATGTATGTGCTTTCTTTTTCCTACAAACCTGTGGTAAAAAGCCCCCTTAAAATATTCCCCATAAACTAACCTAAGACATTCTAGAAGGTATTGAAAACAGAAACGAGACAGTCTTTGACAGCAGGATTTTAAGGAACAGTAAAATTGTGGTTCATGTGCAATGGCAAAAAAACACGGGAAAACGAAAAAAGAAATGGCATTCCTACTCATATCTGAAATTCCCTGATGTCAACTGCCCACTTGGCATTTTGAATTCCTTACGCCTATGTTCTGCCTTCCATCAGGAAGGCACCTTCCTGTGCTTCTGTGCACCTCTGTACCTTCCCACAGTGCTAGGAGTCCGCCTGAGGGCAATCTCTTTCTGTCACACTCTTCCTTTCTACTTCAGCTCTTACAACTGGGGTGACTGCCTGCCTTACTCGGGGTGATTAAGTAGCAAGGCCCCATCCTTCCCAGTTAATAGGGTCATCTGTGTTTCTTGGCATAAGGGAGTATCAGTGATAAACACAGAGGTCAGGAAAATCATAGTAAAACAAATCCCAATAGAATTTTGAAAGTTTGAATTATATAATTAAATCTGGAAACAAATAAAAAGCTTCACACAAAGCAATATATCAACACATCCTAAACCAGAAATGCATCCTGGTCTTGGGATTTTAAGTCCAAAAGAAACTTTAAATTAAAAGATTAAACTACAAATAAAGATTTAAGACTATAAGGACTGTCTGAATGTAGAAGTCACTAGTTAAGTACCTTCCCAGAGAACTAAAATAAAGCAAAAAAAAAAAAAAAAGTTTTAAATAGAAGTAATTTATTTAATAGTGAGTGGTCTGCACTCATATATAAACTTTTAAATTTGCACACACACACACACACACACACACACAGAAACTTATGAAATAGTGGTTATTTAACAAAATTCAACTAACCTAGGCTGGAATTACTTTTCAGAGAACAAAAGGTTTTATGTTTACATTTATGAAAATGTCTTAAATTTACATTTATATTTACAGATGTAAAAAGTAAAAGAAAACGCTAACTACCATTATTCCTGAAACAGTCACCATTCCAGCATAAAAAGGCAGACACTGAACAATAACAAAGTTTCTTAAGTTCAGACTAAATATCCAACTAAAAGCTTTTTATAGAAATTTAATGTCATTTATAGTTTTAATAGCGATGATGATGATGAAAACACTAAATATTAAAAAACATAAATCCATCTCTAACTTTACTAGCTCTTTGTCCCAATACTTAGGAAAGGAGCAAATGAACCATGAAGTATTTTGAAAGTTACTTTCCTTAAACAATATGTAAATAACACTGTTTTTAAAAAAAAAAATTTTTTTTAGTATTTATTTATTTTTGAGAGAGACAGAGACAGAATGCGAGTGGGTTAGGGGCAGAGAGAGAGGGAGACACAGAATCCAAAGCAGTCTCCAGGTTCCAAGCTGTCAGCAAAGAGTCCCCCGTGGGGTTCGATCCCACAAACTCTGAGATCATGACTTGGGCCGAAGTCAGACCTTTCAACCGACTGAGCCACCCAGGTGCCCCTAAATAACACTTTTTTACTGAGTAATATACCTTGTAAACCTAGGTAAACATTTGTAATTCTTCACCTAAATGAAGACTTAAATTACAAAGTATATATACATAGACTGTAGAATATAAGATATAAATGTTGCAGGGGTGCCTGGGTGGTTCAGTTGATTAAGCTTCCGACTCTTGATTTCGGCTCAGGTCATGATCTCACGGTCTGTGAGTTCGAGCCCCACATCAGGCTCTCTACTGACAGCGTGCAGGCTGCTTGGGATTCTCTCCCTCCCTCCCTCTCTCTCTCTCAAAATGAATAAAATAAACTTTTTAAACAATGTTGCAAAAAAATTTATAAAGGTCACCCTCAATCCCATACATTTACTTTGAAAAAATTAAATAAAATAAAACAATTTAAAGTATATTATACATGTCATGCTACACTTTTGAGAAAAACTCAGAGAAAATTTAATTATTTAAAATCATTAACACTCAGGGCACGTGGGTGGCTCAGTCGGTTAAGCATCTAACTTCGTCCAATTTCAGCTCAGGTCATGATCTCAGGCCTCAGAAGTTCGAGCCCTGCATGGGGCTCTGTGCTGACAGCTTGGAGCCTGGAGCCTGCTTCAAATTTTGTGTCTCCCTCTCTCTCTGCCCCTCCCCCACTTGCGCTCTGTCTCTCTAAACAATGAATAACATTAGAAAAATTTTTTAAAATCATTAACACTCAATTTGAAAATCTCTTCATTACCAAAATGTAAGGTCCCTAAGATGAAGTATCAGGTAACTTAAGGGGCTGGGGGTCCAGATGATACTTCTTCATTCTTCTCCTCAGACTGGTATCACATTCAGAAAGCATGCACAATTGCTGACCTCAGAATTCTGCTTCAGCTCAATTCTGCTTTACTGCTAACACAAATTTCAAGTGCTAAATGGCCACTCCACCCCTCCTGACACCTCAGGGAATACAAGCCATTTACAACATTAGGCTTGTAAACAGCTCTTCTGCTGGGAAAGTTTTATTTTGTAGAGTTCTAGACAGAACCATTTCCTGAGTTGCAGAGAGCAAATAAGTCTTTCACAATCATGATTTCATTTTGATGCAAACTAGCTCACCAGTTTAATTTGTGAGCAGACTGCCCTTCTACATAAGTAACACAGAACAAAATCCAAATTGTTTACATAAATACAATTAAGGCAATTCATCAAAGCACGAAGAACTTCTAACAATAAAATCCAACTCTACAAAAAATGAGAAGGGAAGGTCACTTTCACTTAGCCAAAGAAAAGGGGGAGGGTGGGAGTTTTACATACTTCTCAAGAAACAGAACTCTCAAAATCTACCATGTTATAACATAGGATGAAAAAATTAGTACAATAGAAAAAAAGACTATTTTACAACATGCCATAATGTTTTAAAAAACACACTCTTTGATAGGAAATTTCTGGAGCAAAGAGGTATCTAAACAGCATTCTTTAATTTCTTTGTAACTTTAAACAACTGATTGTATTTTAAACTCCCCTTCTCTAAAAGCCTCTGAGAAAGCTCAGAAAACTAATTTTACTTTTCAATTACTATAACGCACAAATACAGATGTGGAAGAACCATAATCAGCTCTAAAATAGTGAATTTCAAATGAATGAAGTTTTATCACAATTCATACTGTCCACAGGGTGGCAGTCTGACAGCCTTAAATTTGTCTCTGGACTTAATGTACAATTTTAGTATTCAAAAAGACACATGCACATACAGGTGGGCAATAATAGTTTCCTGTCTGACCAACCCTAGGAGCAAAAAAAAAAAAAAAAAAAAAAAAAAAAAGTCTATGCTCTTTAACTGCTCTATTTCTTTTAGGAATGCTTACTTCCTGACATCTTCAATTTTTCCTTCAATGTGCCTTTTTTTAAAATCTGATCCTTTGTATTCTCCCGCCACTACCCTAGTTAAGGCCTGACCCAAAGGGTGAGTGAGAGCAAGAAGAGGAATAGGAAGACACAATCTTTCCATCCTCCAGTTTATCCTGCACACTACTACCAAATTAATTTCATCAAAACACTTACAAGAAATCTCTTCTCCCAGCTAATTCCTTATCCCAAATTCAAAGACCTGCACAATCAGAACCTTCCAAAATCTATCTAAATGTTCTGGAAGAGTAAAGGGGATCTGTAAAATAAACTTTACTTTGAACAGACCTTCCAACATCCTGGTTTTCATTCATTCATTCAAACACTTCTAAATGTTCTCCAAGTGCCAAGCACTGTTCCAGGTGCTGATGATACAGAAGAGAATACGTCAAAGTTCCTGCTTCGAAGTTATTCTCTTTACTGGACAGTTTTGAGTTCAAAGTTGTTAGGGGTAAGGGGATAAGCCCCCAAGCACTTCCAGTTCTCCACAAGTATGGGCCACTGGAAACACACTAGTGGTTGAGGGGGATGATAAAGATACCAGAGATCTGCCAGCACTGACGTTGTCTGCTACAAGCCCTAATCTATTTTTGCAGCCTTATTTCCTATTCCTATCCTACATGTACCCTCAGTTCAGCCAAAATGTGTTACAAACTGTTAATGTGCCTCTGCTCCTGATTGCTTCCTTCTTAATGCTTTGCCTTTCACCGTATCATCTCCATGAGCAAAAAGCCTAACCAGACTTCAAAGCCCATCTCAAATGTTGCCTCCTAGAAGAGGCCTCTCCCCATTCACTTCACATGAATCCAGATGTGATATTTTAGAGACCTTCAAACCCATGGCTTTCATGGGCATTTATCTGAGCATTTATCACACTATACATTGCATCATAATTATCTGTATACTTTAACCCTCTTTCATCAGTTATTTATTGAACACTTGATACGTTCCTGGACTATCTAGGAGCTAGAATTGCAGTGTTAAATTATTCCATTAACATTTTAAAAATACTATCCAAATGCTAAATGTAAAATGTAATATTACATGTTTTTTGCTTCAATCTTTTAACAATTTTGTTGATATAATCTACATACCATCACAAAGTTCACCCGTTCAAAGAGTAGAGCTGAATGATTTTTAGTTTACAGTTGTGAAACCATTATCATTATTAGATGATTAAATGATTTTAAGACCTTTCAACCACTCTAAAAAGAGACCTTATACCTACATTAGCAGTTACTCCTCATGCCTTTTAACCACTGTGTCCCCTGCCCTCAATCCTCAGCAACCATAAACTATACTCTTTCTCTTCTAGATTTACCTAATTCTGGACAGTTCATATAAATGGAATCATAGAAAATGGGGTCTTTTGAGCCTAGCTTCTTTCACTTAGCATATGGTCTTGAGATTGATCCATACTGTGTCATGTACCAGTTCATTCCCTTTTATTGCCAAATAATATTTGACTGTATGGATACATTCTCATTTTATTTATTCAGTTGATAGACATTTGGGTTGTTTCTACTTTCTGCTTATGAATAATGTTGTTATAAACGTGTGTACATATTTTTTTGTGGACATGTGTTAATTTATCTTCGGTATATACCTAGGAATGGAACTGTTGGGTCATATTGTAATTCTATGTTTAACATTTTGAGGGAACTGCCATCCCGTTTTCCAGAGTGACTGTACCATTTTACATGTCTACCAGCACTATATGAGGGTTCTAATTTATTCACTTTTGCTCAAATCTTAAAGAGTAAGAATGATCTCACTCTGTGATATCCTTACCCTCATGGAACTTACATTCTAGTGGAAAAAGAAATAAATAGAAACAAACATGCTAATTTCAGATAACTAAGAAAAAGGAGAAAACAAGAGAGTAATGTAACCAAAAGAAAAGGGTGGTCAAAAAGACCTCACTGAGAAAGTAAGGTTGACCTGAAATATGAATAGCTGGAGGAGAGATATTCCAGGCAGTGGAAACAGCTAGAAATAAAAGTGATAAAAGAAGAAGTTTGGCACGTTCAAGGAACAAAAAGGAAGCCAGTGTGGCTGATGCATAATGAAGAGGCAGAGAAAGCAGGAGATGAAGTTGGGGAGGTAAGCAGAGGCCAGATGATATTGGGCCTCAGAGACCACAGTAATGTCTTTGGATTTTAAAATGCCACCACCCCTTGTATTTCTTTTCAATCCTTTGTATTTCTTTAAAGATAGGTGTTCAGCTGTGAAAATATTTATTAAACTGTCACATATCTTCTGATTGCATCTAACAGTACCAAAGATTAAAGAGACCATTTGGGTAAATAAATGCGATTCAAGGAGCATCTGGGTGGCTCAGTCGGTTAAGCAGCCGACTTCGGCCCATGTCATGATATCACGCTTCATGAGTTTGAGCCCCATATCAGGCTCTGTACTGACAGCCCAGAGCCTGGAGCCTGCTTCAGAATCTGTGTCCTCCCTCTCTCTGCCGCTCCCCTGCTTGCACTCTATGTCTCTCTCTCTCTCAAAAATAAATAAACATTAAAAAAAAAATAAAAATAAATAAATGCAGTTCAATTAGTATCACTTTATTCTGTGGTCCAGGAGAGAACACCTAAAATGTGACTACCAATGGCCTTCTAGTAACAAGGCAAGAGCACAAATTTATCACCTAGTCTTAACCTATTTAAGGTGTATGCCTTACTGACAGTAACTAGCACCTCAGTCTTAGAATATTAAGGTCATTTTCAATAAAGCAAGCTAGTAAGAATATAATTGCAAATAATTCTCATGATTTAAACTTAGATTTCATTTTTTCAAATTGAATTCTGACTGCTTTTCTCATTCTATTAAAAGTTAATATTCAACTAGTAAACAAAACCTATGGGCACATGTTTATTACTTGAATTTTTTTTTAATTTTTTTTTCAACGTTTATTTATTTTTGGGACAGAGAGAGACAGAGCACGAATGGGGGAGGGACAGAGAGAGAGGGAGACACAGAATCAGAAACAGGCTCCAGGCTCTGAGCCATCAGCCCAGAGCCTGACGCGGGGCTCAAACTCACGGACCGCGAGATCGTGACCTGGCTGAAGTCGGACGCTTAACCGACTGCGCCACCCAGGCGCCCCTACTTGAATTTTTTAAAACAGTAAGTTTTCACATGTTACTTCTCTACTTGGTTTTTTCAAAGGAAAAGGGTTGTTAAAACCCTGGTCACATAAACACCACTCCTTTGATAAAAGAACCTCTCACCTCGTCAAAATTTATTAAGGTGAAATTCTCTTCCACATGCCTCTCACTCCAAGCACTGTGTCCAGACTATTTGCCAACTTCATACTTGTTGATCCCAACTCTCCCCAGCTCCCCCACCCTCAACTCCCCTCAGCTTTAGGAGACACATTCTCCACCAGGAGAAATCCAACCAGTTCTCCAAGGTCCAGGGCAAAT
This sequence comes from Lynx rufus, assembly GCF_022079265.1. Classification (NCBI taxonomy): domain Eukaryota; kingdom Metazoa; phylum Chordata; class Mammalia; order Carnivora; family Felidae; genus Lynx; species Lynx rufus. Next base: position 29,407,185 of record NW_025814823.1, on the reverse strand, counting down.
ACTCTCCCTTCTACCTCTCCTTTCCAGTCCTCTTTCCTCAACAGAACTGACATCTCACCTCTGGGTTCCTGTAGCACTCACTTCTGCAACTCAGATACCTTGTTTGGCCTGGTCTATAACAATACATGAATCTGAGAAATACCGTCACCAATTTGCAATTTGCAATTGCAATTCCTGGGTGCTCAACTGAAAATCACATCCATTTTAGCACCGTTAGGTACAGTATGATACCAAATCATCACAAAATGTAAAGTCAAGAGTTAAGCCCTCACTGGACACAAGGAAGGGGGCTTCGTTCCACCCAAATTCAGACCAAAGTCTTCAGTAGTTTCTCAATAATGACATGATCCCATTCTTCATTTTAAATGAAACTTTTCCAAAAAAAAAAAAAAAAAAAATGAACCTTTCCCACTCACATTACCTATTCAAGAATGCTCAACAATCCTTGCCATTCTATCTAAAGTTTTGGAGTGATATGTATTATCAAGAATTTATGGCTGTAAACCCAGAGTACAGAGAAGGTTAAAGATCCACAAAAAGTCAATCGCAAGCTAATGACAGGAGCCAAAACACAATTACATTCAGTGTTGTACCCACAACTTACACCAACGTCAACAACAGTAACTTTCAAAAGCATGTGATGGTGCTTGGTGTAAACATTTGAATTAAAAAACATATAAAATACTTCTAGTTCTGGGAGTTTATTTACAATATAAAAGTGATTAATCCTTAATCATGCGGATCACGTTAACAGATTGTTTCAAAACTCATTGTGCCGGCAAAATATTGTTTGGGAATGCGCACACTAACCACCCAATCATCTGCTCTTAGTAATGGCACTGACCAGAAACCCATCCACAAGAGCCACTTTTTCCTTCTCTATTTGTTCCCAGAAGCCCAATGGACTAAACATTATAGCTCACCCCCTTTTCTAATCTCAGCTTGCATTTAAGATAACGCTTTTGTTTCATTTACAGCTCACATGCTGCTGACACAGCTGCCCCTTCTTTGTAATAAACACAGGGCTTCTATACTTAAAAATACAGTGAAACTTTGTTGGAACATCCCCTCCCCAGTCTTCAGCCAATTTTCTCTCTTCCAAGCCCCACCTCCACCCCAAGATTTTCTATCAGAGGCGCTCAAAACGTTAGACCCTTTGGAAAGTTAAATTTCTTCTTGAAAGGCATCTCATCGTAGTGGTGTTTTTTTTTTTCCTCCGCAACATGTGCGCGCGCGCGCTTTAAAGCGGGGTTGGGCGGGGGGGGGGGACGCGCAATCCCTTCCCCAGAGGCCTTCCCAGGCAGAGACAGGCACTCGAGCCTGTGGCTCTGGAGTCCACGGTACTTTTCTGAGCTGCGACCAGCGCCCCCGAGGTCAAGCTGGGACGAGCTGGCCGCTGCGGGAGAGCCGGGTGGACACGCGGCCGGTCGGGCGGTGACGGGCAGCTGCGCGGACGGGAAAGCGCGCCCGCGGGCACCGAAGCACGCCAGACCGCCTCGCCGCCGCGTGCCCCGCGACAGGAGGCTTTGTGCCGGGGGCCGAAGGGGGGGGGGTTCCCGTGAACAACAGCCGGCGGAATGAGAACGAGGACTCCGAAAGGGGCGCGGGCTCGCGGCGGGCAGGGGACGAACACGCCCCCGCGTCGCCTGGGACCGTCGGAAAACTGCGGACGCGGAGGGTGTGGGCCCCAGGGGGGCGCTGGGAGGAGATAAAGCAAGGCCAGAGTTAATCATCACCTCCCCAGCGTCTGGGAAAGCACGACTCGGGGCGAAGGAGCGGGCGGGCAGCCCCTGGGAAAGTGAAACTCCTTCCTCGCGGCTCAGCCCCGCCAGCCAGAGAAGGGAAGCGAGGGGACCCTGAGCGCACTCGCTCCTCCAGCCAGCCCGGCGCAGCACGGGTCACGGAGTCGCTAACAACTACACTAATTCTCGTTTTTCACAAACTCATCATGAGAAGGAGACAAGTAGAAAGCCAGAGCTACTGAAAATAAAATAAGTGAGATCCCTCATTCGGTTTAAAAAAAAAAAAAAAAAAAAAGCTACGACATTCCCATACCGGGAGTCGAACCCGGGCCGCCTGGGTGAAAACCAGGAATCCTAACCGCTAGACCATATGGGAAGTGCTGGTAAGGACACTGCCGTGACTCACCTGACAGACGCAGGCGCTACCGCTACCGCTGCCTCTGCTCCACTTGCCCGCGCCGCCGCTCCCCTCTGTCGCCTTTGCGCCGCTGGAGCCGCCGCCGCCGCTGCCCACGCGCTCTCGGAGCGAAGAAACTAGCACAGCCCGTGCGCGCGGGCGTCGCGGGGGCGGGGCGGGGCCACTCCGCCGCCTCCGGAAAGTTCTGAGGCAAAGCCCAGCAACTCGCGGCCCCGAAACCAGCTGTTTCACCTTTCTTTTTTTAACTCCGCCAACGGCCCCCAGCCTACAGGTCCGGGTTGCTCCGCTGGTCAAAGGGCGTGCGGACTAGTTGGCAAAGTTGAGGGCGGCGACGTCTCGGGGAACAGCTGTTTGCGCTCGGGGCGGAGGCGGCGCGCGAGCTCCTTGGCCACGAGCCAGCGAGCCTAGAAGAAGGGTGGAGGTTCTGGATCCCAGGGGAAGAGAGAGAGTGAAGTCGGGATGATTCGGGAACTTGAGGCGTGAGGTTCCCGTCCTTCGGCTCAGGTCCCGTCGCGCTTTCACCCTTTCTCGGTGACCTCAACCCCTTTATACCGACCCCACCTCTCAGGATCCTGGAGTACCGCCCCTGTAGGGGGAGGGGAAGAGGAGGAGATTTCGAACGCGGATTGAGTCGCCTGGGCACCCGTAGTTGGGAACCGTGGAACACTGGTCCCGGGGAAAGAGGGAGGTGTCCGGGCTTGGAGGCTCTGGTGGGCCTCGCGGCGGGCCGGGCCTCACCTCGCCCCGCGCGGGGAACACGAGCTCGAGCCGGACCCGGGGGCGGCGCGCGGAGCTGCTGGTCCAGTCATGTGAGTCGGGTCTCAGGCTCTAAACAACGAAGTGTTGTTTCTCTGGGCGGCCCTTTCCCCGCGGGTCTCGCACTCCACCACCATCCCTCCCCACCTCCTCCTTTCGGCTGGAGGCGTGACGGAGGTGTTCTTAACTCGCTCGGGACTGTCACCCGACAGGCCGGGCCGGTTCTCTGGGCGGGTAGAAATGCTACCCTGCGGAGCGCCTTGGGGGCCTGAAGCACGGGCTTGGGGAGGAGGCTGGCGGCCAGTTGGGGTTAGACTGCCTCCCGGGAAGCAACCGGGTGCTCACTTGCACTGTTGGGGGTCGCTAGCACCCTGTTCGATGCCGTAGCACTTGAACGTGGGGTGTTGTGAAACTTTAGGGTTGGACTTCGGCCACGGCTGCCCTCCTCTGCCTGGTAGAAACAGCCAGTCTTGGCTAGCGTGCTGACTTTTTTTTAAGTCTTGCCGGCTGAGAGGTCTCGGCTTTTCCAACTCTCTCTTGCCCTGAGGCTCGAGAACAAATTGTATTAACTGATAGTCTCGGAGGAACCAGTCTCTCACCTGAGGAGTCTCGTTCTTTGCTCTTTTAATGGAAAGAACTTGATTTAAAACAAACTTTGAGTTTTTTCGGGCCTCCCATTACAACAGCTTCCCAAAATGCCAGAAAGACGTAAAGAAGATAAATCTTTTCCAAGATGTTTCTTATTTCTCATGGCAAATGAAAAAAAAAAAAACTTTTTAAAACAGTTTTATGTAAGGGAGTTTTAAATCCGGTGCAGACTTTTTTCCTTTTTATTGGCAACAATTTCGACTAACTGCTGCAGTGAGATAAATAATAAAATAAGACAACATTCAGTAACAGGGGCTTATGATTGAAACTCTAAGAAAATGTAAAACATGCACAATTTTACATTTTTATATTATAAATAACCTTAGACTTGTTTTTACCTTTTTCAGGGCAGACTACTGGAAGTCGCAACCAAAGAAATTCTGTGATTACTGCAAGTGTTGGATAGCGGACAATAGGCCTGTATGATAATTACACTATAAGAGAATCTAATAATATTTTATTCACGTGTTCCTTTTTGTCTAAACTCAGCATTTACAAAGTACCTTCATATATATTGCTCTTGATTTTTCAAAGTTGAAGGATTTCTGTTGTCTTTTCATTTCTTGTAGGAGAGCTGTGAGCTTCCTTCTTTTTCATCAGCTTAAATTTGATTATATAGTAAGCCAAATTATTTCTCTATGGTCCTTCAGTGACATTCAGGAAATGGACGTTGAGTGGGTAATCTCATCCGTGTTTAGCCACACGATGTTTGTAATACTATCTGTAATACTATCTACTATCGTGTACAAAGAAACATAAAAGGACAAAGCCCTTAATGTGTAAAAAGGAGCAATTATTGTAGTTTATCTTGTATCTTTTCTATTCTAATTAAATATATTTGCAGAATTTTATAGCTATAAATGGTTACATTTTAAAGAATATCATTACCTCTTTCATGGGATATGAAAATAGCTTTGTTAAGCACTTTACTACCATATCTCTTAATCTAGATTAAGCTTTTAAGACATGAAACAAAGGCATCACTGATTTCCCCCCCTTCAAATACATGTCATAGCAATATGTATGTAGTACATGAATACCAGTGTATCTTTGAAATATATATATTCATCTCCTTTTTACTTGATAGAGTTGCATGCACAAAAAAATAGTCCCATCTTTAGTAGTGTTGTATTTCTTTGGTAGATATTTATTATTGTCTACAAGGAGTTTGGGGATGTTTTTCTTCAGGGTTTTGTCTGGGTATTTGGTCTTTTGAGTAGTTGCTGAAGTTTTCAACTATCCTGTTTAACTTAGGCCTTCCTTACACATGAATGCCAGAAATTTTGAAATCTATGCATGTTACTGATAGTTTCTCTTCTCTTCAGCTATCCAAGCAGTTCAATGAATTTTAGGAGTCACAAAGGGTAAATAATCCATTCTAGGATGTCTTTCTTATCCTTGGATTGTTAATATACATTGATTTGCCCTTTAATTAGAAGCAAAATTAATGTCTTTTGAATGGGCCTTTAATATTCTTTGTGTGGTATAATTTAGGAAAACCAGTATATGAAAAACAGAAGATGAACATTTGTTTTACAGTGTTACCATTTAAAGAGGAATTCACTTTAGTGAATTGTAGAAAATTTACCCAAACTTCCTTACTGTATACAACCAGACATTTGTAATTTAGGGAGCATTCCTGGCTGTTTTAAATAGGTAATAACATTCACTCACTCCACTGTCCCATCCAGTTACCATCATTCTTTGTAGGTTGCCACTTTTTTCATTTTCTTGTCTAATTTTTCCATTGTTTCTGTATGTATATAGAGGCTTCTATTCCAACGTACATAAAATGTAGGATACCATATACACTATCCTTCATAGTTTAGTGTGGTTTTTGTTTGTTAGTTAGTTTTTTTCATTGAACAGTAGATCCTGGAGCTTTCTCCATAGAGGGAGCTTTATTCTTTATGCCAGCAGCCAAATTTTGGTAGATAGTGCCAAATTGTCTTTCACAGGAGTTTTACATTTTGTATCATTACCACATTCTATAAAAGTATTTGTTTACAATTTAGGAGGAATCCTTTACTGTCTACTTTTCTCCCAATTTGAAGGAATAAGGTTCTAAGGATTATTGTTTATTCTCTATGTCCCTTGCCTAATGTGGCAAATAGAGCAGTACAAATTCTAGGGACTTAACTGGTTTTGACTTTTTATGTTGAGAGGTGTTTCTTGAAGTTTTTTTTCCACTCCTCTTTTGGCTTCCTGTTTTGTTTGAGCCCTCATTACAATCATATTCACTGGATTAGTCATCAAGGGTATCTTGTATTTTTCTTCATTGATATGGTCATCATAGTTTATTTTAAGCACCAAAGAAAACCTGGTCAGAGGGTATGATAATAAATAACATGGTTCAGTTCCCTAGCATCATTTGATAAAAAAAGGTCTCATTTGCTTTAAAATTATTCTTCTTTTTCCTGTCAATCATTTTTTATTTCAATCTTGTTATGTTACATTCCCAAATTTACTGTTACTTATTTAGTATGAACATTATGATATTTTACGTAGCTTTCCTTTGCATTTTCTCTTTTATTCATTTTCAAGAGTGTTGAATTTCACGAAAGAGGAAAGAATCATAAGGAAAATGTGGCAAAGAGGATCAGTGAGGTAATTTAGTTTATTTCTTTCTTTGCTAATTTTTCTGTGTAAATATCAGTACTTCACCTGGCTTTCACTTTTATATGTGTCTTCCATAGATTAAACAGAAAAGCCTGGATAAGGCAAAGGAAGAAGAAAAGGCATCAAAGGAGTTTGCCGCAATGGAGGCAGCTGCCCTGAAAGCCTACCAAGAGGATTTGAAAAGACTTGGCTTAGAGTCAGGTAAAAAAGCAGCCAGCATGTTTTAAAACTAACATCAGAGGTCATGCTAAGTGAGCTTTTATTGTTTCCATAAAGAGGTTATACACTCAGGGTATACGCTTAGTGCTTTTCCTATGCATCATAGCTGTATTTAGACTGTGGGACTTTACTCCTGCACTTTGTTTTACTTTAAAGCTTCATCTTTTAACACCTTCATTCACAACCATACCATTTTGGTAGTTAGCTAGTTCCTAGTTCTGTTTTAGATCAGTGTTCATTTCAGAGACAATTGAGTGTTTTAGGTATTTGGCTAAAAGGAACTATTCATTAAAAAATAGGCCTTTCATTATACCCACTATTCACTTTATCCATATGGTCAAAACTATAAATTATGTTTGTTTATGTAGTTGAGTTATAATGAATTAGCCTTTTGTGGACAAATTTACTGATTTTACCACTAGAAGGTAGATAATCTTTTTAATTGGATAAATTTGACATGTGTAAGTTTAAGGTATGCAGGTGTTATTCTGATACATTTATATATAATGTGATTGCTGCTTTAGCAGTATTTATCACATTACCTAATGACAGTATTTGTTGTCTATATTCATTATACTGTGTATTAAATCTCTATGGCTTATATACTTACTACTTCTTGCCAGTTTGTACCCTTAAACAATATCAGCCTTAACCCTTCCGATCCCCTATTCCCTGGTAACAACAATTTTGCTTTCTGGTTTTTAGGAGTTTGACTTTTTTTAGATTCTACTTATAGGTGATATCATACAGTGTGCTTGTCTTTTCTTTGACTTGTCTCATGTATTAGCATATTATGCTCAGGGTCCATCCATGTTGTTGCAAATGACAGGATATCCTCCTTTCTCGTGCCTGCATGGTATTCCATTATATATATGTACTACATCTTTTTTGTCCATTCATCTGTTGATGGGCATTTAGGTATGGCCATACTTTGGCTCTTGTGAGTAATGCTGCAGTAAGTGTGGGAGTACATGTATCTTTTTGAAATCCTATTTACATTTCCTTTGGATATATACCCAGAAGTGGAACTGGTGGGTCAGATCATAGATCTATTTTTATTTTTTTGAGGAACCTCCGTATGTTCTCCATAGTGGTTAGACCAGTTTACATATAATTCTTATATAAGGATACCTTTTTTTTACCACATAGTCACCAAGAAGGTAAATAATCTGAAGGTTTGAGGAGAACTCAGTTCCAGATAAAAGGCATTTATTTAAGTACAGTGTATGTATCTTGTTGATGAATTTAGGCTTTAACTCGGGAACATTTCTGTCAGCATTTCTTCCATGACAAATCCACTGTCCTTAAACCAGGCAGATAAGCAGTCCCAGTTGTTGATCTTGCATAATAGTTGAGATAGTCAACCTGGAATGGTATTGTTCATTCTCTGAAAACTTCTTTCCGTGAAGTTTTTAAGCAGAATAAGAAGTTAATTGACATTGCCCTCATCAGATAAGGACAGTTGTAACCAGACTTTGAAAATATTATCCTAGGGGCACCTGGGTGGCTCAGTCGGTTGAGCATCCAACTCTTGGTTTAGGCTCAGGTCATGATCTCACAGTTCGCGGGTTCAAGCCCCACATCGGGCTGCACGGAGCCTGTTTAGGATTCTCTCTCTCTCTCTCTCTCTCTCTCTCTCTCTATCTATCCCTCCCCAACTCATGCTGTCTCTCTCAAAATAAATAAAAAAAAAACTTAAAAAAAAATACATGTGTTAAAAATATTAACCTAGACACTGTTAATTAAAAGGAAGGGGTCGGGGCTGTATTTCCAATAAAGGATAAAACTGTATGTTTAAAGGAGAAAAAGGATGAAGGTGTTCCTGCAGAATTAAAGAGGAGTAGTTGAAAATTGATCTCACCAATTACATGGATTGGAAAGTTTTGTTATGCTGCCCTGCGAGCAAATAAATCTTAGCATTTTGTATTTAAATGTGTTTAAATAGAATTTTTTCTATTAAATATTTTTCATAGCCTTGTTTGCCTAAATAGGGTATACATTTCTCTAAAAGTATAATAATGCAGTACAAAGAAAAAAGAGTTTTAAAAACTAACTTCTTTTAAGATTTTCCCAAACATCTTTAGAATTTTCTTTCTTAAGTTATACTCCAAATTTTATGTTACAGTTTTTTGGAGGTTGTCTCATTTTTTCCTTCAATGATATGTCAAGTACTTCTTTTCCTTTAAACAATTAAGGATGTACATCATTTTTAGTGGCTACAGAGTGGTTAGGAGCACAGGCTTTGGAATCCACCAGAATTGCCATTTGCTAGCTATACAACCTTTGATTTTCATAAAAACTAAATAATGTAATGGTATAAACTGTTTATTATAGACCATTTGTAGCAAGTGTTTAATAAAGGGTATAAAATGCCATAAAAGTGGGATTTCTCTTCCTAACCTTTAGGTTGCTTAGAGTTTTCACTGTTAGAAAGAATGCTTCAGTCAGCACCCATATGCAAGCATGTTTTCACATTTATTTTTGTAGGTTTAAGCTCTAGAGGTAAGACTGCAGAATTGAAGTATGATTATATTTTATATGTTGATAGCTGATACCAAGCTGTCTCCAGAAATGTTGGGCTAATTTATACTTTTGTAGAAATAACTTATTAAGTTATTTGGTAATAACTGGCTAATGTTTTTACAAAAAATTAAAGCCATTAAAACTACTCTTATCCCGCCCATGTAAATACCTAATGGATTAGATTAACTGTGTTTGATTATTCTTTTCAGTACTTACTGATCTAATGCAGAAGAAAATTACATTTATTTATGTTTCTTTGAATATTGGTGAATGTATGTATTGTCTTGATTATCTTTGTACTTTTTGTCCATCTTTTGTTAGAATGTTGGATTTGTTTATAAGGGATCTTTGCTATGAACATTAACCCTGTGTCATATTTGTTGTAAATGTTTATTATTTGTCTTTCTTTTTTTTTAAATCTTAACTCCATTATAATTAACATAGTATATTCTTTTATTTTTTTTAATTTTTGCTATACAGAATATTTGGATTCGTATCTAGTTAAGTTTAACATTATTTTACTTCATGTTTTTTTTTTTCATGTGTTTCTTTGATGTGAAAGATTAATATCAAGACATGGGAGGGACCATGGATTGGGGAATAGCTTTACTTTTTTCCAAGTAATTAACCAGAGTAAGTTTTAATATCTGGTAGAAGAGCTTCCCCTTAGCATTTCTCTTTTATAATTATGGGTATTTGTACATATTTGGTTTTCCAGATGAGCTTTATAATAACCTATGAAGTTCCCAAAAGAATCTTCTTGTCAAGCTTTTGATTGAAATAACAGTATTGTCTTATACCAGAAAAAAAGGTTGCATTGGTACTTCACCTTTCTTATGTCTTTTTCTTTAGAAATTTCAGAGCCAAGCCTATCCCCAGTAACAAGTACTGTCCCGCCAACCTCTGCATCAAATCAGCAGAAGGAAAAGAAGAGGAAAAAAGACCCTTCAAAGGGAAGATGGGTAGAAGGCATAACCTCTGAGGGTTACCATTACTATTATGATCTCATCACAGGAGGTAGGTCATTTAGGCATAGAAACAGTAAGGAATAATAACTGACAGTTAATTTTGTGTTAATATTAGCACATTTAAGCAGTAGAAGAGTGTAGCTTTGCATCTTTGCCACAATAGTAAAAAAGTTATGTGCCCTTTAAATTTTTTTTTTTTTTTCAACGTTTATTTATTTTTGGGACAGAGAGAGACAGAGCATGAACGGGGGAGGGGCAGAGAGAGAAGGAGACACAGAATCGGAAACAGGCTCCAGGCTCTGAGCCATCAGCCCAGAGCCCGACGCGGGGCTCGAACTCACGGACCGCGAGATCGTGACCTGGCTGAAGTCGGATGCTCAACCGACTGCGCCACCCAGGCGCCCCTTATGTGCCCTTTAAATACCCTTTTTGGGGCACCTTGGTGGCTCAGTTGGTTAAGTATCTGACTCTTGATTTCGGTTTAGGTTGTGATCTCATGGTTCCCGAGATTGAGTCTGGCAAGCTTTTTGGGATTCTCTCTCTCCCTCTCTCTTTGTCCCTTTCCTGCTCACTCCCCCCTGCCTCTCCCCCCCTCACATAAATGAATAAATAAATAAGTATACAAATAAGTATATAGTTATGTATATATATTATCCTCTTAGAATGACTTAACATCATACTTCATTAAAGCCTTAAGAATGGATTCCTTACAAATAAGTTAAAACTATATTTTTCTCAAAACTTTCCAAAACTATGAACTAAATGGAAATAAAATAAAACATTTTACATAGAAGTAAGGCGTTTCAGATCCACTTTGCAAATTGCAGGGGTTCTTAAAATACTCTGTCAGAAAGATTTTTCTATCCAAAAGTGGACTGGGAACCAGAAGCCCTCTTCTTTTTTTATGTAGCTGTCTTGATTACCTAGTAAAGAACTACCCCCTCCACCCCAGATTAATGCTTTGGGTATCACTTTCTTTTTTTTTTTTTTTTAAGTCTTTTTTTTTTTTTCAACGTTTATTTATTTTTGGGACAGAGAGAGACAGAGCATGAACGGGGGAGGGGCAGAGAGAGAGGGAGACACAGAATCAGAAGCAGGCTCCAGGCTCTGAGCCATCAGCCCAGAGCCTGACACGGGGCTCGAACTCACGGACCGCGAGATCGTGACCTGGCTGAAGTTGGACACTTAACCGACTGCGCCACCCAGGCGCCCCAGGGTATCACTTTCTAATAAAATACATAATGGTATTTTCAAGTGAGAATATCAAAAACATTTTTTTGTTTTCCTTTAAAACTAAATGTATTGGGGATTTTTGTTCCATATAAATTCTGAGATAAATACATTTTTTTGTACATTTATGAAGCATGTTACTCTCAGAAACATAAAATTTAAGGTTAGAAATAAGCATGATAAAAGGAGGAATTTTAAAGTGTTACAGTATAGAGATATAAGTAAGATTATAAAGGAACTCAGAATACTGAGGTATTAATTGTGATTATGTGGATCTGACAGATCATCACAGAAATTGCTTTTGAGCTGATCTGTAAGATGAGAGGATCAGGGGGGCCCTGGGTGGCTCAGGCAGTTAAGTATCTGACTTGGGCTCAGGTCATGATCTCACAGTTTGTGAGTTCGAGCCTTGCATCAGGCTCTCTGCTGTCAGCAGCAGAGCTGGCTTTGGGTCTCTGTCTCCCTCTGTCTGTCTCTCATCCACATGTGCACACACATTCTCTCTCTCTCAAAAATAAATAAATATTAAAAAAAAAAAAAACAAACAGATGAGAGCATCAGGAATGATGTCTTATTCACTATTTGCATCCCTAGCACCAAACCCAGGGCCTAGCATGGTACAGACAGTTTATAGATATTGATTGAAAAAAGATTATATACTAGGTTGCTATAAGGGTAAAGCAAGCTTTCTAAACAGGTGTGATATGAAGCTTTAAAAAGTTTGAAAGTTTAGGGAATAGTCATCTGGTGGAGGTAAAACACACAGTTCTTTGAAGATGTCCTAGCAGAAGAAAGAGGCTGGAAAAATAGATTGGTGCCATATCATGGAGGATTAGGAGGATAATGCTGCCATTTACTGAGGTATGAAAGAAGGAAAGCCAGAAAAAAGTTAAGTAAGAATGATCAGAAAGGAAATGAGATCAGAGTTAACCATGAAGAAAACCTTGGGTTACAAGTATTATTGTAATTGTTATGATTTTTTTAGAATCACAGTATTGGACTACATAGGAATAGTATTAATCACTCACCGTTTGCGCTGAGCCTTAAGAGAAGTGCATATGAGATAGTTCAGCAGTGAACCATGATTGTATGCTAGAGATCATCAGTCTTGCTCAAATTTACATTGAAACTACTAATTATGTGTTCCTTCTAAATCCTATTGTCTGCTTCCTTTGTCTGCCATCCTACTGTATATACTCTTGTTCTCAGCAAGACCCTTGAACAACACAGGTATTAGGGGCACTGAAAATCTCCTTATAACTTTTTTTAAACTACAGCTGACATGCAATGTTATATTAGTTTCAGATGTACAAAACAGTGATTTGACAATTCTGTACATTAACCGATGCTCTCCACAAGTGTAGTCACCATACAGCATTATTGCAGTATTATTGGCTGTATTCCCTTTGCTGCACTTTTCTTCATCTCTATGGCTTATTTATTTTATAACTGGAACTCTGAACCTGTTAATCCCCTTCACTTGTTTTATCTATCCTCCTTCTCCCCCCTTCTGTAACCACCAGTACTCAGTATTTAAGAGTCTGATTTGTTTTGTTGTTTTTTTTAGACTACACATGTAAATGAAATTATATGGTATTTGTCTTTCTCTGTCTGACCTACTTCACTTAGCATAATATTCTCTAGGTTCATCCATGCTGTCACAAATGGCAAAATTTTATTTTATTTTTTTTATGGCGAAGTAATATTCCATTGTGTGTGTGTGCATGTGTGTGTGAGAGAGAGTGTTGTGAGAGAGCTATGTATCTCACATTTTTATCCATTCATCTATCAGTGAACACTTAGGTTGCTTCTATATCCTGGCTATTATAAATAAATGCTGCAATAAACATAGGGTACGTATATCTTTTCGAGTTAGTGTTTCATTTTCTTTGGATATATGTCTGTAGTGGAATTACAGGATCATAGGGTATTTTATAACTTGTGACTCCCCAAAAACTTAACTACTAATAGCCTATTGTTGACTGGAAGCCTTACGGATAACACAGTCATTTGACACATATTTTGTGTATGTGTTGTATACTGTATTCTTACAGTAATACCTTTTTCTTAATTTTTTCATTTCTAAACTACATGGTTCATCTAATTTTTTCAAATTGTCACAAATCTCTAAAAAAATTTCTCAGTTTATTTATTGAAAAAAATTTGCTTATAAGTGGACCCATGCAGTTCAAACTCCTGTTGTTCAAGGGTCACCTGTACTTATTTTTTCCTGCATCCTTCATCTTGTTCCTCTTCTGAGTCCTTCTTTCTGTCCCTCACTTTCCCCTCCCCAGGATGTTAAACTGCCATCTCATACCTTCAAAACTTACCAAGCCTGGGGTGCCTGCCTGGCTCAGTCTGAAGACCATGTGACTCTTGATCTCTGGGTTGTGAATTCAAGCCCCAAACTGGGTGTAGAGATTACTAACGAAAAAATAAATAAATAACTTAAAAACTTTTCAAGCCTGAATTCCGTGAAGTCTTTAGGAGAAGTCCTACCTGGCTCTAATAATTCCTTTGAAAGTACCAGTAATTTCTAATCCTTCATTCAGTTCTTCCTTTTTGGTTAAATATTATTCACATGTGTTCTATACAGTATTACTGGGATATATGTTCTTTTTATTTTTCAATTATATTTTTAATTATAGATCTGCAGTGTTTTGTACACATTGAACATCTTGTAAATTTTTGCCAAATTTTTTGAAGTTTTTCTTCTTTTTAAGCGAAAAAATTTTGTAAATGCAATATATTTTGCTTTAAGCATCCCAGTGGGAGAGACCTGAAGGATTTCAAGGAAACTTAAAAAAGGTAACTGAAGCACATTGATAGTGTCTTTGCTTTACTCTTTAAACTGATTGGTTCCCGGGGTTTTTATAGAGTTATCGTAAGCTAATTTTCTTCCAAATAAGCCCTTTCTACACACTTTGTTCCTTTATTTCTTTAATTCTTTTGTGAGAAGGCTGGGTGGAAGAAGAAAAGTGGTATCTACCTAAAAACTCCATGTAGGGCAAATATCAGTTGGTTGACAGTCAGTTGCCATTCAGATGTCCCTACCCGTCTGCAAAGAATTGTTCCTGGCTTTCAGAGGTGAGATAGTCTCTCCCTGAGAGTTGGCTCAGTAGTAACACAAACCAAGCTTCCTGACCATAGTCAGTACTGTCACCCCTAACTCCTGGTGTCAAGAGAAAAGGAAAGGTAGTTGACTCTGCCTTAGTTATTTAACATAGTAAAACTACATCATTGTCTTCAGTTTATGCTTTTTTTTTCCCCTCCCAATAGACAGCAGGGAAGACTGTTTGGGTAGAAGGTTTAAGCGAAGATGGTTATACCTACTATTATAATACAGAAACAGGAGGTAAGTATTACCTTTGATTATTCTAACTATATAGAATTGTACTTGAAACTGCTTAGTAGCCTGCTGATAAAGGGAACTTGGGGGTTTTAGTATAGTGATAAACATGTTTCTATAGCAAGTATGTATTACTTTTTGTTGTTTGAAAACAATACAATAGAAAAGCAGAAAGATTCTCATTTATAATATACTGTACTGGTTATTATTCTCAATTGATACCCCATTCACAAATTTTAAAAATCATTTTTACTTTCACTGCCATTATTGATTTTTATTGTGACAGTTATAGGAGTATAATCATTAACTTGGAAGGTACCTTAGAAATCATCTAATTCAACTTGCCTTTTTTCCTTTTCTAAAAATCAAAACAAGCTATTTTAGCAGTGGCTGAGATTGTCAAATTTTCATTTTTACTAATTCAATAACATTTTGGTTAATATGAATATAAAATATAACTACTGTTACCTAGTTATTATGTAGGTTTTTCAAATTAAGATTTTATCTAATTTAATTTTATAAAATGGGTTATCAAGTAATTGTATTTAATTTCTACTATAATTAAATTTACCAGGATGTGTATAGTATCAATATAACTTTAGGAGACTTTATTAATTAAATTTCTACTATCGAAAACCCTCTACATACCATTAAATCTTTTAGGGGGAAGAGGCCTTCTTAGCCTCCAAATAGATACCTAGCCTGCCCAGTGGTAGTAATCATTCTATCTCAGTAAGATTGCAGTACTGAGTCTTTCTAAAGATAAAATAATATAGTGATACAGCTAGAGAGTTGGATCTGAGTTTAATGCATAGCTTCTTCCCTTAGCAGCTATATGATTGTGGGCAAGTCACTAAACCTATAGCTGCTCTTATGTAAAGTAGAAGTGATTATATGTACTGTCTTTGGTCATGAGGGTCAAGTATCTATAGTTCTCAGAACAGTACCTGATACATAGTAGGTGCTTAAGTTATTTACTTCCTGAAAGTTTTTTTATTTATGTGAACTATAGATAAGGAAATAATGTTTTTATTAATGTTGGAAAGCATCCTTTTTTTTTTGTAAGATTTTATTTTTAAGTAATCTCTACACCCAACATGGGGCTCAAACTAACTCATAATCCCCAGATCAAGAGTTGCACACTCCACCAACTGAGCCAGCCAGGTGCCCCGGAAACCATCCTCTTTAATAAGAGACAAATTGATTTGCCCTCAAACAGTTCCAGTTTATGTCTAGATGAGTATAATTATTAATAGAGCCCCTTTCACTCTTAAAAACTGTCTCAGTTGGGCAGTAAATCTTAGAATCCCTTTTCCTTTTATTAAATGAAAAATAGAGAATAACTGCAAGATAATTAGAAATGCTATCATTTCTAGACCACTGGATGGCAGTAGAATTCAGTGGAGATTATTTTTTTCCTAGTATAAAAATGACAAATTATATTCATTCAGATCTTCATTGTATGATTTCACTTTGTGAGAATCCCAGGAAATCTTTGTGATAAATAAAGATTTATAAACTCTAGGAAATCTGATATGTGTTCAATATCACATATTGGTGTAAGTTATGAGAGTCTTTAGAAGGTATTGCCCAATTCTTAGGTCTCTTTCCTTTGGGGCTGTAGTTATACATCTAGAGAATCCAGATTGAAATCAGCTTCTAAAAGGTAAAAGAGCAAGAGCTTTGGAAACTCTTATTTTAAGTTATCTTCTTAAATGAATGATGGTGGGAAATAGATGCAATGTTGTTATTTAATACTATATTGTAAAAAAAAAAAAAGGTTAAAAAAAGTAATGTATTTTAAGTGATAGGGAATGTTATATCGGGAGTTATTTCTGAATCAAATTGGTAATAAGTAAATAACACGACTATTAAAATGTGTTGAATAGAATCCAGATGGGAAAAACCTGATGATTTCATTCCACATTCTGGCGACCTGCTTTCTAGTAAAGTCAATGAAAAGTCACTTGATACCCTAGAAGAGTCCAAATCATCAGATTCTCATAGTGATTCTGATGGGGAGCAGGAAGCAGAAAAAGGAGAGGCCTCTACAGAAACACAAAAGCCAAAAATAAAGTTTAAGGTAGGTTCTTGTTTTATTCTTTACAAAACTGTAACAATTTAAAGCCTGACAGACTTACCTAGTTTTCTGGTGGAAGATAGAAATAAAACCAAGACATGTATTTTTAGCAAATGGATAGATGGTTATTACCATTTATTAGTATCCGTTTGGTAGCAAGACAATCAGTTAATTGTCCTCATTAACTGTCCTCTCCTCATTAGGAGTTAGACCGCCTAAGTTTGAAATATCTCTAACATCCAGAGAGCTGTCTGAACATACAAGGTTGAGTATCTAGGCTAGAACTACTAATTTGAGTATTATCAGCTTACTAGTAGTAATTTAAATCTCAGATTGGGTGAGATAACCTAGGAAAATGATTTTGGGTAACATTAAACGTCTCAGTGACTGGCAGGGAAAGAGGAGCCCACAATGAAAAGAGTGGCTAGAAAGTTATACAGAGAAGCAAAATCTAATATCCAAGAAGCCAAGGGAATAAAGAACATCAAGGATTAATTAGGTCTAGGAAAAGAAAAACGTCCATTGAATTTTACAATAAAGAAGGCCTTAAGCCCTTCCTGCAGTTTTACCAGAGTTTGGGGTGGTGGAACTCAGATTGTATTGTACAGCTGAAACTAGTATTATACTATATATTAACTAATTGGAATTTGAATAAAAATTAAAAAAAAAAAGATTTTAGAGGAAGGACAACTGTTTCACGGTGTATATGTGGTTTGGATATGAAATGAAAAGTAGAAATTAGTTGACAGGCTGATAGCTGCACATTGACTCTTAATCATGAGAGGTTGATGGTGGTGATGTGTTAAGAGGGACTCCACAAAGGAGATAGAAAGGGGGGTACCAACAAGGGTAGGCAGGCTGGTCATGGAGCAAGGAATAAACTCATTTTCGGTAAGAAGATAAGGTTTTCCTTTAAGAAGTAGGACTATGGATGAGTTGGTATCAGGGAAGAAATTGAGAGTCATACCCTTTTAGCCTTAGTTTACTCATTCATAAAGAAATTAAGATTGCTTGCTGAGAGTGAGGAGCTTTGAAGAGCTTGACAACACTAATGGATTGAAACAGCACTCAGCTGGGGTGTGAGACGAATTGAACCAAATAATAGGATTCACAGGTGGTACTGAGTCCCCAGCCATAGCCGGAAAGTAAAATCAGTCATTTCTGTAGTATTGTTAGTCCTCCTTTTGTGATCTTTGCAGCAGGAGCTCAGGTGGCAAGGCAAAAATGACACATAGCATTGATTCATAGTTGACATTACTGACCTGAGAAGTGAAGAAAATTCAGTGATGCTGGAGAGAGGGTATTTTGAGACCACATATAGGATCTCATCATAGTTTTGATTTGTATTTCCATGATGATGAGTGATGCTGAGCATCTTTTCATGTGTCTATTGGCCATCTGGATGTCTTCTTTGCAAAAATATCTGTTCATGTCTTCTGCCCATTTTTTCAATTATTTATTTGTTTTTTGGATGTTTGTATAAGTTCTTTATGTATTTTAGATATTAACCATTTATGGGATGTGTCATCTTCAAATATTTTCTCCCATTAAGTAGGTTACCTTTTAGTTTTGTTGATTGTTTGCTTTGCTATGCAGAAACTATTTATTTTGATATAGTCCCAGTAGTTTATTTTTGCTATTTTTTCCCTTCCCTCAGGAGACATATCTAGAAAATGTTGCTACAGCCCATATCAGAAACATTACCACCTATGTTCTTTTCTAGGATTTTTATGGTTTTAGGTCTCACATTTAGGCTTTTAATCCATTTTGAATTTTTTTTTGTGTATGGTTTAAGAAAATGGTCCAGTTTCATTTTTTTGCATGTAGCTGACCGGTTTTCCCAACACCATTTATTGTAAAGTCTTTTTCCCATTGTATAGTCTTTCCTGCTTTGTCAAAGAATAATTGATCATATAATTGTGGGTTCATTTCCGGCTTTTCTGTTTTGTTCCGTGGATCCAAGTGTCTATTTCTGTGCCAGTACCATACTCTTGATCACTACAGCTTTGTAATACAACTTGAAGTCTGTGATTTTTTTTTTCCCCTCTTAGTAACACTTGACACACCAATGATTGGATAAGTCTGTGTTGAAATTTTTTAGGTCCTATACAATAGACAGTCATGGGAACAAAGATATTTAAGGGTGCAGGCAAAAATATATATTTCTAAAATGATTCCCTGTGGACATGGAGCTCTGTAATGAAGGATGTAAAATAAAATCTGTCAACATCACTGATCATCAGGGAAATGCAAATAAAAAGTATAAGGAGCGGGGCACCTGGGTGACTCAGTCAGTTGAGTGTCCCACTTCGGCTCAGGTCATGATCTTGTAGTTCACGAGTTCGAGCCCCACATCAGGCTCTGTGCTGACAGCTTGGAGCCTGGAGCCTACTTTGGATTCTGTTGTCTCCCTGTCTCTCTGCCCCTCCCCCACTTACACTCTGTCTCTCTCTCTCTCAAACATAAACATTAAACAAAAAAATTTTTTTAAATAAAAAGTACAAGGAGATACCACTTCACAGCTCCCAGAATAGCTAAAAATCAAAAACAATAAACAGGTGTTGGCAAGGATGTAGAGAAAAAGGAACCCCCTCACACTGTTGTTAGGAATGCAAACTGGTGGAGCCATTGTGGAAAACAGTATGGAGGTTCCTCAAAAAAATTAAAAATAGAACTACCCTAGGATCCAGTAATCACACTACTGGGTATTTATCCAAAAAATACACAAACTCAGAGGGTTACATGCACCTGTATGTTTATTACAACATTATTTACAATAGCCAAACTATGGAAGCATCCCAAGTGCTCATGGATAAAGAAGATGTGTATATATAGTGTATATATACACAGTGGAATATTATTTGGCCATAAAAAAGGAGTGAAATCTTGCCATTTGCAAAGAAATGGATGGAGCTAGAAAGTATAATGGTAAGCAAAATAAGTCAGTCACAGGAAGATGAATGCTATATTATTTCATTTGTATGTAGAATTTAAGAACTCAAATGGGCAAAGGAAAAAAAGACAAACCAGGAAACTGAACCTTAACTATAGAGAATAAGCTGATAGTTACCAGAGGGAAGGTGGGTGGGGGGATGGGTAGTTTATGGGGATTAAAGAATACACTTCCAATGTTTTATTTATTTATTTTTTTTTCAACGTTTATTTTTGGGACAGAGAGAGACAGAGCATGAACGGGGGAGGGGCAGAGAGAGGGAGACACAGAATCCGAAACAGGCTCCAGGCTCTGAGCCATCAGCCCAGAGCCTGATGCGGGGCTTGAACTCACGGACCGCGAGATCGTGACCTGGCTGAAGTTGGACGCTTAACCGACTGCGCCACCCAGGTGCCCCACACTTCCAATGTTTTAAAGAATGATCAAAAATAAATAAAATGATTCACTATGGATGTGGATCTCTGTAATGATGAGGTCAGCAAACTAAGGACATAAAGAGAAGTTAAGGCATTAGAGATGGTAATGAGGTTATAGACAGGAGGTAAGGAAGAGAGGAAGCCAGAAGAATAACTTATTGTAGTTAGAAGGGGGGACTTTTAGAGTTTAAAATTTCACAAGTGGGACATTTTTGAGTGATGACATAATTCAAATTAAAAAGGAACATAGATGTGAGGATTTACTATCTGAATACTACCTATGTACTAGGTGCTATGTATGATGGAAGATATATAACGTTAGGTGACTGAAATATAGCGAAAGGCACAGTCCTTGATTTTGGGGCTCACAAAACAGGCTAGGGAATTTTTAAGGTCCAAAATGATGAGTTGAATAGAAAGAACATGGTAGAAAACAACAACAAAAAATATGGTAAAGACATCAGTGTATATGGGATAGTGGCCAAAGGTCATTAGCTCATGTAAGGAAGCATGGAAGACAACTCTATAGGAGGTGATATATGCTCCAGAGGAGGAGGCATTTATTACATTGCATTAGAATCAAAGCATAAAAGAGGTTAGAGTGGGAGAGAGCCAAAGCATAAGAGACTGTTAAAAACTGAGAACAAACTGAGGGTTGATGGGGGGTGGGAGGGAGGGGAGGGTGGGTGATGGGTATTGAAGAGGGCACCTTTTGGGATGAGCACTGGGTGTTGTATGGAAACCAATTTGACAATAAATTTCATATATAAAATTTAAAAAAATAAAGTTATCGTAAAGATACAAAAAAAAAAGAATCAAAGCATAAATTATGATCTCTAAAAATCTGTTATTAAAAAGAAGTCAGAGCTTGGAAACAGTGAAGAGAATGCTAAAAGCAGATGCTGCTTCCTGTCTTTATGATGGAACAGCATGAGGGAATGAGTTAATATCCACTTAAAGAATTACAGAACAGTGTCCTAGGATCACCACACATGGTTGTGCATTTTGAAAAGAGGCTGAAATCTAGTGCATGGTCCCTTTGCCAAACTGGATCGTAGGGCTTTGTTATTCCAGATGAAGGGGTGCCATAAGAATACCAACCCTAGCCAGGGGCTCCCATAGGACCTGCTTCTCCCTCAAGGGTGTGTCTTTTCTCATTTCATAGTTAGCAGTTATTGACTCCACTGAGGCTTTGGCACTGTCCTCAATGTAAAGACAGATTTCAGTTAAGGCTGATAGGTTGAGGGAGTTCTTTACAAAGACAATGAGTATAGAAAGGTTTAATGACATGGCATTAAACTCAGAAAAGGTACAGTGTAAGGGGAGATGACTGTAGAATATGTAAGTAAGGAGAGAAGGCAGAAAAGAGTATTAAAAAGGCCAGTGTATGTCTTTAATGGTGGAATGTTAATACAATTGTTTTTAAAAGCCAACCTTAGTAGCACCTGTGCAGCTCAGTTGTTTGAGCGTCCAGCTCTTAGTTTTGGCTCAGATCATGATCTCATGATTAGTGAGTTCGAGCCCCGAGTCAGTGCTTGGGATTCTCTGTCTCCTTCTCTCTCTGCCCCTCCCTGACTCGCTCTGTCTCTGTCTCTCTCAAAATAAATAACCTTTAAATAAATATATGCATACATACATATATACATAACAGCCTTGACCATGATGTCTTATCATTTTAGACATAATAAAAAACCTAATCAAGCATTAAAATTCTTTTATGTATATTTGTTGTTATGTGCAAATTAAAAATACTGAGGTAATGTACTATTTAAATCAATAATAAGACTATGTTAAAGAAATTGCAGCCTTATAATTTTGCTTAAAATATGTTTTTTCTTTGGCATTTCAGGAAAAAAATAAAAGTAGTGACAAAGGAACTGAACCAGAAACACAGAAAGAAAAAACTACCCAAGAGCAAAATTCATCAGGTCCAAATGAAGAAAAATCCAAAGCTCCTAAAAAATCAAACCCATATGGAGAATGGCAAGAAATTAAACAAGAAGTTGAGTCTCAGTAAGTACCTGAAACTTAACCCACTCTTCCTACAAATTGTATTGTATATCTCAGTACTTCCTTCCATACATTTCAGTAACTCATTTCAAGGATAAGGTGCTCTTGGAAAGTGTGGCTCATTTCTTTTATTTCTAGAATGGTTTTATTTCTTCTAACTAAGTATTCTTAAATATTTTAAAATGTAAACTGTGGTTATTTAAAAAAATTTTTTTTTTAATGTTTATTTTTGAGACAGAGAGACAGAGCATGAACAGGGGAGGGTCAGAGAGAGGGAGACACAGAATCTGAAGCAGGCTCCAGGCTCAAGCTGTCAGCACAGAGCCTGACATGGGGCTCGAACTCACAGACTGTGAGATCATGACCTGAGCCGAAGTTGGATGCTTAACCGACTGAGCCACCCAGGCGACCCAAAAATGTGGTTATTTTAAAAAGTAAGCTAATGATTGGGGTTTTTAATAGAGATGCCAATATATGTTTATTTTAATTCCAGTATAGTCAACATACAGTGTTATATTTGTTTCAGGTATACAATATAGTGATTTAACGATTCTGTGTATTACTTAGTCCAGGCTAATGATTATTTTGATTCCTACCCAAACATAGCATGTCTTTTTTTTTTTTTTTTTGAATGTTAAATATTTTGTAGTTTCATTGAGTTTAATTGAATCGGAGTACAAAACTTATGCATATTAATTTGTAGCTCATTAACATATTATGTACATATTACAAACAAAACCATTCTAGATAATACTGGGTTTCCAAAGAATTTTTTTTTATATATTTTTTAAATTTAAATTTTAGTTTTTTAATTTACATCCATATTAATTAGCATATACTGCAACAGTGATTTCAGGAGTAGATTCCTTAATGCCCCTTACCCACTTAGCCCATCCCCCCTCCCACAACTCCTCCAGTAACCCTCTGTTCTCCATATTTAAGAGTCTCTTACGTCTTGTCCCCCTCCCTGTTTTTATATTATTTTTGCTTCCCTTCACCTGTTTTGTATCTTAAAGTCCTCATATGAGTGAAATCATATGATATGTGTTTTTCTCTGACTAATTTCGCTTAGCATAATATCCTCTAGTTCCATCCACGTAGTTGAAAATGGCAAGATTTCATTCTTTTTGATTGCTGAGTAATACTCCATTGTATATATACATATACCACATCTTCTTCATCCATTCATCCATTGATGGACATTTGGGCTCTTTCCATATTTTGGCTATTGTTGACAGTGCTGCTATAAACATTGGGGTGCATGTGTCCCTTCAAAACAGCATACCTGTATTCCTCGGATAAATACCTACTAGTGCAATTGCTAGATCGTAGGGTAGTTCTATTTTTAAGTTTTTGAAGAATCTCCATACTATTTTCCAGAGTGGCTGCACCAGTTTGCATTCCCACCAGCAGTGCAAAAGAGATCCTCTCTCTCCACCTGCTCGCCAACATCTGTTGTTGCCAGAGTTCTTAATGTTAGCCATTCTGACAGGTGTGAGGTAGTATCTCATTGTGGTTTTGTGTTTCCCTGATGATGAGTGATGTTGAGCATTATGTCATGTGTTGGTTGGCCATCTGGATGTCTTCTTTGGAGAAGTGTCTATTCGTGTCTTTTGCCCATTTCTTCACTGGATTATTTGTTTTTTGGGTGTTGAGTTTGATAAGTTCTTTATAGATTTTGGATACTAACCCTTTATCTGATATGTCATTTGCAAATATCTTCTCCCATTCCATCAATTGCCTTTTAGTTTTGCTGATTGTTTCCTTCGCTGTGCAGCTTTTTCTTTTGATGACATCCCAATAGTTCATTTTTGCCATAGCATTTCTTGTGACCACAGATTCAGACACTAACTCATACCATTTATATATGAACATTGTCACACTCACCATCCTTATTCTGTCAGAGAAACAAATACCTGCATATTTAATGAAGGCTTCCATAGATCTGAAGAGCAGAAAAAAAGCCTATTTTGTTACTGTCTTGAAAATAGTTTATTGCAGTTCAGCAAAGTTTTAAAGCCAGTATTCAAGAAACAGAACAGTTTTATCAATTAAACCAGTATCAAGGTAGGGATGTTACCTGATTTGTATTACTAGGTTTGTATTACTAGCTCACATGTTTAAATTACTGTCTTGAGAGTATTTACACAATAAAAGGAAGACTTCACTCCCAGCTCCACAAATTAGTGTTTCTTAAATGTTTAAATCTTCAGGTGAATAAAAAAAAGTACGAGTTAGCAGTTTTTCTTCAAAATATTAATGCTTTGAGATGATAGTTTAGATGACTACTCTGTGGATACTTTCACAGTGAAATTATTTATAGTTAAAACTGTACTTTAATGAAAAGATTGTATTTTTTCATAAGATAGAGTAACACAAGTTTTGGCCAGCTTTGTACCGATGGTTTGACTTACGATTTTTCAACTTTAAGATGGTGCAAAAGCAATAGGCATTCAATAGAAACCACACTTCAAATTTTGAACTTTTTCCTCGGCCTAGCAGTACCCTGCCATACAATACTCTGTACACTGTCAGGCACCCATGCAATCATGAGGGTAAACAGCCAGTATACTTAGAACCATTCTGTTTTTCACCATCAGTATGGTATTCAATTAATTATATGAGATATTCAATACTTTATATAAAATAGGCTTTGTGGTGAATGATTTTCCCCAATTTAGGCTACTGTACATGTTCTGAGCTCATTTAAGGTAGGCAAGGTTATGATGTTAAGTAGACTAGGTGTACTAAATGCATTTTCAGTTTACAATATTTTCCATTTACAGTGGATTTATCAGGGCACATAACCCCATCATAAGGGAAGATCTATATGCAATTCTAATAAAAATTAATTCTGTAGGGGGCACCTAGGGTGGCTCAGTCAGTTAAGCGTCCAACTCTTGATTTTGTCTCAGGCATGATCTCACGGTTCATGAATTCAAGCCCTGCATTGGGCTGTGTGTTGACAATGCAGAGCCTGCTTGAAATTGTCTCTCTCCCTCTCTCTCTATCCCTTCCCTGCTCCCACGCTCTCTCTACTTCAAATAAATGAACTTTGAAAAAACAATTAATTTTGTAGGGATAACATACCATAGTATAGATTAGAACTGCTGTCAAAATGTTACTATTGTTAGGAGAGTTTAGGTTGTATTTGTTACTGTGATAATAGATAAAATGGGTTCAATGCAGCATACTGCCAAGCACCATGATAAGCATACTGACTGTATATACTGAAATTGCAGAAATAACAGGCTGCATTACTTCAGCCCCTGAATGATTTTTTAAGTGACTTACAATAGGAAAGTGGTCTTACTATACCAACATTTCTTAAAGTTAAGATTTCTTGAAATTCGACTATTTGGTTTTCTGTGTGGTAAGTGTACTGTATGTAAAACCATGCTTGTTAAATTTTAACATTGTCAGTCATTTTAACATGTGATGGATTATGTCTGACTTCGCAAGTAGATAAGCCTAATTTCTTAAGAGGTTCCCCCCTAAAAATAACCAATATATTTTGATTATGGAAAATTTTTGAAATTGAAGAAAAGTTTAAGAATAACTGTTTAGTTACCCAGAGATAATAGTAACATTTTGGAGTATCTTCCTCAGCTTTTATCTTTTTCCCTACTTAGTATTGTATTATTAATATCCTTGTACTTTGTTAAAATTTTGTAAATGTTATTTTTTTTTAAGTTTATGTATTTATTTTGAGTCGGGAGGGTCAGAGAGGAGAAAGAGAATCCCAAGCAGGGTTCACACTCCCAGCATGGAGCCCAGTGCGGAGCTTGAACCCACGAACTGTGAGATCATAACTTGAGCTGAAACCAAGATTTGGATGCTCAACCAACTGAACCACCCAGGCACCCCTATAAGTGTTATTTTTAACTGCTATATAATATCAATCTTTTAAGATGTGCTTTCATTTTACTCAGCCATTCCCTGTTAGGCAGTTAGATTATTTTTGCACATTTTGTTGTCATAACATTCTGATTACTGTATAGATATATCACTCTGTACACATTCCTGACAATTTCTAGAAATGGAATACCTGTTGAAAGGATGTGAACATGTTGAAAATCTTGATTCATAGTGGCCAGTTACTTTCCAGAAAGAGCATACCAATCTATACTCCATCAGCAGTTTCTGAAAATGTCTGTCCCATTGGACCCTTATCAGCATTAGCTATTTCTTAAAATTTTTTTTTTTCAACGTTTATTTATTTTTTGGGACAGAGAGAGACAGAGCATGAATGGGGGAGGGGCAGAGAGAGAGAGAGACACAGAATCGGAAACAGGCTCCAGGCTCTGAGCCATCAGCCCAGAGCCTGACGCGGGGCTCGAACTCACGGACCGCAAGATCGTGACCTGGCTGAAGTCGGACGCTTAACCGACTGCGCCACCCAGGCGCCCCAGCATTAGCTATTTCTAAATTTTTAAGTATTTTCTATTCAGCAAAAAATATCTCATTTTAGTTTTCTTTCATTTACTCATATAAATTTTTTTCGTATATTAGTGTTTCGTATTTACTCTTCTGTAAATTATTGGTAGTCCCTGTAAATTTTTCCATTGAATTATTAGTCTTATTTCTGTAAGTTCCTTTTGTAGTACAGATGCTAACCATTGATTAGTTGTAGGTATTGTGGATTTTCCACATCTCTAGTTTGACTGTTAATTGTGTTTATAATGGTTTTAGATGTGCACAATTTCATCAGGTTTAACTAGTCCAATTGTTTTTCCTTTTGTGATCTATTTTATTGATGTCATTTTCCATCCAGAAGTCAAATATGTACTTGTATTTCCTTCTGGTTTGTGTGGTCTGTCAACTATTTAATGCATCATATGAGATGAGATTCTAAAGTAGTTATTTATCCTACTTGCCCAACTAGTTTTGCCAGTACCATTCTTCCCCAGTTTTATGTACCATTCTTTCCCCCACTTTTTTAAGTGACACTTATTTTTTAATCTTGTCTTTTTTTTAAGTTTATTTATTTATTTTGAAAGAGAGGGCACACACACAAGTGGGGGCAGAGCATAGAGAGAGAGGGAGAGAGAGAATCCCAAGCAGGCTCCACACTGGCAGTGCAGAGCGTGAGGCAGGACTTGAACTCACAAATCCACGAGATCATGACCTGAGCCGAAGTTGTATACTTAACAGATGCTTAACTGACTGAGCCACCCATACGCCCCTAGTCTTGTGTTTAATTCTCAAGTTTACCAGTTTGTTTCTAGCTGCTTTTTTTGTTCCATTAGCCTGTCTATTCTTGTGATAGTACTGTAAAGATGTCATTATTGTAATTTAATTATATGCTTTTATATGATATGTTCTGACATCTGGTGATATGTCCTTTATTTTTTTAAATTTTCTTAAGTAGTTCCTTCCTGTTTTTCTTTTTTTTTTATTTTTTTTAATATTTATTTATTATTGAGAGAGACAGAGCGTGAGCATGGGAGGGGCAGAGAGAGGGGGAGACACAGAATCTGAAGCAGGCTCCAGGCTCTTGAGTTGTCAGCACAGAGCCTGATGCGGGGCTTGAACTCACAAACTGCAAGACCATGACCTGAGCCGAAGTCGGACACCCAACCGGCTGAGCCACCCAGGCACCCCATCCTGTTTTGTTTTTCTTTTTATTCTTTTCCAGACAAATTAAATCCTTTTGTAAATGTTCAACAGCTACCATCTAATTTTAGTCAAAATGATTGAAATTATATTTTACTTGTTGAATTTGATTTTTAAAAAATTGACGTTTTCAGTATTTTATGTTTTCACCCAAAAACGTCGCATATCTGTTTTTACTCAAGTCATCAGGTATGATTCTCTACACAACTTTTGTAGCTGCCTCTTTGTGAGTCTCATACTTGCATTCTTGAATATAGGCAAGGTAGCCATTTAGTCTACCTTAGTTCACTTCTGCACCCAAAAAAGTAAAAACAGTGCTTGGCACATAGTAAATGCTTAGTAAATGTTAAGTACGTAAATTTTTACATGTTTTGCTTTTTTTAAATTGTGGATTTAACCCATGTTTTCTACTATTTTTTTAACCAGTAATTATAGTATGAAGAAGCTTGAGTCCAATTGTGGTGCTGAATTATTGTATTATTTATAAAACTTATTTTTTTGAATCTTGGGTTTTTCATGAAGAAATTTGTCTGCAAATATTTTGTAATCCTTTTTCTGCTGATTTTACTTCCCATTTATTTCATGTTCTATTTTAGTTAGATTTTCATACTCCGTGGTATAGTGATGAAAGTGAGCATTTATGTTTTCTGATTTCAGTGGAAATGTCTCTAAAATTTATATTAAGGATTATATTGACTATTGGCTTAAGATAGATAATTTTTATTATGTTGAGGAAGCATGCTTTATTTCCAGATTTTTAAAGGATTATTAACAGGGACACCTGGGTGGCTCAGTTGGTTAAGCTCCCGACTTCAGCTCAGGTCATGATCTTGCTATTTGTGAGTTTGAGCCCCGCATCGGGCTCTGTGCTAACAGCTCAGAACCTGGAGCTGCTTCAGATTCTGTGTTTCCCTCTTGCTCTGTCCGTCCCCTGCTTCCATTCTGTCTCTCTTTTTCTCTCAAAAATAACGATTAAAAAAAAGGACTATTAAGTAGCTTTTGATGAATTTCACTGGTGATACCTTTAATGGTGGTTTGTAGTTTAATTGTGTTTTTGTTAGATGTGTGATATCGTTATCAGATTTTTGTATACAATTTATGCTAAATAAAGTGAATTAGGTAGTTTTCCATTTTTATTTATGCTTTTTTTCCCCCCAGTAACTTTGCAGTATCTTTTTTTTTCCAGTAACTTTCCATTCGTTCATATTCTAGAATACAAGTTTCTCAGCAATTAGAAAGTTTAAAAGAAAATACTAGTATAGTCCTCTGGTCCTGGAATTCTAGGGGAGTTAATTTTTTTTATAACTTACTGGTTTCTTGCTTACTGTCTTCGTGACTGTGGGCAAATTGCCTAATGTACCTAAGCCTCGATTTCTTCATCTGTAAACTGCCATAATAATAGTTCTAATTTCTAATTTATTGTGAGGAATAAATTAAAAAGACAAATCAAAGGCACCTGGGTGGCTCAATTGGTTTAGCGACCAACTCTTGATTTCAGCTCAAGTCATGATCTCATGATTCATGGGATTGAGCCCCACATCCAGCTCCATGCTGACAGTGCGGAGTCTGCTTGTAGTTTCCCTTCTCCCTCTCTCTGCTCTTTCCCCACTTATGCTCCCCCCCCCAAAATAAATAAATACAAAGTAAAAAATAAAAAGCAACACAGCATCACTATGCAGTTGGTCTCTAGAACATCTAAATACTCAATAACTTACACGCTTGCAGCTGTTCTTGGGGAGTGGAGGATTCTCGAGTACTAGTTTTGGTAATTTATATTTTTCCCTAGAATCTTTTTTTTTTTTTTTTAATGTTTATTTTTGAAAGAACGTGAATGGGGAAGGGTCAGAGAGAGAGAGAATCTGAAGCAGGCTCCAGTGTCTGAGCTGTCAGCACAGAGCTTAACATGGGGCTTCAGCTCATGAACTGCAAGATCATGACCTGAGCCAAAGTCAGACCCATTATTGACTGAGCCGCACAGGCACCACTCCCTAAGATCCCATCAAAGCTTAAATTTTAAAACATATGGTAATACATTGAACTTTCTGTATAGCTTGAGTTTTTCAGGTGTTAATGCCTCCTTTTGTTTTTATTTTTTTATTTTTTTAATTATTTATTTTTTAATTTACATCCAAGTTAGCATATGGTGCAACAATGATTTCAGGAGTAGATTCCTTAACCCCCTTAACCCATTTAGCCCATCCCCCCTCCCACAACCCCTTCAGCAACCCTCTGTTTGTTCTCTATTTATAAGAGTCTCTTATGATTTGTCCCCCTCCCTGTTTTTATATTATTTTTGCTTCCCTTCCCTTGTGTTCATCTGTTTTGTATCTTAATTAAAGTCCTCATTTGAGTGAAGTCATACGATATTTGTCTTTCTCTGACTAATTTCGCTTAGCATAATACCCCCTAGTTCCATCCATGTGGTTGCAAATGGCAAGATTTCATTCTTTTTAATTGCCGAGTAATACTCTATTGTATATATACCAACTGAGCCAACCCTCAGGGTGCTCCATTGTATGTATATATACCACATCTTCATGATAGCCATTGAATTTATGGATGGCTTTGAGCAGCATGGACATTTTAACAGTATTCATTCATCTGATTCTTGAACATGTACTATCTTTGCATTTGTGTCGTTTTCAGTTTTTTCATCAGTGCCTTGTACTTTTCAGTGTACAGATCTTCCACCTCTTTCGTTAAATTTATCACTGAGTATTTTACTGTTTACGATGATATTGTAAATGGGTTTTTATTTTTTTTAGATATTTTGTTGTTAAGTGCATGCAAACAACTGATTTCTGGGTATTGATTTTGTATCATTCAACTTTACTGAACTCACTGATTAGTTCTAACAGTTTTTTGGTGGAGTCTTTAGGATTTTCTATGTATAATATGTATCATCTACAGAGACACTTTTCCTTCTTCCTTTGTAATTTGGATGTCTTTTATTTATTTATTTCTTCTTGGCTTGATTGCTTTGGCTAGGACTTCTGGTACTATGTTGAATGGGAGTGGTAAGAGTGGGTATCCTTGTCTTGTTTTTCATATTACAGGAAAGCTTTCCATCTTTCACCATTCAGTATGATGTTGGCTGTGGGTTTATCATATATAGCCTTTGTGATTTTGAAATATGTTCATTCTACATCCAGTTCATTGAATGTTTTTTATCATGAAAAGATGTACTTCATTAGTTTTCCTGCCTGTTGAAATTATCTTTCATTCTATTAATGGTATATCACAATTCATTTGCGAATGTTGAACCATCCTTGTATCCTGGGGATGAATCCCACTTGGTCATGCTGTATGATTCTTTTAATGTGCTGTTGAATTCAGTTCACAAGTAATTTGTTGAAAATTTTTGCCATCTATATTCATCAGGGATATGTGTCTGTAATTTTCTTTTCTTGTGGTGTCCTGCTCTGGCTTTGGTATCGAGTAATACATGCCTGCTGTAATGAGTTTAGGAGTGTTCCCTTCTCTTCAATATTTTGTTAATTACTGTTAGTTCTTCTATAAATAGTTGGTAGAATTCACCAGTGCATCTGGTCTTGGGCTCCTTGTGTTGGCATTTTTTGATTACTGGTTCAATATCCTTATTACTGGTCTGTTCAGATTTTCAGTTTTATCATGATTCAGCCTTAGTAGGTTGTGTGTTTCTAGGAATGTATCCATTTCTTCTAGGTTATCCAATTTGTTGGTGTACAGTTGTTCATGGTAGTTTCTTATGATGGTTTGTAGTTCTGTGGTGTCTATTGAAATGTCTCCTCTTTCATTTCTTCTGATTTATTTGGATCTTTTTTTTTTTCCCTCAGTCTAGCTAAAGGTTTGTTAATTCTGTTTTTCTTTTCAATGAACCATCTCATAGGTTTCTTAATGTGTTCTATTCTGGCTTCTGTTTCTGCTGTGATCCCTGTTATTTCCTTCTTTTTGCTAACTTTGGGCTTAGTTTGTACTTTTTTCTAGTTTTAAGTTGTTTGAGATATTTCTTTTTTCTTAACATAGGCATTTATTGCATAAACCTCCCTCTTAGAACGACTTCTGCAGCATCCTATAGTTTTGGATATGTTGTGTTTCCTTTTATATTTCAACATATTTTTTTTTTTAATCTCCCTTTCCTTTTTGGCCTTGTTAGCTGTTAAGCATTTTATTTCCACATTTTTGTGAATTTTCTAGATTTTTTCCTGTTGACTTCTAGTTTCTTGCCATTTGGTCAGAAAAGATACTTGGTATTATTTCAGTCTTAAACTTGCTAAGATTTGTTTTCTGATATATCAAATATGATCTGTCCTAAGGAATGTTCCATGTGTGCTTGAGAAGAATGTGTAGTCTGCTGTTACATAGAATGTTCTGTAGATTATATTAGATCCACTTAGTCTAAAAAGTATGATCAAGTCCAGTGTTTCCTTGCTGATTTTCTGTCTGTGTGATCTATCCATTATTGGAAGTATCATACTGTACTCCCCTGCTATTTATTGGAGTCTGTTTTTCCCTTCCAATCTATGAATATTTGCTTAATTTATTTAGGTTCTGCAATTTGGGGTACATACATTTGCACCTTGATGACAATGATATAATTGTTATGTCTTTTTGATGGAATGACCCCTTTTCATTATATAATGGCTTTTTTTTTTTTTTTTTTGGTGTCATGATACCATTTTTGGCTTAAAGTCTGTTTTGTCTGCTATAACTATAGTTATCCTTGCTTTCTTTTGGTTTCCATTCTCATGGAATACTTTTTTCTGTCCCTTCACTTTGAGCCTGTGTGTGTCTTTAAATCAGATGCAAATCTCTTACAGGCAGCATATGGTTGGTTCTGGTTTTTTGTTGTTTTTTTTTGTTTGTTTTTAATCCACCTAAGCATTCTGTGTGTGTGTGTGTGTGTGTGTATTTTTTTTTTAACGTTTATTTAGTTTTGAGAGAGAGAGTATGAGCGGGGAAGGGACAGAGAGAGAGGGAAACACAGAATCCCAAGCAGCTCCAAGCTCTGAGCTGTTAGCACAGAGCCCACATGGGGCTCAAACCCACAAGTCATGAGATCATGACCTGAGCCGAAGTTAGACAGTCACCCGACGGAGCCTCCCAGTTACCTCTTTTCTATATATCTTTTTAAGATTGTATTTTTAAGTACTCTCTACACCCAATATGGGGCTTAAACTCACACCCCCAGGATCAAGAGTGATATGCTCCACCGCCTAAGCCAGCCAGGCGCCCTAGCATTCTTAATCTTTGATTGGAGAATTTAATATATAATTGTTTTTTGGCTATTTTGTTGTTCCTTTTCCCACCCCCACTCTTGCTGCTTTCCTTTCTGAATTCATAGTAATATGCCTTGCTTCCCTTCTCTTTATCTTTTGTGAATCTACTTTAGGTTTTTGCTTTGTAATTACTATGGTGCTTTTATTAAAAATTTTATACATATTATAGAGTACTTTACACTGATAAAAACTTCAATCACATACAAAAAGTATCTTTTTATTCATACTCCTTTTATGGTTTTTGATGTCACAATTTACATCTTTATGTATTGTGTATCCATTAACAATTGTTTACACTATAACTGGGGTTTTGTTTTCTTTTGTTTTGTTTTGTTTTTATTGGAGAGAAAGAGACAGAATCCCAAACAGACTCCAGGCTCAGTGCAGAGCCCAGCGTGGGACTCAATCCCACAACCCTGAGATTATGACCTGAGCTGAAATCAAGAGTCAGTCGGCTTTACCGATTGAGACACCCAGGCACTATTTTTAATTGTATTTGTCCTTTAACCCTTATACTAGAGCTGAGTTTAACACACCATCATATTATGATATTAGAGTATACTGAATCTGACTATATGCTTACCTTTACCATTGTTTTGTATGTTTTCATATATTTTCATGTTAGTAATTAGTAGCTTAAGCTTTTATTTAAGCTTAAAGAACTGCTTACAGCACAGCACCACTTTAGTGGTGATAAATATCCTGAGTTTTGGTTGTGTTTTGTTTTTTAATTAAAGAACGTATTTATCTCACCTTCATTTCTGAAGGAGAGTTTAGCTGGGTATTCTTGTTTTCCAGTTTATTTCTTTCAGCAGTTTGAATATACCATCTCTTTTCTGGCTTACAAGGTTTCTGCTGAGATCTACTGATAGCCTTATGGAATTCCCTTATATGAGAGAAATTTTTTTTCTTGCTGTTTTTAAAATTCTCTCTTCATTTTTTATTTTACATTTATTAAAGTGTGTCTTAGAGAAGATCTTTTTGGATTGAAATTTTTAGGTGACTGGTTAGCTTCAACTTAGATGTACAGATCTTTCCCCACATTTGGTAAGTTTTCACCCATTATTTTTTAACTTATTTCTGATAATACCCCTTCATTTATTTTTCTTTAACTCCAATACAGTTAATATACAGTGTTATATTAGTTTCAGGTTTACAATATAGTGATTCAGTAATTATTCTATACATTACTCAGTGCTCACATGATAAATGTACTCTTAATCCCCTTCACCTGTTTCACCCATCCCCCCACTCCTCTCCTCTGTAATCATCAGGTTCTCTGTAGTTAAGAGTGTTTTTTCCTTTGTCTTTTTTGTTCTTTGTTCATTTGTTTTGATTCCACGTATAAGTGAAATCATGTGCTATTTGTCTTTCTCTAATTCATTTATTCTACTCCCCCCCCATTCCCTCACATTCAAGATATATGGTGTCATACTTTATTTACATGCTTTTATTTTGTGAATCCCTTGACTGGTTTATATAGATATACTTAATCTTACTGCTTTTGTGCTTCCTGCTTTTCTTACTCCTACTTATGGTCTTTCCACTCAAAAAATTCCCTTTAACACTTCTTTGTTTGTTTGTTTGTTTGTTTGTTTTAAGTAGGCTCCACACCCAATGTGGGGCTCAAGCTCACAACCTTCAGATCGCATGCTCTATCAACTGAGCCATCCAGGCACCTCCCCACCTTAACATTTCTTGTAGGGATAGTGATGAATTCCTTAATGGTGATGAATTCAATGGTGGTGGTGAATTCCTTAACTTTGGGAAATGCTTTATCTCTCCTATTCTGAATGATAGCATTTCTGAATAGAATATTGATTGCAGGGTGTTTTTCTTTCAGCATTTTGAATATATTGTGCCACTCCATCCCATCCTGCAAAGTTTCTACTGAAAAATTTGCTGAAAGCCTTACTTTGTTTCCCTTGTATGTAACTGTTTTCTCTTGCTACCTTTAAAATTCTCTATCACTACTTTTTGCTATTTTAATTACTGTGTGTCTGGGTGTGGACCTCCTCGGGTTGATTTTGTTGGGGGCTCTTTGTGCCTCTTGGATCTGGATTTCTGTTTCCTTCCCCAAATTCAGGGAAGTTTTCAGCTATTATTTCTTCAAATAAATTTTCTGCCCCCCTTTCTCTCTCCTCGTCTTCAGGAATCCCTATAATGTGAATGTTATACTTGATAGTGTTACCAAATTCCTTAAGTCTATTTACGTTTTTTCCCCCCCTCTCTCTCCTGTTCAGCTTGATTGCTTTCTGTTATGTCTTCCAGGTCACTGATCTATTCTTCTGCTTCCTCTACTATTTACTCCCTTTAGTGTTTTTTTAATTTTATTTATTGAGTTCTTCATTTCCCATTGGTTCTTTTTTATGATTTAAATCTTTTTTTCGAGGGTCTCACTGAGGTTCTCCACTCTTTTCTCAAGTCCAGTATCTTTATGACAATTACGTTTAAGTTCTCTATGAGGCATATTATCCATTTTATTTAGCTCTCTTGTTATTTTGTCCTCTACTTTCATTTGGGACATATTTGTCTGTCTACTCATTTTCTCTAACTCTCTCTGTCTATTTCTGTATGTTAGAACAGTCAGCTACATCTCCTGCTCTTGAAAGTAGTGGCCTTAAGAAAAGGTTCTGTAGTACCCTGCAGTGCAGTGGCCTCCTGTTCACCAGAAACTGACACTTCAAGGGTGTCTCTTATGTGTGTTGTGTGCACCCTACTGCTGTGGCTGAGCAGTTTGCCTTCAGAACAGTCACCTGCAGTGGCTCTGTTTGCCTGTTGGGGGCAGGGTTTCATTCATGTGTCATAAGTGAGCCAGTCTGGGGCTGCCTTGGGCCTGAGTTGAGTCAGACCAGACATTTGCAAGAGGTTGGGTAGCAGCAAAATGCAGGGTACTTTCCCTGTGTTGTCATCTGAGAAGCTTTCGTTGATGGGCGGGGCCTGCAGTCAGACCTAGTGTCTGCCCCCAGCCTGCTGCTAGGGCTGCCGTAGGGCTGGTGTAGCTGGTTATCTTATCCTCAGGGCAGGTGAGGAGTGGTGCTGGTCCCTGTCAAGAGCTGCTTGCTTACTGTCAGGCTTGAGGCACTACTTTGGATGTACTTAAGCCAAGGGCATATTGGAGGGGGCTCGGTCTTTGAGAGAATACAGGGGCAGGGGCGCAGTGTTAACAAGGTTTTGTAGGTCTGTTGTGGTAGGAGACCTGGAGCCACTTTAGGAAACTATTACCACAGGGCTGGAGGGGACCAGTCCTCAGGAGAGAGCAGTGGTGGGGCTCAGTGCCAGCAAAATGTATACTGATCCGCTACAGGAGGAGCCCTGCTGGGTCAGGGGGCAGGTCGTAGAAGGAGGAAAGTATCAGCACCACACTGATTCCCACAGTATCCATGTGGCTAGGCTGGGGCTGTAAGGGAGGGAAATGGTAGCTGCCACCTTCTTTGTTCCTAGAAAAGTCTCCTAAAGATCCCTGCCCCACCAAAAGATCCCTAGTCCTCTAGCACATGCTCTAAAACTAGTAAATAAGGCTCTTTCCTATATATGCCACACATTTTTCCATCTGCTGCTTCTGTGCTTTTTCTTGGTGCAGGGCTATTTGTTGTGCTGTCTCTTTAAAGGTGGGGGCTCAGTTTTCCTGTTGACCTCCACCTCTCCCACAGCCAGGCTTGCTGATTTTTAAAGTTCCAGATGTTAAGCCCACTGATTGTAAGAACTTGTGAAATTAGGCCCCCCTGGTTTTCAAAGGCCAAATGTTACAGGGATTCATCTTCCCAGGGCAGGTTCCCTGTGCCTGGAGTGAGTGTCTCTCTACCTTCTCCACGCCCACAGCATCCCTCCCTTCCGTAGTCTTGCCAGTCTGACCATGTCTCTCCGTCCTTCCTACTCTGTTTGATGTGGCCTCTTCTCTACATTTAACTGTGGAGAGTCTGTTCTGCCAGGCTTTGGGTCATTTTCTGGGTTGTTTACACTGATGTGGATGTTATCTAGTTGTATGGGACAAGGTAAGCTAAGAATCCTCCTACTCTGCCATATTCCCCTAAGTCCTCCAGCCATTATTGCTTTAAATAAGCTTTGTAATCCTTTCTCCCTCCCTTTCCTTCTGAGATTCTAATGATGCATACATTATACATATACATATACACTGCAGTGGAAGCTGGTGTCAGGGGTTGGGCTAGGGTATACAGGTGTGCAGCTAGAGGAACTGGCTACAGATGAGCATGATCAAGCAGGCCAGTGACAGAAGATATGGCTTGATTCAGATCCACAAGCAGCTTCAGGGGACCTAGCTGTTAGCATGATCTCCTGTGCTGTAGTGCCTTCACCTGTCCCTGGTGTGCACATTTCAGTAGAGACTGGTAATGGGTGTTAGGGTGGCCCCATTTTTTTTTTAATTTTTTAAAATTATTTTTGAGAGAGAGAGAGAGAGCATGCAGGGAAGGGGAGGGAGAGGAGACACAGAATCCTAAGCAGGCTTCATGCTGTCAGTACAGAGCCTGATGCGGGGCTCGAACTCACAAACTGTGAGATCATGACCTGAACCAAAATCAAGAGTCAGATGCTTAACTTAGACACCCAGGCGCCCCAGGGTGGCAACATTTAAATGCACAGCTAGCCCTAAGTGTACAAATAGCAGTGGGGGGTCAGCCACAGATGTCTACACTGGCATCTTGCACTTGCACTGAGGCCTGAGCTGGCTGTTAGTGTGGTTCCAGGCTCTGGCAGAGGCAGGGGTGGAGGGACTCAGGCAGTTGGCATCAGGGAAAGCTAATACCTCTTGGGTGAAATACCTGGTGAAAGTCTGGAGTAGGTGTGCTATTTAGTTAGAAGGAGGAGCCATTGGTTCGTTCTTCAGTGGCAAAAGCTGCTGAGTTTGTAAAGCAGGTCACCGTGAACCACCGTCACTCCTGCTGCATGACTGCTCTTGGTAGACCCTGCCTTTTTTCCTTGTTCCTATCCATCTCAGTACATCTCAGCTTTGCGAGTCTGAAGTGAAACTGAAGTACTTCCTGCAGTACCCCAAAAGGCTAGATAAGGTGGTCACTCACTCCTCTCTTGATATCCTGGTGAAAGGAACTTTCTAGCTGGGAAGTTTCCTCTTGACTGATCAATGTCACCTTGGCAAATGAAATGATACAGGCAACATGAAGAGAAAGAACCTTCTCTTTTGCAATTCTCAAGGTTTTTTTTGTGCTGCTGAAATATCTTAAGAGGACTCCAGAGTTCTCCCAGAGCTGTTTTTGTTTACATATAGCTCTCTAATTGTTGATCATTTTATGGGGGAGCAGAAGCTTAGGTTTCCACTAAAGGATTTTTTAAAATACATTTTTACTTAATGAATCAGCTCTTGTTTTTAATTGTCTATTTTATTATGCTTCTAGTTGTTAATGGATTTTCTGTTTATCCATTTTTACTTTTATTTTTCTAAATTTGTTACCCTGACTTTTCTTAAGTTTCTTTATTTTTGTTCTTTCTTCAGATAAACACTTACTGTTGGCATGAGAAAGGGATGTTTTTGTTTCTTAACCAAAACAGTTAAAGTTGTTCGATCTCTGAATATAGTTATGCCCATATATTGCATAAACTTTGAATGAAGGTTCCGTGATTTCATGGTTTATGGAATAGTTTAGTATTGCATTTTTGCTCAGTTTTTGATTTGGTGGTTTTCCAGGAGAGTATTTGTTTTTGTTAACCTTAAAAATAAAACTGCCAGTTATTTTACCAACAAAAATGGGTTTATTCGGGAATAGCAGAGAATTGCATTCCAGGACTAGCAAACTATGGCAAAACCATAGGCAAGTCCACAGAACAAAAGAGAGAAATGCTCTTTTGTAGAAGAAAGATACTGGGAAGGCTGTTATAAACACACACAAAAAAAAATCCATTAGAATAAAGTGGGAACTTGGAAGTATAGTGGCTTTTCATTGACTGGGTTGTGATGGTCTCTCATTGGCTGGACTGTTGTTGCAGGGGTGGGGATAGAGAAAGAAAGCCTTCCTCCTACTGGGATACTAAAGTGGTATCCTTGTTCTCTTTCTGTAGGGTACCACTCCCTGGGGAGTGAAAGGGTGTGAAAGTTCCCCCTGCTGGCCTCCTGACTCCATTCTAAATGAAGTGTCCTTTTATTAATTGTCATATCCTTCTCCCCACTTTTTTTTTTTTTTTTGACTCAAATAAGACAGAAGTATATTTTTCTCTGTAATATGCAGAGATCAAAGGTGATTCAGAGCAGGTAAGTATCTATATTCCATAAAATCATTCAGTGATGCAGGTTCTTTCCATCTTGTTGTTCTGCCATTCTCCAAGATGTTGTCTGTTGGATTGTCAAAACTGGGTCACCACCATATCCATGTTTCTCCCCTGAGAAAGGAAAAAGAGTGGTGGAAGACACATCCAGTGTTTTAAGGCCAAGACTCCGAAGACCCATGAATTGAACTTAGTTTACATGGCTGGGCATACCTAACTGCAGGAAAGGCTCCAAAATGTAGTCTTGAGAAGCCATGTGTCCAGCTAATGCCCTAATACTAGGGAATAAAGGGAGAATGGATTTAAGGGATTACTGGATCCTAGGGTAGTTCTATTTTTTTTTTTGAGGAATATCCATACTGTTTTCCCATAGTGGCTGTGCCAGTTTGCATTCCCACCAGCAGTGCACAAGGGTTCCTTTTCTCCACATCCTTGCCAACACTTGTTGTTTCTTATATTTCTAATTTTAGACATTCTGACAGATGTGAGGTGATGTCTCTTTGTGGCTTTAATTTGCATTTCCCTGTTGATCAGTGATGTTGAGCATCCTTTCGTATGTCCACTGGCCATCTGGATGTCTTCAGAGAGATGTCTTATGCCCATTTTTTAATTGGATTATTTCTTTTTTGGGGTGTTGAGTTGTATCAGTTCTTTATATATTTTGGATATACTGACCATTTACTGGATATATCATTTGCAAATATCTTCTCCCATTTGGTAGGTTGTCTTCCTGTTGTGTTGATTGTTTCCTTCACTGTGCAGAAACATTTTATTTTGATGTAGTCCCAGTAGTTTATTTTTGCTTTTGTTTCCCTTCCTTCTTTTAGGAGATATATCTAGAAAAATGTTTCTATGGCTGATGTCAGAGACCATACTGCCTATGCTCTCTTCAAGGATTTTTATGGTTTCATGTCTCACATTTAGGTCTTTAATCCATTTTGAATTTATTTCTGTGTATGGTGTAAGAAAGTGGTCCAGTTTCATTCTTTTGCATGTAGCTATCCAGTTCTTCCAACACCATTTATTGAAGAGACTTTTTTCCATTGTATATTCATTCCTCCTTTGTCGAAGATTAATTGACCATATAATTGTGGGTTTATTTCTGGCTTTTCTATTCTATTCTTTTGATCTCTGTGTCTGTTTTTATACCAGTACCATTACTGTTTTAATTACTACCACTTCATAATGTAACTTGAAATCAGGAATTGTGATACCTCCAGTTTTGTTTTTCTTTTTCAAGACTGCTTTGGCTATTTAAGGTCTTTTGTGGTTCCATACAAATTTTAAGATTGTTCGTTCTAGTTCTGTGAAAAATGCTATTGGTATTTTGATAGGGATTGCATTAAATCTGTAGATTGCTTTAAGTGATAAAGACATATTCTCACTAAAGACAATAGTATTTGTTCCTCCAACCCATGAACATAGAATGTCTTTCCATTTTGCATTGTCACGAATTTCTTTCTTCAGTGTTTCATAGTTTTCAGAGTATAGGTATTTCACCTCTTCAGTTAAGCAGATATTTTATTGTTTGGGGTATAATTATAACTGGGATTGTTGTCTTAATTTCACTTTCTGCTACTTCATTATTAGTGTATTGGAATACAGCAGATTCTATACAGTGATTTATATCCTACAACTTTACTGAATTAATTTATCAGTCTTTAGGCTAGTTTTGTATGTATAGTATATTGTCTCCACATAATGACAGTTTTACTTCTTCCTTCCCAATTTGGATGCCTTTTATTTCTTTGTTGTCTAATTGCTTTGGCTAGGACTTTCAGTACTGTGCTGAATAAAAGTTGTGACATGACATCCTTGTCATGTTGTTGACCTTAGGGGAAAAGCTCTCAGTTTTTTGTTGAGTATGATGTTGGCTAAGGGTTTTTCATATAAGGCTTTTGTTAAATTGAGTTATATTCCCTCTACACCTGTATTGCAAAGGATTTTGTATACATACATGGATGTTGTACTTAGTCATATGTTTTTTATCCTTTATCTTTTGAAGTGACATATCACGTTGATTGTTTTACAAATATTAAACCACTTTTTCATTCCGAGAATAAATCCCACTTGATTGTGGTGTATGATTATTAATATGTTGTTGGATTCAGTTTGCTAATACTTTGCAGAAAATTTTTGCATGTATGTTCATGAGAGATACTGGTCTGTAGTTCTCTTTTTTTTGTGGTGTCTTTATTGGTTCTGGTATTAACAGTGAATGAATTTGAAAGTTTTCCTTCTTGTATTTTTTGAAGTAGTTTGAAAAGAATAGGTATTAACTCTTTTTTATACAGTTGGTAGAATTCACCCGTGAAGCCGTCTGGTTCTAGACTTTTTGTTTTTTGGAAGTTTTCTGATTACTGATTCAATTTCATACCTTGTAACTGGTCTGCTCAGTTTTTTTTATTTTTCTTCATTTAATTTTAATAGCTTATATGTTTCTGTGAATTATCCATTTCTTCTAAGTTGATTTGTTGGTATGTAGGTTTTCATAGTATTGTTACAATTGTTTGTATTTCTGTGGTGTTGATTATTTCTCCTATTATTGATTTTGTTTATTTAGGTCCTCTCTTTTCTGATGAGTCTGGCTAGAGATTTATCAATTTCCTTGATCTCTTTCAAAGAACCAGTTCCTGGTTTCATTCACCTGTTATTTTTTTAGTTTCCATATCATTTATGTCTGTTCTGAGCTTTGTTATTTACTTTCTTTGCTGTTTGGGGGTTTTGTTTGTTCTTTTTCTAGTTCTTTAGGTATAGGCATAAGATTAAGTTGTTTGAGACTTCTCTTGCTTCTTCACATAGGCCTGTTTTGCTGTAATCTTCCCTCATAGGACAGCTCATTTCATCCCAAAGATTTGGGGTGATTATGTTCTCATTTTCATTTATGTCCATGTAATTTATTATTTCCTCTTTGGTTTCTTGTTTGACCCATTCATTGTTTAGTAGCATGATATTTGACCTCCATATATTTGCCCTATTTCCAGATTTTTTCTTGTGGTTGATTTCTCATTTCATTCCATTGTGTTCAGGAAAGATAACCTGGTATGACATTG
This sequence comes from Lynx rufus, assembly GCF_022079265.1. Classification (NCBI taxonomy): domain Eukaryota; kingdom Metazoa; phylum Chordata; class Mammalia; order Carnivora; family Felidae; genus Lynx; species Lynx rufus. Next base: position 29,365,090 of record NW_025814823.1, on the reverse strand, counting down.
ATCTATTAATGTATTACCTTCAATTATTTCCTTTTTGTTTGCTATTAACTATTTTATGCATTTTGGTGCTTCTATTTTGGGTGCATAAATATTTACAGCTGTTATTGGATTTTCCCCTTTATTATTATATAGTGTTCTTTGTCTCTTGTTACAGTCTTTGTTTTAAAGTCTGTTATGCCTGATATAAGTATTGCTACCTCGGCTTTCTTTTGACATCCATTTACATGATAGATGTTTCTCCATCTCCTCACTTTCATTCTTGAGGTGTCTTTAGGTCTAAAGTGAGTCTCCTATAGGCAGCATATAAATGGGTCTTGGTTTTTTATCCACTCTGTCACCAGTGTCTTTTAATTGAGGCATTTAGTCCGTTATGTTCAAATACATCAGTATGTATTTATTGCCATTTTTTACTTGTTTTCTGGTTATTTCTATAGATTATTCTCTGATCCTTTCTTGTCCTGTCATGGTTTGTTTGCTTTCTTAGAAATACATTTGGATTTCTTTCTCTTTATTCTTTTCATATCTATTACTGGTTTTTGAGTTGTGGTTATCATTAGGTTTATATCTTCTGCATATATTCTGTATTAACTTGATGGTCACTTAAATTTGAACCCCTTCTTTACTCCTCTACCCCATTTAAGTATATGATGTTATATTTTACATCTTTTTATTTTATGATTCCTTTGATTTTTTTTTTTTACAGAAGTATTTTACTGCTTTTGTGTTTTTTACTTTTCATACTACGATTTATGGTCTTTAATTCCCAGAGAGGCTCCTTTAATACTTCTTAAGGGGTTGGTTTAGTGGCCATGAACTTTGTTAGTTTTTGTTTGTGTGAAAAACTCTGGGGGCACCTGCGTGGCTCAGTCAAAGTGTCTGATTCTTGGTTTTGGCTCAGGTCATCTCACGGTTTGTGAGTTCAAGCCCCGTGTTGAGCTCTACGCCGCTGATACAGAGCCTGATTAGGATTATCTTTCTCTCTCCGTCTCTCTCTGCCCTTCCCCCCCTTACTCACACTCTTTCTCTCAAAATAAATAAATAAACTTAAAAAAAAGAAAAGAAAAGCTGTGTCCCTGCCTCTATTCCAAATGATAGCCTTACTGATTAGAATATTCTTGGCTGCAGATATTGTCCTTGCAGCACTGAATATTTCATATCACTCCCTTCTGACCTGGAAAGTGTCTGCTAAAAATCCACTGATCGCCTTATGGGTTTTCTCTTTTATGTAACTGTTTTCTTTTCTCTTGCTGCTTTTAATTTTTTTTTCTTTATTGCTACTCTTTGCCATTTCAATTATTATGTATCTTGCTGTGAACCTCATTGGATTCAATTTTTGGGGAGATCTCTGTGCCTCTTGAATCTGGATATCTGTTTCCTTCCCCAGATGAGGCAACTTTTCAGCCATTATTCTTCAAATAAATTTTCTACCCCCTTTTCTCTGTTTTCTTCTGAGATCCCTATAATATAAATGTTATTACATTTGATGGAGTCACTGAGTCCGCTAAGACTGTTCTTAATTTGCATAATTCTCTTTCCTCTCCTTTGCTCAGTTTAGTTACTTTCCATTACTCTATTTTCCAGGTCATTAATTTGTTACTCTGCTTCATCTAGCCTGCTATTTATTCCTTCAGGTGTATTTTTAATTACATTTGTACCCTTGACCTCTGGTTCTTTATCTCTGTGTTGAGGGTCTCATTGATGTTCTCCACTCTTCTCAAGTCCATTGAGTATCTTTATGATTTTTTTTTAACATTGATTCATTTTTGAAAGAGACAGTATAAGCAGGGGAGGGGCAGAGAGAGAGGGAGACACAGAATCCGAAGTAGGCTTCAGGCTCTGAGCTGTCAGCACAGAGCCTGATGCGGGCCTCGAACCCATGAACTGCAAGATCATGACCTGAGCCAAAGTCGGACGCTTAACCGACTGAGCCACCCATGTGCCCCATCTGATGATTTTTTTTAAGTGTATTTTGAGAGAGACAGAGACTGCATGAGTGGTGAAGGGGTAGAGAGAGAATTCCAAGCAGGCTCCACACTGTCAGCGCAGAGACCAACGTGGGGCTCGAAGTCATGAAACCGTGAGATCATGACCTGAGCTGAAGGCAAGAGTCAGACACTTAACCGACTGAATCACCCAGGCCAACCCAATCATTATTTTTTTTAACGTTTATTTATTTATTTTGAAAGAGAGGGGGTGCACACATGAGCTCAGGAGGGGCAGAGAGAGAATCCGAAGCAGGCTCCATGCTGTCAGTGCAGAGCCATATGTGGGGCTCAAACTCACAAACTATGAGATCATGACTTGAGCCGAAATCAAGAGTCAGACACTTAGCTGACTGAGACCCCTGTGATGTCCCCTGTGATCATTATTTTAAATTCTCTATCAGGCATATTACTTCTGTCCATTTGACTTAGCTCTCTTGCTGTGGTTTGGTTCCATTCTTTAATGTGAGAGATGTTTCTCTGCTTCCTCGTTCTGTCTTTCTGTGTTTCTGTGTGTTGGGAAGGTCAGCTACTTCTCTTCTTCTTAACAATAACAGTCTTATGAAGAAGAGGTCCTGTAGTGCCCTGTAGTGCAGTGTCTCCTGTTCCCCAGGGCCTAGCACTTCAGAGAGTGTTTCCTTTATGTGTGTTCTCTGTGTTGAGTCTTGACCTCTTTTGCCCTCAGTCCAGTTGTTTGCCGAGTCTGTCTTTGCCTGTTGTGGGCAGCATTTGGTTCCCAGCCTTTTAAAGCGTACAGTGGTCTGCTTGCAAAATGAGACCTGCCCCCCACAGGAACTGAGGTTTCACAAAACCTGTGGGTCTGGAGATGTGGGGTTGGCACGATTTGCACCAGACTTCTCAGGGAGAGGGGCTGTAGCTCTGGGATTGAGGCAGATGTGACTGGGAAGGGCAGATCCACTCAAGTGCAGAGGTGGGTGCAGCGGGGCTTGGTATAAGCAAAGTAGGTAATGACTGCCAGCATCACTGGTTCCCACAGGTGGCCATTGTTTATGCTGGCGGACAGGGGAGGGAAATGGTACCTGCCAGCTTCTTTGCTCCTGGAGTTTCCTTGCAAGCCCCGAGTCTCAGGGCCATGCTGTGAAATGAGCAAATCACTTTCTCTCTTGTCTGTTCCCAGTGTTTTTCAAACTACTGGTTCTACGCTGTATCTGCCTATGTTGTTTGCTGTGCTGTCTCTTTAAGGGCACAAACTCAGCTTCCTAATGCCCTCGGGGTTCTCCCAGAACTGAGCCCTCTTATCTTTAAAATTCTAGGCTTTAAGCCTCACTGGTTGTTGGAACTCATAAAATTCAATCCCTCTCACTTTAAAAGACAAACTTTATGAGGATTCATCCTCCGCATTTATAGCCTCCTGGCATAAATGTCTAGTTTTTGCCCTTCTCCACACCTACTGACTTTCTCCCCACCACAGATGGCCACAGTTCATTCTACTCTCAGACCACATCTTTGCCTTTCCTGCTTTCTTCAGTGTGGCCTCCTCTCTGCCTTTAGTTGTGGAATTTGTTCCGCCCATTTTTGGATCGTCTGGGTTATTAACACTGACGTTATTATCTGGTTGTATCCATGGGACAAGGCAAGCTAAAGGTCTTCCTACCCCTCCATCTTCCCAGCCAGCCCTCCACATTTCTCCCTTTTGATCAAGTTTCTTTGAAAGTATCACTGATAAGGGTGCTTGGTTGTCTCATTCAGTTAAGCATCCAGATTCTTGATCTCAGCTCAGGTCTTGATCTCAGAGTCATGAGTTCAAGCCCCATGTTGGGCTCCACACTGGGTATGAAGCCTACTTTAAAAAAAAAAAGTATCACTGATCAAGTCAGGTTTTCCATATTCAGTGTGTTTATCCCTCAGAGTCTGGAAGAACCTTTCCAGGTTGTCATGTGTAATATCAGAAAGAAAGTGTATAACAGTTGGAAACTACTTAAAGCCACATTTGATTAACTAGGAAAGTTAAGAGGAAGAAACTCTGAGGTACTCCCACTTAAAGTCCCAGTCTTCTTCAGGTTCTAAGTGTTGGAGGTCATCTTAAAGTGTTGGGCCAACATCACTTTATTGGGTACACTTTTTTTTTAGTTCAATAGGCAAAAAATATATAAAACTTAAAATAATTTACACAAAACAGAAGTAACAATTCTAAATCATATAATGGTTCCAAACCAGATTCCAAACCAGGACTCTTGGTCTGAAAGTAGCCAGGTGAAATATTTTTTGGCACTTATTCCAACTTAGGGGAGAATGGTTCTCCCTGTGAAGGCAAACCTGGGCTTGTGTATGCCTCCTTTCCAGAAGTCCCCACTTAAAGCAACCATGAAAACACAGTAGTAGATACTGCACACTGAAAGAATTAACCAAATGCATTTTGGAAGATACAGTGCAGGTATAATCATGAAGCAAAAGCTGGTGAGCTTTTTGCAAAATAGCAAAACTTGAAATTTCGACTTTTTTAAAGTGTTATCTCAGAAGAAGTATCTAGAACCAAATGTGTTATTAATAATACAGTCAGTAAGTTTGCAAAATTAGAGACCCATTATTTTGGATAAGAATCTAACATCAGTTAATGGTTTAGATGAAATAAAACTTCTGTGAATTCTGAAACTTCTGACCCTTTAAAAAAGCAAGTAAAAAATTAATTTGTCCTAGGATCATGATAAGGCTTTTTCCTAAAAGCCATAATCAAAAGAAGGGGGTTTTTTGCAAGGGCTTGAGAAATGCAGATGAGTACCTTGTCTTTCCATGAGAGAGAAGAAAGTGAGAAAAAGGTATTCAGCCTGGTCCAGTCATAGGGAAAACTATGTCATCAGATGTCATCTGCTTCAGTTTCAGCAAATCTGTACTTTCAGGTCACCAGGTGATGTACAGATCCAGTCAGGGTTTGGTTCCTTCCTTCCTTCCTTCCTCCCTCCCTCCCTCCCACCCTCCCTTCCTTTTTAATGTTTGTTTATGTTTGAGAAAGAGAAACAGAACACAACCGGGGGAGGGGCAGAGAGAAAGGGAGACACAGAATCAGAAGCAGGCTCCAGGCTCCCAGGTGTCAGCACAGAGCCTGATGCGGGACTCAAATTCATGACCCATGAGATCATGACCTGAGCCAAAGTCAGACACTTAACTGACTGAGCCACCTAGGCGCCCCAGGTGCTTTCTTTACATGAACCAAAAGTCTATTCCCTGGAGTTTGGAGGCATAAGGATTGGTTTGTAGTTCCCGATAAGAGCCTTTCTAGCAAGGTAGAAGAGTATGTGGAGGTGCATTTTCCAGCAGACAAAATCCTCAGTTTGCAAGATGTGATATTTAAGGTTTTTGTCTCCTCCAAAGTGCACTGTGAAAAACATGTACCAAAACATGGTTATTTTTGATAGAAGCAATTAGGTCTTTACAGTGTTGAAATATATTTTCTTTCTTTTTTAATGTCTATTTATTTTGAGAGAGCACGTGTGAGCAGGGGAAGGGCAGAGAGAGAGGGAGAGAGGGATCGCAAGCAAGCTCCGTGCTCAGCTCAGAGCTCACAACTGTGAGATCATGACCTGAGCCAAAATCAAGAGTTGGACGCTTAAATGACTGAGCCACCCAGGCGCCCCTATGTTCTTTTATTAACTGTGCGTCAGAGGAGGCAAGAGCCAAGTGTATTGGAAATCCTGTGACTGTCCCAGAGAGTGAGAGGTTTTGGTCAGGGTTTTTGGAGGGTCTCTACAAATTGTACCAGTTGAGTCTTAATAGTGCTGTTACTGCATGTGAGTAACTCTGAGGATTAAGGATGGTATGCACAATGAAAGTGTTCTAAAACTGGCCAAACAGCATAGATTTGTCAAAGCACCTGGCCAGTAAAAAGGATTCCCCACTCACTGTGAAATTTGAGAGGGGTTCCCAGGTAGAGATAATCTCAGAATTTTAGCCACAGAAGCATTATTGGCTTGTCTACAAGGGAAAGCTTTGATTCAGTGAGAAAACGTGCAGACCATGACTAAAACATTTACCCATGAGAGGGACAAGTTGTATGAGATCCATTTTTACAAACAGGTTTCCCTGGAATATACTTTGGAAAAGTGGGACAAGTGATTTAGGCACTTTTTGCTGCCTTATTAACTTTCCTCACCAGTATTGGTTGAGGAATGCTATTATTTTATCAGTAAACCACAGGTTTAAAGCATATACAGAGCTAAGTATTAGGAATCTTAGAACTACTGGTAAGACTAGATTGTTATTTAGTCCAAACCAAAGTTGTCTTTTTATCAAGCCAATGATTATTACATTTCAAATAGTGTTCCTGCTTGCCTGGGGCCAATTGTTAGATATCACTTGTCAGTTTTTCCAGATTATCATTTGGGATAATATCCCTGTGGACTTGATAGAGGTTTGGCTGTTGGTCTCCTTGAGTGCAGCATTTTTGACAGAGGTATCAATGAGGTGGTTTCCTTTGGCCTATAAGAGAGTTAAGTCTAGAATGCCTAGGAACCTTAATAATAACTAGAACTATTGACAAAAGTACAACATCTGATAAATTTTGGACATAAGTCATTTTTAGTTTCATTAGAGGTAAGGACACCTTGTTTCTATAATATTCCAAAGTCATTAGCTCTCCCAAAGGTATACCAACTGTCAGCTTAAACATTTATAGTTTTACCATTGATTAAGGTACAAGCTCAAGTAAGGATGTGTACCTCAGCTTCTTGGGTTGAAGTAGTCAAAGGTTAAAGGTGCCACCTCAATGACTTCAAAAGGAGTATGCAGTAATATACCAAGCACAATATTTACCATTTTTATCCTTTAAATAAGAACCATCAGTAAACCATGAAAAATCTGCATTGGTTTAAGGAATTTCCTGTAAATGGTCACAGGGAATCAAAAGGTGAGCTGTCAGCATTAAGTAGTCATGAGGGATTTCATCCATGAAGGAGGGAAGAATAAGAGGGTTAAGGTTATTGCAATGAGAAAGAGTTATATCAGGAGCAGTTAGAAGGATTTCATATGAGGTGAGCAAGAGTGTGAAGAGAATTCAGGAGGGCTTCTGCTGCACGGGCACGAGGACACATGAAGAGAATCCCCTATTTCATGAGTGGCCTTAACTAAAAAAGCAGTGGCAGAAATGGCTCTGAGGCAAGGGGGGGATATCTCTGTGCCACAGGGTCTAGTTGGCTTTAATAGCATGTGGGTCCATGATGGTCCTCATGTTTTGGGATGAGTACTCCAAGGGCCTTCCCTTCCCTCTCATATATGAAGGAAAAAGGGGAAGTTGATAATTAGGATGTCCGAGAGCAAGGGGCTTTATTAGGCTTTAAGTTCTCAAAGGCCATGTCATCTTTCCAAATAACAGGGTTATGTTTGTCACTTTTTAATAAAGTGTGTAAAGGTTGAGCCATTATAGAGAAGTTAGGAATTCAGTTTTGACAGTAGCCAGCCAGTGCAAGAAAGCCTTGTAATTACTGCTTAGTTTTAGATTGGGGGAAATTCAGGATGCCTTGAAGTCTACCTGGATCCAAATGTAGTCCTTATTTTGAGATCAGTTGCCCTAAGTGTCTAACCTGAGTTTGAGCAAACTGCAATTTTTCTTTGGAGATTTTATGTCCCTTTAAGGCCAGAGAGGCATATCATCTACATTTTATAAAACAGACCTGCAGGAAACTTGATATCCAAATCAGCTTTTAAGGTTGTGAAAAAGAAGTACCCTGGAGAATTACTGTCCAGGTGTATTTCCATTCTTTCCAGATGAAAGCAAAAAGATACAGGGTATCCCCATCAACTTTAATACTAAAAATGTACTTTTTAAGTCGATTACAATGAAAAGTTTTCTTTCAGTAAAAATGGCTGCTAGTAGCATATGGGGGTTACCAACAACAGGGTGCCAAGGGATAGCAGTGTTATTTATTGTTCAGAGATTTTGGAAGAACCTCCATCCTTAGCCTTTGGTAAAGTACTTACTACAGGGAATAGGGAAGAGGGATAGTGAGGCCCTGGGCCTCGTAATCTAGTATTACAAGTTTGAATCCTGAAAGGGCTTCTTTACGTATCTGGTATTGATTAATTATAAGATGAGGTTTTGAGAACACTATGTGAATCTTGATGGGAGGTTCACTGTAGATTCTGCCAATATCACTTGGGGATTTTGCCCATAAAGAGGTTGGTAGCTGATTCAATAGGAATAAAAGATGTCAAAGGTCATCTAGATCCTCTGTTTGGCTATTTTGATTAATACTGTCAAATTCTAAAATTATTTCTCTCTCTTGGGATAAAGAAGTTCTGACATAATATACTCATCTAAGAAATCTAGGCCCAATAAATTAATAGGGGTGTAATAACTAAGGGGGAAAAAACCTAGACAAAAGGGAATAGATTCAGAGATAGGAACCTGATGACGTTTATTAGAGACCCCCTCTATTTGAACTGTTTTACTACTCTGAGGCAGGGGCTGCCTTGTAGCAGTGGGGTGGATGACAGAGAGTATAGCTCTGCTGTCGATATGAAGAGAGAGATTTTTTCCCAATCTGGAGAGAGGTTTCCCAAAGCTGATTAAGAGGGAAGAGTCCCTGTAGTTCCTCAGAGCCCCATCATTGGGAATTAGGAATTCATTAGAAAGACTGACTAGAGGGCTGAAGGTGCCCAGAGAGCTTAAGTTTATAACAACCTTTTTTTTTTTTTTTTTAAACTGCCCTGGCTCTTTGCAGTATAATAGCAGACACTAAGTTTGTTTGGTGCGTGCGTGCGTGCGTGCGTGCGTGTGTGTGTGTGTCTGTGTGTCTGTGTGTTTAGGGGCCTTCATTTGCCAGAGTTGAAAATTGATCATTTTAGCAGTTCTTGTAGGTGACTCACCTAGGATGCAAGTGAGCAGGTTTGCCGTGTTAACTAAATCTGGGGTAGGCAATTTACCATTTCAACCTAGTCCTTTTTTTTTTTTTTAATATAATTTATTGTCAAATTGTCTTACATACAATACCCAGTGCTCATCCCAACAAGTTGCCCTCCTCAATGCTCATCACCCATTTTCCCCTCTCCCCCACCACCCCATCCACCTCTGTTTGTTCTCAGTATTTAAGAGTCTCTTGTGGTCTGGCTCCCTCCCTGTCTGTCTGTAACTATTTTTCCCCCTTCCCTTCCCCCATGGACTTCTGTTAAGTTTCTCAAGATCCACTTGAGTGAAAACATGTGTGTCCTTCTCTGACTGACTTATTTCACTCAGCATAATACCTTCCTGTTTCATCCATGTTGCTGCAGATGGCAGGATTTCATTCTTTTTCATTGCCAAGTAGTATTCCATTGTATATATAAACCACATCTTCTTTTATCCATTCATCAGTTGATGGACATTTAGGTTCTTTCCACAATTTGGCTATTGTTGAAAGTGCTGCTATAAACATTGGGTTACATGTGTGCCTATGCATCAGCACTCCTGTATCCCTTGGGTAAATTCCTAATAGTGCTATTGCTGGGTCATAGGGTAGTTCTATTTTTAATTTTTTGAGGAACCTCCACACTGCTTTCCAGAGTGGCTGCACCAATTTGCAATCCCACCAACAGTGCAAGAGGGTTCCCATTTCTCCACATCCTCGCCAGCATCTATAGTTTCCTGATTTGTTCATTTTAGCCACTCTGACTAGGGTGAGGTGGTATCTCAGTGTGGCTTTGATTTGTATTTCCCTGTTGAAGAGTGACATTGAGCATCTTTTCATGTGTCAATTGGCCATCTGGATGTCTTCTTTAAAAAAGTGTGTATTCATGTCTTCTGCCCATTTCTTAGCTGGATTATTTGTTTTCAGGTGTGGAGTTTGGTGAGTTCTTTATAGATTCTGGGTACTAGCCGTTTATCCGATATGTCATTTGCAAATATCTTTTCCCATTCCATCAGTTGCCTTTTAGTTTTGTTGATTGTTTCCTTTGCAGTGCAGAAGATTTTTATCTTGATGGGGTCCCAGCAGTTCATTTTTGCTTTTAATTCCCTTGTCTTTGGAGATAATGTCGAGTAAGAAATTGCTGCAGCTGAGGTCAAAGAGGTTGTTGCCTGCTTTCTCCTCTAGGATTTTGATGGTTTCCTGTCTCACATTTATGTCTTTCATCCATTTTGAGTTTATTTTTGTGTATGGTGTAAGAAAGTGGTCTAGTTACATTCTTATGCATGTTGCTGTCCAGTTCTCCCAGGACCATTTGTTAAAGAGACTGTCTTTTTTCCATTGGATACTCTTTCCTGCTTTGTCAAAGATTAGTTGGCCATACATTTGTGGGTCCAATTCTGGGGTCTTTATTCCATTGGTCTGTGTGTCTGTTTTTGTGCCAACCAGTACCATACTGTCTTGATGCTTATAGCTTTGTAGTAGAGACTAAAGTCTGGGATTGTGATGCCTCCTGCTTTGGTTTTCTTCTTCAGTATTACTTTGGCTATTCAGGGTCTTTTGTGGTTCCATACAGATTTTAGGATTGCTTGTTCTAGCTTTGAGAAGAATGCTGGAGCAATTTTGATTGGGATTGCATTGAATGTATAGATTACTTTGGGTGGTATTGACATTTTAAGAGTATTTATTTTTCCAATCCATGAGCATGGAATGTTTTTCCATTTCTTTGTATCTTCTTCAGTTTCCTTCATAAGCTTTCTATAGTTTTCAGGATATAGATCTTTTACATCTTTGGTTAGGTTTATTCCTAGGTATTTTATGATTCTTGGTGTAATTGTGAATGGGATCAATTTCTTTATTTCTCTTTCTGTTGCTTCATTATTGGTGTATAAAAATGCAACCAATTTCTGTATATTAATTTTGTACCTTGTGACATTGCTGAATTCATGTATTAGTTCCAGCAGACTTTTGGTGGAGTCTGTTGGGTTCTCCATGTAGAGTCTCATGTCGTCTGCAAAAAGTGAAAGTTTGACTTCTTCTTTGCCAATTTGGATGCCTGTGATTCATTTTGTTGTCTGATTGCTAGTGGTAGGACTTCCAACACTATGTTAAACAACAGTGGTGAGAGTACACATCCCTGTCGTGTTCCTGATCTTGGGGGGGAAAGCTCTCAGTTTTTCCCCATTGAGGATATTAGCTGTGGGCTTTTCATAAATGGCTTTTATGATGTTTAAGTATGTTCCTCCGCTTTCTCGAGGGTTTTCATTAAGAAAAGATGCTGTATTTTGTCAAATGCTTTTTCTGAATCTATTAATAGGATCGTATAGTTCTTTTCTTTTATTAATGTGATGTATCACATTGATTGATTTGCAAATATTGAACCAGCCCTGCAGCCCAGGAATGAATCCCACTTGATCATGGTAAATAATTTTTTTTATATGCTGTTGAATTCGATTTTCTATTATCTTGAGAATTTCTGCATCCATGTTCATCAGGGATATTGGCCTGTAGTTCTCCTTTTTTGTGGGATCTGTCTGGTTTGGGAATCAAGGTAATGCTGGCTTCATAAAATGAGTCCGGAAGTTTTCCTTCCCTTTCTATTTTTTGGAACAGCTTGAGAAGGATAGGTATTATCTCTGCTTTAAATGTCTGGTAGAGTTCCCCAGGGAAGCCATCTGGTCCTGGACTCTTATTTGTTGGGAGATTTTTGATAACTGATTCAATTTCTTCACTAGTTATGGGTCTGTTCAAATTTTCTATTTCTTCCCATTTGAGTTTGGAAAGTGTATGGGTGTTTAAGAATTTATCCATTTCTTCCAGGTTGTCCAGTTTGTTGGCATATAATTTTCCATATTCCCTGATAATTGCTTGTATTTCTAAGGGATTGGTTGTAATAATTCCATTTTCATTCATGATTTTATCTATTTGGGTCCTCTCTCTTTTCTTTTTGAGAAGCCTGGCTAGAGATTTATCAATTTTGTTTATTTTTTCAAAAAACCAACTCTTGCCTTTGTTGATCTGCTCTACGGTTTTGTTTTGGGGTTTGTTTGTTTTTTTTTTTATTCTGTATTGTTTATTTCTGCTCTGATCTTTATTATTTCTCTTCTTCTTCTGGGTTTAGGGTGTCTTTACTGTTCTGCTTCTAGTTCCTTTAGCTGTGCTGTTAGATTTTGTATATGGGATTTTTCTTGTGTCTTGAGTTAGGCCTGGATTGCAATGTATTTTCCTCTTACGACTGTCTCTGCTGTTTTTGCTGTCCTCTTAGGACTGTCAAATCCCAAAGGGTTTGAACTGTTGTGTTTTCATTTTCATTTGTTTCCATATATTTTTTAATTTCTTCTCTAATGGCCTGGTTGACCCATTCATTCTTTAGTAGGATGTTCTTTAACCTCCATGCTTTTAGAGGTTTTCCAGACTTTTTCCTGTGGTTGATTTCAAGTTTCATAGCATTGTGATCTGAAAGTGTGCATGGTATGATCTCAATTCTTTTATATTTATTGAGGGCTGTTTTGTGACCCAGTTTCTGATCTTTCTTGGAGAATGTTCCATGTGCACTCCAGAAGAAAGTATATTCTGTTGCTTTGGGATGCAGAGTTCTAAACATATCTGTCAAGTCCATCTGGTCCAATGTATCATTCAGGGCCTTTGTTTACTGATTTTCTGTCTAGATGGCGTGTCTAGATGATGTGTTGTAAGTGGAGTATTAAAGTCCTCTGCAATTACCACATTCTTACCAATAAGATTGCTTATGTTTGTGATTGTTTTATATATTTGGGTTCTCCCAAATTCAGTGCATAGACATTTATAATGGTTAGCTCCTCTTGATGGATAGACCCCGTAACTATTATATAATGCCCTCCTTCATTTCTTGTTACAGCCTTTAGTTTAAAATCTAGTTTGTCTGATGTAAGTATGACTACTCCAGCTTTGACTTCAGTAGCATGATAAATGGTTCTGCATCCCCTCACTTTGAATATGAAGGTGTTCTCAAGTCTAAAATGGGTCTTTTGTAGAGAGCAAATAGATGGGTCTTGTTTTTTTTATCCATTCTGATACCCTGTGTCTTTTGATTAGAGCATTTAGTCCATTTACATTCAGTGTTACTATTGAAAGATATGGGTTTAGAGTCATTGTGTTATTCGTAGGTTTCATGCTTGTGGTGATGTCTCTGGTCCTTTGTGGTCCTAGCAACATTTCACTCACAGAATCCCCCTTAGGATCTCTTGTAGGGCTGGTTTAGTGGTGATGAATTCCTTCAGTTTTTGTTTGGGAAAACTTTTCTCTCTTCTTCTATTTTGAATGACACGCTTGCTGGATAAAGGATTCTTAGCTGCATATTTTTCCTGTTCATCACATAGAAAATTTCCTGCTACTCCTTTCTGGCCTGCCAAGTTTCAGTAGATAGGTCTGCTACTACCCTTATGTGTCTACCCTTGTTTGTTGAGGCCCGCTTATCCATGGCTGCTTTCAGAATTCTCTCTTTATCTTTGTATTTTTCCAGTTTCACTATGATATGTCATGCAGAAGATCGATTTCAGGTTATGTCTAAAGGGAGTTCTCTGTGCCTCCTGGATTTCAATGTCTTTCTCCTTCCCCAGATTGGGGAAGTTCTTAGCTATGATTTGTTCAAGTATACCTTTGGCCCCTTTCTCTCTCTCCTTCTGGAACTCCTATGATATGGATATTGTTCCGTTTCATTGAATCACTTACTTCTCTAATTCTCCCCTTGTGAATCAGAATTTTTTTATCTATCTTTTTCTCAGCTTCATCTTTTTCCATTATTTTATCTTCTATTTCACCTATTCTCTCCTCTGCCTCTTCAGTCCTCGTGACCACCTCTTTTCTAAATTCTTGTTAAGGTATGTTGTTTATATCTGTTTTGAGCAATTCTTTAGTTGTCATTTCTTCCTGGAATTTCTTTTGAGGAGAATTCTTCTATTTCATCATTTTGGCTAGTTTTCTGTCCCTTATGTGTTTTAAAAGCTTGTTATGTGCCCTGCACCTACGAGCATTACTATATTAAAGAGGGGTCATATACTTTCCAGGGCCTGGCCCTTCAGGAGGTGTTTTTTAGAGAGTGTGACTTTCTCTCTGTTGTTGTGACTTTGGTTACTTTACCTCCCTACTCGTAGTGATGTTTTGGACCCTCCACCAGGTGTGCTCTGATTTGTTCCTTGAAGTAGCCCTGGAAAGGAACACAAACAAACAAAAAGCAGACAGAAAACATGTAAAGACACTAACAAAAAAAACCAAACCAGAAACACCAACTACAAGTAAAGAACAGCATGGAGGCAGTGCTGATGAAAGAGTACATACAAAGAGAGAAATGACAGGGGTGGGGCAAAAGAAAAAATAAAAATTGACCAGGCGGAGAAACTGTATGTCTTAATCCAGAGAGAGAGAGAGGAAAATAAAGAAGGAGGTGGGGGAAAAAGAAAAGATAAAGTTGTCCAGACAGACAGACAATATGGCTTATTCTAGAGAGAGAGAAAGGAAAATAAAGGAGGTGTAGAGCATGTATGAAGACAGTGGATTAAATATGTCTGCTTAAACAACTCAACAACCAGAGTAACCAGACTAGAGGAGGGAAGAGAGAAGAAGGAGAAATAGAAGGAAGAATGTATCTATATAATAAGAATTGTCGGAGAATTAAACCAGGCAATGCAGCAGCACAGGTCTGGAGGAGGGGCCATCTGGGTCTATACCGCTCCAGTAGATAGGCGTTATCAGGCATGGAGGGGCATGGTTTGGTGTAGGCGGGTCACGCCTCCACTGTGGGCCCCAGGGTCCGATCCCTGAGGCCCCACCTTGGTGGTGGTGGTGAGGAGAAAAATAGCGACACCCCAGTCTCTCCTCCATGGACCAGATGTCCCAAACCACTCTGTTCTAGCCATACTCACTGTGCCGCTGTCCACACAAAGAAGTTTGTCTTGCTCTGCCAACTCCCATGCCCTGGCACTTGGCTGGGATTCAAACTCTCACTCTGTACTGGAGAAGCACCGCTCCATGCTGCCCAATACATTGTCTCTGGCTGATGGAAGCAGGCGGGGTTTGTCCTGTCCCACAGCACTCCAGGGAGGGGATCGCTTTCTCCTACTGCAGACTGCACCCCGGAGCTGGCTCCCCCCCTCCCCAGGTGCATGATCTGGGCAGCTGGCCCCAGTCCGGAGAAAGCCCCTCAGAGATTGGATCTTTCTCTGTCCTGGTCTGAGGTTTTTCTGTTGTCAAGATACAGTCCTATGCTTCCCCAGGCTTTCTTTCTCTTCCCCTTGTCCCTCCACAGAAGGGGATCCCTCCCCTCCATTCTTTTTATCTCTCCCCGTTCACCATCATGTACCTGTGGCCCGTCAGGTTGTCCCAGTGGGTCCCTGGAAGCAACCCTGTCTCTTTGCCTCCCAGACTCTTGGAGTTCAAAGTCCTTTGGCTTCAACACTGCTTTGTTTGAGAGACAAGGGAACTTTGGATCCCCCTACTTCTCCACCATGTTGGCCCCTCTCCTGGTCCTTTTAATTAAAGGAGAAATTCCCACTTTAGAACATTAATAAACATAAAGTTAAATGCTACCTGAGTGGATTTAACATCTAAAGAAAGATCAAAATTTTCTTTAAAGACAGTGTGGAGTCAATTGTAATAGTCATGAACAAGTTCATCAAGCTTTTGTGTGCTAATCTGAGTTTTGTTTCAGTCAACAGGCTTAGGAAGAGCGACTGTAATTGCTTGGTGATTTCCAACAAGTTTTCTAGCATCTTACCACAAGTTAGATGTTTGTTTTTCTAAATACCCTTCAGGATATTCTCCTCTGGCTGGTTCCATCCAGTGTTTGGCCTGGTTCTCACCAACAAGCACATGGAATAATTGGTATAAATCTGAGAAACCAAAGTGGTAAATTTGAATAATTGTTGAATTCTTCAGCAAACTTATTGGGGTCCTCAGTCACTTTAGGGAACTTTTTAACTATGGCTCACAATTCAGCCTTAGTCCAGGGAACAAGGAACTTGAAGTTTATTTAGTTCCTCGGAAAACTTAACTTTAAAGAAGCAGGTTTTAATAGGTTCAGGAGAGGACGAAGCAGAGAGATTAAAAGGCAAGTTCAGCAGAAAGAACAGACAAAAGTGTTGCCAGAGGTGGGTCCTGAGCACAAGATGGGTGCAGATGGAGGGAGGGAGAAAACGGCCTCAGAAGCCATTTTGATGGCTTTTGTTCTGATGGCTTCAGTTGTTTGTTTGCCTCAGTTGATTTGTAAATAGCATCTTGCAAAAAGGCAAACTTAGTATCCTGAAAACATATGGAACCCTCAAGGTACAATTTAAAATAGGAATCCCAGAGATACAGAGTTTGCCGGACAGACACAAGATAAAGGAATTCATGACCACTAAATAGCCCTACAAGAAATGTTAAAGGGGACTCTGCATGGATAAACCATAAGTAGGACTAAGTAGGAAACACAAAAGCAGTATAAATAAGTATATTTAAAATTCAGTCAAGGGATTCACAAAATAAATTATGTAAATAAATTCACAAAATAAACATAAATTATGAACCATATACCTAAAATATGGGCATGGGAGAGAGAAGGGTAAAGAATAGGTTCAAATTTAAGTGACCATCAACTTAATATAGAATGTTACATGCAGAAGATATATACACACCCATACATGTATATACACACACACACACAAATTACCATTATATATACACCCATGTATATATATATAATGGTAACCATGACTCAAAAACCGGTAATAGATATGCAAGGACTAAAGAGAAAGGAATCCAAGTATATCACTTAGGCCAACTAATCATGAGAAAAAAAGAGAAGAAAGGAACAGAGAAGTACAAAAACAACCATAAAACAAGTAACAAAATGGTAATAAACGCATACTTATCAATAATTACTTTGGATGCAAATGAACTAACTCCAGTCAAAAGACATAGAGTGATAGAATGGATAAAAAAGCAAGACCCATCTATATGCTGCCTACAAGAGACTCATTTCGAATCAAAGTGAAGGGATAGAGAAATGTTTATCATGCAAATGGATGTCAAAAGAAAGCCCAGGTGGCAATACATGCATCAGACAAAATAGGCTTTAAAATAAAGACTGTAACAGGAGACAAAGAAGGACACTATATAATACTAAAGGGGACAGTCCAACAAGAACATATAATAGTTGTAAATATGCACCCAAAATAGGAGCACCCCAATACATAAAACTGTTAAAAACAAAAAGAAAGTAATTGAAGGTAATACATTAATAGTAGTGTACTTTAAATTTTTTTTAACGTTTATTTATTTTTGAGAGACAGAGTGTAAACAGGAGGGACAGAGAGAGGGAGACACAGAATCTGAAGCAGGCTCTGAGCTGTCAGCACAGAGCCCAACACAGGGCTTGAACCCTGTGATGAGAGATTCAATGGGAAACAATGAGATAATGAGCTGAAGTCAGATGCTTAACTGACTGAGCTACCTAGGTACCCCTAAAGTAGGGCACTTTAACACCCCACGTACATCAACAGATAGATCATCCAAACAAAAAATCAACAAGGAAACACTGGCTCTGAATAACACATTGCACCAGGTGGATTTGACACATGTATTCAGAACATTCCATCCTAAAACAGCTGAATACACATTTTTTTCAAGTGTACATACACCATTCCCCAGAATAAATATTATGCCACAAAACAAGTGTCTCATGGAAAAGATTGAAGTCATACCATGCATCTGTTCTGAACACAGTGCTTTGAAACTAAAAGCCACAAGAAAAAACCTGGCAAGAGCACAAATACATGGAGATTTAATAACATGCTACTAAACAATGAATTGGTCAGTCAAGAAATTAAAGAGGAAATAAAAAATAACATAGAAATAAAATGAAAATACAATCATCCAAAATCTTTGAGATGCAGCAAAAGCTGTTCTAAGAGGGAGGTTTATAGCAATACAGACCTACCTCAGGAAGCAAGAAATAGATAAACAACCTCATACCCATAGGAGCTAGAAAAAGAACAAAATCCAAACCAGTAGACGGAAGAAGTTTTAAGGGTTAGAGCAGAAATGAAATAGTAACTTAAAATACAGTAGAACAGGTCAATGACACCAGGAGCTCATTGTTTGAAAAGATCAACAAAATAAACCTTTTACCATACTTACCAAAAAAAAAAAAGAGAGACTCAAAATCAGCAGTGAAAGAGAAGAAATAACCACCAACATCACAGAAATACAAAAGATTATAAGAGAATATTACAAAAAATTATATGCCAGCAAATTGGACAACCTAGAAGAAACACACAAATCTCTAGAAACATATATATAACCTCCCAAACTGTCAGGAAGAAATAGAAAATTTGGACAGACCAATTACCAGGAATGAAATTGAATCAGTAATCAAAATACCTCCCATAAACAAAAGTCCAAGACCAGATGGCTTCACATGTGAATTCTACCAAACATTTAAAGAATTAATACCTAGTCTTCTCAAACTATTCCAAAAATCAGAAGAGGAAGGCAAGGTTGCATATTCATACTATGAGGCCAGGATTACCCTGATACCAAAACCAGATTAAAACACTGCAGAAAAAAGAATGATAGTCCAATGTCTCTGACAAATATAAATGCAGAAGTCCTCAACAAAATATTAGTAAACTGAGTCCAACAATACATTTTAAAAATCATTCACAGTCTAGTGGGATTTATTCTGAGGATGAAAGGGTAGTTTAGTATTCCCAAATTAATCAGCATGACACATCACATCAATAAGGGGAATGATAAGCATGTTATCATCTGCACAGATGCAGAAAAAGCATTTGACAAGGTACATTTATTCATGATAACCCTCAACAAAGTAGGTTTAGAGGGAACATAGTTCAACATAATAAAGGCCATATATGGAAACCCCACAGTGAACATCATACTCAGTGGTGAAAACCTGAGCTTTTCCCTTAAGATCAGGAGAATGACAAGGATGTCCCCACTCACCACTTATATTCAACATATTGTTGAAAGTCCTGGACACAACAATTAGACAAAAACAAAAAGTATTCAAATTGGAAAGGAAGAAGTAAAATGTTCACTGTTTGCAGATAACATGATACTATATGTAGAAAACACTAAAGTTCCACCAAAAAACTACTAGAACTGGTAAGTGAATTCATTAAGGTCACAGGATACAAAATCAATATATATTGAAATACGGGGCACCTAGCTGGCTCAGTCAGTGGAGCATGCAATTCTTGATCTCAGGGTCGTGACTTCAAGCCCCATGTTGGGTGTGGAACCTACTTAAAAAATGTTTTTCAGAAATCTGTTACATTTCTATACACATAATGAGGTAGCAGAAAGAAGTTAAGGGGAAAAACCCCTTTTAGTGTTACACCAAAAAATAGTAGAAACCTAACAGTAAACTTAACCAAAAAGTAAAAGAACTAAACTCCCAAAAGCTATGAAACACTGGAAAAAAAAAAAAAAAAAAGCCTGTGAAATGCTGATAAAAGAAATTGAAGAGGACACACACAAATAGACATTACAAATATTGTTAAGATGTCCATACAACAAAAAAAATCTGTAGATACAATGCCAACAGAATTTTTCACAGAACTAAAATAAATACTAAACTTTGTATGGAACTACAAAGACCCCAATAGCCAAAGCAGTCTTGAAAAAACAACAAAACTGGAGGTATCACAACCCCAAATTTCAAGATATACCACACACCTGTAGTAATCAAAACAGTATGGAATTGTCACAAATATAGACACATATATCAATAGAACGTTATAGAAACCCAGAAATGAACCCACAATTATATGGTCAATTAATCTTTGACAAAGGAGGAATGAATATACAATGGAAAAAAGTCTCTTCAATAAATGGTGTTGGAAGAACTGGATAGCTACATGCAAAAGAATGAAACTGGACCACTTTCTTACACCATACACAGAAATAAATTCAAAATGAATTAAAGACCTAAATGTGAGACATGAAACCATAAAAATCCTAGAAGAGAGCACAGACAGTAATTTCCCTGACATTAGCTGTAACAATTTCTACATAGGTCTACGGAGGCAAGTGAAACAAAAAATAAACTACACCAAAATAAAAGCTTCTGTACTGCAAAGTAAACAACGAAGAAACATGAAAGCCTGCTGAATGGGAGAAGATATTTGCAAATTACATATGTGATAAAGGATATCCAAATATACAAAGAATGTATACAACTCAACAAAACAAATATTCCAGTTAAAAAATGGGCAGAAGACATGAACTGACTTTTCTCCAGAAGAGACCAACAGATGGCCAACAGACATATGAAAAGATACTCAATATCACTTATCATCAGGGAATTGCAGATCAAAACCACAATGAGAAATCTCTCACATCTGTCAGTATGGCTAAAAACTAAAATACAAACAATAACTGTTGGTGAGTATGTGGAGAAAAACTGTTGGGAATGCAAACTGGTACAGCCACAGTAGAATATAGTATGGAGATTCCTCAAAAAATTAAAAATAAAACTACCATATGATCCGCTGATTTCACTACTGGATGTTACCCAAAGAATACAAAAACACTAATTTGAAAAGATATATGCACCTCTATATTTATTGCAGCACTTCTTACAGTAACCAAACTATGAAAGCAATGCAAGTGTCCATCAGTAGATGAATGGATAAAGAAGAGGTTGTGTATACATACAATGGAATAGTATTCAGTCATTTAAAAAATGAAATCTTGCCATTTGCAGCATCGTGGGTAGATCTACAGGATATAATGCTAAGTGAAATAAGTCAGAGAAAGACACATACTGTATGATTTCACTCATATGTGAAATTTAAGAAACAAATGAACAAGGAATAAAAGACAATCCAAAAAAAAACCCAGACTC
The DNA here is from genome assembly GCF_022079265.1 of Lynx rufus. NCBI lineage: Eukaryota > Metazoa > Chordata > Mammalia > Carnivora > Felidae > Lynx > Lynx rufus. Next base: position 29,344,391 of record NW_025814823.1, on the reverse strand, counting down.
TGAACTAGAGAGCAAAGTGATGGTTATCAGAGAGGAGATGGGCAGGAGGGGCGTGCATGACACAGGTAAAGGGGATTAAGAGTCCACTTATCTCAATGAGCACTAACATACAGAATTCTTGAATCACTGTATTGTACACCTGAAACTAATACTATATGTAATAAAAATTTTAATAAAAAATAAAATAGGCATCCCAGTCAGTTGTGTTTTTGTTTTTCTGCAAGTCACAGCTTTCTTTTTTTTTTTTTTATTTTTTTTAACGTTTATTTATTTTGAGACAGAGACAGAGCACGAACGGGGGAGGGTCAGAGAGAGAGGGAGACACAGAACCGGAAGCAGGCTCCAGGCTCTGAGCCATCAGCCCAGAGCTCGACTCAGGGCTCGAACTCACGGACCGTGAGATCGTGACCTGAGCTGAAGTCGGACGCTTAACCGACTGAGCCACCCAGGCGTCCCTGCAAGTCACAGCTTTCTAATTTAATTTTGAGTAAAACAAGTTTGTGAAGATTAAAAGTTTCCCATAATAGCCATTGAGGTTCAAAATTACTTTTGGCTAAGTTGATCCATTTAGTTATAAATATACATGCATGAAGACGATAGTTTTTTTTTTTTTTTTTTTGAGAAGAGAGGGAAACAGAATCCCAAGCAGCCTCTTCCCTGCCAGCACAGAGTCCGACGTGGGGCTCTAACCCACAAACCGCAAGATCATAACCTGAGCTGAAGTCAAGAATCAGACACTGAACTGACTGAGCCACCCAGGCACCCCAATAAGAGACCCTTTTTTTTTACGTTTAGTTTTGAGAGAGAGAGCGAGCATGAATGGGGGAGGGACAGAGAGAGAGAGGGAGACACAGAACTTGAAATGGGTCCCACGCTCTGTACTATCAGCACAGAGCCCAACGTGGGATTTTTTTGTTCTTATTTTAGAGAATGAGTGAATTGGGGAGAGGGGTAGAAGGAGAGAGAGAATTTTAAGCAGGCTCCATGCTCAGTGCAGAGCCCAATGCAGGGCTTGATCCCACCACCCTGGGATCATGACCAGAGCTGAAATCAGGAGTAAGATGCTCAAGTGAGCCACAGGCACTCCAGGACGTTAAATTTTAAACATAAAACCAGCCAGAGTCCCAGAAACATGAGAAGTGGGGGGTACCCTCAAGCATTTTGATAACTGTTCTCCCATTTCTTAGAGGCTTTTCTCTAGAGCAGAAAGAAATTTCTAAACACAGTTTCAGGGCGCATGGATGTCTGTCAGTTAAGCGTCCAACTTTGGCTCAGGTCATGATCTTGCAGTTTGTGAGTTCGAGCCCCACATCAGGCTCTGTGCTGACAGCTCAGAACCTAAACCTGCTTTGGGTTCTGTGTCTTCCTCTCTCTTCCCCTCCCCCGCTTGTTCGTTTTCTCTCTCTCCCAAAAAATAAATAATAAAACATTTACAAAAATAAAAAAATAAACAGCACAGTTCCAACAGGAACAGTCTGGTTCTAAAAAGGAGGCAGACCAAAAGCTAGAACAGTTTCAGTAGGCACAGTCTGGTTCCAGGCAGGAGTCAAGCCAGAGACCAGCATGGTTTCATCATGAAGAGTCTCGTGTCCTAAAGGGAGTCAGACCGAAGGCCACACAAGTACTCTCAGAGATTGAAAAAACAAAAACAAAAAAACACAAGGCCTGAAAACAGATTGCAAATGAAGCCTGGAGGCTTAAACACAAAGCAGGGCGCTCAAAATCCAGGAGAAAACTTACCTTCAAACTCTGTAGGTGGTGAGAAGACAGTGTACCCAGTTGGCTCTGTAGATACCGTCATCTCTTTGCTCACCAGCCTTAGAGTTGTTGAAGGTCTTCCCTAGATCTCATTTTTGATCAAGTAATGCTGACTTTAAAAATAAAACTGCCAGGGGCACCTGGGTGGCTCAGTTGGTTAAGCCTCTGTCTCTTGATTTTGGCTCAGATCATGATCTCATGGTTCATTAGTCTGAGCTCCATGTGGGGCTTCATGCTGATGACACAGAGCCTGATTGGGATTCTCTCTTTCCTGTTCTCTCTACCCCTCCCCCATACTCACTCTCTCAAAATAAACTTTTAAAAATAAATAAGATTGCCAGTTATTTTACCAGCAAAAAAAAAACAAAAACAAAAAAAAACAAAAAAACAGGTTTATTCAGTAATACTAGAGAATTGCAGTCCAGGACAAACAAGATAGGGCAAAACCATAGGCAAGAATTCAGAAGGAAGGAGAGGAATGCCCTTTAATAAAGAAGAAAACAGAATGTTGAGAAAGCTGTTATAAACAAAAAAGTCCATTAGAGTAAATTGGGAACTGGAAGTATAGTGGGTTTTCACTGGCTGAGGTGTCAGTGTCTCATTGGCTGGATTGTTGCTTGGGGGAGGAGGAAAGCCTTTCTTCCTCCTGTTGGGATAGCAAAATAGTATCCTTGTGCAAAGTCCCTCTCTTCCCCTTAGGTCTGGAATTGAGAAGTGAGAAGTTGTGAGAGCTTGCCCTGCTGGCCTGACTCCATTCTAAATGAGATTTCCTTTAAAAAAAAAAAAAAAAAAAAAAAGGTTTCCTTTAATTTTCACATTTTAAAATATGCATGTGGCAGGGGTATTTATTTTTTCACCTTTATTATGTTGTGTTCAAATACTATGACCTTTACAGTTCTTGCATTTTGAATTTGGAAATGAGTATGGTTTTGTGGAAGTGCTTGTATAATTTTTTGTAACTGTTCCAAAGTTATTTGAGTAGACATTTCTCTGTAATAGATTTACTTGCAGTCTCTTACCTTTTCTTTCAAATACAAACTTTTAAATCTGTCATAAGGATATATATCCTACTTTACTGCCACTTCTGTTAACCTCAACTTAGGAACTTCGTAGAACCATCATTTCAAAGATGGAACCCTCCTCTATTTTACCTTTCCCATAATTCCCCTTAAGAAATGCTAGGGGCGCCTGGGTGGTTCAGTAGGTTTAGTGCCCAGCTTGATTTCGGCTCAGGTCATGATATACAGTTCGTGGATTCAAGCCCCGCATCAAGCTCGGCACTGGCAGTGCAGAGCCTGCTTGAGATTCTCTCTCTCTTCCCCCTTCTCTGCCTCTACCCAGCTCTCTCTCTTTCTCAAAATAAATAAACTTAAAAAAGAAGACTGTTACAGCTTGATCACTCTAACAAAATATAATATGAAGCACCAAGATTCAAATGAAATAAATGAATCTCACATCAGATTTTCTTGGATACAGATTCATTTTTCCAGTGACCAAACCCTGCTACACTTCATTCCTCAAATGTTTCTCTCCTTGGCTAATAGAATTTCTTAGTTTCACCTGGAAGCAGAGTGGTCTAGGGGAAAAAAAGACAGATTTTAGGTCAGAAAGGCCTGGGTTTTAATCCAAGCTCTACGTACATAACAGTTTGATCAGGTTATTTAACCTCTTTAAACCTTAGTTTCCTCTCATGTAATAAAAGAATAAAAGCCAAGAATACTGTATCAACTGCAGGGGCTACTAACCTTAGAAAAAGCACCATCGTTGGCAGTCTAAGAAAATAGGGAAGTAGTAAAAATAAATAAAAATAGCATTTATTATATGTGTATATAATAATTCTATATGTATATAATCAATTATATATAATTATATTCATATAGATATTAATATATAATAAAACATTTTATATAATATATACATTATGTGTGTGTATATATATATATATTTTTTTTTTTTAAAGTATTTGTTATTTTGAGAGAGAGAGGCAGAGAGAGAATTCCAAGCAAGCTGTATACTGTCAGTACAAAGCCCAATGCAGGGCTCAAACTTATGAACCATGAGATCATGACCTGAGCTTAAACCAAGAGCCAGCCACTTAACCAACGGAGCCACCCAGGAACCACTAACATATATTTTTAATACAGTAAAGAAAAGTTTTGGAAGGCATGTTTTCAAAACAAATCAGATTTAAGACCAGTTCCAGTGAGAATCCCTATTTGCTGCATCCCCTCATCATATTTTGAGGAAATGTTTATCACATTATGATCTAAGATAGATTCTTTCTCAAGTGTTTGTTATATTATGTGGAAAAGTTTTGTTTTAGTTTTGAACTAGCCATTACTAGCCTGAAATTTTATTTTTATACTTATATTCTCTGTTTTTGTTTTGTTGTAAGACTAACAAATTTCCAAACTGTTTTTACATTTAAAAAAAATTAGTGGTGCCTGGCTGGCTCATTTGGTAGAGCATGTGACTTGATATCAGGGTTGTGAGTTTGAGCTCCACAGTAGGTGTAGAGATTACTTAAAATCTTAAAAAATATTTATTACAATGCCTAGACACCTATTTTTTTAAACCTGTTTTTATTCATGTGTATATAGGATGGGACATGAAAAGATTTTGTAAAACTATTTTTACAGGCCTTTCTACAGAGTCTTTCTGAGAGGGAAGCAAATTTGTTTTCATGTACTTTTAAGATAATTGACCTGATAGCATATATTAAGTTTTAGCCAACACAAACAAATGGAAAGATACTCCATGCTCATGGGTTAGGAGAATTGATATTGTTAAAATGTCCATACTATTAAAGCAATCTACAGATACAATATAATCCCTATCAAAATACCAACAGCATTTTACACAGAACTAGAACTAGGGTTCCATACAAATTATAAAATTTGTATGGAACCCTAAAAGACCCCAAATAGCCAAAGCAGTCTTAAAAAAGAAGAATATAGCCGGAGATATCACAACCCCAAATTTCGAGATATACTACAAAGCTGTAGTAATCAAAACAATATGGTATTGGCACAAAAATAGACACACAGATCACTGGAACAAAATAGAGAACTCAGACATAAACCCGTGTTTATATGGTCAATTAATCTATAACAAATATTAACCAGTTAATCTTTTGGTTTCAAGTGATAGAAACTCAAGTTACCTTAAATAAAAAATAGGTTGTTAGTTCAAAGATTCCCAGGAAGGTTCTACCTACCAGGCTGTGAGAAGGGCAGGAATTGCACTCAGCCTGAGGGGTTACTAGAGCAAGTCTTGAAACATTGGCAGGATTCTCTTTCCCCCTGCTGCTCATTGCTCCTTTTCCCTATAAGCCACCTTTATTCTCAGCCATTGCAGGATTCCTTTAAATAGGAAGATATATAGTTCCCCACAGGTTTTACACTCTTAGCCACTAAACAGTTAGTTAAACATAATGGTCTTTCTGGGCCATGTTCAAAAGCTCATGGGTGGGACTGATGAGTGTGGCATGACTTAGTTGCTCTTTCAGGGACCAGTTGACTGTGTGGAGGGTGGAATACTGTGATAGGTTCATGTCAATCAGGTACCAATCTCTAGACTAGTCAACCGATTACTTTCACTAACCATGTGGGTGGCTAGATCTTAGATAGAAAAGGAGTGCTAGGCAAACAGCCATGTAGAGTCTCCTACCCTAGGACAGTGGGATTCCATGGTTTTCATCATGTGCTCTGTAAGCCCCCAGAGCCCTTGTCAGTTCATGGCAAAACCAGTTTTCCATAAATAACTGTCACATATCCACCTTTGCAACTTATACTGCTAGTTCTGTATAAGCACAAGCATTTCCTTTGATGATACATGCTTTGTGCAGAAGGAATAAAAGAACAGAATTTAAAAGAATAGAATAAAAAGAATTTTCCAGACATGTATCCCCCTAAATAGGTACTCTGTATTTTAAATAATATTTTTCAAGTATTCAAATAGTATTTTTCAAGTTTCCTACTTTGAAATGACTTTTAACTTCTATCATTAGAAAGATGATCCTGGGCTTTTGGTGGACTCAGAGGTTAGGTAAAGGTTTGTCTTAGTCTAGTAAATAATGGTTTTATTCTTACTTTCTCTTTCAGTGAGGAGGTAGATTTTGAACTTCCATGCACTGAAAATGAGTGTGTATCAACTTCAGAACCTGATATTGGTGGACAATCTAAAATGGTATTTAAAGAAAAAACAGTCACTTCTCTTGGAATCGTGGCAGATGGAGTGGCCCCAGTCTTTAAAAAGAGAAGAATTGAAAATGGAAAATCTAGAAATTTAAGGCAACGAGGTGATGATCAGTAATTGCAAAAGAGCTTTTTGTACCTGCTTTTCAGACCGCATGGAGACTATACATCTTGAAGCTCCTCTGTGTTTGTTTAAATGCTGAAAATTTAGATTTATTCTAAATGTATTTTCTGTGAATCTAAAATAAATCTTTTTTCATGTGAAACTTATTTTTGCTCCTAAAATGGAAGCCTACCACCACATTTCATTGTAATACAGTGTATTATATTGAGTGTCTAAAAATGCTAATTATGTCGTAATATAAGATGCTATGTATCTGTTACTTAAAACATGGAAAAACAAGGCCTTTATTCCATTCTTACTCATAAGCACATTCTTATCCTGCACCGAAAATGCATTACTTTTGCACACTGATACTAACTTATCCAAGAAATAAGAATCAGACCACATAAGAGAAGATTCACAGGCCCGTGATGGTTCAGTTCTAAGGATTCTGTCAAAAGGCTGATACAGAATGTTTATGTGTGTTGGCCTACCATACCCAGTTTAAGGCTAAGGGCCAAGAACCAGGACTGCAACTCAGGAACTTTAAATGTAGTGCTTAATATGGAATGAAATTTGGACCAAAGGTAGAAATGTGTATTTCCCCAGTTTGGTTCAAAGCAGCAAGCATTGTTTAAACATTACTTACCTTGAGCTAGGCATTATGCTAGGAGCTGAGGATATAAAGATGAATAAGATATATCCCTGTTCTTCATGATTTCACATGCTAGCATAGTCCTTCTCTCAGTCATGCACTCTGTTTCAAACAGCCTTATATATACTAGAAAGTAATTTTTCAGGCTTATTTAAAGCTATGTAGATAAAGGCTTGAACAAAAATACTATGATCTCTGACTTCAGTAAAGTTTTAGTATTCCCTTAGACAAATTGGAAATATCTTTTCTGGTTACATTTCTTAACAAGTAGGATTTTCTTATTTTATCCATTTGAAGATGGTTTCTTCCCTTTATTACTCCAAATTCTTAAAATTATATTTTTTATAAATTGTACAGTATTTAACGTTTGGTAGTAAATATTTGTCTTTTTAAGTTTACTAGTAGTGTACATGTAAGAAAATGATAGCTTATTAAAAACTTTATGAACGAGTTAATATTGGATTGGATTTTTTTTTCTAATACTGATCAGAGTTAACAGCATTGGTGAAACAGTATTTGGAGATTTGACTATATTTGATCAGTCTACTTATTTAGGTATTTCATGAATACATAGCGTATGAAGAAATATTTTAGGTTCTCAATAGTGCATTTGTCATCTACCTAAGCAGTACATTTTGGTGCTCGACTGCCCTTAATTGGAGAAAGTAATAAGACCATAAATGGAATGCTACTTTATTTTACCCCCACGTAGCTCATACAAAATATGCAAAAAACATACCTTATCATCAGGAGCTTGGGAAGATGGTGGATTAAGAGGACCCCAAGCTCACCCTGTCCCACATTTACAACTAGATACCATCCATATCCAGGTCAACAAACCAGAGAATGATCTGAAGACTGGCAGAACAAACCACAGCTAAATATAGACGTGGAGCTGCCTCTCAAAGGTCAGGACGGTCAGCTAGGCAGAGGGAGGCTGTCAGCAGGAGAGAGGGAGCTCTCCTGTATGGAGAGAGCAGAGATACAGGCCATCGCACGCAAGGAAAGCTAATCCCCATAAGGTTGGCTTTAAAAACCAACCTGTGTTTGTAAAACCAGTGGGACTTGGATCCTGGAGTCAGCCAACTCTGCACTGGGCAAGCGATAGCTGTGTCTCCGCTCTTACAGAGCAGCTGGCTTGGAGAGGCAACATAAAAATGGCAGCTTACACAACACCAGGGACAAATAGGAGAGCTGTTCCTACTGAGTATGGAGCATGTTAAGAGATTTGGAAAATGAGGGAGCTGGCAGGTACTGTTTTCCTCCCTTACCCACCAGCATAAACAGAGCCACCTGCAGGAGGTGGTACTGCACAGACACTTGCTACCGAATGTACTACCAATATACCATCCCCACAAGTTCTCCAGAGCACTTTCCCCCTCCAAGCCTGGAGGCCTCATCCCTGGGCTCAGTGCAAATTTTGCTAAAGCTATGCTTACACCCTGCCTAGCCACCAGATATTGCCTGCCACTGTGCAAATCACCCAGCACTGCCCCATGCCCAACCTTGAACACCCACCACTTGGCCCCAATGCACAAGTTCCCAGCTGCCACAATATTTTGTGAAATCTAGCATAGGACTAGGGTCCCAACACAAATTTTTCTAACACTGCTTCCCACTCCCAAGTTCCCCTGTGGGCACAGGCCATCAGAGCTGGCCTGCCAGAGTCCCACTAACACCACAGAGAACAATCACAGCCCACAACATGCAGAGAGTCAGTGCAGACAACTGCACTGAAAGGAAAAGTGACACAACAGCAGGGTGTCAACACACATAGGTACTCTCCTGCAATGCCAGGTTCTGATGAACAGGGGATACTGCACTGCAGGGCACTCCAGGACCTCCTCTTTATAATCGCTACTTTTAAGAACAGAATACCTAGCTGACAACACACAGAAACACACAGAGAAGCAGACAAAATGAGAGAAAATTTTCCCAGCTCCAAGAACAAGTCCATGGCTAGAGATCTAAGCAAAACAGATACATCTAACACACCAGTTTAAAGCAATGACCTCAAGATACTCACTGGACTTGAGAAAACTGGACATGAGACACTTAACTCAGAGATAAGGAATAACATAGCAGAGATAAAGAGCTCAATAAATGAAATAAGAAACACGAATGACAGAATGAATAGTGGGATGGAAGAAGCAGAGGAACAAATTAGTGACCTAGAAGACGGAGTAATGGAACATAATCAAGTTGAACAAAAGAGAGTAAAAACAATTACATGAAACAAGAACAGACAGGAAATTTAGCAACTCCATCAAATGTAATAATTTCATATTATAGGACACCCAGAAGAAGAGAGAGAAAAAAGGGGGTAGAAAATTAATCTGAAGAAATAGCTGAAAGGTTCCCTAATCTCGGAAGGAAACACATCCAGGTACAGGAGGCACAGAGATTTCCCATCAAAATCTACAAAAGCAGACCCACACCAAGATACATTGTAACTAAATTGAAAAAATGTGGTGATAAATCTTAAAAGCAAGACCGGGGCGCCTGGGTGGCTCCATTAGTTGAGCATCCAACTCGGTTTTGGCTCAGGTCACGAGCTCATGGTTTCTGAGTTCAAGCCCTGTGTCAGGCTCTACGTGCTGAAAGCTTGGGATTCTCTCTTTCTCTCAATAAGTAAATTAAATAAATAAATAAGAAAGCAAAACAAAAGAAATATCTTACAAGAGAAACCCCATAAGTGGCATGACATATTCAAAGTGCTGAATAGGAAAAATCTGCAGGCAAGAATACTTTATTCAGCAAGGTTATCATTCAGAATAGAAGGAGAGATTAAGAGTTTCCCAGACAAAAACTAAAGTTCATGACCACTAATCAACCCTGTAAGAAATATTAAATGGGACTCTTTGAGTAGAAAGGGGGGCCTGGCTAGCTCAATCAGTAGAGCATGTGACTTTGAGCCCCACAGTGGGTGCAGAGATTATATAAATAAATAACTTTTAAAAAATACAAATTGGTATATATACATATATATATGTGTGTCTATATATATATATGTGTGTATATATATATGTGTGTCTATATATATATGTGTATATATATATATAGACACACATATATATGTGTGTGTATATATATATATATATATATATATATATATATATACATATATAAAGGAGAGACCAAAACTGACAGTAAAAAGGTAGGAAATACAAAATCAGTATAAATGAATATTTCTCTATAAAATCAGTCAAGGAACTACCCCCAAAGAGGATATAATAATATATACCTAAAACATGCAGAGGAAAGAAGAATGAGTTCAAACTTAAATGATCATCAACTTAATATAGACTGCTAATGCAGAAGAATTTATATGCAAACCTAATAGTAACCATATATCAAAAACTACTAATAAACATGTGAAGAATAAAGAGAAAGAAATCCAAATAAATTTCTAAAGAAAATCAGCAAAACTTGAAAGAGAGAATGACAAGAAAGGGTCAGAGAAAATCTTCAGAAACAACCACAAAACAAGTAACAAAATGGCAATAAATAATATCTGTCAATGATTACTTTTTAAAAATCTTTTCTTTGAAAGGGAGAGGGACAGAGAGAGAAAGAATCCCAAGCAGGCTCCACACCCAGCACGGAGCCCAAAGCAGGGCTCGATCTCACAACCATGAGATCATGACCTGAGTGGAGCCACCCAGGTATTGCAATAATTACTTTGAATGTAAATAGACTATATGGTCCAATCAACAGACATAAGGTGACAGAATGGAAAAGAAAAGTAAGACCCGTCTATATGCTGCCCACAAGAGACTTATTTTAGATATAAAGGCACCTAAAGATTGAAAGTGAGGGATGGAAAAATATCTATCATGCAAATGGATGTCAAAAAAGCTGGAGTAGCAGTACTTCTATTAGACAAAAGAGACTTTAAAACAAAGACTGTAACAAGAGACAAAGAAGGACACTATATAATAATAAAGGGGATGATCCAACAAGAAGATATAACAATTATAAATATTTAGGCAGCCATCATAGGAACACCCCAAAACATAAAATAGTTCATAACAAACATAAAGGAACTAATCGATAGTGGTACAATAATTATAAAGGACATGGAGTGCCTGGGTGGCTCAGTCAGTTGGGTGTCTGACTTCAACTCATGTCATGATCTCATGGTTCGTGTGTGCGAGCCCCACGTTGGGCTCTGTGCTGACAGCTCAGGGGCTGGGGCTGCTTCAGATTCTGTGTCCTTCTCTCTCTGCCCCTCCCCAACTCGCACTGTCTCTCTCTCTCTCTCAAAAATAAATAAACATTAATTATAAAGGACGTTAGCTCCCCACTTACATCAATGGAGAGATCATCTAAACAGAAAATCAACAAGAAAACAATACCTTTGAGTGACACACTGGAACAGATGGATTTAACAGATATATTATGAACATTCCATCCTAAAACAGAATACACATTCTTTTCAAGTGCACATAGAACATTCTCCAGAAACAGTAACATTTTAGGCCACAAAACAAGTCTCACAAATTGAAAAAGATTGAAATCATACCATGCATCTTTTCTGAACACAATGCTATGAAACTAAAAATGAACCACAAGAAAAAAATCTGGAAAGAACACAAATACATGGAGTTTAAATAACATGCTGCTAAACAACAAATGGATCAACCAAATAAAAGAAGAAATTAAAAATACATGGAAACAAATAAAAACGAAAGCACAATGATCCAAAACCTCTGGGATGCAACAAAAGCAGTTCTAAGAGGGAAGTTTATAAAAGCAGTATAGGTCTAACTTAAGTAGTAAGATAAATCTCATATAAACAATCTACCCTTACACCTAAAAGAGCTACAGAAAGAACAATAAAACCTAAAACCAGCAGAAGGAAGGAAATAATAAAGATTAGAGCAGAAACAAATGATATAGAAACTAAAAACAAAAACAAAAACAAAAAAAAAACAGAACAGGGACACCTGGGTGGCTCAGTCATTTAAGCACCTCACCTTGGCTCAGGTCATAATCTCACAGTTCATGGGTTCGAGTCCTGAGTCAGGCTCTGTGTGCTGACAGCGCAGAGCCTGGAGCCTGCTTCAGATTCTGTGTTTCCCTCTCTCTTTCTGCTCCTCCCCTGTTTGTGTTCTCTCTCTCTCTCTCTCTCTCTCTCTCTCTCTCTCTCTCTCTCTCTCTCAAAATTAAAAAAAAAATGATAACAAAAAAACATTAAAAAAAAAAAACCAATGGAACAGATCAACGAATCCAGGAGTTGGTTATCTGGAAAAAATTAACAAAATTGATAAACCTCTAGCCAGGCTTATCAAGAAAAAAAGAGAAAGGACTCAAATAAAATCACAAATGAGAGAGCAGAAATAACAGCCAACACCAACAGAAATACAAATAATCATAATATTATGAAAAACTATATGCCAACAAACTGGACAACTTAGAAGAAATGAATAAATTTCTAGAAATATATAAACAACCAAAACTGAAAAAGAAAGAAATAGAAAATATGAACAGACAGATAAGCAACAAAGATATTGAATCAGTAATCAAAAAACTCTTAGCAAAAGTCCATGACTAGATGGCTTCACAGGCAAATTCTACCAAATATTTAAAAAAGAGTTAATACTTATTTTTTTCAAACTATTCCAAAAATTAGAAAAGGAAGGAAAACTTCCAAATTCATTCTATGATGCCATTACCCTGATATCAAAACTGGATAAAGATACCACTAAAAAAGAGAACTACAGGCCAATATCCCTGATGAAAATAGATGCAAAAATTCTCAATAAAATACTACTAAAGTGAATTCAATAATACATTCAAAAACCATCCCACGATCTAGTGGGAATTATTCTGGGGTTCTGAGGGTGGTTCAGTACTCGCAAGTCAATCAACATGATACATCACATCAATAAAAAATAAGAACAAAAACCATATGATCATTTCAATAGGTACAGAAAAAGCATTTGACAAAGTACCACATTCATGATAAAAACCGTCAACAAAGAAGGTTTAGAGGAAACATACTTCAACATAATAAAGGCCACATATTGAAAACCCACAGCAAAATCAAATTCAATGGGGGAAAACCTGAGAGCTTTTCCCCTAAGGTCAGGGACAAAACAAGGATGTCCATTCTCACGACTTTTATTCAACATAGTACTGGAAGTCCTAACCACAGCAATCATAGAAGAAAAAGAAATAAAAGGCATCCACATGGGTAAGGAAGAAGTAAAACTTTTATTATTTACAGATGACATGATACTATATACAGGTAACCCAAAAGACTCCACCAAAAAAATCCTGTAACTGATAAATGAATTCAGTAAAGTCCCTGGATAAAAAAAATCAAGGTACAGAAAGCTGTTGCATTTCTATATACCAATAATGAAGCATCAGAAAATAAAATTAAGACAACAATCCCATTTACAATTGTACCAAAAATAAGAAACCTAGCAATAAATCTAACCTAACCGAAGAGATGAAGAACCTGTACTCAGAAAACTATAAAACACCGATGAAAGAAATTGAAGAAGACACAAAGAAATGGAAAAATATTCCATGCTCATGGATTAGAGGAATATTATTAAAATGTTTATACTATCCAAAGCAATCTCCACATTTATTGCAATCCTTATCAAAATACCAACAGTACTTCTCACAAAACTAGAACAAACAATCCTAAAATTTGTATGGAACCACAAAAGACCCTGAATAGCCAAAGCAATCTTGAAAAAGAAAAGAAAAGCAAAACTGGAGGTATCACAATATTGGACTTCAAGTTATATTACAAAGCTGTAGTAATCCAAACATTATGGTACTGGCCGAATAGACACACATGTCAATAGAACAGAATAGAAAACCCAAAAATAAACCCACAATTATATGGTCAATCTTCGACAAAGCAGGAAAGAATATACAATGGGAAAAAGACAGTCTCTTCAGCAAATGGAGTTGGGAAAACTGGTCAGCTACAGGCAAAAGAATGAAACTTGGCCACCTTTTTACAAAATAATAAATTCAAATGGATTAAAGACCTAAATGTGAGACCTGAAACCGTAAAAATCCTAGAAGAGAACACAGCCAGTAACTTCTTTGACATGGACCGTAGAAACTTCTTTTGAGACATGTCTCCTGAGGCAAAAGAAACAAAAGCAGAAATAAACTATTGGGATTACCTCAAAATAAAAACTTTCTGCACAGCAAAGGAAACAATCAACAAAACTAAAAGGCAGCCTATGGAATGGGAGAAGATATTAGCAAATGACATATCCAATAAAGTTCTAGTATCCAAAATATATAAAGAACTTATAAAACTCAACACTGAAAAAACAACTAATCAATTTAAAAATGGGCAGAAGATATGAACAGACACTTCTCCAGAAAAGACATACAGATGGCCAACAGACACATGAAAATATGCTCATTATCCCTGATCATCAGGGAAATGCAAATCAAAATGAGAATGAGATATCATCTCTCATGTGTCAGAATGGCTAAAATCAAAAACACAAGAAACAACAGGTGTTGACGAGGTTGTGGAGAAAGAGGAACCCTTGTGTGCTATTGGTGGAAATGCAAACTGGTACAGCCACTGTGGAAAACAGTATGGAGATTTCCTCAAAAAGTTAAAAATAGTGGAGTGCTTGGCTGGTTCAGATAGAGCATGCACCTCTTGATCTCAGGGTCTTGGATTCAAGTGCCACATTGGGCACAGAGCTTACTTTAAAAAAAAAAAAAAAGTTAAAAATGGAACTATCTTATGATCCAGCAATGGCGCTACTGGGTATTTACCCCCAAAATACAAGAACATTAATTCAAACAGGTACATGCACCCCTATGTTTACTACAGCATTTTTTACAATAGCCAAGTTATGGAGGCAACCCAAGTATCCATCAATTGATAAATGGATAAAGAATATGGATGTGTGTGTGTGTGTGTGTGTGTGTGTATCATTATTATTCAGTCATAATATTATTCAGTTATATTATGGAATTATTATGGAATATTATTCAGTCATAAAAAAAGAATGAAATCTTTCCATTTGCAGAGACATGGATGAAGCTAGAGAATGTTATGCCAAGTGAAATAAGTCAGAGAAAGACAAATACCGTATGATTTCATTCATATGTAAAATTTAAGAAAAAAAAAACAAGGGGGAAAAAAGAGAAACAATAAAGGGACTCTGTTTTTTAATTAAGTTTATTCATTTGTTTTGAGAGAGAGAACACAGGTGGGAGAAGGGCAGAGAGAGAGAGAGAGAGAGAGAGAGAGAGAATCCCAAGCAGGCTCCACGCTGCCAGTGCAGAGCCCGACACAGGACGTGAACCCATGAACTGCAAGATCATGACTTGAGCCCAGATCAAGAGGCAAACATTTAACTGATTGAGCCACCCAGGTGCCCCAAGAAAGGGACTCAATTATAGAGAACAAACTGATGGTTACCAGAGGGGAGGGGTGGGAGTCTTTTAAATAAGTAATTAGGATTAAGAAGTGCCCTTGTCCAGATGAGCACAGGGTGACATATGGAAAGGTTGAATCACTACACTGTACACCTGAAACTAATATGTCACTGTATGTTAACAGTACTGGAATTAAAATAAAAACTTGAAATAAAAAAATAAATATAAAACCACACTTCATCATATAGTAGTTCTCTCTGATGCATTCTTTAAATTATTTCCTTTACCTTTGGAATAAGAAGGATTCTCCAGGTGCCTGGCTGGCTCAGTCAGTAGAACATATGACTCTTAATCTTGGGGTCATGAGTTCAAACCCCATGTTAAGTGTAAAAAAGAAAATAAAAAAGACCGTATTCTCAGAAGTTTGGAAGTAAATCTCCTTACGTTGAACTAGTTTTAAGAATTGCTCAGGGAATGGGCTATGGGCTAAATGGGTAAGGAGCATTAAGGAATCTACTCCTGAAATCATTGTTGCACCATATGCTAACTAACTTGAATGTAAATTAAAGAATGAATTATTAATTAAAAAATAATAAAATAAAATAAAATTTCAGAGAAATGCACAAGGTACGTTATAGTTCAGCTAATTTGTTAACAAAAACATTCAGATAAATTTTAAAAAATAAAATTCAGATAAAACATTATAAAAAAAACAAAACAAAAACAAATTGCTCAGAAAACACTGTTGTCAAAAATGTAAGGAATCATATCGGTAAAAACAGTACTTTTCTATTTGCTTTGAAAGATTCGAAGGGCACCTGGGTGGCTCAGTTGGTTAAATGTCTGACTCTTGATCTCAGCTCAGGTCATGATCTCACAGTTTGTGAATTCAAGCCCTATGTAGGACTCTGTGCTGACAGTGTGGAGCCTGCTTGGGATTCTCTCTCTCCCTCTCCCTTTGCGCCTCTTCCACTTGTGTGTGCATGTACTCTATCTCTCTCTCAAAATAAACAGACATAAAAATTTGTTTAAAAAAAAGAAAGATTGGGGCGCCTGGGTGGCGCAGTCGGTTAAGCGTCCGACTTCAGCCAGGTCACGATCTTGCGGTCCGTGAGTTCGAGCCCCGCGTCAGGCTCTGGGCTGATGGCTCGGAGCCTGGAGCCTGTTTCCGATTCTGTGTCTCCCTCTCTCTCTGCCCCTCCCCCATTCATGCTCTGTCTCTCTCTGTCCCAAAATAAATAAAAAACGTTGAAAAAAATATTAAAAAAAAAAAAAAAAGAAAGAAAGATTAGGGGCGCCTGGGTGGCGCAGTCGGTTAAGCGTCCGACTTCAGCCAGGTCACGATCTCGCGGTCCGTGAGTTCGAGCCCCGCGTCAGGCTCTGGGCTGATGGCTCAGAGCCTGGAGCCTGTTTCCGATTCTGTGTCTCCCTCTCTCTCTGCCCCTCCCCCGTTCATGCTCTGTCTCTGTCCCAAAAATAAATAAACGTTTAAAAAAAAAAAAAAAAAAAGAAAGATTAGAGAACATACGAGCTTTAAATTACCTGGATTTTTCAAGAAGTTAAATATTTCATATCATCATTTCTACCATCACCGATTATTTCATATTTTTAATATATGTGTACATTGATCGTAAATAATATATATTATTATGAATATAAAACCCCAAATAATAAAGAAGTAAAAAAAAAAAAAAAGTCCCGATAATCTCTCACTGCTCTGCAATGATCACTGTGGGCTTTTTTTCCTGAGCATGTCAAGACTATGGATACAGTGGGTAACCTTTATGACGTTTGGCTCCATGAGGTCCATTCTGGAGGAATCTTATACACTGCTAGTTAAAATACATACATTAATTTTTTTCTGTATTTCATGGATGTTTTGAGGTCTTAAAAGTTTGCTGGCCCCTCCTTTCTTAGAGATAGCAAAGGGCTTGCCCTTGAGCACATCCTTCACATACAAATTAACTCATCCCAAACCTACCCTCCAGCCACCTCCTTATCTAATTCTCACACACCATACTAATATTCTCTCTGCCCGAAATCATCGAGGGCCAGATAGCCCAGCAACTAGAGACCACTCGATAGCCCATCATCCCCTGGCATTATTCAAACCTGCCAATCCTATTTACTTTGCCCTACCTTGCCTTGCTTTTCCCACAAACACTTCAATAAAGACTTTGGCCTAGACTTTTCCCTTACTCCTGTCTTCTGCCAAAACCTAGTAGTGTCCCTGTGGCCCAGTGTGGCATGCAGTGACCTTCTCTGATATAATAAACTTTCTCCTTCCAAGCCCCAGTCTTGTCTTTTCTTGTGGCCACACCTACTTCACGATGCCATATCCAACAGGTGCATTTGTACGACACTATGTCAATGCAACATTTATAGAGAAAAATATATAAAAATGTACAAGTATGTATCTGTTAAGCTGATGAGTCCATCTTCAGGAATGCTATAGGTATCTTATAAGTACTCTCACACATATGGGAAGGAATGTTTCTCTGAAGGCCCGATAGATGAGGGAAGCCACTTTAGATTTCTTAGTCAACATGACTGTATATTAACTTTGTTCAAATCAAAAGCCTGATTTATGGCCCACCACACGTGCATTGTACATCTACTTCGTGAATGAGTAGCCAAAGGAAAACCATTTTGCCCTTGAGATATTGATCAAGGCTCCTACTCTCCCTATTCCTTGATAAAACTCGTGACTCCTGCCTATCTGCTAATTTATCATCTCTTGAGCTCTTACAATATGTAAAAAAGCACGTAACTGTGTGAAACCTGTTCATTCTCTGGAGCACTTTGTTCCCTGTGAAGAGTGTGTTTCCCGGGCAACTGTCCTAACTTGGGCTCGAATAAAACTCTCTTACTTTTAGAGATTCTACAAGGTCTATCCAATTTGCATTGACATTTCTTGTCATCGTTGGCAGGATATCAGAGCGCCTCACCTGATGACACCTGGGGGTTATCTGGAACTCTGTGCTTGGTCCCAACATGGGCCCCTTTGTGCCCCTCCTACTTCTCAGCACCTCACAGGTATGTCAGTGAGTTCTCCTGATATCTGGTCCTCCTCAATTTGAGTTGATGGTCCTGATTTTTACTTGAGCTGTTCAGGGTTATCAGTAATGATCTCTAGGTGGGAATAATCTAGAGAGGTTGGAGGTGATGGGTTGGTTGTTTTAATTTGGCATTATACTAATTGATGTTTTTTGTATAAGGCCTGAGTAAATTTTCTGGCTAGAAATAGGAGAGACTGAATGATTCAGCTCTGAAGAGGAGTGACACTTGCTTCTTCAAGCTGAACAGTACTTTCGGGTGACTGAAAGCACAGCGGATGTACTCAATACCCATAGTGGTCCCATAGGAATTTCCCATCTCATAAGGTAATTGATGATGGGCTTGTCCAAGGACACACATGTGAGAACTGATTATCCAATGCTGCGAGGCCCCTTGATAGTCTTAGGTCTTACTGAGAGAAACCAAGGCATATCAGAGAATGTATCACGGCTGTGAGGAAGGGACACTCACAAACGGCACCCTCTCAATCTACCATACTCACCATCCTTAGATTTTACTCAAACCTTATTCCAAAACTGAAACTAAAATGAATGGGGGGAGGGGGGGCACCGGGGTGGCTCAGTCGGTTAGGCATCCGACTTCGGCTCAGGTCATGATCTCACGGTCCGTGAGTTCGAGCCCCGCGTCGGGCTCTGTGCTGACAGCTCAGAGCCTGGAGCCCGTTTCAGATTCTGTGTCTCCCTCTCTCTCTGCCCCTCCCCTGTTCATGCTCTGTCTCTCCCTGTCTCAAAAATAAATAAACGTTAAAAAAATTAAAAAAAAAATAAATTAAATAAAATGAATAGGGAGACAATTGAGCTTTAAAAGCCAAACAGCTCCCAGGAAACCAACAACAATTCACAGGGACTCTGGCAGGTATACACACAACACACATAGAGTCTCTACGTGGAAGTGCTTACCTAAGGGGGGAATTTTAACTAATAGCTTGAGTCTCAGATGGCCCAAAGAGGGTTCTTTTGACATGTCTGCATTTGTTTTCTTGCATGCACAATTAGAGAAAACTGGCCATAAGACCAAGCAACCAGAAACTAGGAAGCCATTTGGTTCAGTCAGTGAAGCCCCTGGCTTCTGGGAGGAACCAATGCTCACAGAGGCACTCTGGGCTTCATTTGGTTTATTTGTTTCTGCAACTTTTGGCAACTTTGGACAAAACCAGCCATGTTAGATTAGAAAATGGGAAAAGACTAATCAATGGATCCATAAATTATAATGCTATCTTATGATTAGATTTGCTTTAATAAAAGACAGATATACAGTAGAATATTATTCAGCCATTAAAATGAATGAAATCTTGCCATTTGCAACAACATTGATGGAGTTAGAGAGTATAATTAACACTAAGATTTAAATCAGTCAGAGAAAGACAAATATCATATGATTTCACTCATATGTGGAATTTAAGAAACAAAGGAACAAGGGGGGAAAAGGGGAGAGAGACAAATCAAGAAACAGACTCTTAACTATAGAGAACTGATGGTCACTAGAGGGGTGGTAGGTGGGGGGATGGGTGAAATAGGTAATAGGGATTAAAAAGTGCACTTACGGTGAGCACTGACTAATGTACACAGTGGTTAAATCACTATGTTGTATACATGAAATTAATACACCAAAGCTGGGGGCATCACAATGCTGGACTTCAAGCTGTATTACAAAGCTGTAATCATCAGGACAGTCTGGTACTGACACAAAAGCAGACACATAGATCAATAGAAGAAAATAGAAAACCCAGAAATGGACCCACAAATCTATGGCCAACTAGTATTTGACAAAGCAGTAAAGAATATCCAATGGAAAAAAGACAGTTTCTTTAGCAAATGGTGCTGGGAAAACTGGACAGCGACATGCAGAAGAATGAACCTGGACCACTTTCTTACCCCTTACAGAGAAATAAACTCAAAACGGATGAAAGATCTAAATGTAAGACAGGAAACCATCAAAATCCTAGGGGAGAAAACAGGCAGCAACCTCTTTCACCTCAGCCACAGCAACTTCTTAAGAAGATAAAAAGCTTATGCACAATGAAGGAAATAATCAACAAAACTAAAAGGCAACAAATGGAATGGGAAAAGAATTTGCAAATGACATATCGGATAAAGGGTTAGTATCCAAAATCTATAAAGAACTCACCAAACTTAACACCCCAAAAAACAAATAATCCAGTTAAGAAACGGGCAAAAGAATGTGAACACTTTTCCAAAGAAGACATCCAGATGCCTAACAGACACATGAAAAGATGCTCAACATCACTCATCATCAGGAAAGTACAAATCAAAACCACAATGAGATACCACCTCAGAATGATTAAAATTAACAACTCAGAAAATAACAGATGTTGGCAAGGATGCGGAGAAAGAGGATATCTTTTGCACTGCTGGTGGGAATGCAAATTAGGGCAGCCACTCTGGAAAGTAGTATGGAGGCTCCTCAAAAAATTGAAAATATATGGGGCGCCTGGGTGGCGCAGTCGGTTGGGCGTCCGACTTCAGCCAGGTCACGATCTTGCGGTCTGTGAGTTCGAGCCCCGCGTCGGGCTCTGGGCTGATTGCTCAGAGCCTGGAGCCTGTTTCCGATTCTGTGTCTCCCTCTCTCTCTGCCCCTCGCCCGTTCATGCTCTGTCTCTCTCTGTCCCAAAAATAAATAAACGTTGAAAAAAAAAAATTTAAAAAAAAAAAAAAAAATTGAAAATATAACTACCTTACAACCCAGCAATTGCATTAATAGGTATTTATCCAAAGGATACAAAAATGTTGATTCAAAGGGACTCATGCACCCCAATGTTTACAGCAGAACTATCACCAATAGCCAAAGTTTGGAAAGAGCCTAAATGTCCATCGATGGATGAATGGATAAAGAAGATGTGGAATATATACACAATGGAATATTACTCAGCCACCAAAAAGAATGAAATTTTGCCATTTGCAACATTGTGGATGGAACTAGAGTGTATGCTAAGCGAAATAAGTCAAAGAAATGTATCATGTGATTACGCTCATAAGTAGAATATAAGAAACAAAACCGATGAACATAGGGGAAGGGAAGGAAAAGTAAGATAAAAACAGAGGGAGGCAAACCATAAGAACTCATAAATACAGAGAATAAACAACTGAGGGTTGCTGTAAGGGTGTTGGGTGAGGGGATGGGCTAAATGGATGATGGGCATTAAGAAGGCACTTGTTGGGATGATCCCTGGGTGTTATATGTAAGTGATGAATCACTAAATTCTCCTGAAACCATTAATACACTGTATGTTAACTAGCTTGGATTAAAAAAAAACTAATATAACACTGTATGTGAATAATACTGGAATTTAAAAAAATATTAGAATTAAAATTAAAAGCTTAATTTAAAAAATTTCTGGGAGTGCCTGGCTGGCTCAGTCTGTGGAGCATGTGACTCTTGATCTCAGGGTCATAAGTTTAAGCCCCACATTGGACAGAGAACTACTTAAAAATTTTTTTTTCTGAAAAAAAAATGTAGAAACTATGTTTTACTTGCAAGAACTACAATTCCTGATGACATAATTACTGGTGTGGGAAAAAATGGTATTCTCACCAAAAAATAGTGGAGAATTGGAGAAAAGAATAGTCTTTCTATTTGATTTTGAGTTTTATTATTTTTCCTAACAAAATAAAGAGAAAGATTTGGAAATTGCACTTTTAATGTCCTCTTCACAAATATTAATGAAACAAAGACTAGATTTTGTTTGCACCTTGTTTGTGTATATGTGTGTTATAAATGTGAGATATTTTTTCTATGTCCAGATGGTATTGTTAAAAATTAGTTTGTAAAAGAGCTCTATTTAATTGTTTTAAAGTCAAATGTTTACAGGAATTGTGCATTCTAAAGCTCAGAAAGAGACTAACATAAATGTTTTTCAAGTTCATAGGATGTAAGAAAAAATTCAATAATTAAAACCAGTGTAGGTTTGGGGGCACCTAAGTGGCTCCGTTGATTAATCATCTGACTCTTGATTTCCGCTAGGGTGATAATCTCATGGTTTGTGAGATCGAGCCCCACTTTGGGCTCTGTGCTGACAGCAAGGAGCCTGCTTCAGATTCTCTCCCTCTCCCTCTCTTTCTCTGCTCCTCCCCCATGAGCGCGCTCTCTCTCTCTCTCTTTCTCCCTCTCTCTCACTCTCTCTTTCAAAATAAATAAACTCAAAAAGAAAAAATGAGTTTAAGTTTGTTGTTTAATTAAAATAGACATGTCTTTAGATTTACTAGCATTAAATATAAAGCTATTCTACCAAAATATACTAAAGGTCAAATAAGCTTGCATTATCTCTGTTCCAAATTGTCAGCAAAAAATGACTTAAAATGATGGTTGGTTTTGTCTGTCTCATGAGGTTTTCATGCATAACTGTATGAGCAAATAGGTTAAATAAATAAAAAGTTTTATAGCTTTCAAAATCTTTGGTAGCCTGAAACTTTGAAGTTCTGCTAAATCAAATGGTACATTGGGCTGAATTCATTGTGTATCTAGGTATCTAAGTCTTTTCCAACTAAGAATACTAAAGTACCTGATTACTGACCTTAGGTTTTTCTGCTTTGGCCTCTTATTGCAGAGAAACTGGAGGATACTCGGGTCTGTTGATAAACATGCTTTGTACTTAATTGAAAGATTGTATGATGGGGGAAAAAAACATGTTTCTAGAAATTAAAAAATGTATTCATCAATTTCCAATCTAAGGAATTCTGGTGTAACAGTTCACAATTGGTTACTATTTAGTTTTCAGTGGAGTCTGAGGTTTCTCAAAGTTAAAATCCTGATAAATGTCGTGGAGACTGCTAGAAATGATAAGGGAAACAACTCCATCTGCAGGAAAAATAAGATGTGTTTTTGATAAGAAAGAAGGTATGAGGAAAAGGGAAACATTTTTGCTGAGGGAAAAGAAAGCAAGTTTGTCCTAAATAAGGCTGGTTGTTTAGAGAAAGAAGACTTAGGACAAAATCTAAATGAAAAAGAAAGTTGTAGAAAGTTTGTAAAGGGAAATCTTTGGAGAAGAATTTTATGCGTGGTCAGGGCTAAATAAAATTGGAATGAATGAGTTTTAAATGTACATTGATAGAAGATTGAGATTTAGCCTTTCTCTCTGTTTTCTTGGATTGTTGGTCTGCTTTTGATAAGAAATTATAAGTGAAGTTTTTATCTGCCCCCACTCCCCTCCAAAAAAAAACCCCCAAGAACTTTCTATGCTTTGTTTTTATCAGGTCTTTAATTATGTGAGGAAGTTAAAACTGAATATTAAAAGCATCTAAGTTTTGCTAAGAACTAGATAACCTTCTGTATTTGCATTTTGAATCTCTTATTGCCACCTTGGCTAAATAGATAATTAAAAATTAAGTTTTTTGGGGCGCCTGGGTGGCTCACTCGGCTGGGCATCTGACTTCGGCTCAGGTCACTATCTCCCAGTTGGAGCCCTGTGTCGGGCTCTGTGCTGACAGCTCAGAGCCTGGAGTCTGCTTTGGATTCTGTGTCTCCCTCTCTCTCGGACCCTCCCCTACTCATGCTCTGTCTCTCTCTCTTTCTCAGAAATAAAAATTAAAAAAACATTTTTTTTAATTAAGTTTTTTAATGATCTGTAATCCCACTTAGGTATGTGCTTTAAAACCTTCTGAGGTTTTTAACAAAACTTCCCAAGATTCAAATTCTAAATGAAGTCATTTTGACTAATCAGGCTTATTTACTTGGTATGGTAAGTTACATGGGAAGCACTGTCAAACAACTAATGAGACACCTTCTTATGTTATATTATATGGGTAAATGCTGTAACTGTTTTAGAAATTATATGAAATTCTTGAAGTTTTAATATGTTCTGGTGTAAGGTCATCTAATTATTAAAACGCGTGTGTCTCAGAAATAACTGAATTTCCTTGTCAAATGCATTATTACAAACACTCATCAGATCTTTAACCATGGCCATTTTTTAGTCTTTTG
Organism: Lynx rufus; assembly: GCF_022079265.1. Taxonomy (NCBI): domain Eukaryota; kingdom Metazoa; phylum Chordata; class Mammalia; order Carnivora; family Felidae; genus Lynx; species Lynx rufus. Next base: position 29,320,282 of record NW_025814823.1, on the reverse strand, counting down.
TCATTTAGTGTTATTGTTCTGATGCTCTTGCAAAACGTGTTTCCTCTTCAAGCAGATTCATGAAACTTTTTGACAAACTCCGGTTTCTGATATATTTAAAGCAATAAAACTAAGCTGAGAAGGAATTTGCAAATCTAAAGGAAAAGCTGCATTCAAACAGAACAAATATTAGTAACATGAAACTGAATAAATTAAGAAAGATGATTATAGTCGTGACCACTTTTGTTTGAAACATTGCTGGTCCGGGGTGCCTGGGTGGCTCAGTTGGTTAAGCGTCTGACTCTTGATTTTAGTTCAGATCACTATCTCACAGTTCATGAGATTGAGTCCCACATCTGGCTCTGTGCTGACAGTGCGGAGCCTGCTTGGGATTGTCTCTCTCTTTCCCTCTCTCTCTCCCCCTCCCCCCACTCTCTCTCTGTCTCTCTCTTTCAAGATAAATAAATAAACATTAAAAAAATAAAATAAAAAATGAAACATTGCTGGTCGTCTAATATCTGCTCTTCCAGATTTAAGGAAGACATTTATGACTTACGGAGATATGATAAAGTATTCCTTTGTGAACAAATTGAAACATTTACCTTCCAGAATTCAGAAACTCCCAGTGAGTATTCTTTCTTTCATGGCAATTACAATTATTTGCTTATGTTCAGTAAGAATCTGTTTTCCTTGTAACAAGACACCATTGGAAATACTGGTTATGTTACCAAGGCTTTGACTGGAATGTCATATCTGGGAAAGACATGCATAGACTCAGATATGACCAGACAGCTTTAAGGAATTAAGGCTGACTTTATGGATCCAACAAAGCCCCTTGGAAATATCAGCCTGATATTTTGCTTACAGAGTTCCCCCCAGCCTTACCAGGTGAGTAAAAAATGTCACGTCCTGGCAGGTGCAGAAACCTCACGATATTTTGAAGACCTCAAGAAGAGGAATTCCCCCGTATCTACAGGTATTGCAGGCAAACCCGACAGCAGGAATTCGGCTTGGGGGCACCTGGGTGGTTCAGTCGGTTGAGCGTCCGACTTCAGCTCAGGTCATAATCTCACTGTTCACGAGTTCGAGCCCCACGTCACGCTCTGCGCTGACAGCTCAGAGCCTGGAGCCTGCTTCGGATTCTGTGTCTCCCTCTCTCTCTGCCCCTCCCCTGCTCACGCTCTCTCTCTCTCAACAATAAATAAACATTAAAAAAATTTTTTTAGAAAAAAAGAAAATTCGGCTTGGCTTCTGGTCTTGAGAGGCTGAGAGGCTATTAAAAGTTCAACCTAAAATTGCTTATAAAAAGTTCCAGCAGGGGCGCCTGGGTGGCGCAGTCGGTTGAGCGTCCGACTTCAGCCAGGTCACGATCTCGCGGTCCGTGAGTTCGAGCCCCGCGTCAGGCTCTGGGCTGATGGCTCGGAGCCTGGAGCCTGTTTCCGATTCTGTGTCTCCCTCTCTCTCTGCCCCTCCCCCGTTCATGCTCTGTCTCTCTCTGTCCCAAAAAAAAAAAAAAAAAAAAGTTCCAGCAAAGCAGATCCAAAAGAACTTATATGGTCAATCACTATTCTTCCTGTGCTTATGTAAATAATGAGGCCATGTTGATTAGAACTGATTACAAACAAATCAGTCTTAATTTGGCTCTTTTGGGTAAAAATGAGGGTGATAATAGAAAAAAAATGTTTCAACAACACATCTTTGTAGATACTAGATTTTAATACTATTCACTGTGCACTAGACTAGATCCTGACTTCTTCTAACAGTGTTCTCCAATGCCAGGCTACAGCTGTCCAAACTAACACGTTGATTTTCCTCCCACCTTTCTAACTTGGAATCATTTGAGAACTAAAACTGCCCTTTTCCCTGAAGCTCTGCAAATTTCAAATATAAACACCTGATGTAAAGAAATTACTGCAGTAGTTCATGCAGCATCAATCTTTGTGCCTGTTGCTCAGTGGGCCACTCAAAGATCATCAGAGACATTCAAGCTACAAACTACCATGAGAAGTAGATGACATCAGGGTAGACCGCTTTTCCCAAGATTCAGGACCAGGCCTATATTTCCATTCTTCTTTTAGAATTGTAATATTAGGGGTGCTTGGGTGGCTCAGTCAGTTAAGTGTCAGACTTTGGCTCAGGTCATGACCTCGCAGTTTGTGAGTTGGATCCCCACATCGGACTCCCTGCTGTCAGCGCAGAGCCCTCTTTGGGTTCTCTGCCTCCCTCTCTCTTTGCCCCTCCCTTGCATGTTCTCTCTCTCTCTCTCTCTCTCACAAAAATAAATAAATAAACATTTTTTACAAAAAGATCAGGGGGTGCCTGGGTGGCTCAGTCAGTTAAGCATCCAACTATTGGTTTCAGCTGAGGTCATGACCTCATGGTTTGTGAGTTGGAGCCCCACATGGGGCTGTGTGCTGACAGGATGCTCTCTCTCCCCCTCTCTCTGCCCCTCCCCCACTCACTCTCTCTGTCTCTCTCTCAAAAATAAATAAACTTAATTTTTTTAAAAAAGATCATTTCTGCTCTATGGATCTTAAAAAAAAGAAAGAAACATTACCTAAGTCACATTTAACCTGTTTTATATATAACACTTAACAGATTGACGATTGTATCTCTATAAACTTAGGTGATAATTGAAGTAAGCCCCCCAGCTACAACAATGGGAGAAACTGAGCAACAGCTTGTCCAACATGACAAAATATCCAAATGTACTCACATTGTGTGGATGGAACGGCCTGAAACAAAATAAGAAAAAAACAATGGCTATCTGTCAGAGATGCTACTGAAGGAATAACTTGGTGGCTTCAGCCACCTCTGAAATCTAACTCTACCATACAACCCATAAGGTTCTGAGGTAAATATGGGTCCGTGACCTTCTTTATTAACTGCAGAAACCCAAAATGTACAGCTTTCCTAATGTGTGGAAAATCATTAAAGACTTCTGTAACTTTTATAATGTTTATTTACCTCCTTAATACCCAAATTTATGGCCAACCAGACTTATTTCAACACCATAATAGGAAAAGAAACTATTGTAAATACCACCAGAGTTCTTCTGATTAGAGGAAAATAGGCCTTATTAGCCAATGATTCTTATTGGATTCCATCTATGAATTCAGGCAAGATATAGGATTATTCCCTGAACAACAATGGAACCCTGAATTCACTCCGACTTGGTCTGTAATGGCTATGCCTATACAAACTAACACACAGTATATGGGAAAAAGGTTTACAAAACACTTCTGTATTACTCCTTGATTTATTGTGTGACCAGAGTACTTTTTATTATAATGCTACTGCTATATACTATAAGATTGGCTTTACACCTTGAATAGAATTGCCTGACTCTAACAAAAATTATACTAATATTGATATTAATAACCAAATGTTTTGGGAGATAGAATTACAACCACCACAAGATGTTAATATCTATGGAAACTAACTGACCAGAGAAATGATTACTTATTTATAATAACATAAAATTTAATGACTATTTTTTTATCTATTTATTTTTTAAGTTCATTTATTTATTTTGAGAGAGAGAGAGAGAGAGAGAGAGAATCGCAAGCAGATGCAGGGCTCAACACCAGGAACCATGAGATCATGACCTGAGCTGAATCAAGAGTTGTACACTTAACCAACTGAGCCACCCAGGTGCCCCTTAATGACTATTTTAAACCAATCAGATAAAACATCATAAAGTACAAATAACTAGATAAAAAAGGTAAACAGATACTCAAATTAATTTAAGATTATCAAAATAAATGTAATGGATATTTTTAGATTCTTCTCTTGTCATGTATGTCTGTCCCTACTCTTCGTTAGTTACTGTGAATGTCATTAACTGGATTTTTATATTATTTCTATATTTATGCTATAAGTGTTAGCAAAAAATGTAAAGGCAAAACTCACCACAAAGCACACATACAGTGTTTGCACACAGTTTCATTTCATTGATGGCACACCTGAGTGGCTCAGTAGGTTAAGTGTCCAATTCTTAGCTTCGGCTCAGGTCATGATCTCACACTTTGTGAGTTTGCGCCCCACCTTGGGCTCTGCACTGACGGCAGGCCCAGAACCCACTTGGGAGTCTCTGTCCTCTCTTTTTGCCCCTCCCCAACTCGTGTTTTCTTTCTCTCCTTCAAAGTAAATATATATATATTAAATATAAATATATATTAAATATACAAATATATATTAAATATAAATATATAATAAGTATATATATTAAATAAATAAATAAATAAATATATATATATATATATATATATATATATATATATATATATATCAGGGTACCTGGGTGGCTCAGCCAGTTGAGCATCCAGCTCTTGATTTCGGCTCAAGTTGTGATCTTATGGTTCATGAGATCAAGCCCTGCGTGGGGCTCAGCTCTGACAGCTCTCAGCCTGCTTAGGATTCTCTATGTCTCTCTGCCCCTCTCCCACTTGAACTCTATCAAAATAAATAAACATTAAAAAAATAAATATATAATTATAACATCCCCTATTAAAGGCCATACTGTTGACATCTCTCCCCCCACGTAGACTCCTAGGTAATCCAAAGCAGGCCTAGCATCAAGGGACATGATGGACCCAGGGCAGATAAGCAATCACCCTAGTATCGAGGGACAAAATAATGATCCTCAATGCTTTCTGTCAAAAGATTATTGATCAAAAGGAGAAAATGATGAAAAAGAAACTCTAAGACCTGATATAAAGGGAAGCCATTTTAGATTTCTTTCTTAGTCAACGTGATTATATATATTAACTTTGTTCAGATCAAAAGCCTGATTTATGGCCCACCACACATGCATTGTACATCTGCTTTGTGACAGAGTAGCCTAAAGGAAAACCATCTTGTCCTTGAGATATTGATCAAGTCTTCTACTCCCTGCATTCCTTTATGATAAAACTTGTGATTCCTGCCTATCTGCTAATCTATAATCTTATGAGCTGTTACAATATGTAAAAAAGCACATAACTGTGTAAAAACTGTTCATTCTCTGAAGCACTTTCTTCCTTGTGAAGACTGTGTTTCCCAGGCGACTGTCCTAACTTGGGCTCAAATAAAACTCTTTCTTACTGTTAGAAATTCTGAAAGGTTTGTTCATTTCACATTGACAGCAGTGACATGTATAAGATTAATGTAGCATTATTTCTAAATCAGATTAGAAACAACTTGAAGGTCTAGCAACACAAAACAGATTAAATTAAAAGGAACTCTATAGGTGCTTTTATGAATTGATCTGCAACATACATTTTTAGGTAAAAGAAGCAAGATTCAGAAAAAAAAGTGCACTGGTTAAAGATAAAGTTGTATTGCCAGATGGATTCTGCCAATCCTGCCTTTGTACATGGCAGACCTTGGAAAATTTTAGGCAAGCTATTTAAACTCTCTACCTCTACCTTCTTATCTGTAAGATGGGGATTTTTTAAGAAAGGTTTTAGGTTCACAACAAAATTGAAAAGAAGGTACAGGGGTGCCTAGCTGGCTCAGTCGGTTGAGCATGTGACTCGTGATCTCGCTGATGCAAGTTGGAGCCTCACATTGGGTGTAGACATTACTTAAAAAATAAAATCCTTAAAAAAAAGAAAAGAAGGTACAGAGACTTCCTATGTACTCCCTGCCCCCACATATGTATACCTTCCGTTTTCAACATCCCTCAACAGAGTGGTACATTGGTTACAACTGGTGAACCTACATTGACACATAATCACCCAAAGCCCAGAGCTTACGTTAGAGTTTACTCTTGGTGTCGTATACTTCTTAGATATTCTGTTCCAGTGGTCTTGTTTTTCATTCTTTTATTTCTCTGCATTTCACACTGGGAGATTTCAATGGACATACCTTCAAGCTGACTGATGGCTAACTTGACCATGTCCAGTCTACTAATGAGCCCATCAAAGGCATTCTTCATTTGTGCAATGTTTCTTATTCATAGAATTTCCTTTTGATATTTTAAAATGATTATTTTTTTTTGAGAGAGAGAGAGAGCAAGCAGGAAAGGTGCAGAGAGAGGGAGAGATAGAGAATCCCAAGTAGGCTCTGCACTGTCAGCATGGAGCCCCATGTGGGACTTGAACCCATGAACTGAACTGTGAGATCATGACCTGAGCCAAAATCAAGAGTCAGATGCTTAACTGACTGAGCCACCCAGGTGCACCTCCTTTTGATTTTTTTGAGGTTCTCTCTCTCTGCTTCTGTTTCCATCTCTCTGTACATCACTCTTCTGTTCTTGTATGTTGACCACTTTTTCCGTTAGAGCCATTAGCATTTTCATCAGTTATCTTAAACTTCTCATAATTCTAAAATTTCTGCCATATTTATATCTATTTCTCATACTTGCTTTGTCTCTTCAGGCTCGTTTTTATCTCTTAACATGCCCCGTAATTTTTTTTGTTGAAAGCCATTCATGATGTATTGGATAAAAAGAAGTGAGGTAAATAGGCCTTTCCTGTGAGATTTTATGCTTGTTTCCCTTGGAGTTAGGCTGTGTTTAATGTTTCCTACAGCTGTAGGTGTCAGAGGTTTCAATTTGATCTAATGTCCTTGTTTTTCTCTCCTCTGTTGTCTTGGCCTAGAAATTCCTTCTTAAATAGAGCCTGAGCCTCGTGGTTCATTCTTTCAGCTGTTTGCACTGTTACTATACCGGGACCCTGTTGATGTGGTGCTAAAGTGGAAGGGAAGCATCCTATTATCTGGTGATTAAGTCTCTGGTGTTTAGTGGGTTGTGACCTTCATAAGTGCTTGTCAGCATCCTCTCTCCCCCACTTAGGTGATACTGGAAGACTCCAAGGTGCTAGAGTTGGAATTTCCCTTCTCCTACCTTCCTTAAGGCTCTGATAAAGCAGTTTCCCTTGATGGTGGGCCTTTGTTATGAAAAACAATGCACTTGAAGGTATTTCAAAATGATTCTTTTCCCCCTAGGCATATTTCAAAATGGATATTTTCCCCCTCCCCCTGAGCCAAACAGAGGGAACTTTTCTCAGGTCTTCACTATGAGGACTGGTGGTGCTCCAGGAGGTAAAGTCAAAGAAGCATGTCCTCCCTCACCCCCCACCCCACCTTAGACTGGGCTCTCAGGAGTTGGTAACTCAGGCAGTCCACCTTCAGCCTCCAGCGATTTGTCAGTTACCTTTGTTACCTACGGTACTGGCTGCAGGGCTTCTACTGCAGGTAAGCTGACACGTTCTCGGTATTTACTAGTCTCTCTGGTAAAGACTAGCCAGTTTTCTGACGGCTGTAAGAAAATGTATTGATTTTAATTTTGTGAAACATTTTTCTTCTTGAGAGGGCTGGAATCGATGGCTTTCGAGCTCTCTACGTGTTACAGCTGAGATTCTAGCAATTTTTTTTTTAAATGTTTTATTTATTTTTAAGAGAGAGAGACAGAGACAGAACATCAGCAGGGAAGGAGCAGAGAGCAAGGGAGGCACAGAATCCAAAGCAGGCTTTAGGCTCTGAACTGATAGCACAGAGCCCGACGCGCGGCTCGAACTCATGAACCACAAGATCATGACCTGAGCCCAAGTCAGACACTTAACCGACTGAGCCACCCAGGCACCCCCTGCCAATTTCTTAAAAATCTATTTCAAATACATATTTAAAAACCTATTTCCTTTGGACAAGCCTCATATCTTCACGTAAATTGGTTAAGATCTATATTCAGAAAGGCAAATTTGCCTGCACTGACCTATAGATATTCTACAAAAGTGAGTCTTGAACCACTACTAAACTTTTCCTTTTGACTTTACTTTGCAAAAGTCAACGTCACACCCATGTCTCAGTTTCTACACCTGTGAAACAGGTATGCTGTTTTGTATAATTCTGGCCGAAGCATGTTGTAGAATTGCTTCCCAGCGGTAGAGGGAAGTATTGGCCTGGATATTTCTAGAAAAGGTAATGCAGAGACCTCAAGTAACTGCTGGCACTGGGGCAAATGGAGAATCAATCCCGAGATTTTTTTTTTTCTCCTTATCAGTTCAGACAAATTCCTTAATTCTTTAATTTGCATTGGGAATCTAGCTTTCAGGGTCCCAGGCTTGAAATTAAACAGGGACCACTCTAAGTGCTTAGAGACCCATTACTGGCTGGAGTTCTTTTCAGAGGTGGAATTTCCCCTTCCCATCAAGCTTCTTGCTAGTGTTTCATTTCCCTTCCTTGTCTCCTGTGTTATGTAGTTCTCCACTTCTTTGACAAAGAAGATGAAAGCAATTATACAAAGGACTGCCCAGGGCTCTGCCATACAACAAACAATTGCAGTGGACTCAGGAGAAAGAGCCTTACTCTGGACCAAAGAGATTTTCTCCAATATCTTGAGACTAGAACATCATTCTGTCTTCTTATTTTACAAGTTCAAATTGAAGTTTGAGATGTCAGGTCTAGCTCATAAAGTAAGTATTTATCAGCACTTGATTACACCTGGGATCAAATTTCTCCCTTCCTCTTGGAGTTAGGATGATGGAGAAGTCTGCAGAGAGAGCTTGGAAATTGTTAGCACCAATAACAAATGAGCTGGTCCTCCAGGACCAAGGAGCTAAATGCGAGTTCCCTAATAAACCACTATGTGATGCAGAATAAATTAAATTACATCACTTAAATAATTGGCAAAGCTATTGGCAAGCTATTCCTAAAGCCTAAAGTAGCCCAAACATTATAAATTGTGGCACCACATGCTGGCTTGAGAAGTTTTTTTGTTTTTGTTTTTGTTTTTCTTACTATAAGCTTCATTATGTCATTATTTCTGAAACCGCAATCAGACATCTGAACTGTAGACTTTGCTGTGGTTGCACTGCCTTCTCGAACATTAATTATCTCAGTTCAGAGATCAGAAGGTAATTTTGGCTTTAGCTGGCTGAACTCAGCTGAATTTAGCTGGCGGAATAAAGACAACATGTCCTCATGTTTCCTAAGTATTATCCATACTAACAACAATTTCAATATTTATCCAGAGACAGATGAAATAATGGCCTAGCAAATCTTTGCCATACACATATTTCAATAGCGACTGTAAAAAGAGCTCACACATCATACTCAGCTCTGTTCCCAAAATACATTTTTTGACAGAAGGAAAAATTTGACCATCGTACTGCATGGTGATGGGACTCATCTCTCTATAAAGGTTTGATTAAATGCCTTTGACCCTTGTCATTGACCACAGAAAGGAGAAAAAGAGAAAAATAAATTCTGTCATTACAGAAAATGGGCTTCTCTGGGAATCTGGTACATCCAGCCATATGGTCTATGCTCCTTCGCTTTGCCCTACCCCCAGATGAAAGAGCTTCCTGGAACAAGGTCAGATGGAAAAGAGAAGAGGGCTGGCCTGAGGTGGAAGTGGAAGAAAATTGACAAGGGATGATAACACTAAAGGCTAGGCAGTCATAGGTAAAATCTGTGACCCAAACCATGTAAATAGGACAAGGGCATGTCACATCATCTTTGAAAGATTCAATTCTACCCACATGGATTGAATATCTGTTGTAGCCAATTTTCAAATTCATGCAGACCATAAAGATGTTCACTGGTTCTCAAAATGTCTGTTGACTATAGCTCCACGTAAGAATGCCATTTCCTGCCTTCTGCCATTCCTGAGGCCTCTGACCCAAACTGTTACGTCTGAGACACTACCTGTGTCCATTGATTTTGAGGAATATTTTCATAAAACTAATATCACTGTGATTTCCCCATAAAAACGGAACCAAGTAGGAATGAAAAAGATAGATAGATGGATGGATAGGAATGAAAAAGATGGTCTCTTGCTACCCCTCACTCAATCTCAGATCTCAGAGAGAACACATTGGTAACTGCATCTGTCAGCACCTTGATCTTGGACTTCTAGCCTCCAGGACTGTGAGAAAATATACTCTGTTGTCAGAGCCACGCCATCTGTGGTGTTTGGTTAGAGCAGCCCTAGCAAACTAATACAGCACTGTGGATTTGAGAATTTGAGAAGAGTTTTGCTATTTTTTTTAAATTTAAAACTTTAAAAAGTGTAATATCCTCATTGTGGGGCGCCTGGGTGGCTCAGTTGGTTAAGCGCCAGACTTTGGCTCAGGTCATGACCTCACAGTTCACGGGTTCGAGCCCTGCGTCGGGCTCTGTGCTGACAGCTCAGAGTCTGGAGCCTGCTTCAGATTCTGTGTCTCCTTCTCTCTCTCTGCCCCTTCTTGGCTCACACTCTGTCTGTCTCTCTCTCAAAAATAAATAAACATTAAAAAATAATTTAATAAATAAATTAATTAAAAGTGTAATATGCTCATTGTAAAAACTTCCAGTGATATTCAAGTATCTGAGGGGGAAGGTTAAAATGTTCCCCTAACCTTGTCTGTCAGCCCCTCTACCCAGAAGTAAACAACCACTGTCTTGTATATGTCCTTACAGATAGTTCTCTAAACACCCACCTGCATGTGTATGTTGGTTTTGTTCTGATTTGTTTTGGCTTTATAAAAATAAGAATCACTGTATGCGTATTACTTGTCAACTTGATTTTATTCTCTTCTTTTTTTAGTAGGCTTCACGCCCAATGTGGGGCCTGAGCTCACAACCCTGAGATCAAGAGTCACATGCCCTAACGACAGCCGGCCAGGCACTCCTTGATTCTTTTCTTAAAAATTGATCACAGCTCACGGACATGTACGCCTAGGTTCTTGGTTGCAAACAACAGAAACCTCCTCTGGTTAATTTAGGCAGAAAAAGCAAAGGCAGAACCCTAGCTCTGAAAACATACAGAACTAAACATTTCTTAAACAAGCAGAAGTCATGTCAGAATCAAGTCAGAGCAAAGATCTGTAATCTAGTAACACATTCTGGGAGAGGATGTAGGGAAATGGCATTACCCACTGCTGGTGGCAGCATAAGTTGGCATAACTTTTCCAGATGGCAATTTTGTAATACCTCATCAGAATTCCAAATGCACATACCCTTTGAGAACTTTGTCCTACAGAAATTTTGGCAAAGATATAAAAAGCATCCAAGTACAAGAGCATTCACAGCGGCATTGTTAGTAATAGCAAAGGACTATCAGCCACCTAAATGTCCATCCAGAGAAACTGATTGGAGTATGATATATTTGTACAATGTTTACTCTAAAACTATCAAAGAATGAACATGTTCCTGACACACTGATAGAGAATGTGCTCCCAGAAGCAGCTTATATAGAATGTTGCCATTTTGGAAGAAAAAAAAAAAAGAAGAAAAAAAAGAAGATATGCATACTGTCAAATATGTCCAGAAAATATGCCTGAAAGGATACACACAAAATTAGTAACATTGGAAAAGAAAACTAGGTGTTAAGAGGACAGGGATAAGACGGACAAGAAAAAGGAGGGGGACCCCTCATTATATATCTCTGTACTCTGTGAATTTTGTGGGTTTTTTTTTTTAAGTTCATTTTGAGAGAGAGAGAGAGAAAGAGCGTGTGTGACCAGGGGAAGGCCAGAGACAGAGGGAGAGAGAGAATCCCAAGCAGGCTCCATGTAGTTAGTGCACAGAGCCATCAGATGCGGGGCTCAAACCCACGAAAGCGTGAGATCATGACCTGAGCCGAAATCAAGAGTTGGATGTCTAACTGACTAAGCCACCCAGGTGCCCCTGCACCACAACAAATTCTATGGCAAACATTTTCCCATATCAGTGCACACAGCTTCACATTTTTTCGAATAGCTGCATGCGGTTCTGTCGTCCTTACTGAAAATTCTGTAAATCCTTACTGAATATTTGTGTATTTGCTTAGGATATGAATATTTGCTGATGAACTTTAATGACTTTTTTTACGTTGCCATTATAAATAATACTACAACAAACATCTTTGAATATATAGTCTTTATCATATTAGTGTATGCACATGGGCACACATATAGAACTTTTTGTGAAATGAGGAAGTGTGACGAAATCACATAAAATCATATCTATGGTATGAATTATAAAATCTGTACAACAAAACTTGTTTTCAAGAAAAGATTTGAGGAAGTATGACAAAATGAAAAGGGTGTTGTAACCCAACTTGGAGTATGAAAGGAACATGTGAGTGTGAACTCATAAAATCTTGAGTTGTTTCAATTATTAATTTTAAATTTTTGTTTAATTTTTGTTTTAGACAGCGAGGGGGTGGGGGAGGGGCAGAGAGAGAGAATCTTAAGCAGTCTCCCTGCTCGGCAGGGAGCCAATGTGGGGCTTGATCTTCCCACTGTGAGATCATGACCCCGCTGAAAGGAAGAATCCAGTGCTTAACTGACTGAATTGCCCAGGTGTGCTATTCCAGTTATTAGATGAGGGTCAGGAAAGATGTTGGTTAAGCAATGACACATAACTATGAGTCCAAAAGAAAACGATCTTCAAATCCAGAAAGTAAGCAAGAGATTGAGAATAGACGAAAAAAATACATGAATATCTTGTTTTGAGAGGTTAAGTTACTGTCTTTGAGTAGCTCCTTAATAAAAACTAAAAATGATCAGAATCATACCTAAAATCTCAAGGTATAACTTGTTATTCCAAACAGAATCTGTGTAATTTATTTCTAAACCTAGAAAATTCACAAATTCACCTCTTCATTCTCCTGAATTGAATCCAACTTTCCTTAAGTGCAGCATTAAAACATAAAGTTGGAATTATTTTATGATAATTAAAAAAATTTTTTTTAAATGTTTATTTAGTTTTAAGAGAGAGCAAGAACACAAACAGGGGAGGGGCAGAGAGAGTGCGACACAGAATCTGAAGCAGGCTCTAGGCTTCAAGGTTGTCAGCAGACGGCCCAACCACAGGCTCGAACCCATGAACCGTGAGATCATGACCTGAACCGAAGTTGGACACTTAACCGACTGAGCCACTCAGGCGCCCCATATTATGTAATACTCTTACTTTTTCTAATTCGTTTTGATATGCCAGTATTTGTTTCATTGCAAAATATGGTATTTTGACTTCATTTTGGGCTTCTGTTCTTCACATGGACCCTAACCTCGATGCTGAATTGTCACATATAGCCTGCCAGTATTATCACATGCTTATTTCCATTATGGCTCATAACTGTTCTGTTTATTATTAAAAGAACTTTTTTTTATGTTTATTTCTTTTGAGAGAGACAGAGAGAGTGTGAGCAGGGGAGGGGCAGGGAGAGGGGGAGAATCTCAAACAGGCTTTGTGCTGTGAGCGCAGAGCCTGTTGTGGGGCTCGAACACCTGAAACCAGTGAGATCGTGACCTGAGCCAAAACCAAGAGTCGAATGATCAACCGACTGAGCCACCTAGGTGCCCCTGTTCTGTTGTTTAAAATAGAGATAGGGGCGCCTGGGTAGGACAGTCGGTTAGGCGTCTGACTCTGGCTCAGGTCAGGATCTCACCGTTCGTGAGTTTGAGCCCCACATCGGGCTCTGTGCTGACAGCTCGGAGCCTGGAGCCTGCTTCCGATTCTGTGCCTCCCTCTCTCGCTGCCCCTGCCCCACTCATACTCTGTCTCTCTCTCTCTCAAAAATAAATAAGCATTTAAAAAAATTTTTTTAAATAAAATAGAATAGAGATAGAGGAAGTCTTCAGATTGAAAAGCAGTATCAGATGCAATGGTTTCCTAACATCTTTGCTCGACTTGTTTTTCCAGTAGATAGAATCACTAATATCTGTACAATTGTCAGTACGTGACATTGACGGTATCCCTCATGTAAAGAAATAATAAAAAGGTAACTGGGTCGGTGCATGGTTTGAAATTCCACAAGTAACAAGACTTTGCTGATCCTGTCTTCCTGCTGTCGAACCCCTCTGTTTAAAAGTGTTAAAAATGACTGGGTGGCTCAGTCATGATCTCACGGTTCATGGGTCATGGCTTTGAGTTCTGCATTGGGCTCCATGCTGACAGTGCAGAGCCTGCTTGGGATTCCCTCGCTCTCCCTCTCTTTACTCCTCCCCCACTTGCATGTGCTTGCTCTCTCTCAAAATAAATAAATAAACTTTAAAAAAAAAACGGGGAAGACAAATCGAGATCATCCATTTAGCATGAATCCCTTTACAATGCCTGCTAACTGGCAGCTGTGGGTGGTTACTGCTTTTATGTCAAAACCCAGAAGGCAAGTTAACTGCAAGACAATTTTCATTTAGATGAGGTTGTAAGACTGCTCACTGGTGGTATTATAACCTTATTGATGAGAAAAGCATTCAGAACTGCGCAGAGGAAGGGTGTGGTAACGATTACCACATTGGATTACCACAATGATTACTTCCAACGGGTGGGTATACACTGGAACGGGGCGGTACCTGACTCCCCAGTACGTGACGAAAACCTACAGAAGAGAAAATGCGTCATAACATACAGGTAAAATGGTGCCCTCAGCGTATCCAGCGGTAGAGAACAGGCTCTGCCTTTGAGAACCTACATTGACGGCTGGCTGAGTGGCCCAGATAAACCCTGCTGTATTGAACATTTCTATGATTTCTATGATTACATGATTTCTATGATTACAGTTTAATAAAACCCTCTTGGCTCCTGAAACTAAAATATGAGCGGAAGGAACAAGGGTGGGAAGTACCTAATTTGGGACCTTTTCAGCACAAATCTCAATTTTTGTAAGACTATTATCATTCGCTAATTTTGTGTGAAACTTAAGAAACAAGCAAGGAGGTGGGACACCTGGGTGGCTCAGTTGATAAAGCATCTGACTTTGGCTCACGTCATGATCTCATAGTCTATGGGGTTCAAGCCCCACATCGGGCTGGCTGCTGTCAGTGCGGAGCCTGCTTCAGATACTCTGCTCCCCTCTCTCTCTACCCCTCCCCGGCTCATGCTCTGTCAAAAATAAACAAACTTAAAAAAAAATAATAAAAAATAAAGAAGAAAGAAACAAGCAAGGAGGAGAAAAAGGAAAATTAAGCCATGACAGAGCTCTTTAGTTTGTTTTGGAGCAATTAATTTTTAAACTTCGTTAACAACTCAGACAGAAAACCCAACCAAATTCACAGGTACTTGTGGAAAAGTGGAGAACTTGGAGGGGATAGAAAGGCTTGGGGGTTTAGAGATATAGTAATTATACTGCTTTATATCCTATAGCGTTTACAATCTGAACAGATTTGTTTGCTTTCTAATTCCCTGCATTCTTTATAAAAGATAAAGAAATATACAGTGTGAGGAATGTGATTTATAATAGCATCATTATTCCGTAATTGAAAAAACCCTGCGTTTGGTTGTCTGGTAGAATATGCCCATCAGAAATAACCTGTAGCTCTGGAGGCCAGTGGGTTGCTATGACAACCAGACAAAAGAGTTTAATAATAGCTCTCCCTCAAAGCTGGAAAATTGACAAAAAGATGAGATTTCTAAATGCAAGTGTTTCTCATATAAATGCAAACAAGCACCAAATACGTTTATTTCTTTGTTCAACAAATATTCGTTGAATGCTGATGCTGTGCCTGGCTATGTTAGGAGCTGAGGCAAAGACAGACGTGGTCCCTCCATGATGGAGTTCACATTCTAGAGCAGGAGACAGATAATAAAGAGTAAACAAATCAATAAACTGAATAATTCCCGCATGTGAGAAGGTCCTACAGGAAAGAAAGTAATTGGGTTGTGATACTAAACCAGAGGTATCTAGTGCAGAAAATGCAGAAGGACCCAGTCACGGCATATATTAAAAATCGTGTCTTTGGGCTTATAGGAGATCTAAAAGAAGTCAAATAGAAAATGGAGTCTTAGAATCTTTATTAACGTAGGGATAGAAACAGAACTACTAACTGAAGTATTACTCTTTACTTGCTGGTAGAGTTTAGGGTTCTCTATAAAAACAAGGGCTGTTTGAATGTGTTTTTAAAGTAAATATGGGTATTTGTAATGAAAATTATAATGATAAAAACTGTATCACAAACTTGACAGAAGCGGTTATTCAAAATGTTCTCTGCAGCTGTTTTGAAGTTTTCACAAACACAGAAAGTGACACTTTATGTGTATATTGAATAAACTATGATTAACCGGAAGTCAGTACAAGAATTCAGCAAGAAACTAGGTTTTGAATAGACTATTGTGGCTAACTGTCTGGGCTTCAACAGAGGGGGAGACGAATAGATTTATATTCACACAGCACTGCAAAGATGATTGAGGGACAGAAAATGCTAGAATGTTGCTAAATAGCTGAGCTTGTTCTAAGAAACTTCCAGTTTTCATCGTTACTCTGTGATTCTGATATCTTTTCTTTTCTTTTTAACAGAAGCAACATTTGCTGTTTAAGATAATTAATACTACCATTGATTATACAGAGCCATTTGTCAGTACTCTATTCTTTCCTCTCAGGAAGTGGAAACATTCCATGATATAATGCCAACACTAGACTTTGGCTAATGATCTAGGGTTTCAGTATACACATAGTCTACGAAGCTTTATTTAGTCAAAACAAGATGAAGTGCCTTTCCTTGCCTTTTCTGTTCAGGGCAGCAGCAAGAGCCCAGGGAGCTCCCCAAGGCTTTCTGGAGTGGAAGGCCCAGTCCATGTTACGCGGATTGCAATAACCCCCGGGGATGGTGTTATCCCTTTGGCTGCCATGTGATAACATCTGGCCTGACAGATGGTGTGGTAGAGATTGCTATTTAACCTAATAGCCTTTCTCCTCCATTCTATAAGAAGGAACCCCTGAATTTTAATTCAATACACGTTGTTCTAGAATAAAGACTACCTCTTTTAGGCAGTCTTCAAGTTAGGTAGGCCTATGTGGTTAAGATCTGGTGTAGGTCACGTGACTGGAAGTGATGTGTACAACTTCCTTTATAAGATAGGCTCATCCCTTTCCCTTCCCTTCCCTTCCTCTTTTCTTGATGGCTGGAATATGGACACAAGTATAAACCAGTTTAAACCGTGTGGACCAGGACATAACCCCAAGGATGGCAGAATGAGGAAACAGAAAAGCCTGGGTCTCAGGGGATTTTCTAGATGAGGGGCAAAAACATAACAGATTGGACTTTTATAGGAGAAACTTATTTAAATAACTACTGGGTCTCTATTACAAACAACCAGACCTACATTCCAGCCAATGTACAAAGTGAGAGAAAACATTAGGTCTTCTCTAAACAGAGAAAGCCCTGAAGACACTGAGACTCTATCTAGATCAGGCTGTGCCTGAAGTAAGTTCCCTTGCTGGATTTTTCTGTTAAAATAGGCAAAAAAGAAAAAAAAAATCTACTGAATTTTCTTAAGATGATCTATGTTAAGGTAATGTTGCTTACAATTGAGTCCTGGCTCTTCTCTTCCTCTAAGGCACAAACATTTGTTTGAAAGAAATTATTTTGCCTGACACATAAAGTCCCTTTTTGTTAGTTTCCCTAGAATTAACAAATAGTTTGCCCCAAAACAATATTTGATTAAGATATGGTGTTTCTAAGCAGCAATTTTAACTTTGGAGGTGAGAGTGTAAAAGGTTGGGTCCATTAGGTGACAACAGACTAGGTCGTTTTAAGAGAAAATGGGTCTCACATACAGATGGGATGTTATATAACAATATGTTCCCTACTCTCTCTGTGCCTTGGACCACGTGGAGTCCTCAAGGTTATATATGTAAGGAATGGCAGTTTGATGGAACAGATCCAGGTGACAAATGGCTCAGTCAAGAAGGGGATCCTTTTTCCTGTTCTACACAAAACCTATTGCCTCCATGGCAGCTTCTGTGAACATTATCTCGTTTGTTATTATGTAAAAAATCAATTGGTTTGTATATATTCTATGCTCTTGTTGGTTTTAAAAGAAACATTAACTCTTACATTTCTACTGTGAGTCACATTTTCTGTAAATAATTTTGCTTCCTAACCTTCCCTGCTTTATCATATTTGCTATAATGAATGTTTCTTTAAAATTAGATGAAAAGGGCCTTGACCTTTTTAAACAGATAAGGGAAGGAGAGACTGTCACATGTATTCTTACCTCAGTTAAGATGAGCAGAAGTGTCCTGTCATCTTTGACATTATAAAATTATAACAAATTTGCCTTTTTCTTAAGAATAAATCAAGGGGTGCCTGGGTGGCACAGTTGGTGGAACATCTGACTCTTGATTTTGGCTCAGGTCATGACCCCAAGGTCGTAGAATCGCGCCCCACATTGGGCTCCTCACTGGGCATGGAAGCTGCTTAAGATTCTCCCTCTCTTTCTCTCCCTGCTCACGCTTTCTCTAAAATGAAAAAAAAAAAAAATTCTTTTTTTAATTTAAAAAAGAAATAGATCAAAAGCTTTCCCCAGATTCTCAAAAACGTCAGGTACAGAAACTTTAAAAATCTCTGCTTAACTAGAATCAATGAAAAGAGCTATTATAATTTAATTTCTTTCTTTAATCCATATATAAACAAGCCAATTGCTAAATTAGCTTCTAGTTTATCCTTTTGGAAACCCTAACGACACTTATCATTCAAACTTAGAACTTACAAAAATTTGGGTTACACTTTTCAGACTACAGGAACAGATACAAAGGTAATTAAGGTCATTCTAAATCTTAAGAAGAGTAGTCTTGCAATGTTCTACTGAACATCTGCTAAAAGATGTGCCGATTAATTGGAAAACTGAGACAAAGGTGCTCTCCCGTCAAGAAGGGATTTCAACACTGCTAGTTGCATCATTCAATGCACAGGCAAGAGCATTACACATTTAGCACAAACACTGAATTAACAAGTCAGGAAGTTTAGGTTCTAATACCAGTTTTATTTGCAACTAATCACATACAAATCACTTACCTATAAAATAATGATTAACACCGATTCTCTAATTCACAAATATATCACGAAACCAAAATTCTTCCCAAGAAAACTTCTTTGTAAACCAAGATATCACTGCTACTTAGCTTTTTACCTAACTCAAAGGTTGAGAATGACAAATCAGAGAATTTGTCACTCCTCAATCGTTTGCATACCTTAATTCTGCAGATGGACAATCTGGTTAAGATCAGCACTGTCCTATTTCAACCTTACAAAACAAAAAGCTACCCACAAGAAGTTACTGGTGAAGAAAAAATTGGCCAAATACACTACTGAGACACAGCTTTGTGTTAAGTACAGTGCTCGTAACAACCCTGCTGTTAAATAGACCAAAACGTAGTCTTACACAACTAAAAGCATGTTTGCCCTTTTGAAGGAACACGTACTGTTAGGACAAGCATCTTATTTTACTAAAAATGTTAAACAGGAATGTTTTGTAGTATCTTCAAATGGCCAATCAAAATGGCTGACAACCTTTTTTTCTTTTTTTAAACCTTTTGTGTCTCCCTTTCTCCATTTTCATCCTATGGTATTTCATTAAAAAATTCAGGTCCCCACCTGAGAGCACAATCCTCTGTACTCAGCCAGGGTGTAAGAAATGTTAGCATTCTGTCACTAGAGCATAAACGTCGAAGAGGAATTAGCATGTTACTAAATGAAGATTCAAGAAAATTCTAACTGGGTATAGAAAAAACATATACACCATAAGCAACCGGTCATTATCACGTGTATGTAGCGTGACAACCATATCTAGTAAACCCTCAAGAGGTAAGCACTTGTATTTAGCAATGTCAGTTTTGTTATGATTTAGTCTCTGTTTCTGAACATTCCCTTACGTAGTGTGACAGAAACAAAGACTGGAGCGTGGTTCACAGAGAAACACAGAACAAATACAAATATCCTAATAAAATAACCATGTATACCACTGCTTAGGGAAATATTTTAGACGAAATATACTTTCACTACTGGCCCCAAATGCCATCATTCACTTATGTTATTTAACTGTAAACTTTTAATACAAAAATACCTTTAAGCTGATAATAACATTTAGTGACTTACAAAAACTGACAATATTTCAATGCTACACAAAACAGTTCTATACACAACTTAAAGTTTTAAAGTCCTTTGCTGGCACTTGATTTTATAGTTGATAGACACAATATCTACTGATCTCAATAAAATACTGTTCTTAGCTTACACATATTTTCAAAACGAATATTATCTCATTAAACAGCAAAGAATAATCACATTTTGCTGACAAATCTCAGATGAACACTAAAATTGTACAGCCCAAGTATTTTAAGAATCACATAAACTTTTTAAGACAATGGATACAAATTTACACAATCGTCTCCAGTGAAAAAGAGGATTATTCCTCTGATTCTGTGAAGCATGTATCAAGTATAGGTCAAAAATGTGAAGCGACAAAGCAAGTTAGTTTTGTTTTTGTTTTTTTTAAGGTTTCTCAATGACTGGTGACACTACTAGAACAGATGGAAAACTGGTCACTGTTTGCAAATACACATTGTATATTACAAATTTAAAACAAATTTCTTTCCAAACAGTAGAATCCTGTTTTTGTTTGCTTCGTTTTTACTTTTAGTGAGCTTACTGCCATTCTGCACATCATTACAAATGAAATCACCAGTCACATTAAACATATAAGCTTTCTTTGTTTCTCTTCTTCACACAGGGGAGGTAACTAAACTAAAACCTGGCAAACCGTATTTAAATTAGAACACATTTTGTAATAACCCACTAATTTAAAGTTTTGGAAACCTACTACCCTGTTCTGAAGGAAAATATATACTTTCAAAACCCCACCTGGTAATTCCTAGCCAGTAAGTTTTCTATTTTAAAAATCAAAATTCAAGTCACAGTACTTGTGGCACGAAACAGAATATAAGATTTAAGAACAGAAGACTAAATTAGTATAATCGAACATAAACATACCAAACAATCAAATCAGTATAGGACTTTCAGAACAGTAAATTATTAAATAGGTTGATTTCTTTGAGTGTATAAACTCCCTAACATTAAATATGTTAGTATTTCAAACAATACCCTTTCTAAACCAAACCTGAAATTAATCAACCTGTTTTGTTTTGTTGTTTTCCCAGCAAAGAGAAAGGGTATCTCTTTAAGACACTTTCCAAAGCAGTAAAAACACCGTAGTGTTTCAACCTATCTACAACAAATTCTGATCCTGTGCATTTCACTGAGGAGCTACCTGAACCCACAAATCATCATCAGATAGAGAACTTGAACTTCCTGACTCAGAGTCCAGCTCACTGAATCCACCTAAATCCCATTCAGTACTGGATTCACTCGGCACATCTTCTTCCTCCGTGAGGAAACTGTGACCAGGCTCGAGGCAGGAAGGATAAACACGAGCTGACAGGCAGAAGAAGTTGGAATCAAACTGGAAGAGGCCTAACGTGGTACCTATGTTAATCCACTGGTCTCCCCTAGTGTCATATTCATACACGGTCACCCGGTTCTTCTTCCACTGTGGGGTGCGCGACGTGATCAGCAACAGTTTTTGGCCGTGATTGATTATCCGGTAGTTGTTGGTCTCCGACACCAAGGGAATATTATTGATCTGCCTCCACTCTCCTCTGACTGGATTGTAGACCTTCATGACTGGGATGTCACAGATACAGTAGATCTCGTCGTTGAAGACACAGGCTTCCTGAAAGTCATTGCGCTTCAGAGAAACACACTTCAGCCACATATTGTGGCTAGGATCGTAGCAGAACATGCGCTTGCTGTTGAGAGCATAAAGATAGTTCTGAATTACCATTAGATCAAAGGATATAAAAGAATGGGGTAGCGGAGCCACCAGTGCCCACTGGTTTCTCTGAACACTGTAGCATTCCACTTCCTTCAATTTAACGCCGGTAATCGGGTCTCGCCCACCCAAGATGTAGATGTAGCCATTGAGGTAGGCCACATCCATGCCCTCGCGACACAGCAGGCGGTCGGCAAGCTGCTGCCAACTATTCTGGGCTGGCTTATACACCCACAGGTCTTTCCGGGGCTGGGCAGCCAGGTAGATGTCATGGTCTGGAGAGACACAGACAGCTAAGGTGGTTACAGTCCTGGTGTGAGCAAGGCAGGTCAGAGGTGACGGCACTTTGTAAATATCTCCGGTGTATGGGTCACAGCACAGAAAGGGATCCCTAGGATGTCCAAAGAAGATCACCATCTTCTTAGCGCACACACCCAGCCTCTGGGGCGGATTTTCTGATGTAGGTACCATAGAGCTGCTGCTGCTACTGCCGCAGCCGCTGCCGCCGCCGCCGCCACTGCTGTTGCCGCTGCCGCTGCCGCCGCTGCCGCCGCCACCGCCGCTAGTGCCGCTGCCGCTGCTGCCGCCACTGCTCTCTGGCTTCGGCACCAGAGACTTGCACAACTTGTCACCGTATCGCATCTGCAGGGCCCCTTCGATAAGGTCCAGACAGTACTTCTTCACAATGGTGTTGGTCAGCAGCCCTTCCAGGTAGTCCTTATTTTCATCTGTGAAGTGGGTCCAGCGGACACACTTGAAGACTTCCGCAGCGTTGGGACCCCGCTCCTTGGGAGACGCTTCCAACCACTGCACTGCCACATGACACACGGTCTGCTCAAGCTCTATGTTTAGACTATCAAGGCGCAGGATAGACAGCAACTGGGCGAGGGTCAGGTCGGCCAGAGTCTCTTCCCGAATCGAACCCATCTGGCTGAGCTGCTTGAAGTTGTGGGCGATGAAGGACTGGGCCTGTGACCGCAGTTTGCGATGGCCGAAAGCGTCGGCAAACTTAAAGATGGCGGTGCAATTGGCCAAGTCAAGGCGGCGGGCTAGGAAGGAGGCACAAGCTTCCCGCACGTACTCGAGCTGCAACATGTCAGAGGCCGCATAAAGGCGTTCCACGTTGGCTTCACTCAAGGATACACGACCTGTGTAGCAGTAGTCGACCAGCACCTCGAAGGACTCGGCATCCACATCATGCATGGTCACATTCGCCTGGTGGCTCTCGTACATGCCACCTGTGAACATGCTCTTGAAGTAGGGACACGCGGCAGCCAGCACGTTACGGTTGCAGGGGAAGAGGCGGCCGGTGCCAGGCCCGCTGCCAGGTGTCACCACCTCGATGGTCACATCACATAACAGCCGCGCGTCGTAGAAAGACTTCAGCTGCGCCAGCAGGGCTGCAGAATGAGCCGTGTCCTTCAGCTCCTCCGGGCCCGTGAAAAAAGCCGAAACCGTGGGCTTGTGAACCCTCTTGGGCCGCTTCCCACCGCGGGGACTGGCCAGGCGGCGAGAGCGCGGAGCTTCTTCCCGGGACTGCATGGTGGAGATGGCGGCGGGGTACGAGGGCGAGAACGGGTGCAAGGACCGGGCTCTGGCTCCTCCTCGCCCTCTTCTCGCTGGCGCTAGATCGCGGTGTCTCCGGAGAGACTGCAGCACGGGTCCATTTACCTAATTCAGTCTTATGCCGCAGTGCCGCCTCTCTTTATCACGTAGCCAGCGCCTGACTCACCCCTTTCCAGTTCCGCGCCCTTTCTCCGCCTCAGCTCGCTTTACAGAACCCGCTGGACGGAACCGAGATCCGCCACTGCCGCGCTGGCAATACCGGTAGGCGTCTAAGAGGACTACGGTTCCCAGGCTGCCTTTCGCGCCTTGAGGCATGCTGGGACCCTCCAGACTCCAGGGGATAGGCGGACGGACCGAAGCCGCTGTGCATTTTGGGGGTAGTAGTTTCAATAGTATCGCGAGATTTATCGGCCGTTCATTGTTTCGGGTGACGGAATTAGAAATCGCTAATTTTCTTTCGTTCTGTTTTATGGTTTAGAACTTTGGATTTGGAATCCAGATGAGACGCCGGATCTGTATTTATCAATTGTTTGGCTTTGCTCTCAGAACTGGTTTTAAAAATGTGAAGAACAACAGTATATCATAGCCCGATGTGACGACGACATGAATTGCGTAGGTTAAATAGGATGCTCTGAATAAATATTTGCGGATTAGGTTAATAAAGTGCTTACGCAGTGTCTATAATGTAAGGGTTAGATAGGTTTTAGCTTTTCTTCTACCATTTGTGAAAAATCAAGCACCTACCCATTTGAAATCAGGAGCCTGGAGGAAAAAATTCAAAATGCTGCAGGTTTCTGCAGAGATTGCACCCCCTCACCCTGCCACCCCCGCCTTTTAATATTTTTTTTTCTTTTTCCAAATATTGTTTCAGGTGTACAATATAACGGTTCAATTATTCTATACATTAATGGCTTAGTGCTCATTAAGACAAGTGTACTCTTAATCCCCTTTATCTCTTTCAACATCACCCCACACCCCGCCCCCCCTCCCCTGGCAACCACCAGTTTGTTCTCTATATTTAAGTCTGGGTTTTTTTTGCTGTTGTTTGTCTCTTTTTTTTCTTTATCTGTTAATAACGATTTTATTTTTAAGATCAGTTTTAGGTACTCCAAAAACTGAGCAGAATTTGTAGATAGCTTCCAAATACTCCCATCTCCTTACAGTTTTCTCCCATTATTAACATCTTGCATAAGTGTATGTGTTTGATACAGGTGATGAATTCACACCGGTACATAATATTAATTAAAGCGTATAGTTTCTATTAGGTTTCAGCCTTTGTGTTGTACAGTTCTATTGGTATTGAAAAAGGTATAATGTCATGTATCTACCATTACAGTTACAGAATAGTTTCACTGCCTTAAAAATCCTGTGTTCAATCTATTTATGCCTCCTTCTCTCTGCCCTCCAACCACAGATTTTCTTGCTGATTTTCATAGAAACCACTGATTTTCTTGCTGTCTAGGTAGTTTTAACTTTTCCATTATGTCATACAGTTGGAATCCTACCATGTGTAGCCTTTTAGTATGTCTTCTTTCAATTAACAATATTCATTTCAGGTTACTCCCTGTCTTTTTATGGCTTACAGCTCATTTCTTTTATCATTGAATAATATTCCATTGTATGGATTTACCATAATTTACCCATCACTCACTGAATGACATTTGGTTTGCTTTGAGTCTTTACAATTGTGAATGAACCGGCTATAAACACACATGTGCTGGTTTCTGTGTGGACCTTAGTTTTCATGGTAAATACCAAGGAGACTGATTGCTAGGTCCTAGGATAAGGACCATGTTGAGATTTGTAAGGAATTGCCAAAATGTTTTCCAGACTGGTGGCTATCCTGTTTGTGCATTCCCACCAGCAATTAATGAGCATTCCTGTTGTTCATTCCATATCCCTCCTAGCATTTGCTGTTGTCAGGGATTTGAATTTTTGACCTACAGATTTTAAACTTGCCTCTGGAAGAATTCTGAAGGATAGGATAGTATTTTAAACATTCAGCAGTATCTGCAGGGCCATTAAAGTTCAGTCTTGGGGAGCAGTATATATGGATTATGTCAAATTATGTAAATAAGGACTATAAATAGATGCTTTGGCGGTCTCAATATTTCACGTTCGGGAAGCAGTGCTAAAGTCTTTCCGTTAATCTCTTAATGTAAATGTTTATAACTAGTCCAGTACACCTTCTTGCACTACCATCCCCAAATCAATGGAAGATCCTAAATTCTAATTATTGTGGATAATTTTAAATAAAAATATTTCAACAAAGAGTCCCTGTTCTGCTCAGGATCCTTAGAACTCTGTATCATACATACTTAAGCATCCCTTGAATTAGTATAATCCATGCTTCATGAAAGTGTCGAATATTTGTATTTATCAACTTCGTCTCAGGATACAACCCTCAAAATAAATTCTGTTCAGTCACTGAGTTTTAACTTCTTCATATATGCCCTTAACAGCATTATTTGCTTTAGACTGCTTTTCACAAAATGTAAAATGTTTATTAGACACTGTACTCTCAGGCCTACAGCAGTATTGTTCAATAGAGTTTGCTGTGATGATGAAATGTTCCATATCTACAAGCCAAAGAGAGAAGTCTAGAACAGGTCCTTCTCTCTCAGCCTTCATAAGGAACTAATCCTGTGGACATCTTGATCTTGGACTTAAAAGTATGAGATTATACATTTCTTTGGTTTACGCCACCCAGTCTGTACTACGTAACAAAGTACCATGTAGACCCTAGAAAACTAATACGTCTGTAATTTTCTGTAATTACGTCTGTAATTTCCCACTAACCTCCCTTGGACTGCATAAATCATACCTGCAGTGGGATTGATCATCTACCCATTACTTGCCTCTGTCTACATCGTTTTCTGCCTCCTTAGTACCTCTCACTCCATACCATGACTTAGTGCTTAATTCCACTGCCCCAGTAACCTTTCTTGGAATAGATTTACTTCCCAGTAGGAATATCAGGGTTTTTTTGCTCCCCCAAATGCTTCACCGTTGAAGTACCTGGCTCTGTACCTATGTTCCTTTGCCTTTTTAGGACTCATTGACCATCAGACATTTTTTGCTCCTGTAAAAATCCTCCAATTATTTAAGTACAAACTATGTTAGCTATAATACCTGACTCCCTTTGGGCGGCTCACTCCCTCTGACACAGGCCAAGTCTGGGAGGCCAAACCTCTGCCACTCCCATGCCACTTCTAAGATTACCATGACATATTTAAAACTAGAAGCTCTCCAATATTTTCGCCGTGATTCAAGGCTTTGTTGACACATCTTCTAATAATCCAATCTCTCCAGTAAAGAATCCTAGTGACCAAGGAGACTGGCTAGTTTAATTTAACACTTGTGAGCAATGAAGTAGTTACAGCCAGGTTTCCTTTAGTTCCTAACCCCAAAACCATCTGGTCTATATGTGACCCAACACCACTTACTTCACAGTCATTAACTTCTGTTCTTCATTTTTTTGGTTGTTTTTCCACTACACCCCTTCACCCTGACACAAATATCTTTTGGGCTATCACATGGAAAAAATCAACAATACACACAGACTGCCGTGCCTGAGGGGTTTCTTGAGGCCAGTAATTATTTCTCTAGGACTCTAAATGCAAACCTGAGAAATCTAATCTTTCCCTGTAATTCTCTCCTTATCCATCATGCAGATGACTGTCTTCTCTGCTCACCTGATTTTAACAACTTGTTTGTTACAAGCTCTTGCCCACAACAGACATACGGTTTCTAAAAACACAACGTAATTTATTCAGCCCCCTCAAGACCATTAGCTAGGACATGCTATCTCCTCATGTGAAGGGACAACTTTGTCCCCTAAATGTATTAACATCATCATCAATTCCCCTTTCCCTGAGACCAAAAGCCAACCTTGAGGATTTCTAGGATTGGTTGGCTAATTGCTAGAGCCAGACCCCTAGCGTTTTAGCTGTTGCCCTTTCTTGTATGCCCTAAGAAAACAATGCCCTTCTCTTTAATTGGGACTCCTCTTCCAGGTCTGCATTTTAAAACCTGAAAACCTCTTTATCTGTTTCTCCCACTTTTAGACTCTCCAGTTACTCATTACCCTCCCCCCCCTTTTTTCTGACAAAAAAAGGAAGGACATTCATACCCTTGTTTTCAGGGTGGCTAGAAGCTTTTCTTTGCAAACAGGCTACTGCTACCACTATAGTTAAGCTGCTACCAGAGAGAATTTTCTCTTCTCTGGAATCCCTTTGTTCTTCTCTAGTGATAGAGAAATTCACTTCAATGGTAAGGTTATTCAGGATATTCAACAAGTACCTACGCTGCTACAAAAATTTCACTATTCCTTACCTTCCTCAGTCCTCTGGGGAAAAAACAAACCAGACCAGACCAAACCAGACCAATCACAGTGATGCTCTCAAATTAAAAACAGCCAAACGCTGAGGAACTAAACCTGCAACAGGTTTTGAACTTAGCTGTGATGATCCTTGACCCCTCCTCCTCCAAGCAACATTGATTATTCCCTTATGAAATAATGAGGATTAGTATTAATCCTCATTATACGCCAGTGAGGATTCCTTACCTCTTCTGGTCTTAGGTGCCCTTCATTTGATCACTCCAACATCTATCCTTAAATACTGCTAATGTCTTATTAAATGCATGTATTAAATTACACTCATTTATCATCAACAGGTCAGGTTGACTTTCCCACCACAGTCCTTACATGATCTTCAACGTGGACATTTAATTTTCAGGAAAAGACATCACCAGAAGACCAATATTGAATCCAAGTGGAAGGGATCTTACATTATGTCCCACCCACCAATACTGCCACAAAAACTCTAAGGTAGAATAACACATACTTTATATCTCACCAAAAAATAAATAAATAAAATTGGAATTCACCGCTTGGCCTAAAAACAAGTAAAAATCTGAACAGACTGAAATATCAACAACTCTTCTTAGATTCATGACAGACAGGAAAACACTGGGCAAACAGCTGCTCCCAAGACTGAAGACACAGACCCGCGACTACAGGGGGTCACAGCTTACCTGAGCAGACACCCAGCGGCTGAAACTGCTGCAGGAACCAGTGCCAAGGTGGAAAAACCTGAAATATGAAAATTGATGAATTGCTGAGGGCTCAGTGTGGACAACTCGAGAGTTTACAACTCCAGGGGACCCAGTCATGGGTGGGGGTCGGGTGGTGGGCACCAAATTGTAAGACCTACCTCCTTGAGCAGGACCTTGAGCAGGCTTCACAACAAATATAGAGAAAAATCCCCTCATACTTCCGAAGGGAGAGAGGGAAAAGCAACCATTTTTAAATCCGTCAGAACCCTCTGTTCTTAACAAGGATCATTCTCAGGAGAAACTAGTTAATCAGAGCCTCACCTGCTGGGGTCTTATTGGAGCCTAACTGACCTAAAGGAAGAGAAATACCCACCTCCTGCTCACTCAATCCAAATTGTATCTGACCTAAGGGGAAGGAAAAGAATTTAAAAACAAAAACCTTGAAAGCTCACAGTTCAGAGGTATGAACTCTGAAACCTAGTCATAGAATGACAGAACCATAGAACAGGTGCCCTCCACACACACCTCACCACCACATCACTACAGGCCTACTTACAACAGTGCCTTCTACCCAGTACATCATGTTTGGCTATGAAGAAAGAAAGGCCAACATCTGAAGAGACAGAGCAGGTGTAGTGTTTATTTTACTTTGTTGTGTTTAATGCCCCCCTTTTGCATTTGAGTACAGTTTACACACAAGGTTACGTTGCTGTATTTTTAAAAATGAAAGTATAGTTGGCACATAATGTTAGTTTCAAGGATATAGAGCAAGTGCATTTAATAAGACCATTGGAAGAGACAGAGCAAGCGCCAGAACCAGACATGGCAAGGGTGTTGGAATTATCAGACTAGGAACTGGAACAATTATGAATAGCATGCTTAGTGCTGTAGGCTAAAGTAGACAACATGCAAAAATTGGGCAATGTAAGAAGAGAAATGGACATCTTAAGAAAAAAAAAAAAAGAAATGATGCAGGTTCCAGTTTAAGATGGTGATATAGGGGCCCCTGGGTGGTTCAGTCAGTTAAGCATCTGACTCTTGATTTTGGCTCAGGTCATGATCTCACAGTCATGAGATCAAGCCCCATATTGGGCTCTGCTTTGAGTGTGGAGCCTGCTTAAGGTTCTTTTTCTCTTCTTCTGCCCCTTCTCCACTTGCACATTCTCTCTCTATATATATATAAAAGAAAAAAAAAAGATGATGATATAGGAAGATTCTAAACTCACTTCCTTCCATGGACAGACTGAATTTAGTGCTATTTACAGAAAAATTTCCTCTGGAAAAAAAAAAATTCCTAAAACTGATGGACTGACCCCTTTGCATTAGCAAATGAAGGGGAATCCACATGGAACCAGGTAAGTAAGGCTGAGAACAATCTTGCCATTTACTCCACCCCCAGTGGAAGAACACACAATTGGGAGGGAACTCACAACCCAGAGCTGCTTCATGATGGACGAAGTGTTCATACCCCACCGTGGGCATGCCACCTTTTAAGACCATCAATTAAGAGATGAGCCCCCAAAACATCTGGCTTTGAAGACCATCAGGGCTCCCATCCATAAGACCCAAAGGGCTGCAGGAACTGAGGAATGGCTCTTAAAGGTCTCACATGCAGACTCACCCTTCCCAGGGCCCAGTACAGAAGCAGCCTTTTGGAAAGCACCTGGACTTTACATGAAAGAGACTCATTTGCACATTTAAAGCATTGGTCAAAGGGGCATGGGCTTGATGGAATATTCTCCAGGAATGGAGGCTAGTAGGTGCCATCCTCCTGCTCTCCCTCTACCTTTCTAGAGCCAATAGGCACTGTTTTTTGTTTTTTGTTTTTTGTTTTTTTCCTTTCCAGCAGTTGTCATCTTTATGCTCCACTAGGTGGACACTGTGAAAATCAATAAAAGGAAAACTCATTTAGAATGGAGTCAGGACTGGGGAATGGGAGGGGGTGGGGTGGGGGGAAGGCAAGTGCTCAGCCCTACCACTCCTAGCCAGTCCCAGTGGATATTACTTTACTTTTCCAGCAAGAGGAAGGAAGGTTTCTTCTTGGCCCCCCTCAACAGTCCAACCAATGAGAGAGAGTCATAACTCAGCCAATGAAAAACCACTATACTTCCAGCTCTCAGTTTAAGCCAATGGAGTTTTTGTTTATAACAGCCCTTCCCAACTCCTCTCTCTCCTCTATAAAAGAGCTACCTTTCCTTTGTTCTCCAGATTTGCCTGTGGTTTTCTAGCTTGCTTGTCTTAGATTGTAGTTCTCTGCCGTTCCTGAAAAAAAAAAAAATCTTTTGCTGGTAATATAACTGGCAGGTTTATTTGTAAGGTTAATAGCATCCTCTTCCTGCAACAACATGGATGGAACTAGAATGTATTATGCTAAGCGAAATAAGTCAGTCAGAGAAAGATAAATATCATATGATTTCACTCATATGTGGAATTTAAGAAACAAAACAGATGAACAGAGGGGAAGAGACGGAAAAATAAGATAAAAATAGAGGGAGGCAAACCATAAGAGACTCTTAAATACAGAAAACAAACTGAGGGTTGCTAGAGGATAGGTGGTGGGGAATGGGCTAAATGGGTGATGGGCATTAAGGAGGGCACTTGTTGGGATGAGCACTGGGTGTTATATGTAAGTCATGAATCACTAAATTCTACTGGAACCATTAGTACTCTATATATTAACTAACTTGGATTTAAACTAAAAAAAAAAATCATCTTCCATGTTCTCACTCTGCCTTGCTAAAACCAGTGGACACCATCTTTTATTTTTTCCATTTTCTTCTTCCTCCTCTTCCTCCTTCTCCTCCTTCTCCTTCCCCTTGCACTTCCCCTTCTCCTTCCCCTTAATCACCTGGCCACGGAGGCCTGGGTCCCAAAGGACTGTAACAATCAGAGAGACAGTTATTGGCAGACTCCCTCTCCCAGGGCACTACACAGAGAGCCAACTGAAACACACACCCAGGCTTTCTGAGAAAGAGGCCTATGTGCTTTGGTCTTGGGGAGCAGTTCTGGTTTGGCACACTTAGAGGGCTCTATGGAGCTATTCCCAGGAAACAGAGACCAGCGGATGCAATCTTTGTGCTCTTCTGCTGCTTCACTCCAGCTCAATGGTATTTTCCAGAAAGGAGCTTATATACTTGTCTGGTACACTGATTTTTGCAGCTGTATTCAGGAAACACCCCTACATTGCCTGACTCTAGGGGCCAACAGGGCTTAAGCTTGTGGGTCCCACAGGACTGAAACCAACTAAGAAAGAGTTCTTAAACAGATACCACCACGGACATAGCAAGAGGTCACAGACTCAGGAGCTCATTCTTTCTGTGAAAGAGGCCTTATCATCATAGGTGCAGCCCGAGGGCCAGGCTTCTAATTAAATGGACTTATAGGAGCTGACTGTAAACCTTTCCCGAGACCAGGGAGGGAAGGCACTTTCTTTGTGCTCTCCCTCTATTCAATACTCCAGAGTGCCAGCATCTCAGAAAGCAAATCTTCATATGTTTCTGGTGCCTGGCTTTGGAGGCCAGGAGGGCTTGCAGTCCTGGATTCCATGGGATTGTAAAAATCAGAGATGGTTTTTAGCTGTCTACTACCCCTAGGGCACTGCACAGACAATAGTCTGAAACACTGAAAGAAAAAATTAAATAGAAGTAAAATTGATATGCCAAGAGAGAAGAGAAAATATAATTATATAAAATGCACTTCAACACCTATTAGAAATTGATCGGTCCAGCAGGCAGAAAACCATTAAGGATATATATAGTAGCACTCTCTTATCCATGGTTTTGTTGTCCATGGTTTCATTTACCTGTGGCAGATGATCCTCCTTCTGACGAATTGTCAGGGGGTCAATAGTAGCTTAATGCAATGTCACAATGCCTGCGTTATTCATCTCACTTCATTTCATCCCATATGCATTTTATCATCTCAAATCACAAGAGGAAAGATGAGTACAGTTCAGTCAGATATTTCGAAAGATCACATTCGTATAACTATGAGTACAGTATATTGCTATAATTGTTCTAGTTTATTATTAGTTATTGCTGTTAATCTTACTGTGCCTAATTTATAAGTTAAATTTTATCATAGGTGTGTATGTATAGGAAAAAAACCAGTATTTAGAGGTTCTGGTAGTATCTGCTTGTGCAGGCATCCATGAGGGACCTTGGAATTTATCCACCATGGATACAGGAGGACTACTTTAGTTGAATAGAAAGGCACCATCAATCGTCTGAATCTAAACTGACATTTGAAGAATCCTTCATTTTCAACAGCAGAATATACATCCCTCTCAAATTCACATGGAACATTCACCAAGATAGACCACATTCTGGGCCATAAAACTTACCTTAACACATTTCAAAGAATAGAAATCATGTAAAGTATACTCTCCGAACACTGTGGAATTAAACTAGAAATCATTAACAGAAAAATAACTGGAGAACCCCAACATGTGTAAGGGGTAAACAACACACTTCTTTCCTCCCACCTCTCAGCTTTACTGGAGTATTATTGACAAATAAAAATTATATATAGTAAGGTTGTACAACACGATTTTTTAAAGGTGTATAACATGATGATTTAAGATATTTTGTGTAAGGATTAGCACAACTAAATTAATACATCCATCCCTTCACATAGTTACCTTTTAAAAATTTTTTTGTGGTGAGGACATTTAAGATCTACTCTTAACAGATTTCAAGTATACAATACAGTATTATTGACTATAGTCACCATGCTGTACATTAGACACCTGGAACTTAATGCATCTTACAACTGAAATTTCATACCCTTTAACCAACCTGTCCCTATTTCCTCAACCCCAGTCACTGGCAACCACCATATATTCTCTGGATTTATGAGTTTGAGATTTTTACATTCCATATATAAGTGATCATACAGTGTTTGACTTTCTGTGCCTGGCTTATTTCATTCACTTAGCATAATGTCCTCCAGGTTCACCCATGTTGTTGCAAATGGTAGGATTTCCTTCTTTTAATGGCTGAAAAATATTCCATTATATATGTATGCTACATTTTCTTTACTCATCCATCAATGGATACTTAGGCTATAGCCATATCTTGGCTCTTGTGAGTAATCCTGTAATGAACATGGGAGTGGGGATATATTTTCAAGATATTTATTTCATTTTCTGTGGATATACACCCAGAAGTGGGATTGCCGGATCATACAGTAGTTCTATTTTTAATTTTTTGAGGAATCTCCATATAGTGTTACATAGGGCTACACCGATTTAAATTCCTCCCAACAGTGCTGAATAAAGCATTTCTCCACATTCTTGTTATCACCAACACTGGTTATCTCTTGTCTTTTTGATATTATCACCCTAAGAGAAGTGAGGTGACAGCTCATTGTGGATTTGATTTCTTTTTTCCTGATGATTAAGTTGATTATGTGTTGATGAGAAGTGGTAAGTGTGGACACTCTTGTCTTGGTCCTAATCTTAAAAAAAAAAAAAAATCATCCAACTTTGCACCATTAAATATGATGTTAGCTGTGGACTTTTCATATATGGCTTTTACTGTGTTGAGAAGCATTTCTTCTATAACAAATTTGTTGAAACCTTTTATCATGAAAGGATCTTGAATTTTGTCAAATGGGTTTTTTTTTTTTTTTGCATTGATTGAGATGTTCGTGTACTTTCATTTTGTTAATGTGATTGATGTATCACATTTATGGATTTGCTTATGTTAAGCCAACCTTGCATTACAGGGATAAATGTCACCTGATTATGGTGTGTTTTTCTAGTCTCTTTTATTTATTTCTGTTATAATCTTTCTTACTTTTTTTCTTCTCCTGTCTTTGGATTTAGTTTGCTCTCTTTTTTTTAATTCTTGAGATGTAAAGTTAGGTTGTTTACTTGAGACTTTCTTTTTTCCCAATTTAGACATTTATTGCTCTAAACTTCCCTGTTAGAATGGCTTTTGCTGCATCTCATATGTTGTGGTATGTTGTTTCTATTCATTTGTCTCAAAATATTTTGGGTTTTCCTTTGATTTCTTCTTTGACCCATTAGTAGTTCAGAAGTGTGTGGTTTAATTTCCACATACTTGTGAATTTTCTAATTAACCTCCTGTTATTGATTTCTAGTTTCATACTATTGTGGTAAGAATAGATACTTGGTGGTATTTCAACGGTTTTAATTTTAAGAGTTGCTTTGTGGCCTCACATAAGATCTATCCTGGAGAAAGTTCTATGTGTCCTTGAGAAGAATGTGTATTTTACTGGTATTAGATGGAATGTCTGTTTGTCTCTTAGGTCCATTTGGTATAATATTGTTTACACTTACTATTTTCCTATTTATTTTCTGTCAAGGTGATCTCTCCATTGTTTATAGTAGAGTATTAAAATTCTGTATAATTATTTTATTTTGTTCATTTCTACTTTCCTTTCCATTAGTATTTGTTTTTTATAATTAGATGCTCTAATGTTGAGTGTATAAATATTTACAATTTATATCCTCTTGATGAATTGACCCTTTTATCATCATATAATGACCTTGTCTGTTACCCTCTTTTACATTAAGTCTATTTTGTCTGATATAAATGTGGCTACCCTTGCTCATTTTGGTGTCCATTTTCTTGGAATATTTTTCTCCATACCTTCAGTTTTCACCTATCTGTGTCCTTAAAGCTAAAGTGAGTCTCTTGTAGGTAGCATATCATTGGAATTTGTTATTTACCCATTTAGTCTTTCTATGCTATTGCTTGGAGAATTTATGTTTAAGTACTTTTTGATATGTAAGGACTTACTATTGCTGTCTTATTGTTTTCAGATTTTTGTAGTTCCTTTATTCTTTTTCTTTACTATTTATTTTTGAGAGGGCGAGAGAGAGAATGCACATGTAAGCAAGCAGGGGAGGAGCAGAGAGAGGGGGACAGAGGATCCCAAGTGGGCTCTGCACTGACAGCAGCAAGCCCAATGTGGGCTTCAAGCTCACAAACCAAACCACAAGATTAGGACCCTAGCAGAAGTTAGGGCCCAACCAACCGAGGCATCCAGTCACCCCTGTAGTTCCTTTATTCTGTACTTCCTCTGTTGCTATTTTTCTTTGTGATGTGATGAACTTTTTTGTAGTGGTATACTTTGATTCTTTTTCTTTTAATGTTTTGTGTTTCTTTTTTTTTTTTAAGTATATTTATTTTGAGAGAGAGGGAGAGCACGTACGTGGGAGAGAGGCAAAGAGAGAGGGAGAGAGAGACAATCCGAAGCAGGCTCCACGCTCAGTGCAGAGTCCAACTTGGGGCTTGATCCCATGAACCATGAGATCCCATGGGATGGGATTCTTGATGAGAACCACCAAGAATTGTGTGCTTAACTGATTGAGCCACCCAGGCACCCCAATCTTTGTGTTTCTTCTACACGTTTTTTCTCTGTGGTAACCTATCAACATACATAAAGTATTTTATAATTATCCTATTTTAAGCTGATAAAAACTTCAACTGCATACAAAACTCTACCTTTACTCATACCCTCCCCCCTTTTTGGTTATTGATGTTACAATATACATTTTTTTTATAACAACACTTTTTATTTTTAAGTTTATTTATTTTGAGAAAGAGAGCGAGCAAGCACGCGAACAGGACAGGGGCAGAGAGAGGGAGAGAGATAATCCCAAGCAGGCAGAATTTCTGCACCACCAGCACAGAGCCTGGTGGGGAGCTCGAAGCCACAGACTGTGAAACCATGACCTGAGCCAAAGTTGGATATTTAACAGACTGAGCCACCCAGGCACTCCTACAATATACATATTTTAAATATTGTGTATCCACTATCAAATTATTATTGTTATATTTATTTTTAACACACTAATTTTTTTAAAAGTAGACTTTATGCCCAACATGGAGCTCAACACAGGGCTTGAATTCATGACCCTGAGATCAAGACCTGAGCTGAGATCAAGAGTTGGTCACTTGACTAACTGAGCCAACCAAGTGCCCCATTAATATATTAATTTTTGAAACTTTTAAATTAGAGTTGAAAGTAATATATGCACCACTATTACAACATTAAAAAATTCTGACTTTGACTATATATTTGTCTTTACCATTGAGTTTTTATTTATTTATTTATATGTTTTTCATCGTTAATTAGAGTCCTTTCATTTCACGATGAAGAAGTCCCTTTACCATTTCTTGTAAGGCAGATCAAGTTGTGATAAAATCCCTCAGCTTTTGCTTGTTTCAGAGTACACTGTCTCTCAGGACAGTTTTTCTGGGTATAATATTCTTGTTTAGCAGTTTTTTCCTTTAATAGTTTGAATATATTCTCAG
The DNA here is from genome assembly GCF_022079265.1 of Lynx rufus. Classification (NCBI taxonomy): domain Eukaryota; kingdom Metazoa; phylum Chordata; class Mammalia; order Carnivora; family Felidae; genus Lynx; species Lynx rufus. Next base: position 29,283,899 of record NW_025814823.1, on the reverse strand, counting down.
ACACCCTCATGGCCTTCAAGAGGCCTTTCTCAGTAGAGGCCTTTCTACTGAGAAATCTGCTAATCTTATGTTACTTCTTGTATGTGATGAATCAGTTGCTGCTTTCAAAATTCTCTTTATCTTTGACTTTTGACAATTTTAATGCATCCTGGTGACCTTTTCAGGTTCATACTATTTAGGGACATTTGGGACTCATGAACCCAGATGTCCAAGTCTCACCCTAAATTTGAGAAGCTTTCAGCCATTTTTTAAATATACATATATCTGTGTATGTGTGTGTGTGTGTACATATATATTTGAATTTATATATATAATATTATATATATATATTTTAGAGAGAGAGACAAGCAGGGAAGTGGGGCAAATAGAGAGAGAGAATCCTAAACAGTCTCCACATTGTGCATAAAGCCTGATGAGGGGCTCAGTCCCACAACCCTGGGATCATGACCAAAGCTGAAATCAAGAGTTGGACACTCAATTGACTGAGTCACTCAGATGCCCCTATTAATATATTTTTGTTAAATTTCTTTGTATTTTTTTCCTGAAAGACTTTGTTTTGACAGCACTGTTGTAGTTTAACTTCAATCCCAAATTTCTGAAACAGAAATCAGAAGTAAATTAGAGGGGAGGGAGGGAGGCAGGCCAAGGAGTAAACAGAGTTTGACTAGAAAATAGAAGAGGACATGTGTGGTGAACATTCCCAAGCAAGGCCATTCCTTGATGGAGGGGGTTGGCAGGCAACTTGCCTTATGCAGGGGAAGGAGGAAAGATCCCCTGGGGACCCTACAGAGGGGTCCCCCTCTTCTTAGAGCTTCCTCCTCCAGGGAAAGCTTTCCACAGAGATCAGCCACAACCTCAAACAGGACTGTCCACCCACCTCTCATCCTGGTTTGACTCCCACCTCTGTTCTGCCTGGAAAGTGTGAGATTTGCCTCCTTTGATCACTCTTTCTGTTGTTTTCCTATTTCACAAGATTCTGATGTGATGGGGGAAGGGTATAACCCACTTAGAAACTACTAAACTTGTCACAGCTTTTGGTGCTCTGTGAGTTCCTGTTATCTAGGTTGGTTGTGTTCCCCAGAAATGCCTCCCCCTATCCCCGCCAAGCCACAAATGCCAGAGTTGGGGAGCGGCCTCCTAGCTCAAGTGCCTCTGACCTCTGTGGCATAAATATCTTCTTCTGGCCCCTTAAAAATATAATAAAAGGTCACAAGTGAGTCAAAACCAAGTAAGTAAACTTTTAGAGGGAGAGAGGAGGGTGGGAGAGGTCGGTGGGTAGATGTCACTGCATTGGACATTTATTTCCTTTACACATTGCTCTTGATACCAGACATTTCTTGTCTTTTCTTTTTTCTTTTTCATTTTTTAGAGAGAGAGCAAAAGTGGGGGAGAGGGGAAGAGGTTGAGAGAGAGAGAGAGAGAGAGAGAGAGAGAATCTCAAGTAGGCTCCAGACTCAGTGTGGAGCCCTGCACTGGGCTCGATCCCACGACCTGGAATCATGACCTGAGCTGAGATCAAGAGTCAGATGCTGAACCAAGTGAGCCACCCAGGGGGCCCCAGCCATTTTTTCTTTTAAATAGACTTTCTGTCCTTTGTCTCTGTCTTTTCTCTTTTTGGAATCCTCATTATGCATATTAAAGCTTCCTTTGATGGTGTCCCATATGCTTTCTTCATTCTTTTTCTTTTCTTTTTCTTTTTGATTCTGATTGGAAAATTTCAAAGGACATATCTTCAAGTTCACAGCTCCTTTCATCTGACTGCTGGCATGCTATTGAAGCTCTTTATTGACTATTTCACTTCAGGCGTTGTATTCTTGAGATCTAAGATTTGTTTTCTTTTTAATGATTTTTATTTCTTTGCTGAAATTCTTATTGTGCTCATGTATTGCTTTCCTAATTTCATTTAGTTGTCTATATGTGTTTTCATCTCGTTCACTGAACTTCTTTAAGATGAATATTCTGGATTCTTTGTCACTCAGTTCATAGATCTAATTTTTTAAAGGGTTATTGGAGCTTTATTAGTTTCTTTTGATGGTGTCATGTTTGTCCGATTACTCATGATTCTTGGATCATTGCACTGGTATTTGCATATTTGAGGAAGAGGTGTCTTCCTCCATTGTTTACTGGTTTACTTTAACCGGGAAAGATCTTCCCCAATCAGCCCAGCCTGGGGTTCTGGGTGTCTCAGCTGGAAGGCAGGGACTGCTCTGGATCTCTAGTTGTACAGGGCCATTGCTTGTGCTCTGATGTTGAGAAAGGCACTGCTCTGCAGTCAGGCAAAGTAACTGTCTAGGGTCCCTGGTGAGATGAGTCTGTAGGCTATGCTTCTCAACTGGTCAAGGTCACTGGTTGACCTCTCTGTTTGGGTGGGTTTGCAAGCTGTGCTCAGGAAACAGGCAGGGACATAGGCTGAGCTCTGCATGCAGGTGGGGCTAAAGGCTGAGCTCTACAGATAGACATGGTTGCTGTCCAGGATCCTTGCACAGTTAGGGTCTCTGGGTTGGGTGGGGCCAGAGGCCATGCTTTGCAATTGGGTGAGGCTGCTGGCTTGGCTTTCTGTTCAGTTGGGGTGTTAGAATGGTCTCCATAGTGGGGTTGAACTGTTGACTGAGGATCAATACTAGACAGAACTGCCAACTGCGTTCCCTGACCAGATGGAACAACTGGCTCAGATCCATGGGTGAATGAAGTCACTAGCTGGGTTCTCTGGTTGGGTCACCACCACCAGTAGGAATGCAGTGCCACAGCATGATCATTGCACTGATTGCTGTGAGTTCTTCCCTTCTTCTTTGTTTCTAGCTGACCCCATTTTGTATAGCCCTACTTATTTTCCCAGTGTTCCATGTGAGGTGAGACAGAGCCAAGTCTCTGGGAAGCATGCTGGAAGGCTGGATAAACTAGATGTCAACCCCAGGCCCCCTTTTCTCCACTGGAGAAACCATGGGCCCAGGGGAACTCTGTGTGGCACTGTGCCAGCCTGTGGGAGAGGCACGTTGGTCAAAGTGAAACCACTCCTTTTAGACTTCTAATGTGGCTTTTATTCATTTTTGTTGTTCAAGGGTGCTTCTTCCTCACCCCTGGGTTCTAGGATTTTCACATTGATGTTATTTTCTGTGAATAGTTGCTTGTTGGTCTTTTTGTAAGGGGGACTAAATTCCAGGACTTCCTATCCCGCCATCTTGTTTTCAAAGTAGAAGTACTGGCATTTATTCAATTAAGATTTAATTATCTTTCAACTGAGGAAAAAAAATCAATGAATGCTTTCTTTACAGAAGAATAGAAAGAAAGGTGGAATTAGAAAGTCACCATTTGCAATGTCAATATAAGAGTTGAGTCAGGGAATGATTGTTAGCAGTTGCTACAATCATGAGATCGAAGTTTTGGGGCAATTATTTATCATTGGAAAACAAGCCACACTCAAATTCAGCATCTTTAAAATAAGTAAAATTTATTGTCCTGCAGTTCCTGCAGACCTGAAATCCATTTATTTAGCTGGGATTTAGCTGGGTTTTTCTGACTCAACTTTTCTCATGAGGTTGGGGAGCAACTATTGGCCAGGACTGAAGTCATCTCAAGCCTCTACTTGTGCTATAGGATCTGCTTCCATAGTCTACAGTTCCTCAAGAATTGTTGGAATGAAAAAAAAAAGAAAAGAAAAGAAAAAAAAGAATTGTTGGAATGAGGGCCTCAGGTTCTCCCCATGCCAGGCTACCCCAGCATGAGAGATGGGACAGAGAGATAAGGAGAGGAGTGGAAGCTACTTCAGTTTTTTTTTTTTTTTCATAACCTAATCTTGGAGGAGACATCCCACCACTACTTTCGTATCTTATTATTAGTAGGGAGGCTATAAATTCAGTCCACATTCAAGGGGAGGAGTTTACATAAGTACATAACATGAGCAGAGATCATTGGGGATAATCTCAGAAGCTGCCTACCACATCAAGAAACCAAATGTTTATATGATGCCACAGATTGCATACTAATTATTAATTGGAAAATGAACCATTACAATAAAGACCCATGACAGTTATTTTAGTGAGACTTTCTGGATTATGTTCTTACAGATGTGATATAATACATACAATATGAACTCTATAACATTATCTATGAAAATCTTGCCAAATGCTTTTAACCTGAATTTAACTAATCTTTAGGCTTAATTTAATTTATAATATATCAAGGGGATAGATGAAAGTCACTGGATTATTCAGGGTATGCCAGAGAAATAAAACCAATAGGACATATAGATGAATAGATTTATTACTAAGGAATTGGTTCATGCAAATATAGTCTCAGAATCCACTTTCTACAAGCTAGAAACCCAGGAAAGCTGGTGGTGTAGTTCCTGTCAGAGTTGGAAGGTATGAGATCAACCAGGAGCACCATTGGTGCAAGTCCCAGTAAGAGGACAGACCAATGTCCCCATTCAGTCAGGTGAGAGTGAATTCTCCCTTCCTCTGCCTTTTTATTCTATTCAGGCCCTCAGTCGATTGGATAATTCCCATCCACATTGGAAAGGCAATCTGCTTTACTCAGTCTACCAATTCAAATGCTAATCTCCTCTGGAAACACCCTCACAGACACACCCGAGAAATAATGTTTGCCAAATCCAGGCACCTTGTGATCCGCTCAAGTTGACATATGAAATTAAACATCACAATTACTAACACCTAAGGAAGTAGCCAGACAAATCCATTTTGCTGGATTGTTTAAAAAGTCAGTGTTATATGAAAAAAAGCTAGAGGAATTAATCTAGAAAATAAAAGTATGCAACCAAGTGCGATGCATGAATCTTAGATTCTGGATTGGGAAAAACAAACATAACCCTTGAACAATGCAGGCATTAGGGGTGCTGACTGCCCACACATTTGAAGATCCCTGTAGGGGTATCTGGGTGGCTCAGTTGGTTAGGCGTCCTACTCCTGCTCAGGTCATGATCTCAGTTTGTGGGTTCAAGCCCCGCATCAGGCTCTGTGCTGACAGCTTGGAGCCTAGAGCCTGCTTTGGATTCTGTGTCTCTCTTTCTCTGTCCCAGCCCTGCTCACACTCTTGCTCTCAAAAATAAATGAATAAACAATAAGAAAAAAAGAAAGAAAATCCACACATAACTTTTGACTCCCCCAAAATATAACTACTAATAGCCTACATTGACCAGAAGCCTTATCAATAAAATTGATAAGTCGACTAACACATATTTTGTATATGTATTATATACTGTATTATTACAATAAAGTAAGCTAGAGAAGAGAAAATATTATTAAGAAAACCATAAGGAAAATACATTTACAGTACTGTACTGTAAAAAATCCAGGCATGGGGCACCTGAGTGACTCAGTCAGTTGAACATCCAACTTTGGCTCAAATCATGATCTCATGATTTGTGAGTTCAACCCCACATCAGACTCACTGCTGTTGGCCTGTCAGCACAGAGCTCTCTTCAGACCTTCTGTCTCCCTCTCTCTGACCCTCCCCTGCTTTCACTCTCCCCAAAATAAATAAATATTAAAAAAAAAATCCAGGCATAAGTGGATCCATGCCGTTCAAACCCATATTATTCAAATGTCAACTGTGTATGTGTATATATGTATATGTGTGTATATATGTATATGTACACTATATATACATATGTATATGTATATATATGAAGAGGGAGGGAGAGAGGGAGGAAGTACAGGGAAAAGAGAAAAGCAAATATGTGTATGTATAAAAGAGAATATGTATATGTATAAAAGAGAAAGGCAAATATATATATATGTACATATGTGTATATATGTACACATATATACATGTATATATATGAAGAGGGAGGGAGAGAGGGAGGAAGTACAGGGAAAAGAGAAAAGCAAATGTAAAAAAATTAATAGTCATTAAAATATGTGTGGCATATATAATGTTCATTGAAGTATTTAAATTTTTTTGTATGCTTGGGGGCAACTGAGTGCTTCAGTCAGTTAAGCCTCTGACTCTTGATCTCAGCTCAGGTCATAATCTCACGGTCTGTGAGATTGAGCCCCATGTCGGACTCTGTGCTGAAGCAGGAAGCCTGTTTGGGATTCTCTCTCTCCCTCTCTCTCTGCCCCTCCCCTGTTCAAGTGTGCTCTCTCTCTCTCTCTCAAAATAAAATAAACTTAAAAAATTTTTCTGTATGCTTGAAATTTTTCGAAATAAAAATTTGGTGAAAATCTCTCTCATTCAAATAATTCCACTGGGCTTAAAATTGTTTCAGCTAGTTTTTTCTGGCATGTATTTCCTCTCTGGGAAATGCCTAAAATAATAGTTTCCCTCACTCAAAATCATTTCTCAGAACAATTACTACATATATCATGCCAAATTTTTGTGCAGTTATTTTTCTAAGAACTGAATTGGCAACTCCTGAAAAAAGGACTGTGTTTTATTTATCACTGCCATTTCTATAAACCTACACAGTAGACTACTCTTATTAGACCATCTGTTGATGCTCATTTTAGTTAAGCCAAAGAAAAACAAGAATTAGAAGCTAAGCACATAAGTAGTGGTAAGCCAACACTCTAAATATGGTTTATACATTATAGAACTCATTAAACTTTCAAAGAACTTTATATCTGTGTCCTAGAGCTGCTCATTGAGTGACTCAGATTTTTCATAATTTGTAAATACTCTTTTAAAATAAAAGTAGCACTCTTCTTCCCAACTTGATCCATAGATTCAAGCAACTCCATCCAATATACCACAAAGTTATTTTGTGAATAATGGAAAACTGATTATATGGGGAGTAACATCAGGAACATGACAGTGTAAGGCATCTATCTTTTTGTCCTCCTATTAAACAACTAAAGAGACATCCACCCATAAATAAAAATGCCTCTGTGGGAGGCACTGTGGGATCCAGCACCATATGCCAAGGGATCTTGGAGTAGTCTTGCCCACCTGTGCATGCAGTAATATCCAGACAGCCTTCAGTATGGGTGACAGAAACAGTAAAACTCCAGCAAACCTGTCTCAGTGCCTCCAGACTGCATTTGGGGAAAACCTGGAAAAGCGCTGAACTTGGGCAGAAACCCACAGATAATAGGGAGTTTGTAGAAGCCCAGCCTTCCCAAGGGAAGATTTGAATACACTGTTGGAGAAGAAAGAAAGAAAGAAAGAAAGAAAGAAAGAAAGAAAGAAAGAAAGAAAGAGGAAAGAAAGAAAGAAAGGGTTTGGATACATTGGAGAGAGTAAGAATTTTTCCTGTGTCACCACGCCCCCAAGGTAACACTGCAAGGGATGGGATCAGCTGTCAGTGACCTCCCCCATGGTAAGAAAGAGAGCAGTGAGTGAATGCTAGGCTTCCCCTGCTGTGAGGTATGCTGCTGGAGAAACCTGTTTCTTTCTAGCAGCACCCAGAGTGCTGAGGTATGACCTCCATGATTCAGAAGAGGGAGATTGGGAAAGATGCAGATAAGAATATCTAAGGGCATTAAAGAACACATTCTTGCTGACTGCACTCAGGATTTCAGCAGGAATTCTACCCTGAAGCCTCTGGAAGAACCTTACCCTAGGATCCCCCACTGGGTGCATAAGCACTACCAATGCCCTGTGTGCTAAACCTACACTGGTCCCATATCTGGCTCCTGAGTGTGATGGTGAGAGTGAGCTCTCTCCAGTAAACAGACTGCTCTCAGAAAAATAGACCAGGGTCTGCAGGTAAGGGAAAAAGCACAATCTTGAGCTGTATCTCCACCTTCTGGAAAGTAAAAGAAAGGTTTCTATAAACCAGCCTTGTGTGTTTTAAGAACCAGAGAAGACATAAAAGCTTAAGAAATATACCATGAGAGGGAGCAAGAAGTATGGGGCAATTGTATCCATAGAAGGTCTGACTAAAACCCAGATATAAGAGGACCAACACACAGCATATCCCACCTGAAGGCAAGACATAAAGATCTGAGAATTTTATGCTGCTTCAAATGTGAAAGCAGCAATGCAAAAACTACAAGGAATTGAAAGAATCAAGGAAACACATAATCAAAACCAAACAAAAAAAAAGTTGTCCAATAACCAAAATCAAAGGCACAGAACTTAGTGATCTAGCTGATAAGGAATTCAAAATAGCTGTTTTGAGGAAACTTCAATGAGCTAAAAGAAAACACATAAACACAATTTAATAAAATGAGTAAAATAATACATGAACAAAATGAGATATTTACATTTTTTTCTTTTTTAAAATATTTATTTATTTATTTTGAGAGAGAGAGAGAGAGAAAGACAGAGAGAGAGTGCAAGAGCAGGAGAGGGGCAGAGAGAGGGGGAGAGAGAGAATCCTAAGCAGACTCTACACTGTAAGCATACAGCCCGATGCAGGACTCCATGTCATGAACTGCGAGATCATGACCTGAGCCAAAATCAAGAGTCAGATGCTTAACTGACTGAGCCACCCAGGCTCCCCTGAACAAAATAAGATATTAACAGAGATAAAATGAGATATTTAATGAGATATTTAACACAGAGACACTTAAAAAAAGAGCCAAATAAATTTTGGAGCTGAAAAAGAATCAACAAAATGAAAAATGCAATAGAGAGTGTCCACAGCACAATAGACCAAATGGAAGAGGGAATAAATGAAGAAGAGGATAGGAACTTTGAAGTAAACTCATCAATGGAAAACAAAGAATAAACAAAAAGAAGTGAAGAAAGCCTATATAGGAAAGAGGACTGTGTCAAATGTAGAAATATTAGAAAAATCCAGATTTCCAGATGGAGAACAGTGGGAGAAGGGGTTGGGAGGAAGACGACCTCAACTACCTCCATTTGACCTCAGTCTGTATTTTTTAATTAAGTTCTTTCCAGCTTATCTTTTAACTCAGGCAAAAGACCTAGCAGCCAAAAGCATCCTGTGATGAGAACGGAAGCTACCTCCTCAAGGAATACAGACCCCATGTAATTGACCCCTAGACAGTGATCTATCTTTACTGGCCAGATGCACGTACCCACCAAATTTGATCCCACATTTTTCTTATATAAACCTGAAAGAATTTTCAGCACTTTGGAGACTGTCTTTGAGAAGCTAGTCTGCTGTTTCCCTAGTGTTGGCCTCACTGAAATAAATTCCTTTCTAGTTTCACCACCACTCATATCTCTATGCCTCTGGATTTGTCAGTGATGAGTTGCTGAACCTGGTCTGTTGGGACCCTGGGAACTAGGCGCTCTTGCACCCTTGGGCTCTGGTTACAGGGCCAGAAAGTTTATTTAAAGAAATAATAGTTGAGAATTTTCCAATCCTGGGAAGAGAATTAGATATCCAAGTACATAATGATAATAGATCACCCTATTATCTCAATGCAAAACAACCTTGTCTAAGACAAACTATATTAAAACTGTCAAAAATCAAAGATAGGAGGAGCTTGGGAAGATGGTGGGGTAGGAGGATCCTAAGCTCATCTTGTCCCACAGATACACCTAGATACCAGTCACATCAGTGCAACTAACCCAGAAAACAATCCAAAGACTGGCAGAACAGAGTCTTTACTGTTAATTATAGAGAGGAGGTCACATCAGAAAGAGTAGGAGCGGTGGAAGTCGCGATGAACCAAACTCTCTTGTGAGACTAACCACAAAAGGGAGGGACACCACAAGCATGGAGAAGGGAGAGGAACAGAACCCACACCAGGCATCCCAGTAACAGGAGACCTGCACCGGGAAAACAAGTCCCTATAACCGTTGGCTTTGAAAACCAGTAGGGCTTAACTTCAAGAGTTTGTAAAACCAGTGGAGGTTAACTCTAGGTACTTTAAAAATGAACAAGCTCGGCTCTTGGGAGAGCCAGATGGTGATAAAAAACTGAGTTCCTGTCCTTAAAGAGATGACATAACAAACAATCCTGCCAAGATACAGCATAGAAGCAGCAGTTTGAAAAGAGCCTGGGGGATAGGGGAAGGAGATCTGTTTACTAATCTCAGAACATGTGCAAGTCAGTCAGGGATCTTTAGGAGGCTTCTCCAAGAACAAAAAAGATGATGGGTGCCATTTCTTCCCCATTTCCACCACCCAGCCTAGATAGCTGGCCACCTGCAGGAACCAGCTTGAACACTCTTCCATTTAGCTTGCTAATACCACATGCCCCACTCCCATGTTCTCCTGCAGATCTTCCTACTCCAACCTGCCCATTCAGCAGGAATCTCTCCACAGTGCTCCTGATGTGTCTCATTCTGCAAGCAGCCCTGACAGCGAGTAGCACCGCTCCAAAATGACTCCTGCACTGGGAAGACGGGAAGATAACCACACACACACACACACACCAGTGCAGCTGCAGCTCCAGGAGTAGGCTGGAGAAGCTATTACAGATCATACATCTGATCTTATTGCCAGCACTGCCCACTAACAAAACCTCACAGGAGGCAACACAAGGAGAGAGTCCTATAGTTTGGGGCCACTGCAACCCCAACAGATAGGACTGGGGGCAACCATCTGGTTTGACTGCAGGCTCCACCCCCAATAAATTCCTCTCAGGAGACAACACAGGGAGAGTGTCTTGCAGCTTAGTGCAACTGCAGCCCTGTCACATGGGCTGAGGGCGGGTATCTGGTCTGACCCAACTGCAAACACAAGGTACCCCAGACTGGTCTCTTACCAGCACAGGGAACAAACCTTGGTCACCACAGGCAAAGTGGGCCACTGCAGCCAACTATACTGAAGGCAAACCTGGCTCAGCCACAATAGTAGGGCACACAAAACACACAGGAGATACCCCTGCTGAGCCGGGGACATTGCACTACAGGCCACTACAGGACCTCTTCTTCATAAGTCCATTACTTTCAAGAGCAGGAGATATAGCTGACTTTCCGAATACATAGAAATAAACACAGAGAATTAGACAAAATGAGACAGAGGAATATACCCTAAATGAAAGAACAGGACAAAAGCTGTAAAATCAATTATATCTATAAAAATTTGTCAAAGTAGTCACAGAATAAAACAATGTAAAGTAGGACACCACATATGTAAAATAGGGGTGGGGAGACTAGCAATTCAGAGCTTTTAGAATGGGTTAAAACTTAAGCAACCAATGACTAAATATAGACTGCTATATGTGTAAGATGTTGTATATAAACCTAATGGTAACAACAAGCTGAAAACCCGTAATATACATGCAAAAAATAAAGAAAAAGGAATATAAACATATCACTAAAGAAAGCCATCAAACAACAAGGGAAGAGCAAGAGAAGAGAGGAATGGAGAAGAACTACAAAAACCTTCCATAAAAAAGTAACAAAATGCCAGTAAGTACATACTTATCAATAATTACTTTGAATGAAAATGGAGTAAGTGTTCCAATCAAAAGACATAGGGTTAGTGAATGGATAAAAAAGCAATCCATCCATATGCTGTCTATAAGAGACTCACTTCAGACTGAAAGACACATCCAGATGGAAAGTAAAAGGATGGAAAGATATCATGCAAAAATGGAAGTGAAAAGAAAGCTGGGGTAGCATTCCTAACATTGGAAAAAAAAAATAGACTTTCAAAGACTATAATATGAAACAAAGAAGGACACTACCTAATGATAAAGGGACCAATCCAGTTAGAAGATGTAACAACTGTAAATATTTATCACCCAAAATGGGAGCACCCAAATGAATAAAGCAGCTAATACCAAATATAAAGGGAGTAATTGATAGCAATTCAATAATAGTAGGGGACTTTAACAGCTTACTTTATATCAATGCATAGATCATCCAACCAGAAAATCAACAAGGAAATGGTGGCTTTGAATGATGCATTAGACAACATAGTTTTAACAGATATATTCAGAATACTCCATCCTAAAAGAGCAGAATACATATTCTTTTCAAGAGCACAGGAAACTTCTCCAGAATAGGTCACATGTTGGGCCACAAAACAAGTCTCAACAAACTCAGAAAGACTGAAATCATATCATGCATTTTTTCCAACCACAATGGTATGAAACTAGAAATCAATCGCAAGAAAAAAATCTGGAAAGAACACAAATACATGGATTTTAAATAACGTGACACTAAACAATGAATAGGTCAACCATGAAATCAAATGGAAATTAAAAAAAAAAAATACATGGAGGGGCACCTGGGTGGCTCAGTTGGTTGGGCGTCTGACTTTGGCTCAGATCATGATCTCACGGTCTGTGGGTTCAAGCCCCGCGTCGGGCTCTGTGCTGATAGCTCAAAGCCTGGAGCCTGCTTCAGATTCTGTGCCTCCCTCTCTCTCTGCCCCTCCCCTGCTCAAGCTCTGTCTCTGTCTCTCTCAAAAACCAATAAACATTAAAAAAAATAATAAATTTAAAAAAATAAAAAAAAATACATGGAGACAAATGAAAATGAAAACACAATGGTCCCAAATCTTTGGAATACAGAAAAAACTATTCTAAAAGGGAAGATTATAGCAATAAAAGCTGACCTCAAGATGCACGGAAAATCTCAACAACCTAATCTTATACCTAAAGGAACTGGAGAAGAAGAAGAAACAAAGCCCAAAGCAAGTAGAAGGAAAGCAAGGGTAAAATTAGAGCAGAAAGAAATGAAATAGAGACTTAAAAAGACAATAGAACAGAGCCAGGAGCTGGTTCTTTGAAAAGATCAACAAAATTGATAAATCCTTAGCTAGCAGCATCAAAAGACATCGGGTTGTGGGTGGAGGCGGGTGCAGAGAAAAAGAGACACAGAGAGAGAGAGAGAACTCAAATAAATAAAGTCAGAAATGAAGGAGGAGAAATAAACAACACCAGAGAAATACAAAGAATTACAAGAGAATACTATGAAAAATGATATGCCAACAAACCTAGAAGAAATGCACAACCTACAAGAAATGGATAAATTCCTTGTAATATATAAACTTCCAAAACTGAATCAGGAAGAAATACAAAATTTGAACAGACTGATTACTAGCAATGAAATTGAATCAGTAGTAGTAGTAGTAGTAATAGTAATAAACCCTCAACAAACAAAAGTCCAGGACCAGATGCCTTCACTGTGAATTCTACCAAATGTTTAAGGAAGAGTTAGTGCCTATTCTTCTCAAACTATTCCCAAAAATAGAAGGGAAGGGACAGATTCCAAATTCATTCTCTGAAGCAAGCATTACCCTGATACCAAAACCAGATAAAGACAATACAAAAAAAAAAGAAAGCTACAGGCCAATATCTCTGATAAACATAGATGCGAAAATCTTCATCAAAATATTAGCAGACTGAATCCAACTGTACATTAACAAATCATTCACCGTGATCAAGTGGAGTTTATTCCAGTGATGCAAGGTGGTTCAATATTCACAAATTAATCAGTGTGATACCTCACATTAAGAAGAGAAAGGATTAAAAACCGTATGATCATTTCAATAGTTGCAGAAAAAGCATTTGACAAAGTCCAATATCTATTCATGATGAAAACTCAACAAAGTACATTTAGAAGGAACACACCTCAACACAATAAAGGACATATATAAAAAATCCACAGCTAATATCAATGGTAAAAAACTGAGAGCTTCTCCTCTAAGGTCAGGAACAAGACAAAGATGCCCATTCTCACTACTTTTACTCAACATAGTACTGGAAATCCTAGCTACAGCAGACAACAACAATAACAACAAGCAAACAAACAAACAAACAAAAATGGCATCCAAATTGGTAAGGAAGAAGTAAAACTGTCACTATTTGCAGATGACATGATATTATATAGAGAAATCCCTAAAGACTTCACCAAAACACGACTAGAACTGGTAAATAAATTCAGTAAAGTCTCAGGATACAAAATTAACATGCAGAAATGTGTTGTGTTCCTATACACTAAAAGTGGTAGAAAGAGAAACTAAGAGAATAATACCATTTAAAATTGCACCAAAAAAATAAAATAAAATATATAGGAATAAACTTAACCAAAGAGGAGAAATCCACATCATACTCTGAAAACTATAAAACACTGATGAAAGAAACTGAAGATGATGCAAATAAACAGGAAGATATTCCATGCTCATGGATTTGGAGAACCAATATTGTTAAGATTTCCATACTACCCAGAGCAATCTACAGATTTAATTCAATCCTTATCAAAACACCAACAGCAATTCCTACAGAACTAGAACAAATAATCTTAAAATCTATATGCATCCGCAAAAGACCCTAATAGCCAAAGCAATTTGAAAAAGCAAAAACCAAAAAACAAATCTGAAGGTATCACAATCTCAGATTTCAAGATATACTACAAGGCTACAGTAATCAAAACAGTATGGTACTAGCACAAAAATAGACACATAGATCAATGGAAAACCACGTAGAAAGTCCAGAAATAAACCCAATAATTTTCTGGTCAATTAATCTATGACAAAGGAAGGAAGAATATACAATGGGAAAAATGGCCTTTTCAACAAATATTGTTGGGAAAACTGAACAGCTACATGCCATAAAAATGAAACCGGACACCATACACCATATATCATTCTTAACCATACAAAAATATAAACTCAAAATAGATTAAAAACCTAAATGTGAGACCTGAAACTATAGAATTCTTAGAAGAATACATAGGCAGTAATTTCTTTGATATCAGCCATAAAAACATTTTTCTAGATGTGTCTCCACTGCTAAGGGAAATAAAAGGAAAATTAAACTATTAGGACTACATTAAAAAGAAAAAAAAAAGCTTTTGCACAGCAAAGGAAATTATCACTAAAACAAAAAGGGAACCTTTTTGGGAAAAAGATAATTGCAAATGATATATCTAATAAGAGGTAAATATACAAAATACATAAAGAACTTATACAACTCAACACCAAAACACCCAAATGATCCAATTAAAAAATGGGGAGAGGGCATGAATAGATATTTTCCCAAAGAAGACAACCAGATGACTGACAGACACATGAAAAGAAGCTCAACATCACTAATCATCAGGAAAACGCAAATCAAAACAACAATGAGATATTACCTTACACCCATCAGAATGGCTAACATAAACACAAGAACCAAGAAGTGTTGGTGAAGATGTGGAGAAAAATGATCCCTCATGCATTGTTGGTGGGAATACAAACTGATGCAGCCACTGTGGAATACATTGTAGAGGTTCTTCAAAAGTTAAAAATAGAAATACCACATGATCCAGTAATACCACTACTAGGTATTTACCCAAAGAAAACAAAAACATGAATTTAACCCCTATGGTATTACAGCATTATTTACAATAGCCAAGATATGGGAGCAACTCAAGTGTCCATCAATAAATAAATGAATAAAGAAGAAGTAATGTGTATTATTCAGCCATAAAAAGAATGAAATCTTGCCATTTGCAACAATATAAATGGATCTAGACAGTATAATGTTAAGTGAAATGAAAAGATGCTAATTATTGACAATAAAACATGTGAAAGCATCCAACACAGTGGTAAAGGTAAATACACAGTCAGATTTAGAAAACTCTCATTTTGGGGGCATCTGGGTGCTCAGTCAGTTAAGCATCTGACTCTTGATTTCAGCTCAGGTCATGATCTTAAGGTTGGTGGGATCAAGCCCCATGTTGGGCTCTGTGCTGATGATGCAGAACCTGCTTGGGTTCTCTCTTTCCCCCTCTCTCCGCCCCTCCCACTTGTGCTCTCTCAAAATAAACAAACATTTAAAAAGGAGAAAACTCTAATTTTGTAATAAGATGATGTACTTAGCTAAAGTATAAAGGTTGAAGGAATAGAGTAAAATAAAATAACTGTAGCTACTATAATAAAATGTGTTAATAAGTACACATTTTAATGAGAAGTAAGTTATAACACCAAAAATATAAAGGGTGGACATAAAGGTAGAGTTTTTTTATGTGATCAAAGTTAAGTTGCAATCAGCTTAAAATGAATGATTTTTTCTATATGATGTTTTGTGTAAGCCTTGTGGTAACCACAAAGCAAAGCCTTAGAGCAGATGCACAGAAGATAAAGAAGAAACAGAGTATCCAACAATGGAAAACTACCAATTTACAAAGATAGGCAAAACATGGGGAGAAGGAAACAATGAAACTATAAAACCACCAGAAAGCAATTAATAAGATGGTATTAGTAAGTCCCTACATACCAATAATTAAATATAAATGGATTGTTCACCAATCAAAAGGCACAGAATGACTGGATGGATAAAAAACCAAGAACCATCTATCTGCTGCCTATAAAAGATTCACTTCAAATTTAAGAACACACATAAGCTCAAAGTGAAGAGAGGGAAAAAGATGTTCCATGCAAGCGGAATCCAAAAGATTCAGACAAAATAGACTTGAAGCCAAAAACAGTAACAAGAGACAAAGAAGATATTTATATAATGATATAGGAGTCAATTCATCAAGAACATATAATAATTATAAATATGCACACCCAGAATGGAATATCTAAATATATTAAGCAAATACTAAAAGATCTGAAGGGAAAAACAGACTAAAATACAATAATAGTAGGGGATTTCAATACTACACTTTCAGCGATTGACAGATCATCCAGGGAATGATCAAGAAGGGAACATTGGACTTGAACCACTTACGAATTTTTAAAAATGTTTATTTATTTTTGAGAGAGAGAGAAAGAGACAGAGCATGAGTGGGGGAGGGGCAGATAGGGAGGAAGACGCAGAATCCAAAGGAGGCTCCAGGCTCTAACCTGTCAGTATCAAGCCTGACTTGGGGCTAGAACCCACAAGCAGTTGAGATCCTGACCAGAGCCAAAGTCGGACACTCAACCGACTGAGCCATCCAGATGTCCCAGACCGGAACCACTTTAGACAAACACATCTAACACATATTTATAGAACATTCCACCCAGTAGCAGAATACACATTCTTCTCAAGCACACATGGAATACTCTCCAGGACAGATCACATGATAGGCCATGCAGCAATATTAGAATATTTAAGATAATTGAAATCATACCAAATATCTTTTTTGATAACAATGGTATGAAACTAGAAATCAGCAGCAAAAGGAAAGCTGGATATTTTCAAGCAAGTGGAAACTAAATAACACACTCCAGAACAATGAATAGGTCAAACAAAAAATGAAAAAAGAAACAAAAACACTACCAAACACTACCAAACTTCACAACTCTAGGAACTAGAAAAAGAGGAACAAACTAAACCTAAAGTTAGCAGAAGGAAGGGAAATAACACTGATCTTAGTGGAAATAAATGGAATAGAAACCAGAAAGACAATACGAAAGATCAATGAAAGTAAAGCTGCTTTTTCAAAATGATAAACAAAATTCAAAATGATAAATAGATGATAAACATAACAAAACTTTAGCTAGTTTAATTAAGAAAAAAACCCACAGAAGACTCAAATAAATAGTTAGAAATGAAAGAGGGGACATTACAACTGATACGAAGAAATTCATAGAATTGGTAAAAGACCACTGTGAACAATTACATGCCAATAAATTGGATCATCTAGAAGAATTGGGTAAATTCCTAAAAGCATGCAATCCACCAAGACTGAATCAGGAAGAAATACAAAATCTGAACAGACCAATATTGTGTAATGAGATCAAATCGATAATCAAAACCATCCCAACACAGAAAAGCTCAGGACCAAATGACTTCACTGGTGAATTCTATCAAATATTTAAAGAAGAATTAATGATAATCCTTTTCAAAGGTCCACAAAATTGAAAAGAAAGGAACACTTCCAAACTCATTTTATGAGACCAGTATTACCCTGATACCAAAGCCAGATAAGTACACTACCAAAAAAAGAGAACTACAGACCAATATTTCCAATGAATAAAGATACAAAAATGCTCAACAAAATATTAGCAAACTTTAGCTGAGCACATTAAAAGAATCATACACCATGATCAAGTAGGATTCATACCCAGATGCAAGAGAGTGTTCAACAAATACAAATCAGTAAATGTGATACACCACATTAAATAGAATGAAGGATACAAATTGTATCATCATCTCAATAGATACAGAAAATGCATTTGACAAAATATGACATCCTTTCATGATAAAAATGCTTAAAAAATAAGGTACAGAAGGAATATACCTCAACATAATAAATGTCTTCTATGACAAACCCACAGCTAACATCAGATTTAACAGCAAAAGATTGAAAGCTTTAACCTCAAAGATCAGGAACAAGATGAGAATGCCTACTCTGATCGCTCTTATTCAACACAATATGGAAAGTCTTAAAGCAATTAAGGAAGACAAATAAATAAAAACATTCAATAATAAAAGACAATAAAGTAATTGTATGAGTCTTTAATACTCCCCCCCCCCCGTCAACAATGGATAGATCATCCAGACAGGAAATGAAGGAAACAGCAAATTTGAACAATACCATAAACCAAATAGATGTAACAGACATGTACAAACATTTTATCCAACAGGAGCAGGATATATATTCTTCTCAGCATACAGGAAACATTCTCCAGGATAGATAA
This sequence comes from Lynx rufus, assembly GCF_022079265.1. Classification (NCBI taxonomy): domain Eukaryota; kingdom Metazoa; phylum Chordata; class Mammalia; order Carnivora; family Felidae; genus Lynx; species Lynx rufus. The sequence continues at coordinate 29,265,512 of NW_025814823.1, read as the reverse complement.
TATGTTAGTGACCACAATAATATAAAACTAGAAATCAGTAATAGAAGGATAATTTGAAAATTCACAAATAATGTGTACATTAAACAACACACGTCTGAACAACTAATAGGTCAAATAATAAATCAAATGGGGTATCCAAAAATATTTTGAGACAAATGGAAATTAAAACATAATACCAAAATGTATGGGATGCAGGACAAGAAGTTCTAACAGGAAAATTTATAGCAATAAATACCTACATTAAGAAAAAAAAATATCTCAAATCAACAACCTAATTTTACATCTCAAGGAACTAGAAAAACAAAAATGAAAACAAAAAGTAAACATAGCAAAGTAAGAAAACAATGATCAGAGCAGAAATAAATGAAATAGAGACTAGAAAAACAATAGAAAAGATCAACAAAAGTAAAAGCTGCGTTTTCAAAAGAAACAGAAATGATGAACCTGAAGCTAGACTAAGTAGGAAGAAAAAGAAGACTCAAGTAAATAAAATAGTAAATGAAAAAGGAGATAATACAGCTAAAAACTCAGAAAAACCAAGGATCCTCAGAAACTACTATGAACAGGGGCGCCTGGGTGGCTCAGTTGGGTAAGCATCTGACCTCGGCTCAGGTCCTGATCTCACAGCTCCTGAGTTTGAGCCCCACGTTGGGCTCTGTGCTGACAGCTCAGAGCCTGGAGCCTGCTTCGGATTCTGTATCTCCCTCTCTCTCTCTCTCTCCCTCCTCTGCTCATGCTCTCTCTCTGTCTCAAAAATAAATAAACATTAAAAAAATTTAAGAAACTACAATGAACAATCATAAGTCAGCAAATTAGATATAACCTAGAAAAAAATGGACACATTCCTAGAACAGAACCTATGACTGAATCAGGAAGAAAAAGGAAATCTGAACAGAATAATAACAGATAAGGAGATCGAAGCAGTAATCAAAAACTACCCCCCGCAAAGCCCACATCCATATGGCTTAGTTGGTAAATTCTACAAAACATTTAAATAATTAATGCCAATCCTTCCTTAAACTCTTCCAAAAATTGAAAAGGAGAGCACTTCAAAACTCATTTTATCTTTACTCTCAGACCTAAGCCAGATAAGGATACTATAAGGAAGGAAAATTATAGATCAATATCCCTGATGAACACAGATTAAAAAATCCTCAATAAAACGCTAGCACAGTATAGCATAGCATATAGAGTTGCGAAATCACTATGTTGTATGCCTGAAACTGATGTAAAATTGTGTCAACTATACTTAAAAAAATACTAGCATACTGTACTCAAAGCACATTAAATAGATCATACATTCATTATAATTAACTGGGAATTATCTTTGGAATTCAAGGTTGGCTTATACATAAATCAATGAATGTGATACAGGGGTGCCTGGGTGGCTCAGTCAGTTAAGCTTCTGACTCTTGATTCAGCTCAGGTCCTGTTCTCACAGTTCGTGAGAGGGAGCCCCATGTCAGGCTCTGTGCCTCTCTCTCTGCCCCTCCCTTGCTCATTCTCTCTCTCTCTCTCTCTCTCTCTCTCTCTCTCTAAATGAATAAACATTAAAAAAAAATAAATGTGATACAACACATTAACAAAACAAAGGATTACAATTATATGGTCATCTCAATAGATGCTAAAAAATTTGACTAAATCCAATATTCTTTCATGATAAAAACCTTCAAAAATTTGGTATAGAAGGAATGCCCCTGAACATAATAAAAGCCATGTATGACAAGCTCACAGCTAACATCATACTCAATGGTGAAAAGATGAATGCTTTTTATTTAAGATCGGGAACAATACAAGAGTGCCCACACTTATCACTTCTGTTCAACACAGTACTGGAAGTCCTAGCCAGAGCAATTAGGAATTCACATTGGATAAGTAAAAGGCATCCATATTAGAAAGGAAGATGTAAAATTATCTTTGTTTTCAGATGTCATCATCTTGTATATAGAAAACCCTAAAGACTCCACCCAAAACTGTTATATCTAACCAACAAATTCAATAAAACTTCAAGACACAAAATCAATATACAAAAATCAATTTAAAAAATCAGTTGTATTTCTATATACTAACAGCAAGCTATTTTAAAGTGCAATTAAGAAAACAATCTCACAGGCACCTGGGTGGCTCAATACGTTAAGCATCCAACTTTGGCTCAGGTCATGATCTTGTGGTTCACGAGTTGGAGCCCTATGTTGGGCTCTGTGCTGACAGCTCAGAGCCTGGAGCCTGCTTTGGATTCTATGTCTCCCTCTCTCTCTCTCTCTCTGTCCCTCCCTCTCTCATACTCTCCCACTCAAAAATAAATAAAACATTTTTAAAAAATTAAAAAAACCAATCTAATTTAAAATAGCATTGGAAACAATAAAATACTTAGGAATAAATTTAAACAAGAAGGTAAAAGATCTGTACACTGAAAGGCATAATATAAGACATGGATGAAAGAAATTTGAGTAGGTACAAACAAATAGAAAGATATTTCATGTTCAGGCATTAGAAGTATTAATATTGTTAAAGTGTCTATACCACCCAAATCAACGTATAGATTCAATGCAATCTCTATCAAAATTTCAATGTCATTTTTCACAGAAATAGAAAAAAAATAATCATACAATTCGTATGGAATCACAAAAGACCCCGAATAGCTAAAGCAATTTGAAAAAGAAGAACAAAGTCACAGGCATCACATTTCTAATTTTAAAGTACAGTTGTCCCTTGAACAACACAGAAGTGAGGGTGCCCTGTGCAGTCAAAATCTGAGTATAACTATGGGTTCCCCCCAAACTTAACTACTAATAGCCTGCTGTTGACTGGAAGCCTTACAAATAACATGAACAATTAACATGTATTTTGTGTGTTATGTATATTATATTGTAGTCTTACAATAAAGTAAGCTAGAGAAAGGAAAATGTTATTTAAAAATCATAAGGATGAGACAATATATTTACAGTACTGTATTTATCAAAAAGTTCTGTGTATAAGTGGACCCATGCAGTTCAGACCCATGTTGTTCAAGGAACTGTATCCTACAAAGTTACAGTCATCACAAGAGTATGGTATTGGTATAAAAACAGATAAACCAATGGAACAGAATAGAGAGCCCAAAAATGAACCTCTGCATATATGGTGAACTAATCTTTGACAAGGGAAAGAATACACAATGGGTAAAGAATAGTCTCTTCAATTGGTGTTGAAAAATGGATAACCACATGCAAAAGAATGAAATTGGACCCATACACAACAATTAACTTGAAAAGGATTAAATCCATTTTGTGTATGTTACACCTTTTGTAGTTGTCCCACGGTCCTTGGTTATTCTATTCCATTCTCCTCCCCACTCCTGACCCCCACCCCACTATCTTTGTTCTCTTTGGTTTTCAGTCTTCAAAATTTCTATTGATATATCTTCAAGCTCAGAGATTCTTTCCTCAGCTGTGTCCAGTCTACCAATAAGCCCATCAAAGGCACTCTTCATTTCTCCTACAGTTGTTTTGATCTCTAGCATTTCTTTTTGGGTCTTAGAATTTCCATCTCTTTACCTTTCAGTTCTTACACGCTGTTTACTTTATCTGTGGAATATTATTATAGTTAGAATATTAGAGTAGCCCTTAGAATACTATTTATAGTTGTTTTCAATTCCTGGTCTGATAATTTCAACATCACTGCCCTGTCTGGTTCTGATACTTGTTGTGTCTCTACAGATTGTGTTTTTTGCCTTCTAGTATGACTTTCAGTTTTTTCTTCATAGCCAGACATGATATACTCCTGTAAATAGGCCTGTGGTAGGGTGTGATTAGGTCTCAATCTTTTAGTGAGCCTATACCTCTGAATGTGAGCTTCAAAAGTGTTTTTTTGTTTGTTTTTAAAATTGTTTATTTATTTTTGAGAGAGAGACAGAGCACACGGGGAGAGGGACAGAGAGAGAGGGAGACACAGAATCTGAAGCAGGCTCCACGCTCGAGCTGTCAGACAGCACAGAGCCTGATGTGGGCTCACGGTATTCTTTCATAATCCTTAAAACAATTTTTTTGAATGTTTATTTATTTTTAAGAGACAGAGAGATGAGTGCTAGTTGGGGAGGGGCAGAGAGAGAGGAAGACACAGAATCCAAATCAGGCTCTAGCATAATCCTTTTTAATTCTGTAAGGTTAATATTGATGTTCTTTTATTTCTAGTTTTAGTTATTTGTGCCTTCTCCCTTTTTTCTTAGTCAGTCTACTTAAGTTTGTCAATTTTCCTGACCTTTTCAAGAATCAACTTTTGGTTTCTTTAATACTCTCTATTGTTTTTTTACTCTCCATTTCATTTATCTGCACTCTAATCTTTTTAATTTTCTTCAGTATTTAATATTTTCTTTTTTTTCTTTCTAGTTCCTTAAATTGTAGAGCTAGGTTGTTGACGTGTGATCTTATTTATTTTTTAATGTAGGCAGTTATAACTATAAATGTCACTCTGAGCACTGTCTTTGCTGTATCCCATGTGTTTTCATTTTAATTCATATCCAAGTACCTTCATATTTCCCTTGTTGATTTCTTCTCTGACCCATTGATTATTTAAAAGGGTGTTGTTTAATTTCAACACATTTGTGAATTTCTAGTTTTCCTTCAGTTATTGGTTTCTAGCTTCATTCCATGGTGTTTAGAGAAAGTGCTTTGTATAATTTGTGGCCTAAAATATCTATCCTGGAGAATGTTCCATGTATACTTGGTAACAGTGTATATTCTGCTATGGTGAGTGGAATGTTTTATATGTAATGTATGTCAGGTCTAATTGATGTTTAGTGTCATTCAAGACCTCTATTTATTTATAGACCTTTTATCTAGATGTTTTATCCATTATTAAAAATGAGTTATTGGGGCACCTGGGTGGCTTAGTCAGTTGAGCCTCAGGCTTCAGCTTAGGACATGATCTCATGGTTCGATTCGTGAGTTTGAACTCCACATGGGGCTCTGTGCTGACAGTATGGAGCCTGCTTTGGATTCTCTGTCTCCCCCTCTTTCTGCCCTTCCCCTGCTCGCATGCACCCTCTCTCAAAAATAAATAAACTTACAAGAAAAGAATATTTTAAAAAATGAGTTATTGAAGTCTCAAATGATTATTCAGAGTTGACTATTTCACCCTTTAAGTCTCCCTTTTAATGTTTGCTTCATGTATTATGGGGCTCTGCTAGTGGTGTATATATATTTGAAGTTGTTGTGTTGTATATTCCTAATGAATTATCCCTTTCCTCAATATATAGTATTCTTCTTTTTCTCCTGTATTAATTTTTTTTTATTTTTTAATGTTTATTATTTATTTTTTGAGAAAGAGAGAGACAGAGCATGAGCAGGGGAGGGGCAGAGAGAGAGGGAGACACAGAATCCAAAGCAGGCTCTAGGCTCTGAGCTGTTAGCACAGAGCCGATGCAGGGCTTGAACCCATGAACTGTGAGATCATAACCTGAGCCCAAGTCAGACGTCTAACAGACTGAGCCACCCAAGTGTCCCCCTCCTGTATTAATTTTGACCTAAAGTATATATTTTTTGATATTAGTATTGTCACTCCTGCTATCCTTTAGTTATTATTTGCATAGAATATTTTTTCTCACTCTTTCACTTTCAATGTAAGTGAATTATCATTCATAATATCATGAATTATTAATTTCATAATATGAATTATTTTTAAATCCATTCTTCCAATCTATCTTTTAATGGTGAGTTTAATCTCTCCCCATTTAAAGTACTGATAAGCAAACACTAACTTCTGCCATTTTGCTATTTTCTATGAGCTTTTTGGTTGTTCATTTTTTGTTCCTTACATATAGCCTTTTGTGTTTAAGTTTTTTTTAGTATAACATTTTTATTTCCTTCTCAATTTCTTTTTTATTTTATAGTTATTTTCTATATGGTTATTATGGTGATTATAATTAACATGCTAAATTTATAACAATCTAGTTTGAATCAGTTCCAATTTGGTTTCAATAGCATACAGAAACTCTGTTCCCATACTGCTCTGTCCTCTGTTGTTGTTGTTATTGAGTTTATTTAGTTTGAGAGGGAGAGAGAGAGAGAGAGAGAGAGTGCCAGGAAGGGGCAGAAAGAGAGGGAGAGAGAGAATCTCAAACAGGATCTCCACTGTCAGTACAAGGTGGAACTTGGATTGACAAACTCTGAGATCATGACCTGAGCCGAAACTAAGGGTTGGATACTTAACTGACTGAGCCACCCATGCACCCCTGTCCTCTGTGTTGTTATAGTCATGAATTGCATCTTCACATATTGCATGCTTATTAGCATAGATTTATAATTATTTTTTTTGCATGTGCTTTAAATAATATAGGAGGAAAGAAGGTATTACAACATTAACAGAATGCTTTATATTTACCCATGTAACTATCTTTACCAGAGTTCGTTATTTTTTTGTATGACTTCAAGTTACTATTTAGTGTCCTTTCAGTACAGTCAAAAGGATTCCCTTTAGCATTTCATGTAGGGCGGGTGTACTAGCAACTAACTCCTTCAGTTTTTGTTTATCTATGAATGTCTTAATTTCTCTTTTATTTTTGAAAGAAAGTGTTGCCAGAATTCTCAGGTGACAATTGTTTTCCCCTTTCAGTACTTCAAATATGTTATCCCACTGCTTTCTGGGCTCCAGGGTTTCTGATAACAAATTGGATATTAATTGTATTGTGGATCCCTTCTATGTGTGAAGTTGCTTGTCTGTTGCTACTTACAAGATTCTGTTTGTCTTTGTCTTTCAAATTTTTGGCTGTGTGTCTCAGTGTCAGTCTCTTTGAGCTTATCATATGTGGAGTTCATTAAACTACTTGGATGTGTAGATTCAGTTTTTAATCAAAGTTCGTAAGTTTTTGGGCAGTATTTCCTGCAGTATTCTTTCTGTCCCCTTTTTTCTTTCTCTCATTTCTGTCTGGGACTCCCAGAGAATATTGGTATTCTTCATGGTGTCCCCAAGATCATTTGGGTTATGTTAATTTTATGTTAATTTTTCTTCTCTTCACAATGTCATTTCAATAGTCCTATAGTTTGCCGATTTTTTTTTCTTCTGCTTCTCAAATCTGCTGTTAAAGCCCTCTAGCAACTTTTTCATTTCAATTATTTTACTTGTCAACTCCAGAGTTTCTATTTGTAATTTTGTACAAATTACATTTTCATTTTGTAATTTTGTAATTTCTACATTGGTTTCATTTTGTAATTTCTACATCTTTATTGATATTTTCATTTTACTCACATATTGTTTTCCAGGTTTCCTTTATTGTTTTATTTTTAGTTATTTTTGGTTTTTATTTATTTTTGAAAGAGAGAGTGAGTGGAAGAGGGGTGGAGAGAGAGTGGACAGAGGATCTGAAGCTGACTCAACATTGACAGCAGAGAGCCTGACGTGGGGCTCGAACCCACAAACCAGGAGATCATGACCTGAGCCAAAGTTGGGTGCTTAACTGACTGAGCCACCCAGGTCCCCCTCCAGGTTTCCTTTATATTTTTGTCTACGGTGTCCTTTAACTCTTTGAACATATTTAAGACAGCTATCTTTTTTTTTTTTTTTTTTTTTTTTTTAAGACAGCTGTCTTAAAGTCCTTGTCTACTCTATCTAGTGTCTGGGTTTCCTCAGGGATAGTTTATGTCAAATTTTTTTTTTTCATGCAAGTGGACTATGCTTTCCTGTTTCTTTTCATGCCTTGTAATTTTTTTGTTGAAAACCAAATATTTTGAATATTATAATTAAGTAACTCTGGAAGTCAGAATCTCCTCTCCTCCATGATGTTCTGTTGTTGATTGTTGAGGTGAGCAGTTGTCCTTGTTTAGTGGCTTTTCCAAACTATCTTTGCAAACACTGTCTTTGGTGTCATGTGTGGTCACTGAAGTCTCTTTTCTGTTATTTCAGCAGTTAGCCAAGAAGGCTGACAGATTTCCTTAAACATGTGAGGCCAAAGGAAGAAGAAAAACAATACTCACCTGTTATTTGTAGATTGAAACTAAGCTAGGGCACTTCTTCAACACCACACCAACTTGCCTCCAACTCTGCCTTAGCCTTTACCTCCAACTCTGCCTTCCTGTTTGTTCAAAAATTAGCCAGAGGTGCAAATCAATGGTCATCTCAAATCTTTTCTGACCAAGATGATGGCTCTAGGCATGTGTTGAACTTTGTATTCCATGGTATATACAGTAGCCCTTCAAAGCCCTTATTCCCACAAGAATCTTCTTCCACAGCCTCTTACTTTCCAAGCTCTGGATCTTCCCAGGCTTTACTACCTCTGCTGTCTCTTGGCTCAGGTGGCTATGGGTGGTCTATACCTTTAAATGTTTTTGTCATATGTCTCCTGGGTAGTTGTTCCAGCCCAATGGGAATAAAACAAAAGTCAGCCTCTATGCTGATCACCAGGCAGACCAAAATGCATTACTGCAATTTTTTGAGAACAAAATCCACATTGCCCCCATAGCACCAGCAAGGTACATCTCTATTTCAAGCTGCCATTTGCATAGCCACCACTTAGCTGGGAAATGGAGATGATAGGTGGGTAAATAAGAACATAATGTTTTCTTATTGAAGTTTCACAGTCTCTTCACTAACCACTTTCCTGGTTACTGTAAGATTATGCTTAGATTTCAGAGTTCCAAAGAAATGGATTCTGTCATTTTTTGTCAGCTTACTGGTTGCTTCAGTGGAAGGATGGGTTCTTAGATCTCTCCACTCTACCATTTCCATGGTATCACTCCTTATAACTTTTTTTTTTTTTAATCATGAATGGATGTTGGAATTTGTCAACTACTTTTTCTGCATCAATTAATGTAATCATATAATTTTTCTTTTTTACTTTGTTGATCTGGTGTATTACATTGATTTTTCAAATTTTGAACCAGGCTTACAAACCTGGAATAAATCCCACTTGGTCATAGTGCATAATTTATTTTTATACAATTATTGTGCTCACTTTGCTAATATTTTGTTGAGAATTTTTACATCTACGTTCATGAGAAATATTTGCTTGCAGTTTTCTTTTTTGTACTTGTATGGTTTGGTTTTGATATCAGGGTGTAACTGCCCTCCCAAAATGAATTAGAAAGTGTTCTCTTCTCTTTCGGAAGAGATAGTGTGAAATTGGTGTTAATTCTTTAAATGATTGGTAGAATTCTGCAGTGAAATCATCTGGGACTGCAAATTTCTTTTTTTTTAGGTGCTATTTAAATAAATTCAATTTTAAAAATTGGTATAAAGCTCTAAATTGATATAATCTATTTCATCCTGAGTTTTGTTGAGTTTTGTAGTCTGTGGTTTTTGAAAAGGAGTCCATTACTTCTAAGTTGTCATATTTATGAATGTAATGTTTTCTACAGTATTCCCTTATTATCTAAGTGCTGCATATGTAGTGACATCCATGTTTCATTCCTTATATTGGTAATATGTGTTTTCTCTCTTTTAATTTTTGTCAGTCTTACTAAATTTTATCAATTCTATTGATTTTAAAACAAACCATTCTCTTACTTCATTGATTTTCTCTATTGCTCTCTTATTTTCAATGTAATTAATTACTGCTTTGATCTATATGAGTTCCTTCCTTTTACTTATTTGGATTTACTTTCCTCTTCTTTTGCCGGTGTCTTAAGCAAAAACTTATTTATTTTAAATTTATTTATTTAAGTAATCTTTACACCCAACGTGGGGCTCGAACTTATGACCCCAAGATCAAGAGATGCAAGCTCCACTGGCTGAGCTAGCCAGGAATTCCGCCTTAAGTAAACATTTAGATTAGTGACTTGAGTCCTTTTGTCATGTCTAATGTAAGCATTTAATGCTACAAATCTCATTCTCAACAATGTTTTATCTGCATCCAACAAATTTTGGTATGCCGTATTTTTATTTTCAGGCAATTCTATTTTAAAATATTCTTTGAGCTGGGGCATCTGGGTGGCTCAGTTGGTTAGGCGTCCAACTTCCGCTCAGGTCATGATCTTGCAGTTTGTGAGTTTGAGCCCCATGGTGGGCTCTGTAATGACAGCTCAGAACCTGGAGCCTGCTTCAGATTCTGTGTGTGTGTCTCTCTCTGCCCCTCTCCTGCTCTCACTCTGTCTCTCTCTCTCTCTAAAAAAATAAATAAACATTAAAAAAATTTTTAAACATTCTTTGAGATTTCCTCTGATGCATGGTAATTTTAAGTTGTGTTGTTTAATTTCTGTGTGGTTAGAGATCATCTTACTGTCATTCTAGATATTGATTTTTAGTTTGATTCCAAAGGTCCAGAAAATATACACTGTGTGATTTGACTTATTATACATTTGTGAAAGTTTGTTTTTTTTTCTTTTCTTTCTTTCTTTCTTTTTTTTTTTTTTCCGAGAGAGCGAGCGCGGGTGCGCATGAGTTCATGAGAGAGAGAAAGTGTGCACGTGAGTTCCTGAGCATGGGGGAGGGGCAAAGGAAGAGGGAGAGACTGAATCTTAAGCAGGCTCCATGCCCAGCCCAAAGCCCAACTGGGAGCTTGATCTGATCTTATGACCCTGAGATTATGACTTGAGCTGAAATCAAGAGTTGGATGCTTAACTGACTGAGCCACCCAGGTGCACCAAGGTTTGTTTTATGGTATAAGACATGATAGATCTTGGTAATTGTTCCATGGGCAAACAAAAAGAAATGTGTATTGTTATTATTGGGTGGAGTGATAGGTCACTCCTCGACTAGTTGTGTTGTTCAAATCTTCTCTATCCTTGTTTGTTTTCAATCTAGTAATTGTTGTTGAGAGATCATCTTGAATTCCCTAATGGTAAATGAAGTGTTGCCTATTTTTCCATTCAGTTTTATTAGTTTTGGTTTCAGGTATTTCAAACTCAGTTGTTTGGTTCATACACATTAAAGATCATTAATGTTTTCCTAGTCTGTCGATTTTCTTCTTGTGTGTTATTTCCTTTTATCATCTCCGTTCTACTTTAGAAATTTTCTTTGCTCTACCATCTACTATTTCAGATATTAATATAGTCACTTATGCTTTTTAAAAATTGGTATTTGTGTAGTATATGTTTTTACAAACTTTTATTTTACTCTAGCTGTGTCCTTGAATTTGAAATGAGTTTCTTATAAACAGTATATGATGAGGTCATGTTTTTTATCTATTCTGCTTGTCTTTCTCTTTTGATTGGTATATTTAGACCATTTGCACTTAAGGTGATTATTGATATGCTAGCATTTAAGCCTCCCATTTTATTATTTATTTTCTCTTTGTTTTCTCCGGTTCTTGTGGGTTTTCCTCTTTTTCTCTTTTCTTGCCATCCTGTGAATTACCTGAAGATTTTGGGGGTTTCATTTGTATTTATTTGTAGTATTTTTGAATGCATATATGTGTATGTTTTTATAATGTTTCTTTCTCTTTTCTTTCTCCCTTCCTTCTTTTCTTTCTTTCTTTCTTTCTTTCTTTCTTTCTTTCTTTCTTTCTTTCTTCTTTCACATGAGCAGGGAAGGGGCAGAAAGAGAGAGGGAGAGAGAGAATCCCAAGTGCCAGCACAGAGCCTGTCTGACGCAAGGGTGGATCTCACAAATCGTGAGTTCATGACCTGAGCTGAAATCAAGTCATATGCTTACTGACTGAGCCACCCAGGAGCCCCTGTATGTTTTTTAGTGGTTGCTTTGGTATTAAAATATACATATGTGACTTAGCCTACTATAATCAACGTTTTACCATTTTTGAGTGAAGTGTGGAAATCTACTTTTAATCATCATTATCTTGAATATCAGGTGGTGTTAATTTTTTTCAATCATCAAATATGATTTACAAATGTTATGATTTATAAAATATGCCATTGTATGATTAATAACATACTTTTGTGTGTATTCATATTTCTGGTTTCTCTGTTCCTTCTTCCTTCCTAATACAAGATACTTTCTTTTATAATTTCTTTTCCAGTCTTTAAGAATAGATCTGCTAGCAACAAATTCTTTTATTTTTCCTTCATCTGAGAATGTCTTTATTTCCCCTTTCTTTCTAGAGGGTGATTTTGCTGGATGTAGGCTCTACAGTTGATAGTTCTTTTCTTTTAATATTTAAAAAGTGCTGTGCCACTTCCTTCCATTCTCCATGGTTTCAGATGAGAAATCCACTGATGGATTGATATTGTCCTATAGGCAATGAGTCATTTCTTTCTGGCTTCTTTAAAGAGTTTTTCTGTCATTAGTTTCAAGAATTAAAAAAAAAAATTTTTTTTAACGTTTATTTATTTTTGAGACAGAGAGACAGAGCATGAACAGGGGGAGGGTCAGAGAGAGAGGGAGACACAGAATCTGAAACAGGCTCCAGGCTCTGAGCTGTCAGCACAGAGCCCAACGTGGAGCTCGAACCCATGGACCGTGAGATCATGACCTGAGCGGAAGTCGGACACTTAACTGACTGAGCCACCCAGGCGCCCCTCAAGAATTTTAATTATGTGTCATTGAATGGATTTCTTTAGGTTTATCCCATTTGGGGTTTGCTCAGCTTCTTGAATATGTAAGTTTGTGTACAAATATGGGAAATTTTCAGCAATTATTTCCTCAAATATACATATATATTATAATATATATACATGTACATATAAATATATATTATTTCCTCAAATATACATATAATTTTATATATATATATATATATTATTAACATCCCATGAAGGGGGGTGGGGAGGAAGAGTCTTGAACTAAATATATATATATTTTCATATATATATATATTCCTCCCCCACCCATCTTCATTGGGACTTTAATAATACAAATGTTGGCTATTTTGTTATTGTCCCACAGGTCCCTGAGGCTCTGTTCATTTTTTCCTCTAGTTAACTTTACTGTCTGTTTTTCGAATTGAATGAATTCTACTGATCTTTCCTGAACGAAACTGATTCTATCTTCTGTTATCACCACTATACTTCTGGGTCCATCCAGTAGAACAGTTGTTTTATTTCCATTACTGTATCTTTTAATTTTATAATTTTCACTTGGTACTTTTTTTATAAGTTTGATCTCTTTGCTGAGATTTTTTTATTTTTTTCCAGTCACTTCAGGAGACGTTATAGTAAGTTACTGTAGTAACAATTTGAACTTACGATTCATGTATGTTGACTTTAGTTGATTGTCTTATTCAAGTTGTGATATTTTTGGTTCTTGGTGTGACTGATACCTCTTATGGTATGCTGAACATTTTGTCTATAATATTATTAAGCACTAATATTTATTGATAATATACTTCATGCTAAACATATTATATACTACATACATTATTTCATTTAATGAGACTAGGATGTTGAAGATAAATTTTGTTGAAGCTTTAACAGTTTGTATAAAAAACACAACCAAATACACAGATGCTTGTGGAAACGTGGAGAACTTGGAGGAAATATAAAAAGGGGTAGGGGTAGAGATGAGGGTCATACTGCTTTGTTTGGTTGGTTTTTTTCCTAGCATATATTGGATTGAACAGATTTTTTTTTTAGTTTCTAGTCTTCTGCCATCTTCATAAAAGATAAAGAGAAAACCTCCAATGCCCCCTTTATAGTATGACAAATGTGATTTACAACAGCATCATTATTTCATAACTGAAAATGCTGTTTGTTCTTCTGGGAAAATAAATACATCAGAATTAACTTGTAGCTCTGGAGGACAGTGAGTTGCTATAACAACCAGAAAAAAAATGGTGCAATAATAAATAGCTTTCTCTCAAAGATAGATAACTCACTGAAGTATGAGATCTATAAACGTAGGTGTTTGTCATATAAATGCAGACAACCACCAAACACATTCATTTATTTCTTCAATAGTGAGCACCAATTCTATGTATGATGCAATGCTAGGAACAGGTGAAAAAAATAAACATGGCCTCTTTTTTGATGGAGGGCACATTCTAGTGGAGGAGATAGAAAATAAAGAGTATACGCATCAATACAGTAATATTTCCAACATGTGAGAAGAGCTTTATAGGAAATAAAACAACAGACTCTGACACTCGACAAAGCAGAGAACTCCTGTTCTCTCTATATTCCAGTACAGAATATGGATATATTATAAGTAGTGACTTTAAGTATAAGCTTTAGTAAAGTGAAGACATAGAGAATGGGTCTTACAGTTTATTAATAAAAAATATTTAAGAAACAAAACTGCTAGGGCTCCTGGGTGACTCAGTTGGTTAAGTGTCCAAATTTAGCTCAGGTCATGATCTCACGGTCTGTGGGTTCGAGCCCTGCATGGGGCTTTGTGCTGACAGCATGGAACCTGCTTCAGATTCTCTGTCTCCCTCTCTCTCTGCCCCTCCCCTGTTCTCTCTTTCTCAAAATAAATAAACACTAAACAACAACAACAACTAAAAAAGAAAAGAAACAAAACTGCTAGGGGAGCCTGAGTGGCTCAGTCGGTTAAGCCTCTGACCTCCATTCAGGTCATGATCTCAAGGTTCGTGGGTTCGAGCCCCGCATGGGGCTCTGTGCTAATAGCTGGGAGCCTGGAATCTGCTTTGGATCCTGTGTCTCCCTCTCTATCTGCCCCTCCCGTGCTTACACTGTGTCTCTCTCTCTCTCTCAAAAATAAACATTAAAAAAAAAAAAAAACTGCTAACTAAAGCATTATTATTATTTTGGCTCAAATTGGGTGGATTCAACATGAGAATAAGAATTGTTTGTGTATTTCAAAACTGGGTATTTTTTCATATCAATCATTCCTTTACTAATAATAGTCAAAAATTGGCAACAAACCTAAATGTCTTTCAGTTGGTGAATGGGTAAACAAACTGTGGTACATACATTCTATGTACTCTTCAGCAATGAAAAGGAAATTAAGTATTTTTAAGAAAGATAAAAGCTTTATTGAGATATAAATTCACATACCATAAAGTTAATCTTACTTATTTACTTATTTATTAAATTTTAATATTGTATGATTAACATACAGTGTTATATTAGTTTCAGGTGTATAATATAGTGATTCAACAATTCTTTACATTACTCAGTGCTCATCATGATATGTGTGACTCTTAATCCCTTTTACTTATTTCCTCCACCCCCATCTACCTCCCTTCTTATAACCA
This sequence comes from Lynx rufus, assembly GCF_022079265.1. Taxonomy (NCBI): domain Eukaryota; kingdom Metazoa; phylum Chordata; class Mammalia; order Carnivora; family Felidae; genus Lynx; species Lynx rufus. The sequence continues at coordinate 29,250,493 of NW_025814823.1, read as the reverse complement.
TCTGTCCTCTATAGTTAAGAGTCTGTTTTTTGGATTGTCTCTTCTTTTTTCCTTTGTTAATTTGTTTTGTTTCTTAAATGCTACATATGAGTGAAGTCATGTGGTAATCGTCTTTCTCTGGTTGACTTATTTCACTTAGCACTATACCTTCTAGAACCTTTCATGTTGTTGCAAATGGCAAGATTTCATTCTTTTTAATGGCTGAATAATAATCCATTGTGTATAATACTACCTCTTGTTTATCCATTCACCTATTGATGGACACTTGAGTTGCTTCTATAAGTTGGCTATTGTAAATAATGCTACAATAAACATAAGGATGCATGTATCTTTCAAATAGTGTTTTCATATTCTTTGGATAAATAGTAGTGGAATTACTAGATCATACAGTATTTCTATTTTTTTTTTAAGTTATTTGTTTAGAGAAAGAGAGAGAGAAAGCACAGAGGAGGGGCAGATAGAGGGGGGAGAGAGAATCCCAAGCAGGTTCCACGCTGTCAGAACAGCAAACAGATCTCACAAACCATGAGATCATAACCTGGGCTGGCATCAAGAGCCAGACACTTAATCTATTGAGCCACCCAGGCACCCTGGTATTTCTATTTTTAATTTTTTGAGGAACCTCCATACTGTTTTCCAGAGTGGCTGCACAAGTTGGCATGCTCACCAACAGTGCATGAGCATTCTTTTTTCTCCATGTCCTCACCAGCACTTGTTATTTCTTGTGTTTTTGATTTTAGCCATTCTGACAGATGAGAGGTGATATCTCATTTTGGTTTTGATTTGAATTTCCCTGATGATGAGTGATGTGTCATGTGTCAGCCATCTGTATGTCTTCTTTGGAGACATGTCTATTCATGTATTCTGCCCACTTATTAATTAGATTTTCTTGTTTCTATGTTTCTATTTATTTCTGTTCTAATCTTTATTATTTCAGTTCTAATCTTTATTATTTCCCTATTATTGTTCTTCTGCTGGCTTTAGGCTTTATTTGCTATTCCTTTTCTGGCTCCTTTAGGTGGAAGGTTAAGTTGTGCACTTGGGACTTTTCTTGCTTCTTGAGGTAGGCCTGTATTGCTTTATAATTCCTTCTCATGACCGCATTTGCTGCATCCCAAAGGTTTTGGATTGTCATGTTTTCATTTTCATTTGCTTCCATGTATTTTTTTTAAATTTCTTTTTTATTTCCTGGTTAGCCAATTCATTCTTTAGTAGGATGTTCTTTAGCCTCCATGTATTTGTGGTCTTTCCACATTTTTTCTTGTTGTTGACTTCAAGTTTCATAGTGTTGTGGTTGGAAAATATGCATGGTATGATCTCAGTCTGTATTTGTTGAGGCCTGATTTGTGATGCAGTATGTGATCTATTCTGGAAAATGTTCCATGTGCACTTGAAAAGAATGTGTATTCTGTTGCTTTAGGATGAAATGTTCTGAATATATCTATTAAATCCATCTGGTCAGTGTGTCATTCAAAGCCATTGTTTCCTTGTTGATTTTCTGCTTAGATGATCTGTCCTTTGCTCTAATGGAGTGTTAAAGTCCCCTACTATTACTGTATTATTATCAGTGAGTTCCTTTTTTTTAATGTTTATATTTATTTTGAGAGAGGAGAGAGAGAATATGTGAGCAGGGGAGGGGCAGAGAGAGAGGGGGAGAAAGAGAGAATTCCAAGCAAGCTCTGCCCAATGCTGGGCTCAATCTCATGAACCATAAGATCAAGACCTGAGCCAAAATAAAGAGTCAGATGCTTAACCAAGAGAGCCACCTATGCATGCCTCAATGAGTTTCTTTATGTATGTTATTAATTGACTTATATATTTGGAACTCCAATTTGGGGGCATAAATATTTACAATTGTTAGATCTTTTTATGGGATAGAGCCCTTACTCATGATATAGTGCACTTCTTCATCTCGTTACAGCCTTTGGTTTAAAATCTAGTTTGTCTGATATAACTATAGCTACTCTGGCTTTCTTTTGACATCCATTAAGTATGATAGATGGTTCTCCATCCCCTCACTTCCAATTTGCAGGTGTCTTTAGGTCTAAAATGAGTCTCTTATAGGCAGCCTATTGATGGGTCTTGTTTTTTTTTTTTTTTTTTATCCATTCTGATATTCTATATCTTTTGATTGGAGCATTTTGTCCATTTACATTCAGAGTGATTATTGGTAGATATGAATTTAGTGCCATTGTATTTCCTATAAAGTTGTTTCTGGAGATTTCCTCTGTTCCTTTCTAGTCTTTTTGTTTTTGATCTTTCCTTCCCACTCAAAGATTCCCTTTTAATATTTCTTGCAGAGCTGGTTTAATGGTCATGAACTCCTTAAAATAAAACATTAAAAAAATTTTAAAAAAGTGGTCACGAACTCCTTTAGTTTTTGTCTACGAAGCTCTTTATCTCTCCTTCTATTCCAAATGACAGGCTTGCTGGATAAAGTGTTCTTGGTGGCATATTTTTCCTATTAAGCACATTTAATATATCATGCCACTCCCTTCTGGACTGCCAAGTTTCTGTGGATAGATCTCCTGCTAACCTTACTTGTCTCTCCTTGCATAGGGATTTTTTCCCGCCTTGCTGATTTCAAGATTTCCCCCTTTTCTCTCTACTTTGCAATTTTCACTAGGATATGTCTTGGTGTTGGCTGGCTTTTGATTTTGATGGGAGTTCTCTGTGCCTACTGGATTTGGATATTTGTTTCCTTCCCCAGATTAGGGAAGTTTTCAGCTATAATTATATAAGAAGAATCTCTTCTTCTGGGACTCCTATGATACTAATGCCTTTATCCTTTATGGAGTCATTGATTTTTCCTAAGTCAAAATTTATGATTTGATATTTTTCTGTCCTTTTCTGATGCATTATTTTCCATAATTTTATATTCTACATCACTTCATATCATATATCATAATTTTATATTCCTCTGCTTCTTCCATATTTGTGATCTTAACAACCAGTCAGTTTTGCATCTCAGTTATAGCATTTTTAATTTTGGCCTGACTAGTTTTTAGGTCTTTTATCTCTGCAGCAAGGGACTCCCTGGTGTCTTCTATGCTTTTCTCAAGCCCAGCCAGTATCCTTCTGATTTTTTAAAATTTGGTTCAGTCATATTACTTATGTCTGTTTTGATTAGATCCCTGTCCATGACCTTTTCTTATTCTGTCTTTTGGGATGAATTCCTCCATATTGGCATTTTGTCTAGTTCTCTGTCTTCTGTGTTAGGAAAGCCTGTTGTGTTTTGTGCTCCTGAGAGTAATGGCTATATTAAGTAGAGGTCATATATTGTCCAGGGCGTGGCAATCCAGGAAGTGTTTCTGGTGTATGCTGTGTGCACTCTGCTGGTGTGTTTTGGCTGCTCTTTTACTTATGTGAATCCTCTGCAGAGTTTCTCCTTGCCTGTAGTGGGGAGTGTTTGGACTTTGTCCATTGTGTGGCAAGTTTTAACCAGGTGTGCTTTGGTCTGCTTGTTAAAAGAGGCTAGATCCTATTTCCCCTAGAGCTGAAGCTTTGCAGCACTCCATGGTCAGTAGACTTGGTGCCTAAGGGGGATTTGTGTTGGTCTTGGGGGGGGGGGAGGGGCCGGCTGATGCTCTGGCTCTCAGGCACACTTGCCCTAGTAAAAAAGCATCTGCAGAGTACAGAGGGGTGGGGCTTGGTGTAAGCAACTCAAACATCCACTCTGGGCACTGTGCTGCTCACAGAAGTCCTGTGTTGCTCGGCGGGGGGAGGGAGGGAATGCATCAGCCCCCTCTCTCTTATCCCTGGAGAGGGGAATTTGTGCCCGCTGCTGTTCAGGAAGCCCTCAGAGAAGAGTGGACAATCTCACCTCATGTGTCACAGGCATCTCTCAGATCCCTGTGTTCATTCTGTGTCTGAGCTGTCTGCCCACCTGGAGGCGCAGTGCTCCTGTTTTATCTCAGGTGCACCAGCAGGATTTCAAAACTCCAAATTTAAGGGACCTGGTGTGGCGTGGGACCTGCTCTGATCCTCTGGGGGAGGGTCTTGCCACACTATGGCTGGTGCCAGTTTGTCCCAGAAGGGCAGTCTCATGAACATACAGGGGCTTGGAGTTTATGATAAAGTGCAGCAAAAAGTTGGCTTCCCGGTTAGCTGTCCTCAGCAAGTGTCTCTGCTCGTGCTAATGAATGGAGCTGTGCAATAGTGCCCACGGGCTCTTTTGTCCCCTGAGAGGCAGGGCCACCTGTCCCAAATACACTCCAAGAAAGGATACTGTCTCTCCCAGTGTGTTCCATAGGATCTTCAGACCACACTGTCCACTCCCAGGCCTATGTGCTCCTTCACAGGAGCATTCCTAGGCTTGCCAGGCTCCACCCCCATTATGGCATGGACTTCTGAAACTTCAGTCTTTGAGCTCTGCTGCTTGTAAAAACTTGTGATAATCAGCCCTTCTTGGTTTCCCAGTCAATTGTTTTGGGGAAATGTTTTTCTTATGCAATTTCCTGCGTGCTGTGCGCTCTCTCCCCCTTTTTGCATGATTAGGGCTCCCTTCCCTCCACAGCACTTAAGATTCTTTTCTCTCCCAAATAACATCTCCACATCTCCTACCTCCCATGATGTGGCCTATTTTCTCCCTCTAGTCATGTAGTTTGTTCTCTTAGTCCTCAGATTGATTTGTGTGTTCAGAATGATTTGATATATATCTAACTGTATTCCAGAATGAGACAAGCATAGGGTCCTCTTACCACTCTGCCATCTTAACTAACTCCTCCCCATTAATTGGATTTTTCTTTGATGTTGAATGGTATAAGTTCTTTTTATTTTTGGATACTAACCATATATCACATATGTCATTTGCAAGTATCTTCTCCTATTCAGTAGGTTGTCTTTTAATTTTGTTGGTTGTTTCCTTCACTGTGAAGCTTTTTATTTTGATGTAGCCCCAGTAGTTTGCTTTTGCTTTTGTTTCCTTTACCTCAGGAAGAATATCTAGAAAAATATTGCTATGTTCAAGTCAGAGAAATTACTACCTGAGCTCTCTTCTAGGATTTTCATGGTTTCAGGTCTCACATTTAGGTCTTTAGTCTATTTTGAATTTATTTTTGTGTATGATATAAGAAAATAGTCCAATTTCATTCTTTTGCATGTAGCTATCCTGTTTTCCCACACGATTTATTGAAGAGACTGTTGGGAGCACCTGGGTGGCTCAGTCGGTTAAACATCTGACTTTGGCTCAGGTCATGATCTCACAGTTCGTGTGTTTGAGCCCCATGTCAGGCTCTGTGCTGACAACTTGGAGCCGGAGCCCGCTTTGGATTCTGTGTCTCCCTCTCTCTCTCTGCCCCTCCCCCTCTCATACTCTGTCTCTCTCTCTCAAAAATATATTTATTTATTTATTTACTTATTTATGAGAGAGAGAGAGAGAAAGAGACAGAGCACGAATGCAGGGGCAGAGAGAGAGGGAGACACAGAATCCAAAGTGGGCTCCAGGCTCCCAGCTGTCAGCACAGAGCTTTACATGGGGCTGGAACACAGGAACTGTGAGATCATGACCTGAGCCAAAGTCAGATGCTTAACCGACTGAGCCACCCAGGTACCCCTCAGTTTGCTAATAGTTTGATGAAGGTTTTTATATCTATCTTCATCAGAGATATTGGCCTGTAGTTCTCTCTCTCTCTCTCTCTCTCTCTCTCAGTGTCTTTATCTGGTTTTGTTATCAGGGTAATTAACTGCTGGTAATCAGTCTGTTCAAATTTTCTAGTTTTTCCTGATACAGTTTTAGAAGGTTATATGTTTCTAGGAACTTATCCATTTCTTCTAGGTTGTCCAATTTGTTGGCATAAAATTTATCATAATTATCTCTTATTATCCTTTATATTTCTGTAGTGTCGGTTGTTATTTCTCCTCTTTCATTTCTGATTTTCTTTTAGTCCTCTCTGTTTTTAATGAGTCTAAGTATTTATCAATTTTGTTGATCTTTTCAATGAACTAGCTTCTGGTTTCATTGATCTGTTTTATTATTATTTTTTAGTTTCTATTTCATTTATTTCTGTTCTAATCTTTATTATTTTCTTTCTTCTACTGGTTTTGTTTATTCTTTTGTTTAGCTCCTTCAGGTGTAAGCTTAAGTTGTTTATTTAGATGCTTCTTGAGGTAGGCCTGTTTTTCTATAAATTTATATCTTAGGACAGCTTTTCCTATATCTCAAAGATTTTGGACTATTGTGTTTTCATTTGTTTCCATGTATTTTTTTATTTTCTCTATGATTTCTTTGTTGACTCATTCAAAATCTAGTAGCATGTTATTTAACCTCTATGTATTTGTGTTCCTTCCAGATTTTTTTTTTTTTTTTTTTTTGTGGTTGATTCTAATTTCATAGTGTTGTGGTTGGAAAAGATGCATGGTATGACTTCGATCTTTTTCATTTGTTGAGACTTGTGTTGTGGCCTACTATGCAATCTATTCTAGAGAATGTTCCATGTACACTTGAAATGGATGTGTATTCTGCTATTTTAGGATGGAGTGTTCTGAATATATCTTTTAGATCCATCTGGCTTAATGTGTCATTCAAGGTCACTGTTTCCTTTTTTATTTTCTGTCTGAAGTATCCATTGATGTAATTCGGGTGTTAAAGTCCCCTACTATTATGGTATTACTATCGATTACTTCCTTAATGTTTGTTATTAGCAGCTTTAAGTATTTGGGTGTTCCCATGTTCAATGCATAAATCTTTATAATTATTATATCTTCTTTTTGTTCTCTTTATGATTATATAGTATCCTTCTTTGTTTCTTGTTACAGCTTTTGTCTTAATGTCTATTTTGTTGATATAAACATTGCTATCCCAGCTTTCTTTTCACTCCATTTGCATGATAAATGCTTTTCCTTCCTGTCACTTTCAACCTGCATGTGTCCTTAGCTCTGAAATGAGTTCTTGTAGGCAGCATATGAGTCTTCCTTTTTCATCTATTCCATTTCCCTATGTCTTTTTTTTTTATCACCCTATGTCTTTTGATTAGAGCATTTAAACATTTGATTAGAGCATTTAAGCATTTACATTTGAAATAATTACTTACAGGTATGTATTAATTGGCATTTTGTTACATGTTTTGTTTTTGTAGTTCTTTGTTCCTTTCTTCTTTCTCTCTTTTCTATCATGGTTTGCTGACTTTCTTTAGTCATATACTTGTATTCCATTCTCTTTATATTTTTCAAATTTATTATAGGTTTTTAACTTGTAGTTGCTATTATGTTTATTATATAATACCTTATGCACATATCAGTCTATATTAAGTTGATAGTAGCTTTAGTTTGAACCCATTATAAAACTATAATTTATTTATCCCTTTCCCCCTATATTTTAGGTATATGGTGTCATAGTTTACATCCTTTTGTTTTCCGGATCCTTTGATTTTTATCAATATACTTATTTTTACTGCTTTGTGCTTCCTACTTCTTACTCCTTCTTACGTCTTACCTACTTCTTACTCCTGTTTATGGTTTTTCCTGTCCACTCAAAGAGTCCCCTTTAACAATTCTTTACAGTAAAAAAAATCTTTATTTATTTTTGAGAGGGAGAGAGACAGAGTGTGAGGAGGGGAGGAGCAGAGAGAGAGGGAGACATAGAATCCAAAGCAGGCTCCAGGTTCTGAGCTGTCAGCACAGAGCCCCACACAGGGCATAAACTCACAAAAGCGAGTTCATGACCTGAGCCAAAGTTGGACACTTAACTGACTGAACCAGCCAGTCGCCCTTACCCCCTTTAACAATTCTTATAGGTCTGGTTTAGTGGTCATGAATTCCTTTAACTTTTGTTTGTCTGGGAAACTTTTCATTTCTCCTTCTATTCTCAATGTTAGCCTTGCTAGATAGAGTATTCTTGGTTGTAGGTTCTTTTCTTTCAGCACTTTGAATCATGCCACTCTTTTCTAGCATGCAGTGTTTCTGCTCCTAAATCAGCTTTAGCCTTATGGGGTTTCTTTTGTATGTAAATGTATTCTTTTGTCTTGGTAGTTTAAAAATTCTCTTTATCCTACTTTTTGCCATTTTAATTACTATGTGTCTTGGTGTGGACCTCCTTGGGTTGATTTTGTTGGGTTGTGTGCCTTCTGGATCCAGAAGTCTGTTTCCTTCTCCAGATTCAGTTAAGTTTTCCACTATTATTTTTTCAAATACATTTTCACACCTTTTTCTCTCTCTTCTTCTGGGATCCCTATAAATGTTAATCTTATTTATTAAAAAATGTTTTTAATGTTTATTTTTGAGAGAGAGAGAGAGAGAGAGAGAGAGAGAATGTGAATGAGAGAGTGGCAGAAAGAGAGGGAGACACAGAATCTGAAGCAGGCTCCAGACTCTGAGCTGTCAGCATAGAGCCTGATGCAGGGCTCGAACTTGTGGACTGTGAGATCATGACCTGAGCTGAAGTTGGAAGCTTAACTGACTGAGCCACCCAGGCACCCCCATAATGGTAATCTTATTATGCTTGATGGTTTCTCTGAGTTCCTTCAATATATTTTCATTTTTTATTATTCTTTTTTCTCTCTCTTCTTCAGCTTGATTGCTTTCCATAGTGTATTTGAAATTTCAGTTATTGAGTTCTTCATCTCTGGTTCTTTTTTACATTTTCTATCTCTTAAAAAATTTTTTCTTAAGTTTATTTATTTTGAAAGAGTGGGAGAACACACACACAAGCTGGGGATGGTGGAGAGGAGAGACAGAATCCCAAACCGGTTCTGCACCATCTCTTTATTGATGGTCTCATTGATGTCCTCCACTCTCTTCTCCAGTCCAGTGAGCATCTTTATGACCATTACTTTAAATACAGAGAAAGACAGGTATGTTTTCACTCTTATGTGGATCCTGAGAAACTTAACAGAAGACCATGGGGGAGGGGAAAGGGAAAAAAAAAAGTTAGAGAGGGAGGGAGCCAAACCATAAGAGACGCTTAAAAACTGAGAATAAACTGAGGGTTGATGGGGGGTGGGAGGGAGAGGAAAGTGGGTGATGGGCATTGAGGACGGCACCTGTTGGAATGATCACTGGGTGTCGTATGGAAACCAATTTGACAATAAATTTCATATTAAAAAAAATAAACACTCTATCAAGAAAAAAAATTCTCTATTAGTCATATTACTTATCTCTGTTTCAATTAGCTCTCTTGTGCGTTTCTCCTGTTCTTTTATTTGGGACACATTTTTCTGTCTCCTCATTTTGTCAAATTCTCTGTATCTATGTGTTAGGAAAGTCAGCTACATCTCCCCCTCTTACAAGTAGTGGCCTTAGGAAGAAGAGATCCTATAGTGCCCTGCAGTGCAATGTCTCCTGCTCACCAGAACCTGATTCTTCAGGGGTTTGTCTAATGTGTATTGCATACATCCTACTGTTGTGGGTGAACAACATTTGCCTTCAGTCCAGTCATCTGCAATGGTTTTCTTTGCCTTTTGTGATAAGATTTCATCTCTGTGTTGCTAGTGGGCCAGTCTGGGGCTGCCTTGGCCTTGTGTTGAGTCAGATAAGACATTTGCCAGAGCTGTGGTAGCTCTGAGCTACGGGATGTCCCCCTGTATTGTCTTCTGAGAAGCTTTTGTTGGTGGGTGTGGCCTGCAGTTAGACCAGATGTCTGCCCCCAGCCCACTGGTGGGGCATTAGTTAGACTGATATGTGTGGTTATCTATCCTTTTCCTCAGGGCAGGAGTCACTTTGGAGTGGTGTTCCTGTTTGCACAGTGCCAAGCCTGTGGCACTGCTTTGGATTGACTCTTGCCAAGGGCATGTTGGAGGAAAGAGGTCTGTAGAAGAACACAGGGTCTAGACATGCAGTTAGCAAGGTTGGTGCTGGTCCTTTGAGGGAGAGGCGTTGTACCTGGGAAAACTCTTGCCAAGGCTGGGATGGAGGGCATGTATCTTCAGAACATGGGTGGTAGCAGGGCACACTGTTACCAAGTTAGGTGGAGAGTGTTGGCACTGTGCTGGTTACCACAGGTGTCTGTACATCTAGGTTGGGGCTTTGGGGAGGGAAATGGTACTTGCCCACTGGTCAGATGTTTATGGAGAGGTCACCCAAAGATCCCCGTCCCTCTAGCACATGCTTTGAGATTGATATTTAAAGTTCTAGGTGTTAAAGTTATGGGGATTTGTCTTTCTAGTGTGGGTTCCCCATGCCTGGGGTACCTGATGGGGGTCTGCTCCTCTCTCTTCTTTTTGCCCAGTGGCATCCCTCCCTCCCAGGGACTGTGGCTTCTGGTCACATCTCTATCCTTCCTACTCTCTTTAGTGTGGTCTCTTGTCTATATATAACTGTGGAGAGACTGTTCTGCCAGGCTTTGGGGCATTTTCTGGGTTATTTACACTGATGTGGGTGTTATCTAGGTGTATTCATGGGACGAGGTGAGTCTAGGATCCTCCACTCCACCATCTTCCTTGGAAGTCTCCACTGAGTTCATCATTTTACAGTTTACAATTCACTCAATTTTAGTATAGTCATGATGTAAAAACTAGGTATCTAATCTAGTTAGATGTTGTGTAACAATCACCATGAATTTCAAAATATTTTCAGTGCCCTCCCCAAACTCCATGCCTATTAGCAGTGAATGTCTGTTTCTTCCTGACACTCCATATGCTTAGCCCCGCAGTCCAGTTAACTACCAATGTACTTTCTGTCTTCGTGTTTTTGGCTGTTCTGGATGTTTCATTTAAATGGAATCATACAATATGTGTCCTCTGTGTCTGGCTTCTTTTGCTTAACAAAATGTTTTCAAGGTTCATCCAGCCATAACATGTATCAGAACTCTAGTCCTACTTATGGCCAAATAATATTCCATTGCATTGATATTGGCATGTTTCCATCCATTTATTACTTTTTTTTTTTTTTCAACGTTTATTTATTTTTGGGACAGAGAGAGACAGAGCATGAACGGGGGAGGGGCAGAGAGAGAGGGAGACACAGAATCGGAAACAGGCTCCAGGCTCTGAGCCATCAGCCCAGAGCCCGACGCGGGGCTCGAACTCACGGACCGCGAGATCGTGACCTGGCTGAAGTCGGACGCTTAACCGACTGCGCCACCCAGGCGCCCCCCATCCATTTATTACTTGATGGGCATTTAGTTTTTTCTACTCTTTGTCAGTTATGAATAATGCTTCTATGAACATTTGTGTACCAGTTTTTTCTAGATGTATGTTTTCGATTCTCTTGGGTATATGCCTAAAAGTGATAGTTTTGGGTCATATGGTAACTCTGTTTAACTTTTTGAGGAACTGCAAATGGTTTTCCAAGGCAACTGCACCATTTAGGTTCCCAGCAGCAGGTTGTGGGGATGTAATTTTTTCCATATCCTTCCCAGAACTTTTTATTTTCCAGTTTCTTGATGTTCTTGTTTATTTCATTTCATTTTTTAAAAAAGTAGTCTCCACACTCAGTGAGGGGCTTGAGCCCACAACCCTGTAATCAAGAGTCACATGATCCACAGACTAAGCCAGCCAGGCACCCCTCATTTTGTTTTTGATTCTAGCAATCCATGAGGGTATGAAGGGGAATCTCAATATGGTTTTGATTTTGTATTTCCTTTAATGACTATTGACGTTGAACATTTTTTTCTTGTGCTTGTTGGCCACTTGGAGAAATGTCCATACAAACCCATTCTTCACTTTCAATTGGGTTGTTTATATTTTTATGATTGAATTGTATGAGTTCTTTATATATTCTAAACACAAATCTCTTATCCGATATATAATTTGACAATATTTTCTCTGTTTACATTGTCTTTTAATTTTATTGATGGTATCATATGAAGAACAAAAGTTTAATTTTGATTAAGTCCAATTTACCTATTTTTTTGTTTTGTTGTGTCACGGATTTTTTTCCCCCAAAAGCCCTGTATGTTAAGCTTTTTTCACAGAGTGTACTCTGAAATAGGTCAACTAAAGATGAGTCCTGGTAATGGAGCTTTTAAGTGAGCCATCAGAGAGGCAAATCTCTGGGGATAAGGCTTTTAGGGATCTCCAAATCCATTATGTCTCCTCCGGTGGCTGCTAAATTGCTATTTTTTACAGGTACTATAGTTGTGAAACTGTTGAATTTAAGGCTCCCATAAAGCTGAGGAGAGAGGGATGGGATTAGGGTGTGTTAAAATGCCACCAGACTTATTGTTCTTATTAAGATTCATCTGTTTTTCTTGAATAAACACTTCTCAGAATGTAATGGGCCTTTAGTTAATTTCCATAGTTCCAATAAATTTATTTTAAGAGTTTTTGTTAGTGTTTTCATTGCTTTTATGGAGGAGAAGATTTTGCGGGGATTGTTACTACATTTGGAATGTCTACATCAAAAAGTGAATTACTGATAAACAGAAAACTTGGATACATCTCAGGAAAATTATGCTGGGTGAAAAAAAAAGTCTCAGAAGGTTACATACCATATGGTTCCATTTACATAACATTCTGTTAATAAAAAAATTATAGGTATGGATTACAGTCTAGGGTTGGCAAGGGTTATGGAAGTGAGGAGGGAAAAGGTGTGTTTATAAAAGCATAGCAGTTATGAAAGTCCTAGATGGCACCTTCTTCCAATAGAAGGCTATTTCATCTACACTGAAAATCTGTTGTTTAGTGTAGCCACCTTCATTAATTATTTTAGTTAGATCTGGATAACTTGCTGCAGCTTCTATACCAATACGTACTGCTTCACCTGGCACTTTTATGTTATGGAGACAGCTTCTGTTTTTTTTTTTTAATGTTTATTTTTATTTATTTTGACAAAGACAGAGAGAATCCAAAGCAGACTGTGCTGTGAGCATGGAGCCCAACGCAGGGCTTGGGCTCATGGTTTGTGAGATCATGACCTGAGCGGGAATCAAGAGTCAAAGGCTTAACCAACTGAGCCACCCAGGTGCCCTGAGACAGCTTCTTTCCTTCAGCCTCATAAATCAATATCTGCTTGCTTCACATTCTTTTCTGCAGCTTCCTCACCTCTCTCAGCCTTACTAGAACTGAAGAGAGTTAGGGTTTTGCTCTAGATTAGGCTTTGGCTTAAGGGAATGTTGTGCCTGGTTTGATCTTCTATCCGGATCACTAAAACAGCAATAAGGCTGTTTCACTTTCTTATCATTCGTGTGTTCAACGGAGTAGCACTTTTAATTTCCTTTAGGAACTTTTCCTTTGTGTTAAAAACTTAGCTGTTTGGTGCAAGAGACCTAGCTTTTGGCCTATTTTGGCTCTTGACATACCTTCCTCACTGAGCATAATCATTTCTAGCTTTTGATTTAAAGTGAGAGAAGTGCAGCTCTCCCTTTCCTTTGACCACTTAGAGGCCACTGCAGGGTTACTCAATGGCCTAATTTCAATATTGTTGTATCTCAGGGAAGAGGGAGACCCAAGGAGAAGAAGACAGGGAAACAGCAGGTCGGTAGAGCAGTCAGAACACACAAAACATTTATCAGTTAAGTTTTCCATCTTATATGCGTGAGATTTGTGGTATCCCAGAACAGTTACTATAGTAACACCAAAGATTATAGACCACCATAACAAGTATAAGAGTGAAAATTCAGAAATATTGCAAGAATTACCAAAATGTGACACAGAAACACAAAGTGAGCAGATGCTATTGGAAAAATGATGCCAATAGATAGACTCAGTGCAGGAATGCCACAAACTTTCAATTTGTAAAAAACAAAAACAAAAACAAAAAAACAACCCCCCCACAATATCTGTGAAGTACAGTAAAACAAAGCACAGTAAATCAAAGTGTGCCTGTATTACAAAACTATAATAATTATAACCGTATGCCACTGGCATAAATATAGACACACAGATCAATGGAACATAATAGAGAGCACCCAGAAAAAAAACTCCTGCATATAAAGGCAATCAATATTTGGCAAGGGAGCCAAGAATACCCAATGAGAGAAGGAGAGTCTCTAACAAATGGTGCTGGGAAAACTTGATGTAACCACATAGAGAAAAATGAACAGGATCTTGAGCTTAGAGATCTTATTTTAAATACTTGGTTGTGCCTCACCTTTCTCCAAATCTTCTGAGTCTCCTGACAAGCAATTCGGTTGACTGATTCCAGCTCTCCATCCTTTATCTTCTCTTGAACATTCACAAACACAGCTGGTAGACAGCCAGCATGGAAAAAAGGAAGGACCTGATTTCCTAGAAAATCAGAAACTGACTATATTAAGAGTCTTCGACATTTCAGAGACCTCAAACATTATATCATAGTTATTTTCATATTGATTCCAGCTGTGATTCAAAATTTCATGATGAGAAATGTATACAGACTTTTGATAAATTTAGATTATATTTTGAAGTAAAATGACATAATCATATCTTTAAATCTGAACCTCAATACTGTGCAAACTGATTCAAATTTAGAGACTGCTTTATTGCTCCTCAAACATATATTAAAAAGGTTTTCAGTAAACACATAGAATCGAGGTAGTGTTTGAGAAAGTACACTTTATTATTACCTTGACATATTTAATATCATAGCTGTGAATTTAAATATAAGAAAACTTTGACATTTATTAAATTAGCTCAGTGCTCTGATTTCAGATTACTGAACTGTATCTGAACTGAAATGGTCAAAATATAATACTAAAGATAAATAGTATAAATATCAAATATAATATTAAAAATAAATGTATAATGTAATACTAAAAAATCATACTATGTCTTTTGATATATAAAATTTATAATTTGATCACTGGAGGTTTTCTTGGGTTTTATTTTGAACTAAAACTAATTTTTCATTTTCTTCCTCAATTATGCTGAGATGACTTTGTGTTAAGTCTGGAAATCTCTTTATTCAGAGTTCTTAGCATGGGGTGCAGAGATTCCAGATTTAGTGCTCTATGGTGCATAAAAACTAGATTGGAGGACAGAATATATCTCAAGCAGAACAACTGAGATTTTACTTTCCCAGTCCTATGCTTATGGTGGTGTACATGTCGAAAAATGGTGTAGATTTCATCATAAATGATACTTGGGAGGCAAGAGGGTGCACTAGAAAGTGCCCTGATTTAAGAGAGAGGAAACATAGTTCTAATCCCAGTGTTCTTAATAACTAGCAGTATGGCCCTTGCTATATTATTTAAAGTTCTTTAGGTTTAAATAAGAAAAGTATTCTATGATTCTAATTGACAAAAAATCAAGAATCACCTAGTGATTAAAACAATATAAAGGGGTGTCTTGGGTAGCTCAGTCAGTTGAAGGTCCCACTCTTGAGTTCGGCTCAGGTCATGATCCCAGAATCGTGGGATCAAGCCCCACATCAGGCTCTGCACTGGGTATGCAGCCTGCTTGAGATTCTCTCTCCCTAAAACAATATAATGATATAAAGAAATTCAAGCTACTTAAATATTATTTTTAAAATAGAAATTTTTGTAATATACATTATATTGTTAAAATCTAGGATATGCGCAGTCCTATTTTACAGTAACAGCTCCAGTCCTAAATGTTTTTCTCAACTCTGTTCAAGGCACTTTGATTGGTGTTATGAAGGATATAAAGATGAAGTTGACCCTATCTCCCCAGCTCTTATGAAACTCACCTTTGAATAGGTGCGCCTTCTCCTCCAAGCTGTTCCCTTTCTTTCAGCGGAAAAACTTGCATCCTAATTCAAATAAAGAATTAAGAAATACATCTCTATCTCTGTGAGATTATTTCTTTTTAAATTTCTTTTTTATTAAGAAATTTTTAAAGTTTTAATTTATTTGAAGTAATCTTTATATCCAACGTGGGGCTCAAACTCATGACCCTGAGATCAAGAGTCATACGCTCTTCTGACTGAGCCAGCCAGGCCAGGTCCCTCTCTATAAGCCTCCCTTTCTTCCTCCAAGGTTGGAAGAAGAAGGGTTGTGGCTCTTGTTCCGGTATGATCCTGGCCCTTGTGCTTTGGTCCATCTCCTCCCTTCTTCTGAGCTTCTGGGCTCAGGCTCCTCATTATTTTCTCAGTGGATATTTTCCCAGGCATAGTAAAGTGTTTAAGACTCAAAGCAACCAAAACCATGACCTGAGGTATTCTCTTCTTCACTAGGTACCATCCAAGCTTGCAAAGAAGAGCCCATGCTTGCTGTTTCCACTTCCTCACATCTTACCATGTGAGGGAAGATAGATTACCATTGACACTGTGTTGTTGTCCTGCTGGATATCTCACATTCTGGATTTTGCTGATTGCTTTTTTATAGGGATTTTAATTCATCCTTCTGGCAGGTCTGTCCTGTCAACTGGAAGTTTGTTCTAATGGCTTAATTAGATTCAGGCAGAACATTTTTGTCAGCGCAGGTTTTATAAGAGCATGAACTTTTTTTATTGTTTTTTTTTTGTGTTATAAGAAGGGCTGTGAGGCTTGAACTTGCCTGTTTCCTTTAGTGGCTGGGTATACCTATATTTGGCACGTGGCAAAGCTTCATCTCACTCATTCTAATTAATTCTTTCTTGGCTTCTGCCCCCAAGCAAATCTTCAAATCTGAAACTTCTTGCAAAATACCACCAGTGACCAAATCAA
Source organism: Lynx rufus (assembly GCF_022079265.1). Classification (NCBI taxonomy): domain Eukaryota; kingdom Metazoa; phylum Chordata; class Mammalia; order Carnivora; family Felidae; genus Lynx; species Lynx rufus. Next base: position 29,234,035 of record NW_025814823.1, on the reverse strand, counting down.
GTTTCTGTGATGTGACATGGTTGGCTGTACCCTGAAGCAATACAGGGAAGATGTGTTACAGAACTGATTACTGTGGTGAGAGACTGGGGTTCAGTCCAGCAGGGGGCCCTCTGAAGATCCATGTACAAGGCACTGCACAGCTGTCCCTTTCTTGAAACTGGGATGCTGTAGCATAGATCTACCAATTCCCATCATCCCTTGCTTAAGGACTGTTCTGGGGGCATGCACTTCCCCTTGAACTCCTGTGCTGTTGCAAAAGCACTGCCAAAGAGAACGATCTTCCAAGAGAAAACCTTGAGCCAGAAAAGCAAAGTGGCCTGTTGTCATGGTCTGGGAGTGCCTGCCATAGCTTCAGCTGAAATCAGAAGTTGGTGTGACATGGGACACCCCATGCATCTACCAGTGTCTCCAAATCTGATCTGACTCCTAGAGTCTCAAATACACTGACAGCACTGTCCACTTAGTCAACCATGACAGAAACATCTAATTGCCCTTCTTCATTCTCTTTTTCCTTTTGGTAATATGGAGAGCTCTTGGGGTGTGGGATGAGTGAAAAGACTAAGCAGTAGGTGTCCAGAGAAGAGGGGACTGGAAACGAGTTCAGGCATGCAGGGAGAGAACCCTGACCTCTGAAAGCTGAATTTCTGCCATTTCTAGGAATACTTGGGCTGAGGCAGACCTGAATGACAAGGATGTGATGAGTGTGTGTGAGTGTGTGTGTGTGTATGTGTGTGTAAAGCATCTCAGGGGCACATTTGTTTGTGAAAAATCATTATCTAGGATTACGTGGAATTTAACTTGTGGGTGTGAACTTACTGTGGAAGGAGGGAGATTTGAAATGACTACCATTACAATAAAGCCTGCATGCTGTTGTGAATTTTCTGTATTTGAATACAGGAAGCCTGGACATGTCTATTTTAAAATATGTTAGTTTATTTCTATTTAGTAATAGACACCGAGTTTTAGCTGGGCACAGAGCTACCCCTTTAATGACTATTTCCCAGTCGACCTTGCAGGTGGATATGGTGATAAGATTAAGTTCTCCCCAGTGAAAAATGGCAAAATTATATAAAAGTCCATTAAAAAAGGAATTGTTTGCATTTCCTCTTTCTTCTTTCCTGCAGGCCACAATATAGATATAATTCTAGTGAGTGTGCTTTGCCTGTGAAGATGAGGACAACTCACTAAGAGTCGGAGGAAAAATGATAAAGGAACCTGGACTCATGAAGAACCTTAGTGGGCAGAACCACCTTGCCAGCCCTATTACTACTCACTTCTGGACTCAATGGACAGAAACAGGTTTCCATCTTTGATCTTAGGGCCTCTTTGGCACAGAAGTTTGGCTTATACACTAACACAATATCCAAGCAAGAATCTTGGGAGATAGTCTATAGTCCTTCCTTTCTCATATACCCGATGGCTCTCTGCATCCCCAAACATACAATTATAGGTCCAGCTCAATCTCTTTAACCTTTCATATCTGTGTCTTCCTAGTCAAGCCCACCACTGCCGCCCCTACTGAGGACCACATCATCTCACTGGACTACAACAGCATTCCCTTAACCATTCTTGCCCCCACAGTCTTGCACTGTCAATTCATTCAGGAGAAGAGTCTCAAGAAAACAAATTCAATTGTGTCAAGCCCCTACTTAAAAATTCTCAATAAATTCACACTCTATGCAAAAACTCCTTGCCATGGCATACAAAGCTTCCATGATCTGATCCTAACTAACCAACATTGCCAGGTTGTTTTCATTCCAAACTTCCCCTCAAATCCTAGGATCTGGTCAAAACAAAATACATGCTGTAATCTGAACATTCCCATTGTTGGAACTATTACTGTCCATAGGAACTATCTCCCTTTATTGAAGGTATTTCCTTAACTGTCTTCCTCAACATTCTTATCCCCCAACTTCATCTATTACAAATGATGGCTATCCAGACAGGAATATCTGCCAGAGATATCAGAAAATACTGCGTTTTCCCTCTAGGGTTTGTAAGTTGGTAGGGTGTGGGTATTGGGGATCCTGGGAATAATTTTGGCTGCCATGTCATAAAATCTAGCCTGACAGATGATACAGTAGAGATTGCGATTTATACAATATCTGTCTTCAGCATTCTACAAAAAGGAATCTGTAAATTTTAACGTGATACATGTTGACCCAGAATAAAAGACTACCTCTCCTGGGCACTCTCTCTCTCTTTTTTTAATGTTTATTTTTGAGAGAGAGAGGAGAGAGAGAGGAGATGGAGAGGGAGAGGGAGAGGGAGAGGGAGAGGGAGAGGGAGAGGGAGAGAGAGAGAGCGAGCATGAGAAGGGAAGGGGCAGAGAGAAGGAGAAAAAGAATCCCAAGCAGGCTCCAGGCTCCGAGCTGTCAGCAGAGCCTGACATGGGGCTCAAACTCACAAGCTGTCAGATCATGCCCTGAGCTGAAGTCAGATGCTTAACCAACTGAGCCACCCAGGCACCCCTCTCCCAGATCCTCTTGCAGTTAAGTGTGGCTACGTGGGTAAGACCTGGCCAGTGTCATGTGACTGGAAGCGATGTATGCAACTTCCCTTATAGGGAAGGGTCGTGTCCTCCCCTTCCCCTCTTCCTTATAGTTGGAATATGGACATGAGTGTAAACCAGCTTGGACCATGTGGACCAAAACTATACCCTAAGGATAGCAGAATGGGAAAACAGAGAGCCTGTCCTCACATGACTTTTTAGATGAGGGGCAACATAACAGATTGGAGTTTTATAGGAGAATCCTCTATCTTATTAAAACAGCTCTAGGGTCTCCACATACATACAACAACACCTAGATCATAACTAGTGTATAACTGAGAGGAAAACATTACCCCATGGTATCTTCTCTATACAAAGACAGCCATAAGGACATTGAGACTCTGATCAGACTGTGCCTTGAAGTAAGAGCCATTGCTATTTGCTAGTTACCTCAGAATTAAGGAATAGTTTTCTCTCCCCTCCCTCAACACTCTGGACTAAGATATGGTGGTTTCAAGCTGCTAAAATTGCTTTGGAGGTGAATCTATAAACTGTTAATTCCATTGCAGAGGTGACCATCCAGAGTAGGAACGGTTACTGAGAAAATGTCTCAAAATGGTGGAAATGATATGCTACAATATCTGTTCCTTACCCACCCTGTGTCTAAGGCATGTTTAGTCCATAAGCTTAAAGAAACAAGGAACTGGAGCTGATGGAATAGATAAGGGTGACAGGATGGCCCAGAGTCAAGGAAAGGACCCAGAACCTATTGCCAATATGGTTCTCTAAGACTTGGCAGCTTTGATGACCACCATTTTTCTCCTTCATCAAAAAACAACAAACAAAAACCTAGTTTGTACGTATTTAACCATTTGATGGTTCTAAAAGTAGCTTATCAATTCTCTTAGGATTGCTAGTTACATTCTCTAGAAATAATTTTTCCTAATACTTTCCTGCTCCATCATATTTGCTATAATGAATATTTCTTGAAATTAGTTGCAATGATGAAATGGTGGTGTTGAAGACGTGGGTGAGATCTGATGGGAGGACCGAGGCAAAGTGAAACAGCTAAGAAACAACATAAAATGATCCCCAAAGTTCAAATGTAGGCAGACTAGAGATGTCTACATTCTGGTGACCACACTTTAGAACCTCAAAGACAAACTTTCTTTTAAAGTTTAGTGGACTGGGGCACCTGGGTGGCTCAGTTGGTCAATCATCTGACTCTTGATTTGGGCCCAGGTCATGATCTCACGGTTTGTTGAGTTTGAGCCCCACATCGGGCTCTGTTGCTGACTGCATGGTGCCTGCTTGGGATTTTCTCCCTCTCTCTCTAAAATAAATAAACTTAAGAAAATGAAAAAAATAAAGTTTAATGGACTAATATAAGGCTGCAAACTTTTTATAAATTTCTAACTTATGAACGTTAAAACAAGTTCCATTAAATAATTTTACAATTCATTCATCCACGTTTTATATATTTTCCTCATTTCAGTACAAATTGATAAAAATGACATCAGGCAAAGCACTGGTTTCTAGTTTAATGAGCAGTGAGTAGCAAATTGATTATATTTTAAATAGATTTCTTATGGGTAGATGCCCTCTTCCAACCACCTATTAACCTGGTCATTAGGAGATAAACAACTCTTGCTACTTAGGTATATGTCTAATAAAAAGCTATGATATTGGCAGTTTGAAACATCTGGAACCTATATTTTGTTTTGAATTCTCGTTATACACAGTTGTCCTAGATAGTAATCATATACATAACATATTTACGCAGAAAGAGGATTCGAAGTCGGTATAGAAAAATTTACAGGCTATAAGCATCTATTCACTTCTTTACACCACTTACATTTACTTAACTATTCTTTTTGTTAATGTTTATTTATTTTTGAGACAGAGCACGAGTAGGGGAGGGGCAAGAGAGAGGGAGATAGAGAATCCCAAGCAGGCTCCACAGCTGTCAGCACAGAGCCCAAGAGGGCTCTAACTCACGAACCATGAATTCACGATTTGAGCCAAAATCAAGAGTCGGCCGCTTAACTGAGCCACGCAGGCGCCCCATAGTTACTTAACTATTCTTGTGTTAATCATCATGAAGAAATTTGCACTGCAGAAATGTCAAATTTGTCTCAGTTGTGAGGTACCCATTAATATTCACATCCCTTTCAGATAGTAAGTATATAATATCTCTTTAGTTCTATTTTGGGAACGACTTAATAATGCTCTTCTCCCCTTACAAACATTTGAGCAATATGCCTTGTGAAAAAAAATGTAAATTCCTTTTGTAGAAGTGTTCTTGGGACTCTGTCACAAGTGTTCTTACCCTGGGTGTGTGGAAGAACTTCAGAAGTGTCATAACACCCTTAAAATTATGAAAACATGAACATGTACATTTTTCTGGGCAATGAGTCAAAAACTTTTGACACATTCATCAGGTCCAGGTACAAAGCAGAAAAAACATTACAACTAGATGAGAAAGAAAGGAACTATCATTTAAATTTAATCCTAAACCCAAATTAAGCAAATTATTTGCTAAATTAGTCTTTTATCCTTCTGAAAATGCCAGTGTCACTTATCACTTGAAGTATGTAAAATAATTTGGATTCTCTGAGCTTTTCAGACATAGAGATACAAAAAAATAATTAAGATCCTTCTAAATCTCACAAAGAAGAGCCCCTGAAAACAATATTTTAATGAGCATTTGCTAAAAGGTGTGTCAATTAATTGTAAAACTGAGACAAAGTTGCTTTCCCATCAAGAAGGGACTTCAACATTGCTAGCTGGGTCACTTGCTGCACAAGCAAGGGTATTCTACATTTATCAGAAACACTAAATTAAGAGTTCAGAAGGCCTGGGTTCTAGTGCCATTTTTATTTGTAACTAACCATATACAAATCACTTATCTATAAAATAATGGTTAACATCTATTCCCTAATTCACAAATATATCACGAAACCAAAATTCTTCCCCCAAAAAACTTCTTTGTAAACCACGATATTACTGTTAATTAGCTTGTACTTAACTCGAAGGATGAAAATGACAAATTACAGAATTTGTCTTGTATCAATTAGTTGCATACCTTAATTCTGCAGATGGATAATCTGGTTGAGATCAGCACTGTCCTACTTCAACCTAACAAAACAAAAAGCTATCAAAAAGAAGTTACTGGTGAAGAAATTTGGCCAAAAAATAACACTATTAAGAAACAGCTTTCTAAGCTGAGACCAGTGCTTATAACAACATCCCTGATATCACAACGAACAAAAAGTAGCCTTAGGCCACTAGAGCATGTTTACTGTTTTGCGGGAAGACATTCTTAGGAACATATTGCTAGAGCAAGAATCTTATTTCACTAGAAATAATGTTAAACAGGAACGTCCTATGGACTCTTCAGATGCCCAATGAAAATGGCTAAGAAAACATTTGTGTGCTTGTTTTTTTAAATCCTTTTCTCTCTCCCTCTCTTTTTTCATTCAAAATTCAGTTCCCTATCCTAGAGCACACTTCTCAGTACTGTGCCATGGTGTAAAAAATGCTGGCATTCGGCTACTAGAGAATAAACAGAAGAGGAATTAACATGTGGAACAAAGATGCAGAAAGAGGATTCTACGTCGGTATAGAAAAATTTATAGGCTAGAAGCATCTATATTATGTACACCATTTATCACGGATATGCATTGTGACAATCATATGTATTAAGAGACCCTCAAAAGGTAAGCACCTATATTTTTCTGTATTTAACAAGGTCAATTTTGTGTGATTTAGTCTCTATTTCTGGATTTTCCCTTACTTTATGGTGATACAAAAACAAACGAAGAGACAAAAAACAAAGACTGCAGCATGGTTCACAGAGAAATACCCTAATAAAATAACCATGTATATATACCACTGCTAGGGAAATATTTTAGAGGAAACATACTTTCACTATTGGCCCCAAATGCCATCATCCACTTATGTTCTTTAACTGTCAACTTTTAATACAAAAATACCTTCAAGCTGATAATCATATACAGTGACTGACAAAACTTGATAGAACATTTCAATGCTACACAAAACAGCTCCATACACAGCTTAAAGTTTTAAAGTTCTCTGCTGGCACTTGATTTTAGAGTTGATAGACGCAGTAACCACTGATCTCAATAAAATATTCTTTTTAGCTTAAACGTATTTTCAAAACCAGTATTACCTCACAAAAACAGTAAAGAATAAATCACTTCCTGCTGAAGAATCCTCTAAGATGAACACCAAAACTATACAGCCAAAATATTTTAGGAGAGCATATAAACTTTTTAAGACTAGGAATGACCAATGGATAAAAATTTACATTACTCAAGCATATGTCCAGTGAACAAAAGGATTGTTCCTTTGATTCAATGAAGCATGTACAAGAGATAGATTAAAAATATGATCTTACAAAGCAAGTTACTTTTTCTTTTTCTTTTTTTTTCTTTGGTTTAGAAGGGTGTTTAAATAATTGGTGACACTACCAGAATGGATGTTTTTTAAGATAGAAAAAAGGTCACTTTTAGAAAATACATTTTATATTCCAAAATTAAAAGTGAAATTTCTTTTAAAGCAGTAGAATCCTGATTTTTTTTTTTTTTTTTACTTTCTGTGATCGCTTAAGACCATTCTGCACATTATCAAAACGAAATCTCTATTTTATAACCTCTATATATATCCGATTTTTTCCTTTGCATTGAGGAGAAAACCAAACCAAATTGAACAAACTATATTAACTTATAATACTAAAAACTGGCTAGTTCAAAACTTGGGAAATCTACTTTCATTACTCTGAAGGAAAATATAAACCTTCAATTCCCTACAAACAACTTCTAGTCCAATTTTATACTATGAAAATTAAAAAGTTAAATTCCTTGCAGCACTAAACAGAATTATGAGTTAACAGAAGACTAAGGTAGATCGTTAAAATATAAACAGTGTAACTAACCAAAACAATCCACTGGTGCAACAAATACTCAAACAATGAAAAAAACCACCAACCATTCTAATCAATTATATAGTTTGTTTTTTGCATATTTTAATCTCAACTTTTAGCACAGTAAATTATTATATAGTTTGATCTCCTGGACTGTTAAAATTTTGTAACATTACATTAATAATTCAAACATAACCCTTTCTAAACCAAATCTGCAGTCCTAATCAACATTTTTTTTTTTTTTGGAAAAGGAAAGGATATCTTTTAAAGATACATTCCGTAGCAGTAGAAACATCTTAGTCATTCAAAATATTTACAAAGAACCCTGCTGATCCTGTGCATTTCGCTGAGGTGCTACCTGCACCCAGACTTCATCGTCAGAAAAAGAACTTGAACTTCCTGACTCTGAGTCCAGCTCACTGAATCCATCTAAGTCCCATTCAGTACTAGATTCACTCCGTGCATCGTCTTCCTCAGTAATGAAACTCTGCCCAGGTTCAAGGCAGGAAGGATAAACGCGAGCACAGAGGCAAATAAAACCAGAGTCAAACTGCAAAAGACCTAACATGGTACCTATGTTAATCCACTGGTCTTCCCTGGTATCGTATTCATAAACAGTCACCCGGTTTTTTTTCCACTGAGGGGTGGTAGAAGTGATGAGAAGCAACTTTTGGCCATGATTGACAATCTGGTAGTTGTGGGTCTCTGAGTCCAAGGGAATATTACTAATCCGCCTCCATTCTCCCCTGGCTGGGTTATAGACCTTCATGACTGGAATGTCACAGATACAGTAGATCTCGTCGTTGAAGACACAGGCTTCCTGAAAGTCACTACGTTTAAGAGAAGCACAGTTCAGCCACATATTATGGCTAGGATCATAGCACAGCATGCGCTTACTGTTCACAGCATAAAGATAGTTCTGAACCACTATTAGTTCAAAGGAATAGAAGGAATGGGGCACAGGAGCCACCAGTGCCCACTGGTTTCTCTGAACACTGTAGCATTCCACTTCCTTCAATTTAACGCCGGTAATCGGGTCTCGCCCACCCAAGATGTAGATGTAGCCATTGAGGTAGGCCACATCCATGCCCTCGCGACACAGCAGGCGGTCGGCAAGCTGCTGCCAACTATTCTGGGCTGGCTTATACACCCACAGGTCTTTCCGGGGCTGGGCAGCCAGGTAGATGTCATGGTCTGGAGAGACACAGACAGCTGAGGAGGTGATAGTCTTAGTGTGAGCCAAGCTGGTTAAAGGGGATGGCATTGTGTAAATGTCCCCTGAGTATGGGTCATAGCAGAGAAAGGGGTCTCTAGGGTGTCCAAAGAAGATCACCATCTCCTTGGCACACATACCCAGTCTCTGAGGTGGATTTTCTGCTACAGATACAACAGAGCTGCTGCTGCTCTCTGGCTTTGGTACCACAGACTTGTACAACATGTCACCATATCGCATCTGCAGGGCCCCTTCGATAAGGTCCAGACAGTACTTCTTCACAATGGGCTTGGTCAGCAGCCCTTCCAGGTAATCCTGATCTTCATCTCTGAAGTGTGTCCAGCGGACACACTTGAAGACTTCCGCAGCGTTGGGACCGCGCTCCTTGGGAGCCGTCTCTAACCACTGCATCGCTACATGACACACTGTCCGCTCACTCTCTATGTCTAGACTATCCAGACGCAGCACGGCCAACAGCTGGGCCAAGCTCAGGTCTGCCAGACTCTCCTCCCGAACTGAACCCATCCGGCTGAGCTGCTTGAAGTTGTGGGCGATGAAGGACTGGGCCTGTGATCGCAGCTTGTGATGGTCGAAGGCATCAGCGAACTTGAGGATGGCAGTGCAGTTGGCCAGGTCAAGGCGGCGGGCTAGGAAGGAGGCACAAGCTTCCCGCACGTACTCGAGCTGCAACATGTCAGAGGCCGCGTAAAGGCGTTGCACGTTGGCCTCACTTAGCGATACACGACCTGTGTAGCAGTAGTCGACCAGCACCTCGAAGGACTCGGCATCCACATCATGCATGGTCACACTCGCCTGCTGGCTCTCGTACATGCCACCAGTGAACATGCTCTTGAAGTAGGGACACGCGGCAGCCAGCACGTTACGGTTGCAGGAAAAAAGGCGGCCGGTGCCAGGCCCGCTGCCAGGTGTCACCACCTCGATGGTCACATCACATAACAGCCGCGCGTCGTAGAAAGACTTCAGCTGTGCCAGCAGAGCTGCAGAATGAGCCGTGTCCTTCAGCTCCTCCGGGCCCGTGAAAAAAGCCGAAACTGAAGGCTTGGAAATCCTCTTGGGCCTCCTCCCGCCGCGGGGACTGGCCAGGCGGCGAGAGCGCGGAGCTTCTTCCCGGGACTGCATGATGGAGATGGCGGCGGGGTGCGAGGGCGAGAATGGGTGCAAGGACCGGGCTCTGGCTCCTCCTCGCCCTCTTCTCGCTGGCGCTAGATCGCGGCGTCCCTGAATAAGCAGGGGCCGCACTTACTTAACTCAGCTCTACGCCGCGGTGCCGCCTCCCTTTATCGCGTAGACAGTGCCTGACTCACCCTTTTCCAGTTCCGCGCCCTTTCTCCGTCTCAGCTACCTTACAAGACCGGCTGGACCGAACCGAGAAAGCCGCCACTGCCGCGCTGGCAATACCGGTAGGCGTCCACGAGAACTACAACCCCCAGGCTGCCTTTCGTGCCTCGAGGCACGCTGGGGCCCTCCAAAATCAAGGGGATAGGCGGACGGACCGAAGCCGCTGTGCATGTTGGGAGTAGTAGTTTGAGTGATATCGCGAGGTTTCTTAGGGCGGACTGTTTTAGTTAACAGAATCTGAAAGCGTTAATTCTTCTGGGTTTGTTGGTTTGGAGAATTGGCTTTGAAGTTCCAGGGCAAGATCTCTGTTTTAGTATTCCTTATGTGACCACTCTCTGAGAACTTTTTCGTCTTTATAAAATGGGGATAATAGTTTTCATAGGATTGTGGGAGTGAAATGAGATAAATTGCATAGGACGCGTCAATACATATTTGTTGATTAGAATAATTACATGCTGAACACCGTACCTAGAATATAGATTCAATCATTGTTAGCCTTTCTTTTGGAATTTATTAAAAAATAACGTACCCGCATGTGAAACCGTGAGCAATTTCTGCAAGAAAACTTCCAGTTCTTAGTGTCGCTTCTTTTGAAAGGTTCCGAAGGTTATTACAATATTTTCAATACTAAACGATATCCATAGGTTCATTAGGATGTCTCAAAGATGAGGTCCTAGAGGATCGCATACAGGTGGCCTCAAAAATGCAAAGCAGGCACATAAAGAGGTGGGTTATCTCACCAAATACTTCCTCCTGGGGAGCAAGATTATTTTCATAAAGTTCTTAATATTAGTGTTTTCAAGTCGTCTAATACTGCTCCTTTCATTTCCACAAATCGGTTGAAGATTATGGAATTGTCTTTATTAAGGAGTTTAAACGAGAATTTTAAAGTAAAATATTTAAACAGACCTTGTATTGTACTAAAGCACAAGATCCTCAGAGCTTCCTATTCGTACATGTCCTAATATTTTGAATTAATATAGTTCAGTCTATGCTTTACAAAAGTGTTTTATATATGTATTGACTAATATTAAATTGTCAAAATCAAGTGCTTAAAGATTGGGATTTGTTCTGTTTTAGAGAAGTTTTACTTAAAAAGTATGTTGCTTTTGCCGCTAGCTTGTCATGTGTTACCACAACTTAATGAAATCTTTAGTATTACATTGATAGGTGGATAACACATAGCAGGAGAATAACAATTGTTTTGCTCTCTTTTCCTATTAGCTGAAGAGCTTCTATTGGAAATACTCCAGGGCTCTGGGCTCCTGTACCTTTGTTTGGTATCCCTCTGATACATTTGAGAGAATTAGCTCATTAGTAACACTGATTGCTTCTCCCCTGCCCTAAAACAGCTGGGGAAAAAAGCAATTTACAATTTTTTTATATTGGTAAAATATGCATTAGTTACCGTTTGAAACAATTCTTTAAGAGTACATTTCTTTGACAGTAAGTACATTCACGTTGTTTTGCAACCATCACCACCATCCTTCTCCAGAACTATTTCCACCTTGCAGAACTGAAGCTTGTCCCCATTCACAGTAACTCGCCTTTCCCCCTTCTCCCAAACCCCTGGCAACCACCATTCTACTTTCTGTTTCTTTGAATTTGACTGTTAGGTACTGTGTATCAGTTCAGTGACTGATTTTTAACTTCCTTATATCTGCTCTTTGTTAGTTGGTTTAGATGACCTTTTACAGAATCCAAAGTATTTAGTTGGTACTGTGCCCGAAATTCTAGAGCAGTGCTGCCACAGTAGGTCGTGATGCTGCAAACATTTCATGTCTGTGCTAACTGATAAGGTAGCCAGAAGCCACGGATAGCTCCTGAGTACTTGAAATGTGGCTAATGCAACTGAGGTACTGAATTTAAAATTTTAGAAACCCAGCATTGGTATCATTGCAATTCAATGGGGAGAGGAAAGTCTGTTCAACAAATGGTGCTGAACAACTGGTGCACGATGTAAAAAAAAAAAAAAAAAAAAATCTGACTCTGAGGTATGCAAAGATTTTAGGACACAGGAAACACCAATCATTAAAAAAAATGGTAAAATGAACTTTGACAAAATTACAAGCTTTTGCCTATCAAAAGCAGTGAAAAAAAAAAGGTAAGCCATATATTGCTATGCTTGCCCTTTTTTTCACTGCTTTTGATAGGCAAAAGCTATATATATATATATATATATATATATATATATATATATATATACACACACACACACATATATATATCTGTAATTCACAAATCAGTGGTCAATAAAAACATGAAAAAGCTGCTCATTGTCATTCATTCTCAGATGTATGCAAATTAAATTCATGAGAAAACACTGCATACCCATGAGAATGGCTAAACTTAAAAAGGTCAAAAATGCTAATGTTGGTGATGATAGAGACAGGGTGTTGGTAGGTTCTCTTTGGAACCTTCATATACTAATCACAGGAATATAAATTGGTATACCCATTTACCTATTTATTTAAAGACTTTATTTTTTAAATTCCTGCCACAACTTCATTAACAGCACTAAAATAAAGTCCTTTATTTTCTGTGTTTCCTCAAGATTTCTTATAATTTGCATAATCCTTTACAATGGACTCCATATTCTTCTTGACAGGAAGATAAAAGAACTGTTTTTGCTTGGCAATTACACCTCAGTCATCAACAATCATGGTTTTAGTTCTTCAGAAATGTTTTTTTTTTCCAACATTTATTTATTTTTGAGAGACAGAGACACAACATGAGTAGGGGAGGGGCAGAGAGAGAGACACAGAATCCAAAGCAGGCTCCAGGCTCTGAGCTGTCAGCACAGAGACGGATGCGGGGCTTGAACTCATGAACTTTGAGATTGTGACCTGAGCTGAAGTCGAATGCTTAACGGACTGAGCCACCCAGGAGCCCCTAGTTCTTCAGAAATGTTTAACTTCAACTCTGCTCATGAATGTTTCCAACAGCAGGATCTACTCTGGCCCTTTTCTTCTGAGGAGGCTGAAGTGTCTCACTGGTACTGCCACCATTTCCATTTCTGGGTGACTTCAACATTCCTTTCTTACAGATCAGACATCCTCTTCCCTGGGGCAACACCTCTCACCTTTCCCTCTGAATGTTGCTCCTGATTGACTTTGTGTGTATGCGCATGCGTGTATGTCTCATGGACTTCTGGAAATTGTTTCTGTGGACTGGTTTCCATATATTTGAGTACTCTGCTTTCTGGAACCCCTTCCTCCCAGTTTTCATTCCAAAATGAATACACCTGTGTAACCCTACTCAGCTTAAGAAATAAAACATTGCCAGCAACCTGGAAGCACCCGCCTCCACATCCTTCTAATCATTATTGACCACCAACACAAGAATATGCTTTTAAAGACCATGTCTTTTAATTTTTTGACTGTTTGTAGTAGTTTGCTGATTTTAGATCCCTTGACTCAATTTCAAAGTCAATTAAAAATATTTCTAAGTTGGGGCACCTGGGTAGCTCAGTTGGTTAAGCATCTGGCTCTGCATTTTGGCTCAAGTCATGATCTCCCGGTTCATGGGATAAAGCCCCACATCAAAACAAACAAAATAGACTTTTAAAAAAGAGGAAAAATATCTCTAAGTTCATTTACTTATTATTTATTTTTTAAAAATGTTTAATTATTTATTTTTGAGAGAGAGAGAGCACACAAGCAGGGGAGGGGGAGAGAAAGAGAGGGAGAGACAGAATCTGAAGCAGGCTCCAGGCTCTGAGCTGTCAGCACAGAGCTGGATGCAGGGTTTGAGCCCATGAACAGTGAGATCATGACTGAGCCAAAGTTGGATGATTAACTAGCTGAGCCACACAGGTGCCCCTATGTATTATTTTTTAAAGTTTATTTACTTTGAGAGACAGAGTGTGTGTGTGAGCGGGGGAGGAGCAGAGAGAGAGGGAGACAGAGAATCGCAAGCAGGCTCTGTGCTATAAGTGTGGAGCCCAATACAGGGCTCGATCCCATGAATGGAGATCATGACCTGAGCCGAAATCAAAAGTCCGACACTTAACCCATCAAGACACCCAGCCACCCCTAAGTTTATTTAAAAAAATTTTTTTTCACATTTATTTATTTTTGAGACAGAGAGAGACAGGGCATGAATGGGGGAGGGTCAGAGAGAGAGAGGGAGACACAGAATCTGAAACAGGCTCCAGGCTCTAAGCTGTCAGCAAGAGCCCGACGCAGGGCTTGAACTCACGAACCGCAAGATCATGACCTGAGCCAAAGTCGGACGCTCAACCGACTGAGCCACCCAGGCGCCCCTAAGTTTACTTTTTAAATAAAGTTTGTTATTCCTTGGTATTCTAAAGGTATTGTGCGTATGAGGCAATAAACTTTGGCTTTCCAGATTTTTTTTTTTTTTACAAAGAACCCTGATTTATTATTGGCTTATTAGTTGATTCCTAACATTTTTCTACTAACAATTAAAAGATGTCAAGTTTATCTTCATAGTGTGAGAGGCTCATCAGTCTATCTGAATGAAGCAGGATTACAGGTTTAATTGAAACTCATTGTCCAAAAATAGTATGTATGACAACTGAAAGTACTCACTGAATAATACAGATCCTAGATTTTTGCTATTCCAAGTGGTGCTTGTTAGTCTGTAGTACCTGCCATGACCTGGGACCTTGTGGAAATGAAATGAATTGTGGAAATGCAGAACGACAGGCCCTAGACCTTCTGAACTAAAATCTACGTCATGGCAAGATCCCCAAGTGATTTGTACATATATAGAGGTTTGGAAAAAAAGAGCATCCAAGATTTTAATAGGTTCATAGTTCCAACTTTTGATTTTTTCCCTCCAAATAAAGTGTGTGCTTGAAGGAAAAGCCAGAGCTGGAGGACGAGGGAAGGGCAAAGACCTTGGTGGTGCTAAGATCTGGGCTTCCTTCCAGGAAGGTGGAGCCTCTTCAGCCTTTGGCTGAAGAAGCACTTTTCCTTTTGCCCTCATTCCCTCTTAGAGCCCACCCTTCCTTGGCATGTATAGAGTGTTAACACTGATCACCAAATGAATAAATCGTAACAAATCAATACCCTTTTCTACTGCTTTCCCTCTTATAATTTTTCACTTTCTTAGTGAAGTTTTGCAGAAATCATGTTTTGGGGTTTATGTATTTAGTGGTTTTCTTCTGGGAAAAAAAGAATTATGAAAATGACGTGATCTAACACTTGACATAGCATAGCTTATTAGACTATGTTCATTTTGCTTTGATTCACACAATGTTTTAATATTTACATTTTCTTGGATAAATGTTTCTGTTACGTAAAATACGTGACAACAAAATTTAGTTTCTGTGTTTCTAACCTTTACCCTGAAACTCCCTATGTAATTGAACATTATTTCAAGTTAAATCAGATTCTCCAGAGACATCAATTATTTTAGAGGGCAATGCCTACTCCTAGGGAGATAATAATGATACTGATTCAAATAGGATTAAATTATCTCTCAACTCAGAGAAAGTGAGAGGAAAAACAAAAGAAAGCTTTCTTTAAAGAATGCCAGCTATTAATGTAGAAAGAATGAGAACATCACCATTTTGTAACTCCCAGTGGAACAGCTGATTCAGGCAAAGCAAGCATCATTAACTGATATTAAATCAGTGAGATGAAAGGTCAATGGGTGTATTAGTTACATATTTTAGTGTAAGAAATTACGCCCAAATTAGCAGCTAAAAACAACATTAATTTACTCAATTTCTAAGAATCAGGTATCCTTGAGCAGCTCAGTGGTGTGCCTCTGGCTCAAGGGTCTCATGAAATTGTAGTGAAGCTGCTGACCAGGACCACTGTCATTTCAAGACACCTCTGGGGCTGAATGATCTGCTTCCAAGCTCATACATGTGCTAGGAGGCAGACTTTAATTTCTTGAGAGCTGTTGGAACATGGTCCTCAGTTCTGTCACACAGCGCAGGCTATTCTATAGAGCTGCTCACATCCCCTTGCTTCCGCCTGTGTTGTTAGAGTAGGAAGTTAGTTAGGTTTTAACAGAATGCCTGTAGGCCAGCAAAAGGGGAGTCATGGCCAGCTCCCGGGGAAAGTAGAGACCTGTTCTGGCAGCACTCCAGAAACAAAGCCACAAGAAGCTGGATCAAACCAGAGAGGCCCAAGACCAGGAAGACCAGAAACCTTGACCAAGTAAGGGAGAAAAGGCACAAAAACCTGCTCCCCCACAAATCGCCTCCCCAGGTAATAAATATTCCACCAGCTTTCGTTTGAGCTCACCTGAGTGTACTCTCATTTCATAAACTTTCCTACTTGCACTGTTCAACTGTTGTGTCTGGTCTTGGATTCTTTCTTGTGATGAGGCCAAGAGCCTCTGGTGACATTCTGGAGACAGGCTGGGTGGAGGTCTCAGGGCCCCAGGGTCTCCCCAATCTACCCAGCAACAGTGTGCATGGCCAGAAAGAGAGGCAGAGCCAGAGAGCCTGAACCAGAGGCAGGTCTCTTTACAACCCAATATTGGAAGTGACAATCCTACCACTTCTATACATTTTATTTGTTAGAAGACAGTCAACAAATCCAGTTCATGTTCAAGGGGAACAGATTACAAAAGTGTACGAAGGCCAAGAATGAGATCACTGGGATCATCTCAGAAGCTGCCTAACACTAAATGAAGAATGAAATGGTTTTTGTTTTTTTTTTTTAATTTTTTTAACGTTTATTTATTTTTGAGACAGAGAGAGACAGAGCATGAACGGGGGAGGGGCAGAGAGAGAGGGAGACACAGAATCTGAAACAGGCTCCAGGCTCTGAGCGGTCAGCACAGAGCCCGATGCGGGGCTCGAACTCATGGACCACGAGATCATGACCTGAGCCGAAGTCGGACGCTTAACCAACTGAGCCACCCAGGCGCCCCTGAAATGTTTGTTTTTTTTTTAAACATTTACTTAGTGTTGAGAGGCAGAGAGAGACAGAGTGCAAGCAGGGAAGGGGCAGAGAGAGACAGAGACAGAATCTGAAGCAGGCTCCAGGCTCCGCGTGGTCAGCACGGAGCCCGACATGGGGCTCAAACCCACAAACCATGAGATCATGACTTGAGCTGAAGCTGGACGCTTAACTGACTGAGCCATCCAGGCGCCCCAAGGAATGAAATGTTTATATAATGCCAAAGTATAACTCCATAGAACTTCCTGGCACAATAGACTGAATTTCACAACATTACCCATGAAGTAGCCTTGTCAAATGTGTTTACTAAATTTAATTAATTTTTAGACTTAATATTACTTCATAGTACATTGAAGGGATGGATAAAAGTTACCAATAGCTCGAGGAAGCAGCCAGACAAACCTGGATGTAGGTCATTCTACAAAACAACCTTGTGGGATTCTTTAAAAGGTCAATGTCATGTGGGAAAAAAGGTTGGGGGATTAATCCAAACACTAAAGAGATACAACCAAATACAATGTGTGAATCTTGACTGGATCCTGGATTGTACAAAACTAACAGAAAACAGCTAGAAAGACATTTTAGGGATAATTGAAGAAATTTTAACATGTGATAGATATTAAACTATATTATACAGTCATTATTAATTATTATTACATAACTAAGTATAATAATGGAGTTATGATTTTGTAGGAGAATGTCCTTATTCTCAGGACAAGCTGAGATAGTTTGGCGTGGTATTACAGAGTCTGCAACTAACTTTTAAATGGTCCAATAACCACCACAGGTATGTATATGTGTATATATAGAGAAAAAAACAACCATGGCAAAAGGGTAATAGTAGGACACTAGAGTATATACTGTTCGTTGCACTATTTTTTAAAAAGTATTTTAAAAACTTTTCCATGTGCTTGAAAAGTTTCAAAATAAAAAACTGAGAAAAAAATTTCACTGAAAAAAATTTCACCTCCTAATTCCATTGGTCTTAAAACTCTATTTTAGCTAGTCTTTCCCTCTGAGGAATGTCTAAAATAATAACCCTTCTCTTTTGAACTCAAGAAACTTCCTGAGCACAACTACTAAATATATCATGCCACTTTGTATTAGAGTCGACGGTTTATATTTTGGCTTTGTCACTCAACTGGAAGCTCCGTAAGGTAAGGATGGGGTTTTGTATGTATCACTGCACAAAACCAGGCATAGAGAATTACACACATTACACCACATCTGTTGATGCTTATAAATTAAGCCAAAGTGAAATAAGAAATAAAAGCCAAGCAGAGAGTTCACTTTAAATATTGGTGTGTAGTTTATACAGTAGAGAATTTGTTCTGCTCTCAAATCATTATTTTTGACCCATATTCTTCACAATATTTATTTTTTATTTAAAAGTAGCAGGTTGGGGTGCCTGGGTGGCTCAGTCAGTTAAGTGTCCAACTTTGGCTCAGGTCATGATCTCGTGGTTTGTGGGTTCGAGCCCCGCGTTGGGCTTTGTGCTGACAGCTCGGAGCCTGGAGCCTGCTCCGGATTCTGTGTCTTCCTCTCTCTCTCTGCCCCTCCCCTGCTCACACTTTGTCTCTCTCTCTCTCTCTCTCTCTCTCTCAAAAATAAACCAATATTAAAAAAAAACTAAGAAAAATTAGTTTAAAGAGAGAAAATAAAAAAATAAAAGTAGCAGTTTAAAGCCTAATTTTAACATGGTTAATAATACTTTTTCTTTAAATAGGGGTTTACAAAGAAGTTTATAAATCTTGTATCACTAAATTTTACCATGTGGTAAAATCCTGAAGTAATAAATGGAAAATGTGTTTAATTTACAGATGGTTAAAAAAAAGGCATGTTTGGGGGTGCCTGGGTGGCTCAGCTGGTTGAGCGTCCAAGTCTTAGTTTTGGCTCAGGTTATGATCCCGGGGTCATGAGATCGAGCCCCAGTTCATGCATGGAGCCTGCTTGAGATTCTTTGTCCCTCTCTCTCTGCCCCTCTCCCCAACTTGCACGTCCTCTCTCTCTCTCAAAAAAAAAAAAGGCATATAAAAGAGAAGAAGTGACCTATATTACATAATCAATTCCCAATACTTTATTTCTCTTTTCAAAAATACATGCTTATTTTTTTGTTTTTTGCAATGTTCATTGCATGCTTGTTTTCTGCTTGAAGAGTTGGGACTGTATTTTATAAATTCTTAGGTCAAGAAATGTGACTTAATTCATTAAAAAATATATTTGTACGTACTGTGTAATTTTAGCTGCACTTTATGAACAGCTGCTTCTTGAGATAGGTCTGTTTCATTTATAGAAGAATCTATAATAAATCAGCATTTATTTTGCTGATTTAAGGTTTTCATCCAAAAATTCAGTAATGGCTTCTTCGTCTGCTGAATGAAGTAGTCTTTGAATTAGCTGATCCAGATGCTTCTCTCCACATAAAAATTCCTGGTAAAAGAGAGTTATTATAAAAACCTGATTAGTAGAAATAAGAGAAACAAAGCAAAGAATTAGATGTATATTTACTTTGTTTCTTTACAGTCCATATTTAATAGCAACAATGGATTACTGAAGTGGTTCTACAACATAATGAACACAATTGCTAACTTGGGAGGATCCTGTTATATTGGCTTTTTATGTAAAAAGTGAATCCAAAAGAGTAAATGGAATTCTACTCTTTCTTTGTTTCCATTAGCATTTTATTTAAAAATCAATCTTGTAGAAGTTGTATCTTTCCAACTCTGGAAACACCAAAACAAAGGAGATCTGAATAGACTTGAAATTTACCACCTCTCTCTTTAAAATTCCTTTGCTTGACTTTCCTAACAGGGTTCTAGGTCTCAAACCATCTTTGGGAGGATGTTTGCCTTCTTTTGTTCCCCAGAAAAGATAAGGCTTTTTACTCTTGCCCTGAAAATTCCACCCTTTTCATTCATAACACATTATTTCCCAAGGGCAAGAAAGACTGAAATGCCTCCATCAATGCCCCAGGCACCTTGCTGCCACATTAACATGCACAGCCCCTCCTTGCCCTTCTCAGCCTTGCCAAGTCCTCTGGACCTCCCAGGACCATTTCAAGCTCAAACTTCTCATGCCAACCCTCAAATTTAGATTGTATTTAATCCATTAAGTGGCTTATACTAGTTCTGTTTTTTCTTAAATTGGAAATGTGGTTTTAAAATGTAGAAGTCCTGTGCAACCAAAAAAATATTTATGCCAAAATATTTAGGGGACAAACGTCTTGAGGTCTGCAACTTGCTTTCAAATGGTTCACCAGCAACACAGGAGGTGGAGGAGGAAGAGAAGGCAAAGGCAGCAAATGTTAACAACTGTTGCATCTAGGTACAGCGTGTGTACTGATTCTTTTTTTAATGTTTATTTTTGAGAGGAGGGAAGAGAGAGAGAGAGAGAGAGAGAGAGAGAGAGAGAGAGAGAGTGCATGCATGCGGGAGGGGCAGAGAGAGACAGAAGCAGGCTTCAGGCTCTGAGCTGTGACACTGGGCTCAAACCCATAGCTATGACCAGAGCCAGGGTTGGACGCCTAACCAACTGAGCCCCCCATGCGCCCCTTGAACCAGCCTTCAAAGTATACTTGAAGTTTCTAAATAAAAAGTTCAGAAAAATAAATGCTCTTATGTTTACCTCAAAATATGTCTATTGGGTGAAAACTGTTCAGTTAGACTTCCTTGTAGTCTTCCCTACAGTTCATCTCTACAAGTCACTAAAATAATGACTAAGTACCTTTCCTGTGCCACAGAAGTTCTGTGTAACAGAGTTGTTGGGAACAGTGAATTAGCAGAGTCCTATATTTTAGAAATGTTCAAAATCTAGACACTGGCCTAATGGGACCATTTCAATGTCAGCATCCAGAACACAGAACATTTAAAGTTTTGATGTAGGTATGAACTAATCTTATTTTGGTCTTTCTTGAATGATCTTAAAGTTGAATTTTAGGTTAAGTGTATACATTTATCTCTCCGATTAAACTATAGGGGGAACCATGCCTTCCTATCTTTGCATTCCACAAAACACCAGCATATATTAAAACCTCAATTAAACTTTAAAAGTAAAGCAAAAGCACTATGATAAGCTTTTAAATTAAGATTTAAACCATTTTGAGCATAATATGGAAACTGCTTATAAAATTAGCAGGCCCAGAACTCAAATGATCATGGTATTGCCAAGGTGATTTCATCATTTGGAAATTGTATCAAAAGGATCATCCCTCTAAAATGATAATCACATCACACGTAGAGTTCAATTGGATTAACCAGAGTGCTAGAGATAGAACAAGGATGAATGACTTGTGGTTCCTAACCTCCAGAAGCTCATAATCTAGTGACAGAGTGAGGCACCACAATCAGAGCAAGAAATCAAGGAAGCAACTGAGGGTTGTAAGGTTAATTTTAAAAGAAGGTGGCAGGGCGCCTGGGTGGCTCAGTCAGTTAAGCGTCTGACTTCAGCTCAGGTCATGATCTCACAGCTTGTGAGTTCGAGCCCCATGTCGGGCTCTGCGCTGACAGCTCAGGGCCTGGAGCCTGCTTCACATTCTGTGTCTCCCTCTCTCTCTGCTCCTCCCCTGTTCACTCTCTGTCTCTCTCTCAAAAATTAATAAGCATTAAAAAAGAAAAAAAAGAAGGTGGCATCAGGGAAGAGTTTAGGCAGGAAGAAAAAATTTGCATTAGATCTTAAAAAGATAATAGTATTTCTCTAAATAGAGAATGGAGCATTTCAGTCAAAAGGAGGATGAAGAAAGGCATGAAAACAAAGTATTCAGGGCAAGGGAAAATCTTCAGTTTAAAGGAAATACAGGGCAGGAGATAGGTTGATGTTCAGGAATTTGCACAAGGACTTTGAGAAACAATAGAAACATAAAACAATATATTATAGGGTAGTCTGTGCTTCTTATCTAGATGAATGAAAATAAAAACAAAATCACCTACACGAGAACTCACACTAAGAATATGAGGTGATCTCACAGAACCCAAGGATAGGAATGTAAAGGCTGGTGCCACCACCCTGGGAATGCAGCCTACGAATAAATGAATGCGGGTATTAAGATCATCAAGATTCTTTCCATCCAGTTCTATTTTTGCTCCTTTCAATACATCAGCTTCATCTCTTACTGAACACTGCCTTCTCCTCGTGGTTTGGAAATGTGGCTTCTAGCCTCTTATAAATCTTACACATTTCAGCTTTAGCCAAGAGAGAGACTAACCCTCTTTGTCTCCGGTTTAAAAATGCTAGGAAGGAACTCATTGGTGGGGGCTTGTTCGGATTTCCTCCCCAAACAAACCAATTATTGTCTTCAATCGTGTAAGAGCAGAGCAGTTTCATCAAGAACTATGTAAATGGAAGGAGGTCAGGCTCTAAAATAAAGGAGCAGAGCTGAGCTTAGCTGAGCTAAGTCCCACAGACATCCACTTTCTTTCCCCTCCACGCCTTCCATTCTGTCCTGGGGCTACTGCCCTCGGATTAAGGCCCTCAATCACTTTTCCTGCCTCATCTACAACTCTTACAGTTCCTAAATTATTCACTCCTACTTGTCTCTTTACTGTCCTTCATATAGATTTTAATGTTTTACTACATTTTTTTCGTGACATTTCCAAATTTCCTCCTTTCACCAATATGGGATGTTTTCTTTCTTTCCAATAGGTGGGTTAGTCATAATGAGAGCACGCAAATATAATTTCCCTTACATTTTGGAGTCTGGCATGCTAGTTTCGTCAGTAATAACATGTTATTATAACCAGGCCAAAGCCAGGTATTTTATAACTATAAAAGCTACTTAATTTGCCTGTTTCAATACTGAATACCAACTGAGGACCTAAGGGCTATTCTAAAAAATATTACTGGTCATAAGAATGCAGCTGTCTCAGGAAAAACCATCACCACTACCAGAAAACAAATGAAAGAGTATGGTGTAATTACAACAATATGGCCAAACATATTTGGTTATTGCTGTGTGTTTCCTGAGGAAAGGGAAGTGAGCAAATATCTTCTCCTTTTTGACAAGGCTATTATGTTCCTATTTAAGACAGTATTAAATTGCTGAGAAGACAGAGGAAGTGGCATAAGATACACAGAAATTTCTAAATATTTTGAAAACACAGACATTTCCCCTTGTAAAATGAGGACTTTAATTTTGAGTATAGAATGGGACAGAATCAAATGAAAGAAGCCTTATATATCACATGGCATCAAGGAAAAAGATCAGAACTTTCCATCTCTTGCCTTTTGTACACAGTCCTTTATGAGAACCACTTCGTTTTCCCCTTCAGTGGAAGCAAAAGGGGAATCTTCCTGTGCTTCATCATTAATGATTTATGTCAGTGATCCGGCCAAATGGGATTTAGTTAGGTTAATGTTCAAAC
Source organism: Lynx rufus (assembly GCF_022079265.1). Taxonomy (NCBI): domain Eukaryota; kingdom Metazoa; phylum Chordata; class Mammalia; order Carnivora; family Felidae; genus Lynx; species Lynx rufus. The sequence continues at coordinate 29,210,784 of NW_025814823.1, read as the reverse complement.
CATGATGAGAGGGTCTTTCTCCAACAGCATAATTATAACTCCTGAATCTAATGAACAATAATACATCGTGGTAAGCAGAACTCTAAGATGCCCCCTGGTGGAGGGCTTGCAGAAGTCCCTCCCTTACGTCAAGGCAGAAGCTGTGAATATGACAGAATATCACTCCAGTGATTAGGTGACTAATCAGTTGACGTTGAGTCATTCAAAAGGAGTATCACTGGCATGGGCCTGACCTAAGCAGATGAGCCCTTAAAAAGGCCTGCGCCATTCCTGCAAAAGATTCAAAGTGGGATTGGGCATATGGAAGGGCCACCAAGCAAGCAACTGGACCTGAGAGCTCTGAACTCATCTCTGTTGTGTCCAGATTTTTAACCTATATAACCATTAAGATATAATATTTTAAACCACCAAATTTGTGGTAATTTGTTACACAGCAACAGGAAACTGATACAGTGTATACATGCATATTGAATATACCTTAGTACACTGTGATTGCATAGCAAAGAATCTGGAGTTCAAAGAGAATTGTTTGAAACTGGCATAAAGACCACATTTTTTACCATGAAACTAATACAAGTATCTGCAAATTTTAGGGTACTATCTTAAACTGGCTTAATGATTTTAAATTACTTGGTAAGATTTTAGACATAACTCTATAGAATTTGAGTATACTTTCTTTGAAAAGCAAAGTACATAAAGCATATTCAGTAATATTACCTTAATATCACGAACTTCATATGCTATCCTGTGGTCAGTGACTCTATCCTGGGTGAAATTATATGTCCGAATTCTCTCTGACTGGGCTCTTGTTCCCACCTGTGTCATAACAAAAAGGCAATTCATATTTTAACTTTATAATTACCTTTATTATAATGGAAACATACTTGTAAATGACTTTTCTATTATAACAGGTTCAATTTTTTCTAAAAGTCATATATACAAAGTGACAAACAAGGAACAAGAATGGGCAAAACTTACTGTTTAAGACTACAGGTTTGTAAAGCTTAGTTATGGAATAAGAATGAATGTCTCTTTGGCACTTTAAACTTCAAATATTTAAAACCAAATTATCTTTGGGGCGCCTGGGTGGCTCGGTCGGTTGGGTGTCTGACTTCGGCTCAGGTCATGATCTCACAGCTTGTGAGTTCAAGCCCCGCATCGGGCTTTGTGCTGACAGCTCGGAGCCTGGAGCCTGCTTCGGATTCTGGGTCTCCCTCTCTCTCTGCCCCTCCCCCGCTCACACGCACGCGCTCTCTTTCTCTCTCTCTCTCAAAAAATAAACATTAAAAAAACAAATAAAAAATAAAACCAAATTATCTTTGCATCCCAATCAGTTCTTCCTCCTGTTCTATAAATAACACCACCACATGCCCTTGGCTCCAAGTGGTAAACTCTGACATCCCGCAACTTAGCTCACATTTCATGGGAGCTTGACACAGACACCAGGGGAGAATCCATCTTCAATTCATCATATTCTCTACCTGCCCATTCCCAATGGTTTCAGGGGTCACCTGTTACATCCTGCCCTTTCCATTTCTATCATTCAAGGGCTTCTTATTTTCACCTTCATTCCTGTAAAAATCTCCTGATTCCTCTTCCATTTCTCTGCTTACATTGTGTTGCCCTGCTTAGCCTGCTTAAAACAGTTTTCTGATAAATTTACTTCTTCGGTTTCTTCTTGTCTACTAAGCAGACACAACTCAATTCATCATTCAAGGTACCTCATAATGTGGCCAACCTTCCTGACATCATTTCTTAAAACTATGTGACCCACTATAATGCCACTTATTAAACCATATCAAAATTATGTGCATTTCTGTCAACTCAGCTAAAACATCATCTCAAGGGATGCCCTTCCCAAACACTCTATCATCCCCACCTTTCCAGCTAGCAACGACTGAAATAGGTTAACTTTCTCCTTTGAAACTCCTTACACTTGGAATCTTCTCCACAGCACACTACAGTTTGCCTTATGCTATGGTTATTTGTATTTTTGTTTAATGTTTGTCTATTTTTGAGACAGAGTGCAAATGGGGGAGGGGCAGAGAGAGGGAGACACAGAATCTGAAGCACGCTCCAGGCTCTGAGCTGTCAGGACAGAGCCTGCCAGACTCGAACCCACGAACCGTGAGATCATGACCTGAGCCAAAGTCGGACGCTTAACCGACTGGGCCACCGCAGGTCAGGTACCCCATGGTTATTTGCATTCTTCTTAATCTCACCTACACTACCTCCCCAACACAATACCCCCTCTCACACACTTCCACTTTTTAAGACTAAAAAAAGACATTTCTATAACTTTTTTTTCAAAAAATGTTTTTTAATGTTTATTTTTGAGAGAGAGGCAGAGCGTGAGCAGGGAAGGGACAGAGAGAGAGGGAGGCACAGAATCTCAAGCAGGCTCCCGGCTGAGGTGTCAGCACAGAGCCTGATGTGGGGCTCTAACCCACAAACCGTGAGATCATGACCTGAGCCAAAGTTGGACCAAATGAACCATCCAAGTGCCCTTATAACTTATTTTCTTAACCCCTTAGGCAAATGATATGGAACTAAATTAAATATGGCTGACCATCAGGAGCATTTTTAAAAATTAAAGATGCTAAAGCCCAACCTCAGATATACTGAATCATGGATTATGTACATTTAGAATATTCCCTAGGCCATCCATTCTGCAACCAGCCAGGTATGGAAACTACTATCACCATATTAATGCCCAGGATCCCACCCAAATCAATTATGTCAGACTCTGGGTGGGGGGCGGGGGGCTGAGGGATCTACAAAGCTCTTTAGGTGATAAATGGAGCCAGAGTTGAGAACCTGATATAATGCCTTCCATATAAAAGCTACTGTATATATTAGCTGAACCAAAACTTCTCTAAGCATTAGAAATACCTACTAAAAAATTCACACAGATGGACAAGTTAATTGGGAGGCCTTTTCTGCTGCCTGAAGCCAGAAATTTCTGAAGACACACACACACACACACACACACACACACACACACACACACACTATTTGTATCAGACCAATATTAAATACTCATTTTAAAAATTACTGTGTGAACATTTGGTACTGAAATGCAAAATAGCAAGTAAATCCCAATGTCTTTTATTAATCCAAATGTCACAAAATTCATCGTGTTTACATTATCACTTACTTGCCAAGAAGCAATGGTTTGTTAATGAGCATTCCTATCTGCAAATGTATATACTGATCCTGAACCACAGTCTAGGATTACCACAAAGAGAGGATTATTCTCCCATTTATCCCATCACTTTTACTAGTTGGAAGTTACAATGTGCATAAGGAAAGCTAGAAGGACAAAAGTGTGAAGAGACCAGGTAAAAAAAATAATTAATATTTAAAGTTTATATAATTCATTATCCTTGGGGCGCCTGGGTGGCGCAGTCGGTTAAGCGTCCGACTTCAGCCAGGTCACGATCTCGCGGTCCGTGAGTTCGAGCCCCGCGTCGGGCTCTGGGCTGATGGCTCAGAGCCTGGAGCCTGTTTCCGATTCTGTGTCTCCCTCTCTCTCTGCCCCTCCCCCGTTCATGCTCTGTCTCTCTCTGTCCCAAAAATAAAATAAAACGTGGAAAAAAAAAAAAAAAAAATTTAATTCATTATCCTTCCCAATTTAGGGCAGCATACCTATCCACAAACAATACAAAGCACACTTTCTCTTCCAACCTCTCTCAAAGACAAACTTAACCTTTTTTAGGATTTAAAATCCCACAATAATTTGTTTACTTATATCAATGACACTTATTCATTTTGTTTAACCTTTATCTACATATTTGAATAAATATCATACATTTATATAGTACAAAATTCAGAAAGTACAAAAGGTATATATAGTGGCCAATAAATCTCTCTTCTACCCCCACCCCACATCCCATCAGTAGCAATCACCATTATAGGTTTTTTGCAGTGACATTTACTTTTGATCCCACAGAGTTTTTAAAAAAGCATAGGTGTTTAAATTAAAAAATCTGCAACTATCCTAATTTCCAGAGAACTTTTTTATCTTTTAACCTAATCTCCTCTCAAGATAGTCACGATACAAACACTGGAGGGAAACAACTGGGAAATAATTCGGAGTTTACGCATATCTCATCTATTCATTTTTTTAAAAAATGTTTTATTTATTTTTCAGAGAGAGAGACAGAAAGCTAGGGAGGGACACAGAGAGAGGGAGACACAGAATTTGAAGCAGGTTCCAGGCTCTGAGCTGTCAGCACAGAGCCCAATGTGGGACTTGAACCCACGAACTGTGAGATCATGACCTGGGCCAAAGTCAGACGCTTAACTGACTGAGCCACCTAGGTGCCCCTCTCATCTATTCATTTGTAAACTGACACATCCAAATTTAGCCCTAACCTGCTAGTCCATATGCAATAAAATTATTGTTTATTTACAAATAAGCAAGTTTCTCTATGCTATCAGATATTCCCATTTGATCAAGAACAAACGCTGTATTTTCTACATAAAATGATGACTTTTTGTGCAGAGGTATCATTATACCAAATAAATCTTACCTGCAGTTTTCTAGTACTTTGTTGCTGACATTTGTCTTTCTCAATAATCTGCTGGTAGAGTCTAGCTCTCAACACACGCAAAGCTATCTCTTTATTTTTTATCTGTGATCGTTCTTGTTGGCATTCTACTACAAGCCCTGAAAAACAAGAATCAGAGGTAAACTGTAGCATCCAGAAGCCAAATTAAGATAGACCTGAGATGTCAATTATATCTTAATAAAACTGGAAAAAAAATATTTTTATTTTAGAGAGAGAGAGAAAGAGAGGGAGGGAGGGAGACCATAAACAGGGGAGTAGAGGTGGAGGGGAGAGAATCTTAAGCAGGCTCCACGCTCAGCATGGAGCCTGATGTGGGACTTGATCCCATGACCCTGGGATCATGACCTGAGCTGAAATCGAGGTGGATGCTCAACTGACTGAGCCACCCAGGTGCCCTGAGCTCAGGAATATTTCAGACTTAGCATACTTTAGAAACCAGCAGTAGATGGCCATTTAGATTCAGATATCTGAATGAGATACTTCAGATGAGAAGAGTGGAAGCAGTAGCATCTGCATCCCACAGCTCTGCCTCTCCCTCCCAGCTGATTCACACAACAGCCCGACAGAGCGAACTGCTGCTACCCCCATGCAGTGCTGCTCCGTTCTGTTTTAGTCAAAGAGCACTCAGCTTTTCCCCTTTAAGCCACAAATACACACAGAGCTGATGTTTTAAAAATGACTTTATACAACCCAAATGTCTGTCAATAGATGAGTGGATAAAGAAGATGTGGGGCATGCTTGTGTATATTCATTTATAAGTGTGTGTGTGTGTGTGTGTGTGTGTGTGTGTGTGTGTGTGTGTGTGTGATGGACTATTACTCAGCCATAAAAAAGAATTAAGAAAAAGAACGAAATCTTGCCATTTGCAACAACATGGATCTAGAGGGTACAAACGGTAAGTGAACTGTCAGTCAGAGAAAGACAAATACCATATGATATCGTTCATACGTGGAATTTAACAAACCAAACAAACAAAGGAAAAAAGAGACACACAAAAAAATAGACTCTTAAATATATAGAACAAAATGGTGGTTAGCAGGGGGAAGTAGGTGAGGGGATGAGTGAAAGAGGTGAAGGGGATTAAGAATACACATATTGTGATGAGCGTTGATTAATGTATAAAATTGTTAAACTACTACATTATATACTTCAAATGAATATAACACTGTAAATTAATTATACTGGAATTAAAAACATAAGTTGAAAAGAAAAAAAGTGACTTGATACAGTTGCCTCTTGAACAAGGTTTGAACCTGCACAAGTCCACGTATATACATAGATTTATTTTTTTACAGTATGGTACTGTAAACATATTTTCTCTTCTTTATGATTTTCTTAGTAACATTTTCTTTTCGCTAGCTTACTTTAGTGTAAGGATGCAGCATTTAATACATACAACACAGAGTATATGTTTATGTTTTCAGTAAGGTTTCTGGTCAAAAATAGGCTATTAAGTTTTGGGGGAGTCAAATTTATAGGTGTATTTTTGGCAACAAGGGGTTGCATTCCTAATTTCCATGTTGTTCCATGTTGTTCAAAGGTCAATTGTTTATAGAAACTAATGAAAAGAAACTATTTATAAAACTCTTTTTTTTTTAATTTTTTTTTTTAACGTTTATTTATTTTTGAGACAGAGAGAGACAGAGCATGAACAGGGGAGGGGCAGAGAGAGAGGGAGACACAGAATCTGAAACAGGCTCCAGGCTCTGAGCGGTCAGCACAGAGCCCGACGTGGGGCTCGAACTCACGGACCATGAGATCATGACCTGAGCCGAAGTCGGACGCTTAACTGACCGAGCCACCCAGGCGCCCCTATAAAACTCTTTATAAGGAAGAGTTCATAGTGAATGTTTCTCAGTTGTCCTGGTTCTAAAATCAGCTAATCCCACATCTGATCATACATGTTTTGGTTAGCCACCTTCTGGATTTGGGTGGGTTTTGCCTGTTGTGTAGCCCAGTTACTAGCCTGAATCTCGACCTGAAATAATGACCCTTGATACTTCAGGCTGTTCTGTTCTTAACTTTGCAGCTACCATTCTGAAGGTCTATGTCTGATCCTGCTCTCAAGTACATTAGAGGTGAGCCACAAAACCCAAAATCCATATTAGCTTAGGCCAGCTAAACTGATACAGTCGTAACTATTTTGCTGGAGACTTAAAAATTTTCTGTAAAATTCTACCCTCCAAAAAACCCCCAAATTTAACTCTCTAAATTGTGTTTTTGCCCTGTCTAAATAAGCCACAATCTACAGCTGCTAAATACTTTTACTAGGATACCTAGGTTTCACCTCTATTAGTTTATTCTTGACTGCTGTACAGTCACATGCAGCCCTGTGTTTGGGCTGGGGCACTTTCCTGCAGCTGTCCTGAATCCGGTATCCCTTTTCACCATCTAAAAGGATATGAAAATATTTATTTCAAGATGGCTAGATGCTCATAAGCTTTCCTTCAAATTCTTCTTCTTCTCAGCTGACCAGCAGTAAGTTCTACCTAAACATCGATACTATTCCCATCCAGTGGCTCAGGTCAGAACTTTGAGCTTAAAACTCTTACTTACCAGCTCAGTGATTCCCAAGGAAATCACTTGATCTTATATTTTAATACACTTTCTAAAGACCAGTATTTAATCACAAGTACTCCCCTAGGAAGAGAGGACCTGGGTCCGGGGGAAGTATGCTGAATAATAGAAGAGTTGTTGAATAAGGTACTAGGATGATTAAAAAACTGTAAAAGTGCTTTGGAAAAAAATAACTTTTAGGGGCACCTGGGTGGCTCAGTTGGTTGAGTGCCTGACTCTTGATTTCTGCTCAGGTCATGATCCCAGGGTTGTGGGATCGAGCCCCATGTCAGGCTCCATGCCCAGCATGGAGTCTGCTTAAGATTCTCTCTCTTTCTCTCTCTCTGCCCCCTCACCCACTTGTGCTGTCTCTTTCTCTCTTTCTAAAATAAAAACAAATAAATAAGTAAAAAACTTTTCTCAGTATTGTTTTAATACTCTAAAAAAGGTTCCAAAATTCCAAGTAGCAATGGTACCAAGTAGGTATTAAGTGTGTGTTTGCTAAATAACTACATTTGTTATTTTAAGATTTTCAATTATAAATGAGAACAAATATACCATATTTCATTCTAAAACAGCCCATTAAAAAATTAACATCTCTGAAATTAAAGTGCATCTTACATTCATTGACATATCATTGCTTAATTGGTAGTGTTTTCTATGTTCATAGTAACAAAATCATGATGTCTTAATCAATGGGTTCTTAGATTAGATGAAATTATATATAATCAAAGATTAAATAAAAACCCTGTAATCTTAAAAATGCAAAATGATGAAGGGGCGCCTGGTTGGCTCAGTTGGATAAGCATCCGACTTCGGCTCAGGTCACGATCTTGCAGTTTGTGGGTTCAGGCCCCGCGTTGGGCTCTGTGCTGACAGCTCGGAGCCTGGAGCCTACTTTGGATTCTGTGCTCCCTCTCTCTCAGCCCCTCCCCTACTTGTGTTCTCTCTCTCTCTCTCTCCTCTCTCTCTCTCTGCCTCAAGAATGAATATACATAAAAAATTTTTTTAAAATGCAAATTGATGTAAAAACTTAAATCTGATTAGGAAGAATTAGGTATTATCCATAATCTACAATGATGAAGGAATATAGTGTAAGAATTACTGAGGCCCACTTTCAGTCACTAACTGATAAAAAACCAAAAAGCTTGCTTTAAAACACAAAATATTAATTTGTCTTCATCTTGATTTGTTAAATTTTACACACAGACACAAAAGTAACTTTTCCCTGAACAAACATTTTGTCATACCCCTACGGTACTACTCTCTTCCAATGGTAAAAAAATGGAGTTATATAGAAGCAGTAGGTCAGAAAAAAATGTGATTCTTCAGAGTCCATGTGCAAGGAGAAAATGGAAGAATGACCTATAGCTCTCATTTTCAAGTCCAGCAGGGACACGGTTCCCATTCTAAGGGTCATGGAGTAGAAAAGATAGAAGAAAGGCTGAGTTTTCTTTGCAGTAGATGCTGAAATGATGGTCGACCTCAAAGTACACAGTAGATTCAAGAAATCACCTGCTCTTAACAACATGGACTCATAAAAGTTAGGAGGCTTTGTAATGCATTGCTTAAAGGGAAGTTTGAGGGTAAGCCTTGAGGTCTCTTTTCAATTTAAAAAAAAAAAATTTATTTTGAGAGAGAGAGAGAGAGAGAGAGAGAGGAAATGAGGGAGGGCCAGAGAGAGAGGAAGACAGAATCTTAAGCAGGCTCCACACTGTCAGTGTAGAGCCCATCGTGGGCTTTAACTCACGAACCATGAGATCATGGCCTGAGCTGAAGTCAAGAGTAGGACGCTTAACTGACCAAGCCACTCAGGAATCCCATGCCTCTCTAAAATCAAGGAACCAGATCTAAGTAGCTAAAAAATAATTGGCTCAAGGTAAGTTTGGCAACAAACCATTGGTCACTTTTTGTAAATTGAGTAATTTATAGCTGTACAAGGTGTATGTTTTAAAAATATTTTGATTCATTTTTGTCAGAATTTTTATCACTTCTACCTTTCTCTCATTTAAAATTTTAATTCAGTGTACACTCATTATTACTATTCTGGATAGTATAATATAGAACAATATTCCACAATACAGGGTTGAGGTGACACACACTAAGTATCCAACAGTTTGTGGATTTCATAGGTAAATTATGGTAGGCTACAAAATTTATCATCTCATTTTTGATGAAAGGGATTTATTTCTCTATGCATAGAAAAGAATTCAAAAGGATATAAAGATATATACCAAAGTGGTTATTTGGAATGGTGACAGATGTTTTCTGTTCTTTTGCTCCTGTATATATTCTAGGTTTTTACAGTTTTTTATGGAATACAAATCAAAGAAAACTTGAGATTATAAAATTATCCTGTTGTTGGATATTTAGGCTATATTAACTTAAAAAATTTTTTTAACGTTTATTTATTTTTGAGAGAGAGACAGACAGACAGACAGATTGCGAGTGGAGGAGGAACAGAGAGAGGGAGACACAGAATCTGAAGCAGGGTCCAGGCTCCGAGCTGTCAGCACAGAGCCTGACATGGGGCTTGAACCCATGAACCATGAGATCATGACCTAAGCCAAAGTCGGGATGCTTAAGTGACTGAGCCACCCAGGTGCCCCTAGGCTATATTAACTTTTGCTATTACGAGCAGTGCAAGCAATAATAATTGACTGAAAATTTAAAGGTGACATCTGATCTCAAGATGGCCTCCTCTTTCTTTTAAAAATCATACTAAAACAACAAGAAACAGAAATGCAAAATAAAAACATAGGATGCATGTAGCCCCAAACACGATATATACAGACAGAAAGCACATGAAGAATGGTAAATGACTTAGCTATGGCGGGGGAAGTGAAACATAACTCCATGTAGAGGGAGAGCTGACCAGTAACAAGCCTATTTGCCCTGCTGAGTGCCAGAAAGCCTCAGGAATTGAGGCACCAGGTACTTCGGAAGTTGGTCACTAAAAACAAAAAGTCTTGAAGCGTATCTTTAAGTCCCCTCCCTCAATCTGTAGGAGGCAGAAGAAGGTATAGTCTTTAGGGAATTAAGTAAGGGAAGTTTCAGACTTGAGACTTGGGACAAAGGAGAGTAAGTATGAGACATGGGACTGAAAATAAGAGGATTAAGTAAGGTTGCTTAGTGAATGGTGAGACCTTAACCTTACTTTTAAATATATCATGGACGATCCTATATGGGAGAAAACAAACTACTCAAGTAAAAAGATCTATAAACACTGACATCTGGCAGTCCCTAATAAAAAAGCTAATTAATCATCTAACTGCTCTTCAGTGAAACTTCCTAGTGGGTAAGTGGCATCCAAGCACCCCAGAGCTTTTAGAACCTCCCTCTAGTATGTATATATAGACAGCAAAGAATTCCTAGACATTTCCAACAAGAAAGTAAGAGTAAAACAAAAAATAAGCTTAGAGGAAACACAGACATTGCAGGAAGCAAAAGAACTTCAGGGAAACTAAAATTAATATCTGAACAACAACAATAAAAAAATTCCATCAATGACAACAACAGGATGTTATCAAAATGGGACAATTCTGAGAATAAAAAAACTTGTGAAAATTTAAAAAAAAAACACACATTTTTAAAACTCAGTAAAAGCGCTGGAGAAAAAAAACCCTAAAACACAAAGTGATAGACAATGTGAGAGAAAAAAAGAAGACAAACAATAAATTCAAGAGATCTAACACTGGAGTAACAGAAATTCCAGGCAGAACAAAGAAAACAGTAAATAAATTATTGAGGAAGATATTTTGGAACTGAAGGGCATGAGTCTCCAAATTGAAAACAACAAATACAATGAATGACAAAAGCCTTAAATGTTCTAAGTGGAAATTACTTCCAATCAAGTATTCATGATCAATGAAGTGTGAGCTTGGAATAAAGCTATTTTCAGATGTACAAAGTCTCAAAATATGTCTCTCATGCATCTTTTCTTAGGAAACCACTTGGAGAAGGGCTTCACTAAAATGGGGGAGTAAACTAAGAGAGATGAGATGGGATCCAAGAAACAAGAGGCTCCAACACAGAACAGACAGGAGGGGAATTCCCAGACCGTCAGTGTCCGGAACAGCCCCTGTGCCGTAGCCTTGGAGAGTAAATCATCCAGACTAGAGCAGGATAATACAGGGCTCTATAAACGGTGTTGCCAAAACACATTAGCTTAAATAGAAAATCTGGTAAGTTTCATTTTATAGAGCTTTTGGAAGATCAAGGAAGACTTAAGAGTCAAAGAAAACTAAGCAAATGTAAAACCAATGAGGTAATTATTAACTCTAGGAAATGACATCACAGTACAGGTCTTCCCTGCTATCAGAAAGTAGAACATTCTTATGAAACCTTTCAAAGGCTGAAATGGTGTAAAGTGAAGAACCATTACCATTAAGTTACATGGGAAATTTATTGAGCATTCCCACACCAAAAAAGTAACCTCTGTTAAGGCTGATTCCTTAAACACATCTTGCTAACAGATGGGCAAAATAAACTGAGATAAAGCCCAGATGCTCAGAGACAGAGTTCAAAGCTGTGGTAACTTGATGCTGAGGTGCTGAGTGTAGTTCCTGGGGAAGGAGCTTGGTGGGGCCACTCTCACTGCTCAGCGTATGTGAAGCCTCAACAACAGCTGGCTGCAAAATAAATGCTGAACACTATTTTCTCTTTTCACCTTTTTTTTTGTAAAAGGGAAAATCCTCTTTGGACTTCTCCTGGTTGGTGAAAACAGGCATAATGTAGGTCTTTCATAAAAGTGAAGCAGCTTAATGTGAATTTTTGAAAAGCTGGGGGGATACTTGTGTGCTATGTGGCTCAGCAGTGAACACGATTTACTCTGTGTATGAAAGCAGTGAAAGTTAATTTTGCCAAAATAGAAATATATTAGGTAGAAGAAAAGAGGATATAATAAAAGAGCCCCAATCTTTACCTACTACATTAAGAAGTCAATATGTAATATTGTAACTAATTGATCAGAAGAGGCACCATACGTTAGGGTACCTGGGTGGCTCAGTCAGTTAAGCATCTGATTGGGCTCAGGTCATGATCTCAGTTTTCTGAGTTCCAGCCCTACATTGGGCTCTGCACTGACAGTGTGGAGGCTGCTTTGGATCCTCTCCCTCTCTGTCTCTCCCCTGTGCTCTCACTCTCTCTCAAAAACAAATAACTGTTAAAAAAAAAAAAAAGAGCACAATCTAGTATTTAGAAACACTGAGGTAATTATCAGAAAAAATAGCTAAGAGTTTAAATTGGTTGCCTGTGGGTAATGGGACTTCAGGGTCAAGGAAGGAGGGAGGCAGAGGAAAAAGAGGTCTAAGGAGCTGCTGTTTTTTGTTATAGGATTTTACCATTGACTTTTAAAACCTTATAATATACAATGTAAAAATTAATTTTAAAAAGGAAAATTTTAGGGGCTCCTGGGTGGCTCAGTTAGTTAAGCATCTGACTCTTGATTTCAACTCAGGTCATTATCTCATGACTGGTAAGACTGAGCCCCATGTCAGGCTCTGTGCTGATAGCAAAGTCTACTGGGGATTCTCTCTTTCCCTCTCTCTCCCCCTCCCTCTCCCTCTCTCTCTCTCTCTCTCTCTCTGCCCCTCCACTGTGCTTTGTCTCTCTCAAAATAAATAAACATTTTAAAAACTAAAAAATAAATAAAAACATAAAAAGGAAATTTTAAAAGCTTAAAGTAAGTTTAAAATTTGAAAAATGATAGAAATATCTGAAATCACGTCAAGGACTGCAAAACTACCTCATAGTATACCACAATTACCAACATTCAAAATAACAGCATTAATGCCACACAGCCCAATGGAGCTAGCATTCAGTCTCCAAGGTGACTTGTAGATCCATTACAGTAGCATGTCCAATACTGCTTTCATGTTTATTTTTAGGCTGGGACATCTCTGGTTGTTCACTGCTGTCCAGAATACCTGGTGGCTTCTCTCAATAGGTCCACTCACTATCTGCATCCTTTGAGAGAAGTACCTTTACCAAACAGATGTGGAATAGGGAGGGGAGAGTTAAAATGGCAGAGTAGTAGGGGACCCTAGGGTTGCCTCGTCTCTCAACACAGCCAGATAAATATCAAATCATTCTGAGAACAAACTGCACAGCTAAAGGGAGAAAAATGGCCACCTTGTGGAAGGAAGAAGCTGCAGAGTTGATTTGAGGGAGAAAAAAACTGCAGGTGTTACGGAGGAGAGGGAGCCCTGATCATGGAGACAGGAGCGAGGGAGAAAGAGAGAAAGAGAGAAAAAAAAACCACATAGGAAATTGTACAAGAAAAAGTCTTCCCCAAAACCAATGACTGGGAAAAGGAGAGGGGCTGACTCCTACCAGTGTTTATAAGCAGTGGAGCTCAAAGTCTGAAGTTTTAGAAGTTTGGGTCATTGCTGGGGTCATGCTTGGGGGACTTAGTGTTACTCCTGTGGGGAAAGAGGGAAAAAGCCTGGAAGTGGACAGCGTGGTCTGAGGATCCCCTTGGTCTCATGGGGAGAAACAATTTCCCTTCTTGGAGTGCATTTTGGAGAGGTGGCATGGACTTTCCGGGGACAAAAAAACTGGAAAGTGCCAAGGTATTGCCCTGTTCATTAGCATAGATACAGAGACATCTGCTGAGGGCAGCAAATGTTTGTGCTGGCTTTTTGATGTGCTTTACCATAAACTCCCAACCACTGTGTGGCTGAGTGACTGCTTTTCAGGGACAAACTAGCACCAGTCACAGTGCAGCAAGACCCTCCCCCAGAGGATCAGCACGGGTCCATGCTGCACCAGGTCCCTAAAATTTGAAACTTTGACACCCAGCCACATTCTTGAGATAAAACACAGGAGTACTGTGCCTCCTGGCAGGCAGAAAGCTTGGACACAGACAGGGTGAAGGCAGGGCTGTGAAGGAAGCTGGGGACACAGGAAGGGAGGTTGTTCACTCTTCTGTGAGAGCTTCCTGAAGAGTGGCAGGCTTGAACTCTCTGCTCTGGGGACAAGAGAGTGGGGTGATGCCATTATCCCCTCCCCATCGGCACCGACTAACTTCAGTGAGCAACACAAGACCCCCAGTGAAGGCTGGAACCGCCTACACCAAGTTCTTTCCCCCCCTGCGCCCTGCAGGTGCATCTTTCCTAGGCAAGTCCTCCTGAAAACCAGTACAGCAGGATACTCCCTCAGAAGACCACAAACCCCTCATGTGCACCAAGTATACTGATCACAGAGTGCTGCAAAGCTTCAGCTCTAGGGGAAATAGGATCTAGCCTCTTTTAACAAGCAGACTGAAACATACTTAGTTAAAACTTGCACACAGTGGACAGTGTCCAAACACTCCCCAATGCAGGCAAGGAGAAACTCTGCAAAGGATTGACCTGAGGGAAAGAGCAGCTAAAGCACAACAACAGAATGTATACTCTGAAATACTTCCTGAAGCACCAGTACCAAGACAGTATAGGACCTCTTCTCAATATAGCAATTACTCTCATGAGCAGGAATATAATAGGCTTTCCTGACATACACACACATAAACAGTGACCAAGACAAAATGACAAGACATAGGAATTCACCCCAACAGAAAGAACAGGAAGAAGTCTCAGCCAGGGATTTAATCAAAACAGATACAAGTAAGATGCGTGAACCAGAATTTAAAACAACAATAATAATGATACTAGCTGGGCTTAAGAAAAGCATAGAGGATGTTAGAGAATCCTTTACTGCAGAGATAAAAGAACTAAAAACTAGTCAGGCTGAAATAAAAAAATGCTATAATGGAGATGTAAAATTGAGTGGTCAATGACACTGAGGATGGATGAAGCAGAGGAATGAATCAATGATACAGAAGATAAAATAATGGAAAATAATGAAGCTGAAAAGAGGAGAGAAGAAAAAGTATTGGATCATGAATGAAGACTTAGGGAACTCAGCAACTCCTCAAAGTGTAATAATATTAGTATCATAGAAGTCCCAGAAGAAGAGAGGGAAAACGTGCAGAAGGTTTATTTCAACAAATTATAGCCGAAAACTTCCCTAATCTGAGGAAGGAAACAGACATCAGAATGCAAGAGGCACATAGAACTCCCATCAAAATCAACAAAAGCCAGTCAACATCAAGACATATCCTAGTGAAATTTGCAAAATAGAGAGATAGGGGAAAGATCCAAAAAGCAGCAAGGGGAAAAAAAGTCCTTAACCTACAAGTGAAGACAAATCAGGTTTGCAGCAGATCTGTCCACAGAAACTTGGCAGGCCATAAGGGAGTGGCATGATATATTCAATGGGCTGAACAGAAAAAATATGAAGCCAAGAATACTTTATCCAGCAAGTCTGTCATTCAGAATAGGAGAGATAAGGAGTTTCCTAGACAAGCAAAAACTAAAGGAGTTTGTGATCACTAAACCAGCCCTGCAAGAAATATTAAAGAGGACTCTGAGTGGGAAGGAAAGAACAACAGCTACAGAGACTAGAAAGGAATGGAGAAAATCTCCAGAAACAATGACTTTACAGGTAATACAATGGTACTAAATTCATATCTACCAATAATCACTCTGAATGTAAAAAGACTAAATGCTCCAATTAAAAGATATAGAGTATCAGAATGGATAAAAACAAAACGAAACAAAACAAAAAAACCAAGACTCATCTATAGGCTGCCTTTAAGAGACTCATTTTACACTTAAAGGCAACTGCAGATTGGAAGCGAGGGGATGGAGAACCATCTATCATGCTAACGAACATCAAAAGAAAGCCAGAGTAGCCATACTTATATCAGACAAACTAAATTTTAAACCAAAGACCATGACAAGAGATGAAGAAGGATACTATATCATAATTAAGGGGTCTACCCATCAAGAAGATCTAACAATTATAAATATTTATGCCCCAACTTGGAAGCACCCAAATATATAAGTCAATTAATAAAAAAACATAAAGAAACTCATTGATAATAATACAATTAATAGTAGGGAACTTTAACACCCCACCTATAGCAATGAACAGATCATCTAAGCAGAAAATCAACAAGGAAACAATAGGTTTGAGTGACACACTGGAGCAGATGGACCTAACAGATATATTCAGAACATTTTATCCTAAGGCAGCAGAATACACATTCTTTTCGAGTGCACATGAAACATTCTCCAGAATAGATCACATACTGGGTCACAAATCAGCCCTCAGGTACAAAAAGACTGAGATCATTCCATGCATATTTTCCGATCACAACACTATGAAACTTGAAGTCAACCACAAGAAAAATTTGGAGAGATCATAAAAACATGGAGGTTAAAGAACATCCTACTAAAGCATAAATGGGTTAACCAGGAGATTAAAGAAGAAGTAAAAAAAAATACACGGAAGCAAATGAAAATGAAAACACGACAGTCCGAAACCTTTGGGATGCAGCAAAGGCGGTCCTAAGCTGGAAGTATACTGCAATAAAGGCCTATGTCAAGAAGCAAGAAAAATCTCAAAGACCCAACCTAACCTCACACCTAAAGGAGCTAGAAAAGGAACAGCAAATGAAGCCTAAAGCCAGCAGAAGAAGGGAAATAATAAAGTGTAGAGGAGAAAAAAACAATATGGACACACACAAAAAAAGTAGAACAGATCAACAAAACTAAGAGCTGGTTCTTTGAAAGAATGAATAAAATTGATAAGCCCTAGGGGCGCCTGGGTGGCGCAGTCGGTTAAGCGTCCGACTTCAGCCAGGTCACGATCTCGCGGTCTGTGAGTTCGAGCCCCACGTCGGGCTCTGGGCTGATGGCTCAGAGCCTGGAGCCTGTTTCCGGTTCTGTGTCTCCCTCTCTCTCTGCC
Organism: Lynx rufus; assembly: GCF_022079265.1. Classification (NCBI taxonomy): domain Eukaryota; kingdom Metazoa; phylum Chordata; class Mammalia; order Carnivora; family Felidae; genus Lynx; species Lynx rufus. The sequence continues at coordinate 29,193,862 of NW_025814823.1, read as the reverse complement.
CCTCCCCCATTCATGCTCTGTCTCTCTCTGTCCCAAAAATAAATAAACGTTGAAAAAAAAAAAAAATTAAAAAAAAAAATTGATAAGCCCTAGCCAGACTTATCAAAAAAGAAAAGAGAAAGGACCAAAATAAATAAAATCATGAATGAAAGAGGAGTGATCACAACCAGCACCACAGAAATACAAACAATTGTAAAAGAATATTATGAAAAATTATATGCCAACAAATTGAGCAATCTAGAAGAAATGGATAAATTCCTAGAAACATACAAAGTATCAAAATTGAAACAGAAAGAAATAGAAAATTTGAACAGACCCATAACCAGCAAAGAAATCGAATCAGCAATCAAAAATCTCTCAACAAACAGAAGTCTAGGGTTAGATGGCTTCCCAGGGGAATTCTATCAGACATGTAAAAAAAGTTAATGCCTATTCTTCTCGACTGTTCCAAAAAATAGAAATGTAAGGAAAACTTACAAACTCATTCTATGAGGCCAGCATAACCTTGATTCCAAAACCGGACAAAGACCCCACTAAAAAGGAGAATTATAGGCCGATATCCCTGATGAACATGGATGCAAAAATTCTCAAGAAACTAGCAAATTGAATCCAACAGTACATTAAAAGAATTATTAACCATGATCATATGGGATTTATTCCTGGACTACAGGGGTGAGTCATAATTTGCAATTCAATCAACATGATACACTACATTAATAAAAGAAACGATAAGAACCATATGATCCACTCAATAGATGCAGAAAAAGCATTTGACAAAGTACAGAAGCCATTCTTTTTTTTTTTTTTTTTTGAGACAGCAAGCATGAAAGTGGGGAGGGGCAGAGGGAGAAGGAGAGGGAGAATCTCAAGCAGGCTCCATGGTCCAGAGTCTGACATGGGGCTTGATCCCATGACCATGAAATCACAACCTGAGCTGAAATCAAGAGCTGGATACTTAACTGACTGACACCCAGGCGCCCCATAAAGCATCCATTCTTGACAAAAACTCCTAACAAAGTAGGGATAGATAGAACATACCTCAACATCATAAAGGCCATATATGAAAGACCCACAGCTAATATCATCCTCAACGGGGAAAAACTGAAAGCTTTTCCTCTAAGATCAGGAACAAGACAGGAATGTCCATTCTCATCATGGTTGTTTAATAGTTTTGGAAGTTTTAGCCTCAGCAATCAGACAACAAAAAGAAATAAAAGGCATCCAAATCAGCAAGAAAGAAGTCACTCTTTCACTATTTGCAGATGACATGATGTCATTTATGTAGGAAACATGAAAGACTCCACCACAAAATTGCCAGAACTAATACATGAATTCAGCAAAGTCACAGGATACAAAATCAATGTACAGAAATCTGTTGCATTTCTATACACCAATAGTGAAGCAGCAGAAAAAGAAATCAAGGAATTGATGCCATTTACAATTGCACCAAAAATAATAAGATAACTAGGAATAAACCTAACTAAGGAGATAAAAGATCTGTACTCTGAAAGCTATAGAACACTTCTGAAAGAGGGGCGCCTGGGTGGCTCAGTCGGTTAAGCGGCCAACTTCGGCTCAGGTCATGATCTCGTGGTCCGTGAGTTCGAGCCCCGCGTCGGGCTCTGTGCTGACAGCTCGGAGCCTGGAGCCTGCTTCCGATTCTGTGTCTCCCTCTCTCTGACCCTCCCCCGTTCATGCTCTGTCTCTCTCTGTCTCAAAAATAAATAAACGTTAATAAAAAAAAAAATAAAAAAAAAAGAAAGAACACTTCTGAAAGAAATTGAAGATGATACAAAGAAATGGAAAGACATTCCATGCTCATGGATTAGAAGAGCAAACATTGTTAAAACGTCTATTCGACTCAAAATAATCTACATATTTAATGCAATCCCTATCAAAATTCCAGCAGCATTTTTCACAGAGGTAGAACAAACAAGATTGTATAGAACCACAAAAGACCCTGAATGGCCACAGCAATCCTGAAAAAGAAAACAAATGTGAAGGCACCACAATTATGGACTTCAAGCTGTATTACAAAGCTGTGGTCATCAAGACAACATGGTACCGACACAAAAACATACACTGGATCAATGGAATACTTAACAGAAAACCCAGAAAAAATGACCCACAACCATATGGTCAACTAATCTTCAACAAAGCAGGAAAGAATATCCAATGGAAAAAATATAGTTTCTGACACCCTACACAGAAATAAATTCAAAATGGATGCAAGATCCAAATGTGAAACAGGAAACAATAAAAATTCTAGAGAATAACACAGGCAGCAACCTCTTTCACCCAGGCCGTAGCAAGTTCTTACTAAACACGTCACTGGAGGCAAGGGAAACAAAAGCAAAAATGAACTATTGGGACTTCATCAACATAAAAAGCTTCTGCACAGTGAAGGAAACAATCAGCAAAACTAAAAGGTGACTGACAGAATGGGAGAAGATATTTGTAAATGACATATCAGATAAAGGGTTAGTATCCAAAATCTGTAAAGAACTCAACAAACTCAACACCCCCAAAACAAATAATCCAGTTAAGAAAGGGATAGAGAATATATGAATAGATGTATTTTCTAAAGAAGACATCCAGATGGCTTTCGTCCAGACATGAAAAGATGCCCACCATTGCTCATCATCAGGGAAATACAAATCAAAACCACAACGAAGTATCACTTTACACCTGTCAGAATTAACAACATAGGAAACAAAAGATGTTGGCGAGGATGTGGAGAAGGGGGAACCCTCTTAAAGTGTTGGTGGGAATGCAAACTGGTACTCTGGAGAACAGCATGGAGGTTCCTCAAAAAATTAAAAACAGAACTATCCTACGACCTAACAATTACACTACCAGGTGTTTACCCAAATGATAGAAAAATACTGATTTGAAGGGGCACATGCACCCTGATGTTTATTACAGGATTATCAACAATAGCCAAACTATGGAAAAAGCCCAAATTTCCATTGACTAATGAGTGGATAAAGAAGCTGTGGTATATCAGGGTTCCTGGGTGGCTCAGTTGGTTAAGCATCCAACTTCAGCTCAGGTCATGATCTTACGGTTTGTGGGTTTGAGGCCCGCATCGGGCTCTGTGCTGACAGCTCAGAGCCTGGAGTCTACTTCAGATTCTGTGTCTCCTTCTCTCTGTGCCCCTCCTCCACTTGTTCTCTCTCTCTCTCTCCCAAAAATAAATAAATGTAAAAAAAAATTAAAAAAAAAAGAAGGTGTGGTGTGTTTATATACGCAATGGAATATTACTCAGCCATCAAAAAGAATGCAATCTTGCCATTTACAATGATACGAATGGAACTAGAGTATATTATGCTAGGTGAAGTAAGTCCATAAGAGAACAACAAATACCATATGATTTCATTCATATGTAGAATTTAAGAAACACAACAGATGAACACAGGGTAAGGGAAGGAAAAATAAGATAAAAATAGAGAGGAAGGCAAACGATAGAGACTATTCAAAACAAAGAAGAAACTGAGGGTTGCTGGAATGGAGGCGGGGGGGATGGGCTAAATGGGTGATGGGTATTAAGAAGGTACTTGTTGGGATGAGCACTGGGTGTTATATGTAAGTGATGAATCACTAAATTCTCCTCCTGAAACCAACTATGACACTATATGTTAACTAATTAGAATTTAAATAAAAATTTGAAATGGAGAAAAAAAGCGGAATATGAACACACTGGGGACCTCAGACCCATGATCCCAATGTCAACTTAAAGAGTTGGTGCAAGAAACAAGACACTAACACAAAACTATTTTCTTCTCAATGTTGAATAGTTTTGTAAGATGTAAACACAGGTTAAAAGTACAAAAGCAAAGGGACTTGATTACCTGTGGGGACATGGACGAGTCTGACAGCACTATCAGTTGTATTAACATGCTGACCTCCTGCTCCTTTGGCTCGAAATGTATCTATTCGCAAATCCTTGGGGTCTATTTTCACATCTACCTAGAACCAAAAGTACAACGTAAGTAAATTCTACGTCCAACAAATGTTTTAATACTTAAACTAAGAAAGAGCTTATACCCAAGAAAGAACTGTAAACTCCCTATATCAACTGATGCTATTTTTTGACACTGATTATGTTGCTATGAGATCATGGGGTTAGGCAATCTCTCAAGTTTCCTCACACACCATGCCACAAAGCCACATTTGATAGAAAATATACATATATACGTATGCGTGTACGCATAAAGTTGATCCTCATTATTCCCTGACTATATGCAAATTCACCTACTTTATTTGTTCCCCATATTAATTATTGCTGCACTTTCACAGTCACGAGGTGACATGCGCAGAACTGTACAAACTCCAAGCTGCTCTATATGTGCACATTCCCAGCTGAGGTCGAACAAGGTGACACTTGGCTTTCTTTTTTCACTATGGCCAGAGAATGAAGACAGGAGGGGGCAGAGCAGCGTAGTGCAAGAAGCTTTGGCTCTTGGGTCAGTTGGATGGGGTTTGAACCCCAACTCAGGCATCTGTTAATGAAGTAGCCTCAGGCAAGTCACCTGATACTTGTGAACCTCATTTTCTCTTTGTAAAATAAAGAAAATAGACTCTACCATGACAGGTTACTTTTAAGATTATAATCCATGTAAGATAAATAGATACAGAAATATATAGGTATATAAATATATGTATACACACACATACATATTTCCCCTAGGGGAAATGATGGTTCAATATTTGCTAAATCAGTGTTTGCTGAGACTTCACAAAACATAACTACTGTGAATACTGAGAATCGACTATGTGTACTTATTAGTGGACTAAATGGTAGCATCCAAAAAGATATGTTCATGTTCTCACCACTAGAACCTTATTTGGAAAAAGAGATTTTGCAGCTGTAATTGATTTAAGATGAGATCATCCTGGATTATTCAAATAGGCCCTAAATGTCCTTAGAGGAGAAAGTAGAGGAGAGGAACGTGTGCATTCAGAGCTATCTAGCTTGAATCCAAGGAACACCTAGAGACACTAGAAACTGGAAGTAGCAAGGCAGCCTTCACCCTTAGAAGCTCTGGAAGGAGTATGGTCCTGCCAATACCTTGATTTTAGACTCCTGGCTTCTAGAACTGTGAGAAAATAATTTTTTTTTTCTGTTTCCAGCCCCTAAATTTGTGGTAATTTGTTACACACACACATACACACACACACACACACACACACACACACACACACACACACACATTACAAAATACGATGTTTTTCAGGGGAGAACTAACATCTTGTTCCACATTTACCATTTATTTGTATGAATGGCAGCGAGTATGATTTTTCTCTTTGTAGAGTAATAACAGGGTCAGTTTTAGACTCTAATATACAATTTGGTTATTCTTTTGTTTCCTCTAAAATGAATACTATACTGTGAAGAAAAGATTATACAGCTTTTGTTAAAATATGCCAGTGTTGGCTACCTTAAAATTTCAATAAATGCTAAAGAGAAGTGGGGCACCTGGGTGGCTCAGTCGGTTGAGCATTCGACTTCGGCTCAGGTCATGATCTTGTGGTTTGTGAGTTCAAGCCCCATACTGGGCTCACTGCTCTCAGAGTGTCAGCGCAGAGCCTGCTTCAGATCCTCTGTCCCCCTCACTCTGCCCCTCCCCCACTTGCACGGTCCCAAAAAATAAATACTTTTTTAAAAACAAACACTAAAGAGAAGAGTAATTTCCCATTTTTTGTGGTTACAGTATATTAAATAGTCATGTAGTAAATATATGTATATTATATGTCCTATTCTCTTAAATGTTATAACTACCTAATGACTGTTGGAAAATGCTGAACAAAGAAACAGCGACTTAATGAAATACAAAGAATTTTAAATGTCAATTAAGAGAATAGACTTTGCTCTTTTATGAAAATGAAACTCCACTACATGAGTTTAATTTTCAAGAATATGAAGAGAATAAGAGGATAGGTGAAAATGGGGTGGAAGGAATAAGGAGGGAAGCAAGAAAACTCTATGGTTTTGATTTCTGAACTACATAAATGTTTGCATACACCAAGAGTGAAATTATATAAAAGACGAAAGAAAACTCAAATGCTAATACTTAATAGGAACAGAAACAAATGAATCAAAATATTTACCATAATGATATCATAAGCACATAGAAAAACATTATTTCAGATGGTCTTTGAACATAGTGCTCTGACTATGCTTTCCTGGTAGGCAATATCCTAAGGACACAATTCTTAAACAGTACTCAGTAGTTTGCTAATTTTAAAAACATTTTATATATGCTACATAATAAAGAAAAACATAAATAATTAATGTGATTAAGAAATAAAATTTTTACTCAAGTGTAAAGAGATATAAATACAAAATGCAAGATGGTGAGGAGGAAATACTCCCTTAATGTTAAATTTGAGTTGGTAATACTAGTAATTGGTACCAGTTATTTAAAATCATATGTATATCCTAGCTCTGTACATTAAAGAATCTAAATTTAAGCACACATTAATAATAATGAGCATACATAGTACCCAGCTCTTAATTTCTGGGTATATTTCTCACCAAAAGAAATGAGATCTGACGCCAAGTCTGAGACAGACAGATAGAAGTTGGGCTTAGGATATCTAATTATACCAGAAAGCAAGGGTATGCTCAAAAACTAATGGGGTCATTTCAAAAAGAACTGCCCTAAAAAGGCTACCACTGACCAAATCAGGGACAAATTAAACATTAAACACAACAGTGATTAGAACTCACAAACTGTAAGTCTATAATGAGATCAATAATGAAACAATATTGAGTTTATAATGAGGTAAAATAAAAGACAAAGAAAGAAGGAAGGAGGAGAGAGGATATATTAGTGAGGAAAGTTCTTTACAGAAAAGAATGCCAGTTAATAAATGCAGAAGAAAAGACAGTTAGAATATTACCATCTTGCAACCCCAAAGAAAATAACTGATTCAGGCAAAAAGATCACTAATGGATGTTAAGATCATTGAAAAGTTGTTGGATATAGGATATATGTACCCTAGAGATTCCTCAGGAACTGCAAAGAGAAAAATATAATTTTAAAACGGTGATAGTTTTATGGTCACGATGTTTAAACTAATCCTCACTAAAGTCAGACAATCTGATATCATGTGTCTTCTGATAAAATGCAACACGAATATAAGTGCCTGTAAAGTATTCTTGATCAAAATGAGTAATCTGAGGCGCCCTGGGTGGCTTAGTTGGTTAAATGCCCAACTTTTGATTTCAGCTCAGGTCATGATCTCATGGTCATGAGTTTGAGCCCCACATCGGGCTCTATGCTCATAGCATGGAGCCTACTTCTGATCTTCTGTCTCCTTCTCTCTGCCCCTCCCCTGCTCACGCTCTGTCTCTCTCAAAAATAAATAAACATTAAAAAAAAAAACACACAAAACATATAACCTGAATGCAATAGGATAAAGGAATGAGTTAAAGAGTACCATGAGGAAACAAATTCTATAAGACAAATGGTCTAGACTCTTCAGAAAATTAATGTCATTAAAAAAAAAAGGGTTGGGAGACTGTTCCAACCTTAAAGATATATATGACTTAATGACAAGGTATGAAACTTGATGGAATCCTGATTTAAAAAAAAAAACAAAACCTAGAAATAACTCCACAGAACTCCTAAAACCCTCTGAATTTCCTATGATAAGACTGATGAATTGCACCAAAACCCATAAAATACCAGGAATAAACCTAACCAAAGAGGTGAAAAGTCTATACACTGAAAACTATAGAAAGCTTACAGAAGAAATTGAAGAAGACACAAAAAAATGGAAAAAGATTCCATGCACACGGATAGGAATAACAACTATCGTTAAAATGTCAATACTACCCAAAACAATCTACATATTCAATGCAATCCCTAACAAAGTAACACCAGCATTCTTCACAGAGCTAGAACAAACAATCTTAAAATTTGTATGGAACCAGAAGAGACCCCAAATAGCCAAAGCAATTCTGAAAAAGAAAACTAAAGCTGAAGGCATCACAATGTTGGACTTCAAGCTGTATTACAAAGCTATAATCATCAAGACGGTATGGTACTGACACAAAAACAGACACTTAGATCAGTGGAACAGAATAGAGAACCCAGAAATGGACCCACAAACATATGGCCAACTAATCTTTGACAAAGCAGGAAAGAATATCCAATGGGATAAAGACAGTCTCTTCAGCAAATGGTGCTGGGAAAACTGGACAGCAACATGCAGAAGAATGAACCTAGACCACTTTCTTACACCATACACAAAAATAAACTCAAAATGAATGAAAAACCTAAACGTAAGACAGGAAGCCATCAAAATCCTAGAGGAGAAAGCAGGAAAAAACCTCTTTGACCTTGGCCACAGCAACTTCTTACTCAACATGTCTCTGGAGACAATGGAAACAATAGCAAAAATGAACTCTTGGGACCTCATCAAGATAAAAAGCTTCTGCATGGTGAAGGAAACAATCAGCAAAACTAAAAGGCAACTGACAGGATGCGAGAAGATATGTGCAAATGACATATCAGATAAAGGGTTAGTATCCAAAATCTATAGAGAACTTATCAAACTCAACACCCAAAAAACAAGTAATCCAGTGAAGAAATGAGCAAAAGACATGACTAGACACTTTTCCAAAGAAGACATCCAGATGGTTAACAGACACATGAAAAAATGCTCAACATCACTCATCATCAGGGAAATATAAATCCAAACCACAATGAGATACTACCTCACACCAGTCAGAATGGGTAAAATTAACAGCTCAGGCAATGACAGATGTTGGTGAGGATGCAAAGAAAAAGGGACCGTTTCACACTACTGGTGGGAATGCAAACTGGTGCAGCCACTCTGGAAAACAGTATGGAGGTTCCTCAAAAAATTAAAAATAGAACTACCCTACAACCCAGCAATTGTACTACTAGGAATTTATCCAACGGATACAAAAATGCTGATTTGAAGGGGCACATGCACCCCAATGTTTATAGCAGAACTATCACCAACAGCCAAAGCATGGAAAGAGCCCAAATGTCCATTGACAGATGAATGGATAAAGAAGATATGGCATATATACACAGTGGGAATATTACTCAGCAAAATTATGCTAAGCGAAATTAGAGAAAGACAAATATCGTATGATTTCACTGATACGTGGAATTTAAGATACAAAACAGATGAACATAAGGGAAGGGGAGCAAAAATCACATAAAAACAGGGGGACAAAACATAAGAGACTTTTTTTTTTTTAAAAAATTTTTTTTTTTTAACGTTTATTTATTTTTGGGACAGAGAGAGACAGAGCATGAACGGGGGAGGGGCAGAGAGAGAAGGAGACACAGAATCGGAAACAGGCTCCAGGCTCTGAGCCATCAGCCCAGAGCCTGACGCGGGGCTCGAACTCACAGACCGCGAGATCGTGACCTGGCTGAAGTCGGACGCTTAACCGACTGCGCCACCCAGGCGCCCCAAGAGACTCTTAAATATGGAGAACAAACAGAGGGTTACTGGAGGGGTGGTGGGTAGGGGGATGGGCTAAATGGGCAAGGGGCATTAAGGAAGACACTTGTTGGGATGAGTGCTGGGTGTTATATGTAGGGGATGAACCATTGGATTCTATTCTTGAAATCATTATTACACTATATGCTAACTAAGTTGGATGTAAATTAAAAACAAATTATTAAAAAATAAAGACTGATGCAGGTATTTTGTTGTACACAACAAGCCCCTTTTTAAGTGTATGTTAATAAGAGGTGATTTCTAAAGCCCTTAGATAACCACACGATGGGGGCTGACTGCCAGGGGGACTAATCATGTGATTGGAGGACTGGAATTTTCAGCTCTTCCGCCCCCACCCCAACTTTCAGTGAAAGGAAAGGAGCTGGAGGTCAAATTAATCACTAGTGCCCAATGGTTTAATCAATCATGGCTATGTATAGAAGTTTCCATGAAAATCCTCAAGACACAGGGTTCAAAGAACTTTCAGGCTGGTGAACACGTGGAGGCGCAAGGAGGGTAGTGAACCTAGACAGGGTAGGGGAGCTCTGCACGTCTTCCCACGTACTTTGCCCCATACATCTCTCCCATATGGCTGTTCCTGAATTGTATCTTTTGTAATAAACAACTTTTCATAGTAACTGAGTTCTGTGAGCTACTTCAGTAAATTATCGAGCCCAAGGATGGGGTTGTGGAAACCTCTCAATTCATAGCCACTTGGTCAGAAGCACAGGTGACACCCTGGACTGGTGACTGACCTCTGAAGTGGGAGGGAAGGGAGACTGGTGGGAATGAGCCCCTAGCCTGTGGGGTCTGATGCTATTTCCTGGTAGGTCATGTCAGAATTGAGTTGACTTGTAGGACAGTCACTTGGTGTCCACAGATTATTGAGGAATTGCTTGCTCGCGGAAAAAAAAGCTCGACACACTTCAAGTGGAGAAGTATTCTGTGAGTAAACAGAACGTGCAGGAGTTTTTCCTAGAAGATAATATTACAGAATTATGGCTGATTTTCACAGATAATGGTATTGTTTGAGTAGGAAAATGTCCTAATCTTAAAAGATGTTAAGTTGAAGATTTGGAGGATAAAGCCTCATAGTGTCTGCTATACTTTTTATAGTTATTTAAAAAAATGTGTACACGTACACACATAGGAATCCCGCAAATATGGCAAAATGTAAATGGGTATTGACTACAGGTGAAGGTTATGTAAGTTTTTAGTGGCAGTCTTTCAATTTTCTGTATATTTAAAATAAAATTTTAAAAAGGAAAAAAAAAATAGGCAATATGGCTGTATTCAACTAATAAGATAATAGACCCCATATAGATATTATGTCACTGCCCTCAACATATTATCTGTGGAATTCATTTCCACAGATAAAACTTAAGCAACATTATAAAAACGTTGTGAATTCTGTTTTATGAAGAGAATTGGCTTCTATTTAAAAAGCAAAAGAAAACACCCTGGTGAGGCATAAGAAGGGCAACTTTACCTTGGGAAGAGTTAAGATTTCCCAATATAGACTAGAAAGTTCAATGTGTATCATCAAAAATCAGTTTCCTAGTGCTGGAGAGGATGTGGAGAAATGGGAACCCTCTTGCACTGTTAGTGGGAATGCAAACTGGTGCAGCCACTCTGGAAAACCGTGTGGAGGTTCCTCAAAAAATTAAAAATAGACCTATCCTATGACCCAGCAGTAGCACTGCTAGGAATTTACCCAAGGGATACAGGAGTACTGATGCATAGGGGCACTTGTACCCCAATGTTTATAGCAGCACTCTCAACAATAGCCAAATTGTGGAAAAAGCCTAAATGTCCATCAACTGATGAATGGATAAAGAAATTGTGGTTTATATACACAATGGAGTACTACGTGGCAATGAGAAAGAACGAAATACGGCCCTTTGTAGCAACGTGGATGGAACTGGAGAGCGTGATGCTAAGTGAAATAAGCCATACAGAGAAAGACAGATACCATATGGTTTCACTCTTATGTGGATCCTGAGAAACTTAACAGAAACCCATGGGGGAGGGGAAGGAAAAAAAAATGAGGTTAGAGTGGGAGAGAGCCAAAGCATGAGACTCTTAAAAACTGAGAACAAACTGAGGGTTGATGGGGGGGGGGGGGGGTGGGTGGGAGGGAGGGAAGGGTAGGTGATGGGCATTGAAGAGGGCATCTTTTGGGATGAGCACTGGGTGTTGTATGGAAACCAATTTGACAATAAATTTCATACATTAAAAAAAAAAATCAGTTTCCTAGAAGCTAAGGCTTGTCAGCAAAACACCTGTTAAGCTGAAGTTGTCAATGCCTCCTGGTAAGGTTACCTCATCTGGTTGAGGGAGGACAATGACTGACATGGTTCCTGTGTGAATACGCTGCATTCTTGATGACAGGCCCACCTCGGGGATTCGTTGAACTCGGTGAATCCCACCTTCATACTTCAAATGCTTATATACACTGTCACCAGAAATTCGGGCAGCTGCATGATGTAGCCCACCTAGGAACATAAAATCCAAAAATATTAATTAGTTCTACTTTGAAAGGGATTTGGATCTTAAATGCCCTTACCCCCAGGCCTGAATCCAAGTACAGAGCCAAAGATGAGAACATAAACTAGGTACAAATCTGTATCTTCCCAAGGTCAATTTATTAATATATAAAAGGAAATATACCAAAATATTATTCATGCTTATCTCTGGGGAACAGAAGAACAATATATTTTTTTATTCTACTTTTTATACTTTTGTTTCTAAACATTCTGTAATGAACAAAATTTACTTCTCTAAAATTTTTTCTAGAAAAAAAATACTGGGACATTTTCTTCAGTGAACTACCCTATGCAAGTGTAGGCCAGTGTGGTGCCTATATAAAAGAAGGCTCACTAACATAAGAATTTATGTATTTATTTTAATTTATTTACTGTTTATTTTTGAGAGACAGAGAGAGAGACAGAACATGAGCAGGGGAGGGGCAGAGAGAGAAGGAGACACAGAATCTGAAGCAGGGGAGGGGCAGAGAGAGAGGGAGACACAGAATCTGAAGCAGGCTCCAGGCTCTGAGCCATCAGCACAGAGCCTGACGTGGGGCTTGAACTCACCAACAGTGAGATCATGACCTAAGCTGAAGTCGGATGCTTAACCGACTGAGCCATCCAGGTACACCTTTATTTTTTTATTAAAAAAAAATTTTTTTTAGCATTTATTTATTTTTGAGAGACAGAGTGTGAGCAGGGGAGGGGCACAGAGAGAGGGAGACACAGAATCTGAAGCAGGCTCCAAGCTCTGAGCAGTCAGCACAGGGTCTGATGGGGGGCTCAAACTCACGAGCCGTGAGATCATGACCTGAGCCGAAGTCAGACGCTTAACTGCTTAACTGTCTGAGCCACCCAGGTGCCCCTCAGGTGCTCATTTAAAAAATAATTTTTTAGGGGCGCCTGGGTGGCGCAGTCGGTTAAGCGTCCGACTTCAGCCAGGTCACGATCTCGCGATCCGTGAGTTCGAGCCCCGCGTCGGGCTCTGGGCTGATGGCTCAGAGCCTGGAGCCTGTTTCCGATTCTGTGTCTCCCTCTCTCTCTGCCCCTCCCCCGTTCATGCTCTGTCTCTCTCTGTCCCAAAAATAAATAAATGTTAAAAAAAAAAATTTAAAAAATAATTTTTTAATGTTTATTTATTTTTGCATGATGAATAATTCTATATAGGTCCTCCCAAGTTTTCAAGAATCTGTTGAAATTTAGCTCTTGCTTATTTATCTGTGGAACATGAAGATAAATACAAAAAAATCTTCATGCCTAGGTTAGCCTTTTCTTATTGGACATATTTTTTTTATATTTTTATTATAAAATAATACAGACATGGGGTACTTGAGTGGCTCAGTTGGTTAAGCATCTGACTCTTGGTTTTGGGTCAGGTCATGGTCTCACAGTTTTCGGTTTGAGCCCTGCATCAGGCTACACTCTGACACTATAATGAACTAGGGTCATTTTAATCATATGAAGATACTATTTTTAAAATACCACTATAAATCCAGGATTTGAGTATATCTATCATGTTTAAATCAATTGCAACTATTATCAATGAAGCTCAACTTGTCCATCTTTGTCCAGCAGGTGCTTTTTCAAGGTAATTTCTGAGTTCTTGTAGAGCATAACAGAGTTCTTACTATGGTATAACAAAATTTCCCAGGATTATCCTGAACTTTTCCCCCCCCAAAACCTGGAATCAGTGATCTCTCCAAGAAGCCTTCATTCCTTTCAGAGAGAAATAATACTTCAATATTTTTAATATTTGGGCAATAGGAATGTTCACTATTACTGGGTCGGTCATTGATTCCAGGTCTTTGTGTAGACAGAGACAGGAAATACGTCGAGTTCATACCGATGTTGGGAGACAACTCTGTATCGGTTTCTTGCATTTCTGCACATCTTGCAAATAAGGCACTGCCTGTCCTCTCGTTCCAGAAAATATTTTTAAGAGTGTTTGCATAGGAAACAGCTTTGGAGGTGCATCTCCCTCCAGAGCAAAGGACAAGTTTGCTTATGGCCTTGGAAGGTAAAGGTAGAGTCTCCTTGTTAGAGCAATGGGCAAGCATGCTTACTTAAAAATTTTGAGATCTCTAAGCTCAGAGTTCCTCTCATATAATGAAACCTACTGCATAGGCAGTTATCTGGCTTTGAGTTGCCTTATAGGACCTGTGGCTCACTGAACCAAAACAAAAATGGTGATATTCTGCTTACTGCTATTGCGAGCAATAACCTGTCCTCTGTCTCTGACCCACAAAACTGTGGCGTGCTAACTTGTTAGCTTGCAAGTAGGGCAAAATCTCAGACCGTTTGCAGTTCTTGACAATTAATACTTCCAGGGTAAATTCAAGATGACAGCCTCTTCTCTATTGCTCTTGTCTTCCATTCCAAGAATCTTGGTTCTTAAGGACAGGGAAGATACTACAATATCTCATAATTATTCATCTATTTTATCCCATAGTACACATACAACAGTCTAGAATAACTATGCTAGTTCTGCCACAACATGATTACTAAAAACATTAAAAGTTGCTCTTCCTGTTCTCCCATTTTTCAAATGATTGTATTCTATACTGTCAGATACAGTTCTAAAACACTATTATTTTCCTTAGTCCTCAAATAGACCTAGTTCTGCAGGTAACCACATGCATGCTCACCTCTACTCCTTATGTTGATTCTTCATATTTTAGTTGTCTAAACTTTTATCTTCTAGTAGATTCCTCAGAAAGGGAACATGGGAAAAGGACTTCTTGAATCGCTGCATATTGAGAAGTTTGTATACTTATACTCATAAGTCAGTTTTGCTGCTTATAAAATCCTTAACTCAAACTTCCTTCCCCTGGGTTAACTATGCTGCCACTGCTGCTGCCATGTTCCTAAGATGTTTCTAGTGAAGACTCAGTGCTCTGACGTCAGATCTAACCACTTGGTTTCTAAAGTCAGCATGGTGGACAAAAATTGGCCATAATTTTAGATTACCCTAGAAAATGACTTAGGAAGGTAACTTATCAGAGACTGACATACCCTCTCTTTTTAAGATTTTATTTTTAAGTTATCTCTACATCTAACGTGGGGCTCAAACTCACAACCCCAGGATCAAGAGTCGCACGTTCCACTGACTGAACCAGCCAGGCGCCCCTGACACACTGTCTCTTAGTAAGTCCAACACGGCTGGTCTTCCTCCAGCGATGGAACAAATTACTGTTTATCTTCCTGAATACCAGATAAAGAAGCTGACTAGCATTTAGCAGTCAGATGATATGAAAAATGTAATTGTTTATCATTAATACTCAGTGTAGTCAGATGCTCATATTATGAAAGATACCTAGAAACTGAGACAGAGTGAGGCCACAACAATTAAATTTTCCATCTCATACTCACTCTGTACTTTTAATATTATTCCCCTCACCACCCCCCCCCCTTTACCTACTTCATGTTGAGGGCACATATTTGAATTTATATGACCTGAAAGGAGAAGGCTGCAACTTTACTGTACAGATTACTAGAGCCAATCTTAGGCTGCCTGGGTTCAAATTTAAGCTTTTCCTCTTCCTAGTGTGTGTCCACAGGCAAGTTATTTCATTTGTTCATGCTCTGGTTTCCTTACTTGTAAATGATAACTATAACTAGGGCTACAGTATGGAAAGCCATTCACATTGCAGACTATGTGAGTAGTGCTTCAAGGCATAAGTAAGCATATGATATAGTGCTGAATTCAACCTACCTCCAAGGGTTGTTGTGAGGAATAACTGAGATAAACACTTGTAGAGCATTTAGCAGTATTGACATTTAGCCATCAATAAGTATCAGTAGTTCAGTTACTGAGAGTGTATCATTGGCTCTCCTGGGCCAGTCTGATATCATGTGGAAGAGAATGATGATCCCTGTGAACTGGGGCGCCTGGGTGGCTCAGTCAGTTAAGAGGCCGACTTCAGCTCAGGTCACGATCTCGCAGTCCATGGGTTTGAGCCCCGTGTTGGGCTCTGTGCTGTCATGACAGCTCAGAGTCTGGAGCCTGCTTCAGATTCTGGGTCTCCCTCTCTCTCTGCTCCTCCCCTGCTTGCTCATTCTCTCTCTCTCTCTCTCTCTCTCTCTCTCAAGAACAAACAAAGATCCTGTGAACTAAATTATGATGTAGGGCAGAAATGATATACCTCTGAGGTAGGAGAGTGAGGTGCACTGCTGGCCTTGCCAGCTGAAAGAAAACTGCTTTTGGTGGTCCTAACTGGCAGGTGTGGAGAAAAAAAAGTATTTGTCAGATCAACAGCTACATACCAGGTATCAGGGGCTGTGAATTTGCTCAAGCAATGAAACCACATCTGGTACAGCTGCTGTCATTAGAATCACCAGCTGGCTAAGCTTATAATAATCCACTGTCATTCACTGGGATCTGATCTACCTTCTTTATAGGTCAAATAAACAAGTTGAAAAGGGATGCGGTAGGAATCATCAACCGTGCATCTTTTAAGTCCTTGATGGTGGCACTAATCTCTGCAATCTCTTTAGGAAGGCAGCATTGCTTTTGGTTTACTATTTTCCTAGGCAGAGGCAATGCTGATGGCTCCTACTTGGCCTTTCTCATCATCTAGTCCTCACCCCACAGGTCAAGGAAAATAATATGGGATTCTGCCAGCTGCTGAGTATATCTGTTCCAGCTATGTATCCAGAACTGGGAAACCATTGCAGGATGGGTTTGGGAACCCACCAGGCCCACTGTGAGAGGAACCTGTACTAAAACTATTCTTCACCTGCCCTCCACAAGCCTCTCTTCTAAGTGCTGGGCCACAGTGATGTTTTGGGTCTCCTGGAATCAGTGTCATTTCAGAGCCAGTGTCCAGTAGTCCCTGAAAAGTCTGGTTATTTCCTTTTCTGCAGGACACAGTTACCCTTGGAAAAGGCCACAGATCCCTTTTGGGAGAATGCTGAGAGAAGAGTGAAGAGTATAAATATTTGGCAATATACTGGGGTCCTTCCTCAAGGGGACCCAGCATCCCCTTTATTCAAGGGGTTTGGGCCTGTAAACCGGCTCAGGTCTGACAACTGATTGAGGAGCCATGACTTGTTTTTATGATTAAAGTTAGATTTCTGTTCACTTGACCTAACACTTTTCTGCTTATACAGATCAAGTAAGAATTTACGGGGGTTCCTATCTATTTTCCCTCTAGAGACGCCATGGTCAACTAGCCAATGCCATAGGTCTATACGCATCAAACTACTGACTGCTGCTTTGACTCTGCTGTCCATGACAGCAACTGTACCCACCTTGCCTCTGCTGCTGAGTGCTGCCACTTGCCCCCTGCCACCCTGAAATCCAATTACTCCCATTGCATTTAGGTTTCCCAATTGAGCTACCAAAGTCCCCACTCTAAGGTCTGGCTGACAGAGAAGAGCAATCATAGAGCTCTTCAAGGATGCCAGGGCTCCCCTTACAAATTTATTTCTCACATCTGTGGTAAAAAGTATGTCTTCTGGACACATAAAATGAATCATCACATTACATTAAGCGACCTTTCCCTGAATTTAACTGGCAAGCAGAGTATAGCAAAACATAATTATAAACATTAAACTGTTGGGAGGGAGGAGATAATGTAATACACTTCATAGAATCCCTTTAACTTGGAATATATTTCAATTTATCAGATACCCAGTATACAGAATAACAGAGTTCAGACTTATACTACATATCCAGAGCTCTTGCCCTCTACTGCTTCCACAAAAACTATCTTTAATCATTTAGTTTGGACTATTTATGGAATGACTGAGTATTATCCCTATCTGTACCTACGGTCACAAAACTACAAGACTTTAAGTCACTCGATACATGAATTTTTGCATGAAAGTATGTTTTCTTTCAACCTTAGCTTTTAGGGCTGTGTGAATCTTTGGAGTTCCTCGCCATTTCAATTAAATATTAAAATGTATAGAGAGAATTTAACATACATAGTTTATAAGGTAGGTACTTTTTACCCCTCTATTTTAGCCTTCCTAGTCACATCTTTTCTTCTCCTAATTATAAATAAATCAACTTTTAAGTATTTTATAATTATAATAAGTAGAGGTTTATTCTTAGTCTTTAATTAAAAAAATTTTTTTTTAACGTTTATTTAGTTTTGAGAGAAAGAGAGACAGAGCACAAGCAGGGGAGGGGCAGACAGAGAAGGAGACACAGAATCTGAAGTAGGCTCCAGGCTCTGAGCTGTCAGCACAGAGTCCGATGCAGGGCTTGAATCCACAAACCGTGAGATCATGACCTGAGCCGAAGTCGGACGCTTAACCAGCTGAGCCACCCAGGCACTCCACTTAGTCTTTAATTTTACAGGTATAGAGTAAGATATTTAAATTTTTCCTCCTTTAAAAAAAAGTCCTTTTTGGAGTGCCTGAGAGGCTCAGTTGGTTAAGGGTCTGACTCTTGATTTCGGCTCAGATCACAATCTCACAGTCTGTAAGCCCGCCATGGGACTCTGCGCTTGGGATTCTCTCTCTCCCTCTCTCTCTGCCCCTCCCCTGCTTGCACGAACGCTCTCTCTCTCTCAAAATAAATAACTTACCTTTTTTACTTTTTAAGGTATCTCTATTTTATTTTTCCAGTAAGTCAGTCTATCTAAAAGAAAGGTTTCCCAAACATTGTCTAGGAATTGTTTAGGCTGCTCTACACTCCTGGAACAGAATCTCTTTCCCTGTTGTTATTGAGTTCATCTTTTGTTCTTGAAAACTGGATTCAAAATATACATCTGAGAGGTCATGATGACATTTACCACTATTCCCTTTTATAATGCTGTTTCTAAAAATTTTATTTTTTTAAGTAATCTCTATACCCAACGTGGGGCTTGAACCCGTAACCCTGAGATCAAGAGTAGCATGCTCCACCAACCAAGTCAGCCAGGTGCCCCATAATGCTACTATTTCTGATTATATTCTCCTTTAAACTCTCTCCTCTCTTGCTTCCATAATATTATATTGTCCTTGGGGCGCCTGGCTGGCTCAGTCGGTAGGGCATGTGACTCTTGATCTTGGGGTCATGAGTTCAAGCCCCATGTTGGGAATAGATATTACTTTCTAAACATACTATTATGCAGTCCTCATCCTTTTTCTGCTTATCTGACTCCTCTCTTTCTTTTGCCAACTAGTTAATCTTTCTAAATGTGGCCATTCTCT
This sequence comes from Lynx rufus, assembly GCF_022079265.1. Classification (NCBI taxonomy): domain Eukaryota; kingdom Metazoa; phylum Chordata; class Mammalia; order Carnivora; family Felidae; genus Lynx; species Lynx rufus. The sequence goes on along the minus strand of NW_025814823.1, from coordinate 29,174,699 downwards.
AGGTTCCGATGCCTTACATGTTCCCTCTCCATAGACTCTCCCTCACGTATTCTCTCAGTGTTAGATGTGGCTATTGAATCTTTCTCCTTGATGCTGTTCTCTCACCCAAGCTCTGGCTACACAACTTCAGCATTTAGTGCATATTTCTGAATGGGTGTTCACTATAACCAGAGATTTAAGAATTCACTCTGCGTTCCATCTTGAATGAATGTTGTAGTCTTCCCAGCTAGAAAGATTAGAATCCCGGTGGCTCATCTTGTTTGTGTCAGAATAGACTATGAGGATGGGGATGTATGATTCTGGATCTGACAAACTTAAGTTTAATCCTGGGACTGCCATTACTTACCATGTGATCTTGGATTAGGTACTTACTCTCTGAGCCTAACTCCTCATCTGTAAAATGGGATTAATAATATCTATCTCACAAGGCTATGAAGATCAAACCACCTACACTGCACCCTGGACATGGGGGCAAGCACTAGGCCCTCTTTTGTCCATTCTTCCTTTGAAGATCTCCCATGTGTCTACTGCCAAGTGTAAATCTTAGTAATACCTGGATTTCTCTAATAACCTCTCTGCAGTCTGCTTAAATCTAGCTTCTTGATCCATCCTGCAAATTGCTGTCTAAATAATCTTAAAATATGTATTTATCAAGTCGTATGTTTATTGATAAAATCTCCAACAGCTCTCTACTCCCCAACAATCAAGGCCTGTTCAGCTTTCAAGGCTGTTCAAACTCTACTCCCTTAAACTCATTTCCTATGACCTCCTATCACAAATGTGCTCTGGGTAAACTGGGGTCCTCATTGTCCTTCACACACACCAAGATCTTTCCTACCACCACATTGTTGCTCTGGTGGCTCCTTCCCTCTGCTTTCAATTCCTCTTTCCTGACCACTGGCTGTATTGAAAACCTGTACCAAGCACAACTTTCTTATTCATTCATTTTCCTCCACTGTTTAACCTACTTCAATCCTTCTTCCTTTTTCCTGAGAGTTTGCAGTTTATTATTGGGTATCAATGTATAACCAAGAAGATAAAAACTTTCATATGGCTTAAAAGAATGGGGAAAAAAAAAAGAATTACTACCAGATGTTCTGATTTAACATAATTGAGTATTTAAAAGTTTAAGGACTTGTATTGTTTGCTATTGTTTACATTGTATAAGTTTTTATCTGCCCAACTAGAGTGGTGTCTTAAAAATAAAGACAAATGATTAACTTTTTCTGCATTTCCATAAAAATTGAACACATAAAAAAAAATAGATGCAAAGTCAGGAAACTCACACATGGTGCTGAGGGAAGGTAGAGAAAATGCTACTAAGGGCAATGAAATGAAGAGAGAAGTTGAGAGAATAAAAATGTGAGAAAAGTTTTTGAGATAATATGAAATAGAGAGAAGATTCTTTTTTTAACTTCAACATTATGATAATAAGAATATAAGGTGGATGGAGTATGTTCAAAAGAGAGCTTGAAGAAAGCTCAGAAAGTTAAAATCCTTTATGAAGAACGATTTCAATGGATTTGGCAGAGAAGCATAAGGCTGAACCACTGGCAGACCAGATTTTTGGAAAGACTATTTTGTTATGAATATTTAACCTTTCAGATTATAAAAATTAAAGAGGTTAAAAAAGAATCTAATACATCATTAGCCACTCAGTCTAACTGATAATACTTTCAGGTTGTATCCCATAAATGATAAAGTTCTTAACAGCAAAAACCTTAACACATCTTTCTTTGAATAGAGAACAATGAGTTTCAAGGCAAGGTATATCTATCCTTCCCAGAGAAGTTTTCTCTAATTCAGACATTCCTTCCTTCACTACATCCCACTCCTGGTTAAGACCCCTATTAGGGTAAAGCTGCTGAGAATGATGAGCCTGTATCACAGCATTTAGTAGATACAGATAAAATGTTTTAAAAAATGGGAGGGGCACTTGGGTGGCTCAGTTGGTTAAAAGCCCATCAGACTCTTGATTTCACCTCAGGTCATGAGCCCATGGTTTATAGGCTGGAGCCGTGTTGGACTCTGTGCTCCCGGAACGGAGCTTGCTTGAGATTCTCTCTCCCCACTTCTCGCTGCCCCTCCCCCACTTGTGCATGCGTGCACTCTCTCTTTCAAAATAAAAAAGAAAAATTTAAATAAAAAATGGGCCCACATGGTTCTAATGGAGATCAGACGTAAAATAATTTTTAGCATCATCTATGGACAAAATCCTCAAATATGCCTACCGTAATCAGCTGGTGTATAATTCAGAAGTTCAAATTTCCAGTTTTTATAGCTTGAATAATTCTGGTACATATCAAATATTTCCCGGGTAAACTGCTGGCAGATATCACCTAAAAAAATATATATACAAAAAATATTCAGCACAAATTTTTAAGAGAGCCATTCTTAGGTACAGGCCTCTTAGGAAATGAGTAACTGGTTCCACAGTGAAACACATTTAATGGACTTTTAAAGTTAAAGTGTGTCAAACCAAGGTAAAATTTAAGTATTTTTTTCTTGGATTATTTATAATAAAATTATTTAACTGACCTCCAGTAGTTCTTCCAGATGTCACCTCTAAAAGAACGTCATTTTTGTCATATTTCTCTTTTGGCACTAGACTCTGGAAAAGCTGAAAAAGGGGGAAAAAATCAGCATTTGTGTGTATATTTTCTATGGTATACTATTGCTTGATTTTAGATAAAAGACCTCCAAACATTAAAAAATCAATAACACAATCATATAGCATTCCAACAAGGTCTAGTCATTAAATGCTATAAGTGGACCAGACCTAAAATAAGTGATCAGTTCATGCTAACAATGGAGCTACTTGTCAGGGTATTCTCCACAATGTTATCAGACAATCTTAATTTTCTAAAATGTCCAAGTGTAGATCAAAGTCCAGAGTGTTCCATTCAATTTTTTCGGATTTTGCCTCTTATTAGTTCTGAACAGTAGCTTCTTTCATCTAATGAATGAAGTAAAACTTTGAAAGTCTTCACTTGCCGAAAATAAGGACTCCTTCCATATGACTATTCTCTCCTGCCATAGAGGACAGCAGGCCCCAGGTCATGCCCTGTGTTCTCAGGAGAGCTGCTCTGCTTAAAGAATGAATGTACTGAGGTCCCCCAGGATAAGGCCCAAATAGTTTGAGCTGTGAAAAGAAAACAAGGGGCTTCCTAATAAAGAAAGTAACTAGCTTCCCTCTAAAGAAGAAAAAGGAAGCAGTTTTATTTTTTATTTATTACTAAAAGGTCTTGCAAATCAAACTAAAAGTTCCTACGTGTCATGACTCTACTGCTAATTTTTGAAATACGCCGTCTCTGCTAGAAATGATAGTTTATGGGAGAGAATATCAGACCAAGAGTGACACCCTACTTCTGGTTGACTTGCTGGTTAAATCACAGTAACCGGTAACTCCACCTCATTCCTCTCAACAAGCCCCACTATGGATCCCAGAATAGGGAGACTGATTGCAGGAAGATGGCAAATAGGACAGAAGCAAAGACAGTATACAGACAGCACTGTTTCTCGCTGTCCTTTAAACAAATCATCTGTTGAACTACAAGGAGCTAAATACTTGTGTGAACCAACTGTGTCTACACCCTTTGATTTGTCCCATTCTATCCAGAAAGCAAATTTTCAATCCTTAATTAACACAATCACTGCGAATACCTCCCCCTTTTCTAAGGCTTAAAAACTGTTGATTCTTCCTCTTGGTGAACTAAATTTCTTTACCAACATCTGTCTCCTTGCCTGGCAAGTTAATAGCTTTGGAATATGGTTGCTCTTGGAGGAGGGGGAAAGGTGATATTTTATTCTTTGGCATCCCAATGGCTTCAATCTCATTATTCAATCTGTAGCAGATTACAGTATTAAACCCAGCTTAATCATTTATTATAAAAGAAGGCTTAATAAACTGGTGTTGGAAAGTACTTTGAGCACAATATATCCTAGCAAAACAATATTCTTTTATATTAACAAAATTGAGTAGTCTGCCACCTAAAACATACCTCACTGTATAACATATTGATTTTTTGAACCATGGTTTGTCTCTCTTCCAATGCAAGTTCTTGTAACTGCTTTTCATCTTGTTGATTTAGATCTACAAAACAGCAACAGAAATGATAAATGTTTTAAAATACTCATAGAGAAACTCTTAAACAGCTACTTAATCTCTGCCTACTAAGTTTTATTTCAGTTGTGAAGTAAAGGGATTATACAAAAGAACAGTTAGAATAGACAATATCAATTAATAAGTACTTGTGAACTTTGTCTAAAAAAGTCAGCGTGAAAAGAAGTATGACGGGTGCCCCAAAGAGTTTATGATTTGAATGTGTACAATTAATTCTAGAAATCGATGATTGTTTAAGGAACTGGTTCATTAAATATAAACCCAAGTAAGGAGAGTTTTGGAGAAAATTGGGGTGACCACTTTTTGTCTTCAAGGTGGCAGCCATTACTCCACACACGGTGGGTAATCTAGCATGGCTAGTAGAGCCTCCATTTTTTTCAAAGTCAGAAATAAGAACTCTTAAAAGTTTGAAGTCTCTTGAAATGTTTATCCCTAGCAAACATTTTTTAAGAACACCATGCAGGTCAAACAAAACATCTTTGTAACCTCTGTTTTATGGAAACAATGGTCCTTTTCACATCATTTCAAAAGCAGAAAGTTAAATCATAGAACTCCCAACAAGAAAGCTACCAATGAGAGACAGTAGCCAAGCTTGGTGGATCTCATAACCTTTGCCTCCATTGCTAGATACCGAGACTCCATTTGTTAGTGGCAATGCTTGCAAATTGAGGTAGAAATTGTTGATTCTTAGCAAGAAAACAGAAATGAAAAAATCATAATCATAAAAGAGAGAAGGCTCTTGAAACTTCTTCCCTAGTCATGGAAGCCATTAAGGTCTGGTGGGATTCTATGCCTCTTTCATGCTTTCAACATTTAACACTTATTATGCGCCAGATACTTTGCTACTTGTTGGGAACACAAGGATAAATAAAACAGGATTCTAGGCCTCAAGTGGCTCAGCGTGGTGGGAAAGATGGACACGTACACAATTAAAACATGTGATATGACAGTGCCATGGAGGCATAAAGGAGGGGGTCTAACCCAGACTTCAGCACTTGAGAAAGGCTTTCTGATAAGGTGCCAAACTAAATTCTAATTATGGATCATCTGTTGCAGAATTGTAATATCACTAGTGGCCCCACAGTATGCACTTATGCCACAAATGGAAACCAGCATGACAATACTCCGTATAGATACTTGGTAGGTCAAAAGAAAAACGTGATTTGCAGTCACATAAAATTATTTTTGTGGCCTCTAACTGTTTACTGATCTATAAAATCCAACTTAATTCAATTTCATTATATCAACAAAGGTTTGTCTATTATATCCTATGTTTGGTGCTGCAGGAAATATAAAGATGAGTGAGACACAGGCTCTGTCCTTGAGAACAGATGATGAGGGAAGGGGCAGAAGTTAATTAACTTTTTTTTTTACTGTTTATTTTTGACAGAGACAAAGACAGAGTACGAGCAGAGCAGGGGAGAGCAGAAAAAGAGAGACACATAATCCAAAGTAGGCTGTCAGCACAGAGCCTGACACGGGGCTCGAATTCATGAGCTGCGAGATCATAACCTGGGCTGAAGTTGGACGCTTAACCGACTGAGCCACCCAGGGACCCCAAACCAATTAACTTTTAAGACAAAGGATCAAAATTCAAAACAGAGAAAGGTAAACTTATTTGTTTTACAGAGGGGATTGAGGCCAAAGTATGACATCCAAGCCATACGTAAAAGGGGACTGAATTTTAACAAGGTGACATTGGTGGGTAACAGTAAGTGCAAAGACAGACATGGGATGATACTGGAATATTTAGGGAACGGTGAGTTATCTATTTTTCTTGGAAAGTAGCGTATGCAATGGGAATTAACGCACTACACAGAGAGGCTGGTGTCACTCTGCAGAGGCTCTTAAATGCCAAATCAAGAAACATGTATTTATACGCAATGGGAGCTACTGAAAATTCTGAGCAGGGGAGTAATAGATTAAGGTTGCACTTGGACTGGGAAAGCCTGTAAGTGGTACAAGTTAGGAATTTATCGTAATCATTCAGGATGAGATATAATAAAGATATAAATGAGCAGAAAGAATAGAAGGGGACTGTTGAAAGGTATACCACAGAGGTAGAGCCTCCTGGACTTTGAATCATTGTGCAGTGGATAAGAACAGAGGCTGTGGAGTCTCACTGATTGGGTTCAAATCCTTACTCCTCACCTGACTGGCTGAGTGACCTTTAACATCTTAAGCTCTCAGTTGCTTCATCTATAAAATGAAGATTTTACCTCAGCAGATTATTGTGAATATTCAAATGAGGTAATATTCGTAAAATACTTAGCTTAAGTGCCTGGCACATAGTAAGACAGGAAATGTAGCTTTTATTAGAGAATAGCAGAATTGCAGACCTAGAAAACATTTCAGAAGCAATCCAATCCAGTCTTAATTACACATGATACAACCAAGGCTGAAGAAGGTTATGTCAATTTAATTTAGAAAGCATTTAGTCAGTTTCTATTATGTGCAAAGAACTTTCCCAAAACCAATGAATTACAAATTTGAGTGGCATAATACAAAAGAGTAAAAAAAGTCCTCATTAAACAATAGGTGAGAAACTCATGGTACCACCAACAAAAGGCAGGACAATACAAGTCTTTGGAAATCCAGAAATTTATAGGTGTAACTGTGACTGGCCTTGACGTTGCTTAATGTCTCTAACACTTAATGAAACAGGATGAAGCACAGGGGAAAGTTTAGAAACTAAAAGCTTAAAGCACTATCTGGATAAAGGTTGAATCCCAGGTTAGTTCATCATATTTTTCTCTCAACTTGTGTACATTTTGGAAAATTTTCATATAAGGAAAAATGTTAAGGCAACAGCAATATTAAGAAACACTAAAATTAAAAATACACATCTCACATCATATATAAAATTAATTCAAATAGATCAAATAATTAAATATAAGGCTAAAAATATAACTCTCAGAAGTAAACACGATTGGGGCGCCTGGGTGGCGCAGTCGGTTAAGCGTCCGACTTCAGCCAGGTCACGATCTCGCGGTCCGTGAGTTCGAGCCCCACATCGGGCTCTGGGCTGATGGCTCAGAGCCTGGAGCCTGTTTCCGATTCTGTGTCTCCCTCTCTCTCTGCCCCTCGCCCGTTCATGCTCTGTCTCTCTCTGTCCCAAAAATAAATAAACGTTGAAAAAAAAAAAAAATTTAAAAAAAAAAAAAAAAAAAGAAGTAAACACGATGTACCCTTTGTGACCTTAGATTACACAACAGTTTCTTAGATAGGACACCAAAAACACAAGCAACAAGAAAAAAAAAAAGATAAATCTGACATCATGAAAATTAAATATTATGGTGCTTCAATCTTTTTTTAAAAAGGGGGGGAAGGGGCAGCTGGCTGGCTTAGTAGATAGAGCATGCGACTCTTGATCTTGTGGTTGTGAGTTCAAGCCCCACGTTAGATGTAGAGATTACTTAAAAACAAAATCTCAGGGGCGCCTGGGTGGTTCAGTTGGTTAAGCGTCGGACTCTTGATTTTGGCTCTGGACATGATCTCACGGTTCATGGGTTCAAGCTTCCCATCAGGCTCTGTACTGACAGAGCCTGCTTGGAATTCTCTCTCTTCTCCTCTCCCCTCTCAAAATAAATAAACAGACATTAAAAAAAAATAAGATCCTAAAAAAAATTATAGTGATTCAAAAAATAACCCACAGAGATAATTTTTGCATATTATCTGACAAGAAACTTGTAGCTATAATATAAAGAACTCTCACAAGTCAATAGCAAGAAAAATAATTTAAAAATAGGCAAAGGATCTGAACAGTCATTTAACCAAAGATGAATTACAAATGACCAACAGGCACATGAAAAGATGCTCAACATCATTAATCAGGGAAATGCAAATCAAAGCCACAATAAGATATCATCTCCACCCATTAGGATAGCTAGAATCAAAAGGGCAGAATTTAAATGGTGAAGCCACTTTGGAAAACAGTCTTCCAACTGTTCAAAAGGTAAAATGTAGAGTTACAAGACTCAGAAATTGTAGCACCATTGTTCTTAATAACCAAAAAGTGGAAACAATTCAATATCCATTAACTGATGAATGGATAGATGAAAAGAAAATGTGGTATATCCATACAATGGAATACAGTTCCACAATAAAAAGTACAAATACATGCTACAACATAGATGAACCTTGAAAATATTATGCTAAATGAAATAAGCCAATCACAGAGGATATATTGCATGACTCTATAAATGCCTGAAGTGAGTAAATCTAGAAAGTAGATTAGCAGTTGCTTCTGGTTGGTAGGGAAGGGGGAATTGGGACAAGATGGCTACAGGGTGCAGAGTTTCTTTCTGGGAAGATGAAATAACACCTAGACCATATGAGCCCTTTGATGGGGTTGGAACTGTATTTTTGTGTCTCTGCTATACACATAGGACAGTGCTCAATAAAGTCCTGCTCAATAAATTAAAATTTCTGAAAATATTAATATTCAGTTTCCTAGACCCTAAAAACTTGGCAAGCACCATGAGGAGCTTGGTCTCTTAGTAGTTGATTTTTAGTAGCTGAAATACTTTAAACACCCAGGGGAGAATCCTGTCTTCGCTGAGTGTAGGTTTTTTAAAAGACTGCAATTCAATAAAGCTTTAACCTATAATCAATCATGTCCTTATACACACACGTATCTTTTACCTACTTCTACACATTGAATCTAATTCTTCAATTGCTTGCTCAGCTTCCTGAATTTCTTGGTAAATGGCTGCGAGTGGTGCCAACTCAGCATGCCTTCTATTCAAGGCTCTTCGGTCCCCTTCATTCAGAGACACTCGCTGCAAACACTGATCAAGCATACGGTGCTCCTTACTCAGGTCCTCCATATATTTCTGTAGTGCTTTATGCCTCCACAGCATCCTGGTGTCTTGATGACAATATCTCCTGGGACAATTCTTATTTAACAGATGATGGAGAACGGGATGCCTGTTTTGTCTAAACACCCACAGTCTTGTATCAAAATGTCTCTGTGTAAACTGATGAGACTGGGGGTGGATGTGGCACTGGTGGTAACCATTACGAGATGAAAGTCTAAAAAGCCAAGCACACAGGTGACGATTCATCTCAGCATCTGAAATATAATAAACACGATCTGAAAAAAAATCAACTCTGCAAATATAAAAGCTGGAAGAAGTCTCAAGAAATCCTGCTCAGTTCACAGCCGCAGCCAGCTCCAAACACTGTCCTGAAATTCAATAATCCATAAAAAGAAAATAATTCTCCAAACATCTGAATATAACATATTAAAATAAATGAATATAGCACTGTTTTCTATTCATCCAATGTATATAATTAGCTAAGGCAAATGAGTAGGAGCATAACTGATGAATATATTAATAAACTGGATTAAATCAGCTATTTTCTAGAAAGTATTTGCAATCTAGAATTGACTATGTGGACAAACACTTGAAAGGTATGAAATAATCATGCAAGCTTTAGGTAGTTCACATATTCATAAATTCCTGAAGTTTGAAGAAGATATTAACTGTTTTCTTGTCTAATTCATTAATTCTAGGTATCCAGATGTCCAAGGAAGTCAACTGACTTAATCATAATTATTCACTCAGCCAGACAGGCAGAGCTAATACTAGACTGCAGTTTGCTTGTTCAAAGCTCAGTGCTTTCCATTCTCAATTCTGCGATCAGGTGCTTCCCTTTTAGCTGAGACCCTAAAGGAAAAAAACTTCAAATATTATACTAAGAAAGTAGGTCTGGTAAAAAGGGACAGTGGTGATATCTGCATTAAATGAAAAAAGCAGAATGCAAAACAATATAATCTCAATTAGGTTTTCAAAATTTTCTATGACATTATGGTATACATGTAAAAAAAGGTAAACAGAGTATTTTTTTGGGGGGGGGAACCTAAAAAAGAAATAGAGCAAAATGTTAACAAGATGATCTCTAGTTGTGGGCTTGTGGATACCTTTTGCTTGCCTTCTAGCTTTTCTACCTTTTGGCGTTTTAAATTTTTCTATATGCATAGCATGTATTACTTCCACAATCATGAAAAAACAGTTACTTAAAAAAATTACAGGTTAGGTGAAATTGTCTGTGTACACTGATTTACCTGTTCTTCCCTCTAATAGACAATCAGAAGCTAACAAAAGCACAAAGTAGTTTTATTAAGAAAGGGGAAAGATAAAGATAAAAACACTTTGCCCCTAAAATTCGAGGTTCAAAGTTGAAGTAAGGGTCAAAATTTTATCAGAATCAATCTTTATTGTCTCTGGTGTTCCTACTATGCTAGGAGGTACATTCATATATTAAACTCATTTGATCACTGTAAGTCTGCTAAATTGAATATCATAATCTCCTAGGAAATAAAATATACAGAATGATCTCCAAAATCTACAGATTTTGTAGGATTCTATTAACAAACTTTAACATACTGAATCACATTTGGAAAAAGACTGTAGAAGGATGCACCAATACCCAACAGCCATAAATGTGACAGTCCTTCAGCAGGTTTCCAATGTCTTTACATGCAGTCTCAAGCACATCGGAGGAAGAGTGTCCAATTGAAAACAAGGACAAATCAAAAGGATGACAAATTTTTGTTAGAACATTTCTAGCTAAAATTTCCATCCTAGGAACAGTAGTAGAGTAAATAACTCTTAAGGTCATGAACCTCAATGTTTAGAGGGGGGGAAAAAACCGAAGACGTTTTACTCGCTAGTGTTACCTATACCTGAGAACGGCAAGTCTTCTCCGTCACCCACCACAAGACCAGGATTAGTCGGTACTCTAAGGACGATTCTCAAGAGTCGGCAGGTCAGAAGTGATACTAAGCCTGCGCCAGAGCAGCACACGTAAACCAGATTCTGTAATTCAGAATACGGAGTGATCCCAAAGAGGCAACATGAAAGAAAAATGGGGATAGAAAAAAGACCTTTAAAAGATCTAAAATAGAAAAAAAAAAAGTGAGTACCTAAGAAATATAAGTAGGACAGCTTTCCTTACTGTAGCCGGAACTCTCTGTGACCTGCTACATTTCAGCCCGACACACACGGGATTACTTTCACTTCCGGTATCACTCCTTCCGGGTGGACGCTTGCTCTCAGCCTCTCCGGAGTCGTCGTGGGTGTGCGTGTTAACAGCTAACAGGGGAAACGCAAGGGAAAAATGACAAATCGAGAAAGAAAAAAAAATGATAAGGCAAAAATGAATATCCCAGGAGATGACCACCCGCGCAGTACTTATCCGGAACCTGAGCCCAGGGCGTGGGTTGCGATGGGGTAAGGAGGGTGGGCGGTGGTGAAATGTAGAATGAACTACAACTCCCGGAGCTCCCACCCGGGAATCCTGGGAGTTGTAGTTTATGCCCAGGCTGCCTTTGATGGACCTTTGGTTTCATAGTTACAGGCAAATAACATGAGAGAGATTCTCTACCATTCTGATTAGGAGATCAACAATTACAATATAGTAATTTGAAATTAAAAGAATTTCCTTATATGTGGAGCCACTAAAGCAGTGTTGTTTTTTTTTGAGGACTCCCTTTTCATCACCCCCAAATTTGGGGATTCTGCATGGTTTTTTCATTTTTATTTCTTTTTTTTTCCTGTGGGATTCTGCATGTTTTTAACAAAATATTTTTTTTTCAACGTTTATTTATTTTTGGGACAGAGAGAGACAGAGCATGAACGGGGGAGGGGCAGAGAGAGAGGGAGACACAGAATCGGAAACAGGCTCCAGGCTTCTAGCCATCAGCCCAGAGCCCGACGCGGGGCTCGAACTCACAGACCGCGAGATCGTGACCTGGCTGAAGTCGGACGCTTAACCGACTGCGCCACCCAGGCGCCCCACAAAATATTTTTTAATGTTTATTATTATTATTTTATTTATTTATTTATTTATTTATTTATTTATTTAGAGAGGGAGAGAGATACAGCGTGAGCAGGGAAGGGGCAGAGAGAGAGGGAGACACAGAATCTAAAGCAGTCTCCAGGCTCTGGGCTGTCAGCACAGAGCCTGACACGGGGCCTGAACTAATGGACCATGAGATCATGACCTGAGCTGAAGTCAGACACTTAACCAACTGATCCACCCAGGCGCCCCAGGATTTTGCATGTTAATAGTTGTACTTTAAACTTCCACTGCTTGAGAAAATACCTAGTAACTAAAGGAGGATATAAATTTATATTTTTAAAAATCATAACAGGATCTTAAAGATAGAAGACTACATATATCCACAAATTAATGACTTTATAGATGTTGCATGCACATACAGAATTTAGGGGCTCAAACTAGGTTCATAGCTTGTAAACTACCGATTAAATAAACCAACTAATAGACAATTCCAGGAGAATGCAAACATATTGCCTTACTTTGGATATTCCAGTGGCGATCACATTTACAAGTTACACGACAGCTGTGTCTCAATATCACTTTCTGAAAAGCCAAGGTAAACATCAACCCATATAACCAAATTCATAGGATATTTTCTTAGGTTACAACCACATAGAAAAAGGACAATTAACCCTAAATGTAAATATCTAACATTACCTAGTTAAAGGTATCTACTTCTATCTAGTATATATTAAATTATATACTAAATGGTTTAAGCCTATTAGTTTAATCCATACTACAACAACCCTAAAATATCCATTTTGTGGAAGAGGAAAAAACTAAGGCATAGACAGCTTAAGTAACTTGTCCAAGGTAAAAGAACTGATGAGTAATAGAACTGAGATTCAGTCAAGGCAGTCTGTCTTAATGATCTGTGGCTCCTAAGCTGATACTCTCCTTCCTTCAAAAAAAGAAAGAAAAAGGAAAACAATCGTTCATTCAATAATGAGTACCAGTTATGTCTACTCACTGTGTTCTGGATATGAAAATTTAACAATGAGTAGAAAAGACAAAACTTTGCCTATATGGAGTTTATTTTCCAGTAGAGAACAAATTCCAAAGGATCCACATAAATCATTCTCCTAAATTATCCAATGAAATCCTTTAATTCTTTATTTTGATTTGTGTATGCAGACATAATAATTTAAGTATTATAGTATACAAAGATTTATTCTCTTTCAAAAATAAGCCTTACTGCTATGGACCAAATTGTGTCCCCTGCGTTCCCAAATCTAATATGTTGAAGCTACCCTCCAATACGACTGCACTGGAAATCGGGCCTTTAAGGTTAAGTGAGCCATAAAGGTGAAAGCCCGATCTAGTAGCATTTGTGCCCTTGTAAGAAGCTTGCGAGTGCAAGCTGTCTCTTCTTTTTCTGTCCCTCTTTCTCTAAGACAAAGAGGCCTCAGAATGAAACCTACCCTGCTGGCACCTTGATCTTGGACTTCCCTGCTTCCCAAAGTGTGAAGGTTTTTCTGTTGTTTAAGTCACTCAGGCTGTGGTATTTTGTTATGGCAGCCCAAGTGGACTAAGACATTTACATATGTAAAAATTTATTGAGATATAGTACATGAAACTTTACATACTTTATGTATTTTATTTCTCAATTAAAAAAAATCCCTAAAGGGGCGCCTGGGTGGCGCAGTCGGTTAAGCGTCCGACTTCAGCCAGGTCACGATCTCACGGTCTGTGGGTTCGAGCCCCGCGTCAGGCTCTGGGCTGATGGCTCGGAGCCTGGAGCCTGTTTCCGATTCTGTGTCTCCCTCTCTCTCTGCCCCTCCCCCGTTCATGCTCTGTCTCTGTCTGTCCCAAAAATAAATAAAAACGTTGAAAAAAAAAATTAAAAAAAAAAAAAATCCCTAAAGACGTTTATCCTTTGTGTTACAAATACTGCTTCCTCCTCCATGTTTTTTTTTAAAAGAATAGAATGTGGTATATCTACATTTATTAATACACAATAATGTCCACAATAAATCATTAAATGAAAATGACATTGCTAAAAAAACGCTCAGCCAAAAAAAAGGGGGGGGGGGAAGGTGTGAGGGGGACAAAAAAACAACTCAGCAAACTATTCCATTTGAACAACACATGTGATGCATATATATTTAAAAGTCCAGTGGAGGGGTACCTGGGTGGCTTAGTTGGTTAAGCATCCAGCTTCAACTCCAGTCATGATCTCATGGTTTGTGAGTTTGAACCCCACGTTGGGCTTGTTGCTGATAGTGAGGAGCCTGCTTGGGATTCGGTCTTTGTCCTTCTCTTGCTGCCCCTCCCCCACTCACACTTTCTGTCTCTCTCAAAACAAATTAATAAACTTTAAAAATAAAATAAAAGTCCAGTGGAATTATAGGTAATTCTTATTTTCTTTATAGTATTCTGGATTTCCTGAAGTTTTTTAATAAGCATTATTATAAATAAGACAGCTACAAAAGAGGAAAAAAGTACATTCTTTAATGTTTGATTGAAAAAGCCTTATGGGAGTTATTATTGAATCATTTTATAAAGTTAACTTCTACTTCCAAAGAGGCTGATATATTACAGGAAACATTTTTCTGGAAATAGTAATAAAAAGATTGATTCAGTGAAAATAATAGCATTTGATTAAATTAGCAACAAGAGCTATTATGTCTGAAATATTTCTCACTATAAAGTTGATCTCATAAAAATTTCTTTTTTTTTTTTTTAATTTTTTTTTTCAATGTTTTTTTTAATTTATTTTTGGGACAGAGAGAGACAGAGCATGAACGGGGGAGGGGCAGAGAGAGAGGGAGACACAGAATCGGAAACAGGCTCCAGGCTCTGAGCCATCAGCCCAGAGCCCGACGCGGGGCGCGAACCCGCGGGGCGCGAACCCACGGACCGCGAGATCGTGACCTGGCTGAAGTCGGACGCTTAACCGACTGCGCCACCCAGGCGCCCCAAAAATTTCTTTTAAGAATATATGTGTAATGGGCACTGACAATTTGGTATGCCTTTAAAAACTAAATGACCTATGTCCCTTTCCTCTGTCTTGGAGCAAGCTCAAACACCAAAATATTTGCAGCGATTTTTCAGATCCATTTACATACAGCAAACTTAGCCCAATTTCCAAAGGTTAGAGAATGGGGATTTTCAACTTAGCTTCTTCTCAGAGACCTCCAGATAGTTTTATTATTTTTAAAAAAAATTTTAATGTTTAGTTATATTTGAGAGAGATAGAGAGGGAGAGACAGCGCTAGTAGGGGAGGGGCAGCACAGAGCCTGATGCAGGGCTCCAACTCACCAGTTGTGAGATCATGACCTGAGCCAGTAGGACACTTAACCAACTGTGCCACCCAGGCGCCCCAACCTCCAGATTGTTTTAAAGATTCTGGGGACACTCTTGTTTCTGCAGTACTAAGAGAAGGTTGATTTATGTCCTTCTACAGAGATTCCACATCAAAAAGCATCCACTTAGGGCTTTTTCCCTGAGAGAAGCAGAGCACCAGGGTTTCCTCAGCTCTGGATATTCTTTGGGGAGTCAAACCAGGGTGGGTGTAGAGATTGTTCCAGGCTAAGTTGAAACCTTTGGGCCCATATGGGAAATGTTCCGAGGTACTGAAAGCAACATAAAATCCCAGGACGCTGGGCGCCTGGGTGGCTCAGTCGGTTGGGCGTCCGACTTCAGCTCAGGTCACGATCTCGCGGTCCGTGAGTTCGAGCCACGCGTCAGGCTCTGGGCTGATGGCTCAGAGCCTGGAGCCTGTTTCCGATTCTGTGTCTCCCTCTCTCTCTGCCCCTTCCCCGTTCATGCTCTGTCTCTCTCTGTCCCAAAGATAAAATAAAAACGTTAAAAAAAAAAAAATCCCAGGACGCAAGCCATAAAACACTATGGGTCACAGCCCACTGTGAAATGCACGTTGGCTCTCTGGTTCAGTTTAGGGTCTTTACCACATCCTGAGGCGTTCCACAATGTGAAGATTGGCAGCCATTTGGTATTTTAACCAGCTATATTTTATTCTAGAAAAAGTGAAACTAGGAATTACTTAACAATACAGAATTCAAGCCCTCACGTGGAAAAGAAACAGCAAAACAAAGGTTATTCTACCTGTATTCTTGTAAAGTATTTTCCCTGAAAGAAGCAGAATACGAAGATGAAAAGGCAGCGTTTCTTATTTTCATATATTCATACTGGTGCTCAAATTTTTCTTAGCTTTGATTTAAAAAAAAAAAAGCTAGGAAACGCGCCACCTGCTGGCATTATTGAAACTGGATCTCTCCTTATTTGCAGAGTCAGAGATGTCTTAAGTCAACCTACTCTCTTCCTTTTCCTATTAAAAAGAAAAGGAGGGGCGCCTGGGTGGCGCAGTCGGTTAAGCGTCCGACTTCAGCCAGGTCACGATCTCGCGGTCCGTGAGTTCGAGCCCTGCGTCAGGCTCTGGGCTGATGGCTCAGAGCCTGGAGCCTGTTTCCAATTCTGTGTCTCCCTCTCTCTCTGCCCCTCCCCTGTTCATGCTCTGTCTCTCTCTGTCTCAAAAATAAATAAACATTTAAAAAAAAAGGAAAGAAAAGAAAGAAAAAAGAAAAGAAAAAGCATAGGCAGGACAAAGAAGAAGCAATCTTGGGAACTCATTTTTATTCTATCCTAAACTGGTATTAGCCTAGGTTGAAGTCAGCTTTGATAAGCTCTCCTAAGACTCCTTGGTAATTTCATCTCTTCATATATCATCCTGAATTTCAGGCTAATGTTTTTCTTAAATCATTTACTTCAGTTTTGAGTCATATATTTTCATATAGTTGTTTCAGTAAATTTTATTCTTTTTTTCTCTTAACAGTGGTATTTAAATACCCTTTATAAGCATTAAAGTCTTTTCTGTCTTAGATCCAAAGTAGTCTACGTGGAGGAAATCTATAGTGTGTGTGTATGTGTAGATATTTATCTTTCCATTTCTTCCCTTTGTATTACAACAATTTTCAAATAGTTCAAAATTAGGGAGAACAATATAATGAACCTCTATGCACCGGTCCCAAATTCTCAAGTTATCAATGTAGTGTTAACCTGCTCTCCTCCCTAGGCTTGCTCCCCATATCCTCACAGAATTACTTTGAAGCAAATACAAAACATCTGTAAATATGTTAGTAGGTAGTTCCAGAAAATAAAGCCTTTTTAAAAATACAATTACCTCCTCAAATTAAAAATAGCTTCCTGGGGTGCCTGGGTGGCTCAGTCGGTTGGGTGTCCGACTTCAGCTCAGGTCATGATCTCACAGCTCATGGGTTCGAGCCCCACTTTGGGCTCTGTGCTGACAGCTTGGAGCCTGGAGCCTGCTTCAGATTCTGTCTCCCTCTCTCTCTGCTCCTCCCCTGCTCACACACTGTCTCTCTCTTTCTCTCTCTCTAAAAAATAAATAAATATTAAAAAAAATAGCTTCCTAACATTATCAAATACCCAGTTCATGTTCAAATTCTTCTCACTGTATCAGATTTTTTCTTTGGCACTTTGTTCATATTGGTATTGAAATGAGGTCCACGTATTGCAATTTCTTGATATATTTTTGGTTTGTTTTAATCCACAGGTCTCCCCCACACCCCCACCTTTTTTTCCCTTGCAATATATGTGTTGAAGAAACCAGATCTTTTGCCTTGAGGAGTTTCACACAATCTGGATTTTCCCAGAATTGTGTTGCAGTGTTTATCATGTTCCTTTGTTACCTGTATTTCCTATAAACTGCTCCTTGGCTTGATCAATTCAGATTAAAATTTTTGAGGCAAAAGTACCTTATAGGTGGGTTAGACGCTTCCAAAGGGAGGTGCAAAATATTTAGTTGTGTGTTTTAAAAATGATACTAGCAGCTCCTGATTGCCTAGATCCATTATTTCACTAGAGGCTGCAAAATGGTGGTGTTTTATCATTCTTTCTTCATTTATTAGCTAGAATGTCTACAAAGAGAAAATGTTAGCTAGGATGCGATTGGGATGTTACTCAAATCTGAGGGCTGAAAGCTATAAGCAGAAGGGAGGAAAAGGAGGGGGCAAAACCGGGATGGAATGTGTTTTGTTTTGCAGAACCAACAGTTTTAGCCAAGGAGATACCTGGCTAGGCGCGTCTCACTTGACAGCCCTTCACTTGAGCAGGTTTGAGCCAGATTGGGGCTGAGTACCTGCTCCGATGACCTCTAGTTGTCCCGAGGGTACCTTTAGCTCATTATAATGTTAAGATCTGCCGTGGGTGGGGTTTTCTGCCATTTTTTGAACGAAAAATGTATGCCTAGTGTGTCGACATGGTAGGCATGCACAATTGAACCAGAGTGTCTCTGCAAGCATCCTGACCCTGTCCCCAATATGCTGAATAAAAGCTTCCTGTACTAACCCTCTGGGGGAGACAGTGCTTTGAGAGCTATCTCCCTGTCTCCTTACTTGTAATAAGTATAGCAAGTTCTTTGCTTTCAATGCTCTTTTGGGTCGTGTACAATTTAATGCACCCCAAGCAGTGAACCCCTTGAGTTTGGTTACAAAACTTATCTTCCTCA
Organism: Lynx rufus; assembly: GCF_022079265.1. Classification (NCBI taxonomy): domain Eukaryota; kingdom Metazoa; phylum Chordata; class Mammalia; order Carnivora; family Felidae; genus Lynx; species Lynx rufus. The sequence goes on along the minus strand of NW_025814823.1, from coordinate 29,156,240 downwards.
ACTACTGGTTGCCCTTACTTTGAAATTTTTAAAAGGAAAAGTGAAAACTTTGCCAAAGTGGAGAGGGGATCAAATTCAAAAGCTTCCTTTCCAAACCATTTCCAGGATTTCCAAATTCTATTTCAATCTGATCTTTTCTTACTTCAGTAATATGACAGTTGTCTGTAATTCCCAAGTCCCCAAAGCTCTGAAAAATTTTATTTTGAATGAAAAAATGTCTGAAAACTGAAGTCTTAGTAAATTGTTGGATGGGCAAATCTTCCGAATTTGTCAGGCAATCCTGACTTGGACTGATGTGAGGCCATTTATATCTTTATTTATCTCACTTGGAATAAATGTTCATATATTTTACTGAAAAAATATTCATGTATTTATAGGGTGCTGGCCCGGATCCCACTAACAGTCTTATGTAACAAACAGCACACACATTTTCCTTTCTAAGTCCAAAATATTCCAAAGTTTGAAAACATGTGCTCCCAAGTACTTCAGACAAAGAATGGTGAACTGTGACAATAATACAGTGGTTAACATTCACTGAGTACTTATTCTTTACCAGGTAATGCTCTGAATGTTTTACATTGAACTAACTCATTCAATCTTTCAAAACCCCTATGAAGTAGGTTCAATTGCAAAGCCCAGTTTAGGAAACAGACACAGTATGCCTACATGACTTGCTCTAGGTTGTGCCCAAGAGACAATATATTGGCCAGAAGGGTTTGAACCAAGACAGGGGGGCTACACTGTGACCTTTTCTGCCACCTGTTTTCTGTCTCATTTAATGATGCATCATCCCCTCAGCACCGCACTGATCTGACTCCAATCAACCTTTCTTCGCTCTTGATACCCTCCAAGAACCTCATGTCTCAGTTCAACCAGAAGACTCCTTATTTCCCCAAAACACAATTTCAGACGTGTCTTTTTGTTCATATTGCTAAATGGTATTTTTTTTAAAGGTGAGACTATGATCCTTGTATTGGTATGAGATGTACATCTGTTACAAATTTTAACTAATTATGAATAAAGGATGTTACAACTAAAGAAAAATCCTGAGAGAAGACATAAATATGCCATAAGGAACACTAAAATGAATTTGTTTAAGAGATGAAAAATCGGGGGCGCCTGGGTGGCTCAGTTGGTTGAGTGTCCGACTCTCGATTTTGGTTCAGGTCATGATTCGAGGGTTGTGGGATTGAGTCCGTGTAAGGCTCCGCACTGAGCACGGAGCCTGTTTAAGATTCTCTCTCTCTCTCTCTCTCTCTCTCTCTGTCTCTCTCTCTCTCCCCCCCTCCCCCTCTATCCCTTCCCTGCTCATGCAGGTGCACACTCTCTCAAATAAAAAAAAAAAGAAAAGAAAAAAAGATGAAAAGCTCGTCAATATACACAAGACAGTAACAATTTGCATCTCTATCACACACAATTTGCATTGCTGGCAACAAGAATCCTTGCATTGTTAGCAGTTTTCTGCAACTTAAAAGAGTTATAAAACAGCTCAAAGGCAAGGGAAAACAGTCCATTCTGCAGGACTGTCCCATAATCTTTTTGCCCATTTCAAAGCCTTACGGTTTTTCTTCACATTAATTTCTCTGTCTGGAGTGAATACAGTGGAATTGTCTTCATCAAACTGGCACTTGGCGTATACCCACTATGTGCCAAGCATGCTGCTCAGTGCTAGGAGTTGAGTGGTGAGGAAGATAGATAGACACCATTCCTGCTGTCACCGTTTTTTATAGATCGGCCCATCCACCTAATCACAGTTAGTTCCGCCTCCTTTTGAGCTCCCATGTGATCTCCTTACATCTCTTGTGATGCTGCTCAATCTTTTCTTGTATCATACTTAGTTGGCAATGTATTGTTCACACCGGATTTTGTAGTTCTGGGGAACAGGACACAAGTCCCAAATTCTGAATATCTTTTGTATAAGATGATACATTATCTTTTGATTCTTGAGGAGGTAAAAACAACGGCCTTTCAATGTAACCAACATGACTTTGATTCTCTGCTACATGTAAAATGCTATGCCATGTGCATGGCAGGAAGATGATTAATTCAGCAAAGATATCTGTGAGCACCAACTGTAAAACACAAGGAGTACAGTCAAGTAAGACATAGTGTCCAATCCAGAGGATCTTCAGTCTAATGGGGGAAATGGACAAGTAAGTTAACTTCAACATGGTGTGAAGAGTGCTGTATTAGAGGTGAGTGTGGAGTGTTTTGACAATGTGGAGGAGGTCCAACCACATTAGAGTAGTGAGCAGGGATGGCTTCTGGGACAAGATGATGCTTAATCTGAGTTTGGAAGGACAAGATGGAGTTAGCGAGTCACAGACAGGGCATCACAGATATACATTGAGAATTTGAGAAATGACAAGTGGCACAGTCTGGTTGAGTGGTGGGACACGAGGCTGTATAGGCAGGCAGGAACAGAATCATAAAGGGCTTCGCATACTGAGGCAGAGAGGTTCAGCTTTCTCTTGAAAGCCACAGAAGGATTTTGTAGTTTACAAAGATAACTCGGCAGGCTGAATCATGCCCTGCTTCCTGACAAAATTCACATCCTAATCCCTGGAATCTGTGAATGTGTTACTTTACATGGAAAAAGGGGACTTTGCAGATGTGATTAAGTTAAGGATCTTGAGATGGGGAGATTACCCTGCATTATCTTGGTGGGTGTGATCACAAGAGTCCTGATGAGAGAGGTGGTGGAGTTAGAGTCAGAGAAGATGTGAGGGGGAAGCAGAGGTCAGAGGAGAGAGAATCTATGCTGTTGGCTTTGAAGATGGAAAAAGGGGCCACAAGCCTAGGGATGCAGGTGGTCTGGAGAAGTTGTGAAAGGTAAGGAAAGGAATTCTCTGCTACAGCCTCCAAAAGGAACATAGTTTGCAAAACACATTTCAGACGTCTGACCTCCAGAACTCTACAGTAATACATCTGTGTTGCTGTAAGCCACTAAATGTATAGCAATTTGTTACAGCAGCAATGGGAAATTAATACAGACTCCCTCGGCAGCTATGCAGACAATGAAGGAGGCTGGTCAAGAAGCCATGGAAACTAGTTCATATGCAGTGTAGCGCAGAGGCTAGGTGCCTGAGCTTTGGCAAGATGGCCCTTACTTCTCAGTTTTTTAATTTAGTGCAAATTTACTTAAATTTTTTTTTAAAGTTTATTTATTTATTTTTGAGAGAAAGAAAGCAGGCGGGGGAAAGGCAGAGAGACAGAGGGAGAGAGAGAGAATCCCAAGCAGGCTCCACACTGTCAGCACGAAGCCCGAAGTGGGGCTCAAACTCATGAACTGCAAGATCATGAGATCATGACCTGAGCAGAAGCCAAGAGTTGGACGCCCAGTTGACTGAGCCACTCAGGAGCCCCCAAATTTATTTTTAAAACTTCAGTTCTCATTTGTATAAGTAGGATAATTGTTTGATAACAGTAATTTAAAAAAATGATAACAGTAATTAAGAAGAGAAGGAAGAATAAGGAGAGAGCAGTAAAGTCTCCAAAGAAGGTAGAAACGTATTCTCTTCTAAGCACAGATGGAGAAACTAATTCTGGCATAGGCCAGAAGGCACTGTTTTGGCTGAGAAGGGAAGAAAGAAGAAAACAATGGGTACAGATGGGTGCCCAACAACTGTGGGTTGAATGAGTGAATAGACAAGGAGATAATGGTGTGAGTTAGATGCACTGGTGAGTTAGTTGCAGTTGAAGAAGAGGTGTATGGAGGATAGAAGAGTGAGTGAGCCCAGATCCCCTGCATCTTGAAGAGTGAATGGCACTTAAAAAGGAGTCAACAAATATTTTTTTGAATTTGTTGAAAGAATAGGAGACTGTCATCAGAATGTGGGGTAACCCCAGGAGAATCTGATTGGAGTCACTATCGTCAGAAATTACAGATGTATATAGAACAACCCTCTGAGAGCAATAGCTCTTGGCTTCATGCTGAAGGCATGCTAGACTTCTCTCAATGTTACACTAACAGGCTATTACTCCCACAAGCTGGCATCTCATTTCTAATAAAAGGTACATCATGCCTACTGTAGGAAGTTTCCTTGGAGTTGAAAGAATATTGGCAAATCTCTTGTATTTTAAAAATAATGAGGGGGCGCCTTGGTGGTTCAGTTGATTAAGTGTCCAACTCTTGATTTTGGCTTAGGTCATGATCTCTTGGTTCATGGGATCAAGTCCTATGTCAGACTCTGTGCTGAGAGCTCAGAATTTGCTTGGGATTCTCTCTCCCCCTCTTTCTGCCCCTCCCCTGCTCACAATCTCTCTCTCTCTCTCAAAATAAATAAGCATTAAAAAAAGTAAATGTAATTACCTGGAATTTCTGATTTGAGAGGAAGGGCAAGTGTTGCTGATTAAAAATTTGGTCAAAACTCTCTAGGTTTTGAAAAGTGTATAATGACATGTATCTACCATTATGGTATCATACAGAATAATTTCACCACCCTAAACATCCTCTGTGCTCTATTTATCCCTCCCTCCTCCAACCTCTGGCAATCATGGATCTTTTTACTGTCTCCATACTTTTATCTTTTCTGGAATGTCATATGGTTGGACTCATGTGGCCTTTTCAGATTGGCTTCTTTTACTTAGTAATATGCATTTAAGATTCTTTCATGTCTTTTTGTGGCTTGATAGTTCTTTTTTTTTTTTTTTAAGTGCAGAGTAGTACTCCATTGTCTGGATGGACTACAGTTTGTCCAAGGCTAGGGTTTTGAATCACCCACATGGATATTGGAGTCATAGTAGATGGATATTGTGAGTGAAGTTGAAAGGACATCTATTGTCACTTGGCAAATGACCAGATGGAGGATAGTGACCAAGATGAAAAGAAGAGAGTGACAGAGCTGATGGGTATAGACTCAAAATTGATTTCCTTTTCCTTAAATGAAGGTGAAGTCTTATGATTTGGAGGAGGCAGGGGGATGGGAAAAAATGCTGATTCTCCCCCCACCAACTCCTATAGTACATGCAGAGAGGAAGATGAAAAATGAGAGACAAAGTCCTTGGTGAAGGGTTGGGTAGCAGTTAAAAGGAGGAGGAAGAGAGTACTCAGTAAAAGGGTTGAGGATGAAGCCCAGTGGGAAGGTATGGCATAGAGAACAGTGCTATGAGGGTAAGTCTGTTGAAGTGAGATGCCTGGAGGGGTGTAAATCTGACTGGTTTTGAGTGAACTCTTGTGTAATAATGTTTCTGTGCTTATCCAGAGACTTTATTTGAAAAAAAATTTTTTTTAATGTTTATTTATTTTTGAGAGACAGAGCACAAGCCAGGGAGGGGCAGAGAGAGAGAGGAAAACAGAATCCGAAGCAGGCTCCAGGCCCTGAGCTGTCAGTACAGAGCCCAACATGGGGCTCAAACTCACAGACCGTGAGATCATGACCTGAGCTGAAGTCGGATGCTTAACCGACTAAGCCACCTAGGTACCCCAAACCCAGACACTTTAAATGATGCCAATTCTAGACCCCACCTACTGTTTGTGGGGCCATCAGCAATGGTTTTTACCTAGGGTTCCAAATTGAATTTTGGTGATGAGCGTTTTTTGTTTGTTTTTGTGCCTTATATCTAAATTTAACTTCAAGAATGGGGGGCATGTTTAAACCTGGGTTAGGATGAATGGTCTTGAAGTAGTGGTTCCCAAGTTGGTTATACATTATGGTTATCTAGGAGGATTTAAGAAAAAAACCCATTCTCCACCCCACCCCAACTGAATCTCCACTCAACCCCAACTGAATCCGCCTATGGAGGTAGGATTTGAGCATCAGTTTTATTTTGTTTTTATTTTATTTTATTTTATTTTATTTTATTTTATTTTATTTTATTTTATTTTATTTTATTTTTTATATTTTAGAGTTCTGGAGGTTAGACGTCTGAAATGTGTCTGCAAGACTATGTTCCTTTTGGAGGCTGTAGCAGAGAATTCCTTTCCTTACCTTTTTGCACTATAAGTGCAGACCCCGATGTGGTGCTTGAACTCACGAACCATGAGATCATGACCCAAGCCAAAGTCAGATGCTTCACCGATTGAGCCACCCAGGCACCCCTTGGACATGAGTTTTTTTAAGGATAAGGTGATACAAAAGTGCAGCTAAGTTTGAGAACCACTGCCTTCAGACAACTTATAATTTATAAAACAGAAAACAGTAAGATAAAGGCATAAGAGAAGGACAAAATGCTATGTAAATTCATGGAAAAGAGAGATCAGATCCACTGGAAAAACTTAGAAAGATTTTATGAAAGTCATGACATCTGAGATGAAGGATTTAAAAAAAAAGATTCAGGTATTGAAAAACAATCTCTGATAAAACTATCAGGTTGAATATGACTATGGAATTTAGAAAATACTAGATCGATTATAGTTACTGGTTCCCCTGCAACATAAGGTAATTGTAGGAGCAAAGGGAAAGAAAAATCTGGGAATAGACTTAGTTCTAGACAATGGGGGAGCTATTGAAAGTTTTGATACGACTGAGAGACCCGTTTAGAGATCTGGATAGAAACGACATGTCTAGAAACAATGTGCAAAATGAAATGAAGAGAACAGTCTGAAAGTGAGGGACCAGTTACAAGGTTTTTACAATATTTAGTTTTAAGGTAGAGAGGGAATGGAAAGCAGGGGAGGAAAGGGAGCAACGTGACAGATCCAAAATCTGAATGACTAGGCAACTTGGATGTGGGGAATAATAAGAGGCCAAATGTGACCAGAGGATTTTTACTACAAGAGTGCTGTCATTAACAAAAACAGAGAAGGCAGGACTTGGACTGGTTTGATGGGAAGATAACTTTTATTTTTATGTCCAGGTAGAAAATGCTTGGAAGACTTGTAGATGGAGCAGTTTAACAAACAAGTGTAAACAAAGGCTAGGAGATCAAAAGAAGGCTTGGAACTGGAGACACATTTGAAATCTGCTTGGGGTTAGTAATGGAAGGTATGGGAGCAGGAGGATTTATTAATTCTGTTTTGCTGGTGAGTAGGAGGTACTCGATGGACACATTAAAAAAAATTTTTTTTTATTGTTTATTTATTTTTGAGAGAGAAAGAGAGAGAGAGAGAGGGAATGAGTGGGAGAGGGGCAAAGGAAGAGGGAGACACAGAATCCGAAGCAGGCTCCGGGCTCTAAGCTGTCAGCACAGAGCTCGATGCAGGGCTTCAACCCACAAATTTTGAGATCATGACCTGAGCTGAAGTCGGATGCTTAACCAACTGAGCCGCCTAGATGCCCCTTGATGGACACATTTTATTGCTGATGTTGAAAAAGAAAGCAGAATTGTCTAGACAACCAACATTTAGAAGGAAGAAGAGTTGATGGAGGAACCAGAGAATGACCGGGAAGAGGAAAAAACCCAGGATTCTGCAGGGTCTTGGTGCCCTAAGGCAGAAAAGTCAAGCAGGACAAGGTGGTACACTGTGGGCTAAACTAATCTTTAGTGTTGGCTAGTGGGTAATCCTTAACATGTAAGCTCCATGACAGTAGATGTTTTTGTTTGCTAGAAGATTGCCTGTCACATTGTTCTCAATAATTATTCAACAAATTAATTCTTGAGATTACCGACATTTTCAGAAGACTCCTGGAGGTAGAAGCCAAATCTAAAGGAGCAAATAGAATTGCCACTTTCCCAGAAGAAACCCCATTCTTGCCCATTTTCCATAGGTAGTCAGGGTGACCTTTTTTTTAAAAAAAAATTTTTTTTTTAGCGTTTATTTATTTTTGAGACAGAGAGAGACAGAGCATGAACGGGGAAGGGGCAGAGAGAGAGGGAGACACAGAATCAGAAACAGGCTCCAGGCTCTGAGCCATCAGCCCAGAGCCCGACGCGGGGCTCGAACTCACGGACCGCGAGATCGTGACCTGAGCTGAAGTCGGATGCTTAACCGACTGCGCCACCCAGGTGCCCCCAGGGTGACCTTTTAAGTGTGTGTGTGTGTGTGTGTGTGTGTGTGTGTGTGTACTTGTGTGTGTGTATAAGTAGGCTCTATGCTCAACATGGGGTTTGAACTCACAATTCTGAGATCAAGAGTTGCATGCTCTATGGACTGAGCCAGTTAGGCACCCAGAGTGACCTTTTAAAAAATAAATCATGGCATGCCACTTTCCTGCTTAAAGATGGCTTCTTGCTGAATTTAGGATTAAACCAAACCAACCCAACCCAAACCAATACAAACCACGCTGCCTGAGCTGGCCATCCCTGTGCAGCCTGGCTTATATTTTCAACTGAACCATAGGCCACTTTCCCTCTCATATACTACCCTCCAGTCACCAACTTGAACCTGAAGTTCTTACCTGTCCCTTTAATGCCTTGACCATGCCTATCTTGTCCCTGTATTAGGGCACTTGCATGTAGTTCCCTTTGGCTAGACTATGCTGGCCCAGCTTTTTTTTTTTTTTTTTTTTTTTTTGTCCCAGCTTTTTACTTGTTAACTTGCTTCTCATTCTTTAGGTCTGTTCACATGTTATCACTTCTCCCAGAGGTCATTCCTGAGTACTTGGTTTAAAGTAGTCCTTGCCTCAAGCCCCACTCCCCTCACACGACCTTGTTTTCTTTCTTTCCTAGGACTTCCTAGTCTGGAACATCTTGTTTATTTATGTGTTTACTGACAGTCTCCTCCCATTAGAAAATAAGGAGGGAGAAAATGCAAATGGCAGAGGGAACAACCGATGAATAAAAGCTCAGGAGAAGGAAAAGGAGATGTGATCAAGAGTTCCAAGGGAGGAATGAAGAACTCTTGCTTCCTCTAAAACAAGAGCAAGGAAAGTAGACAAGAGCAGACACATTAGGGAATCTGAGGTGTAATGCATTAGGCAACCTGATGAGTTCTTTTCCCATCAGCCTTTAATTACATGGTTAAACTAGTTGTAGGAATAGCAGCAAATTACTTGATTTTACCTTGTCAGCTGGTTCTGTAAAATATGCTGTGAATATGGGGGTGGAGAGCATCCTTTTCTAGATTCTTTTTTTCTTAGGTCTACTGAGCTTAGCAAGAGAATCACTGGCCCATGTCTTATATGTAAAAAGGTCTTCACAGACATTGTTGCTTTTATTGTACTGTGTGCATAATTCCAAAGGAGGTACAAGCTGCCTGGAGCACCAGGAAGCAACATTTGGGTGGACACCCGAGATGCCCCCAGTGGGGCTTCAGCATTCTTTCTGAGAGACAATGGACTGAGATTTATAATGCAGGTGTTTTTTTTGGTTTGTTTTCTGGGGGCTTAGAAATGATAAAGCATTACATTCACACAACCTTACTGTGAAAGATTACAGTAATGTTATTATAACCTCATTTTCTGTTGAAAGGGGGAAATGAGATTTGCTCCAGACTAAACAAGAAGTCAGTAATAAAAAATTACAGTCCCTCGGGTGCCTGGATGGCTCAGTCAGTTGAGTGTCAGATTCTTGATTTCGGTTTGGTGGTCCGTGAGTTTGAGCCCCACATCAGGCTCTGCACTGACTGGTGCTTGGAGCCTGCTTTGAATTCTCAGTCTCTCTTTCTGTCTGCCCCTCCCCCGCTCGTTCTCTCTCTTGTTCTCTCTCTCTCTCTCTCTCTCTCCCTCTCTCTCTCTCTCTCAAAAATAAATAAACATTAAAAAAAATTACAGTCACTCGCTAATCCAGGCTTTCTGACTTGTGCACGCGTTACATCCTTCACACACTCCAAGGCTTACGATGACAACTACCAGCAACACTATCGGCATTTTCAAGTCTTTGCCTTCACTCCCATCCTAGTGTAGACAACCACACTATGCGTGCGTTGCATGTCATGGTGTATGAAAGGCAGATGAGGAAAATATTAAATATGAGTATTAATAACTACCACTTTTCAGTGTTTGGGATTAAAGGTTTCCTTTGCACTGCTGGGAGATGCTGGGGAGGCTGTGGGAAGGGGAGAGGTTGGCAGTGGGTGGGAAGCTGCAGAGAAGCCTAGGGTCTGTCTAGAACACATAGGCCCTTATGGACCTTCCCCCTTTTAATAAGTCCCTTCCTTATTTTATTTTATTTTATTTTATTTTATTTTATTTTATTTTATTTTATTTTATTAAAATATGTATATTTTTAAGTAATTGTTACACCCAACATGGGGCTGGAACTCACAACCCTGAGATCAATAGTTGCATATTCTACTGACTGAGCCAGACAAGCCCCCTCCTACCCTATTTTGATAGACTCCTGGGGCACCTGGGTGGTTCATTCAGTTAAGTGACAAACTTTTGATTTTGGCTCAGGTCAGGATCTCACAGTTCATGAGATCAGACCCCATGTCGGGCTCTGTGCTGGCCGAGCCTGCTTGGAATTCTTCCTCTCCCTCTCTCTCTGCCCTTCCCCGGCTTCTCTCTCTCAAAATAAAGAAAGAAAAAAAGAAAAGAAAAAAAAAACTTTCAAAAGACTCCTGTGATAACTTCTCCCATCTCCAACCAACTCAGGCTAGAGGGAAAATTAAATAAGCCTCAAGCCAGCTTTGATTACAGCCTGTTAAATGCAAGTATGCATCAGTCACTCTGTAGTCACACAAATATGCACAAGTTAAGATTCAGAACATGTGTACATAAATTTATGCATCTAATATTTACATATTCCATAATATTAAACCTACATCGTACGCATGGTTATGCTTGTCATCGATGCATATCGTATCTTTCTAGACTCACACGTTTCTATCACTGTGCTACTGTTTACATGTGATAGTGCCCCAGAGTTGAAGATCCTGGGTTTGAATCCTGTTTCTGTCATTATTATATGGCTTGTATGAAGGGGAACCTTCTGACGAGAAGGTTTTTCACTGACAACGTTAGGTGTTCTAAACTGGGGGCAATAATTGTTTACTGACACTTCAAACATGCTTTCACATTAGTCCATTTCCAGGCCCACCCAATGACTTCACATGCGTTGTAAACACGTCTTTCGTCTGCACTGAAAAGAGAAGCCTTCTCTCAAAGTCTAAGTGAAGGGGAAAGGACGGAAAACAAGTTCGTCCTACAAGACTTTACTTTGAGCCCAGCACTGTGTAAAGTTCCTGAGTGCAGAGAAGTCCAAAAGTGAGTGCGGTATAACAAACATTCTCTTGGGCCACAAGCCTAGCAATCAGAGCACAGTACAATCAGTAACTTACGATTTGTAATGAGTCAGGCTGTACTAGGCCCACAGGAAACTTTCATAAAAGATAAACATCACTTGGGGCGCCTGGGAGGCTCAGTCGGTTAAGCGTCCAAGGTGCCGGTGACAGAGGCAACCTAACACTCCGCACACTACGGTCCCCGCCGCCCGGACGCCCCCGCCGCCTCTGGCCTGCGGAGCGCCCCGCGCAGGCGCACGCCGCCCCGCTCTAGGGGACGGGCCCCAGCTGCCATCTTGCCGCGCGCGGGAGCCACCGCCGCTCACCAGTCCGTAGAGCCGGAGTCGAGGTTGTCCAGCCCAGATCGCGTTCCCTTTCCATTGCCAGCCCTGCCCAACGGCCTGCCCGGCCTGCCCAGCCCCTACTCCAGGCCATGAAGTGACCCATCGCCCGCTGCCCGACTCCTAGCATTGGTCCGCCCCGGTGCCCACCCCTGCGGAACGGAGCGCCCGGGCACCCGGTCTCCCCGCCGGCCGCGATGCCGAACGTGCAGCTGCCGCCCAAGGAGAGCAACCTTTTCAAGCGCATCTTGGTGAGTGGCCGAGGCCGCGCTTCCGACCCGGCCAGGCGCGGCGATCAGTCTGGAGGCGGCGTCGCCAACGCGAGCTGGGCTCGGCCCCGGCTCCGTTCTTTGTTTACCTCCGAACCTTCTCGACCTGACTCCCCGCCTCGGCCGGCCTCCCCCTGCCCCCGCGCGCTTCGTCTCGCTGCGTCTCTCGCTGCACCCCCGCCGCGCTCCGCAGTACCTTTGGGCCGGGACGCGTCGGCCGGGAGTGGCCCCCTTGGCCTCTGCGGCGCTCTGCGGCCAAACTCACGACCTCAGCCCTACCGATCCTCCCGTTTGTTTCTTTTCCCCTTGGCCAGGTGTGTTCGTTCACTGATTCGTGCTTAACCTATTGCACAGTGCACGCTGATACCTGCTAAAGAGGGGGCGAGCCTCTGGTGCAGTGGGGCTCCGATTTATACCGGTTACGGGAAAATTAAATCCTAGGAGGCCAAGCCTCCCTTTTAGAAAGAGTTTTTGTTTTTGATGTGCCGTACTTACCCCCTTTGGAAGAGACCAAGTGACTTGAACTGCATTTCAAAGTCAAAAGTCGAACACAGCTCTTTGGTCTCTTTTAACTTATTCAGGCCCTGCATTGGCGAAGTCGCGCCGACTGGCCGATTTCACACTTGAGGGGAGCCTTTACTTTGTTTCCAAGCAGAAACCTGAATAGGACCCGGAAAGAGATGACTGCTGCCCAGACGGGAGAGCTTTCCGTGGGTTCTGTGCCAGTGTCCTTGGTGCCTTCAGTTGGTTCCCAGGGCCATTCTTCCAGGGAGGAGAGGCAACATGCCTTTGCCTTTCTCATTGTGCGCTGGAGACTGTAGATTTTAAACTGATATTGTAAATAGTGTCTTTTCCAGTGTATCATTTCATCTGAAAATGAGCGTTTAGATTTTGAGTGAATTTATTACTTAGAGCTTGTGTTACTTACATGACTTACATGGTAAGTTGTTGCTTACCTTTACTGTAAATAAAACCCTACCTTTAGAATAGTTTTAAGCATTATCAAGGTAGGTTAGAAGGTAAGAACTCATATTAGCTGTTCTGTTTCAAGCCAATAGAAACTTCATGCTTCTTCAAAATGTTAAAAAGATACATAATAGATGGGATTAATATTTTAAGTCTTAATTTTACGTGGTACTTAGTGTTGAGCAAACAATGAGAGACAAATGTAAAAACAAAAAATTCTAATTAAAGTATTTTGGCAGATTGCTTCCTTGGGCCTTGTATATATTTTTTGTTAGTTTAGTTTTCATTTATTTCCATACCCTTATCACAGGATGGATTTTGGAGAAGTGAACTTTTTGACCCATTCAGGTTCATCTATAAGTTGTTAATTGGATTTAAGGACATTTGGCATTATACCTAAAAGATGACAACACTTATTTTCACTCTGTATGGATATTTTCTAGTTCCAATCGTGTTATCAATAGATTATAAAAAAACAATTATATGATTTATTATACTCTAGTTACAAAAAAGTTATAGCTGCTGAATTAACTTTATTCCTAAATAAATTGGGAAATGCTAAACATGTTCTTATCTGGGTCTGTAATATTTACTATAAGGTTACATGAATTTAGGAAGGTGCTGCAAAAGTGAATGATTTTATCATTTCACAGTTGCAATAAATGTGGGTATCATTTTGCTACACCAACTCCATGAACAGTCACAAAATTATTTTTCAAGTTTGGTTGGTGGACCAGAGTGCTTTGCCAGTAAATTTTTAAAAATTAATTATGAACGTACTTGAACACATCTGTACAAATTTATCAGCTAGCTAATTACATGTTCTGCATGGCTTGTACATGCCTGTCTTATTCCCCAAACTGGCTATTGGCGTTATGTGTTGTTGAATTTTGGAGCTATTCCATGCATTCTTTTACGAATGAAACAAACCCAGGAATGGTAAGTGACTAAATGTCTAAGGTTCTCTGTGTGGTTAGTAGCAAAGTTGAAACCAGAATCTATCTTTTGTACTGAGTATATATTCCTTACCAAACTTAATGCTTTTCTTTAACCTGTGTATTTAGATACTAGAGACAGACTACCTGGTTTTTTGTTTGTTTTTTTAGAGCTTATTTAGAGAGAGAGAGAGAGAACCAGAGGGGGAGAGGTGGGGTGGGCGGGCAGAGGAGCTGAAGCAGGATCTGTGCTCCCAAGCAGAGAACCTGATGTGGAGCTCTAATTTATGAACCGGGAGATCATGACCTGAAGTAGTAAGTCATCCAAAGTTCGATGCTTAACCGACTGAGCCACCCAGGTGCCCCCAGACTACCTGGTTTGAATTATGGCTCCGACACTTACTAGCTCTGTAAATTCAGTAACCATGTGCCTCACTCTCGCCATCTGAAATGGAGAGATAACCTCATAGGTGTTCCTGGGATTTAAATAAGGATTAAGTGAATGGTACCTGACACTAGTAAATGCTTCCAATAAGTATTAACTATTATTTTTGTTGTTATTGGTAATACAAGTATTAGTATTTCCAGATCACTTGTTAAGTCAGAAAAAACCCATAATATTTCTTTTTTTCCTGTTCCCTAGTGGTTCCTTCTGCTTGTGTTTTTCTTGTCATTTGTCAGATGAACTCCTAAAGTCAAACTCAGATTATTTTTATTTTATTTTAAATATTTTTGGAATAGGGGATATATTCAGATGGTTCAAAATTCAGATTTGTCTCCCATCTTTGTCTTCCAACTAAGTTTCCTTCCCTAGAAGTGATCAAGAAGCCTCAATTTATTATTATTTTTTAAATTTTATTTATTTATTTTGGGAGAGAGAGTTGGGGGGGCAGGGAGAGAGAGAGAGAGAGAGAGTGAGAGAGAGAGAGAGAGAGAGAATCCTAAGCAGTGCAGAACCTGACACAGGGCTCGAATTCACAAACTGCAAGATCATGACCTGAGCTGAAATCAAGAGTTGCAGGGCTTGAACTCACCAACTGTGAGATCTTGACCTGAGTTGAAGTCAAGAGTCAATACTTAACTGACTGAGCCACTCAGGTGCCCCAAGAAGTCTCAATTTAAACATTTTCTGTGAACACTTTTCTAATTCTCTCCACATCCCACCCCTGCTGCATAGATTAACCACTTCCTCCTTCCTTCCTGGTACTGTTTTGCTTTGAACCTTATAGACTATATGTATGTATTTTATTTTATTTTAAATTTTTAAAACAATGTTTATTTATTTTTGAGAGAGAGAAAGAGAAAGAGAGAGAGAGAGAATGAGTTGGGGAAGGGCAGGGAGGGAGGGGGACAGGGGATCAGAAGCCAGCTCCGTGCTGACAGCAGAGAGCCCTATGTAGGGCTTGAACTCAAGAACTGTGAGATCATGACCTGAGCCAAAGTTGAACACTTAATTGACTGACCCACCCAAGTGCCTCTTATTTATATTTTTTAGTATACTGTATTTATTGAGCAGTTCTAATTTGTGTAGACTCTGAGGATGCAGCGTTTAAACTAGACAAGATCTCTGTTCTCATGGAGGTTATACAGCATGGTGAAGAAGACAGACACTAAATAAGTAATCAAATAACAATTTCAGGGAATGATAGTGCGGTGTAGAAAATGGAGTAACATGATAGAGAGTGTATGTTTTGTGTTTGGGGGGGGTAGGAGACTGGCAGTGTTAGAGTGGTCAGGCAGGTGACATGTGAGATTCCACTAGTAAGGAAGCTCTGGGGAAGAACATTTCACGTGTAGAAGGAACACATGCAGAGGCCCTGAAGTGGGCATAAACTTGGCATGTTGAGTGCTGGAAAGAGCATGCATGGCAGTTTAAATGAGACATGCCTGTCTCATTTGGAAGATGATGAGATGTTCATGTGATCAGTGGCTGTGGTGGACAGTCGCTGGTTACTGAGCCTGGCTGGTGGCACTTAGGTGTTGCTCACACGTGTATTAGACTAGTGATGGAAAGATCATGGTCTTTGGAGTCAGACCAGAGTTTGCAAGTACACTGAGCCACTTATAAACAAATTTTATGAACTCTTACATTTCAGTTTCTATGTCTGTAGGGAGGAGGTAATGACACCTACCTTAAGGAATACATATGAGATATAATAGGTTTTGTATGGACATACAGTAGTTGTGTGTGTGTGTGTGTGTGTGTGTGTGTGTGTGTGTGTGTGTATGCATGCCTTGGTTTCATTTTTTTTTTTAATGTTTTTATTTATTTTTGGGACAGAGAGAGACAGAGCATGAGCAGGGGAGGGGCAGAGAGAGAGGGAGACACAGAATCTGAAGCAGGCTCCAGGCTCTGAGCTGTCAGCACAGAGCCCGATGTGGGGCTCGAACTCACAGACTGTGAGATCATGACCTGAGCTGAAGTCAGACGTTTAACCGACTGAGCCACCCAGGCGCCCCGCCTTGGTTCCATATTTGAAGTGGCACTAATGCAGTTTCTGGTTTTTTTCTGTGTTGTTATCACATATTTTTTGCTTTTGGATTTGAATTTTTACAAAATGTAGCAGTGTTGGTTGGCAATTAAATTCCCTATTTTTATTTGTATTTTTTTAAATGTTTATTTATTTTTGAGAGAGAGAAAGAGAGAGCAAGTGATGGAGGGAGAGAGAGAGAGAGGAGACAGAAGATCTGAAACAGACTTCACTGACAGCAGAGAGCCCTACACGGGGCTCGAACCCATGAACTGCGAGATCATGACGTGAGCCGAAATCAAGAGTCAGATGCTTAGCCAACTGAGCCACCCAGATGCCCCTAAGTTCCCTATTTATTATTTTTTTTCCTTTTCTTCTATAAAAGTGAAAATACTCATACTAGCACAACTTGGCAAGGAGTAGTTTATGAAATATACTTCATGCTATAAGTGATTTAAATTGGTATAAAACCTTCCCATTGTATATATTTTAAACCTACTTTTGGATCTTAAATTTAGAATTTATATAATGCAACGAAAAGTTGCTCTCTGTTCATTTTATTAATTAATTCTTGTTCATATTTCTTTACAGAAATGTTACGAACAGAAGCAGTACAAAAATGGCCTCAAGTTTTGCAAGATGATTCTTTCAAATCCAAAATTTGCTGAACATGGAGGTATTGCCTCATCTGTGAGAGACTGCTTTGGGGAACTGTAATTCCAAAATCAGACAGATAGGATTCCTAACAGTGAAAGAAGAATACTTCCAGATTCCATGCCTTGTAGCTCTCTATTAGAGTGTATAAACATTTTTGGTTATGTGTCTTATCAATCTTATTCTAGGTCACTTTCCTTTTATTATGCTTAGGTGTATGCACAGTCTTTACTTCCAGATAAGTGACTGGTTGATCTGTTGGGGAATAATTGGAGTATATAACAGTACTTTTATAGATGTCATTTCATCTATTACTTTGAATAGGACTTAAATATATACTTTGATTTCTTGTCTGAAATGAGGATCATATCTGCAATACAGAAGTAGTATAAAAATAGTCAGATGTATTTTATTCTTTGGTAGATGTCTTTTTTATATATATGCTGACCTTTCTATATAAATACTTAAATTAGATACTATTGATTTACCATTAAATTGTTTATCTTGAGTTGTTAGCAGGGTGTTAATAGGTCTGTGTTTGCTTGTCTCATCCTTTTTCACTGGTGACCAGTGTTTATTTAAAGGATGGATCAGGTTAGACATGCAAGTTATGGTCCTACAGCAGAGCACAGCTAATTGGGGTCTCTGAATATTAGACGAGGGTAACTCTTGAGACCATCTTCTTGAGAAAATAGGCTAACTCTGCTCAGCTTTCGAATAACACTGAAAACATTCTTTGAAGGAAATGGAAAGAAGTCTTCATTTCATAGAATTTTAAAAATGTAAAGCTTGTTTTCAAGTTTTTTTCTCCATGGAACCCTTATCCAAAGTGCAGCATGTGGAAAAAACAGATAAATGTGTATAAAATGACAGATAAATGAAGATGTTTGTAGGGGTCTGACTGCTGAATCACTGTGTTCTGAAAACCAGAGTCCACAGAGATCATTTGAAAACCATTGTTCTTGTCTAATTCCCTGCTTGTGGATTTATTCAGAGAATCATTTCATTATAAGTCATCTTTCATTAGCTGCCTTAAATATATTCTTGGGTTGCTACTCCTTCACCAGTCTTATACTCTTGAAATGCAAACTGATATTCCAACTAGAATTAGTTGGAATAAACTTGTGGCCAAAAATAAAGTGTGTTCCAATACTGAATAGGCTTATTTTTACATTGCATACATCTCTTTGCTAAGGAAGATTGTTTTTGTGGGGTGTAAATCAGATGGTGGATAGAAGTGCTCTTGGATGAAAGCTGTGGAGCCACTGTAGTAGAGTTAACTCAACAGGACTCGGTGTTACCTTTTCTCAGCAGAATAATCTCAACCCCCTTTGTACAGTCTTCTAAAAGGCAGAAAGCATTGTAGGAGTCCTAGCCTAAGGGATTTCAGTCCCTAGTCCTCAGTCGTAGCCTAAGGGATTTCAGAAAAGGATTCAGGCTAAGCTTCAGTAAATACTTAAATGTAGTTTTACTTTTTGTATTGGAGAGAAGTTTCTTTTTATTTATTTATTTATTTATTTATTTATTTATTTATTTATTCAATATATGAAATTTATTGTCAAATTGGTTTCCATACAACACCCAGTGCTCATCCCAAAAGGTGCCCTCCTCAGTGCCCATCACCCACCCCCCATCAACCCTCAGTTTGTTCTCAGTTTTTAAGAGTCTCTTATGCTTTGGCTCTCTGGAGAGAAGTTTCTAACTATGTGATTAAAAAGACAAATAATGCAAGCATTGGCAGATATCATATTAAAATAGTACTAAGAGCTAAACAAAATAAAATAGTGCTAAGAGAATATGAATTCTTTGTGCGTAAATAGAGGTTAAAAATATTTTTCAGAGACTTTGGCTATGAAGGGATTAACATTGAACTGCTTAGGAAAAAAAGAAGAAGCGTATGAATTTGTTCGTAAAGGACTTCGTAATGATGTCAAGAGCCATGTCTGTATCCTTTTGCAATAATTGAACTTTATTATTTCATTTACTTTCCATTTAGTGGGGTTTTCTAGTTCAGGAAAAACAGACCTTTACTATGGGAAGTTTTGCATAGAAGAAAGAATTCAATGAACTCTGTGTACCGTTACTCAGCTTCAATAATCATCAACATTTTGTAATATTAGTTTCTTCTAGTCCCCATCCCTTGTTTATTACAGCTGGTTGAAAGAGAATCCCTGTACAGTATGTATTCACTTCAGTTGTGCTTAGTGTGAGAGAAAAGGAACTGATACATGACTTGAAACCCATTTTTGTCTTACATATCCATAAACCTGTCATTCCAACTGACTTGTATAGTAAAATTTGTGTTCTTTAAACTTTGTTTTAGACATTTCAGAAGAAAAATTCAGAAACACCCTGTTTTAAAACAGAGTTTATTTAGTATTGAGTATGATATTGGTTCTTCAGTTTGGTTTCTGTTGCACAGGGACAAAGCTGGTAACTTCACTGGATACTTACTGTATTTTTCATTGGCTGATATCTCAGTATGTGAACAGACAAAAGTACTTTTTTTTTTTAAGCTTTTTTATTTTTATTTTTATTATTTATTTATTTATTTTTATTTTTTATTAAAAAAAAATTTTTTTTAACATTTATTTGTTTTTGGGACAGAGAGAGACAGAGCATGAACGGGGGAGGGTCAGAGAGAGGGAGACACAGAATCTGAAACAGGCTCCAGGCTCTGAGCTGTCAGCACAGAGTCCGATGCGGGGCTCGAACTCACGGACCGTGAGGTCATGACCTGAGGTGAAGTCGGCCTCTCAACCGACTGAGCCACCCAGGCGCCCCTTTATTTTTATTTTTTTTAATGTTTATTTATTTTTGAGACAGAGAGAGAGAATGAATGGGGGCGGGCAGAGAGAGAGAGGGAGACACAGAATGGGAAGCAGGCTCCAGGCTCTGAGCCATCAGCCCAGAGCCCGACTCAGTGCTCAAACTCACGGACTGCGAGATCGTGACCCAAGCCGAGGTCCGACGCTTAACCGACTGAGCCACCCAGGCGCCCCCAAAAAGTACTTTTTTTTTTTTTTTAAATTTTTTTTAACGTTTATTTATTTTTGAGACAGAGACAGAGCATGAGCGGGGGAGTGTCAGAGGGAGGGAGACACAGAATCCGAAACAGGCTCGAGGCTCTGAGCTGTCAGCACAGAGCCCGCACAGAGCCCGCACAGAGCCCGACGCGGGGCTCGAACTCACGGACGGCGAGATCATGACCTGAGCCGAAGTCGGCCGCTTAACTGACTTTGCCACCCAGGCGCCCCAACCCAAAAGTACTTTTTAAGGATGGGTCATCGAAACTGACTTTCATTTTTGTTTGGCTAATCTGTGTGCTTATTCACAATCTTTTCACATGTTGCCCTTGGATCTTAATATTTTATTCATCTAGGTATTGGCCAGTATTGAACATCAGTAGTCTAAGTAGTGTTTTCATGTATTTAGCTTAGGGTTCTCTCAAAATACTAAATACTTATTTCTTTATCTCAGTGCCTACCCCAGAATGAAGAGAAAGGGCATGTAAGTATGATAGTTTTTTTTTGGCTCTAAGATATGCTCAGACTTTAATTTATAGTAAATAAAATTTTGTGGTTGTTAGTGTCACTATTGAATTAACTGATGGTTACGTGTTGTTTGAGAATTGATTGACTATAAACTAGATTTAAAAGATAGTTGGCAGCTTTTGTGTGTATAGTAATGAAGCATCAGTAAGTATTGAGGTGCTGGGGTGAGGAACTAAGGGGGTAAGAGGTAGGAAACGTGAGGAATTTTTACCAAGAATTTTCTAAGGTTACATAAATACAATGGAGAATTCCAAACACGTGTAAGTGGAGAGCATAGACTAATGAACCCCCATCACCCAACTTTAATAATTTAACAGTTGTCAGTCAGGACTAATCTGGTTTGATCTCTTACCACCTGCTCACTGTCCCCCTCCCTCTGACCCCAGATTATTCTGAAGTAAAATCCAAGACAACTTACCACTTCGTTAAGGTAAGCTTTATATTAGATATGTAGCATAGCATATTTTAGTATCTGTGAATGTCTCTATTTCCTTAACTTAGTAGGTTGGCATGTTTATGGACTCTTGCAACGTTCTGATAAGAAGTATGATGAAGCTATTAAGTGCTATCGAAATGCCCTCAAATTAGATAAAGATAATCTACAAATTTTGAGAGATCTCTCTCTGTTGCAGATTCAAATGAGAGACCTTGAAGGTTATCGAGTAAGTACTTTAGTCTTAAGTTACATGTTCTTACAACAGACATAATTTGAAAACATTTGGGTTCAGAATGAAATGAGCATAGGCCAAGACTATATAGATTTGATTGTTCATCATCATCTATAGCAGAAGGGGAAAGTCACCTGAGACATTCTTCCCCAGTTAATAGTTGTGGAACTACATAGTTAATCATAAAAAGAGGGTAACTGTTTATTCATTTAATGCTTTTTAAAAACTAGACTACCTCCTATGTGCAAGGACTACCTCCTATTTACAGCTTTAGTAAACAAAGCTTTTATAATTGAAAGCTAAATGTAGGGATTAATTAGCTTTCTCTGTTATGGGTTAGTAAATATAAAATGATGTGGCAGGATTGCTATAAAGCAGTCTTTCTCTGGTCCAGACCTCTTCATACTGGCACCTTCCAATCTGCTGGGTATCTCCGTGTGCTTACTCCATTGAGTACCCTGACTTCAGTATGTCCACAATGGAATTCTCTCCCTTATATGAAGGAGACCACCAACTCTTAACAGTTCTCTTTAAATAAATTAAGTTCTTTCATTTACTTTTTACTTTTGTCTTCTACCATACAAGTGCTTATACCCTGTGCCTAGATTTTTGCAGGTTTCTAGCATTCTGCTGAGCTTAATAAAGGTATCATTCTTCCAGATCATGATTTTTTCGTTTAGCCTAGGTGCGGTGGGAGTTAAAATCAGTTATCCATAGGAATGAGGCAAGGAAATTAAGAATATTGGCAAACCGTGCTTGCTAAAAGGGGTAGTGAAGATACAAGAGCAGTGGTTAGAAGTGAAGGACCTAAGGAACCAGAAGTACTGGTGGTTTCCCAGAACAAGGGTAGGAATGTCACTGAATAAGAGTGTTGGCCAGAGAGTGAGATATCTGAATTTATGATTTCTGGGTGGTAGTAAGGTCTAGGGTGTGGTTGCAGTAAAGTCTCATGGGTCCCTGAAGTGGGGTAAAGGAGATCATTAAAGATGAGGAAATCTTGATCCTAAGACAATAGCTTGTTTTGGATGGGTGATCCACAGTGTTGCATTTGCAGCAGGATAGTGGCAGGATTTGGCAGAGAGAAGAAAACTGACCCAGACTTTAATGAAGAAAGGAAGTGACAGAAACAGTGGTGAAAAGGAGAGATGAGAGTAACATAGCTTAATTTCATGTGCCTAAAATGAACCAGGCACACAAGGGGAGAGGAGTGATACTGTCTAAGTCGTTTGCTCAAAGATCTTTTTCTTGAAAAGACTGATCATGTTCTCCTTGTGACATATAGTGTGGATGGACTCACTTGGCACCTATTCCAACAATAGAAGCTAAAAACACTACATTTTCAGAACTTCATTGCAGCTAGTGTTCTTCGTGAGACCCTGTTTCCCCACGCAGTTGTACGCACCTAAAACTCAGAGTCAGTACGAGCTGTGAAGGGGTGGGGGCTGTGTAGGAAGGTTGTATTTTGTGCTAGTGAAGATATCTGGATTCTTCGGGGTAGCCCTGGTGGAATTTCTGGGGTTTTCTCCCTAATGTCTTACATTATTATTACACTGTCTTCAAGTGGCAGCAGTGTTCTGTTAGAAAATTCCAGGCTGATGTTTGAGTGTTTGCTCAGGCTTTGTCCACCCTGCTTCTGGAGCTTCTTGTAACAATGTGAATACATTATAATTTCACACAGTGATTTTATAAACAGCAGAATTTAGTTTAATAAAAAGGTATCTTAGTCTCTCTTCAAAGATGTTTAGTTACCAAAAGAAATATGCATTATATAAAAGTAATTTTATAAGGCAACCCAAAAGCATGGGCCCCAAGAATAGCTTTTTAGTAAAAGCTTTACAGTGAGCATTAACAGAGTATTCTAGAACTTAAGTAATTTAGATAAGAACATAAAAACTATTTCTATTTTATTCAGGAACTGATGTTTATTCCTTGAATTCATTAGAAAGGAATTAAAGGCATTAAATTGTTTTCTTACAGCTCTGTGTTGAAATACAAATATTTTAGAGACAGTTAAAGTGAAAAGAGAAAAAGACAATTTTTAATTATTTTTTTTTTAGGAGACAAGGTATCAGCTTCTTCAGTTGCGCCCAACGCAGCGTGCTTCCTGGATTGGATATGCTATTGCATACCATTTGCTGAAAGATTATGATATGGCACTAAAACTATTGGAAGAGTTTAGACAAACTCAGCAAGTAAGAACTTCATTCTTACATTTTCTCCTACCCACACAAACTAAAATAGTTGACTTCTATATTGCTCTGATTCTCAATTATGCATTAAAGTCTTTGGGACCCATGGAAAAACTTAAAAAAATTTTGAAATAATTGGAAAAAATTAAAATACAGAATTCTTTTTTTTTTTTATGCTTATTTATTTTTGAGAGAGAGAGAGAGAGAGAGACAGAGTGTGAGCAGGCAAAGGGCAGAGAGAGAGGGAGACACAGAATCTGAAGCAGGCTCCAGGCTCTGAGCTCAGCACAGAGCCCAATGCGCGGCTTAAACTCACAGGCTGTGAGATCATGACCCAAGCCAAAGTTGGACATTTAACTGACTGAGCCACCCAGATGCTCCTAAAACACTGAATTCTTTTTTTTTTTTTTTTTTTCAACGTTTATTTATTTTTGGGACAGAGAGAGACAGAGCATGAACGGGGGAGGGGCAGAGAGAGAGGGAGACACAGAATCGGAAACAGGCTCCAGGCTCTGAGCCATCAGCCCAGAGCCCGACGCGGGGCTCGAACTCACGGACCGCGAGATCGTGACCTGGCTGAAGTCGGACGCTTAACCGACTGCGCCACCCAGGCGCCCTGAATTCTTTTTAAAAAAATTTTTTTTTCAACGTTTTATTTATTTTTGGGACAGAGAGAGACAGAGCATGAACAGGGGAGGGGCAGAGAGAGAGGAAGACACAGAATTGGAAACAGGCTCCAGGCTCCGAGCCATCAGCCCAGAGCCTGACGCGGGGCTCAAACTCACTGACCGCGAGATCGTGACCTGGCTGAAGTTGGACGCTCAACCGACTGCGCCACCCAGGCGCCCCCTAAAACACTGAATTCTTGATAGAGAATAAATATTATGAAAAATATTGTATTCTATTATTTTGATGATATTCAAATGACTAAAGAAAAGAATACATAAAAATGAAAATAGTTTTGTGATTACAGAATTATTCCTCATACATATAGCTTTATGTTTTATGTAAATATGTTAATACATTTTAATACACATGCAAAGTAGAAAAATGCAAAAAATATATACTATGCATCATTAGATAAATAGATGCTAACATTTTGCCACACTTTCTCCAGATTTTATTATTTTTTAAAGAAATATTTGGGACGCCTGGGTGGCTCAGATGGTTGAGTGCTCAGCTCTTGATTTCGTCTCAGGTCATGATCCCAGGGTCATGGGACTGAGCTCCGCATTGGGCTCTGCACTGAGTGTGGGGCCTGCTTAAGATTCTTTCTGTCTTGGGGTGCCTTGGTGACTCAGTCAGCTAAGTGTCCGACTCTTGGTTTCTGCCCAGGTCATGATCTCACAGTTTTGTGAGTTTGAGGCCCACATCAGGCTCTGTGTTGTGGCAGGGCGGAGCCTGCCTGAGATTCTCTCTCTCTTCCCTTGCTCTCTGATCCTCCCCCACTTGGGATATCTCTGTCTCTCTCAAAATAAATAAACTTTAAGAAAAAAAGATTCTCTCCCTCTGCCTCCCTCCCCTGCTTGCATGTGCATACTCTTTCTCACTCTCTCTAAAAAAACCTTAAAAATTTATAAAGAAAGAAATACTAGAGGGCGCCTGGGTGGCGCAGTCGGTTAAGCGTCCGACTTCAGCCAGGTCACGATCTCGCGGTCCGTGAGTTCGAGCCCCATGTCAGGCTCTGGACTGATGGCTCAGAGCCTGGAGCCTGTTTCCGATTCTGTGTCTCCCTCTCTCTGCCCCTCCCCCGTTCATGCTCTGTCTGTCTCTGTCCCAAAAATAAATAAACGTTGAAAAAAAAAAATTTTAAAAAAAAGAAAGAAATACTAGAGAAGTAGTTACAAAGTTCTCCCACATCCCTAGAGGTAGCCGCTATTCTGAAATTGTTATAGATCATTCCTAGTCACGTTTAGGTTATATATAAGCCCATAAAAATTACAAACTGTTACTTTGTGTATTTAAAAGTTGACAGAACAATATGCAGTGTTTTCACATCTTGAGACATATCTGTGCTGATACATGTAGGGCTAGTTTATCCATTTTTTTAAAAAAAAATGTTTATTTACTTTTGAGAGACAGAGAGGGAGGGAGGGTGGGGGGTGGCAGAGAGAGAGGGAGACAGGATCCAAAGCAGGCTCTGTGCTGACAGTGGAGAGCCCAACGTGGGGGCTCAAACTCACAAGCCATGAGATCATGACCTGAGCCAAAACCAAGAGTTGGATGCTTAACCACCTGAGCCACCCAGGTGCCCCAAGTTTATCTGTTTTTAACTGCTATTTGGTATTTCATTATATAAATAAGCCATAGTTTATCAATTCCACTTTTTCCTTATGCCAATACCACACTATCTTGATTACTGTTGCTTTATAGTATATTTGAAATTTGAAATGCATGTCCTCCCACTTTGTTCAAGATTCTTTTGGCTATACAGGGTTTCTTTTATTTCCATTTGAGTTTTAGGATTAGCATGTCAATTTCTGCAGAAAAGCTTGCTGAGAGTTTTATATGGATTGCATTGAATTTGTAGACCAATTTGGAGAAAATTGCCACCAAAACAGTATTGAGTATCCTGACCCATGCACAGGGTTTAGAGTGTCTCCATTTATAATAGGTTCTTAATTTCTCTCAGCATGTTATCTTTAGTGTATTGGTCTTGTTTCCTAAATTTATTCCTAAATATTTTGTTCTTTTAGATGTTTTATCATAAATGAAATTGAGTTGTTGGTTTCTAGTATATGGAAGTATAATTGATTTTTGTATTTTGATCATGTATTCTGTCACCCTTCTAAACGTTTTTATTCTAGTAGTTTTTGTTAAATTCTTTAGGATTTTAACCATTTTCATATTCTGTGGGTATAGGATTTGGTGACCTGAATCTTGACTTTGCCATAGGCAGAAGTGCCACCTTTTTGTTTGTTTTAAAGAATGTATTGGGGCACCTGGGTGGCTCAGTCGGTTAAGTGTCCAACCTTGATTTCAGCTCAGGTCATGATCTCATGGCTCGTGAGTTCGAGCCCCACATCGAGCTCTGTGCTGACAGCGCAGATCCTGCTTGGGATTCTCTCTCATTCTCTCTCTCTTCCTTTATGTCTGCCCCTCCTGCTTTCTCTGTCTCTCTCTCTCAAAAATAAATAAAATAAACTTAAAAAGAATATTAATTTTCTTCACTATTAATCACTCTTCTATTTGTAATTGCTTCTCAGTTGCTTTTTTTAATCTATGTGAGTGACTCTTCCGAGGAAGCGATTAAAGGTGTATAACTGTTTTATATAATTATATAAATAATTTTTGTTAATTTTTTTCAGGTTCCTCCCAACAAAATAGACTATGAATATAGTGAACTGATACTATACCAGAATCAAGTGATGAGAGAGGCAGACCTATTTCAGGAATCTTTGGAACATATAGAAACATATGAGAAACAGATATGTGATAAACTTTTGGTGGAAGAAATTAAAGGTAAGTTGACCTGCCTTTTTTTATCAGTGGCCTCAATTAAAGAAAAGAATAAAAGCTACATACTTTATTCTGCCCTAGTACTTAAATAAGACTTCGTATGTAATAAAAAACATTTTTATTATTAATCTAATGTCTATTAAATTAATCCTCAGAACAATACCATGATATGGTTCTTATATTCATTTTAGAGAGGAGGGGCTGAGGAATCAGACTGGTTAAGTGCTTTGCCCAAAGTCATACAGCTAAGTAAGCTGGGTAATGCTGGATTTGAGTCTAGGGATTTTGGCTCCAGATTCCATTTTCGTAGGCAGTGTCTTATACTCCCTTCATACTTCTCACCCCCAAATATATATCCATGAAATGATGACACTGGGGTCATTATGAAAGTAAGATTGATTTATTTTCAATATGGGCTAATTATGAAGGCAGGATCCTGATAATAAATAGTTTGTTTAAAATGTTCTTCAACAAAGGGTCAAGTACATTTGTTTAAAACAAAGTTTGCTCATCAGTTAACATTCTCTGAGCAGTACATAATAAAATGAACGACTAAAGCAATAATTAGCTTAAAACTAAGGTTTCATATAGTTGTGGGACTTCTAAACTTCATAAAAATAATAGCTAAGATTTATTTACTTTTCCTGTGTCTCAGAGTATGGTAATTGCTTAAACTTCTTTATTTCATTTAATTTTTTAGCACTTTTAACATGGGTAGATTATCCCCATTTTATAGTTGAGGAGACTAAAGTTTAGAGAGGTTAAAGACTTGCCCAAAGTCACCCAGCCTTTTAGGTGGTAGAGTTAATTTGTAAATACATCTTCCTGGGCTTCAGAGCCCTTATTTTATTTTATTTTATTATTATTATTATGATCATGATTATGATTTATTCATTTTTATTTTATTGCATATTATTTTATTTTTATTTATTATTATTATTTATTTATTTATTTAACTTATTTTATTTATTTATTTTTTAAAGTAAACTCTATACCCAACATGGGGCTTGAACTCAGGACCCCAAGATCAAGAGTCGTATGCTCTACCAACTGAGCCAGCCAGGTGCCCCTACTTTTTTTTTTTTATTGTTGTTTGTTTTAAATTTAAAGTCTTCATTTTGATAGAGCAATTTTACGTTCACTGCAAAATTGAGTGGAAGGTACAGAGATTTCACATATACTCTCTGTCCTCACACATGCACAGCCTCCCCTACCATTATCAACATCCCCCAGCAGAATGGTATATTTGTTGCAATTAGTGAACCTACACTGAATGTAACTATCACCCAAAGTCTACAGTTTACATTAAAGTTCACTCTCGGTATTATATACTGTCTAGGTTTTGACATATATCCACCACCGTAGTGTCACGTAGACTAGTTTCATTGCTACACAAACCCTCTGTGCTCTGCCTATTTGTTTGTCCTTGCCCCCAGCTCCTGACCACCACTGATCCTTTTACTATCTCCATAGGTGCGCCTTTTCCAGAATGTTATATAGTTGGAATCATGTAGTATGTAGCTTTTTTAGATTAGCTTTTTTCACATATAGTAATTTAAGAGTCCTTCATTTCTTTTCATGAGTCCTTACTTTTAACTGCTATTCTCAACTCTTCTAGTTAATGTATAGCAACTTACTGATTTAATTTTTGTGAATAATACTAATGACAACACTATTTTTCTATTTATTTATTTATTTATTTATTTATTTATTTATTTATTTATATTTTTCCAAGTTTTTATTTAAAAAATTCCAGTTATACATATAGTTAACATACAGTGTAATAATTAGTTTCACGTGTGGAATTTAGTGATTCATCACTTACACACAACACCCGATGCTCATCACAACACGTGCCCTCCTTAGTACCCATCACTCATCTAGCCCATTCCACATGCCTACCTCCCTCCGTCAGTCCTCGGTTTGATATCTATAGTTAAGAGTCTGCTTTATGGTTTGCCTATTTTTCCCCCACTGTGTTCATCTGTTTTGTTTCTTAAATTCCACATAAGAGTGAAATCATACGGTATTTGCCTTTCTCTGATTTATTTTGCTTAGCATAATGATCTCTAGCTCCATCCATGTCGTTGCAAATGGCAAGATTTCTTTTTTTATGGCTGAGTAATAATATATACCACATCTTTATCCATTCATCAGTTGATGGACATTTGGGCTCTTTTCATTATTTGGCTATTGAACAACAGTATTTTTCAAACAGTGGTAAAATGGCGATAAATTATTTAATGTTCTGGTTTCTTTCTTCTATCACTTATAATTGATGGGAGCAAAGAAAATGGCAATTATTTTTATATTCTGATGTATTATTGCTGTTTCTTGATTAACTCTTAACTCGGGTTGCTTTCTCTCTCTCTTGTAACAGCAGTCCAGAATGCAGTGATTAAAAAGTAGATAAGATATAGTGAGATCAGTTCTAGTTCAAGCAGTGTGCAAGTTGCAGTGTTGCCACATTCATCCATATGTTGCTAGTGAGGGGAATTTGGGGGCCATCATCTTGAATATAAAGCCAGTACTTTATACTGCTTATAGAGACAAGTTAGAGTATTATTTTTTCGGTGAACTTTGCAGGGCCCAGAGAGACCTTTGACATTTACACATTGATGTCTTTTGTAGTCCTTAGCATATTAAGATCCTTTAATAAACAAAAAATATTAGAAATCTTCACTTACTTTATGAATATGCAAATGTATTTTTTGTTCTGTGTAGTCCTCTAGTAACAATCTTTGCCTGTGATGGTAGCAGAAAACAAAGGTTTTTGGAATTGAAATCTGTGTTGTTGTCTATTTACCTAGGGTAAGCCAGGTAAAAACTGGACTAGCCAGAAATTAATTGTGGAGGAATGTGGCATGTTTATACTTTTAAGTAGCAAACACTTGTGTGCATTCGTTTTGTGCCAAGCATTGTGCTAACTAACCAGTTTAAATTAATATATTACAAAAGCAGACAGAGGTAGTCGATATTTTATAGGTAAGTGAACATTGGAAGCTTGTAACATGCTCAGGGTCACAGAGTTAGAAAATGGTAAAGCTGGAAATTATATCGAGTTAGTCTTCTTCTAGAGCTTGAGTAATACATAAAAATAGTAAAATAATAGCATGTAATAACCACTTTAATATATTGTCCCCTCCCAGATGATGAAAGCTGAAATAATATGTCTGAAGACATTTCAAAGGTTTCTTCCTTTGAAATAGATTGGGGAAGGGGAAATAGCAATAGGAAGTTGAGGTATACTCTTTTTTGAGAATCTCTCTTTTACCTTGGATTACGTGCACTTTGTATTCTACCTGAGAAGTTTAGATACTCATTTTCCAAACCTACTTCCAATTTGTGTGGCTTGGTAAAAGGATTTGGACCTTAGGGGTGATCCACGTGTGAATCTGGTTTATGTGGTTTCTAGCTGTGAAGTGGTACTTAGTGTTTTTGCTTCACTGAGTTAAACTTTGGCAATTTTAGTGATGTAGAAAGGAATCTAAGAGAATTGAATGGAAAATTTTTAATATAGGAGTTGATCAGGAAAAGTACATTCAAATCTAGCAGTAGGAATGTAGGGATATTTCATTCGAATTACTTACCAATCTGTGTTGGGAGTCTTTAATTGTTGTTAAGGGTATATAAAAACGTGTATAATACAAATATTTTTACCAAGAACTTAATATACTATATGTATATTTGGAGTGTGGGAGGGAGCCAAAATGTTAGCTTATGATATTATAATTATAATTTTATATATAATATATATAATTAATGATTACATTAATATTTATTATGCTATTTGTATTATAATTATAATATTAGAATGTTAGTATATAATAGAATGTGTAAATGAAGGTTCACTTCTGAAGTGAATATTAATTATATATAATTAATAATTATATTAATATTTATTATTATAATTTATATTATAATTATAATATTAGAATGTTAGTATATAATAGAATGTGTAAATGAAGGTTCACTTCTGAAGACAAGCTGTGAATTAATCTGTGTTTAGTGGTATAAACTGCACCATGTCCCAAAGGGAAGCACATACAGTTTTTTCATAAATATCTAGTATGTTAATACTGCTTAGTGAAATCTATGAGATCAGAAAGTTATTTAATGTTTGAGTAAAATGAATGTGAATTTAAACTTAATTTTAGGGGAAATGCTGTTGAAATTGGGAAGATTAAAAGAAGCCAGTGAAGTGTTCAAAAACTTGATTGATCGGAATGCAGAAAATTGGTGTTATTATGAAGGCTTGGAAAAAGCTCTGCAACTTAGTATGTAATTATTTTTCTCCTCTACCTTATCTTCACTAGTGCTTGAAGTGAATGCAAAGTTGTGATAATATTTGAGGACAGATATTTTTAGCATTAGCATTTATTTTTCCATTTAGGAGAATTACAGGTTAAACATGGCAGTGAAGATGAGTTCAGATATTTATTTATACTTTAGTGATAAATGCTCACAGATAATTTTAAGTTCCTTGACCCATTAAAATGTTACCAATTTAGGCTAACTAGAGAGCTGGGGAGGAAAGTGAGCCGTTCCATTTCTGGGAAACGTAGTTATTTAGTATTTTTTAAAGAATTAGAGGTTTGTTACCCTCAGCCTTTAAACATAAGAATTAGGCCAAAGCAGTTTTGCTGAGGATATGTATTGTATAGCATCAGCATGAAAATTATCCTCTAAATTTCAGGCTGGGCTACTTTGCATAGAGCAAAATGTCACATATCTTCTTTTCAAATTAGGTAAACTATCCTTTTTAGAAATCTAGAATTGCAGTTTTCCCTAGTATTTTCATAATTAAATGTTGCTCGAGCAGTTAATATTCCTAGTATATTTACTCATGGATAAATACATGGCTGAAATAATTTTGAAAATATGGCTCAAGGGTGTTGAAACAGCAGAACTTTTAAATTTAAAGATATGGTAAAAATAGGTAGCTACTCATACTCATTTATAGAAGTGTAAGCCATGAGAAAAATTTTTTGTTGTGTTCTCATCACTATAAATTACCAGGTTTTCTGTTAGTGTTTAAAATTTAATATCACAGGTTGTGAATTGTTTCCTTTAAATTGTCTTTAAGAAAATGATGAAAACAAAAATTATTCATTACATCAATAATTTGTGGTTTTAAAAAATCAGGACAAAAGTTTTCTATTTGAAGGTTGGAAATGCAAGATAACTGTGATGTTTTTCTTTAAACTATCAGTTACTGACATGTAGTTAATACAGATATTTAAATGTTTAGTAAGTTGAATATAACCTGTTCCATGTCAAGAACCATGCTTACTATAAAATATTTTGATTACAAACTAATTATATTACTTTATCTTTTTAGGTTCCATAGGACCTTTTCTCCCCCATGGTAAGTTCTGGAGCTCCAACTTGTGACTTCAAATAGGACATTGGAATGGTTTGGTTTTGTCTTAACTTAACTACATTTATAAGACTTGTTATATTTGGGATAGTGGGGAATTTTTTTTCTTATATTCTTAGGATTAGGCTTAAATATGAGACCTGACTTTTAAAAGCAGTAAATAGCCTTCATGTAAATTTTAGTATAAGGGTCCTTGATATCTCATGAAGTCTCCAGATTGTTAACAGAATGTAAAAATTATCTTTCATGTATCCCAGGTTTTGAATCCTACCACATTGGAGCTCCAAAACATACTACTGGGGGAAGGAAAGAGTTTAAACAAAATCAAACATTACCTTTTTAAGTGTTACATTTATAGTCTCGATAGTGAACACTACATTTAGGATGGAGATACCTTGATTGCTAGCACCAAGGGTTCTTCTTACAAAATATTTCCATTTTCTGAGTTGAAATCAATTAAAAACCTTACAGTTTAAAATCAAATTTGTTTGCTTTCTCTTAAAATTCTGTTGTAAATTGTCTTATTGCTTATATGAAACAGTGCATATAATCTCTCTTTACAAATTATGGTAGATATTATTTTAGAATAATGAACTGGACCCAGATCCTACCTTGCAAATTGTTATTGCAGAGTCACCTGTAGTTTGTGTGTATATGTATATATGTATATGTGTGTGTGTGTATATATATATACGTATATATACGTATATACGTATATATACGTATATATATGCTTTCTATTCAGTACTATAAAATTAATTTGGTCTTGGGAGGGAAGACCCAACTTTCTGTTAGAAGTATATTTTGTATCACTATATTTGGGAGAAATAATTTGCCACTTTAAACGATCTGTATGAATCAGATTCTTTATAATGGAGTTTCATTGAAGATTTTAAGTGTTAAAGCTACCTTAGAAATTTAGTTCACTTTTTAAACTATAAGACATTCACATTCATGATGCTGAAACAGTTGCTTTTTAAAACCTAATCAATGGGTGTTACAGCCTTTTGTGGGGAGGTGTGTAGGCTTCATCGGGCTAGAGAGTTTGTGTAAGACTTGAAGGAGGACTTTCTTTTTCATGGGTTGTGCGCTAACGAATGGAAGTGCTGTGTATCTTGAGTCTCTGTGTCTTGCATGGGTATGATTTGAGTTGGTTTTAGAATCTGTTGTGATGAAAGAAGTTTTGGATTTATCTGGAGGTTGGGTTTAAAATGGTGTTTTGCTGATTATGTGTTTCACCACCACAGAGTTTTCATGTCATTCTTATAAAAATTGGGCACAGCTTTAATATTGACAATGCAATCTTTATTTATAACATTTTTAAAAAGTTTATTAGCATTTTTTCGTAGATAAAAAGTTCTGATGCTTTGAATCTCACACATATTTACTGATAATAGGCACTTTAGAAGAGAGGCTCCAAATTTATGAAGAAATTAGTAAGCAGCACCCCAGAGCAATTTCACCTAGAAGATTACCTTTGAATCTTGCCCCAGGTAATATTAGGATATCTTTTGTAACACTAATAATTATTTGTTATTCAACATCATTCACATTTAAAAAACTTGTTTCTTGTACAGAGTTTATATCGTCACCAATCTTGGGGGTGGGAGTGATCAGTTATGAATTTATTATGCATGTGTTAATAAGAATGTTGAGCATATGGCTATATGTTTGTCTCAAGTATTTGAAATTACCTTTTTAGAGATTGTTTTTCTCATGTGACTTTAAAAATTAAACACTAGATTTAGAAGATCAATTAAATTCCCTAGAAATGACAAATCCTATGTGAGGTATTATGATTCAAGTGGTAGAAGTTTTGAAGTTTTAGGTCTTTTTTTTTTAATGGTTTTTATTTATTTTTGAGAGAGAGAGAGAGAGAGGGAAAGGATAGTGGGGGAGGGTCAGAGAGAGAGGGAGACACAGAATCTGGAGCAGGCTCCAGGCTCTGAGCTGTCAGCACAGAGCCCGACTCGGGGCTCAGACTCACAAACCGAGAAATCATGATCTGGGCAGAAGTCAGATGCTTAACCAGCTGAACCACCCAGGTGCCCCTGGGTCTTCTTTTTAGAGCACAAATTCAGAGAAAGAGCGGGGAGCCCTTTGTGTCCACCACAGTGTTTAAGAACGTTACTATTCCCTGTGAAGGCACTCTGTCTTCAGAGTTGTCTGCTTCCCTGAAATTCGCCTTTATCATGCGCTTGTTTTTACAGAGCTCCATGTATTTTGTAGCCCTAGAAAAACAACCCCCCCACCCCATCCCTCCCTGCTTTTGTACATAATGTAAATTGGCGCACTATGGTTTGTATTCTGTGACTTGCTTTTATCGAACAGCAGTATATGCACGACCGTGATCCAAGTTGTGCAAGTGGTGAACTCCTTCACTTTGGGGTCTAGAGGAAGTAAAAGTATATTAGTTCTTCAGATAGTTAACATCTGAAGATTTGTGCCTTCTTCTTAAAGTTGTCAGTTGTCTCTGTTTTTAGCTGGAAGTGCTGTAGATTATGAATTATTTGTTGGGACTTCTGGCATGTCTTTTGATATTAAGACAGACCCTAGAAAGCTAATAGAACTTAAAAAAAATCTATTCTAGGCATGGGGTGAGGAGGGGGTATATTTTCTAATGAATTTTCACTTATAGTGCAGATAATTGGGTTATAATTTTCTTTATCTAAAGATTTATGGAAATTAAAAAGTCTTTAGTTACTGACTTTAAAAATGTATGAAGTACCTGTTAGAAATGTATCAGATAGTCGGTATGAGTTTATTGTAAACAGTTCATTTTCCACTAGTATATCTTAGTTCCACAGATGATAAATGGTATTCTTCTGATGCTCTCATTTTTGTTTTGGCTTTATGAATACCAAAAGCAGATTTCCCTGATGTTTTTCAGGGAACATTATGCTCACGTGGCTAGTATCAGTACTTGGGAGGGTACTGGTGTGCTGAGATGTTCATCAGTCGAGTGAGTTGGGGAAACTTTGAATTGAACACAGCAGTCAGGTTTCTGTGGGACCTGTTAGAACGTTCATAACTGCATTGTGAATTTCTGAGATAGGATGTCCTATGCAAGGAGGAGCATTCCCATGTGTGTTTCATTGAGGATGTTTGGCTTCACATTTTTATATGTCTTTTTTTAAATAACAGCATTTGAAATAGAATTCACGTGCCATATAATTCACTTTTTAAAGTATGCAACTCCATGTTTTAGTGTATTCATGGAATTGTGCAACTGTTGTCACGATCTGGTTTCAGAAAGTTTTTGTCCCTCCCAAAAGAAACCTCACTCCCCGCACTCCCTGCGTCAGGCCGCACTCCCCCTGCACTTCCAGCACCAGGTGGCCGCTAATCTACTTCCTGTACCTGTGGAGTTGTCTGTTCTGGACGTTTCATACAAATGGAATCATACCACATGTGGCCTTTGTGTCTGGCTTCTTTTTTTTAAAATTGGTCTCCATATATAATGTATGTCTTGTGTCACGTTGTGGGTGGGGATATTCTCTTAGTTTGGAGTTTTCAGATGCATCTATGTGCCTCTTAGGAAAGAAGGAAAACTCATTTAACTTTATAGTTATTATTTTAATGTTTATTTATTTATTTTGAGAGGGAGAGAGAGAGAATCCTAAGCAGGCTCTGCACTGTCAGCAGAGTCCCCATAGTGGGGCTTGAACTCACGAACCTTGAGATCATGACCTAAGCCAAAATCAAGAGTTGAACACATAACCGACTGAACCACCCAGGCACCCCTAACTTTAAGATTATTAACAAGATATCTTAGTTCTGTTATTCCTTAATGGAACGTGGAACTTCAAATTTACACTGCCTTGAGTTTTTCTCATAGTTAATAAAGTTTGCTAAAAACTCTTAGTACATGACAGGAAATATATTTTTACTGAAAGATAGCTTGGAACCAACTGTTGATTATAAAGTGCAATTTAGCTTTAAGTGGAATTATCTTGGACTCTCTGGGCACTCTGTCTTTGAAAGGCTAAAGGCATCTTTATACAAGATAGGGCTCAGTTGAAGGGTCTGATGGCACGGACTTCAAGGTCAACATCACTGTGAGGTTCTAACATCCATGGACTTACAAAGCTCCAGTGAGCATATGTAAAATCACACAGATACCTAATTGTACCTCTGTAGAAGCTAAATACTTCATGTTGTTTTGCCTATCTAGAAATATTTTTATGTGTAATAAGAAAAGCATCTTGATACTGTCAAAAACAATAAGATTTTTATTCAAGAAACATGGAACTTGAGAATGCAAGGTGAAAGTTTTAAAAAAGAGTTTTCAGTTTTTAGTTAAAAAGGCTTAAAACTGTCAAGTAGTGAACACAGAACTCCTAGGTAGATTCTCCAACCGTCGAAAATATTCAGCGCTATGAAAATAATGCAGGGATATAGCTACTTTTCAAAAGAACTGGTTTACTTCATCATGTTCTATTAGTCTTCACTGGCCAAGGCAGGGGAGAGAGGGAAGGAGATAATCCAGAGTATTAAACACAAAGTTCTGATCAAATTTTACTCCATTCTTTTTCATTGGATTATTTACTATTGAGATATAATTACATATAACATTATAGAAGTTTAAGGTGTATAACTCTTGATTTGATACATTTATACATTGTATTATTACTATAGTGGTACCATAGTATGCTAGCTAACACCTTCATCAGGTCATATAATTATTTCTTTTTTATATTGAGAACATTCTCCATGATTTAGAATAAATTCCCAGTGAATCACACACAGTCTGATCTTGCTGATTGTATTATTTTAGCACTGGTTTTTTGAGACAGCAATTTTTATTGAATCTATACTACACATCTGGAGAAGAATTAGCATAGCATCTGTGTAGACAGATAACCTGTTTGGTAAGTGGTAATGCTAAGCAGGCACTTAATGATTGACAGTCTTTTTTTTTTTTTTTTTTTTTTTACCCCTAAAGGAAACACTGTGGGGGGTACTAAAGATTATTTAAAAATAATTAGGAAGAAGAGAGATTATTTGCTTTTGTGAAGGGTTTTTTCTTATGCCTAAAGAAAACCTTATGAGCTGAGTCATGGTAAGTAATTTTAGAATATAGTGTGTGACTGACCATTTGAATAGCTGTCTGTAGGCTTCTTATTTAGATAATGCATTATAGTTCCAGGTAAAATGATTTTTTAAGTGGAAAGTTTTTCCTGTCCTTCCTCTGACCACCTCCTTCTCTAGTGGCTGCATTGTTACCAGTAGGTGGTGTATACTTCCATAAACATATTGTGCATATACAAGCACAAATGTGTGTGTGGGTTTGTGTATAGCTTTCTTTTTTTCTCCCTCTTTTGTACAAAAATGGTAGCATAGATTGCTGTGCACTTGGGTTTTCTTTCCATTTAACTCTGTGTCTGGCTTTACATCAGCACATGAAGAACTTCCCCATTCTTTCTCACAGCTGCACAGTCTAACAGTTTAACGGGAGAAGAGGCTTTCAAAATTATGGATAATTGAGAATGGACTACATTGTCTTTTAACTTCAATCTGCCAGGATGATCTGAATTGACTGAGAAAGTTGAGGAAGAAGAGGAGTTCAGAATAGCCTCTGACATGAAGATACAATGCTTGGTTTCTCAGTGGATGTCTGCAAATATGGAAAAGATTCTTAACTATAGAAATGCAGTAGCTGTCAGGTTATCATGGCATGTAATGATAGACAACATTTATTGAATAGTTACTGTATGCCAGACACTCTTTACTGCTATATACTTATATTCTGGTTTGAGCCATGCAGGAGGGCTCTTGAGGCTGCTAGCATTGTTACCCTCACCTACAGTGGGGAAAGTGAGGATTTTAGTGGACAGGTTGGTTACTTGTCCAAGGTCACACAAAAGTGGAAGAATATACATTTCTCTAAACAGCTGCATCCCACTGGTCCACCACAATATTGTTAACTTAAAAAAAAAAAAAGTATTTATTTTGAAAGAGAGAGCAAGCACAGGAAGGGCAGAGAGAGAGAGAGAGAGAGAGAGAGAGAGAGAGAGAATCCCTAGTAGGCTCTGAGCTGTCAGTGCTGAGCCCAGGGCAGGACTCAAACTTACGAACCTTGAGATCATCATGACCTGAGCTAAAATCAAGAGTCGGATGCTTAACCAACTGAGCCACCCAGGCGCCCCAGTATTGTTAACTTTTGCCTTATATCAGAGGAAGTGCTGGAAAGATTTGATCTCTAAAACTACTTTTGATTTTTAAAGAAGTAATGATGTCTATTTAACCCAGAATATACTTTGTGTATGATCTAATAAAAGATTAGAGATTATCTGGAAATGGTTTTTATAGTACATTAACGAATGTTGAACCTGTTTTTATATTTGGTAAACTTTCCCCTTAATAAAATTTAAATATCTCTTTTAAATTTTTATGACATCTAATTATATTGAGTATGCATGTTTTGTTCAATACAATCACAACAAATAAAAATAACCGCTTTGGGTTGTTGGTATTTTTTTGGTGAAGTGTTGTGATTCATAATGAAACTTTAAGGGATTGTTTAATAGTTTTACTTTAGGTTAAGCCATTTATGACATATGTATCTTTTTCTTTAAAAAAATTTTTTTTTAATGTTTATTTTTGAGAGAGAGAGAGAGAGTGAGCGAGCTGGGAAAGGGGTAGAGAGAGGGAGACATAGAAGCTGAAGCAAGCTTCAGGCTCTGAGCTGTCAGCAAAGAGCCCAATGTGGGGCTCAAACTCACAAGCCGCAAGATCATGAACTGAGCCAAAGTTGGACGCTTAACCCGACTGAGCCACCCAGGCGCCCTGTAATCTTTTTCTTTTTAATGAGTGGGCAAATCCGTGTCGTTATATAATAACTCTTCCTGTCAAAAAAGTTAAAGCCTTAACTGAGTTAAAGCCTTTGTGTTGTATTTAAAATGAAAAAGTTTCCATTTTTTCCCCTGCTTCCAGAAAGTGATGCCAAGTTTTTTTTGGAAGGGTTTAATAATGATAGAATTATTTACTTCTAATGTTAAAACGCTCTGGGGCTCAGTCTAATGTCTAACATATGTTTATTTTATGTATTATCCATCCTACCCACTGGAATGTTAAGTTCCAAGAGGGCAGAATTTAATTCATTTATTTATTTTGAGAGAGAGAAAGAGAGCATGAGCGGGGGAGGGGGAGAGAGAGGGAGAGAGAGAATCCCAAGCAGGCTCTGCGCTGACAGCGTGACTTGATCTCACGAAGTGTGAGATTGTGACCTGAACGGAGATCAAGAGTTGGACACTTAACCAACTGAGCCACTCAGGCGCCCCAGAATTTGTTTTTAATTGTTTTAGTCACTGCTATGTCCCTAATGCCTAGAACACTGCCTGGCACATATGGGTGCTTGAAAGATGATTGTGGAATGAATGTTGAGGCAAATCACTAATTGGTTTGGAAAACATTTTCAAATACTACTTTAGTGTTTAAAAATATATTTTGGCTGTCAGTTAAATATGCTGCTGGTTACAGTAGGATCTCTTTATATAGTCTTCAGCGTGCCTTATGAGGTGTCTGCAGATGAGGACGAGTCTGTGCTAGTCAGTGAGGTTAGGAAAGAGACTTGCTATGGGGACTGTATTCAGAATGGATAGTAAGTAACTTTTTCTACTACTTAAAGCTGCACAGTTATTTGGTGTACTTATCTTTTGAAGTGTTCCTTGAAGATATTTTAACCTAGATCTAGGGAAAAGGATAGTTGCCAACTAAGATATTTAGTGTTATCCTTTTGGGTGGTAACAGTCAAGCAATAAATGCTGACAGACTTTTGGGTTTAAAAATAGGATGGGGGATCATTGTTTTTGAGGGAGGTTTATTTTTATTTGTAAAATCACTTTGAGAACTGTTTGCATCAATTGAAATATAACAAAGTACACTTTTGTTTCTAGGTGAAAAATTTAGAGAACTAATGGATAAGTTCCTGAGGATTAACTTCAGTAAAGGCTGCCCACCCTTGTTCACTACTTTGAAATCTTTATATTACAATACAGAAAAGGTAAAATTTGGTCTTTACTCAGTTTTGCTATAATCTTTTTACTAACTTATTATAGAAACATTTCCATGTGAATAATATGCTATGATTTAATAATTTTTTCTATTCTGTTAATAGAGAAACTATTCACCTTAGTTTAATAATAGTTAGCTGAAATTATATGTGTGTAGTATGCTTTATTTGACTGTAATGGCACTGCTGTTGAGTTTTTGGTAAATAGTGGTTGATTCATGTGAAAACATGGAGCAGTGCCTACCAATAATTTCTGTAGGTTATTTAAGGTAGCATTTGCCAAAATTCATCACTTACTCTTTAGGATAAGGGTGACAGAGAAGAAAGGGGAGGTGAGATGTCAGAAATGGTAAAGAGCTTACATGTGTGAATTCGAATACAGATTTTCCCTGCTCTCTGAAAGTAGAGTGTTCCTGTGAAACCTCTCAAGCTGAAATGGTGTAAAGTGAAGCACAATTAGCATTAGTTTGTATTCAGAATTTTTGAACATTCCCAGACCCCAAAAATAACCTCTCTGGCTTTTCTGATATCTTAGGATGCATCTTGCTAATGGATGCACAAAATAAATCGAGATAAAGCACAGA
This sequence comes from Lynx rufus, assembly GCF_022079265.1. NCBI lineage: Eukaryota > Metazoa > Chordata > Mammalia > Carnivora > Felidae > Lynx > Lynx rufus. The sequence goes on along the minus strand of NW_025814823.1, from coordinate 29,115,712 downwards.
TGCTCACAGACACAGTTCAAATCTATGGTGGCCTGATGCTGAGTGTCCTTCCTGGAGGAAGGAACCTGATGGTGTCCCTCTCCTTGCCGAGAGTGTGCGATGCCTCTGTGAGGGCTCCCTGCAAAACCAATGCTGAGCGCTGTTTTCACTTTTTGCCTTTTTCCGTGAAAGCGAAGGCACCACTGTAGGTCTTTGGTAAAAGTGAAAGTGGTGTAATACAAACTTTCACAAAACCAGAGGGCTACCTGTAATACTTTTGTAATAACATCTTGCAGAAGCTGTTGAATATAGTGGCCATTAAAGAATTTGTTCCTCTTGGACTATCACTAAGCTTTCATTGGCTTTGTCCATTTTCACACGGCGCACAGACTTTTCGTTTTTTAAAATCCCTCCAATATAGATCCAAAATTATCATCATAAGGATGTAAAGCATTTGTTGGTATTTTATAAAGCATGGGAATTGCATTTTTAAAGAAGGCACTGAGAATGTATTAATTTATATAGGAACCTTTGACATCTCTTTAGTGTTATTTTCTAAGCATGGAATAGGCATGTTTACCAAGTGCTTTTTTTCCTTTATAAAAAAATTTTTTAATGTTAATTTATTTTTTGAGAGAGAGAGAGAGACCAAGTGCTTTTGAGAATTGAATCAAACCTCAGAAAACTGAGGTTGTCAGTACTTAGTATAGTAAAAAATGTACAAGTTTGGGACGTGCTTTTCAAATAATTTTGGCCACATAAATTTGTGACGTCTCATAAGGGTGTTCGAAAATTCATTTCTAACTGGTAGTCTTGCTTTTAGCTAAAGATTGCATTTTAACTCTGGAGGAAGTATTAAAAAGCGGTGAAGGCTGATAAAGTTATGGCTTCATAAACTTCCAGATCTTAAAGAATGATCCATGTTAGGTAGCATGAAAATAAAATCATCTTTTGAAGCCAGCCCAGGATATAGCACAACTATAGAAAATTATTTTAAAAACACCCGCAGCATTTTAAAACGTGAATATATAATTTAGGGACACAAAGAGCATTTTTTTGTGTAATTTCTGTCAAGGTTTTTTTCCCCTATGAATTTATTTGTGGTATTTGTAGGCAGCTGTAATAATTTTGACCTGAAAGTTTGTCTAGCAAGTGCACAAGCATTTTATATGTTGCTGTATGGTTTTCATTATCTTCCTTTTTGATGACTACATATCAGAGCCATTCCTCTATTGTTGAACTTTGGGTTTCCAAACTTTCACTGTTAAAATCAAACAAACACTATAAATATCTTTGTACCCATAGCTTTACTCAGGATTATTTCCTTCTCACAAATTCTCAAATTAATTGGTAAAAGGTATGTGCATTCTGTGGTTCTCAGTTAATAGTGGTACTTTGGTTTCTATGAGGTTGTAAACACCAATTTGTATTGTCACTAGCGGTGTATGTGTGTGCAAGGTTCCCTGTACCCTCACCAGCATTAGGTATTCTAATATTTTCCCTTTTTGTATTTTCCCTTTTTGTATTTTCTTTTTCATGGATAGATGTATTTTTTTTAACATAGAAACAGTTTGGAAGGGCCTCTTCTTCTAGAGCACTGTTTCTCAAGGTGCAATGAGGGAGGGAATTTTGTCCCCCCAAGGGACATTTTGCAATGTCTGGGAGTATTTTTGTCACTGTTGGGAAGTATGCTATGGAGATCTAATGGGTAGCAGCCAGGGATCAACAGGACAGCTCCCCACAATGAAGTATTCTGTTATTGACCTGTTGGGCTAGATAATTTGTTATAAGGGGCTGTCCTTTGCATTATAGGATATTTAGCAGTGTCCGGGGCCTCTGCCAACTAGATACCGGTTGCTTCCCCCCCAGTATTTTTGTTATTGTTAACAGCTTTATTGAGATATAAATCACATATCATAAAATTTACCTACTTGAAGTGTACAATTCAGTGATTTTTAATATATTCAGAGTTTTGCAACCATTACCATTGTAATTTTAGAAAATTTTCATTACCCCAAAAAGAAATCCTTTCCCCACCCCCGCAACATTAGGCAACCACTAGTCTACTTTCTTTCCATTTGCACACAAATGGAATCATACAGTTTGTGACCTTTTGTTCTGTAGTGTGTTTTACTTAGCATAATGTTTTCATCCATGCGGTAGCGTGGATGAGACTACTTCATTCCCTGTATCACCAAATAACATCCCATTGTATGGCTGTGCCACATTTTAGCAGTTGAGGGACACTTTGGTTGTTTCTGCCTTTTAGTTATTATGACTAATGCTGCTGTGAACACTTGTGTGCCAGTTTTCCATATACATTTTAATTTCTCTTGGGCGTGTATACCCAGGAATGGAATTGCTGCTTCAAATGGCAAGTCTGTGTTTAAACTTTAAAAAGACTGCCAGATTGTTTTCCAAAGTGACTGTACCTTTTTATATTCTCACAAGCAGTGTATGAGGATTCTGATTCCTATATATCCTCACCAATAATCCACTTGCTATTATTTGGCATTTGATTATAGCCAGCCTAGTGGGTGTGAAGTGCTGTCTCATGGTTTCAGTTTGCAATTCCCCGGTGACTGATGATGTTGAGTGTCTTTTCATGTGCTTATTTGCCATTTGTAAATCTTCTTTGGAGAAAGTCCATTCAGACTCTTTGAGTTGTCTTTTTATTCTTGAGTTGGAAGAGTTCTTTGTATATTCTAGATACATGTCTCTTATCAGATATGTGATTTGGAAATACTTTCTACCATTCTGTGGGTTATCTTTTGACTTTCTTTAAAGTGTCCTTTGATGACAAAAGTTTTTAAAGTCCATTTTATGGTTTTTTCCTTTTACTGCTTGAGCTTTTGTGTCATATCTAAGAAACCATTTCAAATCTAGCGTAATGAAGATTTATACATATTTAATAAGAGTTTTATATTTTTAGTTCTTATACTGAGGTCTTTGATACATTTTGAGTTCATTTTTATATATGATGTGAGGCAGGAATCCAGCTTTTGCATGTGACTATCCAGTTTCCCAGAACCATTTGTTGAAGAGACTGTTCTTTACCCAGTGAAAGGTCTTGCCAGTTTTGTTGAAAATAAATGGACCATAAAGAAGGTTCATCTTTGGACTCACTGATCTATATATTTGTCCTTATGCTGTCTTGATTACTGTAGCTTTGGGGTAAGTTGAAATTAGGAAGTGTGAATCTTTTAGCTTGTTCTTTTTTCAAGATTCTTTTGACCATTCAGGATTCCTTTTTTTCCAATTTGAATTTTAGAATTAGCCTTTCAGTTTCTGCAAGAAGCCAGCTGGAATTTTACAGGCATTGCTTTGTATCTGTAGATCACTTTATTTTAACAATACTAAGTTTTTCAGTCTATGAACTTTGGATGTCTTTGCATCTAGACATATCTTCTTTAATTTCTTTCAACAATATTTTGTAGGTTTTAGCATACATCTTGTACATCTTTTGTGAAATTGACTCCTAAGTACTTTATTCCTTTTAAATACTATTCTAGTGGAATTATTTTCTTAATTTTATTTTCATTTTGTTATTGCTAGTGTATAAAATACAGTTGGTTTTTGTATATTGATTCTGTGGCCTTGCTGAACTTATTTATTTATTATTTATTGTTGATAGTTGGTGTAATGGATTTCTTAGGATTTTCCAGATTTTTCTAAATTTGCAGATTTTCTAACATTGGTATTATTAATTTGCAAATTATTTGCACATTTTCGGATTTGCAGATCATGTCATCTGCAAATAGAAAGTTTTATTTCTTCATTTCCTTTTTGTATCCTTTTAATTTCATTTTCTTCACTAATTGCCCTGACTAGAATCTCCAGTACAATGTTGAAGAAAAGTGATTAGAGTGGATATCTTTGTCTTGTTCCTGATGTTAGGAGAAAGCATCTAGTCTTTGTCCATTAAGTATTGGGTTAACCATGAATTTTTTATATATGCCCTTTGTGATGTTGAAGAAGTTCCCTTCCATTCCTAGGACACTGAACATTTTTAAGGTGAACATGTGTTGGATTTTGTCAAGTGTTTCTTCTGTGTCTATTGAGATAATTATGTGGGTTTTTTTTTAAATACTCTTGCTATGATATATTACATGAATTAATTTTCAGATGTTAAAGCAACCTTGCATTGCTGGGATAAAACCCACTTGGTCATGGTGTAGAATTCTTTTTATATATTGCTGGGTTCAGTTTGCTAACATTTTATTGAGGATTTTTGTTTGTCTCTTCCTACTGGTCTGTAGTTTTCTTGTGAGGTTTTTGTCTGGTTTTGGTGTCAGGGTAGTAAAGGCCTTATAAGGAGTTGAGAAGTGTTTCCTCCTCTTCTTCTCCTCCTCTTTTTTTTTTTTTTTTTTTTAAAGTTTGTAAAACATTGATATTGTTATTAAATATTTGGTGGAATTTACCAGTGAAGCCATCTGGACCTGGATTTTTCTTTGTGGGCAGTTTTTGATTACCTATTAGAACTCTTTACTTGTTATTGGTTTATTTATATTTTCTATTTCTTCTTGACATGGTTTCTGAAATTTGTGTCTCTAGAAATTTGTCCATTTCTTCTGTTATCCCGTATTGGCATACAGTTGTTCATTGTATTCCTTTATAATCATTTTATTTCTGTAAAGTAACTAGTAATGTCTCCTCTTTCATTTTTAATTTTAATAATTCAATTTTTTTTTTCTTTTCTTGGTCAGTCCACCACAGGTTTGCCAATTTTGTTGATCTTTTCAGAGAGCCAAGTTTGGGGTTTGTTGACTACTCCCCACCCCCATTTCATTAATTTTCACTCTGATCTTTTTTATTTATTTACTTCCGTTTAAGTTTATTTTGCTTGCCTTTTTCCAGTGTCTTTTTTCTAACATGTTCTTAGTGTTCTATACTTTCGTCTTTTTTTTTTTAATTTTTTTTATTAATTTATTCTTGAGAGAGACAGAGAGAGCACGAGTGGGGGAGGGGCAGAGAGAGAGGGAGACACAGAAGCCGAAGCAGCCAGTATTTTTGAGACACTCTGATCAACAGTTAATGATAATTGTAATTATGTGCATGAATTCGTTTTTTGTTTGTTTAAAAAGAGTTTTAAGTTAGGGGAGAGGAAAATAAAAGCAAGTGTTTTTCCTACCTAGGAAGGCGTCACAGTATAGTATAATGTCTGCTGACATTCATTTATTAATCTCCCTCGTGATTTTTGCCAAATTTAGGTAATACCAATAGTGTTATTTACTTTATATTTTCACTAAATTTGGTTACTTTTTTGTTTTTGTAAAAATCATGGGCTTGTGCTAATATATTTTTTATAAAACACTTAAAAATAAAACTTAAACGTGTGTTTTCATTAAATGATAACATTTGTAGTTATCTTTTTTTTTTTAGGTTTATTTATTTATTTTTGAGGGAGAGAGAGAGACAGAGAGAGAGACAGAGAGCAAGCGGGGGGAGGGGCAGAGAGAGAGGGAGAGAGAATCCCAAGCAGGCTCTGCACTGTCAGTACGGAGCCCAATGTGGGGCTTAAACTCACAAACCATGAGATCATGACCTGAGCCAAAACCAAGAGTTGGACGCTTAACCGACTGAGTCACCCAGGCACCCCAAATGATAACATTTGTAAAGTGCTTGTTGATTCAGAGATGTTCCAGAACTATCATTCTGTTACCACTCCATCCCTTACGCCTCATCTCTGCAGGAAATTACTTAATTTTGTTTTGATGTCATAGTTCTTGGACAACTTATCTCTGTGACTAACTCCTTCAAAACCAAAATTGTCACTACAATTACACATTTATTGGAAATTAATCTAGCAGTTTTGGTCCTTGTTGATAAACTACTGTGCTTAGTTTTTTAATTTGGGTAAAAACCAAAAAGTTTCAGTAGCTTTTGTGTTGCAATAACATTTTAACCATGTGATTTATATCTGTATGCGAAAAATCTGTATTGCATAAAATCGTGTATTGGATATGGTGTTTTAGAACTTTGTCCTTAAGTGAGGTTAATAAAATTCTTTTAACTTGCACATAAGAAAAGTGAGTCAAGGGCCATACTTTAGGAAATGATAGTAGTCACAGTATTTGCTCAGGTTAGATTTTATTAGCAAAATAAAGCTGCTTCAATCCTGATCAGATATTTAAATCAAGAGAAGGTGGTTAAACTTGGAAATTTTTTCGGTTCATAAAAATTTTGGCTTTATAATTTAAGATGTCCATTTTAAGGATTTTATTTTTTATTTTATTTTTTAAAAATTTTTTTTAACGTTTATTGATTTTTGAGACAGAGAGAGACAGAGCATGAACAGGGGTGGGTCAGAGAGAGAGAGAGGGAGACACAGAATATGAAACAGGCTCCAGGTTCTGAGCTGTCAGCACAGAGCCCAATGCGGGGCTCGAACCCACAGACTGTGAGATCATGACCTGAGCCGAAGTCGGATGCTTAACCAACTGAGCCACCCAGGCGCCCCTTAAGGATTTTAAATTTTTATTGTGATCTTAGATATCTAACTCAAGTGGATTAGATTTCTTGATTTCAAACGTGTATTTATTTTAAGAGACAGAGCCCGTGAGCAGGGAGGTGGGATAGAGCGGAGAGAGAGAATCCCAAACATGGAGCTCCAGCCTGGAGCCTGATGTGGGGCTTGATCTCACAAACTGTGAGATCTGACCTGAGTCGAGATCAGGAGTTGGATGCTTACCCAACTGAGCCACCCAAGTGCCCCCGTATTTCTTTTCTTTTTTTTTTTTAATTTTCTTTTTTTAGTGTTTATTTTTGAGAGAGAGCGAGAGACCGAGCACCAGTGGGGCAGGGGCAGAGAGAGAGGGAGACGCAGAATCCAAAGCAGGCACAAGGCCCTGAGCTGTCAGCACAGAGCCCGACATGGTGCTCGAACTCACCAACCGTGAGATCATGACCTGAGCTGAAGTCAGACGCTCAACCAACTGAGCCACCCAGGTGCCCTTGGATTTCTTGATTTTAATGTTTATTTATTTTTGAGAGAGAGCACGAATGCGGTAGGCACAGAGAGAGAGGGAGACACAGAATCCAAAACAGGCACCAGGCTCTGAGCTATCAGCACAGAGCCCGATGTGGGGCTCGAACCCACGAGCTGTGAGATCATGACCTGAGCCGGAGTCAGACGCTTAACCATCTGAGCCACCCAGATGCCCCGTCTTGATTTTAAATGACAGTGGTAAAATACTATTTTCAAGAAAAAGAGCCATTACATATTGAGTTTTATGTGAAAGGAGTTGAGTATATTTTCTCATCGAGATATAAATGGTAAGTAAACTTGAAATAAAATGGATCCTTCTATCTGAATAAAATTCCTTAGATTACCTTTCATAGACAAATTTGGAAAATTGAATTGTTCACTTAATTACTAACTTGATGATTATAATACGCATTTTTTGGATTGAAGAAACATGACTAATGAACTAGGATTGCTGGTGTTAGCCACACTTTTTTTAAATTTAATTTATTTAGGAGATTTAATGTGGACTTTCTATTATCTTGATTTTTTTTTCTTTAATCACATTTATTGTGAAGTCCTGAAGCTGGAGATCTGTTTCATTCAGTAGTTCTTATACTCCTTTATTAAGAATTATATGTAACTTTAGTATGTGTTTTGTTATACTTTTTAAATTATTAAAACAAATGTTTCACTCTAAAAATTCAAAAATACACCTTTACCTAAAACCTGCTCTAGCTGCAGTTTTTGCAAGTACCAGTAGATGGCATTGTAAGTTCATGAAAAAATACTTGCCTCCATAAATTCAACAATTTGAATACTGAATTCTAAGCCTGGAAAGTTGTAAAGTTATAGACATTCTAAGTGAGATTGATGGGGCAGTTTTGGTCATGGTGGGTTAAAAATGTCTATTACCTTTCATTTTGTCTTATAATAATAGGTGGTTATTTTGTTTGTCTTTGCTTTTGTTTTAGTAACTTTTTTTTATCAGTTCACAAGAATTAACAAGGCAGCTTGCTAAAAATAGATTGTTCCACTCAGAGTTTCTGATTCAGTAAATCTGGGGTTTGGTACCAAAATTTGCATCTCTTAACAAATTACCAGGTGATGCTGATGCTAACATTAATGATGCAAATGATCTCAGGACCACACTTTAAGAACCACGTGTTTGTTCATTATAGTAAAACAAAATTTACCATCTTTATCATTTTTAAGTGTACAGTTCTTTGATATTGAATACATTCACGTTGTTGTGCAGCCATCATCACCATGCATCCCCAGAACTCTTTTCATCTTCTAGAACTCTGTACTCTAAATAATAACTTCCCATGTCCTCTGTCTCTCAGCACCTGGCAACCACCATTATATTTTCTGTTGCTATGATTTTTATAAGTCTAAGTACCTCATATAAGTGGAATCCTAGCATTTGTCTTTTTGTGACTGGCATATTTCACTTAGCATAGCGTGCCCTGGTCCAGATTCATCTATGTTGCAGCATATTGTAGAATTGCCTTCCTTTTTAAGGCTGAATAATATTTCATTGTATGTATGTACCACATTTTGTTTATCCCTTCATCCGTCCATGGACATTTAGGCTGCTTTCACGTTTTGGCTGTTGTGAATAATGCTGCTATGAACATGGGTGTACAAATATCTCTTCAAGACCCTGCTTTAACTTCTTTTGGGTATATATCCAGAAGTGGAATTGCTGGATCACTTGGTGATTCTGTTTATGATTTTTTTGAGGAACTAACCGTACTGCTTTCCATTTATTTATTTATTTATTTATTTATTTATTTATTTATTTATATATTTTTAATATGTAGTTTTGAGAGAGAGAGACGAGAGACAGAGCTTGAGCAAGGAGGGGCAGAGAGAGGGAGTAAAGCCAGTAAGGCCACTGAGTCTAGAGCTTTTCTTTGTTGGTAGATTTTTAATTGCTGACTCAGTTTCTTTCTTAGTTGTATGCCTATTCATATTTTAAAGACTACTCTTTTTATTTTTATTTTTTTAAGTTTACTTATTTACTTTGAGAGAGAGAGAGTGACAGAGCGCACACATGAGTGGAGGAGGAGCAGAGAGAGGGCAAGAGAGAGACTCCCAAGCAGGCTCTGTGCTGTCAGCACACAGCCTCACATGGGCCTTGATCTCACAAACCGTGAGATCATGACCTGAGCTGAGATCAAGAGTCGGATGCTTAAACAACTGAACCACCCAGACACTCCAAGTACTACTCTTTTTAAATAATCTTCATTTAAAAGCCTTATTAATACAAAACAGCATGATTATTGTGTTTCAAAAGAATGTACCTGTATTCTGTTACCCTAAACCATTTGGTCACATTTTTGCTGAATATGTATCTATGCATACATGTTTTAGTGAAGTCATAATGTGTGCAAATTCTTTTCATGTTCTCTTTTTCTTTGTTACTTACATATTTTTCCCCACTATGAATGTATAATTTCACCTATTTCCCTGTTGCCTTCTATCTTAGAGAATTATGCCATATGATGCTATCTCAAGTAGAAGTGTTTTAATTTGGTCTTTTTTTTTTTTTTTTTTTTTTTTTTTTTACTGATGCCAGTGGGATGGTCCATGACTTCATGGATACTATACCCTGTGACTCTGTGGGGTGGGGTTCTAATTTGGATTCAGAATTAATATGATTAAAGCATACTATCTTATGTTACATTGAATGTGTGAAGAGATTTCTTTTGTAGCCATACATATCAAAATCTGTTTAGGAATTTTTGATACATGGTCTGCTCTCCAGTGGCACTAGAAATATAGTGAATTTTGGTTAGTTTATAAAGAGGTCTAGGGAAAGAAAAGGAATATAATTGTCTTTCTGAAAATAAAAACGTCTAAAGTTTCAATTTTTATGAAATAGTAAGATTTCAGATCTTATTTTAATAGTAGGTAGATCAATGAATTTGGGTAGGAAAACCGCTAATCGTTTTAAGTAGAGATTCTCACTTTTTGCCTACCAAGGCTGCTAACAGTCATGTGAAATTTCACTAAGCCTTTTTCATTTTTTTTTGTAGATATGCTAAGCATTCATAAATGGATGCAGTCACTTGCTAATTTTATATTTTCACATTTTTAGATTGTCCTAGATGTTTACAAACTTGAAAAAAGAGATCATGGTTTATTTACTAACATAACAGACTTACTAACACATTTGATGTTAGAGATGATAATACATACAGGGCCCTGAAAGTAGGTAGTTAGGACTTCCCAGAGAGACTGACTGGCTGGCTTGTCCCTCTGAAACACACCCTACCCCCACTCCCAGATCAGACAGAACAGAACTTCTTTCAATTTCAAGAACTTATTAATAACATTCTTTGGGGGGCACCTGGATGGCTTAGTCAGTTAAGCATCTGACTTCAGCTCAGGTCATGACCTCACAGCTCGTGATGAGTTTGAGTCCCACATCAGGCTCTGTGCTGACAGCTCAGAGCCTGGAGCCTGCTTCCAATTCTGTGTGTGTCTCTCTCTGTCCCTCCTCACTCCTGCTCTGTCTCTCTGTCTCTGTCTCTCTCTCAAAAATAAATATTAAAATAAAAAAAAAATAACATTCTTTGGGCACTCAATTTGGAAATGTGTATTTGTAGATATGTGCCTTAATGCCACATCAGAGTGTACTAAGCTTGTCCCTCCTAAACCTTCTCTTACTTTTTTTCTCTCTTGTATATTTTCCCCTTCCTGTTGTCCCTCGTGTGTGTGTGTGTGTGTGTGTGTGTGTGTGTGTGTGTGTGTTTGTGTTTAAAGCTTACCCCCTCTCTAATTTTGATGCACTTAGTATGTTTTCCATGCTCTGGCTGATTTAATGTGCACCATTTGGTGTTTTGAGTACTAAAACTGATTGGGGAAAGTTTCTTGCCCTGTTATTATTAGTCTCTAGTCTTAATGCACCCCCTGTGAATCTGAGAGAATTGCCATTTAGTTATAAATGTGCCACATCCCATCCACTGATTGATACAGCAAGTAGTCAGAAGCTAAATTCTGGAGCCTTATTACTTGGGTTAAATTTTGGCTCCACTGTTGTATACTTTCAGCTTATTTTTATTTTCCTTTTGCCTATAAGTTCAAGTTAATAATAGTATATACTATCATAGGGTTGTTTGGAGGACAAGTGAGTTAATATAAGTAAAGTACCTAAAACAGTGCCATGTAGGGTTGACTGTAATTATTACTTATAATTTTTTTTAATGTTTATTTTTGAGAGACAGAGAAACAGAACATGAGCGGGGGGAGGGGCAGAGAGAAAGGGAGACACAGAATCTGAAGCAGGGTCCAGGCTCTGAGCTGTCAGCAGTGAGCCCAGTGCAGTGCTCGAACTCATGAGCTATGAGATCATGACCTGAGCTGAAGTCGGACGCTCAACCAACTGAGCCACCCAGGCGCCCCTATAATTATTACTTTAATACATGTAAAGTGCTTGTGACAGTTCGTGGCTTCTTATTGTTGTTCCCTTGTCTGGTATGTTCCCTTTGTCTGGTGGTATTAGCAGCATCCCATGTTTTAAAACTAGAAAACTTAAAAAATTATCGCAATTAAAATAATACCATATTTGTCAGATACTATTAAGCGTTTTAATGGGTTCCCTTCACTTTTAAATCATTACTTTTTTTGGACTTCACAAGTAAGATAGTTATATTTTTCCAACTTACTCTGAACAGTTAACATCAATAGGCATTTAAAATCAGTTATACATAAAAGCTGTTTTTTTTTCTTTTGCCACTTCTAATTCATGTCACTTTTAGTTTGCCTCTTTCAGGGCATAGCACATTAACAGTGTGGTTTCTAGTATTTCAGTCCTTACTTGAGGGGAGTGTTGAAATGTAACTCTTTATTAAAATGATCACTAAAAATTAAGGGGGTTTAAACATCTGCTTAGGAGTTTACTTCACCTTTTCCATCAATTCACTGTGTCATTTGGGTCACTGCACTTGAGTTTTTTGTTATGAGTGGCTTTAGAAAATCTGAATATGTAATGGTTTACAACTTCACAATATAACCATGAGAAGCAAAAGGCAAACTGTTGGAAAAAAAAAAGGTTTTGTAGTAATTAGTTATGATTTGTCCTTTGAAAACTCAAAGCTACTTACTGAGATGGGAGATTGAAGACTGAGATGCTGTTTTACTATTAATAAAGAGCAGTATATTTTCTGTGTTTTTCTTGCTTTCCCCTCACACGATGGGGCGGGGGGGGCGGGGGGGGGGGAAATAGACATACTAATAGTTAATTTATAGTCCTGAAATAACCTTCACATTGTTTCCAAATTTAATGTACTCCACAGTAAATATAAATAACCTTCAATAAAATATTTTTAAAATTTAAAACTATGTTTCTTTAACAGATTTCTATAATCCAGGAGCTTGTTACGAATTATGAAGCCTCTCTTAAAACGTGTGACTTTTTTAGCCCTTATGGTAAGTTTAAATTAGATTAAACTGGAATTTGAATACTCATTTCAATCCATTTTTAATCACTTACAGTAAAACTAACTTATATTTTAAAAATTTTTTTTTTTTTTTTTTTTTTTTTTTTTTTTCAACGTTTATTTATTTTTGGGACAGAGAAAGACAGAGCATGAACGGGGGAGGGGCAGAGAGAGAGGGAGACACAGAATCGGAAACAGGCTCCAGGCTCTGAGCCATCAGCCCAGAGCCCGACGCGGGGCTCGAACTCACGGAGCGCGAGATCGTGACCTGGCTGAAGTCGGACGCTTAACCGACTGCGCCACCCAGGCGCCCCTAACTTATATTTTATGTATGTGCTACACGATACCTATTTACTAAATAGTTTTTGTTTTTGAATTAATAAATGAAAAGAGCACTTTCTTTTATTTATTTATTTTTTTTGAGAAAGAGAGAGTACACAAGTTGGGGAGAGAGGCAGAGGGGAAGGGAGAGAGAGAGAGAGAGAGGGAGGCAGGGAGAGGGAGAGAGGGAGGATCTTAAGCAGGCTCCATGTTCAGGGAGGAGCCTGAGGCAGGGCTTGATCCCACAAACCTGCGATCATGACCTAAGCTGAAATCAAGAGACGCTCAACCAACTGAGCCACCCCAGTGCCCCTTGAGAAGATCACTTTCAGTCTTACTTAAATTTTCCACAATCTTGTGAGGTGGGAGCTAACTCTGTTTTAACAAGAGTAAGCGCTTCAGAGGTTAAGTGGCTTGTTTAAGGTCATATAGTTAGTTTACACTGAAACCTATTTTTCCCAAATTCCTACTTCTCTGTTCTTTCTACTAGTTCATTACTTTGAATTATGTATGATTTAGGAGCACCCGGGTGGCTCAGTCGGTTAAGCTTCAGACTTCAGCTCAGGTCATGACTTCCCATTTCGTGAGTTTGAGTCCCGTGTTGGGCTCTGTGCTCATAGCTCAGAGCCTGGAACCTGCTTCGGATTCTGTCTCCCTTTCTCTCTGCTCCCCCTGCCCCCACCCCACTTATGCTCTGTTTCTCTCCAAAAGTAAATAAACATTAAAACAAATTTTTTTAAAATTCTGAATGATTTGGTTCTTTCTCTCTTTGTAGGGACATGTGTAATTCAAGGCATCTTAGTTTAGAAAACACTCTAGAATGCTTTCAGTCATGCAGATGGTAACTTTAGTCTGAGTTCTTCATGTATCTTTTACATGTTATTGCTCTTTTGTTTTTGTTTGAAATAAATTTCATAATGAAATAACAGAAACAGAAATAAATAGAATTATGAACCCTTGTGTCCCCTTCACCCAGCCTCTATTACCAGTATTTTGCCAGTCTTATGTAAAGTTATCTCCTGTCTAGTTTTTTCTCTGGGGTATTTTTTTTAATGTTCATTTATTTATTGAGAGAAAGAGCACACATGTGTGTACACACGAGCTAGAGAGGAGCAGAGAGAAAGAAAGAGAGGATCCTAAGCAGGCTCCATACCGTCAGCACAGAGCTTGATGTGGGGCTCGAACTCACGAACCATGAGATCGTGACCTGAGCCAAAATCAAGAGTCAGATGCTTATCCAGCTGAGCCACCCAGGCCCCCCATTTCTAGGGTATTTTTTTTTTTTTAATTTTTTTTTCAACGTTTATTTATTTTTGGGACAGAGAGAGACAGAGCATGAACGGGGGAGGGGCAGAGAGAGAGGGAGACACAGAATCGGAAACAGGCTCCAGGCTCTGAGCCATCAGCCCAGAGCCCGACGCGGGGCTCGAACTCACGGACCGTGAGATCGTGACCTGGCTGAAGTCGGACGCTTAACCGACTGCGCCACCCAGGCGCCCCTCTAGGGTATTTTTAAAGCAGACATACTGTTTCACCTGTCAGTACCTTAGTGTACATCTCTGTTTAAAACACTTAAACAGAAGATACAACCACAGTGCTATCTCACATAGTATTAACACTCATATCCTAATATCTAATACCCAGTCCAAATGTAAATGTCCCCAGTTTCCTCAAAAACTGTCTCTGCATAAATGGCTTATTTGAATCTGGCTCCAGCAGAGGTCCACACTTTATATTTGGTTATGTCTCAGATAATTTTTTAATCTTGATAATTAACCTCCTGCCATTAAAAAAACTACAATCACTATTTGTAGTAGGTCATTTGTATTTTGGAATGTCCCATATTATGGATTTGGCTGAATGCTTTCTCCTGGTATCATTTAATATATTTTGCTATCCAGATTTCATGTGAACTTCTAGTTAGATTTACAGGCTTGATTAGATCCAGGTTCCTTGTGAATACTTCTTATGTGATGCTTTGTACTTCCTGTTGTATCACATCTGGAGGCAGAAGACATTCTGGTTATTTGTCTTTGAGATGTGAAGATTGATCAGGGTTCAGATGTTACAGCCTGATCTGCTGGTTAAAAAGTTCCTCTTACCTAATGATTTTAGCAGTCACTGAGGATCACTGCCTCAATCCCTTTTATTCTATAATCATTTCCCCTCTGCATTTATAATAGCTAGAATTCTCTTATAAACAACTTTTCCTTATCAGGAATGCCTGGGTGGCTCAGTTGGTTGAGTGTCTGACTCTTTGGTTTAGGCTCAGGTCATGATCTCGCGGTTCGTGGGTTCAACCCTGTGTTGGGCTCTGCTCTGACAGCTCAGAGCCTGGAGCCTGCTTCAGATTCTGTATCTCCCTCTCTCTCTGCCTCTCCCCCTGCTTGTGCTCTGTCTCTCTTTTTCTCTCTCTCTCTCTCTTTTTCTCAAAAATAAACATTAAAAAATTTTTTAAAAAAGGAACTTTTCATTTGGTTTCTCTGAGATATAGTTTATATAAGAAGAACAAGATAAATGCTTGTCTTTTTCCTTTATTATTTGTTTTAATTTATGTTAATTTCTGTGTTTACAAAACTTGTTTTTTTCTGTGGTATGGGTAAATCCTCCATTCTACTTTTTCTACCTGATTTCATACCTGTATCCATTTTAAAATCCATTTTGAGAGCTTGATATTTATTTATCTACTCTTCTGTAGCTTGAGGAATGGCATGGAGCTCAGCTGACTGTGTGTGACTGCTTTTGTCACATGGCAGGGCTAATTCCACCTTGTCAGGAAGGTATCTTCATACCCTTCAACTTGGGGTTTCCCTGATTTGGGGTTGAGTCTTAGGAAGTGCAAAGCCCTGGCAGTTCTTGTCTTTGTGACAGTCTTGCAGTGGTATTTAGGGACATCTGTTCACCACGCTGTGACCTTGATTTTTCTGGGCCTGCTGCCTTATGTTCTGAGCCGGAGAATGCATCGGGTTAGACTGATTCACCTCTTTTCCCCAGCACTGTTTCTTCGGAGTGAAGTAGAGGTCAGAAGTCTGTGAAACCAGCATGTTGTTTCTCTTCCCGGCTGCTACTTTTTGAACTTTATGGCATAAAGTCCTACCTCTCTCTGTTGACATTGGTCATTTTTCTGGGTTTTTTACTGCTTATTCTTATAATAATTATTAATTTCATCATGCATTAAGGGAGAGAAAGTATATGACTTACTTTACTTTGCCTTCTTCTTTATAATAATTTTATATTTGTTTGATTGCAGAAAATGGAGAGAAGGAACCCCCGACAACACTTCTCTGGGTTCAGTATTTCCTGGCACAGCATTTTGATAAACTTGGGCATTATTCTTTAGCTTTGGATTACATTAATGCTGCAATTGCTGGTACTCCCACTCTAATAGAATTATTCTATATGAAGGCAAAAATTTACAAGGTAAAATCCTAGTCATGTTTTTTGAATAGCTGAAGAATTTGGCTACTTTAAGAACCCTTGGAGTTTTTTCCATATAGAAATAACTTCTATGGTACCCTGATAATCTATTTCTAATACTCTAATAGTCCTAGGGAGTTTTATGTTACATAGTTGTATAAGCAGTGTATAATCAGTGTTAATTACTTGAATCATCTCTTAGTAAATGTAAATTATAACTTATTGAAGGATTTCTAGAGAAGTTTGACAGAAATGGTACCAGATTTCTAGTTTGTCTGTATAATTTTTTTCTATTTATATTCACCCATATTCTTTTAATAACAAATACTGTGATTTCTTTAATAATGCTTTCATTTCTTAAAGCATATAGGTAATCTCAAAGAAGCTGTAAAGTGGATGGATGAAGCGCAGTCTTTGGACACAGCTGATAGATTCATCAACTCCAAATGTGCAAAATATATGCTTCGAGCAAACATGATAAAAGAAGCAGAGGAAATGTGTTCCAAGTTCACAAGGGTAAGAAATGCCATATGCGAGTGTGTACTTTTCTGAATTAGTACAATTAAACTTAAGCTCTATGATGATTTGTGAAGTTTGCCACTAAAGTTCATAAGAATTCATTTTTGTCATTATTTTTATTAATCCCATCTAGCTTGTGTCCTAAGGATGGTTTCTTACTGTGGTTCAGTGTGTGTATGCGTGTGCTTCTGGTGGGGGACGGTTGAAAGACAATGATAGGAGCACAGTATCATTATACGAAAATAAGCAATATACCAGACTTCAGTGCTTATATGTAATATTCAATTCACAACTCTTTTGTCTCATTAGTAATTTGTGGCTGCTTTTTATTTCTCTTTTCAGTTTCTTTTGAATTGCTCGTAGAGCTTTTTCTATGTAGAACCAGCCTCTTCGAGCTATAATTTCTGACATTTCAGAATTTAAGTTCTCTGAAATTGCTGGGCTGAACATCTGTTCCTTTCCTGTCCCTCCTTCCCCATCCGTACATCTCTTTTTCCACATGAACTTTCTATCTCATTATGAAAATAGTAAGTTTATGGTTCAAAATATATGTAGACTAATGGAACACAATAGTAAGCTCAGAAACAGATTGACATGTATTTAGAAACTTGGTATATAGCCACAGGTGCTTTCAGAATCAGAGATGAAAAGATATTGCTGGCACAACTGACAAAAATAAAATGCCATTCTTCTCCTGCACACAAATAGATTCCAGGTTGATTAAAGAAAGTATTAAATTTATCTTTAGAGTTTGAGGTAGGAAGCATTTGTTAAGAAACTAAAAAAATTTAAGTATAAGGGTAAAATTGATATACTTGACCATATTAAAAATTAAAGGGTACTGGGGCGCCTAGGTGGCGCAGTCGGTTAAGCGTCCGACTTCAGCCAGGTCACGATCTCGCGGTCCGTGAGTTCGAGCCCCGCGTCGGCTCTGGGCTGATGGCTCAGAGCCTGGAGCCTGTTTCCGGTTCTGTGTCTCCCTCTCTCTCTGCCCCTCCCCCATTCGTGCTCTGTCTCTCTCTGTCCCAAAAATAAACGTTGAAAAAAAAAAAAAATTTAAAGTGTACATATAACAAGGAATAACCATAAACAAAATGAGACGGTAGACCATAGAATTGGAGAAGGTATTTCCAAATCATATGATGGAATAAGATTTTATAGGGGTGCCTGGGTGGCTCAGTCAGTTGGCCATCTGACTTTGGCTCAGGTCATGATCTCACAGTTTGTGGGTTTGAGCCCTACATTGGGCTCTGTGCTGACAGCTCAGAGCCTGGAACCTGCTTCGGATTCTGTGTCACCATCTCTCTCTGCCTCTGCTTGTTGTGCTCTATCTCTCTCTCAAAAATAAACATTAAAATAAAAATTAAAAGAAAAAAGAATTTATAAAGAACTCCACAAAGAATTCACTGAAATAGTTCCTTAATACACATTGAATGTGACATTGAGGCATAAAGAGGAAACCACATTTCCAAGTTTAATTTCCAAGTTTTAATTAAGATACCCTGGAATAAATAACTTTTATCTCCGAGTGCACATTATGTATACAATGGAGGGCCTTATTGCTGGTGTTTGTGAGTAATTTAGGATGAAAGTAAGTTACCACTGTGCCCTGTGATACTACTGTTTTCCTCATGCAGCCCCAGCGTACCACCTTCCTTAAATGTTAACTAGATTCTGGTTGTGTTTGGGTGTCTGTCAAAACTGCTTATAATTTAGAAGTCACAGAATAGCTTGAATTTTGTTGTGAAATCTTAACTACTTACAAGAATGTCATAGAAACAAAAACACACTAAACCTCAATAAGAGAAAGACAAGATGAGAGAAACATGGGCAAAGGATGTGAATAGTTAGCTCACACAAGTGGAAAATGGAATGGCCAAAAAAGATGCTTGCATTAGTAATTAGAGAAACAATAAGATCTCATTTCGTACCATCAAAGTGGCATAAGTATTCGCAGGTATTGGTAAATAATATGTCATATATATCATATATACACATATCTCCTATGTATACATATGGATCACATACAGCAAAACCTTGGATTACGAGTAATTTGTTCTGCGAGTGTTCCACAAGACGAGCGAGCATTTCTAATAAATTTTAACTTGATAAATGAGCAATGTCTTGCAATATGAGTGGTACGTGATGCTGAACATCACATGATCACAACTGAGCCAATGGTTCTTGAAAGTCGCTTTGATAAACAAATGCTTTAGAATACAAGCATGTTTCCAGAATGAACTATACTTACAAACCAAGGTTTTACTGTATACGAAATACATGTCCTGTATATTTAGGATGAGAGAGAGACAACAGATGGTCTATAAGTAGTAGCGTTTAATGAAAACTTAAATGTCTGTACATACACACACAGCTCTCGCTCTCCCTCTCAGCTCTCGCTCTCCCCTCGAGAGAGCGAGAGAGAGCTCTGTGTGTGTATGTACAGACATTTAAGTTTTCATTAAAGGCTACTACTTATAGACCATCTGTTCTCTCTCTCTCATCATAAAAATGGCTTTTGCATCTGAACCTGCCTGAGCTCTCCTTTCTCATATTTAGAGTAATGCTAATAATTTATATACCATTTGTAAGGGGAAATGGAAAGTAGCTTTAACAGTTATTAAGCACTGAGCTAAGTATGTTATATGCATAATCTCATTTAATCCTATCAGTCCTCTGATACCATTACTCCCATGTTATAGTTAGAAAATATTTAGAGAAGTCAGGTACTGTGCCCATTGGAGATCACCCAGCTAGTCATTCCTTTTGGAGCCAGGATTCTAGCTTAGCAATCTCTGACACTAAAGCCCATGTTTTAGAATGGTAATAGGAGCAGAAACTGTAGTGACTAGTGTTTCAGAAATTCACACACCACAGGATCAATAGATTGCGAAGTGGTAGATGTAATGTAGAGAGAAAGAAGTAGCAAGAGTGATGGGTATTAGGAGAAGAAAACTAAAATGAGCAAAATCGTCTTAGTGTTCATGTTCACCTACCACTGAATCATGTGTTTGTCTGACGTTTTGCAGCAAGGTGGGTGAGGCTCTGAAGGGGTCATGTAGTAGATAGTGCAGGGGTTCAAACTCTTTGATGCCCTTTGCCCTGCGACACAGATTTGGAGACGGTAAGAAGTACAGGAATAGATACAGAAGCAGGCGGTGTCTGTGCAGGAAAGTACCACCTGGAAGCCAAAGCAGAGATCGGAAGGAAAGTGCAATTAAAATGAATATACAGGGGTTCCTGGGTGGCTCAGTCTCTTGAGCATCCGACTTCGGCTCAGGTCATGATTTCACAGTTTGTGAGTTCGAGCCCTACATCCGCCTCGCTGCTGTCAGCCTCAGGGCAGAGCCTGCTTTGGATCCTCTGTCCTCCTCTCTGCCCCTCCCCCACCTTGTGCCCCCAAATAATAAATATTAAAAAAAAATAAAACGAATATACAAAACTTCTTAACTAGATCAAGTCCAGTGATTTTAAAAACCAACCAACACACACACACACACACACACACGCACCCAAGTCACAGACAACCAGGATGTGTTTGAAAAGGCACCACAGAATGAAGAAGAAGGGGAATGGTTGTCTGTTTGAGGAGAGGAGTCCTCAAACCCCGTGGCTCAGCTGGCTTGTCAGAATTGCCTCTGGTAATTCACTCTTGACAAGCTGTCCTGCTGGATGGAGACCTGGGTCTGCTCAGCCACCCTCGTTCCTGGGCCAGATGGGCCCAGAACGTGTGGTGGATAGCCCAGGGAGTGAGCCAGCAGAGGCAGACTGCTAACCTCAAATAACCAGTTTATGTCTGATTTTAAGTGATTCTATCTGATCACTAATAAGTGAGTGAAGTGTGCATATTTTCTTCTGGCAGATTTTTCAGTGTTTTAGAACCTGTGTACAGAGTTGCTGATGCAAGCTGGACAGTTCTAGTTGGTAAAGATTTTGAAATGAAAAATAATGTAGATTTCTTATAAAAATATGTAGTCACCAAAAGATGGAAAATATATACAGCCATAAGGGAGAAATAACATACACCCATAATTCCATTCACTGAGAGATAACCAGTTTTTACACTTTTAATGAGAATACTGAAATTGGAACAGGTCACAAAAAATGGGTGTGAAAAAGAACTGAAGACTGAAATTATTTATGAATATGTATCTTTGCCATTTTTCCCTGGGGTCACATAAAGTATATTTGAAATAACTCTTCTAAATTGTGATAAAACTCCAGTGGCCCTCCATTGAAACTAGGTACTTTAGGTCTTACACTCTTCTCAGAATTCTCATTGAACCCAAGTTAACAAATATTCTTTTTATTTTTTGTTTTTATTTTTTGAGAGAGAGACACACAGAGGATGTGTAGGGGAGGGGCAGAGGGAGAGGGAGAGAGAGAATTAAGCAGGCTCCATGCCAAGCTCAGAGTCTGATGCAGAGCTGAATTTCACAACTTCAAGATCATGATCTAAGCCAAAACAGGAGTCTGACACTTAACGGACTGAGCCACCCATGTGCCCCTAAGTTAACAGATATTCTTTACAAATTCCCTTATTTGGCTTTGTCAGCCTAATGCAAATGGGAGGAGTTGGTATGGAACGAGAAGCAGACCCAGGGACACAAAGATAGTGCCAGCTGATAGCCTGAGGTGGAGGGAGGAGACCAGGAAACCAAAGGAGCCCTGGAACTAACAGATTCAGCAGTAACTGGGTGTACATCACAGTGACCGAGTCAGCAAGGAAAGGTTAAGCAGTGGTTGCTTAAAAAGAAAATAAGCAGTGCTTCCTAAGGATTACTGTTAAATATTTTAAATATTTTAAATATTTAAATAAATAAGTATTTTAAATAAAAGTGTTCAAAAACTTAGTTTCAGCAATCTGGAGTCTTTTCTGGGTAGGGTGTTGAATACCCCAACAGAGCTGGGTAAATAAGACATTATGTAATTTCACATCAGTAGGAGCCTTTGGAAGAACCTTGAGCTATTTGTCTATTGCTATGTATTGTCATAATGATACTTGTAGCCACAGTTGTAAAAGAGAAAATGAGGTCTTTAGGATCTCTTTTGTTGTTTGTGTCCTATATTTATGAATGCTTCTGTTTCAGGAAGGAACATCTGCTATGGAAAATCTAAATGAGATGCAATGCATGTGGTTTCAGACAGAATGCATTTCAGCTTACCAGCGTTTGGGGAGATATGGGGATGCCTTGAAAAAATGCCATGAAGTAGAAAGGGTAAGTTGTAGAACTTTGACTTTACTTTTCTCTTGTAAGGTGACGAAAAAAGCGGGTTGATTTCTACATGGGATCATCTACCTGTTCTACTTTGGAAACTTCACTGTGAAAAACATCCTTGGTCTTTAGCTTTTCAAACATTCAGAAGTTGTGAATAAGTGATTGCTTTGTTTTGATCCTCAAATGGTTATGATTGAGACAGGTCTGCGTAATTTGGTCTGAGGGAAGAAGGAAAAGATGAATTTATCAAGCCATTACTGTTATTATTAACATATATTCAAAATTTGTTTTTCCTAATCCGGCCATTATTTGATCTCCTCACTAGCCCAGAAGGACACACAAGCTGATGGCCACCTCTTTCCCCTTTACGTCAGGATCTGCTCTGGAGCCAGCCTCTCTCCAGTTTGTCTTCCCAGGATACTTGTTCTCACGTCCGATACTTTGTACAGCAATCTGTGGCTGGTTTGCAGGCTTATTTTATTACTTGCTTTTAGGATTATGTGTGATGTGTCCTAGTGAGGGGACTTTTCTTTTCCTTTGTGTGAATTTTGTTTTCCTGTTCTTTGTCATCTCTGAAGCACTCTCCTTCCAAATGGACAACAGGAGGAAAAGAGCCACAAAAGCACCCCTGAGGCAGTCCTCAGCAGCCCTCAGTTGTGGGGTCAATCGGCAGCACTGTTCCCATGCTGACGCAGTATAAAACCACAGGCGTCGTAGTCAGGTGAGCCTGATGTCTGCACTCTAGCAGTCACTTTGGCCTTTTTCCCCATGTGAAACTTCCAAGGTTACCCAAAAGAAAGCCTAAATCTTAGGGGGTGGCTTTTGCTGGGAACTGGAACTAGGATTATACCTGATCCCTTTTGGAAATAACCTAGTTTTTTGTTTTTGTTTGGTTTCTTTGCTTTTTTCTTTTTGAGCCTGGGCTTGCTGGCTATATCTCTGGGGGAAAATCCATATCTTCTCCTTGAAAAATATAAAGCCCTCAGATGATACGCGAAATACTTAGGCAATATCCAAGCATTCTAATTTAAACCCGGCTCTTATTTCTGTGATAAAACCATAGATCACCAGTTTGTTTCAACATTCCTTAGATGACCAGCACTTTAAAAGCATTCTTGTTACTAAGGAAAGATACATGCTTATTACCCAGGACATTCTCAGGGAGCAATAGATTGTTTCCTGAATGAAGAAGCTACTAGGCACTTATGGATCAGTAATTCCAGCAAGGGCATGACTAGATATTTACCAGATTTTCTGTGAAAGTGCAATTTGCACATCCTTAGGGTCATTATAACTATGAGTGTCTCCAGCTTCAGCCCCACCCCTCCTAATATTCATGACTATCAATAGTTCTCTTGGTGGTATTTCTTGAGGATTGTTAGAATATGATTAATAGCTCTTCCATTACTAAGTTTCATTTAGATTATGCTCTCCCTTAAATTTTTAGTGACTTTTGTCTGAGTAACATGAAATAAAAGTCTCTAATGTCAGATAAACTGTGTCTCTCGTTCAAGAAATAGGATTTGACTGGTAGAAAGCATTTTTGAAGAAAAAAAAATAGAAAACCATTGGCTATCAGAGATTAAAATAGGCAGAAATTGTCACCCTCTGGTCATGTTATATAATCATTTCTAGAAACTTTACTGTTTCTGTTTTGGATTTGTTAGTGCTTGAGGACAGAAAGAACCAGACACAGATAAGTGAGGGAAGAGCCTATTCTTATGCCATTTGTGAGCTAGTCTTTTATAGTGAGTTATTCATAGTAAAAGTAAGACTTAACTCTTCTAGTGTATGTAGAAATGTGAGTGCTTAGTATAAATAGGGTGATTAAATATTTGCCGACTGATTAATACTAAATTAGTAATGCTATTAATTTCATTTCTAATAAAATTAACATAATCTGAAAGAATTCTTAATGATATGATTTGTTAGGATTTAAGAGTAATTACAGAATTCAATGATTTATTATGATAAATATCTTCATGACCTACTTTTGTGCCTGGATTTTAAATATTTTAGTAAAGAAATGATGACCTTTCAAAAGTAAAACTTTGCAGTTAACCTTCACCTTCAGTGAATATGGATGTAAGTTCAAATAAGGTCTAGCTAGGCCTTTCTTCTGCCTTCAAGAACTTACTCAAGAATTCTCCCCTTGAAGGCAGTTTCAGCCATGACATGTATTGCTGTAAGCTTTTAGTTAATTGCATTTGTAATGTTAGAATTCTAGAATGGCCCAGGATAGTATTTTTTTTGCTTTCATCTTGCAGCCCTCATAGGATTTTAGGATTATCTGTAAAGGTTATGAAGTCCAGCCTAATCTGATGTTTAGAACTTGAGGTTTATTAAAAATAAAACAAAACAACCATCTTTAAAGATACTAGATATAAACATGTGTTCATAATAATTTTATATTTCAAGACTTCTTTCTTTTCTTTTTTCCCAGGGATTAGATTCTCATTTTAGTATGCTGATTTATGTCTGAAATGGATCAGTAATACATATTTCTAAAACTTTATGATAAGATCTAGGATTTCTGATAGATCAGAACCATAGGCAGTTCATAACTTTATCTTCTAGCGTATCTTAACCTTTATCTAGTTGTTGTGTGCTTTATAATAACGGATTTTCTATAATGGGGGTAGAGTTGCTTACTACCCTAGTTCGTCTAATTATTATTATTATTTTTCAAATCAGAGGTTTTTGTTGCCTTTCTGTATATGACCTTTTGTTGGGCTCCTCCAGGGTTGCCGAGAAGTAAGGGGGTGGGGGAATCTGGGTAAGAAGAGAGGGACTAATACGGAATTCCTAAAGGAAACCGTGCTCTTAGGCCACGAATAGCATTTCTTTATTCTCTACTGACTCGTCTTATTTTGATTCAAGCCTAATTTTGACAAATTAAGCAATTCCTGCCCCCTCCCCCCAAAGAACTAGTAATTTATGATGAGGGGAAAATGGAGTTAAGAGTGTGAGCTGTCTATTAAAATTTGGTTACCTGGTTTCTGCAGGAAAGTATGGGGAAGCTAACGTCACCTGTTTGTGTCATCTAGCTTATATTTATGTTTTATCAATCTAGAGACTTAAAAATTACCCCAAGATACTGTAAGGGAGATCTTTGTGGGGATGGAATAGTTCTGTGTCTTGATTGTGGTGGTGATTACACGAATCTACACATGTGATAAAATCACATTAGAACTATATACCCACATTGTATCAATGTCAGGTTTTTGATTTTGTTCTCACACTATAATTCTGGAGGATATAACTCTTAGGAGGAAATTGAGAGACCAGCGTACAGGGTATCTCTGCACTACCTTTGTAACTTCTTATGTATCTATAGTTGAAAATAAAAAATTAAAAAAAAAAAAAGAAAATCAAGCTAAGATTATTTAGTTGTTTCTTAAAAGGATTCTACAATATAGCGTTTCTTCCCAAAGCAAAATTATTTTGTTATTGTCCTACTTTTTCAATTAACTCTGGCCATATCCTGTCCACAACTATGAGCTTACTATAGAGTGATCAACATCCAGGTTTGCCCGGGGCAAAGCGTATTCTTAAGACACTGGACTTTCTTTGGAAAAACTGAGAAAGCCCCAGGCTAGCCAGGATAAGTTGGTTACCCTATATATGGAAGACTAACTGGAGAGAGGCAGCCTGTGGGCTGTTACTGATAAAGAGGCGGCTTAAATGTTTGTGGTTCTCTACTGCTCCCTCTAAGACTTGACCTAGAATATACGTCTACTAAAGCTGCTAGAGTATCTCTTAAAACTTGTGTCTGCCTTTTACACATAAATGTTTCTTAACTTAAAAAAAGGTCCTGTAATCTCTTAGATGTTATCATCTCATTATGTATTCCTTGATGTGGGGCACTGCCATTTTTCCTCAGTTGTATTGAATTTTAAGATTTGGTGCTAGACATAACTTGATTTATATTAACCACGAACAGCTTTATGAAACCTGTAATCCTTTGATAAAAAAACAAGTTTATGTTGATACTTATGAATTGATTTGTCTTATTGATGGGAGGAGTGCAATTTTCAAATATAGCACATTAAAGCATGATTCTTGAAGTTATAAACTAATGTTGAATGTTTATTTTTTCCCATTTTTTCCCCTCCACACTGTGTACTTTTATACTTCTTACCTTAGAATTCTTCCCTTAAAGTCTCAGGTACTTAATGTCATTCTGTGTGTAGTGTATTTCTAATTACCAACACAAATAAAATTATGAAATGATGTGGACAGTTGCTAATGTGTCTTCTGCACAGTGAGTTAGTACTTAGGCCCCCAGGACAGAGGGGAGATGAAGTAGCAGAAGAGCTTAATTTGTATTCATGTATTGAATCATTCATTTTTGTGTATATTTTTGGAGAAGCTAAAATAGGGGAATAGAAAGAAGATGGAGGCAGAGAGGCATATAGGAAAGAAAACAAAAATATCAGTTGTTTTGAATTGTTAGTCATCTCCTTGCCATGTAAGGAATTAGTTCTTTAACTTTTTGGGCCATGAACCCTTTGGGAATTGGATGAAAGCCTTGAACTCTCTGCTTAGGACAATGTTATTATGCTTATTTATACATAGACTCTAGTTTAGGAACCATTGCTAAAATGGAATGTTGGTAGAATGGGAGTTTATTGAATGAGAAAAAGCTAGAATGCTCTGTGTTCAATGAAATTTTTAAACTATCTTATTTGATCACTTAACAACCTTATGAAATTGGCTATGTGGATTTCTTTATTCCTACCTAATTTAAATAATTGAAGCTGTAGGAAATTAAGAGGTCACATGCCTGATAAGCATTTTCTCTCTTGAGTTAGCAAAAACTGTGCTTATTGAATGTTAGGCCTGTGCCATGCAGTAGGGATAGAGATGACAGGGCTTGTCCTCGAAGTTGAGTAGAACAGTCTGATTTGTAAACATTTAATGTGAACCTGTGTATATTTGACCTTCATTCAGAGCTCCGTTTAACTCTGCCTTGCTCATTTTGGGGGAATATGGAGGAGAAATATTTCACTAAAACAAAATTATCAATATGAACTGATTTCAAGGTTAAAAAAAATCTGATTATCTGACTTATTACACAGAAATTGAGTGTCGTCACAAAAAGTGATACAGGGAATGGCCAAGTAACAGAAACTTAAGTTGAATGCAAAGAATAATTTGATGTTCTTTGTAGTGTTGAACAGTGGAGAGGGGCAACTAAGTGTAATTGTGACTGTTAACATTGTATTTGGGGTTTTTTATGATTTTCTTTCAAAAAATTGACATCACTGACATATATATGGGATAATTTTGTGTTTTTTTTGAAGCATTTTTTTGAGATAACCGATGATCAATTTGACTTCCATACATACTGCATGAGAAAGATGACCCTTCGTGCCTATGTTGACCTTTTGAGATTAGAAGATATACTCAGAAGACATGCCTTCTATTTCAAGGCTGCTAGATCAGCGATTGAAATATACTTGAAATTGTATGATAACCCCTTAACCAGTGAGAGCAAACAGCAAGAAATAAATTCAGGTAACTGAAAAGGAACTTGATGTAAAAGGATGGAAAAGAACACAAAATTTCAGAATGTCCTTAGCATAACAATACAGACAAAAGCGTTTTGTCAGATGGATGTGAAGACAGCATCAGGTAGCCTGTATGCCCCCAAAACAGTGCAGGGGATGGGGGGAGCTTAGAAAAAGTCAGCAGGATCATGCTCTGTAGCTAATAATTCTAAATAGCCCTAATTGGATGACTTGTGATCATTTTTATTTTTATTTTATTTTTTTATGTTTTTTAAATTTTTTAAGATTTTATTTTTTTTTAAGTAATGTCTACTTCCAACATGGGGCTTGAACTCACAGCCCTGAGATCAAGAGTCGCACGCTCCATTGACTGAGCCAGCCAGGTGCCCTGCAATCATTTTTATTTTTATCTTCAGTAAGGCCAATTAAGGAAAAATAGAAATGTCTGTGGACTGGGTTCTTTTTCTCTCTTTTTTTAAATTGTAAGTGAAAATAGCTTTGAGCCCCTTTGGGAAAAATACATGTTCTTACAGTTTCTAGTGCCTAGTTAATTGAAAATAATACTGCCAATGAGGATATCTGTACAGCTTTTTATTCACTAGAATGTTAGTATCTACAGATATTTGAGAGATAGTAACGTGGAGGCAAATTTCGGATCAGATCACAATTCTGTGTGTATGCATTGTCTCACTTGTCCTTGATATATTCCAAGAGGATAGCTGGTGTCATCACCCCCACTATGCGCAGATTGGGATTGAGACTCAGTGAGATGAAGTGATTTACCTAAATAAAGTCATTTAATCATGTTGGGAGGCAGAACTAAGCCATAATTGGTTAATTTTATTTTATTATTATTTATTTTTATTTATTTTTTTTAGAATCGGTTCATTTTAGTCAATGCAGTGTTTACCAGTTGCCTTTTGTGTGTCAGGTGTGTGATAGGTGGTGGCACTTCCTAAAAACCTCCATATCGTTGCCTCTTCCCCCTTTTCCCTTGTAAAAGCTGTACTCATACTGTGTATTGCAGAAGAATGTGAGGAACATGGAAACACTGACTTAGAATTTGTATTCATTTGGATGTTTGTAGAAAACTTGTCAGCCAAAGAGTTGAAGAAAATGCTTAGCAAGCAGAGAAGAGCTCAGAAAAAGGCTAAACTGGAAGAAGAGAGAAAGCATGCAGAAAGGGAACGTCAACAAAAAAATCAAAAGAAAAAAAGAGATGAAGAAGAAGAAGAAGGCAGTGGTCTCAAAGAAGAACTTATACCTGAAAAATTAGAAAGGGTGAGATAAATTTACTTTCTTTATTTGGTAGAATTGATGTTACTTGGTTCTGTTTTGGTCACGAACGTGTTTTAATTACATCTGTAGATCAGAAGCCGTTTGTAATATTTCAGGGTCATAATACTAGTCAGTTTTGAGTGATAATACGCAAATTTTGGTTAATGCAGATTATACGTAGAATTGTAGTTGTGGTAGGCAGCATAATGTCCCTTTAAATCTCTTCACATCCTAATCCCTGGAATTTGGGAATATGTTCCATTACATGGCAAAGGGGAATAAAGGTGGCAGATGGGATTTATGATTGTAATTAGCTGGCCTTCAAATAAGGAGGTTAGCTGGGGAGCCCAATGTAATCACAGTGGATCTTTAGAGTAGAGGGAGACAGGAGAGGGTTGGAGTCCTGTAAGGAGAACTCAGCCTGTTACTGGTTTTGAAGAGGGAACGAGGGAGCCACAAATGGAGATTGTGGGCAGCTTTGAGGAGCTGAAAGGGCCTTGAAACATACTCTCCCTTCGAACCTCCAAAAGGGAGGTGGTCCTGCTGGCACCTTGATTTTTAAGCCCAGCCAGACCCATGTTGGACTTCTGACCGACACACCTGCAAGATAATGAATAGGTGTTGTTTTATGAACACTAACTTGTTGGTAATGTGTTACAGGAGCAATATAATTATTACATCTGGAAACATTTTATATATATTGATATGTTTTAGCTACAAAGAGAAAGCACTTCGTGGCTGGGATTTTCTCAAAGTGTTGGTACTTATTTAGGGACCAGGTTTAGGGAAGTATTTAGTTTTCAGGTTTATTCACTATAGAATCTAGTGTAAGTATTTCAAATTTGTCATTTTTTCCAATCACACGATACAGTTATATTTGCCTCTTTACTATAGATGTTTGAAGAATAAGGGGCTATCAGTATTTGGTGTCCCATCTCCTTAAGCCTATGGAATAATTTCCTGTATTTTTTTGGATTTTTATGAGATTATAATGATTTTATAATCAGAAGAAACAATAGAGCCATATCCATTTTGAAATTACTATTTTGAATTTGTTTACAGATGATAGTTTTAAAATGTTTTCTTGCTTATTTCGTCATATAAAGAGAATGGTAAATTACTTTAGAGACATATTAATATGAGATTTTGGGGGAAACTGACTTGTGTAGC
Source organism: Lynx rufus (assembly GCF_022079265.1). Taxonomy (NCBI): domain Eukaryota; kingdom Metazoa; phylum Chordata; class Mammalia; order Carnivora; family Felidae; genus Lynx; species Lynx rufus. The sequence goes on along the minus strand of NW_025814823.1, from coordinate 29,085,882 downwards.
TGTTTTTAAATGTAATAATTTTCCTTTCTGTTTCAAAATAGATAGAAAATCCATTAGAAGAAGCTATCAAGTTCCTTATACCTCTTAAGAACCTTGTTGCTGATAACATTGACACTCATCTATTAGCATTTGAAATATATTTTAGAAAAGGTAATAGTTTGAATTCAGTTGTTAATCCTTACTTATATTGGTGACCATATTCAGCATAACCTTATCAAGTTAGATTGATTTTTGTTTCTTAAAGATCCATTTCAGCCTTCCACAAAAGGCTCCCAATCCCTTTTTCCTTTGCTACTCAAAACTTTTTGGGGTAACTAGTTAGAAGATTATGTTCAAATCCCTTTTAAGAAGAGTTTGAACAGTCATACAAATTGTTTACCTGAAGCAGTTCTACATGATTTCAAACTTTTCTTTAGAAAATAAAAGTTGTCTTTGATAACCAAAGTCTGCTTTGAATTTTACTTATGAATGTTATAGGAAAGGTAACATTTTGTTACTGGAATTTAAGTGAGGCTAAAATAAAGTGACTAAAATAACATACATAAATATTTGATGCTGTTACCTTTCCATGTTTTTCTGACACAGGGAAGTTTCTGTTAATGCTGCAGTCTGTCAAACGAGCTTTTGCCATCAACAGTAATAACCCATGGTTACATGAATGCTTAATTAAATTTTCTAAATCTGGTAAGTATGAAAAAAGGTAATATTTATGTAAAAGCAAGTATGACAGTTCAGAGGCCTCTCATTAAGCTGGACATTAAAGAGATTTGCAATAATGTAAAGCAAGGAAAGGATAATATTTATGGTATGTTTATAAATTAAACATGCTAGCAAAGATATGTTAGAAATTAGTGCATTTTTAAGCTGGCATATATTTAGTATTCCAAAGGAGCAATATTTTTACTGTGTGAAATGTATCAAGCTTAATAACAAATATAAATGTATTTCCATTGATTTTGTTTCAAAGGATAGATTAAAAATTTTTTTAATTCCAAATGTTTGTTTTTATAGTGTCTAATCATAGTAATCTTCCAGACATTGTGAGTAAAGTTCTATCTCAAGAAATGCAGAAAATATTTGTCAACAAGGATTTGGAAAGTTTTAATGAGGATTTTCTCAGACACAATGCTACCTCTCTTCAGCATCTACTTTCAGGTTGGTATTGGACTCCCAGGGGTAAAACAGTTCTGGAAAGGGTTAGAATGTGGTGAAAATAAAAGTTTGGAAAGATGTTCAACCTCACAAGTTATCCTAGCAGTAGAAATGAACACAATACCATTTTTGATCTTTCCAGTTAAGGAAGGTCTGTTTGTTTGGAAAAAGGAGACGGAAGTACGGTAAAGATGTGGTGGGTAAGCACTCTTGTATCTCGCTGCTGTGAATGTAAACTGGCCCGGCCATTTAGGAAAGCAACCTGTCCTCTTATGAGGAGCGTCACATTATCTGTGATTTTCGCTGCCATCATACTTTTGTAAATAATTTTAAAGAATTAATCCAAAGCAGAGATAGAGCTTTAAGCGCAAAGACGTTAACTGAAATGCTGTAAGTGTGGGGAAAAGAATGGAAACAAAGTTGATGTATGTCTGATAGTAGGGGAAATAGTAGCAGGTTTGTAGTGGAATGGAAAACCCAGCAGTCCTGTAAAGGGATGTTAATTTGGATGATTTGTAATAATGGGGGTAAATAATTTCATAACACGTACACAGAAGTAACATACAATATAATTTCAACTGTGTAAAAAAAAATACATGAAGGCTGAAAAGAAATACATATGAAAGCTTTAATGGTTGCCTTTGTGTGTTGTGGTTATGAGTGATTTATTTTTTCTTGTGTTTTTATTACTTGCCATATTTTATATTTTGAGGATTTACTTATATCCTGCCTGTACAGAAGGATTTTAGGGAGTTTATTCAATTTCATAAAATGACAAAATGGCGTGGATGGACAAGATGGTAAACTGGACAAAAGATTGTGGACAAGGAATTGGAGACAAAATGAAGTACATAATATAGTTAACTAAGCTCCTACGTTAAGCATATATTTAAGTATTTTAATTTAAGCTTTCTTGTTCTAAAGGGAAACTTCTTCATTCTGATGTCTATGGGAAAAAAAGTTAATTCCTGTGAAAAATTACAACTTCTTGGTACAAAGGGAAATAAGAACTTCTCCTCAAGAACACAGGATAATGGACAAAAACATTTCTTTATTGTTTTTAGGGAAATACCTTCCCAAATATTACGTGAAATTCTAAGGAAAAGTTAAATTTTGCCACATAAAAGTTAAAACACCATTAAAAAAAAGTCAAAAGACCAGGCTGGCTGGCTCAGTGGGTAGAGCATGCAACTCTTGATTTTGGGTTGTGAGTTCTTAGCCCCATGTTGGGGTTAGAGGTTACTTAATAAATAAAACATAAAAAAAGAAAGAAAGTCAAAAGGCCAATTGGAAAAAAAATATTTACAGATATGTAACTAATAAAAGGCTAATAATATATGTAGAGTTCTTATAGATTAGCAATAAAAAATATAAATTGATTAAAGGCCAGTAGAAAAATGAGCATAGAACATGGACCAGGAGATACCGTTATAGAGAAAGAGGTTATTAATTGAATGAATACTGGTTGCCTCCATTCTGAAAGGGAAGGAACACGTCTCTCTTGGTCACTTGTGTACCCAGTGCCCAGCAAAGGGTCTTATTTAGAGACACCATACGTTGTGGTGTTTCTGACCAGAAGTATCCCCTTTCCCCCCTCCCTGGCCTTGACCCCTCTGCCTGTACCTCCCCATCCCAGTCCTGACACACTGGTTGGCACTGTCTGATGTGCTGTCCTGGGAGCCCCTGAGGGCAAGGCTTGGAGCTGTCTTGGTCTCTAATGTGTCTCCTACATTGTCCAGTATAGAGCCAGGCGTAGTAGCTTAGTGAATGGTGAATGAATGAGCCAGCTTGCTGTGAGCCTGCATCACTACCCAAACTGGTCATTATCCCATTACCCTAGCTGGAACTAATGGTGAAATTAAGCGCTTTGAGCCCATATACCCCAGGTGTGAAACAAAAGTCTCCAAAATTTACAGGAGAAATGTAAACTGAATTTTACTGAAAAATAGCTTTAAAAATATGTTCTTTGTGAATATGCAAGCATTTTCTGGAAGATGTAGAAAGAACACAAATACATGGAGGTTAAATAAAATGGTAATAAACAATGAATGGGTCAACCAAGAAATCAAAGAGGAAATAAAAAAAATACATGGAAAAAAATGAAAATGAAAATGAAAACACATAGTGCAAAATTTTGGGGATGCAGCAAAAGCTGTTCTAAGAGAGAAGTTGATAGCAACACAGGGCAACATCAAGAAGCAAGAAGACTGTCCAATAAACAACCTAATCTTAACATGTAAAGGAGACAGAAGAAGAGCAAACAAAGCACGAAGCTAGTAGAAGAAAATAATAAAGATTAGAGCAGAAATAAATGAAATAGAAGCTGAAAACCAATAGAACAGATCACTGACACCAGGAGCTGGTTCTTTGAAGAGATCAACAAAATTGATAAACCTTTAGCCAGACTCAAAAAAAAAAAAAAAAAAAAAAAAAGGAAAAAGGACTCAAAATCAGAAGTAAAAGAGGAGAAATAACAACCGAGTCCCTAGAAATAAAAAGGACTGTAAGAGAATACTATGAAAAGACACATGCCAACCAACTGGACAACTTACAAGAAATGGACAAATTCCTAGAAACGTATAACCTCCTAATACTGAATCCAGAAAAAACAGAAAATGTGAACAAACTAATTACCCAGTAATGATACTGAATCAGTAATCAAAAAATTCCCAACAAACAAAAGTCCAGGACCAGGCGACTTCAAACATTTAAAGAGGAGTTAATACCTATTCTTCTCAAACTATTCCCAAAAACAGAAGAGGAAGAAAAACTTCCAGATTCATTCTATGAGGCCAGCATTACCCTATACTAAAACCAGATAAAGACATAAAACAAAAAACTACAGGCCAATATCCCTGATGAACATACTTGTAACAGTCCTCAACAAAATATTAGCAAACCATGTCCAACAATACATTAAAAATTCATTCACCATGATCAAGTGGGATTTCTTCCTGGCTTGCAAGGATGGTTCACTATTTATAAATCAGTCTGTGCGATACATCACATCAGTAAGAGAGAAAGGATAAAAACCATATGATCATTTCAGTAGATGCAGAAAAATTACATAGGAATAAGGATTTAAAAAAAGCTTTAAAAAATACTTACTTTCTTTGTGAACATGCAACCATTTTCCTTTTGTCCCTCCACCACACTTCTCTGTGACAGTAATTTGTTCCTTAGATGTACTACTTTAGCGTATCATCTTAAAAAAATTATTTTAGCTGAAATGTCGATTGATACTACAGGGCAGCCCATATTTATATTTCCAGTTATAGTGTTTCTTTGGGGAAGGATCGGTTGTTAAATCTGGTCTCCTGGTAAATGTTTAACAACCATCTCTTTGTGACAGAAGCCCTGCTTTGTAGTGTTTTGCCATTTACAAGCACTCCCATTGTGGTGCCAGGCTGTCAAGAGGATGCCATTAAATTGGGAGTTGGGAAGAGACACTGTACCTGGCTCACAAGTTCTGGTAGGAGGCAGCTCCAACTCACTGCTGACTTTAAGTCACTGGAACCAGATTTTAAGCCACTGGTTAATGTCAATCAAATCAATTGTAAGATATAGGAGTTTGCTCATTTTGTAGTGTCTTGGTATTTCAGGTGCTAAAATGATGTATTTTCTGGACAAGTCAAGGCAAGAAAAAGCAATTGCTATTGCCACTAGACTGGATGAAACTATAAAAGATAAAAATGTAAAGGTAAGATTTTTCAGAATAAGTTTTACAAGTTGATGGATACTGAGTGATCTGGCAAAATGTGTGTCTTTACAACCTAATTCTTCTTTTTTTTTAATTTTTTTTTTCAACATTTATTTATTTTTGGGACAGAGAGAGACAGAGCATGAACGGGGGAGGGGCAGAGAGAGAGGGAGACACAGAATCGGAAACAGGCTCCAGGCTCTGAGCCATCAGCCCAGAGCCTGACGCGGGGCTCGAACTCCCGGACCGCGAGATCGTGACCTGGCTGAAGTCGGACGCTTAACCGACTGCGCCACCCAGGTGCCCCACAACCTAATTCTTAAGTGGGCCTTCAGAGTTGGGTCTGGATCTGGGTCACATTAGGCAAGTTTCCATTTCTTAGCTTCCTTTTCCTCATACGACGAGGGTGAAAATACAGGCATACCTGGGAGATACTGTGGGTTCTGCTCCAGACCACTGCAAATAAAGTGAATATCACACTAAAGTGAGTCAAATCAATGTTTTGGTTTTCCAGTGCCTATAAAAGTTCTGTTTGTACTGTACCGTAGTCTGTTAAGTATGCAAAAGTGTTATGTCTGAAAAACAATGTGCATACCTTAATTAAAAAAATAGTTTATTACGGTGCTCCTGGCTGGCTTAGTCAGTGAGGGTGTGACTCTTGATGTCAGGGTCATGAATTCAAGCCCCATGTTGGGTGTGGAGCCTACTTAATTTATTTTTTATTTTATTTTATTTTTTAATTTTTTTTTTCAACGTTTATTTATTTTTGGGACAGAGAGAGACAGAGCATGAACGGGGGAGGGGCAGAGAGAGAGGGAGACACAGAATCGGAAACAGGCTCCAGGCTCCGAGCCATCAGCCCAGAGCCCGACGCGGGGCTCGAACTCCCGGACCGCGAGATCGTGACCTGGCTGAAGTCGGACGCTTAACCGACTGCGCCACCCAGGCGCCCCGGAGCCTACTTAATTTAAAAAAAGAAACCTGTTACTAAAAAATACTAACCATCATCTGAGCTTTCAGCGAGTCATAATCACTGATCACAGATCATCATAACAAATATAATAATAATGAATAAGCTTGAAATATTTGCAAGAATTGCCAAAATGTGACATAGAGACACAAAGTGAGCAAATGCTGTTGGAAAAATGGTACTGATAGACTCGCTCAGTGTAGGGTTGCTACACAGTATCTGCAAAGCACAGCAGAGCGGGCACAATAACACGAGGTGTCTGTACTACTGACCTCATGTACTTGATTTAAGGGTTAATTGAGATGATAAACTGTGAAGGGCTTAGCACCTGTCTGGCACACAGTAAACACTCAGTACATGGGAACTATTGATTGTTGTTAATAAAGGATATTTCCAGTTTAGTGATTAGGTTCAGAGATTCACTTTTTCAAGTATTAGAAGCATATCGCTTTTTTAAGGCTCTGTCGATTTGATTTCTAAAGTGTTCCTGTTTTGAGGTGATTTCTTACTGTGCGTAGCAAGAAGTTCTTTTACACTGAGGCCACACCAGTTTTCTTTTGCTTAATTAACAAATTGCATCTTTTGATTAAAGTGATGGTTAACCAACATTTTCTCTTAAAAATAATTTTTATTTTCCCCTTTCCTAATAGACTTTAATAAAGGTTTCTGAGGCACTGCTTGATGGCAGCTTTGGGAATTGTAATTCCCAGTATGAAGAATACAGGATGGCCTGTCATAACCTGCTTCCTTTTACTTCCGCTTTCCTGCCCGTTGTGAATGAGGTCGACAGTCACAATGTGGCACTAAACCACACAGCTAACTATGATGTCTTGGCAAATGAGATTTGAAATCCCACAGAAGGTTGACTCCTGTAAGACTCAGAGCTGAATTCAGATCAGGGTTTCTTTTTCAGGGTGTATTTTAATATAGATATGAAATGAAATAATTGGATAGAATTTTTTTTTTTTGGATAGAATTTTTAAATGGAGTATTCTGTAAGCTTATTTTATTCTTTATCTGACTCTGCCAATTTACATAAACATCTGTTAAAAATTACCTGTTTATACTTGTACAGTTTTCTTAAACTTTCAGATTATCAGCATTGTGATGGGTGCTGTCACTTCTGTATCATAAATATAATTTCTTACTAAGCTAAGTTGTATACAGCCCCACTGTATTATTTTCTTTAGATGCTGGTTTCAGAAACTATGTTTTGATCTCTTACTGGTTTGTTGTATTTGTTTTTTGCTTGCCTTTTAATTAAAGCATGTCAGTTATAAAGTGTTAACTGTTAAAAACAATATGGAACTTTTTTTGGCAGACGCTGGGGTTTATTTTAAAATTTATTTCAGTTTGCCCTTCCTTCCACCTTAATTTTTTTCATGATTTACCACTTCTTTTTTAGTATCCATGAAAATGATACTTTCTATTGAGAGAGGGTACTCCAGTTTTATGCAGATGATTCAGAATGTGGGGGTTGGTTTGCTTCTTAATCATGGAAATTCACTGGTAAGTTTGTTGCATATCTCTAGACCAGTCTTTTAAAGACTCCCGGGTAAGACTTATGCTTCCTTGACTAAATTGCTTGCGTGTCAACAAGTATTTGATATCTGAACAGTGTGCTTCGAGGGAGCATAATAGGGAAGAATGCAAATGACAAGGAAACATTCGTTCTTACTCTTACAGCCAGGCATTGACTATTAAATGTTTTTGTATCAGCAAAATGAGAATTTAAAACTCTTGTTAGTTTAATTATTAAAACATGGTTCAGCAATATTTTTGGGGGAGGGGGTAAAGGTTTTCTGTCTGTACAGAAAACAATAATGGAATCATTCAGTAGATTTCTTTCAGAATTGTGTAAATATGTCTAATATTAATACTTCCCTTTGAGGCAAATACAAATTCAAAAAGGGAGATTTTATTTAGAGAAGCCATTCTAATTAAAATGATTTTCCTTCACTCTAAGCTGTTTAGATTCATAATTGTTAAGAGAAAAAAAAACTCACTGTAAAATAATGCCAACCTATATATGCTGTAATAAATTATTTTGTACACAGTTGCTTATTTGTATTTGTGTTATTACTTCACACAAAATATTTTTGCAAAATGTTTTTCCTTTTTCTTTGAGGGAATAAAAAATCATCTTAATTTTTACAAGTTTTTAAAAAGAAAGTTGGTTATTAAAGAATAAGCACCTACCAATAAACTCTGGTGCCACAGCAGCTTGACTTCTTTTTTAGTGTTTTAATAATTTTAGAACTAGGTAACCTTTGTCGCTAAATAATCCTGGCAAATCTGTAATGTGTTATGTTACTTTCAGCAAGAAGCCACTTGCATAGAGATTCCTGTTAATTGTAATTAATGTGGAATTTGTGCTGCAGTGGCAGTCTTTAAATTTTTTCTTTATTTTTATTTTTTTCAGCAGCAGCAGCAGCAGCAGCAGTCTTTTAAAAAGTATTCCATTGGGATAATTTAGGGTTTCTGAGAATTACTGGGTGGATACACTTGAAATGTGAGGAGTCAGGTTCAAGGTATGGAAGGCAGGATACAGGGTGAAATCTAGTCAGCGGATAGAGGTTGTATCTGTTCTCGCTACTCCCATCCCACTTTGAGTGTAAACATTAAATAATCCTGGGATATGGTTGGGGATCCTTCTTAGTTAAGGGAGGCAAGGGTGTGTCATGTCCCACACCCCCCCCCCCACCTCTTATCTCCACCCTGCCTGCCTCCGACCTTGGCAGATTGCCCTTTACAGTTCAGAAAGCTGAAGGACAGGCATCTGAGACCCAAATACTTAGAGAAGTGTCTAGTCTCAAGAGAAAAGTGAGAAGTCCTTTGTCTTGGGTGAACCTGCCAAGTTTATCAGAACAGATAGGAACAGACACAGAGTCAAGGCATAATGTGGTAATTTAAGAATTTGGCTTCAAGTTTCTTGTGATTTCTTTCTTGAGGAACTGAATGAGTTTCATGGGCAAAGCCTAGAAGATAAAGAACCATAACTCAGTTTGTATTTATTGAACACCTATTATGTGTCACACTATTCTAGGTATGACATACACAGTAGTGAACAAAATTAAATCCTATTTTCATGGAGTTTTTTTTTTCTAGTGGGAGGAGAGAGAAACATATAGGATATGATATTAGGTAGTGATAATTACCATGAAGAATAATCAAGCACAGTATGAGAGTAGTGTTGATTATAGTGAAATTTTAGAATATCAGAGAAAAAGAACAGTCTCAAAGTTTACAGAGAAAAAAAGCAGATTATTCTCAAAGGAAAGAGAAGCAGATTTATGAAAGGCATCATTGAATATTGAAGAAAACATTCCCTCTGGATCTTTTGAAGAAAAATACCTTTGAATTTAAAATTTTATATCCAGCCAAATTAGTATTGGAATGCGACAGCATAAATATCCTCAAGTATACAGACCTCAGAAGATTTCCCCTTACCAATGTTATCACAAAAAATGCTTTAGGAGCAATATTAAAAGATACGAAATCTGGAAGATGCTACAAGAGATATGGAAGAAAAGTAATCAAGTATTTTTGTAAACTGTACTGTTATCGTTAGAGAAACTTTACAACTGTTAAAATTCTAGGCATTACTATCATGATTGGAGTTGGAGGTATTGACTAAGACATACAAGAGAGTTAAAATGCCTTTTTTTTTTTTTAATGTTGATTTTTGAGAAAGAGCATGAGCAGGGAGAGGGGCAGAGAGAGAGGGAGACACAGAATCCGAAACAAGCTCCAGGCTCTGAGGTGTCAGCACAGAGCCTGACAAGGGGCTTGAACCCATGAACCACGAGATCATGACCTGAGCCAAAGTCAGATGCTTAACTGATTGAGTCACCCAGGTGCCCCTATAATGCCTCTTGTTAAAAGGAAGTTACAGAGATTGAAAAGATTAAGAAATTGAGTAAACAAACATGAATTTGATTATAAAAACTACTGTAAGAATACAAATAAAATGTAAAACAAAAATGAGAAGTAACTCAGTTTGTCTAGTGGGAAGCAGAAAGAGTGAACAAAGAAAGATTACAGTAAATGGAAAATAAAGTGGCAGAAATTTGGATGTAGCACTGATTACAAGTAAATATGAATGGGTTAAATAACCAAATAGAAGATTCTGGTTGTATTAATCGTTTACAAGAGACACCTAAAAACAGAAAAATTTAAATAAAAGGATGGAAATAGACATAGCAGGCTAAAATGAACCAGAATAAGGTGGAATAGTAGTCCAAATAAGAGAATTTAATGCAAAATATAATGACAGAGACATTATTACACAGTTGGTCCCTGAATAACATGGGTTTGAACTGCATGGATCTGCTTATACATTGACTTGTTTTTATAAATACAGTATAGTACTGTAGAAGTATTTTATTTATGATTTTCTTAACATTTTCTTTTCTCTAGCTTTATTGTAGGAATACAATGTATAATATACAAAATATGTGTTAATCAATTTTTTGTCATTGGTAAGGCTTCTGGTCAACAGTAGGCTTAGCAGTTTTTGGATAGAAGTTATATATGTATTCTCAGGATTTTCAGCTGTGTAGGGGGTCAATACCATTAACCCCTGCATTGTCCAACTGTATATTGGTTTAAAAAATATGAATTGTTTTAAAAATGAATTTTTAATGCTGAAAATTAAACTGTAAAAAATTAATGGTAAAATGTTTAACTGTATGGTGATGATGTTAATTAAACATTGCAATTATATATATATATATATATATATATATATATATCTTGAATCATGTACACCTGAGACTAATATGTCAGTTTTATCTGGAAAAAAATACTAAGTACATATCTATTAATTAATGTTAATAATTATGTTTAATGCTAATTAAACATTGCAATCATTTATATATATACACACACACATATATATATATATATATATATACACACACATATATATATATATATATATATATATATATATGAATGTATAGATCTATCTTGAATCATGTACACCTGAGAATAATATGTCAATTTTATCTGGAAAGAAATACTAAGTATATATCTATTATTGAACTTATATGCACTTAACATACCCTTAAATTATATCAAGCAAAAGCAGTGAACTGGAGAAATAGAAATATCAACAATTATAGTTAGAGGTTTTAATACACATTTCTCCCCCTCAAAAACTGAAGCAGAGAGAAAGAGAAGCAGAGAGCAGTTATTGAACATAAATTGTACAATTCCCTTGAGCTATTATGTATGTAGAACTCTACACCAAATAGAGTGATTGAGAATGGCTTACTGTTTTTAAGTGGGAAGGACTAAGAAGGCATTTCTAATGAGATGACATTTGAATGGCTTTGCAGATCAGATATTTGGGCAAAGAGCATTTCAGAAGGATTAGAAAGGCTCCTTCCAGGTCTTGAGGTGAGAATTGTTTAATATTAAAGGACTGATTGTCAGTGTGTCTCTAAGTTCTTTAATACGTCATAGAATAAAAACATTTGGACAGTGTAGATTTAAGTAACTATGAAGCTTAGTATAAGAATTCTAAGATTTCATGGGGAACCTGGGTGGCTCAGTTGGTTAAGCCTACGACTTCAGCTCAGGTCATGATCTCACAGTTCTTAAGTTGGAGCCCCGTGTCGAGCTCTATGCTGACAGCTCAGAGCCTGGAGCCTGCTTCAGGCTGTGTCTATGCTGTATCTCCCTCTCTCTCTGCCCCTCCCTGCTCACTCTCTCTCTCTCTCTCTCAAAAGTGCATAAACATTAAAAAAAAAAAAAAAAGAATAACAGATTTCAGTGCCTACTGACCCCTGTCCTCTAAGAAGATTGTTAGGTCTGATAAGTTTTTAACTGTGAAATAGCTTCAACTTCTATAGTCTCAGTAATAGATTTGGTTCTATGCTGTTTATTAAAGAAAATTGTTTTAGGGCAACTGGATGGCTCAGTCGGTTAAGTGGCTGACTTGGGCTCAGGTTATGATCTCACGATTTGTGAGTTCGAGCCCCATGTTGGGCTCTGCTGACAGCTTGTAGCCTGGAGCCGGCTTCGGATTCTGTGTCTCCCTCTCTCTCTGTCCCTACCACGCTCACAATCTCTCTCTCTCTCTCAAAAAATAAATAAACATTAAAAAAAGAAAAAAATTGTTTGAATCACTAACCATATGCCTATTTAGCCCTACCTACCTCATTCCCCCGAGTATGTAGCTGTTAGTCCTAGTACACAAATTTCTGTTAGTATTATAGCTGTACTTTGGGATTTTGCACTTTTGGATAACTACTGCAATAAAGTGAACATTTTTAAAAAACTGATTCTATTTAATTTTGACCCAGAGAAAGAAGTGCTTAATGAAGAAGATAGACAGGAAGTTGCATTCAGAAAATGTGATCAGATGATCTGAAAGCATTCATAATCACCAGTTAAAACCAACAACCTGATCAGAACGAGACATAAAAACAAATAAAAAGAACACATTCTTCTGAAAGTGCAGAGCTCCTTCTTTCCCTATCTTTCCCACACTAACTCCTATTCATGATTTTGATCCCTAAATCCCTAAAAGTGTTTTGTGCCCCCTCCAAATGCATCCACAATACTGTGCACCTCCCATCATTACACTATTTATCAGCTCAGTGGTTTTTATGTACCTCCTCCAGAGACACTGTGAGCATCTTGTTCACAATTATGCAATTGGCATATATGCCAGCCACCTAGTAGGCATTCAGCACCTATTTGTTGATTTACTCAATAAGGGTAGGAATGATTTCACGGTTGTTTCTGAAAAGGATGATTGCTAATAATACATTTTTTTTATTTTAAAATTTCATTTAAATCCAATTTAGTTAACATATAGTGTAGTAATGATTTCAGGAGTAGAGTTTAGTGATTTATCACTTACATATAACACCCAGTGCTCATCCCAACAATGCTCTCCTTGTTACCTATCACCTATTTAGCTCTTCCCCCCGCCGCCCCAAGAACCCTCCAGCAACCCTCAGTTTGTTCTCTGTACTTAAGAGTCTCTTGTGGTTTGCCTCCCTCTCTTTTTTTCCCCCCTCTCTCTTTTTACCTTAATTTTCCTTCCCTTCCCTATGTTCATCTGTTTTGTTTCTTAAATTCTACATATGAGTGATATCACATGATATTTATCTTTCTCTGACTGACTCATTTCACTTAGCATAATACACTCTAGTTCCATCCAGGTTGTTGCAAGTAGCAAGATTTCATTCTTTTTGATCGCCAAGCAATATTCCATTATATATATATAAACATACATACACATACACATTATATATATATATACACACACACACATATATATGTGTATATATATATATATATATATATACACACATATATATATATAAACATACATACACATACACCACATCTTCTTTATCCATTCATTAGTCAATGAATATTTGGGCTCCTTCCATAATTTGGCTATTGTCAATAGTGCTGCTATAAACATTGGGGTGCATGTGCCCCTTTAAATCAACATTTTTTGTATCCTTTGGATAAATACCTGTTAGTGCAATTGCTGGGTCATAGGGTAGTTCTATTTTTGATTTTTTGAGGAACTTCCCTACTGTTTTCCAGAGTGGCTGCACCAGTTTGCATTCCCACCAGCAGTGCAAAACTGTTCCCCTTTCTCTGCATCCTTACCACCATCTTGTTTCCTGAGTTGTTAATTTTAGCCATTCTGACAGGTGTGAGGTAGCATCTCATAGTGGTTTTGGTTTGTATTTCCTTGACAATGAGTGATGTTGAGCATCTTTTCATGTGTCCGTTAGCCATACGGATGTCTTCTTTGGAAAAGTGTCTTCATGCCTTATGCCTATTTCTTCACTGGATTATTTGTGGTTTTGGGGTGTTGAGTTTGTAAGTTCTTTATAGAGTTTGGATACTAACCCTTTATCTGATATGTCATTTGCAAATAACTTTTCCTGGCCTTTTAGTCTTGTTGATTGTTTGCTTTGCTGTTCAGAAGCTTTTTATCTTGATGAGGTCCTTGCTTTTGTTTCCCTTTTCTCGAGAGACATGTCTAGTAAGAAGTTGCCGTGGCCAAGGTCAGAGAGGTTTTTGCCTGTTTTATCCTCTAGGATTTTGGTGGTTTCCTATCTTACGTTTAGGTCTTTCATCCATTTTGAGTTTATTTTTGGATATGGTGTAAGAAAGTGGTCCAAGTTCATTCTTCTGCATGTTGCTGTCCAGTTTTCCCAACATCATTTGCTGACAAGACTGTCTTTTTTTCTATTGGATATTCTTTCCTGCTTTGTCAAAGATTAGTTGGCCATACTTTGTGGGTCCATTTCTGGGTTCTCTATTCCGTTCCATTGATCTGAGTGTCTGTTTTTGTGCCAGTACCATACTGTCTTGATGATGACAGCTTTGTAATACAGCTTGAAGTCCGGGATTGTGATGCCTCCTGCTTTGGTTTTCTTCTTCAAGATTGATTTGGCTATTTGGGTTCTTCTCTGGCTCCATACAAGTTTTAGAATTGTTTGTTCTGGCTCTGTGAAGAATGCTGCTGTTATTTTGATAGGAATTGCATTGAATATGTAGATTGCTTTGGGTAGTATTGGCATTTTAACAATATTTGTTCTTCCAGTCCATGAGCATGGAATATTTTTCCATTTCTATGTGTCTTATTCAATTTCTTTCGTAAGCTTTCCATAGTTTTCAGCATACAGATCTTTTACCTCTTTGGTTAAGTTTATTCCTAGCTATTTTATGGTTTTCAGTGCAATTGTAAATGGGATCTATTCCTTGACTTCTCTTTCTGCTGCTTCATTATTGGTGTATAGACATGCCACAGATTTGTGTACATTGGTTTTTGTATCCTGCAACTTTGCTGAGTATCAGTTCCAGCAGTTTTTTGATGGAGTCTTTTGGGTTTTCCACATAGAATATCATGTCATCTGTGAAGAGTGAAGTTTGACTTCTTCTTTGCTGATTTGAATGCCTTTTATTTATTTTTGTTATCTGATTGCTGAGGCTAAGACTTCAAACATTATGTTGAACAACAGTGGTGAAAGTGGACATCCCTGTCATGTTCCTGACCTTAGGGGAAAGCTCTCACTTTTTCCTCATTGAGGATGATGTTAGCTGTGGGTCTTTCATATATGGCCTTTATGATCTTGAGGTTATGTTCCTTCTATCTCTACTTTCTTGAGGGTTTTTATCAAGAAAGATGCTGTATTGTCAAATGCTTTTTCTGCATCAGTTGAGAGGACCATATGGTTCTTATCCTTTCTTTTATTAATGTTATGTATCACATTGATTGATTTATGAATATTGAACCAGCCCTACAGCCCAGGAATAAATCCCACTTGATCTTGGTGAATAATTCTTTTAATGTGTTGTTGGATTCAGTTTGCTAGTATCTCGTTGAGAAGTTTTGCATCCATGTTCATCAGGGAAGTTGGTCTGTAGTTCTCCTTTTTAGTGTTGTTTTTGGTTGTGGGATCAAGGTAAGGTTGGCAAGTGGACATTTTTTATCTTTAAGTAGCTAAAGTGTCTTGTTGGCACCTGAATTGGATTGTATGTTGCCTTTGGCTTTTGGAAAACTCTGAACCTACAGCCAGATGGTCAGTACACCCCACAGGTGATTTAGGACTAGCTGGAGTTCTAATTATCAAAGGCCAGGAATACCTTTAAAATAAATCCTATCTGGGCTATTGCTGAATTCTGAAAGCCTGAAAGCCTATCCCCCTATCCTCACCCTGCTTCTAATCCACCAGGGATCTTCTAGGACTAATACTTTTGGCAGATCTGTGGCCAGTCTTTTAGTGACCACTTAAGGCATAAATCCCTCTGGCTTGCTCTCTCCCATACTCTCATCCGCATCTGTTTTCTCTTCCTTAGCCAAGCCTCCCTCTATGTCTCTTCCTTGTATTCTTTGCAACTTATCTTCTGGAAGTATTCCACTCATGGTCAACACAGTTCTACACATCTTGTCTCTGCTCTTAACACTTTCCCTTTATCTTTTAACCTTAACTGACAACTGTAATTGAGATCTCCATTATGCAGCCCTTTCAACTGGAGGGCTGTTTATTTTCTCACCATGTGCTTGGAGAGACAGTTCACATTATCTTCACTCACAGCAACTGCTTCCAGCCCATTACTCTTCCACTATTGTACAAAACCCTATGTTTCTTTGAGATGAATGCCACTGGACTGTATTATCCTAGACCCCTCCTTATTGCTGTCATTTGTCCTCTCTGTGACTCACAGACTTTCTCTTCTCTCCAATCATGCTGAAATTCTGGATGGTTTTAGGATGTATTTGGTGCACTCATTCAACACTTGCCTCTCAGTTCCTTGATCCCCCTTGCTTCAGTGATTTTCATCTTCATCCTCATCAAATTAACCAATCCCCAGGCCATATCCACTTCTTGTCATTGGTAGAAACTTTCACTTCTGAAAGAACTTACAAAAGCCATGCTGACTCTGATCTCCTGTTTCTTTTAAAGTGTTCACTTGGTTATTCCTCCATAGCTGTTGCACCTCATCTAACCCTCCCATGACTTTCTCCCAAATAACTTTTACCACCAGTCTTTAATACTTCCCATTTCTATCTTTGCTTTTATAGTTCCATCAGTTGAAAACGCTTGTCAACAACTTCCTCGTTCCATTGTTCTTCTATTCCATAGGCCAAGAAAAAAATCCCATCCTTGGTTGAATTCAGCTTGTTCTTCAGCCACACCAAGACTGCGAACAAAGATCATCCGGTATCATAGACTGCTTAGTGGGCTCCAATCTCACAGAGTTCATTCTTGGTTTCCCAGTAGGCTGTCTCTTACTCAGCTATTTAAAAAATTCTCCACTCAGTTCTCAGTATGCCTTTTCTGTTAGCCCCCTTCCCCTGCCCAAAGATGTCCATGTCCTAAACCTCAAAACCTGTCTATATGGCAAAAAGTCTCTGTAGGTGTGATTAACGATCTTGGGATGGTGGAGTACCTGGGTGGCTCAGTCAGTTAGGCGTTTGACTCTTGGTTTTGACTCCGGTTATGATCTCACGGTTTGTGAGTTTGAGCCCAGAGTTGGGCTCTATGCTGCCAGTGCAGAGTCTGCTTGGGATTCTCTCTCTCCGCCCCTCCCCTGCTAGTTCGCTCGCTCTCTTTCTCTCTCTCGGAATAGATAAATAAACTTAAAAAAAATTAAAGATCTTGATATGGGAAGATAATTCTGGACTACTAGAGTAGGCTCTAAATGTAATCACATGGTCCTTTATCTTTCTATCATCTATCTACTTATTTTAAGGAACTGGTCCATTTCATCTAATTTATCAGATTTGTGGGCACAGAATTATTCATAATATTCCTTTATTATTCTTTTAATGTCCATGAGACCAGTAGTAATGGCCCCTATTTTATTTCTGATGTTCGTATTATTGTGTCTTCTCTCTTTCTTGGTTAGCCTGGTTAGAGTTTATCAATTTATTGATTTTTTTCAAAGAACCAGCTTTTGGTTTCATTGATTTTCTGCTTTCAATGATACTGACTTCTCAAATTTTCATTATGTCTTGTTTTTGTTTTTTTGCTTACTTTGAATTTATTCTTTTTGCTCTTTTTCTAGTTTTATCAGAAGCTTAGATTATTTGCTTTAGATTTTTTTCTAATATATGCATTTAGTACTATAAATTTCACTCAAAGTACTGCTTTGCCGCATCCCACAAACTTTGATAAGTTGTATTTTCATTTAGCTCAAAATACTTCCATATTTCGCTTGAGACTTCCTCTTTGACTCATGTGTTATTTAGAAGTGTTTTGCTAGTCTCCAAATATTTGGAGATTGTTCAACTATCTTTCTATTATTGATTTCTAATTTAATAGTCTGGGAGTGTGTTTTGTGTGAATTTCATTCTTTTACATTTATTAAAGTTGTTTTATGACTCAGGATGTGGTCTATGTTGGTGAATACTCCATGTCATCTTGAGAAGAATGTGTATTCTGCTGTTGCTGGATGAAGTAATCTATACATGTCAGATCCAGTTGACTGATGATGCTGTTCAATTCAACTAGAATATGATTTTCTGGCTGCTGGATCTGTCAATTACTGATGGAGTGGTGTTGAAGTCTCCAGCTGTAATAGTGGATTTGTCTATTTCTCCTTGTACTTCTTTTTTTTCTTTTTTAATGTTTACTTATTTTTTAGAGAGAGAGTCAGAGTGTGAGTAGGAGAGGGGCAGAGAGAGAGGGAGACAGAGAATTGGAAGTAGGCTTCAGGCTCTGAGCTGTCAGCACAGCCTGACGGGGGCTCAACTCACAAACTGCGAAATCATGACCTGATCCAAAGTCGGACACTTAACTGACTGAGCCACCCAGGCACCCCGCTCCTTGTACTTCTATCAGTTCTTGTTTCATGTATTTTGATGCTTTGTTGTTAGGTACACACACACTTAAAGATTTTTATGTCTTCTTCGAGAATTTACCCCCTTTATCATTATGTGATGTTTCCTTTATCCCTAATAATTTTTCCTGATGTGAGGTCTGTTTTGTCTGAAATTAATGTAGCTATTCCAGATTTTTTTTTAGTGTTAGCATGGTATATCTTTCTCCATCCCTTAGCTTTTAATCTATCTGTGTATTTACATTTAAAGTAGATTTCTAATACACGGCAAATAGTAAGGTCTTGTTTTTATAAACCCATTCTGATAGTTTGTGTTTTTTATTTGGTATGTTTAGATCATTCGCATTTTAAGTGATTGTTGATAAACTAGGATTAATATCTACCACATCTGTAACTTTTCACTTCCCTTTTTCTTTAAGAATTTTCTAAAATTGGGGCGCCTGGGTGGCGCAGTCGGTTAAGCGTCCGACTTCAGCCAGGTCACGATCTTGCGGTGTGTGAGTTCGAGCCCCGCATCAGGCTCTGGGCTGATGGCTCAGAGCCTGGAGCCTGTTTCCGATTCTGTGTCTCCCTCTCTCTCTGCCCCTCCCCCATTCATGCTCTGTCTCTCTCTGTCCCAAAAATAAATAAACGTTGAAAAAAAAATTAAAAAAAAAAAAGAATTTTCTAAAATTGATAACAGACAACAAACCAACAGATCCAGGAAGCTCAGAGAATACTAAGAGGGATAAATACCAAAAAACCACACTTAACCAAACAATATTCAAACTGTAAAAAAAAAAAAAAAAAAAGAGAGAAAATCTCACAAGAAGTCAGAGAAAACAGACAAACAAACCCTACCTTATCTGTAAAACAAGGATAAAAATTTCATCAGACGTCCCTTTAGAAAACATGCAAGCAGAGGAGAATGGAGTGAAATATTTAAAGTGTTGAAAGAAAAAACCCACCAGCCAAGAATTCCGTATGCAGCAAAATTATCCTTCAAAAGTGGAGAAGAAATAAAGACTTTTTCAGACAAACAAAAATTGAGGGAACTTGTCACCAGTAGACCTTTCTTGTATGAAATGTTAAAATTCTTCAGAGAAGGAAAATGATATCTTAGAAACTCAGATTACATAAAGAGAGGAAGAGAATTAGAGATGGAATAAATGAAGGTAAAATACAGTATTTTATTTTTCTTATCCTGAATTATTTCTTATTATTTCTTAATTCTTATCTTTAATTGATCTAACCGATAACAATTTTTCATAATAATAAGAGCAATAACATATTGGATGACTATAGTATATGGATAAGTGGTATGAATGACAACAATGTCACATGAGACAAGAGGGAGTAATTGGGAATACTTTCTTATAAAATACCTGGACTACCCATGAAGTGGTACAGTGTTACTTCAAGGTTAGATTAGTTATCCCAAAGAACACAAAAACACGAATTCAAAGGGATACATGCACCCTGTGTTTATAGCAGCATTATGTACAATAGCCAAGATATGGTAGCAGCCCAGGTGTCCAGTGATTGATGAATGGATGAAGAAGAAGTGGTATGCATATAAAATGGAATATTATTCAGCCATAAAAAGAATGAAATCTTGCCATTTGCAACAACACAGATGAAGCCAGAGAGTATAATGCTAAGCAAAATAAGTCAGTCAGAGAAAGACAAGTATCATGATTTCACTCATGTGGAATTTAAGAAACAAAAGAAACAAAGGGGAAAAAGAGAAGTCAAGAAACAGACTCTTAACTATATAGAACTGGTGGTTACCAGAGAGAAGAGGGTTGGGAGAAGAGTTAAATAGATGAAGGGGATTAAGGAGTGCACTTGTCATAATGAACACAGAGTGACATATGGAATTGCTGAATCACTGTATTGTACACTTGAAACTAATGTAACTATATGTTAACTAACTGTAATTAAAATAAGAAGCTTAGGGACCACCTGGGTGGCTCAGTTGGTTAAGCATCTGACTCTTAGTCTCAGATTGTGATCTCACGGTTCATGAGTTCAAGCCCCCATCAGGTTCCATGCTGACAGTGTAGAGCCTGCTTGGGATTCTTTCTCTCCCTCTCTCTGCTCCTCCCCGACTCATGCTCTCTCTTTCTCAAAATAAATAATTGAAAAAAACAAAAAATAAAATAAAATAAAATAAAATAATAAAAACTTTAGAGGTGCCTCAGTCAGTTGTGTCCAACTCTTGATTTTGACTCAGGTCATGATCTCATGCTTTGTGAGACTGAGGCCCATGTCAGGCTCTGTGCTAACAGTGAGGAGCCTTCTTGGGATTCTCTCTCTCCCTCTCTTTCTGTCTGCCCCTCCCCTGCTCGTACATGTACACACACTCTCTCTTTCTCTCAAGATAAATAAATAAACGTAAAAATAATGCATATACACCAAAACTAAAAATAAAAACCTTTAAAAACAGAAAGCTAAATTACTTGTAAATATATATTGCAAACACTAGGGCAACCACTAAAGAAATGGTAAAAGAAGTATAATTAATGTGCTAAGAAAGGAGAGAAAATGAAACCATATAAAATGCTCAGTTATAACCAAAGAAGGCAGGGGCACCTGGGTATCTCACTCAGAAAAGTTTCAGACACCTGATTTCGGCTTAAGTCACGATCTCGCAGGTTCACGGGATGGAGGCCTGCGTCGGGGGCCTGTGCTGACAGTGAGAAGCCTGCTTGGGATCCTGTTTCTCTCTCTCTGCCCCTCCCATGCTCTGCCTCTCCTCCCCCCAAATAAATAAAACCAAATAAATAAATAAATAAATAAAACCAGAGAAGGCAGAGAAAGAGAAGACCAAAAAAAAAAAAAAAAAAAAAAAAAATACCCCCCTGACAAGCCCCAAACAAAAAACAAAACAGGAGCAATGAGTTCAAAACAGTTTCTACCTATTCTCTCTCTCTTTCTCTCTCTTCTATTGTCTGTCTAATCTGCAATGTCCAATTTGGTAATTCTAGACACATGTGGCACTTGGACTACAGTTAGTGTGTCTGAGGAACTGGACCTTAAATTCTATTTAATTTAAATTTAAATGGCCACAGGTGGCTAGTGGCTACCATACTAGTGACATCTGTCTAACAGTTCTTCCCAAAGGGGCATCTTTTGGCAATTTATCCATCCAGAGGGATGCCTTTTCCAAATCTCTTTTTAAGACAGCTATGTGTGTTAGCAGTTGTGGACTTCTTTGGGTTCTCTATTTATTTAGCTTCATTTTAAGCTCCTTAAGGTCACCTACCTGGTCTGTCTAGAGTATGAAACCCAGAGCTGAGCACAAAGTAAGTACCCATAATGTTGATAGATGCTTATAGTCACTAAGTGCTGTCACTGATCTGACCCTCACAATTGCCCTGTGGGAGAGGCATTATCACCCTCATTTTACAGGACACTAAAACCAGTAGGGATACTAGCTTTTCCCAGGGCCACACAGCTTTTCAGTAGCAGAGCAGGATTCAAACCTACTTCTTCCAATTTTGCATCATGCTGCTTCCTGTTGGTCGTGATGCTCAGTAGTCATGTATCTTACGGATTGGTCTGGCTCTCTTTGTGTTTAAAGTCTTGTCGGCTCAGCGAGAGAGCAGTTCCCTGAGGGCCATGCCAAGGCTAAGCCCACTCCGTGTTCTCTGACATACTTATTAACCAGTTTGCGCACTTACGTGTGGTTTCAAGGCTACAACTATTGAAGTATGTGGTTAGTTCACTGTTTCCCCACTGGAGGGCAAACTTGTCCAGTTTTATGTACTTTTCTGTTTTCTTAAGAATGACCAGAAGCACCGTACAAGGGCCTGAGTTGTTTTCTGTGCTTTAATTACTGCAGGGAAATGAGATGGTTCCCGTGTGTTAGAAGTTGTGTAATATATACATTTCTGATTCAATAAGTTGCCTTCTGTAGAGACCACACAGTCCAGATGCAGCGTTTGTTAAGTGGAAAGCCCACACTGCCCTGTGGCTTGTCAGCGTGGAGTTTTGCGAGGCAGAGGGCCCTGAGTGGAGAGTGGGAGAATGGGTGCCGCTCTCGGGCAGGTCACACCCTCCCTTCTCTACAGTTAGGAGGGTTGTCAAGGCACCAGTGCCCCATGGCTCAGGACTCTGGTCCTCAGAATCCAGGATTGTATCAGGCCCATTTCAGTTACCCCACAGTTACCTCCACTGGCACAGAGGAAGTCCCCAGGAGCACTGGGGAAGTTATGCTCAGCAGCCTTCTCCTAATTAAAGGGTAGAAGCAGCCACAGTTCTGGGCACCATTTAGTGAACTTGGCTGTCTTCCTGGGCTCAAAAGTCTAGACAATGGGAGTTTTGAATGTGGGACAAAAGTGAACTTTTAATGGCACCAGTCCAACTTATTCCACATCTGAGAACGACATGGCAGCTTATATAGGCAAATCTAGCTGCCTATAGTCATGCACATGGAGATTCCAGGTTGTCTCCATGCACCTATGGGTCTGCCTTTAAGCTTCGCCAAAAGGCCTCCCTCTGCAGACCCTGAGGAATGTGTCACGGCACAACTACACACGTTCTCCCATAGTCCCCAGGGAATCTGAACCCAACACAGCCTCTTTCAAGCATGATGTGCATCAGTCACTATCACCACGGTGACTTGTATTCAATGGGTTCTGAGATGCCCTCATCTCGTCTTCCATCTGTCTTTGTGGTGGGGGGAGAGGTTAGTCAGCAGCACGCAGCACTCCATCAGGTGCTCAACTCAGGGAGGGGCACCTGGAGTCAGAGAATACTTCGAGAGCACTGCAACATTGTCAGCTATTTAATTCTATACTTCATAAAAGGAATTGTTTTACTAGCAGATATAATAACTGTCTTATCTGTATAATGTGAAATGGTAACCCCTGACAACAACAAACAAAACAAGATGGAGAACTGAGGGTTGATGGTGGCTTTTGTGAATATTCATTGGTTACATATTCTTTTTTACTTCTTCT
The DNA here is from genome assembly GCF_022079265.1 of Lynx rufus. Lineage (NCBI taxonomy): Eukaryota > Metazoa > Chordata > Mammalia > Carnivora > Felidae > Lynx > Lynx rufus. The sequence goes on along the minus strand of NW_025814823.1, from coordinate 29,062,784 downwards.
CACTTATGAGCACATGCATGTTAGCAGGCATCAAAGCTTTAGGAAAATTTGTGACAGAAAAACTTGAAGTGGAAAAAACACCATGAGTTGTTTAATTTTCTCACCAAAAGGCTGACATTATTCCATTTCAGCGGCAAAACAATGACACTGTGTCCAGATCTCCCAGGAGCGCTAACCTTTCAAGGCTCGGCTATGGTTGCAACCCCTCCCTAAGTGCTTCCCGGATTCCTCTGGCGAAGTTAATGCACCCCAAATATACATCGAGCCACCTTACAGCACTTATCACGCTGCATTTATCGTGCTTTACTTGGTGGGGCCTTATTTGGATGCATGTCTCATCACCACTACTGGACCGTAAGCTCTTCGAGTACAGGGATGAGCCTCACTGTCTGGGTTCAAGTCTCTACTTTGCCACTGAGCAGTGGTACGATTTCTGTCAAGTTAGTTAGACTCTCTATGACTTAGTTTTCTCATCTGCACAGTGGGGCAATAGGACCTTCTATATGGGGCTGCAGTGAGGATTAAATGAGTTCACAAGCAAAGCGCTCAGAACAGTGCCTGAGCACAGTTCAGTGCCGTAGCAGTATTTGCTGTTATTATTGCTGTCTTCCTATTTCCTGCAGCACTTTGGGAGGGCTTCCTACCGGGACTTGGGCTTCTGATGGATTTTACAGAGTAAGATGGCTTTCCACTGTGCCTTGAGGAATTTATTTTTAGACAACAGGAACTTTTGGCCAGCACCTCTCCTGGGACCTCTGAGGCCTCTAGGGCGCTATTACCTTGAAGGAAGCTGAGTGCTGCATTCAGGAACTCCCCACCAGGCAGCCCATGGCCCTCATCTGGGGAGCTTTAGAAACCCATCCAGGGCCCCTCACAGAGATTCTTTTTTCTTTTTTTAAAAGTGTTTATTTTATTTATTTTTGAACGAGAGAAAGAGTGAGCAGGAGAGGAGAAAGAGAATCCCAAGCAGGCTCTGTGCTGTAAGCATAGAGCCTGACATAGGGCTCAAGCCCACGAACTCTGAGATCATGACCTGAGCAGAAGTCAGACGCTTAACCAACCAAGCCACACAGGAACCCCAGAGATTCTTTCTTAGTTATCAGAGTATAATAATGGTCTAAATATATCCATAGGTCAACTCATGCAAACAGATTTACAAAGAATGGCAATTCTAACAATACCCGATATCGGACTGTACAGTGACCTCATCTAAAAGACCACATTCAGAGATTCGGATTGATTGGCCTGGGCCGGAAGCTGGGGAATATTTCTTTTAAGAACCTGTGCAGCCTGGGCAGAGAATTGCCATGTGTGCCTCTGGGACAATGGTTCTCTACCCTCAGCCGCTCATCACTTGAAAGCTTATAAAACACACTCGGGACAGTGAGATCAACAGTAAACCATTCTGCACACCTAGAAAACTGATCTGAAGATTAACACAACAATGTGCATAACCTGAACCACAGAACTCAGCAGGTACATGGCACTGAATGGTGAGCTGGGGGAGAAGGAAACCACAGAGGGCAGGGAACTGCTTTTGCTTGTGGAGAGAGGACAGAGATGGGGGCGGGGGGGGGGAGTACAGGAAAAGCACGCCCCCCCCAAAGCATCTGGAGAGAAAGTGGAAAAGTGGAAACAGCCGCAGGGACCGAACAGAACAGGCAGAAAGGAGAAAGACGAGTGTTTAAATTCCATTAAGATTCTATGAACAGGGGGAGCACAGAGTCTGAAACTCCACAGCTCCTTACCTGATGGAACTCTGGTGGGAAGGGCAAATCCCCAGGAGCAGAGAGCGAGGTCCTCAGGGTTCTCAGGTCACGGGCAGAGGCGGTTCCCCTGCTGGGAGGGCATCTGGTAGAGGCTGTGCAGCGACCTCACAGGCAAAATGTCCCAGCAGCCTCCAGGGAACAACCACATTCGCTGGTGCTGGAACGTTAAGGCACCAGATAGGTGTTGCAATTTACCAGAATCCCTGAACTGCTGCTATACGATTGTGTGAACTTTTCCTGGGATGGACTGGACCCAGTCGCAGTCTCTGGGCTTCAGCAGCAGCATGGTCCTGCAAATGTTCCTGGGGGTGGCCGGCACCCAGCCATTGCTCAGAGAGACCCTCCTGCAGAGGGTCTGAGCCGGTCAAAGCCGCAGTCCCTCACAAGTGAGGAGTCGGGAAACAGCCGCATCTGAGATAAAACTCAGGAGAGAGGTGCTGCCCGGCAGCTTGACGGCTTGGTCACGGTCAGTGTAAAAACGGAGAGTGGACGGAAGCTGGAGACAAAGGACGGGTGCGGATGGCTGATCCCGGAGAACAGAGTTCTGGTACCAGAGACTGGAGATCTGGGGGACGCCATTTTCACCCCTCCCGTGCACGCGCATACGCACCGACAAGCGAAACAACATCCACCCCAGTAAGTAAAGCAGCGCCATCTAATGGAGAACGGAGCTGTTACACTAAGACCTGCCCAGCCGGGCCAACCTCGCTCTTCAGGAACACCCCAAGTCTCTCTGCCTGCTTATTTTACGGACTACAAAGTGCTTCATAGTTTGACTTCAAGGGAAAACTGAGGTAATTTCAATAGCATTTCAGTCTGTTTGCTGGTCCATCTATTTAATTTTTTTCTTTTCTTTTTCTTGAATACAGAAAGAAAAAATTTATTTTTATTCTCAATTTTTATTAGAAATATTTTTCTTTAATTTTTTCCACTATGTTGTTTACTTTTTTTGTAAATGTTTCAAATTCTATTTTACTTCCATCGTTTCATTTTATTCTATTTCATTGTATTCATTTTTTCAAATTTTCAAACATTTTCCTTTTTTTCTTTTTCTCTTTTTTAAATTTTTTCTTTTCTTATATTTCCCTTTTTTTTTCTCTAATCTATCAAGCTCCTTTCAACAACCAGACCAAAATACACCTAGGATCTAGGATCATTTATTTGATTTTTTTGTGTTGTTTTTAATTCTTTAACTTTAATTTTTTTTACCTTATTAATTCCTTTTCTTCCTTCAAAATGATGAAACAAAGGAATTCACTCCCCAAAAAAGAGCAAGAAGAAACGACAGCCAGGGACTTAATCAACACAGATACAAGCAAGATGTCTGACCAGAATTTAGAATCACGATAATAAGAACACTAGCTGGGTTTGAAAATAGATTAGAATCCCATTCTGCAGAGATAAAAGAAGTGAAAGCTAGTCAGGATGAAATAAAAAATACTATACCTGAGCTGCAATCTTGTATGGATGTCATGGTGGCAATGATGAATGAGGCAGAGCAGTCAGTGATATACAGGACAAACTTATGGAGAATAATGAAGCAGAAAAAAAGAGGGAGACTAAGGCAAAAGAGCACAGTTTAAGAATTAGAGAAATCAGTGACTCATTAAAAAGTAACAGCATGAGAATCATAGGGGTCCCAGAAGATGAAGAGAGAAAAAGGGGTAGAAATGTTATGTGAGCAAATCATAGGGGAAAACTTTCCTAACCTGGGGAAAGACATAGACATCAAAATCCAGGAAGCACAGAGGACTCCCATTAGATTCAACATAAACTGACCATCAACAAGGCATATCATAGTCAGGTTCACAAAATACTCAGGCAAGGAAAGAATCATGAAGCACCAAAGGAAAAAAAGTACTTAACATACAAGGGAAGACAGATCAGGTTCAGAGCAGACCTATCCACAGAAATTTGGCAGGCCAGAAAGCAGTGGCAGGATATATTCAATGTGCTGAATAAGAAAAAATATGCAGCCAAGACTTCTTTATCCAGCAAGGCTGTCATTCAAAATAGAAGGAGAGATAAAAAGTTTCCCAGACAAACAAAAATTAAAGGAGTTTGTGGCCACTAAACCAACCGTGCAAGAAATTTTAAGGGGGACTCTCTGAGGGGAGAAAAGATGAAAAAAAAAAAAAAAAAGACCATAAAGGAACAAAGACTAGAAAAGACCAGAGAACACCACCAGAAATTTCAACTCTACAGGCAACAAAATGGCAACTAATTCATATCTTTCAGTACTCACTCTAAACGTCAATGGACTAAAGATTCCAATCAAAAGAAATAGGGTAACAGAATGGATAAGAAAACAAGATCCATCTATATGATGTTTACAAGAGACCCACTTCAGACCTAAAGACACCTTCAGATTGAAAGTAAGGGGATGTAGAACCATCTATCATGCTAATGGTCGACAAAAGAAATTCAGAGTAGTCATACTTATATGAGACAATCTAGACTTTAAAATAAAGACTGTACCAAGAGATGAAGAAGGGCATTATATCATAATTAAGGGGCTTATCCACTTAATTAATTGACCTTAATTGTTAGGTCAAGAAGACCTAACAATTGTAAACATTTATGCTCCAAATGAGAAAGCACCCAAATATATAAATCAGTTAATCGCAAACATAAAGAAACTCATTGATAATAATACCATAATAGTAGGGGACTTCAGCACCCCACTTACAACAATGGACAGATCATCTAAAGAGAAAATCAACAAGGAAACAATGGCTTTGAATGGACTTAACCGATATACTCAAACATTTCATCCTAAAGCAGCAGAATACACATTCTTCTCCAGTGCACATGGAACGTTCTCCAGAATAGATCACATAATGGGACACAAATCAGCCCTCAACAAGTACAAAAGACTGAAATCATATCGTGCATATTTTCAGACCACAACACTATGAAACTTGAAATCAACCACAAGAAAAAAAACTGGAAAGAAAACAAAACTTGGAGCTAAAGACCATCCTACTAAAGAATGAATGGGCTACCAAGCAGTTAAAGAGGAAATTACAAAGTACATGGAAGCCAATGAAAATGATAACACCACAGCCCAAAACCTCTGGGATGCAGCAAAGGCAGTCATAAGAGGGAAGTATATAGCAATCCAGGCCTTCCTAAAGAAGGAACAAAGGTCTCACATACGCAACCTAACCTTACACTTTAAAAAGCTGGAGAAAGAACAGCAAATAAAACCCAAAACCAGCAGAAGACAGGAAATAATAAAGATTAGATCAGAAATCAATGCTATCGAAACCAAAAACCAAAGCCAAAACCCAAAACAAACAAACAAAACAACAACAGTAAAACAGATCAATGAAACCAGAAGCTGGTTCTTTGAAAGAATTAACCAAATTGATAAACCACTAGCCACTTTGATCAGAAAGTAAAAGGAAAGGACCCAAATAAGCAAAATCAAGATGAAAGAGGAGAGATCACAACCAACACAGCAAAAATACAAACAATAATAAGAGAATATTATAAGCAATTATAGCCAGTAAAATGGGCAATCTGGAAGAAATGGACAAATTCCTAGAAACATATACACTACCAAAACTGAAACAGGAAGAAATAGAATATTTGAACAGACCCATAACCAGTAAAGAAATTGAATTAGTAATAAAATATCTCCCAAAAAAACAAGAGTCAGGGCCGGATGGCTTTCCGGGGGGAATTCTACCAAACATTTAAGGAAGAGTTAACACCTATTCTCTTGAAGCTGTTCCAAAAAATAGAAATGGAAGGAAAACTTCCAAACTCTTTCTAGCCAGCATTACGTTGATTCCAAAATCAGACAAAGACCCCACTAAAAAGGAGAACTATAGACCTATTTCCCTGATGAACATAGATGCAAAAATCCTCAACAAGATATTAGCCAACCGGATCCAACAATACATTAAAAAAATTATTCACCACGACCAAGTGGGATTTATACCTGGGATGCAGGGCTGGTTCAATATCTGCAAAACAATCAATGTGATTCATCACATCAATAAAAGAAAGGACAAGAACCATATGGTCCTCTCAATAGGTTCAGAGAAAGCACTTGACAAAATATAGCATCCTTTCTTGATAAAAACCCTCAAGAAAGTTGGGATAGAAGGAGAATACCTCAAGATCATAAAAGCCATATATGAAGGACCACTGCTAATATCATCCTCAATGGGGAAACGCTGACAGCTTTCCCCCTAAGGTCAGGAAGAAGACAGGGATGTCCACTCTCACCACTGTTATTCAACATAGTATTGGAAGTCTTAGTCTCAGCAATCAGATAACACAAAGAGATAAAAGGCATCCAAATTGGCCAGGAGGAGGTCACACTTTCACTCTTCGCAGATAACATTATACTCTATATGGAAAACCCAAAAGATACCACCAAAAAACTGCTACAACTGATCCATGAATTCAGCAAAGTCGCAGGATGTAAAATCAATGCACAGAAATTGGTTGCATTCTTGTACACCAATAATGAAGCAGCAGAAAGACAAATCAAGGAATAGATCCCATTTACAATTGCACTGAAAACCATAAAATAGCTAGGAATAAATCTAACCAAAGAGGTGAAAAATCTATACACTGAAAATTATGGAAAGCTTATGAAAGAAATTGAAGAAGACACACACAAAAAAATGGAAAATATTCCATGCGTCTAGATAGGAAGAACAAATATTGCTAAAATGTCAATACTACCCAAAGCAATCTACATATTCAATGCAATCCCTATCAAATAACAACAGCATTCTTCACAGAGCTAGAACAAACAATTTTAAAATTTGTATGGAACCAGGAAAGACTCCCCAATAGCCAAAGCAATCTTGAAGAAGAAAACCAAAGCAGGAGGCATCACAATCCTGGACTTTAAGCTGTATTACAAAGTTGTGATCATCAAGACAGTATGGTACTGGCACAAAAACAGACACTCAGATCAATGGAACGGAATAGAGAACCCAGAAATGGACCCACAAAGTATGGCCAACTAATCTTTGACAAAGCAGGAAAGAATATCCAATAGAAAAAAAGACAGTCTTGTCAGCAAATGGTGTTGGGAAAACTGGACAGCAACATGCGGAAAAATGAACCCGGACCACTTTCTTACACCATACACAAAAATAAACTCAAAGTGGATGAAAGACCTAAATGTAAGACAGGAAGCCATCAATATCCTCAAGGAAAAAGCAGGCAAAAACCTCTTTGACCTTGGCCACAGCAACTTCTTACTCAACACCTCTCCGGAGGCAAGGGAAACAAAAGCAAAAATGAACTATTGGGACCTCATCAAAATAAACAACTTCTGCACAGTGAAGGAAACAATCAGCAAAACTAAAAGGCAACTGACAGAATGGGAGAAGATATTTGCAAACAACATATCAGATAAAGGGTTAGTATCCAAAATCTATAAAGAACTTATCAAACTCAACACCCAAAAAACAAATAATCCAGTGAAGAAATGGGCAAAAGACATGAATAGACACTTCTCCAAAGAAGACATCCAGATGGCCAACTGACACATGAAAAAATGCTCAACATCACTCATCATCAGGGAAATACAAATCAAAACCACAATGAGATACCACCTCACCCCAGTGAGAATGGTTAATGTTAACAACTCAGGCAACAACAGATGTTGGCAAGGATGCGGAGAAAGAGGATCTCTTTTGCACTGCTGGTGGGAATGCAAACTGGTGCAGCCACTCTGGAAAACAGTAGGGAGGTTCCTCAAAAAATTAAAAATAGAACTCCCCTATGACCCAGCAATTGCACTACTAGGTATTTATCCAAGGGATACAGATATACTGTTTTGAAGGGGCACATGCACCCCAGTGTTTATAGCAGCACTATCAACAATAGCCAAAGTATGGAAAGAGCTCAAATATCCATTAATGGATAAATGGATAAACAAGATGTGGTGTGTGTGTGTGTGTATATATATATATATATATATACATACACATACATACAATGGAGAATTACTCTGCAATCAAAAAGAATGAAATCTTGCCATTTGCAGCTACGTGGATGGAACTAGAGGGTATTACGCTAAGCAAAATTAGTCAGAGAAAGACAAATATCAGATGACTTCACTCATACGAGGACTTTAAGACACAGAACAGATGAACATAAGGGAAGGGAAGCAAAAATAATATAAAAACATGGAGGGGGATGAAACATAAGAAACTCTTAAATATGGAGAACAAACAGAGGGTTACTGGAGGGTTTGTGGGAGGGGGGATGGGATAAATGGGTAAGGAGCATTAAGGAATCTACTCCTGAAATCAGCGTTGCGCTATATGCTAACTATCTTGGATGTAAATTAAAAAAAAAAATTGAAAATAAAATGTATATTAAATGTTAAAAAAAAAAAAAAAAAAAAGAACTCCAGACTCTCCCTCCAGATATTTCAATTCCATTGATTTGGGTAGAGCCTGGACCCTAGCATTTTTTAAAAGCTCCCTTAAAAAAAAACAAAAGCCCACCTATTTTTTGATGTTGAGATCCTCTGCTCTCCACAGGGCAGGGTGGGATGGGAGATGATAAGCCTGCAGAGCGGGAGGTGGCTGGGCTGGAGGGAAGTAGCAAGAGGATCATGGGAAACCATTCATGCCTTTATGTGAGAGCAACATCTTCCTAATACATGAATAAATCTCTTCCCAGCACATGATCTGAGACCAGTGCATGGAGGAAAGAACACAGCTTTTGGTGTAAGACAGGCGTGGCAATCCACCCAAAGTTGGGTGACTTTGGGCAGGTCATCTACCCGCTGTGCCTCCTTGGTGCTAAGGTGAGAGCCTGATCTGATCGTAACCTGCCTAGAAGCACTCTGTGAATGAGAGCTGTTATCTTTAGTCTAGTAAATGTTTGAGTCTCCTCTTTTTCATGTCTCTGCAAGATAGCTTTTGAGCCCAAAGAGGCAATTGCTTCTTCAAAGCCCTTTGCACATGAGGTGAGGGTTGCAATCCTTTGATCCCCACAAGTGCTGGGTATCAGGACTGTCCCTGATACAGCAACCATGTTTCCTGAATCAAAGAGCCAGACTAAACCTTATAAAGCATATTAAAAATTGTGAATGTTTAGAGGAAAAGATTATAAAGGGATGAAATTTCAATGACTTTAGGTAATATTTCATATTTTTTAATGCAAGTATGTATAGATTTCTGGTTTTTATATAGTATGTTACTATGTAAAATTGGAGCCAGTCTGGAAAATTCAAGTCATGGGTTCTAACCTTGCATGTTTAACCTTGCTGTTATATTTCTCACAGCACCTGGCTGCTCAGAAAATGAAAACAAGAAAGAAACCAAATTCAGAGATCTATGGAGACAGGTAAAGATCTCAAGGCTCTCAGTTTCTGGCTTGTTGTTCTCTCTTATCCACAGTCACTGTTGTTGGAGATATAAATGGTCTATTGCTAATAATTCTTTTTTCACTTCCAATTTCCTACTGGCCTTTAGAGTTACCACCCATGCTGCCTAAAAGCATATTATGAAATCCTCAAGACTAGCTTGTGAGAGTCCAAATTAACAATGGAGTTCATTATAAGAGCTGCTCTGCAGGTTATATGCTGGCCTGAGGGCAGGGTGCTTTTCTTCTCACCAACAGTGTGTGTGTGTGTGTGTGTGTGTGAGAGAGAGAGAGAGAGAGAGAGAGAGAGAGAGAGAGACAGACAGAGACAGAGACAGAGAGACAGAGAGACAGAGAGAGTAACAGTGTTGGGGTGTGTTTCTGCCATCTAAAGATGGCCAGAACTCAGCTTACTCTCTTTCAGTAGAGGGACGCCCTCCCACCAGCTATTTTTACTCTTGTGGAAAATGATCTTGTGACACGAATACCCATGAATTCCACTCCTGGAAACTTATCATGAATAACTAATCAGAAAAAAAGAGAGCTGTTTAAACTTATTTTTATAAAATTGAGAAAAGAGAAGCAGTCTAAATATTGCTCAATACAGAATTGGTAGGATAGCCATGGTGTGCACAGTGGGACCGTATGTAGCCATTCAAAATGATATGGGCAATTATACAGATGAGAAAAGAGTTCCACTGCTATTGTTGAATGAAATAAGTCATAATAGCATATATAACACTCCATTTATATATTTGTACACCTCTAAGTATGCGCACGTACACATCTATGCGTGTTAGCACTGGATAATGTTTACTTTGTATTTTTCCATATTGTTTTATTTATAGTGAACGTGGATTATTATTATAAATAGGTATTTTATAAAAACTGCATTCATCAACATAGTTACTATAACATTATAATAGAAAATATTTAGAGAACACTGTATTAGTCAGGGTTCCCCAGAGAAACAGAACCAGTAGGATAGACAGATCGATAAAAGAGGAGATTTATTACAGGAACTGGTTCACCTGGTTATGGACGCTGAGGAGTCCCCCAGCTTGCTGTCTGCGCACTGAGTGCGGAAAGCCAGTGGGGTCATTCTACTTGAGGCTGAAGGCCTGAGAACCCGAGGGCCGCTGGTACAAATTCAAAGGCCCCGGTGCCAGGAACTCTGCTGTCTGAGGGCAGGAGACGACGGGTGCCCCAGTTCAAGAAGAGTTGGGGCATGCCCATGTACACTGATGAGGGCAGATCTCTTCAGACTACTGAATCAAATGTTAATCGCTTACCCAGAAATAGTGTTTTCCCTGCCATCTGGGTATCCCAGTCAAGGTGACACATAAAACTAACCCTCAAGCACTACACACCCAGGCACTGTGCTAAATGTTTCTTATACTTGATCTCTATAATAGCCAGAAGAACTACAAAACCAAAATTCAAACCTGAAGACAACCTGAAATATTTGACAGCAGGAAAATTGTTTAAAAAGTGGAATTGTATGGGGGTACCTGGGTGGCTCAGCCGGTTAAGCGTCTGACTCTTGTTTTCGGCTCAGGTCATGATCTCCTGGTTCTTGAGTTTGAGTCCCAGTGTCGAGCTCTCTGCTGACAGTGCAGAGCCTGCTTGGGATTCTCTCTCCCTCCCCCATTCCCCATGGAAAGCGCACTCTCTCTCTCTCTGTCTCTCTCTCTCTCAAAATAAATAAATAACCTTAAAAAAAAAGTAGAATCATATGCCCTCATTAAGATTCCAATTATGAAAGCTGTATGGAATCACTGGAATACACTTAGCATATTGTTCAAAAGGCAAAGGTACAGGGGCACCTGGGTGGCTCAGTTGGTTGAGCATCTGACTTTCGCTCAGATCATGATCTCATGGTTTGTGAGTTTGAGTCCCACGTCAGGCTCTGTGCTGACAGCTCAGAGCCTGGAGCCTGCTTCAGATTCTGTGTCTTCCTCTCTCTCTGCCCCTCCCCGACTCATGCTCTGTCTCTCTCTTTCTCTCTCTCTCAAAAATAAGTAAACATTTTAAAAACAAACAAAAAAAGGCAAAGGTTCTGATTGCTGCTCTGTTCATGTCTGTCTGGGGGTGGAGGTCTGGAAGGTGTCAGCAGAAAGCAGTGGTATTATTATGGGTGACTTTTTTTTTCCTTTTAAAAGCTGGTGATGTTGGGGCATCTGGCTGGCTCAGTCGGTAGAGCATGCGACTCTTGATCTTGGGGTCATGAGTTCGAGCCCCACATTGGGCGTGGAGTCTACTTTAAAAAAGGTTAAAATAAAAAAAAAAACCCTGGTAATGTTGTTATATCATCTGACAATTTGGAACATCAACTTATTCTTGCAAACTTATAAAAATCCAAACAATTCAGCCTGACTTCCACATTGTGCCCCAATCTTCCACATTCAACCTCACCCCTTCACATTCCACTTTGTAGTTCTCTGCTCCAAGATGTTACAGGTAAAATGATCTCTCAACTCATCGCTGCGAACAGAGAATGTACCAGAGCAATCAATTTATTAATTTTCTTTGGCTGAGAGGAAAGGATGAAGTTTTAAGGATCTCCTGTTGAACAAAATAATTTAGACTTGAAATAATTTAAAGCAGTAACAGATGACTCTTAAATACAGTTTAAATACAATTTAGTATATCCGGCTTCATGAGTCAGGCAATTTAAAAATTACTATGGAAATTTTCAAATGTACATAAGTGTAGAGAGAATAGGATAACAACCCTCATGTACTGATTGCCCAGCTTCAACTGAGAGAAATGAATTGAAAAATGGGGTCCATGTCCATCTGACTTGGCCCCAGTGGCTGCCAATCTCATTTTACCTGTTCTCTTATCTTCTAGAACATATAAAGGAAATTCCAGATTCAGATATCCTGTCCTTTCACCTGGGTTTTCTCTCCCCTCTAAACACCATAGCATTGCCACCCCACATGTAATGTTTTGGGATTAAAGCTTACACGACACAGAAGAAAGTGGTAAACTTTATTTTTTTAGTGTTTGAGAGTAGTAAACTTTAAAAGGCCACCTGCTTCCAAGGGAACTTGGCACAGGCGATCCCATAAGGATACCTTCCTGGATACAAAATGCACAACAGCACAGGTACAAGTAGATACTTTCCAGGCAAGGCCCTGTGGAAAGACAAACTGGTAGAGGGTTTTCTTCTGAATATCTTCAGCCCCCAGATCTTTCTAGTCAGTTTTTTTTAAGACTTTTTTTTAAGTTTATTTACTTATTTTGAGAAAGAAACAGAGCACACAAGCAGGGCAGGGGCAGAGACAGAGAGGGAGAGAGAGAGAGAATCCCAGGCAGTCTCCATGCTGTCAGCGTGAGATCATGATCTAAGCTGAAACCAAGAGTTGGATGCTTAACCGACTGAGCCACCCAGGTGCCCCTGTCTAGCCGGTTTTAAACAGCTCTGATTAGCATTTTGTCTATTCCATGTTCCTCCATCAACAGCTGCTCTTGTCTGTCAGTGTCTATCTTAATTAACAAATGCCAACGAGGAGACCATGTAGGCTCAAGGCTACCATCAGGATACCACCTGCCACCCCGAATCAGAAATACAGGACCCAAAGGGGGACAAAGGAATTACTTTATTTTTTAGAAAGAAAACACCAAGGTTATAAGGTGTTTATATGTCTGCTTCCGTTCTGCTTTCTCCCTCCTCATGCCAACCCTCAATCTCTCTGAGAAACTTAGTGCTCCAGCCTCCCCACCCATCCCTTTCCTGGAATGTTTGCTCCCTTTTCTCCTTCTGGAAAGTGCACCAGCCGCTAGTTATTTACCCTTTCCCCGAACACACACCAGAAGCCACATCTTGGGACCTCTCTTGTGAAGATGCTTAATGTGATGTGCAGTATATCTCCCTACCCACGCAGAAAGGTTCTCGCTTGGGATTCCTATATCCTCTCATGCATCTATACCCACAGTTGCTGGCACAGTCTCGGAAGGGCTCAGCAGCTCTTCACGGCATGAATCAGCGTGCGGCTTTTCAGGGACTGATTATTCTTGGTTGGGATTTTCCAGCCTTGCCTGCCCTTGCCACCTTTCTGCAGCCCGTGGATGGTCTTTGCATCTCATGTCTGATTTTTAGTATCTGTTGCCAGAGGCTGGGAAGAGGAAGAGAATGGGACAGACCACAGCTGCTGCTACTGCCTTTAGGAAAGTTGAACTTTGGCAGTGTGTTTGGATTCTCTGTGCTTTCAGCTTTGTTTTGCCCCTGTCGTTCGTTAAACCAAATTTCCCAACCCTCGAAATGACCTCGGGAATGGTTGTCAGAGGCTGTGTCTTCAGGAACAGACGGGACTCAGATGCAGCTGGGCAAATCCACCAAGGCCAGTCTGTCAAAGCAGAAGTGGCAGAAGCCATAGAGACCCAAGGCAGGTCTGTGGGAACAATCTCCAAACTGTGTGCAGTGGGGTGAGTGAGGTGGGGGCCGGCTCCTCTTCCAGGGATTTCTGATGTTGCTAGACCTCCAGCCACATTTTGGGACAAACTGCTTGGGTACTGGATTCTCTGTTTTTCTGGAAGTGGCAAGAATGCCAGGAGGGCTCTCACTTTTCTGTATGCCTACCCTGTGTTGGACTGCCTTCCACGTTCCATAGTATTGAATCCTCATACCGCCCCTTAGGAAGAGGTTGTCTACAGTTTAGGAGCAAGGTGCAGCAGGCTGAGTAACTTGCTGAGGTTCAGGAATTAGTGAGAAGCCTGGGATCAAATCCATGGCCTCTCCCCACCCCAGGTTCTTTCCATTACCGTTGATGCTAGCAATGCAGAGAAGTGCTTCCCACTGGGTGGGATCCAAGAGGGGCCAAGGGAATTCCCTATTCGCCTATTCATTCATAGGGAGACCCTAATTCACCTCAAACTACTCAACGAGACAAGCGTTTCCTTTTTAATTCCTTCCTTTAATCCTACTTACAGGGAACAACTCGGTTTGGTGTTAGTGTATCTCTACTACTTTGCCAACATTTGCTGATCCCCTTTTTCACAAGAAAGGAGGCCTTCAGTAGTCATCTGTATCCCTAAAATTTTATAGTGTTTTCAAACATTTTTATTATTTTTTCTCAGTATTTTCGTAGTTTTGTTTTCTCAGTATTTACACTTATGTTCTCTTCTTTTTATGGCAAATTATGATTGTTTTTCATTTACAGTATTGCTATAACATTTTAAATAACTTGTTTACATAAAAAGATGAGTTGATTTAAGGAAAAATTAAGTAAATAAAGTTATAAGTTCAGGTTCTGGGTTGACCAGAAAACCACATGCAAAAGAATGAAGTTGGATCCCTTTCTTACACCACATGCAAAAATTAACTCAAAATTAGGCACAAATATATGAGCTAAATCTATAAAACTCTTGGAAGAAAATATCAAAGCAGATTTTGAGATCTTGGGTTAGGCAGTGATTTCTCAGATATGAAGCCAAGAGAATAAGCAACAAAGGGAAAAATGAATAAATGGAATTTTATCAAAAGTAAAAACTTCTGTGCTACAAATGATACTATCAAGAAAATGAAAAAAAAACCCACAGCATGGGCAAAAATATTTACAAATTATCTATCACATATATGACCTGTATTCTGAATCTATAAAGAACCCTTACAACTTAATAATAAAAAGAGAAATAACTTAGTTAACAAATGGGCAAAGAATCTGAATAGTTGTTTCTGCAAAGGAGATATGCAAAAGGCCAATCAATAAGTATATGAAAAGAGACTTATATCATCAGTCATCAGGGAAATGAAAATGAGATACCACTTCATACCTATTAGGATGGTTATAATAAAAAAAGACAGATAATATTAAAAAAAGACAGATAATAACAAGTACTAGCCAACTTATGGAGCAATTGGAACCCTCATCCATTGCTGGTTGGAATGTAAAATGGTGCAACTATTTTGGGAAACAATTTGGCAGTTCCTCAAAATGTTAAGCATGGAGTTGCCATTTAACCCAGAAATTTCACTGCCAGATAAATGAAAACATATGTCCACACAAAAATTTGTACATGACCAGAAAGTGGAAACGAACACAAATTTCCATCACCTGGTGCATAGATAAATAAAACATGATTGTGATGGTTAATTTGATGTGTCAACATGGCTGGGACATAGGGCCCAGATATTTGGTCAAACATTATTATGGATGTTTCTGTGAAGCTATTTTTTGGATGAGATTAACATTTAAATTGGTGGATTCTGAGTAAAGCAGGTTACTGCCCCCCTCCCCCCCCCCCCCGCCAATGTAGGTGGGCCTCATCCAATCAGTTGAAGGCCTAAATAAGACAAAAGACTGACCTCCCCTGAGCAAGAAGGAATACTGCCAGCAGATTGTATTTTGGACTCAAACTGCAAACTACCTCTTCTCTGGGTCTCCAGCCTACCAGCCTACTCCATCAGATTTTGGACTCACCAAACCTCCACAAACATGAGCCAATCTATTAAAAATAAATATATACATATACATATACATATACATACACACACACACACACACACCCTGTTGGTTCTAATACAGTGGTATATACCTTTAATGAAATACTATTTGGCCATAAAAAATAATGAAGTACTAATTCATGCTACAACATGGATGAATCTTGAGAACATGATGTAAGTGAAAAAAAAACCAGTCACAAATGTTATGATTTCATTTATCTGAAAAGTCAGAATAGGCAAATCCATAGAGACATAAAGTAGGTTAATGGTTCTTTAGGGCTGAAGGTGGGCGGGTGCAGGGAATGGGGCGCTACTGCTGGTGGATGTGGACTCTCTTCTCAGGGGGACGAAAATGTTCCAAAGTTAGATTATGGTTATGGTTGTACAACTTTGTTCATACGCTAAAAATACTGACCTGTACACTTTAAATAGGGGAATTATATGTCAATACAGATTTTTGTTTTTACTCTAGGTAGGAGGCAGATACAACAGAGTTCATGAAGAAAGTACAAATATGTCTGAAATTCTGGGAAACGCTGAACTGGAGCCTGATGTGCCTCAGAGAGTCTTGTGAACCTCTCTGGAGACACACTGTCTGTACATGTTTCCTTTTTGCTCCCTGTTGTGTTATTCATAGTCACAGCAAATCAATCCAGTTTTGTCCTAGACTGGTAGCTGTATTACTCAACCTGATTAAAAAATATAAGAGCAAAATATAGGTCGGCTTATAAAGTGAGAGGTAGAGACGCTGACAGATGCTAAGGAAAGAGTCTAAAATACACGTTGGACCACTGCCTAGAAGGAGGATGGAAATTTATTATATGAGGGAGGTTTAAATGATACTTCATGTTCTGAGTGTTTCCATCCATGAACAAAGAGCTGACCTGCTTTCAACCTTACGTGGAGACAGAGGTGGTGGGGGCCAGCTGCACATCCAGCGTCTTCAATTATCTCTGAAAATCAGCGTGCCTCAGAGATTCTTCAGAGAGCTGGTGCCAATATATTCCTGAGTGGCCACAGTCCATTCCCTCAAAAAAAAATTTTTTTTAAAGAATGGGTTAAACGTACAAATCAATTCTCTAGGAGTCTATGTATTAAAAAAAAACACCTTCATATTAAATAAAAGCCTTCATTAGGTAGTCAAGCTTTTTTTAGGTACCAATCCCTTCTCTGAAAACTATTGATCATGTACTACCCACCCCCACGTAGACCCTGTTGAGTAGACAGCAAGGGTTGTGACCCCACCTCACTGGCCACAGTGGATTCCACCAGGGGCAGATGTCTGACCCACACTGGGCCATCAGATTCTCCTTCCTGGAAATTTGGGAATTGGATATAGATGTTAGTTCATATGCATCCTAAAAGAATTTTAGAGTGACTTATGCAAGTTTTCATTATATGTATATGGAATTGCAAAGGAGGTTATTTCCTGGGCTTTCCAAATTCTTACATTTTAAAATAAAATAATCATATCACTCTTACCTAAATATCTAAATTCATCCATAAAAAAAGAACAAGTACTTTATCAACAACAGGACATTATACATCATTCTTTTCTTTTCTTTAAACCGATGTTTACATTCCAAATTCTCCATTTTGTGTTAGTCATAGTATCTTAATTCTCCAGAACAAAAATACTTACATAAGTTGAAATAAGAAATTTAAAAATTTGCAGTGACCATAAACCTTTAAGTGTGTTAAAAACAAGTAAATATGCTACCTATTTTCAGTGATAAATAGTTCATATTGATGAATATCACATATTCCTATTTATCCCCATTTAAAAAATCCTATCTATAACTATGTATCTGTAATCATTATATATAATGATTGACTTTGTTCAAATAATGCGCAAAGGAAACTGGAAGTAATTTGCATATCAATGTAACTCAACTCTTTGACATTCTTCTCAGCTTTATGCCCCAAATGCCTTAGTGATCTTCCAGCAAATATTATTTTAATGATCTATCAGTGGACAATTCTAGTAGCTCCTTCGTCCAATTTTGATATAAGCAATAAAATAGAAATTTCTGACTTGCCTAGTGGCAGATACTGTCAGTGCCCCACCCACTTCTCTGAGACACCAAGCATTTCAGGATACAAAAATAGTGTCTTATTACAAATATGTATGACTGTCTCCAAGAGCTTTCCCTTTGCCTTAGTGTGAGGGAGACAAGTGTCAGGGAGTTAATGCCCCTGAGGACAGCCTTCAGTCAATGACAAGAGATCCTGAGCTTCCTTGCTTTTGCAGGTGGGATAGTCCTGAATGTGTTCTATATCATCTTCCCAAGGTTCCCTATGGAAGTGAGTGCATTTTTCTCAGTGGTAACTTGCTCATTAGGGCATTCTCTATTGGCTTCATTCTCTTCCCTGTCACTTCTCACTCTCTTGCTAATGCTTCCTGGGATCACTTCCCTCATATTGCATTTGCCCTCAACTCTTGACCTTGGCAATGCTTCTGGGATAACCCAGCTGCAGTGAGTTGAACTGTAGCCCCCACAAAATATGTCCACGTTCCAAACTCCAGAACCTGTGAATATAACCTATTTGGAAAAAGAGTCTTTGTAAAAGTCATTAAGTTAAAAATCTCATGACTAGATGATTCTGGATTACCAGAGAAGAGTCCCTAAATCCAAAGACAAATGTCCTTATAAGAGAAAGAAAAGAAGGTGCAGAGACAGAGAAGGCCATGGGAAGACAGAGGCAGAGATAGGAATGATAAAGCCACGAGCCAGTGAATGCCTGGAGCCACCAAGAGCTGGAAGAGGCAAGGAAGGATTTTTCCCCTAGAGCCTTTGGAGGGAACACGTCCTGCTGACACCTTGATTTTGGACGCCTGTCCTCTAGAACTGTGGGCAAATAAACTTCTGGTGTTGTAAGCCTCCAAATTGGCAGTAATGTTTGTTATGGCAGCCACAGGAAACTAAGTTCTGGGGAAGGATGGTGGTGAGGGTTGCACAACAGTGGGAATGTACTTAATGTCACTGGACTGTGCACTTGAAAATGGTTAAGTTGGTAAATTTTATATTTACCACTACCACCACAACAAAGTAGAAATAAAGAAAAAATAATGGAAGCTAGAGATTAATAACAGAATTAGATTTAGTCAGTCCTCAAGGGATCCCATGGATTGGGGGGGCGATGTGTGCAAGAGGACTCTGTCATGTGATGTGGGGTGGGGAATGAGCTCCAGAGGGGTTGGATATCTTGTCTTATCTTACATTCCCCATCTGTATCCTTCAGTGGGGTTAAAAGAACAAACCAGAAGGCATCCTTCCATATAAAAACAAACTAACCAAATAAACATGGCATGATTTTATCTGGAATAGAGCAAGCTTCTGCATCCTCTAGACTTGGAAAGCTCCAGCAAAGCTCTTTCTTCCCTGGCTCTATGTCTACAGATGTGATGAGTGCTATCACTGAAACCGGGCTGAGTTTGCTAGGCAGAGCCTTTCCACCAGTGAGAGTTCTTGAATTTTTGTGTTTTGGGATTCCTTTGAGCATTTTTGATACTTGAAGCAATACTTTGATGATAGGTATTAACTTTTTCACCTAAAAAGTCCACACATCCACATCCTCTCGTGGATCCTTCCAGGAGTTTGTGGATTTAGGGTTACATGTACCTGCTCTAGAGGCTAGGCAATTTCATCTCGGCGTTATGCGTGCTATGTGAGCAGCGGCCAACATCGGTACCAGTCAGGCCTTACTCATAGTTGCTTCTAGAAGTTCACTCATAGAGGAGACACATACAGTGTTAGCTGGGACTTTCCCAGGTTTAAGTGATAAAAAACGAATCTAACAAACAAGTTAAAAGTCAATATATTTGGTTCTTTTAACTGGAAATGTCAGGGATTGTGGGTTTCAGGCACCCCCAGATTTAGGCTTCAAGTGTATCATCAGGATTGAGTCTTTTTCCATCCCACAACTCTTTTCTCCAATGGGTTCTTAGATTTTCCTATGGAGGCCAAGTTCTAGGTGTCTGTGATAAATACTACTAGTGCTAGTATTTGAGGAGGAGAGATGAATTCTTTCTCTCCCAGGGTCACATCCACCCTCTCTGTGTGGCCAGCCTGCATCTGGTGCCTCCCCTGTGTGTGGGAGAGGTGGGGCCATGTAACTGACAGCCTTAGAAGGTGGAGGAAGGAGTTTTTGAAAATAAAAGATCCTGGACAGAACAAAAGTAACAGATGTCTGCTGCAGACATGTATGCAAATAATTGTAAGTCCGCATGATGGATGGATATGATAAAGGAAACACAGCAAGGTCCACTGGGGACATGGAAGGGGTTATCAACTCTACTGGATGCGGTAACGCCAAATAAAGCTTCATAAAAGATACCATGCATGAGGCATTAAAAATATATTAATTATATTCAATGTTACTCATCTACAGCTCCGTGGCTATTGTCTTTCTTGTTCATTTTTTTGTTCTTAGATCCAAGCATGATCCCTGCATATTTTGGCAACTCAAATATTTGTTGAACTGGGGTTTTAGAACAACAGTAAGATAGCCTCCTGTTTAGATGAAGATTTAAAGAAGTTGAAGCACAAAAAGATCATTCTGGTATTTTCCATTCTACTTTTCGGTTGCCTTTAGTTAACTTTTATCCAGAGAATCAGTTTTGAAATAACATCAGAACTCAGTTTTATTTTTCATGTTATTTTTTTGTCACAAACATCTGACAGCCTTGATTTTATAAGTTCTCAGGCTTCTTGCCCCATGACCAAGCATTATATGAGCACACTGTGCAAACTGTAAAATCATGGAAAAGTTTAAGCCAATCTTCTGACTTATAAAAGCTTGGTAACTCAGTCTTTAACTTAGTCTTGTGATAGAATGCAGTCCGTAAAGAATCTGGACTGTTCTCTTTCTATCTGGCACCTCCCTAGAGAACTGATTTATAGATCTTTCTTGTCCTTCTGGTCCAAACAGACCTGAAAGCACATGGAATTTAGGTAGACTGCATATTTATTAAAGCTAATCTGGAGCCAGTGAAAAAATTACTAGGGGAGGAATTTTGACTTATTACTACCTGTTGTTTATACCAAATAGGTTTTTTAAAAATGTTTATTTATTTTTGAGAGAGAGAGAGAGGGGGAGGGAGAGAGGAAGAGAGAGAGAGAGAGCATGAGCAGGGGAAGGGCAGAGAGGGAGCGAGAGAATTCCAGGCAGGCTCCATGCTGTCAGTGTGGAGCCGAAAAAGGCAGGGCTCAGACTCACAAACAGTAAGATTGTGACCTGAGCTGAAATCAAGAGTCGGACGCTTAACCAACTGAGCCACCCAGGTGCCCCTAAGTTTATTTATTTAGACATGCATCCAAATAAGAGAGTGAGAGGAGGGGCAGAGAGTGAAGGAGAGAGAGAGAATCCCAAACAGGCACTGTCAGCACAGAGCCTGAAGTGGGGCTTGATCTCACAAACCATGAGGTCATGACTTGAGCTGAAATCAAGAGTCAGATGCTCAACAGACAGAGCCACTCAGGTGCATCTGCCCCAATTGTATTTTCAATGGACTCAGGCACTACGTTGAACTCACCACCCTCAGTTTACCTCCCACTGCTCTCTGGTCTATGCATGGACCTTTTTTATTTTATCTACTTGGGTGTTTATTTGTTGATAATATAATGAACACCCGTGAACTCATTATCCAATTAGAGAAGGAATACACCGACCATAACTTCCATCTTCCATATGGCGCTGTCCTGGCCCATTTACCCCCTACCTTGGACTCCTTCCACATGATGTAACCACAATTCCAAATTTTGTATTTTGTTCATTCTTGATATAAAATATTTTTTATCACACATTACATGCATGCAAACCATATAATGATTAGTTTTAATTGTTTATGACTTTTATAGAAAAGACATTATGCCATGTATAATCTTCGGGGACACTGTTCCCATTTCGTTTTCTATTACTAAGAGTCATCCATTTGTTGTGGCCGCTGTGATTCACTAATCTTCACTGCTATGTCATATTTTATCACGTGAACACACCAGCATTTACCTATCTGGTCTCCTGAACACTGGAGTTTAGGCTTTCACATTTCTTGCTGTAATAGAGAGCTGCAGTGGAGATTCACATATGTGGTTGTCTCTCCTGGTGCGCACCTGCTGGAGTTGTCCACGGTTTATACCTAGGAATGGAATGTGGGATGATGGCAGGGTATATGAAATCCAACTTTGCAAAACAATGCCAGACTGTTTTCCAAAGCAGTTGTAGTAATTTCTACTCTCACCAGCAACGTGTAAGACATCCTATTGATCTGCCCTCTTCAGAACTTGGTATTGCCAGATGTCTTAATTTTTGTCAATCGAATGGACGTAAAGTAATATCTCGTTATGGTCTTGATTTGCATCTCCTAGATTATTTACAAGGGACTCAATAAATGGAACAGAAAAAAATGATTATCCATGTGAAAAGTAAGTCAGATCCTAATCTCACATCAGACATGCAAATCGACTCCAGATGGATTAGAGATTCAAATGTCAAAAGCAAAAACCTGAAAATTGTTAGGAGAAAATATGGGTAAATATATTTAGATCTTGGGGGTAGGGGAGGATTTCTTAAACACTGGACACCAAAAAAAACCTCACTATAAAAAAGAAGTGTGATGAATTTGACTAGAATGAAATCAAAAGCCTGTATTCATCAAAAGACATGGTAAAGAAGGTAAAAAGCTACAAATTGAGAGAAGACATGTCACATATAATGAAGAACCTATCAAAAATAGCTTAAGAATTGCTACAAAATCAAAAAGGAAAGGACAACAACCCAGTAGAAAAATAGGCAAAAGACATTTTCATAGAAAAGGAAACACATAGAGCCAATACTCATGTGGCAAACTCAATTTCCTCAATTTTGAAAAGCATCTTTTGAGCGAAAACAGGAGAGTTTAAAAGCTACTATAGTCTTCTTCCAGGTTAAGCAAAAGCCAGACATCTAGAAAAACACAATGCAACCTTAAACGTTCCTCTAATACTCAGGGAAAAGTAAAACTCAAGGAAAGTAAAATATTTACTAATGTATTTTAAGTTTACTCTCTGATTTTGCTTATTCCTGTTGCCTTACACATTGTTGGCATTCAACAATGGTTAATTAATTGATTGATTTCCTGTGCCTGGTTCTCTGTAAGCCTAACTTTGATTTCTTTCAGACTTGGAACAGATGGGGCACATAGTTTTAAGACATTAAGAAACATTATAAAACGTGACCTTCCTTCTCTGAACTCTGTGCCCTGTTCGCTATAAGAATAAAGCATCCACGCGAAGGAAGAACTCAGATTTAATCTAAAAGGCATGGTATAGCTATGCAGAGCCCAGACCCTGTGGTTGAAAACAAAGTGCTTAGTCGGCATTGCGGCATTGCGAGGGAGAATCAGAGCACAAAAGCAGATGGGAATGCCCCCAGGGCCCACCCCCACATAGGGACCTTGAAATCAAACAAATGTGCTCTTATAAAACAGGCACTATATTGTAAGGTGACCTCACAGAGCAGTAGTTTAATAAAGGTGACATTTTAGAGAGGAGGTACTTCGTTTGCATCAGATTGTTAACATGTGAGCTCACTGTATTTGATTGACAATTTTTTGCTTAGGAAAACAGCTCAGGATATTAATATTTCTGAAGACTGGTCAGGAGGGGAGTATCTAAAGGAAACGGATGTGCTAATATTACCTTGTATTTTCTGCAGAAGCTATAACTTAATTAGTATAATCTTTGTGTTGGTTGGTTGGAAATTACATACTAAGAGACTTAGAATTTTGTTTTTTCTTTGACCCAGCAATTTGTGAATTTATTCCATGAGTAAATTCATGACTTTATTTAAGGAAGCAATCATGAATGAGCCTAAATATATAGCTACTAAAATATTCATCAAAGTATCATCTGTAAAAATGAAAAAGTGAAAATAATCTGAATGTGGAAAATGGGGAACTGATTAAATTGTAGTCTATGCACATACCCATTAAAATGATGAGAAACAATATTTGAAGACATGGGGACTGATCTTATGGTCACAGGTTATAAACAGCATATAAGGCATGATTCTATTTAAAGCATATGCACCAATGTATGCCTAAAGAAAACAAACTGGAGAGATATACACCAAGCAGAAGAGAAAAGGCAGCACAAATAAATAGAGGGCCACAGGACAGCCACAGAGCACAGACAGATTGGCAGAGATAGAAAGATTATGAGTAAAAACACAAACACAAAAACAAACCAACAAAAACAGTAGGACAATATTCGTTTGAAGGAATTTAAAAAATGTAAGCTGGAATCAACTCTCAAAAAAAAGAAAATCAGAGAAGATTCTTTCTTATTGCTGCTGTAACTGATTACCACAAACTTAGCTGTTGAAGACCATAGAAATGTATTATCTTACTGGTTTGTGCGTTAGGAATCCGGTAAGTATTCTCAGTGGGCCGCAGTCAAGGTATTGGTGGAGCTGTGCTCCTTTGTGGAGTCTCTAGGGGAGAGTCTCTTTCCTTGCCATTTTCAGCCTCCAGAGACCATCCATACTCCTGGCTTGTTGTCCCTTCCTCCATCTTCAAAGTCAGTATCTCTGATCATTCTTCCTTAGTCACATCTCCTTCTGACTATAGCCAGGAAGGGTTCTCTGCTTTTAAGGATTTGTGTGAGTTATCTCTTCACCTCAAGACCCTTAACCTTCATCACATCATGTTCGTTTTGGCACATTACTATGGGGATTTGGACGGGACATCCAGTTGTGATTGCTTTACAAAAAGCTGCCTCAAGTCTTTTTCTAGAAGGAGACCTGTGTGACCAAATGGCCTTCTGGAACCAGAAAAGTGTGTTAATCCTAGTGTAAGGCTGTATGATTAATTTAGGTTCAGGGCTGGTGAAATACATATCCCCCACCTCTCCTCAGGAAGGGATAAGATCACAGTTGAACAGTGAGGTCACTTATCATCTTTGTCAATATGGCCATGTGGCTGGGACCATGGGAGCCCCTGGAATAGAAAATGGAACAAGCCAGAAGGCTCAGTGGACTAGAGGTTTAACCTTTGTCTTTTGTCTGGTTCTACAGAAGGAAAAAACAGAGGTGGACTCATGTAAGCAATAAGAGATAGGTAAGAGCATGTTAACTGAAGCATTGTTTGTGACAGAGAAAGATTGGAAACAATGCAAATGTCCATCAACTGGAGACTGGATATACAAACTGTTCTGCAGTCATTCAATGGAATTCTATTTGGCAGATTCAGTGGAGGAACTAGATCTGTGTGTATCAACATATGTGAAAACAATGTTGAGTGAAAACAAACATGTTGCAGCATTAAAGTAGTTATGTAAATTTTAAAACACATAAAGCAATACTATGCATTTTTTTCTGTAAACATATAAGTAAATTTAGTTTCACTATAAAAACATGGACTGTTTTTATAGTGGTACTTACTGAGCTCATGGTAGTGGTTGTCTCTGGAGAGGGAAGGGGATAGGGCTGCGAAGGACAACCAAAGGGATATCGACCTTACCTATATTGTTATATTTCTCTTATTAAATGTAGTTGAAGCATATGAAAAAGTGGTCAATTTAATTACTTATTAGTAAAGTGTAAATTAAAGCCACAGGAAGAAGAGGAAGAAGGAAGAGGAGGAGAAAGAGGAGGTGGAGGAGGAGAAGGAGGAAGAGGGGGAGGAGGGTGGGAGGAGGGGGAAGGAGGAAGAGGAGGAAAAGGGTGAGGGGGAGGAGGTAGAGAGGAAGAACCACAGTCAGGTACCACAACACAGTCACTAGAATGTCCGAAATTAACAAGTCTAACAATATCGTATGTTGACACAAATATGAAGCAACTGGAATTCTTACACATTGAGGGGAGTGTAGATTCATTCAATCACTGTTGGTTTGGAAACTGTTTCCCAGTATCTTTGAAAGCTAAATATATGCCTATCCTGTGATTCTGAAATTCCACTCCGAGGTATAAGCTCAAGAGAAGTGAGAATGGGCCCCAAAAGAAATCTGCAAGGCTGTTCATAGCACCTTTGTTTATGTTAGCGGATGACTAGAGATAATCAAACCAACTAAGTTATTCCACTTCTAGATATATATCCTAGAGACTCTTCATCATGTACACAAGGAGGCCCAAGAATACTTACTGTACAGCCACTTACAGGAGCAACAACAGCAAAATAACAATGCAAGTTGCCCACCAGCAGGACAATGGCTTAATACTGCAACAATATGGATGGATCTCAAGGACATTAGGTTAAGTGAAAGAAGCCAGATATAAAAGAACACATACGGTGTGATTTTAAGGAATTTCACAATTAGCAAAACTCATTTCTGGTGACAGAATTCAGAATAGGAGTTACCATAGGGGTTTACTAACGGAGTGCTATTGACTAGAAAATGGCATGGGGACCCTTCTGGGGTGCTGACAAAATACTGTATCTTGATCCGGTTGGTAATCACACACGTGTATACATAGGGAAACTTTATCAACTATACACTCAAGATTTGTGCACTTGACTGTATGTCAGTTTTGACACACACATACAAAAAAATCCAAGGCAAAAATAACAATATGTTAGTTAACATGTGTTAATTCTCAGTGGTGGGTATAGAGTGCTATTACTTAATTCTCTATATTTTCTTTATGTTAAAATTTACAATCAGGAAAGAGAGAGAGCAATAGTTCTCCATAGCCAAAGTGATACCCATCCTAGAGGGGCCCTCTGCCCAGCCATCTCCCCAACACGGGGGTGAGTTGACAACAACCAATCAGCCTGTGTTAGTGGATACAAGGTTATCTTCATGGTCACTCTCTCAGGAAATTGGTGTGGCTGCTAAAGAGTGGGGTGTTTTGTAGGCTCTTTTGAAGGTCAGTGTGGCTGATTCTTGAGCTGACAGGGACCCTGAGCCATCACGCATGAGCTGGACTAGAGCGCCAGCCTCCCTGCACCCCAGCCCCCCCAAAGAAGGCAGAATGGTATTTGGAGGGCAGCTCCGTGGCCTCAGCTTCCAGATTGGTTGCTGCTCCATTTAGCCTAGGGCATCACCCATATTGGGTGCACGGCAAGTCAAGAGGAAGGAAAAGAGAGGAACAAAGAATTTAAGGAGGTGGGAAAAATAAGAAAAAGAGGTAAAATGAAAGATGCACATGCCTTGCCCTGCAGCTTCAAGGACCTTGGTTATCTGCTTCCTTCCTTGGAGCCTCTTTCTCCTATGGGCTCAGCTCTTCACCTTACACTGTGGAGGAAGGGAGGGTGTGGTAAAGCCCAAAGTGGCTCCGAAACCAGACAGACCTGCCTTTCTGTCACTGAGTGGCAACCTGCTTGACCTCTGGTGCCTCCCTTTCCTCACCGGTGAAACAAGCATTAATTCCACCTCTCAGGGTCGCTGTAGGGGCTGGAAATGGGGAATGCCAGGACCTGACCTAGGAGGCTCTTCATAACGGGGAAAGGGGGGTAAGAAGAGGCCTCTCTTCCCTCTGAGGTCAGTTTTGTGGGTCAGAGACGCTGGCAGCGTTGTCCAATAGAACTTTCTGAGATGATGGGTGTTGAGCACTTGATAGGTGTCTGGTGAGCCCTGGGGACTGAGTTTTTCATTGTACTCTATTTCAGCTGTTATATATTTACATAGTCACCTGTGACTAGTGGCTGCCGCAAGGGGCAGTGCAAGGAGAGTTATTCAAGGTCACGACTGCTCCCCCGCCAGGCGGCTGGGCAGGGTGGCCCATTGGTCTGGACACTGAAAGGCGCTGGGTATGCGCCGCATTTACGCAGTCATTTCTTCCCCTGAAAAAACTCTTCCTGAATAAAGTCGGGGCGGGCGTGAAAGCCCAGGACTGAGGTCAAACTCCGGGCTCCGGGATGGGAGCAATTAAGGTTTGTAACCGCGTGGACTCCACGACTTAGGTCCCTTCTCGTCCCCTACTCTCTCCAGTCTGCCTACAATCAGTAAGTCCCCTGGGGATATGCGGTGGGGACACGGGAGCCTCCCTCTGCGTCTCCGCCACCCGTCTGGGCCTCCTAGGGCTACTGTATTCTTCGCAGCAAACGCTAGAGGCTCGGCACTTCCCATTTCACAGCTGAGGAAACTAAGGCTCCAGGTTAAGGGCGCGCGGCAGGAAGCCGGGGAGCTCCAGCCCAGCCGTAAACTCTTTGGGGCTCCGGTGGCGACAGAGACACTTCGGCGACTGGGGTTGTCAGGGCGCGCGGGCGAGGCGGCGAGTAAATATTTGGGGCTGTAACCCGGGCTCCGGCAACTCACCGTCACTGCGGTTCCCGGGCGGGCGCGTGGCGAGGGCGGCGCCTGGGGGACAGGGGCGTCCCCGCGTGGCGGCCGGGACAGACCTCGCGGCCCCGCCCCGGCCCGCCTCCGCCCGCGGCTATAAGATGGCAGAGCGGGAGGGTGGCGGCGGTGGGAGAAAGAGCGGGCGTGCGCACCGTGCTGCAGGCTGCGCGGCGGGAACGCGGCCGGGCGAGGGCGGCCGGCAGAGCGGGAACGCGGAGCGCGAGAGCCGGCCCGGGGCAGCCCCGGCGTGGGCGCGAGCGGCTGCACCGTTTCCGAGCCCAGCACCTCCTAGGACCCTCCGCCGCGCGCGCGGGGCCGAGCCTGCCAATGAAGCCGCCCGCAGCGCAGAGCAGCCCCGCGGCGGCCGCGGCCGCAGGTGAGTGCGGGACCCTGAAAGCCCTGGCCCCGCGGGCGCGGTGGGGGGGCGAAAGGCGGGGGATCCGGGGGTGTCCCTTTACCCGCGGGTCCCCATCCTCCCCTGCGGTACCGTGCCCCTGGCGGGTTCAGCTGCCTTCCCCGCGCCGGGCTGGGGCCACTTAACGGGCGCAGCCTGACCCCGTCTTGCCACCGCTTACCCGTTCGCACGCGCCCCCGAGGGACGAGCGTGGGCACAAGTACCCTACAGCGCGTGGGAAAGAGTTCGGCCGCGTGGATTGGCTGGGTGACCTTTGGTCTGCAGCTTCATTCAGCGGAGGCTCAGTTTCCCCATCTCTAAAACGGGCACGATTCATACCACCGCCTCAGGGGCTGGTTGAGAGTATGAAAAGATAAGCAACGGGCAGTGACAGCGTGGCTGTCACTCGGCAGGCGCGCGCTGAATGTTAGTCATCTTGGGGAATGGTGGCGGCCCCCTCCAGGCCCGGGGACGGGATAGCCGTCCCGCCCCGGCACCTGAGTCCGTCATCCCTGTCCCCAGCCCCGGCCTTGGACTCGGCGGCCGCCGGGGACCTGACGGATGCGCTGTGCGAGTTTGACGCGGTGCTGGCCGACTTCGCGTCGCCCTTCCACGAGCGCCACTTCCACTACGAGGAGCACCTGGAGCGCATGAAGCGGCGGAGCAGCGCCAGCGTGAGCGACAGCAGCGGCTTCAGCGACTCCGACAGTAAGTGTGGCCCCACCGGGGAAGGCGCGGGAGCGCCGGGAACTCCCAACCAGGGGTCCTAGGGGCTCGAGTCTCAGTCTGCTTCTCTGGAAGCCGAGGGGTGGGGAGCCCAGCCAAGCGAGCCCTAAGGCTCCGCGCAGTCCCTAGGACGCCCGCAGACAGGCAAAACCCCCGGGTTGTCACGCGAAGCCTGTTGGAGGCACGCGGGTCTACCTGCTGCCTGCAGGTGTCCTGAGGCCGGAGGGTTTAAGCAGCTGCCCCGACTCAGCCAGACCGGGCTCCCGGGACCCAAGCCAGGCCTTCCCACCGTTACCTCCCCTCCCTTCCTTTGCCCTTTTCTCTCTCTGCATGTTTTTCAGAGTATGTGTAGAAAGTGCCACAGGAATGGGGGTGGAGGGAGACATGGGAGGGCACAATACCGAAAAATTTGTGAAACCAGAAGTTTCATAAGCCGCTGTTCTTGGGATTTTTGAAATAACTTCTTGCGTTTTCTTCTGGCTCCGAGCTCCCAGACCGGCTGGTGCCCTGCATGCGGTTTTTGAAAGACTCCTTGGCACGGCGGGGCTCGAGTATTTTCGGAAGTGTTCTTCTTCCTTTAGGCAGGTCCACCGCCGGGACCGCTGGCTTCCACAGCTCCCCCCACCCCCACTCAGGCTGGAGAAGGAGCCAGAGAGCAGATGGGCACAGAGGTGCTTCCTGGAGGCTTTTCTCAGAAGGGAGACTACCGCAGGGTCTCTTTGTCCTAAACAACCTTGCAAGTAGCGAGACAATTTGTTTTTTTTGTTTGTTTGTTTGTTTTTTAATTCGAGAACAAGTGGTCTTTAAGGATTATGGATATCTTTAAGGATTAAGGATATCAGATTACCTATCTGATATTAGGTATCAGATAGCAAATTTGGTGACTTTTCAAATTGTTGGTTTTCAAATTCTGGAAGACTATTTTTCAAAGCGAATTTAAATTTTTCTGACTTATTCTTGAGACTTCATTCCCTAGCTGGGTTACCAGCACGAATGCCACTCCCTTTGCTGCCCTTGACTCTGGAAGTGAAAGCAATGACCCAAGGACCTTTCCTTGTGATTCTCTTCTTTTGAAATCTGAAGCTCTTCCTTGTTCCAGAGCAAGGATATAGTCCCAGACCCCACCGTGAGCTGTCCTCCTGAGAATGAATAAAAGTGCTTGACACCCTGTTCAGGGTTTGAGTCAGAAACCTGAGGTCCATCATGACTTTCCTTGGCAGTCCTGCCCAAGGGTTAGATTTAATTGAAGCTTTTGAAGTGAACAGGGATGGAATAGTGTGCTGCTAATATTCTGTTTTGCATTTTTGGACTTGATTGCTAATGACCAGACCACTTGTTTTCAATTTCAAAGAGAAATCTCAAAACTTCTGAAATTTGTCTCAAAGCTGTGGCCAAACTTAAATATGTCTTCTTTTGCTGGGTCATGGAGCAAGTTATTCATCAAGTGCAAATTCTCTCTCCCACAAGAAAGAAAGCTGGGACAGACTGTCCAGTACTGCACTATTGCGAAGAACAAGTCTTTTCTGACACAGGGCCTCATTTGGCTAGGATGTGGTCTGAACTTGCCCATCCTGGGTGATTGCAGCTCCCTCTGGGTAGGGTTTCAGATCTGGGGCCTGTTTTCAGGGGCCTCAAAGAGAGGGTACTCAGAAACCCATCCTTAATGGTTTTGGGGGAGAAATTTGGAATAATCTATAGTTTCTCTTGGGGTGTATGTGCGTGCATGCATTGTGCTTTCTGCCCTTGTTGCTAACTGCTCAGCTAACCCTTAGTTTGGTGGCTAGAGAGTAATGGGGAGGGTATAAAGAAGGCTCAGATGATATTTGTCTTTTTTATGAATGTGTAGCTTATCCCCCATAAGACTGGTTAGAAATAGTCTTGGCAGAATCGGTGTATATCTAAACAGTAATTTCTTAAGGAAGCATACTGTGTGTATCTTAACTGCCACCAAATACTGAGCACAGACATTTATTATGCGTATTTGTCTGTTCAATGCTTTTCTGAGGAAGAGAGTGTTTGAGAGAAGTAGATCCTACTGAGATTTAGGCCGCCAAAAGGGAGACATACCAGGATAATGATAATAAGAGCAGCTCAGTTTTACCAAGCCCTTACTATGATTATTGTTATTATTTATTAGCTCTTATCAGTAGTGATTTCTTTGTTGGGCTTTAACTGTGTTATCTCATATGACCTCTACCACAGTCCTATAAGATAGGCACTGTTATCTCCATGTTTCTGATAAGACAGCAGAACCACGTGAGCTGTCTCTAAGACCTTGCTCTGTCACCATGGATGGTTGGCTGGAATGGGAATCAGGTCCTCAGGAATAGACCTGAAGTCCCATTGGACCCAAATCATTCACCTGTTTATCAACAGTGGTTGTGTCTCTTCAAGGCAGTCGTCATCAGGCTGGGTCCAGAGGGTCTTGGTTTCTACACCTGTAAAATGGAAAGGATGCTATTTAGTAGTACTGTTAGAAACATCCATAAGCTCATGATGAGGAAGAAAAAAATCACTGTTTCATGCTCTCAAGAAGACATTAAAATGCATACACCAGGCTCTATCACATAGATCAGATGTATTTGAGCTAGTGTCTTGCATGCAAATGTTACATATGAGCTACAAACCAGCAGTACCTTGATTCTCACTCTGCCTGCTACTTACTGCTCTATCACTCAGAAGATCCACCTTCCAAGATAGCTCAAAGTAGCAGTTCTGTTTTTTGAAGAACCCTTCCTTTTCTCATTAGAAAAAAAAAAATTAGGGTTGCTTGCATACAAAGGAGAAACATAGATATTCCCTCCACCCAAAGAAGCAAGTTAGGAGAGAAGAATGGACATTTAAAAAGGAATACACCTTCCTGGGCATCTGGGTGGCTCGGTTGGTTAAATGTCTGACTCTTGATCGTGGCTCAGGTCATAATCTCATGGTTGTGAGATCACGCCTTCTGTCAGATCCAACTGGGCATAGAGGCTGCTTGGGATTCTCTCTCTCTCCCTCTCAGCTCCCCACCTCCTGCCCTGTAAACACACTCTCTCTCTTTCTCAAAAAAAAAAGAAAAGAAAAGAAAAAAGAAAAGAAAAGAAGAAAGAGAGAAAGAAAGAAAGAAAGAAAGAAAGAAAGAAAGAAAGAAAGAAAAAGAAATACTCCTTCCTGTTCCTACTGATGGGGTGGGAGGGGGAGGTCCTCCAAAGATGTGAAGAAGACCAAAATGAAAATTGCAAGATAACTCCACATTAAGGATGGCATTCAAATAGGGGTTGATCAAAACAGGCTGGTTCCTTTCCCCTAGACTTTGGTCCAGCAGGTGAGATCTCAGACACTTTAGTGGGAGCAGTTTTAACATCAGCAGTGGAAGGGCAGTGTTGTTCAAACTTGACCCTTAGAGGGATTTTAGGGGTTGTAAACTTCTTTGGTTTTAACTTTTAAAAAAATATAGTTTTCAGTATTTTCAAAATTGTAAAGGCACACCATGATTTCTCAAATATGTCTAATGAAATTTTAACTCATAATTACTGGTTTTCTAAAAATTTTTAATGTTTATTCATTTTTGAGAGGAAGAGACAGACAGAACACAAGTGGGGAAAGGGCAGAGAGAGAGGGAGACAAAGAATCCGAAGCAGGCTCCAGGCTCCAAGCTGTCAGCACAGAACCTGATGCAGGCTTGAACTCGTGAACCTTGAGATCATGACCTGGGCTGAAGTCAGACTAATGCCCAACTGACTGAGCCATCCAGGCGCCCCTTTAATTACCAAGTTTTAGCCAATGTGTTAATTTATGTTTCCACTGAATGATTTTATATGAAGTTTACAGTATTACCTTGAACTTTAAATGGTGGTATGAACTCCTATCTCTGCTGTATTGGGATTTCACTTACCTTTTTTCCTTTGAAGAGAGGAAGTGTTTTGCTACTTAACAGGAAGGGTCTGAAGGCTGCTGGGACTGCAAGAGATATTGTGATGTTGTGGAGCCGTTTTAGGGAATGAGGAACTGGCTTCTTTCAGCAGGTGCAAGACCAGAACATTTGTATATCTTTTCCTAGTCTGCTCCAGCTTGGCCCTGGGAGAAGGTACCCTGTGGACAGTGGGTGTTAGCATGACAGGTAGCATATTGGCTGATTTGGCATAGGAGATCCAGAGACTGGAATCTGAACTTGTTCAAGCCTTGAGAGAACGAGAAGTTAGGAGCTCTCGGGCTGCCCTGGCACTGTTAGGAATTCCAGATGGGTGACAGGTCTCACTCGGACGGAGATCTCGAGAGGTGTCCAAAGGGACCCAGCGGTCAGGGAAGCTGGGACAATATTGGTGAAAGGGAAAAGGGCTCTTTCTTACTCTATCCTACTTTTAGTGAGGCTTTCAGGATTTAGATTTTGTGGAGGAGATTCACCCCCTCCCCACCACCATTCACTGTGGCAAAAGGGAAAGAGGTCCAAGGCTTTCTTTTTCTCAGTTAATTACTATAGTTTGCTTGTCTTCAACGTGTGGGATTGTTCTATATTTACAGGAGCTCTGGGCAAAGTTTACTGTCTGTGGTTTTACTTCCCTCTGGAGTAGCACATGTTGGTGCTAACCCTAAATTACCTTTCTCCCCACCCCCAAACTAAAAGAGCACAACTACCTTTTAAACAAGCTTCTGTTTTTACAGCTGAGTTTCTCAAACTCTGTTGGTGCTCTTAAAGTTAGATCTTTGTATATTGAATATGCTTACATTTCTTCTGATGGTGTCTTAGGGAACTTGGTACCTAAGTTTGAGGATCCTGGATTCCGCATGCCAAGTTGACTGGCCAAGGACATTTCTTTTTTTTTTTTTTTTAATTTTTTTTTTTCAACGTTTATTTATTTTTGGGACAGAGAGAGACAGAGCATGAACGGGCGAGGGGCAGAGAGAGAGGGAGACACAGAATCGGAAACAGGCTCCAGGCTCTGAGCCATCAGCCCAGAGCCCGACGCGGGGCTCGAACTCACGGACCGTGAGATCGTGACCTGGCTGAAGTCGGACGCTTAACCGACTGCGCCACCCAGGCGCCCCTGGCCAAGGACATTTCTAATGGGCCTTTGAGATGCCTGTGAGATGGGGCTTTAGAGCTGATTGAAGTAGATTTTGTGGAGCCCTGAAATGTAGTCTTATCACCTGCTAAGCTTCCCCAAATCATCACTGATTGTGTCCTTGAACCCCTCTTAATGGCACCACCTGATATTGGGGTGGGGCCATAATACATTAATATGCTATCAGCCAGCAACACATTGCCATCATTTTATCAGACTAACAGGCTGTTGTTTTGCAAGGGATAGAGTTCCAGAGGCGTGAAAAGAACAGGAAATTAGGCTTTACTTACCTTTTAATCTACCCCAATGCCTACCATGAAGTCTTGTTCATTGAGGCTGCTTAATACAAGTCCATGGAGTGAAATTTTATGGGATAAAGGAAAGTGATGTCTAGAGCTTGGGGGCACTTCTGTGTTGGTGGTTTGTTTTAGGGAGGTTTATTCGAGGGTGCCTCAGAAGATAAGCCTCTCTTGAGAATTTTGCTGCTATCTAAAGAAGAGGAGGAAGCCCAGGCTCAGAATCTTGCTTGTTAACCATTCGCTGTGGGGCCCTTTGCTCTCCTGGACAGGTTATCCTCCATTTAACTAGGAACTTTAGAATAAAATCATGAAAACCAGGGGCGCCTGGGTGGCTCAGTCGGTTAAGTGTCTGACTTCAGTTCAGGTCATGATCTCTCAGTCCATGAGATCCAGCCCTGCCTTGGGCTCTGTGCTGACAGCTCAGAGCCTTGAGCCCGCCTCAATTCTGTGTCTCCCCCTCTCTCCGCCCCTCCCCCCTGCTCACATCTCTCTCTCTCTCAAAAATAAACATTGAAATAATTAATTTAAAAAATCATGAAAATCATACATATCATACACGGAGTGGCTAGCTTACTATTTCCCTTTTGCTAAGGAAGAGACTAAGGCTCAGAGGTGAAGTGATTTGCACAGGGCCACGCGGTTGTCATATGGCCCCTTATCCCATACAGCTCTACTGTGGCAGCTTCTGCTGGGCCTTGTGGTAGCTTTGGGCTTCCTGAAGTTACTTTTTTTCATCTTTTTCATGAATGACATATGTAGAATATTACCACAGGGTGGGACTGAACTGTGGGCAGGTTTGGCTTCAGGATGCTGAGGGTTCGCTTCCTGTTGATGGTTGAATATTTTGGAGCCTGGAGTTAGGTCTGGCTCAGATTGTGCACAGAAACTCATGGAAAGAGAGAGGAATCAAGGTGTGGCAATGAGCTGCTGTGTGAACTTGTGTGTGTGGTTGGTTAGGAGGTGTGGGGGAGAGGGGAAGTGGGGAAGTGAGTGTATGCTAAGTTGACATGCTTGTGTGTGTGTGTGTGTGTGTGTGTGTGTGTGTGTGTGTGTTTGCATGTATCTATCTATCTCTCTATATCTATATAGGGGTATACCTATATATATATATACGTATATATAGATAGATATTGTAGCCAGAATTTTTTTTCTCTCTCTCCCTCATTGGGGGAGTAGCATTCCCCCATTCATTAGCAGTAAGAGGAACTTCTGATTATGTTAAGTTTGATTTGCAACTGAATTTATTAGGCAAGTAACAGCCAGTTTGTCTATATATTTTCTGAGTTTGAAGAAAATACTTGGATCAAAAAGGCATATTAGCACCAGGCTGTAAAGGCTAAGAGGTACACAGTGACAACGTCCCAGTACCATGACTCATTCTCTACAGAGTCTCCAAACCACCTGAGTTTTTCCTGAATCCTCACTGGATTCTTTTTTTCCTACCATTTTGCAATGGCCTTTTTCCTGTCTAGATCATTCCTTCCCCGAAAGTTCAATGACATTTGGTCTACTTGCCTGTGAGGTAAACAAACTGTGTGCGTGTGTCCCTTCCCCCCAAAGGATGGCTGTATGTGGATGTAAAATTGCTGAAAGTTGGAGCAGAATAGGGATGAAGTCCAAAGTCAGGGCAAGGGCCAGTGGTGCAGGGCTGGGTGGAGTGAGGTATGCTGGTGAAACTGGCTCTCAAGGGCCAAGTGTTTCTGAGAGATAGAGACCAGAGGTGTGGCCACGGAAGCCTGGGCCAGCGAGTCTCTGGGTTCGGCGGTCTGGGCCAGGGATGGGAGCGATGCTGTGAGGTGTCCTCAGAGCCAAAGATAATGTGCCAAACGCCTCATGTTCTTTCCTTCTGGCTCAGGGGTTTGGGCATGAAGCCGGCCTCCACAGGGCTCTCTGTGGTTTTCCTGCCCCTGGGTCTTACCTCATCTTTTCCCCTACAAGTTTCTCAGGTTCTATTTGTGGCGATTCTCCTACCTATTGCGTGGTGACAAACAGTGACGCCCTGCCGTAGGTCTGCCATGGACACGGCCGCTTTCCTGTATGTAAGGGAAAGGCTTTCCCTTGAGAAAATCCAGACTGCTCTAGGGGTGGGCTCAGCTGGAAAAGCAAGCAGAAGGACTTCCCCATTTGAGTTCCTGTGCAAGTGTCCTGAGACATGTTAATGGGCTGCCACAAAAAAGGTGTCCCATAGTTAAACTGGAGAAACAAGACTTCTCAGGGACATTGAAGCAGGAAGACCCAGTAGGAGTCTCCAAAGGTGCTCAGTGTTTCTCAAACTTAGTTGATCACATACATGGTTCTTCTTTCCCAAGGACCAGTATTCTGAGGAACATTTTTTGGGGGAAATATTATGTGTGGGGTTTGGTATTTTGGATCTCAGTAGGTGTTCATCACCAAAGCCCTGAAAAGTGACTGTGGTCCTTTTAGGTGACTTAGGCTGGACCTCTGAGGGGAGAAAAGATCGTGAGAGTTGGGCATGTCTGGAAAAGTGGACAAGATAATGCGTAGGTCAGGAAGATAAGATGGCACTGGGGCCACCTGGTCAGAGGAGGGTGGGAGGAAAGGGAGCCAGGTGTAGGGTCTGAGAACTTGCAGTAGCCTTTTAGGGATGAAGCTGAATTATTGTGTGATGAGAAACCTCTGCTTTGGAAAACGCTTTTTTATCTTTTATAACTTATTCATGTTCACTTTGAGTTATGGGGACCAAAGAAAGAAGTTTTTGCCTCCTCCTGAGTTGGAGGTCGTTGGATTCAAGTGAGTGAATCCCAAAGAGGACTAGAGTCCTGGCCAGGCCCTCTTGATTCAGCCGCCCTCTGTCACCTGAAGAGACTTTCCAGAGGTCATATCTGCTACAAGTGTGCCTGGCTTTGTGTTTTGTTTTAGCCAGGAAGACTGTTACTTTGTGACCTCACAGGCCACATCCTGCTTCCGCTGGCTGCTCTGCCTTTGAGCCCTTTGAGGGGGTGGAGCTCAGCCACCAGCTCCCTTTTGGTGTCAAGGCCACATGGCTGAACTGGCTGTGGGCTGGTTTCCTCATTTTTGGCAGGATTTAGAGAAGTAGAGTCTCAGAACTTCAGAGCTGGAAGGAACTTTAAGGATTTTGTAGCCTTCCCATTTTATTGATGGCTAAGCCGAGGCTCAGAGATGCTGTCTTGCCCAAGGGCGCCCGAGTATCTAAGTAGCTGAGCTGGTTGCCTTGACTCCCAGCACAACTCTGCTTCTGGGACCTTGCCTTGCTCTTGCTCTTGCTCTGGTCTTTGGGGTACAGCAAGAGAAGAAGCCACAGGATCACTCCAAGTGTCTATAATTGACAACGTCTAGAAGAAATATTTGTCTCTGACCCTCTAGCTTATCCTCAGAATGTAGGTTCTCAGGAAAACCAGGCCACAGACAGTCTTGAGCAGTCAGGGAGGATTCTGAAGTAATGGGACCCAACCTTATGTTTGTATTTCGGGGAGTTCAGAGGGCAGAAGGGACATTTTTCAGGAGAGACGATTCTTTAGGTCTAAAATCCTGAACCAGCCCCCCACCCCACAATAGCCAAGCATCGGCTTGGCTCTCAGACACCTGGGCAGTGGGATCCTGTGTGTTGCAAAGGAGGCTGGTCTGGTCGTGATCATCCTGTCACACTCTCCCTTTTTTTAGGGAAGCAAGGCCTTCAGTGTGCCTGATTGGACACACACACACACACACACACACGCACACACACAGGCACACACCCCTATCTCAAATCATTTTTGGGCATGACTATAAAATCTGGAAATCAACCTGTTTTCTTTACAACTTTGCTCCTTTGGGAGATGAGCTGAAGACCATCTCGAACGAGTTACATTTTCTTTCCTGAAAGGTGCAGATTCGCTCTATAGGAACAGCTTCAGCTTCAGTGATGAAAAACTGAATTCTCCAACAGACGCTGCTCCAGCTCTTCTCTCCCCCACCGTCCCTCCTCGGAAAGGTAGGCTCGTGAGTGGTGGTATGAGGGTTTTGGTTTCCTTCTTCTCTCACCCTTCCCGGTCTCTTGTCTCTTCCGCCTGACCCCCGACCCTTCCCAAATGTGCAAAATAAATAGATAAAACTAACATCTTCGTATGGTGTGAGGTGGAACTGTCCTTTCTCAGGATTCTGATCGGTGTAAAAATGAAATCAGGTAATTGAGGGGCAAGGAACCAGATCCGCAGGGAGAAAGAACGCTTGTCTTTAGACTCTGCTTTCTCTCACGTGGTGTAATCAAGACCATGCCAAATGACAGTGCTCTCTCAGACTGGTTGGTTCGAGAATTGAAAACTCAGCAGTTAGGGTTTGCAGAAAGTGAGATCCTTTTTATTGCATTAACTATGTAACCAATGCTTTCAGATTACCAATTTAGCAATTCAAGGGGGTCATCATCATGAGGCAAGCCATGATCTCACATGATTTAAAATAGCAGCTCCAGCCTGTCTCTACTGTGATATTAATAGACCTAAAAAGTTTTTAAAGATGCATGAGCAG
Organism: Lynx rufus; assembly: GCF_022079265.1. Lineage (NCBI taxonomy): Eukaryota > Metazoa > Chordata > Mammalia > Carnivora > Felidae > Lynx > Lynx rufus. The sequence continues at coordinate 29,024,005 of NW_025814823.1, read as the reverse complement.
TTTCTTATTTTTTGGAACTTGTAAAGTGTCTCCAGCTAGAGAGCTGAATGTTCTGTTACATTGGACAAGTGCCCTCTTGAAAACAAAAGGAGTTTTTCTCCTCAAGAAACATTATACTTGCTGAAAATAGTTGTAGAATGCAATAAAAATGGAACATGGTTAAAAAGAAATATGAAGATTCTATTACTTTTCTCACTCTTGGCATTAAAGGCAGAATTTCCCTCTTTTTCAAAAGAGTGATTTTTAAATTCTCCTCTCAACATAGCAGTGTTGAGCAGTCACTAGGGACTCTGCTGTTGTCCAGCTCTCTGCAAAACGGAGCTATTGAATTCAGAGAGACAGGGCAGTCTAGGAAGTGGCTGAAAACGTGCCCAGATTTGCTACCTGATCTTTAAGAGGTAGGAATTAAAGAAGGAGGAAAAAGCCCTAGTGGCAAATTGACTTTAAAAGCTGAGAACAACGAGCCATTTGTAGCCAGCCAGCAAGGGTTAATTAATACAAATATCCAGGCACGCGTTTTGGACAAGGCATGAATGACAAACCCTACAGGAACGAGTATATGTCTCAGGATATAGCGGGAACAAAATCAAGACAAGGACTGGCTGCCTTGTCCTGACAGCTGGATGGGATGAGGCTGTCCCAGACCTGGAGGCCTCAGTTTGCCTTTCTGTACCATTTTGACAAAGAACAGTGGCTCCTCCTTCATTTCATACCGAGGGCTGTGGTATTGCCCTGGGGTGGTGGCACAAACAAGAATGTGTCAAAGGCGAGGCTTAGTGGGAATATTGAATCTGGGTGTCCACTCTGCACTGTGCCATGCTTACCGGACATTTTTGACTGATAACTCAAAACCTACAGAGTCAAAAAAATCAAAACTTTTCATCTTCCTTTCCAGCCTCTCCTCTCCCCTGCCCCTCAGACTTTTAAGGTAGTGAAGAGAGATGATTCTTCTAGGTTGTTGGGGTGAGGGTGGCACAGGGGATGATGAACTGAAAAAACACAAGAAGGGGACGTCTAGGTTAATCTTCAGAATCAGTGTCTGAGTTGACTGTAAATAAACATTGGAGCAGACACTTGGGGTTGGTACAGGACAGTCTGAAATAACGTCTCTTAAGATCCAGAGATACAAAATGGGGTCGCATAATCCTGGGAACAGAGGGCTTCTTGAGCTGTCATTGATATGGAAACTGAAGGTCGACTCTTGTTTTTCAGCTAAACTAGGAGACACGAAAGAGCTAGAAGACTTTATTGCTGATCTTGACAGAACATTAGCGAGTGAGTACGCGCCTCGTATTAAAAAAATCAAACAGAAAACCAACCAACACCGCTGATAAAGTGCCATAATAGTTACCAGCTTGCCTGGGGGCAGGAAGTTACATCACTGGGCTTCTTTAGGTTCAGAAACAGGACCCTAGTGGCTCAGAAGGAAATTCTGAGGACAAGTTTGCATTAATGTAGACCGTGTGCCTTTCCAAACAGTGAGAACAGGTTACCAGCAAACAATGACATTTTGTTTGAAAAATGCAGAGTAGTTATTAGAGCAAGATTGGAGCTTTACCATCACTATGTCCTGGCAGGCTTTTTGGAGGAGAAATGAGCCGACTGACTACAAAAAGCATCTGTGCTAACAAGCCAGATGGTTCCATCCCATGGGCCAAGGAAGTGTTCCCAGGTTAGATCCAAGGATTTGGGAGGTCTGACTTCTAAAGGGTTGAATCCCAAAAGAAAGAATTGGCCTGGGGAGACCCCATAGCCAAAGGCTCACACCAATTAGTGAAAAACCTGGATTAAGTACACACTACTTTGTGTCCCATTTGGCAGTTACACTAATGGTACCCCTTTATGTGACTGGAAATGTTGGGAACTGAAGATATCAGACCATAACTACAATGGGGGCGGGGGGGTGTCCAGAAGACGGGGCCCTGAGAACCAATCTACCCACTCTGTTTCAAGAGGAAAGGATTACAGGAGCCAGAAGAATCAGCTAGGACTTCTGGGATAAAAGTTTCAGCAGCTCTACTCTTGGGGGGGGGGTCTCATTCAGTCACAGAGCAGAAGAATTTTGTCCTAGGGTCTTAATTTTTTTAATGAAAGAGTTGATTTTCCATAAGGAATGTTATATGCTATCCTCTGCTAAATAGCCAGGTGTAACCTGAAAAATTAGATCCAAAGCCGGTTATGTAAAAATGACCCTGTTCCTCATACTGTTTCAGACAGACGTAAATCTCAAGTGGAAAGTCCTTGTGTATTTTCTACATTCTCTTGCCCGTTCTCTTACCTGCTATACCATCCCACATCAGAAGACCCACGCCTGTTTTGACAGAGATTATTGTAATTACAGCACAATTTGTACAAGACCCGTGGAACAAGCCTGCCTACTTCATGGAAATTGCAGCTGGCCACCCGGTTGTACCAGTTAATCAGACATACATTACGTGGGAAACCTGCCATTAAGTGTGATGCTTTGATGCCTGTCTGCAACGGTGTTAAGCTCTGGTTAAGCCTAGGAACTGGAAACTCTTATGAGTGCATGATAACCTTATTTATCTCCTTTTAACAGGTATGTGAAACAAGGAGAAGTTCTGGGTCCTTTCATCCTAAGGGAGAAGCTTCGGAAAGCTCCGAGGACCCTGGTAAACTCAGCTACGGAATTTGCTGCCAGAGCAGATAGAGATGAGAACTCACCTACCAGCAGGCCATTCTCAGACTCGTTCTGAAACCAGCCTTTGATCATCTCTGGGCAATTTAGAGAGTGAAACTGACTTTGTTGACCAGCTTGCAGCATATTAGAACAGATGACCCATGCTAATATTGTATTTTCTCTCAAAACATAGCTTTCCTGTAATTTAAAGTGCATTTATGGAGATATTTGTAATTAATTATATATAGTTGGAAACAGTAATATGCTTTTCCCAGTATAATATATTTTTGTATGCAAATAAAATTTGAACTGGAGTCTGTATGTTGTAAACTTCTTTTTTTTTTTTAAAAATATCTTTCAATGTATTCTCATTCAAATAATGTTCTAGTGGGAATAACACCCCTCTTGATGCCTAATGAGGGCATTGAATGCTCCAGATCACTCTAGACAATAGGGTGGGGAAGTGTGACTTTGAACCTCATTCAGTACTCCAGAGGGAAATGCTGGTATACGATTCACGGGAAATTTTATTTTATTTGGTTTTATTTATCTTTTTAGGCTTGTTTATTTTGAGAAAGAGAGAGTGGGAGAGGGGCAGAAAAAGAGGAAGAGAGAAAGAATCCTGATGCGGAGCTCAATCTCACAACTGTGTGATGGAGACCAGAGCTGAAGTCAAGAGTCTGACGCCTGACCCGCTGAGCTACCCAGGCTCTCCTCATGAGAATCTTAATTTGAGGGCCATGGGTTGTTTTATTGACTGAGGATTGTGGTTTCGATGGAAGTTGGGTTTCTCTTCTACCTCTCTTCTCCTCATATCTTACCACCTTTTTAGGTGCCGTGGGCTCTTTCCTTCAGTTAAGGGAAACACTATTTGCACTCAAAATCCAGGACTGAAATAGGAGTGAACGTTGGGGCAGCTGGAGGACTTGAAAGTTATGGTGCTCTTACCAGATCTGTGTGTTAGGGAAGAGCTGATGGCACTGGCTTGATACTTAGGTTCAGGTGGCTTCTGTGGGGCTGGAGGGTCCAGACGCAAGGTCTTCCACAGGGTGGGCTTTGCATGTGGAAGGCAATGACCACCCCTACTTCCCACCACCAGCCTTTTGGGGAGGATGGAGAGAGCACAAAAACAGAGAAGTTCATAATTTTCTTATCTATGTTTTTCTATCTTTAAAACCTCTAAAACAACCAAGCATTACTCTGATAATCAGAATCAAGGTAGTTACAAACTCAATCTTTTTGTTTCTAGAGGCCACAAATCTAAAACATAACTCCTTGGAATTTTATTTATATCTTCGAGAGGTAACTATTATATTTGATCTGCTTTTTAGGGCATCAGAAAACTCCATGCCTTTTCTTTAACCTTTGTCTTTTCCTCAGGTTCTGGGAAAACTTTGGGGTTGAGCCCCAAATATTTTCTTTATTTCTTTATTGAGATATAATTCACATGCCTTAACATTCATCCCTGTAAGTGTACAATTCAGTGGTGTTTAGTATATTCACAGAGTTGTGCAGCCATTGTCAGTACCTAATTATGTCTCTCTGGAGTCGTCTATTCTGGATGTTTGGAATTAGTGGAATCATACAGTATGTGACCCTTTGGGTCTGGCTTCTCTCCCTTAGCATGCTATTTTCCAGGTTCATCCATGTTGAGCATGAATCAGTGCTTCATTCCTTTTAATGAGTGAATAATCACTGTATGGATATGCCATATTTTGTTTATCCATTTATTAGTCGAGGAACATTTGGGTTGTTTCTACTTTTTTGGCTAATGAATAATGCCATTATGAATATTCATGTACAAATTTTTATGTAGACATATTTTAAAATTTCTCCTGGGAATATAACTTGAAGTGGAATTGCCAGGTCATCTGATAATCCTATATTCAACTTCTTCAGGAATTGCCAAACTTTTCCCTTTTACATTCCCATCAGTAACATACGTGGGTTCTCATTCCTCCACATCCTCACCAACACTTGTTATTGTCTGTATTTTTGAATAAAGGCATCCTATTGGTTGTAAAGTTGTATTTTATTGTGGTTTTAATTTGCATTTCCCTGATGACTAATGATGTCAAACATCTACTTATGTACTTATTGGCTATTTGTATATCTTCTTTGGAGAAATGTTGATTAAAATCTTTTGCCCATTTTTACAAAGTTTATTTATTTTAAGAGAGTGCAAGCAGGGGAGGGGCAGAGAGAGAGAGAGAGAGAGAGAGAGAGAGAGAGAGAGAGAGAAACAGAGAGAGACAGAGACAGAGAATCTGAAGCAGGCTCCAGGCTTTGAGCTGTCAGCACAGAGCCCGACACAGGGCTTGAACTCATGAACTGTGACATCATGACCTGAGCTGAAGTTGGATGCTTAACTGACTGAGCCACCCAAGCTCCCCTCATTTGCCCACTTTTAAATTAGGTTGTCTGTATTATTATTGAGTTGTAGGAGTTTTCTATTTTCTACGTATTCTGTATACAGGTCCCTTATCAGATATATGATTTGCAAATATTTTTTCCTATTTTGTAAATCATGTTTTCACCTTTTTTGTGTGTCCTTTGAAGCTCCAAAGTTCTAAATTTGATGACATGTAATTTATTTTTTCTTTTGTCACTTGTGCTTGTGGTGTCATATCTAAGAAATTATTGCCTAAATCAAGGTCACAGAGTTACTCATGGTTTTTTTTAGGAGTTGCATAATTTTTTACAACTCTTACATTATACAAGTCTTACATTTAAGTCTTTGAAGACTTTGAGCTAATTTTTGTATATGATGTGAGCTGAGGTCCAACTTCATTCTTTTACGTATAAACATCCGGTTGTCATTGCACTATTTGTTGAAAAGACTATTTCTTCCTCGTTGAATTGTATTGGCTCCCTTGTTGAAAATCAGTATGGGTTGATTGATGGACTCCCAGTTCTCTTCCAGTGATCTATATGTTTACCCTTATTTTAGTACCACACAGACTACATTACTGTAGCTTTGTAGTAGATTTTGAAATCAGAACGTGTGTGTCCTCCAACTTTGTTCTTCTGCAAGATTATCCTGGCTGTTCTGGATTTGTTGCATTTTTATGTGAATTTCAGGATCAGCTTGTCAATTTCTATAAAAAAGGCAGCTAGGATTTTCCTAGAGATTGCACTGAATTTCTAGATCAGTTTGGGTTGCCATCTTAGCAACATTATGTCTTCCTTCTAATTCATGAATGTGAAATAGCTTTCAGTTTATTTAGGTCTTCTTAATCTCTTTCAACTGCTTTGTAGTTTTCACTGTATGAATTTTGCACCTTTTTGGGTCAAATTTATTCCTAAGTATTTTATTCATTCTGATGACAACGTAAGAAAACATTTGAGAATTGTTTTATTCCATAATTTTTTTAGATTGTTTTTGTTATTGTACAGAATACACTTGATTTTGCATACTGATTTTGTATCCTGCAGCCTTGCTATAACTGTTTATTAGTTTGAGTAGTTTTTTGTGTGCGGATTTTGTATACAAAATCATGCCATTTGCAAATAGAAATAGTTTCACTTCTTTTTCAGTCTGAATGCATCTTCCATTCTTTCTGTTGCCTCACTGCCCTGGCTAGAACTCCAGCACAATGTTGAAAATAAGTGGTGAGAAGGCACACCTAGTCTTGTTATTGATCTTGGAGGAAAAGCTGATGGTCTTTTGCCATTAAGTATGATGGTAGTTGTGGGAATATTTTCTTTTTTAATCAAACAAACCCTTGGCTTGTTGTCTAAACATAACTTCTCCATTATGTGGAACTGTTTCTTATTCACATTTGGGACCTTTATTTGCTTTGGATAAATCTTTTTCATCAGGATACCAGTGGCTGTTCATTGTCACTGTCATTTTTATTACTAGCCTCTTCCAGAATTGTGGACCTATCTGCATTTGTCAGCTCTTTCTTTATGGTCTCTTGGAACCGGGACTCCCAAAGTTAGAAGTGCAGGGTATCTGGTTTTTTGGGATGTTGTGAGGGTAGGGTCAGTGGTTTGGGGAAAAGAAGTGAATTCTTGGGGCATCTATGTGGCTCAGGTGGTTAAATGTCCAACTTTGGCTCAGGTCATGATCTCACAGTTCGTGGATTCGAGCCCTGTGTTTGGTCTTTATGCTGACTGCTCAGAGCCTGGAGCCTGCTTCAGATTCTGTGTCTCCCTCTCTCTCTGCCCCTCCCCTGCTCACACTCTGTCTCTCTCAAAAATAAATAAACATTTAAAAAAATGCTTTAAAAAAAAAAAGAAGCGAATTCCTTTAGGGAATTGTTGGGGTGAGGGTAGTTTATATTTTATAAACCTCTGTTAGATGAATAACTGGAGACAAGCAAGCTGTGGGTCATGTTGCAGCTTGGGGCTCTGGGTATGTTGAAAAGAGTGTTTTCAATACTTCCCAAGATGCATTTTAAGGAACACATTCCTAACCTGTTCTGAAAAAGAGGTATTAAGATCATACGTACTTGAAAAACGCTGCATGATATGTACCCTACTTTGAGATTAATTATGCACATTAGTACATAAAATACTTAGGTAGGGTTGAGTCTAAGCTGTTGGAATCAGCAAAGCCAATTATAGTGGCTTAAACAATATGGAAGTTTCTCACTAACAGGTGAGCAGTACAGGGTGAGTGCCTCGCTGGTTCAATGGACACGACTTATTGGGAAATTATGATGGAGCCTGGCTACACAGAACATTGGCCCCAAGTGTTAGAAGGCACATCACCACGGAAGGTGGTGATGGGTGGCCTACTGGCAATCAGTCAAGACTGGGGACCCTGAGTTTCTCCACAGAAATATCCTTCTGGGTATGGGATGGGACAAAGGAAGAGAGAGTATGGGCTTTCAAACTAGACCAGGTTAAATCTCACCATACCATGCAGCATCTGGGCAATCTTGGGCATATTTATTTCCTTTCGGAGGTTGTTTCCTCATTTATAAAATGGGAGTGTAGGTCTGTGTCTCCCAGGGTCCTTGTGAAGGAAGATCAAATATAGAAGATGTAAAGCGTCTAGTATTCTTCCTCCCCCCACCCCCTCATATCACAAGGACGTTGGGCTCCTGTACCCAAGGCAAAATTAAGCTCCATCTTACCCTACAGGGGTCCCAGAGGCCAGTTGCAACCACCCAGTTCCTCATCTGATAGAAGAAAGCCAGCAGATCTAGTCTGATAGGGCCAGAGGGAGTGAGGCAGGGAGAGAGCACAGGACAAAGGGCAGGGAGAGAAGCTTCAAGCCGCAGCCTTGCCACTGACTGGATTCTGGCCCCTCTCTGGGCCTCAGCTTCCTCCAGGTTCAGCCCCTACAGTTGAGTGGGCTCTGACCCTACCTCAGACTTGGAGCTCTTCTCTGAAAAGCAGATGGGCTATTTTTCTTGGTTTTTCAGTATGTGTTTCTTCCACACCCTTCTCCAAATGTTTTCCTGTGCTAATTTATTTGGCTAAGAAGGTTTGTGGTGACAGACACCAAACAGGAAATGGCTGTCATAGCTGCTGTCTGCAACTCTGGTTTTTTTTTTTTTTTTTTTTTTTTTTTTAAGGCTTTCTCCTGCATAGCTCACCTCTGCATTGCTTGGTGTTGATTTAGGTGCAGGGCTAAGTGGAAGGGGAAAGGGAAAGGGAAACACATTTTTAGAAAGGAGCATTTTCCTTCAAGTTCAAAGTTTACTAAAGGTTAGGGATTATGCACAATGGCAGTATTAGGTGGTTTCTTTCTACCACGGGGCCTTTGCACATGCAGTTCCCACTACCACTCTTCTCTGCTTTTCTCGTTAATTCTACTTCTTTAGAATTAGCTCAAGCATCATGTCCTCAGAAAGCCTTCCTACCCATACCCCCTTCCCCAGTCTAGGCTGGTTCCTCACTGCTATTCTTTTTTTAAATTTTTTTTTTTTTAACGTTTATTTATTTTTGGGACAGAGAGAGACAGAGCATGAACGGGGGAGGGGCAGAGAGAGAGGGAGACACAGAATCGGAAACAGGCTCCAGGCTCTGAGCCATCAGCCCAGAGCCCGACGCGGGGCTCGAACTCCCGGACCGCGAGATCGTGACCTGGCTGAAGTCGGACGCTTAACTGACTGCGCCACCCAGGCGCCCCCTCACTGCTATTCTTATAGAGCCCTCTTTAAGTGCACTCATCCTGGTTTGTAATGAAATGGTCATTAGTGTGATTTTGGGGGTTGATTTCTCCCCACCCTCCTGCAAGTAGAACATAAACTCCATGAAGGCAGGGACCATCTCTGGTTTGGCTTGCCATAGTATCCCCAGTGCCTGACATGGCTCCTGGCACATAGTAAGTGCTCAGTGTATACCTGTTGAGGGCATGGGTGAAATTTCTCACCTCTTGCACAGCGCAGGCAGATCAGGAGTGAGACAGCGTCCGTGGGTGCTCATTTGTCTTGTCTGTGCTGTCCTCTCACTTCCCTTGTAGGTTTTTTTCTGCTTTCCCTTCCCCAGGGCCTTGCTCCCACCCTACCAAAGCATCTGAAGAATTGATCCAGGACCAAGATTGCAGCTGGAGGGCCCATAACAAGCCTTTCCCAACTGCTTATCATTTATAGGGGGAGAAGGGACCTCTGAAGACAGAGAGAGCTTTGAGGCCCAAAGAAACAAATCTTTAGTGGTGGAACTTCAGACACCCTCACTGATAGTAGGGAGAAGAGGCAGACGTCCTAGTCTCTCCAGGGAGATGTCTGAAGTTAAGCCGACCCTGATCCTGACACAGTGTTAATAATTTTTCCTAGAACTCAAAAATTCCCAAGTCAGTAAAATCTTCTGAGCCCCATGGTGACAGAATATTGTTAACATACTGTGTGTATCTGAACATGTGAATGAATGCATATATGTGTACATGTGCACGTGTGTGTATGCGTGGGTGTGCATGTATGTGCACGTGTGTGCATGTGTATGTTATGGATTAGTTGGAAGGAAAGAGATGAAAATGTGGGTTCTGGTTTGGAAGGCCCAGGGGAAAAAGCAGAGCCGTTCCAGATCCCTGGAGGATCTGGTGTTGAGCTGCTCCCTGGACAGTTCTGCTTCCTAGGCCTGGACTGGCCTGCTCACCTATGGGCTTGTCCTTGCTTATCAACATTTCAAAACAGGATCACCTTTGTATTTGAGGTTTCATGCAGCATATGGGGAAGGGCCCATTCCTACGTGCTCCCAGGAGGCATTTGACCTGTTGTCCTAGGCCCAGGGCCAAAGCCTGTTCTGGAATCAGAAGAGTCAAGGCTTGGTTGTAGATTCTAAGCCAAAGGAAGCCCATGCTCAGCCAAGAACAGGTCTGGGAGGGGGAGGACCAGAGTGTGACCCCTCACTTGTCAAGGGTATCTGGCGGGCAGGGTCTGGTGCTGCCGGAAGGAGGCCCTGAGAGCCACGGGAGGGGAAGGGAGCAGCAGTGTCGTGACAGGAGGGATTCTGAGTGAGAAGCTGCCCTGCTCAGGAAAGCGGGAGTGTGGAGCGAGTTCCTGGGATAACTCAGGGAGCCGCAGAGGAGTGTGGGAAACATTCTTACCCATGACTTACCCAGTGAGGGTGGAGGTAGGTGAGCAGACTCAAAGGAAAGGAATCTTAAAAGAACACAGAGTTCAGGATCATTCTGGAAGGCGGGTCAGCAGCACACCTTTCAGATGGAACAAGGGCTGCCATCTGATCCCTTGTCCCACCTCTGCCCCGACTGGCTCTATTTCCTTGGGCTGATACACAAAAAGCCTCATCTAAAATGAGGCTGCCTCATTTTAGGCATCAGAAAGTGGACGCTGGGGCCAAAGGTTTAAGTGACCCTTAGACAAAAGTCTCAGACGACAAGTTTCAGGAAGGGGAAATCAGAGACGTAAATGTACCATCGGGAAAATGAGCTCCCCAAACCATTATAATTAACCATCATAATCTCAAGTGATCCAGGACTGATAGATTAGCTGTGCCCGGAAGGACATTTGTTTGCAATTGCTTGTGCACAGATAAGAGAAGTTGCATAAGGCCAGCGGCAGGCTAGGGAGCCAGGGAGCACACAGACAAGGAAACCGCCTGGGAAGGGAGGTCGCTCTGATTTGAGGAGGCCAGTTGTGCTAAGATGAGAGTCTGCCCTCAGAGGGGCCGTGGCACTGGTTTGGGGCCACAGCCTCACGGGTCCCAGGGCACGTGGGAAAATGAGATCTCGATCCTTCTCTGATTTTTAAATCTTGATTGAGACGGTGAAGAGATCGCTTCTCCTTGGCGGGTTGCTGCAGGGTGTTTTTCAGGCTGCACCGTTTGTAATTTGCGATTCTTTGTGCGAATTCTGCCTTTTCAATCCTGCCACACCCTGGGGTTTAGGATTCTGTTCGTGTTGTCTTCAGCCCTGTTCTGGAAGGTAAAACTGTTCCCTCCTTGGAAATAAAGAGACAGATGTACTACCATGATCTGAAAGGTTGGATTAGCATTTTCTCCTGATAATTAAGACTTTGCGCTACACAATCACTACTTTATTTCTCTTAAGATGAGAAGCACCTGGCTTGCGTTTCTTGGCCCGAGCTCAGACACTGGTTTTCTGAGTCTCTTAGTGGCTGCAGGGTCCAGGAGAGACACAGGGAACGTGGAGATGGTCTGAGGGGAGGTATGAGGTGTCAGGAAAGAAAACTCTCCTTTCAAAGGGCTGGGCTTACATTGTCCTGCTTTCCCGAACGACTGAATGGGAATTTAAGACCACTTAAGGGAGGCTGCCTGCTTTCCATATCACCAAGGATGGACTAGGGATCTTGGGCTAAGCTGGACACACCAATCGGTGGTGAGTTTGTGGGAGGGTTGGGGTTTGCTTTCTCCTGAGGCTTTTTTGTTTTCAAAGGCTAGATAATCATTTGCCTGAAAGGGTGTAGGGAAGAGTCTTTCTGAAGGAAGGGGGGTGTCTTTGATCTAATAAGGTTTTTCCGGTCCTGTGGCTGTTCCTTCCAGGTTTCCCTCCGGTCCTCACTGCGGGCCTCTTGAGCTGTTCCACTTTCGAGTACTCAATTCCACCTTGACAGCTGAACAGTGCGTGAACTGGTGCCTCTGTGCACAGAGGCTGTGAGGCAGGCTAACAATGAGAACCTGATGTGGGCCCCGCCTAGAGTCACCATTTCAGCTATGTCTCATTTGGCCATGGGATGAGGGGACTGTCACGCGAAGGGCGCTGTTTGCAGCGTAGCACCATAGCCTCAGAGGTCACACTGGGGTTTCCAGAGGCAAGGACATCCTGTTCTGGGATTTAAATAGATAAGTTTGGCATTTAAGGAGTGTGAAGTAATCTTCAAAGAAGGCCACTTAAGGAGGGATGTTTCTGTGAACGCAATGCTGGAGTGAGCCCACTCTAGAGCTTTTAAAGACAAGCTCCGTGGGGCGCCTGGGTGGCTCAGTTGGTGAAGCGTCCGACTTTGGCTCAGGTCATGATCTTATGGTTTGTGAGTTTGAGCCCTGCGTCAGACTCTCTGCTGTCAGTGCAGAACCTACTTCGGATCCTCTGTCTCCCTCTCTCTGCCCCTACCCTGTTCGTGCACATTCTCAAAAATGAATAAACATTTAAAAAAAATAAAGAGAAGCTGTGTAAGAGCTCTTTGTGGCAGGAATTCAGTACCACATATGAGGCCTGTGCCATGGGTGGCCTCTCCTCATTCTCAGGGCAGCCCGATGAGCAGGCGTTATCATTGCCAGTCTACAGACGAAGAAACTGAGGCTCCCAGTCATGGCGGCGGAGAGCGGCAGAGCAGGACCTAGTCTGAGGACACTGAGGCTCCCGGTCATGGCAGCGGAGAGCCGCAGAGCAGGACCTCGTCTGGGCCCTTTGGGGTTAAGTGTCTGCTCTTTTTTGTCATCCCAGCCACCCCCAAGGAAAGTTCTGGGTCAGTTCATCTCCTGCCACTCAAGGCTCAGAGGTTGGCTTCTTTGGGACTTTGATTAGGCAGAAATTTCAGAGACTTTGCTCTTTGTCACTCATCTTCCAGCCAATGGTTGACACTCTCAGAACCAAGGTCAGTGTTGCCATGGTTAACATCTGACTTCCAGGGAAGGAAGGGGCTGATGAGTGGAGCTCTGGGGCCCTGCTTCCCAGGCTAGGCCCTGAGCAAATGTGGAAAAGCAGAAACACAGAAAGTACCTGAAGAGTGCATCGAACCAGCTTCTTCAGGAGCCAAGCAATACAGATAGCTAATCTGGCAGCCCCCCAGCCTCATTCTCAGGGTAGCCAAATTTACTGGGATGAGATTCATGCCAACTGGAAGCCATGACTGCCGCCTTAGCTTCACATCTGTCTCCCTAGCATAGCACCCGTGTCTCACTCTGCTTCAGCCACAACCAGGTTTGTACAATCTGTCTCCTCCATTACCCCATTAGCTGCTGGGAGGTGTGAGTAGTGTCCCCCCACCAGGTTCCCCTGGGAGCTGGTTTGGGCCTGGCACCTGGTAAATTGAGGCTTGGCCTAAACTGAGTAAGGAGTTCATGTTAGAAGCAGCTAAGAGATGCTTCCCGGGCCTTCTTGGCGCAAATGGTAGTTAGAAGATGAAACTAATAGCTCCTTATTTTTAAACTAGCATGGAATAGGGAGAATACGGCTGAACTACAACTTAGGGGAACTGCCTTGAGTAGTGTCTCTGCTACTTCCTAGTTGGACGACTTTGGGCAAGTTATTTAATCCATTTGAGTTTGAGTTTCTGGCATCAAATATGTGTCCTAATTAATCTGAGGCTTATTAAGAGAATTGCATGAGATTACACAGGTGAAAATACTTGTAAACGGGAGCCACAAGGTGGACAATTTTTGTGCTATTGAAAAAAATACAGTGAATAAGTCCGGTTATTGTAGCAGAGTTTTGTCGTGTTCTATTTCATCTCTCCTTCTCTTTCTCTTCTGCAGTCACCACCCAAATAACCGGCTCTTATGGAGCTCATGTCAGAGTGGGGGAAATAGACAAATGGAAATGGGACACTGTATTAACACGCATACATAGGCAGCTGGCGATTTGCCCAAAGCCTATGCTTCTCTTTGTACAGTGTAGAATTGTTACCGTCTCAACAAGAGTGAGGATTACATTTTCCTGCCTTCCTTGTATCCAAGAGTGGCCATATGATTACTTCCTGCCCATGGACTGTAGGTAGAAGTGATGTATGTTGCTTCTGAGTGGAGCGTTTAAGGAGTGGGTGGGTGTTCTCCATTATTCTCTCTTTCCCTCTGTAGTTTGAGAGGGAGGGACTTTGAGGCTGTAAATGATGGCAGGTTCACGAGATGGAAGGAACCTGGGTTCTGGAATCACCGTGTGGAAGGAAGCCATTCGCTGACCAGGAACATCACCCTGGGCTGATCCAGGAGTGAGAAATCAACTTCTGTTGTCTTAGTCTGCTGAAATGGCCTCATTTTCCTTACATGAAACATTAGTATTTTCCAGTTGACCCCCTTACTCCTAGTCACACAAATAATCTTCCTCTGGATCTACCTGCTTTAAACAGAGTAGCGCAGGGGTTATAAATACCCATCAAGTTGTTTATCACAGCAAGAACTAAAAAAGTGCCTGTTCTCTTTCTTTCTGCCTTTTAAGCACCCACAATATCTGCCACAGTGTAAACACCCCACACATCGTCTTTATTGAATTGAATCAAGGGTGCTAGGAAATACATTAAATTGACTAAAAGAAGGTACCCTTTATTTTAAACGTGGAGCTGTGAGGGCAACTAGTATCTTAACCAGTTGCATGAAACAGTTTGTTGGTCCACCGGTGATGCAGAAGGAAAGAGCTGGTTTGTGCCATGTGGTGACATCTAACAGATACCACCAGGTGTTTCTGACTTGTTGCTGGGTGACCGTTGTTTCACATTTAAGGTCACTGGCCACAGACACCTGCATTTTTGCATGTTATTGCTGAGACCGCAAAAGCCCGCTGACGGGTTAAGCAATTTGCCTAAGGTCACATGATAGGTAAGAGGAGGGAGACGGGTTTCCATCCGGGTCTGTCTGACCCCACAGTCCAGCACTGGCCACCACCACGTTTCACAGCAGAACAAGGAACTCTTGACTTGTGTGAGTGACACGAGTGTGACATTGGGATACAAATCATTACTGTGGTGCACTTCTGGGCCCCAGGCTGTGTGGTTGGACTGACGCTGGGCCTTTGTTGAAGGTTCAGGTCAGTTGGGAAGTGGGCTTGAAAAGAAGAAGGAGAAGGAAAGGCAGAAAGAGAAAGAGTGGGGTGAGTGTGTGGGGGGGAGGAGGTGGGGGAGGTGGAGGAAGTCGATTTCAGGCTGTATTAAGCATATTCTAATGCCCATTAAGGCATGTCCTTTTTGGGTGTTTCAGATGAATGGTGGTCTCCCTATGATGACAGAATTCCCAAACCTCATCTCCCACTGAAGGAACCTGATAGTATGTAGCTCAGGCTTCAGCCTCCAGCCTCCAGGAAAGATTAGAGAAATGACCCTTTAGACCTGTTTCCTCGTCACTTGATGGGGCTTTGGAATGCCGGGCAGACTGGATGGCATTGAGGCTGGCTTGGAGGGCTTAGAGGGGCTTCAGACGCTGGTATACCCAGGATAGTAAAGCCAAGATTTCTTTTTTTTCCTTAGGCTGATGTCCATTA
Source organism: Lynx rufus (assembly GCF_022079265.1). Taxonomy (NCBI): domain Eukaryota; kingdom Metazoa; phylum Chordata; class Mammalia; order Carnivora; family Felidae; genus Lynx; species Lynx rufus. The sequence continues at coordinate 29,008,799 of NW_025814823.1, read as the reverse complement.
ACCTGCTGACCGATCTAGCCTGGGTCTCTGGCTCAACTCATTCCTCTGGAAGAGATGGGTATGAGAAATGCCGCTCAAGGACTGAATACAGGGGCTTTGGGGGTAGAGTTTCAACAGGGGTGTTGAGAAAGTAACTAGGAATAGGAGCTATCCACAATTAGATTTTGATTAAGGAATTAAGTCTTTGTAAATTAATTTCTACCTTCCATGTTTGCATTTTTAAATTTTTCTTTCTTGGGGCGCCTGGGTGGCACAGTCGGTTAAGCGTCCGACTTCAGCCAGGTCACGATCTCGCGGTCTGGGAGTTCGAGCCCCGCGTCAGGCTCTGGGCTGATGGCTCAGAGCCTGGAGCCTGTTTCTGATTCTGTGTCTCCCTCTCTCTCTGCCCCTCCCCCGTTCATGCTCTGTCTCTCTCTGTCCCAAAAATAAATAAACGTTGAAAAAAAAATAAAAAAAAAATTTTTTTTCTTTCTTTACTGCTAATGGTAGGCTGATTTATTGGTTCAGGTTCTTCACTCCTCCTAGGTATTCACATGCTTTTTCCCTGTGATTCTGCAGTTCCTTCCACTAGAGATAACTTATTTGTTGTCATGTGACTTGTTTTGGCCAATGGGCTGTTAACAGACATCCAAGCAGGCACTTGACATCTACTTGCATGGTTGGGCTTAATTTTTCATACATTTCCTCCCCCCCTCAGCATGAGAATATGCCAAGTTAGCCCACTGGTCTAAGGAGGGTAAGAGATGCATGGAGCAGATCTGGTCCCAGTTTGCAGCTTAGAGCTGCCCAGATGAGCTCAGCCTGTATCAGATTGGCTCCAGCCAATATACAAATGCACAAGTGAAATGCATGCTTTTTAGTGTGTGCTGTTGACATTCTATGGTTGTTTGTTATGTTACCAACATAACATATGTTATGAACAGCTGATTGATACATTACTAGAAGTTTCTTTTAATGCACTCTAATGCTTTCTTTGGTGAATTTATAAGTAAAATAATTTGACAAACCTTGGGCAGGATACCTCCTGGATTTAGATGTTCCCAAGTTCAGAAAGCCTTCTCTACATTCTGGCGAGGGCTGGGCAAGTCTGGAAAGGAAGGAGTTGGGAGATGCTGATCACTCTAGAATAAGAATCTGTTATTACACCTTGAATAAATAGTTCGTTGTACATGAAATACTCCTTTTATCTTTAGGTTAAAACTTTAGGGTGTTTAACTCTGATGAGGTAAACAGACTGAGAGGGAGTTTTTGGATGTGCCTGGAATTTGCACAGTCTGAAATACCAGACTGTGGAGACTCTACGTGAATCTCAGGATTGGGAAAAACTCTGTTGCCTTCAAATCCATCCTCCTGCTTTCAGAAAGGACTGTATATATATTTTTAAGTTTATTTATTTATTTTGAGAGAGAAGCACAAATGGGGGAGGGGCAGAGAGAGGGGGAGAGAGAGAGAGAATCCCAAGCAGGTTCCATCGGTACTGTCAGTGGGGAGCCTGACGCCGGACTCAAACTCATGAACCATGAGATCATGATCTGAGCCGAAGTCAGCTGCTTAACCAGCTGAGCCGTCCAGGCGCCCCAGGAAGGATCATATTTTTAAACATAGTATTTTCTTTTTCTGATTTGGCAGAAATACATCCCATTTTGGAAAATACAAGAAGCAATAACGAAAAAAATGAAAATAATCTATAATCCTACTAGCAAAAGATAACTACAATCAATATTTTGGGATTTTCCCTGTGACTTTTCAAAATGTATTTTATCCTGCTTATTGTTAGCGCATAACTTTATATCTTGAGGATTTTTTCATGTTGTGACTTTGTAAACATCTGTTTCATGGAAGAAGGGCAAAATGAATATTTTGAAGACTTAGGAAATAATTTCTGAAGATAATTGCACCAATTTACAGTCTTACCTGATATATGTGAGAGTTTCTTTCCTTTTTTTTTTTAACTTTAAGTTAAATGAAATTACATTAAATTTTTACTTTCATTTTTTGAGAGTTTCTATTTCACTTTTCCCAGTATACTTTGCGGATGCGTTAAACATCTTTGCTGTTAAAACAAAACTTTTTAAAAAAGGTATTTTATCACAATTCTTTGAAGTCTGTGTCGATTCCATGCCTCCTCTGGGGTTGCTCAGTTGGCTGGAAAAACAACCATGCTGGTCGGTTTCACTTAACTCCATAACTAGTGATCTCAAGTGAGCTTTTGTTTTTGCCTGGCAATCTGCCTCCATTTTCCACTCTCCTAAACTATTTCACACCTTCTCCTCTTTCCTCCAACCTTCGTCTCCCTCCTCACTCTCTGCTGATGATCTCAGTCCATATTTCATTGAGAACATGAATAGAGCTCCCACATGCTTCCTTGGCCATCCTGCTTGTATTGATGCTCATTTACTCTACCCTATCATGATGCCCATGATCTGAGATCAGTCCCTTTTGATGCTCTCTAGATTTAATCCTTTCTTGCCCACCTAAGCACTTCACTCTGGCAAGTCTCTTTTTCTCCTACATTATTATTCCAGTTATCATACAAACATGCTCTAATGTTTCCTATCTTAAAAACAAAACAAACCTCCAAACCTCCATTGACTTCACATCTCCCTCCCACATCTAGCTACTGCCTCTCTTTTGTCCTTTACAGCAAAGTCTTCAAAAGATTTGTGCCACTGTCTCTGCTTCCTCTCCTCCCCATTCTCTTTTGGCCACACTTAATCAGGTTTCACTCTGCCCAAAGGGCCATTGTCAAGGTCCCCAGTGATCCCATGTTGCCAGTGGTCAATGCATCTTCTCCACCTCTGTAGCATTTGACACAGTCGGTCATTCCTGAAGACTTGCTTCATACTGGCTTCTGAGATACTGCTGATTCTCCTGCGCTTTTCTCAGAGTCTTTGCAGTTTCTCTGTATCTCCATATCTTAAGGTTGGAGGCTCCAAGGTTTAGCCCTTGGACCTCCTCTCCTCTTTATTTACTTTCATTGCCTTTTGACCAGTTCAGTCTCATGACTTTATATGACATCTACATCCTGATGACTCCAAAATTGATATCTCCAGCATGATCTTCTCCCTTAGCCCCTGACTCATGCATCCAACTGCCTGCGTGACTTTGCCAATTGATAATCTAACATCTCAAAATTATCACATCCAAACAATCTCCTGATTCCGTCCTTATCATCAATACGCAGTCTTCCTCAGGCAAACACTCTCCTTCCACGAATTTGCTGAGGCCCAAAACTTTGGAGTCAGCTTTGATTCTTCTCTTTCTTTCATACTTCTGATCCAGTCTGCCAGGGATTCTGTTGACTCTACTTCCAAAGGATGCCACATCCCCCTCTCACTCCCTTCAGCACTTCCAGCCTGGTCTGAGCCACTACTGGTTCTCACCTGGATGACTGCAAAGCCTCCCGGTTAATCTCCATCATTCGGCCTTTCCCATTCCCCCTTTTCCCCACATCTATCCTCCACACAGTGGCTGACTCATCCTTTTAAAGCTAAATTCAGATCATGTCACTCTTCCTGGCAAAATCCTCCCATGGCTTGCCGTCCACCCCACACAGAGTAAAGCCAAGGTCCTGGCCTACAGGCCCCGTGCCCACCAGTCCCTGCTGTTCTCTACCTTCGTCTCCTCCTGCCGCCCCCCTGCTCGCTGTGCTCCAGCCAAATGGGCCTCCTTGCTGTTCCTCAGGCATGCTCAGCTTAGGGCCTTTATGCTCACTGTTTACGCAGTCAGGGTGTTCTTCCCCAGCTAGCTCATTGCTTTAGCCTCCTTTCCTTTTTGCCTCTTTTCCCGGGTGTCCTGGAAGGGGCCACCGTGAAAAGGCCTTTACAGAGAGGAGTAACAGATCAACCAGAGGATAGATGCAGGTGTTCTTGTCAAGGGGACTACAAGAGAGTGCCCCCACTGACTGGGGGTATCTGCTACGAACCCACTCCTGCCCCACGAGAGGAAGATTCAGTTTCCAACACCTTCTCGTCTCAGAGAGAGCCATGTCAGTTTATGACAGTACCTGACAAGGAGGAGGTTTCTTTCCCCCCTAATGCCTCACTTCTCCCCTCCTCCCCACCTCCCACCCACTATCCCAGGAGGGGTCAGAAATGATGGGGAACAAGATGGTGAATGAGGGGTAAGAGAGGAGTAAACATAAAATGTTATTAAGGTCTTTATCATGTCTTAATATTTTCAAAGAGAATGAACACTTTTACTTTATACTTGTTTCATTGACGCTTATTTAATATTTAATTAAAATCGTCCATTCATATTAAAAATATCTATCAAATAAAGATGAAGTGAGATGACATGTTTTGCCGCAGACCTGAGCTGAATGGTGCAGCCCAACCCACTGCAGACTATTTTCACCTCCTGAGCGTCTCTCAGGGCAGCACTGGCTGTGGGAAAAAGTCTGGGGGCAGAGCCTGGGAGCCACGGGTAGGACAATGGAGACAAATATCTTCCTGTTTTTCCCTAATGCTCTTCACTTTTTCATGTTTCACAGAAATCTGTTTTCCAACAGTACGTCAGCAGCTGAGTTTTTAAAAAAAATTTTTTTTTTTTGGTGTTTATTTTTGAGAGAGAGAGACAGAGTGCGAGCAGGGGAGGGGAAGAGAGAGGGGGGGACACAGAATCTGAAGCAGCTCCAGGCTCCAAGCTGTCAGCACAGAGCCTGACGCAGGGCTTGAACTCACGAAACGCGAGATCATGACCTGAGCCGAAGTCAGAAGCTTAACCGACTGAGCCACCCAGGCTCCCCAGCAGCTTAGTTTTTTAACCAGAAGCAAGAAACACATCGTCTGAGCACTGAAGCTGAAATAAATTTTTCTTTAGCAGCTCAACAAATAGTAAGAAAAGGCTCGCTCTATGCCAGGCCCCATGCTGGAGATAGCAATTAGGATAAGATTACCGTGGCCCCTCTCAGGGGATCAGACAGGGCATCAGGTGATATTGTGTGAACGGGGGCCCGGACAGGAGGTGCAGGAAAGGAATTCCAGCTTGTGCTATCAGGGAAGGCTTCCTGGAGGAAGTGGATATACACAAAGACTTGCAGACAGACACTGTGAGTGGATACAGCCAGGAGAAGGAGAGAAGAAAGAGTGTTCCAGCTGCAGGGGATCAGAAGATATCCCCCTCACTTGTCATATGCAGCTTTAGTATACGGATTATTCTGAGCTGAAGGCACTTCAATAGCGAATGCAGTAAGGGCTCCCTGACTTTCCCCTTTCTACCTAAAAGCGGGTGATAAAATTTCCCCTGAGAGAAATGCCCTCCCTGTACCAGGATGAGAACCTTCTTATCACTGGAGAGTGTAGAGAGTTGATGCTGGAAAGGCTCTGTACAAACCAGCCCACTAAAATAACTTATCTTTTATTGGTTTCCCCCATGTATTTCCCAGTCACTGCCGCACAATTTACTGTCCCCAGCCCGAGGCACCTTGTCTTACCACATTCCCACAACGGGTCAGGCTTTGGGGCCCAATGCCTTCTTTAGGCCTTTATTTTCCTTTTGAGGACTTGCATGTACATGTAAAAATATCAGATAAAATGTGTGCGCCTTTCTCCTACTGATCTGTCTTACGTCAGTTTAATTCCTAGCTCCACCTTAAGAGAGCCGAAGGAAATTATTCCTTCTCTTTTTTTTTTTCAGTGTTTATTTATTTTTGAGAGAGAGGGAGTGTGTGTGAGCGAGGAAGGGGCAGAGAGGGGGGGTGGCAGAGAATCCAAAGTGAGCTCTGTGCTGACAGCAGTAAGGTTGATGAGGGGCTCAAACCCATGAACCGTGAGTATAGGACCTGAGCAGAAATCTGACATTCAACTGACAGAGTCACCCAGGCACCCCAAATTATTCCTTCTCTATACAGCTGAGGATGCATCATGAGGGTGGCACTGAGGGCCTGAGAGGCTAATCATCCCTGAGCCTGAGGAGAGTTGATAAACGTTGCAACCTGCCCTCGGCTGTCTTGTGGGGAAATGGGGCATCCGGTGCCTGCACCTGGGCCATTCCCTTTGAGCCCATGCGTGGTGACTGTGGTCGTTACGGAGAGGTCCCCAAGGAGCAGGAGTTCTGGAGGACATGGGACTGGGCCTTCCAGCCGAGTCTACTCACCATGAGCTTTTTACTCTTCTGCCAATGTGGGACGATCCAGGGACTACTTTGTCAAGGGAAACGGCAGGTGTGCTTAAATACTTAGATGCAGGTCAGTTGATCGGCTGTTTTAGTCCTCAGGAACGGGATGGAGACCGTTCTGTGGAGAGGTGATGGAGACCGTTCTGTGGAGAGGTGATGATAGGGTGTTGGAGCCAGAAGCTCATTCTGGAGCATGGCGCATGGCCCCAGAGGGCACTCCTGGTGGGTGTGTGGCTGGAGGCTCTCAGAGGCTGGGGAAGTCTAAGGACGTCAGGGACCTCTATCAAACGGGGCTGACAATGAGTGGGGGGGAGCAGACCAGCAGCGTGGGAGTGACGATGGGGTTTGGAGACAGACAGTTTGGCCTGGGGCTAGCCTTGACTAAATAATTATAACTAATGCTATGAAGCGTTTATATGCTAGAATCCTTCCAAAGTGTTTCACATATATTAACTCAATACACTCCCATGGTTACTTAGGGAAACTGAGGCATGGGAGGGGTAAGTAACTTCCCTAGTACGCAGCTTGTTAGCAGCAGAGCCAGGGTTTGAACTCAAGCTATCTGACAGTACCTGCCTCTCAGTGACACCGGAAGATATGACGATGACATTAACATGCACGTGGTATGTGGTTTATTCTGGAATTGTTCTGGGTTCTGGAGAGTCAGCACTGAACAGGAGCAACACAGTCCCTGCTCTGTGGGGCTGATAATCTAGTGGAGAGATAGACAAGAGAACCACACAACAAACAGATCAAAAAATAACTTTAGAGAGTGACACATGCTATAGAAAGTTAAGGCAGGGGGCTGTGACAGAGGAGGACAAGAGAGGAGTTCAGGGAACACTCACTGAACAGATGACTGCATGAATGAGCAGTTGGGGGCTCCGAGGCCAACAGGTACCTCATAAATTAAGACAACCCTAAGCACCTGACGCTCACAGTCTGCAGCCTGAGGTGTGTTTTTAAAAAAATCTTTTCCCCATTTGTCCAGTGATATCAGACTTTTAGTCTGGTTATTTCATTATGCATTTATTCTATCATTAAATGTATTACTGCTTATACTCGAAAAGGGATCCCTTGGGAACAAAGAATCATAACTTTTGAATAATAACATTCGCTCTGCTAAGCATCCTAAAGCTACTGGTCTTTCTCGAGAAAAGTTTATCATCAGTGTATCATTGATATCATTCTGGGATGGGTTGTGAGTGGAAAGGGAAAGTATCCCAATTTTTTAAAAAAATGTTTATTTATTGGGGCACCTGGGTGGCTCAGTCGGTTGGGCGTCCGACTTCAGCTCAGGTCATGATCTCGTGGTTCACGGGTTCAAGCCCCGCGTCAGGCTCTGTGCTGACAGCTCAGAGCCTGGAGCCTGCTTTGTGGATTCTGTCTCCCTCTCTCTGCCCCTTCCCAGCTCATACTCGGTCTCTCGCTCTCTCAACAATAAATAAACCATTAAAAAAATTTTTTTTAATGGTTTATTTATTTATTTTTGAGACAGAAAGTGGGAGAAGGACAGAGGAAGAGAGGGAATCCCAAGCAGGCTCCACGCTGTCAGCACAGAGCCCAACACGGGCTCGAACTCACAACCGTGAGATCATGACCTGAACTGAAATTGAGTCAGATGCTTAACTGGCTGAGCCACCCAGGTGCCCCTCAATTTTAATGCAACTCAAAGTAAATCCCAGAGAAAGGTCAGTGCCTTTGCATGGGACCTCCCTCTGCAAAAGAAACATATGGAGCATAGAAGCATTTCAAGAGTTCTGTGGGGACAGTGTCACTGGCTCGCAGGTAGTGGAGTGTCACACAAGGCCCGCACCCACCAGCCCTCTGAGCTTTAAAATCTGCAGGAGAGGGTCCCGTCATATCTCCTAGTTAACATCTGGGTCGCTTAAAGGAGAGCGGCAGGTAGGGAAGGTCGATGCCCTGTGGTCTGGGACACCAGGCCCCACACTGGGTTCTCACCATCCCTTCACTGTCCCTCGGGGTCCAGCACAGGCACCCGGCAGTGAAGATCCTTGCTTTCTGTGCCTCCCCGCTCCCTTCTGTCCCCAATCCTGTCTCTGGTTATCACCTGGTTGAGGGAAGGTCAGGTTAACTGCAGCAGCGGTGGGGAGAGGGGCCAGTTGGTGGAGCTCAGACTCTTGGGTCAGCAAATCCGGCCTCAGGTGTGGGAACAGGAAGGACAAGGCAGGGAGCAGCTGGCAGTGGGCAAAACCCACGAAGTTCCAGCGAGTCCTGCTGGTGTGGAGATAGCAGGATTGTGGTGGTGAGTCAGGTGACAGGGGTGAGTCAGGTGACAGGTACGAGGGCTTTCTCTGGGAGCAGGTTTCAGAGGAGAGCACAGGTAGGGAAGGCACAGCCTCATCAGCTGACCGCGGTGAGCGTGGAAGAATTATGTCATTTCTCCCGGCCTCAGTTTCGTCATCCGCAAAAGGATGGCTATGTTCTTCTGCACCTGACTGGGCTTCCCGTTGAGGTGAGGTGGTTACAGCGATGGCGGGCCTGGGCTCCGGCAGGCTGCTCCTGCAGCAGGGTGCAGGCTGTGTTCTCCAGCCGAGGCACCAGTGAGGCCTGGGCCTGGAAGGTCAGAACTGGGCCTCAGGGTCAGGAAGGTGTCTTGTTAAATAAATTTGGAGGGAAACACCGCATGATATGGCCCCTTCTTGCAAAGTTCTAAAACCTCGATCCTATTAATGGCTTTCAGAGTCCTGCAGTTCAGAAGCCTTTTTAGCTTCACTGGTTCTCGTATTCACTTCCCCCCTTTCCCCGAGTACTTACTAACAACCCCAGGAACTATCCATGCCAGAGCCTTTTCGGTTTAAAAATTCTCCACCTTCCTGCTTCCTCTGGAGAGTGTCGGTCTTAGGGTTGGGTCTGGGACAGAGGCTATGGCAGCAGCCCGGCCGTGGGAAACACTGTAAGAGCATGGGGTTGGCCTGACACTATTTTCTTTCCCTTAAAAAAAAAAAAGACCTCTTAATTCTGAATAACTGCAGATTTATAGGAAAGTTGCAAAGATAGTATAGACAGTTCTCATATGCCCTTCACCCAGCTTCCCGTAATGTTAATGTCTTACACATACGCCACAGTACCTTTGTCAAAGCTAAGAGATGAACATCGCAAGGGTACACTTGACTGTCTATAGACTTCATTCCCATTGCACCAGTTCTTCTACTCCGTCTTCTTTCTGTTCCAGGACCCAATCCGTAACACCACATGACATCATGACATTTAGGTCATTTTCCTTCTTCGTTCCTTATCTCTCCCACCCCACATTTCAGTGTGTGTGTGTGTGTGTGTGTGTGTGTGTGTGTGTGTCCCTCCTGGTTCTCCCATCTCGTGGATGGGACAGGGAGACTAACGTAGGTGAAGGGGACAGTGAAGTGAGTGCAGGAGTCCTCTGTATTTGGGGACAAGTTCCCATGATGCCTTTTGTGAGGTGAGCAGTGACTGCAGGAAGAGAAGTCCACAATGTGGCCAGATGGAGAGGGACCTGGGGAACCTGCTCACCCATGATGAGCAGACAGAGGAAGCTGAAGCCGGGCAGGCTGAGAGAGCAGCTGTCTGCCTCTGGGGAGTAACAAGACAGAGAAACCCATGAAGCTTGAGGAGCCACTTCTTGAGGACAGTAGCCCCAACTATTCCCATCTCAGTCGTGGCTGCAGGTGGAGTGTGCCTGTGAGACAGCAGAACACTGGCCCTGTTACCTGAGAGCCAGATGGTTCACTCAGGCTCCACGCTGTAATTCAAGGCAACTGGCCAGGTGAGGCACCAAGGTGGTATGGTGGGGTTGTCACTCAGAGTCTGGGCTCCAAGGTGACTGAAACAAGCTAACCACCCCATTCCATGCACAGATGAAGGATGAAAGCCAGGTGAACATAGAACAGGCTGTGTAAGCTCCAGAGCTGTGTGGAATAACAGGGAGAGACACTTCTGGAGTTTTGTGAAGCCTGCCCCGTACAGAAGTGGAACAGACACTTCTGGATGCCTGCCCAACATGGATTTACACCCTTCCTCCTTGCTAACTCAACTCCGACTTACTTCAGGTCTCTGCTCCCTGGCTAAAAGTCTAAAAGGCAGGGGCACCTGGATGGCTCAGTTGGTTAAGCAACCAACTCTTGATTTAGGTTCAGGTCACAGTCTCATGGTTTGTGACTTCAAGCCCTGCGTCGGGCTCTGTCCCAAGCAGTGTGGCACCTGCTTGGGATTCTCTCTCTCCCTCTCCCTGCCTCTCCCCTGCTCATGCTCTCTCTCTCTCAAAATAAATAAATAAAACTTTAGAAAGTCTAAAAGGCAAATGCTTCAGGGAGGCTGGTTTCTGGGAGCCATATTATGTTCCCATACTGTTTGCCAGGGATTGGTTTAAGCATGGGCATGTGGTACAATTCTGGCCAACAATCTAGATGTGAGGAGTAGTCCTCTAGAGATGGGTGTGGGTGTTCTGGAAAAGTTTTCCTCACTCTCAAAGAGACTCAAAGGTGAAATGGCTTTCTGTTCTGAATCTTGGCAATGGAGTGCCTTGGATGCAATATCTGGAACTTTGGCAGCCATCTTGTGACTGAGAACAGTGAGCCTACAAGAATGGACTGATGGGTGGGGCGCATGGCTGGCTCAGACAGTATAGCATGCAACTCTTGATCTCAGGGTCTTGAGTTCCAGCCCCATGTTGCATATAGAGCTAACTTAAAAAAAAAAAAAAAAAAAAAGAACAGACTGATAGGAAGAATCAACATCCTCTGTAACATCACTGAGTGGCCAAACCAACCCAGCTTGTTTGCAGCCACCTGCCTTTGGACTTTCCCTTGTGTGTAAGCCAGGTGAATTGGGTTTTTCTATTACTCTCTGGCACTGAATCACCCAGAGCCAGAAGATCTATGACCTGCTGGGGCCACTCCCAGCTCTCCCTCCTTGTCCTATGAATCCCCACCCTAGGTCTCTGTATTCGTTTCCTATTGCTGCTACAATAATTTCCCAAAAACATAGTGACTTAAAACAGATGTATTTTCTTACCTTTCTGGAGGTCAGAAGTTTTTTTAAAGTTTATTTATTTATTTATTAGAGAGAGAGAGAGAGAGAGAGAGAGAGAGAGAGAACCCCAAGCAGGCTCTGCACTGTCAGTGCAGAGCCCAATGAGGGACTTGAAACCCACAAACCACAAGATCATGACTTGAGCTGAAATCAAGAATTGGACACTTAACTGACAGAAGCCCCTGGGGCCCCTGGGGGTCAGAAGTTTAAAATCAAGGTGTTGCCATGTCGTATTCCTTCTGCAGGCTTCTGGAGAACACTGTTCTTTGCTCTTTTCAGCATTCCTTTACTCGTGACACCTTCCTCCCATCACTCAAGATCTCTGTTTCCCTTATCACATCTCCTGTTGCTCACTCTGACCTCCCGCCTCCCTCTTGTAAGGACCTTTGTGATTGAGTTGGGCCCACAGATAATCCAGGATAGTCTCCCCATCTCCAGATCCTTAATTTAATCCCATCTACTGAGCTCCTTTGCCATGCAAGGTGACATCCTCTCAGGTTCTGCCAATTGGGGCATAGACATCTTTGGGAAGATGTTTTTCAGCCTAACACTCTCTCTCATCAAAGGTGATCCACACATCTGCTCGCAGCTCCACAGATGATGGTCATTCCTGTGGTGCCCCCTCCAGGGCATGACTTGCACAGACCGCCAGTCCAACCCTGTTCACCTGGTATTTCCCAATGCCAACTAGGGAGACTCTGCTTGAGTCTAGTATCTGCTCCTGGTGGGAGATGAGAGCCTGAGTCAGAAAGAGACAGGAATTGTGGATACAGAGTGAACTTCAGTTACTTCAAAGTGGAGAGAAATAGAGGCCTCGTGTGTTGTCAAGCTAAAAAAGATGTTGTCAGAGGCCTACCAGATGGCTTAAATGAGGTTCAGATTTCCCTTAGAAACTCACTGCTTTTGAGGACCCTCTTTGACGTCAGAGCCCCAGAAAGTCTGAGATCAGGGTGCCTGGGCATCTCTCAAGGAATATGAGCATCAGAGTTGGACTCTAACACCAATAGGCCACTGATCTGTTTCTCATCCATTCCGGACACTTGGCTAGGTTTGTGGTGGGAAAATTCAGAAGAACTGCACAGTCAGCTTTGGGGAGATTTCCAGCCATTTTCCTCCTTTTTTGCCACATGCTGGGCTTCTGGCCGGGCCAAGGAGTACCATGCATAAATCCCGAATGTATTCTCCACATTGCAGCCTGGAACATGTCTTCTGCCTTCAGCCTTTGCAGCACGTCTGGAGCAAAGGTCACCTTGACTATAAAATGACGGGTTGGGAACAGTCTCAAAGATTTACAGCTTCCAAATGCCATGGCTTGTGGTTGGGAAAGGGACACGGAAGAGAGATTTTTTGGAGCCAGAAACAATGAGGCCAGAGCATTTGAGGGCTTCTTACCCTTAGCCCAACCTTGCAAAAGGATGTGGAGGAAGATGGGCAAAGTTAGCCTCGGGTGACCATCTCTCACAGCCTGACACAGGTGGCATTTTTCTGGTGTCTTGGGTGATTCCATGTCTCCAACCCCTACCCTCTGTCTAGCCTCCTTTAAGGCAGCTCCATGGGTGGGAAGATGCACCAGCTTTGGTGTAGACCAGTCCCACTAAGAGAAGCATATCAACAATCCAGGAGATAATGAACAAATTTTGTTTGGAGAATAAGCCACTTCTTGAGGGCAAAGCAACAACATCCTTTTGTTGGTCTAGATTCTAGTGCTCATACCTTTGCCTTGGTGAATCTCCAGAGAACTATGCACTTCCCCCCAAATGCTGTATTTACTAGATGAAAGAGGAAGAATAGAAGGGAGCATATGGGAACCTTTACCTACCAAAAGGTAAGCCCGGCGGATGATGCCATCAACAGCTGATGTGGATGGATCACCAGGGCTGGCACCTGCAGCCCTCATTTGGCATGGTTCTGTCACACTGAAAGTCCTTCTTGCCTTCTCAGGTCTCATTTTTCCCAGCTGGATTATGAAATCTCTGCCTTTTCCACCCAAAGCAAGTTGTGGTACATCAATGGGTTAAGGTATGTGGCAAAAGAGCCCTTTGGAAGAGAATGTTGACCTGGCAATCTTGTACTCAGGGGAGCAGGACCAGCACAGCGTGTCTTGCTGTCTAGTGCTGACTGTCTCCAAGCCCCACAGTCAGTGTGAATCTCCCTCAGAGACCACACATGTAACTGGGGTGGGGAGGCTTCTGGGAAGGCGTCAGGCTTCTAGACACAGTCATAAGTGAATGAAAAGTCCCACAATGTGGACACTCAGTGGACTGAGGAGGTGGCTCTCATGAATGGTTTTGGCTCTTGTCAGTGTCATGGTTGGAAATTCACCCTGGTTCATTCAGTTGTTTTGGGTTCTGTGCCAAGGGTGGCTGGGGAGATCCCTGAGGATTCCCTAGATGTACAGGGTCTGATTCATCCTGCCCCAGCCCAGGGTGATGACAGACATGGTCTGATTTCAGGCAGGGAACAGCAAACCAGTGTTAATAAGAGAGAAACCTACTAGATGCTTCTGGAAGCATTTCAACTTTGTGCTCTTCCCTTATCTCCTTTCTCATACTCAATGGCAAAATAGCTAGAAAACCACAGGCTCCAAGGAGTCTCTGGAGAGGGGGTGGTGGTGGTGGTTAGAGCTTGTTTTCTAGAAAGCCAAGATAAAATGGGGAGCAGGCACACACATCCACATTGGGACATTTTGCTTCAGTGATGGCAGAAAGGTGGCTGCTGTCTTGAGATCTGAAAAGGGGAGATAGGGTATCAGGTATTAGGGCAGAGGGAGATCCTCAAGAGTGCAACCACTGGGAGGCCATTCTGTCTACACTGTCCACTGGCTAAGGACACTGGATACTTGATACACCCCTGAGAGGCAGACTTTGGGGAAGATGGCATAGAGGAATTCCCCCTCTAGGCAAGAAAATGCAAGAGCCTCCTTCAGTCGGGGTTCATAGTTGCAAGCAAAAGCAACTAACCCTGGCTGATTAAGTGGGGAGAGAATTCATGAGTAAGACATTGAGCAGCACACAGCATCTCCGGGAGCACCTGGTTTGGAAGCTGCACACCAGGGATAGCACCACAACTCCTGCCGTAAGACGTGCATATGAAGAGACATTTGCTCTGCTGAAGGGCCCACAGCCAATACCCCAACACTGGGCACTGGGTGCTGGCTGGACACAGAGCCCCTGCGGCCTCTAGAAACTGGAGGCCCTGCTCCTATGACCGTCATCGCCCATTGCCAGAATACATTCTGAGCTCTTCTAGCTGCTCCTCGTAGGTGACAGAGCCCAGACCACTTACCTTGCCTACCTATCAGGGAGCTGGAGAAGCCAGTGTCTGGCCCTTTTGGTTTTTATAATGACGTGTGGGCTCTGCCTCACAAGGTGGGTGGGGGGCACAGGCACAGAAAAAGGTGCAGGTCCTTAGGGACCAAACACAGATGACAGTTGTTCCCTCTAAGTCATGAAGGGATAGGAAATGACTGCAGGGGCTTCTGATGCTGTCATACTTCTTTGCCTGGGAACCACTATAATCTGGCTTCTTTCACTCTGAGCTCACTGACACTGTTCTTGTTAAGGTCTCCTGTGATCTCCATCTTGCTAAAATCTGTGGTCATATCTCTGCCTCCATCTTGGTCAACCTCTTAGCAACATGTGCCACAGTTAGTCACTCCTTGAAACACTGTTTTCTCTTGGTTTCCATGACACCTCACCCCACTGGTTTCCCTCCACCCACCTCCTCCTCTGACGTCTTGGCTGGTTCTGTTTTCTCTGCCTGATCTCTGAGCATTGGTGTTCCCCAGACACGGTCCTGGCCCTTCTTTCCATCTTTGATATCTCCTCCATTAGCTCAGCTGTTCTTAGGACTTTAAACACCATCTACGTCCTGATGGCTCCTGCATTTGTGTCTCCAGTTCAGTTCTCTCCTTGGAACACCAGACTTGTATACTCAATTGCAATAAAAAAAAATCTTTTTAGTTGGAGATAATTTCAAACTTTCAGAAGGGTTGCAAAAATAAAAAATAGCACACAAAACACCTGTATTCCCTTTACCCAGATTCAGTTTTCAAACTCAGTAAATGTAACATTGCTGTAGTACCTTGGTCTCATCTACCTACCATTCCTATTTCAGTTTTGTCATTTAGCCCAAAAATATTTCTTATGGCATTTTTTTCACCTTCAGTAAAGGATGTGGTCTAGGGGCGGACTTGGCACTGGATTGTCATGCCCCTTTGGCCTCCTTTTATCTGGAACATTTCCACAGCCTTTGTCTTTTACGACATTGACGTTTTTGAAGAAAACAGTCCCCTTCCTATTTTTTTTTTTTTTTAAACAGAACATTCCTCACTTTGGGTTTGCCTGATGTCTTCTCAGGATTAGCGTCAGCTTATTTATACTCTGCTGGAATACTGCCTTGGTTAGGCTGTGTTTTTCTCAGAGTATCACATCTGGGAGCACACGGTACCCCTTGCTGGTGATGTTAATTTTGACCATCTTGTCAAGGTGCTGTCTGATTGCTCCACTGTGCAATTACTGTTTTGTTTTGTTTTCTTTCCCTTGTAACTAACACATGGTCTATGGGGAGACATTTTAAAACCATGCAAATATCCTGTTCTCCATCAAAATTTGCCTCTAGATTTAATATCCACTGATGATTCTTGCCTGATTCATCCTGTGCTGGGATGATTGGAAAATGATGCTTTTAGTTTATATTTATGATTTTTAAAAATTTTTTCTTTAAGTTCATTTATTTATTTTGAGACAGAGACAGCATGAGTGGAGGAGGGGTAGAAAGAGAGGGAGAAAGAGAGAATCCCAAGCAGGCTCCACACTGCCAGTGCAGAGCCCAACGCACTGAACCCCTGAAACCGTGAGATCACGACCTAGGCCGAAACCAAGAGTCGGACGCTTAACTAACTGAGCCACCCAGGTGTCCCTATATTTATAATTTTTTTTAAAGTTTATTTATTTTGAGAGAGAGAGAGAGAGAGAGCACAAGCAGGGGAGGGGCAGAGAGAGAGGGAGAGAGAGGATTGCACGCAGACTCCATGCTGCAAGTGCAGGGCCTGACACGGGGCTCAGACCCACAAACTGAGATCATGACCTGAGCTGAAATAAAGAGTTGGATGCTTAACCGACTGAGCCGTCCAGGAGCCCCAAGAAAATGATGCTTTTCTAATTCCAGGCACCACCTACATGTTGTCACGTCAACCCCTGACATTCTGCTATGAGTAAGAGCCATCTTTCTCCCCCATCCATCCCTCCCTTCCTTCCCTCCCTCTTTCCTTATCAACTTATTACTCGTATGGACACATGAGTTTTCAATGGTTTGTAATTCATTGATGCACTCACTTAGCTGTCACACAGTTCAAACTCAACATGTCCACAATGGAACTCTCAGTTTCCCACTACAAATGAATGAACCCCCCCCAACTTCATCTTAGTCTTCCTGTCCTAGGAAATGTCACCATCAGCCCCCCAGCTACTCAAGCCAGAAACTGAGATGTCATCCTCAATTCTCGCCTTTCTCTCAGCCTCTACACCTAATTCATATGCAAGTTCTGTTGGGTCAACCTTCAAAATACATCTTGAGCCACCACCACCCCCTGCCACCACCCCAACCCCGTCTCTGTTTCTACCCCATGGCTCGCATCCCTGCCACCCTCATTTCTCCCCTGAACTGCTTCAATATCTCTCCCTACTCCACCACTGCCCTGATGCCCCCTCCCGTTCCTTTGCACACACTAGCCAGTGTGATGTTTAAAAAAAATTATAATCAGATCATGTGTCTCCCCTGCTTCAAACCCTGTGACGGCTTCTCGTTGCATCTAGAATAAACTGCGCCCTTTGGCACAGCCTCCGGATCTCTGCAGCCTCTTTGGCCACATCTCCACTGCTCTCCTCCGGGCCTGCTGGTGCTGTAGGGGGCCCACACACACTTAACACCCCAGGTACACGGCTGACTTGCCCTTGCCTACCTCGCCACATGACTTTCCCAGAGCGGTGGCTCAACAGGAGCCCAGGTTCTGGGGGTGGTTTTCCACTGGATTTTCTCCCTATTGAGCAAGGGGTCATCCTCCCAGCGCTTGGATTCAAAAGTGGTTGTGGAGATGACTCACGTGGGGCTTCATGTGCGAGAAAGCCATGGTTTGTGGTTTGGTTTGATTTGCCAGGCAAAGCAGGAGATTATGAGAAATGGGAGAGAGTTTTCACCAAAGTCAGTGATGGACAGAGGGCCGAGGGCCCTCTCTGAACCTGATCTTATCCCAGAGAGGGGACTGCACAAGCAGCCATGCGTTCAGGCGGCCCCCCTTGGCTCTTCCCAGGTGCGGCAAGGGTCTGGGGACCAGCGACCGTGGTGGCACCCTCATACCTTCTCTGGTCCCTGCAGACTTGGGGTTTTTATAGCTATCGACCTTGGTTGATGTGTTGGACTTTGACTTTTGGTTCTGTCCCTGGATGGTTGCTTTCTGGAGATGCTGGGTCACTCTGTCTTAATCTCACTTGTTTAGCAAACAAAACCAAAGGGAGACTCTCTCCTCTGGGTTCAAATGGGACTTCTGTTCAACTCTCACTCTGCCCTGTGCTACCCATCGCCGCTCATCTCCCAGTCTCCAGCCTCCCTGCCTGTTCCTAATGCCCCCCGGAACTTCGGCCTTCCCCTCAGCTCCATGAGCCACACTGCCCGAGCTCTGTCCCTCTGTCCTCTCAGGCCAAGACCTGGGCACTGGCCGTGCACATGCTGGCAGTCCCACCTAGTCACTTCTTGAAGCACCTTGTTAGGACCGGTCCTTCCCAGTAAGCTTAAACTCCTCAGAAGACTGGGCTTTGCTCCTGCAGAACAGGCCAGGGCTACGCAAACAACCTGACTCCCAGAGGGGCTCCCGGGTTGCCCTATAGGCTTCTGCATCTGGTGCATTTCTGCTTTGAAGCTTTGGAGTATTATTCACAGCTGACAGGCCCGGCTTCTGAAAGCTGAGGGCTGTCCTCGGGGGAAGAGCCTTTGGGCATTTCTGAGGCTGTCACCTCACCTCTGCCACTTACCAACTGTGTGGCCTAGCCCTTTCTGTACAGCTGGGATGGTTTGAGTCCTCTGGCACTGGAGCCGGGAACATAAGTGAGGCCAACACACCATGAGTTCTTAATAATTGGGGGTTATTACTGCTGTTGCTACTGCCTACTCATTCCGTTTGTAATGATTTGTTTACTTTCTGTCTTCCCCAGGAGCTCCTTGCTCTGTTTCTGTCCTATCCTCCTCTCTGATTCCAGAGCCTGATTGTCAATACATATAGTTTGATGAAAGAAAGAAAGAAAGAAAAAGGAGGGAGGGAGGGAGAGAAGGAAAGAAGGAAGGAAAAGAAAGAAAGAGAGAAAGGAGGGAGGGAAGAAAGGAAGGAAGGAAGAGAAAGAAAAGAAAGAAAGAAAGAAAGAAAGAAAAGAAAGAGAAAGAAAGGGAAAGGAGGGAGGGAGGGAGAGAAGGAAGGAAGGAAAAGAAAGAAAGAGAGAAAGGAGGGAAGAAAGGAAGAAAGGAAGGAAGAGAAAGAAAGAAAGAAAAGAAAGAAAGAAAGAAAGAAAGAAAGAAAGAGAAAGGGAAAGGAGGGAGGGAGAGAAGGAAGGAAGGAAGGAAGGAAAAGAAAGAAAGAGAGAAAGGAGGGAGGGAAGAAAGGAAGAAAGGAAGGAAGAGAAAGAAAAGAAAGAAAGAAAGAAAGAAAGAAAGAAAAGAAAGAAAGAAGAGAAAGAAAGAAAGAAAGAAAGAAAGAAAGAAAGAGAAAGAAAGGGAAAGGAGGGAGGGAGGGAGAGAAGGAAGGAAGGAAAAGAAAGAGAGAAAGGAGGGAAGAAAGGAAGAAAGGAAGGAAGAGAAAGAAACAAAGAAAAGAAAGAAAGAAAGAAAGAGAAAGGGAAAGGAGGGAGGGAGGGAGAGAAGGAAGGAAGGAAGGAAGGAAAAGAAAGAAAGAGAGAAAGGAGGGAGGGAAGAAAGGAAGAAAGGAAGGAAGAGAAAGAAAGATAGAAAGAAAGAAAGAAAGAAAGAAAGAGAAAGGAGGGAGGGAGAGAGGGAAGGAAGGAAGGAAGGAAGGAAGGAAGGAAGGAAGGAAAAGAAAGAGAGAGAAAGGAGGGAGGGAAGAAAGGAAGGAAGGAAGGAAGAGAAAGAAAGAAAGAAGGAAAGAAAAGAAAGAAAGAAAGAGAGAAAGAAAGAAAGAAAGAAGGAAAGAAAGAAAGAAAGAAAGAAGGAAAGAAAGAAAGAAAGAAAGAAAGAAAGAAAGAAAGAAAGAAAGAAAGAAAACTTGTCATGACAATTAAAGAAGATGCTGTGAAAACTTCAGGCACAGAGGGACACTTCATCTGGGGAAGGAAATGGACGGGCCATTAGCAGCTCGTCTGGGACAGGTGGGGTGGGCAGAGGCCCAGGTCTGAGCATCTGGTGCAGTGGGAGAGCCTGGCTGCTGCGGGAAGGTCTCCAGGTGCTTCTCAAACCAGTGGCAGCACCTCAGCAGGGGCCTCCTCACTTCTGACCTCTGTGTGAAGTTTCAGCCATCACTGTGGTATGGATCTCCTCAGAGGAGGAGAACTGGCTGAACCATCGTCCTGGAGCCTCAGACCCTCTCAGGGGCCTGGGTCTGAGCAGTGGGTGATGGCTGAGCAACCAGTCCCCAGAGAAAATGCCATCTTTTTCCCGTCAGCGTGAACCCTCACATTTACATCGTTGCCAAGCTGGAAATCACAGTAAACTCCCCTCAGTAGCCCCGACAGCCCCTGAAGAGAGAGGAGAAAAAAGCTCAGCCCAGTCCAGGAAACAAAGTTCCTTCTGTTGCAAGACATGGGCTTCTGTTCAAGTCCCGGGGGTCCCTGTGGCTGCAGTGGACTGAGCTGGGCCCGGCAAGTGGGGTTTACCACGTGGTCAGGGGCGGCCCCCCAAGGCCTGGCCTTGTTTCCCATCATGGGAGAGGGGCAGCTCACAGCCTGGCCAGGGCATCCATCGAGGGGCTGATCCTGCCAGCCCGGTGGGATCCCAGGGGCCTGAATGCCTCCCCTGTCCCAGGGGGTCAGTGCTTCCCACCCCCTGCCCTGGGAGCCCTGGTCAAGGGCACATCACATCCCTTGCCAAACTGAAGCCCAGTGTGTGCCCAGAGTCTGCCTCCTTCAGAACAGTCTTCCTTTTCACTGCCCTGCTCAGGAAATCGAAAAGGTTAAAATTTCCATCTTCTGTCTTAATTCCTGCTGTGACTCAGTCTCTGATAGGAGTCTTTTTTTCCCACCTTCCGGGGCGGAGTCTGAGCTGGGGATTCAAAGCAGAGAGGCTGACAACATGGAGCAGTTTGGATGTGCCGCTGGACAAGGCCATTTTGCCACCTCCACCCCAATGTGGCCACGGGGACAGGCAGCCCTGGGCCCAGGGCCCGAGAGACCCTTGATCTCATGCAGGTTGGAGAAGCAGGTGAGCCTGGAAGCATCCCTGTCCCGGTCTCCCTGCCTCCCTGCAAGGTACCACAGACACTCGCCCTCCCTTGCTCTATTTCTTCATCAGCCCGGCCTGCCCTCCCTCATTACCTCATGGCTCTGCTCTCTGCTTTCTCAGGTGACAGCTCATTTACAGAGAAACCCTTGCAGTGTGGCTGGGGACTTGTGGAGATGCCATACCTTAACCCTGGAAGGCTCTGGGGCCTCCAGGGCATTGACGAGGCCGACCCCCAGGAGTCTTAGTACCTCTGGTCCTGGGCTTTCTCACTCACTCTGACTTCTTGGGAAATAAGGACTTTTTCCCCAGCAGGGGCTTCAGGTCAGCTTTCCCTTACTTTAATTTTTCTTTTTTTTTTTTCAACATTTATTTATTTTTGGGACAGAGAGAGACAGAGCATGAACGGGGGAGGGGCAGAGAGAGAGGGAGACACAGAATCGGAAACAGGCTCCAGGCTCTGAGCCATCAGCCCAGAGCCTGACGCGGGGCTCGAACTCACGGACCGCGAGATCGTGACCTGGCTGAAGTCGGACGCTTAGCCGACTGCGCCACCCAGGCGCCCCTAATTTTTCAAACTAAGAGGCTTCTCACAGGACCTCTGTGGCATCCAGGCTTTTATTTTGGATAGGGGCCCAGGGTTCTGAAATAACTGCCTGCAGCTGCCTCCCCTGCCTCCCCTGAGATGGGGGAGCAGTGCTTCATGGTCATGAGGCCCTCAAGATTTGGGAAAATGTGTGCTCTGAGTTGACTTGCAGAGTGTCTGGGGCCCCATGGTGAGCGTTTCTGTGGTGACTCAGGCCAAGCCTATCTTTGGTCTGAAGATATTTTAACCCAGGGGACTTCTCTGGCACTAACGTCTGTGGGTTCAAATAAGGCAACTTTCAGATAGTAGAGTCAGAGAGAAATCATAATCAACTGGAACCATCAGTGGAAGTGAGACGAATTCTAAATTTGTGAGGAAATAATAAGTGAGGAAAGTCTAAATTTTCAGCCGGAAGTAAATTGTTCCACAGCTATTGTGGTTTTTGCTGCAATGTGGACATCCTGAAGGGTGTTTTGCCTCATTTAGGAATGCAAAAAAAAAAAAAAAAGAAAGAAAGAAAAAAGAAAGAAAGAAAGAAAAGAAAAAGAAAAAGAAATAAAATATGAAGGTGATTGGAACTCCTACTCAAGGCTTACAAAACTAAGATGTAGGTCCTCATAGTCCACAGGAAAAATGTCATGATATGTAGACTTATTTGTAGCCCCAACCCCAGAGACAGTCTCTTGTTGTTTTTTAATTGTAAAAATAAATAGGGGCCTGGGTGGTGCAGTTGGTTAAGCATCCGATTCTGGATCTCAGCTCAGGTCAGGATCTCGCAGTTTGTGAGTTCGAGCCCCGCATTGAGCTCTCTACGTGGATGGTGTGGAGCCTGCTTGGGATTCTCTCTCTCTCTCTCTCTCTCTCTCTCCTTCTCTCTGCCCCTCCCCAGCTGTGATCTCTCTCCCCCCCTCTTTCTCAAAATAAATAAATAAACATTAAAAAAAATTTTAAAAAAATAGCAGAAAAAAACGAACAAAAAAAATTTACATAGAACCCAGTCACTTAACATGCCACAGTTATTTGCTTTGATGGCTTGGTTTTAACTTACTTGAGGTGCTTCTGACTTAAATATAATTTACATATTTGAAATCTAAATAACAATTATTATTGACCAAAAAAACTGGCAAGTTTGATCAAAATCCTTAAGACAGATAAGAGGCTTCTAAAGAAAATTTCCTGTTATCCACTCATTTCTAATTTATCTAACACAGTGAGTCAACATCTCTTTCAGAAGGGATTTAACACGAATTAGAGGAATAAAGATACAAATGAACAAGCTGATCACTCACTATTGTGTAGATGGGTGGCTCTCAACTCGAAGGCAGATTTGCTTCCCAGGGAAAATTTGCAATGTCTGCAGACATTCTTGGTTGTCACAAGGAGAGAGGCTGGTACTGGCTCCCAGGGAGTAGAGACTAGGGATGTTGCTCAACATCCTCCGGTGCTCAGACTGCTCTTCCCTAAGTCCCCACAACAAAGAATTAAAATTCAATAGCGCCGAGGGTGAGGAACTGTGGGACAGAAACTGTGAGAGAGATAAAGAAACATAAGGCACAGTTACTATTTTTTAGGAATTCACCAACTAAAGCATTTTTAAAATGCATAACAGAAATAGACTTTAATCTTCCACGTCTTTCCTTGTTCTGGTCCATGTTTCAGATTCATGGAAAAGACAGGAGTCCCGCCATGCTCCTGAGCCAGGCATTCTGGGTAAGGCCGGAGCGGCAGAGCCTGGGGCTGAGGCGATGGGCGTGACTTACTATGGTTGGCAGCCACTGGAATCTGCACTCTTCTCAGGGTGACAGTGAACGACTAGACCCATTTTCCCTTCAGGTGGTCCACAGCTCTGAGCCCACCCGAGAACGCCAGGGCCGTGAGACGCAGCCCTGATGGAGGAAGATGACGAGAGTGGGTGTGACCACAGAGCGGCACTGTGGCTGCCTCCAAGTCCAGTCAGCTCTGGGGAGTCTCTTTCCTGTTTGTCTGTGGTTCTCGCTGTCCTCAGGCTCCTAGGTCCCTCGCGTTCCATCTGGCACCCAGAACTGCAGCTAATACCCTGGGGCCAGCCTGGTGCTCTGTCATCTCTCTGCCACATTCCACAGGTGGGCCTTACCTACGGGGACGCATTCCTGGGTCAGGCCTGGCACATGTTGGACTTCTCGAAGCCTATGTACTATGGTATTGTGGTGAGAAAGGATAGTCCTTGCTTCTAGAGAGGCTTCTCCAAGTATTTAGCGATGAAGCAATATCATGTCTGTGATTTGTATCAGAATCATCTGGAAGGTGGGCATAGGGGAGAGGGGGTGAGGTGACAGAAAACAAGGTTTGCCCGCGCCCAGGGTGGGGGCTCAGTCGATTAAGCTTCTGACTCTTGATTTCAGCTCAGGTCATGATCTCAGTTTGTGAGTTTGAGTCTCATGTCAGATTCTGCGCTGACAGCAGAGAGGCTGCTTGGGATTCTCTCTCTCCCTCTTTCTGCCCCTCCCTCACTCTCTCTCTCTCTCTCAAAATAAATAAATAAAAAACTTAAAAAAAAAAGATTTGCTGTGAGCCCTGGGTGATGTCCATGGGGGGTGTACTGTACTTTTGTGTCTGTCTGGAATTTTCCATAAAATATCTATAAGCCACGCTTGACCCTCAAAGCAGGGCAAGGCACGGGGTAAGTGCCAAGTCTGTGAAGGGACCTTCCAGTTTTCTTTCAGAGAGTGTTATTTGATTTCATTCCTGACTGCAGGCTTGGGTTTGGAATGAGACTTTTTATTTTTTTAAACTTTATGTATTTTCAGAGACAGAGCGTGAGTTGGGGAGGGGCAGAGAGAGAGGGAGAGAGAATCCTAAGCAGACTTCACGCTGTCGGGATGGAGCCGACAAGGGGCTTGAACTCGCAAACCATGACATCCTGACCTAAGCCGAGATCAAGAGTCGGACGCTCAATGGATGGATGCACCCAGGAGCCCTGAGAGTTTTTAATATCGTCCTGTGTATGTGGAAGATTAGAGCTCCTGTCAGGTAGATGGGTTTGGGTGGAAGGGCTGGCAGAGTTGGAAGAGGGAGGATGGAGGGAGGGTCTGTCAGGATGTGCTGGTGAGGATGGGATAGACCACCCCTTAGGACTGCCTGCCCTGAAGCAGGAGGGTCTGGTTAAACGGGGGAGGCTGAGTCGGACTTCAGGGTTTCAATGTGGGCCCTGGGCGGAGATAGTGAGCAGATGGTGAATAGGGGATCGGATCAGAGGAGGACTCTCGTGTTTTAATCCTGCCGACAGTAACACAGAAACAGGCAGCCGAGATCTCACGATCTGATGTCCTTCCCATCCTGGGGTCCTCTGCACCTACACTCTGTGTACAAGGGGTGGGGGAGTTTGACTGTGGGGTCTGTCTCATAGACGGGGGAGCAGGAAGGTACTCAAGAGCAGCACTCTCGTCCGTTATCCAGTGATGTGCAACAAACCACCTCCAAACTTAATGGCTTAAAACAGTGAGCATTTTGTTGCTTCTCAGGCTCAGCGGGGCAGTTCTTGGGCTCACTCGTGGTTGTAGTCAGGTGGCATCTGGGGCTGCAGTCACCTGGAGGCTCCTGGGGCCCGAGAACAGTTGGCCTCTCCATGTCATCTCAAGGCATCTGCTTCCCATATGGCCTCTGCGTGACGTCTCCATGTGGACTTTTTGGCAGAGGAGCTCAGCTTTTCAACAAGGAGGTTCAGGTCTCCCAAAAATGTCACAGGTGTTACAGCAGAAGCGCTCTCAGGCTTGGATTGGTCCAGCATCACTCCTACCACCTTCTGATACTCAAGCAGTCATGAGCCAACTCAGGCTTGAGGGAAGGGAAATAAACTTCACCTCCTGATGAGAGAATGACAAAGAATTGCGGCCACCTTTAATCCCCTACAGGAACCCTATTTTGGAGTCTGCTTGGAAGAAGGCGTGAGCTGCAGTCATATTAAGCGATGCCACCTTGTGGGTGGGGGAGATCCCAGCATTGCTATCCCTTGTTCCTTCCCCATTTTGTCGTGGGGATGATTGTAACATCTTTAGATGCTTCTCTAGACCTCATGTCATCATTCATGAAGTGGTGTCACGACGAACTTTCTCTGGGACCAGTGCTGGGGCTACCACCTCACTGTATTTGAAAGTCATTCACCCAACATGACTCTGGAGCCAGAACTTTCCCCACATGCTGGGGGCCTCTTCTGTGACAGCATGGCCACAACCTGGCCTACCTTGGTCTGTTTGGGCTGCTATAACAAAAATACCATAGACTGGGTGGCTTAGACAAAAATCACCTATTTCCCTTAGTTCTGGAGGCTGGCAAGTCCAAGATCAAGGTGCCAGCAGATCTGTGTATGGCAAGGTCCTGCTTCCTGGTTCACTGATGGCCATCTTCTTGCTGTGTCCTCAAATGGAAACAGTGGAAGAACTCTCTGGGATCTCTTTATAAGGGCATTAATCACCCAATTGCCTCCCGAAGGGCCTATCCCCAAATGCCAAGTCCTGGAGATAGGATTTCAACATACGAATTTTGGGGGGAAAAAGACATTGTTTATAACCTGGTTCTTTTACTCTCCTCCTTCTGGACCCACAGAAAGGAGGCCTTTAGGGCATGGCAATGAGAGCCTGACTCAGCTTTAACTGAGTCTGCCAAATCATGGGTCCAGTGGGCAGCCAAGGGGAGCCTGGGGGAGACACCATAACAGAATACCTTCACGTGTCAGCATCTGCTTAATCTTCCCGCAAGCCTGTGAGGACGCTGTAGCTACCAGGTTAAACATGGACCTTAAGGGCACGTAAGCAGTCGTGGTGGAGTCAAGGGTCAAGTCCAGGTTGGCCTGACCACTGCACTCACCCTCTCCCCGCATTCCTGAGTCACAATCCCCCTGGCTGCCCTTTGGGTGGGCAAGGAGGAGGATGTAGAGAGAACCGGCCCTGCTCTCATGCCCGGACTCCTCGGGGATGCCCTTTCCTTAGTTACAAAGAGCCTTAGCTTTGGTTTGCTACCCGGGACAGATGTTCTCAATTTTCAAGCAGCGAACGTGTCTCGTTTCACCTTACCTTAATCAAGTTATTTGGGTTCTATCCACAAAGTGTCTGGGGATTTGGATAAATGGGAAAGGGTCTGTGCAATGAATGGCTCCTCTGTCTGCTGGCTCTGGAGTGGCCGACCCAGGGGCTTCACCAGGGGGGCAGAGGGGAGCAGGTCGCTCTGGCTCCTGGGTCTGTAATTGAGATTTGACCTGTTTCCAAGTCCGTATGTCTTGGAGAAATCCTTCATTCTCTCACTCTCCTCAGGTTCCTGGCCACCACCCCATCTGTCCCAGTGCCCAGGTGGGAAATGAACACTTCAACATGCTGGGCTCAGCCCTGGGCTCTCGCCCTTCTCTGCCACATTCCACACACAGGTGGGCTCTGCTGGGAGACATTCCTGGGCAGAGCTTGGCTGGATAGCATTAAAAAAAGTCTTTGAAATACACTTATATTCAAAACAGGACTGGAGGTGGAGGTGTGGAGTGAGGTCGGGTTGATTTGCAATGCTTTCTTGGAGAGATTGATTTGGTTTCAGTTGTGAGCAGAAGAACGCTCTGCAGCCCTTGTGTGGTTCCCCTTACTCTGCAAGGATGGTGTGTGTGTGGGGTTCTCATGCCCCCCTCTCTGACTTAGCCCCTTGCTAAGCACAACTGGAATCAGTGAACACCAGGAGGCATAAAAAAAGCACTTGTTGATTCAAGGTAGTGGCTCCCAACCTTGGCTGAATGTTAGGGATCTCCTGGGAAACTGAAAAGCATGGATGCCAGGCTCCCACCCACAAGTACTCTGACAAATTGGTCTGGAGTACCATCTGGATGAGAACTCTCCCACATGATGCCAACGTACAGACAAGGTGGCAAACTCACACTCTGATGTCCTTTCCTTCTCCTCTGCCAGCCCTGCTGGGACCTGTCCATGCCTCTGCTTGGAGGCTGCTCGCATGGCTGTCCGTGGCATTGCCTCTTGTCAGCTGCTGGGAGCTGGTCACACTCTGCTAGTTCCCAGTGTAGTCACACAGTGTGATCTGCAGAAAGAGGATCTTAGCTGGAGACAGCCAAAGTGCCTCCCATCCACAACCATGGGGAAACAAAGGCTACAACTTGCAGTGTCTGTAGATGGTTCAGGAAACTGCAGCAGAAGGGCTCCATCCTTCAGAACATATTCAGATTGTGACCACGTCAGAATCCTCCGTCCTGTTGGCTCCATCTTCAGAACATATTCAGATTCTGACCATGTCTCACCGCCTCCACTGCTCACCCAGGTCCCTGCACCACCTTACCACCACATCTTAACTGTTGCAGCGAGCTCCTTAACTGGTCTAATTTCATCCTGGGCCTTCCATGGTCTCTCAATATGGCAGCCCAAGTGCTCCTGTCAAAATGCAATTCAGAGTACGTCACTACTGTGTCAGAACCCTCCATTGGCTTCCAGATTTACATCCTGTAAAATCCAAAGTTCTTACCATGATCTATAAGGCCCAATGTAGTATGGGGTGTGATATCTCTCTGGCCTTATCGTTTGACACTCTCCCCTTGTTCACTCCACTCCAGACATACCGGTCTCCTTGCTGTTTTTCAAGCTTGTGAAATCCGCTTCCACCTCAGGGCCTTTGTACATGCTATTCTCTCTGGCTGGAATGCTCTTATCTTTGATATTGGTGCAGCCCAGGACCAGGACCTTACTTCTTTCAGGTTTCTGTTCAATTGTCTTATCAGACTCAGGTTTCCCTGAGTACCTTATTTAAAATAGCGCACCCCCCCAACCCAACCTTAACTCTCTTTCATTTTTATTGTGAGAGCTTATTACTACCTGTATATTTTCTGTTTATTTTTGGTCTTGCCACTAGAATGTGTGTTTCATAGAATAAGTTCATTGTTGTATCCCAGCCTAGGATAGGGCCTGAAACATAGCAAGTGCTCAACAAATATTTGAGGCGAAGCAGTGGCAAAGAAGATTCTTGGGAAATCCTCTCTGAAGGTCCTGTGACTAGGCTTTGAAGGACTGAGAGGTGGTCACATGGGGATGGAGTGGGAGGGGGTTTCCAGCAAAGGGGACAGCAGACACGGTCAGTCGGGAGCTATGGCAGACTACAGTGAGGGGCATGGGTGGACCATCTGGAGAGGAGGCTGGAGGAGCACTGTGTCCTTGAGGGGCGTGGCACCTTGCTAACTCAGTAACCTGCAGGGCTTCCATGAGGCTGGGACAATGGAAGTCCTGCGCAGCCCGGAAGAGGTTCTGCACAGAGAGGAGGTTTATTGCGATTACTTAGTTGCTGTTCCTGGTTGATACCACAGACCACATAACCTCCGAGTTTAGTCTTCTTAGAACCATTCATAAACCACGGAAGTCTTCCTAGCTAGGGCTGGCCTGAAGTGAAGGTGGATGGAGCTGGGGTGGGTTTGAGAGGAGCAAGGTTTTCCTGCCTCCTCTAGGCTCCTGTGGCCTGAGCTGGCTGTGGCTGCCTCAGGCTCGGGAACCTCCCTGAGATCCGTGAGCAGAACTCAGTAAGACCCCGAGTTACCTGGAGAAATGGCGTGTTAGTAATTAGCACATTGCCAGCTAGCTCACATCAGACACTGAGGGAGTACAGCTTGGGAAAGGGAATGAAAGAGATGTTTGGTTTGTGAGGAATTGAATGGAAGACTAGGTGGGGCTATGTGGAGAGCTATTTGGGTATAAACGGAGTCACCAGAGGATTGTGTTGTGTGTTCCCGAACAAGGTTAGGCAGCCCCAGCACATTTCACTGCCATCTATTTCTCCGGTGATAATAACTTTCCTAATTAACTGCTAGCACCAGGTGGTGTTAGGTGCTTTACACCCAAAACGATGGAAAGATAGTAATACAGTTGAGGAAATGGAGGTATGAGAAACTTCCTTGAGAGGGGGGTAATGTGAGTGAAAATGGTGGGGTCAAGACCTCTGGAAATCCTCTCCTCCATAAAAGCCCTGACAGCACGGGCAAAAAAAAAAAAAAAAAAAAAAAAGAAAAAAAAGTCAGAATTAATTGTTTCAAAATTCTGCAAATTAACTAAAGACTTGCAACAATCAGAGAATATATTTAAGAAAAGTGGCCGAATCTTTCTAAGAACCATGAGCTTCGTGGTGCTTTAACTTGCCCTGTTACATCTAGTAAACACGCTCAGCAAGACGGGAAGATGAAAGTTCACCATCCAAAACTCAGTTGTATTTCTGTCCTTGAGCAATAAACAATCTGAAAATAAAATTGAGAAAATAATTCCGTATACAATAGCATCAAAAAGAAGAAAATGCTTAGGGATAAATAAATATACACACATACACACTTAGGAATAAAAATTAAAGACGTGCAAGCCTTAGACAACTGAAAACTATAAAATATTGTTGAATGCAATGAAAGAGGTCCTCAAGAAATAGAAACTCACCTTGTGTTCATGGATTGGACAACTTAATATTGTTAGACGGCAATACTCCCCATTATGATCCGTAGATTCAAAGCGATCCCAACTAAAATCCCAGCTTTTTAGTAGGGATTTTAATGACACACTGATTCTAAAATTGATATGGAAATGTAAAGAACAGCAAAAATAATCTTGAAAAAGAACAAAGTTGTAGGATTCATAGTTTTCAAAACTTACCACAAAACTCTACCAATCTAGACTTCACGGCAGTAGCATAAGGATAGTCATATAGATCATTAGAATAGAATTAATGGTCCACAAATAAACCCAAACATTTACAGTCATTTACTTTTAGGCAAGGATGCCATGATAGCTCAATTGGGAAAGAGCTGTCTTTTCAACAAGTAGTGCTGGGAAAACTGGATATGCACATGCAAAAGAAAAGTTGTACCCTATTTCACACAAAAATTGACTCAGAATGGATCAAAGGTGAGAGGTTAAACTATGAAACTCTTAGAAGAAAATGTAAGCATGAATTTTCATGACTTGGGATTAGGCAATGTTTTCATTCTTTTTTTTTTTTTTTAAGGTTTTTTATTTTTATTTTTAAGTAATCTCTACCCCCAGCATGGGGCTTGAACTTACAACCCAAGCTCGAGGGAAGTATGCTCTACCAACTGAGCCAGCCAGGTACCCTGGCAATTTTTTCTTAGATATAACACCCAAAGCATAAGCAACCAAAGAAAAGATAGATAAATTGGACTTCATTAAAATTAAAAACTTTTGTACTTTCAAGGGCCCTTATTGAGAAAATGAAGGCAACTCATAGAATGGGGGAAATAATTGCAAATCATGTATCTGATAATGGTCTAATATCCAGAATATATAAAGAGTTCCTACAACTCAACAATAAAAAGACAAATATCCAATTAAAGAAATGGGCAAAGGATTTGAACAGATATTTCTCTAAAGAAGATATACAAATGGTTATAAGCAAAGAAAAAGATGCTCAATATCATTAGTTATTAGGAAAATGAGAATCAAACCCACATGAGATACCATTTCACATCCACTAGGATGGCTATAATCAAAAAGATAGAAAATAACAAGTGTTAGAAAGGATGTAGAGAATTTGGAACCCTCATATTGCTGGTGAGAATTCAATGGTGCAGCCATTTTGGAAAATAGCTGCCCAATTCCTCAAAAAGTTAAGCATAGAGTTACTATATGACCTAGCAATTCTACTCCTAGAGAACTGAAAACATGTCCACATAAAAGCTTGTACATGAATGCTCATAGCAGCATTATTCATATTAGCCAAAAAGTGGAAACAGCCAAAATATCCATCAAGTTATAAATGGAAAAACAAAATGTAGTATGTTGACACAATTGAATAATATTTGGCATAAAAAAGAGTGAAGTAGTGATCCATGATACAACAAGGATGAATCCTGAAATTATGGTAAAAGAAAGAAGCAAAAAAAGGTCCCATGAGTATGAATCTATTTGCATGAAATAATTCAGCATAGGCAAATTCATTGAGAAAGAAAGTAGATTACAGTTGCCAGGAGATGGGGGAGGGGCAGTGGGGAGTGACTACTAATGAATATGAGATTTCCTTCTGGGGTGATGAAAATATTCTGGAATTAGGTGGTGATATTTGCACAACTTTCTGAATATACTCCAAACCACTGACTGAATTGTATGCTTTAAAAGGGTGAATTTTATGGTATGTGAATTGTATCTCAATAAAAAAAGTGTCTTAGAAAACTTCCCTAGGACAGAAAACTAGTTAGCATGGTAGTCATGATTTGAATCCAATGCCCAAGAGCTTAAGGACATTTGTTGCCAAGTCCTCTGTGCCTTGGTAAGCAGCATGTGGTCCCTTGGAACCGACTCGGTTACTCACAGAAAAATGGTTTCTGTTGGGTGATGTGGTGTCTTCTGGGCACAGCTACCTAGATGTCTCCTCGTCACCAGGGGCTGACCTGGACACAAACTCATGTTCAATACCACACAGCATACTTGCCTCTCCCACTTCCAATATTTTGTTATAAGGTCAAGCTTGGGTGTCTGATTTATTCTTCTCTTGGGATGACATCTTTCCCTGTGGTTCCTCATCTCTCATGTAAATGGATTAGGGGTGGGCCTATGCTGCCACTCTAGCAGATGTGACAGAATTCCTGCTTAAACTAAAGCTTAATCTCTATCTCTGCTACAGTATTGTTATTGTGGGTGCTAATCTCCTTTCCTTTAGGTATTTTGTTGTTGTTGTTGTTGTTATTATTTTTGAGAGAGAGAGAGAGAGCACAAGTGGGGGAGAGGGTTAGAGGGAGAGAGAGAAAGAATATCAAACAGGCTTCATGCTCAGCTTGGAGCCCAATGTGGGGCTTGATCTCACAACCATGAGATGACTCAACTGAAATCAAGAGTTGGGTGCCCAACTGACTTAGTCACCTAGGCACCCCTATTTTAGGTATTTTAAATAGGGTAAATTTTCTTCTCTTCAATCCATCCACCTACCCACCCACCACCCCATCCCTCCCTCCCTCCCTCCCTCCCTCCATCCTTCCATCCATCCATCCATCCATCCATCCATCCATTCAATTTGACCAATCCATGTTGTGCTAGGCTTTTTCCAAAGCAACTTGCTGAAGCACAGATTTGTCTAGGTTTAGGAATGTGCCAACTGAGT
The DNA here is from genome assembly GCF_022079265.1 of Lynx rufus. Classification (NCBI taxonomy): domain Eukaryota; kingdom Metazoa; phylum Chordata; class Mammalia; order Carnivora; family Felidae; genus Lynx; species Lynx rufus. The sequence continues at coordinate 28,976,539 of NW_025814823.1, read as the reverse complement.
TTTTCTAAGTCTTCTAGTGATTTGTGAGTTCAGGGGTTGTCTTTCTGGGTTGTGTGTAGGCTTGAAATGCTTGGCAGCCATGATGATCAGCCAGGGGTCCCAGGCAGCCTCACAAAGGCAGAAATAATTCTGATCCTTCCTGCTGATTTTTTTCTTCTTTTCTTTTTCTCTTTCTTTCTTTCTTTCTTTCTTTCTTTCTTTCTTTCTTTTTCTTTCTTTCTTTCTTTCTTTCTCTTTCTTTCTTTCTTTCTTTCTTTCTTTCTTCTCTCTTCTCTTTCTTTTCTTTCTTTCTTTCTTTCTTTCTTTCTTTCTTTCTTTTCTCTTCTTTCTTTTCTTCCTTCTTCTTCTTTCCTTTCCTTTCCCTTCCTTCCTTCCTTCCTTCCTTCCTTCCTTCCTTCCTTCCTTCCTTCCTTTCTTCTCCTTCCTTCCTTCCTTCCTTCCTTCCTTCCTTCCTTCCTCTTCCTTCCTTTCCTTCCTCTTCCTTCCTTTCTTCCTTCCTTCTTCCTTCCTTCCTCTTTCTTTTCTTTCTTACTCTTTCTTTCTTTCTTTCTTGCTTGCTTGCTTGCTTTCTTTTCACAGAGTTCACAGAGCAAGCCATTTTCAATAAAAGGGTTTGCAAATGTAAAATTTCCTCCCCGAGGGCCCCTTCTGCATGGCACAGACCTTTCATCACTAACCCAACTTGTAATCTTGGGTAAAAGAAGGTTCTCCACTCATTTTCAAAGAGAAAAAAAAATGCAAAGCAAAACAAAACAGACACATCATGAAGTCCTCCATGTAATGAGGTTGCTCTGTTGAGCTGTCATTACTCTGGGTTCCAGGAGGGCCTGGCCTCCCACCTCACCCTGGCCAGTCAGGGCTGGAGTTAGCAACTGGACAGCCCAGAAGGCCACCCTGGAGGCTCTGAAAACAGGCTGTTTTTCAGGCCTGGGCCTCACTTAGAAACTCCTGGCTGGTCAGTAGCAGCCAAGGATGGGAGAAGAGTCCTGTCAGAACTCCCATCTCAGCTACCCCTTGGAACATTCCAAATTCAGGCTTTTGCTCAGATCACTCTTACCCCTGCCTTCCCCCCAAACTCCCGCACCTCTCGGCTCACAGAATCTCGCTCATCCTCGAGAGCCAGTAGGAGTCCTGCCTCTGGGACCCCAGAGCCTCTGCATCCTACAACTACTCATGCAATAGCAGTTTATGGAGCAGTTTTTCAGGGCCAGGCTAAAGACAGATAAGACTGGATCCTTGCCCTTCCCACAATAAGGAATGTAGATGTGGAAACAATTATGGGACAGCATACTAAGCACTCATAGCTATTCCTACTGACTTTTAGGGTGTCATATGCGCTTCCCTCGCCCTCAGGCAGCAAGTTGGCCTTTTCTTTTCCCTTTTAGGGTAGACTGGTGGTCTTTGCTTTTTAAATAAAATGAGAGGGGGAATAGTACCTGTCTCATGAAGTTGTTGTGAGGGTTTAATGAGTTTGTTTATGCAAAATCCTTAGGAGGTGCCTGGCACATGGAAAATGCTAAATAACAGTTATCTATTATTATTTTGTGTAATAATAATAATAATAATTTTTATTTTTCTCCCTGCATGTGACAGAACATGGCACCTTAGGCATAGCCTTCTAAGACTCCTCAGTCACTGCTTCCAGAAGGGTCCGACTGAAAGGGAGCCATTCTTTCTTTTTTTTTTTTTTTTTACATTTTTTTAAATGTTTATTTATTTTTGACGGAGAGAGAGAGACAGAGCATGAGTGCGGGAGAGGTAGAGAGAGGCGGGGACACAGAATCTGAAGCGGACTCCAGGCTCTGAGCTGTCAGCACAGAACCCGATGCGGGGCTTGAACTCATGAACCATGAGATCATGACCTGAGCCAAAGTTGGGCACTCAACTGACTGAGCCACCCAGGCACCCCGGGAGCAATTCTTTCAAGGGCTATCTGAATACTTAGCTGAGTTGGGGGTTCTTCCCTGGATTGAGGAAGGGGTACAGGCCAGGAAGACATCCAGATGGACTTACTATAGTCTTTATTTACTCTTAAGGAGAGAGAGAGAGAACATGAGCATGGGGGGTGAGAGAGAGAGAGAGACTGAGAGAGAGAGAGAGAGAGAGAGAGAGAGAGGGAGAGAAAGAATCTTAAGCAAGCTCCACGCTTAGCACAGAGCCCATCAATCCCACAACCTTGGGATCATGACCTGAGCCAAAGCCAAGTATAGGACACTCAATTGACTGAGCCACCCTGACGGCCCATAGTCTTTATTTTTAATACAGTTCTAGCGCTAACAGCCTCCTGAACAGACACCTGTGGCTGCAGTGTGAATGGCTTGGGGCCACTCCTAAGAAGGGCCATTTCGTCTCCCCCGGAGACAGGCGATGGCAGAGCCAGGAGACAAACTCTTGATTGCAACCACATCTGCAAATAGAGAGCATGGGCTCTGTGCTGTCCTGGAGGGACAGAAAGCCCTGGAGCTGAATGGCCTCCCGTCACTTGCCCCCAGACCCCAGACCACTCTGCTTTTATTTTCCTGTATTTGGTCCCCACTTCGTTCACCCTGATGGAGAGGATGCTCTGGGCTCTCCATCCATTCTGAGGTGTTTGACCAGACCAAAGGGTGTCCTGGTCCCCAAAGTTGGTCAGAGTCCCTCACCTCCCGAGGGGCCACGTCCCTCTTGGGAAAATGCCACTTGAACTGGATAGCACTTTCTGTTTATGAAGTGCCCTCATTATTTTATCTCGATCTTCACATACACCCCGAGATATATGATTATTATCCTCATCTCAGAGGTGAGAAAACAGTGCTCAGAGAGGCCAGGAAATGCTTCTGAAGTCATGGGACTCTGCCTGCCCCATGCAGAGGGGGAGTTTGGAGTTTCTTGGCCTGGCAGGAATGGATCTGACTACAGAAACTGGGGTGAGTCTTCTCATCGTCTCTGCCTTCTGTGCTCATTCTGTTGTTCATCTGACTTATTTCATATTTTCAGGGTGCCAGCCATGTGGCCTTTCAGTCAGACCTTGCTGGGATAGTCTCATTGAATGATGCCCAAATGACAGGACAAATGAGACTGTCATGAGGAGGAGCTGAAGTGGTTTTAAGAGAGACGCTGATGTCATGGTTTCTAGAAGCCCTTTGGGAATGGCAGTAATGAAGTGGGGGGGGGCGGTCACTGGCGGGCTCAGGAAATGCAAAGCTGTTTCTCTTTAAATGTGTGGTGATGGATGGTAACCAGACTTACTGTGGTGACCATTTCACAATCTATACATCTATTGAATCATTACGTTGTACACCTGAAACTAATATAATGTTATATGTCAATTATACCTTTATTTAAAAAACTGGTTCTCTTTGGAAGAGGAAAAAAGTGAGCCGTCTCAAAGAAAAACAAAGGAGCTTTTATCTTTAAGAAGCCATGCTCATTTTTCAAAGGTACCTGATTTTTTAGCGCTAATAATACATAAGTGTTTTTAAAGTTTATTTTTTTTTTTTTGAGAGAGACAGAGAGAGAGACAGAGAGAGATTCAGAGCATGAGTGGGAGAGGGGCAGAGAGAAAGGGAGAATCCCAAGCAGGCTCCGCACTGTCAGCTCAGAGTCCGAAGTGGGGCTCACGAACCATGAGATCTGACTTGAGCCCAAACCAACAGTCAGGGGCTTAATCCACTGAGCCACCCAGGCATCCCAATATACAAATGTTTTTAGAAACTTAGACAATAGCTTCTTCCAAAAGTCTGAATTACAGACGCTTCAGAAAACTTCCCAGTGTAAGTATGCTCAATGCTCTCCTTGTACGGGAGGAACATTCTGGGTTTGAGAGGCTCATGCTGATGTCATTCCAGTCCTTACCAGGAAGGCACTCAGGAATTTCTCAGCTCCCTCCTCAGGACCGTCCCCAGGGCTTGTGGAGCAGCCTTGTGGGGTGTGGACCAGGCCTGCTCCTGCAGGGGAGGGAGGTGGCTTCCAGTAACGGTTGTGGCCTCTCAGGGGTTTAATTCTTTTTTGAAAAGCCTACAGCACAGGGTAAAAGTCCTCTTGGCAAATTGGAAAAAAAAAAATCTGATTTGTTTACTTCACCAGAAACAAGGCCCGGGTGCTGTGAGGCAAGTGCCCAGTGGTGAAAGGCCTTGCTGGGGAATTGCCTCCCTGACATGTGCATGGCTCCTGACTCCCCTAACCCAGATGCCAGGAGGGTGGAGCTTCCACAAGACGGAAGGCGAAATGCAAGTGGAAGTCTGGGTGTCTCTAAAAAAGCGGGGCTTCAGAGGACCAAGCCAGCGTCCATCCACACCTGACAAAGCCTTCACTGAGCGCTCTCTCAAGGGGACGGAGAGACCACATATGCAGCCCCAAGCGAGAATGTCACCCCCGATGTGTGCATGTCACATGCCTGCACGCCATGTCCCGGGCCCAGACCCCTGCTTGGGTGATGCTCCAAGCTGCAAGCGCCCCCCACCCCCTCCCACTTCCTCACCAGTCACAGGCCCTGTCTGGAACCTTCATCTCAGCTGGGGCCTGGACGAAAGCATGTGAATGAAGGAATTCAAACCAAGATGAGCATGATGGATAGCCTCTCAGGGCTATTTGTACTTTAAAAGAGAAGCCCCTCTCTCTGGGAAACGCCACTCTAAAGACAGACTTCAGATGTCAGGGGGCGAGGAGCCAGGCCAGCTGCATGGGGCTGTATTCCAGCCAAGTGACTGACTGCCTGCTCTCAGGCGGTCTTGTGGAACCGCCACAAACTCCCACCTCTGCAGACAGCGCGCCCATTCCCGTCTCCACTGAAAGAGATTCTTTCGTCCGGGCACTACGTATCGAATAGCAGATCTTTGTACTTGAGGCTGCAAGGTATGGACATGCACATTCTATCTGCTTTGAAAATAGTTGTTCAAAAACATAGAAGCCCCAGAGGACACTTTTCAGATAAAAATCCCTTTGTCAACTGCAAAATAAACAGGTATATTTTCCAGACCGTGTGTCAGTTAACTAAGGAAGCCCTGACCCTCCCAGGTATCCCTTGTCATCTGCCCTCTATTTTATGCGGAGAATACCCTGCCATCTGAGCATCCTGGTTGCCGTGGAAACCCTCAGTGTCCTCACCAGCCCTGGGTTCTGTGGGAGCCGCCCCCAGGAGCCAAGGCGAAGGCTGGTCAGCAGGCTGCCTCCCCACTGTTGCCATTTGATTTCCACTGTGCCCACGTGTGCTCCTTTCTTGGGCCAGTGTTTTCAGGGGCGATACGGACCAGAAAATATTTTGTAAAAGGAAATGGACCAACTAGCTTTGCTAAGACTCACTCTATTCCTGGAGCCCTGATGATAGAAGACTTCTTAATTAGTGTTGGAATGAAGAAGTAAATAGTCTCATTACATTGCATCAGTATTTGTTAATATAAACACATTGCACATAAAAGGCTGCCTTTAATGTCCTGAGTAAATATACTTATTTTTCATTTAAATTTGTAAGGCTTCATGTATGGTATCGTGGGACCAATTACACAAAGTACTCTTGACAGGCTCATTCTTTTCTTGCCCCACTGTGGCGTGCATAAAGACACAGACCCTTTGGGATGTTCAGACAGACATTTTTTCACAGGTCAAACTCTCGCTGCCATTACTAATGCTTCAGGGCTGCGGGGAACTTTAATAAATCCTGATATTCTGAAACTCCTCTGGGATCACACCCACCATCTCTGGGGTCCAAGTTTATTGACAAATACTGGTTTTTTTTTTTCAGGGTAAAAGTTGGCTGCTCCAAAGCACTTTCACAAAGCCTGTAAGAAGAGGGGAGCCTCAAGGTGACTCTGGCGCCTGCCAGGAGGAGGACCTTGGGTGGTGGCTGAGGTTCCTTAGAGAGGACGTGTCCCTTGATGAGATTTCTTAGAGACGAACATGACGTTCCCACCACGATCCGGATCCAAACCCCTTTAAAAGAGTGTTCTACTTTGCTCCCCATGGCCAAATACCACAAGCACTAGTCAATTTAAAAATTACGTAACCCTGGCATTCCAGAGCTGACGTGCCTGGCTGCAGGAACAGACGCAGTGTTCGAAGGTGAAAGCCCCAGACGGTGCTCAGTGTCAAAAAAGAGTGTCAAATCATTTTCAGCTTGAGAGGTTTGCTCGGCAAGCATTTTTTCCCCTCTGGAGGAGATTTTTGTTTACAGGATTTAACAATTAAAAAAACTCACACACACAATTGCGCATTGTTCAGCTCGGGGCACAAAGGTCAGCTCTCGGCACCCAGTAGTTTTCCAATTCCTGATCCTTTTTGATCCACTGGGCAGATCAGCAGATATGGAGTTTTATTTTAAGGTACCTTTTTATTTAAGGTAGAGACAAAGGGTAGAAATCTTGTGAATTACTATCCAACAGAAATATCCGTCCAGATGATGGGGGAAAGCTTGCTTGTCCAATTCTAATGATGTCTTTGTAGCTTTTAGAATGCATATTCAGTTGTAACACTATATTTTTGGGTGCTAAAATCCTCTGTATAATTGGAGCTGTTTGTGGGGCTCAGGTGACAAAAATACACGAAAATGATGTTGTTCTCGTAAGACACGTGAGGGACAGAGTCAACTGCTGTATGAGATATAGAAAGAGGGACTATAGTGTTAGAGATAATTTTGTTCAACTTTTAAAATTTAAATTTGAAGTTAATTTTAAATAGGTGAAGCAATTCAGACCCAGAAGTGACAAGCCCAAGTTCATACAGGTAGCTAAGCAGCATCTAGAACTTCCTTTCTACTAATTCTACTTACTTAGAGTTTGTAAATTCTCCCACCACAAGATGGAACACTGGAATTCCTTTCTATTACCTGCAGGACTCTTGCCACAGCCAGTCTTAGAAAGAAAGGTAAAGGAAAGGCAATGGTAAGAACTTTATGATATGACCCTAACCAGAAAGTGGGAGCAAATTAGATGCTTCATTGAATAAGCCAGATATGTTACTGGTTGGAATAACTTTTTAAAAGTGGACATTTTATTGCTTAAGATGAAAAAGTTATATACAATTTACTAAATACAAGTGAACATTTGGCTGTTCTTTGATGCAGTTCCAGAAAAAAGTTTTCCAGGCAGGAGATGTTGGCTGACAACTTGTGGAATCTGAGGTGCCTGGGTGGCTCAGTCGGTTAAGCATCTGACTCTTGGTTTCGGCTCAGGTCACGATCTTACAGTTTGTGAGTTTGAGCCCCATGTCAGGCTCTGTGCTGATAGCAAGAAGCCTGCTTGGGATTCTCTGCCTCCCTCTATCTCTGCCCCTCCCCCCTCATGATCTCTCTCTTTCTCTCAAAAATAAACATTAAAAAAAAAAAAAGAAAAAGAACTGTGGAATCCCTCTCATAACTGCCATTGTTGAGCCACAATGGAGACACAACCAACAGGCCACCACCCTCTTGCTCCTCTAGTCCTACACTTCTCTGTTTTGTTTGAGGAGGAATTTAATTCTGGCTGATCTGACAGGCACAGGAAGGAGCCGGGCAGAGAAAGGGTCGAAGGCTCTGGAGCTGCCCTTTTAAGAACACTGACAGTGGTGTCCACGGAAAACTACTTCTAAATGGCTTTCAAGGCCCTCGAGTTTGTTTAGAGAAAATCCCTCTGGCATTGATGGATTTCTCCTCCTCTGACAGTTCACAGGAAAGGGCGTAGTGTAAAGAATTAGATGATTCATTCCACACATGTGACAGGCTCAAGTAGTCTGCTCTGATCCACTTCTTGCGGCTGTGTTCGAGGTGCCCCGTGTGTGATGAGGTCATCTCGCTGGGGCACACAAAAGATTCCAGGGGGAATACACCATATACTGCGGCCATTCATGGCGTTCATTCCTCCTGGCTGCTCAGGGGTAACAATGAACCTTCTCAGCATTACAGGGCTCACTACGGAGACAAGCTGGTTTAGATGCCTTTCAGTGGAGCTCCCTCCCTGGGGCAAACAATGCATTTATTATAATGTCTTGGCCCCAAGAAGGGCCTGGGAACAGCATGAAGTGGCCTACAATTAAGTACATTTCAAAATAAAGGCACAAACTTCTTAGGTATTCTAAGAAGTGAAAATAAACCCTTCTCATCTCCTCTCTTGGCCACCCCCCCTCCCCCCACCCCATCATCTCTCCCTTTTACAAAAAAAGCAAAGTCAGGGGTTACACGTTTGTTTGTTTGTTTTAAATAACAATTGCAAGGATGTCTGGCCAGTGAGGAGAGGTGAATTAAATTACAGGAGAACATTCTTCCCATGTGAAGGAAAACTGGCCTCTGCTCACTCAGGTAGTCAGGGCACAGGCAGGATTTGTTACATGGCCATTGTGTTAATGATTCTCGGATTCTGGTCCAAAGCCTTTGGGGGCTGTGACTGTCCTCAGAGGGGCACTCCTAGGGGTTAAGCTGCCACTTGAACGGGCACTTCCTCAGTTTGCTGCTGAGCCCAGGAAGGGCTGGTTAGAGATGTCCCTCCAGCAGTGTCTTGTGTCCTTGCTCCCCACATCCTCCTCTGAGTGCCCGGATGTGTGCAGGTAGCTTCTGAGTCCCAGGGAGAGGCAGACAGCTCTGTGAACTGTGGTCAGGTTGCAAGAAGAGAAAGGAGTCAAGGTAACGAGCTCGAGTACATCACGAGGGAGGCCAGCACAGCCCAGCTCCGCCCCTGCCTGCCCATGACTGAGGCCCGTTTTCTTGAACTTCCCTACACCTCAGTTTCCTTATTTATCAAGGAGGATGTTAAAAGTATGAATAGTCAGTAGTCCGGTATTGGGAAGTGACTTACTTTCCTCATCTGTAACATGAGATAAAAAAAAGAAAAAAAATGCTTCTATTTTACATGCATCTTTGTGAGGATTGAATGGAATCATACATGAAATCGTTTAGCATACATACCTGGTATGTGGTAATAATCAGTAAGTGCTACCGGCTGCTGTTGTTGTTATTATTACTGTTATTAATGCAATTACATTTTTAAAGGTACTCGTTGGATTGAAACTGCATGGCTGAATGATTCAGTACACAGAGCAAGTATCTGGCCAGAAAAATAAGAGAAGCTATGCAAACTCATTGGGCAGGATTGCACTGGAAATCTAATTACTTTTATTTCTTTGACAACTGATAGGGAATCGAGGGTGGTGGAACAAATGGGTGATACCTTTTCTTCTCTACAATTGATTAAAAAGAAACGGATCTGTATAATTCCATTACATATGGGTAAACAGGGTAACCTCATTAACAAGACTAGTTTTTCCAACTCATGACAAGAAAGCACGCACACACTGGTGCCCCCTGCAATTTTGACTTTGCATCTCTAGCTTCTTAGGTGCTTGCACAGACCCTGACTTTGGCTGTGGCATTTGATTTTAAACAAAGGGACAATGAGCCTGTTGGTAAATAAAGGTCAGCCCAAGAGTAGGTGGGAATGAGGTGCACTTTGAAAGAAAAGAGAAGGAGTCTTGACAAAAAAAAAAGCATATATATATATATATATATATACACACACACACACACACACACACACACACACACAGCTAAAGAGATCTCCAGTTACCATTCAATTCAAACATACCGCCTTGTTTTTACTTTGCTTTAAGTAAAAGCATAAGTGTTTGTTGTTTTGAACATTACATTTTGGACACCAAAATACGTGAGACTTGTGAGAAGTACTGGAAGAACAAGAGGAAACAGGAAGTTCAAGGCAAGACATCCTTTATCCTTCCATGCTGGCAGCATGGAAAATGGGAGGTTTGCTCTTTATTATTTAAAGAGTCTTTAAAAAGTCAAGTGGGAAAGATAGCAATGCAGGGATCTTTTGATTCCTTTTGGCTTTCGCCAAGAGAATGGAATTATTGAAAAAAACCTAACTGTTTATAAAATATGTCTGTTAGAAAGCTTTCCAGTGAGTTACATACTATAAAATCATTGTCTTCTGGGCAACCAAGAGTGGAGAAGAAAATACACATAATTACTGGATAGGAGCAGGTTGGGTGGGTTTGCACAGACTTGTAACTCAACGTCGGAATACAGCAACTAAAGCTTAGTTTGATGGGGTCGCTTCTGTTACCTCAGGTGACCAGACGTTAAGCCAAAAGCAAGGAATTCTCTTTCCTTCAGGTTTCTAGATATAAACCAAGCACCACAGTTCTCAAACCACTTTCCTTTAACCCTGACCTTTTATAAAATGCAGGTCAACTCACTTCCCTGTGAACCCATCAACAGTTGTCGGTTTCCATGCACAAACCTCCCTCTGGCTGCTTTCCTGAATTCGGATTGCTGAGCAAGCGCAGGAGGACCCAGGAATGCCAGAATTATCCAGTCATTGCACAGGTTCCCTTTATAGATGTCTTCTTTTCTTCAGAGTACTCTTTATCCCTATCTTATTTCAAATCCCGGGGTCACCAGGGTGACGAAGGGCACGTCTTAAACAGTGGACAACATGGTGGAGGTGAAGATCTGTTGTAAAATCTGAGGGATGTCCTTGGTAGCCATGGCAACGAAAGACCGGCCAGCTGGTAAAGTTCTCTGAAGCCTGCCAGGATGGAAGGGGAGAGAAAATTACCATTGCAAATCGAGGCTCCCCTTCCACCTCCTGCGCCCACAAACCACAGTGTCCCGATGGTTTCTTAGGAAAAGAAGTTTTTACTTTCTAATACCTTGCCCCTGCCGGCAATTGAACTGGCTGTCACTGGGCAGTGAAAGGCTTGGAAAAGCAACAAAACAGAGCGAGGCACACTGAAAGCAGTGAACCCAGAGAAAGGTCTTTTCGGTGAGAAAATCAGTTAATTTGAAAAGAAGAAATTTCCTTCCTTTTATTACTGTCACTTTCTAGTATTCCCTTGGTAGAACAGAACGCTAGGGAAGCATTTGAGATTGGCTCACCTAGGTCCAGCAAATCCATACGCTGTACTTCTAAGTGTTTTTCCTGCCTTAGAAAACAGGCCCCGAAAAATGCTGCCTGGCCAAACCCCGGGTGGTTCTTTCTTTCTTTCCCTGCTCTCTCGTTCTTTTTTGCCTCACATTATACAGCATGAAGTACACTCTGACTTATGCAATTGCAGCTTTGATGACACCAAGGTTATACAGGCTAATGATAATTTTTTTAAATGGCAATTTATCATCTGGAACAAAGGGCCATTTTTTGAAAGCAATGAAAGGACAAGACACAGTTCTATCCAAAAGAACGCCTTCTTTCACTGTGCCAACAAAGTTTGGTTTTGGAATGACATTTAATAAAAGTCAACCATCCTGTGTAGTATCATACATTTGGCATGCCTGGTAGACCAGCTAATTCTGCAACGTATCTTTTGCCAGTGGATGTTGGACCATTTCCCTAGGAAACCACAAGGGTATTATTGTACTTTCTTAAGTATTCAAACAGGATCTGTTCACTAGAAAGACAAAATAGCTATTTCAGCTCAACCAGTATTTGTTGAACTTGCCGTCTGCTAAATACTGGGCTGGTCCTGAAGGAAATCTGGGTAGAAAAGGCACGGTTTGCATTCGAGGACATGGAAGTTCTAGAAGAGGCTAATGCATAAAACTGGGAAGAATGCAAAGTCAGTTGTAATAAAGTGACTGTAATTACATGATATTCAGGCTGTTCTTTCTTTCTTTTTTTTTTTTTTTAAATTTTTTTTTTCAACGTTTATTTATTTTTGGGACAGAGAGAGACAGAGCATGAACGGGGGAGGGGCAGAGAGAGAGGGAGACACAGAATCGGAAACAGGCTCCAGGCTCTGAGCCATCAGCCCAGAGCCCGACGCGGGGCTCGAACTCCCGGACCGCGAGATCGTGACCTGGCTGAAGTCGGACGCTTAACCGACTGCGCCACCCAGGCTCCCCATAGGCTGTTCTTAACCTCACTTTGTGATCCTGCAGCAAGGCGAAGGGAATAGGAAAAGATGCCAGCTCTTTGGACACTAAAGCATTTCGTAGTCTATACAGGACTCTATACTTCAGAGTATGACAGGTAAGAGACAGGAATAATAAAAAGGTATGCATTCTAGGCAGGAAATTTATTTTTGGGGGTGGGGAAAATATACTTTCATTTGTGTTTTCTGCCTCATACAAATATTTCAAGCAAAGAAAAATCAGAAGTTCTTTCTGTTTATAATTCAAAAGAATAAACATTAGTATATTTGAGAAATGAAAGTGTTTCCAGATCTCTCCTTTTAGCTCATCCACAATGGTATTTGTTATCTGACCACACCTTCTCTACTAAATATTTAGCATGTTCAGTGTAGAATTTTACCACATATACTCTCTTACATTGTCTCCAAGTGCTTTACCTGCTTGTCCCCCCAGTAAAAAGGGATATACACATATACAAAGGGAGATATTTAAGAAGTGATATTTATCTACAATCTATGTATCTATATCCATGTATGTCTGTCCATGTATATTTATGTATATGTCTCGCTATATGTATGTGTATGTGTGTGTGTGTGTATTTTATATATTATTTATATACAGGTTTTATAGACACACACATACATATACGCAATCTCTTATGCTGGGAAAATAGATGTTTGCTAACTTTGAATATGATTTGAACATGAACTGATTAGAACTGAGCTTGAGACCTTGATGTTAAGTGAAAATATATAAAATACTGTCTAATTTATTTGTGGACAAATCAATTTGTTAATTATCCTATTGTTGGTCTAAACACACAATGGAAAACCGTTAGTTTCAAATGATTACTGCTCATCCAAACATAAGCCGGAGCATTATATCCTTCCAACTGGACTATCAGCTCCATGACAGCAGCAATCCTACCGGCCATTCCTCCTTTTTCTCTTCCACCGCCCCTCCTGATGCCAATCCCGTGAAATGGCATGTGCCAGGTAGGTCCCTATACCTGTCCTTTGCTGTATCCCGAGGAGACCCTTACCTGGTTGCTTGATCACCTAAAGATCCAATGAAAATGGCAAAAGCATTTACTTGAGGGTTGCTTGTCAGGATTTGGGCAAACTTGGCAGGATGTATTCCATATCGTGACAGGTTTGCGTCACTTAAGACGATGACAAAGTACTCGTCAGCTTCTTCTTTGACAATTTCCTTGATGGCATGTTCTGTCCCCTCTAACGTGTGGTCCCCACTCATGCAGAATTGAGCATGGGCATGCATTGTCTGGAGGTAAGAGATGTCACACAAAAGCCACAGGTGAGAAACTTTTTAAGCCAACATAATGGTTTTTCTATTGACCATGAGAATGCACAAATACCAATTATTCCATGTGAATAAGAAATCTCTGAGCAAGTTCTATTTCATTTGCATCTCAGAGTGACAACAGTACATGTGATATTTGTATGCGGTTAAGACTTTTGTTAGAAACATGCAATGTTCCCAAACTCTCCCAGTTGGCACTTACTCCTCAAACTCAAGCTGCCATTTAAAGTGAGAAAATGTAAGAAAACATAAAACTTGGTATCACACATGCACGCTGTGGTAGGCAGAATTCCAAGGTGGCCCCCAAGATTCCTGCCCCTGGTAAACACAGCCTGCATAGTCCTTTCCCCTTAAATGTGGGCAAGACCTGTGAATGGATGTGACACAAGAGAAAAATGAGAAATGGGCTGAATTTCTAATAAAGTTGTAACACTAAACACTGTACTTACAACAATAGCAATGGAGGACATTTACTTTAACTTCATAAGGTGTGTGTGTTTCTATTGTAGATCTGAGTATGTGAAACTGAAGTTATCATTAGAAAATACTACGAAGTACATAAAACTGGGAGAGTACGCTGAAAGGGGTCATTCTTTTCCTTTTACTGAAATACTTAGGGACTGAGAAGAACTGTATAGGATATAGGAGGGGGACTCAGGCTGTGGAATCCTGACATAATATTGAGTACACTAAAAATATGTAGGGAACAGAGTTTAAAATTTGTAGTGTGGAGAAGAGGATTTTAGGCACCAGGAGTGTTTTCTCAGTTTAAGGCTTCAATGCTTGTAAAACAGAAAGTCTTTTTCTTTCCTGTATCTGTTGCTGCTTCAGTGAATCTTTCCAGTCATCAGAAGATACTTTACCTAATCTGGTGGAAGTTTTCACAATATAGAGGTGATTTAACGTATTTACCTTCAGAATTTCTAGTCTTTGCTTATTGTCCTTGGGGATTTTGTAAATTGGAACCAGACCAATGTTGTAACCATCTCCAGAGTGTCCAGCGATGTCATACTATAGATAAGAGAATCAGAGTTAGAAGCCTCTGCCCACTAGAGAATTGTCATCAGACCTTTTGGCCTCCAAGTCTTTGGTCTGCCACCATACACAATTGCTCCACAGATGGCCATGGAGAAGTCCAGAGAGATGGATGTGTGCTTATCAACAAAGGCAGACAAATTCCAGGCTCCTTCATTTCTGGCTCATCCTCATGTGATTTCTGCCCTAGCAGGAGGGAGAAAGTATGATGGGGGCTTCATGGGCTACCAAGACTTCCATTCTTAACCATCAGGGGAGATTTCAAAAAAAATCACACACATACACACACACTGTGGTAGGCAGAGTACCAAGGTGGCCCCCAAGATTCCTGCCCGTTGGCATACATGGCCTGCATAATCCTCTCCCCTTAAGTGTGAGCAGGACCTGTGAATAGGGTAGGATGTTTACTTGTGATTATGTTATGTGGCAAAGGGGATGTTGCAGATGTAAGGCCGCTAATCAGGTGACTCTGAGTTAATCAAAAGGGAGATTACCTGGGTGGGCCCAATTTAATCACATGAGCCCTAAAAAGCAGAGTTTTTCTGGATGGTAGTAGAAGGGGAAGACAGAGAGACTTGAAGTCTGGGGGGATGTGACATGTGGGAATTATCTGTGGCTGAGATGGAGGTGACTATGGGGTGAGGCCTTGAGAGTGGCATCTAGGAGGGACCCTGGCTGACAGCCAACATCAAAACAGGCACCTCAGTCCTATGACCACAAGGGACTGAATTCTGCCCAAATCCAAATGGGCTTGGAAGCAGAGCCTCTAGGTAAGAGTCCAGTCTGGCTCAGATCGCAATTTCAGCCTTATGAGACCCTAACCAGAGAACTCAGCTGAGCCTTCCTAGACCCCTAAACTATAGAACTAAGACCTAGTAAATGGGTATTGCTTTGAGAGGCTATGTATGCAGTAATTGGTTACACAGCAGTAGAAAACTAATACATAAACTTTTTTTTTTTAACACACAAAGTGAAATGTATTCACCATCGAAATTACAGTAAAGCACAAAAAAGAAAGTAAAAATTAGTCATAATCCCATATTCAAAGCTAACATCTCTCAAAGTTTTGTAGAAGTTCTGAGGCTTTTATTTCTTCTCACTACATGTGAAAAAGGTTGCACATTCACACACACACACATCTACATCAACATAACTTCTAACTGCAATGGATAACATTGTTTTATAATCTGCTTTTCTACTTTATTTATTTTTTTAATTTTATTTTTAATTTTTTAAAATTTACATCCAAATTAGTTAGCATATAGTGCAACAATGATTTCAGGAGTAGATTCCTTAGTGCCCCTTACCCATTTAGCCCATCCCCTCTCCCACAACCTTTCCAGTAACCCTCAGTTTGTTCTCCGTATTTATGAGTCTCTTCTGTTTTGTCCCCCTCCCTGTTTTCATATTAGTTTTGTTTCCCTTCCCTCATGTTCATCTGTTTTGTCTCTTAAAGTCCTCATATAGGTGAAGTCATATGATTTTTGTCTTTCTCTGACTAATTTCACTTAGCATAATACCCTCCAGTTCCATCCATGTAGTTGCAAATGGCAAGATTTCATTCTTTTTGATTGCCAAGTAATACTCCATTGTATATATATACCACATCTTCTTTATCCATTCATCTATCGATGGACATTTGGGCTCTTTCCATACTTTGGCTATTGTTGATAGTGCTGCTATAAACATGGGGGTGCATGTGTCCCTTCGAAACAGCACACCTGTATCTCTTGGATAAATGCCTAGTAGTGCAATTGCTGGGTCGTAGGGTAGTTCTATTTTTAGTTTTTTGAGGAATCTCCATACTGTTTTCCAGAGTGGAGAGCCCTACATGGGGCTCGAACTCATGGACCATGAGATCATGACCTGAGCTGAAGTTAGATGCTTAACCAACTGAGCCACCCAGGTGCCCCTCTGCTTTTCTACTTTAGTGTATGACATGTATTTTTAAAATTTAGGAACTACCTTTCTATTTCTCTATCTCACAATGCACATGAGAAAACTAGAGCTGAGTGTGGGGTGCAGCATTTGAATGGAATCTGGAAAGAAGTTTGGGACCTGAAGCAACCATAACTGGAGCAAGGTGGTTCTAACTGTTGGGGTTTGCTCCCCAATTCCCTTCTCCCCTTCCATGTCCCTCTAAGAATTTTTGTGATTCTGATGTGAAAGTTAGAATAGATGTTAGGGTATCTGGGCAATTGGGGCATCTGGAAAGAAAACTCTGAGTGTGGGCCTGGGGCAAAAGATTTTCAGGAATATTTGGAATACTACTGAGGGACAAAATGCTTTAGAATCACTGCTTTCTATTCACCAACTGCCCATCAATCAACAGCTATCTTTTGAGCACCAACCATGTGCAAAACATGACTCTAGGTATTGTAGGGGAATGCACTTATTTCTTTTCATGTCTATTTCTTTTTAACTGTTGAGCTCTTTGAGGCTGTATCTTATTCATCTTCAAATTTTAGTATCTGTGAGTGTGCCTGGTGTGTTTATGGCAAAAATGCAATCATGTTGGGGCAATAAGAAGCTTTCCTTTCCCATGTGGGCTACATTCTTTTGCAAATAAACTGCTTGGAAGCTGGAATGCATTTTCCCGCCTCCCCCCCCCCCCTGCGCCCCCCATAGCCACCATGTGATAAATGGTGGTTAGCCCAAGCTGGCTGACCAAAAAGCCCATACAGTAACCAAAACCATTGTATTTAAAATGAAAAGAAGTGGAAGAATTTCTGTTGAAATAATTTTTATGCAATGATAGGGAGCCAGGAGAGAAGCTGGGTTATTTGCAGAAGATCAGTTCCATTTTGGATGTGCTGAAATTATGCATCCAGGGAGGTATCAGAGTAGAAATGTATTTCATGGAGTCAGAGATGTGGCTGTCCCTGCCCAGGAGGGACACATGACTGCCAAGGGCAAATGCAGAGACAGAGAAGAGCAGAGGAACCCTTCACCTGAACTTTGAGGAGTATCCTCTTTGGTGGGTGGAAGAAGGACACAGAGCTGAGTGGGGAAGACAGGGGAGACAGCACTTGCCAAAGCAGGATAAGCGGATGGCCCTGGGGAATCTGTGTGCAGGGTCTCCGGAAGTGGTTGTGCAAGTGTGCTGAATCACACTAACGTCAGCCATCCCAGAGAATGGGGACTAGTGACCTCTGGGTCTCAGAATCAACAGACACCTTTGTGGGGACAAGGTTAGTGAAAAGTCTGTGGGATAAAAAGTGAAATGAAACAGCATCTAGAGGGGTGTTGGGGGGGAGGTGTCTGGGCATGTTACAGGTGGCAGAGAGGAGGCAGTCGGGAAGGAGATCTTGGTCAGAGTCAGAGTGTCTAGTCTGGAGAAGGAAGGAGGACACTCCTTTTTCTGAGACTGAAAACGAGCAGAAAGAATGGGAATGGACAGAGATAAGTGTGTAATTTGAAGAGACAAGTGTACAAATGAAGGCCAATGTAAGATGCCTAAATATTTAAAACCTGTAAATCAGGATATAAATTGTTAAATAAAATATATCTGTCCTCCTTTGATAAGTAAATACAGATTATAATGACCTGGACAGCCAGGAGTCCTTGAAGTTCTGTGCAAGAACAGAATGGTGTGGGCAGCACCGGCCCCTGGCTTGCTATAGTCAGCTCTGTCCCATTTCCATGAGGCACCTCACATACATATGTATGGACACCCAGCCATCATATTCCTTCCTACAGTTGCCCCTTGGCCATACCTCAGACCTGGGTGTTTACACCATTGGCCAGTCTGCCCTACGAAGATGGGCATAAGAAAGGGGACCACATAGGAAGCAGGCTTGGAGGGTCATCAGAGGTTTCTTGGGGAGCCCAGAAACTGGGAACATGATCCAGAAACTGGCTTTAACCGAGTATACCCCCTTGGCCCCATAGGCTCTTTACCTCATGGGAGGGACATGGTTAGGGGAGGACCAGAGTGAGATCTTGGGTGTGGTTTTCAGATTTTTTAATTTATGCAAAAGGCAATACAAAAGAATTGTAAGGGAAAATTACCAATACAATAAAAAGGCTTGATAATAAATGCTTTTTAAGAGGATGTAATAAATTCCATATGTGAAAAAAAAAATCTCCTTGGATAGTTTGTTATCCATCTAATGAAAAGGTAACAGAATTTGAACCCTAAAAGCTGTACAGCTCTTGCCAATGGCAACTAGTAAAGTACTGGCTTCAGTAGATGTCTAAGGTCACCCACGTGTTCAGTGCTGGGGCGGGTATGGAGAAAGCCTGTTGGATTCCTCCATGAAGCATGCTCGAGGCCCTGTCATGTCTCAGTTGACAATGGTCACGGCAGGAACTATTTTAAGCCAAGAATAAAGTTCTCCTGAGAAGGTGCCAGGCAGACTGCTTTCGTTACGGGGCTGGTGAACTAATCTGTTAAACAGGATCTTACACAGGAGGGGATAAGATCAGTTCCTTGAAACAGAAGTAGGTTTCTCCTTTTTGGCTGAGGCAAGAGGGCTATAAATGTATTAAGCTTTTTCCTTCCCTTTAACTGGAGATGTAAATTCTTACTAATCAGATGACCATGGATGAGACTATATGAATACGTCTTTGACCATATGGTCTGCTCACAGGGTTGACGTAACTGGTTACTGTGAGGAAAAAAGTTGATTATTACACAAATAGCAGTCAAATGAGCTCTTTCTCAAAAACAGATACTGGCTGATTAAAGGCTTCGGGAACATTTTAGTTACTATCCATCTATCATTCCCTGGACTGATTTACCTACCTACCTACCAACCACTTTATTTGTCCAGGAGAACAAAACATAATATACTTTTTCATACAAGTGAGAGAAAGGTAAGTTGCCGGTCTGCCTTTCTTCTCCCTCCCTTCTTCCCTTTCTTCCTTCTGTTTTCTCCTTTTCCTCCTTCCTTTCTTTATTTGTAGTAAGGAAAGTTCTATTTGCAGAACGATCTGCCTTTGTCTGTGCCTGGTTAGCATTGCAAAGGCTGAGAAGACACACCTAAGGGACAGGATGAGGCTTATAAAATGGTTTGCAGGCTCTGGTTTTCATTTTCCAGACAGGCTTGGGGATTATTCTGTGCCCAAAGTAAATAAAATGCTTGAGAGGAATCCAAAGCACATCCAAGTGTGGAACATTCCCTGGTGTTACTGTAGATCAGTGTAAGCTTCCATTAAAAACAATATTTCTATGTCATAATTATCTAGTATCTGCTATCCAAGGATCCCAACACGTTTTACAGGCAGAGATTTGCTAATCCTCAAAACGGGCTGGGCTAAAGGAAAAAAGGTACATAAACTCCTTCTTTTCCATTCTCTGATACTTAATCCTACTGTTCACCCAGTCTGGTTCGTTTCTGCTGTGACCACCGTCAAATCAGACTTGACAGGGTCTCAAGCATGCATCTGTGGAGGAATCACAAAGTCACTAAACAAGAGTCTCACTGTCATTACCAAACCACCTAACATTCAGATCATAACTTTTTTGAGCAGCTCAAAATTTTATGGTCACGAAAATGACCGCTTCTCACGGCCTCCCATAAGTCCTTGTGGGGTCTTGCATTGCAGCATAAACATAAATAATAAACCACAGTAGTAAGAAAAACTTTGACTAGAGAAGATCAATTTTAATACTTCTTTGCTTTGGAAACTTGTTTAAATGCCCCTTTGCTATATTTTCTTTTGAAAATCTCATTCACTTAGAGAAAGGTCTTACAAATGAAAACGAATGCTGAGTTTCAGTCTAAGACATAAAGATGTATTAGGAAATAAGAAGGCTGATTTGTGATAGTTAGGTTGTAAAGAAATGTCTGCTTAGAACAAAGAGCTATTGGTGGTTTTTTTTTTTTTTAACAAGTGAGATTTACGTTTAGATTTCTGTGGGGAAGGATAATCATCTGCTAGTTAGGAAAGGCTATGCTTTATTATGCATCCACATTATAACTAGGTATGAGACAATTGTCTGAGGCTATTTCTGAAGACTGATGATGTGTGAAATTTTAATCTCCTACAAATCCAAGTACACCATTCTAAGGTGGCACCACTGACAGTGGGCAGCAAAGGATTAGAAGATGAATATGTGATCAAAAGGGTCAAGGGAAGTGCCAACAGAACCCCTAAGGTGTTAGTGAACCGATAAGCTATAGTAGTAGCTAGCTAACCTTTCTTTGTATCTTAGAAGTCAACGTAAAAAGAATACTGTTCTGGGGCACCTAGGTGGCTCAGTTGGTGAAGTAGCCAACTCTTGACCTCGGCTCAGGTCATGATCCCATGGCTCGGTTCAAGAGTTCGAGCCCTGAGTTGTGCTCTGTGATGACCGTATGGAACCTGCTTAGGATTCTTTCTCTCCCCCTCTCTCTTGCTCTCTCTCAAAATACATAAACTTAACAAAAAAATAATGTTCTGAAGGTCAAGGATTCTAGGCTTAGCTCTGATATTAACAACCTCTTTGACCTAGCACAAGTCACTTAACTTTTGTAAATCTTGTTTCTATCTTGTAAATAATGCTGGTTTAAATGACCTCTAACATTATATGCTTAGAAGTCACTTAACCTCTCTGGCAAATAGGAATAATCTCTGTTTTATCTAACCTCACAGGGTCACTGAAAGTATAGGACAATACATTTAATGAGTATAATGTCAATGTTTGTACAGTTCTTCATGTCTCAACTCATCTTGATTCTCTTCACAAGCTTTGTGGTGGGAATTATTTACCTCTTTTTACAAATGAAGAAATTAATGCTTGGAGAGGTCAACAGCCTTTCCTAAGCTCAGAGATGTAGTGGAAGCCAAACCCAGGTGCTCTGATTCTGTAGAGAAATAATCATTCCCTATCCCCCTCCCCAGTCTCTTTGGCCAGTACTTCCATAGCAACAACTGGGTCAATTCTGAATTCTTGTTTCACTGTGAATGGATTCAGAGAACTCTGTACCCCTTTCTTGGGTCTTATCTCCATGTACCAAGAAGAGTTTATTCAAAGCCTAAGCCTGATAAGATAAATGGTTTCCATTTCTAAATGTGTGAAACATTCCTGAGGCATGGGGAAAAGGTTAATTACAGACACAGAACTAAGTTTTTGATAGAAGGAATCTTCCCAGCAGGTGCTAGTTTTGTGAATCATATCTTTTCACATCCTTCTGAGAATTAGCCCAGCCTTTCTGACCAAGATATCTTTGAGAAAAGTTATGCCTACTATACCTCACTTGGATGATGAAGTGCTAAGGGAAGGAAAAGATAGAGTCTTTTATGTAAATGGTACATTTGCTTCTGAATTACAGCATTGTAAAAATACGGACTGGGCAGAAGTAAAATGGTTGCAAAAAAACGGGGATAAAACATCAACTTCTTAAGAAAGGGCCCGGAAGTAGGAGTCAGAAGTCCTGTTTTTTTTGTTTTTTGTTTTTTTTTACAGTGTAGCTGTGTGCCCTTGAGCAAAGCAGGTTACCTCTCTGGATCCTGATTTTTCTCATCTGTAAAACAAAGAAGTTGGTGAAAATAATTGCCAAGACCATTCCTGCTCCTAAGGTTCTATGAAAAGTCAATGGTGAAACAGACTGGAAAAGTGTGCTTCACTTCTCATAGGAAAATCTGTGCCTTGCTTTCTCTTGTCAAAGGAATGAATCACCTAAATCTACCTGAGGATTGATGAAGTCTTTTCTAAAATGAAAGCTCTCTGGGGCGCCTGGGTGGCGCAGTCGGTTAAGCGTCCGACTTCAGCCAGGTCACGATCTCGCGGTCCGTGAGTTCGAGCCCCGCGTCGGGCTCTGGGCTGATGGCTCAGAGCCTGGAGCCTGCTTCCGATTCTGTGTCTCCCTCTCTCTCTGCGCCTCCCCCGTTCATGCTCTGTCTCTCTCTGTCCCAAAAATAAATAAACGTTGAAAAACAAAAGTTTAAAAAAAAAAAAAAAAAAGAAGAAAGCTCTCAGAGTCTACAAGAAATAACAATCCAGTACTGGCTCTAGTGAAGGTCTTTCTCCAATGGAAACACTGCACAAAAGCCCAGATTATGAAACATCACACAAAAGTAATATAAATGGAATTGTTTTGGTTTAATTGGAGATGGAAGGGGAAAGAGTAAAAAGTCCTGTCTGCTCGTCATCGAACCCCCAACACCCTTCAAGCATTCCTTGTTACACTGTTAGGAAACCATGGCCTTAAAATAGGAGTTGTTCTCCACCAAAAAAAAAAAAAAAAAAAAAAAAAAGAAAGACAAAATTGAGCACTACTTTTCAAAGTCCCATTTCTCAAAAACTAAATAAATCTGTCTCTTTTCTGGACTCGCCACTTGAGTGCTCAGTGGACAGACAGTCACCTAACTCTTGATGTTATGGAGTGCTTTGAAGAAAAAAAATAAAGGCATGAAGAGCTTTTGAAAAGGAGGTCTACTTTAGGGTTTTAGTAAAACATTCCCATGGGCTTGCAGAAATCACAAGGAACAAACAAGAAAGCATGAGATAAAGGAAAAAATGTTTCTTGACTGAAATAAAACGGTTCGCACAACAGTTACCATTCCACTTTTCACTCCCGTGTTTCAGTGCTCTGTGAACATTAAAAATTTTGCTGCTTATAAGACTAGAGGAGTTTATGATGATTATTAGCAAATAATGTCACTTTCATCTTAAGAGACCAGACTATATATGCTGTTTCTGAGAATAACTGAATTCTATCGGTAGACCAATTATGAGAAACTTTAAAAACTCCAGATGGCTTTGAAATGTGTCCTGCCACCGAATTACCTTTTCTTCTCAGTAATTCTTACTCAAGGGTCCCTGTGGTTTGGCATGGCTCATGCTAGGATGGAACAGAAAGTGGAGGCTGACTCCAAATGAGCCTCCTGGACCTGGCCTGTAATGACCCAGAGCCTGGGAGCTGAGCCCAAGCCAAACAAGATACAACACAGATGCCAAAAGAGAGGTTTCGGGGAAGAGTCCAGATCACTGGGCCAGGTCGGTGGCTTCTGAAGGTTTCAAAGCAAATATAGACTAGACACCTTTACAGAGGAGGGATCCAACTGCAAGAAGACCATGCTAGAAGCCATCTGGAACTGCGGAGCAGGAAGTCTCCGATCACATTGCCGAATTCCTAAAGATACCACATGCGATGCCATCCTGGGCTACGGAATATAAATTTTTCACTAGGAACTCCTAAAACTGTCATTTGTTCATGCATCATTTTATGTTTGCTGAGAAAATTACATACTTTCATTAGTTATTCCTAGTCCTTATGCGTCTCTCACAAATGGGAGAATGAAAGCACAGATAGAGTGAGTTGGACGTGACCAGATGGTGTACAGATACAGAACACAGTGAATGGAATGCTGCCATTTGATGTACACGCATCAAATATCTCTGAGAAGACACCACAAAAAAGTCCACACAGGAGGGGTAAGTGGGAGCTGAGAGGGGTCAGAGGTTTACATAGAGGGCTTCACTTTCGTTCCTTTTTGAACCTTCTACACATTTACCCCAACGTATTTAATTAAACGTTCTCACAGAATGTCAGGTGGCTCCACCCCACTTTTTTCATACACTCTACAAAGGAGGCTGGAGAGACCCCAGCAGAGACTGGGTGGCCAGTGGCCACTCTAAACTTAGACATGTTGGCAGGGGTGGTGAGAAGATTATACAAAGTTTCCAGTGCACCCAGTGTAGGGGAGAAGCTGTCGGGAGTTCTGGAAACATAAGGAATGTTGGGATAAGGTAAGTGGCACCATGAGGAAATAGCCAGATGAATCCAGAATAAAGGACGTTCTGCAGAACAACTGTTCTGAACTCTCAAGAGCAAGCATCAGGACAATGAAAGATGGTAGTGTAAAAAAAATTAAAAAAAAAAAAAAATAAAAAAAAAAAAAATAAAAAAAAAAAAAAAAAAAAAAGAAAGATGGTAGTGGCAGTGGATGTGACGTGGCCGCTCTGGGTGAAAAGAGGCTAACAAGACATTACAACCAAAAATGAAGTGTGGATTTTGGATCCTGGATTGCGGGGGGGAAAACCAATTAGAAAAGACACTGTGGTAAGCACTGAGTAATACATGGAGCTGTTGAATCATTATATTGTACACCTGGAACCAATATAACCCTGTATGTTAATTACTTCATTTAAAAAAAGACACCTTTGAGATAGTTGGGAAAAGTGAATTTGGACTGGAGACTAGAAGATATTATGAAATTACTGATAATATTTTTAGATGTGATAATGGTATTGAGGTTGTGCTAGAGAATGTCCTTACTGTTAGGAGAAGCATAATAAAATATTTAGAAGTAAAGCATTATGATTTATTTTTAAATGATTTAGAAGAAGGAAGACAGTATATATTTAGAGAGAAACATAAAGCAAACAAGGGAAAATATTAACATTTGGCGAATCTAAGTAGAGGCATATGGGTGTTCATTTTACTTCTCTTTCAACTTTTCTGTAGGTTTCAATTTTTTCAGAATAAAAAAGTTGGGATAAAAAGGGGAAATTTTAAAAACAAATCAAAATACCAAAAGGGAATAACAAACAGGAGAGGAGTCCTGTCTCCAACAGCCTTCTGACTTTGGGAAAAGTCCTTAATGTTCCTGGGTCTCAGTTTCCTGTCTGAGGACTGGGGAGACTGAGTAGTGACTTGTGAATTCTGAAGTCCGTGGACATGGTAATGAATTTGCAGGAGCAGGACTCCTATGCTCTCCCCGTCTCCTGTCCCTCCCCAGCCCTCGAGATACTCGCCCGAATGCCATTTTTCCTCACAGAGCTTGTTTTGTGAAATCTTGATGTCTTTTCTTGGAAAGATTTTAATGCAGTGGAGACTTTCTATGCTCTTAAAAAAGTTCTAAAGGAACTATAGTGAAGGTAGGGAGTATGTTTAGAAGTACAAGAAAATGCACAAAATCCATTTCATAAAAGTGCTATTAAGAATCTAATAGCATAGGGGCGCCTGGGTGGCTCAGTCAGTAGAGTGTCCGACTTAGGCTCAGGTCATGATCTCGTATTCATGGGTTCAAGCCCTGCATCAGGCTCTGTGCTGACAGCTCAGATCCTGGAGCCTGCTTCAGATTCTGTGTCTCCTTCTCTCTCTGCCCCTCCCCTGCTTGTGCTCTGTCTCTCAAAAAATAAAATAAAATATTAAAAAAATTAAGAATCTAATAGCATAAAAAAAATAAAGATACTTCAAACCTTGAATAAAGCTTATCGTATCTTGGTGTCTTGCTATAATTTCTTGCTCTAAATATTGACTGGATTTGTTAGTCATATATTACCATAGTTATCTTCTCAATATATCTGTGGTTTTACTAATAAAGACTGAGGAAATTATTTACACTATTGTGGGAATTCGAGACTATGAGCAAAATATGCGCTGAAGTGGGGTGTCTGGAGATGAGCATGCTTTCTATGTGCCTCTGTTACTGCACATCTCTCATTGAATGTTTATCAGAATTGGTACTTTTTATGTGTCTCCCTCACTAGGCATCCTCAAGGATGACAGGGAACTCTGTACCTAGCAGAGTACTATCCTCAATTTATGTTTGTAATTTTATTAAAATCCACTTATAATGGCCACAATTGGGTTATAACTGTCAATTAGAAACAAAACAAAACAACAGCTTGTGAAATGCTGATTTTCCTTGATATTGTTTCTTTTTGGTGTGACATGTCCAGTCTCATTAATGTTGTCCCAAATGCCAGCCTTTTAACAGTGAGAACTGGAGAAATACCAATCTCTCTGTGCACTCCGCTGTGTGAGATGAAATGAAATATTCAACACACTTCCTGATAGTCACATCATCCACCTGCAGGCTGTTGGAACAGTTCTCAGATTTCCGTATTAGCTTTGCCACCTTCTACCTTCTAATTCTTTACACAGTCCTGGGGAGCTGAGTCAACCAATTTCTTGGTTAGCTCCTAAAAATGTTCCTAAAAACTTAGAAGAAGTAGTCTCACCTATCAGAGCGGTTCTGTTCTCAAAGGCATAAAAATCCTCTAACTGGAAATTTTATTCTAGATCATATGAGTATGTATACCAATTTTAATAGTGATATGTTGGTTACCATCTATAATGGATCACAATTTCCATATAACTCAAAAGAAGCTAAGGAAAGCTGACCTTCAAGACTCACAAAAGAGGCAGATGGGCTGATCCAAATATTAGTAGAACCCAAGGGTTTCAAAACATTCAATGAGACTTATGCCGATGTGACGAATAGATGTTTAACCATCCGCTGGTCATCCATGGTCCAAGTGATTTAGGAATTATACTCAAACTCCTACTAGACAAGATCTAAAATATTTTAAAATAAATATTTCCCAGAGACCCATAAAACATAAAAAAACAAAAAATTAAAACGAAGACACACTTACATCTGAAGGGAGGGAGGGTCAGGGGAAGGAAAAGGCTGAATACTAGTGCACAAGCCACAGGACATAAAGCTGCCAGAGTGGTCTTTGATTTTTGGCTTTGACCTTTCTGGCAACGGAAACCAAGAGGGAATCTTGAACAGTTCCATGGTTTTCACTAATCACAACCCTGTTCTTCATTCTGGGAGGGAAACAAAGCTGCTCCCTACCGTGAAAGTCTACATCCTATTTGTATTTGTATCCTGAACTTGTACAGAGCCTGGCAACCCACACCACTCCCTGACCAAAGCCGCCTTTTCCTACCACTTAATTCTAAAAGGAATCTCTTACACAGAGCTTCATGCAAGGGACCCTGGGAGAGTTGGAGCTCAAAAACGGGCTTGGAGTAAACGCAATGATGGGTTACATTGATCTATTGCTTGCTGTGCATTCCGGCACAGATCTTTAAAGTAAAAAGATAATAGAGACCGTAATACACAGATAGTAATCCTCTACGTGGGATGTCAAGCTAAATAATGATCTACGATTGCCTATTTCTGAAGGACATGTTGGATCCTGAATATGATCTAGAATACCTATGGATAGACTGAGCACCCTCTATACATGTCTGCACATATACCATTTCTGCCCCCTGCACTTTTGATAATAATTACCCAGCACGTGACTGTGTTATTTGCTCTAGTAAAGGGCCAGAAGTGCAGGTGCTCCTGTGGCCAATTAAGAGTGGACCGATGGGCAACTTGGGCAGTCACATGGCTCTAGGGGATCCCCTTTCCACACTCAGGCCTCTGAAGGAGGGTGCAGCAAAATGGACACAGTTGGAACGGGCAACTGCATTTCTCCCAGGGTTGCTGTCTTCATTCCCAGTGGGGGGGTCATCTATTACTGTTTAATCTTCGCCCACATGGAAAGGGAAAGCAAGGCTGAGAATAGTGCTCTTTGAGGGTGTCCTCAACCCTTGGGAAGGCTGTCTGCTCGGTGATGGGGAAGAATGGGCTGTGGAGGAAACTGGGATGAGGATGGCGGTTCTAGAAATTTGTGGAAGAGATCTGTGGTATTTCTAAAAAAATTTTTTTTAACGCTTATTTATTTTTGAGACAGAGAGAGACAGAGCATGAACAGGGGAGGGGCAGAAAGAGAGGGAGACACAGAATCTGAAACAGGCTCCAGGCTCTGAGCAGTCAGCACAGAGCCCGACGCAGGGCTCAAACTCATAGACCGTGAGATCATGACCTGAGCCGAAGTCAGACGCTTAACCGACCGAGCCACCCAGGCACCCCGATCTGTGGTATTTCTAAATGCCTGCTTATTGCCCCTAACATTATGGCTAACATTACACACTGGCAAAGTGCAGTGCTTTCTTCTGATAATGGGTTCTTTGAATTCTGGTATTATTGTTTTCTGATGGTTAGGGCAGAGGAAACAAAAGGCTCTCTTCCTCCGTGCTGATAAGTGAGCTGATGAGGAGATGAAGATTTTTGTTCACTCCGGTGGAGCCTGCATCCCCCTTTCCACCACCGTGCCCTAACCCGGAGTGACCCGTGGGCATAAGTGGTCAGTGGCACCCCTCATCATCCTCAGTTCATGCCATACCTTGAACTTCTCTTCGTAGTTCTCGAAGGCTTCCATGACCATACACACGGCCTCCATTGAACGCTCCAGCCGGCCATCCACCCCGTTAAAGCGGTACATACTGCCAGACACATCCACCACCAGGCGCAGGCGCTTGGGTTTCTGTTGGGGGCTGCCCAGCTGAGGGAGGAACAACAGAAAACCTCGTGAACCAGGAAACCACCCCTGGTTGGAGTTCTGAGGGTCCCACACCGGCCCCGGCGTGCCGGCCATGAGGCAGGCAGATCAGCTGGAGGCTGGGTGTGGCTCGAGGCTGTGCTGGCAGGTGGAAAGGACTGTATTTCAGTAGATGGAATTTCACATTTGTGCTGGGGCCATATGGGAGAGATTTTCCTTTAGAATATGGGCCTTCCAAGGCCTAACCTAGTGTAGTAAAACTGCCTTGCTGAGGCTGTTATTCTTAAAAATAATAATCTGGAAAGATATACAAACCCCAACATGTCATTTTCATGTCATGCCTCGGAGTCAGTTACACTAGCAAGATTGAGTTGTTTTGGAAGGCCACGTTGATTCTGCTAGTGCCTTTTATGTAGTGTCCTGCAAATCATTTTCCACATAGCCTGTGAGAAATGTTAGATTCCTAAAACAAGGTTCTGTGAGAGGGCGTCTGGCAAAGAACAGAGGGAATAGATTTCATCAGTGTCTTTTGTCATTACAAGCTTTCAGTTTCTGCTTCCTTCCAGTCGCTGCATTTCTACTTCTCTTTCCTTTTCTTGGCAGTTAAAGCATGTAAGTGGCATCTAACTGCTATTTAGCAACAACTGTCAATTAAAACATAAAGCTCCTTTAAGTTTCAGTTTGATTGTGGACTCATGCCTGCCAATTTGCAGAATTAAAAACAAAAGTACGTTTGTCGGTTTTACTTATAGGAAAAAAGGAAGAAGAAAAGTTCCAGATTATTCTGTTGTTATATGCTTGCTGTCAGGTATGAAGGCTAATGAGCAGAATTAGTAATTTCAAAAAGATTGTGTGGGTATTGGAGTGCAGTGATTTCAGACAGAATTCAGTATATTTCTTAAAAACTTGTGTCTGCCTAAATTAAGAACAGAGCCACATATGATTCCATGACCACTCACAACTCAAATATATCTAAACACATTTGTTGACCGCAATGAGTCAGTATAGAAAGTAGTTGTTGACTCATGCCAATGACACAGAAGTGAGTACTGCCCAAATTACCAAAAGATCCTCTCTGAATAAACATTTAAATGGAGTGACTGCTTTTCCCCACCAGTCACTGCACCCCCAGCTCTCAGTGGCTACTCAGCAATTTTGGTTATTCAGGAATACAGGAAGTCACAGGGCCCTCCAAGAGACTCAGTATTTCAACTGCTGCCATTTTTTTTTTTTTTTTTGCCACGGGACTGCAAATACTTTAATATTATGGCTGTCTAAAGCTTTACATGCTACAATTGGAATTATTTAAGAGAGAATTTCTTATTTTCTAAAATTTTCTTCAGTTTTGGGATGGGCACAGATCTTTGAAGTAACAGGATAGCAGAAAACCACCAAGAGTGTTCCAGGGCTTTTACTCGCACAGTCCTCCAGGATTCATGGACACTGAGTGTCTTCAGTTTCCCCTCCCCCCAGAGGCACCCTGCTCTGTGTCCTGGGAGCTGATCTGCAGGGACAAGCATTAGCCTCTTGCTCAGCTGCAAGCTTCTGGTGGATTCTGCTGGTGGGAGGCCCTGGCAGGAGACCAGGTTGCCATATTCAGGGTTTATGGTGTTTTGATAAAGATGGCAATTCTGGGAAGCATTTGTCTGTAAAGAAGACTGAACTTTACCTGAGACTACTAGTTCACCATTACTTACTTGTGGTTCCAGCTCACCCCGGCGTTTGTAGATGGCTTTTTCTCCAGTGAGCCCATCGATGATCTTGGCATCATCTAGTTCCCCTGTAGCTTGGTGTCTTAGCCACTGTCTTTCTTTACCTTTAGCCTACAACGACATGCACACACACAACTCCTTATTTTAATTACTTCTGCAGGGTATGTGACACATTTTCTGCATGATAAACAGGAAACACACACAGGATCTTTTTAAATAAGTGATGGTTCTGCATGAACACAGTTTCACAAATGGACTGGTCTCCGCTCTGCTGACAAAGAATGCCCTCTGTGTAGATTTTGTCAATTTTAATTGTTTTAACACATGGAATGATAAAATGAACTCAACGCACATACGAATGGGAAAGCAGTATGCAAATGGGCCCCTGGAGAGATGTGCAAAATCCAGAAACGTAGTAGTGGCGATGCATTTCTTAAGCATTTTCTGTCACGGTACACCTAGCAGATTTCTTAGGTAACAAAATAATCAGCTTGAACTTGTTAACAATGACTGCAAGCGCAGAGAAAATGTGATCTTCAGAACTCTTCCTTTTAGAAGAGAAGTTGATACTTGAGCTCTCTGTGACTTAGCGTGCAAGTGGAAACAGCTGAAAACAATAGTTCATGAACATGTTGTGTCCTCCATGTCTCCCTGATCAGAAATCTTCTGAATTGCTTTCCCAAAGGTATTTCCACATAATACTTTCCCACAATAACTTATAACTATGCCAGGTGGACCGAGAAGGTAGTTAAACAATAAAGAATGACAATATCCCAATCAAGACATAGATAGGTTTATTACAGCCAAGGACTCTATTTACATTAAGAAGTGGGAAGAATACCAAAAAAAAAAAAAAAACAAAAAAACAAAAAAACAAAAAAACAAAAAAACAAAAAAATCGAACTACCCTATGACCCAGCAATTGCACTACTAGGTATTTATCTAAGGGATATAGGTGTGCTGTTTAGAAGGGGCACATGCACCCCAATGTTTATAGCAATGCTATCGACAATAGCCAAAGTATGGAAGGAGCCCAAATGTCCATCGACAGATGAATAGATAAAGAAGATGTGGTGTGTGTGTGTGTGTGTGTGTGTGTGTGTGTGTACACACACATAAACACAATGGAGTATTACTCAGCAATCAAAAAGAATGAAATCTTGTCATTTGCAACTATGTGGATGGAACTAGAGGGTAATATGCTAAGTGAAATTAGTGAGAGAAAGACAAATATCATATGACTTCACTCATGAGGACTTTAAGATACAAAATAGATGAACATAAGGGAAGAAAAAAATAATACAAAAGCAGGGAGGGGGACAAAACAGAAGAGACTCATAAATATGGAGAACAAACAGGGTTACTGGAGGGGCTGTGGCAGGGGGAATGGGCTAAATGGGTAAGGGGCATTAAGGAATCTACTCCTAAAATCCTTTTTGCACTATATGCTAACTAACTTGGGTGTAAATTAAAAAATAAGTAAATGAAAAAAAAAGAAGTGGGAAGAATATCTGAAGTATTTTTATGTGTGCAAATGAGAGTAGTAGTAGTTAAGATCATGTGCTCTGGAGTCAGATAGCCTGGTTCCGATCCTCCCTTCCCCATGCTCAGATATCTGACCTCAAGCAAGTTACT
Source organism: Lynx rufus (assembly GCF_022079265.1). NCBI lineage: Eukaryota > Metazoa > Chordata > Mammalia > Carnivora > Felidae > Lynx > Lynx rufus. The sequence continues at coordinate 28,944,969 of NW_025814823.1, read as the reverse complement.
TAGCCTGTCTGCATGTCAGTGTCCTCAGCTCTAAAATAAAGATAACACTAGTTCCTACTTTGAGTGATTGTGAAGAGTAAATGAGATACTACATGGAATTGGTTGAGAAAGAGCCTGGCAATCTATGTCAGCTGTTATCATCATCATCATTGCCATTATCATCAAGTGAGACACGTTAGGGACAACTAAGTGCACGTTAACTTAAGCATACTTCCATCACTCTTTCATTGGGAGTGCCTGTATGACAGTACTGTCATTGAAAATACAAAGCCAAGGTTTAGGCAGGCTTCTTTAGGCATAGACCAACCACTACACAAAGAAGCTCCACACAGTTTTACTCTAGGCAGGGCTATATAATATTAATTTCTTGTTCCTGATACCCTTGCTGCAAACAAGGGCAAAATTCCCTCATTTGAATACAAATATATTAATGTGAATGTGAAACAAAGAGAGAGAAAGTCCTAAGCAGCATAAAGTCACCACCATTCGGTGGGCAGTTAATTCCAGGAATTATCTTACATGTGCTCCTCGGGACTATGTTTTTTTTCTAATGTGTGTTCTTGGTGAGAACCCCATGATCTTATAGGAAAATGGGATTCCTTGGAGTATAGTTCAACGTGCTCATGCAACTCTGTGAGATACACAGCTATAGGTGGTAGGAGGAAGGGGTGAATGGAGTCTTCTAGAATCCTTTCCCACTGGGCTATGAATCAGACAGACAAGTTTGACCACACAGTGCTATCCTTCTTAGGCTCCCTCCCCTGCAACAGTGATTGGGACCTGGCTTCTATTTTCCCTTCCCCATCATTCCTGATGTCTGGAGTAGGATCATTCCTCAGGTTTCCAGGATACTTCACGCTGGGAAATGCGTTTGGGGGTGAGCACTGAGCTACCTTTCAATTCTGAGATTCTATGATTCTTGGAGATACCACACTGCAGAGCACTGGCTTCTAATGCCTTTCATAGATGAGGACAGACTTTCACAGACCAGTCTAGACTGGGGAAATAAGCACTGCAAAAAATACTAGAGAATGCGGGAGCAATACTTAGCTGTCATCAAAGTGACATGGAGGTTGTATTCTAGAGCTGGGTTAAGAGGAATATGGGATTACAACAGAAACAAGATTATGTGGCATGTAATGTAACAGCTGTGCCACTGTTATCATTAGTCTTGGTTTTCAAACTTTCATCAATACATTGACAAGGCAATGACACTGAAGAAGTTCAAGGGAACCTGTTACATTTCCAGTGATATGTAACTCAATTAAGTACAATATAGAACTCTCAACTTAACCAAATAGCATATCAAATATACCAAATATCACAGTATCACAGTTTTTGATAAGGCTAAAAGTTACATGTCAACCCTAAAGGAATCAAAGAGGTTCAGATAATGAGCATAGGTTATTAAAAAAGTAAAAAAAAAAAAAATTGTGTCACTTCTTAGCTCATCGTTGTTTTACTTTCTTCATTCTTATCACTGTTTACAAATGTATTATTATCTCTTTATCTCTATTAGCTCTCTGCTCCATTAGAAAGTAAGGTGTATGGGATAAGAGCCCTTATGTAACTGCAGCATCTAGAGCAGTGCTTGCTTGATACACACTTGGTGTTCAATAAAAATTTACTGACAGAAAGTTACCACTAAGAAATGTTAAGTGATAAGCATATGATAGAAAAGCATGTCTATACAGTATTATCTCAATTGTGTACGCATGTACATTATATGCATGCAAAGAAAAATATGCAGGAGAAAACAAAACATTAATAGTCATGGTTATTTTGGGGTTATGCAGTTATGGATGATAACTGTTTTCTTTAATTTCTTTTATTTTTTTAATGTTTATTTATTTATGAGAGAGAGAAAGAGAGAGAGAGAGAGAGGCAGAATGTGAGCAGGGGAGGGGCAGAGAGAGAGGGAGACAGAGAATCTGAAGCAGGCTCCAGGCTCCGAGCTGTCAGCACAGAGTGTGATGTGGGGCTGGAACTCACGGACTGTGAGATCATGACCTGAGCTGAAGTCGGACGCTAAACCTACTGAGCCACCCAGGCGCCCCTTTTAATTTCTATATTTTCTGATTTTCATATAATGAACTCATGAGTTTTATAATCTGAAATAAGCAAAAATGAGTTCTTTTTTTCTCAAAAGTTTTAAAACAATTCCTTTATATTTTAATGAAATATTATCTTTGAGACCAGTTTGCAAGTTATGGAAAGCAAGGCTTCTCAAACTTTAATTAATGTGCATGCAAATAACTTACAGATCTTGACCAAATGCAATTAAAATTTTTTAAAAAATGTTTTATTTAATTTTAGAGAGAGAGACAGACAGAGAGAGAGACAGAGAGAGGGGGAGACACAGAATCTGAAGCAGGCTCCAGGCTCTGAGCTGTCCATGCAGAGCCTGACATGGGGCTTGAACTCATGGACTGTGGGATCATGACCTGAGCTGAAGTCGGATGCTTAACTGACTGAGCCACCCAGGAGCCCCACAAAATGCAATTTTTGATTCAGTAGGTTTTGTTAAATAACTGGTCCAACATCAGTGCAGAATTTTTTTGCTAATAATTAATAAAAATGATAAAAAGGGGTCCATTTTAGGAGATCTATTAATGCCCTTGGTAGGGAGGCTACAGAATTATAAAATGCTTACTTTTCTCTTAGAATATTATGTTTGTCTGCTGTGTCTGGATTCAGCATCATGTAAGAACCTAGGGATTTTAGGTCTTAATTTTCTTATGCCGATGTTGCTTCTTTCCCTATATATGATTATCATCCTGTAATGTGCTCTCTAGCTTGAAGACTATTTCCATTATGTGTGCCAATGGAAGGAAAAAAAACTTAGTAAAATTTGGGGTGAGAGTGAGGGAAGGAATATGCTTTTTCCAATTAATATGCTATCCCTTTCTTCTTTTTGGGGGTCAGCTTTTATTTTTTTTAAGTTTATTTATTTTGAGAGAGACAGAGAGAGAGAGAGAGAGAGAGAGAGAGAGAGAGAAGGGCCAGAGAGAGGGAGACAGATAAGAGAATCCCAAGCAGGCTCTGCACTGTCGGCAGGGAGCCCAATGCAGGGTTTGGACTCACAAATCACGAGATCATGACCTGAGCTGAAATCAAGAGTCAGTCGCTTAACTAACTGAGCTACCCAGGTGTCCTGGGGTCAGCTTTTAAAATTTAATTATAACACACTTTTAGTAAAGTATAGGATTCTTAAATGTAGAGCTCAATGAACTTTAAAAGTGAACATGGGAGCCTGGGTGGCTCAGTTGGTTAAGTGTCTGACTCTTGATTTTAGTTCAGGCCATGATCTCATGGTTTGTGAGTTTGAGCCCTGCATTGGGCTCTGTGCTGATGGCACAGAGCCTGCTTGGGATTCTGTCTCTCCCTCTCTCTCTCTCTGCCCCCACCCTTCTTGTACACGCCTTCTCATTCTTTCTCTCTCTCACTCTCAAAATACATAAAATATACATTAAAAAATAAAAGTGAACACCCCATGTAACCACCTGTATGTCCACAGCCCCCCAGGGCTCCTTCTGGAATTTATTTTCCTCCTGCCAAAGGTGACCTCCTATTCTGACTTCTATCAGCATGGATTAGGTTTGTCTGGCTTTGGACTTCATAAAAATGGAATCACACAGTAGGTGTTCTTTTCTGTCTGGCTTCTCTGGCTCAACATAACTCCTGTGAGGTTCCCTATGTAGCTGTGGAGGAGCCCTTTATTCTCTCTCACTGCTCTAATGATATTCACTCCTATGATTTAGTCGTAATTTATCCATTCTACAATGGCACTGTTTCCAGTTTGGGGCTATTACGAATCATGGCGCCAGGAGTGTTCCTGAACATGTCTTTGGAGCAGATGTGTGTGTATTTCTGTTGGGTAGGAATCCTGGATACATTGAGCTGTTGCAGATACTGCTAAACAGTTTTCCAAGGTGTTTTTTCCAATTTACATCCCCATGAGCAGTGCATAAGCAAGTCTCATTTGCTTATACCCTCACCAACACTTGGCACTGGTGGCTTTTTAAAAAAGATTTTTAGCCATTCTGGTGGGTATATAGTATATTCCCTTCCTTTTTATCTGTGGAAAAACAAATTTTGGTTCTGCGTGTCATTGGTATTTTTAAGGAACATGAACCAGTAATTTCTGATTTTGAGAAGTGAAAATATGTGCTAGCCTTTTGATCCAGAACTACTGGGCACAAAGACATTTTTATAATAGTAGCACTATTCATTAGTTTTCAAGTCTAGAACTTGCAGATAAATATGGGCAGATAATTTATTATCTGTCATCTAGCCAGCCCACCAATATTTGGAAATTCACAACAGGAAGAGGCCTGTCAGAATGGATACTCTTGGAAGCAAGGGGCAAGTGGGGGAGCCCTTGAAAAACTTACTGTGGGATGGAACAGAAATATTTATTATTATAGACTGTGTATTGTATCTCAGCGAGATACATCCTTAACAAGTAAGTTCCTATTGTATTTAAATATATGCTTTAATTTATAACAAAGGGCCAAACATGATCTTTATTGTATATTCCTATTGCAAATATTCTTATAAATATGTCCATCTGTTTTGTATTATGCAATACATCCAAACTAATGAGAACTTATTATACATAAAGCTATGTTTCCCTAGTAAAAATATATGTTACAGGCTTTCTAGAAAAAAAAAACATAGTTTTATTATGTTCATGTAAGGGATGTTTAAGACTAATTGAAATGCTCAGAGGATGACGTATTCTGGTTAATTCATTTTCTGGGAAAAAAACTGGTTAACCAGAAAGCACACACACACACTCATCTGTAGCAGTGAGGACATTAGGAGGAATACACTTGACAAAAACCAGTTACTTGTGGTTTGTGACCCTCGATCTTGTGATTTTGGCACTGAAAGTATTCTGATTAATCTTAAGTCTTCACTTATCTGGGTTACGTTTACTCAAGACTTCCTTTACCTATAAACTCTACAAGTAAGTCAGTTTTCTCTTATTCCTTCAAAATTTAATGAAGAGATTAGAAAGATTTAAGTAGCAATTTTTGTAGAAAGCACATACATTCTATAGAATAAAGCATAGAGATATTCACCAATAGACATTGTGTCAATGAATAAATGTAATGGGTATTTGAGGATACGTGCCTGGGAACAATGATTCTTTTATTAAACATTATTAGCTCCCATTATTTTTAACATTTAGTCATGTTCCACCAAGATATACTTTTTATGTTATTAATCTGCACAATTAAAAAAATAACATGCTGGATTGAGGTAAACTTTTATACAGTATTTATAAAATGACAAATTATAAATCAATGGAAACAATGAAAAATTTTCTCTGTGGTTCTCAGTATTTTGACATAGCAAAAAATATTTTCCTAAATACCTGTTAGGTTGCTGGCTGCTCTAAATGGTGGAAACAGTGTTGCCCAGACAAGAGAAGATGCAGACCTTCCTTTTTAAGGAGTCCCCTGGTTCTTGAAGGGACATCTCATGGCAAGGTTAACTAGTGATTCATGTACTTAACAAAGACGACCTTCGTTAGGAGAGTCTGTTCTCTTGGATGCCGATGTGGAACTAAACTATGACTTTGAGTCACCACTTACCATCACTTTATAATTTGTTTTTATGAATAAAGAAACTGGGACCTACACACGTCAGTGTGCATGTACAGAGGCAATATAAACTTAACGGTTCAAAACTGAGCCCCAGATCCAGCCCCCTGCTTTCCCCAAGTCCTCACCTCAGTGAAAGGCAGCAGGTAGCCCCAATCTTTGGGCTGTTCGGGCCACAGGACGACAGGCATCTTTGCTTCCTCTTTCTTTCATAGCTCATGCCTAGCGGGCCGGCCAACCCCCGTGGCTTCCCGTGTACCCACCGGCTCTTCTCGTGGCCGGGCCTATTCCCAGTGCAAACACCTTTCTCTCTCCCCTGGACTGCTGCCGTAGCCTCTTCCCTGGCCTCCCTGCCTCCTTGCCTCTCTCCTGGCCCCCATGGTCCTCTCTCAACACAGGAATCAGAAGAATCTTTAGAAAAACACATTGTAATTTGCAGGCAACACACAAAAAGAAAAATTTCGGCATGATTAAATTTTTTAAAAGCCCAACTGAACTTCTCTTTCTCTAGTTATTTTCAGGAATGAAGTAGTATTTGTCTCTGTTGCATGTAGTACAAATGATCACACTTTTCGCTTACTTCTGTCCCTCATCTGTAACAACTTCTTGATTGTTGTTTCATTTTTGAGGTACCATGAGAATTTAGGCCCCGCTTATTACTATTATCATTAAATTCACTTTTTAATATTGTGCATCTTTTTCAAAGCACTATTCTTGATATTTGAGTTTTCTTTGAAATGCATTTTCCACAATTATTTAGAACTGATTCTGTGTTTAACTGAATTCTGAGGTTCATTGCTAGTCCTACGCCATGAATTTCCCATTCTTAAAGAATTCAGATTCTCTTCTTAATTGGCTGGAATATTTATACATATGTGCTTACATACGTATGTGTGTGTACATGTGTGTATATATATTTACCTCAAAATCATTTTCAAAAAGAGTACTTAAGTACTTAAGTCTCTCGATATTTGAAAATGTCTTTCTATCTCTTTGTACTTTGGCTGAGTATAGCATTCTCAGGTCACAACTTTCCCTTGTCCCCCAGATCTTGCAAACATTCTGACAACTAATGTAAGATTAATTTGTCTCTAATAATAGCTTGTTTTTTGTCTGCTGGTATTCTTTTAGGATATTTTCTTTGTTTCTGAGATGTTAACGTTCCATGAAGCTGTAAAAAGGCACTTACCTCTTTTCATTATTTTTGCCTGGTACTCAGTGAAGTTGTTTTCATCCATAGATTTAGGCCGGTCTTTAGCTCAGTGCAGTTTATGTTGTTGTTGTTGTTGTTGTTACTTTGATTATTGCTTATGTGTTCCTTTTGGTCCTCTTTGGGAATATCATTGGCTCATACAGCGTGTATTTACTGCACAACTTCTACGTGCCAGGGTTCGACGTTTGGGGATGGATCATGGCTCTGTGTGTTAGCTCTCTGCTCTGTTTTTATTGATCAGCTTTCTTTTGTTTTTTATCTCTTTATTTCCTCTACAGTCTGGAATAACAATTCCAAGTTTCCACTCATGTTAGTACTTAGACTTAGGACTGGATTGAGTCTGTTCCTTCTACTTTTAATGTAGATTTCACTTTTGGCATTGCATTTTTAGTTTTTAAAATAATCTTTCCTCATTGCATTCAACTCCCTTATTATTTCTGCTTGCTTCTTAGCCAGACCCTTTTAAATCTACGTCTCATTTCACATACTTCAAGTTTCTTTGAATTGTGAGAACACAAAGCAGATGTTTTCTAAAAATCCAGTGTTTTCTGAAGAAAATATTCTAGCCCAGTGGCACCTTCTGCCTTTACATCTTGGATGCTTGTTACTCTATCTCACTGCAGAATCATTTCATAGATCCCACGTCATTTCATTTTTGGGTGTTCCTATTCTTGAATGATGAGATGGCCCCACAAAACTGTTTAGGAACAGACTGGATAGACTCTCCTTTCTTGTATTCACTTACCATTTTGTTATTATTAGAGTTCTCCTTGAAGATTTTGAACTGGTGTCTGTAGTGGAACTAAATCTATTTACTACTTAGCTCAGGAACTCAGTAGGGAAGGAGTTGGAACTGTGGACAGTCACAGCATGAGAACTTCATCTCCACATCATTTCTTACTGTTTGGCAAAGCCATCGCAATGGGGCCACTTGGCATTTGTTTCATCTTGTCTTCAGGCCAAGTACAAGCTAAGGCTGGGCTGGCCCCTTTCCCGGTGTTATTCCCCTTCCAGCTTTCTGTTTGTCGTAGCCACTGCATAAAATCTAGATCTCCCCAGCCCCACTGCTCCCAGTGTTGCTACTTTCAACTGCTTCTGCTTGGCAGTGACAAAATGGAGGTCAAGTGATCTGCTTCCCACCAGCTTTAGGGCTCTCGCATCTACTCTCCACCTCGCCAAGTAAGGGATGTCAGTTTGATTCTGTAGGGTTTCATGCACTTCCTTCCTAGTAATGCCATTCCTTAGGGAGGTTTTTGAGTTGTTGCTAGTGCTACCATTCACAAGGGCTCATCACAATCCGTTTAGCAAATATTCTTCAAAGCTTCTTGCACGTCACTAGCACTCTTCCCTAATTTCTGCTGTCATATGGTTTTTCACTGTTTACAGCTTTTTGTTATTTTAACATTTTCATGGTCATCCGGTGAAGACTGAGTTAGATGCCTGTGCTCAAGTAGCCTAGAAGTCAGGACTGTATTTGATGGCTGCACTTCGTCCATGTTGTCCCCTAGTGGCTATGGATGCCTTGTGCTGAGTGATGAGCCGTTAGGGTGCTAAGAAGAGTAACTGGCATCTTACTGTTCTCCCCAACATGCAGATGTTCCTTGACATGCTGTTTCTACCTTTCCTCTCTCTGCTCTGTAGTCTCAACCTTAGTCAACACACCTTCTCTCTTGGCGTGGGCTGTTGCTCTACACAGATGATGATAAGAATGCAGATGTAGATATGCATGTGGATATGCAACACTATCTGGTCCTCACCTTGCTCCTGAACTCCAGATTCACATCTTCAACTCTTCAAATCTCACGCTTGACATTTTTACGTAGGAGTCCCAGTAGTGAGAGAAACATGATAACATCCAAAGCAAACATCTGCTTTCTCCACAAGCCTCTCCTCTTCCTGGCTTCCTTATTTCTGGCCTCTAGGGCTTGAAAACCTCACTGTTCCCCTTACCTCACATTCGATCAGTCACTGTCTTCTTACCTACCTTCTTGTCCAGCCTCCAAACTGTCCCACCCTTTCTATTTTTCACTTTGATTGCCCTGGTTCGGGTTCTTATCACTTGTCACCTGGATAACTGAAGTAATTTTAATAATTTGGTTTCCAGGTTCCCCCACCTCTCTCTTTTCTTTCTCTGACACTTTCTTTTTCCATGGCTTTGAAGCCTCCTAAAGAAGATGTAACTAACTATACCACTCCCTTTCTCAGTCATGTTCACACTCTTCACTGCTTATAGAATTCAGTTAGCATGGTGCTCTAGGCCCTTGGGGGTTCACCTTCTCCTTCATTTTCTCTCCCACTACCCCCAGCCTCATCCCCAAACTCTGAGCTCTAGTCTCTAGGCAGTTTGTCACTCTCCAAATAGGCTTGTATTCAAGGCTTCTTCCTCTGCTCATAGATTCCTTCTGTCCAGCCCGGAGCTATGCAAACTGCCTTTGGTGAGTAAACGCTTGTTACTGGTCCATGATGAAATCAGTAACAGAAATGAACAGTAAGCATTTAAAAACTTGTACAGCAATTTGAAAAAGTGCTTTCATGCTTGCTGAATCTCATATTAAGTAATATGGGTTTGTATCTTGTATGCTAATTTTTACATCTTTTTTTTTCAGTAGTTCATTTCTGTTTTATTTTATAAAAGCCTCAGCCCATGATTGATGAAAAATACTTGGCCTCTCTCCACAGAAGGTTTGAGAAGCTCTGGTCAAGGCTGTCCTTCCATGCCAATCCTTAGAAGAGTTACCAATTAAAACCATGCTCATCCTTCATGGTCCAGCTCAAGTGGCACTTCCTCTGAGTTTTCCCTAACTGTGCAGCCTAGAAATTGCACACACATTTGTCTACATAACACAGCACTTTATTTAAAACACTGCTGTGGCATTCACCATATTGCGTCTTCTATTATAACTACACATGTATCTTCTTTCCTAGGTCAGTCACTGAAGGCAAGAACCCTTAGGCAAAAGAGATATCCAATAAATGTCTACTGGATGAAATACAGTTATTATCAACTAAATAAAAGGAATGGGGAAATGCTTTCCATTCTTTAGATATGAGCGAAGTGGGTGCTCAGAATAGAGTCTAAATTCCTTGCCTGGCACCTACCTGCCTCTTAGCCCCAAGTCTCTGTATGCATTTTAGGCTGAATGGAATCCTGTTCATACTGGAGACCAGCCCTCAGCATACCCCTGAGACTGCACAGTGTCATGCTTTTGTCTATGCCATATTCTCTGCTGGGGCACTTTTTCACTTTCCTTTAACTGGTTAATACTTGTGTATCCTTCAAGAGCCAGCTCATGTGTCCTTTCCTGAAAAATCCATCCTGGAATCTCTTTCCTCTGGGCTTCCACTGCATTCTACGCATCTGTCTACCAAGACACCATATTCAACTGAAACCATGTGTTCAGGTACCTGTCTTTCCCACTCCTCAAAACTACAGCCCTCTTGAGTACAAGGACAGTATCCTATGAATCTTTTTGCCCTCAGTGCCAAGCACAGTGCATGCCAAATGTTAATGTTCATTTTGAACTACTAAAGGAAAAAAAAGGAACATAATTGTTGGTTCACGGAGATATCATGCTAGCGAAAGCAGTCAGGGAAAGGCTAATTTCGTTCAGCCTGAGAATGAAATTAGCCTGATTGTAGATCAGCAAAACACTGGAGAGAAGATATGATTAAAATCAGTGGCTTCTTGTGGAATGGGTATTTTCTTTTGTTAGGGACTGCTGGAATCAAGAGATTCAGATTCTGAACCAAGTATAATTGAATTTATTATAAATTCTATTCTAATAAGAAGATTCTTGCTATCGATTCATAAAAGGTCCAATAAAACCAGGACTCTATGATATTCCATGATCCAGTCAAGAAGCAGAGAGGTCACTGGTGATGGCTATCTCAACTGAGAAGAAGGACACATGTTGCAAAGACACACTCACTGAAGCAGACATTAGCAGGAGTGGCAACAACATTCCTTTTCCTCAAATCTCAGCACAGCCACCCGGGATCAATGCGTGGGCTTGAAAATGTACTTGGAAAAGTCATTTCAAATGATGATTTGCTAGTTCCTGGCCAGACTTTCTGCTGTTCACCAAGGAAACACCCATAGTTACTGGGATTATACAGCAACCTCAACACAGCTGGGAGCTATTAGTCAATCGGAGCCACACAGGACTGGCAGAAGATGGCGAAAAGGGGACCAAACAAAGCCATCTTGTTTTGGTAACAATCTGAAGATTCATATTCCGCAGGAGGCCCTGTCTGTCCTTGGCCGGTAGCTGCGTTTTCAGCTAGCACATCTCTCTAAACTGAGGACTAGAAGGCTCACCTGAGAATAACACTCCTGTGGGTTTCAAAATTACCTACATGCAATAAGGGAAGCACTTGACAATGCTACGTCGGCATCAGATTAATGATGCAAAGTGCGTTGTGAGCATAGGTGAGAATGATACTTCTCACAGAATTGTAGAGTTGGCAGCAGATAACAGAGGCCTCACAGGTAATAGGGACCCAAGCTCTGGGCTCAGATACCTGGTTCACTGCCACATGACCCAGGACAAGTTACATCATCTTTCTAGTCTTCCGTTTGCTCAAAATATCTACAGGATATTGCAGGAACAAAATATCTACATTTCAGAAGAAATGTAGAACATAGTCCTTACTGCTTATCATAAGGATTAAATAGCATAATGAATATAAAGCATTTAACTGGCTTGCAGTCCACGCTGATGAATATTAGCAAATACAACGGAAGTAATGATGAAACAAATTCTTCTATGGAGAACGCTATGTGCCAGGCATTGTTTTAAATGGTTTACATGTCTCATCTGAATTAATCTGCATAACTGCCCTATTATCTGTCATTCCATTTTACAGAACCCAGGCTGTCTGGCTCCAGGGCTGCCACTATTAGTCACTAAGTGATGACAATGATGATGATGATGGTGGTGGTGGTGGTGGTGATGATGGTGATGGAAGAGATCTTGATAATGATGTTGATAATGTAAGGCAACTAGTAGAGTCTCTGGCACATTGTAATTGCTCAGTAAATGTTTGCTGTTATTAAAATGCTTGTATTATTTGTGAAGAGTTGTAGGGATGGTAGTTCTACAACCATTTTAGGTACTCATCCAAGGATTACATCACTTTTATTCCCTTTCTTATATCTTAAAACTCTTTCTTGCTATTATTTAAGCCTATTTTCTCTTTTTCAGATTTCCAAGGAAGAAGAGAAGAAAAACATCCCTGAAATAATTACTCTATTTGAGGATATCTAGAAAGTTATGGATCCCCTTATGGTTTTTTTAATAGGTGCCAATTTCTTGTTTTCCATCCATTTCATCTTATTTGTTGCTTTTCTTTGAGCCCTTCACAGTTTTCTTTCACCTCTCTCTTGAGGGTGGAAAGCAAAACTGGGCAGTTTCTGATGCTGGTCTCATTGCTGTGGACTTTAGCAGAAGGGTCATTCCTTAACGATAACCCTAATTCTAACCCAGGTGTAAGTGGATTCCTACTTGAAGAAGTCACGATAGTGGGTCTGCCTTTTCGTCCTTTGGCTGATCTGGTGAACATAATATCATTTATCTCAAAGAGCTGATGTGAGGATTGAATGTGGTGATGTCTGTAAAAGTAACTATAGCCTGGTGCCCAATGAATACCAGTCAAGACATGAACTAATACCAGATGAGGATTCTCATCCCTTCAATTAAAAATATACTTGTGGGGTGCTTGGGTGGCTCAGTCGGTTAAGTGTTTGACTTCAGCTCAGGTCATGATCTCACAGTTTGTGGGTTCAAGCCCCATGTCAGGCTCTGTGTTGACAGCTCAGAGCCTGGAGCCTATTTCAGATTCTGTGTCTCCCTCCATCTCTGCCCCTCCCCTACTCGCACTCTGTCTCTCTCAAAAATAAACATTAAAAAAAATTTTTTTTAAATAAATAAAATAAAAATGTGTTCTTGTATTTCTCTCCAGTACTATGAGTAATCTAATGGCCTATTTGTACACAGGGTAAAACCCAGTGTTGTCTGCATGTTCTCATGGAAGCCAGGGCCAGATCATGATCTGGTCTTTGTGATTTTGATAGCCTTCTCCTTTGCCACTGTCCCCTACCACGTACATGTGCTTCAGAGTCAAACTGAACAACCTGCACTTGTACATCACGTGTCCTATGTCTGGAATGCCCTGATTCCTCAACCATCTGGAAAATCCTTAGCCTCTTTCAAGTGTGAACTCAAGCATTACATTCTCCACGAAGCCCTTCTTCGTTCATTCCATAGAATCATGCACATATTTCCCTACGAATGTAAGAAATCATTTGCCTATTTGTCTTCTTTGAAATCCTTCTTTGAGGGCAGGGGCTGCATTTTATTTTTCTTTTTTAAAAAATTTTTTGTTTGCATTTATTTATTCTTGAGAAACAGAGTGAGACAAAGCGTGAGCGGAGGAGGGGCAGAAAGAGAGGGAGACACAGAATCTGAAGCAGGCTCCAGGCTCTGAGCAAGTGGTCAGCACAGAGCCTGATGTGGGGCTCGAACCCACAAACTGTGAGATCATGACCTGAGCTGAAGTTGGATGCTCAACCGACTGAGTCACCCAGGAGCCCCTGCACTTTATTTTTCTATCCCTAATGTCTGGTGTGCATCAAGAACTTAGGAAATGAATGACTGACTAAACCACTCATTCTTCAGTTTTAATATAAACACTATCTCTTGTTGCCCTCATCTCGTGTGAACCACTCATTTTGGCTCTTATTCACCTTTTGCCTTGCCATGGAGATCAGAGCCCACCTAGAAGTTGCCTTCGATGCCCAGGGTGATGAGCACTGGTAAAGTGAGTGCCTTTACTGGAAAAAATCCAACCATTCAATGTTACTTTGTTCACCCAATTTGCATATGGATTTATTTTTTTAAAGCAAATTCTCCAAATAACAAGTCTTTGCTTAGGAAATATTGAAGCATCTTAATTAGTATTTTAAGGGGCAAGAGCAAATATTAACTTATTCTGAGGAAACCACAGTCTAAAACTGAAAAAACAGGCAGGCAATGCAGGGGCAGGGGGAGCATCGGAGGAGATGCCAGGAGACATAGAGAGTGCACAGTATGGATGATCAGAAGTGCTCCTCTGTCTATAGTCAACAACAGTGAAATGATTTGTAGGAAAAGAATTCTATCTGTGGATTTCTAGTAGAGGTGGGACGCTCATAGATCTTATATATAGGGGAATCAGGGAGTCTGGGGTCTTCTAGGATTACTGGTCAAATTATTGCTTCTTGGACAGGATAGGAGAGGTCAAATATTTTCCTTGGAGAACTGACCTAAGAAGGCCAGGGAGTGATCTGCAGTTTTACACAAACATTTTGGCATTGATTACTTTTTTTTCTGACTGGTTGATTAGGGTTTAGGTAACTTTTCTCCAGTAGTTTTGGGATGGGCCCAGCTTTGGGCCCAGATTATTTTCTTAGCCCATTATTGGAGATTACCTGTAAATTATCCAGGATGATTCGGAGGGAGCGCACCTGCCGTCGAACAGCACCTGAGAACCTTTCATAGGTTGTGGCATCATATTCACTCATTTGGATCTCCTTTAGCCTGTAATCAGAGGGCGTGAAAAAGACAGTAGCTGAAATCATGTGTATGTGGTCCCTTACGTCCATTCGTCTTCTGCTAGAACTATAGCAAGGTCCTTGGTATCTGACTTTGCCTTGAAGGAGAAAACTCCAGAAGCAACGTTTCCAGTTAGGAGAGTCTAAGGAAGAAAATGTCTAGTGGTAGGCTGATAAAAAGTTAACAAGTAGGTTTCCAGAACAAACCAAATCAAACCAAACCAACAAAAAACTCTGATTTATAGTATTTGCTGATTTCTGTGGTGTAGATACTCCCACCATGATCAACTCCAAAATACTAACAGTAAGATCACCAAGCACTGACTTGGAAAGGAATGTGCGCAACTGGCTCTCATAAGCCAGTGAGTCAGCTCTATAGCAAACCACTGCCATATCCCCAAAGACGTGTCACGATGTTGGCAGCTGGTCAGTTCATGTGGCAGGTTCCTAGAAGAGCTCCGTGGGTTGCTTTTAGAGACCAAGGACATATATTTGGTTGACCAAGATAACAGTTCAGGCCCAAAGAATGTAACTTAATGTGTTGCTATGTAGAATACAAGAGTTTTCTGCAATTGCTGTGTACTTTTAATAGGATAATTATGTTTTCATATCATTGTGGCTTTGAGGTTCTAACCTGCCAGCACGGTGCTCCTTTTTATTGTTCTTCATCATCAGCTTCCACTGTAGCCCCAGCAGCACGTTCACAAATCCCTGAACACACTGTACACCCAGAGCTTGGGCTTCTCCCCCACTGGGAACTTCCTTTCTCTGCCTCTTTGTCTCTATTCCCACTTACTCTTCAAGACTCAACTCAATAAGGACTGCCTCTAGGAAGCCTGCACTGATCCCAGGTCTGTCTTCTGTAGTCTCAGAGCATTTTGGGCTTCCCTCTATGAGAGCATTTACTACTCATGCTATACGTGTCTGCCACCTGTCTCCCCAACTAGGCTCCCTTAGGAGAAGGATTGAGTCTTTGTCATTTTTATATGTGCAGTGCCTAGCATGGTCCCTAGCACATAATAGGTGCTCAAAATGAAATCAAATGAATGACTGAAATAAAAATAAGACTCAGGATTATTTAAAATGCAGCATCTTATGGGGCGCCTGGGTGGCGCAGTCGGTTAAGCGTCCGACTTCAGCCAGGTCACGATCTCGTGGTCCGTGAGTTCGAGCCCCGCGTCGGGCTCTGGGCTGATGGCTCAGAGCCTGGAGCTTGTTTCCGATTCTGTGTCTCCCTCTCTCTCTCTGCCCCTCCCCCGTTCATGCTCTGTCTCTCTCTGTCCCAAAAATAAATAATAAAAAAACGTTGAAAAAAAAATTAAAAAAATAAAATTCCTGAACACCCACACTCTTCCAAAACTCAATCAGGAGGAAATAGAAAGCTTGAACAGACCCATAACCAGCGAAGAAATTGAATCGGTTATCAAAAATCTCCCAACAAATAAGAGTCCAGGACCAGATGGCTTCCCAGGGGAGTTCTACCAGACGTTTAAAGCAGAGATAATACCTATCCTTCTCAAGCTATTCCAAGAAATAGAAAGGGAAGGAAAACTTCCAGACTCATTCTATGAAGCCAGTATTACTTTGATTCCTAAACCAGACAGAGACCCAGTAAAAAAAGAGAACTACAGGCCAATATCCCTGATGAATATGGATGCAAAAATTCTCAATAAGATACTAGCAAATCGAATTCAACAGCTTATAAAAAGAATTATTCACCATGATCAAGTGGGATTCATTCCTGGGATGCAGGGCTGGTTCAACATTCGCAAATCAATCAACGTGATACATCACATTAACAAAAAAAAAGAGAAGAACCATATGATCCTGTCAATCGATGCAGAAAAGGCCTTTGACAAAATCCAGCACCCTTTCTTAATAAAAACCCTTGAGAAAGTCGGGATAGAAGGAACATACTTAAAGATCATAAAAGCCATTTATGAAAAGCCCACAGCTAACATCATCCTCAACGGGGAAAAACTGAGAGCTTTTTCCCTGAGATCAGGAACACGACAGGGATGCCCACTCTCACCGTTGTTGTTTAACATAGTGCTGGAAGTGCTAGCATCAGCAATCAGACAACAAAAGGAAATCAAAGGCATCAAAATTGGCAAAGATGAAGTCAAGCTTTCGCTTTTTGCAGATGACATGATATTATACATGGAAAATCCGATAGACTCCACCAAAAGTCTGCTAGAACTGATACATGAATTCAGCAAAGTTGCAGGATACAAAATCAATGTACAGAAATCAGTTGCATTCTTATACACTAACAATGAAGCAACAGAAAGACAAATAAAGAAACTGATCCCATTCACAATTGCACCAAGAAGCATAAAATACCTAGGAATAAATCTAACCAAAGATGTAAAGGATCTGTATGCTGAAAACTATAGAAAGCTTATGAAGGTAATTGAAGAAGATTTAAAGAAATGGAAAGACATTCCCTGCTCATGGATTGGAAAAATAAATATTGTCAAAATGTCAATACTACCCAAAGCTATCTACACATTCAATGCAATCCCAATCAAAATTGCACCAGCATTCTTCTCGAAACTAGAACAAGCAATCCTAAAATTCATATGGAACCACAAAAGGCCCCGAATAGCCAAAGGAATTTTGAAGAAGAAGACCAAAGCAGGAGGCATCACAATCCCAGACTTCAGCCTCTACTACAAAGCTGTCATCATCAAGACAGCATGGTATTGGCACAAAAACAGACACACAGACCAATGGAATAGAATAGAAACCCCAGAACTAGACCCACAAACATATGGCCAACTCATCTTTGACAAAGCAGGAAAGAACATCCAATGGAAAAAAGACAGCCTCTTTAACAAATGGTGCTGGGAGAACTGGACAGCAACATGCAGAAGGTTGAAACTAGACCACTTTCTCACACCATTTACAAAAATAAACTCAAAATGGATAAAGGACCTAAATGTGAGACAGGAAACCATCAGAACCTTAGAGGAGAAAGCAGGAAAAGACCTCTCTGACCTCAGCCGTAGCAATCTCTTACTCGACACATCCCCAAAGGCAAGGGAATTAAAAGCAAAAGTGAATTACTGGGACCTTATGAAGATAAAAAGCTTCTGCACAGCAAAGGAAACAACCAACAAAACTAAAAGACAACCAACGGAATGGGAAAAGATATTTGCAAATGACATATCGGACAAAGGGCTAGTATCTAAAATCTATAAAGAGCTCACCAAACTCCACACCCGAAAAACAAATAACCCAGTGAAGAAATGGGCAGAAAACATGACTAGACACTTCTCTAAAGAAGACATCCAGATGGCCAACAGGCACATGAAAAGATGTTCAGCGTCGCTCCTTATCAGGGAAATACAAATCAAAACCACACTCAGGTATCACCTCACGCCAGTCAGAGTGGCCAAAATGAACAAATCAGGAGACTATAGATGCTGGAGAGGATGTGGAGAAACGGGAACCCTCTTGCACTGTTGGTGGGAATGCAAATTGGTGCAGCCGCTCTGGAAAGCAGTGTGGAGGTTCCTCAGAAAATTAAAAATAGACCTACCCTATGACCCAGCAATAGCACTGCTAGGAATCTACCCAAGGGATACAGGAGTACTGATGCATAGGGGCACTTGTACCCCAATGTTCATAGCAGCACTCTCAACAATAGCCAAATTATGGAAAGAGCCTAAATGTCCATCAACTGATGAATGGATAAAGAAATTGTGGTTTATATACACAATGGAATACTACGTGGCAATGAGAAAAAATGAAATATGGCCTTTTGTAGCAACGTGGATGGAACTGGAGAGTGTGATGCTAAGTGAAATAAGCCATACAGAGAAAGACAGATACCATATGGTTTCACTCTTATGTGGATCCTGAGAGACTTAACAGGAACCCATGGGGGAGGGGAAGGAAAAAAAAAAAAAGAGGTTAGAGTGGGAGAGAGCCAAAGCATAAGAGACTCTTAAAAGCTGAGAACAAACTGAGGGTTGATGGGGGGTGGGAGGGAGGGGCGGGTGGGTGATGGGTATTGAGGAGGGCACCTTTTGGGATGAGCACTGGGTGTTGTATGGAAACCAATTTGTCAATAAACTTCATATAAAAAAAAAAAAAGAACAATCTGAGTTTCAAGATAAATAATTGAGGCAAGAAATTACAATTCATTGAAAAAAATAGAAAGCAATGTGTCCACGAAGATACAAATGAATAAAAATAAATGTGTGGAAACTTTTGTAAGCAAAAACTTATATTTATGCAGTTTCAAAATATTTCTATATAAAAATAATTAATTTTAAAAAGAAAAAAAAAAAGAAGAAAAAAAAATAAAATGCAGCATCTTAAACTAATCATAAGGAGAAGGTTCCTTCACGGAATGAGGCTCTCTTGGACTTTACAGTGTTGCATTCATAATACGCTAATTTGATCACGTTTCTAGAAATTTCTATAAATGAAAGGGTGCTGATACTAGGACAGGCACTAATGAATGCATGTCTACAAAGCCTAGCAATGGCACAGTCTTCTAAACTGCTCTGCATGTGTGCATGGGCGTGTATACGTGTGTGCAGTGCTGGCAGGTGTGGATCCTGTGTGCACAGCTGAAACTCTTATCTAAAATCTACATCTGTCATCTCAGGCTGGAACAGAAACCCCAGATGCCAGATGAGAATGAACGGTGTCTCTTCCTCCATGTCAGGCCAAGCACCGGGAAGAATCCAGCCATCATGGGGCAGAGTGTTGGAGGCTTACTAGAATCACATAACATTAGGGCTACCCTGCCAAGCGCAGATCTGCAGTTCCTGCCCAACCACCTGGAGGGGTCAGCTAACACTAACTCAGGTTTCAAGATCCCGCTTGAAGGCCACATCCAATGAGGTCTTGCTTGATCCCTCTGGTAAAACGGATCATTCCTATTCATAAATCTTCTACAGCTATCTACTATGAAACCTCTGCACATTACTGCTTTTACCACATAGATCTATTTCCCTCTATCATAGTGTCTCTCAAAGTTTATTTTCCACAGGAGGAAACATACTTTACGTTGAGATCCAGTGCACACAAGTATGTATGCACGTGTGTGTGTGTATAACTAAACCAAAAATACAATGAAAAATACATTTATTACATGTGATTTACTACATGGATATTTTCTCTTCTATTCCTCTGAGAGAAGAAATAGTCTTATTTTTTCTTTGAATCTCCAGTACCTAGCACAATGCCTGGCACATGGTAGCACTCAATAAATGCCATCAGACAGCAATTTGAAAGCACTGACTATCAAAAGGTAAATAATAACTGAATGCTGTTCCCCAAGGTGACATGCCAAGGGGCCTTCTAAATTTAATTTACTCTCTGTTCTGAAGAACAGCTAGGAATACGTGTATAGGACTTGACCTCCTAACAATACCTCTTATGTTTGCTTTTTGGCAATCTCTTAAACCTCTCTATAAATTTTCATTAGACTAAGTTACGTCTCAAGTCTCAAGGCTGACAGAAGCTGGGCACCATGACTACTGTGGGACATGCAACTTCCCCTCTTTCATACATAGGAAGCTAATATGCTCTGTCCCATAGAAGGGAGATTAATACTTTTCAAAGAAGGGAGGTTAGGACAAAAAAATGGAGATAGCTTGCCCTTAGCAGGGAGAAACACACACACACACACGCACACACACGGAAAGGAGTCAGGCAGTTGGTAAGTCACCTTGGGCGGACTGGTCTTTGTAGTGAGATCAGAATCCGCTCCAGTGATAGGGCTACTTCTGGCACGGTCACATTGCACCCCAAAACACATCACATGCTGTTTTAATTACGAAGAAGTCTGGAAATCATATTCCAGGTTGTTTCAGCTTTCAGAAAGGTCGCCTACAAGGTGCTCAAAGCTGATAAATTCTGAAAGATGAAGACCGAAGCAGGGAAGGGGAAAGAAAATAGGAAATCTTAGCCTCTGGACCAGATAAGCTTCCTGGTGTTAATACTCTCAAGCCCACAAAACTATCTGGAAATATGTCTTTTTGCTGCTTTAACCGATCAAAACTGCAGGGCACAGCTGCTTCACATCCTAGTAATCTATGTGGACTAACTGCATTTTGTTGGCACGGTATATTTTTAAAGGGTATATTTATTGTTACGTAACAGTCTGGGAATTTTAGTTCTCATTTTACTTTTCTTATAGGACAGCCTTAAATACTATAATTTTGGATCAGTTATGAGGAAAACAAACATAAGTTGAGATCTATGGTGTGAGGCTGATGAGTTTTACAAATGGTAGTAGGTACATTCCACAGCCGGCACCCACCTTAAATACTCTTTTAGGCACGTGAAATACCTCACCATCCATTTCATTCAGGTTTTATTGCTTTAATGTTTCTGTCCTGCCTTCTGCATGTCTTATGCTTGTCTTCCTGAATGAATCTTTTTTTTTAAAAAGAAAAAAGTTCTTAAATTCCAGTTAATTTACAGCATAATATTAGTTTCAGTGTACAATATCAATCAATTCTTGATGCATAGGAACAGGTATTGAACTGGAATCCAGATACAAATGAATGCTAACTAGAGGCTATGTTGATGATGTCAAGAACCTATCAGGAGTATTAGGCTCTTCAAGGTAATATGGGGGACCTCTAGGCTGATGGATGGGTCTGGCTTTCAGTCTGGTCTTAGCCAGTTTCTTCTTTTTTTTTTTAAGTTTTAATTTTAATTCCAATAGTTAACATACAGTGTTATATTAGCTATAGCTGTACAATACAGTGATTGCACACTTCCATACATCACCCTGTGCTCATCACAAGTGCACTCCTTAATCCCCATCACCTATTTAACCCATTGCCCCACTCCATCTAGTTTTAGCCAGTTTCTGAATTAAGTATTAGCCCGTCTTTGAATAAAGCATTATTTGTGCATATTATTTATTCCACAAGTGTACGAGTGTTTGCCATGCACTAGGTTTGGGGTATAGGTACTGGGGATATATTACAGAACACAATACTCTGCCATCAAGGAACTTAAAGCCAGTGGAGGAGAAATCAACTTTTCATATAAATAATAATATAAAGGGAAAGAGGAATAAGAACTATGGAGAAAAGGTCCAGGGTATATAAAAGCATAAATGGAGGGACCTGACCTCATTCCACATATGCCTAGCATTGCAAAATAGCTTTAAAACAGACTATTTGATGATAGTAAAGAATTACTACTTTTTCTTTCTTTTCTTTTTTTTTTTTTTTTTTGAGAGAGTGCATGCATGTGAGCAGAGGAGGGGCAGAGGGGGAGAGGGAGAGAGAGAGAGAGAGAGAGAGAGAGACAGACTCTTAAGCAGGCTCTATGCCCCGCAAGGAGCCCAATGTGGGGCTTGATCTCATGATCCTGGGATTATGACCTTAGCCGAAATCAAGAGTCAATTGCTCAACTGACTGAGCCACACAGGCGCCCCAAGAATTATTACTTTTTAAAGACACGATAATTGTATTGTGTGTTTTTATTTTTATTTTTTAAAAATCCTTATCTTTCAGAGATACATTCTGAAATATTTACAATGAAAGGATAGGACATCTTGGATTAGCTTCAAAACAAACCAAGGGTGGGGACTAGGAGTGGAGCCAGATTTTTCTCCTTGAAGTTGGGAGAACAGGTACTTAGGGTTCTTAAAGTTTTCTCTCCACTTTTGTTTATGTTTGAGAAGTTTCATACAAAAAAGCAAAAGAAAATCTTTAGCAGGACTAACCTGGATCCTCACCAAATAGGAGTATTTACTCCATGAAAGCAGAAAGCACCCTCTTTGCTGTGTTTGCTATGCCCTGTCTTTCTTAGGATCTCCATGTGTTTTTATTTCTTCCTCTCCTTTCTCATACTCTTGTCCACCTCTCATCTTTCAACCACCTTATGGCTTCTCTTTTACATGGACTAGATTCTTCTCTGCAGTAATGAGTAGACGTGTATGGTTTTCTCACTCTCTTCCCCATTTCATCTCTTTCCTCTCTTGTAGCTACTACATTTAGTTGCCTTATTATCACAGATGCTTCCTTCCCCTCCCTGTCAGCAGTGGTTAACAGAACCAGGTTCCTTCTCCCTATTACAGAGATCAGAGAAGGGGTTGTATACTTGTGCCCAAGCACTACTGAAAGGTCTTTCTGCCTCCTCCCATGAACTATGTGTGTGTCAGAGTAATCTATTTGTCCACTTAGGCAAAACTTGAGACGGGATAATTACTTATGAGGCTCTGAGGATAGCAACAATAGGAACTTATTAGTCGATGCATACCTAATGTGGTTTTGGTTCCTAATGTGGTTTTGGTTCTTTTCCTAATGGATATTTTATTGTTTGTATGAAATGTAGAGGAGTATTTGAATCCCAGCAAGACTTTTCATATAGCATTCCTACCACTTTTTTTTTTTAAGAAGTTTAAACTGCTCTCATTTCCTTTTTTTTTTTTTTTTTAAAGTTCATTCATTTTGAGAGAGACAGGGAGAATATAAGTCAGGGAGGGGCAGGGAGGAAGAATCCCAAGCAGGCTCCTCTCTGCTACCAGCACAGAGCCTGATTTGGGGCTCAATCCCATGAACCGTAGGATCGTGACCAGAACTGAGATCAAGAGTGGAATACTTAATGGACCGAGCCACCCACGTGCCCCTAAACTGCTCTCACATCTAACATAGTTATCTGTCCCCCATAACTTTTTTGAGAGGAAGAGAGAAGAAAGTCCCCCATCCCAGAAGAGCAAAGTCAGGCCTGGTGAGGATAAACAACCTGCTCCAGGCCTCCAGAGATGGCAGCAGAACAGCTGCGAGGAACACTTTGCCTTGTTTGACCTCCTGGGTATATGAGGGTCCTACTGCTGGCAGGGTTTCCTGAGGGCGCGGCCGGAGGGGCCTGCGTTTCTGTCCCTATTGTTCTGTCCTGTTTACTTGCAGGATGTGTAAGCACAGCATGTAACGTAGTACCAGATGTTCTACGTGGGAGGAATTTCATTACTCACATACACTTGAGGGGGCTTTCTTCTGACTGTACCCGGCCCTTTCACTGAGCACAACAATCAGCCTCCCGAACCACTACCAATTCTCTCAAACATGAAGGAGATATTGCGGGTCCTTTGGTATTTTTTGCTTTTAGACATGTGGATGCCTAGTGAAAGCATCATGTGGATTCTTATTTTTTAGATGGTTCCCATCAAAGTGGCCCAGAATGGTTCCGGATCGTGTAAAAGCCACAGGCTCGTTGGCCTGGATTTCAAGACCTCTGCCCTTTGAGAGGGACTCCACATTCAACCTCATTCCCCTCCACCCCAGCTGGTACCCCGTTATCCTGGATAGATAAGCTGGCTCTCTCTGCCATAGACACTATGTTCATCCTACTCTGGTGTTATCCCTTCCTGGAAGAGCCAAATCCTGGCTGAGCTCAGGCCCCACCTCACCGACCTCAACCCTTCTCTGTACTGGCAGGGGGCACAGCTCTGTACCATGTGACTGTAGCCTTAATTTCCGGAGTGTATGTGGGCATGAGTGTGCAAGTTTGAGTGTGTGTGTGTGTGTGTGTGTGTGTGTGTGTGTGTGTTTACTAGTCCTATCCCCACATCTACAAGATTCCCGAGGGCAGGAAGGCACTATCGACTATCATGTAGAGTTTTCTAAATTCCCTATGGGGCCTAGGAACAGATGTGGATAGAGTGATTTGAACTTTAATTTTTCTTCAGAGCAGTATCTTTTTTTTAATTTAAAAAAAATTTTTTTAAACGTTTATTTATTATTGAGAGACAGAAACAGAGCATAAGCATGGGAGGGACAGAGAGAGGAGGAAACACTGAATCTGAAGCAGGCTCCAGGCTCTGAGCTGTCAGCAGAGAGCCTGACACGGGGCTCAAATGCATGAACTGAGAGATCATGACCTGAGCTGAAGTTGGACGCTTAACCGACTGAGCCACCCAGGCGCCCCTCTTCAGAGCAGTATCTTTGGTTTGACTTTGCAATGTGCTCAATTCCTTTTCCTACACAATCATACGTAATGAATACATTTAACATATTCACATCAAGCAAAAAGAACAAGGGAGTATGTTCACTTGGCCTCTGCCGGGAGGCGGGCGGTGCAGGTGTCCGTTTGTGGTCCCCGCTGCTGCATGAGGTGGAAAATCACGGGATGCGGGATCTACTCCGGGACTGCCGCCACACCACACCCCAGCAGCCGCCCTGCTCTCACTGCGGCGGCCCACTCACCGCTGCTGAAAGGCCTTCTGGCCCATCTCTCTGGCGGCTCTCTTCACCTCCTCGGGAACCGCGTCTTTCTCGGCCTCAGACACCTGGTACACCGCATGGCCCGCGTCCAGCCGATAAGGACCTCCTTTGCCGCCCAGGCCTGCGGTGTCTCTTCCCCCTGGAAGGAAACCATGAAAGTCCAGGTGACAAGACTGGTGCAGACCACAAGACAAAAGTCAGATCGTACCTTTAAAGCAGTCCTGTGAAGCATATGAATGGCACCCACTTAATGACTAAATGTTCAAATGAGTTGTCTCCTGGAAACAAAGGGTTTCCCCCTGTTTAGGGTGCCTTTTGTCTTCTCTGTCCAGCCAAAGTTTACCCATATTTCAAGACATCTCGTCTGATGACTACCTCACAGGGATCATTCCTGGCCACTATTTGTTACCCTTTAATATTTATTTTTTCTTTTCTCACCAACTGTTATGATGGGTGGGATTATATCTTACATAATTTTAAATCTTTGCACCTACAAGAGTGGCTTGAGCACCGTAGATAACTTGGTATGTATTTGTCAACTAAATGAGCACCACTCCTTGTCCCTCGCATGTTACCTTACTTTTCCTTAAAAGAAGAGAAAGACAGCCAGGATATAGATCCAGTCAGCTTTAGACACTGTCAGCGGCAGGACAGCTTTCCAATATAAACCCAAGTCTGCATGCTTATAAGTGTGTGTTATGTAATATTACAGAAACTGTTTGTGTTGTAAATATAAATTAAATGCTTAGAGGACCAGGTAGATAATACTATAAAAAGTGGTGACGACTTTGGCTAGCTAGAGCAAACTTGCCTTGTCTAAATACATTCAAATTCAAGTTATTTAAAATATTGTGTTGGTCCTCAAAATACATGTATTGGCTAGATTCGGCCTCTGGGCTACCTCTGTTTTATAATGATGAAAATACTAGTAATCAGTTTCTTTTGTTCACTCACACATAACTTGGGCACTCAGAAGAGAATTCAATATTGGGAGGGGCAGTGCAGTATCGCATCGTGTCGTATCGTACACCTGTATTATATAATACAACACTGTACAGTTAAGCAGACAGGCTGAATTTGAATCCTGGCTCCAATGCACTAGTCGTGTGTCCTTGAAGGAAGTCCCTTAACTTCTCTGTGTCTCAGTCTCTTCATCTGTAAAATGGAGATACTAATACTACTTAGCTTCTTGGGACTTTCATGAAGCTAAAATGCTTAGAACAGTATCTGGTGGAAAATATAGAAGTGGTTGCTCTTACTATTATTAGTTAGACAACCTCTCATCACATAGAATGAGGTCATTTCTAAGTTTCACAAGGTGGAAATTTTGAAAGCTTTTAGGCTTTTGTTAAATTATGTTACATTGACCTTTTCCCCCTTGGAGCCTTAACTGGTATAATAAATGAAAAGTAAGAACTCAGCATGTACTGCTTCCCTTACCAAAGTCCAGGTAGGTCATTTCCTTTTGGAAACACCATGACAACAGCCTATTAATTATAGTATGTTTACCCTTTGATTTGAGCATATCTGACTTCATTTTTATTTGGAAACTGATGGTGGAAAATTTCTTCTTAGATGGTGTGATTGCTGGTTCTCACTCAGGGACAGCCTGTGGGCAGAGGGGACCAGTAACTGGACAATGACGATGAGCTACAGAGGTAGAAAAGCTATTTCTGTGACCTGACTCCCTTCCTACAGGTTCTCCTTAGGCATGGGTGGACCATGATTAGAGCTTAACACCTCCTAGGTGCTGAGATGACAACCATTCAGAGGCTGGTGTGAGCAGTCAGCATGAGTCACAGGGGCCCTCAGGGAAGTCCCATGGGGGTGGAGAGGGCAACAGGGGGGAGCTCTTCATGACCTCTACTTCTGAGAGCCTTTAACTTGTATGACTTAAATGAAAACACTGGTCAGAGGTTCTAGACTTCAAGGCATCATCTTGAAGCTAGTCTCAGGCAACTTAAATCAGCTCCTAAGGTATGGGGAGAACAAGAAAGGGAGGGGCTCAGGTGATAAAAGAGGGATCAGGTGATTTGGGTCAGAACTCTGTTCAATGTAGAGAATTCTGAGGGAGAATGACAGACAAAGAAGTTGAAGCAAAAAAGATTCGGCAGATAGAAAAATAAAGGCTGGGGGACGCAAAAGCAGGGTCTTCAGTCTGGACAGAGGTGAGCTAGTAGATTGAAGGTGATTAACAAGCGAGACCCTCAGCTCCAGAGTAGTCCACTGCTGGGAAATGTACATCAGGCCAGCTCATTTCACAACGCATTCCACATGGATTAAATCGTGCTGCCTTGACACTGATTTCGAGATCAAAGGACATTTCTAAAAATACCCTTTCTTTAAAGCTGATGCTTGATGAATAAACAGAACAGGCAAGAAGTCTACAGGCCTATTTGATAGCACATTGTCTCAGCACAGAAACCCATTTCCTCCCGAGGCTGTCAAGGCCAAGAGGCACACACCATCCTTTGGGAAGGAGAAGCATGGAGCTCGTGCCAACACGAGACAGAGATAAGATCAGACGGTGCACACACAGTCTGGCCCTATTCCTGCGGCCCAGCAGATGTGTGTGTCCGGCTGCTGCAGAGGAAAGAGGAAGGCAGCAGTCATGGGAACAATGCTCTCATCAGGCAGCCAAGAGGAAGGAACGGACCACGGCCATCAGTTCAAACTGCAGCCGACTCTCTTATCTCAAAATCCTGCATCCTCAACACACTCACTTCTGAGATGTGGAAGGCGAGGACCACTTCTTTTCCAAGTCAGCTGGGCAAGAAAGAATTTGCTATAGATTGCTGGCATGATCCCAAGGGCATGGAATTTAGAAGGGGTTAACATTTTTAATGAATACATTCTTCAGACCAGGGCTTGTGCGCAGCACTTTACAATTGTGATTTCATTCAGTCCTCACCACAACCTGGTAAGGCAGGTAGTATTTTCCAATTTACTGATGAAGCCACCCTGGGAGGGTCAGAATGGTCTTCGGTCACAAGGTGGCAGCATCTGTGGGGCTCCAAAGGCTAGAGCTTTGTCACGTGTTGATGTCACACTGGGACTCAGGGCAAAAGCACAGTCCCGCTGACTAACGGGGGAGGCAGAGAAAGGAAGAGGTCCCTGCGCCTTCTCAGGGGTGGTGTGCATTCTACCTGGGCTTGTGAAGTTTTGGGAAGCTCGACCCAGGTGGATGCGGGTGCTACCAACCTGTTCCGCCAGCCCAAGTATTCCCGCCCACGTGGGGCATGTTGTCTGGGTCCTCCTTCCCGTGTTTGGGGGAACTCACGTCTTCACCACTATCTCTGTTGATTGTTATCTACAAACGAAGCATTGAGACATTATCACTATCTCATGAGCAACCCCAGAGACTGCAGGACAGAAAGAAGAATAACCTCAGGCAACAGGACACAATAGATGCTGTTTAGAGTTTGGCAAACAACTTCATCAGATTTCACATCCATTTAGTTGGCAAGGAGACATTTGATTTAAAAAAAAAATTCTTTGAAAAAGCAAAAAAAGAAAAGAAACTGGGCTGAGTTATAGCTTCAGAATTCTCTTGGGGCAGCACGTGCCTCGAGCAACCACACCAGGAACAACAAACACCTTTGAGAAGCAGGGAAAGTGTATCTCACCAGAGACTGACACTCTCTGGACGGTTTAAAAGGATCACTGCCCAGCTGTTCCAGCTGAGTCTCAGCAGATACACGTTTACCTATTTAATTTTCAAAGACATTCAATCCTTTTGAGAAATACTTTGTATAACACATGTGGAAAACAAAAATAGCAAATGTATCTGTGTGTGCTGCAGTGGTATATTAAAGTTATACACACAGAAACTAAAAACTGCTTACTTATTTTCTGGACCCTCTCTAATTTATTATGGTACTTTGTAGCTTTCCTAATTCACCTTTATTTTAATACAGGATTTACTATTCCTGCAATGGCAAACAGAATAAGCTGCACTTTAGCCCTCTTCTGTGATAGCCTGTGACTCACTGGTCCCTAATTTCACTCAGCACAGATTCAGCAAAAGGGCTGATAATCACCCAAGAATTCCAGTCGTACTAAGTTCATTCAGTGGATACCGTTCCACAATAAAAAGAACTCAAAGCAGTCACACTTCATGAATCCTATGAGTCTGCTGTTAAATGTAATGGTTTTCAGGGCAGACCAAATCAAATATGCATTTATTTGTTCAAAAAGTCTTCTGGAAGATGTTCTGGCAGGACATCGTACGAAGTAGAAAGCCATGGAGGATTGGCCACTGCTCTCTAATTGCTGAGGGTAGAGCAGGGTGGGGCTTGCACCTGGACCAGAAGCATGATGCCAGGTTAGTCTTTAGAGCTGACCCATTCCTTGTTAGTGCCTGGACTTTCATTCTAGATGTTGGATTAATGAAGGTAGGTGGGTAATATAGAGTCTTTGCAAGTAAAATGGCTATTAAGAATGAATTCAACATAACTTCCCTTGTCTATGTCCAGACTAGTTAATTTCAAATGTTACACCATCGTAAAGAGATTTCTGCCAATAGCTTTGGCAGCATTAACAGGGTTTTGGCCACAATTTTAGCATACTTTAAGAAAATTCAGCAGCCGGGACAAGACAATTGATACGGATTCCACACACACAATCATGCTCTAAAAATGGGGGAAAGTAAATATTTTCTCCTTTTTAAAATTAAACTATGCAGAAAAGCTAGAAACATTCAGAGAACAAATAAACATTTAAAAAACTTTCCCAGAACTTGTCATCACTTTCTAACTTGTCCAGAGGTAATATAAGAGATAAACAGTAGATTAAAATACATATGAACTATAAGAATTCTAGGCCAGCGCTAATCAATAAAATTTTCTATGTTGATAGAAATGTTTACAGCTGTAGTATCTAATATGATAGCTATTAGCCCAATGTGGCTACTGAGTACTTGAGGACATGAAGTTTACATTTTATTTAGTTAACTAAAATTTAAATTTAAATAGCCACATGTGGCTAGTGGCTTTTTCACTGGACAGCACAGCACAAGGACAAGCTTGCCTCAGCCCAGCACATACTGTTTGGAGCACTTTGGAGCATTTTGTAGACGTTCTCCATGAGAAATGAGAAAAACAAGGAACATTTAAAAACTGGGATAGTGTATTATTCTGTTTTGAATTTAAGAAATCTATATAAAAGCTATAACTAGCTGAGCCTGGGTGGCTCAGTTGGTTAAGTGTCCGACTTCAGCTCAGGTCACGATCTCACAGTCTGTGAGTTCGAGCCCCACATCAGGCTCTGTGCTGACAGCTCAGAGCCTGGAGCCTGCTTCAGATTCTGTGTCTCCTTCTCTCTCTGCCCCTCCCCCCGCTTGCACTCTGTCTCTCTCTCAAAATAAAGACATTAAAAAATATTTTTAAGCCTATAACTATAGTCTAACAGGTTTTTTAAAAAACAAATACAATGGAACTTACATATTATTATTACTATAATAATAATATAAGCTTTTTAAAAGATGCTTTGATTACAACAATATTATCACTGCTCAAAACAAATTATGGACTGCTTCTGGAAGGATCTAGAGTCCATGACAGATTCTTCTTTAATATCTTTAATGGTGGAAAATATGTATTAAAACTAGGCTTGATTTTAATTTTTTTTAACGTTTTATTTATTTTTGAGACAGAGAGAGACAGAGCATGAACGGGGGAGGGTCAGAGAGAAGGAGACACAGAATCTGAAACAGGCTCCAGGCTCTGAGCTGTCAGCACAGAGCCCGACGCAGGGCTTGAACTCATGGAGCGTGAGATCATGACCTGAGCCGAAGTCGGCCGCTCAACCGACTGAACCACCCAGGCGCCCTGGTTTGATTTTTAACAAACAGTAAAAGGATACTTGGAGTTGATTTCTGGCATAAACTATTTTCTAACTTGCTATGTACCCTTTGGCAAGCCAATTGACTTCTCTGGCCCTCAACTTTCTCATCAGAACTAAGGGAGTTGAACTCAATGATTTCTGCCATTTTGCCTAGTGTTGAGATGCTCTGATTTCAGTGATTCCAAACCTTGTAAATAAGGTGATCAATCTGTGGCTTTAGTCAAAACAAGGTACACTTACACAATGATGAGACTAGTTTGCTTGTAAGAGTTGTGAGTCTTCTTTAGGCCAATTCTAAAAGATGAAGTTCCAAAAATGGTGTCAGCAATGACAGCATTATTGGAAAAATTGTTCTGAATATCATTCTTCACTTTAGGGGTGTGTGTGTGTGTGTGTGTGTGTGTGTGTGTGTGTGAAGTGGGCATGTGTATTCAGGTATGTTGTTTAAAAATAAAAAAAATTCAGGGGCGCCTGGGTGGTTCAGTCAGTTAAGCGTCCGACTTCAGCTCAGGTCACGATCTCACAGTTTGTGAGTTCGAGCCCTGCATCGGGCTCTGTGCTGACAGCTCAGAGCCTGGAGCCTGCTTCGAATTCTGTGTCTCCTTCTCTCCCTGCCCCTCCCCCACTTGTGCTCTGTTTATCAAAAATAAATGAATGTAAAAAAAATTCAATAAAAAAACTTCGGAAGAGAAAAAGAAAGCAAATTCCTATGTGTCTAGTAACTTTAACAAAAATTAGTTATCTTCTTTAGATATTTCCTACAATCCAGATATTCTAGTGTAAGAGAACAGTCTTTAATTTTTTTATTGTTTTCTTTTATTTGAGAGAGAGCGTGCAAGTGGGGAAGGAAGCAGAGGGGGAGAGAGAGAATCTTAAGCAGGTTCCATGCTCAGCATGGAGCCTGATGTGGAGTTCGATCCCACGACCTGGGATCATGACCTGAGCCAAAAGCAA
Organism: Lynx rufus; assembly: GCF_022079265.1. Classification (NCBI taxonomy): domain Eukaryota; kingdom Metazoa; phylum Chordata; class Mammalia; order Carnivora; family Felidae; genus Lynx; species Lynx rufus. The sequence goes on along the minus strand of NW_025814823.1, from coordinate 28,913,547 downwards.
GAGTCTGATGCTCAACCGAGCCCTGAGAACAGTCTTTTAAGAACAAATGCTAAAAATGATGGCACAAGATAAAAGGAAAAGCCCTGCAAATTGTCCCTCTGTGACCTCCGAAATCATGCTCTTGGAGTTGCAAAGACACTCAAAATGGGCCATCATGGAGGCAGAAAATTGGCTATGAAATTCCTGGAGAGAAAGGAACTGGTATGTTCTTTGCCGCCTGTGTCTTCCCAGGCCATCTGCTGGGAAAGGGAGATGGCCTTGCGTACATTGCTAACAAGACAGCCATATACCAATCCCAAGTGGGAGTCTAGAGATGTTTCAAAATCGACAAATTCTTAACAATAATTATCAGCCCAAATGTGATTTATTCCAGAGAAATACATACCACAAAATTCCAGGACACTTACTTAAAAAAAAAAAAAAAGGCATTTTGGGAAGTTTATCTAATTTTGTGTCACTTTATGAATGCTATTAGACTCACAGGAATATATTTCTCTAGCACATCTGCCAAGGGGTTTTCAAAGGCATTTTAGGGCATCTCTTACATGAATTGACAATGATTCATAAAAAGTACAGGGCAGGAAGTCTAGGTCAGTCCAACCCAGGACAGAAACTGAAACAGATACTTGGGAAGGCCTATCATTTGAGGAAGCTTGTCTCCTGGGGACAGACATGTGCCATGGAGCCACTGGTCATTCTGAAAGTTGATAAACTACTGAATACTTTGAAGTTTGTGTTGAGGATTTGGAATGCATTTCCTATGAGGGATGGTTTCACCTAGAAAGAGCTCAAGTAAATCATTCCAATTACTGAAATAGGCATTACTATATTCATTAAATGGATCAAAATTTCCCCCAAACCACAAATATCATGGCCCCTTACAGCTTTTGATGCAAACTGATGCATGTGCCAAGACCTCTGATGTGTTTCTCACGGCTGACACAATCTACTTCCGTTTAAGGAAGTGTGCTGTAATCCTAAAAGCTGTAATCCTACGAGTCCTCTTACATATGAATTAGATTGGAAAAAAACCATGAATCTTGTAACATATAACTCATAAAAATGTTCCAGAGTAAAGCAACCCAAAGTCAGAGCAGGGAAGGGACATGACTCACTAAAACCTTGTAATTCTGGGCAAGGCTCATATATTTTAGGCTCCTCCTCAAGTTCAGGATTTTTAAAAACCATCAGTAAAATGATATAAATAGTCAGATTATAATGCTGGAAGAAGAGTTAGCCCTTGGAGGTATGACTGGCCACCGTAGCTGATTCTCATTTTCCAGTGGGAGACTAGGTGGGGCACAGCAGATATTTCTAGCTGCCTGCCCAACACCCATCCACTCCCTCTTTCTTCTTTTTAAATGGGAGTCAGATGAATCATTGTTGACTGGGATTAAACATAGCATTCCCTTTTGCCAGTGCCTGGTTTAGGGAAAGGCATGAGACCTGAGATGGAAGAGAAACTCTATCAGGAGGTTTCTGGGAAAGATCTTCCTCCCAGGTAAAAGGAGAGCTCTCTCACTGCCCCGGATGCACTGCCCTTCTCTGCCCTGGAACACGCACGCACTTGCTGCCTTGGGAAACAGAGTCAGGATGTGATGCCCAGAGCTGCAGCCTACATCTGATAAACCACGTGGAAATAAGTCAAAAGTGGCAGACGGAAGGATGGAGGAGCTAATGTCCCCAAATGGCACTGTTGAGCTGCTGAACCAGCCCGGAGTCATGTAACTCTGGTCTTCCACATAAGCAAATCATAAATGTCCTTATGGTTTAAGCTACTGTCAGTTGGGTTTTCTGCTACTTGGAGTCAATTGCACGCACATTAATAAATTCATATGTTGAAGGATGTATGATGGGCAGCAGGGCGGAAGCTATTGTCCTGACCTTTTGGAGGATGTCCTATTTCTAACAAGAAGACATTATTTGCATTCTTGCAAAGAATCAAAATTGTCAAAATTGTCACAATAATATCAGCAGAGAAATCCTACTTAATATAGTTGCCTACAATTTTCTTGATTGATTCACAGGCAACTGAATGAACGGATTTATTCATTCTCTTACGCAAACATTTCTGGGTATGTTTATGGTACATCTGCTATTTACTGGGACACAGAGATACATGAAACAGGATCTTTGCTTCTAGAAGGAAACTTATAAAGGGGAACAAAGTCACAGCACAGGGTGATGCAGGCCATAATAAGGCACTGAGCATACAAGCCTAAAACATATTACTGTCTGAGGTTATTCTTACAGATTAGAAATTGCCTTGACAGACACAATGATAGAAACATTACTATGTCTTGAGGAATGATGATGGTCTTTCATATGAAGATAACTGGCTTAAAAAAAAGGTGACCCTCACCTAATTTTCATAAATAACATGTAGCTTCTATAATGAAATGCATGACAAAGATCCCTTTGTCCATAGGTACCTTCTATGGGTTTCAATTTCAATCTCTGGCAAGCCATCAACTTTGAAGAAGTTATCTTCAGTTCTTCCCTGGCTGGTGGCAACATTTGCTTTCAAATACTCAGTGACCCCTTGCCTTCTTTAATCCCTGTTCATTCTCACAAAGCAGGGGAGGACCTGATTTTTGCTCATTGATGTTAAGAAATTACACTATAGCTGATATACATCCATACTGAATAACCCCAAAGGGTATTCAGATTGTAAGTGCCTTTATCACTAATTGAGAAATTAGGTCTTTCTTTTGTTTTAAAGTCTAGGAAGAAGCAAACAGGCAGAGGTCACAAGTGAACATATGGGGCAGGGGTGGGGTTATACTAAGTCTGTTCCCTGGCCCTGAAGACAAATGCCTCTTAGGGTGATTGTAATACTACATGTAGTATTACATGTAGTAATAGTCTGTGAAGACTTCTGGCATAGAAAGGGTTCCCGTCCTTTCTCATGGGCTTTTTCAAGCCAACAAGCAGCTCCTTTCTCCTGACTGTGGGCTGGACCCCTTGGCCCACCTCCCCAGACTCAACCAAACTCTGTCTTACCCTCCTCCTTTCTGCTTGAACACTCCTAGAGACTTGGGTGTATTTTGTTTTCCGGCATGAGTGTTGTGCTTGGTAAGTATTTTTAAACATTTGAAATGATAATCTAAAACATCTCTCTTCCTCTATCTGATATGATGTTCTGGAACACATACCTATATATATCCTATGTTATTTCTTCATCTGAGTTTACAGTTTCTGATAAAGAACTTTCTCACTGAAATGCCCCTCTTCACTAAGTCTATTATTATGCAACAAAAATATCCAGTCTGATTAAAATAAATGACACTGTAAAGATTTCACAGCTTCGGCTAAAAGGGGGGGCAACATATCAGTTTACTATTTTATTTTACATTTTATTACCCGACAGCAGTAGTTGGCACAGTGGCTTATATGTACATCCTTAAACATAATAGATGCTTAATAAATATGTTAAATGCACATGTGTGAGGCTGCTCGCAACAGAAATGAGTTTAATCTTCTGTGTACAAACCTCTCCACAATAAGCTGTCAGCTGGGTGTCTGCTGGGACTCTTCCTGGCTCCTTCCTGCCAGCCTCTAATTGGCAAATAGCACAGCAGGGTTCAGCCATGGGCAACAGAGCCGTCTCCTCACAGAGGCAGGAAACACATGGCCCTGTGGGCTCATGGTTGTTCTTAACTCCTGATCCTGCACCTCTCTCCGCTTGACTCTGATCCCTGCAAGGCCTCAGCTCAGTTTCTGGCTGGACCTGTCACTGGGCCTGGGATGACTCCCTGTCGTGGGTAGTGGCCTCCTTGCTCTCTGACCCAGATAGAGCTCTTTGAATGGCCGTCCAAAATAAAATTACAAGGTTGCAGAATCCATCCAAAGCAACCTCTCACTTTACTTAGAGTATTTATTCATCTCTTTCTTCTCTTTATTTTTTTTATTTTTATTTTTTTTTAATTTTTTTTTCAACGTTTATTTATTTTTGGGACAGAGAGAGACAGAGCATGAACGGGGGAGGGGCAGAGAGAGAGGGAGACACAGAATCGGAAACAGGCTCCAGGCTCCGAGCCATCAGCCCAGAGCCTGACGCGGGGCTCGAACTCACGGACCGCGAGATCGTGACCTGGCTGAAGTCGGACGCTTAACCGACTGTGCCACCCAGGCGCCCCTCTTTCTTCTCTTTAAATTCAAATAGAAACAAAAGACGAGGAAAACTTTAAAAAAAATGTTTATTTATTTTGGGGCACTTGGGTGGCTCAGTCAATTAAGCATCTGACTTTAGCTCAGGTCATGATCTTGGAGTTCCTGAATTCAAGCCCCACGTCAAGCTCCATGCTTTCCTGCTCATGTTCTCTCTCTCTCTCTCTCTCTCTCTCTCTCTCTCTCTCTCTCTCTCAATAAATAAAGAAATTAAACTGTGTAGTTTATTTATTTTGAGAGAGAGAGAGAGAGAATGAGGGAGGAAGGGAGGGGCAGAGAGAGAGAGAGGGAGAGAGAAAGAATCCCAAGTAGGCTCCAGCTGTCAGCACAGAGCCTGACATGGGGCTCGATCCCATGAACCACGAGATCATGATCAAGAGTTGGACGCTTAACCGACTGAGCCACCCCGGTGCCCTGAGATGAAGGAGGCTTTTGGAAAATGTGAGAATATGGAACGCACATGAGGGAATTGGGAGGATGTTTCATGGGAAAAGAGGCTGTAGTTACAAACAAATCTTTAAGGGAAACCAAATGTTGTTATCATTGTGCGTAGGTGAGTGTCAAAAACACATGTTGAGAAACCACAAATAATTGGCATGGCGGCAGTTTCCTGGCACGGAAACGCACCCCCTCCTGCTGCCACCTGCCAGCACATCCAGTGATCTGAGCGTCCTCATGGAATCAAGTGCTAATTCAATTCAGAGACAGCAGAGGCAGGGCAAACCGTCAGGTCTTTACATGTTCCACCCTTTCTATTTTTGCCTCTTTTGTTTTCAGGAGGCTTCGACAGGTTAACATTCAACACTAGAGTAAATTCAAACCCGGTTGTCCGATGTCCATAGTCAAGGCAAAGGTTAGTGATGCAAGGTCACCTCAACTACAGCAAATCGTGTGCAGCTGCTTTGGTTTTGTTAAATATGAGAGGTGGTCCTGGCAAGAGACAGCTACTGCCGTGGACTTTTATCATTACTGTGGCAAAGTGATCTCTCGTGTCATTTCCTGGCCAGGTGATTTCAGTCTTAGACGGAACTTTTGTGTTCTAAGACACACCATCTATTTAGCAATTTTTAAAGCTTTGTGCTTTCCATGTCAACAGGATTCTCTGAGGTGCTGTGTAGCTAAGGAACCGGAGGGATGGACAGAAAAGCCATTCCTACCACTAGAGTGGTTAGAAGCAAAAGGGGCTTTTAATATGACCTACGTTCTAAAAATTCTTGGAAGCAATGATCACAGCCTCATGCAAATGCATTTGACATAGGAATTCTCTGAAAAGAGGAGCGCTAAGTGAATCAGTGCTGGCAGGTCCTTATAGCATAGTTCCTGTGGAGTATCAAACACTGGCAACCGGTTTTCCATTTTCTTTGTTTCCGCTGAAGTCACATTCTGCCGATTATTTCTTCCAGTTATCCTGCAGACAGGCTCAACATCTCAGGCTCTCATAATGTTTCTATGGTATTGCCTACTGCCGTTTGCCCTGGGCTTCCTTGACCTTTTCCTCAGGCACATGCGGTTCCTGTGGAACCTGCGCTGTGACATCTGGCAACGCATCGTCCTTTGCTTCCAACAGGACCAACATTCTCACACACTTTGACAGCCACTCTGGGCCAGAAGCAGTCATCAGAACACAAAATCAACGGCACCAAGAGAGGCCAGAGAGAAATAAGCTGCACGCGCTGCACACACACAAAACTCAGGATGCGGTGTTACGTTGCTCATTCGCTGGGCACTTATGGTTTGGGGCTCTAAGGCTCACTGAGCGAGGGAACATTCCAGGCTGCTGCACTAGCTCAAATGGGCTGAGAGTGTAAAACACTATGTGGAACCTGGGCAAATACACATGTTAAGTGATTGTGATGTGCATTTTTGTGAGTATGTTTTTAAAAGAAAAGATTTCTTTAAGTGATAAATAGCATTGCAGTGAATCGGCACTTGGGGCATACTGGAATGTGTGGCCAGACAGGTAAACTGGTGTGGATTCTATGCTGTGGCCATGCAGAGGGCAGGACTAGGTAAATAACCTGTGTGTATCGTCTTCTGCAGCTGGCACAGCCACTGTGGCCATTTCAAAGCTGCAGGGCGGCTCCAGTGGTGTGTATGCCACAAGAGCATATAATTCTGATAATATATAATCCTGATGATTGCTCTCCTGGAACTTAAGGAGGCAGGTTGCAAAGCAGGAACTTTGGGGCAGGAGAAAAGAATACGATTGGCTTTTGCTTTATGAAACATTCTTTTAACTTGACTTGTGCTTGCGACATGAGCAATAGACTAAGAACGCTAAGCACCGACGGGTAAAGCTTATGAAATTGCAGGCATAGTTATAGGACACAAATTATGTTATGTTTCATCGATACTGAGCTACATGGTAATTAGATACAAACAAATGATTCCTATAAGGACTATAATTAATTAGGGGCTGATATCATCAAACACGAGTTTGCCATTTTCTTTGTGTTAGTTTTCCAGTTTTTTCAACAGTGTGAATCTGTCAGTTTCCCATTTATACCCCAAACTCCTATGCCCCAAAAGACAAAAGCCCTCGATGCTGTCCCAACAAGTTCCCTGTGCTCCTGTCTCCCGTGGTTCCCCCTCTCTCCCTGCACCTTGCTCTGTGCCCCAGATCTAAAGATTCCTCCAGCGGGCCTGGAGGCTGACGGCAGAAGGCAGCACGGACTCCGGAGCCTGAAACTGTGTATGTTCCAGGGGTGCCGCAACAGGGTCCCAGGCAATGATGGGAATCACAGGGAAGGGAGAGGAGGGAACACTGTAAAGACTCTCTAAGTTAACCCGGGGCCTTGGGGCTGAACTGGGGTGAGCGGGGTGGCAGCCAGTCCTTCCTCTGTGCCTTCCCGGTGCCGGTACTGTCTTCTATTCATGAAATTAATCGTTCATGACACTTAGGAATGTTTTCATGTCGGTCTCCTTCCTCTGACATCATTGTCTTCCGGGTCCTCACACAGTGTGGTGTTCTAGTTGTGCAGCCATGCGAGGTAGCCTAACACAACCCTGGTTTTAAGAAATGTATTTTAGGGGCGCCTGGGTGGCTCAGTCGGTTAAGCGTCCGACTTCAGCTCAGGTCACGATCTCGCGGTCCGTGAGTTCGAGCCCCGCGTCAGGCTGATGGCCCAGAGCCTGGAGCCTGCTTCCAATTCTGTGTCTCCCTCTCTCTCTGCCCCTCCCCTGTTCATGCTCTGTCTCTCTCTGTCTCAAAAATAAATAAAACGTTAAAAAAAATAAAAAAAAAGAAATGTATTTTATATCCCATTTTTTACTCACTTTGAATGATTTTTTTTCTAATGTTTATTTATCTTGAGAGAGAGAGACAGAGAGAGAGAGAGAGCAAGCACAGGAGCAGGGGAGAGGCAGAGAGAGAGGGAGAGAGAGAATTCCAAGCAGGCTCCACAATGTCAGCACAGAGCTCAATGCAGGGCTCGAACCCAGGAACCGGGAGATGATGACCTGAGCTGAGATCAAGAATTGGATGCTTAACCAACTGAGCCACCCAGGCGCCTCACTTTTGTCTTACTCTGACATGCTTTAATGTCACTTTTGGGGATGAGTAAGTTTAATGTAGAGAATGGGCTTGGGCATGTGTAACAGAGATTTTAAACGAAGCAAAGTGTCCAAGAGGAGGTACGAGGTGTCTGGGGGGTTGGGGGTCCCCAGTCCAAGGAGCATGGGCTGAAAGCTGAACTGGAATTTCAGCCCAGTGGGGCTCCAAACTCGCCGTGTGATACTCATCAAGTCATTTAACTTTTCTGGGCCTTAGTCTTCTTGTCTTCGAAATGAAAAACAAGACGAAATTCTTTCTAGCTCTAAGTTCTTTACGTGGGCCCTTATCTACATTTATCTCTAGCTCTAGTTTATAAGAAATATAAGTTGTCACCAGGGATCAATTTGACAAAAGCCAGTTAAGTGTAAAGAATATTTTGATACAGTCACATAAACGCTAGGCTCTTCTTCACATCGGTTCACTAAGATTTTAAAATAAAAAAAAAAGTTTTTTGAGAGGCAGCTTGATGTCATGGAAAAACCATTTTACTGGGAAATAGAAGGCTGGCTTTTGATCCTGGTTCTGGTACTAACTGGTGGAATGGTTTTGGCTAAAGTTACTTATTTTCTCTTTGCTTTCTGTACCCAGAAAATGAGGCGCGGGGGGGGGTGGTGAATGGCAGACATGTAATTCAAGTACACTACATAGTTCTTCTGTCTGATAACATTTTACATAGTTAGTAGAACATGGAACCTGAATGATGCTCTAACCCAAATTCTAGCACAAGTTTGCTGGGGGAGGCATGTATCACACAGCAGGGACAGGGAGATGTGGACTGTGCGTCATGGAGTGGGATGGGAAAGCGTGAGAGTGTCAAACTTGAACTCCCGTGGCTGAAGTGAAGAGATAATACTTAAAATGGAAAAATCAAGAAGAAACATGTTATTGAGGGATAATGAGGGCAAAAAAATAAGTCAGCAAAAAGAGTTTAAAGTGTTTGTCTCTGAACCATTTTTCACAAGTTTTTTAAATTTGATTTTAAAATCTATGAACATATATAGCTTAGATGAACCTTCAGTTGCCTCCCTTTCCTCCTTTCCTGTCAGACTGTCTACCTGCCTGGAGTAGTTTTCAGCAAGCAAGGACTATGAGCCAGGCCCTCCGCTAGAGGCTAAGGATACAAAGACCGGTGACCCAGTTTTGTACCCTGGGGAGATTTCAGCCTCTGTGCTCATCAATCATCGCAGAGAGTGGGTGGAGCCCCACGCCGGTGGGGGGTGGGGGGTAAGCACAGTGTGTTAGTGGAACATACTGGAAGGGCTCCTAAGACTGGGGGTCAGGACAACTATTAGGGGAAGTTTCCTGGAAGAGGTAATGCCCAAGGAGAATCTTGAAGGAAGTGTAAGGAGGCTGGAGATTTCAGGCAGTAGGGGCGCTGGATTGAAAAACAAGGGGGGTTACATGATAGCGGCCTTGGAGAGCCCTTTGTTCGTGCTAATACAGCTCTTGCTGAGCAGCCAGGACCATCCACCTGTGTAATACATATTCATGAGGATTATGATGTTGAAACACCTCCTCCTAAAGTCCACCCATTCTGCCAAGTCTAAGTAGAATAAACTAATCTGAGCACACACAGGTTTATGTGAAAATCCTACTGACCAAAGAAGTTAGGGCTCATCATCACTCCTACCTACACTTATTCTCCTTTATTGAAGAACATCAGGCAGGAATGTATATATGATTGTGGAATCAGTTCACCCGTATTCAGTATGTACATTTAAATAAACAAACAGGGGCGCCTGGGTGGCTCAGCCGGTTCAGCATCCTACTTCGGCTCAGGTCATGATTGCGTGGTCTGTGAGTTCGAGCCCAGTGTCAGGCTCTGTCCTGACAGCTCGGAGCCTGGAGCCTGCTTTGGATTCTGTGTCTCCCTCTCACCCCTCTCTGCTCTTCCTCCGCTCGTGCTCTGTCTCTCTCAAAGATAAATAAACATTAAAAAAATAATTAAAAAAAATAAACAAATAGCCTAACTCAGTCTCTGAGCATGGATAAACACTTAGAATTTTTACTATGTGAAACTCCTCTTCCCTGCCTCTCTTCCCCATAATCACACCGTGCTACCGTAGTACACAGTGCACTTGTTGTTGCTGTGGGTTTGCCTCTCTCTATTTAGAGAAAATCCAATCTAAAAGTATAGCTATTTAACTGCACCCATGTTAGGAATGTGGGGAAGCAGTACAGTGCATCACAGTAGCCTGAGGAACTAGGTGACCTGAGTCCTGGTTCTAGGTCTCTGGTCTCTACCTATGAGCTGTGCAACAGTGGGCAAGATTCAAACTTTTAGAACCACAGTGTTCTCCTCTCTTAAATAGGAAGAAGTACACATGCCTTCCTGGAGTTCTTGTGAAGTTCAAACAAGGTGTGAAGCAGTTGTGTGACTCCAGGAGACGTACTCACTGTCTTTGGACTTCAGTTTCTGCATCAACGGAATGAAGGGGGTTGATTCAGACCTGATCCCTTATGTCGTTTAGGTCTATGTCTATGTGGGTGTCTATGCAAAGACGCTTTCCCAAAATGTAAAGTCCCATTCAAATATGTGAGGCAGTTGAGACGTATTGTTGTTGTTCCTAAATAAAACAGACGAGAAGGGAGAATTCGTTCTCTGTTTTAATATGCACTTTTAGGAATTCCTGCCATTTCGCTGGCTTCTTCATTTGTTAGGGTTCTTTACGAGCACCAACCACCTGAAATCATGGAAGGAAGTGAAGTTGCCTTGAATGAGAATGTGGAGTGAAAAGGGCAGTGGCCCAGGAAACGAAACAGCAGACAAGACTGAGAGGAAGCAGAGAGGCAGGAAGGAAGTGAGGGGGAGACTGTGACTATCACGAAGCCAAGGGAAGACTGAGCTTCAACTCTGAGTATGCGGAGTTCAGAGCAAGTGAGGGCTACATAGGGTGATGACTGAGCAAGGCCCATGGAATTTAGCAACATTGAAGGTCCTTGTGACTTTAGCGAAAGCAATTCTGTAGATGGGGAGGAGGGGCCAGAATTCATGTGAGAAGGAGAGAGGAATGAGTGGAGGTCTGGAAGTAGAGTGAGTGCATGGAAATGATTCTTTTAAGAGGGTTTGCTGTGACATGGATTAGAGTTCTGTAGATTAGAGTTTGGGTACTAGCAAGTAAGATCTGTGGGGTCCAGAGAATATTAGAGCAGGTTTCAATGCTGATGAGAAGGATCCAGAAGGGAGAGAGGAGGAGGATACCTGAGAAAAAGGAGTCACAGGATGGAGCCAGATACTCGAGAAGGTGGGAGGTGAGGCAGGTACATCTGCAGATGGGCTTGCTCATTTGAGCTTGGGAAGTTGGAAGAGCTGCATTCTGGTGGATTCTGTTATACTTGGGAAGCATGAGACTAGAATATTGCCTGAGAACCTGGGAGAGAGTAGCTTCAAGTTTGAAGAAAGTAGAGACTGTATGAAAGTCATTATGGAGATTAGGCTGAAAAGACTTTTTTTTCATCTCAAAAGAATTTTAAGATTTCCAAATATGATCCTTTAAATGGGAGTTTTGTGGAGTATAACCATCTGTTTGGAGATTGAGTATTAGACAGATATGTTGGTTGTGGAAAAAAGATAAGGAGGCTAGATTAGTGAAATCTAAAGCTATCATTTGGACAAACTGCAAATATCTGGCCGTGAGGAGAGCGATCCTGCAAATGCTTCCTTCTAGAAGTTGTTCCTTCCTGAATTTCCCAAACAAAAAATGCTTTTCTTCCTCTGGGCTCTTGTAGCACTCCTTCACTATACTGTCCTTCCTCTGTGCCATAATGGTCTGACAACACATGTGTGTCCCTTCCACATGCCAACCTCTAGGTACTTTAAGTTTTTTTTTTTTTTCAACGTTTATTTATTTTTGGGACAGAGAGAGACAGAGCATGAACGGGGGAGGGGCAGAGAGAGAGGGAGACACAGAATCGGAAACAGGCTCCAGGCTCTGAGCCATCAGCCCAGAGCCTGACGCGGGGCTTGAACTCACGGACTGCGAGATCGTGACCTGGCTGAAGTTGGACGCTTAACCGACTGCGCCACCCAGGCGCCCCGTCTAGGTACTTTAAAAGCAAAAGCCCACGTGCCAAAGCTTAACTGTACAGTGCGTCTTTCAGTACATGTTTGCAAACTTTGAAATGGTTATATAATCAAGAGGAAATGGTATCTGATGTATACAAACTGGCCTTCTACATGTTGGAGAAGACTCTCATGGCATTAAGTCAGGTATCTTTGTAAGAACAAAGGATTTCCAGAAACAGCAACATAACAAATGGGTGGGCCACACTTGGAAGCAATGTGCTCTTTACGTGGGCCACATCTCTGCTCCATTTTACAATTTCAAGAGCTTGATGCAGCCTCGCAAAGAAAATTCAAGGAAATGAAACAACTCCCTCCCTCTGCTCCTATTCTTCTAAGATACAAAAGACAGATAATTATCTAAATTGTTTCTCAATATGAACAAAATGGAAAAGTGACCTTTGAGTCTGTGACAGAGTCTATTCACGTCAGTGTTTTTAGCAGAAGCAAAGCCATGTCCAGGCTTCGAGAATGCTCACAGGAGCCAACTTTTGTTCTCCCTCATGTTACATAGACCATAAATAAATAGGCATAGTTTAGCAGGCGGCCAGACCCGAATGGCTCATACTCACCCCCGGGGAGTGATAAAATTCTCCTGCTGGTAGACTTACATAAACGAAGATGCAGTGAATTTTTTAAGGATATTCCCTTTGCTCAATAAACCTGAATGCTTTAAACTTGAAAGATAGCTTGACTACAAGGGAAAATAAATCAATGTGGCAAGAAAAAGTAATCATTCAAAGTGCTGGTAGAGTAACTGAAACATATAAGAGATCAAATTCAGTGATTTAAAAATCATATGCTTGCTAGTTAAAAATCTCCCTTTCTAGTTTTCTGCCTATTTTAAAACACACCAGAGGAGCTTTCTCTAGTGATTTGGCCATTTCATGCTACAACTGGAGCTTCTGTCTTGTTTATATTCAAAATAGAAGGTAGAGTGAATTTCAGAATCCGACGCTTCTTATAGATTTGTCTATTGGTTGGTGGCAATTATTGCCAGAGAATAAATTAATCCAGTTGATCATTCTGATGATGATGAAAATCTTAGATTGGGGGGAAAGGGGTATTTCTAATTTATTGGAGCAAAGTATCCAAACAGTTAATTGCTTTATTCTTATGTTTTAAAAGAAAAAAAAAATACGCTGATGATACCAGAATTAAAATTAAAAACTTAATAAAAAACAAGAAAAAACCCCCCACAAAAACAAAGAGGACAAAATAAACAAGAACAGGCTGGAGGAAGCAGGAGGGAAACGGTCTGAGAAGTCCTCCTATCCAGTCTCTATCTCTGATAACCACTGAGTTTATCAACTGCTTGTGGATACTGAACAGCACACGTTCTATTCTAAAGAACCCTCATTCTTTCCCCCAAGTTATACATGCATACTTAAAAAAAATCTCAAGCACCAGCTTGAATGAAGACAAAGGATAAGGAGGAATAGCAAGGGGAGGGGGAGGTTTGTTGTTGTTTGTGGACAAGATACAGATAAAAGGGTGGGGGGGGGCATTTTCTGGGGGAAAGTATATACCAGAGTGTAAAAGTAAAGTAATAATTACAGTTCTTTTAGAAAAAAGGTAATATTAAATATTTATAAAGCAAAACCAGCGCCAACTACAATATTAATTTTATGATGAACAATTAGTTTTCAAAGCATTTAGAGATGACTGGTTTTTAAGAGAATTACAATGCCAAGGTCAGGTAGATTATTTCACTTTGGAATCTCTTTAGAAATTTAATTTTTGGGGGACCTGCTTAGGGTCACACATAGAAGGTCAAGTTTGTCTGGAATTCTGAACCTCCTTATCTGTATTGGCTCAGCTGTTTTGAAAAGAGTTATTATAACATCTATATACTAGTGAGGGGCCAGTACTGCTGTGGTGCTATTAGTTTTAAGATGGCTGTTATGTTCTCTTACTATTTAATTTTTTTTAACATTTATTTATTTTTGAGAGACAGAGAGAGAGAGCCAGAGTATGAGCCAGGGAGGGGCAGAGAAAGAAGGAGACACAGAATCTGAAGCAGGCTCCAGGCTCTGAGCTGTCAGCACAGAGCCCGATGTGGGGCTCAAACTCACAAACTGCAAGATCATGACCTGAGCCAAAGTTGGATGCTTAACCAACTGAGCCTCCCAGGTGCTCCATGTTCTCTTACTATTAAAAGAAAGCAATTTCCATCAATCTTGGGAGATTCTGAACATGGGATTGATATCTCCCCTGGCAACTTCAGGATCTTAGGTGGTGAGCTAGACAACCTAATTTGTATTCACACTGTGTACTGTTCTAAAATGCATTATAGATTTATAATGCAAAGAAGACTTTTATTTAAAAAAGCAGCAAGTGGGAGGGGTGGGCAAAATCTTTTCTTGGTATGCAAATGTCTTATATGATCTTATGTTCTGGATTTATATTTCCAAGATACCAGAGGAATCCTACAAAACTGCATTCTAAATAAAATAGAACAAATGGAAATAAAATGACTAATAACCAGTTTATCATATGTCCTGCTGTGTGGGGACAGTCCCAGTTAATGCTTGCTGTCCCAGGGTAATTATTAATAGCACCAATTTAGTCTCATAAGTGGAATTATACAATCATCCTGTAATAATTGAGGATTGTACATAAAACCTAGCCCCTTGGAGGAGTTTATGACTCCATCTGGGTATTGAATTAAACTCTGTTTCTGGACAGCAACTGCCAAGGGTGATACTGGATTATACATGTCTTGCCATTTGATAGAACAATGTGTACATGATTGTCTATCTTTGTCTATACATATCTGTTTATTCCAGGCTCATATTAATAGCAGGTTTTTTTTGAATGCAGAAGTTTTTGAATTTTGAAATAAAAAAATTTAAAGTTTTAAATTTGTCTTCAAAATTTACAGACAAATTTTCTGGTATGTTTCTTACAGTGCCTCTTTATGAAAAGGTAATAGAAAATTTCAGCTTTTTAAGATAATGCTATAGGCTCTAGACTAAGGTGGTCTGACAGCTTTTGGCCACTCAGCCCCAGATGCCACTCAGCCTCAGACCAGTCCTGCCGCAAGTCCCTTCTCTTTTTCCACTTGAAGTCTTAACCAACCTTCTGACTTTTTCCTTGGGAACAAGCCCCGACCTTGAATCCCTCGTCTTGTAACCAGGCTCCAGTTCCATTTCCTACTGTATGAACCTCTGCTTTGGTTCCTTGACTTGTCCTTTCTCTGGAGTTTTAGGGATCTCTCTGTGTGATCTTGAACCTTTCCTACCCGGACTCCCAGCCATTGTTAGGCACCACACTCTTGACTCTACTTTGCTTGTGCTGACTGTAAGGTTAGACATTCAGAACTTGTCACCTTTGAAGAGCTGGAATCTGGTGCATTGCCTGGAGCATAGTAGATTCTCCACAAACAGTTGTTAAGTGGATGAAGGATGGATGAATGCTGCAGCTTCTTCTTGTTGACTGAGCCTGTGTTTCCTTCCAAGGGCCACTTCCAACCTGGCTCTCTCCATCGTTAACTGGGCTCTGGGGTGCCTGGGTGGCTCAACTGGTTAAGCGTCCAACTTCAGCTCAGGTCCCTATCTCACAGTTCGTGGGTTCGAGCCCTGCATTGGGCTCTGTGCTGGTAGCTCAGAGCCTGGAGCCTGCTTCAGATTCTGTGTCTCCCTCTCTCTGCCCCTTCCTGGCTTGCACACTCTCTCTTTCTCTCAAAAATAAATAGACATTAAACAGGACTCAGGGAGCTAATGTTGTTTGTATCTATTCCTCTTGCATGAGACAAGACAGACACAGAGTTTAAAGGATGCCAGGGCCCGGGTGGTTGGCTGGTCCCTCACTGGGCTGCTGCTGTGTCGGCTGAGGCAGTGTGAGCAGGGCTGAGATTCACACCATGGTCGTGTTG
Source organism: Lynx rufus (assembly GCF_022079265.1). Classification (NCBI taxonomy): domain Eukaryota; kingdom Metazoa; phylum Chordata; class Mammalia; order Carnivora; family Felidae; genus Lynx; species Lynx rufus. The sequence continues at coordinate 28,897,884 of NW_025814823.1, read as the reverse complement.
CCAGTTCCAGGCATGGGAGGACAGCCTAGAGAAGGAGGCTCTGTTTTTCCCCTAACTGGTTTGTCCAGAGATGGCCCTTTGGCAATCCATCCTCCCTGTGGGAAAACCTCTGTCCACTTGTATACAGTGGACCAGGTGTGCTGGAAGAGGCTCTCGTAGGGCTCTCACTTCCACGAAGAAATGTTTGACCCGAGTTTTGGCAAGGGCAGCTCTTAAGGAACAAGCACGTGTGAAGGAGTGAGTCTATTATCTCCTTTTCTTGCTTTTTTTTTTTTAATTTTTTTTAACGTTTATTTATTTTTGAGACAGAGAGAGACAGAGCATGAATGGGGGAGGGTCACAGAGAGAGGGAGACACAGAATCCAAAACAGCTCTGTCAGCACAGAGCCCGACGCGGGGCTCGAACCCTCGGACCGTGAGATCATGACCTGAGCCAAAGTCGGACGCTTAACCGACCGAGCCACCCAGGAGCCCCTTTTCTTGCTTCTTATTATAGGTAAAACCTGATTGCTTTGTTGGAAAGTTCATAAAGACAGACGCCATCCAAATTTAAAGAACTTCAGTGTGATAGCTAACTCAGATGTTTTTATTGTGCCAATTGTATAAAAGCATCTTTTTCCCAGGAAAGTAAGGTGAACACTCTTTGCCTTGGGAGAACCCTTAAAGGGCTCTTTGGTAGGCTCTCTTCATTTCAGCCTCTAATCTACACGTGGAACCTAGGCATGTTCCACATGAAGAAAAATAGAGTGTAGGGAGGTGGTTTGCCTGCCCATATGCACTTCGCTAGGATGGTCAAATAGAGACCAGTCTTTTTTTTTTTTTTTTTTAATGTTTACTTATTTATTTATTTTGAGAGAGAGAGAGACAGAGAGGAGGGGCAGAGAGAGAGAGAGAGAAGAGAATCCCAAGCAGGCTCCATGCTGTCAATGCAGAGCCCAATGCAGAGCTTGATCCCATGAACCATGAGATAATGACCTGAGCTGAAACCAAGAGTCAGATGCTTAACTGACTGAGCCACCCAGGCCCCTAGAGACCAATCTTTTTTTTTTTTTTTTTTTAACGTTTATTTATTTTTGAGACAGAGAGAGACAGAGCATGAACGGGGGAGGGGCAGAGAGAGAGGGAAACACAGAATCGGAAACAGGCTCCAGGCTCTGAGCCATCAGCCCAGAGCCCGACGCGGGGCTCGAACTCGCGGACCGCGAGATCGTGACCTGAGCCGAAGTCGGACGCTTAACTGACTGAGCCACCCAGGCGCCCTGAGACCAATCTTAATAGAGCTATTACTGCTACTCAAAAATGTCTTCTGATGTAGTGGTTAAGAGCACAGACACTGGAACCAGATTGCTTGGAGTCAAACCTTGGCTCTTAACACTTGCTAGCTAGGTAAGGCACCTCATCTGTAAAATGAGGATAAGCATGGTACCTACCTCATAGGGTCACTATGGGGGTTAAAAAGAATTAGTATACATAATCACTTAGAACAGAGCCTGGCCATAGTAAGTGTTATATAGGTTAGCTATTATTACCCCTGCTTTATTTTCTGAGAGTGAAAAAGGTATTGCTCAGTATAAAACATTTATTTTTCAGTAGAGATGTGCCAGATATATATCATGTTAATATCAGCACTGTGGAAAAAGTAACTCAGGGTTTTAATCAAAGATATTTTCTGAAATTTAAGTTGAATGAGAATTCAACACTCTGTCCAATTCTTATACTAACACTCACGATCTGCTGTTCATTCATGATCTCACACAGGAAGTTCAATGCTGCTCAAGTATTACAAATACCAAATTGATGTTTCCTAGTGCATCGCTCTGCCCAGAATGCAGAGGCCTCTTTTATGGCTCTGGCAGCTGGAATGAAAACTTGATTCCTTCAGAGCTCCCCAAAACATGTTTGCTCTCAGCCGCAAAAGATATGACATGAAGGGGACTCACATTTCCAGCCATGAAGCTGCTCCAAGCAAGACCTGACAGAAATGGATACCATAGAAAATGAGAATAAAATGGGCTGGAGTGCCAAGGAAAAGGCAGTTCTTTGCCTACAAATTTCCAGTTAGGATTTTCACTTCAGTGTACCTTACTTGTTCACTTGTTAGATTAAACATTTCTCTTTTAAAATCAGATGATATTATAGATAAAATAAAGTAAGATAAGATGATATTATCTGTGAATTTTGCATTGACTTCCTATTTTCCTGAGTGCATCCGGAGGACAGAAAGGTATTTCCAACAACGCAAAGGTGAAAATGTGTACTATTTTTCCTCTTGCTAAAACTTCTTATAGAAGTTTCCCTTATTAATATGTGTGGAGTTGAACAACAGAAACTACCTGATCTGGTTGCTGAAGAGACTTCACGCATTCCCTTGCTCCTTCACTCAGTGAATACTGGTGGTGAGGGCCTCCTGTGCCTGTCCATGCATTAGGAAGATAATGTGGATGATACATCCATGATCCCTGCCCTCATGCTGTTCACAATCTAGGTATTTCACACATATTATTCCTAATACTCACAATTCTCCATATTAGGCATTGTTACCTTGACTTTGCGGGCCAGCAGTCTAAGGCCTAGAGAAGTTAAACAACTTAGTGTCACCAAGCTCTCAGGCGGTGGAGCTAGGATTCAGATCCCAGTCCGTCTCATTCCCAAAGCCAGGTTTACTAGATTCTTTTTATTATATCACACTAGCTTTAAATAACAAATGGGTTCTTGAAAGTCATAGAATTCAGTGTTTTATAAAGCATCTCACAGTTTAAGAAAGCAAGGAATATTTCTCAAAAGCAACTGCTTTTTCCCTTATCATATACATCAGATTTATAGAAAACAATGAGTATCAGGAAATAGGACACCAGATCAAAGGGCTAGTATAGTTTTCAGAAGGCTAGCAAAATATAGTATGTACATATTGTCTTAGCCAGTTTTATAGCAGGCAATCTTGAACATAACTTGCAAACTCAACGCCTGCTCTGGTGGCACAAATCTGATAGTGTCACTTGCTGGCCACAGGGCATTACATAATGAGCTTCTGTTTCTTCATCTGTAAAATGGGGATATCATTACCTACCACATGGAGAGCTACAAAGAGTAAGTGGAGGAAAGTACGTAAAGTGCTTAACAGTGGTGGGCATGCTTCAGCCTCTTCCCTCCCGCCCCCCACCACAACACCTCAGCTTCTCTAACAATGCTAGTAAAGCATACCCCTGTTTAGCATTTACAGACCAAAAACACCTCCAGTGGAAACGTGCCGGAGTATGAAGATCACTGACTTAGATGCCCTGCTTGTGGTAAAATAGAAGACATAAATAAGGATTAGAAGCTTTTAGGATACTGCTTCTAGATGACTCAGGTTTAGGGTGACTGAAGAAGGATTTGAATGGCTTATCCCTAAAGCACAAGTAATCTCCCACTTATGCAAATGAGGTAAGGTCTGATAAACACATAGAGTATACCTTTGGACCAATAAGATTTGAAAAACAAACAAACACATGTTCATTTAAAAGACTGTAATTTGAAATTGTCATCCTGAAAGTGGATGTAGTTTTTTCATTCCTTCATTTAACAAACGTCAAGTGGGTGTCCAGTAAGCTCAGGGCACTGTGTTAGCACTGGGCATATGGTGATGAGTAAAACAGCAACATTTTGTCTCTTTCAAAGCCAGTTCACATACATGTGGGATCAGTCACAGTATTTGTGGTTGGATAAATAACATAGAGAATTCGGATTGGAGTGGTCTTAGCCTGAATCGATCATAAAACTAGTTCTGGATCCCACCAACGAGGAGAAAACATGGACCTATGAATATCTTACTGCATCAACACAATTAGCAGAGGGGCTCTTTCCCGACACAATAGAAAAGTGCTTTTGGACTATGTAGCCCCAAGTAAAGCGTCTCCTATTTCCTGAGCCTGATCACTGTTAATTATGACAATAAAAAAAGATTCCCTTTTTTTAGCCTTGGAAAACATCCCATCCAAATAACTTTTCTGAAGCTTGAGATTACATTATTTATCTCTTTCAGGTTTTAAAAATATTTCTGATTTTTTTCTGCCAACAACCAAGCCCTCTTTCTTCACAGAGAACAACCTTGATTTCTGAAGCAGCTCTTCCCTTGACATTACTTGGGAGGTGGGCATTATTTCCCCCCCGAAAAGCAAACAAGGGAATAAAAACAAGGTGACTCAAAGGATGAGGAAGTATGTTTTTCTAGAGAACAAAAGATCCTTTCACAGTATGTCAAAGACTCAACTGTGAACTTTCCTGAATGTAAATACTGTTCAAATGGCAAAAGGAATTTCATCTATGTCTATAAAAGGTCCTGCACAATAGTTCTTGCTGGAAGCTACATTTGGCAGGCAAATAAAATAATCTTTTCTTCAGACACTTTGCATACAGACCTACAAAAACTTTTTTATCATCTCAGGAGTGATACAATTACAATTACCTTCATTACAGCAATAATAACATGTAGATCAGAGTACTGCTAAAGGCAAGTAATGTTATAAATTACAAATAACATCATCTATGCTTAGAGTCTTTAGGAATAAGGAAATGTTTTGGGAGAAAGTTTAAAATAATAGGCTGATATTTTCCATTTAGCATAAGAGTTTAAAACTTACAGGGTACTAGATTTTTAAAGCAGATTTTGTTATGATCATAGAAGAGGACTTATTAATATTTTAAACTGACAGGAATCATGAGATATCAGTTAAAGTAAATATTCAACTTTCCCTTTTATTAAACTTTAATTCTTTGCCAACCTCTGGGTTCTAATAAATAAATTTAAAATTGACCCTGATAATGACGTTTACAATATTTAACAGAACTATATGCTATAATCAAATTATATAATTATTATGGGAAGGTCAGAGATCTTTCCTTCCTTATCTGCAGATTTTATTTTTTAAAATTATTTAAATCAAATGGTTATTACTATTATCAGTCCAAATCCTATTGTAGCCAGCTGCTGGGGTTCTCTCTCCCACTGTTACAGGAGGGTTGGACAAGTTCTAGTAAATGATCTATAAGGAGTAAAACTCAGGGTCAGAGGATGTGGAGAATTTATTTAGGGCTTTCTATTTTCAAATGACAAGTATAAAATTTCAATAAGATGTTCTCTGGGACCCTCTGGTTTGGGGTGAGGGAGTGGGGGCAGTGGCAAGGTTACTGTGCCTCAGAGATCAGCCTCTGTGTGACATTCCCTCTGTACCCCCACTCCCATAGGTCTGTGCCATGGCAGTTCTTAACCAGGATCATGGAAGGAATGTGTCATTTAGTCAAATCCTTGGGACAGGGGCTTGGTGCTTCCTCAGAGTCCCTGGGAGAGTAGGGGACACTGAGGAGATCCTGAGTGACTTACTCCTTGTGGATGAAAGAGAGTATGATATCAAGAAAGGGTGATGACATCTCCTGGAAACCACCCCTGGCCTGAGTGGGTCCAGTGCTCTTCCTGGGGGAGGAGCATGTGATTTCAGGTTCCTGGAATGGACTGAGTTAGGCAGAGGAGTCATAGATTTCATGTCCTAAAAACAGTAAGAAAGAACAATCCCTCAGATTCCCTCTTCCTCAGTTCCCTTTTCTTTTTTTTTTTTTTTAATTTTTTTTTTTCAACGTTTATTTATTTTTGGGACAGAGAGAGACAGAGCATGAACGGGGGAGGGGCAGAGAGAGAGGGAGACACAGAATTGGAAACAGGCTCCAGGCTCCGAGCCATCAGCACAGAGCCTGATGCGGGGCTTGAACTCACGGACCGCGAGATCGTGACCTGGTTGAAGTCGGACGCTTAACCGACTGCGCCACCCAGGCGCCCCCTCAGTTCCCTTTTCTTAAGGAAAGGAAGCTTCCTAAAAATACAGAATTGCCTTTTCAGCTTCTGCCATGAAGTAAATGTATACTTTCAGGAAACTCACTTAATCTTTCTGGGGCTCAGTTTACTCGAGTGCCTCGTGATCCCTGAGGTTCCTGGAGTCAATAACAATACTAAACATTTACTAAGCATTAATATTTACCATATGATGAAACAGACTCTATGTATGGATTATCTCCTTTACCTTTATAGCTCCTCTTTCAAGTACTGTCATTCTCATTTAATGTGAGGAAACTGAGGCTTGGAGAAATAGAGTAAGTTACTCACAGTCATAGCTTGTATGGAGGGGAGCCAGTATTCAAAGTCTGTTCAATTCCAGAGTTGGTCCTTTTAGGCATTATGCCAGATTGGCCCATTCCATGAGTTTCACAATAATGAACAGGTGTGAGTCATTTGTTACAGAAAAGGAGCTATTACTTCTCTACAGGAATAATAAACTAGACATGAGCTACAGCTTTGCTCCTTGTAAGAGCAAAACTTCCTTCAGGTTTTATCTGCCATATCTCCCTGGGAAGAATTGCCAATCTGACTTGGCAAAGGCCAGGACATCCACTGGGCTACATTTTCAGTGTGCAGAGTCACTGTGCATTAAACATGTAATAGGCTCCCTGGTAGCTCCTACTTTGGTGAAGTGAGCTGACCGGTAAAGGACTTATCTCCATCATGGGGATCCAACCAATCTTTTTCTTTCTGCTCTACCTCTCCGTGCTTGCATCTGAGAGGGGAGATCAGGTTGGTGCTTCTCCCCTCAAAGTTTAGGGGAGGAAGCAACAACCCACTTCAGCCTGCAGACTCAAGTTTTGCTTTCTTTGTTTTTAACTATTCCTGCATTGAGGATAGCTGAGTGCTGGTCCATTTACTAACAAATTAAATCATATACATTGGTACTTGGTGTCCCATTTGGCTAGTTTTCTTGTATTTATAGGTCTCTTGGTTGGGAATCCTGAAGACAGAAAGTGTAAGCAATAGGTAAGGCATTCCTAAATCTTTGCCTAATATCTAATACCTTCAAGATCTCAGGTTGCCTGTAACAAGTATGGAGATTGAATTAGTGGCTTAAAAACTGTTCACAAAGGAAAGTCCAGGCCCCGATTCATTACCATTAAATTCTAACAAGTATTTAAAGAATTAGTAACAATTCTTCACAGACTCCTTGAAGAGGAAGGAACGTTCTTCAACTGATTTTATGAGGCTGGTATTATTCTGGTACCAAAACCAAAAAAGACATCACAAGAACATTACAGACCAATACCTTTTATGAATATAGATGTAAAACTCCTCAACAAAATAATAGCAAACCTGAGTCCAGTAATATATTATAAAAGGATTACACACTATGACCAAGGTGGCTTTATCCCAGGAACGCAAGGTTGGTTTCACATGAAATCTGATTAATGTAATATACCACATTAGTAGAATGAAGGAAAAAAAAACAACCATTATCATCTTAGTAGATGCATAAAAAGCATTTGACAAAATTCAACACTACTTCATAAGAACACTCAACACACTAGGAATGGAAGGGATCTTACTCAACCTGATAAAGGGTAGCTACAAAAACCCCACAGCTAATATCATACTTCATGGTGAAAGACAAGTGTTTTCATTCTTGATGAGGTATGAGATAAGGATGTCCATGACATATGTATTTAATGTTTTACTGGAGAATCTAGCCAGAGCAATTAGGTAAGAAATGGAAATAAACATCCAGATTGGAAAGGAAGAAATAAAGCATCTGTATTTGCAGATAGCATGATCTTGTATTTCTAGAAAATTCTAAGAAATCCACTGAAACATATTAGAATTAATGAACAAGTTCAGTAAAGTTGCAGGAAAGAAGATCGATAATAAAAGTCAATTATACATTTGTACACAAACAATGAACAGTCTGCAAATAAAATTAAGAAAACAATTCCAGTTGCAATAGCATCAAAAAATACTGTAAAACTTAAACTCTGAAAGCTATAAAACATTCTTGCAAAAATTAAAGAAAAACTAAATAAATAGAAGTGTCTTCATTTTGATGGGTCAGGAGGCTTAATGTTTAGATTGTGCTATGATCTGAATGCTTCTGTTCTTCCAAATTCTTATGTTGAAATGCTAATGCCTGATGTGATGGCATTAGGAGACCAGGTCACTACAAGGTGCTTAGGTCATGAGAATGGAGTCTTTATAAATGGGATTAGTGCCTTTATAAAAGAGGCCCAGAGAACTTGCTAACCCCGTTCCACCAGATGAGGACATAATGAGAAAATGCTGGCTATGAACCATGAAGAGGTTCTTCACCAGGATGTTGCCTTGATCTTGGACTTGCCAGCCTCCAGAATGGTGAGCAGTAAGTTCAATTCAATCCCTGCTCAAATCCCAGCTGGTGTTTTTCTTTTTTTTCTCACAGAAATGACAAGCTGATTCTAAAATTCATATAGAAATGTAAAGGATCTGGAACAGCAAAAATAATCTTGAAAAAGAAGAAAGTTGGAGGACTCATACTTTTCAATTTTATAACTTAGTAAAAAGCTATAGTAATCAAAACTATGTGGTTGGTAGTATAAGGATAGTCATATAGATCATTGGAATGAAATTGGTAGTCCAGAAATAAACCTATACATCTACAGTCAATTAATTTTGACAAGGATACCAAGACAATTAAGAAAGAACTGTCTTTTCAACAAGTAGTACTGGGAAAACTGCATATCTACATGTAAAAGAGAAATTGTAACCCTACTTCATACCATATAGAAAAATTAACTACAATGGATCAAAGACCTAAATATAAGAACTAAAACTATATAAGATTCTTAGAAGACAACAAAAGTTATGTCTTCAGGACCTTGGATTAGGCAATAGTTTCTTAGAGATGATACCCAAAGCACAAGCAACCAAAGAAAAAAGTCAATAAATTGGACTTCATCAAAATTAAAAAACTTCTAAGCTTCAAAGGATACTAGCAAGAAAGTGAAAAGACAACCTAAAAAGTGGGGGAAATAATTGCAAATCATATAGATGATAACGGTCTAGCATCCAGATGTATAAAGAATTCTTATAATTGAATAATAGACAACCCAATTAAAAAATTGAGAAAGGATTTGAATACTTATTTCTCCAAAGAAGATATGCAAATGGCCAGCAAGCACATGAGAAGATACTCAACATCTTTAACTATTAGGGAAATGCAAATCAAAACCACAATGAGGTCCATTTCAGATCTACTAGTATGACCATAATAAAGACATACAACTGTTGACAAAGGTGTGGATAAATTGGAGCCCTCATACATTGCTGGTGGGAATATAAAATGGTGGAGCTACTTTGGAAAATAGTCTGGCAGTTCCCCAAAAAGTTAAACATAAAGTTGCCATACGGCCTGGCCATTCCACTCCTATAGATATGTACGCAAGAGAACTGAAAACATCTATCTATACAAAAATTTGTACACAAATGTTTATAGCAGTATTGTTTACAGTAGCTAAAAAGTGGAAACAACCCACATGTCCAGGAATGGATAAATAAATAAAATATGGTATATATATATGAAATGGAAGCTATTCAGCAATAAAGGAAATTAAGCACAGATCCATGTTACAACATGGATGAACCCTGAAAATATGCTAAGTGAAAGAAGCCAGTGAAAATGGACCACATACTGTATGATTCCTTTTTTTTTTTTTTTTTTAATTTTAGAGAGCAAGAGCTAGCATGAATTGGGAAAGGGGCAAGGGGAGAGGGAGAGGGAGAGAGAGAGGGAGAGGGAGAGAGGGAGAGAGGGAGAGAGAGAGAGAGAGAGAGAGAGAGAGAGAATCAAGCAGGCACCACGCTTAGCATGGAGTCCAATGCAGTGCTTGATCCCACAATCCTGGGATCATGATCTGAGCTAAAAGCAAGAGTCAGACTCTCAACAGAGATAGATAGTAGATTAATGGTCGCCAGGGCGGAGGGGAAGACGGAATGGCTAACAACTACTTCCTGCGTACAGAATTTCTTTTTGGTGATGAAAATGTTCTGGAATTAGTGCTGATGGTGGCATAATTCCAAGTATATACTAAAAACCACTGAATTGTGTACTTTAAGGGGTGAATTATATCTCAATAAAGTTGCCATTAAAGACAAACACCTCAGCTTAAACCGCCAATACCAATCATTGCTGGACATTAAGTGGTTTAATTTTTAAAATTATTGATAATTTGTTAAGTATAATACATACCAGGATCTAGAAAAAATAAATATGAGGAAAACACAATCCCTGGCTTCAAATACTTCAAAAGCTTACAAAGAAGAGTAATGCAGTTTCACAAGCAATTCAAGGTAGGTCGTGATAAGTACCATATGAAAGGACCTGGTGGGTGGGGTGGGTCAGGGGAGGTAGCATTTGGGATGGACCTGTGAGACTGGATGGCTGTGACCCACAGAAAGAGGAAAGAAAGAATGGCAGAAGGGAGTGTGCTGCAGATGGAAAGTCTGTATGAGCCTAAGCACAGAAGGAGCAAGGGTGGGCTCTATTGGGAAATAGCCACTAGTGTAGCATGTAGTGGAAACTGGGTGCTTCTAGGCTGGAGCATGCTGTGGAGGCCCTGAACCCCGGCAAGAGCAGGTTCTACCTCAGGTTGACAGTGATGCGATTTCTGAAGGTTTCTGACCTAGAGTGACATGTTCAGAGCTACTATTTATGAACATTTAATTCAGCAGTTTATGTAGAATGGATTCGAGTAGGAGGACTCTGGACCTCAAGCACATTTCCATTTTTAGGCAAGGATTAGATATTGTGATGTAACTCTTTAGTTACTCGAGAATACTATGATAGAATGCTAGCGAGGCACATTTGTTGTATTAGATGAACAACCTATGAGTTAGAGTCAGGCAGAAAATCATAGTAGCTGTATTTCCTGTGGGCTACTTTTACTTTATGTTTTTTTGTGAATAATTTTAAGTATAGCAGGTTTTTTGTTCTTAATATTTTGAGTATTGTTAAGGATTTTTTTTATTGTTAGTATTTAATTACCAGGTTATTGTTTTTCCATCAATATTAAAATTACCAAAGGTGGGGTGCGTGGGTGGCTCAGTTGGTTGAGTGTCTGACTTTGGCTCGGGTAATGATCTTGTGGTTTGCGAGTTTGAGCTCCGCATCGGGCTTACTGCTGTCAGCACACAGCCGGCTTCAGATCCTCTGTCCCCGCCTCTCTCTGCCCCTCCCCTGCTCATGCTCTCTCTCTCAAAAATGAATAAAAACATTAAAATTTTTTTTTAATTTGAAAATTTAAATAAAATAATCAAATAAAATTATTTTTATTAATTAAATTATTACATATATTATATATTTATTGTATAATAAAATATATTCTGTTACAAAAATTATTAATTTAATTAATAAAATTAGCATTTTATTTCTACCAAGATGCACTTCCAACTTTATAATGTTTCTTAGTGTTAAAACAGAATTTATTTCCAGTAAAAAGACATATCGAAGCATAGAATTTAGAGGTCAAGGAGATATACTAGAATGCTTTATGCATACACTCAGCCTCACATCTCACAAGGAAGACATTCTACTACCAGTGGTTCTTGCAAGAATGAGAGGTAAATTAAAATGATCACTGAGACAAATATCATGCCTCCACAAAACTGGCTGGGGCAGGAAAGAATCTAAATCCTTGGACTGTTCATCCCAATCCATTTAATTTAGGATCAAATGTATTACCCTCTCCCTCAATAAAAGGGTTACTACATATACTCAACAGGATTCCTAAAAATTTCAAATTTAATTCAATAGCTTTTTATGAAGTTTAAAATTAGCTCCCCATGCTCTATACTCATTCCTTTACTTATCATACAGATTAATTATCATAAATAATACATCTCACATTCATAGACTACTTTACAGTTTGCAGACAGAGCGCCTGAACATATGTTATCTCATTTGGTTTTTACAACAATTCTGTGAGGTAGCTGCTCTGAGTAGTTGCATTTCACAGATGCAAAAACGGAGCTCCAGAGAAGTTGAACGACTTGCCTAAGGGACTGGACACAACTGGGAATTAAACTCAGTTTTGGCCACCTGGTTCACAGGTGTTCATGATGCAGCCACAAAGTAACAAGTGTAGGAAAAAAGGAAGGGTGGGAGATTTATTACCATTTGGTTCTCTGCCAACTTAGGCAATAGTTGGCTTGTGAACAGTGAGCTCATTTACAGAAACAAAAGATGTAGCCTTCTAAGAAACACCAAAGGAGTTTGCAACTTTTATGACCCCTCTCAGGGATCTTATAAAAGCTTTAAGGCCCCAATTAATCATACATTCATTTATTGGTTCACTGATTCATCACAAATTTATTGAGCTCTGGTCCCATGTCAGGCTACCAGGCAGATGCCTCAATGGACAAAATTCTGCTGTGGGGCAGCCTGCCCTTCTGACACACAGCAGTTATAGATCACATGCAGCCAGGGCACAGTGATACCAAGGAAGGAGGGATGAATTCAGCTGGGGGTGGATAGGCTGGAGCCATGTGTGCTTAGCCTTGAAGGGTGAGACACAGAAGTGGGTGATGGGCATCCCAGCCAGAGGGGACAATGTGAGGGAAGACACAGGACATGAAAATGCACGTGGAAGAGCTATGTGGAGAGCGTTCTAGTTTCATCCTTCTCATTCTTGTCATGAGTAGAGAATTTTGCTTTGTCACTCATAAAATGCATTAAACAAAACCACCCTGGGACCAGTTAGATTCCTCCCCTTACAATTAAGAGCTACATTACTCCTCATTATAACTTAAACAGCATACAAACTAAAAAAAAAAAAAAAAAGTACATTTGATATACGATGGCTTTTCTTAGAGGATATGCACACAACTTAGGAAGAAGAAACATATTTTTTATCTCTTTATGCCTGGATAATATTTTGAGATATTTATGTTTACTTTTCTCCCTTTGTTTCCCCCTTTTCCTTTCCTCTGATTTAGGTAGATTCCTTTTTTTTTTTTTTTTTAAATTTCAGGGTAGGTATATAACATGGCAGTAGATTGCCCATCTTTTTGACTTTTTATTCTAAACCTGGGGGTTTAGAATTCTCCTAATTTAATTAGGAGAACTAAAAAACTTTGTAGAGCAAGTAAGGGAATTTACCAACATAGGTAAGTTATTTGAAAAAAGCTTGTAAGGGAATGGGGTTTCATTTCTTGATACATCCCCAACCTGGTGAGAAGAAAGAGAGATCTGTGGGTCCTGGAGTGTTCTGTCATCACTCTATCCACAAAAAAATGCTGAGTTGGTGCCAAATTTTCAAATTAATGAGATTTCATTTAAAAGTCTGGATTTCGGTCTTCTCTTGAAACTGTCCAAGTTGAGCCTGCGTTCTCACATGGCCACAGCGAAGTAGAGACTGCCCTCTTAGTTCGAAGGGGCATGACTTCCTGTTTACCTCAGACCCTCCAGATCTGTGTTCCCTATCCAGCACCTGTAAGCATTTGGTCTCCAGGACAAAGAATGATTTTCTCCTCTAAGGGTACAATCTCCACTGAAACTAGTCTTTTGGACCTAGGGAAGCCATGTGGTGAAGAGGAATAAAAACACGGGCTTCTGAGTTGGAGAGAGCTAGGCTGAAATCTCAGCTTTGTTCGTTGTTTAGGAGAGTGATCTGGGGCAAAGTACTTAATCTAACCTCAGAATAGAACAATATAATGGTGGTTATGTATTGATAGCACCTAGCATATCCTAAGCAGTCAATTAAAAGAAAATCACTAGTATGGAGAAGTTCTTCAATGTATACCTTAATTTAAAAATTTTAAAAGTTTATTTATTTACTTTTGAAAGAGAGAGAGAGATTGAGAGAGAGAGAGAGAGAGAGAGAGTGTGTGCGTGTGAGCAGGGGAGGGACAGGGAGAGAGGTACAGAAAGAGAATCCTAACCAGGTTCTGCGCTGTCAGCACAGAGCCCGATGCAGGGCTTGAACTCATGAACCATGAGCTCATGACCTGAGCCGAAACCAAGAGTCAGATGCTTAACCAACTGAGCCACCCAGATGCCCTGATGCATGTCTTATTTTTAGATCCTATCTTCATTGTTGCCTTTTGTGGAAGGGCCTAAAGGATCAGTTTACAATCTATCTCATTTTATAGAACAAGAAATTAAGGTCCAGAGACAGCATGACCGCTTAAAGTCACACATTAGTGGTGAAACCAGGAAGAGGATGGGGATTTCTTAATTCCTGACCTGAGAAAATTCTGTGAGCCTAACTTCACTAGAAGTTCTGAATTCTTCTCATAAATGCCGTTCATATAATAGCCAAAGGTCTTCGAATGGAGAGAGCATTGACTCATGTCTTCTGGTGACCTCAACTACTTTTTAAATTATAACTTCCAAATATAGTGAAATGACAACAGTTATTAGTTATGGAAGTTCTATTAGTTGTTGAAATTATCTGAAATATTCCTGTTCTAAGCTCACAGACACCCTCGTGTGGTCAGTAGAAATAATAATTCCAGCCAAATGAACAAGAAAAATCTGAAGCTACTTAAAGTTAATGATAAAGTGTAGCAAGATGGGTAGATAGGCATCAAATAACAATAATAAGGAGCCCCTATAATAATATTATTTTACGCCCTGGCCAATGGCCAGAGGAAGAATTATTTCTCTCTCTCTGACCAAATGAGACTGAAAGATTATAATGGATGATTTCTTAGGCCTTGTTCAGAACCTAACTCTGTAATAACATGAAGAAAAATATTCAACATATATGGTGGCTATATGATCTCATATCTTTGTTGATTTTTCTCCAATATACATGATTATGAGTGACAGAACATTCTGAGACTCTCTGAATATAACTGTTATGCATGGGTCATTCAACCTGAAGGCTCTGCTAAAACGTTTCCTGTCAAATGTCAGCATAACTCAACGAGTGGGAACAGAAGTATGAGGGCACATTGGAGACAGGCTGATGACCTGTGAATGTTCAGGGTGCTCTGGACATCCATTCAAGAGAGCAGGTTAATTTGGAGAGTTGGTTAAATGGAAGTAGGTTAGAATGCTTCTTTTTTATTAACAGGGTGATCTAAGTCAACAGATAATACCCAGAGAAACCGCCCAACGAAACAGTATTTATACCAGCACAGAAAACCAGAGACAAAAGAAACTGGATCTACTTTTTATGCCACAAATTAAAGAAGTACTAAAAAAATGACTGAAGCACGTCAAAGGGACAAAGGAACTGGCTTGAAGGAGTCCCCACTGGCTAAACGAACAATCTGAACATCAAAATAAATAAGAGTGGCAATAGACTATCACCCATCAAATAAGGTAGAAATCCATGAGGTAATACTAATAAAAAAAAACAGAGGGATAAGAAGGGAGGGTCCTTCCTTAGCTTAGAATGCCAACTGTTAATGTAGAAGAAATGATGCAATTGGAAAAAAAAAATCACTGTTTGACAACCACAGTAATAATAGTTGATTCAAATAAGAATCATTGATGGATGGTAAAATTAATGAAAGAAAGCTTGATGAGAAATAAGATATTTACATAGTCTCAAAATGTAAGCTCACAAAAGACATATATTAATTATCAAAGGAAAAAATATTAACTTCACAGTGGAGAAACACAGTGGAGATAACACCTTAACCAGATATTTGAAGTTAACATCACCAGTAATGGGACAAACCAACACTCTGTGCCACCTAATAGGACACATTGAGAGAAATACAGCATCATTTTTGTGATATTCCTGCCATAGATGCATAAACTGGATCTACAATGCAGAAACATTAGTTAAACCCAAGTTGAGGGATATTTTTATACAGTAACTAGCCTATGCTCTTCAAAAATGTCAAGGTCATGAAAGCCAAGGAAAGACGAGAAACTTTTGGATTGACAGAGAACATGATCCTGGATTGCTTCTTTGTGCTAAAAGGATGCTCTTGGGACATGTGAAATTTGAATAAACTCTGTGGATTAGACATTAATGATGTATCATCGTTAACTTCCTGATTTTGAGGTCTGTATTGTGGTTATGTAGGAGAGTGCTTTTGTTTTGAGGAAATACTCCCTGAAGCATTCAGAGGTAATGGGGTATCATGTCTCTGACTTACTTTCAAGTGGTTCATGGAAAAAAAATATATGGAGAGAAAGATAAACAGTTTAAAAAAAATTTTTTTAACGTTTATTTATTTTTGAGACAGAGAGAGACAGAGCATGAATGGGGGAGGGTCAGAGAGAGGGAGACACAGAATCTGAAACAGGCTCCAGGCTCTGAGCTGTCAGCACAGAGCCTGACGCGGGGCTCGAACTCACAGACCGTGAGATGGTGACCTGAGCCGAAGTCGGCCGCTTAACCGACTGAGCCACCCAGGCGCCCCTACAGTTTTAAAATATGTAATTAGATTTGGTGAGGAAAAATAAAAAATTAAATTATTTGTCTATACTTGAAGACAGAACTTATAAATAGGCATGGATTTAAGGCTCTGAAGGGAATGCTTTTCTTTCCTATTGTTTATTTATTTATTATAATGTTTATTTATTTTTGACAGAGAGAGAGAGACAGAGCATGAGTGGGGGAGGGGCAGAGAGAGAGGGAGACACAGAATCGGAAGCAGGCTCCAGGCTCCGAGCTGTCAGCACAGAGCCCTACGCGGGGCTCGAACTCACAGACTGCGAGATCATGACCTGAGCTGAAGTCGGATGCTCAACCCACTGGGCCACCCAGGCACCCCTCCTATTGTTTTTTTTAAAAGTATTTATTTATTTACTTATTTATTTATGAGAGAGCATGCACAAGAGTATGAGTGGGGGAGGGGCAGAGAGAGAGAGAGAGAATCCCAGGCAGTCTATGTGGTGCTTAAACTCACAAGGTCATGAGATCATGACCTGAGCTGAAACCAAGAGTTGGATGCTTAACCGACTGAGCTACCCAGAAGCCCCACTTTTCTTTTGTTTTTATCAGCAGTTGTCCTAAACAAACAATATGCTTCTTTCAAATTCACCAAAGTTTAGAAGAAACAGTGAAAAAGAGTGGAAGAATCAAGGCCTATTTCATAAAAGATATTCTATTGCAACTTTAGAAAGGTTTTATATATATACAATGCATATATACAAAAACATATTATATGTCTCATATTTATAAACATAAAAATAAATAAATATAAATGTTCTTTCTATTCTACCTATCTATCTACCTACCTACCTATCTACCTACGTACCTACCTACCTACCTACCTAAATATTTCTCAAACTGAATGAGGAGAATTATATTCAGAATCTTGAAGTCTGTTTAATCTTGGGAGCAGTCAGAAGCTTATACCTATAATCAACTGATTTTTAAACTTCTAAGTAATTTGGAATATAGGATAGGAAAAATATTATATTTTAGTATTAAGAGAGCCATAGTAACAATAATAACTTCTATTTATTGCTGTTAAATAGTCCTTATATATTTGTTGGAGTTCTACGGGTTAACTCCAACGAGATTCAGAACACATGAAATTTGTTTCTGATATTATGTCAGGGTTTCCCCTTTCTGGGCAATGACTTATATATGTAAATATGATGGCAGAGTGGTTGAGGTAATGGTGACTCATAGTCAAATGCAGCACTTTCCCCTTTGGCTAGCACAAAACCTATTAAGTTTTAGACTTTCCTATTAGGGCTCTATAGATGTCATTCCTCTTTATGGAAAGGATTATTCAACCCATACCAGCAGTGTGAAATGTAGGGCCTTTAATAGTGTTGTGTTTGCTTCTTAAAACAGAAATATCTAAAAGAAAAAAAAAATAATGAAAATGATCCAATATTAGTAAGTTCTTTTCATTAGAGGAAAAACCCACCATAATGCCATCAGAGCACTGTCAAGACAGACCTGACAATTTTATTCAGAACTTTTGCAACTGGAAAGTCTCATAAGACAATTGTAACTAGAATATTTATGTCCGCCTTACATGTGTTTAGAAAGTTAAGTATGTGTTTCTGAAGTATTCACTCTAGGACTTAAGTGGAAGATGAAATTAATGAATGCTATAGGTCATCACTGGTCTAATTACCTTCATATTGCATTTGGTAAAAGTCAGGTTTTATGAATGTTGTGCTGAGTGCAAAACAAAATGAATCTGATGATAGTTCTGGTCTCCAGGAAGCCCAACCCTAGAAAGGTTATCAGCTGTCACTTGCAAGAGGGTGGCTTTAGCTGTCAAAACTACCAAAAACAACAACACCCCCCCCCCCCACCAAAACACATGGTCAAGTCTTTTGCTTATTCAGAATTTCTTTAGGGGTATTTCCCCTATTCCTAATTCATAATTTTGTAGTTCGGGTGGGATTGATACAGCCCTCGCTTATCCCAAACTCTAGGAGTGAAGGCATGCATGACCAAAGTCTGACCAATTAAGAGTATTCTGTCCTTTTGGTCACAGTGATTGGTTCAGGATGGGCACATGACCTCACAGGCCTATTGTAATACCCCTAAAGACTGTGTTGAAATTACTCGTAGAGACGTGCCCCTTTTACTGAGATTGCCAGCTGTGAGAACCATGTATTACCTAGCGCTATCAGGGCTACTGCTGCCACTAAATGGAGAAAGGCTTTGTAACAATGAAGCCAGAAAAAAGTAGAGCCAAGAGGAGAGAGACTAGGTCACATGACGTACATTGAGCCCTTGGTTTGAGCTGAGCCTAAGGCCTAGGTCCTCTCTTCAAAGGTATAGGGATACATTCTTCTTCTAACAGTCAACCCTAGCATTCTAGATTCATTCTCTGAAGTCATAAATGTCATGCAACATGCTTGTATCCTGAATCAGGTTTAGAATTAGCATGAAGGTCTTGTCCTAAGAGATCTACTACACAGTGTGCACGGTGAACTGAAGCAAAGAAAACCAGGAATATAAAGACTGGCAACTTGTTGAAGTATTAAAAAGACTCTGAATACATTTGGGGACTACTCAGTTAAATAAAGAGGTTTCTTTACTGGGACTTCTCAAAGCCAGATATTCACTAATTGTAATTTCATCTCTAAGAGGCTAGTAAGTTACAGTGTCTTCCAACAGCTTGAACATGGATTCCTTATTAAAAAGGGTTCTGAGAATATGCTTTCAAAAACAACTGTAAGTTTTTCTAAAAACAAAGCTCAGTTGTTCTGCTCATTTTCTCTCTATTCTCCTTAGCATCTAACTGTTTTCATGGTTTCAGCTAAAAGCTCCATGCTAAAGATCATTGTAACTCTCACTAGCTTTGATCTTGGGTCCAATGATCTATTTCCAATTACTAACTGCACACTGTTAA
Source organism: Lynx rufus (assembly GCF_022079265.1). Taxonomy (NCBI): domain Eukaryota; kingdom Metazoa; phylum Chordata; class Mammalia; order Carnivora; family Felidae; genus Lynx; species Lynx rufus. The sequence continues at coordinate 28,878,773 of NW_025814823.1, read as the reverse complement.
TGAAGTATCTCACCATTACCTGAGACTCAGCATATACAAAATGCCTGAATCCTATCTCCTCTCCAACCTTCCTTGTTCCTACAATGATCTGCCATTTTGCCAGATATCCAAACTAGAAATGTCCATAATGTCTGCCTCCATGACCCATACTCAGCTTTTCCCCACCAAACCATACCCGCCCTCACAGTTGCCCTAGTTCACTCGGGGTTCTTTCCCAGACTGCACATCACTACCAAGTCCCTCTTTCTGGTCTAGCCGCCACTATTATATTTTTCCTACTCAAGGACCTTCCGCAAATCCTAGGAGTAGGAAACCTAAAAGCCTCATTGGATCTTCACACATCCTAATTTCTCCTATTTGGGTGACTCCTTCTTACACCACTCCCCAGAAGATACCCTTTGCTTTTAGTTGTTTGTCTTATAATATGCTACAGATATGCCTAAACAGACCAAAATCCTTTCAACTGCTTTTAAAAGTGTCCTGTGCCAGCAAGACTGTGCTGAAACTAAATCGCACCCTGTCTTCTGAGATCCCCCAGCGGGTGTGTGTCTGGTGGTCCCAGACCCAGCTCTTAATACCCACCCCTGCTCTGGTATCCCCTTCACTGTCTCCTTGGGATAGTTGGTATTCGACCTGGATTTGCCCCCTGGGCTTTGTGCGTGCATCACACTGGCTGTGATATTTGCTTACTCTTCCTCTGGTATCTGCACCAGGTCACTCTTGGATTTGTTGTGATCCATGCCTATGGCACAAATCATCCTCTTATTAAGGAAACACACAGTACTCATTTATATCTATGCCTGTGGTATGATTTTCAGAATGTCTAGAATTCTCTGACCTCTCTTTTTGAACCATCTAAAGACAAAAATAAAATTTCAACCCAAGCCCCATTTCCTTCACTTACAACTTTCATCATACATATATACTTCCCTTCTGAACTACTATAGCACAGGGTCAAAACTCCCCAATTTACCATTGAAATACACATTGTTTTGTACTACATGCTGCTGTTTCATGACTATCATCCTCAACTCCCCAATCACATAGAATAAACTCTCTGAGGGTAGAAACCATGCTTTATGTTTTAGTATTCCACCACCTCCCCACAGGTCCTTCATTGTTGGGTACAGAGTAAGTGTCCACAAGAACATTCTGGATGGTGGTTCTCAAATGGGAATAGATATTTGAGTTCCCAAGGGACTCAAATATCTATTGTTTGTCCAGAATTGCTGTAATTCAATAGATGACCACCTGCCTATCCCACAAAGAAATTCTACAGCTTGGATCACCACCATCTCCCTAGGAAATTATGGTTTGCTATTTTCCTGAAGCCAGGTCTAGAGTATATACACTGCTGTTATATGAAAATCAACTAGAAATACCGGATGCAGGTGGGGGAACCAACAGAGCTTTTAAGGAACTGAGATTCAACTAATACAGCCATTAGATTATAGATATAATGACATGACAGGAAAACTTCTTCCTCACCAAAAAAAGTATTTATGATGACAAATATGTAATTATATTTGTATCTGTAGGTGTCAAATGTGGCTTGAAATTTGTTGCTGGGAGGTGACTCACTAGTACCTATTGAGAATATACTTAAAGGTTTTCACTATATTTATATGCAGACAATTACTGATAAATCAATTAATCGAAAAGATGCAGTGATCTTTTTTGTGGGTATACAAACATGGTTGAAATAAGATTGACACTTGACTGGTTAAATAAAATCATGAGAACACAGCGGTTTGGAAAAGAAAACCAACTTCTAAGTGAAAAAAATGCCTGCTTCCTCTAGGACAGACCAACTAGTCTAGTTCCTCTGGCTTTTTGGTCCCAGCCGGTTGTCTGGTCTGCCCTACAGCTTGAAGGTTTCACACTCCTGTTCCAGATACAGTGCACTTTTCTCCATGGGATCCAATGCTTTTAGCAGTTTTCTGATGGAAGCAGAGAGTATCGACAGCTCTGTTGTTTGGCTATATAGGTCAAGGGGGAAATACATGGGCTGTGCTCTGCCTGGAAAGTGAGCAGAAGTCCATGGGAGAAGATCCATTTTCCTACCCCTATCTTCCTATCAGCAAGTCCTACAGAGGTTCAAATGAAACTAGTTCTAGAAAATCATTTTATTTATTGCAATTTTTTTTAATGTTTATTTTTGAGAGAGACAGAGCATGAGTGGGGAAGGGGCAGAGAGAGAAGGGGGGGAGACACAGAATCTGAAGCAGGCTCCAGGCTCTGAGCTGTCAGCACAGAGCCTGATGCGGGTCTCGAATTTACCAATGGTGAGATAATGACCTGAGCCGAAGTGGGATGCTTAACTGACTGGGCCACCCAGGTGCCCCTAGAAAATCATTTTAACCCCCAATCAGGCCTTGTGTCTTTTAACTTTTAAATAAAAAAAATTTTTTAATGTTTGTTTATTTTTGAGAAGAAAGAGACAGAGTGTGAGTGGAGGAGGGGCAAAAAGAGAGGGAGACACAGAAGCTAAAGCAGGCTCCAGGCTCTGGGCTCAGAGCCCAATGAAGGGTTTGAACTCAACAGACTGAGAGATCGTGACCTGAGCTGAAGTAGGACACTTAATCGACTGAGCCACCCAGGTGCCCCTTAACTTTTAAACCTTAAAATGAGTTATAGAGATATGAGACAACACATATAACAAATGCAGTTCTGAAAGTTGACTTGGTTAAGCGAAGCACTAGCCAGTGAATGTCCAACGCCTCCTATTGAATTTATTTTTGCTACCACTTTTTATTTCTCCATATACCATGTCTGCTTGGTTTGTTGTTTATTTAATTGCAGTACAGCTAATATCCAGTGTTATGTTAGTTTCAGGTATACAATATAGTGATTCAACACTTCTATACATTACTCGGTACTAAATTTCCAAGACATCTTTCTTGTTCTTTGAAGGTTCCTATGTTAAAAAAGCATCACATTTTTGTTTTATGATCATCATATTTTCTCTTGCCTGTCTGAGAATGTCAATTGTCACTTTGTGACATGTTTTTCTTCTTTCTGCATCATCTCTATTTTCTCTGTTCATTTCCATTTTTTTTTTTGTATAAGAGGCTATCCATTAATATTTAAGAAGAAGGCATTAAAAAGTGGACTGAAGTTTTTGCATAAAGGCTGGTCTCAACAATAAGTGGGTCTTCTTGTAAGATTACTAAGGAAAAACTTCCAAATATTAGATCAGAAAGGTTTTCTTTTGGATATGTCAGTTTCTAGGAAGGATTTTTCTACTCTTCTGTTCAAAGGGTATAAATGTGGAAGTCAGCTTCATGGAATCTATATAAGAAAAGTAAACTTTCACTTTATCTTCTCATTGTCTACATGGTCTCATTCTTGTCCTCAATTGTACAAATCTCCATTACAGCTCCTGTCTTTGGTAAGCCTAGAGAAGAGCCAGTGGCCCCAGGTGCAAAATAGAGGAGAAAATCTGGCTATCTAAATGGTCTCTATACAGAATTTCAATTCATCTCCCAATTTTTGGTGCCACCCTGCACTCCAACCTTCAGAGGTACATGGTGCCTTCAAGCCCTGATGCTTTGTGGGCTTCTGCAGAGTACGGCAGCTTGCATCTTATTGGCTTCCCTCTCTGGAAGAATAGGTTTCAGCTCTCTTCAGCTGATAACTCCGTTATCACCCACCCATTTATTTTCTATCCTCCAAAGCGCTGCTGCGTCTGTATTTCTCTTTGCCCCGGTGGGTTAGGACTGTTTTTTGATCCTTTATTGCTCTTTTACTGGGATTTTGGCAAGAGACAAAACTAATCACATGCGTTTGATTTATCAAGAGTTCCTTCCCCCTTCCTGAAAAACTGGGGTTAGGCTGTTTTCTGATCCTTTGATCATGTTCCTATCAGTTTATCTGCCATATTGCACTACAACTTATTTCATTATAGCTCTACTTGACTGTAAGTTTCCTGGGTCTGCACCTGTATCTTATTTATTTCTTTATCCTAGCAATTCTGGGTACTAAGCAAATGTTAATTAAATAAATGAAAGAATGGGTGGGATTATTCAGAGAGGTTAGAGAATGGTACCTGTGGCCTGACCTTGTGAGGAAATAGAAAATAAAAAGAGAGACATTTTTGGAATGTTATAAGGAGAGACCAAAGAGTACTGTGTATGGAAAAATTAAGAGAGACAACTCCAAATTTGACTTGCTCTTTTCACTGTTCTCAGAACTCAGGACTAAAGATGATGTATATATTTGCTGTGTGTTTTCTGGTCCTGTTCTAATTTGTCTTTTGAATAAGGCTAAACACTATAATCCTCTGCTGACAATTGTCCTATCATTCATTTCCTGCTTTTCCTCAAGTTGACAGGTTTAGGCACAGACCAAAATTCCTTTTTTGGGCCTGACAAAACTTTTCCTAAATAGGATTATAAACAAACCTCACACCTTATAACACAAAGATAGATGATGAATTATGTAACTCATTGGGTCATGATTTAATATTAGGTGACTGGGTAGCACTGCTTCCTTTTAATTTGGCTTTGCGTTTCCATATAAGCATTAAAGAATTCTATGGCCCAAATTCTAAATTCTAAGTTTCTAGTTGTTATTTGTTTACTTACTCTGTGCCAGGTACTGATGCATTTCAGTCTTACGACAACTTTGTAAGGTACAATGGTATTATCTTTATATTATAACTGGAAAGCATAGCCAATAGGCTATACCTGCTTATGAGTAAAATTGCAATTTTATTTATAAATATAACAGGAGGATTTTATTTCTGTAGCCAATGTGATGTGTTGATTACATGTAACTAGACACATAATAGGCTCAGAATCATAAAAATTCTAGAGCCATTAATTGTCAACATATTCATTGCATTTGACATCTCAATTTATAACTGATATATTACAGAATTAATTTGTTTTCCTTATACTTTAAATATTCCTAAGATTACTTCTTTACTGGCTGATATATTGTTAAATAACACGCACTGAAGATATAGTACCATATAAAAGAATGATCTTAAGGCCTGTCATGAGAGAAAGGAGTTGAAATGCTTCTGTCAGTGATGATTTGAAAAGCAATTTCCTAAGGTTAGGTCTTTTCTATAATGAGAAAGCTAGGTGCTATTTCTGTTTTTAATATTAGTTTAAGACTCTATAGTACCCCCAATTATAATAATTTGTAGGATTATTATTTTTGTTGGATATGCACAAAAGGTTAATGAAAACTCATGGCCTCCCTGAAAGTCATAAGCTTGTTGATCTGCTTGTCTGAGGGAGGTGGTTGCTCATTTAATTTTAGTTATATTTAGCAATCACTGACAAAGTTGTGATCTAATGGAAGCACGGCTTCTGGAGGACTGTAAAAATCTGGTAATTTCCTTCTGAAATGATGTTTATAAGAAAGGAGGCTTGTACTTGTGAACTCATGAGTGTCATCCTACTTGACTGCAGACTTCTTTCTAATTCTTTGCTCAAACTGTATTCGTGGTTCAAAAAGAGGATCACCAGTCTGTAACTGGCACAACTATGGGCTTCAGCACTTCCCAGAGATAAGATGGCACCATCTTGTCTGTGTTCCTAGTACTTCTTTCCTTTCTCTGATGGCTGCTAAATACTCAGAAATCGAGCAAGTTGATTATTAACCTTTGGAAGCGTGAAATCGGCCACGGAGGGAGTAGTTACACCAGGGAAATTGGCAAACATTATAAACTGCCCCACCTTTACCTCACCAGAGGGCTGGTCTATCAGCACACCACCGGGTAGTACACTCCCAGTGTACCTTATTCAAGTCTGAAAACCTTATTCAAGATCTAGATTCAAAATGGATTTCCATGGCTGGGAATTTCTCTAGCAGGAATAAACATGGGAAAATCATTAGAGGCATTGCTCAAATGCTACCGCATAGGCAAATGGCTAGACCATCTTGCTGAATGTTTTTATGAAAATTAAAAAAAAAAAGCATTGCCTTTTTGGGCCAAGGAAGATCCCCAAAGATACATGTACATATAACAATCCTATGAAATATACATTGTTATACGTACGATAATGATAATGACCCACTGAATCAGACTGCTAAGTATTTTCAGTTACTGGCCAAAGTGAAGAACGTGGTGCAAGAGTAAACTATAAGCTACCCTTAAAAAGAAGAAAGAATTCTTCTGTATTCCAGGGTGGCTCACTCGGTTGAGTGTCCAACTTCAGTTCAAGTCATGATCTCGCAGTTCATGGGTTCGAGCCCCGCATCAGGCTCTGTGCTGACAGCTCAGAGCCTGGAGCCTGCTTCAGATTCTGTCTCCCTCTCTCTCTATCCCTCCTTCACTTGTTCTCTCTCTCTCAAAAATAAAAAAAACATTAAAAAAATTTCTTTAAAAAAAGAACAAAAAATTGTAAACCCTCTCAGAGTATGTGGAGAAAACATAGTCTGCATAGTGAAAACCTAAAGGTACTAATACAGCTCCAATGAAATGATCTAGTGGTTTCCAAAACTGGAAGAAGGACTTACCATCTTACTGATATCTTAAAAAAATCCTTACTGTTGGGCTTGTAGTTAAAGAAAAGGCCAGTCTTGTTTACCAAAGTACAACAACTACCTTTACTCATATTCCTAGACTATCTTCTTTAAAAGGGGGAAAGTCTTAGTGGTGCTTAATATAAATTAGTTATCTTTTCTAAGTATGTTTTCTGATGCCTCTACCATGTATCTATTGTGTACCAGGCACTATCTTCACTGTAAGAATGAGTAAGTTGTAGTCCCACACTGTGTTTCAAAGATCCTATCCATTTTAAAAGTATACAGATAAGGAAGTACTATTCAAAGGCCTCAAAGAGATTCTACCAGTAACATACAGAGGATTTACTTTCGAATTAGTTTATTGTAATCAGACAATAAAACTTGAAAGCTATAACCTTTTAGCTTTTGTGTTCCCACAAGAATAGTCACCAGGAGCTTTTTAAAGAAGATGGTTTGATTTCTGAAGAAACCTGTGGTGTAGCTTTAACAGCCTTCTTGGGATGAATCCAAGTGTAACTAAATAAAAATATGAAAAATATGCTTTAGAGAGAACACTATGAAGCATGGTCAGAAAAATTTTGGCTTATAATTAACACATGCTTCTGAAAATATGAAGTCTAAAAGTAATAAATATGAATTCTTAATCATGGACTTTTAGAACCACAGCTACAGTGACACTTTGAATTTGTTATAGTTGTTTGCTGTAAGAAAAACACACTTCCTATCAAAGCATGTAAAATTAATGAACGCATTTTATTATTTTTTTTTTTTAAATTTTTTTTTTTTCAACGCTTTTTATTTATTTTTGGGACAGAGAGAGACAGAGCATGAACGGGGGAGGGGCAGAGAGAGAGGGAGACACAGAATCGGAAACAGGCTCCAGGCTCTGAGGCATCAGCCCAGAGCCTGACGCGGGGCTCGAACTCACGGACCGCGAGATCGTGACCTGGCTGAAGTCGGACGCTTAACCGACTGCGCCACCCAGGCGCCCCTAATGAACGCATTTTATATGAAGAGCTCAATAAACACTCTCTTGCAAACTACTCATGAAGGAGAACTATCAATGAATTCATTAAGCAAAAACTAAACTTCAAAGCAACAATGGCTTCAGAATTGATAACTCTAGAAGGCTGAAATGAAGCAAGATATAAAGGAAAGTGGTAAAGCATGTAACTGACATAGTTAATCTAAATATAAACAGTTCTTTTGCTATCATTCAAAAGACTCAAGGAAAAAAGTGGGTCAGTAAGTGGTGGGGTATTTGCCCAGCCTTCACTGTTGACCTAAAGGAGCATCTCGTGACCAACAGGAACCAAACAATACAGGTGTGTGTAAACCTCCTTTAACTAGTGAATGCAAAGCAGGCCTTTTAATTTCTACGATGTAAAGTAAGTCCATTTTGCCACTAGATGGAGATCGGGTTACTCTGCCAGGAACAGGGAGAGGACTGGAACTTAGCCAGCGAGAAGTATGGTACTAAGAACATATTCTCTTTTCTCAATATTTCTAGAAAGGCATTTTTCAAGCTCCTGAACCAGGAGGAGACATATGCTGAATAAAAGGCCCATAAATGAGGAAGAGCTTGAGGGATCACACCGTACGGGAAACTGTAAAAGACATATTTTGCTTGTTATTACTACTGCTCCACAGTGATTCCCATTTAGGTCTGGTTGTGTACACTACTTGTAAATAATAACAAGAACTGGTCTACATACGAGCAGTTAAATATACTCTCATTGTTAAAAAAAATTTTTTTTAAGGTTTATCTACTTTTGAGAGACAGAGCATGAGCGGGGGAGGGGCAGAGAAAGAGAGGGAGACACAGAATCCGAAGCAGGCTCCAGCCTCCAAGCTGTCAGCCCGACGCGAGGCTCGAACACTTGAACCGTGAGATAATGACCTGAGCCCAAGTGGGACACTCAAATCGACCGAGCCACCCAGGCGTCCCTGTGCTGTCTCATTATTGACCAAGCAGGGAGAAGAGGACAGATCCGACCAAAAAATAAAACGTCAGACCATCTGGGCAATTGATCCTGTCTCTTTAGACATAAAGACGTATGCTTACAATTTGTTTCTCAGTTTGAGTATGTAGATAAATATATATTTCAATATCGACCAAAATGGATCAAGGAACATCAGAGATGTTAGGAGAAGGTTGGATAACAACTATTCTAATTTTCCAAATGAAACTAACATTCACTTCTGAATTGTGTAACTTTCTTTCTGAATAAGTCTTATTTCTGTTATAGCTGAACTTTGAACGGGAGACATAAAGTTATGCATTTTCTGGAAAATGTTAGGTCTGGGAAGGATCAGATGTTGCTCTGCATACTGCAGCCAAACCTTTTGATTATTTTTGAGATGTTAGATAATATATTTCTGTTCATTTCTAACTTAATAACTATATATATTCATCCAATAAATATTTATTCAGTTACACAAAAATGAATGAATAACTTGTGACAGTTTAAAAGAACAGTTCCATTTTTTGTCAAATAGCTTCAAAGGCCAGTGCAATTAGGATATATGAGTATGAGCATACACAAATATATTAATTGCCTGCTGTGTATCAGTCACTATGCTGGGAATAGAAAGATGAACAACAGAGTCGGGGAAGTCGCTGGGAAAGAAGAGTGTATGGCTAAACCACAAATAGGGGTTAATTTTTGTAGCAGTCAGGACCAGTTATGAAAATCATGTGTAAAATTCTTTTTTAAAGTTCTGTTGTGGAAGACACTTAATTTAGGCCACACTCTTGACCATAGGAAAAATATGACCTTTCATCTCTATGACACATGAGGAATTGAAATAAAATACAAGAAATTCAAATACAATAGTATTTGCCAAGCTCTGTAATGAAAAGAGGAACTTAATTCAAAGGGAGAAGAAACTAATGTTCAGGATAATAAGAGAATCAGAACCATAGTTAATTAATTTTCTAATTATTGTTATGGATAGTGACCAACATTCAGTCTGTTGCTATGATAGATTCATTGCGCTTAATGGCATGTTTATGTTAGAGCAATACATTTGTTTTAGCTTAATTAAATTAATATATTCATACCCTTTCAAAAGAAGTTGAAGTTGCTTGCCTACATTGGTGTCGAATTTTCAGAATGTTCCTATAAGGTTTTAAGAATCTAAGAGAAATATGTATTATTCATTCACAATTATTCTCCTTTAAGGGAAATCAGAAAAATAACCACACAAAATAGTAATTATTAATCAAGTATCAATGGAGTAGTTTGTAGAAATTTATCTTGTGAATTGGCTCTCTGCAGAGCAACACAGCTGGCAGGAACCCGCCTTTCTTTACCATCTTGCTGGATAAGAATGAAGCATAAACAGAGAAGTTTTCTTCTGAAGATTAAAATCAATCAATTACAAATAAATCCTTTTATTATATGCTTTAGTATTTATGGGTACACAGCTTTCCTCATTGGTTCCAGACCAACTAGAGTAGGTGGTGACTGAGTCATTTCTGGAGTTTCCTCTCACTTTGGTGACCTATTTCCATATTTCTTTTCAGGGCAGGGCTGGGTCTATCTACTGCTAAGTTTGCATTATCTGGAGATAAGGAAGTTGGTAAAAACACATCTTTGCTGGATGCATAATATACATATCTTCTCTAGTCTAAAGGTTTTGACCTTATGGTAATGTGCTGCGTTTTATATCAGTATTTCTGCCTCCTTGGTAGCATGCAGAGATGCCCAAGATGATGGTAGTAAAAGAACAAATGCAAAGGTGATGCTAGAAGCTGATTAATGCTTGGGGTCAAACAGAAGCAATTGTCTTGTATTCTCATGTTGTGATGTGAGGAACTTGTATATTTAAGCACTGACCGCAAAAAGGGCTCCTTTTAACTTTCCCACTATCTAGAAAAAGACACGTCTTTTTCTATTATGAGAAATTAGGTATTTAAGTAACTATATTTAAGTTTTGAGGCCAGAGGTTTACTTCCATTTGGAACTAACCTTATACGTAAATATGCACCTTTAAGAGGGAAAGTGGGTTAGAGTGGTACCTGCATATGTCTGTCACTGTCTTGTCCAATCATGTTTCTCCATTCAATGAGTGATCGCTGCAGACGTTCAAGTCCAGTTTCCCAAAGCCTGATGTGACCTCCCATATCGACAGTAATAACAGCACCTTTGCCCCACTCAGCTAGCAATGCATCTGTGTCCGAAATAGTAGACAGCCATGTGGTATATGGTGAGAGAGATTCTGATCTGAAAAGGAAATTACAGTAGTCAATCAGTTGGTAATAACAAAGCTAGTTTACCTAATTGTGGTTCATTAAACTTGCTATAAAGAATTCTAATAGTAAACATATTAAAAGATACCAAGAGATCCATCTGTAAGAAAAGAAATACACAGGAATCTATTGGTTACTTACATTTTTCTGTATTTGTGGACCCCCAATTGTATTGGCGTTCACTGTCAGAAAGAAAAGAACTCTAAACCAACTCATATCTCATGCACCTGCAATGTTAGACTCACTCCTCAGGGGTCTAAGTTTCAGTCTAAGTGCTAAAGCTGATATCTTTTCTATGGGCTTTACCTGCATTTATATTTAATATTTTGCATTTTCTGACTTAGGAAGTTACAAGAATTTATAACAAGGAATTTATATATTTGTCATATTATATATATTTCATACATATACATATTTTCTTTGCTACATATTCATTTCTAGGAATGCAGTTTTGCTTCTATGAGTCAACTGCACACTTCCTTTTTCTAGGTATAGCCTTCACTATACAAAAGAAACAGATTAGAAATTCGAATTACCAGCGTTGGCTCTCTAAATACATCTGATATTTTCTATGTAAAATAAATGGTCTAAAGGCGGAGTCTCATCAGATAATAAAAACATAATAAACTATCAATGTAGATTCGGGAAACCACAAAACCACTATGTGTTGGGTCAAATCTTGTAACCTCCTAAAGAATAAACCAAGACTACCTGACCTTTTTTTTTTTTTTTTCCAGTCTGCCTTAGTAGATACTAAACACAGGTGACACAGCCAGCTACTCTGGGACACAGAAGCTTTAAAATTTGTTTATATGAAGAAGATGGTAACTACTGCTTCAGTGTTTCAGAGCTACTTTACAATAATAGAAGGCACTCAAAGAAGGCAACATTTGACATAATACAGGATTTATCTCACGTTGCTCTGCCAGAAATATTTGCCTTAGGAAAAAAATTAATAGGTACACATGGTGAAGTAAAGGGCTATTCAAGAATAATGAAATTTATCTATGTGAAACAATAATGTTTGTAATTCTTCCAAGAGCACTCAAGATGTATGAGTGTTGAGTACTGTATCTACTGGCTAAATGTTTAACTCTTCATAGTATGAAACTTGAAATATGTCAAAATATGTCAAAAAAGGGTGAAAAAATCACATTTACTGCAATTTGCTCTAGAATCTCTTCTCCACCTTGTTTTTTATTTTTAAGTTTTATTTATTTATTTTGAGAGAGAGAGAGCATGAGCAGGGGAGGGGCAGAGAGAGGGAGGGAGAGAATCCCAAGCAGGCTCTGTGCTGTTTGTGGAGACTGACGCAGGGCTCAAACTCATGAACTGTGAGATCATGACCTGAGCCGAAATCCAGAGTCAGATGCCCAACTGACAGAGCCACCCAGGCGCCCCTTCTTCACCTTGTTTTAAATGCATATTCCCTTTTATACATAATAGCAAGGTCTTTAAGGAACACATAGAATCATAGTAGAGGGAAGCCCAGATTTACATACACCCACACATGAGAGCTAGGCAGTATCATTTTACAGATGGAAATAATACAAAAATTTGAGGAAAAATACTCAAATTTTACTGGGGGCAAAAGTGATGTACTCATTTTGGTTCTGTAGTTACATGCAATGTCACTGTATTTTCTGTTATCTGAAGTTAGCCATCAGATGGAAAATTCCAGCTATCTAGCAGAATGCTAAATTTAAGCAACTAGCAGGAAAACTGAAATCCAGATGGGTTGTTCTCTTGGACTGCATATATGCCAAAAATGGCAATAGCTAATCTCAAGAGAAATTCAGGATATACTGATAATGAACAGACTCTAAGTCACGTGGCACTTGAAATATGGCAAGTCCAAACTGAGATGTTCCCAAAGTGTAAAATAAATACTGATTTCAAAGACTTAGGAGAAAAAAGGAATGTAAAATATCTCATTAAAACTTTTATATTGAATATGTGTCAAAATGATGACATTTTAAATACATTGGGTTAATAAAATGTTTAGTTAAAGTTAATTCCACCAATTTCTTTTTCCTCTTTGAATATGGCTAAGGAAGGAACATAAAATGACATTGCATTATATTTCCGGTGAACAGTACAGCTCTAAATGAATGCATTACAGTGACCAGTTGGCACTGGCTATATACACAGCTGCTCTTCCAGATGTTGTTCCTATGGCAGGTAGAACATGGTCCACATAGAAAGTTAAAACGGAAAAACAACAAAATAAAGCCTAGGGCCAATGAGGGAGAAATTAAGAGAAATATTGGAAAAGATTATTAATGCTTTAGAAATGTAAAAAACAAAAAGTTGTTCTTTGCTTCTGTTGCTTGAACTAATAGTATATTTTAATAAGCATATAATTCATATGGAGTAAGGAATTTCCCCAAATGACCAAAAGCCATTTTCCATGAAATTGACAAGGTGAGATGCTCTAAGAAGCCATACTTCTATATGTTGGAACGAGTAAACCTATTTTTTTGAGTAATGCTTTTATTCTTCATATTTATTGACCTTGATTAAGGGTCCTAAGAAATAAAGCTGTGCTTCTGAGTTACTGTGTACTGTCATGCTGAGCTATTTACTTCTAGGGGTTAGAGGAATGGGTGCAAAGGTGGCCTGTGGGTGCCGTGGATGACTGACAGCCTTGATGTGGCTGGCTTTTCTCTCCTGTTGGATGGCTCTCCAGGGTCCTCTGCTTGGCATCTCAGCTGAGGCTTTCACCCCTGTGTTGTGAGGTCTCAGTTGCCTGTCAGGAAGTATATGTTAGTAGGGGATGTGATGTCAATCTAGGCCAAAGCAGAGTAAAAAATTAGAAGAAGGAGGAGTTGGCCCCAGGGGGGCAATGTAAGGAAGAATCTAGGCCAGGTGGAGCAGAGCAGGGGCTCAGTTAGGCTGAGAGAGAGAGATCAGGCATGGATGCATCCAGAAAGGGATGGGCTACTGGAGAGGACACCTGTGCTCCTCAAGGGTAGACACCAAACACGTTGTTTTCCTTCTGTATCCTCCATCCAACTGGTTTGAATACTTTGCTTCCGTCATTGGACAATAATAAGAGCAGTGAATGATCATGAGTTTCATTCTAAATCTCTGGAAGCCTTTAGCTACTACATAGCCTTCACAACCGCAGATGCACAGTAGCACATTTAAAAACAATATTAAACAAATGCTATTTAAATTCCTTTGACATTTTGAACACATTTGCCTCCAAAAACTAATATGTAAAGTTAATAGATACGGTGGATGGAGCTAGAGAGTATTATGCTAAGCAAAATAAGACAGTCAGAGAAAGACAAATACCATATGATTTCACTCACATGTGCAATTTAAGAAACAAAACAAGCAAGCAAAGGGAAAAAAATAAGACAGAGAGCGATGAACCAAGAAACAGACTCTTAACTGTAGAGAAGAAATTGATGGTTACCAGAGGTGGGGGGTAGGTGGGGGGATGGGTTAAATAGGTGATGGGGATTAAGGAGTGCATTTGTGATGAGCACCGGGTGATATGTGGAATTGTTGAATCAGTATATTCTATACCCAAAACTAATATTACACTGTATGTTAACTAACTGGAATTAAATAAAAACTTAAACACATTTAAGAAGCCCGAAGATTTCTGCAATACTGAAAATGCTATTTCAGTTACAGAAAAACTTATCATTAGGACAGATCAAAAAAGAGAAATGAAGCCTTGAAGTTTGTTAGACTTATACCTATATGACATTTTTCCCAAATGAAAATAAAAAATAGCAGTAAACCATGCAGAACAGCAGCAAGACATAAGCCAAGTGCAACTGGGGGGAAAAAAAGAGCTTGCTATTTAAGGAAGCAAAAGCACACATTTATTCAGAGCACTTGGGAAGACTTGGCTCACTTTCTATCTGACATACAAACAGAGGACAAAGGTGAAAGTGGATTACCTGGGAATAGGGATGTATCGGAGTTTCTTTGATCGAAGGTCAGTGATTTCCATGTAACCAGCTGTTTGTGGAGGGGTAACATCTACAAACAAGTCACGACATTGAGCAGAGTATTAAATTACAGCAGGATAGCAAAATAAGACCAAAAGAAAGCATGAATGTTGCTAAAAGTGGAATGAAGTTACCAGTACACTCAGGCAAAACTCTGAGACACACCTGACAAGGTCCTGGGCCAAGTCTAGTCTCTAGGTTATGTTTTTGTCAAGGAAACACAAAGATTGTCAAATACATGCATATTAGGCTATGATTCTTTGCTGTCAGAGAATTACCCAAGTTCTTTTCATTGTCTTTGCTAGCTTCCCAAGATGAGAAGTTTCAGCACTTAGAGTTTATATGAAATTATTTCATCACGTGAATTCTGTTTTTCCTTCCTGGGAAGTCACAATGACAGTATAACGTAGTGGAATCAGTACCCACTTTGTAATCAGACTGGCCTGGTATAAAATCTTGGCTCTGATATGTCCTAATTGTGTTTTTGGCTGGTCAAGTTAATGATCTCACTGTTTTTGTCATTTGTGAAATGGGGGTAACAACAGCATCTGAGCATCATAAACATTATTTGGGGGGATCAGATGAATTGGGTAATTGCAAAGCACTTAATTAGCAGTTGCTCGACACACGGTACCTGTAGTAATGAGGGCCACGCAAGATGGGAGAGGGTGAGGTGAGCATGGGCCAGTGGGGTGAGGGCTCTGGATCACAGAAACTATGAAATGGTGGGGGAAAAAGAGGGGAATGACATAGAGGGGCCAGAGCTCCCATCTCCAGTTCTGGAGGTGTTTCCAGGAGGATTCCAGGGGCCTGCTGATTTCTTTTCCAAAGCCTTGAGTTACACCACCCATCATCCCTAGCTGCCACTGCTGTGTCAGAAACTCTGCTTAGTCTTTTTTTTTTTTTTTTTAATGTTCATTGATACTTGAGAGAGAGAGAGAGAGACAGACAGACAGACAGTGTGTGGGAGTGGGGAAGGAGCAGAGAGAGAGGGAGACACAAAATCTGAAACCAGCTCCAAGCTCCAGGCTCTGAGCTGTCAGCACAGAGTCCGAAGCAGGGCTCAGACTCACCAACTGTGCCAAAGTCGGCGCGTCACCGACTGAGCCACCCAGGTGCCCCAGACTCTGCTTAGTCTTTACAGGTAGTATTTTTAATACTGGCAACAAAGACTTATGATTCCTGCTCGAGAGATGAGGAAGCTGAGGCTTACAGAATTATGGTAATAATGTGACTTGCTTGTGGCGACATAGCTGGAGGGTGATGTAGGCGGCTTTCAAACCAGGCCGTTCCAGCTTTGAAGTCTCTGCTCTGTCCACCACTCTACACAGCTCCTACCTAGGCTGACCCTAGGGCAACAACTTTTAAAATTGTTTTACAAAATATTGGCTATCAGTGTCTCTTAAAAAAATCTCCCTTACACAGAACCCATACTTTAAAAAAAAATTTTTTTTTAATGTTTATTTTTGAGAGAGAGAAAGGGACAGAGCATGAGTTGAGGAGGGGCGGAGAGAGAGAGAGAGGGAGACACAGGATCTGAAGTTGGCTCCAGGCTCTGAGCTGTCAGTACAGAGCCTGACGCAGGGCTCAAACTCATGAATCAGGAGATCATGACCTGAGCTGAAGGTGGACGCTTAACTGACTGAGCCACCCAGGCGCCTCTACAGAACCCTTACTCTTAAAGATTTTTTCGGTTGTCTATATCTTATTACAATTCCAGATTAGAATGAGATATCCAGGATGTTCACACTGGATTTATCCAATGTAGTTTACAAAAAAATTAAAAACTTCGCATTTTTATTTCATGTTTTTAGCTGAAGATTTCTGAGTTAGACCATCTGAAAAATTCAAAACTCAAAATACCTCTTATTTATTCAACAAACATGGTTAAGCTCACTTTGCACCAGATACTATACAAAGCACTGAGGATAGAGAAGAAGGAGGTTGATTCCTCCCTTATTCAAGGAGCCCACAGCACAATGAGGAAAGTTCCTTTTAACCAAACCAGACCGAATCCAACCCACCGAGGGCCTTTCGGGACTTGGAAAAGACTCCAGGGTGAGACTCATGGGCCTGGGGCCAGGTATGAGCTGCAGAGCAAGGCAAGAAGGAGTGCCAGGGGTCAGAGGTTTAGGAGGAAATGGAGGTAATGTCCAGGGATGACAGAGGGTAAGACAAGAGAGTTACTATGGTAATCTGACCACCCAGCTCAATTGGCTGTCCCCTGATGGCCATTTACAGAAAACAAGCATGCTTATCATCTGTCACACAGGCCTGCACTGGAAATGCTGCCTAGGATAGAAGGTCAGTCTCGGATAAAGTTTTGCACCATCTATCATTTTTGACAGTTCCTGCGGCTAAGACCCAGCTGAAGTAGGTTGAATTATTTATGGACCCAGGTTCTTTGCCAAAAATGACCAGTTATTGAAGAGGTTGGGATGCCTAGAGCTGTCTAGCTAACAGACTTATATTTTTGGCTTGTCACTCATGGCAACTTTTTCATACATAGCAGAATGAAGCTGAGCTATGGCCATCAATGCTTTTAGATGGCCTGTGAAAACAAAGTAAGTCAACTTATTTTAAAATATTTTTTTTCCCTACATCGTTTTTTTCTTTCACTGTGCAAATTAATTCCATGGCATAAAGAGGGTGAGAAAATGCAATAATGACTGTGTCTATTTCAAGAAGGAGAAAGCAAGAATTTTACTCCTGGTGCTAAAAAATATTTTCATGTATCAGAAAAGGCAATTCATGGTTATAAAGCACATCAAAGCAGTATTAAGGGTAGTGGTAGCGGTGGTAACGGTAAGTGCTTGAAAAATGATCAGAGTTGATGTTTACTGATTTGAAAACGAATCAGCTTAGAATACATGATTGAATTAAGGAAGTGAAAATCGTGGCCAGACTTCCCTGCAAACTTAGCCAAATCCTTGTCAATCCGTTTTAAATGTTTCAACGCTGTAGAGAGGACGGAGGCTCAGTAAATTTCCATTACATTTATAATCCAGGTGGATTTCCAAGATAGGTGTAAGCTACGCGCGAGGATGAGTTCACTAATGATTAAAGGGAAGTCACTGCTACAGTGCTTCCTGCATAGTTCCCGCAAACAGTGGGGACAGCTTATGTGCACAGTGCCAAGGTTAGGAGGAGGTATAAAAGCTGCAACCACGAACACATTCAGAGGGAAGATGAAATTATATTAAAAAATTCACTCCTTCTAGCAACGTAATTTGATGGACATTTGTTAACTGCCAGGTTTAACGCACTTCTGTGTTTACAGATTAAGAGTGATGTGTGCCCTGCAATCGTGCCAATGCCAAATCTTTGAATTTACTCAAAGTTCAAAACACAGGGCAGCAATTTCAATCCAGAGTCATTATTTTGTGCTTAAAGAGCTGAGAACTGTGATAAAAAAAAAACAACAAAAAAACAAAAACAGCTTACATTTCCCTAGATGAAAAATGATTGGAAGAAAGCAGTAAATCTCTCCTCGTTTGCATTAAACAAAAGCTATACCATCTTTGTAAAAGCCACCAAGAGAGTAGCCTTTACAGTTTCTATTGATTTCTTTAATAAAAGGCTGATATGCATTAGTTCCTGGATAATCAGATAGATGGTTGGATTCTATTTACTTAAAAAAATTTTTTTTATACCAGCATCAGCTCAAAGATTGCTTCTTAACTAGCAAAAGTATTTTTGACGCTATAATCTTTTCACTACTACTTTGGAAGTTATATACTCAATTCCTAACTTACCAACACATCAACTTAATATCATTGCCTTCTTCCTGAACAATGTAAGGCACTAGAACACTTTAACATCAGTTACTCCTCTCCTAACTTGTGGATGATAATTATCTCATAGTTTTGATATATGCTTCTTAAAATTTCACAAAATTTCATTACTTTTTATCCCTTATGATAATGCTTGTTAGTCACATATTTATTCTTTTTTCATATGTTCTCATCTGAATGAGTTGATCCCTAGATCTGTGCACAACTATCATCCTGGTATCTCCTTTGTCATTCTCCTAGTTTCTGGTTTTTTTTTTTTAACAGCCCACATTTATAAAATTCCTCCTGTGTGTTAGACACTATGCTAAGCACTTTATATATGTTTGGAATATTTAAGGAATTCTACTTAAACAAGTGAGGGGAAATAAAACTCCTGGCATCTAAGAGAAAAATGGTAAAAGATATAAACAAGCAATTCTCAGAAGAGTAAATTGCAACATGTAAAAAGATTCTTCAAGTTACTAGAAATTAGGGAAAGATAAACTGAAACCACAATAATGGGGTCAGATGCCTACAAGAGTGGATAAGGTTGGGGCACCAGGAACCCTTTTATGTTGCTGGAACAATGCTGGGAAACAATTTGATAATTCTACTTTTAGATAGATAGATAGATAGATAGATAGATAGACAGACTCTCAGCATATATACAAGGAGAGGGATATAAGAATATTCATTGCCCACTATCTGTAACAGCAAAAATTGGAAAGAACCTAACTGTGCATCAACAAAGACCAGATGAATAAACTGTAGTATGTGCAGCAGTGAAAGTAAATGAAAGTGCTATTGACATGGATGGTGACAAAGATTATCTCCTTTGACCAAACTCTAGTCAGGCTCTTCTGGATCCTCTTCCCAAACAGACCCCGACTTTTGGGCTTCTGTGTCCATCTCTGTCTTGTCCACTTTCAGCGAGAGTCCTGCCAATAAGTA
Organism: Lynx rufus; assembly: GCF_022079265.1. Lineage (NCBI taxonomy): Eukaryota > Metazoa > Chordata > Mammalia > Carnivora > Felidae > Lynx > Lynx rufus. Next base: position 28,859,340 of record NW_025814823.1, on the reverse strand, counting down.
AGTTTAGCAAGAATCCTCTCCCCCGCCTCAATATGTGATCAGGTTCCTCATCCTCTACTCCCCCCAGGTAAGGTCTGATCACCCTGGCCTGACTTCAGCAAGAATCCTGTTAGGTCGATTTAGCCCATAGGTTTCCTTATCCCTGATTTCCTCTTAGTAATTTTCTATCCACTGATCCCTACCAACAGTTAGAGGATCTATACTACTTGATTTTGACACTCATTATAAACTACAAAGCTAGGAAATAACCAAGAATGTGCTGTTAGTGAAGGGATAGATACAGAGATCAATGAACACAATACAAAATACAGAAACAGACCCAGACATATGTGGTCAGTTGATTTTCAGCAGAGGTCCGAATGCTGCAATTCAATGGAGAAGGACAGGTTTTCCAGCAAATGATGCTGGAACAGTGAGTATCTCCATACAAAACTATGAGTCTCAATCCATACCTTGTGCCATTTAAAAAAACATTATCTCAAAATGCAGCATCTAAAACTATAAAATTTCTAGAAGGGAAGATTTTCCCTTCATCAAGAAGGCAGAAAATGTTTGAAAAGAATATATCTGATAGTGGACTTGTATCCAGAATATATAAGGAACACACAAAACTCCTAAAACAAATAAACAAACAAACAAAAACACCAAATAACCTGAGGGCAAACAGTCAGACCTTTCACTAAAGAAGGTACATGTGACAAGATGCTCAACATCATTAGGCACTAGGGAAAATACAAATTAAAATCATCATGAGCTATTGCTACACACCTGCCGGAAAGACTGACGACACCAAGAACTGGTGAGGAGGCACAACTAGAACTCTCATTCATTGCTGGTAGGAATGCGAAATGATTGCCACTTTGGAACACAGGTTGGCAGTTCTATCATATAATGTAAAAATGCCATTCCTACATATTTACCCAAGTGAAGCAAAGACTTATGTTCACTTAGAGATCTGTGCATAAATGTTCAGAGTAGGCTTATTCATTATTGTCAAAAAGTGGAAATGATCTAACTATCTACCAACAAAGCATGAACAAAGCATGCACATATACACAACAGATTACTACTTGGCAATAAAATGAACTACCGGTACACAAAACAATATAAACGATTCTCAAATACATGATATTGGGTGAAAGAAGCCAGACTTGAAAGACCACATACTATATGATTCCATTTATATGACATTCTGGAAAAGGCAAATCCATAAGGACAGAAACAGATCAGTCAGGGGTTAGGAAGTAGGTAGACAGGTTGACCACAAAGAAGCACTGGGGTGGGGGTGGGGGTTCTGGAAAGATGGAACTGTCCTCTGTTCAGTTATGGTGATGGTTATACAACCGTATGTGTTTGTCAAACTCACAGAACTATATACAAAAAAGGGTAAATGTTACTCTGTATAATCTGAAACTTAATAAGAACAAATGCATACTTTAAAAATATCACTCTGTCTGATGTGTGGAGAATGGGTAGGATGCGGAAAGAGTTGGAAGAGGAAACTCTCAAGAGGCTGTTGCAATATTCTGGTGCAAGATGGCAGTGATTTGGATGTTGGTAATAGAACTCTAGTCAAGTGGGTAGATACAAAATACAGTAGTCAGGCTGTATCAAAAGGGCATGATGAGGGGCGCCTGGGTGGCGCAGTCGGTTAAGCGTCCGACTTCAGCCAGGTCACGATCTCGCGGTCTGTGAGTTCGAGCCCCGTGTCGGGCTCTGGGCTGATGGCTCAGAGCCTGGAGCCTGTTTCCGATTCTGTGTCTCCCTCTCTCTCTGCCCCTCGCCCGTTCATGCTCTGTCTCTCTCTGTCCCAAAAATAAATAAACGTTGAAAAAAAAAAAAAAAGGGCATGATGATTTGTGATTGGATTAGATAGAGAGGAAGATGAAGTATCAAGGCTGACTCCCAGGTTTCTGGGTAGTTGGAGATAACACTAAATTCTGGTATAGAATTTCTTGTATTTCCTGGGATGCCTTCATGGCTCTGTACCTTTCACATAGGATTCCCTGTTCCTGAAACAATTCCTTCATTTGATTCAATCCCATTTATCTTTCAAGGGTCAGCTCATCATCACCAGTCTGGACTGTAAGCTTCCCCTTTCATAGATCACCTTGTGAGTATTCCTACCATGAGACTGTCACTTTCTTCACCTGCCTCTTCTACCATAAAAAGCATTTTGAGGAAATGGTGATTTATTTGGAAGAAGTGAATTCTAAATATTATCATATAACCAGGACTTCCAAACCCAGTAATAGATTATAATACATGTAGCATTATAGTTCTTAAGTTCACGGTGATATAATGAATGTAAACACAGGACAACATATTACTACCACTACGATGCAAATAATAATCTGTGGCTCAATGATCAAACATTTTCATAATTATCCATTATGATGAAAGCCTATGTGGTCCAGCAAAAGTAGCTCTAGACTTGGGACAGGAAGACCTTAGTGCAGATCTGGGCTCTACCAGCCACCGGTGGTGTGGCCCTTGGCACGCCATCTTGCCTTCCTTTGTCAGCTTCCCTGCATATAAGCTAGAGAGTACACTGATGACAGAATGGGGATTTGAAGATTAAATAAAGGTATATAAGGAAAAGTGGCACAGGACCTGGCATATATCTTGCGGTAATAAATATAAGACGACTTTGAGAGAACTACTAAGTGAAATCAGTCTGCAGGAGTCCCTGGTCTTTCATCATAAGTCGGGCCCCATTTTCTATGCCTAGTAGTCTAAGAATTTTTAAAAGTCCTTTTGAAGACATCTTCTAAGTTAAGTTATTGTACAGATTATAAAGCAAAGGAAAAAGAGTTCTAACAGCAGTGGCTTCAATCAGAGACTGCGAGAAAATGACTGAAAACTTTCTGAGCCCACACCTCGGACTTTTTAAGCTGCTAGATCCTGGTAGACTTATCCACATTTATAAATACAGAATGACAATGATAAGTTAAATATCCCTACCAAAAGAAAACTAGGTTTACGACTTTGGCAAATTAGGAATTGGTTAAGTTTCTTACCTTTTGGGTAGATATCTTTTAGAGGGACTTCTCCTGGGGGCAAAATCCTGACTATCTGATTAGTATCTAAAAGAGTCACACAATTGCTCTGCTTTGGACTTTCACTTGTTTTCTTTCCTCCATAGAATGTTGTGTCAGTGACATTTGGTTTATGAAGAGATGATGGCCTTTTCCAAGAATAGACTTCACTGGGTGACTGAAAGAAAAAAAAAAAAAAAGATTAAAGTACCGAAACATAGTTGACCCTTGAACAACACAGGTTTGAACTGTGAAGGTCCACTTACATGGATTTTTATTACAGTAAGTGTATTTTCTCTTCCTTATGATTCTCTTTCTTTAATTGCAATAAGTGTATTTTCTCTTCCTTATGATTTTGTTAATGACATTTTCTTTTTTCTAACTCACTTTATTGCACATATGTAATGTATATAACATACAAAATATGTGTTGATCATTTATGTTATCAGTAAGGCTTCCAGTCAACTGTAGGCTATTAGTAGTTATGTTTTGGGGAGTCAGATGTTATATTTGTGGAGTTGTGATTGTGTGAAGGGGGTCAGCACCCTAAATCCCCTCTTGTTGTTCAAGGGGCTATGGTACTATAAACTATATTCACCACACCTGCTACAATGCAGCCCTTTAAGCAGATACCGGTGGTAAACTTGTATTTCACAAGTATAAGAAAACCAAATTATTTCTTGACCTTTTTGAATCTGGTGTAAAAACTAGCTGCTTCACCAATAATTATAATTTTTAGGCAAATGTGAAATATAAAACATATATATATATATATATATATATATATATATATATATATATATTTTACCTTGAAATAAATGAAACAAATATCTGGTTCATTCATTCTCTAGCATAAGTAACAGGACATTACCAGCATTCTGAGGTCCCTGAATGCTGTATCCCATTCATATCTCCTGTCTGCCCTAGATGTTTATAACTCTTCTGGAATTTTGTGTTATTTTTTCCCTCTTGCTTGACTTCAAATTTTTACCAAATATGTATTTATCCTTTCCTACTCCAAGATCATAGACATTCTCCTATGTATTCTCTAAACATTTTAAAGTTTGTCTTTCACATTTAAATCCTTAACCCATTAGGGATTTATTTTTGTGAATGGCATGAGGCAGGGATTCATATTCGTCCTTTTTTCACATGGATAGCTAATTGTCCAAATACCACCAGATACTAAATGGCACTGATTAACATTGCTATCATAAAATACAGTTCTCTATATGCATGCATCTGTTGCTGGGTACTTCATTCTGCTCTCTTATTTATTTTTCTTCCCCCACGCCAATAACACACTGTCTTAGTTACTGAAGCTTTATAATAAACCTTGAAATTTAGTAGGTTCTTCTTCAGCAACGTCTTGATTATTACTTGTCCTTGCTTTTCCATAAAAATGTATGAAAGTTGCATTTGCTCTGTATCCTTGTCAGCACTTGTTACTGTATTTTTTTTTTATTTTAGCCATTTCAAAGGCGTATATAGTATCTCATCATGATCTAAAAAATTTTTTTTTATTTTTAATTTTTTTATTATAATTTATTGTCAATAAAAAATTAATGTTTATTTTTGAAGGAGAGAGAGACAGAGTGTGAGTGGGGGAGAGGCAGAGAGAGGGGAAGACACAGAATCTGAAGCAGGCTCCAGGCTCTGAGCTGTCAGCACAGAGCTCAATGCAGGGCTTGAACTCATGAACCGTGAGATCATGACCTGAGTCAAAGTCGGATGCTTAACTGACTGCGTCAGTCATGATGTCCCTTTCATCATGACTTTAATTTGCATTTCCTAAATGACTAATGATGGTGAGCATCTTCTCATGTACTTAATCTCTGTATCCTCTTAGGTAAAGTCTCTGTTTAAGTCTTTTGCCCCCCCCCCTTTTTTTTTCACATTTACCTCCAAAGTTGTTTCTATATCTATCTAAATATATTGAAAACTGTGAGTTCACACAAATAAATCCAATTCCAATTCAACGAGATTCATTTTAGTTTTTTTCCTTTCTTTATCTGTAACTCCCTTCTAATGAGAAACTAGATTTCATTATCTTTAATATATTTACTTTCTTGCTCAGTTCTACTGTATGTGACTCATATCCCATCCCATTACTAACCTTCCCTCCTGGGCAAATGCCCTCCTTACTCTCCTTGGTCCTGACAGTCCACATTGGGCTACGCTCATGAAAGGATGCCCTCCTTGCCTTACTTGGGCGCCTACACCATGTTACTTCTACTTCTTCATGGGCACCGTCTGCATCTTGCCTGGAGTGAATTCCCATCACAAGTGACGACACCCTCCCCCATCACGGATGTCCTCACCTGCTCAGTCTCTGACCTCTGATACCTCACACTGGGTCACTATTTGCCCATATTCTATATTGGAATATTTGTTTTCTTGCTCTAGAGGTGTTTTATTTTGTTTTGAGAGAGAGAGAGAGAGAGAGAGAGAGGGAGAATGAGCGGGAAAGGGGCAGAGAGAGAGGGAGACATAGAATCTGAAGCAGTCTGCAGGCTCTGAGTGTCAGCACAGAGCCCAACGTGGGGCTTGAACTCATGAACTGAACTGATTGTGACCTGAACTGAAGTCAGACACTTAACCGACTGAGCCACCAGATGCTCCAACTTGCTCTTGAGTTTTAAGAAATCTTTGTATGTTCTAGATACAAGTCCTTTGTTGGAAATGTGATTTGCCAATAGTTTTTCCCAGCCTTATCTTTTCATTCTCTTAACAGTGTCTTTCACAGAGCTAAAACTTTAAATTTTGATGAAATTCAATTGATCAAAAATTTTGTTATGGATTATGTCTAAGATTCTCAGTACAATGTTTAATAGAAGTGGCGATAATGGGTATCCTTGTGTTATTCTTGATATGAAAAGGAATGCTTTTAGTGTTTCACTATTGAGGATGATATTTGCTATAGGTTTTTGTGACTATGTGGCATGAAGTTAGGAAAGTGATAATAAGCTTATAATAATTTAAGTGCCTCTGATAATGCTATAAAAACTTAATGAGAGGTGACATACCCCCTTATTGATAGCTTTATGAAGGATTAAAAGAAATTCACATAAAAGCAGGAAGGCACTGTGATACAAGAGAAAGGATACAGATTTGAGGGTCAGTCACACTTGACCTCAAATCCCAGCTCCCTCACTCATAATTTGTGTGGCCCAGGAGATATATCTTCTCTGTTTGCTTCTTCATCTATAAAACCTTGTAAAATTATTTTAAAAATTAATTATCATGCATGAAAGTTTTAGAATAGTGCAATGCCTGACTTTTGTGTTAGGTCCTAAAAGGTATGACTGTTACCATAAAATGTTGAAAGGCTCCTTAACTGACCCTAGTCTTTCATTTAACAAATATTCACTGAACACCTCCTGTATGTTGTGTGCCATATTTTTTTTTAATTTTTTTTTTTTTCAACGTTTATTTATTTTTGGGACAGAGAGAGACAGAGCATGAACGGGGGAGGGGCAGAGAGAGAGGGAGACACAGAATCGGAAACAGGCTCCAGGCTCCGAGCCATCAGCCCAGAGCCTGACGCGGGGCTCGAACTCACAGACCGCGAGATCGTGACCTGGCTGAAGTCGGACGCTTAACCGACTGCGCCACCCAGGCGCCCCTTGTGTGCCATATTAAGTAGGGGGAGATAGAGCTTTTTTTAATGTTTATTTATTTATTTCGAGAGACGGAGAGAGAGGACCTGAGTGGGGGGAGGGGCAGAGAGAGAGAGGAGAGGGAGAAGTGGGGATAGAGCTTTTAATTTAACAAGGTTACTAGTCCTACAGGCTATAAAGGATTCCTATAAGGTTAATACAAATGGTGTCTTATACTCAGTGTAAAATACTTTTACTTTCTAAATCTTTATAGTGACATTACATTTCTATACTAGTTTCTTCAATTGGAAGATCAGTATTTTAAAGAATTCCACCTCCAGAAAAATAGCTCTAGTATTTTCTCTATTGATGACAGCACTCATTAAGAAAGCATACTAAACACAACTCTCATTCAGTCAAGGCTGCAGTAGATACTATATTCCAACAACATGTTTCATTTTCAGTTATATAATACCATAGCAAATGCTTTCTCCTTGATAATTAGGAAGACATATGGCAAAATCCTAAGCCACATATTATCCACTGGGTTTTGGATTTCAAATCCCTGAAGTACTCATCGTTCATTAATTACATTAAAAAGTTGAGCTTATGTGAGATTGGTGTACCATCATGCAGAGCCCATGTTTTTATCTTTAAATGATTCTATTTAAAAATAAGAGCTACAAAGGAAATTATGAAAATTAAATGTTTAATCAAAACACATGGAGCTACCTCTAAGGTTATTAGATGGGAACATGGACTTAAATCACCTTTATATTTCATTTTCCCACATTTCCATCAGAGGAAGATGGGACCTAGCTTCACCTGAAGTCAATTACAAATAGTCCCTTCTTTACACATAACAGTACGTAATGGCAGGAGGGACCATCTAAGGCAGATTAAGTTGAGACTATCACCATAATCTGGATGCTGCAAAGACACAATAAGTCAGAGCAAAACTCAGCGGAAGGTGAATAGATGTTCGTGAGTGTTGAAAAAATTTAATTGACAGTAATGAGACCCCAACAAATTTAACTTTAAAAAATTCCGGAAGACATGTTATTTTGTTAAGTTTCCAATGTTCCTCTTGACAGATTACACGAGCACACAACAAGATGACACGAGCACACAACAAGACAATATGATATAAAATTACCATCAGTAGGTTAAGCAGTTAACTGTATCACATGAACTCCCATGTACGGAGAATACGGGCTTTCCCTTACGAACCAATATAATTGCATTACCCTATAAATGGTAATTTTAAAAAAGCAATGAAACTCTTTATGTAGAATGCATTTTTTAATGCCTGATTTGGAATATAGTCTTGATCTAAAATGTTTACCAGAATATCATTACATTTTTAATCACTCCTCAACTAGCCTTATAGATTAGAGGCTAAACCAAGTAGAAAAAAAACATCTATTAAATAATTGAAAATACTGGTGCTTACCATGAGATCTGGGAAACCGACAACAACCGTAGCATAACTAGTCTCATCTGAGAGAATTCGGTTAGGAGAGGCAATCTTTTGTCCCACTGCTGAACTTAGATTTTCAGATGATAGTTGATCACTTGAAATTTTATGAGGTATGCTGAAATCTGTTTCTGCAGTGGCAGAGAAACATTAGATACCATATGCCCCTACAATGCTCCAGGAATTAATTTTTGCAAGATTTCATTCTTGCCAACTCAAATAGAAAAGCACAAGTTAAAAAAGAGAAAACAGTTTAATTATATTCATGGCCTTTTGTTTGAGAAAACTCCGTTTTTACAGTCAAGGCGTCTTCTCTAAGTGGATGCAAGTATTTACTGAATTCAAAATTTTATTAGTGCTTAAGAGACTCCTAAAAACTGAGAACAAACTGACGGTTGATGGGGGGTGGGAGGGAGGGGAGGGTAGGTGATGGTATTGAAGAGGGCATCTTTTGGGATGAGCACTGGGTGTTGTATGGAAACCAATTTGACAATAAATTTCATATATTAAAAAAATAAATAAAATAAATAAACATTAAAAAAATTTATTAGCAATGCATATTATCACTAATAGCACCCTGCAGAAATGATGTGAAACTGCCCCAACCAGTGCTGGTAATGGTATGTTTTAGATTTTTTCCATAAGTACTATTCACCCCCTAAAACTGTGATGAATTAAGTAGACATCTGATGGTCTGTGTAAAAAAAGAAAAGATGCTACCCTAAAAGACTATTAGACTTGGCACCTGAATGTATATAAAAATTCTGATTTCTCAGTTAGAAAAATCAATGACAGAACTTAAAAAAAGAGTAGATTCTCATTTACTATTTCTAAAGTAGTTACTAAGCTTTCCCTTTTAGTATGAACTTAACATATGTTGATGTTACTGCTCTAAAAGGATTCTAGGGGACTGTAAGCACGTACCCATACAGTCATAAACACAAAGAACATGGGATTTACCTTGTATGACTCCAAATCCTGTGCTAGGCAGCTCCTCTTTCAATGCGTACAATTGGCAAACCCCGCTGTCCTCAGATTCGATGTGTGCAGGCTTAGTTAAAAGATATTTCCTGCAAACAAACAAAACATCTAAGTGAAAAAAGTTCTTCTTTTTTAATAATTGTGCGTCCAGGCTATGAAAAATCAGAATTCTACCCCTTTCCCCCAACGCTTCTTTTTTATATTCAGAGTAAAACTTGTAGTTTCTGAGTTACCTCATGAATTAACAAATAACTTCTCAATACTGTGTATAAGGAGCAGCGCATAATAACAATGCACTAATAAATATGAGCCAAAATCTAACACTTCCTGTAAGAGGAAGGGCTGCAAAAATAATAACAATAATAATAATAATAATAATAATAATAAAATAAATAAATAAACAAATAAATAAAGCAATTCTAATGAGAAACTACCCCCACCCCTGTATCATGGGACCGGCTATTGATATGACTGTTTCATCAGTCAGTCAGTCAAGTGGGAGCCTGGTCTCTGATTTCTGACCAGCTGAGGGACAGAAGCCCTAACCATTGTAACCACTGCAATCCCCTTGATCTACTTATTTTTAAGATTTCTAAAATAGGGATGTAAAAATAGGCAGAAATCTTTTGCAGCAGGCTACTTCTGCTTGTGACCCGAGGGGAAGAGAGAGTCTGTATTTAGCCAGTAGAGGTAATGTGTGAGAGAGGGGGACTTAAAATTTACTGTGCACCCTATTTATGTCAAGTGCATATAATGGCCCTTTCTTCAAGAAGTGTATATAGTCCAATGGTGGCAGGCAACACAAACACGAACATAACTAAGTAAGAGCAACCAAGATAGAATGAAGAAGAAACTTCTAAGAGGTGAATTCTGTGAAGTTTCAAAAAGGCAACAGCTCTAGGGCAGAGACTATGACCCTCTGAAGAGAGGATAAATCAAAAATCTATTTTGAAGCATCTCTGGTTTGGTAAGAATACAGTGGATTCTCAATGTACTAATAGGAAAAATCCAAAGAAATATGGATCAGACATAAAAGTCATTATGTTTCTACTGTTCATTTCAATGTCATTCTCTGAAACACTTTCATGATTACTCCGTGAAGTGATATTTAATTGGTTTTCATTTTTTCCCTCCCCTTCTTCTTTCACCTATAGAGATGCCAAATTCAGAAACTGTGTGTGAAAAGACAGACTGGAAGACAGAACAGTAAGGATGCTGGGTAAATGCTCTATGAGACGCTACGTAAATCCACCCACTGGTGTGTTCCACTCTCCACCAGAAGCCACTTGTCCTCCGCTACAAGGAAGACTGTCTTGAGGTCGATGGGAAGTGAGATGGTGTGTGTTCGCCCTTCGAGAACATCCAGCACAGTCAGGCTGTTCCTGAAAGAGGAGAAGAAAACTATCTGAAAGGAAATGATGAGGGTAATGATTGAGTAACAATGGCACAGTCATTTCATGATACTTCATGCAACCCTAAAGAGAATGTTTTCAAGACTAAATAATAATAAAGAGAAATGTTAATTGAGAAAACAGATCTATAAAACTCTAAACTCTGTAGGGGCATGCATAGGAAGAAATAATGGATGCTGATAACCACCAAGCTGGCAGTGGTGGTACTTTGAAATTAAGAGCACTGTCTTTTCTTAGGTCTGGATTTAAATGTTCTCGCAATGTGGGATGAGTTGCTTTTACAATAGCATATTTGTAATGTGGTTATATTGGTTTTATAATAAGCAAGTATAATTAAATGAGGAAACAGAATGGGCAAACTAAGGATCCCAGTTTAAATCTTCTATAGCAAAGCACTCACCCATTTTCTTTGTAGAATACTAGCCAGTTTTTGTGCGAAAATTCTTTACACATTTTATAAGTTTCCTAAAGACAAAACCAAACAAAATATTCACATTAAATGTGTGAGATGCAGTCATGTCTCTTCAGTTGCTTTCCCTTAAATAAAGTTCTCCAACATGTAAAACATGTAATCCTGTGAGAAGCCGCCTCTTTATTTACTCCAAGGCTCTTACGGTGATGTGGATTTAAATACAATTCAAAATTTATTGTGAACTATGTGCTAAAACATCTTTTAGGATAAAAGTTTAAAAAATAATGCCAAATACTGGTTAGAGATAAATATGCTATCTGGCGAGTAACTGTGGAATTTATACCATAATATAGACATAAAGGAAATACTGCTTTTTGTAGATTTGGATGTATTTACGGCATTTAAAACATCTCTCTTTTTTTTTCTTTCCATGGTCTTTTAAGACTTATGTATTGCAGGGCAGAAGGTAAGTCGTATTTTATATCCATTACCTTTCTCTGAATGGCAGAATAAATTCTCTTGGGTTGGCCTGAAACTTATTTACTAGTTTAATTTAGTTAATAAGTTCAAATGTTTATTCATCTAGTAGGTGCACCCGGGTGTCATACTTGCCAGTTTATCATATAAATCCAAAACATAAACATATTAACTCAAAAACAGTTCAGTGACTGCATGATTAGGAATTTGTCATGAATATCACCCTCAAGAAGCCCACGAAGCTCTATCATTATTATAGCTCAGTCCTGACAAGTCTTCATGTGAGTACGATGTATACAAAAAAAAGCTATTGGTGTTAGTTATATGTGTATCAGTGTCTTTTCATATTGCGTTAAAATCTACAAGCGCACAATAAGAGAATTCTCTTGTGCTGTAAATAAAAGGCCCTGAGAAGAATGGGCATGCATGCATCTTTAAGGTAGAAAACTACAGAAGTCCTTGGCAACTTGCTGGACAAGGTGGGTATTCCTTACAGCTTCCTCCTTGTTCCACCAGGAAGATTTCTTAGGTGTAACCTCTTCGGAAGGGAGGATGAGATGTCGAAGGGCTCGGCTAGTGGTGTCTAATAAGAGGATGACATTACTCTGGAAATAAAGAGAACAGTAAACAGCTCAAGATGTTCTTTTTTTTTTTTTTTTTTTTAAGCAGCAGCTTCTTGACAACCTGGGAATAAAACATATAGTGGTAAACCGAAAGGAAGATGACAATATTGAAATACTTAAGAGACACCATAAAGATACTAAATGGTTTTCCTTAATACAGAATTTAAAGTAGTAGATGGTTTTATGAAAATATTTCAATTATGTAATGCAGAAGGGAGTCTCTTTGAAGATTTTATCTTAAAACCATCCCCTTCTATACACAGGCTATTTTAACCATGGTTCTGTTTTATTATATACTTGAAATTAAGAGAATTGATAATTTTTAAAGTCCATTTACTTTCATAAAACTTACATGTCAAGAGTGTTTTGTTGAAAATTGTCTTACATTGTGCATAACTAAATCTCACTCATGCTTTTCACAAATCCAGATTTACTTCAGAAAATGTGTACATGATAAATAGATGGGTTAGCAAGAAAATATCAGGATCTCAAGAACTTAATTCATAATGAGTGTGTCTTCATTTCAAAACTCACAGTTGGTGCTGTAATAATGTACAAACAAGAGATTTCTCTCCAGTAGTATTAATCACAGTTTTGCAAATGAAGTAATAATCTCCCAGTAATTAGCAGTGTTTTTTCAAGAAAAAAAATTTAAGTAAATCTCAAGCATTACAATCAATGAACAGAAATACATGAATAAGAACTTAAAATTGAGAAAGCCAGAAAAGATTAAATATTTTAAAGAGATGCTATTAGCTTGGCTTTTTTTTTAAGTTAAAATTTAAACATGTTTGAAGATTAGACAAAAAGGTTTGCAGGGTACCTGGGTTGCTCAGTTGGTTGAGCGTCTGACTCTTGGTCATGATCCCAGGGTCTTGGGATTGAGCCCCATGTTGGACTCATGCTGAACCACTGACCATGGAGCCTGCTTGGGATTCATTCTTTCTCCCTCTCTCCCTCTCTTTCTTTCTCTCTCTCCCCCTCTGCTCTCTCTCCCACTCACACACACTCTTTTTCTAAGATAAAACAAAAATCAAAAAACTCCGAGAGCCCCAAAAACGTTCGCAAAAAGGCACGTACAAGCTGTTTGTCAAGCCTCATTGTTATGCAATGGTCTTTTTCTAGAAAGTTTTTGTTTTGTTTTGTTTTAAATTTGGGTCTTCTCCAGCTATCCTAACCCTTAGGAACTTTTCATTTCAAAAACTTTCTTTGGGGAAAATGAAGTCATAAAGCACCCAAAGAATTACTGTATAGTTTGTGAAATATAGGAGACAAAATAAAAAATGTTTGTTGGCTTGTTTCTTAGTATTTACTGAGCAGCTTATATTTAAAGCACAAAGGAGAACACAATAATGAATTAACCATGACCCTTGCCCTCTCTTATGTGGTCCAGTTAGAAATAAAAAGAAAGGCAAAACGATTGATGATGGGCATTGAGGAGGGCACTTGGGATGAGCACTGGGTGTTGTATATAAGTGATGAATTATGAGAATCTACCCCCAAAACCAAGAGCACACTGTATACACTGTATGTTAGCCAACTTGACAATAAATTATATTAAAGTTTAAAAAAAGAAATAAAAAGAAAGGCAGAAAGATTGATGATTCATCCACTAACCTGGGACCTCATAGTGCGGTTTCAAGTGTATTTTACTAGCTAATTGTACTGAAGTGCTCAAAAATTAAAGTAGTATTTGTACCGTGCAGTTTCCTTCACTGAATCCTGGCTGTTAAAAAATTCTATTAAACATGTTGACAGAGTTTAAACTTCTCCACAAACATCACTCTTAGAAAGCATCATTGGTATGACAGGCAATTTTCCATTCAGGACGTGTGTTACAGATATTCTTTTTAAAATCATTTCATACGAGAGGTATTATTTCTGGCCTTTGAAAGTTTGAAAAGGATGGCAGTACCTTAAATTACCTTAAAGTTACTTAAGAAAATGTATTAATTAACAAATTAAAAAGTGACAGTCTTATTCCATTCTAGATTAAATCTTTTTTTTGAGGAAGTATTTTTTTATTTTTATTTTATTTTATTTTATTTTATTTTATTTTATTTTATTTTATTTTATTTATTTATTTTTTTTAATATTTATTTTTGAGACAGAGAGAGACAGAGCATGAATGAGGAAGGGTCAGAGAGAGAGGGAGACACAGAATCCGAAGCAGGCTCCAGGCTCTGCGATGTCAGCACAGAGCCCGACGCGGGGCTCGAACCCACGGACCGTGAGATCATGACCCGAGTTGAAGTCGGATACTTAACCGACTGAACCACCCAGGCGCCCCTTGGAAGTATTTTTTTAAAGGAGAAACTCTTTCTTGTGTGATAAATATGAACAACATTAACATGAATTCTTAGCGCTTTAGCAGTTTGGGATAATATTAACTTTTCTAAGCAAAAGAAAGTTCTAAAAATAATGTTTGATTCCAAAATATAATTAAGCAGAAGAATAAGCAGATGATTAAACAGATACGATTAAGCAGAAAAATAAGTATGGTTTTGCATTTTTCTTCCTTTTTAGGGTCTAATACTTATATACTCATAACTTGGCATAAGCAAATTGAAAACCTGTGCCTTTCTGAACGACAGAAAGCATATATGTATTTGCAGCCATCGTTGGACTTAGAATTAGTTTTAGAAACAATTGGCAACATGAAGGAGTTCTGTTGGTCCATCCTTTTGGATGTTAATGGTTTCCTTCTGTAAATGACTAATGATATATTCTGAGTTTAAAAATAGAATTTTGCGTCACACATGAGTACATGTAACTGTGGCTTTGGTGCTCCTTTAAGGGGGGCAGGGAGAAGAAGTGAGCAATTTTATTATGTTTGTATCTGACTGGGAGAAAAGTAACCTCTGGATGACCTCAATGTCCTAAAGTCTGAAATTCTAAACTTCGTACAGATGTAATAAGTAATCTCATGGCAGGAGAGGGGGAAGGGTGGAGGGTCTTTATTTTTAGGCATGGCCAAGTTTCCCTTTCCTCACTTAAGATTTTATTTTAGCGAGGAAGCTTTGAACAACTTCTTTAACCAGGGAAATGCATCCATAGCAAGCTTTAGACAAGGGATAGTGGAATTAATGGCAGTGATTCTCTGCAATATTTTAGCTCTGCTCTCAGTGAGGGCAGGATGGGGAAGGAGGAACTGATGGCAGTGCACACATTTGTTATTTGATTAGAATTATTTATCATTTGTCCAATTTTACAGATGCATGCTGTTCATTTGAAACTAAAGAGGTCTTACCTCCTAACAGGGTTTTAATATGATGGCTAAGATACCCTCTTTGGGAAAAGAAGAGTCAGTTCAGAGGGTACAGTGGGAGTATTCCTACAAGCTAGGCATGCCTTCTCAGGGTGCTGAGGTAGCTTTCTAGAAAACTGTTCAGGCTGTGGTCAAAGGGACAAGTCAGAATGTCAGGAGACAAAGTGCTGGCCATGGAAGTTGACAGTCTGGCCACGACAGTTGTAGAATGCTGAACAGAGTATTACACTGAACAGAGTATTAATCAGCAATGTTGCCAAATAATTGGATCTTCTGAGAAAATAAAATACTTGCTAAGAATCTAAAAATCTAGTACTTTCCAAGAATTGGTATATGTAAAATTGAAAGTTAATTTGACAGCTGAAAATTTGGCAGGATTGTTTGAATAAATACTCCAAATTTAAATTCTTACTCAATTGACTTGCTGAATTAAAAATCACCAAGATAGCATGTGTTTTTTATGACAGATTCTTCTCATTGTAGAATTCAATTCAATGCCACTGATATTTTATTAGAAACCTGTAACACAAGGGGTGCTTGGGTGGCTCAGTCGGTTAAGCAACCCTCTTTTGGTTTTGGCTCAGGTCATGATCTCAGTTTGTGAGTGCAAACCCCACGTTGGGCTCTGCACTGACAGTGCAGGGACTGCTTGGAATTCTCTTTCTGCCCCTCCCCTGCTCATGCTTATGGTCTCTCTCTCTCTCTCAAAATAAATAAATAAACTAAAAAAAAAAAAAAGAACCTATAAAGTAAAACCCTTATTCCATGTGATGGATACAAACTTTTATACGCAATATGTAGATATTTATAAACTCTGCTTTGCAGGAGAAAGTGAAAATGAAAAAAAAAAGTGAAAACCTGAAAAAATTTAACTCAGAATTCATGATTATTATTTACGCAAGGCCTAAAGTTAAAGTTGACTTATTTACTCAGTGAAACACTGACATGTTATTTATGCAACATTTCCTCTTGATTAGACACAGTCTAAAAGTATTGTTTCTTGGTAACACTTTGTTCTCCCAGTGACTTTAAGTATTCGTAAGTAGCAACACTGCATTTCTTTAATATTTTCCTATTATGAATACTTTTTAATTTTTCACACTATTCTTTTCCCCAAGTAGCTATAGTGAGTGAGATGGTGGATGGAATTTAATTCTGGTGGGGCCAATCCAATCTGGTTTGAATCTCAGTTCATTATGTAGCTACCGGGCAGGTTATTGAAACTCTCTGAGCCTCCATTTCCTCAAATGTAAATCTGGCTGACAGGTATCTCAGTGGGCTACTGGAAGAATAGCATGGGATGATGTATGTAATCTTTCATTTGGCACACTGCCAACATTTAATAACTGCTCCTTCTGTTTGCGAGGCTCATCACTTAGCCTTCTGGGATACCACACTCCCTGCCCTGTCCACCTACTTCACTGGCCACTCATCGTCAATCCCCTTGGTTGATTCCCCCGTATCTCCCTGATTTCTTAATATTTCATTGCCCCAGGGCTTGGACTTCTCTGCCCACACTCACTCTCTTGGTGACCTCTTT
This sequence comes from Lynx rufus, assembly GCF_022079265.1. Taxonomy (NCBI): domain Eukaryota; kingdom Metazoa; phylum Chordata; class Mammalia; order Carnivora; family Felidae; genus Lynx; species Lynx rufus. The sequence goes on along the minus strand of NW_025814823.1, from coordinate 28,842,513 downwards.
CAGCCTCGTGGTTTTCAGTAACATGTACATGCCAAGACTCCCAAATGTTCTGATCTCTCCCCTGAACTCCAGGCTCATCTACTGGGATGTCTAACAGGCATCTCACATTTAATCAAAGGTCTACTCCCTCCCAAATCAATTCCTCATCTCAGTTGATGGCGACTCTGTTCTTTCAGTTGCTCATGCCCTAGACTTTGAAGTTGCCCTTAATTAGCTTCATCCTCTCTCACCCCATGCATCTGATCTGTTAGGAAATCCTGTTGGTTCTACCTTCAAAATATATCCAGAACCCATCGTTACTTACAACCTCCATACTCTAAACTGCAATTACCTCTTGCTGGATCACTGCAAAAATTTCTTTACTAGTCTCCTTCGTTCTGCCTTACCACCTACAGACTATTTGCTGCAGAGGAGCCAGAGAAATCTTTTAAATATGTAAGTTAGGTCACGCTACTCCTCTGCTTGAGATGCTCTAACACCTTCCTCTTCCACCCACAGTCAGGGCCCAGGACATTACAATGGTCTATGAGGCTCTGCACAGTCTGCTTCCTCACTCCCTGCACCACGTCCCTGCTCCAACTAGCTGAGTAACCTGTGATCTCACCTCCTTATGCTCTCCCCCTTGCTCAATCTTCCCCATCACACTTCTTTAACGATGGAACAAAAGCATGCTCCAGCCTCTGGGCCTCTGCCTGGAACGCCCTTATTTTAGATATCTGTTCTCCCCCTCACGTCCCTCAAGCCTTTGCTTAAATATCCCTTCCTCAGTTAGGCGATCCCTGCCCATCTACCCTACTTTGAATGGCAATCTTCCTGCCAGCCTTGCTTCTCCTCTTCTAGCTTGAGATATAATTTACTTCTTTTGCTCATTGTCTGTCTTCCTGTACCACAATGTAAGCTTTTCAGGACAAAAATTATTGTTGTTTTCTTTGCTGCAGCATCCCCAGTAATAGGCACATGATATAATTTGTTGAATGAATAATATGCTTGAATGAATAGTATGGTATTTGGTAGATACTAGGTGGATAATAAGCATGCAAAAACATTACGCACCTTTCTATTGGTATGGTACAGATTAACTTAGACCTTCAGAATTCTCACTAATTGAGACACAGCCTGCTTTTTGATCTATACCTTCTATTTGGAATTACTATTATTTTTTTTAAATTAGTGTTTTTTATTATTTATTTTTGAGAGACAGAGAGAGACAGAGCACGAGCAGGGAGAGGCAGAGAGGGAGGGAGACACAGAATCCGAACAGGCTCCAGGCTCTGGGCTGTCAGCACAGATCTCCACCCAGGGCTTGAACCCACGAAACGTGAGATGATGGCCTGAGCCAAAGTCAGACACTTAACCGACTGAGCTACCCAGGCGCCCCTGGAATTATTTTAAGCTTGACTCTAAACACCTGTACTTTTCATTAGTGCTATCTTACACTAGTAGTGATGGTTAAAACTTGAGCTTCATTACATACCAAAGGAGTTCAGTGTCATCGTGCAGTGAACGGAAGGTTTATGTCCTCCCAAAATTCATATGTTGAAATCCTAAACCCTGGCATTTAGGATTACTAGGAGGTAGGGGTCTATGGGAGGTGATTAGGTCATTAGGGTGGAGTCCTCCTGAATGGGATCAGTGGTCTCATAAATGAGACACCAATGCGATCCCTCGCTCTTTCTGCCCCGTGAGGTTACAATGAACAGACAGCTATCTAGCAAGTGGGTTCTCACCAGACACCAGATCCAGATTTGCTTATTCTTGATCTTGGATGTCCCAGCCTCCAGAACTGTGAGAAATAAATTTCTGTTGTTTATAAGCTCCCTAGTCTATGCTACTTGTGTTATAGTAGCCCAAACAAGACGAAGACAAGTCCATTCACTATATGTTTGTGGCTGTGTCTACATTAAGAATGTCATTCAGGTTTCAAATAAAACGCATCTCCTAAGGGGAGCACCCCTTCATACTGTTACTTCCACCTTCCACTTCCTCCTCCCCCACCCCTATCACTCCCCAGGACATTGTCTCGTTTCTATACAGCACTTATCACCGCCTGAAACCAGCATATTTATTTGTTGGCTTACTTTATGGTCTGTCTCCCCAAAGAGAATGCAAGTTTCACAACAAAGAATTATCCGGCCTCAAATGTCATTAGTGCTGAGGTTGAGAAATCCTAATTTACATGCTTCCAGAATTATAGGTCATGTTGAAGTCTCCGCAGAGAAGATATTAGCCTGCCTTTGTGGTACTGACATAACACAGCTCTGATCCCTCCTTGATGTTTATGAAAGCACGTATTTTCACTTGTAGGTTGCGAATCACCTTTGCCTTTTTCTTCACACAGCTTACTCTTGGCGTAATTGTACCATGTGAGTAGCCCGGGATGCCTTACCTGCTGCTCGTGGAGAACCACTTGACCCTTGAGGGGATTTCCCAGCGGTGCCACTGTCACAAATGGGTGCCAAATTCTACTGGCCATTCTTGGGAAGAGGTCAGAGAGGTCCACCATGTAGCCACTTTTCCCCGTCGTGTTCAGAAAGTATAAGGTGATGGGATTGCATGCAACTACATAGAGGGTATTTTCCTCATTTTCTGTAATGACAAAAAGGTGTTAACTGTGTGATCTGCAGTAGATTTTCTGACTGGTCAAGAGGTCCAGTGAAATCTGAATCATGAGACTGAGCACACAGCTGGAACTCAGTGGACAAACCGTGATGGATTGATTAGGATATACATACGTTATGTATATATATCAATTAACTTTGATTCTAACCTCCCAAAATGCTCTTTTCTCCCAAAAATACAGAAGAGGTATAAAAACAAAGAAACAAAAAACAATTAAAACTCTAGTTTGCATAAGTGGACAATACTGAAACAGAGAGTTCAATTACAGAAAGGGCAGCATTATTTTCATGGGCCAATTCTGACTGACGGCAGCTGCCTGGAATGTTGTTCTGAGAACCATGAGGCCAGGACAAGGTTTAACCAGAAAAGCGCTCCTGGTTAGCGATGCCTCTCACTGGCATGGGGCAGAGGATCACAGCATACTTATTTCCAATTCTGAAAGATGGGACAAGGGTCAAAGTTCAAACTTTATACATAAAATCCGTATTTATTCTCTACTGGTGAATGTAAAATATCTTCATAAGAGCACCTGTCTGTTACCAAAAACCCCTGTGTATATGTACATATATATATACATATATATATATATATACACATACACATGTATATACACACACACATATATATGTGTATATACACGTATATATATGTGTGTATATACACATACATATATGTGTATATATGTGTGTGTATGTGTGTGTGTATATATATATATAATTTTTTGCCCTCATTTTACTTATTTTGATGGGGGTGGGGTGGAGGAGCAGAGAGAGAGGATCCCAAGCCAGCTGTCAGCGCAGAGCCCGATGTGGGACTCGAACTGGTGAATCCTGAGATCATGACCTGAGCTGAAACCGAGTCAGACCCTTAACTGACTGAGCCACCCAGGTGCCCCAAAACCTTGTATATTTTTAAAGCATGTATTTTTATTCCACAAAGCTGATTTTGGGAATAAATAATATTCATAGAACTTAGATAACAAAAACTTGCTTCTGAATTTTCCCCTCAACAATCCCCATCCTAGGCAAGTTAGAAACTCTCTCCCTTTCTTCTGTCATCACCTCTGTTTAATAGGACCTTAGGAACTGCCCTCGATTGAAAACTTCTGCCAAAAAGTACCCAGGGCACACTGTATGAGTCAGTAGGAAATGGCAGCAGTCCAGAAATGTAGATGCCAAAAATTCACGTCCTTCATTTGCCATTCTTTAAAATAAATGTAATGACTGCAAAGCACTCCAGCCGTGCTTTGGTGGTTCACGCCATCATCAAACTGGAATCCCAGCCCCCAAATCCAATGTTTCTCTTTTTCTTGTTCCCTTCTATTTTTAGCACATGCCTGGGTGTGTTTAACTTTGTGCTACAGTTGTAATGAGAAACAGACATATGCATACAAACTTAGCGGTGCTTATGTGGATTCCACAATAGTATTTTGTTAGGTTGTTATAGGAAATCAGGTCTAAATTGCATATAATTACTATCCAATCCAATATGACACAGTTACTGAGTCTATCATAGACTTTTTGATGTCTAGAGATTCTTTCAATCCCTCTTTTAGAAAAAAGTCAGTACAGGAAGGAAAAATCAAAAGAATAAATTGACATACCACATGACGTAGCAATGTCACAGATTAAGTTAATTTCATCCAATGGTAATTTGCAGGAGGCACATTCTTCAGTAAAGGTTTGGGATCTTTCTTCATATCTTTCTATTGGATACTCTTGTATGTTTATAAGTGCTGGACCCTATAATGAAGTAGTTGTCTGAGTTAAGGAATTTGGATAGTTACTAAAATGTAGAAAAACTGAAGTTTTTCTAAAATATGAAATTTAAATTCAAATACCCAACATCTTGATATACCTCTTCTTATTTTGTTGACTATCATGGTACCTATAACAATAATAATACCATATACTTGCATTTATAAATGCTTTCAATTGTCCTATCTTAATTTCTCACTTTCTTTTCTTTTTACTCACAAGGTACACCAGATGAAAAACCCCATAGGATTTCTGATTACTTTATTCCTTCCTAAACAATGGTCAAGGTTTGAACTCCAAGTATTGGGACTCAGGGCTGTCCAAACTAGGAAAATAATCTGTAAATGCATGAATCAGGACCTTATATAGTTCCATTGTAAAGAATGATTATTATACCATTATATCGAATATAATGGCTAAACTTCAGTCTTTGAAATAAAAGCTTGCTGATAATTACTGTTGTTTACAAAAGGTAGAATATTATACACATAGTGAAAATTATTCAATATAAACATAAGCAGAGGATCTAATTTAATAATATTATTGATATTAGGGCTGGTACTTAGAGAAAACAACTATATAGAAGAATTATATAGATGTAACTACACTTTCAATATTCCCATGCCATACAGTCCTTTTTTTAAAGTTTATTTACTTATTGAGAAAGAAAGAGAGAGAGCACGTGCACAAGTAGGGGGTGGGTACAGAGAGACGGAGAGAGAAAATCCCTAGCAGGCTCCACGCTGTCGGCACGAACTGTGAGATCATGACCTCGGCTGAAATCCAGAATTGGATGCTTAACTGACTGAGCCACCCAGGTGCCCCCAGTCCTTAATTAATCAAAAATGTCTGGGTTAGATGGTGACTGTTGTGGCATCCCTGCCACCCTCCATCCTGCCCCTTTCTATCTAGTCTGCATCTCTGGAGCTGGAAATCTAAAAACAACATTCCTCAAACTCCCTTGCAGTAAGGGTTCTGGATGTGATTTCGGTTCTGCCAATTAAATGTACTTAAATGGCCCACAGGTCAAGTGTGAGCCATTGCTTGCTTTTGTAAATAAAACTTGACTACAACACAGCCACATTCATCTGTTAGCCTATTACCTACGGTTGCTTTTGTGCTATCACAGTAAAGTCAAGTAGCTGCAACAGAATCTGTATGGCCTAAAACATTAACCATCTGGCTCTTTACAGAAAAAGTTTGCTGATCCTGCTTCGCCGTGTCGCTGCCAGCAGCAGGGATGGTAGTAGAAGCAGACACACTGAACTTGAGACTAAAAGTCCAGTGGTGGCCCCTTGACTTCTGTTTCTTCTGTCCTTTCCAATGATATTACAAGCATCCAATTCCCCACAGTAAATCCCTTTCTGCTTGAATACCTAAAGGAGTTTCTGTTGTAACTAACAACTGATACTCCTTTCCTTTGCCTTTTTACATGAAAACAAGGATCATGGAGTAACTTTTAGGAGGACACACAACATACCTGACTCTAATTCACGTTGGTTCTTAGGAATTCTACTAGTCACTGACAATGACCTACACTGAGTTCCTCAGAGGCCAGGCTGGCTTGAGAGTTGGAGTGGAAGTTAAATCTAAAATAACCTCAGAACAAGTTATTTTGGAGATTGTATGGAGTTTTCCCCAGGGAACATATAGAAAAAGTTGTAACATTCAGTATTTGAATGAAGAAATGACGGTGTCAACCTTTACGTCTATGTGATGAGTTACTGCTGGACACAACAGTTTTTGCATTCCATTTCTTGACTGGCCAAACGTCCAGAAGCCCATGAATGTCTGCTCTGGCAGAGGCAACCTGTCAAGGATGATTTGAAAAGTAAACATTTCTTGTTTCCGAGTCATAGGAAAAACCCAACCCATCTATTATACAAGTAAATTTGAAGAATGTTTTACTTACAAGTGAATTATATTTTAAGACAGTCTATGATACAACACTTGGAATATACTTTAAGAAGAAGATTTCATTTTTGCCCTTTGCAATGACATGGATGGAGCTAGAGAGCATAATGCTGATCGAAATTCAGTCAGTCAGAGAAAGACAGACACCATATGATTTCACTCATATGTGGAATTTAAGAAACAAAACAAATCAGCAAAGGGAAAAAGCAGAGAGAGGGGGAGAAATCAAGAAACAGATTCTTAATTATAGAGAACTGATGGTTACCAGAGGGGAGGTGGATGGGGGTATGGGCTAAATAGGTGATGGGGATTAAGGAGTGCACTTGTCATGATGAGCACTGAGTGATGTATGGAATTGTTGAATCACTATATTGTACACCTGAAACTAATATAACACTGTATGTTAACTAACTAGAATTAAAATAAAAAGTTAAAAAAAAAGACTTCACATTTCTGAAACTCAGAAGCTAAGGTCCTATTTGGTTTTTATCTTGATGACAAACATAATTAAGATTTACATATTTTTCCTTGAATGGGTAAAATACTTAGCAATTTAACATCTTAGTTCCTAGCAGAGTACAGGAAGGATTTAAAGAAAAAAATGAAGCAATCCAACCATATTTTTAGTCTATTCTTTTTTTTTTTAAGTTTATTTATTTGAGAAAGAAAGATAGCGTGAAAGCAGGGGAGGGGCAGAGAGAGATGAAGAGAGAGAGAGAATCCCAAGCAGGTTTCGCACGATCAGAGCGGAGCCTGATGATGGACTCGGACTCATGAACCATGGGATCATAACCTGAGCTGAATCAAGAGTCAGACATTTAGCCAACTGAGCCACCCAGGCACTTCTAGTCTATTCTTTTAAATTTGGCATCAAATAATAAACAGTAAAGAAACTACCAATCACATATTTGTAAGTTGTACAAGGCAAGTCTCAGAGAGTATTTTAGCTCTTTAAACTTTTTTTCTACTTTGAATTGAAGTATAATATACATACAGAAATGTTCATATAAATGTGTCACTTAGCCCTGAACACACCTGTGTATCCAGGTCATTACCTCCACCAAGGGAGTTACTGTCCTGACTTTAATGGAATTATTCTGTGTTTAGATTCCTTTTTCTTTAAAGTGACTTTTAAATAAAGTGATTTGTCAAAATATGGCAATGCTAAACTATAAAACCACAGACAAATTTTTGAGAAGAAAGCCTTCGCATTTTAATCATACTATATTTTCTTCAAATCTTTAAAAAAAGAACCATTAATTTGTCATTTAATTTATTATAAATTTCTTATTCTGTGGTAAGGAAAAGCAAAAAATGATTCACAGTTAAGAAGTTGTTTAAAAATAATGCATGTATGGCTATAAGTTAAAATGCATGCTCAGAATGAGTTTGATAATCATTAAAAGGGTATAGATTTATATTTAGAAATTATTTTATTTTCAGTAAAATACACAATATTTCCATATGCATACTAAGACCATGTAAGGCTCAGATACTGTTTACATAAAATAACAGAACCAAACATTCTGGTGGAATATGCTTTGTCCCTTTGAAATGCTAATGTTTAACATATACACAAAATAAATTAAAAAGAAATTTACAGTGAAATTCTTCTAATTCATATGACATAAATCTCTCAAAGGGATATATGTGCTTATTTATCTATCACCTCAAATAACATTTTAAGTGTCTGGACAATTATCCTGATTGGTCACCCACTTCCCTGTTTTAACTGGAAATGAGGTGGGAGGGGCACTGAGTTACGGGATTTATGGTTATTGTGTTCTCTATTTTACTAAAAAATTTTTTTATGTTTATTTTTTGAGAGAGAGAGAGAGAGAGAGAGAGAGAGAGAGAGAGAAAGCTGGGGAGGGGCAGAGGAAAAGAGAGAGAGAGAAATCCCAGGCAGGTCCCATGTGGGGCTTGAACTCACAAACCGTGAGATCATGACCTGAGCCAAAACCGAGAGTCAAATGCTTAACCGACTGATCCACCCTGTGGCTCTCGTGTTCTCTCTTTTAAATGTAATAAAAACACATTTCTGTGTCAAAGGGGCAGATCCTGAAAACATCTTGCAGACTAGAATCTCTCTCTTCTTGTTTAGGGAACAAACTATTCTTCACTCGCTTTTGGCAGTTCACTGAAGGAGAGTTAGATTTTCAAATAGAGAAGGAGAAAACAGAGGAACGACACACCTAATTTCCCTCTGGCCTAGAAGACTTAGTGTAACAAAATGCAGGAGACCCGGGTTCTAGTTCTAGTTCTTTTATTAATCAGCTCTACAAACCCGGGGAGGGAACAGTCAGCTAACTGCTCTGAGTGTTAATTTCTTCCTCTGTGAAATGACGGGTGTCATCTGCAAGTTCCTCACAGCTTGAGGAATCTTGGATGATCACTGGAGTGAGTAGAGGCAAACCTCAGTGTTAGATTCAATAGTCTTGCATTACCTTGGTGCTCTGAAGTTAAAAGTAATCAGAGTGAAAATATCTATACCTACAAATAGAATCAGTGCCCTCATAGACAGGTATGTGCTTTATTAAAGCTTATAAAAAGAGACTCTAAATACATCCCCAAATTAGCTCTTTGAAGACAACAGAAACAGTTACACATCTTGAAATCTATTTAGAAGTGGACAATTGCTTTACAAAATGATCCTTGGTTGACAGGTTGCTATCTACCCTAAACAATGGATCTAAAATATCCCTTAATAATCTCACAAAAAATACAGACGCTTAAAAAAACACTTCATCCTTTGAGAAAAAGTAACTTTATTCAGCTTCCAGTTTTTATGGACAGTTTCTGGGATACTCATGAAATCTGGTTTGAACTTACAAACTCAATCTACACTAATACAGAAATTACAGGCTGCCTGTTTCCATCTAAATATAGCACTAACTGGTTGGCAGGGTATGGGAAGGACCTTCAGGTACCCCATTTAGAAACGATTCTGGAACCACACAACAAAATTGCAAATGCAATAGTAGCTATAACAGAGAGACACATGTGGGGTGTTCTGGAGTTGTACAACAAACTGACTCCATCCATCCTGCTCCTTGGTAATACGAAGTATTGTTCTAAGTCTTTTCCTGTGGGCCCCAGACTGGCCAGCTGAAGTAAACCAAAGCCCCTCATTTATTTTTCATGACTAAGTACTCTCAGTAAGCTGTGCAAAAATCTATTACTAACTCTTTCCCCTTCAATAAGTTAATAGCCAGGAGAAAGGGGAAGCATTGTATTTGGGTGAATGAGCAAGCTTTGGAATTAGAAACATAATCAACATTAATTTGGACCTAACTCTAAACGAAAGGCCCTATATTTCATTACTGAAATCTGTCATCTAACTCTAACCACACTGATGTGACAGAAATGACAATGATACTTTCCATGATTTTAAGATCCTGACACTTGTATTATTTAACTCCATTAAAGTCTTAGCTGGACTGATGTCTGGATTTGATTTGAAGGGGGAGGAGGATGAATTTAAGGCCTATAAATAGCATTACTTTTTATCTTCAATGTCATTCATGAATTTATGTTTTTTAAAACAATGAAGTATTTCAATTCATATGTTGTGATGTTTCTTAATCCCTTGTGGAAGTATTAATAGAGGCCTGGAAGTAAAAGTTTTAACTAAAAGAAAGGTGGACACCAAAATTATGACTCAGATCAAATTATAGCACTTGAGCAAGTTACAAAAGAAAAAAATTTTCTTTCTAAGCATGCATACAATTCATAACATGATGCATATGGACACCAAAGCCGAGTAATACAGTTTGAATGACACGCGAGCAATTTGTCTAAGATTGTTTCCATAAAGAGGTGAGCTGGGGTTTTGAAGAGTATGTTCTGGCAAATTTCTGCCTTCTCTGAACATTTGCCAATACTATTTCTGGAGTCGGAAAGAAACACATGAAAAAGATTTGGATCTTTCTAGGGGCATTATGCAATTAAAAGTTGTTGACGTACCTATTGTCAACAATTCCTAAAATATCTCCTTACCACAACAACTACTAATTTTCACGGGAATAGTGGAACCTCTCAGGGTAGTTCCGCCAACTCCCCAAACTTCATCAATTACTACCATCTCGGAAAAGAAAAAGAACAGCTCTGATTTTAGCAGTCCTCATTCACTCCTAATGTTTTAAATCTAACCTCTGGTAAAAATTAGGTTCGACTGTCCAACTGAGTTTGCTAGAGCCTTTCATAGAATAACCCTGACAAGTATTTCCATGTTTGGCTCCTATGCCTTCTTCTTACTCTCCAGCCAACTTAGGCCTTAGCCACCTTGAACTGCTACTTGCTCTTCTTGAACATGCTACCCATTTTCATGCTTCCATGAGGCCATTACCTCTGCCCCGAACTCCTCGCTGTTACTGCCTCTTTGATGAAATCCTTCTCATTCTTAAGGCCCAATTCAAACATTACTTCCCCTTGCATCTCTTGCCCAGATTTCTTTCTGGGCAGAACAAATCTCTTGCTCTTCTGTGTTTCCATGGAAATTTGCACATTTGGAACTGTTAGAAACTCTTAGGGTACAGTTTTATAGAAATTTGCAATTTTCAGGTTTACGGCCTGATAGAAAATAAAGTTTTAGGGGGCAAGGTCAGAAGTGAGTCTCTTGCAAATATTTATATTTATTAAAATAAACAGTGTCAGCATACTTAAAAAGAGAAAATAGAAAAAAAAAAACCCTCAAAACGCTTTAAATTGGTGATAATGGGTATTACTATTCCCAGTTACCCTCCCTTGTTTGCTAGAAGCTTCTGAATCTCCCTTCCCTATAATCTCACATGTTACTGGTAAATTAACTTTGTTTCATTGTAAGTGATGTGCACACAACAAATATGTGTATGCTTTTCCTTTCTTTGGGTGGCTCTGCATTAGACGTGATGGTTTCCACTTTATAACTTAGACGTATACGCCTCAGCCACCCAGGTCCCACTGACGTCACTGAAATGACTCATTTGGATGCATGAGATGGAAGAAGATTTGGGGAACCCTACTATTCTTGGCTGACAATTCTCAAATATGCTCCCCAAGATCCAGAATGACACTGTGCTGTCTTAGAGCTGGTGCCTAGCGTCACTCTGTGCTAAAGCAGATATTGTCAGCTTGCTCCACACATCTCTGGCTTTCCTTCTCCTCACAGAAGTTGCCTGACTATGGTTCTGGGGCCTGGCTTTCCTTTCTCTCCTCTTTCATGAAATTTTACTGCAAAAACCTCGCTTTTTTCTGCCATCTGCTTTACCAACCACATCTGAGTATTTTCTAACCTTAAGTTCTTTCCTTTTCTAATTATCCACATCAAGAATGATGACTGGGGTTGAATCTTTCCCAGTTGGAAACTTAACCCCCTCCTACCCTCCCCCCGCACCATACACAAGAAACCTCTGTTATTTCTGACAAAAAGACCGCAAGACTGTTAATTCATTGAGGGCAAGGCTTACATCTTACTTGAATCCTTGACTCTCTGGCACTCGGAACCCATCGGTTCTGCCACTGAAATCTCTCTTGCTCGTGGGCCTCCTTTCCTTCCCACTGCCACCAGCAGGGCCTCCCTGACTGTCACTTAAGATTACTGCAGCTGCTTCCCGACAGGTCTTCCTGCTGCCAGCTTCACTGCCTTTCAAACCAAGAGACTATGAATTTGACCATGCTACTGTCAGGCTTAAAATTCTTCTGGGATTCCCTCTGACTCTTCTCTCCCTTTTTAGCCTCATCATGGGGCATGCCCTCACTTAACCCTTTGTTTTAGTCACCAAACTACTTGCGGTTTCCAAAAGGCACCACAGCCTCTTAAAAGTGTCTCTGCTTGCAATGTTTTCTTCTCCTTTAATCCCTTAAGCATTCAGCCCTGTTATCCTCCCTGACTCTCCCCCCAAGGGCAGAAGGCAGCAAGCCTACCTCTCTGATTCTCTCTAGTGTGGCTCTAACACAAGTCACTCTTTTACTTGGGTGCTTCTCCAATTCAACTGTGACCTCCTTGAAGGTAGAGGTAAAGCCTTCCTTCATTCACCTTTCTAATTCTGACTCCCTACCTAGTGTTTACCACATAAATGCTCAATAGTGTTTGCTAAGTGAATGCTTGGCTGCATTAGAACGGTCAACATCTTCACTTACCTACTTATCTCTCATCTCAATGGCAAGATGCAAACCACCATAGCATTCATTCTTCCCCCGTTGCATCCTGACTACATTACCCTCAACAGATGATGCAATCTACTTTGGCAGGTGTATTGGGAAGAGTTAGTTATAGATAGGGACTGGGGATGTCTATGCAGCCAAGTGACAGATACCACTTACAGATGCTTAAGGGAATCCAAGGATAGTTCTGTGAGACTGTTTAAGATAAGTATGATAGAAGATTCATAGCTCTTGACAATTTCTATATACAGATCGGTTATATTTAAAATTTTTCGGTACCTTCATAAAGGAATTAAAAACAAATGAAATGGCTGTGAAGCTCCTTTAATAATATACCAAGAGAATATAGGGCAAAGGGCTATGAAACTATAAAATCTAATACCATCTTTTGCTTATGATAGTTCTGGAATGTCATTATGTAAATCTTATTATTTTTGAAAACTAAGAGCTCTTTTATGAAATGGAAGTCCCTCATCATGCAGGGTGGAATTGCACACCTTACAACTCCATGATGAGTACTATGTACTCATTTATAAAAACCAAGACATGAAAAGAAAATGATAGCATATTATAGTTTGGAAAATGGAACGTGAGCCACAAAACTTTAAGAGAGTCTTAATGCGATAAACAGTAAACTAATAATCATTCCTAGTTTCGAAGACAAACCTAATGAAGTTACTCCAAAGAGAGGCCCCGGCTGGAACTTTCTCTTCGATGCCTCTGGTACCCCATGGTTGGTCGTGGTCAGAGCAGAAGCCACTGCTATTGATGTCCCAATTACACCGAACAAGTTTTTAAAGCAGGAAACCAATTCTAGGCAAATACTCTTTCAAACACATTCACTATAGATGAAGCTGTTCTGTCTGCAAATGCGCACAACTGTTTTTATTTCTGCTGCTTTAGAAGTGTTTTCCTCACTTGATACTCACTTGATCCTCACTTGATGTTGATGTCTACCAATGTATAAATTTACTTATACTGTGTGGAAATGCAATAGAAATGCCTGGTTGGGCACCTGGGTGGCTCAGTTGGTTAAGCGTCTGACTCTTGATTTTGACTTAGGTCATGATCTCACAGTTTGTGAGTCTGAACCCCATGTCGGGCTCTGCGCTGGGTGTGGAGCCTTCTTGGGATTCTCTCTCTCACTTCTCTTCCCCTGCTTGTGCGCTTGCTCTCTCTCTCTCTCTCAAAATAAATAAACTGAAAAAAAAAAAGCCTAGTTAACTGGATTTCTCCTTTGCCATTGGTAAGGGAGCCAATGTTCTGCCCTTAGAGTAGGCATTGCAGTGTGGTGTAAGCTTTGCTGTACCAGGGGTGAAGGTCCCCAAATATAGCAATTTCAGAAAAGACCTTTACTTTATCGTTCTTATTTTATTTAAATAAGAAAACAAAATGCAAAATTCCAGTGCTCAGATAGTGGGTGGACATTTAAAAAATAAAATATAGAAAATAAAAACATGTTAGAATATTAAAAGGGTACAGAAAGTAGAGCTTCTTTTCTCTACTCCAGGGCCTCTCTCAAAGGCAACTACTATCAATAGCTACAATGGTATCTTTAAATTGTTTAAACTGTGAACCTACTTAAGAAGTTTAATAAAAATATTGGCTAATATGGAACTAAACTTTATTAATTCAAAGTTACTTTATTTTGCCTGAAAAATAAAATTAAAAAAATTTAAGCATTTGAAAGCAGAGAGAGAATACAGATGTCAATAGGACATCAGAAGAGTCATTCAAGACTCCAATAGGGTTTCTTCATCAGCTCTGAGACAGTTTTTTTTTTAAATAATTTTTTAAAGTTTATTTATTTATTCTGAGACAGACAGGGAGAACATGAGAAGGGGAGGAGCAGAGTGAGACAGAGAGAGAGAGAGAGACAGAGAGACACAGAGAGAGAGAGAGAGAGAGAGAGAGAGAGAGAGAATCCCAAGCAGGCTCTGCAGGGTCAGCATAGAGCCCGACGTGGGGCTCAAACTCACGAAACTGTGCGATGGTGACCTGAGACTGAGCCCAAATCAAGAGTGGGATGCTTAACCGACTGAGCCACCCAGGTGCCCCAGCTATGGGACAATTTTTAAGTGTAGTCACACATAACACTTTTAGAGGGGCAGTCTGTCTGACAACAGCATTTTTATATATCTGAACAGGATAATGATGTTTAAACACATATATAAAGAGAGTTGTTGGTATCAATTCTCTATGAGAATATCTTACATGCTTTATGAATTTGTTCATTAAGCTTAGAATAAATGAATAAGTAGGCCTAAAATCTCAAGAAACAATAAGAATGGGATAAGAGTGGGATTGGGGGAGGAGTGTCATACATTCTCAATCTAATTTATTATAGATATACAGTTGACCCTTGAACAATATGGGTTTGAAATGTATGGGTCCAACTTACATGCAGATTTTTTTTCAAAGAATACAGTAAGTACAGTGCTGTAAATGTATTTTTTCTTCCTTATGATTTTCTTAAGAATATTTTCTTTTCTCTAGCTTACTTTAAGAATACAGTAATAATACATACAGCATACAAAATATGTGTTAATCAACTGTTTATGTTACTGATAAGTCTTCTGGTCAACAGTAGGCTGTTAATAGTCAAGTTTTAGAGGGAGTAAAAGTTATATGTGGATTTTTGACTGCATGCTTGGTGTTGGTGCCACGAATCCCCATATTGTTCAATGTCTCTTTTATTAAGGAAAAACAAACAAACAGACAAACAACTCAGGGGCTTCTAGGTGGCTCAGTTGGTTGAGTGTCTGACTTCGGCTCATGATCTCATTCATGGCTTATGAGTTTGAGCTCTGCATCAGGCTCTCGGCTGTCAGCACAGAGCCTACTTCAGATCTCTGGCCCTCTCTGCACCTCCCCCACTCATGCTCTTTCTCTCAAAAATAAATAAACATTTTAAAAAAAGAAAAAACTGAAAAGAATATTTTCTCAGTGTGTGCAATAACACATAGAATCATAGGAAAAGATCTAGAAGGATTTAACAATGGTTATTTCTGGATGGTGAAATTATAAGTGTTTTCCCTTTTTGCTAATTTACTTTAAAAATGAATGGGACATTATTTTTAATTTTGTAAATGCATCATAAAGAAATCCTACATATAAAACCTTTTTAATCTCCTCAAGTTTTTTATTCCACTTGGCTAATACAAATAAATGATTGGTAGATTATAATTTGCCAGTGACAAATAGGCAATAAATGCTTTGGAAAAAAAGGTGCTAGCTTAAGAACAAATTAAGCAGCATTAAAAAAGAAATGAACAGGGCGCCTGGGTGGCTCAGTCAGTTGAGCGTCCGACTTCAGCTCATGTCATGATCTCACGGTTTGTGGGTTTGAGCCCCATGTCGGGCTCTATGCTGACAGCTCAGAGCCTGGAGCCTGCTTCGGATTCTGTGTCTCCCTCTCTCTCTGATCCTTCCCAACTCACGTTCTATTTCTCTCTCAAAAATAAATAAACATTAAAAAAATTTTTTTTAAAGGAAATCAACAGAGTTGAGGACAAAGAATTTAGAGTAAAGAGAATGATCATTTCAATATTTTGTAGATGTGTGTCTCCTAGGGAAGACAGGGAGAGAAAAACACGTAACAATAACTTCAGAGGGTAGAGATAATTTCTCTAATGTTTTATTTATTTAAAAATGACCACAACCTTTGAGAAGATTTCATAAATTAGTTTTGTGTTCCAAATCAGGAAAGGATAATGGCTAGTATGTTTTTTATATATGGCAGCCAAATAAAGTTTTCAAATTTATTTTTATTTTTCTAAATGAATTACCTAGTGTTTTATTTCATGATCCTTCACTATGTCAAAAAACAAAACAAGACAACAAAGAACCAAGAGAAAACTGGGAAATGAAGAGGTCTCTAAAATCATCTCTGTATGCCAAAAGTCTATGTTAATCCACTTTTTGACTCATTTTTCTTTGTGAAATATCATTGGGGGCCAGCCCCCTCCCCCCTACCTGAATCTTTCATAACTCTGTGAAGAATTTGTGCATTATACATGTAGAACATCATAGTCAATAATGATTCCAAGGTGCTTACCTCAAATCTTAAGGCCCTTTTAAACCAATTTCAGTAATTTTCAGTATCCAAAGAGTAACTGATTTAAAATTACCTATAATTTGCATATCAATGTGCTTATTTTAGTCTTTATATTACAGCTCTAATCCTGGTTAGCTTTTTTTTTTAACGTTATTTATCTTTGAGAGAGAGAGACAGAGAGACACAGAGACAGAGCACAAGCACGGGAGGGGCAGAGAGAGAGGGAGACAGAATCCGAAGCAGGCTCCAGACTCTAAGCTGTCAGCACAGAGCCCGACGTGGGGCTCGAACCCACAAACTGTGAGATAATGACCTGAGCTGATGTCAGACACTTAACCCACTGAGCCACCCAGGTGCCCCAACCCCAACCCCACTGCCAATTAGCTTTCTAACCTTAGGCAAGTGACATAACCTTTCTGTGTCTTAAATTCCTCATCTACAAAATGTAATACTAATATTATATGTATACATAAAACATTACCTATTATGGGTTTGTTATGAAGATTATCTAAATTCATGTAAAAAGAGTGTTTGGGAATGTGCTGGGCATGTAGTTATCTATAAGTTGCTTGTATTACCATCATCATTATTGTTATTAATTAACATGTTCACAGGTAGAGTATACTCTCCTGTGAATTTATGAAATGACAATTCTCTCATCTTAAGAAATGTCAAATTGAAAGTGGCATATATATTTAAGATAAAATATTATACAAGTCACTTAAAATTACGTTACAAAAAATAAGATTTTTTTTTCTTCCTTTAAAACAAATGTTTCCCCGCATGTTAGAGTTCATAAATTGCTCTGAAACACACTTTTAAATTAAGAAGAACTAATGCACTAGCTGTATGTTTACTCTCAGATAAAAGAAACTTCAGAAATAAAAGCTCATTTTAGGGAAAAACAAGAAAACTTTACTTTGAAATTTATTACCTATCTCTACTACAGTAGATAATCTATACGCCTTTGGTTGGATGTTTGGACCTAATTATGTGTGCTTGCACTCATTTCCGCAACCCCCCCCCCCCCACGACATTTGAAACTCAATAGCTCAGATTATTTTTAAAGAGCTCAGATTTTAACCCAAATCTTCCTATCTCTGCCTAAATTTCTCCCAGTGTGCCTCCTTATTCGGCTGTGTTTGCCATCTCTTTGGCCTATCCTATCTCGTATGTTAGAAACTGAAAAGGGAACAGTAAAAAAGAATCTCGGGAAGTACCCGTGGGAAGAGGCCAATGTAGTGTGGGAGTCTAGGTGGCCAATTCTGATCTGAGCACTAAGAATTGGGAGTGTGTTGTAGATCAGGAAGAAGAGCTGCATTATGGCACGCCCAAGCTAGGTAAAATAACCACCTGGTAAGACTCAGCCTAAAAGTAGTGGGTTTAGCAAAGGTTTAGTAAAGAAGGTAAGTCATATTCACCTCATAATGTGACACTGGGCCTTTTAAGAATGTCCAGAGACCTATGAGATAGGTACTATCATTGTGCTCTTTAGGAGAACAAAAGGGGAAGTGACAGCATCTCTTCTGGGAACTCACTAAAGATCACTAATTGGACACCACCAAACAGCCAAAGTATATCCTGATTTCAGCTGAGGAAGAAGGTGCTGTAGAAGAGTAACAACAGTGGTCTGGTGTCATCTCTGCCCAGGTGAAAACTTCCTTCTTCTACAATTTCTGCCATACCTCTCTATTTAGTTATATACAGTGGGTGGCCAGTTATTCTTCCATCCCCAACTTGAATGTGAATGTGAACACCCTATTCGGACTCAGTGGAATTTTGGTCCTAACCAATAAACACTATGATTGGATTAGAGAACAAGAAAATTAAGAGGCTGTAGCAAGAGTTTTTCATTTGGGGCAAAAGGATATTAACAATAAGCAAAACATTTTGTCTTTCTTTCTTCAGAACAGAAACCCATTGTGGAGCTTCTTCACTGACATAGTATATATGCAGAGGTGGGCAGGAGCTGGTTTAGCAAAAAGTCTAGTGAAGTATGAGCTTTAGCAAAAGGTCTAGGGAATTAGTACGAGGTTTAGCAAAAGGTCTAGAAAAGTCAAAGCAAATCATAAGACTGCATGGGGACAACTTTAAATCTTCAGAGGGCTATGTGATTACTATTAACAGTGTGTTACTCTAGAGAGAAAAAGAAAACATTAGTATCACTCCTTTCTTATTCGTTTTTGTTTTTCCAACAAGAGAAAAATAAGATTACGCTAAAATGCAAAGGATGTTAGAATAGGAAGGAATCTTATTAATAAAGTTAACCTTATTAACTTTATGAAAAGGACCTTATATTCTAGCCTCACTAGGACAGTCTTATTTTATACCTCTTTTTACAGAGCCATTATTAACAGCATCCCCTTCCATTGTTAAACATGTACTCATTAGATAAGTTATATGGTTATGCTGTCTATAATAAAATGCCCTCATTTTACCAACAGGCCAAAAATCTGTTTCTCCATCACTGACTAACCACACAGGTTGAATATGTAACTGCTGAGCTCCCAGGCCATTGCTTCGTCACTTTACCATTCTCCTCTATCAACGTGCAGGACTGACTGTTCAGTAGAAACAGACATATGGAAGCTGTGGATTTCAGTTAGAGGGCAACAAAATGACATAGCTACTTTAGAGCTGCCTGAGTCACTGCAATTTACCAACGTGGAAACAATGCCGTGAATGTCAAACTGTGGTCTACTGCTAACTCCACCACAAGGGAAAATCCACTCATCCAACACATCTCTGAGTCTACTGTTAGCTACATGCAGTGGGTGGACAGCTAGATGTTTCCATCCCCATGTCAGGCATGAGCATGACCATCTCGTTTCTAGGCTCAATATACTGTTTCCACTCACAAGTACTAGAGTTGGAATTCACTTGCCATGAAGAATTTTTTTCAGTTTAGAAGTGAGAACTGTAATGCATAAGTTAAATCATTTTATCTGTCTTCCTTAGAAACTTAAAATGCTCTCTATTTCCTTTTGATTGATCTTACCAACTGATGTCTATGTTAATTTTTATTTCAATTGTACAAGTGTACAAAAGATGTTATTTTAAAATCATAAGCCTCGTTTCCATGAAGCCAGAACTCTATAGAAATTTGTTAGTGGTAAAAAAACAACAACAAACCCATCTTATTTCCAATTGAAAAAAAAAGATCCAGTTTATAAAAAGGGAAGTAAAAAACATGAGTGCTTACAGAGGTTTCCATATTAAAGATAATTTCCTGAACTCTAACATAGAAGGTATGCTTTTAAATTAGCAAACGAGCTTCAAAATGCCTACAAAGACTGCTAATCAATCAGTAAAACAATAGTTTAGAGAAAATTGTTTGTATTAGCAACTTAGTGATTAGTGACACCAAATCACTCTTCAAAAAGAAAAATTTACTCACTCATTAATAATATAAACCAATTCACTGATAATTTCAAACATAACTGCATCTTGTGCTTTTACCACAAAAGGGAAATATTTGTTTCTCTTTAAGAATCCTTGAAGAAACTGTTAAAGCTTTAACCACTTATTTTTATTGGTACTTATCCTGACAAGTTTTTATAATAACTTCAAAGAAGAAATAAATAAGGATGATATTTAAACTTAGGATGTAAAGGTATATATGTGTGTGTGTATAGATGGACTAATCATCAATTTATATTTAACAATTTTTTCTAAGGAGGGTAGAGAGTACCTCCTGTATGAGACTAAATTTAAATAATAATTTAAAAGTAATTATTGTCCCTTAAGAATTATGGTAATTGACTATTTTTTATAGGCAAAGGTGGCATTAAATGCATTATCAATTAAGTGATACATATCTAAAACTGTTGAATTTTCACTGACTTAATTACTAGTAAACTACATCAACAATCATTCTGGTAAACAACATATTTGCAAGAATTCTCTACTAAGGTTAAGTATCTCGTCTACAATTACAAAATAAAAGGCAACTGGCCTACATGAAACAAACCCACTTGTTTTCACTACCTCTTTCATCCATTGAGCTGAAATAAGTAACCAACATTCTCTTCAGTTAATATGATTATAAATTTAGAAAACTATCAAAACAGAAAAATATATGGTGACACAAATAAGAACATCTTAACTAAATACATATCAGCCCTTTAAGTAGTTTCCATGTTTGTGCAATGATTTTGCACTAGACTAGGAAATAATGAGAGTCATAGTAATTCAACAAAAGGACAGAGACTGTTAAAGAAACAAATATTTCCCTTTATTTGATTACATTACATCTACTCATGGGATATTCAAAGTAATTGAAATTCTCAATTTACAGGCCTATAAATAATGCTATTTAACTGAAATCCAGTCAGCAAATAGCAACACGCATTTGAAAAGTTTACTCATGGAATTTCCACACCAGGTCAGTTTAGCAGCATGTAACAGTAGATTCAGAATTGTCACCATTTAAGAATCAGAACAGTAGCCCTCAAGAGTATTTTACCAATAATTAGTTTGCCTTACTCCTTTGCCAGATGCACATTGGTCGGTTTTGCTCCAATAGGTATCCCATGTTTGTGCAAAGTGTTAATCAAAATCTCCCTCATTTCGTTGTTGTAGGAATCAAAGTCAAACACATTCCGAACCACACTGGAGAGACCTTCCGTGGGAAATTTCTGTATTAAAAAAAAATTTCCTTATTACACGTGTGATAAAATATACAGTATTATAAAAATTTATAAAACTGATAGAACAATAATGATCAAATAAACTTTAGCAGATGTTTACTAGCCTGGTCAGATAATTAGATAGGAGGTAATATATACATTTTCTTTTTAATGTTTGCTGTGATCTTGGTATTTTCCTTTTCAAATAAATATTAGAATTTGAAGGGCAACAGTTCTTTCTCTCAAATGTTAAATCAGTGCTCAGATCCTGTTTGGTGACTTCCATTGCTTTCTGAAACCTCCGGCCTTTAAAATGAGTAGCAGATTGACCAAATTAAAAAAAAAAAAATGCTATTTACATAGATAGAACAAAGTGTTGAGTATCTGTACAGAAGTATTTAGAGAAGTCACAGGTCTATGAATAAATGAAAGAATAGATAAAGGAGCAAGAAAAGAAGGGAAGAAGAATATAAAAAGTACAGTGAATAAAGAAACCAAATGGCAGAGGGAAAGAAAAATATTACTAACAGCTACATTTACACTGGTTGTGCACTCTGGGTCCCTTGTTGGCTGTGTCTTGATTTTCTTTAGGCACTGGGGTCTGAGCTGGACTTTTCATGGTTTTAATATGCAGAATAAAGCTTTTTATTTCCCTTTCTAGATTTTCCTTAGAGAGTTGGGGATGGGTCAGAGGTCAAGAGTCATTAGGTTGTGACTTCTAGCTTAGAGACCATTATTTGTTATAAAAGTAGACCTGACCTGGGTTTTTTGTTTTCTTTATGAAGGTGGACCATATATTGTACACAGCTACAAAGAATTACATTCTCCTGCCCATTTATTCTATCTTATAAAACTTTCTTACAGTATTTACAGGCATATAATAAATACTGTTCTTACTGTGTTTTCTATTTTCACATCTTTTGTTTTCAAAATGAAAATATTTTTCACTCAGATACCTCATGCTTGTTGTATAAAGTCAAATAGTGGTAAAGTTTCCCTGCTGTCTCATTCTGTCTTCCCTCACCCCCCAAAAAACCTCCACCAAATTTCCTAGCTCCTTGGTAATGGCCATGGCACAGACCTTCACTTACATCAATTCAAAGGCTTCAATGTAAAATGTTCATCAGTCTTCCAGATTTAAAATTTAGATTACAAACACTTCTTATTATATCACCTAAATTGGTATTATATTTTAGAAATTAAAAGACTTGGTATAAATTAAGCAGTCTAAAAAAAAAAAAAAAGAAGACTGATGGTTTCTTTTAAATCTTTATGCACAGGCACGTGCCATACCTGTAAATGTTTCACTATGTTGACGACTTCTCTGGTAGAATAAGGATAATTAATAGTCCCCTGGTCAGCTAAACTCCTCAGTTCTCCAAAGGCAGCCACGAGCTTCTGAAGGATGGGCTCAGGCACATCTGGTCCATATTGCCTGAGCATTTCAAGCTCTGAATGGGGTTTGGGATTATCAACTGCATGGCAGCTAAAGATATCACCTGTAAGAAAAAAAAGATTCACATTCAGTATGCAAGTAATCCATTATAATGCCATAGGAGATACAGGATGGTCGTTTAAAGAGACCTGGTTGTTCATCAAAGCACTTCTATTTTAAAATATATAAAACTGCACAGAAAGCCCATCCAATGATAGAATGGTACAGAGAAGAAATGACTAGAACAAAAGAAAAGGAAACTGACAGATGTGTGATTTATTCTTCATAGATTTCTGTTAAAAATTATATAATATTTAAATACAATTTCACTGGGAGATGCTCAAATATAAAAGCCAAAAATAGAGAGGCCTGTGTCTCTGCCAATCCCACTTCTTTCCCCCACAGGCACCCAATATTAACAGTTCAGTATTTGTTCTTCCATAACTGCATTAGTCTTTTTAAAAATACATGGGACGCCTGGGTGGCGCAGTCGGTTAAGCATCAGACTCATGATCTCACCTCAGGTCATGACCTCACAGTTCATGAGTTCCAGTCCCACATCCTGCTCTGCACTAATGGTGTGGAGACTGCTTGGGATTCTGTCTCCCATTCTCTCTGCCCCTCCCCCTCTTGTACGCACGCATGTGTGCATGTCTTCTCCTCTCTCTCTCAAAATAAATTAATTAAAAAATACATACATACAAACACAATTTTGGTGATTTATTCATTTTCTATTAATTGGAAAATACTCTTCATACAGTTCTGGAATTTTTAATTTTAACACATGTTGAACATTTTCAGAAATGACATATATCTGTCTCATATGCATGTTTCTTTATGTATACCAAGATGGGGGAATTAGTATCACTGCTCTATACACAATTTATATCTTGCGCAGATTGCTAGAACTTACACAAAATATTTCAACCATAATTTAGGCAACTGAGATTATACTAGTACCATATAATCTATGCTCAAGAGAGATGGGTTTCTCATATTAAAAGTTCATGTAATTCTACTGATGCACAAACCAAGAGATTGGGGGCCAAAGGAAGTTAAAGTAAATAGCTTTGCATTATTTAATATGATCATTTTATGTTTTTTAAGTTTATTTATTTATTTATTTTGAGAGAGAGAGAGAGTGTACACACATACATGTAAGTCAGGGAGGTGCAGAGAGAGAGAGGGAGAGGGAGAATTCCAAGCAGGTTCCATACTGTCAGTGCAGAGCTGACACAGGGCTTGATCCCATGAATCATGACATCATGACTTAGGTTGAAATTAGGCCACCCAGGTTCCCCACCCAGGTGCTTAACTGATTAAGCCACCCAGGTTCCCCACCCAGGTGCTTAACTGATTAAGCCACCCAGGTTCCCCAATATGTTCATTTTAGAAAGAACCTTCTAGTTCTCAAAAATCATTCAAAATCATAATTTATCATTATTACATATTTATAAAAGTAACTGAATAAAACACAAGCCATGATAACTTCAAGCTTGTAGCTCATAGACTAAACCTGTTCAAACACAAACACAAAGTATATTTTTTTGCTGAAGATCAAATGTAACATGAATGTAAAATGATAATTAACCACTCATTCATTCATTCATTCATCAAGTAATTATTATTTTTTCATCAAGTAATTATTAAGTATCTTCCATGAGCCAAGTACTACTCTAGGTATTTTATATACATCAGTGATCAAAAACACAAAAATTCCTGTCCTCATGAAGTTTATGTTCTGGCAATGAACAGGAAGTATAAATATTAGAAACCATTTGTTTCAGAGAAGAAAAAAGTCATACTATAGGATATCAGAAATGGTAATGATGGTGGAGGTGAGTCAGGTAGTCCTTGTGGAGAAGGTAACATCTGAGCAAATGCAGGTATTGGTGGGGAAAGAGCACTTCAGGCAGAGGGTACAGCTAAAGTGAAGACCCTAAGGCAAGCATACTTCATATGTTCAAGGAAGACACAGGAGAACAGAATGGCTTAAAAAGAATGAGTGATGGGAAGAGCATCATAGAATAGAACCGACATGAAGTCATAAGAGGATGTGGGAGACATATTGAATGCTCTTCTGTATAAATTCTACACAGGTACAAGCATATTCATATATACATATCCCTCTTGCCTTTTGGTTTTTTAACTAATTCAAATGGTAGACTACTCTTCTGACTTATTATTTCACTTAATATATTTTAAAGATTTTTTTTTTTGATCAGCATAGGTAAACTTACCCCATTCTTTTTTTAACTGCTGCATAGCACCTTAGTGTGTGGACAGCACAGAGTTTCTTTATCCAGTCCCATTTGGATGGACATTTGGGTTGTTTCCATTGTTTTGCTACCATAAACAATGCCATATTGCCTATCTTTGTATTTCAATCATTGCATGGGTGAATTCTCTTGAAAAAATTCAGATACAGAATTGCTAGATCAAAAATCCTACTGAGCCTGCTCCATGTTGAGTATGAAAATTACTGGTATCTAGAATCACCTACTTGCCATAGAGAAGTGAATTCCTTCTTAAAGGCTCTTGTTGATAGAAGTCTGTCTCAGGGCCTCTCTGATCCGTGTTAATCAGTCTCCTCAGAGCTGGTCTCAAACTCTTTTGTACTTACGGGGATGTGACAAAAACCAAACACTGAAAATCATTTCTGATTTTGTGTTTTATTCTAAGAGACCCCAAGCAACAAACATAGTATAACTGTTTGAGCAAACAGGCTCTGGAATCAGACACTTAGATATGAAGCCCAATTCTCATATTCATTGTGTAAGTGACTCCAGAAAAGGTGACTCTCTCTGAAAATCTGATATTCTCCTTCTCTCAAAAGGAGATAACACATACTCTCACAAGGTGTTTGCGATGATGACACAGCATATGGTAGCATTCAGTGACAGCCACCTCATACTGTTACTAAGACAATAGTATTATTATTGCTATTGTTTTTGTTATTGTTATCATTATTATTTTACCTAAAGTGCCGAAGAAATCATTGCCTAAGAAAGGAAATCCAGGTCTGTTGGCCAGAACAATCATTCTAAAATCAGGATGAATCACAATAACGTTTTCTCTTCCATTGACATTAGCAGAATCTGAAAAACATAATTTCTCCTTAGTCTTTATTGATATTTAATAATTCTTAAGAATTTCAAGTTACAGCATTTAAAATAATATAAGTAGCCAATTAAAAAAAAAAACCTAAAAATCTGGTTGTGTCAATTTGGTTATGGGGAAAAAAAAAAACTTCCTTGAGAAAGTTTGCTTAAGAACAGAACACTGATTACGCATATACTGAATTTTACAGGAACTTATATTTTTATGTAAATTCAATGTAAATCTAAAAAGCAAACTTGCCCAAATATTATCTTACAGTATTTAAACTTGGCTTGAGATACATTATTCCTTAAAAAAAAAAGAGGTAAGAATCTATAACGAAGGATAATCCAAAGGATACCCAAAAGATAATCCAAACATCCTTCTATTTTCATCAAATCAGTAGCTGCATCACTTTGCTAACAGCCTGCCATCATGCAGCTAGGAAGTGATTCCTGGTTTAGACTATGTGCCCTGAAACTTAACACAGAATAAAGGTCTTGAACACCTAGTCAGCTCATTCGTGCAATGTTGATTTATTTCCAATTAAAGGATTCTACTTTAGTTCTTAAAATACATAGTTTCTTTTTTTTTTAATTTTTTTTTAACGTTTATTTATTTTTGAGACAGAGAGAGACAGAGCATGAACAGGGGAGGGTCAGAGAGAGAGGGAGACACAGAATCTGAAACAGGCTCCAGGCTCTGAGCTGTCAGCACAGAGCCCGACGCGGGGCTCGAACTCACAGACCGTGAGATCATGACCTGAGCCGAAGTCAGACGCTTAACCGACTGAGCCACCCAGGCGCCCCTAAAAGACATAGTTTCAAGTTGACTGAAGCTTTCTTTGTCTTAAGGAAACTGAATATGGTATTCTACTGGCTGATGTACATTTCAGATAGAACTGCTAGTCTGGACAATAATTTCAGATGGTAAAAACTTTATTGTGATTATTTTAAGAAGAAACACTTGTCATCTGGGTTTATTTAAATTCCAGCTTTTAAAATGAATAGTTATGTAGCACCTGCAGTTTTATTTGAGATGAGCCTGTACGAACCTACACTTCTACTTTTTAATATAATCTTTCAAATATGCCATATATTCGTGTACTAAATACAATCAACAATCTTAATGTTTGATCTCCATTAATTTAGCAGTGGTAAATAAACCAGTATGTGTCACAGGCAAAATTTAATTAGTTAGTTAATTAAAATGAAAATGACAATAAAAAATAAAAACTTAAAAAGGAAATAAAATGGAAAACATAGCCTGAGAAGTGATGCTTTATGAAACCATGTTCAGAAGAGCTTCAGGGGCTCTTGTGTTTAAAATGTTGTCTACAATTAAATTTGAGTTTAAAAATTAGGACGACTCTTTTTCTTCTAGACTATTCTCCAAAAATGTATTGGATAATGTAAAGGGTTACCAAGAGATAATTACTCTTTAACTACAATTTTCAGCAATTCTTTCTTGTTATCCATTTACTATTTTCAAAATGCATCTATGAAAGTCAGGCAGAATTTTTTTTTTTTAATGTTTGTTTATTTCTGATACCGAGAGAGACAGAACATGAGTGGGGGAGGGGCAGAGAGAGAGAGGGAGACACAGAATCTGAAGTAGGCTCCGGGCTCCCAGCTGTCAGCACAGACCCCGACGGGGGGCTCGAACTCACAAACCGTGAGATCATGACCTGAGCTGAAGTTGGTCGCTCAACAGACTGAACCACCCAGGCACCTCAAAAGTCAGAATTAGGCAGAATTCTAATCCTGAAAGTCTGAATGATCTAGGAGATCGTATTCAGGCTGTCTAACTCAAATGCTCATTTCTCCCACAAATTCACTGTGAAGTTGAAATATTAAAATATCTTTATTAGTGCTGAGTTTCCTAGGCTCAGAAATAGCCATCTTGAAATACTAACATCTAAGAAAAACACCTCTGGTGATGCACCTGCACATTTTTAATGGGGTTTTCTTTACATCCTCACTTTGCATACTGAAGGTTTTAGTTATTAGTCTCAATTTGTTTGATTACCTGCTATCGGCTATATATATTTTCAGTGACTAGTTATAGATGTTCAAGTCTTCTCATCACACAAAAAAATTAAATTAGAAACTAGAAAAGGGGCACCTGGGTGGCTCAGTCTGTTAAGCGTCCGACTCCGGCTTAGGTCATGATCTCACAGTGTGAGTTCAAGCCCTGCATCGGGCTCTGTGCTGACAGCTCAGAGCCTGGAGCCTGCTTCAGATTCTGTGTCTCCCTCTCTCTCTCTGCCCCTCCCCCACTTGTGCTCGGTCTCTCTCTCTCTAAAATAAATAAGATGTAAAATAAATTAAAAAATTTAGAAACTAGAAAATATTCTGACATTACATTAGACAGTTTTTCTTTGTAGGTTAAACAGACTGATGAGATTCATCGATCTACATTTTTGCTAACAAGAAAAAATTCGATCAATCAATCAATCAATCAATAAAAAGGAAGAAGGTAGTCCAAAACAGAGGATAACTTCTTCCCGAGGTAGGAGTGTGTGTGTGTGTGTGTGTGTGTGTGTGTGTGTGTGTGTACACATATTCACATGTATGTATGACAAATATATATATATAATAAAATGCCTGGCAATTTTTCTAATTATAATGAGTAATAATAACATTAATTTTAACATTATAAGCAATAGAACATGCTAGAGCTTTTTAAAAAATTCAGATAATGATGAAGGAAATTAAATTACACACAAATCATGGACAAATGAGTATAATAAAAATGATATGTTAGGGGTGCCTGGGTGGCTCAGTCACGTAAGTGCCCGACTTCAGCTCAGGTCATGATCTCATGGTTCGTGGATTTGAGCCCCATGTCAGGCTCTGTGCTGACAGCTCAGAGCCTGGATCCTGCTTCAGATTGTGTCTCCCTCTCTCTCTGCCCCTCCCCTGCTCACGCTGTATCTCTCAAAAATGAATAAATGTTAAAAAACATTAAAAAAATTATATCTTAGTATTCTCAGAGTAGAAAAATATAAAGCTGATTTGACCTAAAACCACTATGAAAATTTTCACAGATGCTCTCTGACTATAAAAATGTGAGACAAATATTGATTCAGATGTATTGATTTTTATAAATGACTGTCAATGCAAACAACTTTAGTTATATGGAACTTATGTTTGTTACTTGTAGAAAAATGGCCAGCTAAGTGTGTGATTTGATACCAAAGATGTGAAATTTGCGTATATTGAAAGCTTTTTTATACTCACTTGCAACAATGCGTCTTCCATCTGCTAGAATCATTTCTCCATTTTCTACTAGAGTTTTTAAAATACAGGTGACATTTGTTGGGGCTTTGTCTGCCTCATCTACCACCAGAACATGACCCAACTTTACTGCTTTAACCTTTGAAGACAGAACATTTATCATAAACAAAAAAATAAAAGCAAATGTCTTTAAAATTTTTTCACTCATTGCTTTGGATTTATACTAGTAGCTAGTTTTACTTAAGTTATGGATACACTATCACAAAAAAAAAATGTGTAGCAGAGCTGGAAACAAAATTTATAGATCACCTCTAAAAGCTTCACATAGTTACTAAATTGTTAACTCTGCAGTAATCAATTTATTCCCCTTTGGCAACATAATTATTCCTATGTTGGTGATGTCCACATTTCACACCCCAGAGTAGGGGAGATTTAAAACAAGCGAAACAAATACAGAAACTAGAGTTCCATGGCGGTTAAGAAGACTGAGACATCACAATCAAGAGTGGATATCAGAACACTGCATTTGTTATGGCTCTAAAGGAGTGGGGGATTTCAATAGATCAGAATGGATGGTCAAGAGGTGGGTATTCAATATAAAGGGAATCACTGGTCAAACTCAAGAAATCCTGAGGCACAATGAGGGAAGAGGGAATATGAGTAGTCTATCTTGGCTGAAGCAGAGGTTAAATGTAAGAAAGAAAAAAGAAAACAGGGTCTGAAAGAGTAGATAAGGTCTCTGTTAATTTGTCACCAGAGTGACAAATATGTACTTTATCTCATTAAGTAATCAATTCGTAAAGATTTATGAGTTCAGGCATGATAGGAATGGAGGCTGGAACTACACTTTAGGATGTTTAATGCTGCAGTGATATGCAGAGTAGACTAAAAGGGGATTACCATAATAATCTGGTAAAAAAGCAGTTTGAGGGACCTGGTTTTAAGGGAAGAGGCATGGAAAAGTGGAAATAAAAAGTATTAAATTGATCTGAAGAGTTTTCTTCTTTTAAGTTTTTAAAATTTATTTTGAGAGAGAGAGAGAGCGCACATGGGGGCACAAGTGGCAGAGGGGGAGAGAGAAAGAGAGGGAGAGAGAGAATCCCAAGCAGGCTCACAGAGCCTGATGTGGGGCTCGATCTAATGAATCGTGAGATCATGACCTTCGGTGAGATCAAGAGTCGGATGCTTAACCCATTGAGCCAACCAGGCACCTTGATCTGAAGTTTTTTGGACATATAATCTATAATCTTGGCAACTGATTACATGGGAAGTAAGGAAAGGAAAAATAAGAAAGAATCCTAGGTCTTAGGTGTCTGAATAAGTGGTGACGTTATGAAGAGAAAGGTAAAAATAAAAGCTAGGAAAAACTCTTAAAAACATTTTAAGAGGGGGGCACCTGGGTGGTTCAGTTGGTTACACATCTAGCTCCTGATTTCAGTTCAGGTCATGATCTCATGGGTCATGAGTCTGAGCCCCGCACTGGGCTCCAGGCTGACAATGCAGAGCCTGCTTGGGATTCTCTCTCTCTCTCTCTCTCTCTCTCTCTCTCTCTCTCTCTCTCTCTCTCACTCTGCCCCTCCCCTGCTTTCTCCCTCTCTCTCTCAAAATAAATAAGTGAACTTAAAAAAAGAAAACATTTTAAGAGAGTAGATGGGGGAAATACTCAATGAATTTAAATGTAAACCCAAAGCTTATTTTTTTAATGAACCATATAATAAATTTTCCTCATTACATAGTTTTGACAAATAATTTTACAGATTGAGAAACAGATGATTGCCTCTACCACAAATATTCATATTCTAAAAAAACTGATAAGGGTTCTTCTGTTTAATTTTAGGGTAAAAATGAACTGAATTAAAAAAGAGGGAGAAAACATAGAGCTTTCAAACACTAATCCAACCCCAGCCTTTACATCTCTGTTCAGGGAAAGTCAGACCCAACCTGGGAGAATTCAGGAGTGAGATTCTAAAGACTTCAATCACTTCAAAAAGCTCTGGACCAGAGAGGTTCTTATGTTGGCATATTTGTGCCATTACCACAAAGGGGCTATCTACACAGAGGGACAGGCCTGGCAGGCCAGGATTATTTTGGGTCTTATGTAAGAAGTTGAGGGATGGGTCTTTCCAGCTACCCAAAACACTGGGCTAATATTTTATTCATTAAAATCATTTAAAAAAATTCTAGAAGCATTATCTAATTTTAAACACTACACATTTGAAAACAGCCAAGTTTTTTTTCCTTAATTCTGGAATGATAAAGAAACCATTAGAGGATTTCTATCATTCCCTAAATCACCTGGAAGAGAAAAGAACAGAATAAGAAAACATTTTATTTTCTCAATGATTTGTATTTAAATATCTACTCCCCAAATGACATATGAATGAGTGTTTTCCAGGTAAGACTGAAATTCATTGAAATCTATGGGATATTGACAAATCCCTCTCAAAGGCTGAACTACAACTATCATTCAGAAAAATAGAGTTGAGAATATTCATATAGTTGGATTACTAACCAAAGGTGAGTCTTCGTATACAATCAGTCCATCTTTAACAGAAGGCTGAAGAGTAAGGGTTTGTACTGTGGTGTCCCTGAAGTTAAACCGAAACATTTTACAGTTAGTAAGAAAATAAACAGACATGAATAAAAATATAGCACAGGAGGACTTCTTTTCAAATTTTTATTCACCACCCACTTTTCTCAAAATGAATAATAACAAATGAAATTCCATTTAGCAACAGTATTTTGTGGATGTAAATATGAATTACAGGGTTTGGAAATCAATCCAGGTTTACAGATTATCCAGGTTCTTTACTTCTCCTTTCCTTTCTAGTAATTTCCTTTGTGACCATTTCACTCCTCAAAATCACCTCCTGAGAGTGAGGAGGAGAAATTAAAAATATATATATTTACATTAGAGAAATAATATTTATATTATCTGAAAGGAATTTTGATGGTGACTTTGGTGATGACTGGCATCCTGACATGACCAATTAAGGCAAGTGTATGAATTCCACATTCTGGCCCAATCTGCCCACAGCATGTGCAAAAGCCAGACTGTCTTACCTCCCTCCAGCAACCACAGGCTTTTGAACATTTCTGCTAGGATTAAGACAATCCATTCCATTTTTTTTTTTTTTAAGTGGTTTCTTTTTTTTTTTTTATATGAAGTTTATTGACAAATTGGTTTCCATACAACACCCAGTGCCCATTCCATTTTCTTAAATCTATTTGCTAGATGTGCCAGACCTTCCTTTAGATCAGAATATTCAAATTATTATTTTTTTTTTAATTTTTTTTTCAACGTTTATTTATTTTTGGGACAGAGAGAGACAGAATATTCAAATTATTATTTTTTTTTTAAATTTTTAGATCAGAATATTCAAATTATTATTTTTTTTAATTTTTTTTTTTCAACGTTTATTTATTTTTGGGACAGAGAGAGACAGAGCATGAACGGGGGAGGGGCAGAGAGAGAGGGAGACACAGAATCGGAAACAGGCTCCAGGCTCTGAGCCATCAGCCCAGAGCCTGACGCGGGGCTCGAACTCATGGACCGCGAGATCGTGACCTGGCTGAAGTCGGACGCTTAACCGACTGCGCCACCCAGGCGCCCCCAGAATATTCAAATTATTAATAGTGAGCTCTCTTGATGTTACATACGTTCTCACATGATGAGATAGGAAATTCGTATCATCTATGAATTACTTTTACCAAAAATGTGTATATAAGCTGCAGGTGATAGGTAGGTCCAGACACATTTAAGGGGATCAATTCTATATCTTCATCTTCTACATATATGCTCTCTTTAAAATAAAAAATTCTATGGCCATCTTGATCATATCACATAGAGAATTAAATTACTTTTAAAATGTGAGTAGCACTTTTCTTTATAAGAATTGAAGGTTGCCTTTTCAAATTTCTCTATCACTTATCAAGTAATATGTGGAGTTATACCTGTGTTCTTTTGAGTACCTACTATGTGTGAGGCCATACTTGGAATGTGAACTTCAGACCTTAGTGTTATAATATGCTTCTGAAACTTTTCCCCAAATGTTAACATTTATCACCATCTATTAAAATTATAAAATGTGTATTTATTTAAAAAACTGATAAATACTATATGACAATGACAAACCAAGCAAACTTAAGATATCTTTCAAGTAAGTTTTTGCTTTAGCAAAACAAATTTAATCAAAATAAGTGAATTGCTTTGACAGGCAGCTGTGGAGTAGTAGAAAGAAGACATTGGAATCAGACCAATCAGGATTCAAATTCTAGTTCTTATCACTTATTAGCCACCTGATCTTGGGTAAGTAATACAATCCACCCAGGAGGATCGATGACAGAACACTTGGAAAGTACCTAGCACAGCATATGGCAGATATAAAGAGTGTAACTACACATCAGCCTTACCAGTTTGTTATCATTTCTGCTGTTAGGACTGAAAGTTCTTGCCTGTCTAACTTCTACCTGATCTTCAGGTCTTGAGTGTAGACGGTGTTTCTTGGAAATCCCCACCATGACCCTTTCTAAAAAGACCAGGTTAGGTGACCCTATTGCATGTTCCCTTTGAGCCCTGGATCTCCTCTATTTCAACCCTTAACACACTATATTCTAATTACTTATCTTAATATCTTTCTACATAGACTGTAAGATTTAAGAAGGTAGACCACATCTACCTGTCCCTCATCCAGTTCCCTGCATCTAATGGACATCTGGCACATAGAATACATTTAATACATATTCGCTGAATAAATGAATGCATGAATAAAATGACAAAAATGCTAAAAGTTAAAAGTCAACACTGTGGCTTATAACACAACATATAGTATGTGGATTTCCAAATTTATTGGACCAGGGACCCTTTTTTTTTTTTTTTTTTAAACACAGAATCTGGAACTATAGAATCCACTTCAGTAAATGTTGGGTTAGATTAAGGCTGACTCTACTAGATATAAGAAATCTTTTTTTTTAATTTTTTTTTCAACTTTTTTTATTTATTTTTGGGACAGAGAGAGACAGAGCATGAACGGGGGAGGGGCAGAGAGAGAGGGAGACACAGAATCGGAAACAGGCTCCAGGCTCCGAGCCATCAGCCCAGAGCCTGATGCGGGGCTCGAACTCACGGACCGCGAGATCGTGACCTGGCTGAAGTCGGACGCTTAACCGACTGCGCCACCCAGGCGCCCCAAGAAATCTTTTTTATTAATTTATAAGTGTTTATTAGAAAGTACAGTCATATTGAGAAGTACACTTGCAGTTGACTAGTCAAGGGAGTATGGAAGACCTTGTTTACGGCCATCATGGACTCCAACTGAGTTGAATTTAGACTTATTGTAGTGAGTAACTCCTCCATCAGTGTCCTCACATACCAGGGCTTGAACAGGTATGTTGGCAATACAATTATTGACATTTATAATTTCTAGACTACCTAACTTATCTGCACCTAGCTTGAAAGGCTTTTCCCTCTAATTTGACGAAACAGCAAGTGGCTTCTTGAGTTAATTCCCTGGAGTCTGGTCTATTGCTCTTCCTGATCTCTATTCCAAGCTCCCACCCCAATGATTCTGGCTCTCATGGGTCTGATACCTGCCTTATTATCTACTGCTTCCTATAGCCCAAGCACTAACACTTTACAAAGAATCGGATACCACTTTTAATGTTGGCTAAAATTCAAATTCAGATGTGTTTGAAATAAAGCCTTGAGGATGTTAAGAAAAGTGAAAACAAAACATACGGTGACAATTTATTGGTGCTTATCCACTTTTAGTATGAACACAATGTTTCTTATGCAGTGTAATGATATCTAGTCATATGTCCATTTTCTCTATTCCTGGGTCTTACAAGTTTTCTATAAGACATACTTTATGCTATCTTCTGCTAAAAAATTAATTTTTAGAGTTTTAAGCAAACAAGAACACAGTTTAACTAATTTCCCTTAAATTCGTTGTTAATATTCTAGCAATACAGAAGGGGGGTTGGGTGAGGAAGAGAAACAGTGTGTTCACACAGATTTTTATAGCTATATAATGAATTTCTCACTTCATTTGTCACATATTTAATGGGCAACAACATGACACCTTCAAGCACCAAAATGGAAAAAGGAACTCTTGTATCATTGTCAGTGGGAAGGAAATTCAAGCTGAATTCCAATTTTAAAAAGGCAAATGAAATTGTTCTATAACACTTGAATTCTGATAAGATACAACTTGCCAAATTAGATTTATCAAAAGAC
Source organism: Lynx rufus (assembly GCF_022079265.1). Taxonomy (NCBI): domain Eukaryota; kingdom Metazoa; phylum Chordata; class Mammalia; order Carnivora; family Felidae; genus Lynx; species Lynx rufus. The sequence continues at coordinate 28,807,386 of NW_025814823.1, read as the reverse complement.
TTTTGTGCTAGAATTAAAAACCAAAGGTTTGAGGGAACATGCACAAATCAGATGATTTCTAAAAAGGATTACAAATGAGAATAAACACAAATGGAAATCATGGCTTTCAGTGGAGTAGTCTGTGAGAAAGAGGAATTTATAGAAAAAAGGTGGTTTTGTTCTGTTCTTTTTATTGATCTTTCATCATATACATCAAAGGAAAAGCAGAGGTTAGTAAAATGTGTAAAATGATATGCTATTAAAAAATGGATTGGCTTGTATGTCAGTTAAGTTTCACTGGTCATGTAAGAGTGGCAAATAACCTACTATCTTTGCATAGTACTTAATACAATAAGAGAAAGCTTGTTTTTCAAGGTATCTTACAATATCATAAGTTTCAACTTAGTGAAGTGATAAGGTAACCATTATTGTCACAAGCAGCATATGAATTGACTCTTAAAGCCAATATAATGATTATTTTTCTGAAAAGTTGATTAAAATCATTGCTCTGTGTTTAGGAGCATCTTGGATCAAAAGATAATAGTTCTCCACACAAATAGGCAATAACCCTAAGAGAGTATTTTATTTGCTACAATTTCAATTCTATTACAATTTGTTCCTCTCAAGAACATCTCTGAAATATAAGCTTATAAAAGTTTAAATAGAATTAGTAATTTCAACAATAGAGAAGAGAAGGGAATTTAAAACACATCTAAATCACATTTTCTTAGCCTACGGCTTAATTTAAAAAATGGTTTTCAGTACATAACTATTATCTGTAATGCTTGAATTAATTAGAATGTTTAGCTAATCGCTGACATAAATGTTCTCACTTCTCACTATCTTGCAAACTAAAGTTTTCTATCAATTAAAGCCTGTGTAGATAAAGGGGCTACTCAAAGTAGCTGGTGCTACTCTCTATTCTTTTTTTAATTCTGTGATTAAAAAAAATTTTTTTTAATGTTTATTTATTTTTGAGAGAGAGACAGAGCATGAGCAGGGTAGGGGTGCAGAGAGAGAGGGAGACACAGAATCTGACGTAGGCTCCAGGCTGTGAGCTGTCAGCACAGTGCCCAACGCGGGGCTCAAACCCACTATTTGTGACATCATGACCTGAGCCTAAGTCAGATGCTTAATTGACTGAGTCACCTTAGAGTCCCCTTAATCCTGTAATTTTAAAGTTTTTTTTTAAATAGAGTTATTAATGTCTTGATAGTAATTTAAAATCATTCTACATGCAATAAAAATAATTAAGTTGTATAAAGACTAGGTTTTTGTCAAAATAAGGAAAGAAAATTGGCCTCTGGAGAGCAAGCACAATCTGTTCTTGAAATGTTACTTGTAAAGGTACATTAAGCTAATATCTGCTAATTTACTGAAGAGCAAATGATCTCAAAATAGTGATGTTTATTTTAAAAATGATATTTTAGTAAGCTGTGTTTAAATTGGCTTATGGTTAGCTTTCTTTTAGAAAAGCAATAGTAGTTAAACATAAGAGTGAAAGAAGAAAGACGACATATAAGAGTTTCAAATAGCTAACAAAAATTATCTCTAACTTTATGGTTCATTAAATAAAATTGGCTGTAGGAATAGACTAGTCATTAATAGAAGTCAAACATGGGAAAGGAAAGCTGGATCATGGCACATAGGAGACACTTAACAAATATTTGCCAAATATTTCTAAATGAGGGAAGGTCCTGAAAATAGAAGTAAATAGTAATTTCTGCCAATAAGAGATAAGCATAACATTACCCATTGAGAAGTAACGCTGCTGAATGATATTGCCAAGTGGAAAAGAGTTCATGGCATCATCAAGAATATCATTTCCAAAGGCTTATTTTAACTATCAATGAAATGAAGGTAAGGGACACTGATAATTTTCAAAAATAAAACAGAGTGCTACTTAGACATAGCTGAGGCAAACAAATGTTAAGTTGTAAACAATGTGTACAAGCGGTCTGGGCTCTCTCTTGAATAGCAACACACCCTTTCTTACTCTTGCCTGTAAAAGGCAAATGTATTTCCGCCATGTTGGAAGAGAAACTTCTCAAGGACGTCAAACAGAAAGGGCCACTAATATAAGCAGTGTTACCATACAATACAAAAAAAGGAAGACCCAAATTAACTGTGATTATTGCAGTGTTTGTTAAAAACCACCACTGGCCTAACTCTGAGTCCAGATTTAGACGTTGGTCAATCACTTCACCTCTTGAAGCTCAAGATTACTCGTGTCTAAAGAGGGAATTAAAAGAGAATAAATGAGGGAGCAGAGTAGAGTAAAAAGCAAGGAAGATAAAGTGGAGACAGAATATTATTGTTATATGTGCTCTGAATGCTTTGAGGGAAAAGTCTTTTTAATAAGATAAGCAAAATATTATTTCTGCCAAAGTGACTGAAAAGACTCCAGCTCTAAAAATAGCTGTTTTGGAGGACAAATAGTTTATTTAGCAGTCAATCACTCATCACTAATGTGTCCAGATGCAAAAAATCCTAACAAACCATAAAAGAAAGGAAGACATTAGGGGGATAATATTTATGGAAGGAAGTCTACTGTGATGCAACACTGTTCTCTTCAGGGGTAGCTTCTTACTGGGAACAACAGGTAGAAAATAGCCACAGCAAAGTAGTCATCTGATGGAAGCTAAACATTTCAAAATATGCTTAGTTTTCAAAATCTACTTCCCTCCCCACATCTCCTAGCACTGTATTAACACTTATTTAAAAAGAAACTCCTCTAATATTCAAAGCCATGCTGATAATCAAATCTCTTAAAATCTGAAAGATGTGAGTTGTCTAATCTTTAAAAATAAATCTACTAAAATGATATATTTAAAGACTGGATCTTTTGTCTTTCCTCTGAAAGCTAGGTTTCTGGCTTGGTAAATTTTAGGAACTCAAGATGACCTAATTTCTTTGTGGGAACTTCATTTCCTCTTTTCCAGCCCCAAAAAGAAAAACAGTATGCAGGTCCTTTATTACCCTTTGCTCCTAACATTAAACAATGCATTTTCTAATCAGTTCTAAAAAAGGAATAGAAGAACAAAAATGCAGATTAAATGCAAAACTAATGAGTGGGCAAAGATGTACACACAGATGAAACCAGAGCGTGAGGCTGGGGAACACTGTGTCCACTGAGTAAAGCTTTACCAGAAAATACAGTAATGAGTAGTTTATAGTTTTTAAAAGTCTCATTAATTGGGTCACAACAGAAAAGCATGAGAGAGTCAAAAATTAATGTGAATATCTTTTCATATCAGGATATTATCTACTCTTTTATTCAATAAATTTGTATTCAGCATTTATTCATGGGCATTGCTTTGGATGCTGAAGTATCTGTGAACAAAATAGGTAGAAATTTCTTCCCCTGACGAGCTTAAACTCATAATATACTTAAGCGAACTTAACTCACCATACTAATAATGTACCATCTTTGGTACAGTATGAACTAGATCTTGCATGAGATTAAATATCGAAAGATATTTTACCAGAGGCAATTCAAAGAGAGAGAGAGAGAGAGAGAGAGAGAGAGAGAGAGAGAGCGCACGCGCAGGAGGGGCAGAGGGAGAGAAGGAGAATCTTAAGCAGGCTCCACACTCAGTGTGAAACCCGACGTGGGGCTGGATCTCAGGACCCTGAGATCATGACCTGAGCGGAAATCAAGAATCGGACACCTCACCAACTGACCCACCCAGGCACCCCTGAGATACCTGTTTTTGATCACTAAGACAAATGAGAAATAGCCTGCTGCTAAGGAAATCCATCAGAAGACTTAAGTCCACCAGCTCTCCGTGAGACCGGCTTAGCACGTCTCTCATGGTTAACAACCCTAAATACATTTTCCGTGTAATACTTATTGCCTAAAACTCACTATGTAAGTTGCATTTTACATATATCATAATATTATTTGGTATATTATAATCATGAATTATTTTTATCCTCATTTCTGACTGTTCATCAACTTGAAAAAACTCACAATGCTCAGTGTTAAATTTATCACACTTCAACTACTCAAGTCAAATAGAAAATAGTATGTAAATAAGCATTATATTTGAAGAACTCTTCAAGGAAATCCATGTTTAAGTTTTCTGTAATGTACCTATTTTATGAAGTTTTTATGATAGATTTTCTTAAAGGAAGACGCTACTGAATCATAAGAAAAATGAGATATATAACATTCAGAAGCAAAAGTTAAAGAGTTCATTCATTTCAGTCACAGCCATTTTCCAGTATCATTTTAATGGCAGAGAAGGAACAAACACCTCCAAGGACTTAGAGGTCAGGGGACTGGAGCAGAGCTCTAAGCACTTCTTCTTCTTCTTCTTCTTCTTTTTTTTTTTTTGCGATCTTATGTTTTATCTTAAAATTTGCTGGGGATTTTGAAAGCTATTCCATTACATACCTAGGTGTTTCAATGCCAAAATGTTTCAGTCACCAGTAGGAAGACAGCAACAAGGAGCTGAGCCAACACCCTCAGGAAACAGGGTTGAGCTGACGACAGTGGACACTGCAGAGAAAGTTCTGCCCCTGGCCACTTTTGCTCTTCTGGTATCTATCATATTTCTTGAATCCAAATTCAAATAAATGAATGATAACTTGTTTTTCACTTCTATCCTTCCACTTGAACTAACTGCTCGAAAGGACTTTATACTTAAGAAACTTTTTAGTTGTTCCTATGACTGTCCTTCACTGTGAGGACAAGGCATACCATCTATACACAAGGGGATATCACCTATATATCTAGTGCCTGTCACCACACCTCATACCTTCTAGGCACGCAATCAATGTTCACTCAAAGAATGAATGAGGCAAGAGTGTGTTAAACAAATATTACATATTTCCAATGTATAAGGCAGACTTTTAGGTATGACGATTATAAAAGATCAGAGATTCTGTTCTCAGGAAGCACATATGACAGAAAGATAGATGTAAAACAAATATAATCCATGTCAGAGGGTGATAAGGGCAATAACAGAAATTAAATCAAAGTTCAGTGAGAACACATAGGAGAAGGCAATTAATTCTGAGTAAAGAGAACAGAGTGTTGATGATTCAATATGATTTTAACTGATAGGTATGGGTAGAAAATGCTTCCAGACAGAGAAACAGACAAACATGTAGAAGGTCAAGATACAAGAGAAATTTGAGGGAACAAGAGTATGTCTAGAATATAGTTGCACAGAAGGCAGTCGAGCTGGCCAGGTGAGGTGAGCCAGAGTGCACAGTTTTCTTAAATATCATGCTCAAGAGGTTGATTTTCATTTCATGGAAATGAAGAGCCAATCACCTGTTCATTTCCGAGAGAGGACTCTCTAAGCAGATGTCTCAAAGATGGGTGGGAAGGAAGAGATATTGCATTTATTCATTTGTTTAACAAATGTTTATCAAACACCCACCATGTTCCAGACTTGTGCTGGAAGGAGGCAGTTCAAAGACCCATCCTTGCCCTCAGGGAGAGCTCACTGATCAGCCAGGGAGACAGAAGTGGGAACACGTAATTGTGATAAAGAATGACATGTACAATAGCGGAGACTGTTCTAGGTCAGTAGCTCTAAATATACTATCAATCAAAGTTTTTTCTGAGAAGATACACTGTAAAATGTATGAAAACAGTAACAAAAACTGAGCCAACTATGGAAAACAATATCTAAAAAATGCTCTTGGACTTTATTTGTTGATAATACAAACAACTTTCATTCTTATTAAAAATTAAAGGATGTTTTTGGGGGCGCCTGTGTGGCTCAGTCGGTTGAGCGTCTGACTTCGGCTTAGGTCATGATCTCACAGTTCGTGAGTTCGAACCCCACGTCGGGCTCTGTGCTGACAGCTCAGAGCCTGGAGCCTGCTTCAGATTCTGTGTCTCCCTCTCTCTCTGCCCCTTCCCCACTCATGCTCTGTCTCTGTCTCTCAAAAATGAATAAACGTTGAAAAATAAAATAAAATAAAATAAAATAAAATAAAATAAAGGACATTTTGGGGAGAACAAAGTGGTTGATATACTTTATTATTATATGTGTGATTAAAAGGTCTAATCCTAAGTTCAGTTTATTTCAATGCCTGTTTTAATGGTTATTATAGCTGAAAATGAGCTCACAAAGATCTACAGATCCAAATAGAAATGCAGCATTCACTGCACCCCTATAGCACGACATACACTTTTCACTCATTTATCAAACATACAAAGGATTTTAGTACTATTAGGCTTCGGAATTTCCATCCTTCCTGAAGTCTATCAGTGGTTTGGCAAACAAATCAGTGCCACATTTTATATTTTGAACCAATGGGTTCAAACATCATTGAAAATCTTCATTTATAAGGCTTTTAATCATTTGAGGAAATTGTATTTCAAATTGTTTTAGCGCATAGAAGAGACCTTTTAGGACTGTATGATCTATTTCTACATTTCAGCACTCTGACACCGAACGTGGGTTTTCCAGACCCGACAATCTCTTAAGTTTCTGCATACACCAGCTGGCTGTCTACAAGGTAATTCAATTCTGACACTAACTACACGGTGGAGCTAGCACAGATCCCAGTGGGTAAGGGCTCTGTTTCACAAGACTGTCCCCACTTCACTCACCAATTCCAAGTCTCAGGCCTCCCCTACTTTTGATAGACCAGCTCTGAGTCAGGGGTTTCCACGATCCCCTCCTCGGGATCCATAATTTGCTAGAACAGCTCACAGAACGCAGGAAGGCACTTTATGTACTACTCCTGATTTATTACAAAGGCTACAACTTAGGAAGAGCCAAAAGGAAGAGATACAGAAGGCAAGTAATGGGGTGAGAGGGGCTGTGCATTGAGAGGACCAATGTCCTCTCTGGTCAGAGCACCCTCCCAGTACTTCAGCGTATTCGCTAACCCAGAAGCCCTGCAAACCCCACTGTTTGGAATTTTTACAGAGGTTCCATTAAGTGGACACAATTGATTAAATCACTGGCCATTGGCGATTAACTTAATCTTCAGTACCCCTCCTTTCCTCTCCCCAGAGCTAGGGAGCAGGGCTGAAAGTTCCAACCCTCCAATCACATGGTTTCCTGAGGAAATGGGGGGGGGCAGTCTGAAGCTATCCAGGGCCCCAAGAGTTACCTTATTTGCATAAAAAAAGAGTCTTCTCACTCCAGAGATTACAAGGGTTTTAGAACTGGGAAAGAAGATCAGTGTCATAACAGAAAGATACCCTTATTTCTCAGGAAATTACAGGGGTTTTAGAAGCTCTTGTGGCAGAAATGAGAATGAAGATGAAATATATTTTTCTTATTATATCACAATATCACAGGGTGATATGTATTATTTTCAGCAACAAAAAAGCCTAGCAACTGAAACACTTATAAACATCTGATTTTAAAATGCTCTCTCCAGAGATTTTTTAAAGTATTTTCTACTTTACTGTTAGAGCATGACCTTTACCTTGAAGGACCAAATTAAATTTTTTTTTTTTCATTTTTAAAATATTTGTTTATGAGGCATCTCTCTGACGTCGTTTAACACACATCAACAAACTGACCTCTTGACTTTGTAAGAGACGAATGTGTAGGTTTGGCAGATCTTTGAAATACTTTACAATAAAATTTTAAGTGAGACTGTAGTATAAAAGATTTTCATTGTTAGTTCCTATCTCATAACAAGATATTGAAATAATTCTGGCTTTAGTTTACATTTTTTTAAGTTAACCTTATTTATTTTTGAGAGAGAAACAGAGCGAGTGGGGAAGGGACACAGAGCGAGGGAGAAAGAGAATCTCAAGCAGGCTCTGCACAGTCAGCACGGAGTCTGACATGGGGCTTGAACTCACAAACCTCAAGATCATGATCTGAGCTGAAACCAAGAGTGGATGCTTAACTGACTGAGCCACCAGAGTGCCCCATGGCTTTATTTTAAAAGTCTTGGTTTTAAATATGGTATCAAGCTGGTGCCATCCTGTAGGACTTCGTGTAAGTCCACTTTCAACTTCTCTGCGGCAATGTTTTGTTTTGAATCATTATGAAGAGAATATTATTCATGTGTGTTGTCCTCTGTAACCTTACTCCAGAGTCTTTTCTCTTTTCAATCAAATCAGATGCACCATCTGATGGTTTTACTTACATAATTTTCTGTCGGTTTCATTTCATTTATGCTTATATTGTTAATACTATTTTCAAACTGGAGTTCTTTTTCAAGAGTCTTTAAAACCACTGTCCATTATGCGAGGGCTAGCTTAGTTAAAAGTAGGTTAAGTAAGACTTCCCCAGGCAGAGTTGATGAGAAAGGCACTCCAGGCTATAAGAGCTGCACGTGATACTCGGGAATCATAAGCAGTTCATTTGGCTTAAGCATAAGTATGTGGGAGAAAAAGGCTGGAAGTAAGACCAGTGAAGCAGATGAGGCTCAAACTAAGGAGTACAGACTGGATGCTGTTGGCAATGGGAGTCATTAGAGGGTTCTGAGCAGGACAATAAGTTATCAACTTCATTGGCTGGAACAACGGGAAACATAAGAAAGATAGACTGGAGGCTGAGTTCTTAGCCAGGAGACTGCCACAATAATCTAAGCAAGAGAAGAGGAATGGGATTATGGCCCAGAGAAGGAGGGAAGGAGATACTATATCTATTAGAAGGATGGAACTGAAAGGACTTGTTTACAACTCTGGAGTGCAGGAAAATAAACGAATGTAATAGTCCAGGCATGGCCTGTGGCTGTGGGAAAGGAAAAGAGGAAGATATTTAGGAGACTTTAAAAAATGAAGACATGATTTCATAATGAATGACTGTCAAGGTGAAGAGTAGGGAAAGACAAAAGGTACAGGGCTTACAGGCCAGGTGACTGGATACAGGGCTCTGTAAGCACAGAGAGGAAACATCTATTCTTTCCTTCACCAATTCCATAATTAACACTGCATTACTGACACCTGCCATGAACCAGGTCTAGAAAGGGGGCTGGAGAACATTGAAAAAGAAGAGTTGGTAAGAAGAGATGGATATTTTGGATTTGAAATGCCCCAGAGATACTTACGTGGATATTTGTAAAAGAAAAATGCAGATCTAAAGCTAAGAATAGAAGAAGGGGCAGAAGATGTGGCTCTCACCTATATATGGATAGAAGATGATACAGACTTATAGACAGGAGGTTTAATTTTAACTGGCTCCTTACCACATACCAGGCACTGTCCCAGTTACATGTGACATATATCATTTAATCTTTATAACTGTCTGATAAGCTTTGGGCTCAAAGAAGTTACCCAAACTCATGCTTTCCTTCAAAAAATGTGAGGCTTCCATTTTATTTTAGCCCAGTTGTGTAATAAATGGTTCCTGATTTTTGACACAAGGCATTCCTAAACACTGTATCTGAAAACATACTCATAGCCTGGACTGTAGCATTATTGCCATTTAACCAGTTATGAGCAGAAACCGGTAAAAAGTGCTACTAGTTCCAGTGATGCAGCAGCAGAACTGAAGTCCTCGGTGGAAAATGATATCCAATTATATGCAACTGCCCCTGAAGGTTGGTTAAAAATAAAACAAAACCCTCACATTCAGAATGCGTGTGTGTATATAATACAGAAGACACCTCTGTTGGTACGGAGTGCAAAGCTTATAGTCCTGTCTCTTGCTTTATTCAGTTTCACTTGGCTATAGGCTCAGCCCTGCTCAGTTCCTGACTTCCTATTCTAATCAGGGGATAAGGCACATGACTCACTGGTATTGCCCATACAGGTTATAAATCTGATATTTGGGTATTTATAACAAGTTGCATATACTTCTGCCTCTGTTCTCTCCATTTTCTGATTATCACACGAATACTCCCCTTAGTATCAGTATCCCTGGTACCCTATTTCCTCTAATCCTATCACCCTGGGTCAGACCCCAGCTAGGCCTGGGACCTCAGGCTGTTGGCTGGAGTGTTATTCCAACCTATCACTAGCCCATGTTCTCACAGCTCATGGTCATCTGCAATCTTTTATGGATTCATCTTACACTGGGTCAATTCATCCACTGAATCTCTAGAACAGACAAAGCTACTGAAATGCTGGAATGTCTTATTGCAAATTCCACCATAATTATGAAGATGGTCATTGCTGCCAAGCTTACCCATTCACTCCTTATCACATAAGCCTTTAAAACATTTTCACATAATTTCCTTCACAGCATTGATACTTCCCTGTTTATTGTGTTATTTACTGCATATTTCCTCATTACCACTAGAAAGCTTCATGACAGAAATGACCTCAGCTGTCTTGTTCAATGCTGTATTTCTCAAGGCCTAGAACAGTGCTATGGACTGTGCTGTCCCTCAGTAAAGGTTCCTTACGGTATATGCCATTGGCACCCTGCACAGATCTCCTTTACCACCAAATACACCTGGCCCCCGGCTACTGCAGCATGACTTCTGACAACTCATAGCTGCACCCTTCTCCAAAGAACTGCCCTCCACCACTGGGGAGCTACTCTGCCCAGAAATGCCTGGGAGTTAGAGGGTCCCCCTTAACCTCCCCTAGGGGACAGCCCGTAACCAATGACTTACTGATATGGGGGCAAAAAAGGCTGGCCCATCTTGCTTCCAAATGGGATAGCTGAGCAGTGCCATTCATGCTCCAGAGCTCTCTGGCTGAGGCCAGATGGCCTAAAACCTCTCTTTTCCACAGCTGTATCCTAACTCCTTGGCCTCCCTGCAAGTTTTACCTCAAAGCTCTCCCTCTAAAATTACTTACACAAACATTTCCATCTCTGGCTCTGGTTCTAGAATACCTAGCCTAGATATTTGTTGACGGCCTGAAGGCATGAATGATGTAAAAATGCAAACAACAATTCTTAGATTTTTCTAGCGATGTTCTTCGTTCTTCCTGTATGAAATATTATAGCTACATCTCAGTTAATAGAAATTACTTAATGGAGCTGTGAAGTGAGCAATCCCAGTGAGACACAAATCGGCTTACTTGATCTAAACATGTCATGCCCCGTCTGCTCATGTTGTCACTGTTGGCATCATCTGGAGTGTCTGGCCACAGCAATACCTGCCTTCCTTATAAGGAGCCACGCTTTATGAAGCATTTTAGATTTTAGTAAGTAAAAAGACTGGTGAGAAGTATAAGGCACCAGCTCAAGATATTTCTTCACTCTCCCTGCTTCTCAGGGTGCTGTGAGAAACCAGCCACTGATGCTAGCTGGAGAGGCCCAAAGAGAGAAGAGCAGATTAAGTGGTTAGGATGTGACGGTAAGCATGTTCAGAGAATCTGATATTGAAACAACTGTAAGTTTGAGTTGATTTTTATTACAGCTAAGGACTGAAACTTTTTTTGATCTCTCTCCCATCAGAGTATCACTAATTCTATAATGGAAGTCAGTGTGAGATAATAATTCTCTTAACAAAAATGTCTTTTACAAGTTAAAAGAAAAACACCCACAAAGGGTTGGAAGGTTATAGACTAAACTGACATTAGTGATTGACTTGAAGAAGGGGAGATAGGATTGGGGTGGTGGCTGAAGGGGACTTGAGCTCTAATCACAGTATTTTATTTCTGTAAAAGGAAGAGTAGAATCAAATTTGAGAAAAATATTAACAGTTGTTAAATCTCAGGGGTAAGTTTGGGTAGGTGTTACATAGTTCTATTTACATTTTTTGGATTTTTAAAGTTTTTCTCAATCTAAAAAAAGTACATAACACTTGAAAGGAATGTAGCTCTTCTCTAATGGCAAGGGATGGAACAGAACTAAGAAAAAATGCACAAGGCACTGGTGGTTCTCAAGCTTATTTAGCTTGGGACTTAGGAAGTAGAAATGAAAGCTCCTCCTTCTTTCCAGTCTTCTCTTCCAAAATAGCCTAGAGCATGCTGGTTGCTGATTCTCCTAGTTTCAGGGGTGTGTGTGCAGCTTTGACTCAGCCACCTCTCTAACCCTCAACCTGCGGCGGGAGCACGAGAGGTCAGAAGCAGTGTCGGCCCAGGAGGGACATCACGTAAAAGGCCACGAGAATTAATTTGGTTAATGTTTTTATGAATTACCTGGGTGATGGTTGATGATACACCCCAGGGGAGGTGTGATGAGGAGGCAAAGTCAGTTTAATAATCTGGAAAAGTGGTCAAGAAAACAGAAAAAGAAATTTCATTAAGAGATTACTATTGAAAAAATGGAAAAATATGGAAAACTGGCCAAAGGAAAGAACTTGGGGTCAAGTTGAGCAAGGATTAGAAATAGGATGGTAGAAGTAAAAAAATCAAGCTAGTCTATACATGGATTAGAAAGTAAGAAAGTAAGACTAGAAAGTAAGACTTATATGACAGTTTTCCACATGGCTGGCACTTTAGTAAGGAATTTACTAAAACACTATCATCACTAAAATACTATTTGATTAGCACAACAAAGTCAAGAAGCAACACGGTGCAGTGATTAGAACACATGGCTGACCCCAGATTGTAAGAAGTCCACTCTGTAACCTCAGCCAAGTTATTTAACTTCTCTGTGCCTCGGTGTCCTCACTGGCAAAACAGAAATGGGAATAGTACTGATCTTGTAGAGTTGCAGTGGGCAGAAATGAGTTACAATCTGAAAAGAGTTTACAGCAATGCTCAGTACAGAGTAGCTGCTATGTACATATTTGTTAAATAAAGAAACCAAAATAATATGGAAATATAAGTGGATTTGAAGATCATCCGGAAAAGAGTAAAAAATTATTACAAGCCTAAAGATCTACATGGAAAGGTTGGAGGGACTGACATAAATCCTTTAGTGAAAAAGAGGCAGCAGAAGGCATTCTTAGTGGGAGAACTACTGTCCAACTGCTGATAAAATAGCAGCTTCTAAAATAGCTTTTTCAAATTCATAATGGGTAGGGTGAGACAGGAGTATCTCAGAGGGTTTTGCGTAGCAGCTGACACGTGACGTGCCTCCAATTCTCTAATGCTCTTATCAGTGCTAAGGATGGCTTGATGGCTCAAAAATAATTTTTTCTATGAGACTTAGAAAAGCTTTCAGTTCTTCTATTTTCTGTCGATACATCTATTTTCCCTCTGGGACTTTGTGAATTTCTAAATTTATACTGTCATATTCAGTTTTCTTCAGCCTGAGGATAAGTCTTACATGTTCAATTATGCTGTGCCCGTATCTTCCTCTTGGCAACAACTCTTGCATCTATGCACATACAACCCATGCCATACCATGCTGCCTCTCTCACCCCCTGGCTTTTAGATAGTATGTTTTTAATAACCATGATGTCCCATGCTCTGCTCTACACTTAGAAAACTCCTACTTCTCCCTTCACACTCAGTTTGAGTGCCACCTTCTCCAGACACCTTCCCATATCACACATGGGTACACAGACTGTTGGGCACCTCTCTTCAAGGTTCCCACAGAACCTGCAAGTGCCTTTTTCATAGCTTATATTCAACACTGTATGGCAAATGTTGTAGTCTCACCCACTGACAAGCAAGCAAGCTCCTTTAGGTCAAGATCAGTATCATCATCTATAGGGCATCAGTGCTAAGACAGCCACTGACAAACAGTAAGAATCTAATAAATATAAGTTAGATAAATGAATTAATATCTAATGAATAAACCAGACTCCTGCCCTCAAAAAATTCCCTATTTAGATGGGGAGGCTTGCCTGGGGAAAGTAGAGTGGATGGAAATGAGATACAGAAATTAACTATAATGCAAATCAGAGTGAGATAAAAAAAAAGTGGGGCATGTAGCAAGAAACTAATATTTATTAGCTTGCCTACATATTTAAGTGCCTAAAATATGTCAGACATGTGAACGCTCCTTTCCATACATTCTCTCCTTTAATTTTCACAACCATCCATAATAATCTTATTGAATATTATCCGTAATAATAATATTGAAATATTATTATTTAAATTTGATAAGTAAGGAAAATAGGACTCAAGAAGTTCAAGGCCACCAAAAAGTTAATGGTAAAGATAGGACTTGATCTCTGAAACTCACGTTCTTTCTTTCACAATGGTACACATTTAGTCCATACTATGGAGTTTCAAAGGAAGGGATGGTTACACCCAGAATGACAAATCAGAAAAGATTCCATGTAGAAGTAAAACTGGGCCAAATCTGAAGGATTAGGAGAGAAACACAGTGCATTTTACTTATTTTATCAAAAATTTTTAAAATATTTATTTATTTTTGGGAGAGAGAGAGAAAAAGACAGAGAGACAGAGTGTGAGCAAGGGAGGGGCAGAGAGAGAGGGAGACACAGAATCCAAAGCAGGCTCCAGGCTCTCAGCTGTCAGCACAGAGCCTGATGTGGGGCTCGAACTCATGAACTGTGAGATCATGACCTGAGCCAAAGTCAGACACTTAACTGACTGAGCCACCCAGGCGCCCCATGAGAAACACAGTGCATTTTCGATAACAAAATAAAGACAGGCATGGATGCAAGTTCAAAACTTGTGAGTAGGACATAGAATGGTCCAGTCTGAAATAAGGTGAGCATACATGAGGAAGATCCCACTAAAAAAGTTTGAACTATACAGAGAACCTGGGAACTCTATATTTACAATGGGCATCACTATTTAAAAAAATAACCAAGAGCATATAGGTCATGCTAATGATGACCTGTGCCATCATCTTCATATCTGAAAGTTAGCAAATGAAAAAAAAAAACCTGGTAAAATAAGTATTTCAAAGCCTTAAGATAATTCTTAACATAGAAGTGTACTTTTATCCACAGAGGAAGTAGAGCTGCAAAAGGTGACATATCAAGTGTCCTCTTGAACATCAAAGTAACATGACATTGTGGAAAAACAAGTAAACAGATGTACTTCACAAACATGAGCCATGTAGTCTCTTCTATTTGCAATACGCACCGTAAAAGTAATTACATCCATTAATCTTTTAAATTACCTAAATCATACTCAGGACAACATCCTGATTTTAACTAAAGACATGAATTAAATTGTCCAGCTTCCTCATTTTATGGGATCTGATCATTAAAACATAAGATGGTAATAGTTAAAAAATACACGGGTTGTAGGTTTTATTCATGTACGTTTGGTGATGGTTTTGCTTATCAAGATTATGTTTTGAGTGGCCCATAACTAATTTCGTTGGAATGGCATCTATAAACTAAATTGAATGTGACTGATTATTTAGATGGTAATAGCACAAATCCATTAAAAGGAATCTAAAATAAACAAAGTAAAGATGTTATGTAGGTCACCCGTAGATCAGAGAAGTCCAGGATTTTTTTTGATTGCTATTTTTAGGTCTTTTAAAACATATGTTTCTCTTAAAGCAATTTTATGGCTTTAAATTTTATGTCAAATATAGCCCCAAAGCTGTGTATAATGAAAAAACTCCCCACATTGAACTTTGTGAGAATGTCAAATTTAATTAATAAAAATCCATTAATATTACATATTTCAAATAGAAATGGAGAGTTTTTACTTCAAACTTTATATAACAAATTCAGTATCAAATATTGCCAAATAGAGATACCTGAGTCCCTGTTACAGTGAGTAGATATTTTATTTATAATAAATCATCAGTCAGTAATGTAGCAATGGGTGCTATCAACAAAATTTATACAAATATTAGGCTTTGAAATTGTTATTACATTTTTAACTTAGAAAGTTTTTTCATAGATAACACATCTATACATTTATGTGGCCAATGTCAAAATTACCACAGAACACAAATAAGCAGAATACAATTCTTTACTATTAATGGATCATTTGTTATCTTAAGACAAAAAGTAGGTATAAAATGTATTGTAGGCAGAAAATGCATGTGGTATTTCTCCCTAATCTTCTGAACTTTTTAAAAAATGACTTATTTATTTTTGAGAGAGAGAGAGGGACAATGAGCAGGGCAGGGGCAGAGAGAGAGGAAGACACAGAATTTGAAGCAGTCTCCAGGCTCTGAGCTGTCAGCACAGAGCCCAACATGGGGCTTGAACTCATGAACTGTGAGATCACGACCTGAGCCGAAGCCAGACGCCTAACTGACTGAGCCACCCAGGCACCGCTAATCTTCCCAACTTTCTAAAGTACCTTGAATACCATCTTCTTGCTTATTCAAAGATTTTGGAATATAGAGCTAAAAGATGCTACAAATTACCTTGTCTACCTTTCTTAATCAGAGATGAAAGAAATGAGAGCCAAAGGGAGACCCAAAGATAGATACCCTCAAACATATATAAATAAAAGGTAAAAAATCAATTACTTCAACATTCATATAAAAGAGTTTAAAACAGAAAAGCAGATTAAATCCAAAGGAAATAAAAGGAAGGGTATAATCAAGATAAAATCAGAAAATACTGACTAGAAAAGAAACACGCAAAAGAGGTTCAACAATACCAGAAGTTGGTTGCTTGAACAGACCAATAATATTGACAACCTCCTGGAAAAACTGATCACGAATAAAAGAAAGAGAAGGCAAGTAACCAATACCAGGTATAAAAATGAAGATATCATTACTGAGCCTAAGGACGTTAAAATATCATAAGATGATATTATAACAACTTTATACCAATAATTAGAAGACAATGAATAATTCCTAGAAAAATAAGATTTATCAAAACCTCTTAGAACTATTGAAGATAATGAATAATAAACAAAGGCCTGTTTACAATCAGTGTGATGATGACATACACCCAGGAATAATTACTAAGTACCTGTTTTATTTCTTTGTCTTCTTTTTTACTGATTGTGCTAAGTAACCTCCATAATTCACAATCAAAATTAATTGATATAATTCAGCCTAACACAGCCTATTTCTTTTAAAGTATTTTGGTGTCCAATATATAGAAATGGAAAAACTGTCCATTAAACAAAGGGACTCTCACATAAAGTGACTTCCTTATTTCTGGGGCATAAATTTGTGAGCCAATTTCAATCTTTGATGTCATCTTTAAAATAAGTTGGCTTTCTGCTTATTTTAAAATCTAAAATTTAAATTCATATGTTTTTGCTCAAATTGACATTATATGCTTAAGTGGCATGGGAATATACACTAATTAAAACTTCCAAGTAATTACATATTTTTAAGGGCACCACTAAACAGTAGAAACTAAACACAATGCAAGCAAAATAAAATAGCACAAATTCTAAGAATGAACAACTGCAATGCTCACTCTATCATCCTTAAAAATATAAAATATGGGTCTTGCCATGTGCTTTAAGGCTCAAAAACTATAACTGTGATGTTATAAACAAAAGTTATGCAGGTGAGAACTAGCAAACTAGTCAAACTTTGATTCTTTCATTATTTTCTTCAAACTTTGTCCATGTAGGAAGAAAAACTTGTTTTAAAGCTTAAAGATGAGGGGAAAAGGTAGTTCTTCAGATTCAGAGGAACATAAAATATTGAAATAACTATAAACAAGGACAGTATTATAGCTCTTTAAAGATAGAAATCATGTTTCTTATTCCTTTCTAAATCCCCTAAAACACATAGTTCTATAATCTTGACATAGTAAATTCCTAAAAAAGGTGAGTTGAAATTCCCAGGTTTATATAAGTTATTATTCATAGAAAGAAGAACCATGAGAAGATGAAGGAATAGGCTAGAAATTTTCCAAAACTATGCAGGTGACCTATGCAAGTTAAGGGATTGAGATGGCCTTGCTATGCCCTATTAAAATCAGCAAATTAAAATTTGCACATATTTTGTTAAATTTATTCCTATGTATTTTATGTTTTTATCCTATTATAAATAATATTTAAAAATTACTTTTCTTTGTCCACTGCTATTATATAAAAATAAAACTGATGCTCCACATTGACCTAGTATCCTGTGATCTTTCTCAACTCGCTTATTCTGATGGCTTTTTTTTTTGTAGATTTCCTAGAATTTTCTATATATACAATCATGTCATCTTTAAATAAAGACAATTTACTTCTTTCATTTAAATATGTATTTTAGCTTTAGTTTTTTCTTGTCTTATTGCACTGACTAGGGCCTGCAGCATAATGCTGAATAGTGAATATCTCTGCTTTTTCCCCCATTATAGAAAGAGAGCATTTAGCTTTTCACCATTAAATATAAGTTAGCTGTAGGTTTTTCATAAATGTCTCTTCTTAAGTTGAGGAAGTTTCCTGCTATTTGTAATGTGTTACAACATTTTATTATGAATGGGTATTAAATCTTACCAAATACTTTTTTTTTTTTTGCAATGATTGAGATGATCACATAGCTTTTCCCTTATGCTATAGATTGAATGAGTCACATTGTTTGATTTTCAAATGTTAAGTCAACCTTACAATCCTGGGATAAAAGTCACTTGATTACGATGTATTATCCTTTTTATATATTCTGGAAGTTGATTTTTTAATACTCTTTACAGATTTTTGTATCTATGTTCATGGAAAATGCTGCGCTGTAATTTATTTATATTATGCAGGTCTGCTGTTGAAAAAATACCCTCAGCTCTGGTTTACCCGAAAATATCTATTTTTTTTTTAAATTTTTTCAACGTTTTTTATTTATTTGTGGGACAGAGAGACAGAGCATGAACGGGGGAGGGGCAGAGAGAGAGGGAGACACAGAATCGGAAACAGGCTCCAGGCTCCGAGCCATCAGCCCAGAGCCTGACGCGGGGCTCGAACTCACGGACCGCAAGATCGTGACCTGGCTGAAGTCGGACGCTTAACCGACTGCGCCACCCAGGCGCCCCGAAAATATCTATTTTTAAAGATTTTTTTTTTTCCAAACACACTATTTGACACTCACTTCTCACTTTTTTTTCTTCTTTTGGCACTTTGAAAATAATCATTTCACTGAATTGTGGTTTATATTTACTACATATGAAAAATCAGCAGTCATTTTTATCATTTTCCTTCTGTAATATGTTTTTTCCCCTGTAATATGTCTTTTTTCCTCTCTGGCAGTTTTAAAGATTTTTGTCTTCCAATTTTCAACAATTTAAATATAGTGTACTTTGTTGAGGTCTCCTGTTTATCCTACTTGAAAGTCAGTGAGTTTCCTGGATTGGTGATTTTATGCTTTCCATCAAATTTGGGAATTTTTCCACCATTATGTCTTCAAATATTGTTCTGACTCATTCTTTCTCCTTTCTTTTGAGACTCCGATTGCTCATATGTGAGACTGCTTTTTTTAGAGTTGCCATTTCTATATTGAGAATTCCTAATTATTCCCTCATTATACTCATTTTTTCTCCTTTAAATGCCTGAATATATTTATGGCAATTGTTTTATAGTCCTTGTCTGCTAATTCCACCATCTGTCATTTTGGGTTTTATTTCTACTGACCAATTTTCCTGCTTCTTTGTATGTCTAGTAATTTTCTATTGAATGCTTGACATTATGGATGCTACATATTGTTGAATGGATTTTACAGTCTTCCTTCATTTCATGTGAAGTTTGTTTGGCTAGGCAGTTAATGTACTTGTGAATTAGACAGATCTTTTAAAGACATTTCCCCCCTAACATCCATCCCTTTAATTTTTAAAGTCATTGTGCATGAGAAAAACGTCCAAAAATACTGCTAAATAGCAAGCATCCTTGTTTTCTTAAGGCTTTTTTCTTTCGTTTTTATTTATTTATTTTATTTTTTAATATGAAATTTATTGTCAAATTGGTTTCCATACAACACCCAGTTAAACTTATTAAGGATGAGCATAAAGCAGCTTTTATTTTACAGATAGATTGGTTCTACTTCTAAAGCACACACTCTATAGAATATCTTCCGAATGCCAGGAGTGTTTAATGGAGGCTCCTAATCATGTGGGACCTCTGGTACTTGTTTAGCTCACAGATCCCAGGTAGTTGTAAGTTTCCCAGTATTTGTGAGTCTTGTGCAGTTTTATAATTCTTTACTATGGTAGGACTAATCTGGTACCACTTACTCCATCTCCATAATAGCCAGAGGTATAAATCCCAAGACGGAGATTTTGTTTTTTTGTTTTTTACTATCTCTCAGCTTTACTTTGGTTCTCTTTCTTTCATGACTCATTAATTCTGCTTTTTTTTTTCTTACATTTTTCTCCCAAGAACATATTATTTAATGGAAGGACTCAAATGAGAAACTAATTCTTGCAACTCAGTCCAATGTTTTTTCCACTACACAATACATACATATTTTTAAATGTTTATTTATTTTGAGAGAGTGAGAGTGTGAGTGGGGAAGGGGCAAAGAGAGAAGGAGAAAGAGAATTCCAAGCAGGCTCCACACTGTCAGTGCAGAGCCCAATGCAGGACTTGATCTCATGAATTGTGAGATCATGACCTGAGCATGAATCAAGAGTCAGATGCTTAAGTGAGTAACTGAGTAACACCCACTACACAGTATGTTTTATCGCCTGGGATTAAAATAACAATTAAATCTAGTTTTAACCTGCTTATTACTTGGTATATTCCTTGATTTCTCTATTTTTCTCTCTCTCTCTCTCCCCATCTCTTTGTCTCTGTCTCTATTTTGGTGGATCTGCTACTTACTTTTATTTTAGAAAGATTTAGAGCAGGTTGGCTGATACAGGTAAAAACAATTCATGTCAAGAAAATCTATTTGATTAAAAGCTATCCCTGAACCAGCATTCTGACCACACAAAACTAAATAATCCACAAAGTGTTTATAAGGAAGGCAAGGAGACTAATAACTTATTCTATATTTTTGGTTTATTACCTCATTCCTGAGATCATATAGTATATTGTTTCTCCTTGTGAGCTATTTTAGCTTCCTGTTAGTGAATGGGCTTAGCCTCTAATATTTTTATTCCAATTTAAGGGCCTTTATGTTGATGAAATCTGCTCCTAGAATGTAATGTTCATCACTCTCTGTCCACAAAATATCTATTTATTCATGTTTATAAAGCATTAGTCACTTTAAAAATAAATTTTGCCATGTTTTATTGCCTTTTAAGGAGGAGAAAGATAAGGACAGGAGGAACAGAAATAAAACTGGCTTATAAAATGGGCTTTTAAAAAAGTATTTTTAAATTGTACTGGGAGAAAAATAAATAATTAAACTACATCTCAAGAGGTTGTGGGTCTTACACTCTTACCTGTGCAGCTGAATGTATTCTCGAGGTCTGTTGAGCAGGTGAAGGAATCTGTCAACAATCTTGTTCTTTCCTACACCCTGTAATTACACAAGGAGCATTAAACAAAAAGAGACTTTTGTGGAGGTAAAACAAACCAGAAGAATCTTTTGCCAAAATGTACTTTCTCAAAGTTGTACTGTTTCAGCTTATTGTTAATGAAAACATACATATATACATATATATATATATGTTTACATACAGCAAACAAATACAGCACAACTTCTGACAGAAAGGTTTTTAAAAAAGTTACTTCTAAGTACACTAGGTTAATTTACATAAAATACACTAAACGCATTCTTTTTATTTAAAAGGAACTTCATAATAACTTTTAGCCTTCTACAGCTTGTTTTTTCTGTTCTACAGTTTTACACTTAAATATAGATGTTATAGTACAATATTAATTATTTCAAATTTGAAGAATGGCATCAAAGGCAATAAACTAAGTATAAAAACAACGATTTTGCCAGTGGTTCTTCAGAAGTATGGTTTTTAAAGACAGATGAATACAACACCATACTTTGGTGTTAATCACTCATTTGTTTTTCTCCTTTTATCCCCCTTTCAGTCCTTTAAAACCTTCGAAACCTAAATTATAACCAAGGTTTATTAATAAGTCTCAACTAGGGGCACCTAGATGGCTCAGTTGAGCGTCCAATTATTGATTTCAGTTCACATCATGATCTCAGGGTCATGAGATGGATCCTCACGTGGCGCTCTGTGCTGAGCATGGAACCTGCTTAAGATTCTCTCTCTCCCTCCCTTCTTCTCAGCTCTTATGCACTCTTTCTCTCTTTTTTTTTTTTTTAAAGAAATGCTTTTTTTTTTTTTTTTCAACGTTTTTTTATTTATTTTGGGACAGAGAGAGACAGAGCATGAACGGGGGAGGGGCAGAGAGAGAGGGAGACACAGAATCGGAAACAGGCTCCAGGCTCTGAGCCATCAGCCCAGAGCCTGACGCGAGCTCGAACTCACGGACCGCGAGATCGTGACCTGGCTGAAGTCGGACGCTTAACCGACTGCGCCACCCAGGCGCCCCACTCTTTCTCTCTTAAAAAAAAAAAGTTTCGGGGCACCTGGGTGGCACAGTCGGTTAAGCATCCGACTTCAGCCAGGTCACGATCTTGCGGTCCGTGAGTTCGAGCTCGCATCAGGCTCTGGGCTGATGGCTCGGAGCCTGGAGCCTGCTTCCGATTCTGTCTCTCTCTGCCCCTCCCCCCTTCATGCTCTGTCTCTCTCTGTCTCAAAAATAAATAAACGTTAAAAAAAAAATTAAAAAAAAAAGTTTCAACTATATCTGCTCTTGTTAGGAATGTCCTCATGTCCTTATCACTTATTGATGCTGAGAGTTGTTGCCATCCTTTTGTAGAAGACAGACTGTTAAAAATGGAAACCACTCCCATGCTAGTTCCCCATTTTAAAGTTTTCTCTTAGGGGCGCCTGGGTGGCTCAGTCGGTTAAGCGTCCGACTTCGGCTCAGGTCACGAACTCATGGTCCGTGAGTTCGAGCCCCGCATCGGGCTCTGGGCTGATGGCTCAGAGCCTGGAGCCTGTTTCCGATTCTGTGTCTCCCTCTCTCTCTGCCCCCCCCCCCCCCGTTCATGCTCTGTCTCTCTCTGTCTCAAAAATAAATAAACGTTAAAAAAAAAATTTAAAAAAAAAAATAAAGTTTTCTCTTAGAGGTGGAATACTCTATTAATGGAATGTGACTCTTTTAACAAGTGGGAAGAGTAGTAGTCGTCAAAAAGCTAAATTCCATAGTCATATGTAGTCATAGCGATAAATAACACTTACTGATTTCTTATACCCTCCTGCCAAGCTCTATGCTAGGTATTTACCTGTGTTCTTTCATTTAATTACCATAACAGCTCTATGAGGTAAGTATTTTGATTATTCCAACTTCACAAATCAAGACACCAAGTCTCAGACAAGCCAAGCAACATGTTCATGGTCACACAGCCAGGATTCAAATCCAGGTCTGTCTGATTCTGATGCTCATGCTTTTAGTCCCAACATTATGGATTATATTTCTCTCAGTTTGAAATTGATTTAGGGAAATGGGGCCTTGAATTTTCTCCTCCCCTACTGCTAGGAGTCCATCCTAAGGAAATCATTAGGCAGATCAGGAAAATGCATGGTGCTAAGCAGTAAGAGCAGAACCCCAATAGAAGGAAGGAGGCATTGGTATTTCTGCTATACACTCAAATATCTTATAAAGAAAGGCATTCTACAAGCACAGAGGATAGAAATTCAAATCAATCAAATGAGTATTTATTGAGCATTCTCATAGTCCAAGAACTGTGACAGTTCCTCTAAGATAAACAAATTCGCAAAGAAAATATGAGAAGTTGTCCCTCACAGTTCTCAAAAGGAGGCAAGACACATACACAGGGAGCACAGAAGACAAGTCGCCAGTGTACATAAATAACTGCTAACTTATATGACATAGATTCTAATAACCTTAGAATCTTTCTCTTCTCTTTGGCCCACTAAATATGTCATAAGATGACAGATGCAAGAGAGACTAAGAGGGCTGGAATGATTACCAATTAATAAATATGACAGAGATATGAAGCACACACAGAAACACACAGTAGCAAGCAATTAAGATCCATTGTATACCCTCAATTCAGGGAAACAGAATGAAATCAATATTTAAAGAAGGACAATATGGCAATAATATGCAAACTATACTGAAAGAGGAGACACTGGTATCCAGGAGATTGATTGTTTATCCACTCAACATATAAACAAACATTTACTGAGTGTTGGCACATGTCAGGAGAGAGACCAGTGAACGAGACAGATAAGGTTTCCACTCTTCTGGAACTCCCATTTCAGAAGTGTGGAGACAGAAGGATTGGAAGGTAGATTAGAAAAGTAGGTAGAAAGCCAGCAACATATAGTTAGACAACTAACAAAATAAAGAAAATTATCAAGCAGTGATGTTCTCTACACACAATTAAGATAGGGTGAGGTAATACTAACTGGGTGGTTATTGACATTGATTTAGAAGTGAAGACCTTTCCTCAGGTAACTTTAAGCTGAGCTCTAGATGACGAGGAGCCAGTGCTATCAAGACTCCAGAAGGGGCATTCCAGGAGAAGAGCTGCTACAGCTGATCCCCTAAAGTACATATAAGCTTAGGATATCTGAGGAGCAGCCCATGTGTTCAAGTGTTGTAGGCAAGAGAAGAATATACAAGATAAAGAAATAAAAGTAAGTAGGGTCTAACCAACCAAGTTTACAAGTCAAGGTGAAGAAGTGGGATTTTATTCTATTCGATAGGGAGCCATTTATATATATATATATATATATATATATATATATATATATATATATATATATTTGTATTTGTATTTATATGTTTATTTATTTATTTATTTATTTATTTATTTATTTATTTATTTTTGAGAGAGAGAGAGAGAGAGAGAGAGAGAGAGAGAGAGAATAAGCAGGGAAGGGGCAGAGAGACAGGGAGACACAGAATCTGAAGCAGGCTCCAGGCTCTGAGTTGTCAGCACAGGGCCCGACGTGGGGCTTGAACTCATGAACCGTGAGATCATGACCTGAGCCAAAGTTGGACGCCCAACCGACTGAACCACCTAGGAGCCCCATTACAAGATTTTTTAGCAGGGAAGTGACATGAACTAATACATAGGTATGGAGAGTGAATTATAAGGGAAGGGGTAAGGATGGAAACTGGGAACCAGTTGGAATGCTACTTCCAGAATCCAGGCAAGAGACAGTGATTGCTTAGATTAGGGAGGTACAAGTGGAGAAAGACAGATTCAACTTGTTTTGCAAGTAAAGCTGACAAAACTGGCTCACGAACTGGATAAGGGAGGGTAAAGGAAAAGAAAGATCAAAGGTTACTTCTAGATAATTCCTTGAGCAAATGGATAGGAAAGACTAGGGGAGGAAGACCTTTTTCAGGAGGAAAAATCAAGAGCTAACCCTATCTTTCTCCAAAGCATTTATTATCATTTAACATTCCGTCAATTTATTTGCTTGTGTGTT
Source organism: Lynx rufus (assembly GCF_022079265.1). NCBI lineage: Eukaryota > Metazoa > Chordata > Mammalia > Carnivora > Felidae > Lynx > Lynx rufus. The sequence goes on along the minus strand of NW_025814823.1, from coordinate 28,782,405 downwards.
ACCTTTCTCCCGGACTGGAAATGTTAGCTCAAGAAGCTTGTCTTGTACACTACTGTATTGCTAGTGTCTAGACGGTGCTCACACTAAGTAGGTACTCAGCTAATTTGTCTAATGAATTAATGATATCTACATGTCCCCAGGTGTTTATGGCAGTGACCCCAGTCATCCTCAGTACTTCTGACTCCCTCTCAATTCATTACTATTCCTCTTATTTCTATCTCCAAAATAGATCTTAAGTCTGTCAAATTTCTCTGGAATCATCTTAAACCAAAGGAATATCTTATCTTGTCTAGAACAGTGGTTCTCAAGCTTTGATGAGCAAATGAATCACCTCTCAGATCTTAACAAGATGCAGAATGATTTGGTAGGTCTGGGCTGGGGTCTGAGACTCTGCATCTCTAAGATGCTTCCAAGTGGCACCAACACTGCTCATCCACAGACTTTGTGCAGCAAGAATATGTACCTGCAATGGTCTCACAACTGAGCTCCCTACATTCATTCATTCATTCACTCTATTCATTTGTTCATTCTATTCATTCATTCATGCTATTTTGAATGTATTTTCCACACTGCCAGCTGGAGTAATGTTCTTAACAGATAAATTAGATTATGTCATTCTGCTCAACCCCACTCAGTAGCTTCTCACCACATTTAGAGTAAGTGTGAAAATTCTTCCTGTGGCCTGTAAGGTCCTACATGCTCTAGCCTCCACTCATTCCTCCAGGCCTCCAGTGTCCACTCTTCTCCACCCAAACACTGTTCTAGTCACACTCAGCTTACTTCAGTCCTTAAAAGATTCCAAGCTCTTCCTACCTCAGGGGCCTTGCCCATGCACATCCTTCTCCTTGGGGAGCTTTTCTATCATTCACCATCTTAGTCATTCACACTCATTATCTTAATTCCCTTCTTCACAAAGGCTTCTCCTACCTCCCAGTGTAAGTTAGGCTCTTCCTCACCTCCCACACTACCCTTTATTTTTCCTTCTTAAGCATAAGTAGGATTTATATGGGTGACAACTTGTTCATAAAGTCTCTCTCATCCACTGTTCTGTGAACTGAAAATGTCCTGAGGCCAGGGTCCAGGACTATTTATTGCTGGTTTGCCCAGAGCCCAGCACAGAGCCTGACACAATAATGCATTCAATAAACATTTGTCCAATGAATTAATACAAAGAATTTGGAAAGTACTGGAAAAGGGTATAAAATCCCAGTAAGATATGAACTGTGATCATGTTAATAAAGATAGTGAATATTGGAAACTGTGATGAGTTCCAGACTAGTAAAAACTGTTCAAGTTTTGCAATGATCCAATTTACACATTTCACCTACAAAAGATTCAACGTTATTAGAGCTGACTGTCAAACTGACAAATTCACTGACGTAAGAACAATGGATCATTTCATCTTCTAGGAATCTTTTTGATATCTAACTGGATTTCTCCCCAGATAGTTCCAAGTCTAACACAGGAACAAAGAGAAGGAAAATATTTTCACATTTGCACATATACTACAAAGCTCTGTAAGCTTTAAATGGCATGTTCTAACAAACATAAAATTTTAAATAGATACATTCAGAGGAGTAAAATGTGTTTGTTAACATATCAAGTCTGCTAACTTCAAAGAATCTAGAGAAAGCAAATATCATAAACGCACTGTAATGTCAGAAATACAAAGGATCTCCTGATAGAAACAGATCATGGAAAGCTACTGCCAGGAGTTCCTGCTCCCTGCCCACCTCCAAAGTTACCTAATCAGCCATGCTTTTCAAACTGCTCTGGAGCAACATACTGTTTTAGGGGCTTACAACTCCCAGAGATGTGGGATGTGACATGAAATCCCCAGCTCTTTTTCTTTATGTTAGGGTCTTTAGAACTTCAGAACTTCTAGCTCAGCTATCTTCTTGCTCCATATACTCTCCCTGGGCAATCTCAGCCACTCCCATAACTGGAGTCATCACATAGGGCTCAAACCTCTTTCCGAAGCTCCAGCTGAGATCCCTTATCCCTGTCAACTGAACTTCTGCACCAGATGTTCATAGTGGACTCATTATGCTGCCACCGAAACCCACTCCTTTTTCTTTTTAATCCCAGTATAAGAGAGTATCACCATGTACCCTGCTACTCAATGAATGAAACTTGGAACGTTTTGACTAGTCTACTTTTTCCTATGACCCCATTCAATGTCACTACAACCTGTGTAGTCTCTACCTGCAAAATGTTTTTATTCTTTCTTCTCACTCCTTTCTCTCCTTTTCTTCCTTATTTCCTATCTTCCCTCCCTCCCTTGTCCAATATGTCAACTATTTTAACACATAACGTTACAGGTAATGTACTAGCTGAGCAAGATATGATGGTAAATAAAATAGCCATGGCCCGTGGTCACACTCACAGCTTACCATCTAGTAAGAAACAAAGACAATTAAGCAAATATAACGAGTACACCTATAATAACTGTTATGCTATGGGATATCCGAGATGCTTAGCAAAGGGCTCGGGCAGACCCACCACACATAATATTGTTTAGTGGGGATGTCAAGGAGTTAAGGAGGTAATGGGGAGGAGGAGGAGGAGGAAGAGCGTTCCAGATGGAGAGAAGGGTATGTGTAAAGACTTGAGGGCAATCGTGAGCTGGAGTGCTGGACAGGTCTGAGAGAAGGCAAAGGCTAGAGCAGGAATGAGGAAGGGAATGGTAAGAAATCAAACAAGAATGGCAGGCAGGGTCTAGCTCTGGCAAAGCCTTGGAAGCCAGTTAAAAGAGTTTGGGCTGTTTCCCAAAAGTAGAAGTAGAAGTAGAGTAGAGGAGTAATAGGATCAGATTTTGATTTTTGGAAAACCACTCTGTAGAATGATCTGGCAGACAGAAAGAATGAAAGCCTAAGAAAGCAGCCCAGAAATGCCTTAAAAAAATCCAGGCAGGAGATGATGGTGGTTTAAACTAAGGAGCAGAAGAAATGGATGGATTTAAGAGGTATTTAGGGAAAAGAACTAATGGGATCTGGTGATGGTCTGGATGTGGAGATGAGGAGACAGAGGAGTCAGTTTCTATCTGGGGTCACAGGGTGGAAGGTGGTGCCATTTACTGACAAATGAAACAGGGGAGGAGAAGTGGATTTGCTGGGAGGAGGAGGGAAGCCTAGTTTTAAAAAAAGGCAGTTTAATTTTGGATTTGTTTACTTTGAAGTGCCTGCTTCCCATATCTGCTCCTTCCTCTCCAATTCACTGTCACTACTCAAGGGCGGCCCATCGTTGTGCCAGGAGTCTTTTGGTCTCCCTCCTCTGGACTCACAACAGGCCAGCCCACAATCTGTTTAGTTATTTTTCTAAAATAGAGATCTCATCAGGTCATTTCTGACTTCATTTTGAAAGCTCTGATGGTTCCTTCGAGGAAATGCTAAAAGCATAACCTCAAAAGGAATTTCTATAAATATGCGGAGCAGAAAGGACCAGTTACAGCGATTTGTGCTTTCCAATCAGTTTTTGCCTAGAACACAAAATCCTCAGGATTACTTTAATTGAATAAATACATAAATAGTCTCTTATTTTTCCATCATAAAAGTTACACACACTCATTTTTCTCACTGGGAAATGTAAAAAACAAAACATTATACAACGTGCAGCTGCTAAAACAAACCTGCTACCATTTTCATCTTGTGCCTCTGAGTATTTATGTTCAGTTGTCATTATTCTCTGTATAAAATGTGTATTCTCTAATAGAAATTAGCATGAAGTTAACAGTTTTTACATCATATTTAACTCATATTAGGGATAATATTTAGTGAGTTGAAAATTTAAAAAGGGAGAAGGAAGCTGTGGAATGAGAAGTCTGAGAAAATACAAAATGTCTCACGAGAATGGCACTTTCTTGTATCATTACTGCTCCGTCTCACTGTGTTCTTTGTGGTAATATCCTGGAGAGAAGGACCTTCGCAGATGTAGGAGTCAGATGGTCCTTCAACTACAGGGTTAAGAGAAGCAGGGAACATGTTACGTCCCACAGACACGAATCAAACCAAGGATAGGAAGTAAACATGCTTCCAGTTTCTGTGAGAGAAAACATCAGGGACCATGACTTAAAGGACTTGAAAGATTCTGGAATTCTTATACATTCCTCAGCTTTCTTATTTTAATTATCCTGTTTCCTCAGAGAGATTAGCGGTAAAATCCTTTAAAGGAAAAGGCTGTAGGCCTTGTCTTCCTGGACAAGGAGAACATACAGAATTTTGGAAACTCCATCTGTATCCCATCAAGGGGGAGGGGGAGATAGGAGTGGAGCAGGAGAAAAGACCTAAAGCAGAATGGAGAGCAGGTAAGAGAAAATGAATCCAGGGATGAGACCTGGGCCAGTCCAGATGTTGAAGGATATGTCATAGCAGGTAAACTTGAAAGCTGCTGGCAGCCCTCTGCAAGTCTCACTCAAATGTGTTCTTAATCAACCGACAGTCTCCTGAACCTTCGCGCTCCCACAGCTTTGCTTACGTTGTTCGTTCTGAGAATAGCCCATCCTTCCCCCATCTATCCAAATTCTTCCACTCACTCTTTAGTGTTCTGATCAAATGTCTCGCTTCTCGGAAGCTTTGCCTGACTCTCCCATTCTTTTCTCTCTCTGAGCATCAGAACAATCTCCTCCTTTGGGCTCCCAAGCCATTGTCTTACAGCACTCACCACACTGTACTTTAGCAACAGGTCTGGTGCCTGGGAGGGAAAACTCCCTCCCTGAAGCCAGGATCAGTCCCCCAGTTCACACACCTCATTCACCTCACGTATAACCTGCAGGGAATAACTACTAAAATTTGAGGAAAGAAGAAAGTAAGAAAGGAAAGGGAAGTCATGCGACTTGCTCTTGCAAAAGGAGGTAGAAAGCTGTTCCAGGAAGCTTCTGCTCCCTTTGTGCAAACAAAGAGGAGGAAACTAACATTTATGGAGCCCTCTGCTGTATGCATACACACCCTTTCGGTGCTTAATCACTTGAATCCTCATGCTAGCCCATGTGAGCAGGAGATAATGTACCTGCTTGGAGAGAAGCAAATTTAAATTTCAAGTTGTTAAGAACCCGGCACACAATGGGATTTGAAGGCATATCCATTCTGATTCAACAGATTGGGCTGTTTTCTGTTTCACCATATTGCAAAACAAAATGTCAGGAGGTAGCCTCACTGAACTGACTTACATGGAAGTTTATATCCTGATGTCATACATCAGTCAAGATCAGTCATTCCACAGTTATGATATACTAAAACATGTGTCCAGCAACTCCCTGTATAGAATCCAAGGTTCAGGAGGGAGGACAGTGAGAAAGTCAAGTTCGATCTTTCCTTCTGCAGTAATTTTTAAAATCGACTCCAAGCGAGTGTTTACCACTGCCAGTGCTCCGCTTTCTCTCATGTGTTTCCCTCAACTTAGGGCATTCCTTCCAGTTCTCCCTAATTCTTTAATAACATTCATACAGTTAGACCAGTTTGTATAATATTTACAGATAATTTCTGCACAGTGTCCTAATTTCCTTTTTAAAAAAGCTACTATATGAATGCCATTAACAAATACCAACTGCAATAAAAAAAAATAACAAAGAGACTAATACTACAGTAAATTGAGAGAAATAAATTGTGGCTGCTTTTTTTAAACCTTATAAGTTCTATCAAATGTTGAACCTTCTAATTCTTTGCTTCTGCCCGAAAATATACTTAATATACTAGCAGTTGGGAAACCTGGATTATGATCTCTGCTTTATCTCTCTCCAGATGGAGGTCTCTACCACCATCTGAGCCTAGATTTGTTCATTTGAATAAAGAGGGCCTAGACATGCTGATCCCTAAACACTTTTATTCTAATATTCTATAATCGCATAGTAAAATGTGAGATTACTGCTATATAAATCACCGGAAATTTATTTTCCAAATTCTCTCAGTGAACCTGCACTACTTAGGTAATCAGAAAAAAATTATTAAAACTGAATAGTAAACAATCCTAAACATGTGCACAAGTGGCTTCTTCGTAACAGAGCCAATAAACATACCCAGAAGCCAGACGGAAAGACATACATTTCAACTGCACTATGAGTTTGCATGGCTTGAAAACACACTTACTTATAAAGCTTTCTGTCAAAGTCATAATCTCTTTTTCAAACAGGAATGATGAAATCCACATCCCTGCAACTCCTCTTTGAAATACTGTGCTGCTATAAATGGCAAAGGTATACTCTTAGGTAGTTTGGCCATTAGGTATGACCAAAGCAACCATGACAAATCTTGTGGAGGGAAAAGAAAAATCAATATGTGTGCAAGAACAACATGCAAATTCAAAATAAGTGCAAAAGAACATTCACTAAGAAACACTGAATGGTCAAGAATTTCCAGATCGTAATACAAACAACTTCATTAGGAAGCAAGGGGTTGGAGAAGGGACACAACATAATACAATCTAAAATAAAGATGACTGTTCTTATCTTTGATAAACCCAAGTATTTCATACCCTTGGGACTCCCAGGCTGCTAGAGCTCCTAGAATCATAGCACATTTAGTTATCAAATTCCCTGCTGCCACTACCAGCTGGGTACTACAGACAAGATTTCTGGACAAACTGTTCAGTCCCTTTACAGATATCAGACAATTCTGCTGGCATAGCAACGTGCTATGTTTCTAATGTTGCACAGTAGCAATCTGCTAGGGCTCAGTTCAAATTATTAATTAGCAAAATTCACACATTCTTTAATTTTGGCAATAAAATATTCACAGCATCTCAATATTAAATAATTCAACAAACATGACTTTACCAGGAGAAAAACTAAGTCCATGATCACAAGAAGCCTATGATTAACGGCTGGAGTAAGATACAAAGGATTATATACGGTTATGTAGTAACAACATGCATAGAGTTCTGCTTAGTTGGCCCTAAAGATACGCTTACTGATTTCATAATGTATAAGTATCTCAAAGTCAAAGGCTATGAAAATCAAGAAAAGAAAGCAGTTATTTCTAACCTGGAAAAAAATGGATATGGTTTGAGGTCACTGTTGTACAAATTAATGAGGGACTTAAATTGGCTCAACAAAATTTATTCTAGACAGTATTTCCTCAGACGTTCATTAACACTGGTGTAGTTCTGAATAAAATGTTTACATTCGTGAAAATTCGTTACCCTGCTCAGGGTAAAGAGGACAGGAGAGTATTACGTTCCTTTTTCAAAGAGACTTGGGAGGGACGTCAACTAAATATAATTTCCAGCCTTTGTTTAAATGCTGATTGGAATAAACCAAGTGTAAAATGACTGTCTGGAGATAGCTGTGGAAAAATGAAAAAAGGGTATCAGAATATATTCAGGGATTATTATTAATTTGTTAGGTGTACAGAATTGTGGTTATATTAGAAATAAATACTGGGATGGCTATGAGAAAAACACATTATGTAAAAGAATAATGCATGAAAAGACAACATAAAAAAGCGTTGGGGGAATAGATAAAACAAGTTAGATAAAATGCTATTAATTGTTAAAGCTAAGTAACCAGTAAAAGGGTTCGTTACATACTCTGCTTTTTATAGAAAATTACAAAACGCCCTGTACTCTGTATGTAAAGCATACTCCTTAGCCTGTGGCACTCAACCAAAGTTAGCAATTACATATTATTATTCTTGTTGCTGTTATCATTATTATTCCTAGGGTAAGCATTCCTGTGGTATGGTGAAAAATAAGTGTGAACTTTGAGGTCGGAGCCCTAACTCTGCCACTAACTAGCTATGTGATCTTGAGCAAATATTTTAACTTTTTTGAGTTTTAGAAGGCTTATTTGTAAAATGTAAACCTAAAAACATTTACCTCAAAAGGCTGGTGTAGAACTAAATGAAATGGTTTTAAAAAAAGGATATTGGAAATTGTAAAATGTACAAATATTACCATTTTTAACCCTTATACTCATAAGAAACTTGTAGTTGTAGATGAAATCTACAGTTGTAGATAAAATCAAATACATATCACAACTTAAAAAAAGTATCAAAATAGTGAAAAATACTATAGAATTTCAGAAAAAAAGATTATTATTATTTTTTAAAGATTTTATTTTTAAGTAATCAGTATACCTAACGTGGGGCTTGATCACACAACCCCAACACTAGAGTTGCATGCTCTACTTACTGAGCCAGGCAGGCACCCCAAGATTATTTCTACTTGGGAAAGACTAGGAAAGGTTTTGCTGAAGAAGAAATATCTGGGCTTTGAAAACTGGCAGGATTTTCATCGGCAAAGATGAGAGAAGTGCTGTGTGAAGCCAACAATATGAAAAATGGCTGGGGGAGCAAAAGGGCCTGGTTTACTCAGGGAGGCTAAGAAACTCAAATCTGGAAGAATTAAAATTATACAAGGAGTTTGGAGCCAGGTTACAGATCGTTTTAAGTGTCTCCCTCGGAGACTTTATCTGATAAGCAAGGAAGAGCCACTTACAACTTTTACCAGGAAAATAAAATTAAGAGATACTTTCTAAGATTTATCTCACTGCTGATAGATCAGAAATTGCCAAAGAAGTGAAAAGAATATCTAAAGAATCAGTACTGTAAAAACATGAAGCACATGAAAGTCAGGGATAGAGAAGACATCCTATGTGAAAATCAGCCAGAGCTGACTTTCGATTTGATAAGGAAGACATAACACAATAGAATTTTGATAAGGGCAAAAGTATGGGCTGTGGAATACAAGGAGAGCCTAAGTATAAAATTTTCACCAGACCACTATTATTGGTAAAATGATACAAAAAGCTAGTTTAAAATGAAGAAAGAAAGAAAGAAAAGAAAGAAAGAAAGAAAGAAAGAAAGAAAGAAAGAAAGAAAGAAAGAAAAGAAAAGGAGGAAGGGAGGGAGGGAGGGAGGGAGGGAGGGAGGGAGGGAGGAAGGAAGGAAGGAAGGAAGGAAGGAAGGAAGGAAGGAAAGAAAAGAAAAGAAAAGAAAAGAAAAGAAAAGAAAAGAAAAGAGAAAAGAAAGATCTGGCAAATTACTGGATTATATTCATTTAGAAGTGACTACAAATTATTATGTTTCATTAAACATAAATCAAAATTTGATGATTTGCTTTGCAATTTTATCTCACATTATATATAGATGATTACATTTTCATCTTTTTTTTTTTTTTAATTTTTTTTTCAACGTTTTTTATTTATTTTGGGACAAAGAGAGACAGAGCATGAACGGGGGAGGGGCAGAGAGAGAGGGAGACACAGAATCGGAAACAGGCTCCAGGCTCTGAGCCATCAGCCCAGAGCCTGACGCGGGGCTCGAACTCACGGACCGCGAGATCGTGACCTGGCTGAAGTCGGACGCTTAACCGACTGCGCCACCCAGGCGCCCCACATTTTCATCTCTTAAAATACTGCATATTAGAAAAACACTCTTAGGTAGGGATAGCTGAGCACTTTGGAACACTATATTGCTGAAATATTTCTTCCTTCTAATATCTGATAAAATGCAACTGTCTCTCAAAACTCAAGGGTTCTTACGCAAAAACGTAAGTTTATTCTTAGTGAGTTTTTAAAAAACAATAAAAACTATGCACCTATAGGTTGATTCTATAACGCCAAACACCCACAATCAATATTTTGCATATCAAATAGAATATAGCTCTATAAATCAAGAGAAAAGAAAATCTGGGAAGAAAAGAAGCTTATTCTCCAGTAGAGTTGGGAGAGAAGAAGCATCACTGACTCAAAAATAAATAGGCATTTCTTTTTTTCCCTCTCAGTCAAGCTTAAATAAATAGAAAGTCATGCTAGGATAAAAAAAAAAAGAAAGAAAAAGCCTGCACGAAAACTCCTAATTGCACGAAAGGCACATGTAATGTTATAATTAAAGTAAGTAGAAAATAATACATGTGGCGGCATACTAAAGTGGTTCTACACTCTGTAGCATTATGTACTAAGGGACCATCAGATTAGTGTCATTTCAGGCACCTGTCCCTTTTGGCTAACAGGCAGCCATTCTGCTTCTCTTATTGGAAAGTTTGCTGCACTGAGCCATAAAATCCTACGTAGAAAATCGAAAGGGTAACAAAAATCAATTCACTTCATCAAAATAAGATGTGGGTTACTTAATTTTGCTACAATAAGTGACATTTATGGAACTGTTTTCAGCTTTCCAACAGTTATAAAATCTTGTCTAATATCAGATTTCTTAGACAATATAGTATTATATGGAAAGAAAAGGTGGATTTGGGCTTATAAAGACAATAAACCGTGAGATATCTCAAAATCAACATTTACTCCTTAACTTCCTCACTGTAAAAGCTGCTACTGGTGACAGAGAAATCTTTCAAGGCATCTCCAAATTTACAACTTCAACTATTTAAAAGTTTCTTTCATGGACTTCAGCCAGATTCTAGTTTGCAAACAGAAGGCTGGGTAGACTGAATGTATCTATAGATAGTTTGTATTAAGAGCATTCATCACACTTTATTGCCAGCCCACTGCTGGTTTCTCTGCCAATACTTAATCCTCAAAGCTTCACTTCTGATTTCTTTTTTTTTTTTTGGAGTAGTCATCATGTAATGTCTTAGAAGGAGAAAGAAAGGGGTGCCTGCGTGGCTCAGTCGGTTAAGTGTCTTGACTTCGGCTGAAGTCATGATCTTCTGGTTTGTGAGTTTGAGCCCCGTGTTGGGTTCTGTGCCTCAGAGCCTGGAGCCTGCTTGAGATTCATTCTCTCTCTCTCTCAAAAATAAAAATAAACATTTAAAAAAAAGAGAGAGAGAAAGAAAGGAGCCTGATCAATTGCTACAAATAGTTTACTCAGTTTCAGAATAAATCATGTGATTAAAATAGGCATTTTCCCACTTGTCACTTTGCATTTAGGAAAAAAACACTAATAAAAACAATGATACCACTACTGTCAGTAGTCCTCAACCTACCAACTATGCCTTCACTCTCCTTTTTCCTTTATTTATTATTTTGTTTTACAAGACAGAAATAAAGGTGAAGATGAGAAGGTGCATAAAATATTCAGAGGTGCTGAAATACCACTGATAAATGAAGCAAGGCATTTTCGAAGCCATTGATGAAGGGCCTGCGTTAGTATGACTGCAAAAGTACATTCATGAAAAAGAAACCTCCTAGATGCTCAGAATTCTGAGGAAAGCACAGGGAAAGAGAACACACAACTCCATCCTTGGCAAAACACATCTCTGGGTCGTACTTGCTCTGCATTTATTTGCCAACAAATCGTGTAGGTGACTTTACACTCCCTTGTACATACTAAATGGAAGCAGTCAACAGTCTAACTGTAATGAACTTGGAGGGCATTATGTTAAGTGAAATAAGCCAGAGAGAGAAAGAGAGACAAATATTGCGTGGTATCATTTATATGAGGAATCTACAAAAGAAAAAGATAAAGAAAAAGAAAAAGCCAGACTCAGAAACAGAGTAGAAAAGTGGCTGGGGGTGGGGTAATAGGGAGAGGTTGGGAAAAGGGTACAAAATTTCACCTATAAGATGACCAGGCTCTGAAGATCTAATGTATAACATGGTGGCTATAGTTGATAACGCTGTATTACATAATAGAATTTGCTAAGAGAGTAGAATCTAAATGTTCGTATGACAAAAGAAAACATGTGAGGCAGTGGAATGTTTAATCAACTAGATGGGAGGAATCTTGTCAAAATGTATATGTATATCAAATCATCACATTGTACCCTTTAAATATATTATGATTTTGTCAATTTTATCTCAATAAGGCTGGGAGAGAAAAAGAGTCAAACTGTAGAATCTTGCTCAGATCTTAACACCAATGGTTGAAAACAAGTGTGAGAGGAACTAAAATTAGCTAAAGTATTTAAAAAGTTCTGTTTAAATTTTAACTAGCCACTTTGGTTCAATCTCTACTCCTTGACCTGGTGAATGTAAGCAGGCCCAATGTTATATGTCACTTAATTAGCTAAATATTAATCACCATTTAATTATTATTTGAAATTTAAAAATGATTACTATTCCATTATTCTGTTCTAGTGATAATGCTGCCAGTCTCTGATCCTGTCAGTATATATAAACATATCCAGTTGAATGGGCCCCTTAACTATTTACTCTCTTAAGTAGGCACTCCCTAGATTCTACCTAATTTGTTTCCTTCGTTGATAGTTACAAATTTACAAAATAAGGAATTCAGTCCATCTGTCTTAGACTCTCCTGAAAATAATCCGAGTTAACCTGAATTTTAAATTCATACTACTTCTAAATCATTTTGACTACTCATTGGGAATTTATTCTTAGTAGTCTTCTACAATCCAGCAATTTACTCAGCAAATATTTGTTGACTATCTATGTACGCAAGGCAAAAATAATTAAGGCTTTTCTCAAGGGACTCTCTCTTGGTTTAGTAGAGAGATGGCAGGTAGAGGCATAAGTCTAAGAGAAGCCGAAAGAAATCAATAACTGACCTGCTGTAACAGTTCAAGGAATAGGGCCAAAGCTTCAGGCCTGTGTTCAGGAAGACTTTATTAAAGAAACATATTATAGAATATTATAGCCAGAAGGACCTTAGAAAATACCCATTCCAGGGGCGTCTGCGTGGCTCAGTTGGTTAAGCGTCTGACTCTTGATTTTGACTCAGGTCATGATCTCATGGTTCATGGGATTGAGTCCCTCATTGGGCTCTGCGCAGACAGCATGGAGCCGGCTTGGGATTCACTCTCTCCCTCTCTCTCTGCCCCTTCCTCTCTCACTCTCTCTGTCTGTTTCAAAATAAATGAATAAACTTAAAAAAAAAAAAAAAAGAAAATACCCATTTCAATTCTATCCTTTAACAGATAAGGGGAAAAAAGAGAGAAGAAAAAAGACAAAGCCCATTAAGGAGTAATAACAATCTACCTAATATCACCTAGAGAATTGTAAAGTCTGGACAAGAAGGTAGGTCTTTGGATTCCCAGCTTTCGCTCTTCTATGATAGCACATTGCCACTCTGGGGTTGGAAGGATTTCAAAAGGCAAAGATGGGGGAAATAAGAGAGCAGGCTGATAAGATCAAAGGTTGGAATATGACACTGATACAAAGGTATGTTTGGAAAGCAGTTATATTTATCTGAGGACAAGAGTTTGAGGGGGAGGAATGAGACAGTAGGCTGCAAGCAGGGTAGGAATAGATAATGGACAAATGACAGGAGGATATCAAACAACAGACTAAGAGAGTTAGTCTTGTTCACTAGATAATTTAATGGACACAGAAGCAGAACTGACTTGGGAAATCTGAAAGTTCCTTCAACATTGGTAATATTATTATTATTAATATAATTTATTGTCAAATTGGCTAACATACAGTGTGTAAAGTGTGCTCTTGGTTTCGGGGGTAGATTCCGGTGGTTCATCACTTACATACAACACCCAGTGCTCATCCCAACAAGTGCCCTCCTCAATGCCCATCACCCATTCCCCCCTCCCCCGCCTCCCCTTCCACCCTCAGTTTGTTCTCTGTATTTAAGAGTCTTATTATATGAGACTGATGGTCTTAAAGGTATATAATGAATGAACAAAAAAGCCCTTCTGATATGAAAAAGGCCAGTTAAACATACCAAATTTAACATTGAATACGATCTCCCTTGGTCAATTTTTCTTTCTCCCAAGTGGGTGCAGAACAAGGACGAAAGAAGGCAAGACCCGCTGATGACAGGCACAGTTTGTGACAGCAGTGATGGAGAGACATTCGTGATGCCAGGCACATGCCTACAGAGCGGTAGCTGCTCTTGCCTCCACCCCACTGCCTGGCCCTGTGTCCTACTGTCCTGTTCTCTTCTTTGGGACTGGAAATCAACTAGAGATAGCTTACCGGATTTCCCACCAACATGACTCTAGCGTCATTTCAAAGCACATTGCCTCTTTTCCACTTACCACAAAGTAAAAGCAAACCTCTGTTCCACCTCACCCTCATCCTGCATGGCTCTCCTCAGCCCCCCTCCCCTCTCACAGATTAGAGTGTGATTCCTGTCTTTCTGGTTACTGGCTAGGTTCTAACTTTAACCTTTCAACCTAGACAACTCTTGTGAAACCCTGACTCTCTTAGCTGCTCAACTGTCAACTCTGCCTTTGGCAAGACACTTCTACTCCATCCCACCCACTAAACCCTTAGGGCATCAGTATAACCTAGGATATTTCCGTGCTGCTTGAATTCACAGCTTGACCTCTAGGGACCTTCCTTTTGAAAAGCTGCTTCTCAGCAAAATTATTCCCCAAGTCCCAGTTCTGTAGATTGTTGGTCTGGCCTGCTGCTGCTGAGATGCCAGCAGAGTCTCTGTCTAGGGTCATCCAGGTGATGGCAGAAGTCCCAAAAAGGACACACTGAGTGCACCAAGGTTTAACCACTTATAAAATGTTTGTGAAATACTCCGGGCTAGATAGTCAGAAATTTTCAGAGAGGCACCATTTTTCAGAGACAGATGAAAAATTTGAAATCAAGAACTGAATACTGGATAATTGCTCTCCATCCTTACTCAGGGAGGAAAATGATTTTTCAATACATAAAGGTAGGCAGGACTTTTTAAATAGTGAAAAAAAAAACCCTGAATAATTTATCACACTTCTTGTAATTCTTATTTAGAAAAATATGAAACAAGAAAATATTAAAGTCCTTTTTAACAGCACAGTGATACAGAGATTTAATTTTAACTGAGTACCTACTATGAGGTAGGCACTACATGAGGTACTTTCCACGAATTACCTCCTGTGGTTCTTACTTGAGTGCATACTCTTTTTACTTCCAGGTTAGGTATCAGGGCACTGGGCCTTGGTAAGATAAGCAATTTTCCTACAGTCACAGCCATCTGTGACAGGGTTGCTATTGCAGCTTGAACCAGTTAACTTCTAAACCTATGTACTCGATCAGTAAGCCATTCAATTGGCCCACGTTTAGCAAAAAAAAAAAAAATCAACACTTTGGGGCACTTGGGTGTCTTAGTCGGTTAACTGTCAACTCTTAATTTCACCTCAGGTCATGATCTCACGGTTCATGGGATCCAGCCCCACATCTGCCTCTGTACTGCTTGGGATTCTCTCTCTGCCCTGCCCTCACTTACGTGTATTCTCTCTCTCTCTCTCTCTCAAAATAAATAAATAAAAACTTAAAGAACGCAACACTTTAAAATTATAAGTTTGAGGGACTAAATATATGAAGAACATGTGTTGTCTTTATAAGTTAAAAAAAAAAAGGAAAAATAAAGACTAAACTCCTTCTGAAAGTTTATCATTAATTTAAGACCCATTTAAAAAAACCAAAGGTGCTGTTCACCGTGAATCTGACAATTCAACTGGGGAACATCAGAACCTTCTAAACAGAAAATATCCATCCCGTCCCTCCATAAACACATGGTGAATATCTACAATGTAGCAGACACTGTTCTAGAAACCAAGGATACAGAGAGAAGCAAGAAAACCATGGTCCCTGCCCTTGAAGATCATATAGATAAGTTGGAAAGACAGTCATTCTACACATAGACACAGTAACATGACTAGTGTGAGGACAGAAACATAGAAGGGTGTAGAAGGAGGATAAATTGAATTCAGCTAGGGACAAGGGGAGAGCTCTCAGGAGTTAGGGGAAAGGGGTGGAGGAAGAGGACTGGGAGTGCTCCTTGTAGACAGAAGGGCAGGCAGCAACGACCAGGGCAGAGATAAGAAACTGAGGAAGTTCAGAGTGGCTCAAGCTAACACTGAGTGGGAGAAAGGAAGGAGCCAAGGCTTAGGACTAGAAAGGTGGGCAGAGGCCAGATCCTACTGGACACTGTAAGCCATACTGAAGACTATACCTAAGAGCAATGGAAAGCCAATTTAAGCGAAAAAGGGAGACTTGGTCAGATTTTAATTTGACAAGTATCAACCTGGCTGCAGAGTGAGGAGTAGATCGGAGTGAGGGTAAGGTTGATGTGGAGCTATGTTAGCAAAGTACTGCTGTAGACCAGGTGACAGGTGACGGCGAGCTGGGCTAGGGTGACAGATATAGGAAAGAAGAGTAGATACTTAGGAGGTAGAAGGGACAGAACTTGATGGGTGATTGAATGGGGATTTAAGCCCAGAGATAATTCTAAAACTTAGAAGGTAGAGACCCTCTTTACTTAATTAAATCAGTCATTTTGGTAGGAAAAAGAAGAATCACTTCTAAAAACATATTCCAACAAGAAGAGACTTACTGCTTTTAAACTGTTACTATCATTTATTCATTAGTACCTGAGTTCCAGCCATAACTCACCTGATTGCCAACCAATAATAGGTGTTCTCCAAGAAGAAAGTCTTTCAGCATGTCTTCCATCACTATCATGTGCTAGAGAGAAAAGAACTAGAGGTTAATTGTGTTTTGCATAATCAAGGTGAAATAATAAAGTTAACAATAAATACCTCTTTGTGCTAAGTAAAACATCCAGGGTGACAATTCAAGATGGCAGTGTAGGAAGATCCCGAACTCACCTCCCCCCGTGGACACACAGATTGTACAGCATCAGATGAAATAATTTCCTTTTAGAAAAATCTAAAGGCTAGCTGCCTGATGATTACACACTGGGCATATGAGAAGAAAACCATCAAAGCAGGGAGGAGAGGCTGGGACACAGTCTCACCATAAATCTCACCCCCAGTGCAGCATCCTGTAACTGGGAGGGATCTCAAAACGTGGAGCTTCACCCTGAGGAACGAAGGGTCCGAACCCCACACTGAGCATCCCAACTTTTAAGACATATACTTGAGAGATGAGCCCCCCAAAACATCTAACTTTGAAAGCCAACAGGGCTTACATCCTGAGACCCACAAGACTCTAGTGATTCTGAGAAACTGCTCTTAGAGGATTGTGCACTCAGACTCCCCTGCTTATATTAAAGAACTGGCCTGAGGTACAGGCATCTAACTTAATACACACATGTAGAAGCCTGCTGGAATACTCTCTGGGGATGGAGACTGGCACAGGCCATCTTCATGCTCTCCCTCTCCCATATTCCAGAACACCAGTATCTCCTGGAAGAGAGCTTTTACATGGATCTGGTGCCTCAATTTTTGTGACCACGACCTGGGAGTCACCTCTTGATCACCTGGCTCTGGAGGCCGGGGAGTTTGCATTCCTGGTCCCATACAACTGATAATTGGCATCACCCAGAAAGAAGCTCATACCCCTATGTGGCCCCTGATTTTTGTGACTTCTGTCAGAAGATACCTCTACATCACATGGCTCTGATGGCCAGTGGGGCTTATACAGTGAGTCCCACAGGACTGTAACCAAAGGACAGAGAGGTCTTAAAAAGCTACCACCCCTAGGGCATAGCAATAGGCAACAAATTCAGGAGCTCACTTATTCTAGGAAGGAGGACTATTAGCTAATCATCGTGACTGAGGCCTGAGGGGGGCAGTATTCTAATAAAACATGCATCCTAGGGGTGGCTGTAATCCTGTCTAGAGACCTTGGAGGGCAGGCGCTATCTTTGTACTCATAGTTTATCATGCTCCAAAGCACTAGTGTCTCCTGGAAGGGAGCTTTACACACATCTGGTGCCCTAGTTTTTGTGTCTGGTGCCCTGGTTAATGCAGCTGTCACCCAGGGACACTCCTTAATATTTGGCTCTGGTATCTTGGGGGGGCTTGCATTTCTGGGTCCCATGAGACTGTGGCTATCATAAAGATGGTGCTTGGCAGGCTACCAGCCCAGGACACTGCAAGACAGCGGACTGAGGCATACTCTTCAATCTTCTGTGAAGGAGGCCTCTTTGCTTGTCCTGGAGCTTCAGCCTGAGGAACAAGCTTCAGTTTGGCACACATTTAGAAGCCCATGGAGCACTCTCAAGGAATGTAGGCTATGGATGCCATCTTGGCTTTCTCTTTCTTGGCCTTGCTCCAATTCCCCAGTATCACTTAGAAAAGGGCTTGGACACTTGTTTGTAGCCCCAATCTCTATGGCTGTCATCCAGTGGACACCTCTAGATCACCTGGTTCTCATGGTCAGAGGGGCTATAGTTATGGTACACAGGACTGTATATATTTGCATACTTTTAAAAGCTAATGCTTGAGGGTGTGGCTTCCAGTCAGCCTGAGTCCAAGTGCTGAGATCCTCCCCTATGGGACAAGAGGTCTTGGCACATCTTCAGGTACTGGGAACTATTAAAAATATAATGGGCAGCTTGAACAAGCATATAGATTTAAGAGACAATCAAGAGCTGAGGCAGCATTGAATGATAAGGTTCATCTCCTACATGAGGCCACTCTTTTAAGACTGGGAGAGGTAGTTATTTCATATATTGTATAAAACCAATAGAGTTAAGCAAGATGAAAAACAGAACAAAGGATATGTTCCAATGAAAGGACAAGATAAAACCTCTGGAAAAAATCTTAATAAAATGGAGATAAATAATTTACCCAATAAAATTTCAAAGTAATGGTCATAAGGAAAACCACCCCCCAAAACTGAAAAGGATGGATGAACACAGTGAGCACTTCAACAAAGAGATGAGAAATATAAAAAGTATCAGATAGAAGTCACAATGTTGAAGAATATAGTAACTGAGCTAATTAAGTTCAACAGCAGAACAGATGAAGTAGAAGATAGAATCAGTCAACTCAAAGACAAGGCAGTGGAACAAACCCCATTAAAGCATCAAAAAGAAAAAAGAATTTTTTTAAAAGTGAAGATAGTTTAAGAGACTTAAGGGACAACATCAAACAAACATTTGAACTATAGGGCCCCGGGAAAGAGAAGTTAAAGAGGCAGAAATCTTACTTAAAAAAATAATAACTGAAAACTTCTCTAACATGGGGAAGGAAACAAACATCCAGACCCAAGAATCCCAGCAAGTTCCGAAGAAGAGGAGTTGAGAGACCCACACCATGACACATTATAATTAAAATGTCATTTTTTTAAGTTTATTTATTTATCTTGAGAGAGAGAGAAAGAGAGAAGAAGGACCAGAGAAAGAGGGAGAAAGCATATATAAAGGTCTTGGAATTTTATTCCCATTCTGTCAGCACAAAGCCTGATGTGGGGCTTGAACGCATGAGCTGTGAGATCATGACCTGAGCCAAAATTGAGAGTTGGACACTTACACAACCAAGCCACCCAGGTGCTCCCAAAATGTCAAAAGTTAAAGACAAGGAGAGTATATTAAAGGCAACAGAAGAAAAACAACTTGTTACATAGAAGGGAACACCCATAAAGCAATGAGCAGATTTTTCAGCAGTGGCATTGCATGCCAGAGGGAATGGCACAAGGTATTCAAAGGACTGAAAAAAAACCTTGCCAACCAAGAATACTTTACCTAGCAAGTTATCATTCAGAAGTGAAAAACAGAGTATTCCAGACAAGCAAATGCTAAATGAGTCATCACCACTAACCGAGCCTTACAAGAAATATTAAAAGGACTTTAAGCCGAATAGAAAAGGTGTTAATTAGTAACGAGGACACACATGAAAATAAATTTCACCAGAAAGGTAAATATATAGTAAAGATAGAGGATTAATCACTTACAAAGATAGTATGAAGGTTAATAGGCAAGGTAGTAAAAACATCCTTGATTATAATAATTAATTGACATATAAGATAAAAAATGTAAGATGTGACAGCAAAAACAAAACATGAGGGGGAAGAGCAAGAATGTTGAGCTTTATAATGGGATTAAACTAAGTTGTTATCAACTTAAAATAGACTGTTGTAGATATATATAAGCCTCACGGTAACTAGAAAGAAATAACAAAAAATAGACAGAAGAGAATATAAGAATAACACTAAAGAAAGCCATCAAACCACTAAAGAAGAGTGTAAGAGAAAAAGAAACAGAGAAAAACTATAGAAATAGCCAGAAAATAATTAACAAAATGGCAATAAACACATACCTATTAATAATTACTTTGAATGTAAATGGACTAATTTCTCCAATTGAAAGACACAGAGAGGCTAAATAGATAAAATACCAAGACCCTTCTATATGTTGCCTAGAAGAGATTCATTTTAGACATAAAGACACATACAGACTGAAAGTGAAGAAATGAGAAAAGATATTCCATGCAAACGAAAACCAAAAGAAAGCAGAAATGGCTGTAGTTATATCAAACATGTTTACAAGTAAGGAAACTGAACCCATAAAAAAAACAAAAAACCAAAAAAAAAAAAAAACCAAAAAAAAAAAAAAACCCTCAACAAATGAAAGTCCAGACCAGACTGCTTCACTAGTGAATTCCACCAAATATTCAAAGAAGAATTAATACCAATCTTTCTCAAACTCTTCCAAAATACAGAGGGGACCTCTTTCAAACTCACTGTATGAGGCCACCTACCCTGATACCAAAGCCAGACAAAGATGCCAAAAGAAAGAAAAACTACAGGTCAATATCCTGGATGAACACAGATGTAAAAATTCTCAACGACATTATCAGCAAGCCATAATTTAACACGACATTAAAAGAATCATACACTATGATCAAGTGGGGATTATTCCAGGGATGTAAGGATGGTTCAACATCTACAAATGAGTTAATGTAGATATGAAGATAATCATCTCAACAGATGCAGAAGAAGCTTAAGTCAAAGAAAGACAAATCCTGTATGATCTCTTACATATGGAATCTAAAAAATATGTATGTGTATATTTATAATATGTAAATAAAATACATTTAACATATATATACTAAAAAAAATCAAGCTCATAGGTACAGAAAATACACTGGCTGTTGCTAGAGGCAGGGGGTAGGGGTGGGAGAAATGGGTAAATTTTTGTTTTAGTTTAAACAAACTGAATACAAAAGAAAGTAAAACATCTATTGTAACCGACAATACTCAATTTGATTTAAAAAAAAATTAATGTTGGTTGTAAATTATATAACCAATTAGGTCACTGACACTGAAAGCTTGCAACAGTCGACCTAAGCAAGACTAAGCCACTGACCATTATTTCAAAGAGTTTGCATAATTTAACCCTAACATATTTTAGCTATGGCTCTATTAGGGTTGGCTTATAATTTAATATAATATTTAAATTAACACTTCCTAATAACGTAAATATACAAAGTCTCTCTAAAATAATTGGAGATTTCCCATGGAACATGTTACACTAACTTGCTCTTAACCATTACCTTCAGAGGAAGTGTAACTTTAGAATTAGAAATACATGACTTAGTTTCCATGTTTTTTATTTGAATTAGGCCACAATATAATACAAGAACAAGATTAAGGTTGCTCACAATAGCCACAGAGGAAATTACATTGCTCTTTTGTATCTTGCAAAATAGGACAACCATAAGTAGGTCACAAAGGCTCAGGGGCGGGGGTTGGGGGGAAGAAATATATCCTAGAACAATTAATACCCCTATTTCTTTCTCTTGGTTTTCTGTATCAAAACAATAACAGCTTCATAAGTACTGAGTTACTGAAGTTCCTCATTTGTAAAAAAGGCAAATTAACTGCATTTAATACACACTGCAGATATTTTTCTAGCTTATGCTTGCTTTTCTTTTTTTAACTTGTTATGGATTTTTTTTGACATCTTGAATATTTTCCTTTTACTTGTCAAATTAAGCCATACTTTCTTTCAGAGTTTCTTTCTTAGAAAAACTGAGAAAGTTTTTTCTTTCCTTCAAAAACAGATGAGTATTTCCTAAAGTTTACCTTTGTAGTTCTTATTTTTTAAAAAGCTTTCAGATACGCTGTTGCACTAGAGTTTTAACAAAGCTTGAAGTAGGGTGGGCACATCAATTTATTGTCCACCCTGGAACACTTTTAAGACTAAAAAGAGATATCGTTAATAATAATGGGCAACAAATGTAAACAGGGACTATTTTAGGGATTATCTTAAGCAGGCCAATGTGTGTGGTTACCCTAGGGAGTCCTAGAATACCCCTCTAATCTGGGTTCTACTGGTAATGTGGTCTGGAGACCTCTTCCTTCTAAGATGAAAACTCAGTGCCAATTTCCAGACATTAAAGTTTTCCAGTAACAAAAGGGCTAATCCACATGAGGAATAGACAGAAAAGTTAGAAGGAGCACCTGTATCACCAGATAAAGAAAAGCCATGTAAATACTGAAAAATAATTCAAACTATAGTTGTATTCTTCTATAGTGTACTCATGTTCTCCTACTTTATGCCCTCATTCCATCCAACTAGAGTATTCAAATCAACAAACATTAGCTAAGGCTAAGGTCACACTGCCTATGTAATTCTTCTCTTAACCTCTTGGCCCACTCATGTACCACAGACAGTTTCTTAAAAGTTGCCCCTTCCAGTTGTTCACCTCTCCTGAATCCCTCCTACCTCTCTAACAATTTCTCTCCACAGTCTTTCAGGTTGGATCTTTTTGTTGTAGCAATTCCTTGGATACTGATTTCTTCCATATTCCTTCATTTGATCTCTCTCAGTACCTTTTTACATGGTCTCCTGGGGTCAAGGTTTAGGGCAGAGTAGCTTATGCCTACTTGTACACGGGCACCCACCGGAAGGGGAGGGAGGGCTGTGTGCAGAGTTGGGTACCCACATGTCAGTGCTTGAAGAGCTACGTGTGACTACTCTCCCTAAATCCTCTCACCTATTCCACTGTTTCGGCTACCAACTCTATGATGATCTTCAACAGCAAGACTCCTCCTCAGCTCCAGCCTCATATTCTGAGCGACTGTCAAACCATGTACTTGGTTATTTCCCAGTCTCTTCAAACTCACCGTGTCCAAAACTTGTCTCATTACTTTCTCCTCAACTTCGTTTTTTCTCCTGTATCTTTTATCCCTGTTAATAGCATCATTTCCTACCATCCGACCAAACCTCTACCGTCATCTTGCACGCTTCACTCCTTCCTTATCAAGAGCCAAACACCAAGTCTAAGCTATTAAGTCACCCAAAAGTCAATTGTATTTATCCCTCTCTTTCTATCCCCAGTTTTCATTTAGGTTTTTACATCTTTGGCCTAGATTTTTATCACCAATTTGGCTTTTCTAACTTCAGTCTCTCCTTGAGGCAATGTGCTCTTTATAGTACTGACAATCACTTCTTTGTTCAAAATCATGTCACTTTTTTTTTCTTTTTTCTTTTTTAATGAAATTTATTGTCAAATTGGTTTCCATACAACACGCAGTGCTCATCCCAACAGGTGCCCTCCTCAATGCCCATCACCCACTTTCCCCTCCCTCCCACCCCTCTTCCCCCATCAACCCTCAGTTTATTCTCAGTTTTTAAGTCTCTTATGATTTGGCTCCCTCCCTAACTTTATTGTTGTTCTTGTCATACAGAGAAAGACAAATACCATATGTTTTCACTCTTATGTGGATCCTGAAAAACTTAACAGAAGACCATGGGGGAGGGGAAGGAAAAAAAAAGTCACTTCTTTTTTTAAAATTCCTTAAATGACTCCTAATACCTTTGAAACAAAGGTTCATTCTTCCCTCCTCCCTCCCTCTTTTTTTCTTTGCTAAAGGCTATTTATTTATTTATTTATTTATGTGTGATATAGTCGACATTATGTTAAATTAGTTTCAGGTGGTACAACATAGTGATTCAACATTTGTATACATCATGAAATGATCACCACCATCTGTCACATTGCAAAGTTAATATAATATTATTGATTATATTCCCCCATGCCGTACATTACATCCTCATGACTTATTTATTTTATAACTGGAAGTCTGTACTTAACTCCTTTCACCAATGTAGCCACTCCCCTCAACCGCCCTCCCCTTCTCAACTTCTTGATTTAGTCTTGGCCTCCTCTCCTGTCACTCTCCTCCCACATTATATTCAGCCAAAAATTTAGAATAATTTTCTCTTTTCTCTTCTGTTTTAATTTCCACCAGGCTTATGTGCTCCCTGAGGGAGAATCTTGGCTTTCATCTCACACATAGTTCCATTGACTCTACCTACTGCCTAAAGAGCCCTGCTATTCGTCCTCTCCACTCTATCCCCACTGTCACCCTCTTCGTTCAGATCCTTCATAAGGACCTGACTATTGTACCTGGACTATTGCAACAGCCCCCTAACAAGTCTCTCTCTGTCTTCATTCCAACACATGGACAACATTAAAGAGTGAATGCAAAGTTAGCTAGTGGAAATGTGCCTAACATCTTCCAATGGCTTCCTCACTTCTTACGAATAGCATCCAGATTCCTTAACTAGAAAGCCAAAATGATTTGACCCTTTTCTAACTCATCAGCCGCATCGCCTGTCACTCTTCTGTTTGCAACCTCAGCTCTGTGCCAGTGATAATTAATTATATGTAGTTTCCTAACTACACATAGCTAAGTCACATAGCTAAGTCTCTGCAAATGTTAGTCTCTCTGCCTGAGAGAGTCTCTCAACTTTGCCGGGTTCACATCATTTTCCATGATGTATTTTCATTTCTATGAAAATATATGACTCTCGTCACAGCAGCAACTCTTCCAATTTTCAAATGTCTTTGGAAAGAATTTAAAAGTTTACAATGCCTTAGTAAATCCCTTAGTTTCAGGGAACTTGGGTGGCTCAATCTGGGACCATCATCTCATCGATGCTACCATAGTAACCTGTGTGCACTTTCGTCACACTATCCAGTAATCATGTGTCCTTTCTTTTCTTTCTCTGCTGATCGACCTAGGCAATTGGGCCCTGGAGCTACCTATGTGTAGCTGCGTATGTGTGGGTAGTTTAATATCTTTATCCAAATACCTTAAACAAGGCTTGACACATGGTAGATATTTTAAACATTTTTTCAGATCTAAAGTTCCTTAGGTTTAAGAGGCTATTATTTTCCTTTCCTCCAATTTCTCCTTACTACTGGAAGCGTAACATTTCTTAATGACCCATTTAATAAAATAATACTCCTGATTATGAACATTCAAAATCTTACTCTTTCTTTATTAATCCACTCAACACATATTTACTCAGCATTCCCGATGTGCTGGGCACATGATATTTGGTGACGATTCAAACTAAAGAAAACATAGACTTTACTTCAGTGGTATAGAGACCATATTTAAAAAATCAATTTCAGGGGCACCTGGGTGGCTCAGTGGGTTCAACGTCCAACTCTTGGTTTCAGCTCAGGTTATGATCTCGTGGTTTTGTGAGTTTGAGCCCGGCATCGGGCGCCATGATGGCAGTGTGGAGCCTGCTTGTGATTCTCTCTCTTCCCCTCTCCCTCTCTACCCCTTCCCCAGGTACACTGTCTCTGCCTCTCTCAAAATAAATAAATAAACTTTAAAAAAATCAATTTCAATACAATGTGGCAAAGGGACCTCAGGGCATAGAATAGAATGGTATAGAAGCCCCTAAATATTTAAGAGACAGTGGAGATTACTGCTTCAAAATGAAGTACAGCATAAAAGGAAGCAACATATGCAACAAAAGCAAATTTGATCAAAAGCCATGGTTCCTTGAATTGATACAGCTAAAATTTTTCGTTAATGGTTAATTCACAATGCTTTATGAAGAAAAGGTACATTTGGAGACAGGCTGCAGAAAATCCCTCAGGGCCACTGTGTAAAGTTCATAGCAGCCCTGTGGTCCTCAAAAGTCTGTGTCACAAACACCATGGCAACAGACAGTGTTCAAGGGCACAATGGCCCTCCCTGTTACTGAATTTTCTACATTCTTAAACGCTGGGAAGTCTTTTCAACCTTTGCTACCATGGACTTTTTCAAATTGTCACTTATAAGATTTCCTGATTCGTTTTTCTTTATTCCTCTTGACTACATGAACAGAGTACATTACTATCAATGCTTGGGAATAGTATATTTTCTTTACAACCATATTTCTGTCTTTCTTGATAGGCAAGATTCTTTTCCTTCTGTATCCTAAAAGTAACTTTCTTGTCTGCATATTTGTCTACTGCTTGTGTAAGAGCATTAATGCTTCAGAAGAAAAATCAGACCTATGTTATTAGTGGGCCATAGAACGAATACAAAATAAATTCAGGTTATGCTTTTGCCTTTGTCATAGATAGTAATTACAGTTTTGACAGATTTCAAAATATTTAATCAAGATTTTTATTGAGGAAGAAAAATTTTCCCAGATACCTTCTGCATTGTTAGTATCATCTAGGGATATAAATTATGGTACTAACTGAACAACAAATATGGGAAATGGCAGCAAAAAAACTTTTAATTTTTCTAACTCCTTAATATAGTAAAAACAGCAAGTAGAAGTTCTTCCAACATAATGTAAGGTTATTATTTACATGCAGATTAGGGACAAATTATTAGAGAAAAATTTAAATATATAACCACTTGACATAAAATCTGGAAAAGGAAAATCTCCTTTTATAGTATGGGTAATTTTCTCTGGAAAACATTCTTATTAAAGTGAATGTCTACACTAAAGCTTTCTGGGTATACACTTATTTGGGGGGCTTAGTGGAAGGTCTGTAATTATTGATTTGTTTACAAGTGAGAAATTATCTACCTTTCTCCCTTAAAAAAAAAAAGGAAAAGAATAGGAAAGTATTAGGACTTTTCAGGGAAAGGAAAGGAATATGAGAAAAAGAATACATAGGACACATCCTCTTTGAACTGTTGAGATAATTTAACTGACAGGAAAGCAAAGGAGAGGATGAGTATTAGTTCCTTTTGTTCTTAATTTCATGATACATTCATTTTATTTACTTGGAGTATAGTGCATGTGCACATAGAAAACATATGATTCTCGTCACAGCAGCAACTCTTCCAATTTTCAAGTGTCTTTGGAATGAATTGAAAAGTTTACAATGCCTTAGTAAAAGATGTTCCGGGGCACTTGGGTAGCTCAGTCAGTTGGGCATCCGACTTCAGCTCAGGTCATCTCATGGCTTGTGGGTTCGAGCCCTGCGTTGGGCTCTGTGCTAACAGCTCGGAGCCTGGAGCCTGCTTTGGATTTTGTGTCTCCCTCTCTCTCTCTGTCCCTACCCCACTAATGCTCTGTCTCTCTCTCTCTCTCTCTCTTAAAAATAAATAAACATTAAAATTAAAAAAAAAAAGTTTCAACATCTCATTTTGCATCATGTGAATTGAACTTGGCAAATTATAAAACTAATTAAATATCAGCTTCACTGTGGAGTTGATTACCACAATGTAAGAGGTGTTATCCATAAACGCAAAGCAGTGATCTTACCTGAATGTTGTCATAGAACAGAACATCAGGCACTTTCATTCTCTCCCGGGCATTATAGATCGGTGCAGTAACAGCTCCAATCCTCAGAGATCCAGAAGCTACTTCACCTAAACATTTCCCACAGGATAGAGGATTACTCGTAGCACTGTCCTCAGAGAAACCAAGTCCAATGTGACATAATGCAATACAGCATCTTTAACATCTTGTGGGCTCATTAAGGACTTCTAAATTAACATCTAAATGAAGTAAGCTTGAAGGTGGTAATAAAACACCAAAGCTCTACATAAAATGTTTAAAATGTTGCAAAATATAATAAAACTTATTTAAAATAAAGTATGTAGCAAACAGCATATAGACACAATTACAGAAGAACTGCTCCCCCCACCAGAACTCAGTCAAGCCGCCTTCATAAGCTTCTTTTATCAGAGACTATCACATAAACAAGGCTGAATACACGTTCAAAAGCTCTGAAGTACTTTGAATATTTGGGAACCTACCCTTTGAAAAAACTCCAAATGAGAATTGCCTAGAGTTTTAGTAAAAAATATTGATTAACAGGGGCGCCTGGGTGGCGCAGTCGGTTAAGCGTCCGACTTCAGCCAGGTCACGATCTCGCGGTCCGGGAGTTCGAGCCCCGCGTCAGGCTCTGGGCTAATGGCTCAGAGCCTGGAGCCTGCTTCCGGTTCTGTGTCTCCCTCTCTCTCTGCCCCTCCCCCGTTCATGCTCTGTCTCTCTCTGTCCCAAAAATAAATAAACGTTGAAAAAAAAAATTAAAAAAAAAAAATATATTGATTAACCAACCTCCCCACCCAAGACCTCTCAAATTACTATTTTCCGGGATGGTCCAGGAGATCTGTATTTTCAAGAAAGAACCCCATGTGTCACACTGTTATTCCGTGATAATTACTATTTTATTGTCTTCTATTTTCTTTATATAGTTGGTCTGGAATAGAATATGAGCTCCTTAAAACTAAATAATAAATTTGAAGTCACGGAACACATCTCATATGTATTTCTATAGTAAAGAGATATACATGTTCACTGCCTAACATATTCCAAGGTTACCAATCATAACATTAATAGTGGTAGTTGTTAAAGTAACATCGATGATCACAACAGAAGCCATAATTTATTGAGGACCTTCTACAGTCCAGATCTCAAACTAGAAGCTTCAATGCTTTCTCATATAATTTCATGTAATTCTCTTAACAATGACACAAGAATTATGAGGAAGCTAAGGACATATATTAAGTAATTTGCTTAAAGCCACCCAGCTAACATGGGTAGAGCTAAAAATAGAACTAAGTATAATGTTCTTTCTGCCGAGTGGGGTACGTTTACTCCTTTGACTCCAAATAATATTCCATCCTGTGGAAATACTGGAGCAAGGGGACAGATAATTACAATGCCTAAACAACTGACCTGTCTTCTCCCTGACCCCGCCCCACTTCAAATAAGAAAACTGCTCTTTTGTGCTAAAGCATTTTGAAAGACCAGGGAGGGGGGTGGAGGGAAAGCAACATTTGTGTTTTGCAGTGCTGTGAACTATTTTGAGCTAAAAATAATGAAACTGTCACCCTGTTTAATCAAGTGCTGAGTGCCACACGTTTGCCAAAGCAAAGTAGACCTCTCTCTCCAATAGATCCTTGACATTTCCCTTTTATTTACAAGTTCTATAGAGAAGAACAATGAGCTGTCATGCTGAGAATCTATTGTTTATTTACTACCATCAGGTCTCTGAAACAGACCCAATATAAAACCGTACAGAGAAAGACCAGAATTGTGGCAGTGACTTAACTGTATACTTTTATGTTGAGATGACAAATACAATTTCAGAATCAAGTAGCATCTGATACTATCTATGGTTTAGTTAATGGAACACATCTGTTCAGTTTGGTTTTGGGCTTTAGAACAATGTAATTCACCCAACTCAAGTTGGTTGTTAAAATTTGAAGCTTGAAAAGGGAAATGCGCTCAGAGAATGGTCATACTTATACTTCCTAGGAGAAAGGTGGCTAGCTGTGTCTGCTAAGAAATCTCATAGGATGGCATTATTTGGGTCCATTTGTCAAGGTCCTCAGTCTCGTAGACTCAAAACCTGATTTTGTCATGTCAACTGCCAACAAACCTAACTCCCAGGAGAATATTATTAAACACACATATTCTGATCTATACATAAATTCTGATATAGAAAATAAGAATTGAAAATACTACAACACAATGAAAACTGCAACTTTCCTATGGACCACAGGGTACACTCGTTGCCATTGCAGCATATTATTCAGAGGGGGAGACCTACACGGAAAGCCAAATCCTCGTCAGAAGGTTATTCGGTGAACCTTGTCCTTTGAACAAGGAGAGTACATTAAATGAATTCTCCTCAAGAGAGATGACATCAAAGATAAATGGAACCATATGAGTCAAAAGTCTTTTAGGTTTCTTATCCCCTACGCAAGGCACAGATGGGAACGGCTGACACTGACCTGGTACCAAGACTGAACAAGAATCTACAGTCAGAACGACACGGGCTTTCTTTTTATATGTTAAAAGGTTTAGTCAAGTAACATATGAGTCTCCAGGCCCCAGAGTTATTCCATCTCCTTGAGGTGGCTGGGCCTATCTGTGCCCAGATCCATTGGTATGTGGAGTTTATAATTTTACTCTAAAAAAGTCATCTCATTTCTTCAACACCAAATTCCTGTCTCGGTGTAGCCCCAACTATTAAAAGCATCTATTACAAAGAGAGTCACAATAAGCCCTCATTAGACAGTGGTCACACAGATTTTTCATACAACAGGTAATTACCTCAAAACATAGAGAACCTTTTGTTGTGTTTTATTTGAAGAACAGGGAACATTTATAGAAAGGGGTAAACCTCCCTAAAATTATACTTAAATGGTTATCCAGAAGAAGAGAATCACAAAAGACAATAAGGGTGGAAATGGAAAGATAAGAAGGCATGAAATGGTACTCTGAATATTATTTTAGTCTACATCAAACTAGAACAGTTTCCCAAACATATCCTGCAGGGCACCACTGGTCCTCAAAATGTAAATGTTGTGCAAAGGAAACAGAATTCTAGATTCTACGGTGAAATACATTTGGAAAAAAAGGTAAAACAAAATCACGTAAGTTTATTTATGGCAGGGATTCTCAGGGCCTTGAACAGGTTTGTCTCAATTGTGACGGAAGGACCAGTATCTGGTATGCATTGAAACAAAGGAAATATTCTAAGATCTAAGTTGTATGTGGGTTTTAATTTTTTTTTTTAAAGGAAAGATTCATTTCTTCAACCCAATGCATAAAACAAAGTAGATGGAAAACAAAACCATTTTTTATTGAAATTAAAACAATAATACAAATATCTGATAATTACTATTTCACTTAAGAAACAAATCTAATACTTACACTTATAATCCTCCAATTCTGGTTCCTGATTATTATCAGCACTTATTTCTATTGCAGCATCTGCCAGGTTTTTTTCTAATGCTGACCTTGCAAGGCTTGGTAAGAACCTGGTGGATGGGGGGAGGGGGTGGGGAAGGATATAATGTAAAGTCAAAGGTTTCTGTGATTCCTAAATATCTTTTGGCACGTACCCACGCAAACTCTTTCTCTCCTCCCTCTCTATCTCAATATAACCATTTATGGAGTGTCAGTCTTGCTCTGTGAAACCCATGAAAAATTTTGGAATATAAATTTCAAGCACCTGTGAAGATGAAGTATGTTTGTTGAACTCCTTTAATAAGTAAAATTTATGTGTAATTAGCAGTATTCATTTATATACAGTATTTTATAGGACAAGACTTAAAATAATTTACTTCTTAAAATGGATTTAGTGTGCCTCATAAATCTTGTTTAACTGTTTAACTGGATTATCAAATTTTCTTAACTAGATAAAATAATGCTTTAACCTGCTCCAACCTGGCAATCAGAAATTCAAATTAGTGGAGGCGGATTAATGATGTTTACTTTCTAACACAAATTACTCAATTTAGGGTTATCCAACTTGGTCTTTCCTTCCATTTAAAAAAAATACACCTGCTTGTCTATTCTATATGAATGTTGTCAAAATAATAATCTGGTGAGTGACAGAGGCACTCTTCATCTACAGGTAGATTGTACGAACATCATGAGCTTGGATGATGAAAATGGAGTTTCCCAGCCACACAAATAAAGTTATATCTGGAACTTATGATCCCAAGTGAGCCCACAGAAATCATTTTTAACCCATTACCTGTGTTATCCTACTATAAGCTAACCACTGTGTGCCACGATATTCCAAATAAACATACTAAGAACATAACACTTCTAATTTAGGCTTTCCATAGCTCTAAATCCTTGGTGGTGGTTCCCACAGCCTTGAGTGTGCGCTCAAATAAAAGAGATGTTGGTGTGAGTGAGAAGGCAAATGAATGAGCGTGTGAAGAACTGATAGATTTCCTGACCCTGTGATATAATCCACATATCTGACACTATCTCCCACCTACTGCATCATTTTGGTTCCAGGCTATGATAGGGGGATTTCTATAACTCTAGGTCAGTAGCTCATTGGTTCAGCATCAAGTAGGACTTACTGTTGCTCACCTCTGACCTTTCATCACCGTTCTTAGACTGTGTCCAAAACCAAGGCCTCACCTTCTCTCTCAGACCCAATAACTGAGCTTTTATCTTGTTTCCTGAGCCCTTATCTTGGCACCATGCCCCCCTTTCCTCTCTCCTCTACACCACAAACTGGAGTCTGGCCTGGTAACATTAGGCCCTGCAGCTCCATCTCCATTACTTCCTGTCAGACCATCGTGATTGACAATAACCACTTGCAAGCTGAGACTCCATCACTATCCCCCAAAACCCCTTTCATCTATACAGTCTGCCGTCGACACATTCTCCTTTGCCCCTGTACTGAAACATTTCTAGATTGCCCTCCAAAGCCTGTAGAGAACTGCAAAAGGTATGCATGTCTCCCTTCCAATAGCAGTGGCAGGCATTGCTTGCCAATGTGATACTCTTTTCTACTGAGCTTGAACATGTTTCCGAACTGTTTTCAACCTCACACCCAGATACAACTACCAAATAATCAGAGGTAGTATGGAAGTTGAAAATATCCCACTTCTAGAACCTACATTTTAAAAGACACTGGCTCAGGGCGCCTGGATGGCTCAGTCGTTAAGTGTCAGACTCTTGGTTTCGGCTTTCATGAACTCACGGTTTGAGTTCAAGCCCTGTACCAGGCTCTGTGCTGACAGCATGGACCTGCTTGGGATTCTCTCTCCCCCTCTTTCCCTGCCCCTCTCCCTCTTGTGCGGTCTCTGTCTCTCTCAAAATAAATAAATAAATGTAAAAAAAAAAGATACTGGCTCATCCCACAAATGAAGAAAATAAAGTGTGTCAGGTTGTATTAGGTCAACCTTAATTTTTTCTAGGTTTCAATTTTTTTCTAGTTAACGGCTTCTTTTCCTATTGCTCACTGATATTTTCTACTTGCTGTTTCCTCTCCTTCTGTGGGCTTTCACAGAATAAGTGAGTGAATGAATGAAACATCACTCTTTCTGTCCTACTTCCCTATAACAAAAACAAACACATACCCTGCTGTAAAGTTTTCAAGGGTATTTATCACTATTAGGAGCACCATAATGCCTTTTTAAAATCATTATTGTCATTAGCTTCATTTACTATCAGTAAAAATAGAATTGGAAAGTCTCCAGTCTCTACGGTCTTGGTTGAACAAAAAACTAAAGAAATATTCAACCACATTCTAGGAAACAAAAACAGAGGTAGTTTCCCTAGGCTAACTGAAAGTGAGATACAATCTTTGGATTAAGGAGTAAGATAGGGTTTCTCAGGATGGTAGTATGAGAAGCTAGAGTAAGGACAGGGATGTTCCCAAATTACCAGGGCAGGAAAGAGAGGTATTACTATTAGTAGTAAGAGTGGGAGAAAAAGACTGTGGGGGTCAGGGGCTATCAGGTAGACTGTGATTTCTATTTAGAGTGTGTAATTAACTAATTGATACCTGTGATTTTAATCTTAAGTTTATAAACAGCACTTGAATATTTAAAGTAACTTATGGCTCATTCTATTTATAAAGTTAGTTCATTATCTTTGTGAGTTATTTACTTTTCTGGAAAGGTTTTGTTTGTCAATTAAGCTATCTGAAGTACTTAAAAGGAAATAGCATACATAAAATTTATCGACAAATTTCAAATATTTGAAGACAGTTAATTTAGCCAAGATATTTGGAAGATAAATGGAACCAAACATTTTTCAAAGGCCTATAAAAATAATTCATATCTGCTAGGCTTATAAGAGTAAGTTGAATAACAGAAACCATAAAGAATATCTAGATTTTTGAAATTATACCCTTAAAACACTGAACAGCAATTGTAAAGCCAGAAATAAATCGCTAGTCTCTCCAGAAAGAAAAATAATTTTTCAGAACAACAAAAAATACACATCAGCGATAATCCTTATAATCATTTAACACTGTGTATGATTAGTTCTATCAGGCTTAATGATTTTTTAAAAATTAATTGGTTAATAATGTAAAAAGAGTGGAAATTTTATATAGATGTCATTCATTTTATGTTACAGGGAATTCTTGAAAAATATTGCCTGTAAACTGAGTTTTTGGTGACTGGGAAAATTTCCTCATTACCTCCATGTCAGAGACTGTTAATCTTCATTTCTAATTCTTATAGCTCTGCCTAAAGTTTCTATGCTAAAGGATCATTACCCCAAGATTTTCTATAAGCAGATAATGTAATGGAATACAAAATACTTGCATGGAGTAGAACCCTTGTTATAGGAACTTCTAATTAACTCTTCCACAATAAAAGAACTTTTAAAATGTAAAATACCTAATAACTTCCTAATCTTCTAAAGTTTCTTTCCTTTGGCTTCTTAGGTTTTCAACTATCCAGAAAATTAAATATACATCTAGCTCCAAGACTTGGTGTACATATTATAGGATATGAGGATAAGGCACTTAGCGAACCATTCCCTCAGATGAAGAAATGTTCCAGTCTGAACTCAACTGCCACACACAAGTAAATAAAAAAAAATTTTTTTTAAGTTTATTTATTTTGAGAAACAGAGAGAATGCAAGCATGGGAGGGGCAGAGAGAGAGGGAGAGAAAGAAAATTCCAAGCAGGCTCCATGCTTGTGAGGAGCCCAACATGGGGCTCAATCTCACAACCTGAGCCAAAATCAACAGTCAGACACTTAACTGACTGGGCCACCCAGGCACCCCCAAATAAATGAAAAGTATTTTAAAAATTCAATTAACAGGATTTTTTTTAATGTTTATTTTTGAGAGAGAGAGATAGACAGAGCGTGAGTGAGTAAGGAGCTGAGAGAGATGGAGACACAGAATCTGAAACAGGCTCCAGGCTCTGAGCTGTCAGCACAGAGCCTGACGCGGGGCTCGAACTCACAAGCTGTGAGATCATGACCTGAGCTGAAGTTGGTCACTCAACCAACTGAGCCACCCAGGCACCCCAAAATTAACAAGAATTTTAAAAGCCAAGTTAATACTTAATAAATTTAATGTTTAACAAATTTAAACTAGAGAATTTCTTTGGATTGTGTCTGCTAAATAATAGATTTCATTAATATAAATTATGTCAACTTTAAAAAAAAAATGTTTATTTATTTTATTTTTGAGAGACAGAGACATAGCCTGAGTGGGGGAGGGGCAGAGAGAGCGGGAGACAGAATCTGAAGCAGGCTCCAGGCTCTGAGCTGTCAGCACAGAGCCTGACATGGGGCTCGAACTCATGAACTATGAGATCGTGACCTGAGCTAAAGTCAGATGCTTAACTGACTGAGCCACCCAGGTGCCCCACATTATGTCAACTTTTAAAAATTTTTTGGGGGGGTGCCTGGGTGGCTCAGTTGGTTGAGCGTCCGACTTCAGCTCAGGTCATGATCTCACGGTCTGTGAGTTCAAGCCCTGTATCTAGCTCTGTGCTGACAGCTCAGAGCCTGGAGACTGCTTCAGATTCTGTGTCTCCCTCTTTCTCTGCCCCTTCCCTGCTCATGCTCTATCTCTCTGTCTCAAAAATAAATAAAAATATTTAAAAAAAAAATTTTTTTTGCGAAACTCAATTTCTTTTCAGTGCTTCAATATGGAATGAGGTCACTAAAAAAAGGAAAAAACTTTATGTGCCCATAATTTTTTTTTCCTTCCTGCAATTGTGCTATCTTGAATAGAAGGTTAGTAAAAAAAGGCTTTTGAGTTTGGTAGCCTTGCTAAAGTCAACAGATAATGAATAAACAAGACAGCTGTTTTACTTTTTTGCAAAGTGTCATAGGGTGGTGACAAAGAGAGTTTTATTGTGGTCAGGTGGTAACACTGGAAAAATTAGTTGACTATTTAATTCAGTAAAATATTTATGAGTGTTAAAAGTAAGTAATTTTAAGTTTTTGAATTTTTTTAACTATGAAATATTACAAGCATATAGAAAGTTACAGAGGATATTAAATAGTCTATTAATCTCTTTTCATCTCTGGAGGTAATTCTCACGCTGAAAGTGTTATGTATCTCTCCTGTCCACATTTTTATTTTGCTATATTAGTATGAATAAAACTATATTACATTTTTGTCACATTTAGCATTTTTATACATGGCAACATATCCCAAATTTCCTCTTGCAAACTGCCCATTTTCTGCTTGATATTACAGACAGATCTACTTCATTTTAACTAATGTGTACTATCTCATTATGTGAATATGTCAATTTATATATTCATTCCCTACTGATGGATAGATGGGTTGTTTCCAATTTTTCACTGTTACAAACAATGATGCAGTGAACATTCTTACATATGCCTCCTTATACATTCATTTAAGTCTTTCTCTGAGGTGATATCAAGAAAAAGAATTGCCAAATCATAGAGTATTAATATACTTAAGTATAAAGATAATGTGAGGTAACTCTAAAGTGAGGAGACTTCCATCCCAACAGCTTTAATAGAATTCCATTTTCTTCTATTGACAAAAAATGTTAATTTTTACAGGTAAAAATTATAAAAGTATGAAATGATAGCTGATTATTGTTTTAAAATCTCATTTTCCCAATTAATAATAAAGTTGAACATCTTTTCAAATATTTATTGGTCATCTGAATTAACTTCTGTGCATGTCTATTCATCCTTTGCCCATTTACGGTTGATTCTTTCATCTCATTAATTTGGATACTTTATAGCCCCTGAATACCAATCCTTTTGTGATTATAAATTTTATCAAACATCTCTTAGTTTGTGGCTCATAACTTGTAGACTGGCTTATAGGGTTTATATCATATATACATATTTTACTTTTTTGTAAGGGATAAAATGGGTATTTTTAATTTTTAACCATTTATTGGTAAGTATGTCCATTCCCACACTGATTTATAATGCTACTTCTAATATATACTAACTTTCCACAAATATATGGGTCTGCTTCTGGGCTCCATGGTCTATTCTAATAGTCCATTTGTCTTTCCTTGTACCAATCCCATCCTGTAATAATGAATATAGCTTCATAATGGATCTTGATATATCTGATAAAGTACAACTCCTTAATCTTCCCCAAAACTTCCTTTGTTATTATTTCCATGATAATTTTGAGATCAGCTTGTCAAATTCTGTATAACCTTGGTGGAATTTGACCAAATAATAACTATATATAAGTTTGGAGTATAATAGCTTTATAATTCTGAATCTTCCTTTCCATGAATATGATATAGCTTCCCTTTTATTTAAGTCTTTATGGCTTTCAATAAAGATTTATGCTTTCCTCCATAAAAGCATTACATATCATTAGATTTGTTCTTAGGTGCTCAAAGATTTCTACTATTATTTTGAATAGGATTATTTAAAAAAAAAGACTTCCTCAGTTGATTGTTAGTAGAATATAGAAAAGTCGCTGATATGGATTTATAAGTCATCTCACTAATCTCTATTTGTTCTAATGATTTATATATAGTTTCTCTTGATTTTTTTTATTTTGAAAGAGAGAGAGAGAGATTGAGAGGGGGAAGTACAGAGAGAGAGAGAGAGAGAGAGAGAGAGAGAGAGAGAGAGAGAATCCCAAGCAGGCTCCAAACTGCCAGTGTGGAGCCTGACATGGGTCTTGAACCCATGAACTATGAGATCATGACCTGAGCTGAAACTAAGAGTCGAATGCTTAACAAACTGAGCCACCCAGGTGCTCCTTTTGAATTTTTTATGTAGCCAATTAGATAATTTTGGGCAAATGCTCTGACTGAAAGGACAGTTAGGTGACATTCTTGTTCTGTTCCTAATTCTAAAGGAAATATGTGTATATCATCATAAATATGTTTGTTCTAAATTTGGGGTATATACCTTTTATCAGATTGAAGAATTTTCCTTCTCTTCATGGTTTACTAAGAATATTCCTGGTTTACTAAGAATTTGGTGTTTTTGCTTTGGTTTGTTTTTAGGTTCGGTTGTTAGGTTTCATCAAATCCTTTTTATTCATTTATTAAAATAATATTTTTTCTAATTTGTTAATATAATGAACTAAAAAACAGAATATTAAACTTCCTTCACATTCTTGAGATAATTCAAAATTGCTCATGATTTTATATACATGTGTATACACATACATATATATATGTATATATGTAATTAGTTAGAATTCGTTTGTTAGCATTTCTTTTAAAACTTTTGCACCTATTCCATGATTGTGACTTGTAATTTTCCTTTCATACATTATTCTTGTCTGGTTCAGTTACCAAAATCATACTAGATTTAAAAGTGAATTGCTGTTTGTCTGTTCTTTGGAATGGTCTGTAAAATGCTTTGGATTACCAGTTTTTCAAAAAATTAAAGACACTGGAAATGAGCTTTATTTTAGCTGGATATAGCATAGAGAGAACAAATTTAAGTTGCAATGCAGTAAGTTTACTTAAACTGTAAGAAAAATTGTCCACCAAACTGAAGATTGATAGAAGGCAATTATAAATTCTCGTAAGCTGAAAATAGATTCTTTTAATTCCTTTTATATATCAAGGAATGAATGGACAATAGTCAGAACCACCATAAAAATAATTGCCAGATTATATGAAAAGAGCCTAAAAGAAAACTCTGGGCTTATTGGGTATTGTTATTAATCCTTTTTTTTATTATTATTTTAAAATAGGGGTGCCTGGTTGGCTCAGTTGGTTCAAGTGCCCAACTTCGGCTCAGGTCATGATCTTACAGATCGTGGTTTTGAGCCCTGTGTAGGGCTCTGTGCTGACAGCTCGAAGCCTGGAGCCTGCTTTGGATTCTGTGTCTCCATCTCTCTCTGACCCTCCCCCACTCACATTCTGTCCCTCTCTATTTCTTGAAAATAAATAAAATGTTAAAAATTTTTAAATGTTTATTATTTATTTTGGGGGGGGGGCAGAGAGAAAAAGGGACAGAATCCAAAGCAGCTCCAGGCTCTGAGCTGTCAGCACAGAGCCCAATGCAGGGCTCGAACCCACAAACTGTGAGATCATGACCTGAGCCAAAGTCGAATGTTTAACTGACTGAGCCACCCAGGTGCCTGTTAAAAAAATTTTTTTTAAATGATTTCATGCAAGTGTGATTTTGTAAGAAAATTCTTTAAGCCAATATTTTATAATAATTTCCAAACAGGTATAAAAGTATTATTAGTATAGACTGAAAAGACATTAGTTTTGTTAAATTTAGGCAACAGAACAGTGTATCAAGCATGGAAGGTTCCAAAGCTAATTTGGGAGATGCTCAGTGTAGTGCTTAAGAACACTAGCTCAGAAGACACACAGCATTTGAATCCCAAATCCACCTTTACTTCTTCACTACTCTGACTAGAGCAAGTGACTTAGTTTTCTTATCTGTAAACTATCTCTTAAAATTGCTGTTATGTGTACGATAAAATATGTTCTAAAAACTGAACACAAGGTTGAAATAGCTACATATTCAGACAATACATTCTCCAGACCTGTGAGAACTGACTACCAATTAAACTTACGTTATCGTTTTAGCAAAGACCCAGGAGCTTGAATTCAGTGAGAAAGGGGAATATGGTTACCTGGAAAGGCAGGCTTTAGTAACTGCACTGTGAAGATTTTCATGAGGGTACTGTGACAGCCGACGAGAAATCCGCAACAGCTGTCTGGTAGATAGTGATGCTGCCAATGACTGGGCCTATCAAAAGACAAGGACAGCCTGATGACAGTCTTGTTTCTACCTGCTGAAAGTCCCTTTAGATGAGTATCAGCTCATTATTCCTGATTGGACAAGGACATGATTCCTGATGGACAAGGCCAGACTTAAAACAAATATGTACTGTTAATGAATTACAAATAAAAATAAACAAAAGCCGATTTACACTTTAAAAATCCTTAAAGAGGGGCGCCTGGGTGGCTCAGTCGGTTAAGCGTCCGACTTCGGCTCAGGTCATGATCTCGCGGTCCGTGAGTTCGAGCCCCGCGTCAGGCTCTGGGCTGATGGCTCAGAGCCTGGAGCCTGTTTCCGATTCTGTGTCTCCCTCTCTCTCTGCCCCTCCCCCGTTCATGCTCTGTCTCTCTCTGTCCCAAAAATAAATAAACGTTGAAAAAAAAAATTTAAAAATCCTTAAAGAGGGGCGCCTGGGTGGCTCAGTCGGTTAAGCGTCCGACTTCGGCTCAGGTCATGATCTCGCGGTCCATGGGTTTGAGCCCCACATTGGGCTCTGTGCTGACAGCTCAGAGCCTGGAGCCTGTTTCAGATTCTGTGTCTCCCTCTTTCTCTGACCCTCCCCTGTTCATGCTCTCTCTCTGTCTCAAAAATAAATAAATGTTAAAAAAAAATTAAAAAAAAATCGCTAAAGATAGGTTTTTTAAAAAAAAATCTATAAAAAGTGTTTATAAGTTAAATTCGACAGAAGTGTTTTCATTGAGCTAAGTGCTGTATACACACGTTTTGGGGTTTGGGGGGGAAGAGGTTGGAGGAAGGAAAGATGTTACATAATACAGTTCACACCTGACTTACAAATAGCTTTTCTGTGCCATGAATTATTTGTTCTTTTTTTCTCCCCCCCTGCCTACACAAAGCTGCACTGTTAAGATATCCTGAAAATGCTTAGAGCTTTAAGTAAATCGATGGTTTCTAAAAGGGAGAAAAGGAAATGTGGACAGTTCAGGTTGCTGATCACAGAGCTGTCAACCAGTGTTATCACTTGGGTGGCAGCTTGCAGTTTGAAATCCTTTCCCTACACTGTCAGAATAATTTCACTTTTAAAATTAATAGAGCTGCTAGTATAGAAATCAAGACATGTGAGTACCAATAATATTTGTTGTTGATTTTGAAATTATCTTAGTGGGCAGCATAATATAAAGTTCTTAAGCTTTGGAATCAGACAAATCAGGCTCCCTCCCATGTATTAGCTTGGTGGGTTAGTTAACACCTTAAAGTCTCGGTTTCCTTATCTTTAAGTTGGCGATAATAATGCCTTTACCTTTAAGATTGTTAAGAGGGGTTTAATATCCAAAATCTATAAAGAGCTTATCAAGCTCAACACCCCAAAAAACAATTCAATTAAAAAATGGGCAGAAGACATGAACAGACATTTTTCCAAAGAAGACATCCAGATGGCTAACAGACAATGAGATACCACCTCACACTGGTCAGAGTGGCTAAAATTAACAACATAGGAAAACAACTCTTGGGGAGGATGTGGAGAAAGGGGAACCTTGTTACACTGTTGGTGGGAATGCAAACTGGTGCAGCCACTCTGGAAAACAGTATGGAGGTTCCTCAAAAAGTTAAAAATAGAACTACTCTATGATCCAGCAATTGAATTACCAGATATCTATGCAAAGGATAAAAAAAAATACTGATTTGAAGGGATACATGAACCCCAATGTCTGTAGCAGCATTATGAACATTAGCCAAAGTATGGAGAGAATGCAAATGTCGACTGACTGATGAATAGATAAAGAAGAGGTGGTGTTTATATTCAATGGAATATTACTCAGCCATAAAAAAAAGAATGAAATCTTGCCATTTGCAATGCTGTGGATGGAGCTAGAAAGTATAATGTTAAGCAAAATAAGTCAGTCAGAGAAAGACAAATACCATAGGATTTTACTCATTTGTGGAATTTAAGAAACAAAACAGATGAACATGGGGGAAAAAGACAGGCAAATCATAAAATAGATTTTTAACTATAGAGAACAAACTGAGGGTTGCTGGGAGATGGGCAGGAGGATGGGTTAAAAATGAGTAATAGGTAAGTATTACAGAGGGCACTGGTTTTGATGGGCACTGGATGTTATATGTAAGTGATGAATCACTAAATTCTACTCCTGAAACTAATATTACACTGTATGTTAACTAACTGGAATTAAAATAAAAACTTGAAAGAACAAAAAAGAAAGAAAAAGGACAAAAGAGAAAATTGTTCTCTTAGCAGAGGTCAGTCACATGGATGCTCAACAAATGTCACCAATTATTATTAAAAGTCAGCCTCTTCAAAATGAAGAAAATCTAACAGGAAGGTGATGTGACCTACACTTTAGTATGAATTTAATGTATCAGATTATTATTGGATTTAGATCAGCAGCATTAGGAAACAGCAGTTTTCACTGAAAACCAGAAGAGAGAAGAACTTTTAAAGAACAGGCCAGGGTGAAATGAGGGCACATGTGAGCCCCTAGGGGAACACAGAAGAGGACTCCAAGAAGTGAACAGAGGGTTCAGGATGGATGGTGGTAGGATGCCACAATACCAGAGACACAGTTTATTTGCTTGTTTCAACATTTCACTTGAGGTGATTTCTGCATGTTCCAAGGAAGAACAAAAGGAAGTGATTTCTCTCCCTTGGGTATTTCACGGCTCCATGAGATGCTGTTATGCTAATACTAGAGTTGTATTTCAGCTACAACATGGGTTAAAGAGTCCTCTGGGGACTAGGTTGGGAGCAAGATCACCATTTACAATGTACCCTTTTTTCTATTAAAAAACACATTCGATGTCTCAAAGAACTCATTTGTAAGCAAACATTTGGTTCATCCTTGTTTTCAACAAATTTGCATTCTAGACATGGAGGCAATATTTAAATATAAGAAAGTAGGAATTGCAATTCAAAATAGCATATAATTTAATGCCAAAGCAAGTGAAGCACTTGACAACTGCTATAGG
The DNA here is from genome assembly GCF_022079265.1 of Lynx rufus. Taxonomy (NCBI): domain Eukaryota; kingdom Metazoa; phylum Chordata; class Mammalia; order Carnivora; family Felidae; genus Lynx; species Lynx rufus. Next base: position 28,740,261 of record NW_025814823.1, on the reverse strand, counting down.
GGCTTAAAATTAAATTGTTCAAGTGGGCAGGAGAAAGGCTATGAACAAAGGCATGAAAGCAAAAGAAACAGAAATCGTGCAGACTGTGAGGAAACCAGCCCAGCTCTATCACAGGGTCTTGCTGGAGAACTTGCTCCTAAGTAACAAAGACCTGGGACTCACCCCTGGAGGAGTTTGGCTTTACCCCGAAAGGCAATAGGACTTCTTTTGTGCACAAAGTGGTAATATGATTTTAGAAAGATTAATCTGGCAGGAGCATGCAAAGTAAGTGAAGGACAGGGGGAACTGAGACAGGAAACAGAAAGCTCCTTCAATGATCTGTCTATAAAATGATGAGGTACTACAGTAAGGTCACTGGCAAAAAGGAGTAGAGAGAAGGAATCAACAACTATTTCAGAGAACTTGGCACCTGATGGATATGAGAAAGAAGGAAGAAGGAAGGATAAGGTTATTTCAGCCAGTATGATTTAAAGTATCAGAAGCCTAATATGATTCAGCAATCCCCATTCTTAACACCTGGGTCCACAAAAATTCCTATTTTCATCATGGAAAATGTATGACTAATGACTCCAACCCGAGCATTCTCATGACAAGAGTCCCAATAAACAGTACAGTAACTTCCTAGTATACAATATTCTAATCTCATCCAAGAATGACATTGAATTCAGGCTTCACATTTCATTCCAGTGATCGGTAAGGACTTTCTAATGAATTTGAAAAACACAAGCTTTCTCAGTTGATAATACCGAAATGCTTTATGATAACATCCAGTGTCAAAAAAATCAGAACAAAGCTTTATGTTGAGCCATTTAAGTGTTGAATAAAGGGTCTGGTTATTTCTTCTCTCACATTATCAATTAGAAATTGAGAATGCACTTTAATTACAAAATTCCTAACATGTTTAACGTTTATAACATTACATTTCTAAGTGAGTTTCATCTTGCAAAAAAGAATGTGAGGATATGAGCACATTCTCTTAGTTACCATGGTTATGGAGTTTAAGAGCACACTTCAAGGGTTTTTTGTATTAGCATGATTAGTACCAGTAATTCAGCTTAAAAATATGAAGGTTCTGATCAGAAATTTTTTCAAATAAATTCTCTCTTTTTCCTCTTAAAGAATTATTTCTTTTATGAAAATGTAACATTCTCTGGGAGAGAAAACTGAAGGGACAATGTGTTAATAAATTAGTAATTAGTTGATTAGTCATTTTATTCATTCATTCATTCATCAAACATTTATTAAGTGCCTCTTATGTGCCAGGCACCAGGCTGGGAAACGGGAATAAAAGAATGAACACTGGGGCACCTGGGTGGCTCAGTCGGTAAAGTGTCCAACTTCGGCTCAGGTCATGATCTCACAGTTTGTGGGTTCGAGCCCCGTGTCGGGCTCTGTGCTGACAGCTCAGAGCCTGGAGCCTGCTTCAGATTCTGTGTCTCCCTCTCTCTCTGCCTGTCCCCCCACCCCCACTCTCGCTTTGCTCTATCTCTCAAAAATAAATAAATGTAATAAAAAAATTTTTAACTAAAAGAATGAACAAGGAGTTCAAACAGTCGTTGGGGAGATAAAAATAAACAGAGATAGAGCCACCACAGGTCTGTAAGAGAATCCTACGTCAAGTGTCATGAAAACAGACTGCAGACTGAAGTTACTTCTGCCTGAGGGGCTGAGAGAGACCTGACGGAACAAGGACCTGTGGGAGAGCAGACAGGGAGAAAGCACATTTCGGGCATCACCTGACGTGGAGGCATCTGGTTATGTGCTGGGCTCAGGAACCAGTAAGAAGAGGAGTGTGGGAGGCCTGAGGGTGCTTCAAGAGAGGCTCTAGAGAGCGAGGCTGAGGACGGCAGCACACAGCCAAATGGAACTTGGCAGGCATGCATGTTTTAGCGGGTTGTCCTTCGGTCTGTAAGCGGAGAATTCAGCCCTTAACAGTTCAGGAAAGGCCACTCCAGAGATAACAAGGAAGAGTCACTCATTCATTTATTTAATAGATATTTGTTGAGCATCTACTACACAGTAGGCAAATTCCAGATGCTGGGGATACAGCGGGGACCACAACAAAAATCCCTGTCATCCTGGAACATAAATTTGAGTCAGGGAAAACAGACAATTTAAAAAAGTGAGTGAAACATATATTATGTCAAAGGGTTAAGCCTCAGGAGGAACTTGAAAGCCCAAAGAGAGCTGGGAATGAAAAGGGCGGAAAGCGTGATTCTAAATAGAGTGCTTCAGGTTGGCCTCTCTGAAGAGGTGACATCTGAGCAAATCCAAAAGGGGGAGGGGGCAAAGCTACAGTTATCTGGGGAAGAACAATCTAGCCAGAGGAAATGCTGAGTGGCAAGGGCCCTGAGGCAGACACTAGTGGGTTTAAGGAACAAGAGAATGGTATAGCTGAAAAGAACAAATAAGGAAGCAGAGTTGCAGATGAGGTCCCAGGAGTTATTAATAGGGGGCCTGTGACAGCTAGAAAATGCTCCCACCCCCTATACCCCAAGATACCCACATCCTAATCCCTGGAACCTGTGAATTTTACTTTATATAGCAACGCTGACTTTGTAGACCACATTAAAGACTTTGAGATGAAGAGATTATCCTGGATTATTTGGGTGGCCCCTAAATGCAATCACCCGTATCCTCGTAAAAGGGAGGCTGAGAAAAATCTGACACAGACACACAAAAGAGAAGGTGATGTGAAGACGGAGGCAGAGGTTAAGATAACGAGGCCACAAGTCAAGGAATGCTGGTCACCAGCAGAACTGGAAGAGGCAAGGGACAGATTCTCCCCTTGAGCCCCTGAGGGAGTGTTGCTAATACCTTGATTTCAACTCAGTAATATGCATTCCAAACTTTTGGCATCCGGAACACTGAGAAAATAAATTTCCAGTGTTACAAACCATTTATGGTAATTTGTTAAACAGGCACAGGAAAGTAACACAGGGTCATATTAGGAATGAATTGTTGGTGATGAGGGCGGTCAAAAGGAAATAACGATATTCCAGGAGAAAGATTATGAAACCAAATACCAGGACAATTCTGATAATAGGTAAGAGAATGGATGAGACATCATGATGCTAAATTGATGAGATTTTCTTTTAGGGTAAGTGGAGATAGTGGGAAAGCAAGGAGACAGATTATTAACAAAGTCAGGGGATTAAAAAAGGAAGTAGGAATAGATTTAAAGGGGAAAGACAGTTCAGTTGTATAAGATAGGTTGAATTTACAGCAATCCCAGAGTATCCCATTGAGCAGTGAAAGAAATGAACATTTATTAAGCAGCTACCAAGAAAAGGATTCTTCACATACATTTTCATGTTTAATCATTACAACATCCTTATGAAGTAGATGGCACTTCCCATTTTACAGATGAGAACACCGAGATTCATAGAGTTAGTGACAGTCCTTGATCCTTCCAACATACACAGTGGTTTCCAATGATTTAAGCATCAAGTCCCATATTTTTATTCCCCATGTGCCCTGTGTATTTTTTAAGTAGGCTTCATGTCCAGTGTGGGGCTTGAACTCATGACCCTGAGATCAAGACCTGAGCTGAGATCAAGAGTGGGATGCTTAACCAGCTGAGCTACCCAGGTGCCCCCTGTGCCCTGTGTTTTAAAAGGTTTAGGGGCGCCTGTGTGGCGCAGTCGGTTAAGCGTCCGACTTCAGCCAGGTCACGATCTCGCGGTCCGTGAGTTCGAGCCCCGCGTCAGGCTCTGGGCTGATGGCTCGGAGCCTGGAGCCTGTTTCTGATTCTGTGTCTCCCTCTCTCTCTGCCCCTCCCCTGTTCATGCTCTGTCTCTCTCTGTCCCAAAAAAATAAATAAACGTTGAAAAAAAAAATTTAAAAAAATAAATAAATAAATAAAAGGTTTTGCTTACCAAGCTGCATTTATTAAAGAATTAGTTCTCTATTTTTTGCTATTCAAATGCATGTATAGTCACCAATCGTGATTCTGATTGGCATAATATAACCAGGCTTAGGTATTAAAATTCCAGCCCAAAGCCAATAACATTTTCATTAGTCCTTTTATTCCTCTGTGGGAAAATATACAACTTGCTTTGGTCTACTTAAAATATTAACTATTGCTTGAAGACTTCAGATTAAAAACGAATAACCTTTTCATTTCACCCCAGATAGAGCATGAATTATACCGAGTGTATTGGACTTTTGACAGGGGGGAGTTTTTGTAACAGTGCAAAAATGTTTTCAACTGTGAATGCTGAAATAAACGTTAGGCAAGAAATTTTAAAAAGGGTGGGGGAACATAATATGCCACCCCAAAATATGCCATTTTGACATGTTTATTATTTTGAATTAAAGTTACTTAAGAAACAGTCAGTATGAGAAGGACACTCTGACCCTCCTCTGTCCCCCAAAAGCAGGAAATAAATCTCCCACCTGAAAGGCACCCTCTCTGTCCCAGGAGGGTAGAGCCCATCCTTAATGCCAGAAATAGGGAACAAAGGGCTAAGATGGCAATATAAACAAACTTTGTTACTTTGTCACTAATTTACCATCCCAAGCTCAAACTTTTTGCCTTGTCAATTCTTGACAAATTTATTGTTTGTCTGAAAGGTATAAAAGCTGCCTGCTTTGGTCATTTCTTTAAGTCTAATATTTTTATAGGGCTCCCGTACATATGACATCAAATTGGGTTTTCTCCTGTTAATCTGTCTCATGTCCATTTAATCATTAGGCTGACCAAAGAACCTGGAAGGAAGGAAGGAAGGAAGGAAGGAAGGAAGGAAGGAAGGAAGGAAGGAAGGAAGGAAAGGGGAAGTTTTCTGCCCCTATACCATCCCAAGACGGAAATACAGTTAGAAACAGAGAATCAATGAGAAAAGAAAAGCTAGAAGCTGAAGAGAAATATGTTGGTGTTAACATAAGAGGTCGTACTTGAAGCCAAAGGACTAGGTGAGACCACTCAGCACAGGAGACCAGGGTAGCAGAAGTGAAACCCCTAAGAACATCAAGCACTCCTCTAGAGCTACTGGTTTTTGTATGATACCAGCCACGAGTGGCTGGAGCAAATGTTCAAACCACCAAGAGAGTGAAATATATGCACAGGGCAAAGCACAGCATAAGAGATAAAAATACCAGCTTGAAAAATAGATTTTTAAGCATTAAACTCTGAGAACATAAAGCAGCAGCATGTCAACAACGAAAAATCCTATGGGAAAAAGCCCAGACTTACCGTGGGATCCTGTGTCTCTCTGAGTTTGTGTGCAAATGATAACAATCTGTCCAAAGCTTCCTGAGGTATATTTGGGACCTATTTTATGAGAGAATTGAGAAAAGAAAGAAAGAATAAGTTGGGATATCTGATCAATCAACCAGAAATTATGGCTAGTTAGCAAACAATATTAGAATTACATTTTTAGAAAGTCTCTGATGATAGGTAACATGTTTAACTCCTAGCTAAATTTGCTTATTCATTTTCTCAGAAAACACTTACACCTCTACTTTCTCTTTAACCATCAGGTAACTGAGGCGAAGCTGCCCTTCATTTACACTTCCATCACGAGGATAAAAGATGAAAGGAGTTGCTCAATTAAAAACTGGCATAAAATGTGCCCATAAAAAAACTTTTCATAATATTTCCCTGTTTGTTAGCTTCAGCATGATTTTTTAAATTCTAATTTCAGCATTTTTTCTTACTGAAACCAAACTCCCTCATTTAATCATCATCTTGTATCTACAAAGTGACATAAGGTATCCTTGTACAAGGACTGGATGCTCAAGCTGTTCATTTTTTCAAGGGCTTTTAAACCACACACCTAAGGGGTATAATCAGTTTATCAATGAACTGTGAAGAACAATGGCCCAAATAACACACACTTGTTGCCTGAACTGTAACAATTTAGCATCCGACTCTTGATTTCAGCTCAGGTCATATACTGTGAGATCACCACATCAGTCTCTGCACTAACACTGCAGATTCTCTCATTTTCTCTCTCTCTCTCTCAAAATAAATAAAAATATCACAGAGATGTTAGAACAATGACTGGTATGATGCAACCATTTCAGAAGTAAACTGCTCATGATTCCTTTGATGATTTTTAAGTGACTGGAACTTGAAAATTCTAAGTTCTTTTCAGTATGTACTTTATTTCATTTATTCTTTTAATCAATCCTGTGATATATCCCCAACTTTGGTTGAGTAATTTACCCAAGATCTGGGAGCTAATAAATAGCAGATTTGGCATTTAAAAGCAAGCTGTTTGGGGGCACCTGGGTTAAGTCGCTCAGTCGGTTAAGCATCTGACTTCGGCTTAGGTCATGATCTCACAGTTTGTGAGTTCGAGCCCCACATCAGGCTCTGTGCTGACAGCTCAGAGCCTGGAGCCCGCTTCAGATTCTGGATTACATGTTTCCCTCTTCTCTGCCCCTCCCCCATTTGCACTCTGTCTCTCTCTGTCAAAAATAAATAAACATTAAAAAAGAAAAAAAAAACTTTAAAAGCAAGCTATTTGACTTGAAAGCCTATGCCCTTATTCACCATCATGCTCACAAGACCTAAAATTAATCAGCTCATTCTGGTCTTTCAGAGGGGATGGGTGCATTCATGTAGAAAGGTAATTATTCGTGATCTAGAACAACACTGCCCAGGAAGACTTTCTATGATGATGGAAATGTTCTTTACCTATGCAGTCTGACATGATAACCAGAAGCCCCGTATAATTATTGACCACTTGAAACATGACTGAGAAACTGAACTTTTAAAATTTCTGTAATGTGGCTAAAGCTACACTGAACAGTGAAGTTCTGGAGTTCCACAAGTGTTAAGCACAATACTTGGTTAAGGCAGACATTGAAATAATGCATTATGTATACTGCAAGCCACTAGGTAACTGGTCAGGTAAGTAGAGGATATATTACAGTATTGAGGGGAACAGCATTACTTTATATATTCTAAAATCTAAGGAACTAAGATATATTTGGCCTCCCTGTATAGGAACTTAAAATGATCATCTTTGGCTGATTAGAAGAGGAAAAGGAATCCAAATCTGCCTCCATATGAGGAAAGTGGAGAGCTAGCTTACATCCATGGTTCTCAAAGTGTGTTCCCCAGATCAGCAGCATCGGCATCACCTAAGAAATGCCAAGTTCTCATGTACCACCCCAGACCTAGACACTCAACAATCTGTATTTTATCAGACCCTCCATATGTTTCTGAAAAAATGCTGAAGTATGAGGACCGTTATATCAGGAAATGTGGGAGTAAATGCGAAGAAAAAGCCAGGAATGTCCAACTCTACTCCAGCAGGTGTCAGAGTGCCTTAAAAAAGGAACAGTTGAAGGCCACAGGCTAGAGCTAGCCTCACTCTTACCATTTCCTTAATCACTTGAACTTCTTCACTTTTGGCAAGTGGTTTCATATAATGGAAAAAGAACATGGTTAAGAATTCTGGTCCCAGCCATTGCTGTGTGGTGCTTCCAAAGACAGGGGGTTCTGCCAAGGCGATGATTCTGAAGGAGGGGTGGACAGGAAAAATGGATCTAAGGGGGGGGGGAAATAAAACAAACAAACATAATCATTCATATTAGAAATTAGGTCATGGGAGCTAAAGCCTAGGCAGTGATAACCCCATCATGTTGCTGTTAATATAGTCAAGGCTATTATCCAAAGAACAAGCTTTGAAAAAAATCAGGACATCCTAAGAACCTATTATTAACACAAAAAAGAATCACCTACTGTTAAAATATGTTGGATTATTTCCACTGATGGTCTCCATGCCTTGCACAAACCACCGTTTGGGATATGCTGTTACATGCCCAGCAAAATTTCTCCAAAGTCCCTCAGAACAAAATCCCCTCCAATTCACATTCATTACACAGCTTCCTTTTCTTTATTCAAAATCCCCTCAAAATCTCCTGTCTTGCAAGGAGCCCACTCTATGTAAATCGTAGAAAGACCAAGAAGTATGATCCAGGATGAGAAGGCTTTTTACAACACAGAAAATTTAAGCAGCACAGGGGCTGGATTAAATTTAAAATTTGCAATTGACAATAAGAATAGTCTTCAAAAAGTAGAGAAAATTCAACTTTTAGATCATTCACTCTTTTGTCATTTTTTTGGAAATATTGTGATTTTTTTAAAGTGATCTCTTTTATAAATCTCTGCTAGGGAATCTGACGATATAAATATTCTAGGACACACAGAGGAAGAAGATAAGACTTGCCTTGGTTTATGAAATGACTTAGTATGTTTTGGAGAAGGGACTAGACACCCCTTATCATGATCTAATCATGGGGTGATATTGTCAGTTCTTATGAACTATACTCTAAACCCCAGTGGAAATACAACTTTAGAGGGTAGTATCATCCTTGTTATGTGAAAGAAGATCTGAAACTCAAACACCTGCCAAGATCTTCACAAAAACAAAAATATAGGTACATAACTGGCATTTCTCCAGAAACGGAATACTCATTGCCATTAACTGTTATAATAGAAACCAATAGTTAAGTGCTTAGGCGGCTAGAATATCAGGAGGTAGGAAATGTGTGGAGAGAATCAGATAAGTACTCTGAAGATTTCAGATAAGACCATGTCCTCCCAATAAAACAGGTAGGTCCACGGACTCTCTGACCATGTGATCTGTACATTTAGAGGCCACTCCATGATTTGTAAACCAGGGAAAAGCAGTTTTTGGAAATGGTCATATGAGAAAGGTCTAGAGGAATTCATGAAAGCTACCAGATATCATTTCATTTCTCCAGGTGGGAAAAAAAAAAATCCTTATTTACAGATATTCAAGCAGGGCATGGGAATGATCTGTCCAAAGGAGTTGTTCTGGGAAAACAGGAAAGAACAGCAGCATGAACAGTGCCCGGAAGGCCTGAGGATAGCATGATCGCTGAGGACCGCCAGCAATTAGACAGTCACACAAGAGAACCTGGACACAGAGAATCCTGTCATCTAAAAGCTAAAAGGGAAGGTTATTCCATTTTCCACTCCTGCCAAGTGGTTTGCTACAATCCAGAAAACTCCTGCTTCGTGGCCCAACAACAGATGTTGGATTCATCCCTGCTCCTCCTCTTTCCTAGCTGGGACAAAAGAAGGTGGGAGAGACAGAGCTGCTTTTTTGTGCTTTCACTGCACAAAATTAAATCTGCAGATGTAGTTTCTTACTCAAGATAATGAGGGATACTAAATCAGGGAATAAACAAAGCCAAAATCCAACAAGTAAGCCAAAAGAGGAAGTCTAATTTATATCCTTCAACCAAAAGATCAGGAAGCAGGGACCACAGCTGAGCTGTGGGTTTAGTATCAGAAGAGCAATTAACATGAGAACAAGCAACATGAGAGCAAGCTAGGGGGGTTGACTTTAAATAGGTGATGATCATTGCTTGGAACATACATTGTCTGTGGCTTGCTTTTTGGTATTGACTCTAGCTGGGTACACCCAAGTGAGCTGGCCCAATTTAAAGAGCGGCAGTTTCCGAGACTGTTGATGTATCAGGCAGAGAAGTGTATACTATGAAAACAGCCAGCAAACTACTGAATAACAGGATAAGGACCGTTTTGTTGCTAGGTCACCCCAAAGGCTTCCTTACATATAAATAGGTTATATGGAAAGTCATTTCCTGATGATGATAGGATCTCCACCTCTTAAAGCCGCTGAGTAGAGTACTCCTAAGGATCTGCCATGTACTTTCAGGTGCTTTGAGACACTGGTGTGTAATACAAAGGCTGAATATGTGGTAAATAGTTGAGAATTAGGAAACAAGCACTATCAAAAGTTAAAACTAAGATTAGTGTTCATTTTACTACAATTTAACAACAAATAACAAATGAAACTAAAGATATGGCTTGACTGAGATAAATAACTATTTCATAAGAATTAAAGATGAGAAAAGCAAAGTGCTCTTTTAAAAAGATTTCAGGAATAGAAGTATTGGGGTCAATATGTTTGGGCACATAAGTTTTAGAGAGAAAAGCACTTTCCACTGCTTCTTAGCGATAAGAAGGAATGAAGTATTGATATACATAACAACATGAAATATCTCAAAATAAGTATGCTGAGTAAAAGAAGTTAGATCAAAAAGAGTATATACTGTGTGATCCCATTTATATAAAGTTCTAGAAAATACAAGAGAAATCAAGAAACTTGAAGCAGAGTCTGAGGGTAGCAGAGGAGGGTGACAAGGGTCAAGAGAGAGGGATTACCAAGAGATCTGAGGATACTCTAGGGTGGTGGTCACAGATGTATTCATTATCCTGACTGTGATGATAGTTTCATAAGTATATATAAATATAAAAATTATCAAACTGTACACTATAAATATTCACAGTTTATTAATGTCATTATACATCAAAAAAGCTATTCATTTAATAAAAGAAGAAAGACTTCAGTAAAGTCTAATATTTGGAAGGAAATTATACAGTACATTTTTGTCAAATGTGTATATTGAGGAATTTGAAAGAATGACATAGAAGGTTTTTATAAAGACATTAATCATAAACCAGAAGAGGATCTTGTAACTGGCTTTCTGTACTATAAGACTAGTGCTGAACCTACAGGCTATGTAGTTTTATCTACAGCCCATATTTCACCTTTTTTTCCCGATGCAATGTAGCAAACTGCATGGGCACATTTCTTGCTCATCTTTATGGCACACGAGGTCTAGGGTGGTACTTGGATGACAGCAGATGCTAAATAACTAAATAAATATATTACTGTTGTTAAGAACCATCACAGCAAGAAACTTTTTGAAGACCTCTGATGGCAAGGACAATGGAGGTAATTGATAAGGACTGAGAATAATGATTTTCTACCCAAAAGCAGAGCAGCTCATCTAAATGAATGAATATGTTAGAGAAAGTGCATCCTCTGTATCAAAAAGACAAAACCACAACATACAATAATAATTAGATTCTTTAGAGATACTAGGAAGATGGCGGCGTAGGAGGACGCTGGGCTCACCGCGCGTCCTGCTGATCACTTAGATTCCACCTACACCTGCCTAAATAACCCAGAAAACCGCCAGAGGATTAGCAGAACAGAGTCACCGGACCCAAGTGCAGACGAGAGGCCCACGGAAGAGGGTAGGAAGGGCGGCGAGGCGGTGCGCGCTCCACGGACTGGCGGGAGGGAGCCGGGGCGGAGGGGCGGCTCGCCGGCCAAGCAGAGCCCCCGAGTCCGGCTTGCAAAAGCGGAGGGGCCTGACGGACTGTGTTCCGACAGCAAGCGCGACTTAGCGTCTGGGAGGTCATAAGTTAACAGCTCTGCTCAGAAAGCGGGAAGGCTGGAGGACAAAGGGAGGGTGAGCTGCGGAGCCCCCGGACGACAGAGCTCAGTTTGGCGGGGAACAAAGGCGCTCGCCAGCGCCATCTCCCCCGCCCATCCCCCAGCCAAAATCCCAAAGGGAACCGGCTCCGGCCAGGGAAATTGCTCGCTCCGCGCGAACACCCAACTCTGTGCTTCTGCGGAGCCAAACCTCCGGCAGCGATCTGACTCCCTCCGGCTGCACAGGGCCCCTCCTGAAGTGGATCACCTAAGGAGAAGCGAGCTAAGCCTGCCCCCCCTGCCGCCGTGCACCTTGCCTTCCCACCCCAGCTAATACGCCAGATCCCCAGCATCACAAGCCTGGCAGTGTGCAAGTAGCCCAGACGGGCCACGCCACCCCACAGTGAATCCCGCCCCTAGGAGAGGGGAAGAGAAGGCACACACCAGTCTGACTGTGGCCCCAGCGGTGGGCTGGGGGCAGACATCAGGTCGGACTGCGGCCCCGCCCACCAACTCCAGTTATACACCACAGCACAGGGGAAGTGCCCTGCAGGCCCTCACCACACCAGGGACTATCCAAAATGACCAAGCGGAAGAATTCACCCCAGAAGAATCTCCAGGACATAACAACAGCTAATGAGCTGATCAAAAAGGATTTAAATAATATAACAGAAAGTGAATTTAGAATAATAGTCATAAAATTAATCGCTGGGCTGGAAAACAGCATACAGGACAGCAGAGAATCTCTTGCTACAGACATCAGGGGACTAATGAACAGGCACGAGGAGCTGAAAAACGCTTTAAAGGAAATGGAAAACAAAATGCAAACCACCACAGCTCGGATGGAAGAGGCAGAGGAGAGAATAGGTGAACTAGAAGATAAAGTTATGGAAAAAGAGGAAGCTGAGAAAAAGAGAGATAAAAAAATCCAGGAGTATGAGGGGAAAATTAGAGAACTAAGTGATACACTAAAAAGAAATAATTTACGCATAATTGGTATCCCAGAGGAGGAAGAGAGAGGGAAAGGTGCTGAAGGGGTACTTGAAGAAATCATAGCTGAGAACTTCCCTGAACTGGGGAAGGAAAAAGGCATTGAAATCCAAGAGGCACAGAGAACTCCCTTCAGACGTAACTTGAATCGATCTTCTGCACGACATATCATAGTGAAACTGGCAAAATACAAGGATAAAGAGAAAATTCTGAAAGCAGCAAGGGGTAAACGTGCCCTCACATATAAAGGGAGACCTATAAGACTCGTGACTGATCTCTCTTTTGAAACTTGGCAGGCCAGAAAGAATTGGCACGAGATTTTCAGGGTGCTAGACAGCAAAAATATGCAGCCAAGAATCCTTTATCCAGCAAGTCTGTCATTTAGAATAGAAGGAGAGATAAAGGTCTTCCCAAACAAACAAAAACTGAAGGAATTTGTCACCACTAAACCAGCCCTACAAGAGATCCTAAGGGGGACCCTGTGAGACAAAGTACCAGAGACATCACTACAAGCATAAAACATACAGACATCACAATGACTCTAAACCCGTATCTTTCTATAATAACACTGAATGTAAATGGATTAAATGCGCCAACCAAAAGACATAGGGTATCAGAATGGATAAAAAAACAAGACCCATCTATTTGCTGTCTACAAGAGACTCATTTTAGACCTGAGGACACCTTTAGATTCAGAGTGAGGGGATGGAGAACTATTTATCATGCTACTGGAAGCCAGAAGAAAGCTGGAGTAGCCATACTTATATCAGACAAACTAGACTTTAAATTAAAGGCTGTAACAAGAGATGAAGAAGGACATTATATAATAGTTACAGGGTCTATCCATCAGGAAGAGCTAACAATTATAAATGTCTATGCGCCGAATACCGGAGCCCCCAAATATATAAAACAATTACTCATAAACAGAAGCAACCTTATTGATAAGAATGTGGTAATTGCTGGGGACTTTAACACCCCACTTACAGAAATGGATAGATCATCTAGACACACGGTCAATAAAGAAACAAGGGCCCTGAATGAGACACTGGATCAGATGGACTTGACAGATATATTTAGAACTCTGCATCCCAAAGCAACAGAATATACTTTCTTCTCGAGTGCACATGGAACATTCTCCAAGATAGATCATATACTGGGTCACAAATCAGCCCTTCATAAGTTTACAAGAATTGAAATTATACCATGCATACTTTCAGACCACAATGCTATGAAGCTTGAAGTCAACCACAGGAAAAAGTCTGGAAAACCTCCAAAAGCATGGAGGTTAAAGAACACCCTACTCACGAATGAGTGGGTCAACCAGGCAATTAGAGAAGAAATCAAAAAATATATGGAAACAAACGAAAATGAAAATACAACAATCCAAACGCTTTGGGACGCAGCGAAGGCAGTCCTGAGAGGAAAATACATCGCAATCCAGGCCTATCTCAAGAAACAAGAAAAATCCCAAATACAAAATCTAACAGCACACCTAAAGGAAATAGAAGCAGAACAGCAAAGGCAGCCTAAACCCAGCAGAAGAAGAGAAATAATAAAGATCAGAGCAGAAATAAACAATATAGAATCTAAAAAAACTGTAGAGCAGATCAACGAAACCAAGAGTTGGTTTTTTGAAAAAATAAACAAAATTGACAAACCTCTAGCCAGGCTTCTCAAAAAGAAAAGGGAGATGACCCAAATAGATAAAATCATGAATGAAAATGGAATGATTACAACCAATCCCTCAGAGATACAAACAATTATCAGGGAATACTATGAAAAATTATATGCCAACAAATTGGACAACCTGGAAGAAATGGACAAATTCCTGAACACCCACACTCTTCCAAAACTCAATCAGGAGGAAATAGAAAGCTTGAACAGACCCATAACCAGCGAAGAAATTGAATCGGTTATCAAAAATCTCCCAACAAATAAGAGTCCAGGACCAGATGGCTTCCCAGGGGAGTTCTACCAGACGTTTAAAGCAGAGATAATACCTATCCTTCTCAAGCTATTCCAAGAAATAGAAAGGGAAGGAAAACTTCCAGACTCATTCTATGAAGCCAGTATTACTTTGATTCCTAAACCAGACAGAGACCCAGTAAAAAAAGAGAACTACAGGCCAATATCCCTGATGAATATGGATGCCAAAATTCTCAATAAGATACTAGCAAATCGAATTCAACAGCATATAAAAAGAATTATTCACCATGATCAAGTGGGATTCATTCCTGGGATGCAGGGCTGGTTCAACATTCGCAAATCAATCAACGTGATACATCACATTAACAAAAAAAAAGAGAAGAACCATATGATCCTGTCAATCGATGCAGAAAAGGCCTTTGATAAAATCCAGCACCCTTTCTTAATAAAAACCCTTGAGAAAGTCGGGATAGAAGGAACATACTTAAAGATCATAAAAGCCATTTATGAAAAGCCCACAGCTAACATCATCCTCAACGGGGAAAAACTGAGAGCTTTTTCCCTGAGATCAGGAACACGACAGGGAGGCCCACTCTCACCGTTGTTATTTAACATAGTGCTGGAAGTTCTAGCATCAGCAATCAGACAACAAAAGGAAATCAAAGGCATCAAAATTGGCAAAGATGAAGTCAAGCTTTCGCTTTTTGCAGATGACATGATATTATACATGGAAAATCCGATAGACTCCACCAAAAGTCTGCTAGAACTGATACATGAATTCAGCAAAGTTGCAGGATACAAAATCAATGTACAAAAATCAGTTGCATTCTTATACACTAACAATGAAGCAACAGAAAGACAAATAAAGAAACTGATCCCATTCACAATTGCACCAAAAAGCATAAAATACCTAGGAATAAATCTAACCAAAGATGTAAAGGATCTGTATGCTGAAAACTATAGAAAGCTTATGAAGGTAATTGAAGAAGATTTAAAGAAATGGAAAGACATTCCCTGCTCATGGATTGGAAAAATAAATATTGTCAAAATGTCAATACTACCCAAAGCTATCTACACATTCAATGCAATCCCAATCAAAATTGCACCAGCATTCTTCTCGAAACTAGAACAAGCAATCCTAAAATTCATATGGAACCACAAAAGGCCCCGAATAGCCAAAGGAATTTTGAAGAAGAAGACCAAAGCAGGAGGCATCACAATCCCAGACTTCAGCCTCTACTACAAAGCTGTCATCATCAAGACAGCATGGTATTGGCACAAAAACAGACACACAGACCAATGGAATAGAATAGAAACCCCAGAACTAGACCCACAAACATATGGCCAACTCATCTTTGACAAAGCAGGAAAGAACATCCAATGGAAAAAAGACAGCCTCTTTAACAAATGGTGCTGGGAGAACTGGACAGCAACATGCAGAAGGTTGAAACTAGACCACTTTCTCACACCATTTACAAAAATAAACTCAAAATGGATAAAGGACCTAAATGTGAGACAGGAAACCATCAGAACCTTAGAGGAGAAAGCAGGAAAAGACCTCTCTGACCTCAGCCGTAGCAATCTCTTACTCGACACATCCCCAAAGGCAAGGGAATTAAAAGCAAAAGTGAATTACTGGGACCTTATGAAGATAAAAAGCTTCTGCACAGCAAAGGAAACAACCAACAAAACTAAAAGACAACCAACGGAATGGGAAAAGATATTTGCAAATGACATATCGGACAAAGGGCTAGTATCTAAAATCTATAAAGAGCTCACCAAACTCCACACCCGAAAAACAAATAACCCAGTGAAGAAATGGGCAGAAAACATGAATAGACACTTCTCTAAAGAAGACATCCAGATGGCCAACAGGCACATGAAAAGATGTTCAGCGTCGCTCCTTATCAGGGAAATACAAATCAAAACCACACTCAGGTATCACCTCACGCCAGTCAGAGTGGCCAAAATGAACAAATCAGGAGACTATAGATGCTGGAGAGGATGTGGAGAAACGGGAACCCTCTTGCACTGTTGGTGGGAATGCAAATTGGTGCAGCCGCTCTGGAAAACAGTGTGGAGGTTCCTCAGAAAATTAAAAATAGACCTACCCTATGACCCAGCAATAGCACTGCTAGGAATCTACCCAAGGGATACAGGAGTACTGATGCATAGGGGCACTTGTACCCCAATGTTCATAGCAGCACTCTCAACAATAGCCAAATTATGGAAAGAGCCTAAATGTCCATCAACTGATGAATGGATAAAGAAATTGTGGTTTATATACACAATGGAATACTACGTGGCAATGAGAAAAAATGAAATATGGCCTTTTGTAGCAACGTGGATGGAACTGGAGAGTGTGATGCTAAGTGAAATAAGCCATACAGAGAAAGACAGATACCATATGGTTTCACTCTTATGTGGATCCTGAGAAACTCAACAGGAACCCATGGGGGAGGGGAAGGGAGAAAAAAAAAAAAGACGTTAGAGTGGGAGAGAGCCAAAGCATAAGAGACTGTTAAAAACTGAGAACAAACTGAGGGTTGATGGGGGGTGGGAGGGAGGGGCGGGTGGGTGATGGGTAGTGAGGAGGGCACCTTTTGGGATGAGCACTGGGTGTTGTATGGAAACCAATTTGTCAATAAACTTCATAAAAAAAAAAAAAAAAAAAAAAATAATTAGATTCTTTATAGACACAGAGTTTAGAACTTTTCCTTGACCATAAAAAAAAAAAACGGTAATTTTTCAAAATCAGAATCTGCTGAGAATCAAACACAAAGACGTGGGCAGAAAATCCTGGGTCTATCTTGAATTTTAAAATTTACATGGCCTACATTGCTACTAAAAAGATGCTGAGGTTTCTGGGGAGGTGGAGAGAATGCTGAGATCCTACCTATCTTCTAACACAGGAGTAAAAATAAAAGGGTCTAGAGAAGCTAATCTATCAAGGATTACGCCCAACGTCCAGTTATGGTTCAATACCGATCTAGAAAAACTGGAGACTGTAAACCATTTTCGATGTTCACTCATAATTAATACTAATAAAATATTCAATAAAAATGCAAAACACCAGACTACATATAATTATAACTGAGACTAGGCCACTAATCTTTACTGCTTCCCTGAGATAACCATAAGCCCTTTCTTGGCAAAACAAACTATTAGTAATGCACAGAAACTCTCAGCCCCCTCATCTAGGCTCTGACCGATGGCAGGAAGGGACATATTTAGCAGCTTATAGTATTTGTACTCTCCCTTTCCCCAAAGAAGTTTTTCTCATCAAAGGAAGCAATTCTATTTTGGTCCTTGCTTCCTGTGAGAAATGCAGGCATGGCGTCTGATGTGCGTGGCCATCATGCTATTTCTAACCACCACGTCCACTGTATTCTTGGTGCCTTGCAGCAAGGGAAGGAAAGTTGCTAACATTTCTTACACCATATTTAAGAGCACATTAGCTACGTAGTTACTTGCAGACAATGCCTGCAGAGCATTCAGATCAAGACATATGATCTTCATGAAGAATTAGAATTAGAATACAACAGAGGTCAGCAAAGGAGTCAAGTACAATTCTTTCAAAACTGGGTTTCACACTATGAAGTTGACAGGCACAGTAACCCATTGCTAGTAGCTGTTAATTACTAGGCAGTGTGGTATCAGAAACATTTGCTAGCTCAGAAGGTTGTCTAAAACTGGATTAATGGAGTTACCTTTACCTTGAGTTTCCTAGAATTTATACTAGGTTAAGATTTACTCACTTGCCCAAAAACATTTGCTAAGTGGTCTACTATGTGCCAGGTGCTGTGACGTTAGAGACAGAGATGAAGTACAGAGCAACAATGTCCTGGCAACATTCAAGTCCTGGGTTGCAGTTATTTCCTGAGGTCCAACTGCATCCTTGCCTCTCCTTTGAACACATGATTTGCAAAAATTTAAGGTTTTTTTGTTACCTGTAACTAAAGAAGACTTGCTAAACACAAATATGAAAATTGGTCCTATCTGAAAAGAGACAGGTATCCAAATTTATCAAACTGGGTCCAGAAGCAAAGACGCTCTTAAATCTGCCTTCCCTTCATTCTACATTGACTTTTCCTCTATCTCAAAATCCCCCAAGGAAACAAAGCATTCATAGCTGAGTTTGTTTAAAGGCTATCAGATATAATAATGATTTCACTGAACTTCAAGTCTGTGCTTAGGTAGAGAAATAAAGGGATAGATGATTCAGACGCTGAGTTTCTTGTGTAGAGTTCAAATACTAACACCAAGAGTAACATGTTAGATATGCATAGCATATAGGATCAACTCACACTAGATAATGGGTCATATGACTTATAGGAACAACTCATGAAATAAATCAATTTCCTCACTGAGTACAAATTTCCCACTTTATACTATGCTGTATTCTTTTTGGTCAAACTGTCCTCTTCCTACCTAATAAACACAGGCTTGAAAGAAATACTGCCAATGGCATTAACATACTATAACCCACCCTATTATAACCTATTATGACCCTAAAAGAGAACATATTTATTCTCAGTAAGACAAAAATGGTCCACAAAATTAAATCAAGTTTAGCCAGGAAAAGATAAAGAAATTTACTAACAATCCACCTCCGTCAGAGTGAAGAAGATTCTGTAACATGACTCTTTAACAATGAAATAGAGAAAAGCTGTTTATGTTCATAAGAAAATAAATAGCATGTTTCTCAGGCCAAAAAACAAACAAACAAAAAAACAAAAAACAAAACAAAACAAAAAAGGAGGAATACTGATAAGGAAAGGAATTAGGATTTCAACTCGTAGAAATATTTCAGACAGAGAAGTATCAACTCCTAGACATTTTGCCCCTGAAAAGTCAATGAAGTCCTGACAAACTGGCCGAACATAAGACAGAAAATTAAAAGTTCAGCCCAAGAGGTTCAACACCTAACAGATGAAAGTTGCAGAAGGAGAAACCGGAGGAAATGGGCAAGTGGGAGTGGACAGAGATCTAGCATGACATTTGTGCTGTAAGTATGAAGGACAGCAAGTCCAGATTAGGGCTAGTCAGGATGCACTACGAAAGAAAAGATGGAAACCTGATAAAAGCCTGATGTGCCTGCACACGCCGAGAGGAGATTTAGACAAGAGGGGAAATACCTGGAATGAAAAAGTGATAAATACATGGAAAACAGGGTCACTTCCTCCTCTGTGTTCCCATAGCATTATTGTAGAGATCTCTGTTCTAACATTTAAAAGCTGCATTGTAATGGGCACCTGGGGGCTCAGTTGGTTAAGCATCTGACTCTTGGTTTTAGCTCAGGGCATGATCTCACAGTTTGTGAGTTCGAGCCCCACATTAGGCACCATGCTGACAGCGCAGAGCCTCCCTGGGATTCTCTCTCTCCCTCTCTCTCTGCCTCTCCCCTGCTTGCTCTGTCTCTCTCTCTCAAAAATAAACTTAAAAAAAAAAAGCTGCATTGTAATTATTTACCTACATATCTGCCTCTCTTCATATGTATACAATCGCTAACTCTAGGAAAAACAAAATGTATGCAAGACAGGAAAAACAACTGTATTTTACTAAATGACTCGACTGTATACAGTCCTTACACCGTGATAATAATGCAGACATTGAGTGAAGTTCTAAATACTGTAAGATAAAGAAGTATCAATGAAAGCACATTATGATATTGCAATAGTGATGTATGGGGACAGATAGTATCTACCCACGCTTGTGGTGAACACAGCATAATATGGAAACTTGTGGAATCACTATGTTGGATACCTGAAACTAATGTAACATTGTGTGTCAACTGTACTACAAAAAAAAAAAAGTATATTATTTAGTGATACGGAGGTAAGTACCTTGAAGAAACAGCTCAGAGTAGAAGTAGTAGTCTCTGGGGTGTGGGAAATGGGAAAGTGTCTGAGGACCGATGAGAGGGGACTGGTATTTTTCGTCAGATGCCTTGAAAAACTATCTGGCTCACGTTTCATCCATGGTTAACAATGACACAAAATTCAAACAAAAATAAAAAGTAAATGACAGAAACCAAGCAATACTCTTATGACTTGTTTCCGCCTACTCGCAGAAACCTCTTGAGATAGAACTGAGCCTGGTTTGTATTCATGGGAGTGATGAAAATCAATAGTGACGAAGATAGGACACTTTGAGAAGGAAGTCCTACTGACCAGTCTGAGCCACAACCTCAACATGATGTACAGGGCCACTCTGTTCCTGAAATGGTTTTCATTTGTAAAACCGCTTGTGACCATCAGGGAGAACTTGGGTCCTTCTCAGGAAACAGGGCTGTCATTTCCTGGACATTTGACTACAAATACAAATGTTCCTGAAGTCCTAAGGGAGCCTGACAAGCAGGCTTGCAGAGAGCTACTGCCCCACTGTTTTGATCCAGCTCCCTGAAAATACAAAATACAAAAGGTATGAAATGAGAGGAATGTTTAAAACTTACCTCCCTAGACACTCAACTAAACTATTCACTGGGCTAGAGGAGTTCAAGGATGTCTATCCTAGAAGCATAAATAGCTGTGTATAATCAAGTGCATTTTTTAATAACATACACAGAAGCAGTAAGGAGTTTAATATTTCCTCTCTATAAAAACTTCCAAGAACATTTTTGAACAAAATTCTCCTTAAAACATAAACACAATAAGAAACACGCTTAATTATCATTTGTAAAATTTTAACGTTTTCAATATGTCAGCAAGCCCTTTGTGGGGAGGGGAAGCTTTAATTAAATAAGATTCAATTAAGTCACTACATATTTGCCAAGGTAGCAATCTCTAATTATGTCAAAATATCCATGGAAATGGAATGAGACAGAAAACTTATATTTGCCAAACCCCCTCTAAAGGAAAGTGGTGTGTAGTTGGAGGAAATATTTTGAAATTTTTCAAACACACAGAAAATTTGAAAGAATAGAATATGAACACCCATACATCCTTTACCTAGGTTTCACCACTTATTAAGATTTTACCACTTTGTGTTCTTACTCCCACTTGTTCTTTCTCTGTGTGTGTGTGTTGTGTACATGTACACACACGTTCGTGTCTTTTTCCCCCTGAAATGTCGGGAAGTAAGTCACTGACATTTTTTTACATTATCCCTTCAATATCTCAGTGTGCATCTCCTAAGAACAGGAATATTCTCCTTCATAGCCAGAACACCATTATGATATCTAAGAAAATTCATATTAATTCAATATGATATAGTATATATTTCAAATTTAACTTTCCCAATTGTCCTGAAGTATCTTTTATAGCTGTTTCCATTTTATTTCCTGATTCAGGATCCGAGCAAGCCTCACACATAGCATTTGGTTGTGACATTTCTAGGAGGGAATATACAAATAAGCCACAAAGGGCACACCTGTATCAGGTGGCTTACCTCAGTAATAACCCATCACTTCCTGGGAGGGAGGACCCAGTAAATTACGAGAGTTTTTGGTGTTGCTTTTGTTTTGTTTTTGTCTTGCTGAAGGGAAACAAAGTACCGGACAAAAACTGAGTCACCAGGACAATGAATAGGGGTTACCTTCTGAGCACTAAGGATCTTATGAAGTGTTCAAACACTTAGGTGAATGTTCGGCTGAGAGGGCAGAACATACCTTGGGTCATAAACCCAAGTTTTAAGAAATGCCAGATTATGAGCATGCCCAGGACAACAAACTATTAAATTCTTCGAAGTTAGCCTGGCTTGGCCCTCGGTTTAGAAGGATAATAAAAAGAAGGCACACTTGACCACAAGAACGAGGGCAGTGCACTCAACATTACCTCTTCCGCAGCTGCTCGTCAGACAGTTGTAGCTCCTCCTTTAAGCGCATATACCTGTCTTCTCTCAGCAGCCTGGAGCCATCGTACAGGCTTAGCTCCCGGTCGTGGATCAACCTAATGGGAGAGGCGAAAGTCAGGGAACAAATTCATCTGTTTTGAATGCTCAAGTTACAGGAGGTAGAATCGGCTAACATTTTAATCACGTCTATTCTTATGGGCAATGGAGTCTAATAATTTTGTTAGCGGCGCCTTTTGAAACTTCAAGTTGGCTAGTACTGCTGTACTTGGCAAAACTATTGGTTTCTGTGCTGGAGAGCGGTCGTCATGGTTACGAGATGTGGACAGTGGGGAGGAGAAGGACGAGGAGAAGCTGGAAAGGGGAAGGAGGAAGGAGGTGCAAGGAAACAGCCGAATGAGTGACTCAGGACCATCAGGAGGTGCATATTAATGACCAAGGCAAGTGGTACATGCTCTGAGTCTAATGTAAGTCTTTAAGGGCTAGTATTTCCAAAAAATTTCTATCTTTGGAACTATAGGATTTTAAAATATCAAAGATCTTTATAATGAAATAACTGGTACTGCTTTATCTACAAACTACGATGGTGACTTGACCATCCATAGCACCAAGAGCACTCCCTTCCAGATGTTGCAGAGGGTGAAAAGCACCAACCACTGAAGTCTCCTGAAGCCTGCATTACACTTGCCCCACAAGGACCTCCACTCGGTGAACACCAAGGAGAGGGGAGACTGCATAACGCAGGGGTCAGGAGCATGGACAGCAGACTCAGTCAGATCTGTGTTCAAATCTAGCTCGGCACCTTATAAGCTGCCTGGGGAGGGGGAGAACTGCTATTCCATCTCTCTAAATTTTTCTCTTTTATAAAATTAGGGCGATAATACCAACCTCCTAGTATCGCTGTGAAAAGTAAACACCTAATGTAAGGCAGATGCTATGACAGTTGTCAATCTTGGCAGCACATTAGAATCCCCCAGGAAGGATTTGAAAATGCCCATTTCCGGGCCTCACCCTGGATCAATTATATATGAATTTGAGGAGGCAGAGCTCAGGCCTCAGTAGTTTTAAAGCCCCATCCCTGGAAGGTGCTTACGGCTGAGAACCTGAGAAGCACTGGGCTGGCACAATGCCCAGTACAGAGTAAGCACTCATAGCCACTCCTCTTAAGTGCTTGGCCTAAGGGCAAGGGATAACCAATAAAAGGAGAGGGCTATTATTTTGTTTGTGTCTGTATTTATCCGTTCAGAAGAAAAAAAAAATACTGTAAATCTACGGAATATTTATGGCAAATCACTGAAAGGTTGTGATTATTATTTTCAAATGCTCTCAAACCTAATTAGGACTAACAATGTTTTTGGAAAGTTTTGTAAAATTTATTTATTTTGAGAGAGAGTGAGAGTGCAAGTGGGGAGAGAGCGGGGAGAGAGAATCTGTGGTGTCAGCGCAGAGCCTGATGTGGGGCTTGAATTCGTGATCCAGGAGATGATGACCTGAGCTGAAATCAAGAGTCAGACACTCAACCAAATGAGCCACCGAGGCACCCCTATTTTTGGAATTTTTAATTATACTCAGGATGTGACAAAAAATTTTGAATATTTAGTTGGGGAAATGTCTTATGCCATAGTTAAAAAAAATCTACAAATGACAGAATCAAGACAGAATAAACAAAAAGTTGGTATCATTCATCTTCTTAAATAACGGGATAGACATATTTCCCATGAAAGTTACACATGAAGTTTTCTCTTAACATTACACTCTAAAGAAGTTAATTAGAAATGTTTTCCCCACCTAAAGGGAAATAAGGAAACAATAGTTACATAAATGTTCAAGTTTATAACCACAAAGTGAGTTTTCTAGTCTATATAAAATATCATCAAACACCTATTACATATTTTATATAAGGAACTACCCTTTCTCTCTCAAAAAAAATTCCAACATGACCAACGAATAATTTAGATCTATGATTCATAAGGAGGTTATAAACAGTGAAGCAGTAACTGACAAATCGTAGAAACTTCAGCTGTGTAACTTATTGCATGTATCAACCAGCATATACGAAGTCTTTCAAAATTACTACCTGACAGCTTTTTTTTCCCACTCTTATACAGAGACTGCTGCTCTGACAGTGGTTTTTCCCAAAATGTTCATTATTTGAAGTTTCGCTACTGTTTACAACGACAGAAACATCTTCTGTTCTGGTTGGTTACAGAATTAAGTTTCTCAGTCTCTACATAACCCAGTTTAAAAAGATTGATAGAGTCCCCACCCACTGTTTCCATGGTGTGTTTTTCTGCATGTGTGTGACTCACGCAAACCTTTGCAATACAGCGAGTGTGCCGGCGTTGACGCGGTGAATGCCATCCAAGAGGACAAGCTTTCCTTCCAGAGCGGCATTCACAAGGGGTGAGGACCGCCAAGCAGTGTCTCCATTGGGAAGAGTGTATCTCTGCTGTAGCAGATCACGTGCTGTCATATCCTGGAACCAAGTGCCACCACCCACCAAAGAAAACGCAGAATTAGTTTTGAAACTAAGGTTGGTGGCTTACTTAGCTTTAGAATTAAGTACCTCTCTGAACATAACATTTCACACTCTAACTGGGAAGTCGTCTTCTCCAATTCAGTAAAGAGCGAGATATCCAAAAGCTTCCCCTGGTTATTTGAGGTTGGTCCTGTTACTCATCCACATAACATAGTAAGAGTGAGGGCTCTTCCCCCTCTCCTTATTAAGCATTTTCCCCCTCCCTTGAAATGTTCATTTGGTTCATTTAGATGGCATTCATTTCCACTTGACTGTAATGAAATTCAATTCAATCAGCTTTATTTTTGCAGGGATCAAAATGTGTGGATTCCTTTTTAAGAAGTAGAGGCCATACAAACTCAATGGGAGGCGATGCTTATCAATAATGTGCATTGTCTTATAGTTAAAGTCTCCTGAAAAACCATGCTAGGAACCCATCACAATGACTCAGTGTATTTAAAGAGGTCTGAAAATGGAGGAAGCCGAGGAGGACAGTCGTCAGATGAGGTACAGGAATTGACAAACAATAGCATGGCACTCACAAGCAAGTCTTTAAAGCACACACGCAATGCGCTTGTGTTAAAGCAGTGTAACAGATTTAAGCAAACTATAATAGCAGTGGCATATAAATGTCTGCTTACTTTAAAAAATTAGAGGTGCCATGTAACATGAATAATTTTTTCTTACATGTATTAATGATGAAGATAACAGTTTGCTTTCTGTTATCACCTTCAGATAACTTTTGTGCAACTTATAGCAAACAAAATTTCAACTTTTACAATCGATTTTATCCTGAAACTTAAAGTCTTTTGTAAATTCTTTGATATCCAACTCCAGTTTCAAGAAGACAGAAAACTAATACATTTGCTTATATTCACAATGGCAACAGATCTACACTGAAGCCAAGATGAAAATGTAAGTATTCATCATTTCAGTTTTCTCACTATCAAAAAAGTACTGACTTAGGAAGTGTGAATAGGCCTATACTGAATCATAAAAGCACTTGAGAATGGTAACATTCAAACTCACCAAGTCCCCATAGCCCTAAAGGTCTGGCTTTGACACTTATCAAAATTTGGCTTAGCTCATTAATTTCATTTAATTCTTCAACTATGAATTTTAAGTTCTATGCAAATTATATGAGCATGGCATTCTATGCAGCCAGTGATAGTTGCAAGTCAATACTAAATTGATCACCATTGTCAGCATTTACTGAGACGGTTCAGAGTGAGAATGAGATCACTCTTACCCATGGGTATGCCATGTAAGAACAAGAAATGGATAAAAATGGGACAAATTAAACTAAATCGTTGTGGGTCATTTTCATAATCAAATTCTGAAAAACAACCAAATACACAAATAAATCTTTCTAAAATTAATATAAAATAGGTAAATTAAAAAAATTCTTGGCAATAATTATTTCAGAAAAATATTCACTATAGAGTTACATCATGTATTGTTCTAGAGAATAAAACAAACAGAAAACATGTCTTAGCACAGTACTTCTAAGTCAAAGATATATATCAGAAATAGCTGGGGGAAATTTTGGAAAATACATAAGCATAAGCATAAGCCCCTCTCATCCTGAAGATCTGGATTCAGCAGATCCAAGGTGGGGCTCACCACCTTGTAACATTACCTTATAATGTTTAATTAAATATTAATTACATGGTAACTTAAATGCCCCCTCAAGTGGGAAACTGCTTTAAAATAGAAACATTGACTCAATGTGAAAGTCTGTCTCATCCTATTTATTTATACCCCTTTCTTATTCTAGTAGGAATTATGAGATTATACAAGGACGTACAAAATGTGTAACAAAAGAGTATAAATTAAGAGGTGAAAAAAATGAAGGAAAAAAAAAGGAAGGAGTAGGCCTTGTTTCCTTCAGGTGTTCCTATTGGTATTCAGAGGGGATGAAGAGAGCATCCCATTGATACTATATTTTTAAAGGAATGGATGGGTGTTAATTTTGAAAATGCCAGCTTCATATTGCAAATAGATGGTATCCTGACTCATTTGAGCTCTTGAGTCTTTTTGCGTGGGCCCAGGAAAAGGAGGTGAGAAATGGGACGGTGCCATGGGACGTTCAGACTCCTGAGTGGCTGAGGCTGGCAACTGGTAACTTTTTTTTTTTTTTTTTAATTTCAGTAGAGAAAATTCCTTACTCTCATACCAAGATACCCTCAATCACCATTCTGTGAACGCTACAAAAAAGCACCGCTTCATTTGATGAGGATTCCAAAATACTTTCACATCTTGTTAATTCATTCAATGCCTACCAAAACTTGCCTCGTTCAAATGAGTAAATATTTACCAGTAAGACAGCCATCGCTGACTGAAGTAAAACAAGATTATTTGTTGCTACATAAGGAGCAGTCATAGATCAACAGAGCTCGGTGCTGCTAATGCCAGCCAGCCACAACTACAGACCAGAAATACTCTCCCTTTCTTCAATCCTTACAGGAGTAAAAAAATGGAAAACACTTGGCATTTCTTGGAAGACTAGCTCACTTCAGTTTTACCACCTAAACTCTCTTACACTATTATGCAAAAAAAGAGTCATTCTTCACTTCTAGTATGACTTCGCATTAAAATAAAAATCCTCCTGAGAAAGAGAAGAAACATTCCTTTTAATACAAGCTTCTAGTTTTCATAATTAAAAGCCTGTACTGGGAGAAAAGAGGGAGATTCCAGCTTTTCCTTAAAGAGATAATTGTCCCCACTTTCCATAATATGAGTTAAAATCAGAAATTATTTTTGATTGTGCAAGAGTGCAAGAACACCAAAATAAAGCTGAACTTTCATCCAACTCAACCTAATCAAACCTAATTATATTGATAGGCTTTTTTTCAGCATAGTCTGAATTGCTCAGTAATATGAATTAATTTCAACAACAGGCTAATCTCTAAAATAGAGTAACAGCATTTTCAAGTGTTCCGGTCCATAGAATATTTGTATTTTAGTACTGTGAAATTGTTATAATATCTGTATTTATTTTAACATACACTGGGTCATGAAATTGTTGAAAATATATCATTTCTTTATTCTTCCTGCCTACTCACACATCCCCAAAGCAAGTGGAAGGCCAAAATTAAAAAAAGAAAATGTGCTTGCTCCATATGATTATTTTGAAGGTACACTAATAAAATCAAAAAAAGATGCATACCCCAGTTTTTGCATATATTTTTCTTATCCCTGAAACTTTTGAACTTAACAGAATAAAAATAGTACTAATGATATCATAGAGCCCGGACCATTTCCTCTTTCTGCATTTCCTTAAAAATTTTAAAACAACAGGACATGAAATCCAGTTCCTTTAGAGCTACCATTGTCTAACCTTCAACACTTCACCTTCTCATTCAGATTCCTGGAAAACATCCGTATATCTCTTAAGATTCTGGGTCACTTGAAATTTTGCTTTTTTTTAATTAATAATTTTGCTCTTTTCATTTTTCAGTAGGGAAAAACCCTACTGAAAAAAAAAGTTTTATTACAATGAGAAGCATAACTGCATGAAATGTATCATAAAACATAGATCTGAACCCTAAGGCAATTATATGCCTTAAGGTTTTTAGCACCTTCGAATGATATATGCTAATTTTCTGACATTTCCTTGAGAGACCTGGATGTAAGTCATTAGTTAGATGGAATAAGTCCCAAAAGCATCTGTGTGTCAAGGAGCTAGAATAAGACTAGAATTACTTGTCCAAGGCATAATATCATTCAGAAAGATATATAAAAATATTATAGTAAATTTTCAGCATATAAAGGAATTTGAGCTGTCTTTCTTCCTTTTTTATCTTTCTTTCTCCCTTCTTTCCTTCCTTCCTCTTTCTTTCTTTTCTTTTCTTTTCTTTCTTTCTTTCTTTCTTTCTCTTTCTTTCTTTCTTTCTTTCTTTCTTTCTTTCTTTCTTTCTTTCTTTCTTTCTTTCTTTCGGGAGACACAGTGTGAGCAGGGAAGGGGCAGAGAGAGAGGGAGACACAGAATCTGAAGCAGGCTCCAGGCTCTGAGCTGTCAGCACAGAGCCCAATGCAGGGCTTGAACTCAAAAACCGTGAGATCATGACCTGAGCCAAAGTCAGATGCTCAACGAGCTAAGCCACCCAGGAGCCTAAAGCTACCTGTCTTGAAATGCAAATATTGATAATAGAGTAAAATTTTACAGTAAAAAGCATATGTAATTTTTCTGATGGAAAATTTAAATTATTGCAAATGTAGTATTCAAAGTATATATAGAATATGGCTTTAATTAGATTAAAAATACATGTTTCCACCACATATATGAACCCAGAATTTCAGAAAGTGTTTAAAAGTTGGCTTGCAAAAATATGTATGATGTATGTTATAAAATCTGAAATAAGTGGATACAGAAAACTAAACAAGGGAAAATGAAATGAAGAAAGGTAAAGATAATACACAAAGCATGCATTGTAAGAAGAATCTAAAATGCGGATCTAATTTTTTTAATATCTAACACACACACAAAACAAGTGACATAAAAAAAAGTTATGTAAGTCCTAATAACCATAGCATTGACACCAAAAAGAAGCAGTACTATAATTCTTGGTGATGAGACAGAGGAAAATTTCTTCCATGGGTCAGGTCATCATATAAAGAACAACATGTTAAGAACTTAAAAATAGAAATAACAATAATTATAGCCACCAATACTTATGGAGAGCTTACTAGGTGCCAAGTACTGTACATAAATTAACTTGTGTAATCTTATAACCCTAAGAGATAAGAACAATTATTGCCTTTATCGTACAGATGAAGTAACTGAGGTATGAAGAGGTTAGCTCACCCAATCAAGGACACGCAGCTAATAAGCAGAGGAGCTGGGTTGTCCTCAAAAATATTACAATAAATATCAGTGAAAGAAGTTCCACAGAGAAGGGGCTAGTTTGGATTGATCAGTACATGGATATATTGCAGAGATAATATAAGAACGTAGCAATTTTACACCTCTCAGGCTACCTACCCTCCACAAACGCTGCTTCTCAATCAAGTTCTTTGAAAAGAGTCAGAAATTGGTGACTGTGATGTTTCCACACCCCAAGATGTCCCTAAACACAGCTAGTCTACACTGTTGTTTAAAAATATCTTTGAATACATGTATAAAAGATTATAATAAAGATGTTTTAGTTAACAGTAATTACATAATTCTTCACTTTCTGATTTCTGAATCAAAAACATAAACTGTGAGGGGCACCTGGATGGCTCAGTCGATTAAGCGTCCGACTTCGGCTCAGGACATGATCTCACAGTTCGTGGGTCCGAACCCTGCATCAGGCTCTGTGCTGACAGCTCAGAGCCTGGAACCTGCTTGGGATTCTGTGTCTCCTCTCTCTGTTCCTCCCCTGCTCACGCTCTGTCTCTCTCTCTCTCTCTCAAAATTAAATAAAGATATATATATATATATATATTTATTTATTTATATATATTTATATATTTATTCATATATATTTATAAACTACGGGCATTTAATTTTTTTTGATTGGGGTAAGTAGTATTAATGATTTTTCTCCCCAAAAGAAACTAGCTGAAATTCTGTGGGCTTTCCAGCTCTATCTCAAATAAGTTTTGCTCAAGTAAGTAAAAATACCCTGCCAAAAAATACCTGTCAGTAGAGTATAAATACCAAGAAAATCTGGGATTTAACTGCATAAAAGAATACACCAAGACTAGCTGATGTAAGCCATCAATTTTGCAATAAGGGATTAATTATGTCCATACCTATTAGTGGCAGCATAGTGCATAAATACTGTATAAACACAGAATGTTAATAATTTTTAGGTCCTAGAATAGAAATGAAGCCATTATTTACAGTCTAAGCATGCTCACTGAACAGAATACAAGGCATGTTGCCAACATTCTTTAGTGTCATTTATGTTTGATCTCAAAGAAGCCTCTCGTTTTACATATTGTAAAATTATTTATAAACCCTTTCATGCTTCTCCCCCAAGTTCTTCTCTTAAAGAGCTATTTTTAACCCATCACACGTATAATAAATACCTCCTTTATGTACACAATGATGGCCTTACAAGCCTACCATGATTGTTTTAAGTTACTCTGCTAGCATTGGGAAAAAGTTGATTTGAATAATTTATAGCTCTCTTCATTGTAACCAGTGGGATCTATGCAAGATGATCTCTTCTGGTCAAAGACTTATTCTATGAACACAGAACAAAATTCTTCTCACTAAAGCTAACCAGAGGTCAAACCCACTGTCTCACTAACAACTGACCCAACAAAAAAACATCTTAATAAAGTTGCAAAATAAAACATAAGTCAAGGTCACTGTAGGTATAAAAGATATCATATGTATTCAGTCAAGATACCCAATCAAATACCCTTCTATCC
The DNA here is from genome assembly GCF_022079265.1 of Lynx rufus. NCBI lineage: Eukaryota > Metazoa > Chordata > Mammalia > Carnivora > Felidae > Lynx > Lynx rufus. The sequence goes on along the minus strand of NW_025814823.1, from coordinate 28,709,439 downwards.
TTCTTGTACTACAGAGGCTAGAAAACTGGAAACATTACTTCTTAGATGCTTTGCAACTAAAGTTCTAACTATGCAACTAAAGCATTCTTGCACAGGCACAACTAGGAACTGCAGTGAACAATGAGATTAGGTGACAGCCAGCTAGAGGGGACTAGGGTAGCTATGGCTGCAGTTCTCCTGGCTCCGTCAACTCCATCTGGGTAAAATCTAAACACTGCTCCCTGTCTCTCCCAGAAATTTTGTACGCTACCTGATACCCAGTGAGAAATCCCTCTCCATTTTAGACAGCTAGAATGGATGCCATGGTCCGCAGCAAAAACCACAACCTAAAGATAACAATATTTTAAGAACGAGCAACTTATTAAAGCTCGTGCAGAAATGCTCATGGACAACTAAGTATATAAAAGAGAATGAGAAGACTTTCAAAAAAGAAAGGTAAAAAGCAGAGATGTTCCCGAGTAGAACCCCGACACACACAAACTGGAGAACCACATTTTATCCAAATGGTAGGGCAAACTTTCCTGCATTTTATCACAGGGGTATGACTCTGTTAGAAGAACAGGTGAGAAAGGTGCAATCAATTCTAGCTTAAATATTTGCAATAATATTTGCCTTTTACTAAATTAGTTTTTAAAAGCAAGTCACAAGATCATAAAATCTTGTTGTTTTAAGTACTAACAAGCAGTTCAGTATTCAGTAAAGACACCTGGAACAGGTTTGGCCTCATTCAACACTCAAATCCCTTCCGATCAGCCAACATGGAAACAGCAGGTACAGAATGAGGAAGGCTGGGTTTCAATTCCAAATTTGCCACTTCCTTGCGATAAATGGATGACATGAGTAAAGTATCTTTGGAATTAAATGAGACGTCTGGCATTTGGTGGGTATTTAATACATAACAGCTGAATTAGAACCAAGTGGAGAAAAAACAATACAAATACATTAAAATTTAATCTAAGTTAACAGTTCAGGATACTAATAGGAGTCATAAAACAATGCTATATGACAGAAGATATTCTTATTTTAGGATTTAAAGAAAACGTAACAGGAAAACGAGTAGGAATTAGTAAAGAAAAGTTGACAGAGGTCAAATTTGAGCTGGTCTCTTAAAAGTGATGTGAATTACCCCAAATTTATTTATCTTTTCCATCATATATTGACTGCTGACTACATGCAAGGCACAGTTCCAGGTGCTGAGGATACAACAGTGGAACAATAAACAGTCCTTACATTCCAGGGGGAAGAGAACAAAAATAGACAAAGGAAAAGGGACAGAGGACGAGAAGGAAGGAAGGGAGGGAGGAGACACAACTAAAAAAAAAGATCACATAGTGGGTCAGGGCTATACAGAAAATATCATGTAATGTGATAGCAAATGACTTGTTGGGTCAAGGATGCTTTCTCAAAGCATATTTAAGTTGCCAGTTTGAATGACAAGAGTCCGTGTGAAATCAGGGGTTAGAGGTCTGGGCAACAACCTGTGCAAAGGCCCTAAAACAGAAGCTAGACAGATATAAGGGACTGAAAGTAGCAAGAAGGTGCAACATAATCAGCAGGGGGTCTAGCAGGGAGCCAGGAGGCTGGAGAGGCAGACATGGGCGGTGGTTCTCAACCTTGACTGTCTGTTAGAATTACCAGCTAGCTTCTGTAAAAATACTGAAGTCTGAATTCCATTCAGACCAAATACATCAGACTGTCTGATGATAGGGCCTGGACACTGGAAGACTTTCTCTCTCTCTTTTTTTTTTTTTTTAAATTGTTTTTAATGTTTACTTTTGAGAGACAGAGAAAGAAAGAGAGACAGAGTGCGAGCAGGGGAGGGGCAGAGAGAGAGGGAAACATAGAATCTGAAGCGGGCTCCAGGCTCTGAGCTGTCAGCACAGAGCCTGACGTGGGGCTCGAACCCACGAACTGTGAGATCATGACCTAAGCCGAAGTTGGATACTTTACTGACTGAGCCACCCAGGCGCCCCTGGAAGGATTTCAAAGTTCCTTGGGTGATTCTAGTAGGCAGCCAAAGCTGAAAAGCAGTGATGGAGGGCTCATAAGTGAGGGTAAGGCATTCTTGTTTTATTCTAAGTATGACAGGAAGCTATTGACAGATTCTAAGCAGGGAAATGACATGATCTGATTTACTTCTATTCCTTACAGAATAGATTATGGGATGCAATATATTCTAATTAAATACCTACACATGTTTAATATCTACAAAAAGAGTATAATTTAAATGTTTTCACCAAAAGAGATAAATTTTAAGATAAATAAATTGAAAACTGTAAAATATTAATGAAAGAAAGTGAAGAAGGCAAATAAATGGAAAGATCTTCTGTGCTCATGGATTGAAAGAATTAGTATTGTTAAAATGTTCCAAAGCCTAAAGCAATCTAAAGGTTCAATGTAATCCCTACCAAAATTCCAATGGCATTTTTCACAGAAATAAAACAAACAATCCTAAAATGTGTATGGAACCAACACAAAAGGCACTGATTAGCCAAAAAGTCTTGAGAAAGAACGAAGCTGGAGACATCACACTTACTCATTTCAAGCTAAAGTAATAAAAACTATATGATACTGGCATAAAAAGACACATAGATCAATGGAACAGAATAGGGAGCTCAGAAATAAACCCACACATACATGGTAAACAAATTTATAACAAAGGGGTCAAAAAAAAAAAAAAACCAAAGGAATCAAGAACATACATTCGGGAAAGGATATTCTCTTCAATAAATGGTATGAGGGAAACTGTAGAGCCATACGCAAAATGAAACTGGACCTCTATCTTAGACTATACATAAAAAATCAACTGAAAATGGCCTGAAGACTTGAATGTTAAGACCTGAAACCACAAAATTCCTAGAAGAAAATATAGATAGTAAGCTCCTTGACATCAGTCTTGGATTTTTTTTAATGTTTATTTATTTATTTTGAAAGAGTATGAGCAAGCATGAGCGGGGAGGGGCGGAGAGTGAGAAGGAGAGAGAGAATCCCAAGCAGGCTCTGTGCCGACAGCCAACATGAGGCTCAATCCTACGAACTGCGAGATCATGACCTGAGCTGAAACCAAGACTCAGACACTTAACTGAATGAACCACCCAGATGCCCCAGTATTGGATTTTTTGAATGTGACTTCAAAAGCAAAGGCAACAAACCCCCAAATAAACAAGTGGGACTGCATCAAACTAAGAAGAAAAAGCTTCTGCACATCAAAGAAAACCAACAAAATGAAAATGCAACTTACTGAATTAAGAAAATATTTGTAAGTCATATATCTGATAAGAGGTTAATATCCAAAATATATGAACAACTCATACAACTCAATGGGGAAAAAAACACAATTTGATTTTAAAATGGGGAGAGGACCTGAACAGACATTTTTCTAAATGGCCAACAGGTACAAGAAAAGGTGCTCAGCATCACTAATCATCTGGAAATGCAAATAAAACCACAATGAGATCACCTCATACCTGCTATTATCAAAAAGACAAGAGATAACAAATGCTGGTAAAGATGTGGAGAAAAGGCAACACTTGTGCACTGTTGGTGGGAATGTAAATTGAATGTACAACCACTATGGAAAGAGTATGGAGGTTCCTCAAAACATTCAAAATATAACTACCATGTGATCCAGCAATCCCACTCCTAGTGCAGGAGATACCTGCACTCCTGTGTTCACTGTGACATTATTCACGAGAGCCAAGATAAACAACTTAAGTGTCCATCCTCAGATGAATGGGTAAAGAAAATATGTTTTTACACATATAATGGACTATTATTCAGCCACGAGAAAGCAGGAAGTCCTGTCATTTGTGACAACATGGACGGACCCCGAGGGCATTATGTTAAGTAAAATAAATCAGACATAGACAAATACAAACTCTATGGTATCACTTACACGTAGAAACTTTTAAAAAGAGCCAAACTCTTAGAAAAAGAGGGTAGAAAAGTAGTTTGGTTGTCAGGGGCTGAGAGGAAATATGGAGAGGCTGGTAAAAGGGTACAAACTTTCAGGTATAAAATAAATACGATCTGAGGATACAGTGTAAAATGAGATGACTATAGCATTATATAATTGATACTTGTGAAAAGAGCAGAACTTCAATGTTTTTATCAAAAGAGAGAGACAGAGACAGAGAGAGAAAGAAATACCTACAAATATTCAACCAACATAACTGACGTGTTCTTAAAAATCCAATGAAGTAAAATTCCACATGCCAAATACGCTTTCCACCAAATTCTCAACAACGGGTCTACAGATAGTGGGCTGGAGCTACTGGAGATGTTCATCACTACAGTAGATCCTGGCAAAAGCAAATGATGCTAGACTGCTACCTGGCTGTGGGGGTTAGGGTGGATGAGGAGCAGGCTAAGAAGTGGGCCATGGCTGCATTACTTGACAACTCTTCTGATCAGCTTAATGTGTACCCTGTGGCACTTTCCCCGCAAAACCAGAGCTGCTCTCTCTAAACTGGTCCCCATGGGAGAGACACTGTGCAGCAGGGAAACAAGCACTTCTTCACGAGGTGGGAGACAGGGAGGAGTTGATGGATTCAGGGAGGGTCGTTAGGGATAAATGTGGAGTCTCCTGCCCGAAGCAGCACAGAAGGAGGTTTGCCAAGAGGAAAGAGACAGACTGATGGAAATAGCGGTCAACCTCACTTGGCTCACCTTCTCACCTGGGTGAGGGCGTTAATGGACATCACTCCTCTCCTGTGTAGAGCGTGTCTGCCTGCAGCGACCTAATTCTGGAAGAGTTTAAGGGAACCACAGGAAGCATCACAGGATCTGGGAACTACCAAAGGCCCCCTTCAGATTGTTAATCTCTTAACAGGAGTCCACAGAACATAAAATCAGGAATGTGGCAACTTTTACCATCTTAAATCCCCGGCTACTTCAATTCTAAGGCCCCAATGGCACTAAATGAGCTCTGGTAAAGAATACCTTTCCCTTTGCTGTCCGTTTTCACTATCTCTCTAGTTTTGTCAAGTGGCTTTTATTTCAAATACCTCAGAAAGCCCTGTTTCTACGATGAGACTGGCTTGTAAATCAGCAATAAAGTTCTACATATTCAGAAAGTGGTTTGGATCCTAAGTACATGTATTTTTTGAACAGAGGAAAAACAGAAAAACAAAGCATTTAGGAATCAAAAAAGGCAACTAGACAAAAAAGATTAGAAGGATATATTTCCTTTTTATTTCCAGGTATAAAATGTTTACAAAATACACTGGCACATACAAAAATTGTGAATTTCAAAACCAAATCAAAGTTATATCCTTCTTTCTTTTCTTTTTTTGACATATTCCTCATAAAAAGAATATAGATATATAACATCATCATTAAATTCACTAACTTCTAGCAAACTCCTCATTCTTACCGTAATCTTTGATGACTATAAATGCCTCAGGACCCTTAAAAGATTGCCCTAAGGATTGCCCTAACTTCTTTAAGTGGAAAATAAATGGCCATGATTAGATATAAGAAAATTAGGAACAAAAATATATAAAAAATAACAGCATATACATGAGACATGGAGGAGGGAATAAAAAAGTTTCTGTTTTTTCTTTTAGAATGTGTTTGAACTTAAATGACCATCAACTTAACATAGACTGCTATAGAGTGTTATAAGTTAACTTTCATGGACACCACAAACCCAAAACTTATCATAGATACACAAAAAATAAAGAAAAAGAAAGCCAAATACCACACTACAGAAACTCATTGATCACAAAGAGTGCAAGAGGAGAAAGGAACAGAGAAGAACTACAAAAATGACCAGAAAACAATGAACACAGTGGCAATAACTACATACCTATCAATAATTACTTTAAATATAAATGGCCGAGGGGTGTCTGGGTGGCTCAGTAGGTTAAGCGTCTGACTTTGGCTCAGGTCATGATCTCACGGTTCATGAGTTCGAGCCCAGCATCGGACTCTGTGCTGACAACTCAAAGCCTAGAGCCTGCTTCTAATTCTGTGTCTCCCTCTCTGCCTCTCTCCCACTCGCGCTGTGTGTGTGTGTGTGTGTGTGTGTCTCCCAAAGATTAACATTAAAAAAAAATTTTTAACATAAATGGCCGAAATGCTCTAATAAAAAAAAAGACCCATCTATATACTGCCTACAGGAGACTCATCTCAGACCTGAAGATACATACAAAATGAAAGCTAAGGGATGGAAAAACCTTTAACATGCAAATGGACATTAAAAAAAAAAAAAAGGCCAGGGTAGCAATAGGTATAGTATAGTATCAGGTATCCCAGACAAAATAGTTTTTAAAACAGACTGTAACAAGAGATAAAAAAAGGGTATTACTAAATGATATAGGGATCACTCCAACAAGAGGATATAACAATTGTAAATACCTGTGCACCCAACACTGGAGCACCTAAACACATCAAGCAAATATTACTGAATACAAAGGAAAAAATTAATGGTAATACTATAATAGTAGGGGACTCTAACACCCTGCTTACATCAATAGATGGATCATCCAGGCAGAAAATCAGTGAGGAAACTATGTTTGAATGACACATTAGACCAAATGAATTTAACAGAGACAACAGAACATTCCATCCAAAAACAACAGATGACATACTCTTTTCAACACATGTTGACATTTTCCAGAACAGATCACATGTTAGGCCACAAAACAAGTCTTAATAAATGTAAGAAGACTGAAATCTCTTCTGACCACAATGGTATAAAACCAGAAATCAATCACAAGAAAAAAACTGGAAAAAACACAAACACATGGAGGATAAATGATACTAAAACAACGAATAGGCCAATGAAGAAAGTTAAAAAAATACATGGAGACAAATAAAGATTGGAAAACATAATGGTCCAAAATTGTTGGGATACTGCCAAAACAGTTCTACAAAATATACAGCAATACAGACTTACCTCAAGAAACAAGAAAAAACTCAATCTAATTTTATACCTAAATGAACTAGAAGCAGAAGAACAAATAAACCTATAGTGAGTGGAAGGAAAGAAATAATCAGAGCAGAAATAAATGGCATAGGGACCAAAAATAATTAAATAAAATTTGAAAAAAAAATCAAATCAATGAAACCAAGAGATGGTTCTTTGAAAAGATAAAACTGATAAGCCCTCAGCCAGACTCATTCAGAAAAAGAGAAAGGACCCAAATAAATAAAATCAGAAACCAAAGAGGAGATATAACAACTGACACAACAGAAATACAAAAGTTTATAGGAAAATACTATGAAAAATTATATGCCAACAAATTGGACAACATGGAAGAAATGGATTAATTCCTAGAGACATATAATCTTCCAAAAATGAATGAGGAAGAAACAGAAAATCTGAACAGACCAATTACTAGTAACAAAATAGAATTGGTAATCAAAGAACTACCAAAAAATAAAAGCCAGGACCATAAGGATTGACAGAAGTGAATTCTACCAAACATTTAAAGAAGAGTTAGTACCCATTCTTCCATTCTTCTCAAACTACTCAAAAAAAAAAAAAAAAAAAAAAGGAAGAGGAAGGAAAGTTTCTAAATACATTCTATGACATCAAATTACCCTGATACCAAAACCAGACAAAGATACCACAAAAAAGAAAACTACAGGCCAATATCCAACAAAACATTAAATGGATCACTCACCATGATCAAGTAGAATTTATCCCAGGGATGTAAGAATGGTTTAATATTTGCAAATCAATTCACATGATACATATTAACAAAATAAAGGATAAAAATAATGACCATCTCATTAGATGCAGAAAAAGCATTTGACAAAGTACAACATCCATTCATGATAAAGACTCTTAAAAAAGTAGGTTTAGAGGGAACATACCTCAACATAATAAAGACCATATATGAAAAACCCACAGCTAACATACTCAATGGTGAAAAACTGAGAACTTTTCCTCTAACATCTGGAACAAGATAAGGAAGTCCACTCTTGCTATTTTTATTTAACATAGTTCTGGAAGTTGAAGCCATCATACTCAGACAAGTAAAATAAATAAGAGGCATCCATATTAGTAAAGAAGAAATTAAACTGTCACTATTTGCAGATGAAATGATACTATACATAGAAAATCCTAAGGACTCCACCAAAAGACTATTAGAAGTGATCAGTAAATTCAGTAAAGTTGTAGGATACAAAATTAATACCCAGAAATTGGTAGTGTTTCTATACACTAATAACAATTTAGCAGAAAGAGAAATTAAGGGAAAAAAACCTATTTACATTTGCACCAAAAAGAATAAAATACCTAGGAATAAACCTAACCAGGAAGTGAAAGACCTGTTTCCTGAAAACTGGTGAAAGAAATTGAAGATAACACAAATGGAAAAAGACATTCCATGCTGTTCACGGATTGAAAGAATTAATATTGTTAAAATGTCCATGCTACCCACAGCAATCTACAGGTTTAGTGCAAACCCTACCAAAATACCAACAGCATTTTTCACAGAACAAGAACAAATAATACTAAAAGTTGTATTTTGGAACCACAAAAGACTCCAAATAGCAAAAGCTATTTTTTTTCAATATATGAAGTTTATTGTCAAATTGGTTTCCATACAACACCCAGTGCTCATCCCAAAAGGTGCCCTCCTCAATACCCATCACCCACCCTCCCCTCCCCCCCCACCCCCCATCAACCCTCAGTTTGTTCTCAGTTTTTAAGAGTCTCTTATGCTTTGGCTCTCTCCCACTCTAACCTCTTTTTTTTTTTCCTTCCCCTCCCCCATGGGTTTCTGTTAAGTTTCTCAGGATCCACATAAGAGTGAAACCATATGGTATCTTTCTCTGTATAGCTTATTTCACTTAGCATCACACTCTCCAGTTCCATCCACGTTGCTACAAAGGGCCATATTTCATTCTTTCTCATTGCCACGTAGTACTCCATTGTGTATATAAACCACAATTTCTTTATCCATTCATCAGTTGATGGACATTTAGGCTCTTTCCATACCTTGGCTATTGTTGAGAGTGCTGCTATAAACATTGGGGTACAAGTGCCCCTATGCATCAGTACTCCTGTATCCCTTGGGTAAATTCCTAGCAGTGCTATTGCTGGGTCATAGGGTAGGTCAGCAAAAGCTATTTTAAGAAAGAAGAGCAAAGCTGGAAATATCACAATTCCAGGTTTTAGGACATACTACAAAGCTGTAGTAATCAAAACCGTGTGGTACTGGCACAAAAACAACACACAGATCAGTGTAACAGAATAAGAGCTCAGAAATAAACCACATCTATAGGTTCAATTAATCTATGACAAAGGAGGCAAGAATACACAGTAGGGAAAAGTCTCTTCAATAAATGTGGACAATTACATGCAAAGAATGAAAATGGACCATTTTCTTATACTGTACACAAAAATAAACTCAAAATGGATTAAAGACCTAAATGTGAGACCTGAAATCATTAAAATTCTAGAAGAGAAACAAGCAATAATTTCTCTAACACCGGCCCTAGCAACATTTTTCCTAGATATGTCTCCTAAGGCAAGAAAAACAAAAGCAAAAATAAAATATTGGGATTAGATCAAAATAAAAAACTTTTTTTTTTTAAATAAGTCTTTTAATGTTTATTTTTGAGAGAGAGAGAGAGAGAGAGAAAGAGAGAGACAGAGAGAAACAGAGAGTGAATGGGGAAGGGGCAGAGAGGGAGGGAGACCCATTATCTGAAGCAGGCTCCAGGCTCTGAGCTGTCAGCACAGAGCCTGACACCAAGTCTGAACCCATGAACCGTGAGATCATGACCTGAGCCACAGTCCAACGCTTAACAGACTGAGCCACCCAGATACCCCAAGATAAAAAGCTTTTGCATAGCAAAGGGGACAATCAAAAAAATGCAATGAATGGTTAAAGATATTTGCAAATGATATATCTGATAAAGGGTTAATAACCAAAACACATAAAGAACTGATATAATTCCACACCAAAAAACCCTCAAATAATCTGAGTAAAAAATGGGCAGAGGACCCAAACAGATATTTTTTCAAGAAGACATACAGATGGCAGACACATGAAAAGATACTCAACATCACTCATCAGGGAAATGCAAATCAAAACCACAAGGAGATATCACCTTATAACTGTCAGAAGGGCTAAAATAAAAAAGACAAGAAATAACAAGCATTGGTGAGGATATGGAGAATAAGAAACCCTCATGCACTATTGGCAGAAATGTGGGAAATTGGTACAGCCACTGTAGGAAACAGTAGAGAGGTGCCTCAAAAAATTAAAAAATAGAAATACCATACAATCCAATAATTCCACTACTGGGTATTTACCCACAGAAAATGAAAACACCAATTCAAAAAGATATATGTGGGGCACCTGAGTGGCTCAGTCGATTGAGCATCCAACTCTTGGTTTTGACTCAGGGCATGATCTCATGGCTTGTGAGTTTGAGTCCTGTCTGTGCTGGCAGCACGGAGCCTCTTGAGATCCTCTCTCTCCCTCTCTCTCTGCCCCTCCCCTGCTTGCACTCTCTCTCTCTAAATAACCTTATTTTGAAAAGATCTATGCACCCCTACATTTACTGTGGTATTTACAATTGCCAGTAATTTACAGTTGCCAAGAAATCGTAGCAAACTGTATCCATCGGTAAAGAGATGTATGGATAAAGAAGATGTGGTGTGCATGCACACACACATACACGCTCACAATAGACTATTACACAGCCATAAAGAAGGATGAGATTTTTGCCACCTGCTATTACATGAATGGACCTAGATGGTATTATGCTAAGTGAAATAAGTCAGATTGATAAAGATAAATACCTTATAATCTCATTCATATGTCAAACAAAACAAACCCACAAAATGCAGAATTAGACCTATGTATACAGAGAACAAACTGATGCTCGTCAGGCGGGTAGGGGGGATAGGCAAAATGCATAAATGAGAGTAGGAAATACAGGCTTCCAGTTATGAAAAGTATAAGTGACAAGAATAAAAGGCATAGCACAGGGAATATAGCCAATGATATTGTACTAGAGTTGTATGGTGATAGAGGTTGCTACACGTTGTGATGAACACCGCATCACACATAGAGAAGTTGAGTTACTATGTTGTACACCTGAAACTAATATAACATTGTGTGTCAATTATACTCAAATAAAAAAAAAGAAAAAAAAAGATTACCTCAAGACCCTCGTCAAAATTACTGTAAAGTACATTTAAAACCAAAGTACTGGCTAACACAGAGGGTCAAGTATAACAATGTGTTCTTACCAATAGTACTGGATTTTATTACACAGTGTCCTTAAATTTGGAGCCATTCCACAGAGAATCCCCAAATTTGAGATTCCTTCCCTCTTCAAGTTTACGGATCTCATGCTTTTGGATCACCAATGATGGTAAATGAAATACCTTTCAGACTAAAGTTCCTTATTTGGTAGGATTCCTTGGTCACTTGTTTTCTTCCTTGGGCTAATGGATTTGGTTTTATTGTAATGTTTATTTTTATGCACATGCCCAAAGGCCTCCTTAGTGCGTTTTTAGAAATCTAATAAATACCTCATGATAACTAAATTTGTTAAGATAACACAAAAGATTTTGTCCATTATTTAAGAAGTACATGGTTTCAATTAAAAAAAGGAGTCCAGTGCAGAGTTTTAAAAAATTATAAAAGATCCGAATATCAAATTTGGATACTTAAAAAAAAACAAATATAAAATCTATTGTCTTTTAAATGGAAAATGTGTGTTACAAAAGCAGTTCTTCAAGATGAACCTTTATAATTGCCCAGTTAAACATTAAGGCACACTTTGCCTTTTTGCAGTATACAAGTTTAAAAGATTATGAGTTAAACCAGCAAATATCCAGCCTTTTCAACACATTAACTTTGTGCTGCATCCTGTCATCTACACAGTCCAAGTAGTTCTAGTTGCGAGCTTAAGGTAAAACACTGTAAGCGTCACTGCCCTCAACTTTTGACTCTGTCTCTGTCAAAATGAGAGCCTACGGTACATTTTATAAGGTTTCAGTTATAAAAATAACACACTCTTGAGATGGACTTCTATCAGTTGAAGACAACCATTAATTTTTTGAAATTCCTCCATTCCATTATGTTGTTTTTAAAAAGCTGGCAAGTGGAAAAACAGACCAATACTGAAAACCAAACTGATGTGACAAGAATCCTAGCATGCTAAAGCAAATGAGGCTAATGTGAAAGAAAGCATTCCAAATAAAAACAGATGGTCGTGCAGGGCCTCAGCCCAGTTCCCTGTTATCTCAGAGTGAGCCTCATTGTCTGCTGCTTATTGTTTTTAAAGATGTACAATCTAGCAGGCAAAAAAAAAAAAATGGCTTGAAAATTAATAAGCTAGAAACCATTGTACAAGCTTTGGCTAATTTGAGGTATAAACTCTGGCACTTAACCTTTCTCATCCTTAATTTTGAAAGTCAGGAAATTCCACTTCACTGGCATATTTTAGAGTAACTAGTCAGTTAACTTTTGGTAAATAACTGTGACCACTTCAAAGAGGCTGCAAAAAGAGATTATTAAATTATCACAAAACTTTATCTTGGAAAAACATTGGAAATACATAGAAAATTATAACTCTAGAACCAAAATGAGTTTGTCTCAGAATAGAGTCTCCTGCTTTATCCTATAAGAACTTATTCTCAGAAATCAGAAGTCGATCTAAATAATCTCCCTTTTTCTATATTACAGAATGCTATAAATAGAGAAGCTCTGAAATGTTTTATGAGAATGAGAACAATGTCTGAAGAATCACACCTATCCCTGACATGCATAAAAATAAAAGTCATTCTACTTAAAATATTTTTAGATTTCCCAAGCCTCAAAGATGGTGCATATTTAACTGAGTATCTTCTTCATGCCAAACACTGTGCTGTGGTCTAGCCCACCGGTTCTCAGTTCTGCTGGGCTCAATACCCCTATTTTATAAACAATACTTTGTAACATTTGCTTTATAAGCCTGAAAAAATCATAGGTAATACAATGTACTTACACACCTAATTTCAAATAAAAACATTGGATAATGCCTAAACTTCAGTATGGAGAAAGTGACTTGTTATAAAGTAGTACATAACTTCAACAGATATATGGGCACAATTACACCAAAACACATAATGATGAAGTCAGATGTCTATAGCTACAGATATAGAACCACTATGGATATGAAAACAATATAGGCTGATGCAGGTGTGCTATATTTGTAACTCAAATACCATGAATGGCAATGCTTTCAGTGACGTGATCTTCTAAAATGGTCAGTGTGGTAGGAAGAATAATGCCCCCAAACAAAGATGTCCAGGAGCCTGTGAATACATCACTTTGCATGACAAAAGGAACTTTGCAGATTTGACTACATTAAGGACCTTGAGAAGGGGAGATTATCTTGGATTACCCATGTGGGCCCAATTTTATAACATGAGTTATAAAGCTGCAGGACCTTTCCCAGCTGTGGTCAGAGAGAGGGCAGCATGATCACTCAGTGCTCCCTTGCTGGTTCTGAAACATAAGGGCTCTGGGCAAGGACTGGAGAGAGTTCAATCTAGAAGCTGAAAAAGGAAAGGCACAGGCAAATTCCTCCATAACCTGGGTATAAGGAAAGACTTTCTAACCATGACTCAAAATCTACACATAATAAGACAAAATATTAATAAATTTAACTACAAAACAATCTTTTTTTTAATTTTATGGGGCACAAAATAATTTATTCATACATACAGCCAAAGGACAACTGACAAACTGAGAGAAAATACATGCGGCATATATCAGAGACAAAAGCAAAATGGCTAATACATCATAAACTCAAAAACTGATGGGAAAAAAGGCCAAAAACTCAACAGGAAAGCAGGCAAAAAAAGTGAATAGATAATTCAGTAAGAAAAGACATGATATAATGATATAATGACCCTTCAAAATAGAAAAAATTTTCAATTCTCTCACAATATAAGAAATGCAAATTAAAACTACTCTTTAGATACCATTTCTAAGTATCAAATTGGAAAACATTAAAAAGCTTGGTAGCCCTGTCTGTTGACATTGTTGATAGGAATGCAAAATAATATAATCTTTATAGAAGAAAATTTGGCAATTTCTAACAAAACTACATATGCATTTACCTAGTAACCTCACAGTCCCACTTCTAGGAATTAATCCTGAAGATATACTTCTAACAATATAAAAACATGTACGCACAAGGTTATTCATTGCAACTTCGTGTGTAATTATAAAATGTCGGGGATAAAACTAATATTTAGGAGACTGGTTAGATAAACTCTGGTATGTCCATATGAGGGCAAATACAAATGAAGTATGAGGACGATCACTATGAAAAGGAAAGAGCAACTTCCCTCAGTTTACAATTTGTTACAAAATTCATAGAGGACATAGAATTTGCAAGCTTCACTTTTTCATCCCGACATCTACTATGTGCCCATTAAGGGAACAGAGAGTTAAACAGCACATTGTCCCTGCCTCCAGGGAGTTTACAAAGGATGGGAGAGACAAACAGCTAAATTCCATCAATTCCAAAATACATTTTACATCTCTGAAATCAGGATGCACCTTCGGTGGACAGAATCTTACAACTGCTGGCCAGCTAATTATTCTCTGACCATGTCTGAACCTGGCTTTGTATATCTCTCTGTAGCAAAAAGGGATAACTATAACCCATTTATGGTTTAGTCAACAAATTAAAGACCACTTGGGAAAAGGAATCACAGCTATTGCCTTAAAACATTTCTGTCAACACCTTCTGTTAAAATCAAGAAAGTACCAGTATTGAAACCTAAATGGCTATCAGTAGCTTGGAAGAATATCCTGGAAATGTCTGTTGTTGACAAAGCACACAGGATGCAGACAATAGTATGTGAAATGATATGAACATCTACAGCTGAACCAAAAAAAGTCATACTCTGAAGGTAAAGAAGTTTTAGAAATGCTTCAACCATTCATCCCAGTTGTATTTTCTTTTTTCTGCATGCACAAGAGATAATCTAAATTATATCTGAAAGAGATCTTTCATTAAGAATAAAATAAAACTGCTAACTGACAGTCTTATGTAATAACTTAATTTGCTGCACTACTTTCTTATTGGAACACAAAATAATGGCATGTCTTATAATTGATGGCACATTGGACTTAATGAAATACAGTCATTATCACAGGACAGAGCCATAAGTGTTATCCAAAAGGACATTTAAGGGCCAGTGAAACAAAGGAGTACATATAAATCAAACTGGGGCCTTAACAGAAAACACAGAGATGGTAGCAGTGGAGCTAAGGCTTTTTTGTTTCTTTTGGTTGTTTTTTTTTTTTTTAATGTTTGTTTTTGAGAGAGAGAGAGAGAGAGAGACAGAGAGAAAACGAGCAAGCAGGGGAGGGGCAAAGAAAGAGGGAGACACAGAATCCAAAGCAGGCTCTAAGCTCTGAGCTGTCAGCACCGTGCCTGGCCTGGCGCAGGGCTCAAATTCACAAACCATGAGGTCATGACCTGAGCTGAAGTTGGACCCTTAACTGACTAAGCCACCCAGGCACCCCAGGAGCTAAGTTTTGAAGAGCAAGCCAACTGGTCCTCAGGAGAAGGAGGTTCATAGAGCATGAATGGTGCAAGAAAGCATGGCTGCCTAACACATCAAGTCATGCTGAGGAGACTACAAATCATTCTTTATGACTGGAGTTCAAAGGTGAATGTTAGCTGTATGGGTTGAAGCCTCAAACCTGGCTAAGAGAGGCCTGGGGGGACACCAAACAAAAAAAAAAGCACTGTGCTAAGCAACAGAATTTGAATATTATCTTACAAACTACACAAAGCGATTCAAAGGCTAAAAGCAGGGGGAAAATAGAAAAAACAAAATTCAGAGCTGGAAGGATGGATTGGGAAAAACCCAGGCTGGAAACAGGTGGAAAGCCTAGGAGGCTTGATAAGTGAGGTGAAAAGGGCTGAGCACCAGAAGTAAAGCTACTGTAGCAGGAACATAGAGAAGTACTCACATAAACACCAATAAAAATGTGTTAAGGTTCTCAGCAATTAAAAAGAACAAACTACTGATACATACAACAATGTGGATGAATCTCAAATGCATTATGTAAGTGAAACAAACCAGACTCAAAAGGCTATTTAAATCCATTTATACACCATTCAGGAAAAGGCAAAATAGGGATAGAAAACAGATCAGTGGTTGCCAGGTGGCAGGGAGGGGGTGACTACAAAGAGGCACAAGGGAATTTTCTGAGCTGATGGAAATGTCCTATTATCTCAGTTGGGGTAGTCGTTATACAACCGAATGTATCTGTCAAAATGGACTGAATTTTACTACACGTGAATTATACCTCAATAAAAGAAAGAAAGAAAGAAAGAAAGAAAGAAAGAAAGAAAGAAAGAAAGAAAGAAAGAAGGAAGGAAGGAAGGAAGGAAGGAAGGAAGAAAGAAAGAAAGAAAGAAAGAAAGAAAGAAAGGAAGGAAGGAAAAACAGGCACCTGGGTGGCTCGGTTGAGTGTCAGACTCCTGATTTAGGCTCAGCTCATGATCTCAGGGTTCATGGGATTGAGTTCCACATTGGGCTCACTGATGTTAAGGGCCTGCTTGGGATTCTCTTTCTCCTTCTCTCTCTGTCCCTCCCCAGCTTGCACACATTTGTGCAAGCGCGCGCTCTCTCTCTCTCTCTCTCTCTCTCTCAAAATAGATAAATAAACACCAAAAAATGTGATAAGGTGGATCACAGCCACACTCATTCATTCACATATTGCCAACGTCTGCTATTCCACTACAATAGTAGAATCATATTGTTTCAACAAGGTCCACATGGTCCACAAAGACCAAAATATTTATGATCCAGCCCTTTAAAAAAAGTTTATCGGGGCGCCTGGGTGGCGCAGTCGGTTAAGCGTCCGACTTCAGCCAGGTCACGATCTCGCGGTCCGTGAGTTCGAGCCCCGCGTCGGGCTCTGGGCTGATGGCTCAGAGCCTGGAGCCTGTTTCCGATTCTGTGTCTCCCTCTCTCTCTGCCCCTCCCCCGTTCATGCTCTGTCTCTCTCTGTCCCAAAAATAAATAAACGTTGAAAAAAAAAAAAAAATTTTTTTAAAAAATAAAAAAAGTTTATCAACCCTGTTATAGAGTATTGTCAGCCATTTGTATGGTTCTCATTCAAAACAAAACAAAACAAAACTTAATTGTCCATAAAAGGAAAAGGAAGACAATAACAGAATGTGCATCAATACTCTATTCAAACTAACTGGAGGAAAGAAATTAGTTGTTTTCTTTCTTTCTTTTTTTTAAAATTTATTTATTTTTAAGTTTATTCATTTTTGAGAGAGACAGAGCATGAGCATGAGCAGGGGAGGGGCAGAGAGAGAGAGGGAGACACAGAATCCAAAGCAGGCTCCAGGCTCTGTGCTGACAGCTCAGATGCGGGGCTCAAACGCATGAACCGTGAGATTACGACCTGAGCCCAAGTTGGACGCTTAACCAACTGAGCCGCTCAGGCGCCCAAGAAATGAGTTGTTTTCTAAATAGATCCTGAATTAAATCTCCCAAAAGGAAAGAGTATGTATTCAGTTCTAAATAATAGCCACAGATTTCTTTTTATAAATGTTCACAAAATCCTCATGTTATAATCCCCGCATCTTCCAATTCAACCTATTGTTTAAATTATATATTTGTTGGATATTTTTTCCTATTTTTTTCTTTTTAAGTTTATTTATTTTTGAGAGAGAGACAACGAGAGTGAGTAGGGGAGGGGCAGAGAGAGAGGGAGACAGAATCCCAGGACAGAAGCTGCCCTGTCAGGACACAGCCCGATGCAGGGCTCGATTTCATAAACTGTGAGATCATGATCTGAGCTGAAGTCAAGAGTTGGACACTTAACTGACTGAGCCACCCAGGAGCCCCAATATTTTTTCTTGTTGAAGTGACATGACACTGGCTTTTATTTAAGTAATTAGCTACACTCTATAAAACTGCTTCTTTATATAACTTCTACATGAAACAACTAGCTTTCCCATGTATTTGAAGTGTGAAGCGTGCATCCAAATAATTAGAGATGATATCACTTCTCATTTTAAGCTGCAAAATACGGATAACAAAGCTTGTGGCATTTTTACATAAAAATCAAGCACAGGCACTATGTGAAAAATTTAAAAATATGGTAAGGAAAAAAATTATGCCAGATGCCTACAAATGATTTTGATATATATGAGTTGCACTCATTTCATTATTAATATTTAAAATGAAGAAATGTAATAGTGTTAGTATGCATAGGCAATAATCACAATGATGATTTTAAAATTAGTTGAGTATAAACTTGAATAACCTTTTCCAATAATGGTGATACATTACAGAGAGTTATCTATACTCTCTTGGTTCTAATAAAGTGTATTTGTGAAGCAACTTGGAATAAGGTTGTAGTTTGTGGCTTTACAATTTAATTTGCAAAATTCCCTATGTGTGCAATTGTCACATGCTTAGTAGCACCCTGATGAAATTTACTGAGGTAACTATTCCATACAATTATACAATGTATAATATTTATAATCTTATAATTATGAATAACATTATGCACTATAACTTATCTATGAAATTACAACAAAGAACATTATGGTTATTGGTCCTCCTAGCATGACTCTGATATTACAGGCAAGAAATATGAAATCATATTTAATAAAAATTCCCTTCAAATTAGAAGGGATGTTTTATTCTGCTAACTTTTAAAATTTTATAAGTGCATTGGGGCGCCTGGGTCGCTCAGTCGGTTAAGCGTCAGACTTCGGCTCAGGTCATGATCTTATGGTTTGTGGGTTCAGGCCTGGTGTTGGGCTCTGTGATGACAGCTCGGATCCTGGAGCCTGCTTCGGATACTGTGTCTTGCTGTCTCTCTGCCCCTCCCCTGCTCATCCTCTGTCTCTCTCTGTCTCAAAAATAAATAAAACATTTAAAAAAATTAAAATTTTATAATTGCACTAAATTTTAAACTTTGATGAACTACAATAAATTTTAAAGCACATTCTACACAAAGGAGGTAGGAGACAAGACAACCTCATTATCAAGGAGAAACTGAAGAACACATGAGACAGGAGCCTTGGTGAGCCTGGGACTTGAAAAGGATTGCTCAAGTCAACAATTTTGATGATGATGACATACATTGTTCTTTGAAAATAACTTTCATAATGTAAGAAATTTAAAGGAGCTGAGGTAAGTAAATTCTTAGAGTGTAGCAAACTACTTAAATTCTTAGCTTTATGAAGGTTAGTCTATGTGGCGAAAGAAAAAAATATAAAGAAGACAGGAAGGATCACAGATTGTAGCAAAATAAGAAATCAAGAAAACAAGATGAGTTACACACAATCATGCAGAAAGTCAGCCTCCAAGGTTGAACATTAACCATTTAAATAAATACAGCTATCTTACAATCTTGATGAGAGAAAAGTACAAAGTCAAGGCAAAGACAAGAAGCAAGCAAATAAATCCAAGACACACAGCAATGAAAACAAAGGAGAGAGAATGAAAGAAATAAAGATACTTCTACTGTATCTGGATGAACAGGAAGAAGTAGAAATTGTAGATTAAAGATAGAGAAGAGAATTTGGTTTGAGTTTAGCTCTAGGAAGAAAAACTTAACTGAAAAATCAAAATGATTCTAAGACCTCAATCTGTTTTAGATAGTGATTATTTTCATTACAGGTCCCATGAACTTATTTGTGCTTAAATTTCTTATTGGAGCTGACTTGGCTTTTATACAAATAGTACTTTAACAAAAGAAAGATATCTCAGATCTGATGCTGTTTATGATGATGTGGAAAGAAATCTGGAAACATGCCCTTATCTGGTTGTGAAGGAAAAGAATAATAACTTGGATTTCTTTGACACTACGAAATCACTGGCTTCAACACTAAAAAAAGAATAACCGTTTAAAAGAATCTGACCTAACACTTGAGCCAAGTGATTTAAGATTTTTATAACCTATTATAAAACTTACTTTATGTACTGCCACAAATCTGTGTTAAGGCTCTGTTTTTCTTTTTCTTCATATGAAATCCAGTTCTAAAAATAGTCAAGTCTAAAAATAAAGCAAAACCCACAGATTAAGTGTAGCTTCATACATGTACAAATAACAGGGAAATCTCCACATCTTCTAGGAAAACAGATGTTGGGTTACTTATTCCCACTAAATTCTCTATGTTGGGTCAAACTTCCAGAATTTTTTCCATATTTTTCATTAATATGGACTGTATTATTATAAAACCCAAACCTGTCTTGAATTCTATTAAATTAGTTCCTCTGTCCCAGAGAGCTCAATGAGCTCTACTAATAAATATGAAAGTACGAACAAAGAGTCTTATATTTGATCTCAGGAGCTTGGTTTCTATCATGAAAACCAACTGATTAACAGTTTAAAAAATCTGCAAATGTCAATACAGTACCTATTGATTCTTTGATCCAGTTCATGGAGACAGACAGAAACAAACTCACCTACATCCCTTTCTGAACTCTATGCTTTCAGAAATCACTTTTCTTCTAGATATTCCTATAAAGACTAATGAGCAGAAAAGCAAAATTGGAAAAGGAGTTTCAGAATATGTGGTTTATTTGCTTATCTCTGTGCCAGTTTTCCCAATCCTCAATGGTAGCATCTTCCTACCTTTGTTTATCCATAAATCAACAAACTTAACAACAGAGTAAAAAAACCACATTAAAATAGTATTTTTGTTAATTTGCTGTCATTCTCCAATAATATATAAGAAGTCTGTTCTCAGCCTCTTAAACTAATGCTTTCAAATGTACAGATAACATTCTCAATGGCAGGATACTTTGGGTACTTTTCCAGTGGAGCTGAGATCTGATGATGGATACATACATACTCTCTTGTTTGGTTCTTCTTTTAATGAAGGGCAGAATGAGGTGACCATAATTTTCACACAGCTCAAACATATAATTTTAGGATGATTTACCACTACCAAATCACCATAAAGTGACTACAAAAACCTGAAACCGTATTGTGTGGAAAAATTGATGAGGCATAAATTATTTCCAGCTTTCATTAGAATGAGTGTTTTTATTTTAACATGAAGAAAATAATCATGTGTATAATTCTAGAGATAATACTATTAACAAATTAAGTTAGAGTCACAAAGAAAAGAAATATTGTCCTCAAAAGTTCTCCATATGATTCGAAGTAGTGGCACTTGGGAAATACATTGTGCTTGTATTTATCCTTAATCTATAAATGGAAAATAAGATATTTATAGTACAATTTAACTTATTTTACAAATATATCGATGATTTGGGTGTTTCCCCCCCTCCCAATTACTTGGTAGAAAAGTATTTTCATTGGAAATTAAAAAGTTGATAATTAACAGGTTGGTGAGATGATAAAATATCATCCTCAGATCACTTCTAACGAGCTAACGAAAGAATATAGACAGATAAAGTAGCATACTGAGTTAACCATCTGCCTTCTGATCTCTGACAAAGACACCAAGAGGAGTGATTCATAAAAGGGGAGGGTGTTCTTCATGGCATCTGCCATAAATTAAGTTTAAGATATACTCTCTCTCAATTTCCTTAATTGTCTTTAAAAAGCCAGTAGACCTAGAATCAAATCATAAAACTCATTTCAAAATATATTTTCAGTGAGTTCCAAGACTTGCCACCTTCTATAGAGTGTAGAAATTCATTCTTTTCCCTACATGTGTATATCTAAAGACCAAGGATATCACTACTAGTTTAATCTCTTCACCTGAATTTTTCTTAGTGATTTCAGAAATCATATGCTTCTTCACAGATTTTATGTAAACTCTGGCCAATTCAACCAATAGACACAAAGTACCTTAAAGCAGCATTGAAAGGAATCTTCTCAACAGAATCATTTAAAGTATGAGCTGTTAACATTTTCTATAATCCAAAGTCATAATAAGTAACTAGTTTAAACATCATTTTTCAAAAATAAAAACATTTTAACATAAGTATATTTAGTATCAGTAATAATAACAAAGTTAACTAAAAAATAAACTAAAAAGGCAAACTACAATCTAAAATGTAAGTAAATAATATCACATCCACTCCCCAAACTGTTCAAAAATAAAAATGGAAACTCTGCCGTAAGTGAAAAGATACTATAATCAAAGACTAACATATAGAATCGATAAATTACACAGTATGAAAATGTCTTAGGAGTGATCAATACAAACAAATACACGAGAGAAAAATTTACTGTGTAAAAACACCAGCTGTAAGTTTGATTTTTAATCATACCATATGCAACATGGACATTCACAAAAACAATCTATTCAAAAATACTTAGGAATAAATTTAACCAAGAAGATAAAAGACTTGTACACTGAAAACTATAAAAGAAATTATTGCTGAAAGAAATTATTGAATACAAATATATGAGAAGACATTCATGTTCACAGATTGAAAGACTTAAATATTAAGATGACAATATTACCCAAAGTGATCTATATATTCTGTGAAATTCCTATAAAAATCTCAATAGCATTTTTTTTTCATAAATAGAAAAACCTATCCTAAGATTCATATAGAAACCCAAGGAATGCTGAATATCCAAAACAACCCTGGAAAAGAAAACAAAGTTGGAGGTCTCACACTTCCTTATTTCAAAACTTACTATAAAGCTATAGAAATCCAAACAGTGTGAGAATGACATAAGGACAGACAGAGCAATGAAATAGAAGAGAGAGCTCAGAATAAACCCTCACATATATAGTGAATTGGTTTTTGACAAGGATGCTAAGACCATCCTATGAGGAAAAGACTGTCTTTTCAACAAATGGTGCTGGGAAAACTGGATATCCACATGTAAATGATTTGAAGTTGGACCCTTACTTTTCACTGTATACAAAGATTAATTCAAAACAGATCAAAGACCTAAATGTGAGATCTAAAACTATTAACACTCTTAGAATAAAACAGAGAAAGTTCATGATATTGGACCTAGCAATGATTTACTGTATATAACACCAAAAGCATAGGCAACAATAACAAAAAGATAAATTAGACTTCGTCAAAATTTAAAATTTTTGTGCATCAACAGATAGTATAAAGAAAGTGAAAAGACAACCTACAGAATGGGGAAAAAAACATGTGTAAATCATAACAGAAAATGGGTTAATATCCAGAATATATGAAGAACTCCTACAACTCAACAACAAAAAGATAACCCAAACTGAAACACAAGCAAGGAACCTGAATAGGTTTTTCTCCAAATAAGACATACAAATGGTCAATAAGTACATGAGAAGATGCTCAATTTCATTAGTCATTAGGGAAATGCAGATCAAAACTACAATGAGTTACGACTTCACACACTGCTGGTGGGAATGTAAATTGGTGTCACTGCTACAGAAAGCAGTATAGCAGCTCCTCAAAAAGTTAAACATAGAAATACAATATGGTTCAGTAACATCACGTTAACATCTAGGTATATATATATAATAAGAGTTGAAAGTAGGGACTCAAACAGATACTTATATACCAATGTTTATAGTCACATTATTCCAAAAATCAAAAGGTAGAAACAACCGTGTGTTCACCAATATTTGGATAGAAAAACAAAAGCTAGTATATCCATACAACAGAATATTATTGAGCCATAAAAAGAAATGAAATTCTGATATATGCTATAACATGAATGAACCTTGAAAACATCATGCCAGGTAAAATAGAGACAAAATGACAAAAAAGTGCTTGGTTCTACTTAAATGATGTACCTAGAATAGGCAAATTCATAGGGACAGAAAGTACCATAAAGGTTACCAGAATCTGGGGTGGGGGATGGGAAGTTATCATTTAATGAATATAGAGTTTCTATCTAGAATACAAAATGTTCTAAAAATAAGTCAGACAAAGAAAGACAAATACCATATGAACTCATTTATATGTGGAATCTAAAAAACAAGACAAAAAAAAGCCAAGACAGACCTATAAATACAGAGAGCAAACTGGTGGTTGCCAGAGGGGAGGAGGGAGGGCGATGGACAAAATGGGTCAAAGGGAACAAGAGATGCAGGAAGGAAACAAAAAAGTTCTGGAAATAGATAGTAGTGATGGCTACACAACATTGTGAATATACTTAAAGCCAGTGAGTTGTACACTTAGAAACAGTTAAAATGGCAAATTTCATGTTGTGTGTATTTTTCCACAATAAGAAAATACTCTATTCAGTGAATACCTAATTATCTCCCATTGCTGCTAAAACCCATTTTATTTCGATATCCAAATTACTACTAAATGCAGTCTGTGTATGTGCGCACATGCAGGTAAATTGAATCTCTCTTGAAAAACAGACACAGGTGCTGATATGGTGTGCACATTCAACACTCTAAAATGCACTTTCAAAAGTTGCAAGTAATTACAATTGTACTCCAATTTGATTTTTATTTCAGTTATTTATGTAGACCAAAATTAACAGGTCATACATAACTCAAGGAAGAATATCCATAACTTCTACTGATGGTCTAAATATATATGTTTATAGTCCAAGTACTAAAAATGAATATCATACCTGATAGAGCATGATGGGTTCTATGTTGTATCCTAAGTTATCTGCAAAGTTCTTAGCAATGACCGTTTTTCCACAACCCTACAAATGGAAACACAATCATTCAAGGGAGAAGTCAAAACAACCAAAAGTTGGGAAACAGAAATCCGCAGTGAGACTGCTGCTATTCTTACTTTTCCTCCAATTAAACATATGTCCTTAACCATGTGTGACTGCATCATCTCAGCCAGTAGTTGTTTATGGCTTAAAGTCTGTACAAAACGCTCTGATGCACAAGGTTGACTTACTGGCCTGGTCCCAGCTGGCACCTATAATTAAAGAGAAGTAAATATAATATGCATATGTGTTTCTCAAAACATTAGTAAATGAAAGAACATAACTGCCATTTAGAAGCCCCTAATAATCCCTTGCTCAATTCAATTCTGTACTGTTTTTGATATTTCAATAGAGCAGCAACTGTTTTCTTATTCACAGATCTGATTATCATTATCACCAACCCTCCAAATCAATCATCCCTCTAAAATTAAAGCCCTGTGCTGTCAGACATTTTCATAATAATCATGTCATTTGGGGGTTATTTATAACTTATAATAACAATGTCACTACTTGAGAATGAAGTTTTTTGTCCAAATTCCAGTGCTAAGTACAGAATTTCAAGTCAGTCTACTGGGACTCTCCAAAGTCACCAATGATGTCCTGATTTCTAAAATCCATGTCCACAAATCCTTTTCCACTCTTAGTTTACAACTCGGAAGTATCTGGTCTTAAAATCTGCCCTCTCATCCTTCACACCTGCTTCTTTTATTTTCTATCTCCTCCTCATTTGTCTCCTGGGGACTCCACTAGGAGATTTCCATGTTCTGCAGAGGACTTGGGGCCCATCATAACAGGAACCCTACAGAATTATAAGTTTGGAAGTGACAAGATTAGATTTGCATTTAAGAAAGATCATCATGGTGGTAACATAGAAGGCTGACCGGAGGGACTGGAGGCAATGAAGTCAGAAAGCCATCACCAAAAAGAAGCAAACAATGAAAGCTTTCTCCCATTTCATGCCTTTGGACATGTCTGAAGTGTCCTGAAGTGTCCTATCACCTTTCCACTCCTGAGCTACTGGAAAACTCCTATGTCATACTTGAAGACAGCTTACTCTATATCCCCACAGCCATTCCAATGCAGTCCTTACTTATCTGCCTCTATTTAGACCATCAGCTTAATGAGGTCATTCATCTGAAGTAGACAGAAGAGTGTAGTGGAAAGTGATCCTGTCTAGAAGTCTTATCTGTGACATTTCTTAGCTAGTAACCATGAATGAATTGATTATCCTCTTTACATCTGTTTTCCAATCTATAAAATGCAGATTATAAAACTTGCCTCCAGGATTATTGGGGGATTTAATGGCATAATGTATTTATGGTATTATATATTTGTCAAGAGACAAATATAGTGACTAATACACAGTAGACACTAATAATTTTTAATACAGAGCCTGGCTCAGAGTAGACATTAATCAATGTTCAGCTTGATAAATGAATAAATGCAGCAACATTAATAAGTATTAATAATATCACATTAGAGCACATAAAAAGTCTATATAATTAAAGTGCGCTGTGGCACATAAGAAGGCAAGCCTTCTTCTTCCCCACATTCACTTACAATTCATTTAAGTCTGTGTTTTTCAAGCTGTGTTTCCTTGTGATAGTTTCCCATCCCCTCTTGGGGTTCTCAGGGCTCTCAAAGGGTTGGAAGAAAGGGAGGCAGAGCAAGCATATAGAGCCCTGTGACCAAATATCCTTCCCTTTTCTAAAACCTCTCCAACCAGAACAGCTCCTCTTTTAACTGTTGCATGTAGTTAAGAAAGATTTTATTTGAAAAGAGTGTTCCACAACCGCTAAAATATGTTTGAAAACACTATTTCTTATCAAGGACTCAGAATACAAAATACTTTATTCGGCACTTCATTTGATTTTCCCAGAGATCAACTTTAGTTTTTTATGAGAAACTACGCTTATGTTTCTCCTGAACTTTTCCAGTTTACAAACATACATGACTGTGGATACATGGATAAATACAGATACAGATATACAGATGTGACACTATAGAGCCAAAGAAGATTTAAAAGGGGATCATAAATGGGCAGAACAAAGCACATCTCAGAAAGTATAAACTTTATCCATTACCTGAATGGTCACTTCTTTTTCTGCAATCCGGACAGTCACAGAAGCTTGGGGGGAATGGCTTTCAGTCAGCCTCTCCACTCTCACAACCTCTTTAGGAAGCACAGAGCTTCCTGAATCTTGGAGTTCAAAGCGCTGCAAAATTACAAGAAAATCATGTAATTTACTTTTTATTTTAGTATTAATTTTTTTTAATGTTTATTTATTTTTGAGACAGAGAGAGACAGAGGACGAACAGAGGAGGGGTAGAGAGAGAGAGAGACACACAGAATCCGAAGCAGGCTCCAGGCCCTGAGCTGTCAGCACAGAGCCCAACGCAGGGCATGAACCCACGAGCATGAGATCATGACCTGAGCCCTAAGTTGGACGCTCAACCAACTGAGCCACCCAGGCGCCCCTTTACTTTTTATTTTAGTATTAATGTTGGATATCTGGAAGATTCATCGTAATTAGAACTGAACCTCTATATTATAAAAGTAGAGGTAAAAAATTAATGAGAATTTTTCCTATTTTTACAAAAGTCATTCTACTTAAGCCAATTACTAAAGGTGATATGCAAATCGCTCCTAAGATTTACTCAATGACAAGTAATGAAGTCACTTAATTCCTGAACTGCTAGAAGTTCACAGCCTCCATTTCTTGCTGATCAAAAGTTCCAGTTTCCAGGAAAGGATGATGAGACTCTCGACAGCATGCCAAAGTTAAATAAGACTTACTTTGGTTGATTTCTTAAATCAACTGATGTTGATGTTGCCTGAAATTCATGAAACCAAACTTCCTGGACACCATTCTGCTGTTGGCTTGTGTGATTAGCCTAACTGATTACAATATATGACAACAATCACAGATATTTCCACAGTCTCTGGCACAGTGCCTTCTATGGTGTAGGTTCTCAGTACTTGTCAAACTGAGTATAAAGACTAAGACCATTGATTCTTTCTCCATAGAGAACAATTATCAATGTTCTAACACTTGTTTACACACCTCATACCAGCTGGTTATATAAAAATGCACACAAAGAACACAAACAAGTGTATGGAAAATGAGAATACTAATAGAAAATTAATTAAATCCTATGCCCTAGACTAGCAGCATGTTCAATATGAAAAGCTTAATTCATTTTCAGTATAAACAGGCAGAAACTAACCCCTCAAAATCCTACCACAGTTTTAGAACATTATCACTATCGTGAAAGAGTTGAACCTCAATGCAAGGGCAGATCGCTGCTTATTGAACAGAATGCCACAACTCCAGAAAATAGATTTGGGGGAAGAAAATCATTTTCAACCTCAATGTTCTAAGCATAGGAACCCAATTCAAGTCTTTTTGGTGTCCTAAGTACTTAAGACACTCACTTACTCCATTCCTCAAACCTAAGAAAAACTGTCTCTTTGTGCTATCATTTAAAAATATGTTTTATGTTTTATGCATTTTATACATGCAAAGTCCCATAGTATTACATAATTTGGTAGGAGCTGCTTCTATGTTGTAGACAAATAACAATTATTGACACTTTAATTTCATGCAAAAAAAAATGCTACACTGTATTTTAAGGGAAGTTCAACAGGAAAGGAGTAAGGCCTTAGAATTAAATTAAATTCTTTAGAATTTAGAATCTAGAGTCGTTAAATTCTAAGAAAACAAATGTATTAGCTTAAAGGTATACTTTTAACCCCAGCTATAATAATGTCAGTCTAACCTGATACAGGATTGACTGCAGAGCAATTATATTCCAGAAATGAACACTAATGCCTCAAACCTCTTGCTATAACTGGTTATGTCATTTTAAATAATTCAAGCTAAAATATATCAATAGAATCAACCTAGTAGGCTAGAAGACCCTATGAATACCCTAAGTAAAAGAACTCAAGTTGCAAGATGAATTACCATCTGCTGGCATGGGAAGTTTAAAGAACTGTTAACCAAAAAGGTAAATGAGAAACAAAATACATATATAATTCTCATAGACCATATGTTAGCAAGAAGTAGAAAATCAAAGTTTATTTGCCTCACCATTTTACATTAATGAGTAGTTCTTGTTGATTCTTGAATTTCAATTAAACAAACAATACTAATGTGTTTTTTTTTAATATACTTTCTTTGGGATTGCATTATTTGAACTGTGAAATATAATGTAATAAAAGAAAATGTTAATTACGTGTTGGCCTGCAAGGCCTCCATATTCACCCTCACTATTCTCAGTCCTGTCCCTCTAAGCTATTCATTTTCCTCATACCTTTTTCTAGGCTCTGAAGAACTAAGAAAGAAAGTCTCCGTACCATACTTCCTGACTACCAAAAAAGTAGGCAGCCCCCAGTCTCTGCTGGGCTCTCTTTCCAGTGCCAATCAGCAACCAATGCCAACCAACATCACTCTCCTTAGGGGTCCTCTGAACCAATGCATTCCTATCTCAGCTGGTCATCTAGCTGCCTCCTCCACCCACAACAGAGCCTTCATGCACGTACTCCTCCATTTGCTTGAAAATAAACCCCATTAGGATAATATCATAATGTATCTATTTGGCTCACTCCAAATCTCCAGAATCTAGAACCATACATGGGGCACAGTCGGCGGCCAACAGAGGTTTGTTAAATGAACACATAAAATTCTTTCCCCCTAGTCCTCAAAATCCTCTATATTTTCATCAATCCTCACTTCTTTTCCCAGTGTCTCAGTAGAAAGGACTTCTGCTTTAATTATGAGTGAGTGGAAAGCCACTGGAAGTCTGCTTTCTCCATCTCGGTTAATGATAATTCCATCACCTCAGCTGCAGGGTGGAAAAATATGGTCTTCCATCATTCCAAACCAAGGCAGAATGGCGCTCTGGAAATGTCCTTTCCTGCCTCTCTCAGGCCGTATCCATAAATATTCTCCATGTATTCCACAGATTTCATCCCCTCTTCCTATGAAGATGTTTGTCTTCCCATTTCAAGAAACAAAGTCATTTCTTGATTCTACATAATCCTTGAGTGAACACTATCTTTTCGCTTCTCACCATCACACTTATTTTACAAGTAGTATATAATCACTGTTTCTGCTTTCTCATCTCTGATTTACCAGTCAGCTGACTGATTTTTGGCTTACATTCCCCCCACTCCACTAACATTTTGTTTCCGTTAAGTTCACCAATAATACCCTACTCACCAAATTAACTAAATAAATAAATTCGTTTTCCTCCTATTTTACTGTTCCCTTCTTCTCAGTCTTTTCTGCAGGTTCTTCTTCAATTACCTGACCAGTGCACATCAGGGTACTTCAGGAGTGGATCTTTTATATGTTTGCTTGGTGTTCACTTT
Source organism: Lynx rufus (assembly GCF_022079265.1). NCBI lineage: Eukaryota > Metazoa > Chordata > Mammalia > Carnivora > Felidae > Lynx > Lynx rufus. The sequence goes on along the minus strand of NW_025814823.1, from coordinate 28,679,481 downwards.
TTTAGTAATCTCATCCAGTTTCAGACTATGAACCATTTGCATGCTCTGACTACTCTTTCTCTAATTTGAAGGTTCTCTGTGTGCTGTTCAATCCTTAAATGTTGGTTCTTGCAGGGTTTAGTCTTCAGACAATACTTCTCACCATATACACTCCTCTTCAGTTCTTTCATTTACGTGATCAATTCAACTAACACCCATATATTTATTACTAGCTCCCAAGTATTTATCTCTAATATCAAAATAGCTCCAGGTCCACATCCATGTTTTCAAGTGTACTAGACAGACCCAACTGGTCCTACCTAAGAAGAACAGAGAGCCAAGACATGCTACTAGGAGACCAAATGTACTTGTTACTATCCTGTAACAAAAGCGTACTATTCTCAAAGTATAGCAGATTCAGAGTGAGAGTATTTTCTTTAAGACATCCTTAACTAAAAGCTAGAAGTGATTTATGACTACAGAAACATGTTTTTAGAGTACCAACATCATACGACAAGTACCATCTTAGGAATGAAAGACATTTTAACCGTTTTTATTGCTTGTTTTGGGAAACAAAGGTGTTCTGAATTTTAGCTTACTGCATTTTTCAGTGAGTAATAACTTTTCCTTAAAATAGTCTAATTAAGGGATTACACTAAAATCCAAACGGGTATCTAATTCATACACAAATATCTATGAATTTCTATGACAATGTAGGTCAGAAGTTATTACTTTTAATTAAAAATTTTTGTTTATGTTTACTTATGTATTTGGGAGAGAAGAGAGAGAGGGAGAGAGAGAAAGTACAGGAGCACAGGAGGGGCAGAGAGAGAGAGAAGGAGAGAGAGAAAGAATACCAAGTAGGGTCCGCGCTGCCAGTGCAGAGCTTGAGGCGAGACTCAAACTCACAAACAGTGAGATCATGACCTGAGCTGAAATCAAGAGTCAGATGCTTAACTCACTGAGCCACCCAGGGACCTGAGAGGTTGATTATTTCTCAAGGAAAAGTTATTATACATATATACGTATCTTCCTGGTTTGCAATTACAATAGATATTGCTATTCCCTCATTCAATATTTTTTCCAATTCAACAATATTGCCTTCAATTTCACCTCTCTTAATTCAAAATCATTTGAGGATATATAAAATTTTGTCCATCTGTGAACATTAGCTTGAGAAAATAGAGACACTTAGAATAACAAATGAACCACATGGACTGTCCTAGAACAGATTACAAAAAAATTATACCAATCACTAGACTGTCACCATTTTTAAAGAGAACAATTTAACACTCTAATCTGGTTGTATATATCACAATGATCTTACAAAAAGAAAGTTTTTCTTTAGGTTCAGATGAATGAATTTAAGGTCCCCACCCACCCTTATTTATCTACTGAGGAGTTAGAAAAAGAAGTTAACTATTCCTTAACTAGCTCTTCACACACTTACGATAAGAAAAGATAACCACTTTTTCTAATCTTATCTAAGTAATACCATTCCCTTATCAATTTTTTAGACTCTGAAATTTAAATTATTTCCTGTCTGTAATACAGTCCTTCAATCATTTTTCTATGTTCCCCTGTATCATAAAGGGCGAAATAAAGGCCAAACAAAACACTGCAATACTAGCTACTTTCTTTAAAAAACTCAATTCCTTAAAGGTATTCTATAACTTTAACTCATTTGTACTAGTTGTTTTTTAATTCCAGTACAGTTAACATACAATGTTATATTAGTTTCAGGTGTACAATACAATGATTCAACAATTCTACACATTATTCAGTGTGCCCTTAATCCCCTTCACCTATTTCACCCATCTCCCTCTGGTAATCATCAGTTTGTGCCATATAGTTAAGAGTATGTTTTTTGGTTAGTCTTTATTTTTCCTTTGTTCATTTGTTTTGTTTCTTAAATTCCACATATGAGTGAAATCATATGGTATATGTCTTTCTCTGACTTATTTCCCTTAGCATTACACTCCCTAACTTCATCCACGTTGCTGCAAATGGCAAGATTTCATTCTTATTTATGGCTGAATAATATTCCATTGTGTATATATATCTACACCAGTTTGCATTCCCACCAACACTGCACAAGTGTTCCTTTTTCTCTACATCCTCACTAACACTTGTTGTTTCTTGTATTTGATTTTAGCCATGTTCATAGGTCTGAGGTGATATCTCATTGTGGTTTTGATTTGCATATCTCTGATGATGAATGATGCTGCATTTCTTTTCATACTTCCGTTGACCATGTGTGTATGTCTTCTTTGCAGAAATACCTATTCATGTCTTCTGCTCATTTTTTAATTCATTATTCGTGTTTTTGGTTTTGAGTTGTGTAAGTTCTTCATATATCTTGGATACTCTTTATTGAATATGCATTTTGTAAATATCTTCTACCATTAAGTAACTTGTCTTTTAGTTTTCTTCTTGATTATTTCCTTTGCTGTGCAGAAACTTTTTATTTTGATGTGTTCCCAATAGTTTATTTTTGCTTTTGTTTCCCTTGCCTCAGGAGATATATCAGAAAAATGTTGTTATGGCTGATGTCAGAGAAATTACTGCCTATGATCTCTAAGATTTTTATGGTTCAGATCTCACATTTAGGTCCTTAATCTACTCTGAGTTTATTTTGGTATATGATATAAGAAAGTGATCCAGTTTCATACTTTTGCATGTACAAGCTGTCCAGTTTTCCCAACACCATTTGTTGAAGAGACTGTCTTTTCCCCATTGCATATTCTTGCCTCCTTTGTCAAATATGAGTTGATCATATAATTGTGGGTTTATTTCTGGGCTATTTTATTCTATTGATATGTGTGTTTATTTCTGTGCCAGTAGCATACTGTTTTGATTACTATGGCCTTGTAGTATATCTTGAAATCTGGGATTGTGATCCCAGTTTTGTTCTTTTTCAAGATTGCTTTGGCTATTTGTGGTTCCATACAAATTTTAGGATTGTTTGTTCTAGTTCTGTGAAAAATATGGTTTATATTTTGATAGAAATTGCATTAAATCTATAGATTGCTTGAGTAGTATGAACATTTCAACAATATTTGGTCTCCTAATCCATGAACATGGAATGTTTTCCATTTGTTTGTGTCATCTTCAATTTCTTTCATCAATGTTTTATAGTTTTCAGAGTACAGGTCTTTTGCCTCCTTAAGTTTATTCCTAGGTATTTTATGATTTGGGGTGCAATTATAAATGGGATTGTTTTCTTAATTTCTATTTCTGCTCTTAAGTCTTAAAGACATGCAAAGGATTTCTGTATATTGATTTTGTATCCTGTGAGTTTACTGAATTCATTTATTAGTTCTAGTAGTTTTTTGGTGGGGTCGTTAGGGTGTTCTTTATATGTCATTTGCAAATAGTGAAAGTCTTACTTCTTCCTTACCGATTCTTGTCTGATTGCTGTGGTTAGGACTTCCAGTACTATGTTGAATAAAAGTGGCAAGAGTGGACATCGTTGTCGTATTCCTGATCTTAGAAGAAAAGCTCTCAGTTTTTCACCACTTAATATGATTGTTAGCTGTGGGTTTTTCAGATATGGCCTTTAATACGTTCAGGTACGTTCCCTCTAAGCCTATTTTGTTGAGGGTTTTTCTCATGAATGGAAGTTGCACTTTGTCAAATGCTTTTCCTGTATCTATTGAAATGATCATATGTTTTTTATCCTTTCTCTTGTTGATGTGAGGTATCATGTTGACTGATTTGTAAATATTGAACCATCTTGCATCGCAGGGATAAATCCCACTTGATTGTGGTGAATAATTTTTTTTAATGTATTATTGGGGGCTCTCTGTGCTTCCTGGATCTGAATTTCTATTTCCTTCCACAGATTCAAGAAGTTTTCAGCTATTATTTCTTCAAATAAATTTTGACCCTTTGCTTTCTTTCCTTCTTTCTCTCTTTCATCCTTTCTTTCATTTTTCTTTTTTCTTTCTTTCTTTCTTTCTTTCTTTCTCTCTCTCTCTTTCTTTCTCTCTCTCTCTTTCTTTTTCTTCCCTTTCTTCCTTTTCTTTCTTTCTTTCTTTCTTTCTTTCTTTCTTTCTTTCTTTCTTTCTTTCTTTCTTTCTTTCTTTCTTATGTTGCAAATGTTATTATGTTTGATGGTGTTGCTGATTTCCCTAAGTCTATTTTCATTTCTATTACGCTTTTCTCTTTCTCCTGTTCAGTGTTATTGTCTTCCAGTACTCTGTCCTCCAGGTCACTGATCATTCTTCTTCTCTAATCTACTATTTATTCTACCTACTGTATTTTAAATTTCAGTTATTGAGTTCTTCATCTGATTGTTTTTTGTTTGTTTGTTTTCTATCTCTTTGGTAAGGGTCTCGCTGATGTCGTCCACTCTTTTCTCAAGTCCAGTGACCATCTTTATGAACATTACTTTAAATTCTCTATCAGGCATATTACTTATTTTCATTTTATTTACCTTTCTTGCTGTGATTTTGTCCTGTTTGTTCATTTGGGACATATTCCTCTGTCTACTCATTTTGTCTAACTCTTTGTGTCTGTTTTCATGTGTCAGGAAACTCAGCTACATCTCCTACTCTTGAAAGTAGTGGCCTTATGAAGAAGATCTATAGTGCTCTGCAGTGCAATGTCCCCTATTTACCAAGACCTGGCACTTCAGGTGTCTCCTATGTGTATTGTGTGCACCCTACTGTTTTGGCTGAGCCACTTTTGCCTTCAATCCAGTCATTTGCAACGTGTCTTTTTGCCTTGTGGGCAGGGTTGGATCCCTGTGTTGTTAGTGAGCCAGCCTGAGGCTGCCTTGGCCTTGATTTGAGTCAGACCAGGGATTTGCCAGAGATGCAGTGGCACCAAACTGCAGAGTGCTTTCCCTGTGTTGTCCCTTGAGAAGCTTTTGTTGGTGGGCAGAGTCCGCAATCAACCAGATGTCTGCCTCCAGACCATGACTGGGACTGCAGTTGGACTAGTGTGTGCGATTATCTTCTCCTCTCTCTGGGGCAAGAGTCACTTTGGAGTGGTGCTCACAGTTGGGACTGCTTGCACACTGCCATCCTGTGGCACCACTTTGGGTGTGCTCTGGCCAAGGATGCACTGCAGGGGTTGTGTCCGCAGAATGCAGGACTTGGGTGCACTCTTAGCAAGTTAGGCAGGGCATGTTGGTGCTGTGCTGGTTCTTAAAGATGGCCATGTATCTAGGCTGGGAGGGTGGGGGAAGAAAATGGTATTTGCCAGCTCTTTTGTTCTTGAGGAAGTCTCCCAAAGATCCCTACCCCTCCAGCATGTGCACTGAAATTGGCAAACAAATCCTCCCATATACCCCAGCATTTTCCAAACTGCTGTTTCTATGCTGTATCTCTGTGGGGCTATTTGTCATGCTGTTTCTACAAGGGTGGGGACTTAGATTCCTATCACCCTCCCAGAGCTGAGCCCACAGATTTTCCAAGTTCCACATGGTAAGCCCTGCTAATTATAAGAACTTGCAAAATTCAGCCCCTCTAGTTTTCAAAGCCAAATGTTATGGAGATTCATCTTCCCTTTGCTGGTCTCCCATGCCTGGGATGCCTGGTGTGAGGGTCTGTTCTTTTCCCCTCTTTTGTGTCCAAGACATCCCTCTGCTCCACAAACAGTCCCGCCATTTAGCTCCCGACCACATCTTCACCCTTCCTATTCACTTCAATGTGCTCCCTTCTCTTCATTTAACTGTGGATAGTGTGTTCTCCCAGTCTTTGGGTTGTTTTCTGGGTTACTTACACGAATGTGGGTGTTATCTAGTTGTATCTGTGGGACAAAGTGGGCTTAGGATCTTCCTACTCCACTATCATCACTGGAAGTCTAATTTGTGTGACTAGTTTTTTATTTTTATTTTTTTTTTAATTTTTTTTTTCAACGTTTATTTATTTTTGGGACAGAGAGAGACGGAGCATGAACGGGGGAGGGGCAGAGAGAGAGGGAGACACAGAATCGGAAACAGGCTCCAGGCTCCGAGCCATCAGCCCAGAGCCTGATGCAGGGCTCGAACTCACGGACCGCGAGATCGTGACCTGGTTGAAGTCGGACGCTTAACCGACTGCGCCACCCAGGCGCCCCTGTGTGACTAGTTTTTTAAATAAGAGCTCAGAAACACATCAAAGTGGCTTCTTTATAAAAATAAAGGCCTTGGTTCATAACTGACTTTTCTAGGCACTGAATATCTTCTCTCAGCTCTGTCATGAAAAAGTGTACTTTGCTTCATTTTATCAGACATTCCCATGACATCTTCTTCATCCCTATCTACCTACCATTGTTCTCCAGGCATTGGGCATTGTGCTGAGGGGCAATGAGGGAGCACATCTGGAATCACAGCCTTTTTCATCAACACTAGGTGCTCTATTCAATGACCAATGTCAACTTAGTTCAGATGTTGATTAAATCAAAGATGAATTCTAGTTCTTTTTGTCAATGTCTAGAATAAACTTAAAGTGAACTATATGGTTATATTTTCTCCTTGCTTCTTTATGCTTTTCATTTAGATTCTATCCCCAATGATACTTCTCAGCATCTATGGGGAAGAACTTTTCATTAGTTTTATTTTTTTATGTTACTATTATTGTTATCATTATTGACATCACCAATAAATGAAAATAATGTTTCTTTGGCTAGCTGGTATGTGGGAAACACCTGCTGAAGTACCAAGCATCTACTTCCAAGTTCTTCTCACTATTAGTAGCTGCATAAAGAATACCTCTTTCTGTACTCCCCTTGTAGATATTGGAATAAGGGAGAAACAAATACCACTCCATTTGCGTAAGGTTGTAAACTCCTGGCCTCCAGGAAATGAAGGGCCTATACACAGAGCCAACAGCTTAGTGTTCACATTCTACCTACTCCTTAGAAATCTGCTCTTTGAGCCAAACTGCAAAAGAAAAACAAAAACTGTCTGTTGTAAAAAGGAATTTGGGTAAGTCAATAAATTCCTGCCAGGAGTTAAACCCATTTAAATATATAGTCATAAGATATATATTGTGATTGGCCCTTTAGAAAACACTACCATTAACTATACAATGAGGAAATTATGGCATCTGTATTTTGAAAGAAAATACTCCATATATTATGAACCACTCTGACAAAAATAAGAACTTCATTAATTTAAATGACAGGTCTACAAGCAATTTCCATAGTTTTATATAAAGTCCTTACTTTTCAAGTTAATAATTTAAGTTACAGGCAGATAAATTTTAAGTGTTATATTTGTTTAATTTTTTTTTATTTTGAAATGAGTTATAATGGATATTCACTTTGTAAAATTTTTTATCTTGAAATAATTTCAAACTTACAGGAAAGTTACAGGACAGTTGTAGAAAGAACTTCTATTTTGCCTTCACTCAGATTTTTCAAAGATTACCATTTTAGCATATTTATTACCTCCCTCTTGCCGCCAGCATCCCTAACACACCCATTATAATTGGTCTTTTTCTGAACCATTTAAGGGCAAGCCACAGATATGATGCTCCATCATTCCTGAATATTCTAGTTCATATTTGCTAAAACAAGAATTGTGGCCAACATATTCACCACATAAGCTTCCAAATCAGGAAATCATTTTAATAGAACACTGTCATTCAATCCACAGACCATATCAACTTTAACAAAATGTGCTAACAATGTCATGTTTTCCTATCTGGTCCAGGATCCAACACAGGATCACATGTCAATCTAGTCATGTCATTTTAGAATGTCAATTTAGTCTCTTTCAATCTAAAGCAGTCTTTCAGTTTTTCTTTTCCTTTTATGAACGGGACAATTCTAAAGAATACAGGCCTCTCATTATGTAAGAGGGCCCTCAACCTAGGTCTATACAATACTTTCTCATGGCCAAATTCATGCAATGAATTCTTATCCAGAATATCCTGAAATGAGGCTGAGCCCTTCTCAGCTCAACAGTCAAGAGACACATAATGTCGATTGTCCTACCTGCTCAAGTTGGTATTTACTATAAAAATGCCATTTTTTTTGTTTTGTAGTCAAGTGAGTATTTTGGTAGGAGATATTCTTAGATTACATCAATATCCTATTCTTCATAGACCCTCCACCCACCAGTTTTAAAACCTTTGATGACTCCTACCTAAATCAACTTCCACACTGGTGGCTGCCAAATAGTGACTTTTCTGCATTTATTCATAGTGTTCTATATTAAGAAGAGATTTTTCTTCTTCCCCTTTATTTACTCATTTGTATCAATATGAACTCAGGGATTCCTATTTTGTTCAATGGTTTATAATCAACTGCTATCTTTGTTTATTTTCATGCTAAAATTGTCCCACATTTTGGCCAATGGGGGCCACCTCAAGCTGGCTCCTCTGTCACTTTGGTATGTTAACATCATTTGTTAAACATTTCCTTACTTTTGGGCACAATAAGATGATCCAGGTTCATCATGTACTTTCCCTGTGCTGAGCCTTGAACCAGCACTACTTTCTAGGAATCCTGATTCCTTTTAGGAAGTGTGGTATTTAGAAACCAATGTCTTGGCACTTGGTATGATCATTGCCACTGGAATGTCATAGTTTTCAGGCCCTTTTAAGGGGACAGAGCTAGAAAATATGTGTCTGTATACTCATACATACACAGTATCTATATCTATTACTCTGCTTATATATATTAAAATATTAAAAAAAAAAACAAACATGAGTTCATACTGATTCCTCCAATTCCAATCTAACACCTCAGGGGTCTTTCTTTTCTTCTCCCTTGCTATGCTTATAAATTCCTTTCCCAATGGTAAGAAACATAGCTCTTATAATCCTCAATTTATTCACTCATTTCCTCAATTGATTTACTCATTTGTTCAATACAACCAGTCTCCCAACCACAGCAGCCACCTCTGTACTTGCTTCCCTGTCACTGGCATGCCAGTGGCTCCAGGACTAGAAGAAAAACGGAAGGAAAAGTAAGGGAAGGCATGGGAAAGACAGAAAGAGAAAAAGAAGGAAAGAGGAGGAAGAGAGAAATGGTAAGAAGGGAAGAGAAGGGATGAGAAGAGAAATGGAAAAAGAAAGAAAAGTGAAGCAGATACTTACTTTCAAAACACCTTCCACAGCCATTTTCCCTTCATGTCCTAGTAAGATAGTGTATGGATAAAGCCACTGGATTGCATGTTTGATTGACATCATAGGAAAGGAATCCTATTTAGGAGCAAAAATACACAGGCATGAAGAACATCCAAAATAATCACAAAAAATTTATCTGAAATGCATATTTGACATATATGACATATCCAAAATGTATATATGATTATAAAAAATAACCAAGAGGTTTCTCATATTTTCCACAAGTCCACAAAAAATATTCATTACTCCCTCTTCTTTTCCTGTTCCACACCCTTTCACTGGGTAAGCCTACCCACCCCCATCTTTCAGCTACCATCTATCTGTTAATGGCTCCCATGTATCTGGTCCTGAGCTCTAGACTCGAATTCTCAATTGCCCAAATGTGACCCTTTAGATATCCCATTGACCTCCATTCAACATGCCTGAAACTACATGTCTGAACACGTTTCCCTACCCTATTCATCCCAAAGTATGCTCTTCACTTGTATTCCTTGTTTTTTCATGTTTATTTAGTTTTGAAAGAGAGAGAGTGTATGGGTAGGGAGGGGAAGAGAGAAAGGGAGACAGAATCTGAAGCAGGCTCCAGGCTCTGAGCTGTCAGCACAGAGCCTGACATGGGGCTTGAACCCACAAGCAGTGAGATCATGACCTGAGCTGAAGTCGGATGCATAACCGACTGAGCCACCCAGGTGCCCCTATTTCTAATCTGAGTTAATCACATCCACATTTACTTAGTTTCATAGTTATAACTACAAAGTTAGAAAGTGTTTATTATTCTCAAAAGTTTTCTCCAAGTTAAACTGCTTTCCCAACAGGGACAATTAGAGAAATTTCAGCATAGGTTGTCCTGTAGATGATATTATAGCATTTCTGTCAACATACTGAAGGGTGTGATAATGGTTCTGGTTATGCGGAAGAACGTCTTACGACTTTTTCCAAGTTGCATACTAAAGTATATAAAAATACTGATCACAATTTACTTTCAAATGGTTCGGAAAAGAGAGAGAGAGAGAGCAAACAAATGTGGCAATATGTTAAAAATTGGTGATTCTACTTGAAGGGGTTATAGATGTTCATTTTACTGTTTTTGAACTTTTATTTTTAGATTTGAGAACTATCAAAGTAAAATGTTCCAAGCAAAAACAAAAAGAACAAAAAGCAGAAGACGTGATAAAAAGGAAGAGAAAAGCCGTTCTAAACACAGAGGACAGTGCGAACAATACCTGTGAAACCTAACTCACTGAGTCTCAGGAAACCTAAATGAATAGGAACAAAAGTTTAAAAAGAAGTCTCTTGTCTCGGCAGTATCCCTACTACCTGGGATTACACTCTCCTTAGCACAGTCTCTCACTGACTGTTACAACAGTTTCCTATTTGGTCCGTATGTAACCAGGCTCTCCACGTCCCTCCTCCCTGCCCACAGAGGTATCTTCCTCCAACATAGAACTGATTACTCCACGCTTCACCTACTTAGTAATATCTAACAGGCCACTTCTTCCACACCATGAAATCCAGACAACTTCACTCACCATGCAAAACACTTCACAATAAAGTTCTCACCTCTCTCTTCACCCTACATGCTTGCTCTAACGATACAACTTATCATTCTTCAAACATACCAAGCCCGTTTGTGATTCAACACCTCTGTGCATGCTGTTCCCTCTGCCTGGAGGGCATTTCCACCAATCCTGACACGACTGTCACGACCTTTGTTGAACTGTAGTGGACAATGTTTACGCTCTACCAAACACCTCGGATCTGTTTTTATCTTTTCCAAGCTTCCCACCTTTCCCTTTCAACAGCTAGCTGCTGCAGGGCTTTTAAAGAAGACTACTTTTGAACTCCCAAAGCCAGCTTTGCTCACAGCCAAGAGAGCAGCTACTGCCTGGAAATTTGTGTCCCTTGTGATGACCCACTGACCAATGACTGCTGGTGCCTGAGTGCGAAAGCCCCAGCTCCCTGCCTCAGGCTGCAGGCCGCCTCTGCAGGCTCCTCAGGCCTCTCCAGGCTGAGTCATCCTTCTCTCTGTGGAGTTTTTACCTGAACTGCATGTCTACCTACTTCCCTCCTAGGCTATGAGCTCAGTAAGGGCTCACAACACATTGCTGGTCTCCGTACAGTATACTGCACGGCATGGGTCGGCGAATCTCAGGTCTTGTAATATTTATAGAGGAATATGACAAGGCAAACTGAAATGATGAATCCCCAAGGATTAACTTTTAAGTTCTCTTTGCCACATTTGGGTATACAAGTCATTAATTTATTTTATACATACCAGGATTTGAACTGCAGCTGGTAAACTATCTAAAGGAAAATCTGGAAGTCCGAGAGTAGAAGATTCTTGGGAACAGAGAGTGGTGGCAAAGGACAAGAGCTGAGAGATTCTAGGGGAAAAAATTAAGTAATGTTAAATGCTATTCTAATAGTTTTAATGCATAAAATGCATTCACTTGTTAAACATAAAATAGCTGAGGCATCTTAATTGATATAAAATGACATTTACTATTAAATTCTTTTTAAAAAAATTTTTTTAATGCTTACTTATTTTTGAAGGACAGAGAGACAGAGCATGAGCAGGGGAAGAGCAGAGAGAGAGGGAGACACAAAATCCAAAGGAGGCTCCAGGCTCTGAGTTGTCAACACAGCGCCTAACACGGGGCTCGAACCCACAAACTGTGAGATCATGACCTGAGCCAGTCAGACGCTTAACTGACTGAGCCACCCAGGCACCCTGATGCTTACTATTAAATTCTTAAGAAACAACAGCTTCATATTCTGTTTAAAACTCAGAGGCTGACTAGATACCCAGATATATTTCTTAAATCTATCACAACATGTGAGGTTTTTCACAACCTGCCCCAAATTTATCCTGCCAGCCTCACCTCCCTCCCTTCTCAATCCAAACCTGAACCCCAGCCACCAAGAGTTTTTTATAGCCGCAAGAACAAGACATACACTCTCCTATCCCATGCTTTAAAAATAATTTCTTAGGATTCGTTAATTCCATTCTTTATATGGCAAAAGCCTACTCATTCTTTACGATGCTTCTCAAATGCCAATGCCTTTTTGAAATTATGGCCCTTACTATATAATGCTAAACTAATGTATTCTCATGTCTTTAAACTCTACTAGATCTTGAGTTTCTTGTCTCCAAAGATCATGTCTTATTAACTTTATCATCAGCACTTACACAGTTACTAAAAAATTCTTCAGAGCATAGTTGTTGAATGGATGAATTAATCAATGTGCAAAACAAATAAACAAATTCAATGTTAAGTGTCCAGATATTTATATAAAAGTGTGTGTGTGTGTGTGTGTGTGTGTGTGTAGCAGAAATACTTACTTCTCAGCAGAAACATTGGCTCCAACTGAATATAACAGTTTAAGTTGGTCCTAAAATAACACAGAAACATACCAAATCAATAAGGAATGTAACAAATTAAATGCAAATTTTATAGACACACTTCATACTTTTAATTAAGCAGACACTATGTAAGTAATAGCAAAAAAAAAACATTGTTTGATACGCATCATTTTCTAAAAATTAGCCTTTTTAAGCCCATCACATAAGTAATGCCCCAATAATTTTTCTTCTGAATTTCCAGAGATTTTCTTTACCCCATATCCTTTTCTCTCCATTAACTACTGAGAGGGACATACAAACCTAGTAACATTTTTATAGTAACCAAATACAAATAGATAAAATGTTTAAGAAATAAATTATTCTTGTTCGTACTTACCTTAAAGGGTAGATAATAAATATCTCTGGCCTGAAATCGAGAACGGAGCGGGGGGTCTAAGGGATTCCCAGAGTACTTAGGCACTGGCAAACCCAAGGCAATGACTCGGAAGTTTTCACTAACTCGAACAAGCTTCCAGGCATCCAACTCTGTTTTGGTATGATCCTAAAAGAAAGAGATCAAAACTCACAGCACCAACGATGCAGATTACAACTGCAAGAGCTGCCCTGCTGCGGAATTTAGGCCCTGACTGCTGAGTAAAGTGTATTTGAGAACAACCTCAAGACCAAACCATCAAGGAAGGAAGCAAAGTCAAATCAGGAGAAAAGTGCCAGGGAAGGCTCATGACATGAAAACTGGTGTGGAACAGACAAGTAGCTAACACATCAAGGAACAAAGAAAAATGTGGGTCAGACCTCCAAGCTGTAGTCATTAACACAGAGAAACTGAGTGAGGAGAGTCAGAAAATATAGTGGTTCAGACCAGAGAATGTGAAAAGGTAGTCCTAGACAGACTTAATGCTTACTGGCAGAGAAGAGACTGCCCCGTGGACCTCAAATACACAACTACATGTATGGGTACATTTCTGCCAAGGCATATTAATAATAACAACCAACATGTGCTGAAAACTCACTACACGGTAAGTACTTTCAAAGAATTTTACTCATTTAACTTTTACCAGAATGCAAATAAACACTTAATTCCTTTTTATGGATGAGCAAACTGATGTTCAAAGGAATTCTAAAACTCCCCATCGTCCAGCAACTAGCATATTTTGGAGTTGAGAATGGAAATAGCACAGGGTTTGGAGTGATAAATCCTGGCTCTAGCGCTCAGCATAAACTCTAGTGAAGTGACCAAGAGCATGTTGTTATACCCTCTGACGCTCAGCTTTGTCATCCATAAAGTGGGAATAATATCACCAGCATTACTATGGCCATTTGAAAGCAACTGGTCCACAGTAGGCACCGGTTAGATGTCATGTCTTCCCTCTCTGCCTGACCCTATCGATGGCTCTTCACTGTCCTCAGCTGTTGGAACTTATAAAGTTTATAAGAACATGTACATGTTCATTCTGAGAGACAAGTCCTCAGTTTCCAGTATATCTTCGGGGATGGGGGGATGCAGCCCATATGACAGTGTAGAAACTCTTAACGGACACTCAAGGCCCTTCCTGGCCGGATTCATGTCCGAATCTCCTAGTCTCATCAACCACTGCATAGCCACCCCCTAGCCTGCCTTCCCCAACCCTGTGCTCCAGTCCATGTCACAATGGTGGCTCTCCAGACACACCATGCTGCTTCACCAACACTGCCCCACTTGCTTGGAATGCCTTTCCACTTCGCACAGCAGAAATACAAGCATCATTTAAAGCTCAGCACAAAGAACATCATCACTAAAATGGGCCTCTTTCTAACCCCTCCCTCCATCAGAACCATTTTTGTACCCCTCCGCTCTATCCTATGCAAGCTTCTACCACTATGCATGTGTGCAATGACTTCTGTTCATTACCACCTCATGCTGGATCCAGGCTCATAGGAGGACTTACTACCTCTTAAACATAATAGGACAAATGTTTTTTGATTGCATGAAGTAATTTAAAAACATAACCAAACCTATGACCCCACATTTAATTAACAGGACTAACAGTGATACTATGTCACATGTGCTAGAAAACAAGAGCCTGGATCTAGACCATCTGAAAAGCCAAGAGTGTAATCTTCAGAGAGTTAAATATTTTTATTTTCCACTTACCCAAAAATAATAACCTGGATATAAATGAAATTTATACAGACTGATTATATCCGTTTCCATAACAACAAAATTCTACTACAAACACCTCTATGAAACCATTAACATTTTGAAACATTCAAAGTTAGTACATTGAATCTAGCTAGAAATAAGTGGGACTTAAATGGTGTTGAAATCCTTTTATCATAGAAATTGTCTTAAGGTGGTGATGTTCTGTGAAGGGATCTTGCCTATATTCTATGACATTCCTATGAGACAGATTCTATAAATATAGAAATGACAATTATGAATTAAAACTATGTATTTATACTGATATTTACATTGGGAAAAACAATGTAATACATCCTTCTCAATATTAACAAGCACTCCTTGTATACTAAAACCCTCTTGACCCCGTATCTCAAATTCTTACATAAAGTAAAATGTTTAATAACTCTGCAAAAATTCTCACACAAAGAATATATCAAACTTTTATTGTGAAGTAACTTCTATACTTTAAAAAAAATCCATTTCTGAATATGAAATCATTTACTAAACTCTAAATCATTTAGTAAAAATGGCACATAACGGGGCACATGTAAGTGTCTGACTCTTGATTTCGGCTCAGGTCATGATGTCATGGTTTGTGAACTTGAGCCTCCCCATCGGGCTCTGCACTGACAGTGCAGAGCCTGCTTGAGATTCTCTATCTCTCTGCCCCTCCCCTGCTTTCTCCTGTGCTCTCTCCCTCTCTCAAAAATAAATATTTTTTAAAAAATCTATTAAAAATGGGAAATAACTAAAAAAAATAGCAAATAACTATACAGGGGCAAATAATAGTTCTTTTATAATTAGAAAGTATCTAAAGAGAAAATGTCTCGCATACACCAATATCTACCTACTCTAAAAGTAATAAATATAAATTAATATATTTATCTGAAGTCATTTTATTTGTAAAATATTAATTAAAATTTAAAATAAATTTAAATAAAGAATCGTCTTTTAGTAAATTAACTATAACAATATGGATGAATGAATAAATTTAACTTTTCTTACCAATTAAATCCTCAATTATCCCCTTCTAATTATATTAGCATGATGCCATCTTCAGATAGAGGTCCAAAACAAGACAACTATACCGCACAATGAAAATAGCATCTAGAAACTCCCATAAACAGTAAAGAAACAGTGCTAAAAGGATAGCAAGACAGATTTCTGAGAAAACAGACTTGCACAGTGGAAATCAGAAAGAGATATTTCCGGTCCTGCTAGCCTTGGAGCATCAGGTCAATCAGACCCTCTGGTGTCAACACGTATTATTTAGTGCCTAGTGTGTCCTAGGCTTGTATTAGCTTTATCTAGAAGAAACATAAGACACAGATTCTGCTCTTCAGCAATCTGTAGCCAACTTGGGGCAATAAAATTAGCATACATATGTATGTCACACATGACAGCACAGGTGTCAGAGAGACTCTAAGTCATGGAATACAGAGGCAGAGCTCTCGGTTAGAGCAAGGGCTCTATGAGCCCTTTTTTGTCCTTTTGTGACGTCACGTGAAGCCCTTCTCCAAAGCCTCTAAAGGGCCCCACACTCTCTTATTGTTTTTCTTTTTGTATCAACTGGCATCACAGCATTTAAAGTATTGCACTTATCCATCCATTCATTCAACAAATAGTTACTGAGCACCCACCAAGTGCCAGGCATTGTTCTAAGAGCTTGAAATAGCATCAGTGACAAAAAGCCCTGCCCTAGTGAAAGTTGAAATCTAGTGGAGGGAGGCAGTGAATGAACTAAAACATTGCAAGTCAGTAAATTATGTAGGATGTCAGAAGACTAAGGCAATGAATAGAGCAGGGTCAGAGAGCATGGGGCAGAGAGGACAATGCAATGTCAAATAGGAGGTGAGAGCAGACTTCATCAATAATGTAACATTTGAGCAAAGGCTTGAAGGAGTATAGAAGTGAGCCAGGCAGATATCTGGAGAAAAACCATTCTGGAAGAACAAAGTGACTTGCAAAGCACTAGGAGAATGCCTACCCAGCAGTAAAGTTTTAGTAAAGTTTAGTAAGTTTTAGTAAAGAGAATACTATTAGCTGGAGTGGAATAAAAAAGGATAGCAGGTGATAAGCCCAAAGAGGCACTAAGAGCCCAGATCAGACAAGACCCTATTCTCCATTGTAAAACTTTTTTCATAGCGAGGAGAGGGTTTAGAACAGAGAGGTCTGACCTAACCTGTCCCATGTTTTAAAGTGATCACTAACTGCTGTGGGGCAGCCAGAATGAAATTGGGGCTTTTTAAGAGACTCTTACAATTATCCAGGCATCAGATATGGATAGCTTGGATCATCTAGGTATCTTTTAAATATCATATTCAATTCTGGCAATATCTCCTGGAGTTTGAGCTTCTGGAGGGCAAGAACTACACTTTATTCAGCTCTGTCTTCCCAGCACTGTCTAGAAGCCATTAGACTTTCAGTACATAGTTGTTGAAGGACAGAAAAGGAAGATAGGAAAGGAGGGAAAAAGAGAAGACAGAATTTAAAGGAGAGGGGAGAAAAGAAAAAAATAGTTATTACATGGGCAAAAAAAAACCAAACTAAAAATCTGAGAGGTCGTCTAATATGATCTGCAAACCGAAGAACCTTGTGAAACTGCAACCTCATGACCGTTAACTGCAGCAATTCACCACAGACATGAGCCACCTGAACACTGTCCTCACTCTGATACAATCATGTCTTATACAACAAACAGCACCATCCATAGCTCAATAGCCAAGATAAGGGAGCCAGAGTTTTCTTTTCTTACTTGGAGAAGTTTGTCGTAACGCTCTGCAGACATTAGGAAGCGTCCATCTTCAAGCTGCATCTCCCTATTTTCCAGCAAGTTGTTCAAAACAGGCAGAACATTCCTCTCCGCCTTTTCCAAGCCTTCCAAAACAAGAGTTCTGCCTTCTGTGGCTGCACGAACCGCACACTATTTCCAAGAAACAAAAGCAACATGAGCATATTGAAGATTCCAGAGCATGGCCTAATTTTACACAAATTACACTTGTAATTTACACAAATTACACTTGTGGTCGTTATTATAGGGACCAGAAATCAGGAAAGCTGGGTTCCAGACCTTGATTTTGCTTTATCTGCCCATGTAATCTTAGGCAAGTGATTCTCTCTTTAGGCCTGTTTCACTAGTTATAAAATGGAGATGAGAAGAAATGATCTCTGAGTTTTCTTTCAGCTGCAACATTTTATACATATGCCTGGTGAAATAGACAACTAGGAGCTGTCTTTGAATCAGTCACATAATTAAACAAGAAAATGAATTCCTTAACTAGAACAAAGAAATGAAGATTACAATCTGGGGTATCTATCCCATAAGCTTCTGGTGAGGATCAAATAAGCTAGGTGAGCACTCGCGGGGATTGTGAGCTTTCAAACAGAGTCACCAACAAAATGAATTCAGCTTTAGGGTAATGTTCAAAGCTGACAACATCACAAACTTACCAAACCAGAAAGAGTCAGGTTTTACATCAGACTGGTTATAACCATAGTCCTGTAAGTCTTCCATGTAAAGTTAAAAAAATTAGTAATAGAGAAAAATAGGAAATAAAGTGGGTCCCAAATGGTAAGAGACAGGAAAACTATAATACAAAAATGTACTAAAGATGTGAAAAAAATATCTTTCTTTAATCGATAAATCCTGAACAAAATAGAAAAAAACTACTTTTGGGTCAAAACCCTTGAAAATCTGATTTAAGAAAAAGAGGAAGAAAACCTCAATGACATTTCTCCTGCTCATTCAACAACAGGCAGAGGATTAATGTGCTAAATGTATGTTCTCACTCTCTCCTTCAAAGTCTCCTTCCTCAGCATCCATGCCACTGCATTCTCTTACAAAACTGTTTCTCTTTTTCTGCCTGTCCATTCCATGTAGGTAATCCAAGAATCACATCTTTAACCCACAACTCTTCTTACTCTATGAGGTCTGGCCTGAGTAATCTCACTCAGTAACAAAGTTCCAATCACCTTTATGCAGATGATTCTTTAATCTTGAGCTCCTCCCAGCTCGACCACAGTCCCCCCATCACATGGATGTCTCCAACCACAAGCTCACCTCAGCCTCCCCTGTGCAACACTGAGCACATCATCTTTTCCCCCAAATCTGCTCTTCCTCTCATACTTTCTATTTAAGGTGGGAAGACCATTCACCCATGCCAGGATCTTTGATTTCTATCTTACCTCCTGTATTCAATTCATCACCATGTCCTTGATGATTTATCTTCTTTAATATTTCTTGAACTCATCCCTTCTACCACCTCTCTACTTCAGGCTCCCCCTTACCTCTCAGATCTCCTCCCTACTAAGTCCAAGCTCCCCAAGAAATTTCCTAAGAAATTTCTCAAACAGCAAAGCATTGACTTTCCAAGTGTGGAAAAGAAAACAGACATTGTTTATTCAAGCATTGTTGCAACAAAATGTTGAATTTTACACTGTATTGTAGAATTTGGTTTATTTCAGATATTTATGTATTATTTAAAGATATAAACTTTTAGGGGCACCTGGCTGGCTCCGTCGGTTAAGCACCGACTTCAGCTCAGGTCATGATCTCACGGTTTGTGAGTTCAAGCCCTGCATTGGGCCCTGTGCTGACAGCTTGAAGCCTGGAGCCTGCTTCGGATTCTGTGTCTCCCTCTCTCTCTGCCCCTCCCCTGCTTTTGCTCTGTCTCTCTCTGTCTCTCAAAAATAAATAAACATTAAAAAAATTTTTTTAAATATAAACTTTTATGAAAACTAAATTAGACTCAACATGATCATCCCATTAAATTACATAAATTCATGCATAATCCTTCAGAATTATAATTATCACATATATTTTAATTCTTTTCTGCCAAACTAGCCATCTTGTGGTAATACCTTTATTTAAAAAAAAATGCATGCATATAAGTGATATAGTATTTCCTAAAAAACAAAAATATAAGAATCTCATTTTCGCCAGCTGTATAAAAGACAAAACCATAGAAATGTTTTTGGAATTAAAAATAAAATCATAAACTACTTCTTATAAAAATTCATGTTTCAGCTAAGGTCTCAATAAAGCTTTCTTTCACGAGCATCTATTTACTCCAAGAAAGTATAACTTGTAATAAAAGAGAAACAATTACAATTAAGCTATCACAACCTGTGGCAATATTCTTTTAAAAAGTTTTATCAACCTTTGTTACAAGACAGGCTAAATTCTGTATCTGACTTTTAAAAACTTCATAAAGATGAAAATACATGTTCTCTGACATAAAACTAGAAATACAGATATCAAAATTTAATGGTTTCCCAATTGTGGGCCAGGGAAGACAAAGTCTAGACAACATAAGACAACAACAAATACTGCTTTTATTCACCTCAGGTATATTTTGGTTTCTTATGTACAGAATCTTTTCAGAGAGATGTGGAATAAGCTACAGTGAAAGACCAGAAACAGAAGCCAAATACATAAGGAATTCCTTTCATCTGCTCTAATGGATATAGGTGCTGTGACCATAAAGTTGAGGAAGTAGTGATAGATGAAAAAAGAAAACACTATCTAAAGACCTCTTGGAAACCTGACAAATGCTGTACCTCTTCTCCGAGTAAAATGCATGAGCAAAATATGTATGTATATGGATACAAAATATGTATACCACGGAAACCGCAAGTTAAGGACCTCTACTATTAAAAACTGATAGAAAATCCCCATAACAGTAACTACCGGAAACAAGAATCATCAATGGATGGTAAAATTAGTGGGGAAAAGTATGATGAGAAATAGAATATTTGTAGAGACTCAAAGAGACAAAGGGAAAAATAATGCAACAGTGGAGGAAGCCGGTAGTTACCACCTTAACCAAGTGATCAAAATTAACATTACCACTAAAGAGATGTATCAATTTCATGTACTAAAGTTTTAATATAATGCCCTGAGAGGGATACAACATCACTTCTACAGTATTCTTACTAAAAATGCATGATCTCAATCAACTCATGAGGAAACATAAGACAAGCCCAAGTTGAGCAACATTCTACAAAATGGCCATGAAAAGAAGGGAGAGGCCAGCTGCTGCCAGCTGGGGACAGTGTGGATGATGGTAGCCTTTTTTTTTTTTTAATGAAGCAAGAAATTGAACACGTTCAAATGGTGATGAGGAAGAGCTGGTAGAGAAAGACAGAAAAGAGAGTGCATAATTACTGAAATAAAACTGAAGAAGTTGGTACTTGATGTTGGAGATAGTTTGACCCAACTACTGAAAGGGAAAGTGGTAGGGTCTCTACAGAGTAATAACTGGCATGTATGTATCAAGTTCTTCCATTTATGTTATTTAATTTAATCTTCATGACAGTCCTCTTAAGTACACAATATCAGGGTGCCTGGGTGGCTCAGTCGGATAAGCATTGGACTTCAGCTCAGGTCAAGATCTGAGTGTTTGTGAGTTTGAGCCCCCCATGTTGACAGTTCAGAGGCTGGACCCTGCCTCTGATTCTGCATTTGGGTTCTGTGTCTCCCTCTCTGTCTACCCCTCCCCTGCTCACGCTCTGTCTCCCTCTCTCAAAAATAAACATTAAAAAAAATCAAAGTACACAATATCTTACCCAGTTGTTCAACTGAAGACAGGTTATACAGCTTGAAAATGGTAATGCTAAAATTTTAACCTATCCTTAAGTGATGGAGAAATGGAGTCGATGAAGAAGAGGTCAATGAATAATGCAAACGCAGATGATTATAACTTCGGAGTTTAGTTTTACTAGGCCTTGGAATTTGTTGTGTGCCTATTTAGAAAAACAAAATCTGCACAATACATTTATACACACACAAGCGACTCCATTCAACTCAAAATTTACGTGACTCTGCAGCGTGCC
Organism: Lynx rufus; assembly: GCF_022079265.1. Lineage (NCBI taxonomy): Eukaryota > Metazoa > Chordata > Mammalia > Carnivora > Felidae > Lynx > Lynx rufus. The sequence continues at coordinate 28,658,081 of NW_025814823.1, read as the reverse complement.
CTAAAGACTTCTAGAGGTAACTACAATCACATTTCCCCAAATTCATATTATTTTTCAAATCAATTGTGATATTGTGATATAATAAGAAATATATATTTGGTCTCATCCCCAGTTCCTGCTGCAGGCTCCTAAAACCCTTGGAATTTACTGAGTGATAGGGGTGAGAGGAGTCTTTTTTTATTCAAAATAAACCTCTTTCAAACACACCTGAGTTTATGCAAATAAGACATATCTTGAATGGCCCCTAAATAGCTTTAGGGTTGGGGCTGGTTGCCCGAAAAACCTACCACAGTTTGAGCTGGAACTTTAGGCCCCAGCCCCAGAGAGGCAAGATTTAATTAATCACTAATGGCCACTGATTTATTTAATGACTCATGTCTATGTATTGGAACCCCCTTAAAAGCACTACACAGTAAGATTTGGAGAGCTTCCAGGTTGGTGAACACATCCACATGTCAGGGGGTGGCACACTGCAAATGCCACAGGGACAGAAGCTCTTACGCTTAGGACCCTTCCTGTCTCCACCTAATGCACTTCTTCATCTGGCTATTCATTTCTATCCTTTACTATGTCCTTTATAACAAACCAGTAAATAGAAGTGTTTCCCTCAGTCCTATGAGCCATTCTAGCAAATTATTAAACTGGAGGAGGGGGTTGTGAGAATCACTTACATACAGCCCGACAGTCAGAAGTATAGATGACTCAAACTTGTGACTGGCATCTTGAAATGGGGCCTGTCTTGGACTGACCCCTAACTTGTGGGGTCTGTGTTTAACTCCAGGTAGTTAGTGTCCGAATGGAATAAAATTATGGGATACCCAGCTGGTGTCCGCAGGGAATTGGAGAACCGCTTGGTGCAGAAAACCCATACGTTTGGAGTCAGAAGTGCCATGACTACTACTACAAATCCTAGCGGCAGTACATTGTCAAATCAAAGAAATCTCTGGAACCGAGTAGCAGTGAACTAGTCTTTTGCCTAAATTTACCTAGAGAAAGAGGTAGTTCAACATAACCCATTATTGTACTATGATCCCTATGTGATGTAATCAGTAACTGACACTTCTTGATAAATTGTTTTGAAAATGTAACAAACTCTAGTTTAAGCTTCTTTTTTTTTGTTTGTTTCACTAACAAAATTGTTTTTTATTTTACTTACAAAAAATTGCCTAAGTTCTTTCTTTCCCCAACTAAATATTAATGTAAGAAAAACAAATCAGGCAAGGATCCAGTTTCTGACAGTGCCTTCTAAATGTCTCTAACTTCCCCTTAATAATTCATTAGAAACACTGCCAGGAAGGTCTGTAAAAGAATAAAGGAGAGACCTTAATTTAAAAAATAGATGAAAAAAATGAATACATAGGCAAATGAACAGAATAGAATAAAATGGTATGATGTAGTATATGTAGAAATTTAATGTGTGAACAAGAAACACTGGGAAAGGAGAATAAGGGGTGAGAGATTCTTTCATGTGAATCCTGTGTACCACGTGCATTTTTTTTTGCCCTGATCACATGGACTACCTTTTCCATATTTAAAACCTAGTTAACGAAAATTCTTAAAGATTTTAATATATGAGAAAAATGGCATTTCAAAATAGTGGAAATTAGGAATTTGGAAAAGGAATCCAAATGAATTAAAAAATTTAATGGTAAATGTAAAACCACATAATTACTACATGAAAACATGTGACTTTTTAAGTAATCTTAAAGCACAGAAATTCTTTCTGCTAATTCAAAAGCAGATGCCAATAAGGAAAAGACAAAATTATTACATTAAAATTTTTACATATAGTAAACAAAAAAATTAAAACACAGACTGAAAACTTAGAAGAAATGTTTGCAACATATATAACAAAGGCCAAATAAATGTTTAATATAAAAAGATTTTTTCAGATTATTAAGAAATGAATAGTACTGCTATAAAATACCAATGAACACCATAATAAAATATTTTCAATTTCATTGGTTAACAAGGAGCTACAGGGTAAAACAAGATGTTTTTAGAACTTCAACCTGGCAAAGATTTAAGAATGGTAATACCCAGTGTTGGTAAGGTTAAGAGGAAACTGGCATTCTCATTTGTGGTTGGTCTATGTACAAAATGACAACCTTATGAAGAATAATTTGGCACAATATTTTTAAAAATGTAAATGGCTATGTTCATTAATCCAACAATTCTATTTCAAGGACTTTATCTTAAGAGAATAGTCAGGAAAATATACAGTGATACATGAAAACAATTTTATAATTGCAAAAAAACCCCAAATGCCATGCTAGAGGATTGGCAAAATATACCTTAATAACTCAATAGGATGGACTACTACACAGCTATCAAAAATAATGAGTTAGCCCTATCTTTACTAACCTACAGAAAGGTCCACAATGTGTCATATACTGAAAAGGCTATAATCCCCTGTCTAGGACTAAGGAATAAAAGAAAGAGAATAAGAGAACTATGCAATTTCTTACCTAATTACTAAACCCCAAGTAAATATGCTTCTTCTTTTAACAACCTTATTTTAAAAGTCCTTAATTCATAAGTCCATAGGATGATTTGGGGAAGACAATCACAATGTTCTAGAGATGGAACATTTGTTCCTTCCATTAGCTCTATTACAAATCTCTGATACAATGTGAGGAGAGGCCACTACAAATTCGCATTGGTCAACCTCAGCTAAATCCTCACTACTATTTAGAAAGAATTTCCTTCACATCCTATAAAAGTTATTGCCAAGCCAAACTGCCAGTCTTTTTCAACTCTTTCACATGATTTTGTCCAGTACTTTCCCATGATGATTAAAGTCATCTGAATTGAGATTCCATGACTTTTCTTCCCTCCATCACACAACCCCTCTGTGTCCTCATCTTTCTACTCTACTCTGATTTCTGTTCTTGACAATCACTCCTCCCCCCCTCCACCCCCCACCCTGGCTCTAAGACTAGCTCTACCTACCTTGAGCTTAGTGGCAGCCCCTCCCACCTCCTCCAAAATCTTCCACCAACTATATGACCTCTTAATTGCATTTTCAAATTCTTTCTCTTCTACAAACATGTCTGTACTTGAATAAAACCTACAGTCTCCTGATACCTAAGATCCTCTCTTCATCTTCAAGCCCCTTGAAAAACAGTCCACATACACACTGCCTCTAATAAGCCTCCATTACCCTTATTTTACTCAAACTGTTCACTTGCAAGCATTGAAAATCAAACAGCCAAAAATCAGGTATTTTCTTGATCTTCATGTTCTTTTTCCAACCCTCTTCCCTTGATCTTATCTTATGCTTCATCTTCTGCCTTAAACATTTATTAAGTAGGTTTTCCCCTCTGCCTTTCCCCAGCCCTTCCTCTGACTCCTGCTCTCTTAAAAAAAAAAAAAAAAAAGAAGAAAGAAAAGAAAAGAAAAGAAAAGAAAAGAAAAGAAAAGAAAAAAAGCAAGCATTTCCCAAGGCTCTACCCTTAACCTTTTCCCCTCCTCTTTTCTCACTTGTTACTTCATTGGCAAAGACCTAGCCTACTCCCACAAATCCTCATTCACTCATCTAGTACCCATTATATGGCAGGTGCTATGTTATGTGCTACATCAACTAAACAGCAACAACCACAGGTAACAGTTGTTTCATTTTTTTTATTTCCTTATTCTTGAGAAATATACTGTGAGATCCTAACCTTCCTCCTGAGCTCTACACTCCCATTTCCAAATATTGTTTTTAACATCTCCATACAGGTGTTCAACTCACATGCTGAATCAAATCATGACTTCTTTCCTAAATCAGGCCTTTTTCCTGATGTCTTTTTCAATTAAAATTTCATTGATTCTTCTGCCATACAGAATTCATTACTTCTCATGTCTCAAACAATATAAGTGTAACCTCTAAATATCTCATGCATCCATCACCCTTCCCATCCACAATCCACCATCCCAACATGAGCCTTCATTCACTTCCTGTTCACTTTACTAAAAGAGTCAATTGGAACAGGCACCATATCTCAGTATCTCTAATTCTCAGTTGTCCTAAAGATGATGGTATTTTACCTGCTAGAAGTAAGAGACTGAATCATGCAATCTGTAAATTCTATTTCAACACTAAGAACTATGATTGCACAACTTACCTCAACATTATTAAGAATATTATTTTTAAAAATCCTCCTAAGCTTTTTTCTTGTTAACTCAATGTTAAATTATTTACTTATTTTACACACAATTTAAGTGGCAATGAGAATGGCTACTATAGGACTATAGGAGATAGGACTATAAGAAGAGAAATATAAATGTGTAAGAGTGGTATTTTTTTTTTACAAAAAAAAAAAAAAGAAAAAACTTATCATGCAAAGGATCACCCAAGATTTTTAACTTTCTTCTCAACTTGCCCTGTATTTACATGGTTATAGACCCAGTATATATATGCAAATTAAAAATTTTTAATGTAGGCAAGAACACTGGCTAAAAGGAGAAAACCTTATGAAGATGCTTTTTAGTAACAAAATCTGAATCACTGAATTTATAGAAATTATGCTAGTTACTAATTCAGTATCATCTTTCTTCCTGTAGTCTTCCTTAAAATAGTCTATAGAATGATGAAAATACTTTAATAAGTACTGTCAAACTTTATTAATACAGTCTCATCACATCGGTGAAGAATGTTAAAAACAGCTACATAGTAAATCCATTAAGTAATAGTACATATTGTACCCTGCTGTCAGTCTCAAACTTAATTGGAGATGCATGAGAAAAAAAAAGATTTTACAAATTTTGTGCCCAAGAAAGATCCAAACATCTTACCCTCCTTACACTGGTGCCCTCTTTGCCCTCTGTTTGCTCAGCACATATGTGAGGAACCACAATGCTGAAGTTTTCTTAGTTCTCCCATATGCCTGTTTCATCTCCCTAGCAAGATTCTCAGGTCCTCAGGGGGTGAGAACCCTGCCTTTTATGTCAGGCTGGAGCAAAAGTGGCTCACAGAGGGCTTTTAGTGTTTATGGAATAAAAATGTAATGGCTCAGTTAAAAGATGCTGTTATGTAAGTTTAGGAAGAATTTTTATATGAAGGATAATAGTTATCCATGCCCACACTTGTTATAAGAAGAGAACAGAACAAGTTTAACTATCAGCAGGAGAGATTTAGGCTACATATTTCAAAATTTTTCTATACAGATTTTTAAATAAAATAATTGTGGTATACTTTTTCTCCTGAAATCTAAAAAAAAAAAAAAAAAAAGGGAGCAATGCATACATATTTTATGTAGAATGAATACTTGTGATAGTTACTCAAAGTAGAAAATACATCAACCATAAGAATCCTTTCCTGCCCTTCAAGCTATAGAACCTCCAGAGACCTAATTTCCTCAAAGAGAAACCAGAAAAATGCAGCAAGAATCCTTCTGGACAAACTATCTTATATCACAGCTTTAAACAACCCAACACATAGGCATGAAGGGTTTCAAGATAAAAGATGCTGTATGACCTAAAAATCAAAAACTGTCTAAGCCCCTGTTCTAGATTTGCTTCTGATTTGATACAAGACCTCAGGCAAACAATTAGTCTGGAGGTCTGTGTCCTCATTTACTAAATGAGAATATCCTCAAGGGGTACGGCACAATGTCACTATTTATGAAAGAAAGCAGTACTGGAAAAAGAAATTTAAAGCGATCGAATCTATAAATAGAAATTATTATTAATATAGACATAATTCAATGAAAATAGACTCCAAAGGGTTCCAAATGACTCAGAATGGCTACAGTGTAACAGCACTGATGAAGCCAAAGAAAAACGAAAACACATTTTAAGTTCTTTATTTTAAAGTATCAGAATAGGATCAAATTGGTTTTTCACTGCTCTACCACTTACAGGCTGTGGGTAATTTAGGTTAGTCCTTTACCTCTCTGAGCCTCCACTTCTTTCTAAAGTTACACTATTTATGGTGCTTATTTCACAGATTATGGGGAAGACTGACCATAACCTCTGGCTCACAGTAAAGCTTTACAAAATGATTAGCTGTTATTACTAGCAATACTATAATCCTTGTAGTCATTGTGGCCATTAGCAGTATCGTCATCATTGTTCTTTCAGGGAAACAGTATATGGTACAAAAGAACCTAAACTTTGGAATTGGGCAGATCCTGGTTCAAATCCCACCTCTGCTATTTATCAGTTGTGTGACCATGGCCCTCCAAGACTCGGTTGCTTTACTTAGAAACGGGGAAGTCACCTCCCTCCTAAGGATGTTTTGAGGATTAGACACAGCCACACGAAGCACAGAGGTCTCAGTAAAAGTTGTTTTTATGCCTTGATTTTTATATTTTATTTTAAATTCCATTATAGTTAACCTACAGCGTTATATTATGTGCCTTGATCTTTTTAATGAATTATACAAATCTGCCAAGCAGTTAACATCGTATAAGTACATAAAAATTGGCCTGAGCAAGATGGCAACACGGTAAGAAGCAGAGGCCTGAGTTCTAACACAGAGGCCAGAACATAGGGAGACCTTTTCCAACAATCCAAGTGACAATTAGAACATATTATAACCATATGGTTACAGAGGGCCTAGTGCAAGTAACAGAGTTCGGCCACTCTCAATAGCCTTGTTTCTGGAGGTGATGCCTTCCAAATTCCAGCTAGCTTATTTGAAATAAATATTTATTTGGAATACTAAATAAATATTTTATTCGGAATACTTCATTTATCAATGAACTTCTGAAATACAACTTTGTAATTTTAACAGTGATTACGTGGGGAAAGTGGCTTCAGCATCCACAAATAGGATTAAGTTGACAAGTAAATGTTCTTCCCCATTTGCTAAAATAAGTAAAATGCATTTTCACAAAATAGAAATCTTATTTTCTGATCAATAGCACTGTTACTCAATTTATTAGGAATTGCTTTTCAATGACCTACAATGTTTAGGCAGTGCATTATAAAAAGGTTAACCCTAATTTTTTCTATTAAATAAGGGAGACTCTAGAATAAGCCAAAACAGAAGAGACTACATTAAAATATTATATGATTGTTGGGGCGCCTGGGTGGCTCAATCGGTTAAACATCCGACTTCAGCTCAGGTCATGATCTTGTGGTTCCGTGAATTTGAGCCCCATATCAGGCTCTCTGCTGTCAGCATGGAGCCTGAACCAGATCCTCTGTCTCCCTCTCTCGGCCCCTCCCTTGCTCATGTGAGCACGCACTCCTTGCCCTCTCTCTCTCAAAAAAAAAAAAAAATTAAAAAAAAATTTTAATATTATATAATTATTTAAAATGCATTCTTGGGGCGCCTGGGTGGCGCAGTCGGTTAAGCGTCCGACTTCAGCCAGGTCACGATCTCGCGGTCCGGGAGTTCGAGCCCCGCGTCAGGCTCTGGGCTGATGGCTCAGAGCCTGGAGCCTGTTTCCCTCTGTGTCTCCCTCTCTCTCTCTGCCCCTCCCCCGTTCATGCTCTGTCTCTCTCTGTCCCAAAAATAAATAAACGTTGAAAAAAAAAAAAATTTAAAATGCATTCTTATGCTTAACGTGAAACACATATATCACACATTATGGAACTGCAGTTTCGTGTCAAACAAATTAACAAGATTCTAATGTGAAAAGGGTTCCTGGCTTAGAAAAAGCTACAGAAAATCATTTGAACTTCCCATCCTGCCTTTCTACTCCCCAGATTATCTTGAGTGTCTCCTCCCAGCCAGACATTAAAGTTTAAACGTAATTTATTTGTAGCTTAATTTGTATGGGCTCACACTTCGGTAATGCAAGCAATCTTCTATTGACTTAAAGTCTTCCACTCCAGCTCTTTGGAGTCACATGGCAATACACAGAATTAATAAAGAGAATGTCAACAACTAAGGTAAGAAAAAAAATACAGTAATAGAATTTTAAAGAGTTAGAATATCAGTGATTTAGGGGTTTGTTTCAGGCTATCTCATCTTCTGAGACAAAGGAAAGTTAATATATATGGTAACAAAATATTTTTTAGTCTCCTTATTTCTGCATGGGTGTCAAAATACCAGTCATATAAATTTTGTTATTTGTTCTCTAACCAATTCTTTTTAAGAAGCTTAATCTATAATCTGCTTTGCAAGGCAACTATATAAAAAATATTTAAATTGGGGCGCCTGGGTGGCGCAGTCGGTTAAAGCGTCCGACTTCAGCCAGGTCACGATCTCGCGGTCCGTGAGTTCGAGCCCCGCGTCAGGCTGATGGCTCAGAGCCTGGAACCTGTTTCCGATTCTGTGTCTCCCTCTCTCTCTGCCCCTCCCCCGTTCATGCTCTGTCTCTCTCTGTCCCAAAAATAAATAAACGTTGAAAAAAAAAATTAAAAAAAAATATTTAAATTATCTTTACATCAACAAGTGGATACGTTTTGGCAAATATCTACATAGACAAGCATAGTGTAAATTTCAACATTTTCTCGACAGACTGTAAGTTATTTCATCAGTCCCTTTCTCCTTTCCCAAATCCACTCAATTCACTGATGTTTTACAGAAGCAATAGCCAAAAAAACATATAAAAGATTCAGCCTACTTAGTAATTTTTAATGCAAATTAAAACCTATCAATTTGGCAAAGTACATATAAAGAAAGACCCAACACTGACAAGAAACCATGAACATACTTCCTGGAAAGCAATTGGGCAACATATATTATTCTTGAATTATTCTTGAAAATGTCTAGACCTTTTGATTAGTAATTACACTTCTAACATTCAAGCCTAAAAAATAGTGATTACAAGATATAAGTACAATGATATTTACCAAAGTGTTATTTAGAAGAGTGAAAACTTAGAACCCAAATTACCAACAATGGGAATGTGGATAAAATGAGAATGTTCAATAAATAATAGCATACCTATTTGATGAAATACTGTATGGACACCAAAAATTATACTTTTGAGGAATATCTAATGTCATAAGAAGATGCTCCTTATAAAATATCAGGTTTTTAAAAAAGCAGACTATAAAATTTTATATACATGGTATACATTTTTTGTAAAAATTATTGTACTTGATTAAATAGATATGCATATAGGCATTACAGAAAATAATATAGAAAATATTTACACTGGGGCGCCTGGGTGTCTCAGTTGGTTAAGCAGCTGACTTCGGCTCAGGTCATGATCTCGCGGTTCATGAGTTCAAGCCCTGCTTCGGGCTCTGTGCTGACAGCTCAGAGCCTGGAACCTTCTTCAGATTCTGTGTCTCCCTCTCTCTCTGCCCTTCCTTCGCTCACAGTTCTCTCTCTCTCAAAAATTGAATAAACGTTAAAAAAATTTAAAAAAAGAAAAAATGTTTACACTGTCAGTCTTGAAGGGGAAGATAAAAAGTAACTTTATTTTTTATTATTACTATTTTATTTTAGAGAGAGAGAGCGCACAAGCTGCGGAGATGGGGAAGAGAGAGGGAAAAGGGGAGAGAGAGGGAAAAGAGAGAGAGGGAAAGAGAGGGGGACAGGGGGAGAGAGGGAAAGAGGAGGAGAGGGGAAGGGGGAGAGGGGGAAAGAAGAGGAGAGAGGGAGGGAGAGGGGGAGGGGGAGGGGGAGAAAGAGAGAGAGAGAGAGAGAGAGAGAGAGAGAGACAGACAGACAGAATTTTAAGCAGGCTCCACACTCAGCACAGAGCCTGACAGGAGGCTCAATCCTATGACCCTAGGATCATGACCTGAGCCCAAATCAAGTCAGACACTCAACTGACTGAGCCACCCAGGCGCCCCTAAAAAGTAATTTTTATATTCCTCCTAATGCCCTTTAGCATTTACCTTATCATACCATCCTTCTTTACTATGTTTTTGTTTCCCCCACTGAATCATAAGCTCCATAATGACAGGAATTTGTTTCTTTTGCTCACTGTCCCTAGATAGTGCCTGACACATAGGAGTCATTTTGATAAATATTTATTAATACTATACATATATATAAACACACACATATAGCTACAAAAAGCATTTTTAATATTTATTTATTTATTTATTTATTTATTTATTTATTTTGAGAGAGAGAGAGAGAGAGCAGGGGAGGAGCAGAAAGAGAGAAGAAGGAAGAGAATTCCAAGCAGGCTCCATACTGTCAGAGCAGAGTCCCACGTGGGGCTCAAAGACACAAACCGTGAGATCACGACCTGAGCTGAAATCAAGAGTCGGAGGCTTAAACGGCTGAGGTGCCCACGTGCCCCACATTTTTTATATCATCAGAAAAAAATAATACAAATCCCCTACTATAGAATTATTAACCTAATTCCAACCTTCAAGAGTAGCAGTTCAGTTTAACCTCTTACCTTATCATCAATCATCTTTAATCCTGCAGGAAAATAAGTGATTAGGTTGATAGTCATGACCCTCAATTGGAATCAGAGGTTTTGGCAAGGTTTCTGGCTGAAATGTCAATTAGTAATTACTTGAACATCAGTCATATGTGCATACATCGACCACACTGAAAAATCCAAACCTCTCCCAGCACCCACCTGATGGCCACAGGTATTTTTCCCAACTAGGTTGGCCACCTAAGTTGGAGCCATCACCTACTGATGAATGAAGATACTGCCTTTCCTTTGATCGCAGACAACAATTTAAGAATATTTATTATTCTTACTGTTCTATGACTATGGTTAACAATATTAAATAAATAAAAGAAATTTCTAAATAAAGACCTTTCAGTCTAACAAATATATGACTAGCTGGTAATCAATTGGCAACTTCATCTAGAATTCAGATGGGAATTATTCATTCTGAGGACTCCAAACAGGCGTCAAAAAGACAAATATTTTTCCACTGGTGAGCATCCTGGTCTTATCCAGAACCTATTTACTTAAAAAAATTTACTTAAAAATTTAATTTTTAATTTACTTGAAAATTTAACAACAATGATTATCCAAAGGAGAAATCTGTCATTAAATATAAGTGTCAATTATATTCCAGACAGTTTTTAGATGTCAGAGTTAAGCATGAAAGTTACATTCCAGTGGGGAATATGACAATAAACATGGAAACAAAGAAATAATTAGGTAAATTCAAATAGTGATGGATACTCAGAAGATCACATTGTGTAATATGTGATATATAGGGCTATATATATGGCAATGGGGTGGGCATCATCAGTGATTAGTTAAATGTTCTGAGAATTTACAATCTGAATGATGAGGAAGCAGGAATATACAAATCTGGGAGATCATACTAGGCAGAGGGAACGTTAAGTACAAAGGTTCTGAAGCTGGAAAGCATTCAATCTATTTTTAAGAGAACAAGACCATGTAAGCAGGAGCCTAGAAAGCAAGGGAAAGAGGGAAAGGAGCTGAGGTAGACAAGATTAAGTCCTGTAGAATACTGTAGGCATATTAAAGGGATTGGATTTTATTCTGGGTGTGATGAGACTGCACAGGTGTAAGCAAGGAACTGTTAAGATCTGATTATGAACAAAGAATAAAGATTATTAAGAGACAAAAGAAAAAATATGGAAACCAGATACAGTCTCAAGTCTGAAGTAACAGGAAAAGGACCGATGTTCCTATACAATGATCACAGGCTCTGAAGGTGTCAATGCATTACATCCTGAACAACTGATTTTCGTCATAACAAGAAGGATTTGCCAAGAAAACAAAGAAAAAATACTACCATACATTTATAATAGCACTTTAAATATTTTATAAACTGTAAAATAGATGTCACCTAAAAATATGCTTTTTAGAACAGCAGGGAGAGTATATTACACAGTGTTATCTAAATAATTTACTTTATGCTTCAAGAAATACAAAGTCTTAAAGTGCCTTTAAAATAATAAGCATATAAAAGTCCACTTTCTCTTCCTCACTATTTGCATTGCAATAATCAATCCAGATATAAAATTCATTCAAAAAGTATGTTTTAAAATCTATACCAAACAAAGCCAATTCTTTCGGTGTCATTAAATCTATCCCAATCTCCTCTGCACTATTTAGGCTGTAGTCTTGTTTTCTAAGCTCTCTCCCCAGTTCCTTACTCTCGGCCTCACGGGGTTCAGAAAAGAAGCAGGCATTGTCAAGGTACATCTTTTCCCATGAGTAATTAGAAACTACGTATAAAGTGAACCTTGGCATTATGTGAACAAAACAGAGTTCTTTAAAATATACTTGTGCACTTCATCTACAAAGGATTGCTTTTTAATTGGAAACATGAACTTCTCAGATTTTCTCACTACAGGATGCTAAATGTGATCACCATCATTTCATGTGGTGACAGCCAAATCTCTCCATTTTAAGCACATTTTTTCTTTTCTAATTAATATGTAATCTATGAGACAATATGAATATTCTGGTGTCCAAAAATTCTTTCACTCGTGTTTTGTTTTGTTTTGTTTTATAGTTACACGTGGTCCTTGAATAACGCGTCTGAACCGGATGGGTTTATTTATATGCAGATTTTTGTCAACATAGTACAGTACTATAAATGTGTTTTCTTTATGATGTTCTTAATAACATTTTATTTTTTCTTACATTATTGTAATAATACAGTATACAATACTTATACAAAATACATTAATTGACTTAGTTATTGGTAAGTCTTCTGGTCAACAATAAGTTATTAGTAAATAGTTAAGTTTGGGGGAGCTAAAAGTTATATGCAGATTTTTGACTACGCAGAGGTCATCACCCCTAACTGCTTCATTGCTCAAAGGTCAAACGTATACTCTAATTATAAAGTAATAGTGTGCTCATGAGGAAGCTTCAAATTTAAAGAACTACGAAAATTCCTTCCTCGCCCCACCCGAGATGCTGTCACATTTCCACAGAAGTCAGCTCTTTTAATTGATTCTTGTGCATCCTCCTGGAAATTTCCAACACATACACATTTATATATTTCTTTTTCTTTTTACCATAAATACAATCATATTATCTATGTTGTCTTGCAACTTTATTTTTTATGCTTTATCCTGGACTTCTTTCCTATTACTACATATAGTAATCTATATAGATTCACATAGATTCATCTCATTCTTTTTAATGGCTATAAAGAATTCTACTTGCCATTATTTATTTAACTTAGTTTAACTAGTTTCCTAAATATACATTATTACAGTTTTCACTTACAGTTTTATGATACTGAACAATGCTATCGTAAATACCATTGCATATAACTATGTATACTTTATGTGAATAACATTTGGAAGAAGATAAAATTGCCAGAAACGTAACTTCTGGGTCCAGATATATTTAATTTCTTTTCTTTTAATAGATATTGCCAAATTTTCTTTCAAAATTGCACCAACGGCAATGCTGTTCCTCCTTCTTCCTCATCAATAATGGACATTAGCAAATTCTTTAATCTTTGCCAATATGAGAATTGAAAGAAAAAAAGCAGCTCATTAATATTTCAATTTTTATTTTTGTAAACAAGAAGCATCTTGTCATGAATACATTGGACATTTGAAATCTTTCCTCTATGAGTTGCTTATATAAGGTCTCTGTCCTTTTTTCTATCAGGTATTCCTAATGGATAACAATATTTAATATTTTAAGCTATGTATTTGAAGAAATGTATAATAAGCTTCATTATAATATTCATAAAATATTATTATAGTTGGTAATCTGTACCTAAGAAACCCTCCCTCAAACAAAGCTATAGTTCCTGAAAGTATATATTTAGTTTCATTATGTTTAGTATACCTTTAACTCCTTGACTTTTAGAATGAGAATACTGTTATAAATGTGCTAGAGAACTTCCTATATTAAAATCTCAATTCTTTCTTAAAAATTCAAATTTCTATGTGCAAGTAGTAGGAAACAATTAAAAATTAAGAAATCAGCATCTTGTTCTTTAGGTAACATTTTAGAACCACTAATTTCATCTGCAGTTTTTTATTTAGTGCTAAACCCAGAAGGCATTTCTAAGAACAAGGAAACCAAAAATCTAAATTAAATCTGCCTAGAGAAAGCACTGTACATCTATCTTTCACTATTATGTGAGCTAATCTCTTTCTACTTTAAAAATCAATTTTGCCTAGACCTGGAGTAAACACTCATGTGCTGGAGTGTGATAAGAACTTGCCTGATCAATGTAAAAAGCCGTGCCTGCGCGGATCTCTCGTCGCTGTTTGAGATCAGTTTCAGTGGTGTCCCTTGATAGGGCAATGTATTCAACTTCCCGTTTGGTCAGCTCCTGTAGAGCAAAGAGTGAAATTGTTCCAGAATTAAAACAAATTCTCAACATATTCTTGGGAGCCACTTATCTGACAATGCCACTGCCCTAGAGATGAGCATTTTAAATGAAATCATGAGTCTTAGCTTTGAGAAAAATGCAAAACATTGAGCATTAATCAAAACATGTATGTACCTCTCCTCAGAGCTCTACTGCACCAATAGTTGACTACTTGATAATTATGTACTTCCTTAGCAATTATTATTATAATCAGATATTATAAATCTTAATATCTTCTATAGAATTCTTTTCAAATATCAAGAGTAATAACTTGCCAACTTGGTGTTTTTTTTTTTTTGTTTTTTACAAATGATAGACATTTTAGTAAGTAATGTTCACCTTATTTTAAAAGGGTGATCTACATTAATTAAGTCCATTAACCAATATTTACCAACTGTCTGTGATACATTAGATCACACTTTACCAAGTGTGAAAATAAGGTAAATACCAGTAGTCAGGTCAACAGAAGAGAGAAGGAAGACATACATAGATAGCTATGCAGGGGGAGAAAGATGAAGAAGGATGAAAGCAGGAGGAGAGGGAAGAAAGAATTCTTTCATAGAAAACAAACATTTTTGATTTGAAGGAGAAATCATCCAGAATCCATTTCTTTTAGAATAATTTATCCATCCCTAACATCATTTTTCCCTGCATGTGACAACCATGTACAAACAGGTTTTAACATTAGCCTTGGTTTTACAACATTGAATTAAAAACAATGATGTTCTCCAGTTGAGTAAGGCATACAATATGTTCTTATTAAACAGAGAGAACAAATTAATTTACTGAAGTATAAGGGAAAAAATTGAATGAGCACGCCATTAATGGTAAAAGAGGGTATTTCACACAACAGAATTTTTTTTCTCTGCCGTACCATGTTGATAAAAATATATCATAGTTGTCATTTTGGTTTTATAAAATATGCCTGTTCCCATGTGCTATAAATTTAAGTATGTATGGAAAGTAGAAAACATTTTAAATAGAGAAAACACACGTCATAGTGGTAAAGATGTGTTGATACCAAACAATATTTTTCTAAATAAGAATGAATTGCCTCTGAAAGCACAATTTTGGACTAAAGACACAATTTCTCTTTTTAGCAGATGCCTCCTTCTTGTTTCTTAACATATTATTGGTACCTTCATGTCTATTTCATTGATTGGCTGAATGTGATCACTGAAAAACCCTGTCATATTGGTTGACAAAGCGACGCCTCTTATTGTTAAACTGTACCTAGTAACACCCTGAACTGCCACACTGAAGATATAATCCTGGTTCCTCAGGCAAGACAAACGCCAACGTCTCCTCAGCTGCTGCTTCCCAGAAATGGTATGAGCAAGTTCAAACAGTACCAGGAGCAGCAGATCAAGGAGGCAGCAGGGGTGTGTTGAGTTTGTTGAGCTATCTATACAACTCCTTCTATATAAATTAAGTATAAAGTAAACACAACTATCAAATTATGCCCCCAAATCTCTGCCTGTAAAGACTTCATCTACTCTGGATATTACTAAGCATGGGATCTTATATCTAACAGCAACAGTACCCAGGGCAGAGTTTGCAAGGCAGCTTAGGCTACTGTTTTCTTATGTGTATTTCCACATCCTTAAGCTGCCTTGGCTCTGATTCACAATTTAAAGTTTGTTGCTGTTTTCTTTTTTTAAAGATACAGGTTATATTGCATCTTTGAACCCACAAGACACCTATAATGTCCTAGCCCTTCTCATTCCACACTCCTAACAAGCTTCAGAATCTTGCCCAGAAACAAAATCAGAGTGAGATATTATGGTCTTTGAAATGAACCAGGCGGAATGGATTCTCGGTAGCTGACTTTGCATTCTTAGGCAAGCCGCTTTTGCCTTATTTATCAATAAAATGAGGATAATACTATGATGACCCCTTATACCTCACAAGCTCATTCCAGAAGCAAATAAAAGATATGGAAGGTACAGGCTAGAAAGAGTTAAGTTCTGATTTGTCCATTGTATTTTGATCATCCTCACCCTACATGATTTTGGAAGTACCAAAATAAATTCACCACTGAAATAAAAGAGGACATGAAGCATATTTCAAATAGCACAGAAATCAATTCTTCAATATCAAGTAACACAAGGAAGCTTAAAGTAAAGTTCTTCCCCTTCATCCTAAAAAATATCTTCAGACAGAACAACTTCACCTGATGGCAATCTTCCTCCCATCAATACAGCAATGCCTATTAATGCAGGCAAACTGGGGGAAAAGGTCTCATACAATTTTTTTTATTTGGATTGAGATTTTAATATTTCAACTCACTTCACAACTGTATTCAAAGAACTACAAACATGTAAGAGGATAACAGGTCAGAAAGAAGACTTGAAGTCTAGCTCTATCATTTACTAGCTGGAAAAAAGCTTGAGTGAGTTATTTCATAAACTTGTTTTCTCATCTATGTGAAGGAAAAAAGCGTGTAACATATAAGAGATATTTGACAAACTGTAGGCTCTCCTTAAAGACCATATAACAACAAAAAGTCAAGAGAATTATTTGGCTTTTTAAAATGTGGGCCTTAAATACAGAGAACAATCTGAGGGTTGTTGGGGGGGTGGGGGAGAAGGGAAATGGGTGATGGACATTGAGGAGGGCACTTGTTGGGATGAGCATTGGGTGTTGTAGGTAAGCGATGCATCATGGGAATCTACCCCAAAACCCAAGAGCACACTTTACACACGGTATATTAGCCAATTTGACGATAAATTGTATTTTAAAAAAATAAACAAAAATTTAAAAAATTTAAAAAAGAAAAAAGGATATTTCTTGAGTAATATAAATATAAAATATATAATATGAAATTAATATAACAAAATAATATAATAATGTAATACAACATATAGTATTATATAATGTAATATAAAACTAAGTTTTGTTTTGTAACCTCATAGTTGCTGATTCTATCTGCTACTCATTGCCTGAATTTGTATTTCTTTTTTATCAGAAGTTGAGAACTTTCTAGTGACAACAAAATTTTGTTAAAGCTATGAACAATATACATCTGCTTCCCAAATAACTTATTCCACACTCCTTATTAAAGAAAGCATCCTTCAACATTAAAATTTTTTCAAGTAATGAATAATCTTGATATTTTTGTAAATTCTTAATCTTAATTTATGTTAGAACACAATTAATCAAAGTTAAGACCCTTAGGAATCCATAAGAATTGATTGCTTACCAGGTACTGCATAGCAATAGAGCGTCGAAGAGGCCCAGGAGGTCCTATGAGAAAGACATCTTGCCCCAAAAGATCCTTCTGCATCATCCATCTTAGATGCTGAATTACAGATTGAGCCAGAGAGTCTGAAACTTCAAGCATGAAAAAACAAGATGAAATGAAATGCAAATCAGACTACTACTTATAAACCTCTAAGCAATCAAGGCATATAGTGTATTATATTTTAAAAAGTGTATCTAAGGGCGCCTGGGTGGCTCAGTCGGTTGGGCGTCCGGCTTCGGCTCAGGTCATGATCTCACAGTCTGTGAGTTTGAGCCCCGCGTCGGGCTCTGGGCTGACAGCTCAGAGCCTGGAGCCTGTTTCCGATTCTGTGTCTCCCTCTCTCTGACCCTCCCCTGTTCATGCTCTGTCTCTCTCTGTCTCATAAATAAATAAACATTAAAAAAAATTTTTTTAAGTGTTATCTATCTCTCTATATACATGAACAACACACATATTCATCAATACATCGACCTGGTGAATTCTCACACTGCTTTACTGCTTTAAAACCATTGTTACCAATGTTAAAACAGGACAAAGCTTATGATATCAAAAAGAATCACATAATATCACACTTGTTATTTATTTATTTTATTTACTCATTTTGAGAAAGAGGGAGTAAGAGAGCATGAGCAGGCGAGTGTCAGACAGGAAGGGAGAGAGAGAGAATCCCAAGCAGGCTCCACACTGCCAGCAAGGAGCCTGATGCAGGGCTCAAACCCATGAACTGGGAGATCACTACCTGAGTCAAAACCAAGGGTCAGAGGTTTAATTTAATAAGCCACCCAGGTGCCTTTGATATCACATTTAAAAGCTTACAAGAACATTCGAATGGTCACATTTAAGTGTCACTAAAGAAATACAAGTGATATTCAAGGGTGATATAAGGAATTAGAATCATTATCACAATTCTATAGCCCAATGCTTTTGTTCTAAAAGGGACATGACTAAATCATCCCAGACAATTAATGATTATCACAGTCTTGAAAATTTTAAGAAAACTATATTATAACTTAAGTTGGCAATGGGTTGTGAGATCTTCCAAACTTCACAGTTAGAAGGTTTGAAGACTTACATGTGCAACTGTTGGGAATAGAAGACTACTTCATTCAATGCCCTTCTAAGTCTACTATTAAATCTGTCAATCTGCTCATCTGCCTAAGCATTTTATAAATGTTTGAATTAACACAATTAATTTGTGTTTGCTCATTTGTAAATCACTCAGTGACCCAGAAAGTGCATTCCTAGGTACATAAGAAAAACTCTCGCCCTTGTACATTGGTAGACACATAGAATAATCATGGAGTGTTATTCAAAACAAACTGAATACAACAAAGAAAAATATAGCTTATTAATTCTTTAAAAAATAAAAATACAACTGGAGACTGGAAGTGGATAAAATACACATGAAGGAATATTACATAACAACAAAAACAGAATGAACTACCACTACTTCTAACAATATTAATTCCTTAAAGGTATAGTATTGAGCGAAAAAATTAAGTCACAGAATGAATCCCATATGATGCTATTTTTGATAACGCTCAGTAAACTAGCAAACTGAATTCATTAGAAATACATACATATGTAATAAAACAGTGCTTGAAAAGCAAAAAATCAAGAGAATGATAAACTGAGAATAATGGACACTTGGGCATGGAATCAGAGATTCTCACAGATAGCTTCAATGATTTTGGTAATATTCTAGTTCCTATACTGGATGTGGGTTACAGTTTTGCTTTATTATTGTGTTGAATTTTACACATAAACACACACACACACACACACACACACACGTATCCTAAAAGTCTTTTACATGTACTGAATATATTCCATACTTTTTACACTTTGTTTAATCACCCAGTGAGGCCATGAAAGAATTCAAACTAAGAACACCTGCCAAGGCTAAAGCTATGCTTCCCCGACAACCTTCAACAGCACATTACAAGGGTAGTATCCCCCTAACCCATCCCCCAAAGCTAACATTTAATCATTGGAAAAAATAAAGATAAATTTCTGATTTTCTTTATCAGGGTGAGACGGTCAAGAACAAGGTTTGGGGCAGCCTGCTTGGTTTATCGTGTCACTGGGATCACACCAAAGCATCTTGTAACCTCCCCAAATCAAGTGCCTCTATGTCTAAAAATAAGGAGACTCAACACCTGATCAGAGGTGCTTGGTTTCTCTCCTGTCCTCTATGAATCCTCTACAACATGCATAGGGAGCATATCACCCCCAAGGGAGCAAAATATGAAGTTAAAGAGGGGTTGAAAAGAATTCTTAGATATTACAAGGGTCTGTTGTCCACTAAAGGGATACCGTGCATAAAAGATATACAGTATATCTGTGGTACTGATGTTTCATGAGATTGGGGAAAGACAATGGGGACGGGGGAGGTAAATGTCTTTAGTAGAGCAATAATGAAAAACATATTGAGAAACATTGCTCTAAGACCTAGACCTCTGAGAATCTATCAAGGAGTTTCATGATGCAGTGGAAGCAATTCACCCGAGATTGGAGATTCAACCTCATTTATAACTATCAAATGTCCACTTAACTATTTCCTTTCCTACTTCAGGCTTAAATCCACCTTTGTGATATATAGTCTACTCTTTCTTATTTCAAGATGAGTTCAGTCTGCTTGCTGTTTAAGGATGACACAAGATAAAAGTTAAGTTCTAACTTCTCTATCATAAATTACACAATGTTCCCTATCCTGCAGATCTATTATCTCTTCTTACACTGGTATCAAATACATAATTAAAAACATAAACATTTCTGGGATTTCTTTCTTTACATTTTTACAAATCTTCACTTACTTTGGCCACAGGCCTTCTCTACACTTCAGTGTCACTCCTTTGTATTCAGCTTTGGCAATGTGCCTGACCTTCCATTACCTGGACTTGACTATTTAAAATACGACATTTCCAAAGTTCTAGAAGGTAAAGCCAAGTTGGTCTCTTCAACTTCCTTCCACTGTCTATTATTTATAACTGTTGTAACTATTCATAATTACAGAGTCTCCATTTAGTTCTATATAGCTCCATTCCATTTTGAATGCCTTGACCTTGGAACTGTATACATTTTCAAGGCTTTTTTAAAGTTGAAGGCACCAGTTCCTAATCAAATGTGAGGTCTGCCTCTCCTAAGTTGTCAGTGTCGATGAAGTGCTGAGGTTTCGCAATAATATATATATTTTAGCAAAGTCAAGAAGAATCAATTATGCCTGTATTTACAGAGCAGTTTGTATACCATGTACTTTCTTAAGTAGGAGAGAAAGGCATAGTTATTTAAAGCGGGAATTCTGGGAACTGAGTATAACTGCAAGGATGCTCATAGGTGTTCTTCCACTCGACGTGATCCTAATGTGTTGAGGACCACTGGCCTAAGGCACATCTGGCAATTCTCAGCAATCCCTTCCTTTCCTCTTGCCACTCAGTAGTGGTTCTCAACTAGTGGCAATACTGCCATCATGCTATGCCCGCCAGAGACATTTGGAAATGTCCGGGGTACTTCAGGTTGTTGCAAAGCCTTGGGGGACGAGGGATGACTGGGTGCACTACTGACATTTAGTGATTCTACATATGATGTCCAAGACAATCCCATCTGCCCAGTATGTTAATGGCACCCTTGTTGAGAAATACTGTGCCTGGGTTGACATGTGTGGGTTTTTTTTTTCCAGGGTTTCTGTTGCTTGCATGCCACAAATGCATTATTTCTATTTAGTCACAAGTAAGCCCAGAGGAAGAGTTCCCCTTAGTTTCCCCTATTTTCTGAAAGATGACATTGTTAGGGAGGCAAGTCAAGAGTGATTAAGTTCTACCTGTAGACTGAGATGTTAGATGTCAGAATATCTAAGGCTCTCATCATCACATTCCAATTCTACATAATTTTCTTAATATGTATAAGCAGCTTCTGAATCGTGTGGCTGGCCTTGCAGTCAATGCCATATCTTCAAGAAGACTTTTTCCTTTCCCTTATTTTTCTTTACCCAATAAACAGTAATAATAATGGTTATAATTTAGTGCATTCATTTCATATGCCAGATAAAAATACAAATGACTTTTCATACAGGATCTCATGACAACCCTGGGATTTAGCAGACTATACTGTGTACAGATACGGAATCAAGCCAGACTGCTCAAATCCCAACTCTGCTGTTTACCAGCTATGTAAACTTAATCAGCTATTTAAACTCTCTGTGTTCAGGTTCTCCATCTGTATAACAGATATAATAAATGTACCTACTTATAAGGTTATTATGAGGATTAAGTTAGGCACTTAGAACAGTGACTGATAATAGTTAAGTGTCATACAAGCACTTCATTAAATATTCATTCCCTACGTTTTTCAAATAAGAAAATCAAAGTTCTTGAGGTGTAGTCTTGAGGTGTTCACAGTTTGTATGTGCATAAACCAAGACTTAGATCTCAGCGTTTGAGTTCGAAGTTTGCACTATAACCGTGATGTCCTATTGCCCCTCCAAAATCTTTTTAACAGGCTCTACCTTCAGATCCAAGACTTTCCCTACAAGTGTGTGCCTCATGGGGGCTCCATCGAACTTAATGGAGTTGCTTTTCTGGCCATTAATTTTATTTCTTGGTTTTTCAGGATGTCAATGATACCATGTTTTTCTTCTTTTATTGAAATTTCTAATTCATTTTATTTTACATTATGTTATGAGAGGGCTGTTTCTCTAAAAAACCTCCCATTTCCACTTGCTCATATTTTAGGATAGTATATTTTGTCAAAGAAAATATTTAATTTGTCAAAAAATTACATTAAACTACTGAGAGAACGCATTATGTAGTGCCGTGTGGTGTCTGTGGTGTATTTTACATTAATGCTTGAAACTAGCTGTATTTTTAGGATGGCCTCAAGAAAACATGAGTCATACTTAAAAGCATTCTAGAAATAGAAACAAGATGTAAGACTGTACATTACGAACATCTGCAAAACAAACTGCCAAACTGCCACGCATAACCTAATATAAACACAGCCCTGTGTGCAAGAGAAATCCCTGACTTCATTGTTTTCAGGCACAAGATGCTACCTTCCAGGAGTCCACATAATGATAAACTGATGTCCAAATAATACCGGAGAGCTTGATCCTATAGTCTAACATTTCCTTCTCTATGTAAAAATCAAACATCTGGTTCATGTTGGGCTACATTCCTTATTCAATCCCTAGCTGATACTTGTTTTAAAAAAAATGTGTACTATTTTTGCCCGGGCGTATTCAAGGACTTTAAAATAAGTCTATTAAAGTAATCCAAATTATGATTTTCTCCCTCCACAGACTTCAATTTGTCATATATATAAAGATTAAAATTAACATTTCAGAAAATTATGCTAAGTTCTCATCCCATTATAATAAATCCTTTAAAACTAGTGGTGTTTCCTAAGCATCCGAAGAGGAAACATAATATAATGGAGGAAAAAAACAAAAAACAAAAAAAAAAAAGCCTTTGAAGCCAAACAGATCTAGTTGTGATTTCTCATCCTGTCCTTTATCAGTGTCCTTGGACAAGAATTCTGAATCTTCCGGGCTTTTCTTACTTTCAAAATAAAGGTAATAATACTTATCAAGAACGGCTAGTATGAGGATTACAGGTAAAGCACCATGTCAAACCTCTCAGCCAGTGAGAACCACGAATGGAAGGATATTGAAGCCTTATCCTCGCCTGCAAAGTCCTCTACCTGGTGTGTGTCCTAGATAGCAGGCTGTACAGTGTGGACTCGGTGGTAATGAATGGGCTTCTGAGTTTATACTCAAACTACCTTCTGGACCTACATACAGCCCACCCCGAAGAGATAAAGGAGAATGAACCCAGTATTTACCATATCCCTGACTAGTAGAGCTTATGTCAGGTACCTTCTCATGGCATTTCATCTTATTCACCATAGTCGTCCTACAAAATAGTTCAGAAAGAATCTCAACACAGGCCTGCCACACTCCCCTGCATTCACTCCTGCTACCTCATCACAATGAGAGATTTCAAAAGAATCGCAACGAATCTCACTGCAAGTACATGCTCATTTACTAAACTGTCACCTACCTATCATATATCATTCTGTACTTGGATATAATGGACAAGGGAGAAAACATGAGAGGAGGGGACACAATACAGTTATGTGTAGAACTTAAGTCCTCGTTATTTACCACATGGGCTAACTGAACTAAGAAATTACATCATTCACACAGCTACATTTATTAAGGATCTACTATATATGCTTAGCACCAAGAACAGCAAAATGAATACAAAAGGTCCTCTGAATGTGTCAAAGGAAACCACAGCATATATAGAGAGCCTCAGTTTACATAAAGCCACTCATCTATAATGTAGACTGAGGAGTCTGATCCAATATAGCTGTAATCAAAATTACATGAGAAGTACAATATTGGCCAGCACAGTACTCGGCATAGAGAAGTTATTCAGTTTTTCTTAAAACTAGAAAAACACATAAATATACATTAAATACATTAAAGCATATCCATACACAATGATTAAGTGTCAAGTTGTTTATTTTTTGTGTTGAGATGTTAGAATATATATGCATGTGTTTCTTGTACTCACATAGAAAAATACAGGAAAGATACCCCTAAAACTAATAACATGGCAAGTAATGTAGATGAAAATAGGAGTGAAACTGAGATTCCTCAATGTGCAGTTTTTTATATTATTTTGACTTCTGAACCATATAAATGTATTATTTCCACACACAAAAAGCTAAGTTACTTTTTTAAAGTCAAGTTTTAGAAAATACTTGACACAAGAAAATTTATATCATATATGGTTTTTGTGGAAGTGGTCACAAAATAGCAACAAAGAATATTTTCTTAAATGATGTATGCAAATAGTCATTTTTTAAATGTTTTATTTTTGAGAGCAGGGGGAAGGGGCAGAGAGAGAGGGGAATAGATGATTTGAAACAGGCTCTGTGATGACAGCAGAAAGCCGATGAGGGGCTCAAACCCACGACCTGTGAGATCATAACCTGAGCTAAAGCCTGATGCTTAACTGTCTGAGCCACGCAGGTGCCCCACAAAATACTGTCACTTTTATTTTTATTTTGAAGTTTATTATATTTTTGAGAGACAGAGTGAGAGAGAGCAGAGGAAGGGCAGAGAGAAAGAGACAGAGAATCAATCCCAAGTAGGCTTCATGCTCTCAGCACAGAGCCCAGCACAGGGCTCGAACTCACGAACTGTGAGATCATGACCTGAGCCAAAACCAAGTCATTGGCTTAACCAATTGAGCCCAAGACACTCCAAAATATAGTCATTTTAAAAAATATTGGGTACATTTATAAGATTCGACTCATAAAATTATGTTCTCTGACCAAAATTAAATTAAATTAGAAATTAATAATAAAAAGATCTTTGGGAAAATCTCCAAATATTTAGAAACTAAACAGCACACTTGTAAATAGCGCATGGGTCAAAGAAGAAATCCAAAGGGAAATTGCCAAGCATTTTGAGCTGAACAAAGGTGAAACCACAATGTATCAAAATTTATGGCATGCCACTAAAGCAGTACTTAGGGGAAATTTTATAGTACTAAATGCCTGTATTGAGAAAAAGGAAGGACTGGGGAGCCTGGGTGGCTCAGTCAGTTAAGCGTCTGACTTTCATGATCTCATGGTCCATGGGTTTGAGCCAGGCTCTGTGCTGACAGCTCTGAGCCTGGATCCTGCTTCAGAGTCTGTGTCTCCTTCTCTCTGCCCCTCCCTTATGTTCTGTCTCTCTCTATCTATCAAAAATAAACATTAAAAAATACAGAAAAAGGAGGACTTCAAGTTAATGGCCTCAGCTTCTGCCTTAAGATACTAGAAAAAGAAGAGCAAGAGAAACCCCAGGAAATGAAATTCTACTGATCAGAACTTAAATCAATGAAATAGAAAACAAAATAATTTTTAAATTTTTTTAAGGTTTTATTATCCATATTTGAAATAGAGGGAGACAGAGCGTGAGCAGGGGAGGGGGAGAGAGAGAGAGAGAGAGAGAGAGAGAGAGAGAGAGAGAGAGACACATAATCTGAAGCAAGCTCCAGGTTCTGAGTTGTCCGCACAGAGCCTGATGCAGGGCTCGAACCATGGACCGTGGGATCATGACCTGAGCCAAAGTTGGACGCTTAACTGACTGAGCCACCCAGGTGCCCCAAAACAAAATAATTTTTAAAAAATCAGTGAAACTGAAAGTTCTTTGACAAAATCAATAAAATTGACCAATCACGAAAGACTAATCAGGAAAGAGAGAAGATACAAATTTCCAAAATCAGGAATATGAGATTGGGGTTGACATGAAGTACAGATACTATAGATATTAAAAGGAGAATTAGTGAATATTGTGAAAAAGTTTATGCCAATACATTCCAAGACTTAGATGAAATGGACAAATTCCTTGAAAGACAAATTCCTTTAAAAAGTCAGCTTTTTCATGGGGCGCCTGGGTGGCGCAGTCGGTTAAGCGTCCGACTTCAGCCAGGTCACGATCTCGCGGTCCGTGAGTTCGAGCCCCGCGTCAGGCTCTGGGCTCATGGCTCAGAGCCTGGAGCCTGTTTCCGATTCTGTGTCTCCCTCTCTCTCTGCCCCTCGCCCGTTCATGCTCTGTCTCTCTCTGTCCCAAAAATAAATAAACGTTGAAAAAAAAAAATTAAAAAAAAAAAAAAAGTCAGCTTTTTCTTAGCTAACATAAGAAAAGGTAACCCCAATAACCATATCTAACGAAGAAACTGAATTAGTGAATAACTTTCCCACAAAGAAAACCCCAAGTCAAGACAGCTTCAAGGTGAAGCCTACCAAACATTTAAGGAAAAATGCCAATTTTATACAAAGTCAGTCAGAAAATGGAAAGAAGTAAATACTTCCCAATTCATTCTATAAGACCATCATTGCCTGAATACCAAAATTTGACAAAGATATCACAAGGAAGGTATTATGGACTGGATGTTCGTGCTCCTCCAGAATTCCCATGTCTAAGTCCTAACTCCCAATATGATCAGTAGTATTAGGCAGGGCCTTTGGGAGGTGATTGGAAACCCTCATAAATGGGATTAATACCCTTATAAGAAAAGACACAGAAGCTTTCTCTGTCTCTCCACGCTTTTGGCCATGTGTGGATACAAGAGGTCAGCAGTTCACAACCAAGGAGAGGGCCTTGCCAGAACCCTACCATACTGGTGCCCTGATTCCAGACTTCCAGCCTCCATAACTATGGGAAATAAATTTCAGGTTTTTTTATAAGCCACCCAAACTATGATGCTTTGTTAGAGCAGCTGGATCTAAGATGAAAAGAAAGCTGCAGATCAATATCCTTCAGAAATACAGATGCAAAAATTCCAAACAAAATTTTCTTAAACTAAAACCAATAATATGTAAAACCAACAACACAATACAACCAAGTGGGATTTACTTCAGTAGTGCAAAGTTAGCTTAACACTTAAAAATCAATCAAATATAATTCATCATATTAACAAACTAAAAAAGAAAAACCACATTATCGTGTCCAAGAACACAGAAAAAACATGACAAAATAGAATATAGGTTTCTAATTAAAATCATCTCTAAGCAAAGCACAAATGGGAGAAAACTTCCTCATCTTGATACACAACGAATATGAAACACCTATGCCTATCATACATCAGAGTAAAAGGCTCAATGCTTTCTCCCAAGATCAGAAATAAGACAATAATATTCCTTCCTCTGACCACTTCTATTCAACATTTACTGGAGGTACCAACAAATACAGTAAGGCCAAAACAAAAACAAAAAACAAAAAAAACACACCTTCCAGATTAGAAAGAAGTAGCATTTCCTTTATTTATATACAACAGAATTGTTTATATGGAAACTGTGATGAAATCTACCAAAACAAGTTCTAGAACAAGTGAGTTTAGCAAGGTGCCAAGATACAAGATCAATATACAAAATCAATTGTACTTCTATGTTGAAATTAAAAAACAATACCACTTACGATAACATTAAAAAATAAATACTTGAATGATGACTCTGACAAAATATATGCTAGACCTGTACACTGAAAACAACAAAACACTGCTGAAAGAAATTAAAGTAGATCCAAATAATGGAGAGATACACCTTTATGGATTGGAAAGCTCAATATTATTAAGATATCAAGTGTCTCCAAAATGACTAATAGATTCAATGCAATCCCAATCCCAACAGTTCTTTTTTGTGGAAACTGACAAGCTGATTCTAAAATCACATAGATGCAGAGGACCTAGAATAGCCAACATCTTTGTAAAAAAGCAAAGATGGAAGACGAACATTACCTGATCTGAAGACTTATTGTAACACCATATTAATCAAGATAGTGAGACTTTGGTGTCAAGACACACTAAGAGATCAATGGAACAGTTTAGAAACGGATTCACAATATATATGGACAACTGATTTCGAACAAAGGTACAAAGGCAATTCAGTGGGACAATGATAGTCTTTTAAGCAACCGGTGCTGAAACAATTAGATATCTATATGCAAAAATTGAACTTTGATCCATACTTATATAAAATGACCTTTGACCCATACCATATATAATAAATTAACTTAAAATAGATAATAGACCAAAATGTAAATTATGTATACAACTGTGAAGACATTTAGGGAAAAAAAAAAAAGAAGAAAATCTTTATGATCTTTGGTTAGACAAAGATTTCTTAGGTATGATACCAAAACCCCAATACATAAAGGTAAAAACTGATAAATTGGACTTCACTAAAATTTAAAACACCTGCTCTTCAAAAGATACAATTAAAAAAAATTAAAAGACAAGTCACTGACTGAAAGAAAATACTTGTACATCTTATATCTGATAAATTTCTTTTACCCAGAATGTATGAAAAAATCTCAAATCTCAAAAGAACACAAACACCCCAATAAAAAAGTGGGCAAAAGATTTAAACAGACACTTCACCAAAGATATACAGATGGCAAGTAAGCACATAAATAAGTGTTCAACATCTCTAGTCACTAGGAAATGCAAATTAAAATCACTATGAGATACCATTACATACCTATCAGAATGGCTGAAATTAAAAAGACTGACCATACCAAGAGCTAGCAAGAATGTGGAAGAACTGGAACTCTCACACATCGCTGGAAGAAATAGAAAATGACACAACTACTTTGGAAAACAGAATGGTAGTTTCTTGAAAAGTTAAACATCTTCTGTGTGATATAGCCATTCCACTCCTAGGTATTTACACAAGAAAAAAAGAAAGTACTATGGCCATATAAAGACTTATACATGAATGCTCAGTGCAGCTTTGTTTCAAGAGCTTCAAAATAATAACACTGATGTCCATCAACAGATGAATGAATGAACAAACTGCAATTATTTCCATACAATGAAATACTAAGCAGCAATAAAAAGTTATAAACTATTGACACACGCAACATGAATCTCAAAATAATGATGCGAAGTGATAGAAATTAGACAAAAATTGAGTATATATTACAGAATTCTATTTATATAAAATTCTAGGAAATCTGAATATATCTACAAAGCAGATGAGTCATTCCCAGAAAAAGGAGGAACCAGGGGATATTCTAAAGAGGCACAGGTATACTTTGGGGGGCGATGAATTTATTTGATCAATATTTTGACTACGGTGATGTCTCATGATTACATACTTATGTCAAAACTTGTGAAACTGTACATTTAACTATGTGAAATTTATTGTATGTAAATTATACTTACTAATATTATTTTTAAAAGACTAGAATAACACATTGAAATGTCAACAATGTTCTTATAAATGATTTCAGTTTTATCCTTTCGTTTCTCAGTATCCCAGGTTCTCTGTATTGATGATGTTTTATTTTTGTAATAGGAATAAAAAATTATATTTCTTTTGAAAAACCACATTGCAAAGTAATAACAGCCAAATGGGAAGCAGAGAATAACTGTGATACACAGAATAAGTTGTAATATGATACATAACATATATTAGAATATTTTGACTAATCAATAGATCACAATTTAACCCCAAAATTCAATTTGCAACTCAGCTTCTTATAAAGTTCTTATCCATAAGATACTGTTACACTGTGATAATTCACTGAAGACATCTTTGTTGGTCTTAGTGTAGCTAGTCATATTCATCACAAGACTTACAACAACCAAAAACGTAAAATGAAACCAAAGGAATAACCTTTAGTTATAAACACATCTCAGAAGATCCAAGAATTTCTAGGTCCTGTCAAATGAGTCCAAGTTATTTAAGCATACAGCATGAACTTTTTATTTTTATGAGTCAGGTTACAGAAAAAGCAGTTATAATAGATGTATTCCTTAATCAGGTTTCACTTTAAACATGAGGGTTTTATTAACTATTTTTAAAATTACAATCCAATACATGCTTACTATAACAAAGAAAAAAAATCCAAAAATGTAAAAAGAAAAATTATCTCTCTTGATCCCTATCATTCCTGGCCTTACTCCTAACCCAATGCCCGCCCCCCCCCCCGCCATAAAACTCAAAATTAAGAACCTGGAGTATAGCCTTCCACACTTTTCTCTGTATACAGAAAGACATACAATACACCTGCAAAAGGTGTTTAAGTTGTTTAAAAAAAAAATAGTATCATACTTTATATACTACTCTGCAATCTACAATTTTTGCTTAATAATATGGTATAGACATCTCAAGGTCCACAGATATATTCTTTTTTAGCAGCTGCATAAGATTCCATAATATGGGTAAGCAATAATTTATTCAACCATTCTCTACTGATATACTCATTGTCTCTAGTTTTGGTCACTATCAATAACACCAAAATGCTGGAATATATATTATGTACAAATATCCTTTATATACTGATTTTTTTCTTTAATGAATACAACCTGAAAAAGAAACTGCTACATCCAAAGGTATATAATATTTTTAATTGTAATAGCTACCACAATATTACTTTCCAAAGAAGCCATATGAACTCAGACTTCTACCAACAACGAACGACAACACCGTTTCCCTGCAACCTTGTAGTTACTTGACATTATAATACTTTTGAATTTTGGCCCAGGTGATGCATAGAATTGATATCTTATTGCATAATTTACATCTCTCTAACTATTAAGCAGGGTTAGAACATATGTTCATATACTTATTGGTCCTTTGGATTTCCTCTCCTGTGCCATGCTTATTTAAATCCTTTGCCTATTTTCCACTGGATGATATGGTGTTTCTCATCAATTTGTAAGATATATTTGTCTATTGAGGGTATTAATCCTCTATCACATGTGTTAGATATCCACTAAAATGTGAGTTTTAAGCTAGGGGTTTACTACTTGAATTCATTTTTTCATTCAAATAATGTCATAAGTGACGGTTAAAGTATTACCACATACACCTGAAGAAGACTATTTATATATTACACAGTTCAAAAATTGTACATCTGCAATGAAAGTTGCAGAAAGCAACAACAGTCATTAAACAGAAAATAAAAAGCAACAAAATGCATCAAGAAATGTTATCTTCAGTGTGGTGCCCAACAGAAAGAAGATTAAAGAAAATTTAGGCACTGAATAAAGATTGCTGTAGAGAAGCTGGAGAAGACTTCAGGTCATATTACAGAGCTTGAAAAGTTGATGGGGCACTCCCCTTTGAAGGCTCTATTTTATATAAAGAAATCTCAAATTAAATCCTTTTCTCCAAGTAAATTTTCATGTAATGAGTGGCAATTACTGTGCTAGTGAAAATAGGGCAAATCTTAAGGACTGGAGGCTCTGCTCTCTAAGTTCTGTATAATAAGTTTCTGTTCTGTAAGGGAACCTTAGTTAACACCTTCCTGGAGGCCTTATGTGTAAGCTTTGTCAGTCATTCATTAAAACTGACAAGTGCCACAATGATTGTTCCACATTATCTACAGACACAAAAATGGCATAGATTCTCTATGCTATTCTGTCATTTACATGCTGATGAATTTCTCAAACCTCTTAAAATTATTTACAAATGTCCCCCTCCCCCATAAAACCTTTCACACTGTTGACTTTATGCCAAAAACCATCATTTTAAGAGTACAATGTTGTACTTCTTGCAGAAAACCTTTGTGGGTGCTAATTGCTTGCATAAAAGTTCAGTGTGTCCAGTAAACCTTAAATGACCTCACATATAATTGGTCCACTGACTGCAGCAAGAAGATTATGTAAGGAAGCAGAAATACAACTCTGAAGTTGACTTTGAAGGCATCTATTGAAAACCTGCCGCCCTGGAGCGTCACCTCTTAAGGCAAACACTAAAAGAAATACCAGCTTGACTCAATATAGTTTAACTTCAAGAACAAAAACATGAAGGAACCCCTTTTCAACAGCTGACAATTTCATCTAAGCCTTGAGATTCACTTTTCAGACAAAAAAAAGCAAAAATCTTCAATTATCCACTTCAGCACTTGCAGGGAAGAGACTAGAGACTAAGATGATAAGTGGGAGTTATAATGGTCAAGGCAGGAGGTGACAAGACCTAGATAATAAAACAACTGAAGAACAGTACAACTCCTTTGTCTGCTTTGTGCCAGGCACTGGACTGGGCTAGATGCTGCAGCTAGAAAGACACCCTGCTGTGCCCAACACTGTGAAGACAGAAATAGCTCAATGAGAAGCAGACAACAGACTACAAAATATATTTGTCAGCTCAATCAGATGGCCAAGGAATTAAGAAATTTTGCTTTCGTAAGTAATGCTGTTTTCACGTAGTTTTAAACCGAATTTTAAGGGCGCCTGGGTGGCTCAGTTGGTTGAGGGTCTGACTTCGGCTCAGGTCATGATCTCAGGGATCCTGAATTCGACCCCCACATCGGGCTCACTGCTATCAGCACAGAGCCTGCTCGGATCTTCCGTCCCCCTCTTTCTCTACCCCTTCCCCACTCACGCTCTCTCAAAAATAAATAAACATTTTAAATAAATACATAAATTGAATTTTAGATTTCCACTTAAGAATATTCTCAGTCTATTGCATCTCTGCCAGCTAACAGGATTTCTACTACTTCTATCAAATAGATGTTATATATGAATATCAGGGTTCGTGGTCCAACATTGTGATTTTTATTTCTTCACTACTAAAAGACAACAGTTGATTTTCAGTGCTCTGAATAACTCTGAAAAAGAAATAAAATATGACTGCCATGTCTCAGCGATTTCAATTTTTTCAATATTTTTCACACTCTTAAATTCCAAAAGAATTATCTAACATACCATTCTTCTTTTCATTACAGGACTTATTCTAAAGAAAAGTAGCCAGAGATACCGTGCCAAACTATAAAAGGAAAACCAAACGGAAGTCAGGGAATCTGGGCTTTGCTACTAATTAATTAATTAGTCTTCTGACCTCTTTCTTGTGGTCCTATTTTCCTGATTATGAAATGAGTTTTAGAGAGGATAATAATTGCTAAAGTTCCTTTCCTTAACAAAATATTGAATACCCAAACACGAAGAGCTGAAATGAAGCATAAATATGGATAGGAAAGTAAGAGGGTATCAAACTTCAACAAAACACTGTTTTGAAAATATTTTAAAATATTATTTACTTATTGATTTTTATTTAAATCCAAGTTAGTTAACATATAGTGTAATATTGATTTCAGATATAGAACTTAGTGATTCATCACTTACAGATAACACCCAGTGCTCATCACAAGTACCCTCCTTAATGCCCATCACCCCCCCATTTAGCCCACCCCCCTCACCTCCCCTCCAGCAATCCTCAGTTTGTTCTCTGTATTTAAGAGGAACTTATGGTTTCCTCCCTTTCTGTTTTCACTTATTTTTCCTTCCCTTCCCCTATGTTCATCTGTTTTGTCAAAATATTTTAAAATATTTTTTTGAAGTTTATTTATTTATTTTGAGAAAGAGAGAGAGAGAGAGAGAGAGAGAGAGAGAGAGAGAGAAAGGGAGGGGCAGAGACAGAAGGAGAGAGAGAGGATCCCAAGCAGGTTCTGCACTATCAGCGTGGAGCCTGATACAGGGCGTAAACTCACAAGCCGCAAGTTCATGACCTGAACCAAAATCAAGAGTAAGATGCTTCACTAACTGAGTCACCCAGGTGCCCCAAAATATTTTAAAAAGTAACTCCAAAAGAGGGGCACCTGGGTGGCTCAGTCGGTTAAGCGACCGACTTTGGCTTGGGTCATGATCTCACACTTTGTGGATTCGAGCCCCGCGTCGGGCTCTGTGCTGACAGCTCAGAGCCTGGAGCCTGCTTCCAATTCTGTGTCTCCCTCGCTCTGCACCTGCCCTGCTTGTGCTCTGTCTCTCTCTGACTCTCAAAAAATAAATGTTAAAAAAATATATAAATAAAAATAAAAAGTAACTCCAAAAGAGGTAAAAAAAAAAACCTATCAACGTTCTCTCATAGCCAAAAACCCATAATCTCTAATCAGTCATGTAATAGCAAGAGTGAAGTCAAAGAATTATAAGTTTCCCATCTTGGAAATAGTCTGAGAGAGGGAGAAATATTTCAAAGAATATATTTGAACCTAATATAGTAAGTAGATGCACAAAAACATGTTTCATTAATAAATATATCTAACCTAATAAATATGTAGCAACATGTAATGCTTACGTGGATATGTAAGATTTGGGTTGACTTATTAGCTCAGCCATTTTTCCTACTTCAAGTTAAACAAACTCCAAATAGTCTTTTCCTTACATATGGGTACCGTTGCTCATACAAAAGACTAGTAGAGACAACGTTAGTATTTCCTAGTGGGTAAAACGTGCTACCGTCATTTTGAAATACAAACAATAATATATCTAAGGATACTTGTATTATGAATATGGTGGGAACAATGATGAATGGATAGCAAGCACAGAAAATGAAAGTTGGAGCCTACACACCATCCAACAGTTTTCAATATAAATTCTCTTCTGATAAATTTCAAAGGGAAAGCTACTAATAACTAAACACAAAAGAAATGAAAAATTTTGACTACATAAGAGATGTATGAAAACAGCAATAAAAATCATAAGTATATAAAGCCAGAAAATGTTGAGGGTTTTTCTTTGTTTGCTTTTCTGGGGTCTTTGGTGGCAATTTATAGTTTTGCTATATTTAAAAACAGATATCGTTTATACTTGGAACTTGATTTGAGTCAGCCACTGCTGTATTGCCCCCCAGTCATTTGCAAAATATGAAAATACATTCATTCAAAGCATATAAGTCTTAAAATTGATATTATTACTAAGATCCCTTGAATCCTTAAAGCTAGTATAGTCTTATTATACATTCTCTTACTTAATAAGAAGATCCCCCAAATAACTTAGCATTTGGGCTTCAATAAAATATTTTAGCAGACCCCCAAGAGGAGGGAGACTATGGCATCTTAGTTTAAGTTAAAAGAAGAGAAGGATAGTGCTATCCCCTGCTGAGAGCTGTCAGGCAATGACGATGCTTCCTGTCTAGGTGAGACTTGAAAGGCCAACATTCTTTCCACACTGTAAACACATGAAGTGTTTGCCTTTAAAAGAATATTGAAGCTTTTTTGAAGAGCCTACCACCACCATGTGTGATTCTGGAAACAACCTAAGTAGGAGCAAATTCAAAATCAAATCTAGAGAAGATGCATTCCAGATTCATTTTTTTTAAGGGTAAGACTATAAATGACAATGAAAATATTTTTAGCATATCTCTTAAGCAGAATCATAGCAGCCTTTAGTAATAACCATACACAACTGTGTTACAGACATGGGATAATGGGGAAATGAGAAGGAACACAATCAGGAGACTGAGGAAATGGTTGTGTCAGGGACTCATACAGTTATTGAGCACCATGTGCCAGGCACGATGCCATGCATGTCACATAAGCTATTTCATTCAATCCTTACAGTATATCCATAAGGTTGAAATGATCGTTCCCATAATGTCAAGGAAATCTGGAGCAGTTAAATGACTACAGAAATTCACACATCTAAAAAAAAAAAAAAAAAACATAAAGAAAGAAAAGAAAAAGAAGGATAGAAACTCTTGTCTAGGAAAGAGTACAGACAAAATTTTAAACCTAATCCTCCCCCTCTCAAATAGATGTTTCCATATAGAACCCAAACTATGTATCAGTCTTCCTATCATCTATCAAGAGTGGATGTTATTCCTCACTTTAAAAGTTAATTATAAAAGTTAGCTACATTCATAATAAGATAAGATTCAGGAATCAGGGGGAAAAAATGAGTGTTTTCTTCAATTATCACATACCAGTATCATGTAAGGTGTTTTAAATCTATTTTGTTAATTTTTCTCTGGGTAAATATAACAACTTGTTCAAGATTTAAGTCCCTAGTCCTACCCCCAGAAAACCTATCAAGTATAATAATATGACTAGGTATAATCATTAAATAATAAATATTAAAAATAAATGTTCCTGACTCCCACTTCTAGTTAGGATGAAGAGAACTGCAACAGAATTTTACTTCCAACCTAACAACCAGAACAAGGCAGTTGATCTGTAAAACTCACAGTTTCTTTTTTTTTTTTAATAATTTTTTATGTGTATTTATTTTTGAGAGAGACTGCATGCAAGAGAGGCATAGAGAGAGGGGGGGACAGAGGACCCGAGGAAGATGCTGTGCTGACAGCAGAGAGCATGAATCAGGGCTTGAACTCATGAACAACGAGATCACAACCTGAGCCAAAGTTGGATGCTTAACCGACAGAGCCACCCTGGGGGCCCCCCAAATCACAGTTTCTTAAAACCCATCATACAGCTAAGAATACAAAGAAACCTGAATGAACCAAATTCTAGAAAGTAATGAGTACTTTCAAGAAGAGAAGAGACCCAGAGCTAATTTTCCCCCTAGTAGACTGGCAGGAGAAGGAAGAATCTGCCATAGGTGTATCAGGATAAGCAAGCTGAACTTTAAAACTGAATTTTAAAACTTACAATGGCCTCACACGAGCTGACACGATGAACTAGTCTCCTGAGAAGCCTTAGCCACAGAGAGAGTCTACACCTACCCACCAACTCTTTCCCATTGGCCCTCACTGAGTACATAGGAGTGCACAATAAAAACCAGGCGCAGGGCAAGAACTGAGAGGATTCTTCCTGAAGCATGCTGGACCTTTTCTTAGTGCAAGGCAACAACCCATTGAAGGCTGGGAGTGGGAGCAACAGAAATCCCTCCAAGGCACTTCATGGCCTTATACGGTATTAGGGAGCAGTCACACTCAAGGCATTAGGGCAGAAGAGCTGAGATAAATCCTGTTGGGGCACTCCTGGCCTTCACTGACATGTCCTCTGGAGGCTGGAGGCAGGGCAACAGGATAAAGGAGATCTGGGTTGGAGAAAGCAGAATACAGGACTAAATGACTAAACTCCCCAGCAATCCAAAGATGCAGCTATAAAGCTAAGAGAGATTAGCCATGGCTGGTAGAGCTGGAGATTCAGCTATAAACCATAAGAGAGCCCTGGAATCTCACCAGAATTCACATCCTGAACATTGCTATAAAGAAAGTCCTGATGTCTTTCTCAAAACCTTTAAAGGTAGAGATAAATGGAATGCAACTAAGCTAAAACAAAGGCCAGTCCCAAGTCAAGCACATATTAGACCAAATCACCTCACACTCCCTCCTCCCATGCTCCCACCCCCCACCTCCATCACACCTCCAAATCCCTACATGGGGCTTAGCAGATGAAGAGACATGCCCTTTTCTGGGGTAAATATCATTTACTTCAATCTCTACTGTTCCTTTATACACAACATCTGGCATACAATAAAATATTATGAGACAGAGAAGAAAATGTGATCCATAGTCAAAAATCAATAAAAACAGTTCTAAAAATAGTCTAGGTGCTAGAATTATTAGACCCTAAAAAATATGTTAAAATACTTGTGGAAAAGGAGGAAAACATGAGTGTATTCCAGCATAAGAGATGGAAAATATAAAGAAAAGTTAAATGGACATAGAAATGAAAAATGTATTAACAGAAATGAATGAATCATCAAAAGGGACTAACACAAGATCATACAAAGCTGAAAAGAAAATCAATTAACTTAATTATGGCCAAGAATTTTCCAAAATTGATTAAAGTTATTAACCCAGAGATTCAAGGAGCTCAGAAAAACACAAAGAAGTTAAATTCAAAGAACACCACAGCTAAGTACATCAAAGCCAAATTTTTGGTTAAGAAAATTTAAACGCAGATAGAGAAAAAGGACAAATTGCAAATAGGAGCCCAACAAAAATGACAGCTGGTGTTTTGTTGGAAACAACAGAAACCAGAAGATATAAAAAACAAAACAAAACAAAAACCTGGCATTCTGTATCCAGCAAAAAAAAAAAAAAAAAAAAAAAAAAAAAAATCCTTTGAAAATGAAAGTAAAATAAACACATTTTAAGATCGACTATAGAGATACAGGGCACCTGGCTGGCTCAGTCAGTAGAGCAGAGTAGACTCTTGATCTCAGGTCATGAGTTTTTGAGCCCCATGTTGGGTATGGAGCTTACACTAAAAAAAAAAAAAAAAAAAACACAACATAAAAATAAAAAAAAAGACAACAGAGGAGAGAATTCATATCACAAATCTACTAAAAGAAGTGGTAAAGAAACTCTTCTGGCTGAAGGGAAATGCCTTCAGAGAGATGTCT
Source organism: Lynx rufus (assembly GCF_022079265.1). Lineage (NCBI taxonomy): Eukaryota > Metazoa > Chordata > Mammalia > Carnivora > Felidae > Lynx > Lynx rufus. The sequence goes on along the minus strand of NW_025814823.1, from coordinate 28,620,104 downwards.
GAATCTGCAAAACGAAATGAAAAGAAGCATAAAGCATCAAAATATGAATAAATATTAAAAACTTTAAAAACCATCTCCATTTTACATATATATATTCAATTTCTTTAAAATTCCATTGATTGCCTAAAGTAAAAAAATAATATCAGTGTTTTAGCATATTTAATTTTAACGAAATTAAAATATATGAAAATGAGACTACCAAAGGTGTGAGAAGTAAATGAAAGCACAGTGTTGAAAAGTTATCACATTGTTCCTAAAATAGATGTATTATTTGAAAGTAGACTATGGTAAGTTGTAGATGCATATTATAATCTCTAGAGCATCTCTGTTCAATAGAGTACCCACTAGTCACATGTTGCTATTTAAATTTGAGTTTAAATTAACTAAAATGAAATAAAATCTAAAATTATTTTCCTTGATTGCACTGATCACATTTTGAATGGTTAACCACATGTGGCTAGTGCCTGCTATATTGGACAGCACAAATATAAAGCATATCCATCACTACAGAAAATTCTATTGGACAGAGCTACTCTAGAAAAAGAGGCATAACGAGATAGCCTATGAAAGAGACAAAATGGATATATTATCCCTAAAAAGAAGACAAGAAAAGATGTATCACAAACAGGACAAAGAGCAAAAAAACATCAAGATGGTAGACTTAAACACATCTAAATCAATAATTATATTAAATGTAAATGGGCTGAACATTCCAATTCAAAGAAAGAGCTTGTCAGAATGGATGAATAAGCTGTTCAAAAGACACACTTGAAATATAAAGGCACAACTAGCTGAAAGTAAAAGAATGAAAAAGAACATACCATACAAACAGCACAAGAAAGATGGTATGGTTCACATTATTATCAGACAAAATAAACTTTAAGAAAAACAGTGTTACCAGAAAAAGACAGCATTGCATAATAAAAAGGACCATTCATAAAGAAGACATAACAATTATAAATGTGTACATACCTATTATAGAGGTTCAAAATATACAAAATACAAATGAGTAGGATAAAGGGGAAAACAGACAAATCTACAATCATAACAGACAGTTTAACACCACTTTATTGACTGAAGAGGTAGATAAAATCAATAAAAACACAAAGGACTTGAACAATATTGTCAACATTGACCAAATCTGTATTTATAGACTACAACAGCCAATATCAGCAGAACATCAATTCTTTTCAAAGGTTACATGAAATGCTCACTCAAAGAGGCCATATGCTGATCATAAGTCTCAATAATTTCAATTTCAAAGAACTGAGAATATTCTCTGACCATAATAGTATTAAATTAGAAATCAATAACTTTAAGGTAAAGAAAAACAAACCAAATACTGAAAATGAAGCAAACACACTTCTAAATAACTGTAACCAAAGAAAAAATTTGTGATTTTTTAGTAATATCTTGAGAGAAATAATAATGAAACCTTAACATATCAACTTTTATGAGGTAGAGCAAAAGCACTATTTTGATGGAAAATTATAGCTTTGGAGATCTAACTTAGGGTAAAAAAGGGGGGGGGGGAAATCTGACCCTCTATCTTAAATAGTTGGACAAAGAATAGGAACCAAAGTAAATAAAAGTAAGGAAGTATTAAAGAGTGGAAATCAGTGAAATAACAAATGGACAAACAACAGAGAAAAATCAACAAAAGCTATTTTTTTGAAAGTTAATATCACTGATAAACTCCTTAGGGTGATTAAAAAGAAAGAAAAAAAAAACCCTCATTTCCAATATTAGGAATAAAAAAGGGAATAGCAATGCAGATTCTACAGATATTTAAAGAATAATAAAGGCTACATTATGAAAAAATTGCCAATAAATTTTAAAACTGAGATGAAATGGACCTATCCCTTTCAAATAAAACAGAGCTCTAAAGTTCTTAGGAAAAAAAAAACAACAGACTTATCTTCACAACCTTGAAGTAGACAAAGATTTCTAAGACATAATAAAGCACTAGCCACAATGAAAGATAAACCGTATGTAACCAAAACTTCTGCCAACTAAATGATACCACTGAGAAAACGATTAGGCAAGGCAGAGACTGAAAACAAGTATTCATAATAGGTAAGCATGACAAAGGACTTGTGTCTAGAGTATATAAATAACTGTTACAAATCAACAATAAGAAGGTGAACTCAGTTTCTTTCAATAGGCAAAATATTTTAAGATAGTTCATGAAAGATATGCAAATAACCATTAATTATAGGAAAATATCCTGAACACCATTACTCATCAGCGACATGCAAATTACAACCACAGTGAGAGGACATGCACTCCTGGAATAGCAGAGTAAGGACCTCTGAAAATCCACTCCTCCAAAAAACCAATGGCAACACTGCAAAAAACTGTCAAAATCATTTTTTTTTTAGAACTCTAGAAATTAACAAGACTTCTAACAATCTGGCGATCATTTATCCAAGAAAAATAGGTGACCCTTAGTATGAACAGTAAGTTCTGTGGTATTTTAACTTGCCCTTTCCCCATCTCTCTTCCCAGCTCTCTGGAAACCTTGAAAAACAACTGCCTACAATGCTGGTGAAAACGAGCAGCCTGGCAACCACTGGAGGGGACAGAACAGGGTTGCAGCTTCCTAGGAGTCCCACCCCCAGAAAACTATCCCTACTTGACTTATCTAACAGCTTGCCGAAAAGCTCCATTTTTTAGAATTTGACTTCATGTGACCCACTCGGAGCTCCCAGTGTGCAAATAACAACAAAAAATCAACAACTGTTTAACATCACAGTTGGAGGCACCAAAACTAGTTGGAGCTAACAAGAGGATGACCAAACAAACAAACAAAAAACTTAAAAGGAAAACTGGGAGTAAGATGTCCAAGGCATACAGTGTACAACTAGGAATCTAGAAGGCCATGCACATGTCTGGGAAAGTTCTGAGAAGGGCCTAATCGCTCACCTTCAGCTGACATTGAAGATTTGCACAAGCAGGAAGACACAAGCAAACTTGTAAGCTGCCTGTGAAGCCCTGAAATCATGTCCAACATACACACAAGAGACCCTGGTCAAAGGCTAAGAGAACTGATTTCTTTGAGGCATTTAAGAAATCTCTTTTCCATCACTGGCTGGCCATTGAACTAACTGAGTAAAAACTTCAATGGCTACATATGGCAAAGAATATAGACTTCAGAAAAATAGTCTACAAAAGTCATTAAACAAACAGGAGCAAAACCAAAGCCTAGGGAAGGGGGCATCTGATTTCCAGAGTCATCCAATTATACTAGTTAACAGCTCTACTTTTCAAAAGAAATATGATAAGAAACACAAAGAAACAGGAAAGTATAGCATATACAGAGGAAAAAGGCAGTCAAAAAAAAAAAAATCTTTGAGGAAGCCAGATACTGAATTTAGTAGACAAACACTTTAAATTAGCTATGACAAACATGTTCAAAGAACAAAAAGAAATCATGTCTAAAAATTTAAAGTATGACAATATCTCACTAGAAAATATCAATAAATACAAATTATAAAAAATTCAAAGAGAAATTCTGAAGTTAAAAACTATAATAAGTGAAATGAAAAATAATCACCAAAGAGGCTCAACAACAGAGGTAAGCAGGCGGAATAATCAGCAAACTTGAGCAAGTCAATTGAGATTATCCAGCCCAAGAAACAGAAAGAAAAAAGGATAAAGAAAAATTAACAGACCCTCAGAAAGCTATAGTACACCTTCGAGTATATTAACACACACATCATGTGAGTCCCAGAAAGACAGAGAGGAGGGAAGAAATAATAATGAAGAATGATTACAAAGAACTCCCCCAAATTAATGGAAAACATTACTATGCATATCCAAGAAGCTCAACAAACTCCAAATAGGGCAAACTCAAAGAGACCACACTTAGACACATCATAGTCAAACCATCAAAAGACAAAGATAAATGGACTGTATGAGAGCACAGAGAAGTGGCTCATCATCAGAAGGGATTCTTGGTAAAATCAATAACTGATTTCTCATCAGAAACTATGGAGGCCAGAGGCAGTAGGATGACATATTGAACGTGCTGCGGGGGAAAAAAACCTGTCAATCAAGAATTCATCAAACAACAAAGGTAAAATTAATAAATTTCCAGATAACCAAAACTGAGAGAATTTATCACTAGCAGCTCTACCCTACAAGCAATACTAAAGTGAGTCCCTCCTTCAAGCTGAAATGAAACTACACTAGATGGTAACTCAAATGCACACAAAGAAACAAAGAATACTAGTAAATATGTAAATATAAAGACAGTATGAACATATTTTTATTTGTAATTCCTTTCTTCTCTTAAGAGACAAATTCATGTAGTGATAATTATAAAATTGTGATGATAGATTTTAATGTATAAATATATATTTTGGGGGTGCCTGGGTGGCTCAGTCGGTTAAGCGTCCGACTTCAGCTCAGGTCATGATCTCGCAGTTTGTGAGTTTGAGCCCCATATGGGGCTCTGCAGTGAAAGCTCAGAGCCTGGAGCCTGCTTCAGATTCTGCGTCTCCCTCTCTCTCTGCCCCTCCCCCATTCTCTCTCTCTCTCTCTCTCTCTCTCTCTCTCTTTCTCTCTCTCTCAAAAATAAACATTAAAAAAATTTTAAAGACCTATTTTGTATGATAACAGCAAAAAGGAAGTAGAAGGGAAAAGAGCTACATTAGAAAAAGTTTTTGCACACAACTGAAATTAAGTTATTAATAGGAACAAGTTTGTTTTAAGCTAAATTGGTAATTGTGGTCCCTGGAGTGACCACTGAGAAAATAACTCAAAAAAAAGAAAAAATGCAGTAAAAGAAAAGTGAGGCAAAGAGGAGAGGACAGTCTGCAGAGCCATTCAGGAGGCAGAGTCATTGGAAACTTATGTCAGATGAAAGTGAGACATTCTCCTCAAGGAACACATAGTCTAGTGGAAGAATCTGAAAAGTGAACCAAAAAAAAATAGCCGTTTTGTGTCCAATGACTGGAACATAAAATAAGGAAGGGGAGTCATAGGAGACGAGGCTGAGACTAGATCATGAAAGGTAAGGAATGATCTTTGTTCCTAAAGTATTAGGATTCATTTAAGGAATTGTGAGAAAAGAAGCGGCATGATTTTGAGCAAAAAATTGCCTGTGAGGCATTAGGGAGACGCACATCAAAACAACAAGATACCACTTCCCATAATAAAAACAGGTAATAATAAATGCTGGTGAAGATGCGGAGAAACTGGAACCCCCGGACACTGCAGGTGTGAACATAAAATGGGGCAGCCTCTGTGGAGGGCAGTTTGATAATTCCTCAAAATGTTAAACAGAGGGCTACCATCTGACCTAGCAATTCCATTCCTAAATATATACCCAAGAAAACTGAAAACCCGTATCTGTCAAAAAACTTATATGAATGTCCATAACGGTATTATTCATAGCAACCTAAAAGTAGAGAAAAACCAAATGTCTGTCAACCAATGACTGGATAAACAAAATGTGGTATAGCCACACAATGGAATATTATTTAGCCACAAAAGGAATCAGGTACTGATACAGGCCACAATGTGGATGAACCTTGAAAACATTTTAAGTGAAGAAAGCCAGACACAGGCCACATATTGTATGATCTCATTTATATGAAATGTTCAGAGTAGGCAAATCTATAGATACAGAAAATATAGTAGCGGTTACTGAAGGATGGGGGGGTGTGGGGTGTATGAAGTTGTTGGAGAAGGAAACAAGGAGTTAATGGTACGAGGTTTCTCTTTGGTGTGATGAAAATGTTCAAAAGTTAAAGAGTGGCATGGTTGCACAACTCTGTGAATACATTAAAAACCACTGAGTTGTACATTTTAAGAAGATAAGTTTTTAAAAAATGTAAATTTTATGGTATATTAACTGTATCTCAGTAAAGCTGTTACAAAACAAAAACCATGACTAGTTATTATTTCACACCTAGTATAATGAGTAAAATCAAAAAGATTAGAAATACTAATGTCGGCAAGGATACAGAACATCACCGTCGGTCAAAGGCTAAAACAGCACAAGTACCTTGGAGAACAGTTTGGCAGTATCTCATGAAGCGAAACAGCCATCCACCCAATGACACATCCACCCAACTCCTCATTATTTATTCAAGAGAAGTGAAAAGTCATGACTACAGGACTTGTACAGGAATGTTCATAGAACCTTATTTGCAACAATCTAAAAATGGAAACCCCCAAATGCCTATCGACAGAACAGATAAATTATGCTGTTATTTATACAACGGGACACTACTCAGCAATTAAGAACAAACTGATCAGTACAGGACCATGGATGGTCCTGTAAAATCATTACCTTGATGGAAAGAAGCCAAATACACACACAGGAAAACTATACTATATGATTCTATTTACATAAAGCTAAAGAGCAGGCAAAACTAATCCATCATGGTAGGAAAAAAGACCATTGGCTTCCGGGGCAGATCAGAGGGGAAGGGGCACAAAAGAATATTCAGAGGTAATGCAAGTAATCTTGGTGGTTATACAAGTTTATAAAATTGCCAAAACTAACCAAAATGAATACTTAAGATCTGTGCGTTTTATTGTATGTAAATTTGATCCCAATTGAAAAAAAAGAAAGAAAAGTATGTGAAAAATAAATGTTTTACTGAAATATTCAGGGGTGAAGTGATAGGATGTCTGTCTGGGATAAGTTTTAAATACCCCAGAACAAAGACTAGAGGAGTCAGTTAAAAGAAGACTGGCATACACTGATAAACGTTAAAACTGAATGATAAGTACATCACGTTTATACTCTTCTCTCCAGTTTTGGATATCTTTGAAAATTCCCATAATGAAAAGTTAAAAGGCATTCACTCATAAATAAATGAGTATTTCTTACTGTAATTCTGTGGCACAAGTTCTGGGCTCTTAGGAGTTTTCAACTTGTAGGATACATCTCCAATATTAACTGTATCACCTAAAAAGAGAAAAAGGAAACATACCTTTACAAGAGACAATAAAACAACACACTATGCCTTTCCCAACAACGACTGCCCTGAGGACTTTATAGAAATGCACATGTCTGCCTATGTTAGGCCCCATCGACACACCTATGTCAGCCACTATGCTCTAAAACTTGTATCCAAAGTATAAGTTATATAATGGAGAAGTGACGCACTGGGGAAATTCAGATTTTAAATGCTACATTAGCAAAAAAAGGTGAGGTACTACAGATTTATCAATTTATTATTTTCTCACTAACAGCAACACTAATAAAGTCAACAATACAGAAGAATGCATTTTAAGATCATCCAAAGCATCCAAAAGGTGGCATCTTTAATACAAATTACAAACTTATTACATCTTTATAAGTTCCTATTTTTTCTATAAACATGTTCCCCAGCAACATAATCCAAAAATTCAATATTTCTAGGAAAGCCCCAGCCTATATGCCAAGAATTTCTACGTGAAACCAGCACAAAACAGGCAAAAGTTCTCAGTAGATTCTACATGGTTCTAATTTTAAGTAGCATTAATTTGTGGCTGTGGCTGATCTTCTAAAGTGCAGGACTAAACCAAACAATCTCTGCTTTGCTCTCTCCAACAGCAAAATAGACATACTGATCCCATCTGCACCTGGTACTTCCTTTGTAAAGGGCTCAATGATACTTAGGAAAAGTAGCTGTGCAAAACACAAATTCCAACATTGCCAGTTGTGAGCTAGTTAGGTGTCCCAGAGACTAAGGCCTTAAATCATCGTAATAACAAAAACTGCCAACATTTGTTGAATGATTACTATCTGCTAAATACTTTATACATTCCCAGAATAACCATATGAGACAGAGGCTTTACAAATGAGGAAATCGGCAACTCTGTAAAAAAAACTAAAAAAGATTTTATAGATGAAGAAATGTATTATAGCTAAGTGAAAAGTTGAGAGAAAAGTAGAAACATCATCTAAAACTCAGGTGTACCTTCTCGTACAGAATATGTGTATATTTAGAGTGTAAATCAAAGGAATTTTCCTGTGAATTAGTCTAGACATCAGCTAATACTTACTGAATACTGGCTATTTGGCAAATATTGTTATAGACACATTATTTATGTTACTTCATTTAATCTTGGCTCTAAGCAACCTGTGATTCCTGGAGTTATTTCATATAACTGCTACAGCAGAAACCCCACCTCAAATTAGAATAGTAAAAAGGCATTGCAACCACAATGAGGTACCACCTGACACTTGTCAGAATGGCTAAAATTAACAATTTAGGAAACAACAGATGTTGACGAGGATGCAGAAAAAGGGGAACACTTCTCCACTGTTGATGGCAATGCAAACTGGGGAAGACACTCTGGAAAACAGTATGGAGGTTCCTCAAAAAATTAAAAATGGAACTACCCTACGACCGAGCAATTGTACTACTAAGTATTTATCCAAGGGATACAGATATGCTGTTTCGAAGGGGCACATGCACCCCAATGTTTATAGCAGCACTATCAACAATTGCCAAAGTACGGAAAGAGCCCAAATGTCCATTGATGGATCAATGGATAAAGAAGATATGGTACATATATGGAGTATTACTCGGCAATCAAAAAGAATGAAATCTTGCCATTTGCAATTACATGGATGGAACTAGAGGGTATTATGCTAAGTGAAATTAGTCAGAGAAAGACAAACACCATATGATTTCACTCATATGTGGAAACAAACAAAACAGAGGAACATAAGGGAAGGAAAAATAATACAAAAACAGAGGGAGGCAAACCATAAAAGACTCTTAAATGCAGAGAACAAACTGAGGGCTGCTGGAGAGGAAGTGGGTGGGGGTGATGGGCATTAAGGAGGGCACTTGTTGGGATGAGCACTGGGTTATGAATCACTGGGTTCTACTCCTGAAACCAATACTACACGGTATGTTAACTAACTTGAATTTAAATAATTTTTTTTAAAGGTACTGGAGTTTGTTACAGCAGTTATAGGAAATAGCTCACAGGAGCCATGGGTTACTGAAGAGACCACGACTCAGTTACTAGTCCACAGCATGGTAGAGAAGGCAAAGGAGAAACAGAAGTCACACAAAGTCACACCTTAGGAAAAGCTCACTGAGACACTGTCCCTTGTACCACTAGACCCACACCTGGGACATCATAACCAGAGGACAACTTTTTCCCCCATTTCATTTTGGTAATTTTTAAACCTGTAGGAAAGTTGGAAAAACACTATCTTAAGTTACAGAAATCATGATTCTTCATCTGTAGTCTAGTCTTCAGATACATCTTCTAACAATAAGGACACCGCCACAGGTAAACTGTTCATACAGCCTCTGCGTAATTCCCTCATGACTCAAGAGTCCTGGGCAGGGCAGTTAACTGGCGGAGCCAAGGTTACTACCCACAGCCTGGCTGCAGGAGGCAGGCAGGAGGAAGAGCTGACCACTGTGATTTCCGGGGTAGAGTCGGAGCGCTGCCTCCTTTCAAGACTTACACCATAGGGGATTCTACCACTTTCTCCTTCTCCCCCCATCTCCTAGCCCCATCACCTCCTCTATTTCCTTCCTACCTCACCATGACCCCAAGTCTTCCTTGCTTGCTCTGCCTCTTCTCCTCAACTTCCTAACACTGCGTGCAGAGGCCCAGTTCTAGCCTCTTTTCTATTCCACCTACCACCTCTCCTTGACGAGCTCACCCAGTCTTACATCTTTCAATGCAACTAATATATTGCTGGCTCTCAAATTTGTATCGCTAACCCAGACCACTGAACTCCAAACATGGATACCAACAGACACTGAGATGCCTAACATATGTTAAACCTAACATATTCAAAATTGAGCTTCTGATCTTTACACCAAAATATGCTCTACGCACAGTATTCCCCAGTTCTGCAAATGGCAACTTACTCCTTCCAGGGGCTCAAACCAGAAATCTTGCAGCCATTCTTAACTTTTCTCTCACCTAACACATCTCCTGCCTCAACCCTTGCACCCTGCAGTTTATTCTCAACAGAGCAGCCACAGTGATCATAATAAAATAGGAGTCAAGTAATGCAAGTCCTTGCTCAATCCTCATCTTTGCAATGGTCCGAAAGGCTATTTTGATCTCACTCCGCCATTTCCTCTTACCTCATCTCCTACAAGTGTCCTCCTGACTTATTCTACTCCAGCCACACTGGCCTCCTCACTATTCCTTCAACATGTCAGACTCATACTCATTTCAGGCTTTTGCACTGGATTTTCCCACTGACTGAAATGTTTTTCCCACACATATCCATTTAGCAATCAGGGCCCAACCATTTGTGAAGATGGGGCAAGGATAGTGCAGTATCCTGGGACTAGCAATAACAGGAAGCCATGGCCACCACTAGGCCTGTAAGGACCTAGTGCAAGTAGAAGGGGACAGTGCCTGCAGAGAAAGTATATTTAGAAAGCTTCCTAAGTGAACTGTGACCCTTTGTGGAGGAATACAGCAAACCTATGGTGGTGACCTGGCAAGGAGGAGGCTGGGGAATAAACAGGAAACAAAACTTGACAGAACTAAAAGTAGAACTAGATAAATCCATAATCATACTTGAATATTTTAATATATCTCAGCAATTCATGAAGAACAGGAAAAAATAGAAGGATATAGAAATAAGAATACTTCTTTCTCAGCCTTTGGCTAAAATCAACTGGAAAATAGGATAGAGAAGATATGAAAACACGATTAACCATTCAACATAAATGACTTTTACAGAACTCTGCACCCAACAAGGGCAGAATACATATTTTTTGCAAATACACATAAGACATTCACCAAACTAGATCTTAGGCTGGACCGCAAAGCAAATCTTAATAAATGTCAAAGGGATGAAATCATACAAAATATGTTTTCTGATCAGAATGTAATTACCTAGAAATCAATAACTAAAAGATAACTGGAAAATCTCTCAACATTCGGAAATCAAACCAAAGGCTTCTAAAAAAAAAAAAACCCAAAGAAGCAATCACAATGAAAATTGGACTTGTGAAGAAATAAGGATAGCGATCTAGTCATGCCTGCTGTAGGCAAAGAAGAAAATGACATTCATAGGCAGTAGGTATTTGACCTTCCTGCCTCAAAGCTGATGTTCTTGGCCACCTTCTGTTACCATGCTATACTTTTCCTGAGTTATCTAATCCCTGCTACTGGCCCAACTCTGACCTCTGTACACTAAAGCCTTAAACGTCCCCTTTGGCTCAGATCTCTCTCCTGAGATCCATATCTATCAGCAGGCTACTGGACATTCTTAGATATTCTAGAGATAATTCAACTTTAACATGAGAAAATCAGAACTTTTTACTTTCTGTGTGTGTTGTCCAATTATGTCCAATCAGCTCTACCTCTTCTATTCCTATCTCAGTGATTGATGCTTTATTCCCTGGCCTGAAAGTTCTTCCACAACTCTCTCACACCCTTTCCCTTCAGACCCCTACTCCTCAAATCTCTTCATCTCCCCGTTGAACTTTCCCTAACTTTTCCTTTTGCATGATCTCCACCTCCATCAAGAATTGATCCTCTCATTCCTGTCTTTCTGCTAGCACAGTATCTGGCTCATGCTTCTGTAATAGCATTTCTCACACTGTATTACAAGTATTGATTATTGTTCCTCTGCAATAATTCTCTTTAAGTTAGGATACACACTTCCTAAGGGTCCAGAGCACGGCAGTCTTAAGGAGATCAGTTTCTAGATCCGTTCTTCCCGAATGCTGACCTGACAGAACTGGCCCTGCAGGTCCTTCGTTCCCAGAGGCTCTTTCAGAAGCCCTCCCCCTTACATTTCTACAGTGGATGGTGCACTGCTCCAGTGGACTAAACAAATGAGGCATTTTCAATTATGGTCTAGGAGAAGCTTCCTTTAAAGATTATTCAAGTCAACATAAACTGCCTCAGAATAGTTTCTCCATGTCTTCCATATTCCTACTAAAAGTGAAGAGTAGCTTTAGAAATGCCTGAAGTATTTTTGGCCTGTGTCAGATACAGTATATTGCAGAGTAGGGAAGCGGGAGTTAATATTGTCAAATAATCCAAGATGGGAGAGCTCAGAGTGCAAACCTGGCTTTTTACGTACTTAAAGGCAAGCTGCTTTTTACCTTTCCTCAATTCTTACCTTGAGAACACATACTATTCCTACACACACACAAGAAGGCACTTCTGAACACCTGAAGCAGCACACATAATTGATGCTGCTCAGTTTTAATGTCACTGAAGTAACTGTCAGTACTACCAAGATTTTCACAATATGGTGGATAAAGACCACAGAAAAAACTTTTAAATGTCTGTTTCAGATCAGATAGGTGTCTTTCAAAAGCCTGTTAAAAATTTCTTCTCAAATGTCATCATGAACCATTCATTCCAATTACAGTCATTCCTCATCTTATAAAATGGCTATTTTCTAACTCTTACGGTGAAAAGGACATACTACCTTCTGAACCAGTTAGTTCTCATTTCACTAAATACAGTGTCAAAGCTGGATCATGAGGTTTAAACAAACTGATGCATTTATTTCTGATTTTTATACATGATTTTAATTGTTCTCTAAAACGCATCAACAAAGTTTATTACACATTGAATAAAACAATATCATGTCTTCTATCAGAGACCTCACTACATAAATAACTTCCTTTAACTATTACATTACTTATAAATTATACTAAAAAATAAAACTGCAAAGCATACATTATGAAATCGATGACTTAAATATGTGACCACTAGATTTTACTGCATTTAGTAATCTAGCCTATAAAATGTGGCCTGCAATTTCTCATTCAGTGGTTTTTTTAACATTCCTTATTATATATACTAACACATTCATTCGAATTGAAAGGAAAAATGTTTTTTCTGTCAGAAAGCCTAATTAAGCTGATTGAATTGATAATACAGGCTACCTTTTTTAATTATGAAAACTAAAATTTGATTAAAAAGTACTTAGGCACGCGCTCTCTCTCTCTCTCTCTCAAAAATAATTAAACACTAACAAAAAAATTTTTTTAAGAATTTATGTTTCGGGGCGCCTGGGTGGCGCAGTCGGTTGAGCGTCCGACTTCAGCCAGGTCACGATCTCGCGGTCCGTAAGTTCGAGCCCCGCGTCAGGCTGATGGCTCGGAGCCTGGAGCCTGTTTCTGATTCTGTGTCTCCCTCTCTCTCTGCCCCTCCCCCGTTCATGCTCTGTCTCTCTCTGTCCCAAAAATAAATAAACGTTGAAAAAAAAAATTAAAAAAAAAAAAAAAAAAAGAATTTATGTTTCAACTGGCTGCTATTTGTAAACTCACTTTATACTTCTCTCTCAAAACAACTTAGAGATCCATAAGTGGCTCAGCACTGAGGTAAAATGATCAAAATGCCCGAAGAGCATGAGATAAAAATGACCTGAGGGAAGATGGCAGCGTAGAAGGCCTCTGGGCTCACCGTGTCCTGCTGATCACTTAGATTCCACCCACACCTGCCTAAATAACCCAGAAAACCGCCAGAAGGCTAGCAGAAAGGATTCTCCGGAGCCAAGCGCAGACGAGAGGCACGGAAGAGGGTAGGAAGGGCGGAGAGGCGGTGCGCGCTCCACGGACTGGCGGGAGGGAGCCGGGGCAGAGAGGCAGCCCGCCGGCCAAGCAGAGGCCCCGAGTCTGGCTGGCAAAAGCGGAGGGGCGGGACGGAGTGTGTTTGGACAGCAAGCGGGACTTACCATCTGGAAGGTTATAAGCTAACAGCTCTGCTCAGAGAGCGGGAGGCCTGGGGGACAACGGGAGGGAGAGTTGTTGAGCCCCGGAAGACAGAGCGCAGCTCGGCGGCGGGGAACAAAGGCGCTCGCCAGCGCCATCTCCCTCGCCCATCCACCCCCAAAATCCCAAAGGAAACCAGTTCCCGCCATGGAACTTGCTTGCCACGGATCTTGCTTGCACCCAACGCTGTGCTTCTGCGGATCCATCCCTCCGGCGGGTCTTACTCCCTCCTGGTGCCGCAGGGCCCCTCCCAAATCGGATCTCCGAAGGAAAAGCGAGCTGAGCCTGCCCCTCCCGCCCCTGTGCACCTTGCCCATCCACCCCAGCTAATACGCCAGATCCCCAGACTGATCCCACAAGCCTGTCAGTGTGCAAGTAGCCCAGACGGGCCACGCCACCCCACAGTGAATCCCGCCCCAAGGAGAGGGGAAGAGAAGGCACACACCAGTCTGACTGTGGCCCCAGCGGTGGGCTGGGGGCAGACATCAGGTCTCACTGTGGTCCTGCCCACCAATGCAAGTTATTCAAGACAGCACAGGGGAAGTGCCCTGCAGTTCCACACCACTCCAGGGACTATCCAAAATGAGGAAACGGACGAATTCCCCTCAAAAAAACCTCCAGGAAATAACGACAGCCAACGAACTGATCAAAAATGATTTAAACAATATAACAGAAAGTGAATTTAGAATAATAGTCATAAAATTAATCGCTGGGCTTGAAAACAGTATAAAGGACAGCAGAGAATCCCTTGCTACAGAGATCAAGGCACTCAGGAACAGCCAGGAAGAGCAAAAAAATACTACTAATGAGCTGCAAAATAAAATGGAGACGACCACAGCTCGGATTGAAGAAGCAGAGGAGAGAATAGGTGAACTAGAAGATAAAATTAAGGAAAAAGAAGAAGCTGAGAAAAAGATAAAAAAAAAATCCAGGACTATGAGGGGAAAATTAGAGAACTAAGTGATGTACTAAAGAGAAATAATCTACGCATAATTGGTATTCCAGAGGAGGAAGAGAGAGGGAAACATGCTGAAGGTGTACTTGAAGAAATCATAGCTAGAACTTCCCTGATCTGGGGAAGGAAAAAGGCATTGAAACCCAAGAGGCACAGAGAACTCCCTTCAGACATAACTTGAATCGATCTTTTGCACAACATATCATAGTGAAACTGGCAAAATACAAGGATAAAGAGAAAATTCTGAAAGCAGCCAGGGATAAACATGCTCTAACATATAAAGGGAGACCGATAAGACTAGTGACAGATCTCTCTACTGAAACTTGGCAGGCCAGAAAGGAATGGCAGGAAATCTTCAATGTGATGAACAGAAAAAATATGCAGCCGAGAATCCTCTATCCAGCAAATCTGTCATTTAGAGTAGAAGAAGAGATAAAGGTCTTCCCAAACAAAAACTGAAGGAATTCATCACCACTAAACCAGCCCTACATGAGATCCTAAGGGGGATCCTGTGAGACAAAGTACCAGAGACATGGCTACAAGCATGAAACCTATGGACATCACAATGACTCTAAACCCATATCTTTCTATAATAACACTGAATGTAAATGGACTAAATGCACCAACCAAAGACATAGGGTATCAGAATGGATAAAAAAACAAGACCCATCTATTTGCTGTCTACAAGAGACTCATTTTAGACCTGAGGACACTTTCAGATTGAAAGTGAGGGGATGGAGAACTATTTATCATACTGGATAGTATTGATCATATCTATCTAGTATCTATCATACTGGATAGATTGCTACTGGAAATCAAAAGAAAGCTGGAGTAGCCATACTTATATCAGACAAACTAGACTTTAAATTAAAGGCTGTAACAAGAGATGAAGAAGGGCATTATATAATCATTACAGGGTCTATCCATCAAGAAGAACTAACAATTATAAATGTCTATGCGCCGAATACGGGAGCCCCCAAATATATAAAACAATTACTCACAAACATAAGCAACCTTATTGACAAGAATGTGGTAATTGCAGGGGACTTTAATACCCCACTTACAACAATGGATAGATCATCTAGACACATGATCAATAAAGAAACAAGGGCCCTGAATGAGACATTGGATCAGATGGACTTGACAGATATATTTAGAACTCTGCATCCCAAAGCAACAGAATATACTTTCTTCTCGAGTGCACATGGAACATTCTCCAAGAAAGATCACATACTGGGTCACAAAACAGCCCTTCATAAGTATACAAGAATTGAGATCATACCATGCATATTTTCGGACCACAATGCTATGAAGGTTGAAATCAACCACAGGAAAAAGTCTGGAAAACCTCCAAAAGCATGGAGGTTAAAGAACACCCTACTAAAGAATGAATAGGTCAACCAGGCAATTAGAGAAGAAATTAAATATATGGAAACAAACGAAAATGAAAATACAACAATCCAAACGCTTTGGGATGCAGTGAAGGCAGTCCTGAGAGGAAAATACATTGCAACCCAGGCCTATCTCAAGAAACAAGAAAAATCCCAAATACAAAATCTAACAGCACACCTAAAGGAAATAGAAGCAGAGCAGCAAAGACACCCCAAACCCAGCAGAAGAAGAGAAATCATAAAGATCAGAGCAGAAATAAACAACATAGAATCTAAAAAAACTGTAGAGCAGATCAACGAAACCAAGAGTTGGTTTTTTGAAAAAATAAACAAAATTGATAAACTTCTAGCCAGGCTTCTCAAAAAGAAAAGGGAGATGACCCAAATAGATAAAATCATGAATGAAAATGGAATTATTACAACCAATCCCTCAGAGATACAAGCAATTATCAGGGAATACTATGAAAAATTATATGCCAACAACCTGGAAGAAATGGACAAATTCCTAAACACCCACACACTTCCAAAACTCAAACTGGAGGAAATAGAAAGCTTGAACAGACCCATAACCAGCGAAGAAATTGAATCAGTTATCAAAAATCTCCCAACAAGTAAGAGTCCAGGACCAGATGGCTTCCCTGGGGAATTCTACCAGACATTTAAAGCAGAGATAATACCTATCCTTCTCAAGCTATTCCAAGAAATAGAAAGGGAAGGAAAACTTCCAGACTCATTCTATGAAGCCAGTATTACTTTGATTCCTAAACCAGACAGAGACCCAGAAACCCAGTAAAAAAAAAACTACAGGCCAATATCCCTGATGAATATGGATGCAAAAATTCTCAATAAGATACCAGCAAATTGAATTCAACAGCTTATAAAAAGAATTATTCACCATGATCAAGTGGGATTCATTCCTGGGATGCAGGGCTGGTTCAACATTCGCAAATCAATCAACATGATACATCACATTAATAAAAGAAAAGATAAGAACCATATGATCCTGTCAATTAATGCAGAAAAAGCATTTGACAAAATTCAGCATCCTTTCTTAATAAAAACCCTCAAGAAAGTCGGGATAGAAGGAACATAAACATCATAAAAACCATTTATGAAAAGCCCACAGCTAACATCATCCTCAATGGGGAAAAACTGAGCGCTTTCCCCCTGTGATCAGGAACACGACAGGATGTCCACTCTCCCTGCTGTTGTTTAACATAGTGTTGGAAGTTCTAGCATCAGCAATCAGACAAGAAAAGGAAATCAAAAGCATCAAAATTGGCAAAAATGAAGTCAAGCTTTCACTTTTTGCAGATGACATGATATTATACATGGAAAACCCGATAGACTCCACCAAAAGTCTGCTAGAACTGATACATGAATTCAGCAAAGTTGCAGGACACAAAATCAATGTACAGAAAGCAGTTGCATTCTTATACACTAATAATGAAGCAACAGAAAGACAAAGAAACTGATCCCATTCACAACTGCACCAAGAAGCATAAAATACGTACGAATAAATCTAACCAAAGATGTACAAGATCTGTATGCTGCAAACTATAGAAAGCTTATGAAGAAAATTGAAGAAGATATAAAGAAATGGAAAAACATCCCATGCTCATGGGTTGGAAGAATAAATATTGTTAAAATGTCAATACTACCCAAAGCTATCTACACATTCAATGCAATCCCAATCAAAATTGCACCAGCATTCTTCTCAAAGCTAGAACAAGCAATCCTAAAATTCATATGGAACCACAAAAGGCCCCGAATAGCCAAAGTAATTTTGAAGTAGACCAAAGCAGGAGGCATCACAATCCCAGACTTTAGCCTCTACTACAAAGCTGTCATCATCAAGACAGCATGGTATTGGCACAAAAACAGACACATAGACCAATGGAATAGAATAGAAACCCCAGAACTAGACCCACAAGGGTATGGCTAACTAATCTTTGACAAAGCAGGAAAGAATATCCAATGGAAAAAAGACAGTCTCTTTAACAAATGGTGCTGGGAGAACTGGACAGCAACATGCAGAAGGTTGAAACTAGACCACTTTCTCACACCATTTACAAAAATAAACTCAAAATGGATAAAGGACCTCAATGTGAGACAGGAAACCATCAAAACCCTAGAGGAGAAAGCAGGAAAAGACCTCTCTGACCTCAGCCGCAGCAATTTCTTACTTGACGCATTCCCAAAAGCAAGGGAATTAAAAGCAAAAATGAACTATTGGGACCTCATGAAGATAAAAAGCTTCTGCACAGCAAAGGAAACAATCAACAAAACTAAAAGGCAACCAACGGAATGGGAAAAGATATTTGCAAATGACATATCAGACAAAGGGCTAGTATCCAAAATCTATAAAAAGCTCACCAAACTCCACACCCAAAAAACAAATAATCCAGTGAAGAAATGGGCAGAAAACATGAAAAGACACTTCTCTAAAGAAGACATCCGGATGGCCAAGAGGCACATGAAAAGATGCTCAACGTCGCTCCTCATCAGGGAAATACAAATCAAAACCACACTCAGATATCACCTCACGCAGTCAGAGTGGCCAAAATGAACAAATCAGGAGACTATAGATGCTGGAGAGGATGTGGAGAAACAGGAACCCTCTTACACTGTTGGTGGGAATGCAAACTGGTGCAGCCACTCTGGAAAACAGTGTGGAGGTTCCTCAAAAAATTAAAAATAGACCTACCCTATGACCCAGCAGTAGCACTGCTAGGAATTTACCCAAGGGATACAGGAGTACTGATGCATAGGGGCACTTGTACCCCAATGTTTATAGCAGCACTCTCAACAATAGCCAAATTATGGAAAGAGCCTAAATGTCCATCAACTGATGAATGGATAAAGAAATTGTGGTTTATATACACAATGGAGTACTACGTGGCAATGAGAAAGAATGAAATATGGCCCTTTGTAGCAACATGGATGGAACTGGAGAGTGTGATGCTAAGTGAAATAAGCCATACAGAGAAAGACAGACACCATATGGTTTCACTCTTATGTGGATCCTGAGAAACTTAACAGAAACCCATGGGGGAGGGGAAGAAAAAAAAAAACAACAGAGGTTAGAGTGGAAGAGAGCCAAAGCATAAGAGACTCTTAAAAACTGAGAACAAACTGAGGGTTGATGGGGGGTGGGAGGGAGGGGAGGGTGGGTGATGGGTATTGAGGAGGGCACCTTTTGGGATGAGCACTGGGTGTTGTATGGAAACCAATTTGACAATAAATTTCATATATTAAACAAAAAAGTATTTAAACATGATAAAAGCATTTTCTCAAATACTATACTGGCAAAGGTATACTGAATGAAGGGTTCATTTTATCACCTCTTTTCTGAGTACATTAAACAAGCAGCCTCTACATGAGGAAAAAACCATAACCTTTTGATAAATTTTGGTAAAGCTTTTTAGTGAATCTTACAGAAATTGAGGCAGAGTGATGGTACTGGCTGGTTAGGTCAGTGACTCTACCTGCCAGTCAAGTGGTTTCCAATTATTGGCTATGAACAAAACTGAAAAGGCTATAATCAAGTTGTCAGTTGATAGACCACTAAAAATAACATTTTTGATAATTAATCAACATATTACTTTTGGCTCATATATAAAAAGTCTGTAAAGAACGGAGTGATATTCCTATATCAAAATTATATACATTGCAGCAAAATTAGTACTCAATTAGGAGCTATTAATTACATTAATATTTAACTGGGGAAAAGCACCACTCATGTTGTTGACAGGTACATTTCCACAAAATTTTACATTTTTTTAAGAAATTTGAAACATATTGATGTTCTTTTGAACAATTATGCTTTAATAATTGTAGTGATAGATATGTTTTAACACTTAAACATTTTTGTGCAGAGAAATCTAAAGATAAAACATTTTAAGAGTAAAAATATTAAGATAAAATTATGATGAGTAGTGGTAATTGAAATATAAATTCAAGGAGATAAAAAAAAAAAGTAACATGAGCTTCCTGATAGTTAAACATGAGCTTTTTAATCTATTTTTCCAAACAGAGATAGTGGCTAACATATTACTAGGATATTCTAATTTCACTTAAAAGATACACTTTCAAGACTGTTAAAAGTTTTTATTTTAAATGTCAATATTTACAACACACTGGAAACACTGTACTCTGCAATTATTTATTCTTTTCAGGAAAATTTCTAGATATCAACTTCAAAATATAAAAGGAATACATATTTTCAAAATCCTTTGAGGAGGTAAGTGTGAAAATTTTTGAAGACCACTGTTCAGTCTGTAAAAGTGTAGCATTTTGCGGGCAGGGCCTATGTTTTAATCACCTTTGTACCTTTGTAAGAGCCAAAAATAATATCTTAAACCAACTGGGTATTCAAGAAATGTTTGGTAAATGAATACGTGAATGAATATAGCTTTTAATTAAATACTGTTTTCTTAATTAAGTGTTGTTTTAAGCCCTAGATCACTGATTTTCTGCACTGAGAACAGCCTATCTTTCAAAAAGCTCAGAAATCAAGTCATTTGTAAAGACTTGATTTAAATGAAGTAGTGTAAGTATGACTCTAAAGGGAAGTGAAAATACTTATATAACACAATAGGTAATACAACTTAGAAGAAACTAAGGTATACCTTTCTTCAAATACACTATTTTGGTTAAATACAATCATCTTTTTAGACACTGTAGCTAATGATATAAGATACTCATAATGGAAACTACTAGAATAACTAGAATGGGTTAACAAATAAGTACAGATTGTTATAGAATATACTGCTTAACACTTAATTACATTTATTACAAATAATGCAAAAAAGCAACCACATGTAACTAAGATTACTTAAATCCCTGTATACAGCATACAAACTCTCACACAAATACTACCACCAATAAACTGATATGTGTTTTATTCAGGCATGGAGTATCGATTTGAAAATTAAAAGCCCTGAAAAGAATCCAAAAGATAAAACCTTCCAAATGAAATTAACTTTAAGGTTCATTTAAAGTAATAAGGTTTGATTTTATCACTTGCAATCATCCTACTTTAAAGGAATTTCCCAAAGGTTTATAGGAAAATAATCTCTATATTCAAATAATAATTAATAGTGTATTTTATTTTTTTTAATATTTATTTATTTTGAGAGAGAGAGTGTGTGAGCAGAGGAGGCAGAGAGAGAGACACAGAATCGGAAGCAGCCTCCAGTCTCAGAGCTTGACATGGGACCCGAACTCAAACCGCGAGATCATGACCTGAGCCAAAGTCAGACGCTAAGCCACCCAGGCGCCCCAATAGTGTATTCTAAATAACACTTATTCTTGTAAAACCCCTTTGGATATTACACACTTGAGTTTTAGTAGACAGCTGTTTTGTTTTACCTACTCAATATTCTTTCCCTTTTGACAACAGAATCCCTCTATCCAGTGGAGAACCCATCCCATCTGGTTTGGGTAGAGTTTATACCATTAATCCCAACCTTTATCCCTGCACCAAAACCTCCAGAAGTGAATATCCTGCACAAACTTGTCAGAATATTCCACTCTCTGGCCACAGTGATTGTTTTAGAGATGGACACATGATCCAGGCTTGGCCAGTAAGAGTTCTCACAAGGATTTTTGTCAGAGCTCAAGGAAAAGATGTTCTTTCTCTCTTTAAATTTTTTCTTAATGTTCATTTTTGAGAGAGAGGTGGACAGACAGAGTGTGAGCCGGGGAGGGGCAGAGAGAGAGGGAGACAGAATCCGAAGCAGGCTCCAGGCTCTGAGCTGTCAGCACAGAGCCCGATGTGGGGCTCGAACCCACAAACAGTGAGATCATGACCTGAGCCGAAGTTGCTTAACCAACTGAGCCACCCAGGCATCCCCCTCTTTTTCTAACAGTGTGAAGTGTAAGGACCATCAAAATCTGGGGCTGTCAGTAAGGCTATCATTGCTACCACTTGAAGAAATCCCAACAGATGTTGAAACCAATACAGCAAAAATAAAATCCAACAAATGGAGAGTAGAAAGGAGGCGGGGGGGGGGGGGGAGGGAGGGGACCACGGGGAAGGGCAGAGAGGGTCCAAGCCCTAAAGACGCTTGAACATCCTACATCTAGCTTGAAACCATTAGATCTCCCACCTATGTGAACCCATCACCATGTTTTTCTATGCACATTTTCCCCTGGGGGAAGGCAATCACTCTTGGTTAAAAAGCACTGGTTTAGTGTCACCACTTTTTTTAATACAAAACTTAGACCCAAGAGAAAACCAAATATATCAGCAATTTCCAGATTAGTCGGCATGTTCCTAACACGGGTCTTCCCAATAATTTATTAAGTTACAATTGCTTTGGGATTTTACTGCTAAATGCTTTAATATAGAAGGGTCACAATGTCCTCAGGGTCAAAATAGCCTACTGCAAGTTTAAAGTAGTTAATAATTTTCCCAAAGTTCAATACCTAGTAAATACAGAGCTAAGACCTGAACCATCATAATGTAGTTTTTCCCTTTACACTGTATTCTTCATGAAGCAGGAGTTCTCTATTTCCCCTCCCCAAAGTCATTACTTCTATTGTAGCTCTGGAATAAAATCACAACAAAATGCATTATGGGTGGATGTCTATTGCACTTTTTATATATTTAAAAACAGACAACCTGTGGCACCTGGCTGGCTCAGGTCAGTAGAGCATCCAACTCCTAATCTCAGGGTCATGAGTTTGAACCCCACATTGGGTGTAGAGATTTCTTTAAAAAAAAAAATAGAAAAGTAGGCAACCTGAATGTCCAACAATGAAAAACTGGTAAAACAAATTATATGAATAAATATATGACTTTAGGATCTACTTAAAATGAACACGTGTAGCAATATTTACCACTTTGTTAATATGTTACAATAATGGTTAAGTGAGAATTATAAAAAATACATGATCCTATTTTTAAAAAAGAAATGTGCAGTTGTACAAATATATGTATTTCACAAAATCTGATAATATTAACACCATAAAGTTGACAATGATGACTTTGAATGGGAGATTATATCTCAGGGGATTTGTCTGCACTTTACTTTTCAACAATGAACACAATTTCTTATACAAAAAGTATTTTTAAAGATTCCTTTATCAAATGTATTAATATACAAAAGTCATAAAAGATAAACCAGAGTCCCTTTAATAACAATGGTGTTAAATGACAGCACTAAACATGTCATGGTGGATTACACAGAGTTATGCTTCCAGGTTTATCATTTGAGCCTGCTCCATGGTATATCTAAACAGTTTACTGTCAGAGTTCCACTGAGCCAATTTACTTGCCTCCATCTGTGAAACCCTACAATAATCTTTATTGAAAATTCTTTGCAGTAGCTAACCTCCTTGTAAGCCTCTTTGTTCCTAAAACTAAGAGACAACACTACCAATTGAAGCATAAAGAGATACAAAGAATTTACAAATTATCGATACTTAAAACTATCCAATAGCAAAGGACAAAAGGCAGTGGGTTTTGGGATTTTTTTTTTTTTTAACATAAATGACCCTCTCTTCTTTACCAGGCTTTATAAAGCTCCTATCTTGAAAGCCAACAAGGCAATTCCAGCCTCTCCTGGAAGGAAATAGTTAAAACTCTGATAGTTTTAAACCTAAAGTACCTGGTTTCCTTCTCTGTATGAATTTTAGTATTATAAGTCACTGAGTGCTTGTATCATGTCAACACGATACAAAGTGTTGACAGGTACCAAAGGAATATAAAGATAAATAAGACATACATACAGTCCAGGAAAGATAAGAACAGCATAGAACATGAATCTACTGCTTATGTACCCCAATGCTCTTTTTCCAATCTACAAGGAAGCAAGGTCAATTACATGCAGAGATGAGTTACTGGTCACATGTGTATATGCAGCTGGGAGCATCTTTCCAATCTAAATTGTAATTCATTACATCACAGTGCTATTTGTGGCTTTTATTTTGTCTATCTATGACCTCTGGTTCAAAATGAGACACTCCAACCTTTATGACCAACATTATGTCCCAGGGTAGCCAAGAGCTTGCCTCCAATTTACCTGGCTCTCAGCTGTTCTTAATAGAGTCCAGATCTCTCATAAGGTTCCAAATGAATTTACTCAGTCTTCACACCTACAACATTGGGCATCTTTGCAACAGCAAGGCAAGTAAGTTTAGCACAATTTACTCCTTGTGGTCTGATTCTAACAGTCAATGACTAAGTCTAAGAAGTTAATATGTTGCCTATAATGTGTTCATGAGTCTCACATTTTAAGCAAAGCCTGTACTTTGATTTGTTGGACATAATGTTGAGGACAGTTTTAATGTTTTTATAATCACCACGTATTATTCATGTACAAAGACCAATTTTTTTAAAGGTCATATGACTTAACTTTTTCCCGTATGCCTAGCCAGCTAGCTGATAGTTTTAAACCTAAAGTAACTGGTTTCATTTCATCTAAGCCAAGGAAACAGAACAACTCTCCCATAGCTAAAAATATATATACTAAGAATAATAAGCTAACTTTCATTGAATGTTAACATGTGCCAGGAATTATATGAACTAATTAAATCCTCATAATAATCCTATCAAATATACTCTTTTTATCCTCATTTAAGAAAACTGGGACACAAAATTAAGCAACCCACCCCTCAGATCTCCATATCCAGATGGTGCAGAAATGGACTCCAACCCATACTGTTTAACTCCAAAGCCCAAGTTACAGATTATGCTGCACTTCCACCCTTGTCCTCCCTGCTTTCTAGGACAAAGAAGCAACAAACAAACAAAAAACTCTTAATATCACAATAGTCACAATAACTGGTAAAGGAGCAAAATTTGAAATCACAAAACGAAAAAAAAAAATTTGTTCAGTAAATGAATGAATGGATGGAACATACGGGACCTAAACCTGGCAAGGAAAATTATTGGGGCCAGTCTTTGCAAGAACAATGAAACCTACAACTTCCAAGTAAAAACGTCTGGTATTCTAAGCAGCAATGACACTGACAAAATCTTGCCTAGAATCACTTTGCCATTCAAGAACAGCCAACAACATACATCCTTCCCCTTAACCAGCACAAATGCTCTAACTGCAGCATGTAACAAAAAAAGATTCTGAAAACCAGCTCTAGTATAACCAAAAGGGAAAAAAAAAAAAAAAAAAGGCTGAGTTGAGAAATCAGACACGTGATTCTAAAGCAGTCACTAGCTGTGTGATCTACTGCAAGCCAGTTTTCCCTTCTGGGTCTAAATTACCTCATTGGTACAATCAGGAGTTTTAAAATTAAGTTGTGATTTTCAGCTCTAATAAGATGTGAACACTTTGGGAAAGGAAAACTCCTGGAAAATTCAGAAAGGCTTGCGTATACATTTAAAACACTGTTAACGATGGGATCCTTGGCGAGAACATACACTTCTAAGCCGCCACTAGCCCTGGTTGGAACGTGACACAGACTGGCTTCCAGGCCCTTGACACTCTGAGAGCAAGGTCAATCCCAGGTTTCAACAATTTCTGAGGGCTCCTGCATTAAACCCCAGCGTGTACTGTAGTCCAAATCAGCATCCCAGGGATAAAAGCAGCGGAGGGGGGAGGCGAATGCACTATTCCAGGTCTTCATAAACCTTAGCCCAGATCCCTCGGACTACAGAATGAGGCCCAGAGAGTGCAAGCGCCTTGCCTCGCGATACACAGCAGTTAGCCGCGAGGTGGAAACTAGAATGTCTTATGTCTTGGCTTCCCGCGCGGCGCTCCTTCCCAAGCGAAGCAGGAGGGAGTGGGGTGCAGAGGACCGCAGGGGCCCCGCACAGACCGCAGGGGCGGCGGGGACGTCCCGGGGTTACCTGTGTCGGCCCCCGCCCCGGCATGCAGCAGTCTGACCTCCGACCCGCACCCGTCTCCGCCGGGCCTGCCCCGCACCACCTGCCGCAGGAGCAGCCGCATGCGCCGCGCGGCCGGGCCGCCGTGGCCGCCGGGCGCCCCGAGGAGCAGAAGCCGGGACTGCATGGGGCCGGACGTGTTGCCGGGGCAGGGGAGCGGGTCCCGAGCGAGCCGCGTCCGGGACGGGCAGAGTGAGGCGGCGCGGCGAGCGGGACAGGAAGCGGCTCCGCGCTGCGTCCGCCGGAAACTCCTTCCCCCGGCGCGGCCGGCTCGGCAGTCTCGGGCCGGCCGGACCCCAAGCGGACCGAGGGAGCCCGAGAAGCCCGCACCCGCCGCCGAGGGACGACCCGGAGCAGGTGCGGCTGAGCGCTGAGTCCTACAGGCCGCCCGGGTGCCTCTGCGGCGGAGCTGGGGGGACTTGGCTCTGGTGCGGGTTCACCTGGCTTCACCAGGCCGGCTTCCAGTCGTTCCCCTGTAGTCCTGTGAACTCGGAGTTCAGGAAATGCCCCCAGGTACTAGGACTGTTTAATGGTGTGACTCTTCAGATGCTTTTACCAAGTCTTCCCTTCCTTTCTTGGTTAATGGCCCAGTCTTATTATATTGCCCTTTTCCTGTAGGCTGCTTCAAATCCTTTTCAGAAATTGAGTCCGTACCCTGGAGATTGTGGGAACTCTCACCTATTTCCATGCATTGTAACCATACCTGTGTTTCCATACAGCATTTGAAAGCCTTGTCCTTTATCTTTTTTTTTCCCCTGTATGCTTGTTGTCTTGTATTTTTTTTAAATTTTTTTTAACGTTTATGTAATTTTGAGACAGAGAGAGAGACAGAGCATGAATGGGGGAGGGTCAGAGAGAGGGAGACACAGAATCTGAAACAGGCTCCAGGCTCTGAGCTGTCAGCACAGAGCCCAACGCGGGGCTCGAACTCACGGATCATGAGATCATGACCTGAGCCGAAGTGGGAAGCTTAACCGACTGAGCCACCCAGGCGCCCCTGTTGTCTTGTATTTTAAAGGCAAAACTCACATCTTGGTGATTTATACAAATTGTCAAAATGTCAGAAAGGACCCAAATCAAGTACTTGTTCAGTCATTCTGCGGTGGAAGTGTTATATAAACATAATTTATGTCGTTAGTAAGAGAAAAAAGTAGGACACTGGTTAAAGCTGACTCCCTGTCACACATGCCAAAGGCAGAAGAGGTCCTACCACAAAGCAGACTAAGCCTAATATCTCCAAATGTCTCCACAGCATCTCCAAAATGTCAGGAGTGAATTGGCCAACGCAAAATGTTTAAATCAGGTTACTCCAAACCAACAGCAAACCAAAAGAATGCAGAGGGCTTCACTTGCAGTTAGAGGCCTTGGTAATTCTGGAGTTGTCCCTATCTGAAAATCTATATTGAGCACCTGCCGTGTCATAACCCTGTGACAGGTGCTGAGAGGTGATGGGTGTCTGTAAAAGAACAACAGTGCTGGATAAGGCTTTGTGCATCTTGTCGAGGCCTTGGACCTAAAGGGTGAAGGCTGAAACAGGCTTCTAACCTAGTTAAGGGGCTGAAAATCAAGGTAAATGTTTGCATAGTACATTGCAACATGGTTTCATATGCATGTTCTCCTGTAATCTTCACTACAGCCCTATGAGACTGCTAGGAGAAAAGGACAGAAATGTAAGATGTAGGAGTTTATGAAATGTTTTTCCCACTTTGAGTTCATACTGTGCCAGGTATTATGCTAAATACTTCAAAGCATTACTTCATTTCACACAGGCCTTTATTATCTATCCTGTTTCATAGGTGAAGAAACTGAGGCTGGAGAAATTAAGTTCCTTGATTAGGACATCTCTACTTAATCTTACTGGAATCCAGTGCACACTTGAAACAGTAGAAAAACAATGTAAGGTAATTTAGCAAAGTGCTAAAAGCTCTTGGAGTCGAGGCAATGGGGAAATCAATACAGGTTTACAAACAACATTTTTCAAGCAACTGTGGTATAAATGGTACCCTTCTGGGTACTATGTAGTCATGGGCTCACATCAAGTGAAGAAGACAAATACACAAATGAGTTATAATACAATGTGTAGGATACTACATGTTTAGGATGTTTAGACTCAAGGTACTCTGGGCTAGAGTGCTTCACCAGGGAGAGGTCAGTGAGGTTTCACAGAGAATTTAATGATTAAAATGGGTCTTGAAGGATAGTTGAGATCTTTTCAAGTGGAGAAAAGGGCAAGTCATATCTGGCAGTAGGAAAAGCATTGACAAAGGTACAGAAAGCTGGATATACATGGCAAGACTGAGAATCAGTGATTCACTGTGTCTGGAGGTCAAGTACATAAAAGTTGGTAGAGATGAGCCTGGAAAGAGAAATTGGGGCCATATTGTATGTGAGGTGAAAGAGTTTACATATTAACCTCCAGGAAATGGGAAAATGAAGATATTTTAGAGTGACAGATCTGCAATATGAGGGGAAATTTGAGCCAGAGAAAAAATGACACCTGAGCTTTATGTTGAATTCCACTTTAGATTTGGATAAACAAAGAAGTGGGTATAGAGCAGAAGCAGGGGCTTGGAGTCCTGACAAGCATTGTCAATTTATAGGGACAAAGAGACCAGCCAGGTGAAAAAGGCATAATCTTAGGAGAGCACGAGTGGGGGAGGAAAAGATTATACAGTGAAAAATCTTGAATGGCTTGATGAGGTTGGAAAGTTGGACTTCATCACATAGGTAGATTGGGTCCCCTGGTTGTTTTGATCATGTTTTAGATATGAAATGAATTGTGAATTGAGTAAGTAAGAAAGGAAGCATCAAATTCTAGCTATGTGGCAGTAAAAATAGTCTCTGCTTGAAACAGTGAACCCCAGCTGGTGGCAATGAGTCTGAATGGGGAAAAGTAGACCTCAGCAATGTTTGAAAGATAAATCAAAGGTCCTTGATTTAAAAAGACGTCTATCACAACCTCTGTGTAATTTCTCTCAAATTCTCACTAAAATAACTGGTCACATACTTAAAAAAAAAAAAAAAAAAAAAAGCCAAGCTACCAAAAACTGGGATTGTTAACCTTTTTCCAGAGTCCAGAAGAAATATTTTTCCTACCATATTAATGTAACTCATTGGAAAATTCATTTAATAATCTATAATATATATTATAATCTATAATCTATAATATAATATAATAATGCTAATAATATTAATAATTATTAATATTAATAATAATCTAGTAATGCTATGTCTTATTTTTAAAAGGTAGGTGCTTCATCCCTCCTTACTGTTCACCCTCCTGGGAAATCACAGGTCTGCACCTGTGCTTCCCAAAATTCAGTGTGCATCCTGATCATCTGGAGAACTTGTTAAACTATAGATTCTCAGGCTTCACTCCCCACCCTGAGATTCTGACTTAGTAGGTCTGAAAAGGCCCAAGAATGTGCATTCTTGGCAATACGTATAAGAGATAACCTGCATGCCACACATTTTAGTCATAAAACTAGATAACAGTTCTCTCCATTGTTTTGTTTTGCTCTAAGTCTGTCCCACCTATTCATCCTCTTCAGCACTTTTTCTAAAACAATTTGTGAGTGCTCTCCCCTTATCCACAATAAAATAAAATAAAATAAAATAAAATAAAATAAAATAAAATAAAATAAAATAAAATAAAAACTGAACGGGGAATTGGAGAAGAGAGGAAAGAACAGGTGATGGCTCCTTTATATCATGAAATGATTTTAGACAAGGACATGGCAAGAATAGCAGCCCTGAGAAGACTTTAAACTGGAGAGTTCTTGAACTCCCATCTATTCAGAGAATAGGAAGGAACCCAACAGAACCACAAGATCCATACCCTGCTAGATCTTAAGATCTGTGAAGGGGATTCCACCAGCACACAAGGGGACAAACGAGGGCAAAGACAATTTGACCAGTCTGTCTGCTGGCAAACACCAGGTCAGGCTAGGTAGAACATTCTGTATCCAAAATTAAGTAAAAAAGAGGATAATGGAATCCATTTTAAAAATAGTATACTATGGAACAAAGAAAATAAAATAGCATGTCAATTTAGGAGGTACATAAATCACTGAAAATTTATTACCCTGCTGAGGGGGGAAAATGCCACTTGCCATGGTTAAGGATACAAGAATACATAGCCTTTATGAAATAAAAGTGAGCAAGAACATGAGAAGTTGAGAGAGAGAGATGAGAAGGGTAAGAAAGGGTAAGAAAGATAAACTAGAAGAACCCCCACCCCCTGCAAACACTTAATGCTGGAAAAAATAGTTTAAAGCAGCACTTAAAATGAACTTGGAAGCTTATGAGAAAGTAGGGAAAATTCTGTAAATCGACAAGTAAATCTGGGAGGAAGAGTCTGGGAGGGTGAGGAATCACCAAAGGTGCTGGATGCCCTGAAAACCTCTACTGTCCCAGGTGCCTATAGCTTTAGGTGACACACAGGACAGGGAGTGGACTAAAGACCCCAGCATAAACCAGGACGGGAAAACGTCTACACAAATGGTAAACTAGGGGGGAAATTGCTGAGGTAGACAAAAAGGCATCACATCTATCTGCTTGATTCTAGATAGATTTTTTTCCTTTAGACTTTGTGGCTTCTGCCTGAAATTTAGATGGGTTTGATGCCTGAATATACAGGATTTGATTGCTATGAAGAAAAATATAAGCCATAATTTTAATTTAGATGGACTCAGTCATTATATAGGATATTTGCACAGCACAATTAATAAGCTCTATTTGATTAATGTACAAAAAAATGGCAAGCATAAGTTGAAGGCACATTATCTGCCAGAATAAATAGAACATTAGAAATGAGTTATGTTAAAGGCTATAAAGCATGTTTCAACAAAAATCAAAGAACAGAGAACACAATTTCAGATCTTAATGCGATTAAGTGAGAAATCAATTTTATGACTTTTTTCAGATATAGATATGTTTCTGTGTACTCATGGGTCAAAGAAGAAAATAAAATTAGAAAACACTTGGAACTGAACAATAGTGAAAATGCCTCCTATTAAATCCTGTGATGTGCAGCTAAAGTTTTCCTGTACTTAGAGGCTAAAAATTTAATGGACTAACCTTTCAACTTAAAAAGTATGAAAAAGAATAACATATTAAATCCAAAGGAAGTTGAAAGAAGGAATACTAAAGACAAACAAAAATTAATGACATGGAAAGCAAAGATAAAAGAATAAGCAAAAACAAAATTTAGTTATGCGTAAAGACTAATTTTTGTAGCAGAAATAAAGTAAACTCAAGAGAAATGTTGGAAAATAAAGTTGAGTAAGTCTCCCAGAAAAAGGAACAGAAATATTAAGAAAAGAAAAAGAAAAGGTTTAAAAATTAAAGGATCAGTCCAGGAGTTCTAATATATGAGTTTCAGAGTTCAAGGGTTTCTGAAATAAAGAACAGAATGAACAGGGAAGGAAATCATCAAAATTCAAGAAAATCTCCCACAAATGAAGGAAGCAAGTGTTCAAATTAAAAGGGCTTAGCCAAAGGAAGCTGTTTGTGAAATTTCAGTAAACTGACAAGAAAGAAAAAAATTTGCCAGCTTTCAGGAAGAAAAATCAGGCTTTATATCAAGAATTAAGAATCAGAATAGCATTGAACTTCCAAAGTCATACCCAAAAGGAAAAGAGGGAGACAATATAACCCCAGGTGCCTGTTTATTAAAGCATAACTAGGATGGCAATAAGGTAACTTTTTATTTTACTTTTGCGCTGAGTTAAAATACCTAAATTTTTTGAATGTTGAACGCATACATGGTGTATTTTTTATTTATGGGTACATTAGAGCAAGAAGTATACTCTCTATGCATTACATCTGTCCCCAGGGAGATATTTGCCTGCTATAGCAATAGAGGAAGCCAGAAGACAATGAAGCAATGCCTTCAAAATTCTGAAAGAAAATTATTTTCAAGAATTATATACCCAGCCAAACTGTCAATTAAGAGTGAAGGTAGAAGAGAGACATTTCAGACATGTAAAAATCTCAAAAACAATGTATTTCAATTCACCTTTTCTCAGGAAGAGAGAGAGGAAGCCAAGAAAGAGAAAGACATGTGACCTTGGGAGATAAAGATGTAGCACAGGGAAAAGGAAAAGGAGATTCCTAATTGACAGTGAAGAGAGATCCAAAGGAGATGGCTATGTGGCAGGCCAAAAGGCCATAGTCTCCATAGGATCTGGTTAGAACATTCAAAGAGACTTCAAGAAAATCAAAGTCATTTAGTATTATCAAGAAAATAGAAAACAACCCTAGTTAGTGAGTTAATAAGGAAGCCATGAAAAACTAAATGAACAAATTATAAATCTCAAGGAAAACGGAATGTGCAGGAAAGGTAAAGGATAATATAGTATGTGGCTTAACTGTGACTGATATTTAGTAATAATAATATAAACATTGAATATTAAGCTAGCTGAAATTATAACTGCACTAATAAGATAGGAGGATAGTGACTGGTGAGGGCCAAGCTAAATTCCCATCTACTAAAGTAAAAAATCAATAGATAATGCCTAAAACTGAAAACTCAAGAAAACACCTAAAATTGAAAACTCACAAAGTAGCAATATAAGCATGTTGTAAGAGATATTAAGAATTAAGATGACACCAAAAACCATAAAATACCTGGGAATAAATCTAACCAAAGAGGTAAAAAATCTATACGCTGAAAACTGTAGAAAGCTTATGAAAGAAATTGAAGAAGACACAAAAAAATGGAAAAAGATTCCATGCTCCTGGATAGGAAGAACAAATTTTATAAAAATGTCAATACTACCCAAAGCAATCTACATATTCAATGCAATCCCTATCAAAATACACCAACATTCTTCACAGAGCTAGAACAAATAATCCTAAAATTTGTATTGAACCAGAAAAGGCCCCAAATAGCCAAATCAATCTTGAAAAAGAAAACCAAAGCAGGAGGCATCACAATCCCAGACTTCAAGCTATACTACAAAGCTGTAATTATCAAGACAGTATGGTACTGGCACAAGAACAGACACTCAGATCAATGGAACAGAATAGAGAACCCAGAAATGGACCTACAAACGTATGGCCAACTCATCTTTGACAAGGCAGGAAAGAATATCCAATGGAATAAAGACAGTCACTTCAGCAAGTGGTGCTGGGAAAACTGGACAGTAACATGCAGAAGAATGAACCTGGACCACTTTCTTACACCATACACAAAAATAAACTCAAAATGGATGAAAGACCTAAATGTAAGACAGGAAGCCATCAAAATCCTCGAGGAGAAAGCAGGCAAAAACCTCTTTGATCTTGGCCGCAGCAACTTCTTACTCAACACATCTCCGGAGGTAAGGGAAAGGGGTAAGGGGCTAAATGTGTAAGGGGCATTAAGGAATCTACTCCTGAAATCTACTGGGACCTCATCAAAATAAAAAGCTTCTGCACAGCAAAAGAAACAGTCAGCAAAACTAAAAGGCAACCGATGGAATGGGAGAAGATATTTGCAAACAACATATCAGATAAAGGATTAGTATTCAAAATCTATAAAGAACTTATCAAACTCAACACCCCAAAGACAAATAATCCAGTGAAGAAATGGGCAAAAGACATGAATAGACACTTCTCCAAAGAAGACATCCAAATGGCCAACTGACACATGATAAAATGCTCAATATCACTCATCATCAGGGAAATACACATCAAAACCACAATGAGATACCACCTCACACCTGTCAGAATGGCTAACAGTAACAACTCAGGCAACAACAGATGTTAGTGAGTATGCAGAGAAAGAGGATCACTTTTGCATTGTTGGTGGGAATGCAAGCTGGTGCAACCACTCTGGAAAACAGTATGGAGGTTCCTCAAAAAATTAAAATAGAACTCCCCTATGACCCAGCAATTGCACTACTAGGTATTTATCCAAGGGATACAGATATGCTGTTTTGAAGGGGCACATGCACCTCCATGTTTATAGCAGCACTATCAACAATAGCCAAAGTATGGAAAGAGTCCAAATGTCCATCAATGGATGAATGGATGTTTTATATACACACACACACACACACACACACACACACACACGCAATGGAGTATTACTCAACAATCAAAAAGAATGAAATCTTGCCATTTGCAACTACATAGATGGAACTGGAGGGTATTATGCTAAGCAAAATTAGAGAAAGACAAATATATGACTTCATTCATATGAGGACTTTAAGAGACAAAACAGATGAACATAAGGAAAGGGAAACAAAAATAATATAAAAACAGTGAGGGGGACAAGACATAAGAGACTCTTCAATATGGAGAACAAACAGAGGGTTACTGGAGGGGTTGTGGGAGGGGGGTTGGGCTAAATGGGTAAGGGGCACTAAGGAATCTACTGAAATCATTGTTGCACTATATGCTAACTAATTTTGGATGTAAATAAAAAATTTTAAAAAAGAGTTAAGATGAACACCTTGTGGGAAATGGGTTGATGGGGAGGGGGCTTCAGGACTGGATGTTTTCTCACAGCAATCACAAAAACTAGATTTGGGGAAGATAAAGGGATTGTGCCAATATTTACTCTCATCAGTTTGTATGAGGATCTCTGCTTCCCTGATCCCTTTCCTACACAGGATATCACCATTAAAAGAAGGAAGGAAAGAAGGAAAGAGGGAGGGAGGAAAGGAAAAGAAAGAAGATCATTATCTACTTGGTACCCCCAAACTGAAACTGTTATTTTAATGTTTATGCCTTTGGTCATCAGTGAGGATGAACACTTATACATACGTTTAAAAGTCATTTGCACTTTTGTTACTAACTGGTCTAATTCTTCATGTACTTTTTGAAATATTGTTCTGATTTTAAGAGCTCTCCATATTAAGAATATTGACACTTTTTTAGTAGGTTGTCAATACAGTTATGTAGTTCTTTCCCTCCACTACATTATCTAGCTCAATCCTCAAATCTTTGTCAACAAATACATTGAACTAAGGAATGAATGTGAAGTAGTAAAACTAGAGGCTTTGGAACCAGGCAAATCTGGTTACACTTCATTTCTAGTTGTGTGACACTGGAAAAATTACTGTCTGAGCCTCAATATCTTTATAAAATATTAATAATACTTAATAGAGTACTGTGACAATTCACTAATAAATGCAAAGTGTCTAGAAGATCACCAGTAGGTTTTCAGGAAATGTTTACAATTTGAGTAACCAAGCTTTGGACGTGAGACAACTTGACAATTTAAAGAATTTTAAGTAGATATTAAATGTAAATTAAGGGGAGGGAAGATCTAGAAGTCTTGATTACTATGATAAGTAGCTTTTGTTTTATATATATGTATATATTTTTTAAAAAGCATATAAAAGGGTGCGACAGTCTTCTGGCCCTTTTCCTCCAAAGGAACAATTTCTTGGTTTCTTTCTCTGCTACATAGTCTGTTATATTTGCCTGCCAGAACTCCCCTTCCACTTTTTCTAATGAGAGTAATCCCTTTTCCTTTGGGCACCTGCATCTTCCAGACCTGGTAAGGCTGTGAAGCACCTTATCCTACCTCACCAGGCAGAGGGTTGGACATATGACTCATGCTCATAGAGCTTGACCCAGCACCAGTCAGAGAATTTCATCAGGGGTGGCAGTGGGTACAGAGACTCTTCCTTACTCAGAGTACAGGTGCTTACATCCCCCTTGTAATTCAAGAACTTCTGAGGCCATCTTTGCTGTGATTCAGAGAGCCTGCCTGAGACAAGAGAAAAGCAAAGCAAATGATTAAAACAAAGAACAAGGTGTCCTGGCAATATACTTTGAACTCTGAGTCAGCCAAATCTGAACCACCCCTTTAGACGTCTATAAGCCAATAAATGTTTATTTAATGTAACTTTAACTTAGCTTTTGTTACTTGTGATTTCAAGAGTTCTGACTGATGCCAGCTCTCCCACCACCCCTTCTCAGCCCAGAAGCCTTGCAGGAGTGGCTTGGCTAAGAGATGTGGCTGTCCTTGGTATCAACCACTTTACAGTACCTCTCTCTATATGGGAAAATATGGTGGGCTGTAGATTATAGATGTAAGTCACATCAAGCTCCTAATTTATTAACAAAGGAAAAAGATCTTGGTGGAAGCAAGATGGCCATACATGTATATTTCCTTTGGCCCCCAAAATCCCTAATGGGGGCACATCCTTCCAGCACAACTGCTCATTCGAGGTAGGGTATTGCCAAGTGTGGAAAGCTCAATTCCGGTAGCACCATAATTCTCATTACGTTCAAGGCCTATTCAGGAAAAATGTTATCAATCTATATATTTCAAGCTAAAGGAAATACTTATGTCAAGCTTTTTTGATCCTTGACTTCATTCCTGCATTAGCAAAGGCCAGCAGGGAGAGCAGAGTGAGCCCAAGTGTCCCTGCTCTGCACTGTCCAGCATTCTACAAACCCAATTTCCCGAAACTACCCTTTGATTCTGATTTAATAGCTGTTACATCAATTGTTCTAATATTGTGTTTGGTCTGAGAACCACAATCATAAATTCATTTCACCATATATGAGCTTATCAAGAAATTAAATTAGAGACCAATTTTCACTATTTTAAAGCCACCTGTGTGGCTCAGTCGGTTAAGTATCCAATTGTTGGTTTTGGCTCAAGTCATGATCTCATGGCTTCATAGGTTCGAGCCCTGCATGAGGCTCTGCACTGACAATGCACAGCCTGCTTGGGATTCTCTCTCTGCCCCTCCCTCACTTGCACTGTCTTTGGCTCTCTCAAAATAAATTTAAAAACTTAAAAAAAAAATAAATAAATAAAAGGATAGGGTCACTTGGGTGGCTCAGTCAGTTAAGCCTCCAACTTCGACTCAGGTCATGATCTCATAGCTCATGAGTTCGAGCCTGCGTCGGATTCTGTGCTGACAGCTTAGAGCCTGGATCCTGCTTCAGATTCTGTGTCTCCCTCTCTTTGCCCCTCCTCTGCTCATGCCCTGTCTCTCTCTGTCTCTCCCTCTCAAAAATAAACATTAAAAAATGTTTTTTAGAAATAAAAGTATTATCTGTAAGATTCCTTTAAAATTGTCAATCCATGGTGTATATAATTAATTGATAAAAATCAACATGTGTCCATATTTTCAAGAACTATTCTCTTTATTTTAGATATTTTTTCTTTTGTACACGATTTATTTTTAAATTTCTTCCAAAGCATCTAGTTACCTTATAGCTGAAAATATCATATCTCTTATTTTATTTTTCCTAACCTTATGGAAGTCCCCCTCGTTCAGCACCATTCAAGGTATGCAACTACATATACAAGTACCACTTTCTTCGGTAGTTCAGTGATTACTGAGCTTGTACTATCACTATTCCCTCCTCCCAGAATTCTCTTCCCCCATACTTCTACAGGCTTTTCTTTCTGTCTCAGGTCCCAGCTTAAAGTGCTGTTTCTCAGAGAAGCTTCCCTATTCCCTGTCAAGGGAGACCTCCTTCCTTATTTTATATCCCATTGCCCTTAACACAACCTGTAAGTGCTGTATGCCCTTCATTGTCTCTGTTCTTCACTGGGCCCTAAACTGCAGGAGGCTATCTGGCTGAGCATTTTCTCCCAAGTGGGTAGCACATGACCTGGCAGATTAAGTGCTCATTAAATATTTTTTTGAATAAATGAAAATGTTCTTTTTTCTACATTATTAACAAATCTCAAGAAATTAGCAAAGGCTGATAATAACTGCCATTACACCCACCAATACCAGATTTCATAACACAAACCATGGATAATGAGGTTGGTAAATAATACAAAGACAGTCACACTGCTACATTTGGTTGTCATCACGGCTAACTTTGGTATGTTTAATAGTTAAAACTATTAGTTGGTTTTTTTAACATTTTTAAATTTTTTAAAAATTGTGGCAAAATGCACATAACATAAAACTTACCATCTTAATTATGTTTTAATATACAGTTCAGTAGCATTAAGTACATTCACATTGTTCTGTGACCATCACCACCATCCATCCCCAGAAGTCTTTTCATCTTGCAAAACTGATAGTCTGTACCCATTAGACAATGACCCCCCATTCTCCCTGTTCCCAGCCTCTGCCAACCACTGTCCTACCTTCTGTCTCTATGAATGTGACTACTCTAGGTACCTCATATGTATTAAGGCTCTCCAGAGAAACAGATCTAACAGAATATATAGACATACACATAGGTATAGATATAGGTTTAGATTTAGATACAAGGAGATTTATTATAAGGAATTGGCTCATACCATTATGGAGGCCAAGAAGTCCCAAGATCTGCAGTTAGCAAGCTGTAGATCCAGGAGAGCTGATGATGCAGTTCCAGTCTAAAAGCTGGCAGGCTCACAACCCAAGAAGCGCTGATGTTTCTCTTTGAGTTCAAAGGCAGGAGAAGACTGATGTCCCAGCTCAAAGAATCAGGCATTCAGAGTTTAGGGTCAACATTTTAATTCTATTTAGGCCTCCAACTGACTGGACATTCATATCAGGGAGGACAAGTCACTTTGCTGATTCAAATGTTAAACTCACCCTCCAATTGCATCTGAGTTATGCTAATGAGGAGACTCACGGTGGGCCCCTCAATAACCTGATGGTGGCTGGCCATGCTGGAAAGACCAATGGTATGATTGGAGGGTTGTGTCTTTGAGCCACATGATAGCAGTCCAACTTCCTGACCTCTGGGGCGGCAGGGAGGCTAGAGATTGAGTTTAATTATGGAGTCAAAGCTCCTATAAAAACTGATCACCAAGTCACATGGCCAAAACTCTGGACAGGGAGCTTCCTGGTTGGTGAATACATTGATGAGCTGCGAGGTTGATACATCCTGGTACCATAGGGAGAGGGCATGAAATCCATTTGCTCGGGATCCTTCCAGACCTCACTCTACGTCTCTTTATTTGGCTGTTCCTGATTTGTATCCTTTAGAATAAAACCCTAATCTTAAATGCAGCACTTTCCTGAGATCTATGAATCATTCTAGCAAATTATCATACCTCGGAGGGGTCATGCAAATCCTCCAGATTTGTAGGTAGTTGATGTGAGGTGAGGATGGTCGTGCTGTGGACTGTATCCTTCAGCTTGTGGGGTCTGGGCTAACTCCCGGTGGTTGGTGTCAGAATTCGGTTGTAGTACACCAGTTGATGTCAGAAGAGAGCCCCTTCGGGGGCTACAAAGGAAGAGGAGGAGAGGGAGGCTCCATACTAGTTGTAAATCCTGTCTTTCTTATTCGCTTCCTGAGTGACCTTTATTGAGTGCTTATTTAGTTTCACTCACTGTTATTTCTGTTTTACAAATGGGAAAACCGAGGCTTAGAGGGGATAAATAACTTACCCATATATAAACATGAAATGGCTAGGGGCTTGACTGTCATGAAGAAAACGTTAAATTCAAGAACCACTGTGGAAGAGAAATTACCAGGTGGCTAATTATCTGTGAAAATCAAAAGAGAAAGAAGAGCCAAAGCTAACTTAAGGTTGTTGCCCAAAGGAAACCAGTGTTTGGGAACATGGGCAGCCACAAAAGAAGAAGGATGTCACTTTGAAAAAAGGTGATTACTTTGCATAAAAGAGAAACAAAAACATTTAAAGTTCAACTGTGAGTGAACAGGGGGAATAAGGAAAAAGGCTCTTTACTCTTCATTAAAGCCTTTGCTTCCTCATCGATAAAGTAGAGAGCTAGTGACCCAAGGACTCCAGGTTAGTTATCCAGCATCATCTTGGCACGCTTCAGGTTCTCAACAGATAATAATCCCCTTTCCTTCTCCCTAGTGTGTACAGTTAGAGCACAAAGGAAAAATGATCAGGGACCCAAAACAACAACTCAACCACATGAGCCTATTCAGTGTCTACCCTGTTTTTTAAGACCCATTTACCACCCCCATGAGATACTGTAATTATAGCAGAAATGCTACAGTGTGCTTCATGTACCCTAGCTAAAAGTTCAGGATTTTCAGAGAAGGGTCACACTAAATCACAACCCATAATCACTGCATGAGAAAATTCGGCATATATTAGGACATTGTAAATAACCTTTGGTTTTGTATTTAATATTTCTACAGTTACATAAACATTCAAATGAAATTATAAAAATATTTCTATTTAAAGCATAGTTAGGTCCTAGGCTCAGATAATTCCGTGTAGGTTTCTGACATGAATGAGCCAAACACTGGATAATTGTGTGGGACAAGTTTTATAGTCGGATAGCATCTGTGCACGACAGATCATCTAGCATCCTTAGTCTCTGACAACGGGGCCAGGAATTGGTCCTTGTCATTGTGGAAACTCCAAAAACCACCTCCACAAATTTCCAAGCTGCACCTTGTAAGGTACTACTACTCCAGATAGGAGCTATTGCTCTGTGCTTCCCAGACAGAGAAGACATCTAGGGCAAAGAACAAAGGTCTTTTTATTTACCTGGTACAATTATCATCTTCTCTCCTTGTTGCTTATCAGTGGTTCTAGCTAAATTGTGGTCATCACTGCCCTGCATAGCTGTTGTCCAAATGCAGGCACTTAAAGTGCTGCAGGCCCAGCTCCTTCAGAGGCCCCTCTCTGCCACATGTTGTCCCAAGGAGACCATCCAGCCCTTGCCAGCTGAGCTCCTGCCGCGTGGCACATTCCACAGCCTTTGCAGCTGGGGTTGCCCTCTGGGGTGGAACAGCCATATGGCTCTCATTCAGCTGCATGCAACAATGTCCCTGACTCACAGGAAACTCCAGCACCCTCACTGAGTAAAGTCATGAGGAAATGACTGTGTCGCTGCCAGCTCCAGTCACTGTCCTTCCTTTGGACCCTTCCCTCTTCTCTTGGCTGTGGAGGTGGGAGGGGTAGTACGTAGAAGAACACTGTCTTCTCTCCCCTTGAGCTGTGGACAGTGCCGAAGATCCCATTTCCTCTCACTTCTCCTGCCCTCCTCTTACACGCTAGGGAGTTGGGCCAGTGCCTGCTGGGGGTGCAAAGGTACCTTCTGCCCGCTCTGGACAAAGTGCCCTGCTCCAGATGTTGGTAGGAG
The DNA here is from genome assembly GCF_022079265.1 of Lynx rufus. Classification (NCBI taxonomy): domain Eukaryota; kingdom Metazoa; phylum Chordata; class Mammalia; order Carnivora; family Felidae; genus Lynx; species Lynx rufus. Next base: position 28,579,248 of record NW_025814823.1, on the reverse strand, counting down.
TCTTTTTTTTAATTTATTTTTTATTTTTTAACGTTTATTTATTTTTGAGACAGAGCATGAACAGGGGAGGAGCAGAGAGAGAGGGAGACACAGAATCTGAAGCAGGCTCCGAGCAGTCAGCACAGTTTACTTACTGAGTTAAGTAAACAAAGCAAGCTGCAGAGTAATGGGCATAATCGTAATAATAACAATAGGCATAGTAGTAAAAGGAAAAGCACGTACCGATGCTCATGTTGGTACATGTTTTGTAAGAGCAGGGAGAGGTGTGGAGAGTCACATACCAGTCTGTTAACATAAATGCCTCAGAGGCATAGATGAAGGGATAATAGAAAAACTTTTGCTATTTCCCTTGATATTACTTTAAATTACAAAAACAACACATGCTTGTTGTAACAAATGCAGGTTCAAACAAGAGTGTTGTTTTTGTAATTTGAAAAAGGAAGGAAGGGAGCGAAGTGAGAGAAGGTGGAAGAGAAGAAGGAATCTCTCACACCACCATCCCCACAATCCCCAACCCAAGGAGCAAGTCAATGAAATAAGCTAGTGCTTCCATCTACGGGTCTGCCAGCCACGGGAGGCAGACGTATTCACTCCCTTCCCTCTTCTCAGATACTGGCAACAGGTTTCAGGAATAGCTACTTACCCTACAGGCATTGATCTCACTCTCTCAGGACCAGTTCAGTCTTCAGGAACAGGGATCTTGTCTTAAGCCCTCCAAGGCTCGTAGGACCCCATATGGACAGAAGAAATATATCATTGTGTTTGTAAGTAAAAGAAATAAAACTGAAGTTCAAATACCCATCAATGGTTAAGACATTTTGCCTTCCCCAACATTGATGAATTCCTTTTGAGAGCAAAATCTGATAGAGGAAAAAAGCATAAAGATGCTGGATGCCCCCAAGACAGGTGAGGTTGGATGAGGCACCTGTTCTTAAAGGAGTTTGGGGGTGCAAATTCACCTCGCTGCCCTGCTCACAGTGACCTGGCCAGGGCTCTCCAGCAGCAGATGAGCCTGCTTTAACAATGAGTGCTGTACCCCTTAGGAAACAACGAATAACACAAATCTTATTGCCTAATTTAAGGTGGAAAAAAATTATTATGCATATCAGACCGGCAAAGATCTTTTTTTTAAGCCTTGATGATAAACGTGACAATGGGGTAAGAGGCTCATCTTACACATTACTAGAAGGTGCATAAAGTGGCACAGTTATTCTGGGTTGCAATATGACAGCATGGATTAGGAACCTAGAAACATTTTACACTCCTCTAGGACTCTGGCTTGAGGAAATATACAGGGATGTTATCAGAGATTTGGCCTAAGAATGTTTTGTGCGGTATTATTTATAATTTTAAAATATTGAAAGCTAATTGCTCAATAGGAATATCTATGATATGATCATAGAATCTTCGCAATATAATGTTTAAAAAGCTGGAAAGAAAAACCATATGTCCAACATGATTCCAATTTTTAAAAATGTATAATGAGGATATAAAATCTAGAATACACCTGAATGGTCAATTCATGAATAATTGTTTTTTATCCTTTTTATGTTTTAAAATGTTTCTACAAGAAATATATATTCATTGTATTATTGGAGAAGCTAATAAAATGGAGGGAAAGAATCAGGTCTATTCCCACGTAGAAAGAATTCTCCTTGACACATTTGAATCCATGAATTTAGGACAACCCTATTATCTCACCAATTGAACAGTCTGTTTCTGAATTCATAGATTTCCCTAAGGTCCTGAAAGATCCACCTATTTAGCTACTAAGGGGCCATTACTCCCAGGAAAAAAGAGAGCTCCAAAATTTTTTTTTCCTTTCTCATTTTCCTCTATTTCTGTCTGTTTCTCTCTACAGACAAGAATTTGACAAGTTTATGCCTCTTATGCATTTTGAAGAACTGGCACCTTGAATGGGGTTCTGAATGGACTCTGTGCAGATGGGATGTAAATATCATCCTGCACTGAATTGGGCCCTCATCCTGTCCAGCCAATCTGGAAATGTCTAGTAAGCTGTTTATTGTCTGAGTCCAGAGCTCAGAAGAAGGTGTGGGCTGAGATGCAAATATGAGTATGTTAGTTTATGCAAGGCAGTTGAAACCCTGGGAACAGCCTCCATCTGAACCAATGACTTTCAACACAGATTTTGTCCCCCAAGAAACACTTGATGATGTCTGGAGGCATTTTTGATTTTCAGGACCAGGGATAGAGTGGTCCTGGCATCTAGTGGGTCCCAGGCTAGGGATGCTGCTAAACATCCCGCAGTGAACAGGACAAGATCTTACAAAAAGAATGATCTGGCGTAAAATGCCAATAGTGTCTAAATGGAATAATCTTAATCTAAAGGACTCACAGGTATTTTAGACTCAAAACTGAACTCATCCCATCTCTCAAAACTTGCTTCTCCTATGTCCCTATCTTAGTTAATAGTAACCCGTTTTAACCTTCAAACCAAATTAGAAGCCTTAGGTACCCCTTAAACCTTTTTATACCTTTACCTCTTACATCCAAATGATAAGCAAATCCTGTTGAATTTACCTCTCTCCTAGCCATCTGTTCTTCCCTCTCCTCAGTCCCTCTGTCATTGCACTGGTTCAGACCTCAATGCTCCCTTTTCTGTTTGCTGCCGGAACCTCCTAGAGTTTTCTCTCCCCAATCTTGTCACTCTCTCATCTCTTCTCCACATCTTTATATATACATATACATATACATATACATATACATATACATATACACATACATATATTCATATGTATATGTATATTCATTATTCAAACCCCAACCCAATTTCAATTTCTTGGGGAAGTTTTCCATAATTTTTTGGACAAAGTCAGTTTCCTGATGATATTCTTTTTTTTTTTTTTAATTTTTTTTTCAATGTTTATTTATTTTTGGGACAGAGAGAGACAGAGCATGAACGGGGGAGGGGCAGAGAGAGAGGGAGACACAGAATCGGAAACAGGCTTCAGGCTCTGAGCCATCAGCCCAGAGCCTGACGCGGGGCTCGAACTCACAGACCGCGAGATCATGACCTGGCTGAAGTCGGACGCTTAACCGACTGCGCCACCCAGGCGCCCCCTGATGATATTCTTTTATACTACCATGTATCTCTCTTTTATAGCATTCAACAACACTGCAATTTTACATTTATTTGTGATTCTTTGATTAATACCTGTCTTCCCACTAAAGTGTGAGCCCTGTGGGGGTAACAACTATGTGTTTTGTGGTTGTTGTATTTTATTATATTCCCAACATCTATTACAGTGACTGGCACATAGTATGAATTCAGTAAATATTTGTTGAATGAATGAATGCCTGAATAAAGTAAATGAGCTAATACTCTGAAATCTCTTAGCATAGTGCCTACTTTGTAGCAAGCCATCAGCGAATCTTAGCTATTAGTGATAATTAAAATTTCCAAATACATTTACCCTAAAATTGCTTTTTAATACCATGGAACTAGTATTGCTTGGATGCTTTGGAAAATGCTGGCAGAGACATCTTTTGAAGATTTGGGCTGTAAAAAAAAAAAGTAAGGGGTGGGAAGTTGCTAGACAAGGATTCAGAATCAATGAAGAGTTTTGGTTTCTGAATGGAAAAGGCTTGGAGTATCAGGACAGAGAAGCTCAGAAATATTTTGCCAAATTACTTCCTTTCCACAGAAATTATTTTATCTCAATAAACAAGTTATACATTATACCATCTTCAAGGCACATCACAGTCTCTTAAGGCTCCATTGATTTAAGGAATATTATAATAGTTTCTGTTGAAATCCCCTCCCTGCTATAGCAAGGTGGGTGGGTAGTTGATGTTGAGCTGCAGGGGTGGTTATGAGTTGTTGCTACACAGTGGAGGGCAGGGTAGAATATGCTTGGTGCTCAAGTAATCCATGTGAAGCATCTTTTGGTTCTCAGTTGCCCCACTTTTTTTAAAGTTTTTGGGGCTCCTGGGTGTCTCAGTCGGTTAAGCAGCCGACTTTGGCTCAGGTCATGATTTCGTGGTCCATGAGCTTGAGCCCCGCGTCGGGCTCTGTGCTGACAGCTCAGAGCCTGGAGCCTGTTTCAGATTCTGTGTCTCCCTCTCTCTGACCCTCCCCTGTTCATGCTCTGTCTCTCTCTGTCTCAAAAATAAACAAATGTTAAAAAAATGTTTTTAATGCTTTGTTTTTGAGAGAAAGACAGAGTATGAGTTGGGGAGGGGCAGAAAGAGAGGGAAACACAGAAATCAAAGCATCAGTTGCCCCATTTTAATAACAAATTCACAGATACAGAAGCTGCAGGATCATGGTAACAGGAGCTCAGACCCCTCAAGAATGAGAGTCTGGGTCATTGTAGTAGGCAAGCCACCTAGACTGGCATAGCTCCTGGCTGAGGTTAAGGGGAATGGACAAAGGAAGAGGTGGGTATCAAGTATTAGTACCGTCTCCAGATCAACTGTGGCAGTAGAGGCTTTTGTTCTTCCCACTGACCTTTTTTTGTTAAGTTCCACAGGAAACAAGACCTACCAGAATCCTGGGTAGGCTGTTTACAGACCAAGGGTACTTGCCATTAAAACGCATATGGGTATGAGGGGCATAAAAAGTGGACTGTAGTGGATACTGTAGTGTTCTGCTTAGAAACCTCTTTGGGGTGGGGCGCCTGGGTTGGCTCAGCGTCAGACTTCAGCTCAGGCCATGATGTCACGTTTCCTGGGTTCAAACCCCGCATCAGGCTCTGTGCTCACAGCTCAGAGCCTGGAGCCTGCTTCAGATTCTCTGTCTCCCTCTCTCTCTGTTCCTCCCCTACTTGCACTCTGTCTCTCTCTCTCAAAAATAAATAAACATTAAAAAAAAAACCTCTTTGGGGCTGGGGCACCTGGGTGACTCAGTTGATTAAGTGTCAGACTCTAGATTTCGGCTCAGGTCATGATCTCACAGTTGGTGAGGTCGAGCCCTGCATAGGGCTCCACACTGACAGTGAGGAGCCTGCTTGGGATTCTCTCCCTCCCTTTCTCTCTGCCTCTCTCTCTCTCTCTGTCTCTCAGATGCTAGGATTATCACCTGTTGATGTTTCCATGTCTTGACTATGGTGACAGTTACATACCACCTAGAACTATATGCCTAAATAGGTAAGTTTTACTATATGTAAATTATTTCTCAATAAACTACCTAAATAAATGAATAAATAACCTCCAAAAGGTTCTTAGACACCCTACAGTGTGAGAACCACGGCTCTGAAGCAGTGGTCTCTGAAGTGGTAACACCTGTCCCCCTGGGTTTTGGAAGACAAAACCACTAGGGTATAGGAAAAAAATAATGGAAATCCTATCTACATATTTTTTAATTTCCAGATGAGAAGGAAATTATGCTTTCCTAACATTTGGAAGTTCAGTTTAAAGGCTTTCCCGATATTTATACGGAGAATAACATTGTTGCCTCCACTCCATCTGTGTCACGTGGGTACACAAAATGTTCCAGGGAAGACTGGAACATCTTGCATAATGAGGAGGTTCACCGTTGTGATCTCACTCATTCACCTGCTTTCAGCATACTGCCACAAACCACTGTTTACGTGGATTTCTGGATTATAATATACACCTCTAAACAAACCAACCCTCAAAAAATGGACAAATCATTTTTTAAAAAATCACTGCATCCATTTTGAATTTATTTTTGTGTATGGTGTAAGAAAACGGTCCAGTTTCATTCTTCTGCATGTCGCTGTCCAGTTTTCCCAACACCATTTGTTGAACGGACTTTTTTCCATTGGATATTCTTTCCTGCTTTGTCAAAGATTAGTTGACCATATAGTTGTGGGTCCATTTCCAGTTTTTCCATTATCTATGTGTCTGTTTTTGTGCCAATACCATACTGTCTTGATCGTTTAGATGAAAGACCCAAATGTGAGACAGGAAACCATCAAAATCCTAGAGGATAACATAGGGAGCAACCTCTTTGACATCTGCCATAGCAACTTCTTACCACATATGTCTCTGGAGGCAAGGGAAACAAAAGCAAAAATGAACTATTGGGACTTCATTAAGATAAAAAACAACAACAAAAAAAAAACTTCTGCACAGTGAAGGAAACAGCCAACAAAACTAAAAGGTAACCTTTGGAATGGGAAAAGGTATTTGCAAATGACATATCTGATAAATATTAATATCCAAAATCTATAAAGAACTCATCAAACTCAACACCCAGAAGACAAATAACCCACTTAATAAATGGGCAGAAGACATGAATAAGACATTTTTTTCAAAGAAGACACCCAGAAGCCTAACAGACACATGAGAAGATGCTCAACATCACTCATCATCAGGGAAATACAAATCGAAGCTACAACGAGATATCACTTCACACAGGTCAGAGTGGCTAAAATTAACAATACAGGAAACAACAGGTGTTGGAGAGGATGTGGAGAAAGGGAAACCCTCTTACACTGTTGATGGGAATGCAAAGGGGTGCCACCACTCTAAAATACAGTATTGAATTTCCTCAAAATGTTAAAAATAGAACTACCCTACGATCCAGCAATTGCATTACTAAGTATTCACTCAAAGGACACAAAAACACTGATTCAAAGGGACACATGCACCCTAATGTCTTATAACAGCATTATCATCATAACCAAATTAAGGAAAGAGCCCAAACACTGACTGACAAATGGATAAAGAAGTTGTGATGCACACACACACACACACACACACACACACACACTGAAATATTACTCAGTCATAAAGAAACAATAAGATCTTTCCATTTGCAACCATGTGGATGGAGCCTGCAGAATAAGTCAGTCAGAGAAAGACAAATACCATGATTTCACTCATATGTAGAATTAAATGAAACATGTACATAGGGGAAGGGAAGGAAAAACAGAATAACATAAAAACAGAGAGGGAGGTAAACCATAAGAGATTCCTAACTATAGAGAACTGAGGTTTGCTAATGGGGAGGTAGGTAGGGGATGGGCTAAATGGGTGATGCGCATTAAGGAGGGCACTTGTTCTTATGAACATTGGGTGCTGTATGTAAGTGATGAATCATAAAATTCTACCGCTGAAACTAATATTACACTATGTGCTAACGAACTGGAATTTAAGTAAAATTAAAAAAAATCGCTGCAGAGAAGCTGCTGATTAAAGATGGTGCTAATATTGTGAGCCAAGAGATTATGAAATGGCAGAACTGACCTTTTAGTAAGTGCTCTTTCATCAGCCACATTGGGAGGGGAAAGCAATCACATACTAAACAGATCTGAAATGAAGTCAACTAAAGAGAGAGAAATTAATTCCTTTTCACAAGAAACTTGTGTTATGTAGAGAGCATTTTGAAAACAGAAGTTTGGCAATGTCTCCACCATTAAGTGACTCTCTTGTCTAATCCATGTAAACATGACACCTGCTAAAACTTTCGTATCTGCACACCAAAAATATTTGGGAAAACTTGGTAATATAAGTTTCTAACCCATTTAAACATCTACCCAATGAAGAGTTTCAGTAAGCTTTCAACCCATTTGTTACAAATTTTAAAATACACTTTCCAATTTGAGAGAGCAACCAATTGATATCAGGGAAGATGTAAATCGACCACCTGGATTTCAGCAAATACTTCTGCATAATTAATGTATAGGATAGAAAATGAGTGTCATTATTTAGGAAGTGCTGCTTCTTCCTTTTGATTCTGTGTATCTTTGTGAGATCCTGGACCATTAAAACAGAGTAAAGCCACAAATCAAATTAGCAATAGACATTTAGATCAACGTATCACAAAATGTCAAACCCAAATGTTTGCACAATAATGCAGCATATTCCATCACATGGTTTCACTGGAAAAAGCTATTAACAAAAGTTTAACAACATCATTCTTTAGCATTCACTGTGGGTCTCTTCTGCCTTTGCTCTCCACCTACCACTTTTTTCCTTTTGTTTCACACCGTTGGTTGCCATCTCGAAGGGGATGAACTCTGAATTTAAGTCCCTTTCTCTGAGTCTTGTAATTCCAACTCCTGAAAGGCAACCTCAGCCTGGTTCTGGGACAGGTCCTTCAAACACGTTATGCCCGAGACAGAACTCAGTATTCTGCCTCATTGCTACCCTGTTCCTCTCTTGGTCTGTCTCACCAGGGTTAGTGGTACCACCTTATACGGACATTTGAAACCTCTGTATCTTCTCTTTTTACCCCTCACATTCAATCAACCACCAAAATTTAACCCTTCTACCTATCTGGTTCTGCTTTTGTCTTTATCTATCTTCCCGCTTGTATACTGATTTCTCGGTGCCTGTCTCTCATCTTTCCCTCTTGTTTATGTCTAATTCTGTTCCCTTCATCCTCCTTCCTTCTCCTCTGCCTGCCCTGTCACCCAAAGAAAGTACAAAAGCATTTTTTTGTTTGCTCTGTTTATTAAATATTTATTGTACTAAAGCATGAAATGGAACACTTTCTCTTTTTAAAACCTGTATTAAGCTACATATTTGTGTATCCCTTGACTGATTTCTGTTGTTGCTGCTGTGCATCGGCAGGTGTAGATAGAAAAACAACAACGAAAAAGGAATTTCTGCTCCAGAATTAGCAAGTTAGTGTTTCCCTTGTAGCCTGACGTAGTTAACACACAGCCACTCTCAACTCCTAAGGAAGAAAAATTCTTGGCAAATGTTTGTGTTACCAGGAATCTGGGGCTACTTATGTTGCTCTGGTCAAAAATACTATTTTTATTTTTTTCATAAAAATTTTTTAACGTTTTTATTCATTTTTGAGAGAGAGAAAGAGACAGGGTGTGAGCAGGGGAGAGGCAGAGAGACAGGGAGACCCAAAAGCCGAAGCAGGTTCCAGGCTCTGAGCTGTCAGCACAGAGCCTAATGCGGGGCTCAAACCCACGAACTCTGAGATCATGACCTGAGCCAAAGTTGGACGCTTAACTGACTAAGCCATCCAGGTGCCCCAAAAGTACTATTTTTAAAGACAAGATTTGCCTGGGAGGAAGAAGCTTCATAGATTGAAGGAGGGCATTCTAATACAAAATGGATCTTAATTAATACTCCTTATTAATAATGCTCATTCAGCACCATTCAGCAAGGTTTGGTTCATAATGTACATTATTCATATACACAATATTGTGTACATTATTCACAGTATATATGACTTACAAAAGTATCCTAGGAAGATTTTTTTTCACAAAAATTACTGCATTTCAAAGAATTTTTAAAACAAGATAGATATTTAGCATTCATTTTCAATGGGGCATCTAGATCTAAAGCATCTGAGCTGTGATACTGACTTTCAACATTTGCTTTTGTTGATGCTATGATATATTAAAATGAGAATACAGGAATTTCCTGACTTAGTTGTGCTCAATTTAGTCCAAGTTGCTCGCCTGTGCTCTAGCCGCCTGCTGTAAAAGTGGCTCTCTCTTACATCAGCTGCTGAGAATTTCCCTCCTTCACTTGGATCCCTTTCCCTCATGCTAAAGCAGGCCCTCTGCAGTCCAGAGTGACACATGACTGTCACGTGTACTGCTGTTCCTTAAACCTCATCACTCCTGGTCACCTCTCGTCTCATCCAGGGCCTCACTCCTCTTGTCACTGTGCCCAAAACTGGTAGTAGAATGGATTTGATTCTGTAACACGGCACTACAGACAACAGCCTTAGTGTCCATCCTCGAAGTGCTCACCATCTCATAGGAGAAACAGAAGGAAGCAACTAACAATGCTAAGTTAAAGGTGTTACACTAAGGAAGGCTCAAGGAGGCCTGCCCAATCTAGCCTGAGGGGACAGGAAGGACTCAGTCAGATGAAATGGGTGCAGGTGTGGCAAGGACATGAGGCCCAAAAGGAGGCAGGAGCCAGCTATGAGGGATTTAGATTTGATCCCCCAAAGTATTAGGGTCCTTAAGGAGGAGAGCAACGTGATGAAATGTGTTGTACCTATAAGATGGAGAATGGATGGGATACCTGACAGTAGAGACAGGGAGAATCATGTGGGTTGCAGGGGAGAAATGGTGAGAGCCTGATCCAGGCAGTGGCCACGGGTACAAGAAAGAGATAGACCAGAGAAGAATTTAAAGGTGGAAATGAGGCAACATAAGGCATGATGGGACATGTGGTTCAGGGAGGAAGAAGAATAGAGAAGACTTTGAGAGAGGGGGGAGACAGAAGATGGAAGAGAATGAAGAGGAAAAATGGAGGTGAGAGGTAGAATAGGGAGAAAGAGCAGAGGCATGGAAAGAAAGGGAGGGAGGGACTTCTCATCACTGCCCTCACACCACTCCTGGAAGCACAGGTTTGTGTTTGCTAGGGGATGGACTCTATGGTGGACGTAAGAAATGGTGAAAGCCAAGACAAATTGAGATTGGCATGGGGGAGGGGTAATTCCTCTTAGCCTTCCTCCTCAAGTCCACCTTCCAAAGCCTTGTCTCGTCCTCTCTTCTGAGTTTCTGTTCCAATGTTTTGAGTCTTCTTTACACTGTAAGTTGCCAGGTTGAATTGAACGGTGAAGGAGGTGAATGATCTATCTTTTTAAAAATGTTTTGATATGCATCATACCCCTAAGAATATTTTATAATTGAAGAAGAGGTAAGTCCTTACAGTTCCAGGTACTTTTCCTGCTGTGGGTTCACCCAGGAAAGTAAATGTCATCTTGTTTCAATGGGAAATATGTTCTGAGTTTCAAACACATGTCTTAAAATTAACTTTTGAAAAAAATCTGTATTTGAGCTTGAGACTAACCATATTAAGTATATGCTCTGAAGAGGAAAATCAAAAAATGCTTTAAATGCTCTCTTCTTAAACTTTGGCATGTTCTTGCTGATTACTCACTATTTGAAAGTGCATGATAGCTATATTTAGAAGGAAAGTGAGAAATTCAGTCAAGAATGTTTTCATACATCCATAAATATTTGGCACTATATGGATAATTTCTTGCATTTACATAGAAAATGAGTCTCAAAGCACTTTAGACATATATTGTTTTTTTAAATAAGGTGCCCCTGGATACAACTGGATTCCAAGATTATGGCACCTTGAAGAAAAGAGACTGGCAAGGATCTTTATTGAGGTTGGCACAGTGCCATTTGGATTAGCTGCTGAAATGCCACATGTGGTACTTTTCAAGATGGAATAGTCCATATTTGGGGAATATACTACTACTAGATATCTGTGTGATTGTCTTATTAGGGCCATAGACCAGCCACACTCTTGTGGATGGCAGTATGTCTCTATGAGTGGAATAGACTTTTCCATTGTCAGTCATGTGGGGGTGGAGGGGGGAGTCTGTAGGGCATGAGGCAGGACCTGAAGATATAGGAATCAGGTCTCAGACTTTTTCTCCTTTCTGGGTGAGGGGTCAGTTTGGTCACTTGGGAGGCCAATTGATGCAGAGGCCTTTCTGATGATGTGGAGTGAATACCTAGAGGTGTTGAGTTGTGTGCAGACACAGGAATGTACACTGCTCAGAGACCCCTTCAAGAAAGACTCATTGCCCAGCTGTGAGGAGTATGGTCAGCTGATAGCCTCCAGCTGTTAGCTCCTTCAGGTCCACCTCAACAATGACAGTCTTTGCTCTGGAGCTCCCATTGGACAAGAGAGACTTTGTCAGATCTCTATCCCAGTCTAATGGCTCTTCTACCCAATCCCAATCTTCCTGTGGGTCTTATTCCCCAGTAAAGTCTTTGCACTGCCAATTCCAAGCCCACATCTGCTTTCCAAAGGATCTAACTGACACAACCACCACAAGGAAGCCAACTAGGAGACAGTTGGGAGTGGTCACTCTAAGCAGCCCTGGAATGACTCTGGGCCTGTGCAGAAATCATTCTTTGTGTCATACTTTCTAAGTTCCCTTAAATGTCAGAAAATCTCACTAAAAGGCACATGCTAGTATCCACCATGTTGTGAGGAAGGGGAAACAGTCCACCCCTTGGGAGAGGAGAGAGGGAACATCTCAGGAGAGCTTTGATCCTCATAGCAGCAGGATGGCAGCTTAACAAAGAGGTTGGAATGGAGGACCCAAGGGCTCAGATCCAGAGCTCACCTGTGCAGCCCTGTGGGGGCCCCTCACAGACAGCTAGGGTCACTCTGAAGGTCTCTTTTCCCAGTAATAAGTCCAGGGGTGACTTATGCCATCACTCCTGGGTTGCAGTCCACTAGATTTGCACCATGAGAACCCAAAAGGTAGATAGATTTTATTATCCTCATTTTGCAGATGAAAAAACTGAGATACCATTCTGGAAGTTAATTAGGTATTCTTTTCACTATCCCATAATAGCCACCCCCCTCCAATCTTTCAAAACAGCGTAACTCTCGGGTCACCATTTCCTGTTAAATAATTGAGTCTAATGTCAAAGGGCATCTCAGTGGTCTGAAATAATTTAATGCTTTAGGTGGGGCAGTCAGTCCTCTAAAGAGCAGCACCATGGCGCTCTTTCACTATTGGATGCCTTTAGTGTTACCAGGAAGTGCATTTGTTTGTTTAAACAAGACCGCAGTAAGTTAAGTTTTATAGGGGTTGCAAGAGTCTGTGATAGTAAAGTTAAAAAAAAGAAAAAGTACGCATTTCCCCTGTGGTTTTATTTCTGACTCTCATCCATCTTATGAAAGGACTTTCTGTTGAAAGACTTAAATGAGCAGGTATTTTTAAATATGTTTATTATTTAAAAGAAATTTAAGGTTAAAATCCTTTTTCCCAGTAATTCTAAGTTTTTTGAACCCAGTTGTTTGATCCCCTTTGATCCATGTAACTCCTCCTACTCTCAGGCCTCCCCTCAGAATCCGTTATTTCCTGCAACAAATATTTCCTTACAGGTAAGGAATGCCTTGTCCTTTTCCCTTTCTGGTGAACTTGTTAGAAGTAATGCTGCACTTGTCTCACATTTTTCGTTGCTTTTCCATTACTCGGTTAGCTTTTCTTTGCTTGACTGTCCCAATTTGTGTCGCCGTTGCTGCATTTTAACATTTGTGGTGAATCTCCTTTGTTTAAACCCTGGAAGGGTCTGTGCTCTACTAGCTCACACTCTGTTTTCTGTTTTGTTTTGTTTTTTAAGTTGTAACTTCTTTTCTTTCACTAGCTCCTCTGGGAATTTTATTTTTTCTGCCGTCACATCTTTCTTACACAAAAATGAAAATGTTTAAAATATTACAAATTTCTGATTTTGTTTCGGCTACCTAAGCCTTCCCATAAGAGTAAAATAGTCAGGGGCACCTGGGTGGCTCAGTCGGTTAGTCATCTGACTTCTGCTCAGGTCATGATCTTGCAGTTCCTGGGTGTAAGCCCCACATCGGACGCTGTGCTGACAGCTCAGAGCCTGGAGCCTGCTTCGGATTCTGTGTCTCCCTTGCTCTCTGTCCCTCCCTTGCTCGTGCTCTCTGTCTCTCAAAAATAATAAATAAACATTAAAGAAAAGCAGAGTAAAATATTCAGGATTCTTCATTATGTCTTCATCTGGTATAAATTCTCAGCTGCCCTGGGCAAACAACTGAGTGGTTATTGCTAAGCCTGCTTTATAGGAGTAAAAATAATTATCCTTGGATTTCTTTTTCATGCTCAATTTTCTCCTGGACTTTTTATCTTTTTCAAGGAAAATGAACAATGATTTTATTGACTTTTATAGTGCTTCAAGCTCTTTATACCACTCTGTGTCTAAAGGAATTTTTCTTTTATTCTCTGTATCATGAGCCAGGAAATATTTTAACCAGTGTTTTCTGGAACTTTATTCCCTGGTTGTTATGCTCTGTGAACAGTTTAGCAATTTCCTTCTACCTGTCATGACCACAGAAGGAAAATGGAGTAGTATTGTTCTATAAAGATAATTTGACCTGACCTCTGCAACTAAGAGGCAAAAAAATAATAATAATAATAAGTTAAATGGGGAAGATTCATGTTTATTTTTGTCTTTTATGTTTATTATTTGTATTTAACATGTGACAGGCACTATTATACTCTGAAATAATTAACTGTATAACACTGTTTTTACTGAGATACTGAAACCTTCAAACTTTAAAAAAAAATTTTTTATCTTTATTTATTTTTGAGAGAGAGACAGAGTGCAAGCAGGGGAGGGACACAGAGAGGGAGGTACAGAATCTGAAGCAGGATCCAGGCTCTGAGCTGTCAGCACAGAGCCCGACGTGGAGCTCGAACTCACGAGTCATGAGATCATGAGCCGTGAGATCATGACCTGAGCCAAAGTCGGATGCCCAACTGACTGAGCCACCCAGGCAGCCCTGAAACTTTCAAACTTTTAAGGTTTTGAGCAGTGTTTCTAGAATGGCTTCTACTGGATGACTTTTTGGGGGGAGAATGGATATTTTTAGTATCATTTTAACATGACTATTCAAAATTCTCACACAGCTTGATTAAGTGACAAAATTCTTTTATGTTGACCAATATGATCTCTTATGATTTGAAAATGTGTACTTTAAAAGAATCATAGAATTTAGACAAGAAGAAAACCACAAGATTATCTAGTTTAACTTCCCAGAGAATGTTCAGTTCTCTCTAATACGTCGTTGAGGTGTGACCGTTTTTACTTGGATGTGTCCACTGTGGAGAGCTCCTCTGAAGCCCCGTTTTTGCTGAACAAGCCTTAGATCTGAAATATTTGAACCCGAATCTGCTCTAGTACTTCCATCTTTGGTAGCAGTTTTTCCTTCGGGAGTAACTCATCTCATGTCTGTTCTCTGGTTTTTATGGCAGCCCTTTTTATATTTACTTATTTATTTTGTTTGTTTTTAAATTTACATCCCAATTAGTTAGCATGTAGTGCAACAATGATTTCAGGAGTAGATTCCTTAGTGCCCCTCACCCATTTAGCCCATCCCCCCTCCCACAACCCCTCCAGTAACCCTCTGTTTGTTCTCTACATTTAAGAGTCTCTTATGTTTTGTCCCCCTCCCTGTTTTTATATTATTTTCGTTTCTCTTCCCTTATATTCATCTGTTTTGTCTCTTTTTTTTTTAATTTTTTTTCAACGTTTTTTATTTATTTTTGGGACAGAGAGAGACAGAGCATGAACGGAGGAGGGGCAGAGAGAGAGGGAGACACAGAATCGGAAACAGGCTCCAGGCTCTGAGCCATCAGCCCAGAGCCCGACGCGGGGCTCAAACCCACGGACCGCGAGATCGTGACCCGGCTGAAGTCGGACGCTAAACCGACTGCGCCACCCAGGCGCCCCTGTTTTGTCTCTTAAAGTCCTCATATGAGTGAAGTCATATGATTCTTGTCTTTCTCTGACTGCCTAATTTCACTTAGCATAATACCCTCCAGTTCCATCCACATAGTTGCAAATAGCAAGATTTCATTCTTTTTGATTGCTGAGTAATACTCCATTGTGTGTATATGTGTGTGTGTGTGTGTGTGTGTGTGTGTGTGTGTGTGTGTATACACACATACCACATCTTCTTTATCCAGTGGCCGTTTGCAGCCCTTTATATATTTAACCATTGAGGTACATATCTCCTTACTTCCTTCCATGGTCAGCACTGACTCCTCCTTCAGCCATTCTTTATGGTTTACAATTCTTTGTCCACTTTATTTAATTCACGAATGATTCTCTTAAGTGTGATGTGCAAAGTTATACTCATTCTTTTTTGTTTCTGTTTTTTATTATTTAAATTTTTGTTGAGGTATAAGTGGCATATACATTATATTGGTTTCAGGTGTACAACATAATGATTCCATATATGTATATATTGCAAAATGATCACTGCAATATGTGTAGTTAACACCCATCACCACAAAAAATTATAATTTTTCTTGTGATGAGAACTTTTCAGATCTATTCTCTTAGCTACTTTTAAATATACAATACAGTATTATTAACCATAATCACCACACCGTACATTATATCCTCATGACGGATTTAATTTTGTAAGTGGAAGTTTGTACCTTTTGACCACCTTTACCCATTTGCCCCCCACACCCTATGTACCTTTCCACTCCCCACCCCTCCGCCCCAGCTGCCACAATCTGTTCTCTGTGTCTTTGAGTCTGGTTTTGTTTTGTTTTTAGATTCCACATATAAGTGGGGTAATACGGTATTTGTCTTTCTCTGTCTGGCTTACTTCACTTGGCATAATGCCTTCAAAGTTAACCCACATTGTCGCAAATGGTAAGATTTCCTTCTTTTTTATGGCTGAATAATATTCTATTATACATGTATATGCTACATCTTCTTTATCCATTCATCTAGATGTACACTTAAGTTGTTTCCAAGTCTTGGCTATTTTAATAATGCTGCAGTGAACATTGGGGTGCATATATTTTTTCAACTTAGTGTTTTCATTTCCTTTGGATAAGTACTCAGAAATAGAATTGCTAGATTATATGGTAGTTCCATTTTTAGTTTTTTGAGGAACCTCCATATTGTTTTTCTACAGTGGCTCCACCACTCTACATTCCCATCAACAGAGCACAAGAGTTCCCTTTTCTCTACATCCTTGCCAACATTTGTCATCTCTTGTCTTTTTGATAATAGCCATTCTAATGGGTATGAAGTGATATCTCATTGTGGTTTTGATTTACACTTTCCTAATGATGAGTGATATTGAGCATCTTTTTGTGTGCTGATTGGTCATTGCTATGTCTTCTTTGGACAAATATCTATTCAATTTTCTGCCCATTTTAAAATCAGATGACTTTTTTTCCTATTAAGTTGTATGAGTTCTTTATATATTTTGGTTATTAATCCCTTATCATGTATATGATTTGCAAATATTTTCTTCTACTGAGTAGGTTGCCGTTAATTTTGTTGATGGCTATACTCAATTTTAACTTTTAACTTGCTATTATGCTCATTTATTGCTTCAAAAGATACCTTCCAGTAAGTGAAAACACAGCTCACAAAAAAGGGAGAATATATTTGCAAAGCATATAACTGATAAGAGACTTGTATCCAGAATACCTAAAGAACTCTTACAACCTAAAGATAAAAACTACAAACATCATCCAATTTAAAAATAGGCAAAAGATTTGAATATACATTTCTAAAAAAAAAAGATATTAAAAGTCTAATAAAACCATGAAACCGTACTCAACATTATTAGTCATTAGGGCAATGCAAATCAAACCACTCAGAGATATCACCTCACACTCCTAGGATGGCTATAATAAAAAAAGACAAATCTTGGCAAGGATATGGAGACATTAAGACTTTCTTACAGGGGCACCTAGGTGGCTCAGTCAGTTAAGCATCTGACTTCAGCTAGGTCATGATCTCCCAGCTCATGAGTTCAAGCCCTGAATCGGGCTCTGTGCTGTGACAGTTCAGAGCCTGGAGCCTGCCTCTGATTCTGTGTCTCCCTCTCTCTCCGCCCCTCTCCCTCTCATACTCTCTCTCTCTCTCTCACACACACACAAATAAAAAATAAATAAATAAATAAATAAATAAATAAATAAATAAACATTTAAAAAAAAGACTTTCTTACATTGCAAGAATGTAAAAACCCTTGGATAAGAGTGTGGCCATTTCCTCAGGGAAACAGGGCCACCCCCATCAACTGAGCATCTCCCAGGACAATATTGGGAGCAATATGGCTCTTCTCATTCTTTCAATTTGGCAAGTCCAAGTGCGTCTTCCAAAAACAGGGATCATGTGTGAGTTCTAGAGACAGAAATCAGTTACAGGAAAAAGGAAAGCTATCATTTAGTGGACTGGAGACAAATTGAAAGCCCAGATTTCACTTTATTTCTGGGAGGAAAAGTAAAATAATGGAAAAACTACTAAATTCATTTCCATCTCCAAGCTTAAGTTCTCATCAGCTCCAGTTGCCTTCCTGCAGCAGCAAAGGTTTTCACCACCTACAGGGATTTTCAGGGAAACTAAAATCAAGGTGAGTGGAACCCACCCACCGGGCAGAGCTGCTGTCTTAGCAGAGTTGGGGAACCATCAAGTGTGTGAGCATCCTATGTACGTCAACAGATAGAATCCAAGGCAGGAGACACACACACTCTGGAGGAAGGAGAAATGAAACCGTCTCAATGCCGCCTCCCCATTCAGTTTCTGAGTATATATTATCGACTTTCCCAACTTAGATGAGCCTGAATCCTGCCTGTTGCCTATTGCTGTGCTATGATATATAAGAAATACAATACAGGGAATTATTCCAGCCCAAGCGCACTCTTCTCGAGTTTCATCCCTACATCTTCACCTGCTTTTCTATCCTGTTGAACTAGCTGGAGAATATACATACTTGACATGCAGTCTATCCTCTTCCTAAGCCAGTGGCCAGCGCTAAGCAGCCAACCTTAGCCTTACTAAGAGAGTAGTAAATCCTACTCTCTTTGACCTTACCTTGTTTCCTCTTAAAATTCCAGAATCAAAGATACTGCCTAAGATGGCATGTACAGCTCGTGCCTTATTCTGCAAGAGAGAAAGCATGAAGAAAGGAGAGAGCAAGATGACGTTTGTGATCCTGTCTCTCCACCAGCTGAGTGCTGTAGCCTTCCACCCTGAGGAGCCTCTCTCTGAGGAGGCTGTAATGAAGGGGTAAAGCTGTGGGGCTAACACCTCTGCACATTCTATAACATAAATTGCCTTAGTTTCACCAGGCTACAGGTATAGATAAGGCTATGTTAATAGCATTTACCAAATTTCTTTGGGTAAATGGATTTTTGCCCCATCCAGTTTACCTATGAGTCCTGCAAAGCTTCCTTTAGATATTTCTAGGAGCCCCCAAACAATATCTTATATGCCTTTGCAAACAAATTCCCTCTCACACGTGGCATTTGCCACCTTACTGGGGCATTAGCACCTCCTGAAACAGCTGAGGACACAGAGCTTTTGAGATGTTAAAACACTGCAGTGTTGTGTTCCAAAGCAGGAGAGTGCTGTGCCCCTTACGTGTTATACCCTTACAGGGGCTGGAAAGCTAAGCTTGTCCCATGAGGTTATCGCCATTCCTTTTCTTTTACAGGCTCCCTCCTCCTAATAACCCAGTGTAAACTCTAATGAGTTCTGGGTCAGGAAACACATTTCATTATCAGTATTGGATATTTGAGATTGATATTTGAGGATCAACGCTATTTCCATAAAGTCCCCTCCTCCTCCAACAACCAAAGCTTTCTTACTGGAGTCAAGCTCTTACAATGTCTAGCATCTGCTTTCTGCAGGATGAGTTTCCCCCAAGAGGCTTTTCAGAGCACAGGAAACTGTGCTTCTGGAAGACTCATCCCACTGTTTTGTCAAATATGTTCAGACACATCTGATTTTCAGTTTCTCAGCTATACAGATACATTATTTCCACAGTAGCCCTTTCTCAGCCAAGACAGAGCATTGGTTTGGTTAAGGAGGTGTTCCCAGTGCAGATAACACGAAGCCTGACTAATGAATGGTAGCTTAAACAAATAGGATTTCATTTGTGTCTCATTACAAAACATTCAAACATAGCAGGCTGGGGCCAGTGCAGTGGCTCAAGGAGACTGTCAAGGACCCATAATGCGCTCTTGTTCTCTCTCTCTCCGCCCCCCTGCCCCCCACCTTGCCCTGCAATCCTTACCTCATCAGCTTTTATTCTTAAGTATCTCATGATCACTGTATGGCTATTGCCTGGCCCAGCCACAGGTCAGTATTGTGTGCAGAGGAAGAAGGAGAAAAGGTATGCCGGCAGATTTATACTTAAATCCCTTCCACCAGCACTGCCTGCAGTGAATCACTGGTGTGGGGTGGGGAGGGTGCTCTCCATTTGGTCCAAGCTGTCCAAGCTGAAACGGATTCTCCCGTGAGGTATCACAAGGACATCTACAGTGTAGAGTCTAACTTAGATATTCTCCGGGCAGCACTGACTGTTGTCCATTCTCTTTGTGTCCCACCCTCAACGTGGGCCACACACCTTCATGTCTCACCTGTCTTTGTGTAAATAAGAACATGAAGCTAACTAATTAAATGGACAATTTAGGACTTTAAGACTTTTTAAGAAGTTTTTCAGTGGCTCCTAAAAAGCAACTAAAATGGTTTAGGACATGACTTCAACTAAGTCTGTACCATGCTAGACTGTTCTCTAGGTTAAGAATTTTTTGCATATTCCAGAATTTCTCAAAGTGTGCATTGTAGAACACCAGTCCTATCAGATAAAACACGGGTACAAACACATGTTAGAGATGCTGCCTGTTATACTGGACCCTTAGAGCTCTACAGTGCACATGGGCATTTTAAATGTTCCCAAAGGGTGCCTGGCTGGCTCAGTCGTGGGGTGTGTGACTCTTGATCTCAGAGTTTGTGTTCGAGGTCCACACTGGGTGTGGAGATGACTTAAAGATAAAATCTTTAAAAAAACTAATGAAATAAATATTCCTAAAAGGCACACTATAAATAAGCTTGTTTAACTCTGTTTAACCCACTGCTTCCCAATTTTTTTGGATAAAAGAATTTTTTGAGGCATAACATTTTATGCTATGAAAAGTTATCCATAACTTTTTGGCCATGAACATGTTAAGGAGCTAAGGTTCTATGGAATACACTTTGGAAAATGCCAACATTCTCTTTTCTTGTGTTAAATTCTAGCTGTGTTGTCCAACTAAGCTTATCAGTTTGAATTTTCAAGTGTGAAATATAAATAATAAAATACATGTAAGGCCATGCTTTCAGTTTAACACCCTTCCAAGTGGTTGTTTTTGCCTTACCCCTTTATTAATTTGAACATTTATTAATTCAAGCCCTTTCCCTTTAACAAAAAATCCATATTGTAATTTCTTATTCATATAGATTAATTAAGAAAAAATGTTTTAGTTATATAGCAAAGCTTTTAAAATAAAAAACAGTTTGGGGCGCCTGGGTGGCACAGTCGGTTAAGCGTCTGACTTCAGCCAGGTCACGATCTCACGGTCCGTGAGTTCGAGCCCCGCGTCAGGCTCTGGGCTGATGGCTCAGAGCCTGGAGCCTGTTTCTGATTCTGTGTCTCCCTCTCTCTCTGCCCCTCCCCCGTTCATGCTCTGTCTCTCTCTGTCCCAAAAATAAATAAACGTTGAAAAAAAATTTAAAATAAAAAACAGTTTGATTTCTTTTTTTTTAATCTTTATTTTTAAGAAAGACGGAGAGACAGACCATGAGCTGGGGAGGGGCAGAGAGAGAGGGAAACACAGAATCCGAAGCAGGCTCCAGGCTCTGAGCTGTCAGCACAGAGCCTGACACGGGGCTCAAACTCACAAACCACGAGATCATGACCTGAGCCGAAGTCGGACGCTTAAACGACTGAGCCACCCGGGCACCCCAAACAGTTTGATTTCTTAAAAAAAGGAATAATAACTGCACATATTTAAGGAATGAAAATAATATAATAAAAAAAGTAAACTTAGAAACATCTAGAGATACTCAGAGAAGAATTTTTTTTTTTTTTAAATATGCCACAACTGGGCAGGAAATAACCAGCCTATGATGCTGTAAGCTACCGATGTGAACTCAAAAGAAATCAGTAGCTTCGGCATATAGCCAAGGGGGAGAAAAAAAAAAAAACAACAACCATTGGATCTTAACTGCTGACAAGTTTCCACAGAGGCAAACGATTTTGAGAAATCAAATAATTGAACAGAACCCAAGTTCAGATTATATGCTTCATTAAAATTTTTGGTCAGTGAGCAGAACATTCTCGAGTACCTTAAGCCTGTACTAATTTTATATCATGTACACATATTCACATGCAGAGTCATGGTGATGAAACACCCAACAAGGACAATAGCCAAATACGGCTATCCTCATGATGACATTGGAGAAGCAGTGGAGGCCTTGGCCCCCAAACCCACAATGTGGATATGTGAATGCCAACAGATCAGGCGCAAGAAGAGGGTGCCTTCTGTGAATGCAACTAACCACAGTATCATATTTAACTCGTAGAAGGCAGTCTCTCTGACTTAAGGGTGGAAAATTTAAGTAGCCTCTACAGCAGAGTTACGCATGAGCCAAAATGATTAATCAGAAAATACATGACTCTAAACCCCTGCCACAGAAACAAACAAGTATTGATGTCATCATTTATGTACATGATTTTATGTGAACTTTTTACTGACTTTTAATAGCTATTTTACATCTAGTTTCCCTAGGAAAGACTAAAATTTTATTTATTCTTACTATCAGATCTATTAATGAGTTGCAACAAAACACTGGTGTTCTTTTCTTAGTCTTATAAAATAAGAGAGGCTCTTGTAGAAAACATGTAGCCCAATAAGGTGAGGTTCTTTGCTGAAAAATCTTTGTGAGTGTTGGAAAGATGAGCTTGGGAAGCAGGGGAAGGGGAATTTCAGTATGTCTCATTACACATTTGATGGCTTCTGAAAGAATGGAACCTCAAACACTATGCTGATGTCAAATTTAATAATTGCTTGAGGGTAGACGTTTTAAAATCTAATATTACGTATGAAAATTTAAGGAAGAAGGATTTTTTTTAAAAAAAGAGAGAGATTGGGGCGCCTGGGTGGCTCAGTTGGTTAAACGTCTGACTTCAGCTCAGGTCTTCATGATCCTGTGGTCATGAGTTCGAGCCCTACATCGAGCTCTGTGCTGACAGCTCAGATCCTGGAGGCTTGGAGTCTGCCTTGGATTCTGTGTCTCCCTCTCCTCTCTCTGCCCCTCCCCCACTTGCACTCTTTCTTTCTCTCTCTCAAAAATAAATAAATATTAAAAAAATAAATAAAAAATAAAAAGGAGATTAACCCATGGTGTAGAAATAGACTATAAAATAGGAGTTCTCTTGATAAAATAATGATTAGCACTGTATGCACAACAGCATTTGTTTCAAGATAGGACTTGAGTACGTATGACATTTAACCCTCTGTCTGTAACTAGAACAAGGCAAATTCAGCACCTAGACACAAACATGGAAGTAGGTGGAATTTGGAACTCTAAAATTTATTTACTTGTACATTTATTTCAGAGGAGGAAGTGGTCCTATTCTATGTGACCTATTCTCACTCTGTGAAGACTTGCCTGTTGAAAACAAGTCCTGGTGTTTGTGTTTCCTTTCTATATCACAGTCTAATCAAGTTCCTGTTTAATAATCTATACCACACAAGTAAAATGAAATAGATTTATTAAATGTTGTTATATTCAAGGAGCCACGCTCCAAAACATGGCTATCCTGTGACTGAAGCTCTGGGTTCTTATAATCATTAAATTGAGTGAGAAATTATTTTCTGTCAAAGTGTTTTAGTTCTATGAGGATATAGTAGGAATCCTCAGGGAAAGAAGCTTGCTAAGGAACTCTTGTAACTTTTCCTTGGTACGGTCTCTCTTAAAACATTTTTTTGAATTCCAGTAAAATATACATAACAAAATTTACCATCTTAAACATGTTTAAGTGCACAGTTCAGTGGCAGTAAGTACATTCACATTGTATGCAACCCTCACCATCGTCCATCCCCAGAAGTTTTTTCATCTAGCAAAATGGAAGCTCTGTACCCAATACAGCTGAAATTCTATTTCCCCTTCCCCCCAGCCCCTGTCAATCACCATTCTACTTTCTGTCTCTATGAATTTGAATGCCCTAGGTACTTCATGTAAATGGAATCATACATTATTCTTTTGTGTTAAGCTTATTTCACTTAGCTTAATGTCCTCAAGGTTCATCTATGTTGTACGATGTGTCTACAGTCTCCCATTTTGGTGGCTGAGCAAAAAAGAAAGCAGCTCCAAACACTTAATTTTTTATATCTATATAATATTTCATATCAATTTTCTTCTAAGGGACTTTAGAAAGTTTGCCTGGGGTGTGAAACACAATAGAACAGAGTAGTGTTATCGGTGGTGGGCTAAGTATAGAAAGAGGCATGAAGAGGCAGTTTCACTCTAGGTTAAAGTTATCTGCTCTGCTGTCAGAGATTCTGGAGTCCACCTATTTGGGTAAGGTCTCACAATCAATATTTTTTAAGAGCCTTTTTAAACAAATGCAAAGAATGCAGAGAATACAAATTCTTCTTTGCACTGCACTGTGCTATTTCTACCTGTGACTTCCACCCACTGCTACCTGCTGCAGAGATAAAGCCAATCCATCCTCTTTGACAGCCTTTTAACATTTGACTTTGTCTCCTCTTCTTGAGGCAAAACACCTCAGTTTTGCTGAAGTAACAGACTTTATTTTATGTGGTCTTCTTCTCTAGTAGGTGGTCAATATGCATTCAAAATGAGGCATCTGAAACTGCTGCTTGTTCAGCATCGTTTCCTAAGATTCTAACTGTGCTGGGCAGAATTCTAAGACAGCAGAGGGAATCAAGCTTATTAATCACTTAATAGTAAGATAGGAAGATTGTCCAGGTTAGCTTAAACTAATCACGTGAGCCCTTTAAAAGCAGAGAGATTTCTCCTTCCCATTGCAGAAGGAGAAGTCAGAGAGATTCAAAGTGAGAGGGATCCACTACAAGACGGGATCTCCATTGCTAGAATGGAGGGGGCCACATGGTGAGGACCTGAGAGTGGACTCTAGGAACTGAGAGTGGTCCTCAGCCAAGAGGCAGCAAGAAAACGGAGACCTCAGACCTACAAGCGCCAAGAACTTGAGAGAGCTTGGTGACTGATCTTTCCCTAGTCGAGCCTCCAGGTGAAGTTTCAGCAGCCAAAACCTTGATTTTAGCCTCAGGAAACCCTAAGAAGAGGACCCAGCTAAAATGTGCCAGACTCCTGAATAACAGAAACTAAGATAATAAGCAGGTGTTGTCTTAAGCCTCTGAGTTTGGAGCAGTTCGTAAGGCAGCAATAGATAACAAGCACACTGCCCCTTTATGTTCCAACAATACTTCTCTACTTGCATTTCCTGAACATAGCTTGCTGTCGGGCTTGCATACTTTTGTTCATGAAGTTTGCCCACCTAGGATATCCTTTCTTACCTGTTCAGATGGACAAACTCTACTCTTCATGTTCAAGATCTATCTCAGGCATTACTGCCACCAGAAAATGTCACTATCCTCCCGAGGCAGACTTACTGTGTATTAGTCCTTTTGACTGTAGGAATTTCTGCCCTGATAAATTCCACTGGAAGAATTTTCAATTAACAATCCTAAGATTATATGGGGACAAAAATAAGATTATAAAGATTGAAATTGTGAGAATACATGTATAAAAGTACTCGTCGATGTTTTATATTCCTTGAAATAACACACAAAGTTTATCAGATAAAGACAGTTAACAATTATATTCTACACAATATTGGCAGCGATTAATGATTGGCAGTCTGCTTTCTGTATTTACCACACTTTGCTAAGTAGAAACTTTTAAGGATTTCCTTCCTCTGCAATTTTAGTGAGATGCTTGTAAAATTCTCCTGGTTTTGTTCCAGGGGTTGTGCCTGTGGGCACGCACGTGTGTGTGTGTGTGTGTGTGTGTGTGTGTGTGTGTGTGGATTCCCCGATATAGTCCAGGATTCTTATAACTTTTAACTCTGAGGTTTTGACTCTTCTCCTGCCTCCTATTCTCCTATTCTGCAGAGAGTGCCACTTGGATGGCACGGAGAACAGTAGGAACAGAGTAGGTGTTCCTCAAACCACTCCCCGGTACCAAGAGGTTACATAACCTTGCTGATCACTTCATACCAAACCACAGATCCTCTTAGGCTCTCTCCTTCCAACCCGCTGAGCTCTGCCTTTCCTTTGACTGTAGCACTAAAACCAGGACATGAACACCATCAGTTTCATTTCTCTGGCCCCCAGAATTACAAGAATTCTATTTTTGCACTCCTCTCTACTTCCTTTTTGTGTCCTAATCCTAAATTCATTTTTCTAATTACAGTATATCCTTTGTACTCACAAGCACCGTATCCTCTAATCTTTGATAATCCTCAGATTCACAAGTGCATCGTTGCATGTAACAAACCCCTATCATGAGACAGGCCTGCAGACAACAAAAAGATAATATATAATTTTGTGTTTTCAAAAGTTCACTTGCAGATACAAATAATCCAGCTCAGTAGATAAAGGAGTATCCAAAAATTAAAGCAAAAAAATGGTAGTCAATGTAAACAGCATCAATGGGATACAACAGGTATCCCAATAGGCAGACAAAGCATGGAAAAAAATTGGGGTATGGAAAATATTTCAAGATTCAAGTAGACATCAGAGAAGTCTGTTAGGAGGTGGAAAGATAGCGAGATGTCTAGAGGTTCAGATGCAGGATTTTAGTCTCTGGTGGGGAAATGACAAAAGCAGAGCAAGGTCTTGGTTCTTTAGAGATTGGAGTACTGGTAAAAGAAAGGCAAGACTCCCAAGTGGAAAAGCAAATCTGTGACCCAATTACCAGAAGTAGGCCACAGGCAGGGAGCAAACCCAAAATTCCATGTCATTGTACAAATCTACTTGCATAAGTATGCAAATATATTCATGCAAGGCTGTTAGTTACAGCCATTAGTAATGGTGAAAAACTTAGAAACAACTAAATGCTCACAGTGGGGGTCCTAGTTATAGAAATGATGGTGTATCTAACCAAGGGAATACTTTGTAGCTCTTAAAATCAATGAGGCACCTAGCTGAGATGAGCTGATATGGAAAGATTTCCAAAGTGTATGATTAATTAAAACATTGAAATAGACGACAATAGGAATAGTTTGATATCACCAGTACAAATAAAAGGATATATCGTGGGGGCACCTGAGTGGCTCAGTCGAGAGTGCCACTTGAAACACCCCACTCTTGATTTTGGTTCAGGTCATGGTCTCAGGATTGTGAGATTGAGCCCTGCATCAGGCTCCATGCTGGCCATGGAGCCTGCTTAAGATTCTCTCTCTCCTCCCTCTACCCCTCTCCTGCTTACCCGTGACTTCTCCCTCTCTCTGTCTCTCAAAAAAAAAATATTTCTTAACCATACATGCACACACACACAAGTACACACACTCATACCTGTATATATACATGTATGCATATGTATATATTACATGTATGTAATATATATATACATATATATACACATATATATGTGTATATATATGTGTGTGTGTGTGTGTGTATATATATATATATATATATATATATATATATTAGTCAGTGTCCTTTTTGAGGTAGGGGGAAGAATATTTGAGGTATTCAAACAGAGGAGATTTAATATAGGGACTATTAAAAATTGTTGCACAGCCAAACAGGGAAGGTGAATTTACCCAATGGTGGACAACTTTAGGAACACTTAATGGAACAAAAGAAAAAGCAATTTAACCAAGAGTCCATAGTTGCTGTGGTACCGGGCCTGCTAGAGGATCTGTCAAGGATAAATCCTAAAAATTCCATGCTCCAACCGTGATATCCCTTTCATGTGCTTGTTTTGGACTCCCATTAGGCTGAGGGGTGGTCTTAAAATGGCAATGTACTGGTATTCTTATTGTACATTTAATGGAATTAGTAGATTGTGTCAGGGAAAGGATCTTAATGTCAATCCTTTGATTGGTTGGTTCGTTGGTTTTTAGATACACTCTCTTGTTTGGTAAATGTTGCATGATGACAAAAAAGACCTAACTTTTGCTTGACTAGTTGGGGCAGTGGGGGTGAAGAGAATGGGGGAAGAGCCTGACATATTATTAAATATAAGATAATTTACAATGATAGTCTATGAATGGTTTTATTTTAACCTATCAGAAAAGAAGAGTCTGTTTACAACTGCATGAAGCCTGTTGGATTTTTTAGATTTCCAAATAGAGATGTATAGCATATCTTTAAGAGACAAGTATGTTACTTTTTTATACTAGTCAGTTGAGTCTATTTCATCATGAAGATAGAAGGTCTTTGTATCTGATACGTCTTGGGCATAACTTGAGTTCTCTCGGCCCCACCTATCTCATTCCAACCCCTACTGTGGCAACCAGTTTTGGGCATGCTCCATTTTCCTACAAATACAACCAGACAGGCACAGGGTTCCCCTTCTAGGCGTTGCTGTTGATGCTGAGGCAGAGACACAGTGGGAACCCACAGCATGCAACAAACTGGAAGGGCAGAGACAAACTTTTGATGGACTGGAGCCCATCAATAAATGATTTTCCTGCTTTTTGCCCTGGCTGTGTAGCTCTGAGTTTCACAAGGCAAATCACCAGTAAGGGAGTGAGTGAGCAGACAGGAATCCATCTTTGTGTTGGCTCTCCCCACTTCCCTGCTTTGCTCCCCTGTCCTTCACTCCTGCTCTCTAAATCACACTCCTCTGTAAAGTACTTGAACTTAAGTATTTGCTTGAGGCTTTGCTTTATGGGGAGCTCAGACGAAGACAGCCTCCAGTATACAATACTGTGGTTCTGATGATGATCCAATTCAGTGACTGCTGGGGGGGAAAATGCATGGAAGATAATATTACAGCCAAATGAGCAAAGCCAAAACCTGAGTTTGAGCACTTTGTTATGATTTTCATGAAATACAGCAAAATGGAAAAATCCGTAAGTAGGAGGAACTACTGAAACCAGAGAGTCAAATGCTATCAGGGCTCTCCCCACATCTCATCTGCTTTGTTTCTGCCTCTGTCTCTCTCAGTTTCATCTGCTTCTCTGGTTCACCTGGAAAGAGAGTGCCCAGGTTGGAGGTGGGGAGACTCTCACCCCTTTTCCTGTTTCCATGGGGTGGCATTGCTGTAACTAACACTCCTTCCATTTCTCTGCAGCCTGACTCCTCAAGTCCCCCCCCCAAAAATGTGTGATTTATGTGATTTGTGAGTTTGGGGAAAGGGATTGGATAAATGTGGCTCAGCTATGTCCTTCCTCCTTCCCTTTTGAGATCAGTCAGCCCGCAGGGAGCACACATTTTCCACTCCTTCAAGCAATAAGTTTTAGAGGATTAGACACATGGAGGAAGCCAGCTCGCATGCAGCTGTGCCTGTGACTGGGTGGGTAATTCTCTTTAATTTAGGGGTGGAGCATGGGCAGGACTGTGTGTTACACACTCTGCTTTGATCTCCAGGCTGGCTTTGATCAGTGATAAATATGATATCTTGATCTCTGATTATCCGAGTCCTGCATCTATTTCCCAATTGGTTCTGAGCTTAGGTGGATATGTTTTATATATCGATTCTTCTGAAACCCCACAGCCACCAACATCCCTCAGGCTTTTATATTTCATAGTCTTTCTGCTCAAAGAGAGATGGTTTCAGAAGGTTAAGTCAATTGTAACATGGCATCTCCATCCCACTGGAGCTGTGCCGCCACTGTGGGCACAAGCCCTGTAGAGTCCATCAAGGGTCACCGAATTTCTGGGCAAGACTGGCTATCAGGGACAGTGCTTACAAGTGTGCATGGAATTCATACATGACACGACTGCTCCATCATCTAAAACATGCATCGCCCAGTGTGTGAGGGCAACAGCTTACTCTATCAGAATCACCACACTGAACCTGATGCCAAATCCTGAATAGCTTCACCCATTGGCCTAAGTGGATGACCTATGACTACTAAAGCATTTATGTTATGTGGGCTAAAAACATAACATGGCTGACCCAATTGCAGCTGGAAAGATGGCAAGAGAGATGAGATACTTCTCAAAAGCTGAAGGGCTTTGAGGTCCCAGATTTAGACATGTTTGCTCCTACCTCAACCAGTTATCCCAAAGTTTTGTCTCTGTCCTGTCTCCCCACCATATCTTCATGTTGCTCTTCTTTGCCTCAGGGCATCTTAATAAAAAGAACAGAGGCTGATGTGAATTACAAAAGCTCTCTCCACTTCCACACAACAAACATCTGCTTCTACCCATCTCTTACCTTCTTTCCTTCTGTCTCAATGGGAAAGGTGCCCTTTCTCCACGTCATGCCATCTATGGGGTGTGACAATATAATGTTGGGCTTGGGAATCAGATGGCCTAGATGTCAATCTTGGCTCTACCATTTCCTTGGCTTATGACATCATCTTTCTGTGCGCCCCCGCCCCCCGCCCCAGCTCATCTGTCAAACCCAGCCAAAAATAGTGGTAACAACTGAGAGGGTGGATTTGAAGATTAAATGAAAGAATGGACACAGAGAACTTACCCCTGGGCCTGGTACAAAATAGGAATAGCAGTTTTCTCACCGTGCTGTGACCACCACCAACTTCCTGGTCACTAACCCAAAGGCTACTTTTCACCTTTATCTTCCTTGACCTTCCTGGGATGTCTGACATTGTTGACCTCTCTCTCTTTAACTGTCTCTTTTCTGTTGACTTCCATTTTACCACTTTCTCATGGTTTTCATGTTATACCTCTAATCATAGGTTCTCAATACCCATCAAAAATTTTCTTCCTCTGCCTGCCATTTCAACATCAAGGCTCTGCCTATGACCCTCTTCTCTCATTATTTCACATACTATCCCTTCACAGTCTCACTTACATCTACATTCTTGGGTAATCCCTGAGGGTAGGTTTACATAAATTGCATTTCTAG
The DNA here is from genome assembly GCF_022079265.1 of Lynx rufus. Taxonomy (NCBI): domain Eukaryota; kingdom Metazoa; phylum Chordata; class Mammalia; order Carnivora; family Felidae; genus Lynx; species Lynx rufus. The sequence continues at coordinate 28,548,994 of NW_025814823.1, read as the reverse complement.
CCCTAATTGCTCCCCTGAGCTCAGAGATAGTTAATGTATGGCCAGATGTACCCAGAGCTTAAATAGACTCAAGAGTGCTTTCATAAATGCAATAAAGGCAAGTATCTAATGGATTCATATTTTTAAAGATCCAGATATCCACCTGTATGTTCTACAGGCACCTTAGACATCTCCTGTGCAAAGCAAATTTATCGTATTCCTCACCCTACAAGTGGGTTCTTTATCCCTCCGTCTGTATCACCTGCTCTGTCACCCTAACCAGAAACTTCTTCCTCCCTTTTACTCCTATTAAAACACTATTTGTCCTTAACAAGTCTTATCAGTCTACTTCCTAAAGCTCATTGGATTTATCTCTTCCTTTTGTCTCACATTATCCCAGCCAACCAAAACACCTGCACTTCAACAAGTGTGCTATCTCCCTCCTTTGTTCAAGCTCCTCTGTAGATTGGGATGCCCTTTTCTCTTTTGCGCACTCCTACTCTTTCTTTGAGATTTAGCTGAGACCTTGTTTCCACGAAACCTCCTATACCTCCCCCAAGATCAAATTAGGAGCCCCTTGCTGCTCTCTGTGGCAGGTACGCGGGTGCACTGTGCCGCATCCACTCAGCCTCCCTGGGGACAGCTGTATGTGCTGTGCCCACTCCTCACTTCAAATCCTCCCTGAAGTGTCTCTGCACTTAACTGCTTTGCAGCTTTCTCTGAATCGACAGGAAGTTAACTGCTCAGCCTGGTTGCAGGAGCAACGTGGAAGTGTGGCAGAAGCTAATACCTGCAGAGCCAGCTCCCAATTAATGGGGACAGGAATCAGTAGATCCTCCAAGCGGTGATCTCAGGTCCTTTCTACACAATTCTGAGGGTCTCCAGTGGGATTGGACCCCAGGTCATCGTTGCTCACCGCTGTCCTGTATTAGCTTTTCTCCTTCTTGCTCACTTTCCACACTTCCTCAACCCTGCTTCCTGGCATGACACCAAATAAACTACCTGTCCCAAATATTTTTCATAGGCTCTGATTTAGTAGGGTGGGGGTACCCAAACTAAGACATGTTCTAAGAGTATCCAGTCTATCCCTCTGCCATCACATTCATTATATTACCATTGCTGCTTTACCTTAATCATCTTTGCATTGTTAATGCCCAGTGCCCTTATATAGAGCCTGGATTAAAATAGACATTATGTAAAATATGTAAAAGCAGATGGAGTCGGGGCGGGGTGGGGGGAGGCAGAGGAGAGAGGGGAAAGAGAGAGAGAAAGAGGAAAAAGAAATATGGAAGGAAGGGAGGAAGACAGACCCTTTGGCCAACATCACTCTTCTTGGTGCTGATTAGTCCTACTGCTACACATTTCATTTTATGAAAGTACAAAATTTGAATAGCACATTGCCAATATATAATATTGTTGAAAAATCACCTACAAAGTAAGACACAGACACAGGGTGGGCTTTTTGTTTGTTTTGTTTTGTTTTTCATTCATGTTAAGGTGATTATGAGGCTAAGCCCCTCCTTGGAAATGTGATGCACTGACTCAGACTTGCTGTGAACAAAACAGAACAATGGTTCTTTGGGGGATGCAATTCGAATAAAGTACCTGTGAGACAGCGGTAAAGATGGAATCAACAGAGGCGACACCACTGAACGCTTTTCAACCTCCTCAGGATGTTTGTAAGCAAGATGGAGTATGGGAGACCAGAGCCAAAGTAGGCTGGGTTTAGAGGGTATTAAAAAAAAACAAAAACAAAAACAAAAACCCGATGAATCTTTTACTGGAATTTCACAGATGATTTCTTCACAACCACTTAAAGCTTGCTTTAAAGAGAGCAAGCTTCATTAGTGAATAATGTGATAACCTAGCGTATAATTATTTATGAAGTTTTCACACTGGCACTTAAACACTTCCGAGATACTGGATGTGTGGCCTGGATGCACCGAGAGCTTTATTAGACTCAGGGTGCATCTACAAATGTAATAAAGGCAGATGTTTAATGGGTTCACATTAAAAAAAAAAAACTCACTGCCAAGGCACTTGCAAATGCTCACTTGTTTCCTACTACCCAAATACCAAATCTCAGGAGAAATAATGGTAATAGAGCATAAAAAAGTGGGCTAGAAGTTCTTGGTCTCTGAAGGGGAGTAGTGCCAGGAAATAAAATGGTAATTTAGGAAAAGTAAGAACTAGTCACAGCACATGCTTCTATTTCTTGTTTGATCTTTTTTTCCTTTTAATTTTCAATAATTTGTGACTTCGTTTTCCTTTCTTCTATTTTCATGTTTTTCATTCTGCCCTTCTTTCTCTAGTTATTTCGTTTATATTCAGAAAGTCGAGAGAGCCAGGGCTCCTTGGCACAAGCCTTTTCCTTTTAAAGAGATCTGTGAGGTTAACAGATATATTCCTTTCCTGGCCTATTTCACTGAAGCAGACTATCTGCAGAGAAGGATTTTCACACAAAATGAATGTTTTAAAAACTTAAAATACATCTATATTTGGATCTGTGATCTATAAACAGCAGGAAACCTGCAAGGTTCTAAAACCTGCTATTTTCCCTCTTATTATTTCTATTTTACAAAGCTTTGTGTGTCCCATCTTCAGAAGTGGTCTCAATTCTTCCAGTTCAAGAAGATTTACCTTAACATCGTGTGCAGCCTTTGGATTTCTCTGACTTTACCCACAGATGTCACCCCAGAAATGATGCATACCACTCAGCTCAATTTGCATCATTACACAAAAGGGACTCTCCTTGGAAACCTTTTATGTGCTTCTAAAACATAATAGCATTTCAAAGAAATGTGTTCTTTTTAAGATAATAACTGCAGTTAACTCCCCCACTAGATCTTGCTGAAGTATTTGACAATTAACCCAGCTTACCACTGGCTTGAAGTGATTTGACAGTGATTTAACTCTTTGGGGAAATGCTTCTCTTTAACTTACTACTAAGCTTTTTTTTTTTTTTTTTGCTTTGCTTTTCAATGTGTTTTAGCACATTTAAATTTCATCTCTATTCTTCTACATGTATCCCTTGGAGTACAAATCCATTTTTAGTTATGTGTCTTCGTGGTTCTTGAAAACATACAGAATCATTGTGTTCTGGGCTAAATTGTGTGACACCCCCCGCCCTGGCAACTCATATGTCAAAGCTGTATCTTCCAATACTTCAGAATGTGACTGTATTTAGAGAAGGGTCTTTAAAGGGGTGATTAAGGTTGCATGAGGTCGTACGAGTGGGCCCTAATCCAATCTGACTGGTGCCCTTATAAGAAGAGGAAATTTGGACACACACCAAGACATGAGGGATGTGTACATGCAGAGGAAAGACCATGCAAGGGTACAGCAGGAAGGCAGCCATCTGCCAGCAAAGCCAAGAGGCCTCAGAGGAAACCAAACCTGCCAATACTTGATCAGGGACTCCAGACTCCAGAACTGGGAGAAAATGCATTTCTGTTGTTTAAGCCACCCAGTCTGTGGTATTCTGTTACGGCGGCCAGAGCAGACTAACACACATGGATTCCGAGTGATCTTTGCAGCTTTGGCCTGAAGCTCTTCGGTGTCAGGGAACATAACACTCACTCCTCACTACCTATTCTATTTAGGGCAGCCCTTGAGGAAAGTGTTTCCTCCTGTTCTGAGTAACTATGATTTCTTGCTATAATTCTACTGCTGAAGCAACGTCAGGATGCACAAAGGGCCATCCCCAAATCTCCACAGAAGCCCAGTGCTTTCCAAATGCCGTTATAATACATTGATTAAAAATGGCGTTAAGTTTTTGAATTGTCAGCCAGTGCCTCTGAACTCCTCTAGCTATCCACACAGACTTAGTTGGTGAACTCAGACTCCTCAGTCTTTGCCTCATCCCTTAAGGCTGTCTGGTCCCTTCCTAATTTCCTCATTCTCTGCTGTCTTGACTACCATCTTTCTGGTCTCCCTGTCTATAGCTTTCAGTCACAACTGAGAGAGGTTATTTTATGAACATTACAGGGGTAAAAGATTCTGTGGGCTAATCACCCACCTTGACCATTTTTATTTGATGAGATTAAATCATGGTGAATAATGAAACCTGCCTTAAAAAGAGAAATAAGACACCTGGAGGCAGTTTAGGAGCACCAGAGGGGAAAGGCAAATGCTTTGTCTTACCCAGAATGTGTGAGTGCCACTATCCCCTGCCACCGATGGTCCACTCGGATCATAGCAGCCCAGTGATGATTTTAAATTGTATTTGCACAGCCATCTCTCTCCTTGGCTTCCTGTCTCAGTCAGGGTAAAACCTGAGTCCTTGAAATGTCGCGCTCACGCCTGGCTCCCTGTAAGCTTTCTGACCAGTGTGGCTTCCTGCTCTCCTCAAATGCCTCAGGCTCCCACATTGTGGCTTTTGTTATTCCCTCAACTTGGAATTAATTTCTCCCGTGTATCTCTCTGAAATTTGCTGAGATGATACTTTTCACTTTTTCACCTTCCCCAGTTCCACCAGTAAGAAGAAGAATATTGATGATAATAACAATAGTAATAAAAACATTATCTTTCCTGCCATCGTTTAAAGTTCCACAAATTGTACCTCCACTCAGCATGATTTAAACTGTGTAAAAGCAGTAGTTAAGGACACATGTTCTTTACTGTCTCACATGTACGACCCTGGGGAATTCACATGATGAAAAATGTTTCAAGGATACAGTTTGGGGGTCGCTTACTTGCAAAACTGGTTCTAATTAGATATTTTTTTAAAGTTACATTTGATGAAAATACTCTGTATGATACTATAATGAATAGATGCATGTTATTATGCAGTTGTCTAAACCCTTAGGAGGTACAACAGCAACAGTAAATCCCAGGCAAACTAAGGACTTTGGCGATCATGATGTGTCAGTGTAGATTCCTAAGTTGTAACCAATGTGCCACCCGTGGGGGATGTTGATAATGGGGGGGGGCTGTGCATGTGTGGGGGCAGTGGGTAGATGGGAAACCTCTCTACCTTCCCTTCAAATGTTCTATGAACCTAAAACTAACTCCAAAAATATTCTTCAAAAAGAGTTAGATTTGCAGGCTTTTGCATGGATCAATGTAAGGGAATGAATGAATTGGTATATCTGGACTGCTCAAGTATCCTTTTCTTTTCTTCCTGGATTTAGGTCAAAAATTTAATTCTTAGTTCACCCTCTTCTCACAGATTGGTCCTCGGGGAACATCTGAAATAGTCCTAATGGAGGCTGCACCTACTACATGTCTTGGGGTCCTCAAAGATTCATCCGAACCTGGCATAGTTACCTCTAGGGAACATTTGTTCTGTCTCATGTGTGCTTCTGTGGGCATTGGAAGGGAGCATGGATCACACTCTGCTGCAAGTATGTCTTCAACTGTCTGCTTGACCTCACGCACTCTGAGTGCTTTCTAGATGGGGTCATTAAGATTTATTATAAAATTAGTACATGCTCAAAAACTCAAATAGTACTGAAGTGAAAAATCCCTTATATCTCCATCCCTTCACATCTACCCCCCAAAGGTGTCCCCTGTTAAATTTTGGAATACCTTTCTGAATTTCTGTATTTATAGACAAGCATATGTCTATACATAGCAGGCGTGATTATTTTCAGGATACCATATGTAGGGGTGCAAAAATATAACTTAAAAAAATAACATCTTAAACAACAACAAACAAACAAATAACATCGTAATCTTTGAGTACCAGTTCCATCAAGTGGCAGAAAATATTTGTCAACGCAAGGGAAATGCAGGCATTTCAAGGTTTTCTTAATCAAGTAAGGATCTTCCTCTCTGCTTGCCTGCCTTGGATTGTTGCTCTAGATCACAGGGGGACGGAACAGAAGTTTTGCAGAGGAGATGGCCAGCCATCAGCCAGCTCTGAACACGCAGGCATTTACCATGTTAGCCACCACAGTGCCCGGCTGCCGCCGCCTGTAAGTCCTCCATCTTGGCATCTGGTACACGCCAGGTAGCTGAAGCGGCAGCTGCTGATGGGGCTGTCTCTTGACAGCCAGAGGTCTCAACTGGCTGTTGATTCCTTGCAGGAAACCAGAGGCTGCTCCCTGGTCCCAGCCAGTGAGTGAAGCTGTCCCAGGCCCATCTGCCTGGCAGACCTTATACCTGCCTCTCCCCTGTTCTGTGTCCTGACACCGAAGAGAATTCTATAGGAGCCCTAGACAGGAGACTGGGCACCGCTCTTCCTTCTCGTTGTCCCCCACGCTGCGGGGCTCACGCCAAGGTGGGCAGTGTGCTGACTGACCCTCATCACTATATGTTCCGGCCAGCTCTCCTCTCTGCTTCTCCTTTCTCTCTTGGAGTATTTTATCCAGTTTAAAGCAGGAAAATTGGCTCTTAAATCAACATTCATTTTTTCAAAACTATTGTTGAACCTATTGTCTCTGCCAAGAGTTCCAGAAGGTCTATTTTGAAACTAAAAAGCCAAGAATTGATTCTTTTGTTCTCTGTTCCACGTGGCCTTGCTCCCCTGAGGCCTGGGCTGCCCCAGTGCTGCCTGTGGTGGGTGGAGGGGCACGGCCTGGTGGTGATGACAGGGGGCGGGGTGCATCGTAAATATTTTGAAGGATTATCCCACCACACCTATAGATAGCCCTATTTTGCCCACAAGTACAATCCCTCCATTCTCACTGTTCTATAATTTGCTTTTTCCACTCAATGAAATACCAGGTATCTGTTTCCAAATCAGTACATGTATGTTTACCTCATACCTTTTCACATTTGCGTATATGTCATTGCCTCAATATATGCTGTTGTTTATTAACTAGTCCACTGTTGATGGATATTTAAGTAATTCCAAGTTTTAGCTTTTCAAACGAAGCAACAATGAGCATACTTATAAATACCTATCTGGTTATTTATGTGAGATACCCATAGTATACTTTACTAGAAATAAAATTGCTATATCACAGAGCATATCAATTTTACAGTTTGGTTCTTGTTGCCACACTGTCTCTAAAAATGTGTGCCAATTTACATTCCCACCAAAAGCATTTAAGAATGTTAATTCCCTACAACATTTACCAGCACTAGGCATTTGTTGAACTAGAGATTGTTCTTGGTTTCTTTTGGGATTCTTTTTTTGTGTAAATTGCTCATTAATTTCCTGAAACTATTTTCTTCTATTAAACATTCTTTTTTCTTATTGATTTGTACAAGGTCTTTATATGTGAAGGAAATTATGCGTTTGAATAGTTTTCTTTATTTGCTTTGTTTTTAACTCTGTTTATGTCTTTTTTTTCTATAAAAAGTTTATGTTTTGTTAGAGTAAAATCTATGAAATCTATCAAATCTGTACATTTCTACCTTTCATGACATCAAGGAAAAGCATATTCCATTCTCATAATAAATGAATATTAATTTATATATCACTATATTCCTTTTTTGTTTCTCCATTTTAGACTTTATTGGCATTTATTCAGGTGTAAGGTATAAGGTGTAGGTGGGGCTCTAATGTTATCTTTTTCCAAATGTTTTGGTCCCACTTATTGAATATCATATATCGTGTATATTTCAGGAAGAAGTACTAAATTTGGTTATATATTAGAGTTTTTTTTAATGTTTATGCATCTTTGAGAGAGAAAGAGACAGAGTGTGAGCCGAGAGAGAGGGAAGCACGGAATTCGAGGCAGGCTCCAGGCTCTGAGCTGCCAGCATAGAGCCCGATGCGAGACTCTAACCCACGAACTGGGAGATCATGAGCTGAGTCAAAGTCAGACGCTCAACCGACTGAGCCACCCAAGTACCCCTATATAATCTAGTCTTAATAATTTTTGGAGTATCTAACGTAATCAAGGTCAGTGTCTTCTCTTCCTCCTTTTCCCCAATATTTCAGATGATAATTTCTTCCAGAAGGTAGACAGAAGTAGTATTTGCTTTTATGTGTGTCTGGAGAGGAGAAGAGAGGAGACCAAACCTAATGATAGCACTTGCCTCTCCTTCCTCCCAAAGGACAGGAGCTCCTGTGAATGGATACAGATGGATGCTCCCCAGAAAGGTCCTGCTTGTTAAAGGTTCACAATTTCTGTTAGCAGTGTAAGGCTTATTGCTAAAGCCACAGGTGTTAGTAGTAACGTAGCAGGCTGTTCTGCTGGAAGGTTGCATGACTTCTACAGTGTCGCAATTCTGAGCAAGTTATAGCCAAAATGCTTGCCCTGGAAATGCAGAAAATACACCCCTTGGAGTTCCGAGCCTAAAGCACCTTCCCTCCTCCTTGGCTTACACTTTCTGAGCAGAGTAAACAGGTGGTGATGTCTTCTCACCTTTCTCAAGAGTGGGAGTGAGCCTTCAGCTTCTCTCCAAATTCCTTCACAGTGACCGTGAAACCCACAAACTTATCATGGACATAAATGTTACAGGGAATGTGTGAGGATAACAAATGCTAAGGACAAAAGCAAAGCAGAATAGGGTGTGTGGGAGACCCCGCATGCTTGGGGATGGAGGGACAGGTTGCAATTCTAAATAGGGCCGTCAGAGTAGGCTTCCTAGAAAAGTGACATTTGAGCAAAGGTGTGTAAGAGGCAACGTTGTGAGTCATAAGGGCTTTTGAGTAAAGAACATTCCAAACAGAGGGAACAGCCCTTGTGAAGGTCCTCAGGTGGGACATGACTGGGCTTTAAGGTAGAGCAACGAAGAGCAACATGAATGAGGAGAAAGTAGAAGGAGAAAAGGCCAGAGAGGTAAGGAGTAGGGGTAGGCACAGATCATGTGGGGCCTTGAAGGCCTACTTTCTTTTTTTTATTTAATGTGTATTTATTTATTTTGAGAGAGAGAGAGAGAGAGATTTAGAGCATGAATGGGAGAGGGGCAGAGAGAGAGGGAGAGAGAGAACCCCAAGCAGGCTCCATGCTGTCAGTGTGGAACCCCACATGGGGCTCAAACTTGTGAACCCTGAGATCATGACCTGAGCAGAAATCAAGAGTCAGTCACTTAACTGACTGAGCCACCCAGGTGCCCCTTGAAAGCCTACTTTCAAATTATGGAGCCATCACGCCTCATTTTTTTAATTATTTTTTTTCATAGTCCAAAAGACTATTAAAAACCATCCTTCTCGCACTAAAATGATTCATTTAAGTAACTTATGGAGAGTCAATCAAATTGGGAATTAATGTTATCCAATACAAAATAGGATGGGTATTTACAGTGAAATAATCCAATGTTAAACTATTAAATAAATATACTATTGAGTAAACTAAACATATCCAGATGAAGAAGTTTGTTATATCATAACCTGACTAAATTAAACCTATTTAAATGAAACTACTTTTCAAAACCAAAAATAGTATTAAGGGTGGAGGAGAAAAAAAGGTGGCAAGATAGAAATATGCATGTATATGGCTTTTTCTTAACTTCTTTCTCACAGAACAAACAAGTAAATTAAAATAGAAACAATGAAATGACAGGGAAAAAGTGCCTGATTGAATTGTGTCACTTCCTTGGCAATATTTATTTGCTTATTATTTGAAGAGTCCCCATTGTCTCAAATGAGAGATCAGAACCAGGGATCAGGCTGGTATAAATGCTGCTGACTCTTTTGTTTTCAATCACTTGGTAGATACAAATGCATGACTTCCCTCATGCCCAGGTTTCCTGTTTAGCAAAGTAAAATAAATGAACAAACAAACAAACAAACTGCTCCCTTGCTCACTTGCTCGCTCACTCTCTCTGGGGCAAAGTGCTTAAGCATTGATAGCCTAAATTTTTTTGGTGAAAGATTTGTAAAAAGGTTGTTTATATTAGATTATGAATCTTTCTGATGATCAATGCTAACTTAATTTGCTCAGCACATAGTTCTCAAATAATAAGGTAGGTGGAAGAAGAAGACCACGTGAAGAGTCTGAGAGAGTGGTTGAACAGGTAAGGGAACAGAGAAGTATCAGAGAACCAAAGCAAGGGGAAATTTCAGGAGGTAGCAAATGTCCATCAGCTATTGCAAAGAGATTAAGTATGTTAATGCTATCAACTTCTGATAGACTGGCATTTAAGAGTTCATTGGTGACTTAATTAAGATTGGGTCCATTGTGTGTGGTGCTTATAAACACTCTAACATGTGTTTCATCATTGTACTAAGCCCTGTCTGTTGAAATACCTAGAGTGGTTTCTGTGTTCCTGATTTGGCTCTCATTAATACACAAGGTACAACAGCTAGGTCATGACTGAAGTTTGAATTCACTGGGTAGGTGGAGATAGGTGGTGCTTACTATCCCTGCCCGCCTCTATGTGCATCACTGACTTTTACGGAAGCCAAGAGACTCCTGGGGAGACATGAAATCTCGCTTCTACCTGCCTTGTAGACACAGATGTCGACACATGGAGAACTGATGTGTGGGTGGGTTATGAGGGTAGGGGTTGTGATGAGAGGTGATAAATTACTAGAAGAATATGGACCCTGTGGCAGAGAGTCCACCATAAAAACGGAGTCAGGTGCCATGAGGAAGAGACTCTGAGAGTCAAAAGAGAGTAATGGCCACAACATGAGTGAGTCTCAACCAAGTCGGATAATTTGGGCCCTGAGGGTGAAAAAAAGCTGTGTGTAAACCAAAAGAGGGACCTTAACAAACTCTGGAACACTTCTACACCCAAATAATCTACTGTAGGATCCCTTTAACACACCTCACTTAGGTGGAAGAGAGCTGCGACTCACTCAAACACACCAGTTTCTTGTAACATGTGAGCTTTGAGGAGATGTGCACCTCAGAAGGGCAAGGGCAATGTCATCTGCAGAACCTGACAATAAGCAAAGGTGACAACACCTTGGACTGACTACACCTCCCAAGAAGTACCTTCTGGGGACCATCCCAAAACTTTGGGAGACCTGAGAAGAATCAATGTAACTTAGGTTACAAAGAGAAGACAATGTAATTGACTCTATCTCAGACTTCTGGAAATGAAAGATTTTTTGAGACTTGAAACAATAGGATAATTATCTGTTTTATATCATGGCAGTTTTATATTTGGAATTTTCACCTAGGTTTAAAAATGAGTGTACAAATTGCTGATGATAGTCTCTACTCACTTTTCATATCAGTTATTGTAGATCCTTCCTTATTTCAGATTTTTAAAAAATGCTTATTTATTTTGAGAGAGAGCGAGAGGGAGAAGGTAAGTGGGGAAGGGGAAGAGAGAGAGAACCCCAAGCAGGTTCCACACTGTCAGCACAGAGCCCCATGTGGGACTTGAACCCACTTGAACCGTGTGATCATGACCTGAGCCAAAATCAGGAGTTGGATGCCTATTTGACTGAGCCACCCAGGCTTCCCCTTATTTTAGATTTTTAAATTTGATTTCTCTCTCTCTTGGCCTAGTTTTGCTAGTTGTTGAATAATTTTGGTAACACACACAAAAAAAACATTCTTGCTTCAGTCTATCAATAAAATTGCTTTCTAATTTCTCAATATGATGTATTTATTTTTTATAAAACCAATATTTTTCCCCCATCTCTGCTTTGTTTTTCTGTTTTTGCAAATACTTTTGGTATAGAAAAATAAGGAAATTAACATTTATTGAGCTCTCTACTATGTACCAAGTTTCAGTATACATCAAGATTATGTTTCCTTTAGTGTTATTTTCATACTTTAAATTTGGTTCAGAAATAGTTTTCACACTGTTCTCCTTTTGTGTCCTGGATTTCATAACAATAATACTTTACTTAAGGTACTTAATTACTATTGCTATGATAGTCATCTAAATCACTTAAGTTTATTGTTCCTCCAGATAACCCCAATGTTCTGTAGTTTATTTTGTAGATGCAGTTTGTGTTAAAATATGCCTTCAGGCTCTACGTTTGCCAAATATTTTGTCTGCCTTAAACCAAAACAAACAACAACTAAAAGCCCTAAGAAATCAACTAATATATATATTTTAAAGTGCATTATAATGGATTTGTAGTGAGAATCTAGTGTTTTTAAGAGATTCATGGCAGTTTTATTCTTAGGACTTGCTTATATTCTATTACATAAATCCAAACATCTTTTACTCTGAATCTTTGAATGATAGCTTTCTCTCCTCTTTATCTATTTCCATTAAATGTCACATGTCTCTATAGCTCAAGAATTTGACAAGTAGATACCCAGGAATAATTCTCCAGATATTCAAGATACTCAGAGACTCAGAGACTCAGATATTCTTGCTCTTTCAAAATTGAGGATGAGTTAGTTTCGGTGATTTCTTTCCATATGATCTCTGTGATAATTTTCTCCTCTTTTTCTCTGGCAACACTATTCACAGATTGAATTGGCGAGATGTTTCTTTAGGTCAATAGGTTTCTTTTGAACTGCTTTAAATGTTAAAATCATCTCTCTTAGAATTTGATTTTCTATAACTGCTGAACTTTTAAAGATACCTACTGCTGTCTTAGTGGGCTTAGGATGGAGGTGGCCCCTATGTTGTTCATTTTTTCCTTACAGGTTAATTCAGTAGAGTCCCCAATGGCCAAGTGACAGTCTCAACTTCCATTTCAATAGAAGAAATGTAGTTGTAGGTTTTGAAGAGAGTATTACTTCCTTGAGAACCATGACCTTAAACCAGCAGAACCTAAAGTTGCAGGGATGGGAGGCAAACATTTGTGGGTCCTTACACGTGATAGTGAAAGGATAGATCCCCATCCCCAAACCTTGATTCCTGGGCTGGGCATTCTGGCTCTGGGAGACACACTGTTGTATATTGATCACTTTGATCATGGATTCAAAGCATGTACTCCATCCTATAGGGCCACACTCCGACCTTGTACCATGTCAGCATTCCCTAGGGGCATCTAGATGATGGGGACTTGGGAAGATCAGTGAATTCCATGGACATGAGCCCATTGTATCACTCCTTTTGCTGTAAAATTATTTTCTTGGTCAGAGGCAATTGCAAAATTGATTATTTTCATTCAAATCCCCAATCAACCCAAGTTCATTTTGTAATATGTCATAAACTATGATTCTAATTGCTCATTTATAGTTTACCAGAGAAAATTGCCTCATTTATACTCAATCTGTTTCCTCTTCGTCATTGTGTCAAAACAAAACAAAACAAAACAAAAGATAAAGGAGATGACAAAGAAATGTGAAATGCTCTGATTAATTTTATTATTATGAGAGTATTGGTCTTTGTTCCAATTAGTAGTGTGAAATCTACTTGTTTGCCTAAAATAGATTAAATAAATTAGCTAAGTAATCCTCAAAGTATTCAAAAGTAAAAACCTTAAGCAAAAAATTCTAGGGACATCTGGGTAGCTGTGTTGGTTAAGGATTCAACTCTTGGTTTTGGATCAGGTCCTGATCTCATGGTTCACGAGTTTGAGCCCTGCATCAGGCTCTGCACTGACAGCATAGAGCCTGTTTGGGATTCTCTCTCTCTCTCTCTCTGCCTTTCCCCTGCTTATTCTCTCTCTCTCAAAATAAATAAATAAGTAAATAAATAAATAAATAAACTTTAAAAAACTTTAAAAAAAAAAGGAAGGTTCATCTTAAAAAAATTCTTAAAAGGAGCTTCAACTTTTTGGTATATTATGAAATGGATACTTAATGAATATAAAATTTTAGTACATGATTTATTGGGTAAATTAATATTAGTTATATTGATTGATTATATGTGATATAATAAGTTTATAGATTTTATATATATAGAAATAGATTTGGTTTTATTAATTGTATTGATGTGGATAGATATTTAGAATTTTTCTTGAATTAATAAAACCCTGCTAATAGTTTACTGTGCAACCTTCCAAGCTTTTTTGTATGCATGTCTATATGTACACACAGAGGTTTTTTTGTTGTTTGTTTTAAATGTGGCACCATACTGTATATATTGTCCCATTAGTTGCCTTTAAATATACTAAGTACATCTTTGCATGTTAATGTCTATGAATGGATGTAGTCAAATGGTTTTAGGAATTGATTTTATATATCAACTGAGGGAGAATTAACATTATATAACATTTATATAAATAACTTATAATAACATAAATATTTAAATATATAATATTTTTAAGTCTTACCATGAAGGAATTAGATATATCCATATCTTCTTAACTGCCCCTTATAGTCTTCTTCATATAAATCTTAATTGTTTCTATTTACCCTAGGTATTTTATGTCTTTTGTTACCATTATGAATAGGATTTTTAAAAGCGTTTCTTTCTTTCTTTCTTTCTTTCTTTCTTTCTTGAGAGAGAGGCAGAGAGAAAGAGAGGCAGAGAATACCAAGCAGGCTCCACGCTGTCAGTGCAGAGCCCAACACAGGTCTCAAACCCACGAATTGTGAGATCATGACCTGAGATGAAATCAAAAGTCAGACACTTAGCCGACTGAGCCACCCACATGCCCCATAAATAGATTTTTTTAAAAAAAAACAACTGATTATTGCTATTGATTTCTGTAAAAGAGTGTCTGTAGCAGTAATAGTGAACATTTTCTGTCTTGCTCTCTTGGCTTTAATGGATAAATATTAAGTGTGATTTTTGCTGTTGTTTCTGATTGATGCCTTTTTACAAGTTGGGCAGTTTCCCTCTTTTCCTAGCTTATGCAGAGTGTTGCTGGGAATGGGTGTTGAAGTTTATCAAACAGTTATTGAGCACATCAATTTTGGGATGATTTTTTGAACATTTCTCTCAAGAAATTTGATTGTGAGAATCTAACATCCGATTCAATCATTATCTTTTGGATCTTTATACTAATGTGCAATTGACAGTTGTAAAATTGTTATATTTATTGAAGAAGCCCTTTAATATCATTCTGATAAATCTTAAGGTTAGAGCTAGTTATCTATTAGTAACACCTGATTTGTATATTGTGCTTACTGTTTGAATTAATTCTACCGAATTGATGTATGGAAGTCAACCAAGCCTTACAGAAGTCAAGCATAGAATGGAAAGCATAGTAATATGGAATTAAGAGAGATTGTTTTTATATTTCTTCCAACAAATGGTAAAGCCATTTATAAATTCATGCACAAACTAAGAACAGCCTTATGATCTTTACAGAGCATCTGCCAAAGTAAATTATAAATACCTCAGTTAAACTTTGAAATTATATTGGAAAATAGCATAGTTATGCAGTATGGCTGACAAATGACAAAGATGAAAAATCACTAAACATGTTTAAATACTTCTAAACTATATATGAATAAAAGACAAGCTCCTAACTCAACACCCAGGGAGAATGAAGTGAAAGGTGCACGTATAGAGAATAGTTAGGGGGACTGAACAAGGTAGTCTTCAAATGCTGGTCCCATACGAATGCCAGTTCATCCCCTTATCTTCTGGCCTACAGAATCTCTCTGGGATGGATTTCTGACTGTGCAGGGCCATGAGAGGCTTGAGCTGGGCAGCCCTAAGCAGAAAGTCTTCTGCAGAATTTTTCTTGCAGCCCTGACCAGCCAGACACATGGCTTGATGCTCTGAGGACAGTACAGACACAGCAGTGAAAAGTGTGGGGACTGTTGCTCCATAGCCTTTCTCACTCCACCCGGAATATTTTTGGATCATGTGAGACTATGACATCCATTTGATTGAAATCCTTCGGTAAACCTATTAAAAACCACACTACTAAAACCAGGTGGACATTGAGTTCTTCTTCCTTATTGCAGTGTCTATAAAGTGCCAAAGTCAACAAACTTGTATCAAAAAACTACTACAAAAAGTGTATATTTTAAATTATAGTATGATTTTTCTACATTTAACAACATTTTTATCTTCTCAAAATAAATTTGTCTCTTTCTAAATATTTTGTTATTAAGTGATGGTGATAGTAGATAGTGTCTTTCTGCACAATTGGTTATTTATTCAAAGTAATGATCAGTACTAAAATGAAGACAGGTGCAGTACCATGTGAGTTTGTAAAGAGGGACCAACCTGAGTTCAGGGGTCAGGGAAGGCAGTCTCAAGGAAATGGCGCATCCACTGGCCTCATTTAGGTGGGATCTATGAAATCAAATTCCATTTACCACCTAAATGATGGTTATTAGAATTAAATATGTCAACATAGTACCCCACAAGCAGTATTTTTGCTCATTTCCCATCCCAGGTGGCAAATGGTGGACCCAATCCTCCAGAAGCTGGAGGCAAACATTAAAATATAAGTTAGCTCTGCAAAGAGAAAAGAGAATTAGGTTTTAGATGTTCTCTAGACTTGAAATATGTTCTTTCCTTCCCTTTCTTGGTGTTCTTCTCTCCTAACCCCCTTAGTTCTAACTTCTCCTTATGATCTATCTGCTTCTTTCTTCTTTTTTTCTTGTTCTATCTAAGACAAGGATCTTAGAGAAAAAGACATTAATGGAAAAATAAATGTCCAAATCATCAAGGGTAATGGATTCAGAATATTGTAACGATAAACTACGATAGCAGTTGAACAGATTATACAGACAGTTGGTAGTGACAACTTGTCTTCATTGTAGAGATCTTTTCTTTGGGAGTTCAGCTGCAGAACTCAGGCTGGGTATTATTCATAGGACAGCAGTAAGGGAAAAATAGAGGAAGTGAGATGCCTGTGCTATTTGCCTTTATTGAAACTGTCTAAAAGAAGCTAATGTTGTTCTCTGGTGCCATGTTTATTAACTCTCCCTGGACTGATACGGGATCACATCTCACTTCACTACATCCTCCAACTTAACATATTTCTGAATAATAATTGCCATTTGGCCTTTATATCCCCAGAGAACAAAAGTCATAAACAGACATGAATCTATGTTGCCAACTGAATGGAAGGCAAGATTGGTTTGTTCTTAAAATACCTTCATTTGGCAGGGCACTTGGGTGGCTCAGTCTGTTAGGCATCCAACTTCGGCTCAGGTCATGATCTTGCAGTTCATGGGTTGAAGCCCTGCATTGGGCTCTGTGCTGACAGCTCAGAGTTGGAGCCTGCTTCAGATTCTGTGTCTCCCTCTCTCTCTGTTCCTCCCCCGCTCATACTCTGTCTCTGTCTCTGTCTCTCTCTCTCTCTCTCTCTCTCAAAAATAAATAAAAGCTTAAAAATTTTTTGTAAAAAAGAATACTTTCATTTGGCAAACTAAAATAATAAACACCTCTCTTGAATGATACTCTTGATTGAAAACAAAAATATTCACTCCAGCTAATCTAAGTACAAAGGGATTTATTAAGTTATATAGACAGCTTGTCCTGAAGCCTAAACAGGTGAACTCTAGCTCGAACTCCCAGAACCGCTTTGCAGAACTGGCCTCCCAAATGAACTGCTGCTTCTCTCAGGATCAGGAATCCAGTCAGGCACCACCACCATCACAAGCTGCTGACACGGACCACACTGCCTAGTTGGAACCAACCCTCTGAACGAGCCTGGATCAAAGTCTCCTGGGGATATGTCTTATCAGTCTAAGGTCTGAAGCCTAGAGAACAGAGACGCTGGGAAATGGAGCTTTATGGACTTTGGGAGGGAAAGTATACAATTATCACACTGTGGAAAGGTTATTCAAAAGATTTGGGGCAGCTATGAATGAATGCTCTTCACTTTAACATCCTCCTATTGATCTCTCAACTAAAAATTTCTCTCATTTATGAAATTCCAGAGTCTGGGAACTCTGGTGAGCAAATAATAATCTAAAAAGGGAGCATGGGTGAAGCTTAATTATTGAAGACCTCAGATACCACATGATAGAACTTGAACTTGATTTGGTGAGCAATAGTGTGCCATTGAAGGAGCAAAGTAATTTCACTGGAATATATATGTATGTCCACAGACAAAATTGAAATTCTGTCTTCTAGTCAGGTTTTTCCCTTTATCTAATTTTGTCTGTCTTGCCCGCATGTTACCTACTGCTGGCCATATGCAGTAGTAGTAAAATTCCATGTGATCGCTATAGGTCACCCTCAGATAAACAGTCTTGGTGTGTGAGAATTTTGACCTTGTAATTGTTAATTCCATATGCTTCTGGATTGGTTGCTCTGGGTCATGCTCCTTGTTATAAATATTCCTTACCATTTTCCTATCTTCGCCAACATCTTAGAGCCAATCCAGGACCAAGGAAGGAGCCAGGGTAGTATTCAACTGTGGGAATACCTGGGGCTTATCACTGGTCTCTTTGAACCTGCTCCTGTAAGTTCTCAAGGTGGGTCTAGTTACAGACCTCTGCTCTCTATAATTAAGAGGAGAGCTAGTCAGAGAAGTAAGCAACAAGGCCAGTCTTGGTTGTCCATATGATTTGACATCAGGATTCATGGAGGTCCTCATGGCTGTTAGGTCGACCTAGATTGTGGGCATGGATTTCAGGGTCCCAGTGTGATAAAGCCCATCAGTGATCAGATACAAAAGAATAAGCAGACTTGCCACGTAGCAAAAAGTAATTTCTTCTTAGGGAGAAGCAAGACTAATTAGACCATGGAAAAAACTAGCCATCAATAATATTACTAAAAAAGACCCTGTATTTGAAAGTCTTGCCTATGAGGAGCCAGGCTGGTACAGAAACCGCAAGATGTCTTTGGCAGAGTGGCACTGGGTGTTACAAATGCACAGAGAGCTGTTGCCCAGGAAACGATCTTAGCCTTAGACATCACCACGGGAGACAAGGATCCAGAAAGGTGATGGCTCGAGATCTTAGTGGTCAGGCTGTCCCGTGTGAAAGGGGGAAGAATGCATATCTGGGTCCAACCGCTTTTCAAGTTGAGACCTGGAAGAAGCAGTGGCATTTAACTGCTCTGCGGTCAGGGCTAGTGACTGGACTGCGCATGGTTTCTAGAGGGGGAAGGATGATCTCAGAGAGGAAACTGGAATCCCTGCTGAAGAGATGTCTCAGGTCCCTCAAAAGATGAAAGGTGGCCTCTGAGTTCTGTGGCTTGAGAGTTATGGCAAGATCATATGGGGACCCTGAGAAGCTGAGCCCCTCCATTTCATGGATCCTGGGTGGATAACTCATGGGCAAAGACACAGATGAGCAGCAGCCTCTTGAAGATATAGGTAGGGTTCTTCAGCTGTTGTACCGATCTCCTCCACTCTGACTTACCATTGCTGTGACTTAGCAAAAAATCAGAGGAATGTTGGCTCTTGATCACCTTTCCTCCCTCTCTGCACTGGCAGTGGGGTGTGGTGGGGGTGAATGCCCATACGCACATACACTCTGCATGTTGTATCAAAGCACACAGTGTTTAGAGCACCCCACTATGTCAAGAAAAGCCATAAAGTTCTAGCCCAGGCTGGCGTGTTCTTTCTTTAACAGTGTTCAGCTCTTACTACTTTGCCTTAGGGTTCTCTTTCCCTCAGGGATGTTAGGGTTGACAGGCCAGAGGGTCCTTTCCTGACCTGAGAAGGCCACAGGTGAGCAACCTAAGCCAAGCAATGTCATACAGTATTGAAGAGCATGGGCTTTGGAGCTAGGTTGCTTGGGTGAATCCCAGCTCTGCTCCTTGCTAGGTGTGTGACCTCTCAGTGCTGTATTTTCCTCATCTGGAAAGTACAGAAGTAGCAGTACCTTGCTCTAGGGTTGCTTGGGGTTGAGATGAGGGCATATGTGTAAAACTTTTATAACAGCCTCTGGCTCATAGCAGCTGCTATACAAGTGTTAGCTGGTAGCCTTGGGGTAAAGTCTTTATTTGACAATAATTTATTGAGCATCTACTATGTGTCAGGCACTTAAATACTGGGAAGAAAGCAATGAACAGGACCAGGTGTGTGTTTGTCCAATGCTTACATTCTGGAAGGGAGACAGTTAGTAAACAAATGAACAAATAAAGTAATTGGCAGTGATAAGTGCTATGAAGACTATAAAACAGGGTGAATGATTGAGAGAGACTGAGAAGGTACTTACACACCCTTATGTTCATTGAAGCATTATTTACAATAGCCAAAATATGGAAACAACCTAAGTGTCCATCACTAAATGAATGGATAAAGAGGATGTGAGATATATGTGATGGAATATTACTAGGCCCTAGTAATAGGCTTTAGGAAAGAGTAAAATCTTGCCATTTGCAGCAACATGGATAGACCTAGAGAGTATTATGCTAAGTGAAATAAGTCAGAGAAAGACAAATGCCATATGATTTTACTTATAGATGGAGTATAAAGACAAATGAACAAACAAAACCAAAGCAGACTCATAGATCCAGGAAACTGTCAGTTACCAGATATGAGAGACATTTGGGGGTGGGTAGGCGAAATAGGCAAAGGGGATTGAGAGGTATAAACTTCCAGTTGTCAAACAAATGAGTCATGGAAATGTAATGTACAGCAGAGGGTATATAGTCAATAATATTGTAATAACTTTGTGTGATGACAGATGGTAACTAGACTTATTGTGGGGACTATTTCATAACGTATAAAAATATCAAATCTCTATGATATAAACCTGAAACTAAAAGAATATTGTATGTTAACTATACTTCAATTAAAAAAATGCCAAGACAGGACATGACATGTTTGGAGAACGAGAAGGGCGGTATAACTGGGGTACAGAGAATGAAGTGAAAGTTGTATGACATCAGATCAGAAAAGTAGGCAGGTGACAGTAAAAGGACCCTGAGAATTTTGGAATTTCAAATATCTTCGGAGTAGTGTTCATAACCATTAGTAAATGCTAAGCAGATAACTGACATGACTTGATTTATGCTGTAAAAAAACCCAAAAACATTCTGTCTGTTGTATTGAATGTGGATTGTACAGGAGGGGTAATAGTGGAAGCAGGGAGGCCCGTTAAGAGACCAGCACGATAATCAGTAAGAGATTGTGGTGGTTCACACGAAAGGAAAGTAGGGACAGCTAGAAATGGATAGATCAATTTTGGAGGAAAAGTTGACAGAACTTGCTGATGGACTGGATATTGGATTTAGGGGGAAAAGAGGACTCATTTTAGGTCTTTTATTGGAGCTACTGTGTGAATATTGGTATTTTTTACTGGTATGAGAGAGAAGCAGTTTATAGGTGAAAGCTATTTTGGATATATTAAACCTAATGCACATATTAGATACCTAAATGGAGATGTCAAGTATGTAGGTGGGTGTATAAGAACAGAGCTTGGGGAAGAGTCAGGTTGGAAATATAAATACAGATGTCCTCTGCATATAATTTAAAAGTCAAGGCATGAGACCCAACAAAAGCACCTGGGAAGAAGGTATAGATAGAGAAGAGAAAGAGGCCTAAAATTGAGCCTTGGGACTCATCTCATTCAGAGTTTGAGCTAAAAAGGAGGAGCCAGCCAAGGAGATTGAGAAAGAATGCCCAGTGAGGTGGGAAGAAAAGGAAAAGAGGGTAGTTTCATGGTTCTCTGTAAACATAGAAGTCAAGAGGAGGGAGTATTTTAAAACGTAGGGTGTAATCAACTGTGTTGAAAGGTCAAGTATTGTTGAAAAGCTAAGTGAGGTGAGGACCGAAAAGTATCCATTGGATTTGGTAACATGGAGGATGACGGTGAGCTTGACAAGACTAGCTTCTGTCGTGGGAGAAGGACAGAGAGCTGGATTAGAAATGGGTTAAGGAGAGGTGAGGAAACAGGGACTATTTTCTTTGGACTGTTCTTTCCTCACCATTAGAGTAGCAAGGGAAGAAGGCCTTTGACTCTAGACCTGCCTTAGCCCACCGAAGCTTAGCAAAGGACCTCATCACAGTTTGGGACAAAGCTTCATAGTAATTCAGAGGCACACTGCTCCTTTCCACCCTTTTTTTTTTTTTTTTTTTTTTTAAATCTCTGAAGAAGCTTCGGGGAGGGCTGGCCATGGTGGGGCAGGATAATTGGTCTGTTTTTCTCTCTGTTCACTGAGAAACCCAACCTATGCCTATCCTCAAAACTGACAACAAAACATTAGAATATTAATATCATAAATCACCACTTCATTTTTTTTGGAGTGTAAGCGTTTAATGCTAATGACCCTTAACCTTCAATCCCGGCTTTTGGAAAGCTTTTAATCTTGTTAATGATATGCTTAAACAAATTAAACAACATGACTAATTCTGTGGCCTAGTCACTGACTGATTCCAACAGGAAATTTCTCTTCAGGAAAGTTCACTCTGAAGGTACATTCATCTGATGTCTAGTCATAGACAGGGTATTTTTTTAGATTGTGAGGCAAGAATATCATATTCTAATAATAGGCCAGTCGAACCTGCAATTGTTTGTTCATTTTGATTTCTTTATTCAAAGCAGTATGCTTTAAAAAATGAAATTATAAGAATCTTGTGTTTGAAATAAGTTTCCAACCTCATCCTTCACCCGCTCTCCAAAGGGTAAAGCCTGTTCCAGCATGTATTTCTTACTCTGCCCTGGAGGAAACTGTTAATTTCTAGATCTTCAAAGATGCCAGACTGGTTAGTCAGATGATTTCTAAGCCTGTTCAAAATGGCTCCTTCCCCCTTCAATCATCATTCCTGTGATTCTCCACTCCTTCAGCCTTTATTTAAAAAAGAAATCAGAGAAGAGAAGTAGATATTTTAAAATGGTACCTGTGCCCTCTAGTTTTGAAGACATAATATCAGGGTATTCGAGATGGAAGATAGTAAATTGTGTTAATCCAACCTCCGTTGCCTACTAGGAGTTAAAAGGATTAATTAGTCAATCAACTGATGTGCTCACTGCTTGCTATTATTACTGTGTTAAAGATGTGAACCCATAAAGTCTTTGCTGCTGTATTAAGCCCTTCATGATCCATCATATGCTCACTTCTTCAGTGTCATCTCACATCCACTGCCTCATGCTATAGTTAACAATAATATTACCATTCTTTTCAGAACTTGAAAGAACCAGCAGAGCTCTCTTTTGCCTCTAGACTTTTATAAAGAGTTCCTTTTCCCCCACAGGACGGCTTCCTGCCTCACAGCCCCTCCCTATCCAACGTGGTCTAGCTAATTCATAAGAGTTAAGTCTCACTTTCCATGTCACTTCCTCCAGGAAGCCTCCCTTGATGACTCAGGATGGTTTTGCGCATCGCTTCTGTGTGTCCAGTACTCCCTGCATCGTGGCGCTTACCACACTATTTTATAAAAGTACAGATGTCTCCCTGGTACCAGGCCTCAGGTGTAGTAAGTTCTCAACACATATTTGTTGAATGAATGAATGAGTGAATGAATGCATGCATGCATGGAATAACCATGATTTAAAAAACATTTTTCTTTAACGCATTCAAACACATTGCACTGGTAAATAAGACACGAAATGAACTATAACTTTAACTTCAGTCTAACAGTTTGTAAAGTTCTAAAAGTTCCACACCTTGTGACCAGAGACACTTACCTAATGAGAACTGTTTAACATGATTCTGAACAAGCCAATGTTAATGATTTGCACAAAGTAAGTGTTCAATGAACTCTTTTTTTTTTTTAATTTTTTTTCAACGTTTTTTATTTATTTTTGGGACAGAGAGAGACAGAGCATGAACGGGGGAGGGGCAGAGAGAGAGGGAGACACAGCATCGGAAACAGGCTCCAGGCTCCGAGCCGTCAGCCCAGAGCCTGACGCGGGGCTCGAACTCACGGACCGCGAGATCGTGACCTGGCTGAAGTCGGACGCTTAACCGACTGCGCCACCCAGGCGCCCCTCAATGAACTCTTATTGGTAAAGAAATTAAAACGTAAGGTATTGATACACTTCCTTGGCGACACAAAAAGCAGAGGTGTCATTAAATGATTTTCACATCGGATTTAGGGGCCCAAGATATCCTCCCTGACTTGCTGCAGGGCACACGGCCCCCATCCCC
The DNA here is from genome assembly GCF_022079265.1 of Lynx rufus. NCBI lineage: Eukaryota > Metazoa > Chordata > Mammalia > Carnivora > Felidae > Lynx > Lynx rufus. The sequence continues at coordinate 28,525,405 of NW_025814823.1, read as the reverse complement.
ATGAAGATTAAATGCAAACAGCCCCAGTCCTCAAGCTCCAGTTTCCACCCTTTCCCTACACCTTTGGCCACCATCCTTGTGATCCCCAGACTGCTGCCAGCCTCACAGGAGCGGGGCCAGGTAAGGGGGAGAGGCGGGACTGGGCAGACAGAATGGCAGGTACTTTGCTCTGGGCTTGGGTGCAACTGGGACCCACTTGTGGCAGAGACGTAAGGCAACGCCAGCTGGGTCAGGAAAGGCTCCCGAGCTCCCATCCCATTATCTGCTTGTGATTCTGCAGGTCCCTTTCTGGACTAAAAAGGCTAGAGTTGGAAAGGTGGAGGAGAGGAAGGGGCACCCAAGGTAGACTGGCCAGGCCCCTGGCAGGGTGGAAAGGTGGTGGAGCCGGAGACAGAGTCAAAGCAGTGTCTAGGAAAGCGGGCCTCATGTGCAAGAGTCTGGGAAAAGGACCAAGAATGGACCCAGCCAGTCTTAGACCTTTGTACTGCGGGCAGTTGCTGTACCCTGGGGTGATAGGAAAGAAATACACGCTTTAGACCTGGATTCCAGTCAGCTCATAACAGTCAACATTTGTGGCGTGTTTTTCTTCCTTGACTCCTTTATTCTTGGCTCTGAAGAAGCAGGGTTTCAGAAGCCTTATTCCTCAACCTGTGCATCAGATCTTTTCCCAGGAATTAGTCTCTCTCTCTCTCTGGCATTCCATCATTTCCCCTGGACTAATTCCTGCCCACTCTATAAACAGTTGTTTATTTCCCCATGCTGTAAAATGGCGCTAACTTCCCCCAGCAAAATTCTTGAGGTGTATGTAGTCCATGGTCCTTGTTGGTCCTTCCTCTGTATCTCTGTTTCTTGATCCTTCTTCCACCTCTTTCATGGGACCTTTACATGGTGAGAATTCCACATGCCAGCTCTATAGCTCTGACAAGTTCTGTGACCTCAGGCAAATTGCTCAATCCCTGAACGTTACTCTCCTCATCTGTAAAATGGGGCTGATGACAATTACCTCATGTTGTTGTTGTGATGATCAAAGCCAAGTGTCACGTACCTAAAAGGCACTTTTAAAACCTGGTATGTGCAAACTTTTGAAAAATCTATGGTTTTCTCATTCCGGTAGCTGCTGATGTCAAAGACTGTATGACATCCCCCATGAAGGAATGAAAGACAATGTTCCCCATCTAATCTAGGTGACATAGATTTAGAAAAGTAGTTTTCCCCTTATTTCTTTTCCTTTTCAGCTGGAACTTTCACGTGTGTAAAAAGCACCTATACTATACCAGATGTTTTTAGTACAGGATTTCACTTGTCCCTTAAACAGTACTGAGAAATTGGTATTATTATGCTCCTTTCACAATGGAGGAAACAATTTGCCCAAGATCTCAGGTTAGTAAGTAGAAGAGCAGGAGTTTGAGCACAGTTCTCTTCAACAGCAGATGGCACGTGCTTTCCACTAAATATTAGTGTTCCTCAAATGACAAGGTGCCAAACCTCACTCTCCTTGCCTTCATCTCTTCCTTGTATAGTTTTCCAAAAGAAAGTACAGTAAAACCTTGGTCTGGGAGCATAATTCACTTCAGAAACATGCTTGTAATCTAAAGCACTTGTATATATCAAAGTGAATTTCCCCATAAGAAACAATGGAAGCTTACATGATTCGTTCCACAACCCAAATATATTCATATAAAAATGATTTTAATGCTATAATACAAAATAATAAAGAAAATACAAAATATAAAGAAAATAAACAAACTAACCTGCACTTACATTTGAAAACCTTTGTGGCTGGTGTGAGGGAGACGAGAGATAGGAGGGTTATTGTGTAGGACGACTTTCACTATCACTAACAGAATCACGGCTATCTATTAGCTCAGTGGAATCTTTTTCTGCATGGGGGACTTGTATATGCTCACACGGATGTTGACTAGAGTACAGAATTAGTAAACTCTGGTCATATACTGTATTTAATGTAACTGGTAATAAGGCAGCAGAGGAAAGGGTCTGTATCTGCAGGATGCCTGATCAAGAAAGAAGCAAATCATTCCTAAGCTTACTCTTGTATGGAAAAGCAAAGGACTGTCCATTGGTGCTTTGAAGTGACAAAAAAAAAAAAAAAATACACTAGTACACAGTTTTGGGCACCTTCCAACACTCTGAAAAATCACTGATTTCTGCCAAACACCATGGCCTGAGACCAAGCATCCAAGCATGGGAGACAATCACCCACAATCCCGCAGAGAGAGAGAGAGAGAGAGAGAGAGAGAGAGAGAGAAGGAACCATTGGTTCACTTGTAATCATGTGACATTCCGCGTCACGTACTACTTGAATTGCAAGACATAGGCTCGTTTATTGAGTTAAAATTTATTAGAAATGTTTGTTTATCTTGCGGAACACTCACAGAACAAGTTACTTGCAGTCCAAGGTTTTACTATACTCTTAATCTGCTCTGAGAAAACCACTGTAAAAATATTAGTCCCTTAATCTGGGGTAGCTTTGTTGAGGTTCACTGCTTGCATCCCAGTGTTGAAGGCCACCACTGACCACTGGCTCCCATTGCCCTCTCTAGCCTGTTGGCCCCTGATCGCACATCCCTGAGGGCCACTGAATTGGGTGCTGGGCCGCCTGGTCAGCGTTCCCTTCATGTCTGTTGCCCCAGTTCCCAGCATTTTGCTTTGATTGATTTCTGATACTTGGTTCTTGACAGCCTCCTTCTGGGATCTAGAACTCTGACCTTGAATGTAAAGGGGCTGGGCACCTGCCACCACCCAGGTGAAGTCCACTGAACGTATTCTCAGGGATCACAAAAGCCCCATCCTTGGCTCTGCTCACTTGGTGGGAACCCCACAATTCACCAGTTTGAGTCACAATGAAATTTGTCATATTTTAACTTTTAGACCCAACTCTTCACCCTCATCTGGCCTAGAAGACATAGCCCTAGGCCCCTGTTATTTGCACTTTTCCTCTGCTTTATTCCCTAGTCTCAGTATACCTCTTTTTGTGCATTTAAGGATTTATATTTCCCTAAATATACTGATTTTTATTAACTTAAATATGATCAATTATTAACAATTTTCTTCTCTAAAAAGCAATAAATACTTATTGTGGGGAAAATAAGAACGTCAAAGAATATGCATAATCCTACCAGACATCAAAAAGAAAGAATAAATATCTGAGATTATGGAATCCACCTGCCTGAGAATAATCACTAAACACCTTGAGGTATATCCTGCCAAACTTCTTAAGACATATTCACATAATATTTACATTTTATTTATACATTGTATTTTAAAACCTACATTTTCTTTTCTTTTTTTTTTATTTTACATTTATTTATTTTTGATAGAGAGAGACAGAGCACAAGTTGGGGAAGGGCAGAGAGAGAGAGAAGGAGACACAGATTCCGAAGCAGGCCCCAGGCTCCGAGCTGTCAGCACAGACCCCGACGCGGGGCTCGGGCTCACAAACTGGGAGATCATGACCTGAGCCGAAGTCGGACGCTTAACCGACTGAGCCACCCAGGTCCCCCTAAAACCTACCTTTTCACTTGTATTTTTAGTATCCTTAGATTCACAGTCAACAAATGTTTAATTATTTTTAGATGTTTTTCTCTTGATATTGTGTGGGATGAGGGCAGAAGAATGAGATAAAATCATTTGTATAATTTGTACACTTAAGTTGTGGTCTGTAATAAACAGAAAACACCCCCCAGCACCCTGCTACATGAAGAACCATGAAGGGTGCTTTTGTTAAGGCAGCAGGTATAACAGCCAATGTGACCCACAGAGAGTTGGGTTTATTATGGCTCTTCTTTTTGTGTGCCCCACACTACTCTGATAAAGTGGAATGAGGGCTGCAGTTTCTATTTCTTGTCTTAGGTAGGTACAGTATTACTAAGATGTAATCTGTTTATAGACTTGCTTCAAGTACAATCCTTATTTTTTTTTAAGTTTCTTTATTTTGAGAGAGAGAGAGAGAGAACAAGCAGGGGAGGGGCAGAAAGAAAGGGGGACAGACAGAGGATTCGAAGTGAGCTCTGTGATGATAGCAGAGAGCTCCATGTGGGGCTTGACCTCACGAACCACGAGATCATGACCAGAGCTGAAGTTGGACGCTTAACCGACTGAGCCATCCAGGGAACCCTCAAGTACAATCCTTAAGCAGAGAATCTTTATCAGATTACTTCTTTGGGAAGTTTTGTTAGATTCCAGTATGCTCCATAAAAGATCTGCTCTGTGTTTCTTCAAAGTGAAGAGGACCCTATGCCTGCATTTTAGTTGGCTGTATTCCCCATGAATGATAACTCATGTCCTCCAGGTGCTGGGTCAGAGACGAGGAATATCCCTCTGTGAATATAATCTAACTTGAGAATGAACCTCTGGTCGCCGAGAAACATGACCCTGAAACTTACTGAGATCTACCATTATGGGAGATTGTATGTTCCAAAGAGGACTGCACAAGTATGTATGTCTCATCCGAAACGTTTCTCTTCGAGTGTTTCTGATACTCCTCCCACTGACAAGTTTGAGACTTGTACGTTCCATACCCTTGAAACTGGCCAGGGTTTTGCGACAACTCCAATTCATTTGGTGAAAGTGATGCTATGTGATTTCTGAGGTGAGGTCATAATAGAATATAGCATCCATCTGGCTTGCTCCCTCTTGCCACACACCTTGGGAACCCTGATCCTATATATAAGAAGTCAAATCAGATATCTTGAAGCCACCATACCGAGAAGAGTAGTGGAGAAGCCTATTAGAAAGAGTGAGAGAGACCTTAGGAGCCCCAGGCTGTGCCAGCCCTCATCTGTCTGAGTCTTCTAGCATCCACTGCTATTCACAGTGAGCCAGGACAACCTACAGCTCCCTGGCAGAGTCAAATGTAACACCTCATAGGGTGTGCATAACCATCACGGAAAACAAGTCCCATTGAAGAGGAACTCACAGCGAAACATCATAAAGCGCACAAGGAAACAGGCCACTCCATTTGTGACTCAGTAAGTGCAACAAATGGGAGAATTGATACTCTATTAACTATAGATATTAGAACAATTTTTAAATTATGTTGTTAATTTTAATTCCAGTATAGTTAATGTACATTGTTTTATTAGTTCCAGGTGTACAATATAGTGATTCAATAATTCTATGCCTTACTCATCATGATAAGTGCGCTATATTAGAACAGTTTGAAAGACTTTTAAGTAAATGTGTCTAGAATGTTCAAAGGGATAAAGGAAAAGGATAGACTAATACGAAAGTAAGATATTATGGAAAAAAGAACAGGTAGATTTGAAAAGAAAAGAAACAAAAATTCTAGAAATGTAAACAAATTAAATTCAATGTCCATTTTAAAGACTATATAATACAACTGCAAGGGGAATCTGAGCAAGAGAATCAGAGAGATCTGAGAAAATCACCCAAGGTCAGCATAGAGAATAAGAGGGGAATATGAAAGAAAAATGAAGACCTGAGAAAAAGAGAAACTCAAACTCCTATTTAATAGGAGTTCCAGAAAGATAAAATAGAGACAAAAAAATGCATGGGGTGGGAGTTGGGGTGCGAGGGAGGAATACTTGAAGCACATAAGGGCTGAAAATTGTCCAAAACTGAAGAAGGACTTGAGTCTTTAGGTTGAAGATGCATATCAAGTCCCAAATAAGATATCTAAAAAACAAATCCACCTAGACACAAATCACTAATGTAAACATCAACTGGGGGAAAAAAAGAAAATATTGTTACTATGGTGAAAAAAGACTCTATAATAAAGGAATAACAATGAGACCGACCAGACTTCCAATCACCCACAGTAGATGCCAGAAAGTCATGAAATAGAAACATCGAGGTGCTGAAGTCAATAATTGTCAACTTAGATTTCCTTAGCTGATGAAATTCTGATTCAAGAATGTGAGAGAAAATAAAATGAGAGTGATTATATGAAACATAGAATTTTACTAGCAGATATGATTAAAAAAAATACTAAAGAACATGCTTCACCAAGACATAAATTGAGCCCAGGAGGAGAGAATGGGATAAAAAGAGCAAATAGTAAGGAAACACACTGATGAAATATGTTGGGAAAATTAATTAAATAATTATAAAAGTAGTAATGGTGATGACTAATTTAGTAAAGAATTGAAAAATAAATAGGAAATTAAACAATGCTAGATAGCAATACATAGTTTATAGGAGGGGAATTGGGAGTTAAAGTATTTTATTTATTTTTGTTGCTTAAGATTATCTTTAAAGGAAGGAGTTAAAGATACTGATGGAATCTTGGGTGTTAGGTATAAATGTTAATATTTTAAAGGTAATCACTGAGGATTGAAATAAAAGGTATAAATTCCAAAACACTAGGAGTGTTTAGAAAAAGAGAGTAAATGAAAGAAAATTCAATTAATCCAGTAGAAAGCAAGAAAGGAGAAAAAAAGAAAGCAAAGAAAAAGAAAATTAAATAGATATGAAACAAGAAGGTGGTAATAAATCCAAAGAGGGTATTCATGATGTAAAGAGAATGCTAGTTTTTACTAAAATCTGTTTTCTGTCTTCCATAGTAATAGAGTTGTGGTTGGAACATGGCTGCCCAGATAATGGCTCCATTTTCCTGCTCCTTTGCTACCAGGTGTGACTAAGTAACTAAGTTCTGGCCAATGGGATATGAGCAAATGAGAAGTGTGTCACTTCTGGATCCAGGCCTTAAGAAGCTTCTACCAAGTAGATAAAGGCAATGCTCTGAGGAATGGAATAGAGATATGGAACAGAGGAACCACCCTGACAACCTGGACCACTTATCCTAAGACTGTTTCAGGAGAGAGAAATAAACATGTTTCAGAGGAGTCAGAGAGGAAGATCTCTTTCTTACAATAACCCTTTACCCTAATTAATACACATGATAAATGAAAACTGATTAAAATAAAAGGCAGACTCTCAGAATGAGTTAATAATACCGAAATTCAACTGTTTTTTACAAGACATACTTAAAACATAGTGACTAAGAATGGTTGGAAATAAAGAGATGAGAAGATATATACCAGGCAACCACTAACAAAAAGAAAGCTACGGTATCATGCAAAATAAATTTAAGGTGAAAAACAATGGACAGATAAACATGTAATGAATTTGCCTAGGCAACTGGATTATAGTCCTGCTTTGCAATTTATACAGTGAAACCTTGGGCAAATTGCTTTATTCTTGTCTAGTTTCAATTTCCATCTCTATAACAGTTGATATTTTATTTGCTGAAATGTGAGAATTAAATGAGATAATGATGGGAAACTGATTTTCTTTTTTTTTTAATTTTGTTTATTTATTTATTTAGAGCAGGGGAGGGGCAGAGAGGGAGAGAGAGATCCCAGGCAGGCTCTGCCCTGTCAGCACAGAGCCCAACTTGGGTCGGGATCTCACAAGAACCATGAAATCATGACCTGAGCTGAAATCAAGTGTTGGATGCTCAACCGAGGGAGCCACCCAGTTGCCCAGGAAACTGATTTTCTATAGCCTTAAAAGATGAAACTCAAATTCTATCACATAATTCATTCAACATTTACTGAGCACCTTTGATGCACCAGAAACTGTACTGAGAACTAGGAAGATGGAGATAAGTCAGTCATAATACTTGTCATCAGGGATATTATATGTTAAAAAATGAGTTTAATAAAATCTTCCAAGGCATTGCAATGGGGTAGGGGATGTGCATTGCATCTAGAGTGAGTGGCTAGTTCTAACCTGCAGCAGTGTCAAAAGATTTCATAACGAAGCGGCCCTTAGGTTGCATCCTGAAAGATGAGCAGGTGTTTTTGGACAGGCTGAGTAAGAGGAAGGGCATCCCATGAGAGAGCACAGCATAAAATTAAGTGGCCTTACAGGGAACTGCATGCAAGGACCTCAGAGTTGTTTGATAAGACTGGAGAAATAGGTACTGGCTAAGATACTAGGACTTCATCTTACAGGTAATGGGGAGTCTTTTGAAGGGCTTATCCAGGGAATGACCCACTCAGTTTTGTGTTTTAGAAGGCTTACTTTGGCCACAACAATGTGAGAGATGGCAGGGGTGAAGGTCCTACCAGCTTTGAGGCAGTGAGACTAATAAGGGGAGAAATGCAATGTTTCAGGGGCTTGAAACACAGGATCTGAAACCAGACAAGAACAGTGACATTGGAGGGAAGGTGATATACAGGAACCTCTGGTGTGTGGAGGGGGCAAATGGGAGAGAGAAGAAGGAACCTTGGACAATTTTCAGATTTCTCCTTTAGATAACTAGGTGGATCGTGAAGGTATTTATTGAGAGCATAAGACTACAGAGAAAAGCCAGCTGGCAGGAAAATTAACTTCTGTTTTAGTCAAGCTGAGTTTAAGGCCCATGGGATGTCTGGATAGAAATTTCTGGTAAGAAATTGGCTTTACAGAACTGGAGATCTGGGATAGGGGTGGACATTTATGAGTTATCAGCACATGGTTGGTAGTTGAAGTCATGGGTGCTGTGTGGAAAGACCAAGCAGTGTTAGAAACCGACCAAGGGCAGATTATTTAGCCACTCCAACATGTAAGAGGTGGCAAGAAGGCTGAGCATGAAACAGAGAACTTAGAGACGAAGTGTCATAGGGGCCAATGGAAGGGATAGTTTCAAGTCTGGTCCCCAATGACAAACACTGCAGATAGGTTAATTAAGAAGAGAATTGAAAATAAAAACAACAACAGTATACTTGTTTAGGGCCTTTTTAAAGCCATAAGTGACCTTTGTCAGGGTCACCTCGTGAAAGTTGGTCTGCAGGGAAGAATGAGTGGTAGATTAAGAAATGGATGTGAAAATAATGAGAACAGGTGTTTATCTCCAAAAGAGCTTGGCTGCGAGAAGGTGGGGACTGGATCAAGTAAGTGTTGTTGTTGTTGTGTGTTTTTTTAAATTTTTGCAGTTTGTTTTTAAAATGCGTGAATGTGTTTGACATGATTAAGAGCCCTGGGAAGATGCTGATAGAAGGAGCCTGAAGTCCAAGTTAGGGAATAACCTGTGAAAAGCCATTCTTGGCTTGGAACTAGATGGAAACCGATTTCTACGCCACAAAGATGATCAGAAACGCCATTTGTAACGTTGTTTTCAAAGGCTGGAGGAGGCGACTTGCCATTTACTGAGCACTCACTGTGAGCCAGTCCCTTTCCCAAATTTGAATGTATTGCTGGAATTGGGAGGCAGATCGACTCCGTAGCCTGTTCTTTCCACGAAACCGTTAATCATTAAACATGAGTAAAAGAAGCACTCCTTCAAGCTTCAACCCTCCTGCAGATGCTAACCCATCTGCAATCTCTTTAACATCACAGAGAATAAACCATCCCTGCACAGCTGGTTCAGGAGCGGCTCTGGAGTGCAGTTCCCTTGCTCTGTGGAAGTCGGTAACTGTCCAGTGTGGCTTCGTTCGAGCCTCGGCGCCCGGAGGAGGGGGAGGTGCCCGCAGCACCGGCAGCCGGCGTTCGGAGGGAGGCGGGCCCGGGCTGCAAGCACCGGGAGAGGGAGAGAGGGAGAGGGGCGCTGGGAGGCGTCTCCCGGGACTCTCAGCCACCGCCGCTCCCGTGGCCGGCGCGTCGGCCCGCCCAGCCCGGGCTTTCCCCGCCGCTCCCGGCGCGCCCGGCCGCGGCTCGGCGCCCGGCCCCGGGGACGGCCGCTCCTGCCCGCCGGGCCGCCCGGTGCCCGTGACCACCCGGCGGCCGCTTTCGGTTCCGCGCCTTATAAGGCCTGACAGGGGGGTCACGTGCGTCCCGGGCCGCCCGCTGGGAGGAGGGGGCGGCGGGGGGGGGGGAGGGGCGGGAAGCGGGGAGGAAAAGGGGAGGGAGCCGGGGGCGGAGGAAGGAGCGAGGGGCGGATTCTGTGGCCGTGGGAGGCGGTGGCAGCGGCGGCGGGGAGCGGACCGCTTGGAGCTGGACCGAGGTGGAGGAGAAGGAGGAGGAGGAGGAGGCGGTGGAGGAGGAGGAAGGGACCGGCGCGGGGGCGGGAGAGCGCAGCGCGGCGGAAGCCGGAGACGGCGGGAGCGCCGGTGGCTGGCCCCGGGCAGGAGCCGGGGCGGCGGCAGCGGCCGAGAGGACCGCGGCGAGGGAAGCGCATCCAGCGGCCCCGGCGGCGGCGGGGGCCCGGGTCCCCGCGCCCGGGCGGCCGGCGGGCGCGGGCGGCGCGATGGAGCCGCAGCACGTGCGCCCCGCGCCCGGCGCCCGCAGCCCGGCCTGGGAGGAACCGGTGGGTACAGCGCCCGCGCCCACCCCCTCCCGCTTCTCCTCTGCTCCCCCCCGCCCGGGCCGGGTTCCGTTCAGGAAATGGCCCGGGATGAGGTCCCCAGCTGCTTCCCAGCCGGGGCAGCGCTTCCTCCGCCGCCCGGGCTCCTACTCGCGCGCCGCCCGGAGCGCCTTTGTCCGGCCAGCGGAGGCTCTCCCCGTGGGGCCGGCCGCTGGCAAACCGCTGACGACGGCCCTCGGAGGACCGTTTCCGTTGCTCCATCGAATTCTCAACTTCTGACTTGATTTTAGAGCCGGAGGGAGGGGGGTTGGAGGAGGGAGAGGAGGAACCCGACGGTGGGGTCAGCGTGCGGGCCGGGAGGGACTGCTCTTCCCTCCTGAGACCGCGCCCCGGCCGTCACCTGGGCGCGCAGGTTCCTAAGGACCGCCGGCGGCGGAGGCTGTTCCCGGCCGGGAGCCTGGAGCCACGCCTCCCGCTAGCCGCTACAGCCCCGGCTTTTCCAGGGTTCAAGGGTTTTGGCAGGGATGGAGTGAGAAGCTAACCTTGATCTCGCTTCACTTGCAGCCCGGAGGTTGGGTAATTTTAGGGACCGAGAGGAGCGTGTGCGTGTGTTTTGTGTGTTTGAGGATAAGGAGGAGGAGACCGGGGGGCTTTGGATTTGTTCCCTCAAACTCCTCCAACTTCCTTCTTTCTTCTAATTCAGACAGTCAGAACCATCTCACATCCCTCCAGGGATTCTACCCCGGAATCCCCGTCTCACTCAGAGCTCTGTAATCCTGTGTGGGCTGCCTTTTCCCTGGCATCGAATTTTGGCTCTCCACGCCCTGCCTCGATGTTTGCTACTCCGTGTTGGGTGAAATTCTTGAGCCTATCTGGAAAGCCTCGTCTGAAATTTCTGGCCTCTCTGTTCAACGTGTTCGGATGCTCTTTTCCCAGGGACTCTGCGTGTCTGCTCAGGCTGGCCCCCTGCCTGTTAAGAGCTTCTAGGTCAGGTGCCAGGCTTGGTTTTCCTTTTTCTCTTCTGAGTATGTTACACCCTCAGCTCCTTTGCCCAAATACATTTCTCTGCCTCTTGTTTCCCGACCTTTCAGAAGTGTCCTTGGACTCTGATCCATCTGTATCTGCAGCTGTCTTTGCTTTTGTAAATTTGAACATGTCCTTAGGTTGGCCCATCTGCTCGTATTTCTTCTGTGGTTATCACTGGGGATTAAATTATTCCTGAAACTAAAACTACAGTTCAGTTTTGAAGTTTAAATCAAAGACCATTGAGAACTAAACTTACTGACCTGATTTTGTTACTTTTTTACTTTTAAACTTTCCTATATGAAGTATCTTTTGAACCTGGATGCTGTAAGCCAACACCAATCACATTGAAAAGTACCCTTTTAAGTTCATTTTGCTCTAGGGTACTGATGGCAGAACTACTTTGTGCCTAGAAAAGTAGAGAAAAACTTCTAATGTTGCTTTACTTAAAGTGACAAAAATGAAAACGCTCATGTATTAGCCTTTAAAACTAGAGCCCTAATAGGAATGTACGAATGAACCATGACACTTTATCCAGACTGCAGAACTGTCCTTAAAAAATTAGGTTTTTTTCTTTAAACACTGAAGCCCCTTTTATTTACTCAGCAGATATTTTATCCAGCACCTACTATGTCCCGGGACTGTTGGATATAGCAGTTAGCACAGACATTAATCTTTATATTCTCACAAAGCATGCATTCTTAACAGAACATCTTGTTTCATATGTTAGTAGTTGATATTCAGATAGTACAAAAAAAATCTTCAGAGGTCTTACATGTGTGGCACAAAATGATACTTAAGTGATTTTATTTGAAAACCTGTGGGCATACATGTATGACCACAAAGTCTAAGAGGAATTCTCATTTAAGTTCTTTAAAAAAAAAATGTTACCCAAATTTCTGAAAAGTGATGTGTAGGAGAAAAAGGGGTGATAAGTTAGGGAAAAAAGAATACTTAAATTTTAATTACTTCAGACCTTTGGATCTAAGGGAGGAAATACCAGCTGAATCTAAATATATATTGAAAGACACAAAATTCCTCAAAATCAGGGATTCTTCAGTGTCTCTTGGGTGATCCCCTTAAGAATCTCACCAAAGCTGTGGAGTCTCTCCCCATGATGTACCTATGCAACATGCCATATAAAACCAATAATAATATTTCAAGCAAACCAGAGTTCCTGAAGCCCAATCTGTGGATCCTCAAAGACCTTGGACTAAGGAACGTCTGCTTTGACTAGGAGTCCATTTGGCAGTTATTGAAGATCTGCTGTTTGATTGCAAATATAGGCAACTTTAATACTTTACCATAAAAGTATACTCATTTATATTTATAATAGGAACATTTAATATTGAATAGGAAATATTCACATTACACAGACCCTGAATTCTTCCTTATTGTGCATAATAGCATACCTGTAAGGATTTACTCTCCTCATTCTTTTTTTGATGAAACCTAAAACATGATGATATGATTCCATGATTCTACATGGATCTACTCAAAAGAGTAGACATAGTCTCAGGTACTGATGCTGAATAATAGTAAAGAGAACAGAACTTCTGGCCTGCAATGTACCCATGTCTGGAGTTGAGAGTCAGTTACTGGACTTCATGACATTTTTCATATTTGAAGATAAAATGAAATTATTTAGTTAAGTGAGGGCATTTAAATAAACAGCCTTATCATTCCTCCAGCCAGGGCATTGGGCCTGAAAGAAGATAAATGTTAACATTCAGGTTTCTGTGTATTTTCTTTAATGCTAGCTTTAGAATGCAATCAAATCATGGAAATAGAGGCATTACCTACATTTCTAATCAGTACGAAAATATTTCGGTGGTGGGAATAGATGGGTGGGAAGATACTTAGCCAAATATCATAGATGATATCCTGGGGTGGGGGTGAGGGGATGGGTAGTTTGAATTCTAGCCAAAACTTAAAAATTGTGGGAGTATTTACAAAGTAGTCCTTAGACAGTGATACTAGGATCCTAGGGTACATTTTACTTACTAAAATTTGTTTTTATTTTTATGTGGTTTTTGTCTAGTTGGCTCTGATGAAACTGTTCAAAACTAATGGAAAATTAGAAAAGTAGGAGTTCCAAAGGAAAAAGGGCAAAAATGTAAATGAGAGGCTATAAGCATATTTATGCGTTAGGTCTAGATGACAGTGGGTTTTGCCCTAGGCACAGGGATGACCATTGATACATGAAGTTATATCATGATTAATAGGAAATCTTTTTCATTCAGGTAACAACCAAGGACATTTTAATGGAGTAAAGTTTTGAATGTTAAGTTCCAAATATGTAACAGTATATTATGGAAAGTTTGAATGGAAGCAGGCCTGTACTTATTCAGCCAGCAGTGTTCTTTTTGCATGGTTTCCATTGATTAGGAATGTGCATCCTAGGACGTGACTGTTTGAAAGTGCCAACTTGGGTTCTTCAGTATATAAAGGTAGAGTTCTATGTATTTGTGATATAATGTTTAACATAAAAGCACAGAATATATGGGATTTAAAAGTTGCAAGTGGATATTAAACTCTTGTTTATAAGTAATGCTTAATAAGAATATAATTAAAAATATCTATCAGTAAGAATATGTTAATATTCATAAAGTTGTTATCAGAATGAGAATTGGCTGTGATTTATACATCTTGAGTGTAATAATTTTTATTTCTTTAAATGGGGCAGGAAGCCCTATAAAGTAGAAACCCAATTTAGTGGTAGCTTCTATTTCCCTTTCATCCTGAATGCAGTGTCTACATGGCTTATGTCCAAGTTTTTAATAGTGTGTTTGTGATATGTTATGTTCCAAACAAAGATTTCAAAGTAACAATAATAAAAGAAATATGTAAGACACATCTAAGAAATTATCTGAAAACACCAAGTAAGGAAAAAGTCAAGGGAATCTTGTCAATCAAAGAAATCATGCAATATACTACATATCTGAAATTTGTTTCAGCTGTCATTTTGAGCTACATTAAAATGGTTGAAAATATGGAGCTCTTGACATTGCTATTAGATTTTTAAGGGCAGTGAAGTGCATTGCAGGTATATGATATAAGGATTGGATATTCATTCTGGGAAGTTCTAATTTATAGATAAGACCTGAGAAAAATCTAATGGATTGGGTACCTTACATGAGGGATTACTTGAAACAATCTCAGAAGAAAAGAGGGTTTTCATGAGTTGCCTTTTGTGGGAAATGAAGTGACATTCCTTCGTTTGCCTACACAGTATTTTCACTCTGAGTGTCCTATAAACTGTAGAGCAGGGATAATTTATTTAGCCTGAGTAGGCTAAGACTGGCTATGCTTTCAAAGTCACCACCAAGTTTTAGAACTTGTTACAGGAGTGTTTGAAGAGCAGGGATAACTGATGGTAAATTTTTATGGAGTAATAAATACCTTTACTCTGAGGTATTAATTGCCCAGCTCTTGCACATGAAACTCTTAAGATATCTGTAAGCAACCAGTGTTTGAATGAGAATGAGAAATGTATTGAATCCTCTAATTCAGACCACAGAATGGGCATAGGTGTGAAAACAGTGTCAGTTTAATAGCCTGGATTCAGGAAAATGTTACTATACAAAACTTGAAAGCCTAAAGTATGAATAAAAACATAATTGACTAACTTTTGTATAACAAAAGTTGGTGCGGTACAGTGAGTAGAACATTAGAATAGCTAATCACATGGTTTTGACTTTGGCCCCAGCTCATGATTTTGGGCCTCACTTAACACTAAAGGAAGAGTCTGAACTAGGTTTATTCTTTCAAAAGGCCCTTTACTAGGTGTTCTTGGCTACACTTTCAAACCTTTGGACTCCTCACTGACCAAACAATTAGGTTGAGCTAAAGACCATTATTTTGATCACTTTTTCTCTTAAAGCATTCCCTTCACGACAAAATACTCTTTGTAGATATAGAATTACATATCTACAAAACCGTAAGGGCTCCAAGTTTATTTTGCCTAGCTCCTTCCCTTCCTAAAGAAGACAACTGAAGCTAGAGAAGTAGCTTCCATCAGTTAGTATTTCAAGGCATCAATCTCCTATCTTGGAAGATTCAAACCATCACATTTTACCTTTTAACGAACAGTGTGGATATACAGTATTGGGATTGAATATTGTAATTTATAACCTCTTAGAACTGTTTTGACATAGCAATCAAATTACTGGAAGATTTCAACTAAAAAAACCCAAAAAACAAAACAAAACCCCAATAGACATTAGTCTATTAGTTTTGACATAGCAAATTAGTTTTGACATAGCAACCAAATTACTGGAAGATTTCAACTAAAAAAACCCAGAAAACAAAACAAAACCCCAACAGAATGCTAGTTTGGAGGACTCTTAAAGGTCATGTCAACTGAAAGCTTGGAAAGCCATGTCAACCGAAAAAATAGGAATGGGTACTGAAGGACTTGAACACGCTTAAGAGATTAAATGCTTTACTGAAGTGTGAAGAGACTCCACAGTCTGGCGGGGACTTTTGCCCTACTTAAAAATACAGCTAAGTTTAGAGTTCTCTGTGGATGACAAGAGGAATCTGTCATTTTAGTATCTTCTCCCCCAAGTCCTCCCACACCTACAAGGGTTCTTTGACGCTGAGCATGCAGAACGCGCCGCAAGGCTGCTATTCCCGAGTGCCCGCGTAACCAGCTCACTTGGGACGAGTTGTGAGCTGTGGCTGCAGCCTGCTGATCCCGTTTCCTCCTGCTCTGGTCCGGGTTAGGGAGTGGCTCTCCCAGGACCTCCAATGTTTTCGTGCTCGGGCACTGGCGTTCACATGGCTTCAGTGCATTGTTTCCTTCCAGGCAGTCTCGCTTAGCGCTTCAGTTTAGACATTTATTTTGCATTCTGTGGTCTTGGGCTGCGTGTGCTCTCCAGTTTCTGCGCTCTCTCCACGCCCTTCCCAGTTTCCTGTTAGCCAAAGGGATCGCTCTTTCTGAACGAAAAGTTCTCAGAGCGGAGTGGAACCTCCCGGAAAATGCTCTTCTCTTCCGTGTGCGCCGGATGGAGGTGGGGGTGGGCCAGAAACTAAACACCGCGGTCGGGAGAGCTGAAAGGACCCGAACCCCAAGGCAGAGGCGGGAGAGGTATGGTTCATCAGAGATGCGCTGGGGGGTCGTGAGACTGACAAGGGGCAGCGCCCATCCATCTAGGGGGCGGAAGGGACTTTTATTCAGTGGGAACCGTGTGGTAAGGCCCAAGACTCGAGAGAGATTCTAGGTCTAGGGGGTGGCAGGGTGTACCCAAGGGAGTCGGGAGGAAGCTGTAGGTTCCCTTCTACTCCTAGGGCCGTTCTTGCCCCAGCGGCCCGTGAACCGAGGGAAGGAGGGAGCATCGCCCCTGCCCGGCCTGTGGAGGGTGGCTGCGGAGATTTCTTGCCCCCCGACCCCCGCCCTCCCGTCCATCCTGGGGAGCCCAGACCCCACAAGAGGTGGTAGGTTGCCCCTATCCCTCTGTCACTCCCATCCTCTCTACCCGCGCCAAGTCGTATTCTGGGTCAGGAACCCTGTAACGTCTCGAGGCTGGGTGAGCAGGGGTCCCAGGCGGGCCGGGGTCCGCGTCCCCCGTGCCCCACTGCGGTCGCCGCTTTGGCCAGAGCCCGGCAGAGGGGCCTGGAGGGCGGCCGCCGGGAGGGCGTCTGATCCCGCGCGACCCTTTCCCCGCGGGGGCGGCTGGGGGAGCGGAAGATGGCGGCTGCAGCCGGGCGCGGGGCTCTGGGCCCGGCTCGGACCGAGCGCACCCACTGACCGCTGCCGCCGCCCCCGCAGGGCGGTGCTGTGTCCCCGCAGGAATCGGAGAGGATGGCCGGGGCCGGCGGCCAGCACCACCCTCCGGGCGCCGCGGGAGGAGCGGCCGCCGGGGCCGGCGCCGCGGTCGCCCCCGCCGGTGCCTCGGCGGGGCCCGGAGACGATTCTTCCGACAGCGAAGCGGAGCAAGAGGGACCCCAGAAACTGATCCGCAAAGTGTCCACCTCGGGGCAGATCCGGACCAAGGTGAGGTCTAAGGGGAGCGCGGACGGCGGGAAGCTGCGGGGCGGGGAAAAGCAGCCAGGGCGCCCGGAGCGCGCGGAGCGCGCCGGCGATCCCGGGAACGTGGGCCACAAGGTGAGGGCGGGGCCTGGCCCGGGGGCGGGGCCCGCGGGAGCTGGACAGCCGCGCGGCAGGAAGGGATTCCCGGGCTCCGCGCGAGAGGCCGCGAGGGTGGGCTCCCGGGGAGCTCGGCGGCCGACGTGGAGGAGAGGGAACCAGCGGCTCGGCGGGAGCGTGGGAAAATGCTGAAGCGCTCTTGAGAGTTCCCACTCAGGGAACTTAAAAGGACTGTTTTATTTTTTTGTCCTTCCTGCGTGCAATGGTTGGGTGGAGTATGTGCATTGCGTAGGGAGCCCAGTGCAGGCCGACCAGCCTGAGTTGCAAGAAGCCCCCCACCTTTCCTTCCCGCGGGCCCAGACCCACTCCGAAAGGTTGTTTGAAGAGGTGACAGCGGACACCCCCCCCCCTTGCCTCCCGCTGCCCTTTGGAAGGCAGAAGCCGAGGCTTGCTGCCTGTGTAAATGATGTTCGAGGTTAAACACACCCTGCGCGACACAACAGCGAGCCAGGCTTTTGAGTCGTGGGTTCCTGCTAAGTGCAGAGTTCAGATCTTACCAGCGATGGTTAACTTAATGAAAATTAACCTCTTTGTGTTATGTGGACTTAGTATGTTGTGTTAACTCTTGTTTATGTAGCAGGTGCTTTTGACTCTTGACAAATCAACAAAGTTGATTTGTTTTAATTAGATCTTAAGCGTATACATAGCAAATGCTTATCACTGAAGGATTATTTATATTTTTAAGTTTTCATTGTACTTTAAAAGGCTAACTTTAACGATCAATTATCCCTGGTTGGATTTTAATGAGGTATTTGAAAAGAGAACCAATCAAATCACGGGAGTTGTGTGCTCTCTTTAAAAATAAATTTGCAGGGTGCCTGGTGGCTCAGTTGGTTAAGCTTCTGACTGGGGCTCAGGTCCTGATCTTGCGGTTCCTGAGTTCTAGCCCCGCATGGGGCTCTGTGCTGACAGCTCAAAGCCTGGAGCCTGCTTCGGATTCTGTGCCTCTCTCTCTCTGCCCCTCCCCTGCTCACTCTCTCTGTCTCTCTCTCAAAAATAAATAAAACATTAAAAAAATAAATTTGCAAAAGTTAATTCACTATATAGTTATTTTTATGAGAATTTGTTTCCTAAGGTCAGTGGACCCCTATATGAGAATAGAACTTTTATTGTAGGTCTGTGGAATCGTGCTTTTATTAGCCTGCCTCCTTATTTTCTAAAATAAGTATGTGTAAGCACACACAAGTGTTAGCAAGATGCACTTAGCAAAGAGTCAAAGATTGCTTCAGTCATTTTTTTTTTTAATGTTCATTTATTTTTGAGAGACAAAGGGAGAAAGCATGAGTGTGGGAGGAGCAGAGAGAGGGAGAGAGGGAGACACAGAATCCCAAGCAGGCTCCAGGCTCTGAGCTGTCAGCACAGAGCCCCATGGGGGGCTAGAACTCCCAACCAGGAGATCATGACCTAAGCTCAAGTCAGATGCTTAACCGACTGAGCCACCCAGGTGCCCCACTTTGGTCATTTTTTTAAATCTGCACATCTTGTAATTTATAGTGATATTCTTTATAGAATTTATGCTAACCTAAGGATATGGGGTTTCATGTATTTTTAGAAGATTAGGCCTAAAGAATATAGGGACTTTCTAGCAGTGCCTTTAACATTTGAAATCTTATTTAAAAAAAAAAAAGTTCATAAAACCGTGTTACTAATGGCAACTCAGCAGGTTTAAAAAATGGTATATTTTATAGATTGATATGAAGTGGTTAAAATTCCATGCAAACTTATATTAAAATTAGCTGGTGAATTTATACTGTTTGAAAGAAAATTTATGGCTCTAACTTGTGTTGAGTAGTTAATTAAAAATTTGGGGGGGGGTAAAACTAAAATTTGTAGGTGTTGTGAATTCATGGTAATAGCTAAGATTATACTCTTAAAATGTTATATTCTCTGTGATTGGGGGTAAAGCATGTGTTCAAGACTAAGAATAATTTCAAAAAGCATACTTATTACTGGGTTTCCATTTAACTTTCTAATAAAAATATTTCGCACATATTTTTTTCTCATGATTATACATAGTGATCACTAAATGAAATATTTCTTAAATTTCCCAAGAAACATTTCTTAAATTTCAGAAATTCTATATTTTATACTAATTCATACAAATGCATGTAAGTTCATCAGCCTTTTTGTATCTGAACACCTGAGATCCAGGCCTAAAACTCTTGAGACCAGTGAGTCTCAACTTCTCTCCCTGCCCCCAAGGGCAATCCAGACTGTTCATACGTGCTACAGATTTCATTAGTTGTATCTCTTTATCACACAGTACTGATTCTCAAGGAAGAGAGCTAGTGCAGTGAGGGGATTCATAGAATGAGAACTGCTAAATTGAATAGTGGTGCCCAGTCTTCAATTATGACCCAGCTAAGAGTTAAGGGAAAAATCTTTTAGAAAAAGACTATATTTGGTTGATTACCTCCACAGATATGCAAGATGGGACAGTCTGGAGGAAAAGGAGGCCAGGACTAGCTCAAGGCCTGGTGGTTTTTAAGACAGAAAGCCGCTCTTGCTCATACATACGATTGATGCATCAAGGGACCATTAGATCTGACAGGTTATGGTTATTAGTGGCATCTTTGATCCTGGAGGAATAGCAGCCCAGGATGTTGTGTGTGGTCCATGTACACATACCTATGCACATATACACATATATTCATGTGTATGCATATATATGCCGTCTCTTTATAAAGCATTTGTACGTAGATATACAGAAGGCCTACAGCAGAGTGAGTTGTACCTAGAAATCAAAAAATATTTCTTAAATGAATAACTTAAATGAATAATGTATATATTATACACTTGCATATAATGCTTCATATATATGGATATTATTGTGAAAACAGGGTACTTATTTTAGTTTCCTTTAAGAGCCTTAATGAGCATAAAGCTGTTTGGTTAGTTTAGGTTTGGGGTCAAAAAGGCCACTAAAGTAATTACTTTATTTAAAGTGTTCTTTGTTGTAAATACTGGTTAATGTTTTAAATAATTTGAATAATCTCAAATTAATTGTGGCACTTGGAAAGTCTCCAGGTTTTTCTTTAACTGAAACAAGTAATACGTACATATAATAAGATATTTAACATTGTGAGAGGATATTCAGTGATGGGAGGGTATCCAGGGACAAGTAATCTCCCTCTTCCTCCAGACCTTGTAGTCTCCCATCTCAGAGGCAATTGTTGACATTTTTCTTGGTGGGCTTCCAGAAAATGTCTATGAATATACATATGTTTCTTTCAAAAAGTACAAACGGGAACATTCCGTACACATGCTGTGTCTTGTTTGGAGCTATAACATGATCATTTCCCTAATGGCGTGTATACATCTACCTCATTCTTCCTAGGTTGGGAAAGTATTCCATGATATTAGGTTGAACTAAGAGAATTTGCTATGTCAGTAGGTCAAAAATGGTCAAGAGTAGAATGGTGGGTTGCCAGGGGCTGGGAGGTAGGGGAGATGGGGAAATGTTAGAGACAGGCTACAAACTTTCATTTATAGGATGAGTAAGTTCTTATGTTCAGCATAGCGACTACAGTTAATAATACTGTCATGTATCCTTGAAATTTGCTGAGAATAGATCTTAAGCATTCTTAACACACAAACACACACATTAACTATGTGAGGTGCTGGATATGTTGATTGATCTAAGTGTAGTAATTATTTCACAATGTGTAGGTCAAATTATCACATTGTATACTTTAAGTATATATAATTTTGTTTGTCAATTATATCTCAGTAAAGCTGGAAAATACAGGTTGAATGTGGGAAATTTCATGTGGTTCAACCTAACATGATAGATCATCATTTAATTACCCACTTCTCTATGGAAGGAAATACGGGTTATTTTAGGACAACACTAATCTCGGGGTTTATTTGCAGTGGATATAATGACTTTTAAAGTAAAGAATAAAACTAGCATGCTTTCAAAATTAGTGTGGTTTAATAATAAAATTCTCATGCACATTTTAGTACCTGCCCCACATCTTTGTTCCTCTTTTCATTTTATTCCTGTTTCTTTGTCCTTGCTGTGTACTATTTCTCTCTCTCTCTCTCTCTCTCTCTCTCTCTCTCTGTCTCTCTTTTTTTACTTTTTATCTATCTCTGTTTCAGCTAAGTGGAATTTCAGGTAGTCTAATCTGGCTGCCCAGGTGCTAAACTCTAGAAAATTTTATGGCTGCTTCGATTTCCCCAAAGGAAAAAAAAAATCCTTACTGTACAAAAGTGAAAGTGGTGCTGATGTGGGAAAACCAGGAGCTATAATTCATCCTATCTCTTCCTATCTCGTTACTCTTGGCCGTTATTCCTAATCCTTAGTTCTGTCTTAAGGAGGAGGTTGATTTTACATTCAGGTTTACTGTTACAGAGGATTTCACGTGTATTTATTGAGAAAGAGACATTCTGAAACAACACTAATATGAACTCAGACCAACTTGGTTTTGAACATGAATGTGGAAAAAGCTTCATTTGCTTTTTGTTGGCCAGTGAATACTGTGGCCCATGAATACAGGGAATCGCTGGAGGAACCTTGGTCAGATTTGTAGGCTAAGATTGTTGAACCATCATAAGCCACGTGGTATCAACAAATGAACCATCTCAATGACTTTTTCTTTTTCTTTTTTTTCTCCAAGAGATCCAAGTAATGTTAACTTTATGGATAGCATACATATAGAAATTTCCAATACATTCATCTCACTTAATTTTTTAAAAAATGGTTTATTGTCAGGTTGGCTAGCATACAGTGTATACAATGTGCCCTTGGCTTTGGGAGTAGATTCCCATGATTCATTGCTTACATACAACACCCAGTGTTCATCCCAACAAGTGCCCTCCTCAATGCCCATCACCCTCTCCCCGGTCCCCCTTATCAACCCTCAGTTTGTTGTCTGTATTTAAGAGTCTCTTATGGTTTGCTTCCCTCCCTCTCTGTTTGTAACTATTTTACCCCCCTTCCCTTCCCCCATGGTCTTCTGTTAAGTTTCTCAAGTTCCACATATGAGTGAAAACATATGATATCTGTCTTTCTCTGACTGACTTATCTCACTTAGCATGATACCCTCCAGTCCTAGACACGTTGCTGCAAATGGCAGGATTTCATTCTTTCTCATTGCCAAATAGTATTCCATTGTATATATAAACCGCATCTTTATCCATTCGTCAGTTGATGGACATTTAGCTTCTTTCCATAATTTGGCTATTGTTGAAAGTACTGCTGTAAACATTGGGGTACATGTGCCCCTATGTATCAGCACTCTTATGTATCAGCACTCTTTATCCTTCGGATAAATTCCTAGTAGTGCTATTGCTGGGTCGTAGGGTAGTACTATTTTTAATTTTTTGAGGAACCTCCACACTGGTTTCCAGAGTGGCCGCACCAGTTTGCATTCCCACCAACAGTGCTAGAGGGTTCCCATTTCTTCACATCCTCGCCAGCATCTGTTGTTTCCTGACTTGTTAATTTTAGCCATTCTGACAGGTGTGGGGTGGTATCTCAGTGTGGTTTTGATTTGTATTTCCCTGATGATGTGTGATGTTGAGCATCTTTTCATGTGTCTTTGGCCATCTGGATGTCTTCTTTGGAAAAGTATCTATTCATGTCTTCTGCCCATTTCTTCAGTGGATTATTTGTTTTTCAGGTGTTGAGTTAAGTTCTTTATAGATTTTGGATACTAACCCTTACTCCGATATGTCATTTGCAAATATCTTTTCCCATTCTGTCGGTTGCCTTTTAGTTTTGCTGATTGTTTCCGTTGCAGTGCAGAAGCTCTTTATCTTGATGGGGTCCCAGCAGTTCATTTTTGCTTTTAATTCCCTTGCCTTTGGAGATGGGTCGAGTAAGAAATTGCTGCAGCTGAGGTCAAAGAGGTTGTTGCCTGTTTTCTCCTCTAGGATTTTGATGGTTTCCTGTCTCACATTTATGTCTTTCATCCATTTTGAGTTTATTTTTATGTATGGTGGAAGAAAGTGGTCCAGTTTCATTCTTCTGCATGTTGCCGTCCAGTTCTCCCAGCACCATTTGCTAAAGAGACTGTCTTTATTCCATTGGATATTCTTTTCTGCTTTGTCAAAGATTAGTTGGCCGTACATTTGTGGGTCCAGTTCTGGGTTCTCTATTCTATTCCATTGGTCTATGTGTCTGTTTTTGTGCCAATACCGTAGTCAATGACTTTTTCTGACAATGAGTCATCTTAGCCAAGCTCTTAAAGCTTCATGTGTCAAAAATATCTCCTAATTAGGTAGATTTATTGTGCTCTCATTTCTCCGATATTTCTATGTCTTCTTACAGTTAATATGGAATATTTATGGGTATTTAAATTTAGGTAAAACCTACCTAACCACTGGAAACATATTCAGAACTTTGCAACATTATATCTGCATTCAGACATGTCTTTAAGCACGTTAAGAAAATAGTCACTACAATCATCAGTTAGTACCTTGGTTTTACTTTAACATGAAGGATATATAAATAAATTCTTGTACATTGATGGTAAGGCCATACATGGAAGTATTAATTTGTATTTTTCACGGCTTTATGAGATACAATTTGTGCAATTAAAACATTATCTTTCACCATAACTGTATTTAGAATAGTCTAGGGAAGACTTACTTAGCATTTTTCAAATTGTAGGTGGTGGCCCATTAGTGGGCCATGATGGCTCATATCTAACATTTGAAACAGAGACAGAATAGATTAGAAAATATTACTTAAAACTTTTACCCACAGTTCTGAGTGGAATCACTGGGCTCGGTAATGATCCAAATATGATGAGAAATAGAAACATGGCTAGAAGATTGTTAAGAAATGAGAATAAAGTAATATTGACAGGTTTATAGCTCAGAAACTCAATATGATATGAAAAGCAAGTAAGAACTTTAACATTTCGCTGGATAATGAGCAGGAATATGTCTTGAATAATAAGAATAATTAACATTCATCTAGGGTAAAAATTGGCAAACTTTTTCTGGAGAGGTCCAGATAGTAAAGTTTTGAGCTTTGTGGGCCATAAAGTCTGTGTTAAAATTATTCAACTCTACTGTTTTAGTGTAAAAGCAGCCATAGACAATACTTAAATGAATAAGGGTGGTGATGTCCAGTAAAACTTTAAGGACACTGAAATTTGAATTTCTTATAATTTTCAGGTATTAAGAAATACGCTTCATCCTCTTCTTCTTTATTAAAAAAAGCCATTTAGGGGCACCTGAGTGACTCAGTAGGTTGAGCGTCCGACTTTGGCTCAGGTCATGATCTCACGGTTCATGAGTTTGAGCCCCACATTGTGGGGTCTGTGCTGACAGCTCAGAGCCTGGAGCCTGCTTTGGATTCTGTGTCTCCCTCTCTCTCTGCCCCTCCCCCTGCTTGCACTCTGTCTCTCTCTCTCTCTCTCAAAAATAAATAAGCATTTAATTAAAAAAGCCATTTAAACTTGTAAAAACCTTCTTAGCTTATAGGCTGTACAAAATCAGGTGGCTGGAAGGAAATGACCCATAGATTTGGCTTGTGGGCCAACGTTTTCTGACCCCTATTCTAGGTGATGGAAAATGGTATAGTTAGGTTTGCAAAGCACTGCAAAGTTAAGGTGCTGCTAGATGCGATCAGCACTTAAGGGACCAAATAAAGCTAGATTTCAATCCATTTAAAAATCTCATCTTTGTAGAACATTTTATTTTTAGCTTGGTTTGCGTCTTTGCTTCCATTTTAATGTGAACTAAATATAGACTGGAAACTCTGAGTCTTGGTACAGTAATATATGGTATAACAGCTTTCTTTCCATTTTGATTACAAGTTAAACATGGTATTCCATTATTAAAGATAAGAGGCATAATAAATAATTTACTAAACCTTTACATATAACTTAAGATACCTTATTTGAAAGTGTCTAAATTTAGAAAGCTTTCACTTCGTTTAAGGTTGCATGTTTGCTGTTGTGGTAGGGATGACAAAAGGTTGTATGAAACGACTATTGTCAGCCACCCGGGGCTCCTCTCTGTTTCCAGGGTACAGTGTTTCACTCATATTGGATTTGTTAGACTTTACTTACTCAGGAAATGTGCTTATAAGCAAAGGTTTTAATTAAAGAGCATTTGTTTTATATCTAAGAATAGACCTTTGAGAAAGGCCATAACATGTTAGCACATCATTTTCCCTTGGCAAATTTGTGTGGTTTTTCTGGGTATCAAGTATATTTCTCTATGAATATTCAGTTACTTGAAACACATTTGTGTTTTTTACTTTAACTGGCTTAAAATGGTCAATAACCATTATTGATAATAGCCTTAATTTAGGATTCAGTGCATGTTGTTTCTGCTTTAGGTAGTCGTTTATTTTTTCCCAATGAACATACATGGTAATAATGCTCCCCCCGCTTTGCTTTTTGTTATGAGGATATTTGGAAGACTATTAGGCTCTTGTTTTATACCAAAGAAATATGATCAACTTTATCATGTGCAGAGCTGGGATTTCTAACCTTCTCACTGTGCCATTTGAGTATGAGGACTTTTTCAAACCACCAGGATGTAATTTACTATACTAAATCTTTTTGTACAGGCTTGGGGCATTTGTGTCAGAAATTTTAAAATACCTTTCTACTTAACATTTGATTTTTTTACAGAGCAGTTTTATTAACTGAATAAGCATGAGTTTACTTAACAGTTGTGTGAAATTATCTAAAATTTTACAAATGATTCAACTGAGGCTCAGTTTAGTATGTGCTGAGTAAAAGGGCAGGCCGAAACTCAAAAGCAAGACTTCCAACTGCTGCACCATATTCCCTGGCACAGTGGACACAATGTTCCAAATGCCTGTTTTCAGGAGTTCCATGAGCATCTTAGGTTTGGGTTTGGGTTTGGGAGCCTTACCTCCCCAGGGTACAGGCACAGATATACGCAGGCGGTCTCAACGTCTCTTCTCCCCTCCCTCTTGCCCCTCCCAGCCCTACTTCCCCTCTCCCTGCCCCTTCCTCCTCCTCCCTGCCCTGCCCTTTATCAACTTGTTTAGTCTGTAAGCATATCTCTCACCAAGGTGCTAGATTTTTTAATGTCTCTCTGCATTTGAATCCCATGGTTTCAGTGACATGTTTGGAGCCTATGTTTGAAAAGTAAATTTCTGAAGAAAATATTTCTGCTGAAATCTGAAACTTATACGGATTTTAATTACTGTTAGCAAAATCATGATCAGCATTTAAGGGACCAAATAAAGCTAGATTTCAAACAAACATGTTTGAAAACATCTTTGGAAGGGCTAATTTAGAAGAAATGCTTTTAGGTATCTAAATTTCCAAACAGGTTCTCAAAGACAGCTCTTAGTTTCACTTCCATAGGTAAGATGCTATTTTAAAAGGTCATGATACAGCACTAAAAAGAATTATATAAGGTAATTTTCCACATGGCCTATTAAAACATAGGTGAGGAAAAAATATGAGTAAAATTTATTTTTAACTAGCTAAGGAATGCAAATGACATTTGGGGGGCCATTTTCTCTATCAGCCTATTTTACTTAGATAAGAAAGGCTGCCAGGGCATATACCTGAGCGGGCACACTGTTTTGAGTAGGATTGTTTGTACAAACTCATACAGTACTTTAAAATTATAACATAAAAATAATGTTATATATAATTAATATACAATAAATGTGTTTTATATATGTTAATATATGTTATGTATGTTATATGAACATAATGTGTACAATTAAAATAGTGTATGAGTATGTTATATACGTGTCATATATATATAAATATATCTCTGTAGTTTGCAAAGCAGAATGATAAAATGAGCACCTGTGAATCCAGTTTAAGAACCAGAACACTTCCAACACCATACATCTACCTGTGTGTTCCTTCTCTTTTTTAGTCCTTTGTTGCCCCCCAGTTCATTCAAAAAGATATTTATGTTGTTCCAAGCACTCTCATAGGTGCCAGGGATTGAGCAATAAACAAAATAGACAAAAACCTGTGCCTTCATGGAGCTCACAATTTAATGCCAGGAAAGGTTATGATCTCATAAATATGTAAAATGAGTAGCATAGTAGAAGGTGAGAAGTACTATAGTGGAAAAGTATGGGTGGGGGAGGAGGAGAGGGGAAGAGCTTCCTGAAAAGGTAACATCTGAGCAAAGATCTTGAGGGAATGAACCATGTAGACCTCTGAGGGAAAAGCAGTGTAGGCAGAAGGAACAGCAACTGTGAAGGCCAAGAGACGGAAGCTGCGAGGAGGAAGAGGTCAGTGGGACTGAAGTTGGGGGTGGTTGAAGTTAGAAGGAAGCAGGTAGAAAGTTAGAAGTAAGTTAACAATGTCAAAAGTCAGGTGGTACTATAGAGAAGAGTTCTTAGCCTGGGGTTCATGCATTCCATAGCATGGATGGGCTTCAGAGGGCCCCCCAAATTTTATATCTGGCTGTACACCTCTTGGAAGACTAACACCATTGATCTGTAAGGAGAATTGCAGGACAGGCAACAAATATAGATGAAAAAATACACACACACGCTATAACCCATCACTGTCGTGGTCATTTGGAGAGGTGCTAAAATTGGGGGTGGGTCAACGAAATGAATCTTATTAAGAAGCATAGAATGGGGTGCCTGGGTGGCTCGGTCGGTTAAGCGCCCAACTTCGGCTCATGTCATGATCTCACGGTCCGTGGGTTCGAGCCCCGCATCGGGCTCTGTGCTGACAGCTCAGAGCCTGGAGCCTGTTTCAGATTCTGTGTCTCCCTCTCTCTGTGACCCTCCCCCGTTCATGCTCTGTCTCTCTCTGTCTCAAAAATAAATAAACGTTAAAAAAAATTTAAAAAGAAAAAAAAAAGAAGCATAGAATAGCAAGATTCCTTTCAGGGGTTTGCAGAGTTGGGTTTGCATCTTGGCTCTTTCAGGTACTATTAGATGACCTTAGTCATGTCACTTAATGTGACAGAGAACGCTGTGCTCATCAGTATTTGTGTTTCTCTTGTTCTTCCTGGCCCATCATTGGACTTCATTTCCCCTTGGTGGAAATGGTGGGGTTATGTAACTGAGTTCAGGCCAGTGGAATATGGGTGTGAGTGATGTTTGTTATTTGGCCTCCAAAGCCTTTTATGGGACTCTCTCTGTTTTGTCCCTTCTCTCACCTGCCAGCTAGATGTAGATAATTTAATGGGAAGAGCTTGGATCCCTGAATGACTTCAGGGACCAAAGCATCTGTGTTCCTGCTCCCAAACCTCACTGGTCACATTGGATTGTGACACAAGAGGGAAATAGACCTTTACTGTGTTAAGTGAGATTTGGGCATGGTTTGCTACATTAGTTAGCATACTCTTACCAATATACTTCATCTCTGTGAACTCCAGCTTTCTGGCATGCAAAATGGATATAGTGATTTCTGCTCATAGGGTGGTAGGTGAGTAATGAAGGTTAAAGAAATACACAGTATGCTGTTGTATCCCTGATTTTTATAATTATTTTAAAAAATTGGTATAAAATTCTGATAACTCAGTTATTCATGATACATATATGTTCTGCATAACTTAATCAGTAGGGTATATAGATTACTGTTCTTTGCTGACTATTCGAAAGACTTGATAAAATGACTATAATTTTATAGGCCATTATTTGGTCATTAAAAATCAAATGTCTTTGCTACCGTGAAAGGGTAGCTACCTTTGGGCAGGCGAAAACTCATGTTGCAAAAGAGTAACGAAGATAGGCTTACTCTACTTGATGATTTTAGCTAGGGTCACCCTTGTTTCTAGAGTAATGTATGTTACAAGAGTCTTATGAAAAAATACTTTCATGAGTGACCACTTAGAGGTGGTAGTGGAAATAATTGGCCAGGTAGGCTTTTAGGTGATTTTGTGGCCAAATCTACTTTATCCTGAAATGATCTTCCCTACACCTTCCCTGTCTCCTCAACTCCTATTTACTCCTCAGCCCATATAATCTGGCTTTTGCCCCAACCACTTCATGAAAACTTTTGAAAAGGTTACTAACAACCTAATTGCTAAAGTCTTGTGGTCTCTTTTTAGTTGTCACTCTGCCGTATTCATACCAATTTTGACAATGTTGACCATTTTTCTCGCATCTTCCTCTTGTTTTCAACGTTTAAATTTCTCTTATCTTTCTTATTACCTTTTTACAGCCTGTCAGTCTCTAGCCCCAACTCATTTCACTAATGCTAAATGTTTTTGTTTCCTAGGATTCTTATTCTAAGTCTGTTTGCCTCTGTCTTAGTTAATGCGATCGATTAGATTAGACTTCAGCTACCAGCTGTACCAGTCTTTCTCCAGCCTCTGAGACCTGGACCTCTATTTCCTTTGCCTACCAGTGCCTAATATAGTGGGTCCCCATTGCCTTCTCAGCCTCGATATTCTCAAACTGAACAGGTATGTACATAGTCTCCCCACCTACTGAGTACTTTTTGCTTCACTACTTTTCTCTCTTACAGGATTTGCCTTGTAGCTAACTTGGACTTTTTATCTTGCTAATCATTTTCATTAACTCATCAGCACGTATGCATTCTGGCTGGGCAGAGTGCTAGGCGTGCGGATGGAGCAGCCACCAAATGTGGTCAATTCTGTTTGTTTTTTCCATACATTATTCATATAATCTTTATAACAAAAACTGTCAAGTCGGTAGGTACAACTAGCATACTCATTTTAGAAGTGAGGAAACCAAGAATTTGATAAGTAGCTTGCCCAAGGTCACATCGCTGTCCAGTGACCTTTCTGGTGCCTGGTTTAACTATTGTGATATACTGTCTGCTGTGTGTGTCTGTTGTGAATCCATCCCTTCCCTTGTATTTCCATTGCCACCTACCCTAACTTCATTTGACCTGCAAAACTCATCATTTGGATGTTTGCAATGGATTTCCTCTCTGGTGCACTGCCAGAGTTATCTTTGTAAGAGGGAACATTTTACATGAACTCTTAGACATTGCCCGTTACTAGTGGAATACGTTCTAAATTTCTTTGCAGGGCTTAGTAGGTCTTTCTCAATTTGATGGTAAACTACTTTTCTGTTCATCTAACCAGTATTTATTGAGTACCACTGTAGGTGCTGGAATAATAAAATAATATAAAAAAAACCCTGCTTACTAGATCACTATTGAGGGAGAAGTTAATACATATATATACAAACATGTGTCAGATGTTCATAAGCACAATAGAGGAAAATAAGACAGGGTAAAGGCAGAGAAAGTGATGGGGCGGTGTATGTGTATGTGTGTGTGTGTGGAACGTATTTTGGTTGACTAGGTACAGGAGGGACTCTCTCTTTGATGAAGTGATTTTGAACAGAGATCTGAATGAAGTGATATCTGGTGTCAGAGCCTACCAGGCGGAGTCAGTGCCATGTTCTTACAGTTGTGTTTCCTGTCACTGTCATCCTGTGACCGATCATGCCATATTCTTCTCTGTTCCCAAAGAAAGGCAGGTACTGTTGTACCTCCAAGTGTTTTCCCATGATATTCCATCTACCTGAAATGCTCCTTTCTTCCCACTTCTCTGCCTGATTTATTTTTATGTACTATTATTTCCCAACATTTCTGAAAATATTTCAAGTGGTTTACATTCAACATTGTGTGTCAAGCTTGGGTAAAATATAGATAGGACTAAGAGACCATGGATGTTAGTAGGTTAATCTATAAAGTAGGGTCTGTGTTCTTTCTTCTTTTTTTTTTTTTTTTTAAGTTTATTTATTTTTGAGACAGAGAGAGACAGAGCATGAATGGGGGAGGGTCAGAGAGAGAGGGAGACACAGAATCGGAAGCAGGCTCCAGGCTCTGAGCCGTCAGCACAGAGCCCGATGCGGGGCTTGAACTCACGGACCATGAGATCATGACCTGAGCCGAAGTCGGGCGCTTAACCGACTGAGCCACCCAGGCGCCCCGGGTCTGTGTTCGTTCGTTCTTTCTTTCTTTCTTTCTTTCTTTCTTTCTTTCTTTCTTTCTTTCTTTCTCTCTTTCTTTCTCTCTTTCTCTCTTTTTCTCTATCTAGTCTATTATTAAAGATGAGTCGTAAATTTGACCCCAAACTTCCTGGCAGCCAAAGCAACAAGATTATTTACAAATTTTATTGTCAGAATTTTTTTTCCCTAGGTCCCAAGGAAATGTATCTGTCAGTCTTCCATGTGGGGGTCGCTGAGGGATATAGATGCACCCCTCACCAATCAATATGTGGGGCAGGATGGGGTCTTGTGAAAGGCTGACCTTTCCTGGGAGCTGGATTATTTATCCAGAGTTTGCAGTAGATGCAGGAGTAGGCACTTTTGGAAGTTCATTTCTGATTTTTTTGCAGCTTTCTTCGTGGAGTAAGAATCTAGATCCTCAGCTCAGAATAAGAGCGGGGGGTGGGGGGTGGGGGGGGCGTGGAGAGGATCTTGGAGATCTGGGGAGAGAGGAGAAGGTGTGAAATACTTGAATAGGAGAGTGGAAAAGGGAATGGAGTAGAGAAATGCAGTGTGAATATCAGGTGGCATTTCAGGCACACCTGAGGCAAGTGACCATGAGTTTAAGGTAAGCACCGTCAGCCTGGCCATGGGACCATGTTCAGCAGCATGGCTGTAGGCACAGAGTAAGTAGAGAACTAAGGTAAACCAGGGTTGCGGTTTGGTTAAGTAAGTATGGTAGAACGAGGGGACAGGGAGATTGAGGGTGGATATAAGGGAGAGATTCCAATGACAAGTTCTGGAATTCATGCTGGGTAAAGAATGAGCACTTGAGACATCTTAAGAAGTAACTATGGGACCAAGCAGCTAAGGAAGGTTAGAAGAGAAAATCATTGCAAAGAATTTCATTTTAGTCACTCAAATTAAAAAAGAAGAAAGAAAAAGAAAAGAAAGTCTACTAAAAAAAAAAGCTATGCAGTTTTAATTATTTTAAATATGCTTATGGATGCCTTAATAATAGGTTTTGCTGGGGAAATCTCTGGATCATGTATGCATAGTTGGGGTCCCTTCAATAGTCAAATACAAAGAATATTTTACTTAGAACATGAAAACAGCTCCTTGAAGAAATAAATAGATTGAGGTTGGAATTTTTAAAAAACATACAAATGAAACCTTAACATGCATTAAGTAACTCGTGAGCCCTAGTTCCAGTATTTATTGGTTAATCTAAGTGTTTGTTTCCTTGTCTGTAAATTCTCATTAAGGGTCTGGTGAGGATTGAAGAGATAAACTCCTTAGTTCAGTGCCTGGTGCACAATAAGTGCTCGTAAATGTTGGCCACATCGTCAAGAATCTCGAGGTGAAGGGCACTCTTTCCGGAGGTACCTCTGCACTCAGAAGGACAAGTGAGTGAGGTGCTGGTGAAACCTTTGGTCATAGTGAAAAATCCCCATTCATATCCAGCCTTTGGCAGGCCAGAATCAAAGCTGTGTAATTATAAACCTTTCTGTGAGTTGATAAGGGGCCAGAGCCATTATCATAGATCTAGCGAAGGTTCCACAGTAGGAAGGGAACAATGTTGAAGGAGATTCAGCTTTCTCCTGTTGAATCTTCTCATCGTCCATTCATCCATACATAGCACAACAATCCTAAATTATTACCATTCAAGCATTCGTGATCCTTCCCCTCCTGTTCTTAAAGAGGAGCGTTCTGTATTGGATGGGCACCTTCATTCTCTTTTGTTAAGGAACACGAGAGTAGATATAATGAGGGGACAGGAAAATACTCATTCTATGACATTATTACCTTCAGGGCCCAGTGTGTGTGGTGTAGTTGAGAAGCTGGAATGAACAGGGGAAATCACATGTGCTGACTTTCCTGTCAAGGGAAACTGTGAACATACAGGAGACATTCCCTGGGAAATATTTATATGAAAGAGGAGGACTGGGGTTCTATATGAACAAGTAAGAGAAACAGCCAGCAAAGTGTGGGTTATTGTCCTCACTGTGACCTCTTGTATACCTACAGGCTGATAAGGCCTGGGAACTTGATGTACACTTTCATTAGCCATCTACACAATATGAGCACGTGATATATAACCTGTTTAAATTATAAAGCAGTTGTACACCTCTGTTCATAGCAGCATTATTCACAAGAGCCAAAAAGAAAAAGTGACTCACATGTCCCATTGACGAGTGGCTGAAAAAACAAATCATGGTGTATATATCTGCAAGAGGAGTTTATTCAGCCGGAAAAAGGAAAAAAATTCTGACACATGCTGCAACATGGATGAACTTTGAGGCTGTAACGCAGAGTGAAATAAAGCAGCCACAAAAGGACTTATGACTCCACTTACATGAAGTACCTAGAGTAGCCAAATTAACAATGACAAAGTAGGATGTTGGTTGCCAGAGGCTGGGGGAAGTTGGGGAATGGGGAGTTAGTGTTTAATGGGGACAGAGTTTCAGTTTTGCCAGGTGAAAAGTGTTCTGTGAATGGATGGTGGTGATGGTTGCACAGCCATGTGAATGTAGTTAATGCCAATGAACTGTATACTTAAACATGATTAAGATGATAAGTTTTATGTTAAGTGCATTTTACCGTAATTAAAACCAATTATAAGTATGCTTCATAGGAATGACCTGCTATAAACTCAAATAGTATTATAAAATTTTTTTTTTTAGTGAGATGAAAATGAAAAGTAAGCTTAAGCAATGTGCAGAACATCACAAAAACTGAAAACATCAAGAAAACAGTGAAACTTTGCTGAAGGACAAAAAGAATTTGGACAAATGCTATTAATTAAGTTTTACTCAGTTTGTCTGTAAATTTTACACAATTACAAATACGTTTGCTATCTGAATTTTGACTGACTTACTAAAATGATCTGCAAGGTCATAAAATAATACCGAGTTACATACTGAAAAGGAAGAATAACAAAAGGGCCTTAGCCAATCAGACGTAATTGAACTTAGCACAAAGCTACAAAAACAACGAATGTGGCTCTGATATGAGAGTAAATTGAAAGATAAATGGAACAGAATAAAAAGTTCAGAAATTTGTCCATAAATATATAAGAATATGTCTCACAATACAATAATATTTCAAATAAGTGGGGAAAAATGGTTTACTTAGTAATTCCTCTTAAGGCAACTGGCTCACCATTTAGTTAAAAAAAATTGGAAGCCCAATCCCTACCTCACACCATGAACTACATACTTTCTGGATAGGTTAAAGATCACATTTGTAATAAATGAATCATAAAAGTACTAGAATAAATATAGATAAGTAATTGTATAGTTTCAGGGTTGGAAAGAATTTTCTTTCTTTCTTTCTTTCTTTCTTTCTTTCTTTCTTTCTTTTTTGGCAAGAATTTTAAAATGTGACACTAAGGAAGAAAATGGGAAGTAAAAGCTTGTTGAATCCTGACATATTGAAACTCACCATAAACCAAGTGGCAAGGCAAATAACTTCTCAAACCTATTCAATATTTAGCCAGAAAGATTATTTCTCATTCATTGTTTATGATAAAAATGTCCAAAAATAAAGGGTTGGTTAAATTAATTATGCTATATCCATATCAAAAAAATTCCATCAGGTACACAGTAACTGGCAGGCTGTAGATGTTCAATAAGTGCTATGAGAGTAGATAGAGGAACAAATTACTATTTGTTACCATGCTGACATGGAAGGTACTCACAATATATGAAAAGGAGATTGTAACACCATGTGTAGACTTGGAGCCCCACCAAAGGAGATACCAAAGATATAGTGGTTTCCCACTGTGTTATAGAATTATGGGTGTTTGCTATTTACTTCTATTTTTTTAAGGTTTTATTTTAATTCCAGTTAGTTAACATACAGTGTTATATTAGTTTCAAGTGTACAATATAGTAATGCATCACTTCCACACATCATCCTGTGCTCATCTCGATAAGTGCACTCCTTAATCCCCATCACCTGTTCAACTCATCAGTTTGTTCTTTGTAATTAAGTCTGTTTCTTAATTTGTCTCTCTCTTAATTTTTCCCTCTGCTTGTTTGTTTTGTTTCTTAAATCCTATGGATGAGCAAAATCATATGGTATTTGTCTTTTTTCTGATGTATTTTGCTTAGCATTATACTTTCTAGCTCCATCACATCATTACAAATGAAAAGATTTCATTCTTTTTTATTGATGAATAATATTCTATTATATATATATGTATGTATATGTATATGTATACATACATGTGTATGTATATACATATATGTATGTATATGTATATGTGTGTGTGTATATATATATATATATATATACACACCACATCTTCTTTATCCATTCATCAATTGATGGACACGAGCTGCTTCCATATCTTGGCAATTGTAAATTATGCTGCTATAAACATAGGGGTGCATATATCCCTTTGAATTAGTGTTCTTGTATTATTTGAGTAAATGCCGTGTAGTGGGATTGCTGGATCATAAGGTAATTCTATTTTTAATTTTTGAGACACCTCCATGCTGTTTTCCATAATGGCAGCACCAGTTTGCATCCCCACCAACACTGTAGGAGAGTTTCCCTTTCTCCACATCCTTGCCAACAGCTGTTGTTTCTTGTGTTGTTGATTTTAGCCATTCTGACAGATGTGAGGTGATATGTCATTGTAGTTTTGATTTGCATTTCCTTGATGATAAGTGATGATGAGCATCTTTTCATGTGTTTTTTGGCCATCCGTATGTCTTCTTGGCCAGAATGTCTGTTCATGTCTTCTGCCTCGTTTTTAATTGGATCATTTGGGGTTTTTTTGGTGTTGAGTTGTATAAGTTCTTTATATATTTTGGATACTAACCCTTCATCGGGTGTATCACTTGCAAATCGGGTAAATCGGGTAAATCACTTCTGCCATTCCGTCAGTTGTCTTTTAGTTTTGCTGATTGTTTCCTTTGCTGGGAAGAAGCTTTTTATTTTGATGCAGTCCCAATAGTTTATTTATGCGCTTTTGTTTCCCTTGCCTCAGGAGACATACCTAGAAAGAAGTTGCTGCGGCCAGTGTCAAAGAAGTTACTGCCTGTGTTCTCTTCTAAGATTTTTATGGTTTCTGGTCTCACATTTAGGTCTTTAATGCAGTTTGAATTTACTTTTGTGTATGATGTAAGAAAGTGGTTCAGTTTCATTCTTACGCATGTTGCTGTCCATTTTTCCCAAAAGCATTTGTTGAAGAGACTGTCTTTTTCTCACTGGATATTCTTTACTGATTTGTTGAAGATTAATTGACCATATAGTTGTGGGTTCATATCTGGGTTTTCTGTTCTGTTCTATTGATGTAGGTGTCTATTTTTTTTTTTTTTTTTTTTTTTTGCCAGTACCAGTGTTTTGATCACTATAGCTTTGTAGTATAACTTGAAGTCCAGAATTGTGATGCCTCCAGCTTTACTTTTCTCATTCAAGATTGCTTTGGCTATTCAGGCCGGGTCTTTTGTGGTTCCATATAAATTTTAGGATTGTTTGTTCTCGTTCTATGAAAAATGCTGTTGATATTTTGGTAGGGATGACTTTACACCTGTAGATTGCTTTGGTAGTATAGACATTTAACAATATTTGTTATTCCAATCCATGAGCATGGAATGTCTTTCCATTTCTTTGTGTCATTTTCAATTTCTTTCATCAGTGTTTTACAGTTTTCAGACTACAAGTCTTTTACCTCTTCGGTTATGTTTATTCCTAGGTATCTGAATATTTTTGGTGCAATTATAAATGAGATTGTTCTCTTATTTTCTCTTGCTGCTGCTTAATTATTGATGTATAGAAATGCAACAGATTTCCGTACATTGATTTTGTATTGTGCGACTTCACCAAATTCATTGATCAGTTCTAGCAGTATTTTGGTGGAGTTTTTCAGGTTTTCTATATAGAGTATCATGTCATCTGCAAATAGTTCAAGTTTTACTTCTTTCTTACCAAGTTAGATTCTTTTATTTCTTTTTGTTGTCTGATTGCTATGACTAGGACTAACAGTATCATGCTAAATAAAAGTGGCAAGAATGGACATCCTTGTCTTGTTCCTGACCTTAGAGGAAAAGCTCTTAGTTTTTCCCCATTAAGGATGCTAGCTGTGAGTCTTTCATACATGACGTTTATTATGTTGAGGTATACTTCCCTCTAAACCTACTTTGCTGAGGGTTTTTATTTATTTCTATTTTCAATTCTGTTTTACAGTTTACCTGTTTGCTTTTGTAATAAGAAAAACCTTTAGGTTTTAAATTTGGATGTACCTCATTACAGAAAAATGCAAAGAGAAATCTTGAATTCTTATACACCAAAGGAATTCAAATACCACTCAGTTTGTATTAATAAAACATCTGATAATTAGGTGGCATAATACTTCGTATTTATAGAGATGGATTAAATATTTCTGTAGGAATAATCAAAGATAGATGGTATTATCACCTAGCAGCATGCATTAATTTCTCTGTCTATATAAAGGGATAATTGAATAATAATTCAGTAATTTATCATTTCTGTAAAAGCAAAAACAAAAAAACTCCTACTGGTGTGCTCCATATTTATTGGTATGATTATTATAAAGATATTATTGAGATATTAGAAGCTGAAAGTCTGCATAACCTAATTTTTATAATAAGCAAAAGGTCAAATATTGATAATAAAATCAGTAGTTCCTAAAACAAGATATTAAAATTTGCCATATTTGTAAATAGAATAATATGGCTTATAAGCTGAACTTGCCTTCAGAATGACTTAGGTTTTTAATTTGTTTCTTTAATAAATATTAACTTTTTAATTTTTTAATGTTTATTTATTTTTGAAAGAGAGAGAGAGACAGAATGCAAGTGGGGAAGGGGCAGAGAGAGGGAGACACAGAATCTGAAGCAGGCTTCAGGCTCTGAGCTGTCAGCAGACAGTCTGACGTGGAGCTCGAACTTGTGAACCGTGAGATCGTGACCTGAGCTGAAGTCAGACACTTAACTGACTGAGCCATCCAGGTGCCCCTAAATTAAATATTAACTTTTAAAAATCTGATAATAAAAAGACTTGACTATTGGTAGCGTTTCTAAAACTTATTTGAACAAAAAATTTTTTAGTAAATTATAATGTTTTGACAGAATACAGAATAGGAACTTTTTTGATAAAGTGTACCTCTTTTGTGGAAAATTCTGTTCTTTCAGCCCCTGAAACAATATAAGCACATCTACTAGAAATTTTTTGGATGCATTGAAATTCATTTTGACATTATTGGACAACATATATGGCCCAAGTCAGTGATGACACACATCCAATGACAAATAGTGAAATGCTGCTTTTGCATCATTGTGAGGTTAGAAGTCATACCTTCAGATGTCCAGCAATTTTTAGTACAACTTGCCGATGTTACCGTGTAACACAGCACAACATTTAGTACAGTTTTTCACATAGCAAACAACACTACATGCATATGCTTAACATTGTATATATAGTGGATCCTCATTATTCATGGATTCTGTATTTGCTAATTTGCCTACTCACTAAAATGTATTTGTTACTCCAAATACTTGCAATGCTTTTGTGGTTATTTGTGGACATGTGTAGAGTGGGGGGAAATTTGAGTTGCTGCATGGGCATGTCACCAGTCGGGGTCGATCCAGGTGCCAATCTGCCTTCCCATACAGTAAACAAGTGACCTTTTTGTGATCTACTTAGTGAGACATTTTCCACATTTTTGTGCTTTCTGTTGGTGATCTTGCTGTTCAAAACTGGCCCCAAGCTTAGTGCTGAAATGCTGTTTAGAGTTCCTGAAATCAGGAAGGCTGCATGTTCCTTATGGAAAAAATAGGTGTGTTAGGTAAGTTTCCTTGAAGTGTGAGTTAAAGTGCTGTTGGCTATGAGTGCAATGTTAATGGATCAACAATAAATACTAAAGAGGGCAGAAAACAGGGCTAGGTATTGATCAGTTGATGGAAAGGCTCACAGGAACTTAGCCCTGCATTTCCCCTAGGAGCTATGGTTCAGCATTCACTCACTCAGTGTTCACAGAGACTTTTTCGTTTGAGTTTTGAGATGTCTTTTCGTTGTTCTATTAAATTTTGTTTTATTTAAAAAATTTATTGAGGTATAGGGACATAAAGTATGGTAATCTTAGATGTACAGCATAATGGTTCAATATTTGTATATATTGCAAAATGATCACCGCAATAAGTCTACTTAACATCCATCACCATACATAGTTACAAATTTTATTCTTGTGTCGAGGACTTTTAATATTTATCCTCATAGCACATTTCAAATATGCAACATAGTATTGTTAACTACAGTCACCAAGCTGTACATTGTATCCCCATGACTTATTTATTTTATAACTGGAATTTTGTGCCTTTTGAGCCCTTTTACTCATTTTATTCTCAACCCCCAGCCTCTGGCACCCATCTGTTTGTTCTCTGTATCTGTGAGCTTGGGTTTTTGTTGTTTTTTTAGGCTGCACATATAAACGTGTGTTTCTCTGGCATTTCATTTAGCATTATGTCCTCAAGTTCCATCCATGTTGTCACAAATGGCAACATTTCTTTCTTTATGGCTGAATAATATTGCATTGTGTGTACATACATCACATCTTTATCTGTTCATCCATTGATGGACACTTAGGTTGTTTCCATGTCTTTGCTGTTGTAAGTAATGCTGCAATGAATATGGGGGTGAGGGGTGTATGTATCTTTTTGACTTAATGTTTTCATTCTCTCCAGATGAACACCAAGAAGGGCAAATGCTGGGTCACATGATAGTTCTATTTTTTTTTTTTTTGAGGAACTTCCATAGTATTTTACACCATGTTACATTCCCATCACATTTTCGCCAAAAATGTTATTTATTTCCTGTCTTTTTGATAATAGCTTTTCTCACAGCTATGAGATAATATCTCATTGTGGTTTTAATTTGCATTTTCCTGATGGCTTGTGATGTTGAGCGCCTTTTCATGTACCTGTTTGCCCATCTGTATTTCTTATTTGGAAAAATGTCAATTTAGGCCTTCTATCCATTTTTAATTTTTTTTAATGATTATTTATATATTTTTGACAGAGAAGAGAGCACATGCACGCCAGTGGGGTAGGGGCACAGAGAGAGGGAGACAGAAGAATCTGAAGCAGGCTCCACACTGTCAGCACAGAGCCCAGCGCAAGTCTCGAACTCACAAACTGTGAGATCACGACCTGAGTCAAAATCAAGAGTCAGCCACTTAACTGACTGAGCCCCCCAGGTGCCGCTTCTGTCCATTTTTAAATCAGATTGTTTGTTTGTTGGTTTTGCTATTGAGTTATATGAGTTCTTTATATATTTTGTATATTAACCCATTATCAGATATGTGATTTGCAAATATTTTCCCCTTTTCATTTTTCATTTTTCTGCCTTTTCATTTTGTTGATGACTTCCTTTGCTGTGCAGAAACTTTTTAGTTTGGCGTAGTCCCACTTGGTCATTTTTACTTCTGTTGCCTTTGTTTTTGGTTTTAGACCCCCCCCCCCCAAAATCACCAAGACCGATGACAATGAGCTTACTGCCAGGGAGTTTTCTTCTGGGAGTTTTAAGGTTTCAGGTCTTACATTCAAGTCTTTAATCCATTTTGAGTTAATTTTTATGTATGGTCCAGTTTCATTTTTTCACATATGGCTGTCCAGTTTTTCCCACACCGTTTATTGAAGAGGCTGCCCTTTCCTCAGCATATATTCATGGCTCCTTTTTGGTAAATTAATTGACAGTATATGTATGGGTTTTACTTCTAAGCTTATTTCTGTTCCACTGACCTGTGTCTGTTTTTATGCCAGTACCATACTGTTTTGCTTGCTATAGCTTTGTAATATAGCTTGGAACAGGGAGTGTGTTACCTCCGGGTTTGTTCTTCTTTTTCAAGATCTCTTTGGCTTATTGGTATCATTTGCTATTCCCACAGCAGCTTTACAGAGCATAACTACTGCAAATAACAGTAATCAACTATATATTAAACCATTTCAAAGGAAAAGTATCATTCATTTCTAAGTTTTTCTTTTCAAAGAAGACTAAAACGGTCTATGAAATCCAATTTAGGAAATGATTCTACAAGAAAATATCTATTAAAAAGTTTAACTTCATTGAGTTTCTTATTTTTATTCCTCAGGAGAAAAGAGTTATCAGAAACTTTTCAATACTTTTTATTATTCATGAAAGCGGAGCAAGTGTTTGAGTTGAAACCAGTCACCTCGGAACCCATCAAATCAGAATAGTATACCAAAAAATCCGTTCTGATGGAAGAGAAACTAGTTTATGTTTTAATTTTCAATACACTTAAAAAAAGAACTTTGATGGTAGAACACAGAATTACTCATTTCATTATAATGATCCATTTTTCCTACACCAAACATATTTGACTTTGAGATAATCTGTTCATGTGACAGAAAAATGGCTTTTTATCACAGAAAGATCATAAAAGTTTGAAATGACAAGAAGACACCATTGTGTGTGTGAACACCAACAGCTTACATTAGGTCTTAATCTTTGGGTTAATTATTAATTATTGCTACAATTGATCCAACGATTAATAATACATTTCTTGCTTCTGTGTTGGTTTAACTGGAAAGGAACAACTCTGAGACTAGAGATCTTCTTAGAGACAGAAGGATGTGATTTACTTTTGTTTTTACCAGTTACACTTATTTCCTTTTCCCTGTCACAATGACTCTTCTGGGATCCCCATTCACTGAGTTTATGTAATAGATTCCCAAAGTGGTCTTTAAAAATAGGGGCTGTACTCTGCTTCTGGGAGTTCATCCTGATTAATGTCTGGATTGTAAGAAAACCTTTTGTTATGAGGTCTCTTTCCATATTAATCTATATGTAAAGAATTAATAAGCAGGTATGCTGAAATGCTGGTGTAACACAATTGTGCTTACCTTTGAGACAGTAGCATGTTGTGGTTAAGAACATGGACTTTGTTTTTGAGAAAGGTCTGGTTTTAAATCTCAGTTGTCTGACTTACTGTCTAAGTGACTTTGGGAAAGTTACTTAATCTCTCTAAAGCAGACTCACCTGTGAAATTGGGAAAATAGTAGTGCCTACCTCATAGAGTTGGGTGAGGATTTAAATTAGATAATATGAGTATTCAGAACAGTGGCTGGAACATAACTGGTACTCAATAGAGGTCATTTATTATATTACTATTAAAGGAAAAAAATAATGTACCATAGCAAGTTCGATGTTTAAATTAAAATCAGCATCTAAAAACAACATTTACTCTGTGATGCTCAAGAAAAAAAAGTTTAGCTTGCAAAGAAACATGGATCTGCCCATTGTCATCAGACGATGGCATCTCATTAGTTCTATTTGGAAATAGTTTCTAAATTTACTGGATTGTGAAATGTCATTACCAAACGGTAGATAGAGCAGTGTCTATTGGAGTTTTGTTTATTTCAGCAACTTATAGAACATAGTGTTTTTAACCAGTGAATTTTTAAACACAGGAAAAGGTATCTTTAACTAATCAGATTCCCTCCCTCCCCTCAGATGTCACTCCAGTGAGACCTGCCCTCCCCTGCAGCTCCCCGCCACCAGGCTGGCATGCTTCAATTTCTTCCCTTCTTTACTTTTCCCCTCATCACTGATCACCATCTAATGCCTACATAGTAATTTATTTCTCTATTGTCCATCTTCTAAACAGCGCAATAGAAACTCCACAGGGGCAGGGATATTTGGTTTTTTCCCTGCTGTATCTCTGGTACCTAGAACAATGCCTCTTACAAAGTTGTTGCCTAAAAAGTCTTTGTTGAATGAATAAGGGAGTAGTCCTAGTCTTGAGAAACTCGTTTATATATTTTAGTCATGGTGGTAATATTCAGCCTTCTCTTTGATATCTGTGTGGTGGGAGTAACTCAAATTTAGAACCGTGTCCTGCCGGGTAGACACTCAGTATTTTGTATAGCTGGGTATGCAGCATATTAATACCTTTTTTTCGTTGCCATTTATTAAGGGTCCATTCTGTGCTAGAGATATAAAATTAGTAGAATGCAGTCCCTTCTTGTAGGAGATGGGTGGGCAGACAGCCTTGTATACAAACGTATATGGTAATGGATGCATGCAGTAGCAGAAACAGACATGGCACTCGTGGGCAGATGTGAAAGACTTCTGGGAGGTCCTATTGAACTGAGTCTTGAAGCATAAGTAACAGAAGTCAGGCGGCAGAGAAGAACTGTGTCCTAGCAAGCTTGAACTGCACGATGGCTTTTCCTCTTAGTACTCTGCTCTATCAATACTTTGTTACCCTCGTTTTCAAACACATTTTTGCATGTGTCCATTGAATTCACACAGCTCGTTTCAGGAGTTCTCCCAGAAATTACCATGACGTTTTTGTTAGGCTGTCTACAACAGGGAAAACTAATCAGAAAATTTACAAAGTTCATGCTCTTATTATGATCTTATACATGTTTTTGAAGTAAAGAATTTTCATTATAGTCATTATGGTCTTAAGGTACATAGTAGAAAACAGTCACAGTTGAAGGGTGCTAGTTTATTTGCGTTTTTGTAGTTTGGACGTAGAAAATTATTACTGAGTTATGTGTGTTTTTTTTAAAGCGTAATGTAGACATATTAAGTAATCTTTCAGAGTATGATTTTTGTCATGATTAAACCCTGTTATTCGTACAGTTTCATGCTTTCAGTAAAATCACCACATTTACCAATACTCTATCCTGAGGATGGTAAAAGTTCAGCTATCCCACTCAAAAATCAGTTGTGAAGGACACTACATTTTATTTTTCCTTTCTCCTTTGAATAAATCAAACAAAGGAAATATTTGTAAACTATGTGTCATGACATATTAAAATAACTATTAAGATGACACTTGAAACAATCCACAGTATGGAAAGGAAAAAAAAAAAGGCATCTTTGCCCTACTTTGGCATATGTGCTGTAACATATTTGTGTAATTTCTAACTCAGACAATGTTTCAAAACAGGTTGCTTTGCTGTCCAGAATCCATCCATCCACTCTTCCCCTAACGTCTTAAATATACATCATACTACAATGTATGTACTAGAATTACAAAGATTAATAAAACACATCTACATTTTAACTACTCACCATCTGGCGTAGCTTTCTAACGTTGAATGATACCTCAAAACTTCTAATAAATGCATGATTTGATTTAACAGAGCAAGTTTTGGAAAAATGAAACTGAATATTTGAATGTAGAGGTCATGCTTGCAAGGAATTGTACCTGGTGCCTTGTTTCACATTGAGCAATAGATCAGCAATGCTTGGTGATGGATATTGCTTGAGTTTTTGAGTTTTGTTTTTAAATTTTTTAAATGTTTATTTATTTTTGAGAGAGAGAGAGAGAGAGACAGACAGACAGACAACATGAGCAGGGGAGGGCCAGAGAGAGAGGAAAACACAGAATCTGAAGCAGGCTCCGGGCTCTGAGCTGTCAGCAGAGAGCCTGACATGGGGCTCAAACTCACTAACCGTGAGATCATGACCTCAGCTGGAATCAGATGCTTAACCGGCTGAGCCGCCCAGGTGCCCTGAGATATTGCTTTAGTTTTCAAGGCATCCAGACCCTACTGCCTCTTACACTTACTAGTTGTATGATAGT
Organism: Lynx rufus; assembly: GCF_022079265.1. Taxonomy (NCBI): domain Eukaryota; kingdom Metazoa; phylum Chordata; class Mammalia; order Carnivora; family Felidae; genus Lynx; species Lynx rufus. Next base: position 28,480,596 of record NW_025814823.1, on the reverse strand, counting down.
CAGTGAGTTAGGTAACACGTCAAGACTCACTTTTCTAATTTTAAAATCGAGATAAGTAGATCACTTTGCTGAGGTTTAAATGAGATGAGGTGTAAAAGTGAGCTTCAACTCGCTGTCTGTCTCTTTTGAAGTTTTTCCCGCGGTAGGTCATTTTTCTGCAATGTGTTAAGTTGACGTTAAATGTACTAGTGGTGTTTGAAAGTGTAATAATCCCTCCAGTTTGGTGATACATTTAGAATATTCATCTTCGGGCTGGCAGACTAGCGGTGGTTATGCTGCTGCATCGTTTCTCACTGTTCTACAGGGAAAGAATTTTATAACTAAAATATTTACTTGATCATGAAAGTGCATCTCTCGGGGCTAAGGACATCAGTGAACATGAGATCTAAGTGCAAAGTGCAAGAAGTACTTGGCTCAACTTCCACTCTCATTCTTTTGCACGATTGTTAATCTAGAAATGAAATCCTGTCATTCTCTTCCCTTAATTTGCACATCTCTCAGAAGTCCCTTTGAAATTTAGCCCCTAACACATTTGTCAACTAGTCCCCATTGCTCCTGCCTGTTTAGCCGACTTAAAGGTCTTTTATTAACGTCTATGGGCTGCTGGAGCCGCAAACTGAAATTTAGGGAGGGGGAAGGTGGGGACTCCTTTACGTCTCATACAGTGCTGGCTGTTCATTTAATTATAGTGGTTACCACACGAGCACTTGCTGCTACCTGCCTCTGCGGCTTCTTTCTAGTCTTTTCTATTTTCACACTGCCATCTACCTTTTACTCAACTGTCGCCTTGGATCCAGTAGCACGAGCTATTTCCATCCTTGATTTCCGTGCTCCTAATTGAAACCCTCTCTTTCTCTTTTTGAAGGCTCAAAATGTCTTGAACAATTTTAAACAACATATAACACAGTCAGCTTTGAATCTCATAGAATAAGAGCTTTTTCCTTTTAATGTGATCTGACGTCCAACGTGATTACACTTTTCATTTTGGATCATTGCACGTAATCCTCTTATAACCTTTCTCTGGAAACTGCAGATGGTGTTTGTAAATATTGTACAAATGGTTTTATAGATAAACTTCTCAAAATTTAGTCTATTATTTAAAAAAAAAAAAAAGACAAGCCTCTAGTCTCCAAGACACTAACTTAAAATGAATTACTTCACTAGTAAAATTGTTATTCATGGTGTTGAGTAGCCTCTATACTGCTATGTTGGAGCGGAAATAGCTCAGTTCTTTATTGGCCTGTAGAATAAAAGAATTATGTTATAGACTGAATGTGTCTTCCCAAAATTCATATGTTAAGTTCTGACTCCCAGCGTAATGGTATTTGGAGATGGTGCCTTTGGGAGGTGCTTATGTAGAAAGAGGGATCCCTCATGAATGGGATTAGTGCCTTTCTAAAAGGGACCCCAGAGAGCTCCCTCGCCCCATCTGCCATGGGGACACAGTGAAAAATAGCCGTTTATGAACCAGGAAGCTGGCCCTCACCTGACACAGAATTTGCCAGTGCTTTGATTGTGAACTTCAGTCTCCGGACCTGTAAGAAATAAATTTCTACTGTCATTTTGTTATAGTAGCATGAAAGAGCTAAGACAATTACCACATATCAAAAAGAATTCAATATGTATATTTGGATGTATAATCTGTGCTAATGTAGTAATTTGTTTTCTATTCCCTGTCATGGAAACTTTCTGCACTGCCCTTTTGGCCAATGACCAACTGGAGAAAAAAGAGAAAAATCAACCTCCAATATAAAGCTGGAAGGGGAAAGATACAATGTTTATATCAGAAAAGTGTTTTGTAAGGAAACATTGTAACTTTTTTTACTGCTCATTTTCTAGAAATCTTACTCATATTCATGTTTAGCAACCATGCTTTCACTGAAGATGACTCTGTTTCCATTTCCTGGGCCTGTAAAATTTTAACATATAATGTTGAGAATTTGACTATTTTTTCATAAATGACTCCAAGAATATGTAAGGAACAGAATATTGGGCTAAAGAATGTGACAGTACAATTATCCAAGGGAAACAGCTAAGGCTGCTATTTAAAATAAGTTGATATAGCTCCAGTTTCTACAGTATTGAGAAAAAAGTTATTGGTTATCAGCTTGTTTTCTGTATGTACGTCTGTATGTGTAGGTTTTTCTTTTGGTAGTGTGTAACTTAAAACTTTTATGTTTCTGTTTTAGAAAGAGAGAGTGTACATGTACGTGTGAGTGGAGGGAGGGGAGAAGGAGAGAGAGAGAATCTTAAGCAGGCTCCGTGCTGAGCGTGGAGCCTGATGCCCAGCTCAATCCCATGATCCTGGGATCGTGACCTGAGCCAAATTCAAGAGTCGGATGCTCAACCAGCTGAGCCACCCAGGCACCCCAAGACTTTTATTCTGTTAAAAGTCCCCCAGTTTTTTTCTTCCTTAACTTTTATACAATATAGAATTATGCACCACTTTCTCTTTCTCCACAATGTTTATTCACTCTCTTCTGGCCGTTTAGTTCAGACATTCTTCTTGGTGCTTTTAAACTGCTTGTATTTGTAATAATCCTTCCACTTGACCATTTAATAAATTATGTAACATAGCCCTTGAGAAACCAGATACTGTATAGAGACAAGATGCTTCATTGTTCTGCCCATGTTATGAATTTAACACTTCTAAAAATAACAGACTTTTTTTCTGATGTAGTTTAGTATTAATAAATTAATGTAGTTTACTAATAAGTTAATGTAGTTTAAGTATTAATAAAACATCTCCATTTTATTAATACTTAAACAGATTATGTCATAGACTTTAGTGTAGAAATACATCATTAGGGAAAGTCTATGACTAGGGGCCTTTAAAAGCTTGCACAGAACTTTACTATTGATTAATCCTGGTGGCACTTGGCTTAATGTTGCAATACTCAAAGAAAAACTCATTTACTCAAGAAAGAAAAAGGTATTTTAATATTCATATAAGGAATGACAAATACAAGCTTCTGAAAATTGTTTATTTGGAATAGGATTGAAATTGGAAAGCAACTTTTTGTTGTCGTTAGCCTTATCCTTGAACTTTTTATCTGATTAATGGGAATGTTATGGAGGTTTAGGTCCTCCTATTTAGAAACAACTTTGTCTGATGAATAGACAGTTTTCCAAAGAAGACATCCATATGGCTAACAGACACATGAAAAAATGCTCAACATCACTCATCATCAGGGAAATACAAATCAAAACCACAATGAGATACCACCTCACTCCTGTCAGAATGGCTAACGGTAACAACTCAGGCAACAACAGATGTTGGTGAGGATGCGGAGAAGGAGGATCTCTTTTGTACTGCTGGTGGGAATGCAAACTGGTGCAGCCATTCTGGAAAACAGTATGGAGGTTCCTCAAAAAGTTAAAAATAGAACAACCCTACAACCCAGCTGCACTAGTAGGTATTTATTTAAGGGATACAGGTGTGCTGTTTCGAAGGGGCACATACACCTTAATGTATACAGCAGCACTATCAACAATAGCCAAAGTATGGAAAGAGCCCAAATGTCTGTCGACTAATGAATGGATAAAGAAGATATACACATATACACATATTCATATACATACAATGGAATATTACTTGGTGATCAAAAAGAATGAAATCTTGTCATTTGCAACAACGTGGATAGAATTAGGGTGTATTTATGCTAAGTGAAATCAGTCAGAGAAAGACAAATATCATATGATTTCACTCATGTGAAATTTAAGATACAAAACAGATGAAGATAAGGGAAGGGAAGCAAAAATAATATAAAAACAGAGAGGGAGACAAACTGTAAGAGATTCTTATTTACAGAGAACAAACTGAGAGTTGCTGGTGGGGTGCTGGGTGGGGGAAAGGGTTAAAGGGGTGATGGGACATTATGGAGGACACTTGTTGGGATGAGCACGGGGTGTTATATGTAAGTGATGAATCACTAGATGCTACTCCTGAAATTATTATTACACTGTATGTTAACTAACCTGGATTTAAATTTAAAAATAATTAAATAAAGGGGTGCCTGGTGGCTCAGTCAGTTAAGCGTCTGACTTTGGCTCATGATCTCACTGTTCTTGGGTTTGAGCCCTGTGCTGGGCTCTGTGCTGACAGCTCAGAGCCTGGAGCCTTCTTAAGATTCTGTGCCTCCCTCTCTCTCTTCCCCAGCCTTGCTTGCATTCTCTCTCTCTCTCTCTCAAAAATAAATAAATATTTAAAAAAATTTAAAAATAAATCTTTAAATAAATAAATAAGTAAATAAGTAAGTAAGTAAGTAAGTGAGTAAAACCTCTTGGTCTAGTTTGACTTTTGGTTCAAGGCATTCATCTGCTGTTGTGGCTGAAGGAAATAGAAAGGCCTGCTGACCATCCAGATTTATATGTTATTTACTTCTGTTTCCACCAGATAGAATTAGGATAAAAATACCTAGCTATAGTGTGGGCTGCAAGGGTAGTTTGGGATTATCGCGTCAGCTTGCTAAATGGTTTTCCTGATTCCAGCCTTGCTTCCCTATAATCCTATTTCTACTCTGCAGCTAAAACGAGCTATTTATTTCTTTAAAGCAGGCATATTTCTGGAAAAAGGAATTTAAAAAGCAAAAGGCAATAGTCTTTCATATGCTACCATCCAGAATTAAAAAGCGTGAATGTCTTGTCCCGTTTGCTTCCATGTTTTTTATTTGCTTGAACAAAAATCACTGTTATTGCTTTTGCAAAAATAAGTATGATACAACATGCAACTGTAAAGAATCAAAATGAATGTAGTAAAGTGCTGTGTCAGCAAGGTTTCAATTAGGTAAACAAAACATTCTAGATATTTTAAGTAGAAAGAGACTTAATTCAGGGAACTGGGTCCTTACAAAGTCCCTGAGTTTGGGGGCATACAAATCAGAGGCCACCACTGGTGCCATCCAGAGATCAGGAAGCTGATGCTGTTTCTGGAAGCACCTGTCTTGCTATCACAGCTGTCTCATACCTACAAATATTTTCAAGAATAGCTCATGTTTTTTGTTTTTATTTTTGTTTTTTTTTTTGTTTTTTTGTTTTTTTGTTTTTTTAGTTTAGTTTTTTTAGATTTGAGAATGTCTGTGGTCTTTATACATGGATAATTTGGCTGTATATAATATTGTTGAGTCCCATTTCCCTTCCCTCCAAATTTTGTTTCATTGTCTTCTGACTTTTTTATTGTGGAAAAATCTGGGAACAGCCTGATTTTCCCACATTGCTTTTTCTTTCTGGATACCTGAATAGTTTGTTCTTTATCCTTGAAGTTAAATAATGGCTTAGTTTTTCTCTATCCCCAAATAGAAAATTTTCTATTTAACACTGTGATTTAGATTTCTTTATCTTCACCTACTGGTGCCTTCTTTCTTTATGTTTTTTGATGTAGTGCATTACATATAATAGCTAATGTTTCTCAGATCAAGTGTAAGAATATTAGGGAAGTCATGTAACTTTTCAGTTCCCGATTTGCTCTGTACCTTATGAGATGCTGAGTTTCCCATCATATAGGTGGCTGAGCACTTGTTAAATGAAATGTTTCTGTCCTCTGGAATAGAAAGTTGGAATGGGTGACCCTTAAGTTCCTTCCCAGCTTGGATTTTCCTTAATTAGTACTTTGTGACTTCCAGTATCAGCCCATAACTAGGCAATATCCTGGGGAAATACTTTGATAATTATGTTTGATGTAATAAAAAATAAATGAACTATTTCCAGTTCTTAAAAATATTTTTTAAAACTAATTTATGGGTCAACTCATCTGTCAGAAATTTCCCTTAAAAGTTTTAGGTTCTGGGAAAGCTACTAAACTTGACTATTGTTAGGCGAACTTGATAACCACTGCGCTATGGAAATCACAGTAAACTTAACTATTGTTAATGTCAGATCTGCAATATTAAGTTGTAACAGAATCGTTTATGACTCTTTTTCCCTCCCTCTACATTGGTTTTTGAAGTCTGGAAGCTCCTGATTTCTGAGCACTTTCTATTAAGTATACCCATTTTTACTTAAATTTTCCTCAGAAAATTTTATTCCCAAGCTATTTATCTGAATTTTACACATTATAGTTTGCTGTAAGATTTTATTTTGGAAAAAAAAAAAAGGCTCTCTTGAATTTAACAGCTTAGAACCATGAATCTAGTTCGTATCCCTTTACGATGAGGAAACTAACAATCAGAGAAGTAGCTGAGGATGAGGCAGAGCCTCTGAGCCAGAGTCTTACTCCTAGTTTTTATCCTTCTTAAGCCACACCATGCTGGAAAACACAGTTCAGATCATTATTCATTTAAAAAAAAATTGTCATTTTAGGGATGCGTGGGTGGCTCAGTCGGTGAAGCGTCTGACTCCGGCTCTTGTCATGGTCTCACAGGTTCATGAGTTCGAGCCCCACATCAGACTCTGTGCTGACAGCTTACAGCATGCTTTGGATCCTCTGTCTCCCTCTGTCTGCCCCTACCCTGCTCATGTGCTCTCTCTCAAAAATAAAATAAGAAACATTAAAAATTTTATCATTTTGGGGCGCCTGGGTGGCGCAGTCGGTTAAGCGTCCGACTTCAGCCAGGTCACGATCTCGCGGTCCGGGAGTTCGAGCCCCGCGTCGGGCTCTGTGCTGACAGCTCAGAGCCTGGAGCCTGCTTCGGACTCTGTGTCTCCCTCTCTCTCTGCCCCTCCCCCGTTCATGCTCTGTCTCTCTCTGTCCCAAAAATAAATAAAAACGTTAAAAAAAATTTTTATCATTTTATATAAATATCTTTAAATGCTAGAGATAATTTTTTTTTGACTAATGACTATGATATATGCCAAGTGGCTTCTCTAATTTAATTATTCTTTCTGTATTTTTTAGTTGCCATCCTAAGGAAATGCTTTCTCTTCTTTCCATTGATTTTAAAATTTATTTTTGTGTATGTCCATGTGGACTCACGACTTCCTATTTTGCTCAGTGGGTTATACACCATTACTGTTCTTTATTTTGATGCCTGAATTCTTAGAGCATCCAGTAGCGGCCCCCTCAGCTTAGTTTCTCTGTTCTTCTGGTAGGTCCCCATCATTCTTAAGTACTCCTTAAGTAGTAGTCTACTTAAGTCTACTCTCTGACATGACGAGATATCCCAGGTTCATCTTGTTCTTTCCTTTCCCTAGCCTTGAAATAAGCCCCTTCTCCAAGAAGCTCTAGTTCCTTAAAAGGAGAATAGAATTTAGAAATCAAGATCTGAGTAGCAGGTAGATTCGCTGCTGTTGCAGTGGTACTCTTGCCAGCATCCCTCAATGGCCAGAGTTACGGGCACATTTACGTCGTATTTATTTGTGTATCTGTTCATATTGAAAACCATAGTTTCACACTGGTATTCTTCATTTCAATCCAACACCACACGTTTTAAGTTTTCTCCCTTCTCGGAGAATAAGAAACCTGGCTCGCGTTTTTCTAAATACATTTGCTTAACAGATCGATGGCCTTTGTTAGTGACTGGACTCCCCAGATTCACAGTCCCACCTCACCTAGTGTTGTCGCTGCGGCCCGGCAGGGGGCGCCCTGTGGGAGGGGCCTGGGAGTGGGCTTTGCCCAGTTAGCGGGGGTGGGTAACCCACTGACCTGCAGTGGCCAGGGGTAGGGATAGGGCCCAGCCCTCTCCCCTGCAGTCTGCTCTGGGCTCTCTCCGGCTTCCCCGAGAAACACATTGAGAATCCAGGACTGGCACATTAACCCACTCTCTTCTTTTTTCAGACCCTATTTCCTTTCCTCACTTAATCTTTAACTCTTGCTACTGGGGCTTGGTTCTTTTCTAGGGTGCCTGAGCTAGGACGGACCGCTTTCTCGGTCTTTAAAAGCTAAGGAAAACACTGAAAATAAAACAAGAGGAAAAAAAAAAGAGAGACAGAGACAGAAAGAGTGAAAGAAATCGAACAAACCAGAAACTCTTCATATTTTCTCAAGAATTATACACAGTAAGAAAGAAAACCAGAGTTAGTGTTAACAGCAGTTTTAAAGAGCATGAAGGACACAGAGAGGAGGCAGCCTGGGCATTCCAGATCGAGGCAGTGACCACAGCAGAGGACCAAATACACGAGCAGATGCAGGGCTTGAACTCATCAGCCATAATAGAAACTGATACCCAAACTTTCACAACGACCTCTACAAAGTGAAAGAGCTCCTTGTCACCCATATTTTTGTAAACATATTAAATATTTAATATAATATAAAAAACATACACTTATACATACATGTACTTTACATGTTTGTGAACATTTGCACCTAATGTGATTTAAGAAAAAACATTTTTTGAATTATTTATTCATAGGTATATCTTAGAAGTTCTTTGCTGTTCGTTTTATTGCTGTCCAAACAGAAATAGTACAATCTGTTCTTTTTTTCTTTGCTACCACGTTGTAGGAAATGATCCCATCTGCTATTCAGTGTTGTATATAAGAGTGCTTGTATGTTTTTAGTTTAGGTGTAAATATTTAAAGCTACCAAGATTTTTTCAGGAAGTTATTCACAATAGCCTCATTCATCTTAAAGAGTTTTACTATTTAAAAAAACTGACACTAAGGTTAACTTTATATAAACATAATAAGGTGTAGTTACCTTGAAAAATGTATGTTACTGTATTTAAGCTTTAGCATAATAGGGCATCGCCTATATTCTTTTCACTCTGAACAAATATTAAAATAACCTTTATGGTTATATTTGACCCAACCAATGTATTCTTAGAATATAATTTTACAGTTAAAAATATCCTGTGTAGGCTGTAGAAGGATAGCTAAAGATTTGATTTTTTTTTCAGACTAGTAGTTTAAACATGCTAGATTTTTATTTCCTGTAATATACCTATAATAATTTGGGTTAGCAATGTTCTGACAAAATGACAAAGATTTTATATTTGTCTAGGTTCTGAGTAGAACAGAGAAGTATAGCAACTTTGGAAAATAAATGTTAGTGGTCCTAACATTTAGTGGTGGTCCACTAACATTTAGTTAGTGGTCCAAAGTTATCCTGTGTTATTAACCGGTGACAGTTTTCATAATGCTTGCTCTTTGTTAATATAAAATAACCTTTAATCCCATAAATGGATATTGTGTATGCACCCTGGACTTCTGTTTACTATTTTTGCTCATGGTACTTTATGCTTCTATTTTTATCACTACTTTTAAATATCCAGCAGTCATCCATTTTGAGCTAGTGATTCATTTTATGAATTTCACATATGCTACAACATAAGAAAAAAATGCAAATTTAGGTTATATTAATGTAGGATGGAATGATAAGTGTCAGCAGAAATAGGTTGTAATGGCAACTGAGTCATAGCTAGCGGATACTGACCAACATTATATTTATAGGGCATCTGGAAGCTTTGGGATTATAACAACTATTTGTAAATCAGTATAACATGTCATATTTGTAAAATATATGTGAACAAAATAGTCTCAAGTATTCCCTTCTTCCATCCTCCTCCCCCACAGAATAATGGCCATCCTGCCTCCATAAACTTCCCAAGATGGCCATGCTCCACGGAATATACTTTGGGTTATATTGACGTGGGGAAAGTACAGTGATTGTGAATTGGAGTTTATGGCAGTAGTTAGTTTGACAGTCCTGACTGTTGTCAAAATAGAAGCAATGAGGCTGCATGGGGCGACGGGGTGGCTCAGTCCATAGACCATCTGACTTTGGCTCAAGCCATGATCTCACAGTTCATGAGTTCGAGCCCTGCATCAGGCTCTGTGCTGACAGCTCGGAGCCTGGAGCCTGCTTTGGATTCTATGTCTCCCTCTCTCTCTGCCCCTGCCCTGCTCACGTTCTGTTTCTCTCTTTCCCCCTCAAAAATAAATAAACATTAGAAGCAGTGAGGCTGCTATGATACAGCAAGCATCTTGAAATGTTAAAAAAAAAATCATCAAAGATGGAAGTTTTGCAGCAGAGCAGTCTTTTATATGGATGGAATGGATGTTTGGGGGGAAAAATGTAAAGTCAAAGCAACATTTTCAAAGAAAACAAAACAGTGCCGCCAGGATTTAAGACTGTGAAACACAGTTCTATGCTTTTTTTTTTTTTTTTTGAAGCTAGTGTAGGCCGATGAAATAATGGCTTTTAAGAAATTATTTCAACTCTTGAAAAATCCAGGTATCTCTAAAGTCCATAGTCTGAGTTATCCCTTTCCTCTATGAATTTCTGTAACTCTTAAGAAATACCTTTCCAAAGACATGTACTATATACTGGTATGTATGTGTGATATCTATTTTTTTTTTATCTCACCTATTAGACTTTCAGTTTCTTATAAGAGCAATAAGAACAAAGATATTTCATGCATCTTTGTATCAATCTTTGTGCCTAAAGCATTGCTTAGATATAATCAGATATTCAGTAAGTGTTTATTAATGAGTGAATACAGTGAACCAGAAGATTCCTGTTTTACTCTTCAATATTTTTATGCACTGATGAAAAAGTTGCTCTAATATACATATTTTCCCAACTCTAACTTTCTTCCTTAAGCAAACATGAGTTATAGTATGTTCATTTAAAATTGATTTGATACAAACAGTTGCTTAAAGAGATGAAAAATTAAATCAATAACAAGAAAACAGTTTACTTTTGGCCATGATGGAGTAAAAGAGACTGCCCTCCTTAAAAAGCCATACTAAACAATGGTCTTCAGACAACAGACAGCACATGACAGTGATTCCTTAGAGAAAGGGGGAAGGGGTGTGTGGAAACCAAGATGTGAGCCCCATGAGTGCCTCAACTTACTGCCTAGAGAAGAGTTTCCAGGCCACAGTGCTGGAGGGGAAACCCAAAGAATGTTCTGTGTTCTTGCTGAGTTGAAGAAACAGAGTTCAGAGTTTGAGGAGGGGTTAGAGTTTGTGGGGAAAATTCCTGAAGGGGGTGGGAGCTGCACAGAGAGAAAGATGAAGAGATCTGTTGAGTCCTCTTGAGTCTTTGACCGAGAATTAGTCAGTGCATGTACAGGAGAAAGAAACACCAGAAAGGAGTAGGCAAAACCATACTCAGAGCTCATACAGAGCTGAGAATGGATTATTTTCTCACTGGAGAGAGTGGAAAGAAATTATAATACACAGGATATCAGGTAGAATCCTCAGAAGGATATTGCCTCAACAATGGGAACTAATTACCCTAGGCTTAAGGCTGCTCTGGACATGCCATTATAAAGCTTACAAGTCAGTCTCAAATTAATTTAATTGTATTCCACTACAAAACCCAATGATAGTTAAAGGAATACAACGAATTCCAGATCCCAGTGACAAAATTCATAATCTCCAATATCTAATAAAAAGGTTACCTGGTCTACAAAAGCAGGAAAATTGGACCTTTAAACAGCAGAAAAAAGTAATAGAAACTGAACCTCAAATGAAAGAGATGATAGAGTTGGCCGATAGTCATTGAAATAATTATTATAAGTATGCTGCATTTGTGTAAGGAGGCAGAGAAAACCATGAACATGATGAGAAGAGGAATGGAAAATACAAAAAAGGACTTAAACACAACTTCTAGTGATGAGAAATACAATATCTGAAATGAAAAAAAAAAAAAAACACAAAACCCTGAGTGGGATTAACAACAGATTAGATACTATAGAAGAAAAGATTCGTGAATTTGAAGATGTAACCTTAAATACCTAATATAAATCAAGAGTAAAGAGTTGATGCTTTGCTCACTTTTTTTCAATGAGCTGTGGGACAATATCACACTTAAAACATATGTATAACTGGAATCCCAATAGGAGAAGAGCAAGAGAGAAGAGAAACAGAGACCGTATTTGAAGAAACAATGGCCACAGTTTTTCCAAATTTAATGAACGCTAAATGTACAGATCCAGGAAACTCAATAAACCCCAAGGAGAAAAATTATGAGGAAAATGACACCAAGACACATCAAAATTAACTTGTAAAACCAGTGGCACAGAGAAAATCCTAAAAGCAGCCAGAGAAAAAAGAAAAATTGTATTCGGAACAAAGATAAGAATTGTAGCAGACCTCAACAGAAACTATGCTAGCCAGGAGACAATAGAGTGACATCTTTAAATTGCTGAAAGGAAACACATGTTAACCTAGAATTGTCTGCCCAGCAAAAGTCTTTCAAAAATGAGGGTAAAATAAAGTCTTTTGGACAAACACCGAGAAAATTCATCATCAAGAGACCCACACTGAAAGAACTGTTAAAGGAAACTCTCCAAGCAAAAGCAAAATAGTACCAGATGAAAATTTACAAGTGCAGAAAGGAATGAAGAACATCAGAAATAGTATATGGGTAAATACAGAAGACTTTTGTTTTCATGCTCTTTTTAAAAACTTAGAGGATAATGGGCCCTTTAAAAGCAAAACTAATAGTGTGTTGTGGAGCTTGTAACATATGTGGAAATAAAATGTAAGATAGAAGTAGCACAAAGGAGAGGGGGTTGGAAGGAACTGGATGCCCCCATTGTGAGATTCTCATGAAAAGAAAGTAATATCTAAGTGTACACTGTGATAAATTAAATATGTATGTGATAAACAATAGAGAAACCACTTTAAAAAATACAAAGCCCTAAAAACAGACACATAACTAATAAGTCAATAAATGGAGATTAAATTGGATCCTAGACAATATTCATTTAATATCAAAGAAGACAAGAAAAAAGGGGAAGAGTAACAAAGAACGGGTGAGACCAATTAAAACAAATAGCAAGATGGTAGACTTAAACCTCATTATATCGGTAATGACATTAAATGTAAATGTTCTAAATACTCTCTTTTGAATGAATTGCTAGGCTGGGTAAATAGACACAGCCCAATTATTTACTGTTTCTAAGAAACCTGCTTTAAATATAAAGATACAAATGTGTTAAATGTAAAAGAATGGGAAAAGGTATACCATGCAAATGTTAATCAAAAGTAGGCTACAGTTGTTATATTAATGTCAGACAAAATAGACTTCAGAACAGGAACTATTATAAGGAGTAAAAAGGTACATTACATATAATAAAGTGGTCAGTTCATTAAGAAGACTTAAAATTCCTAAATGTGTATGCAGCTAATAACAGCTTTAAAATATATGAAACAAAAAGTGATCTGAATGGAGAAATGCCCAAATTTACAATTCTATTTAGAAATTTTAGCACCCCTTTCCCAATAACTGCTAGAACAAGTAAAAAAATCATTAAGGATATTAAGACTTGACTACCACTATTGATCAATCTGATCTGACTGAATCTTGCAGAGAGCACTCAATCCAACAGCAGACTGTGCATTTCTTTTTCATGAAAAAGTCACATTCAAAGGTCCATAATGTATCCTGGCAGCTAAGGCCATTTCTGGCACATAGCTGGAGCTCAATGTGTATTTAGTAAATGAATGAATATTAGGTATTTAGTAAGATAATTAACTTTTCCTAAACTCAATACATTGAACAGGTATCTTTGTGTACTTTAGGGAAAAAAAATGTTTTAAATCATATGACTAAGTTAAAGGAAATGAAAAATAACGTTATCTCTGTAAATATAAAAGAATTATTTTTTTAAAAAACAATTCAGGGGCACCTGGGTGGTTCAGTCAGTTGAGCATCCAACTTTGGCCCAGGTCAGGTTCTCACAGTTCATGGGTTCGAATTCCCCTTCTGGCTCTGTGCTGACAGCTCAGAGCTTGGAGCCTGCTTCGGATTCTGTGTCTCCCTCTCTCTCTCTCTGCCCCTCCCCCACTTGTATTCTGTCTCTCTCTCTCTCAAAAATAAATAAACATTAAAAAATTTTTTTAAATAAATGAAAACAATTCAGAGCAATCTTTAAAAATTTTATAAACAAATATATTTTATTTGCAAGCATGGTATGGAAAAAAATGAACACGTTCAGAAAGAAGTTCCATGTACATTGCCGAACATTAGCATGTATGGTATTAAGCCAAACGCTTAGAGTTAAGTCCTTAATATCCATTTCATAGAGTTTCATAGGAAAAATATGAGCAGCATAAATTTAGTAAATTGAGGTCACCCAACTCAACTGTCTCTCTTACACTTAGAAAAAACCCTGCAAGATGGTTACATCCTTGTATAATTTTGTCTAACTTCCCGCATTTCCACATGTTGCTCATGATGTTACAAAATGCTGTAAAGTGGCAGCTATACCTTTTTCTGACTAGTGTCAACCTTCTCTGCTTCTTTCACTAGACAGTGTGGCGTAGTGGGAAGACAGTGGGCCTGTTTTGAATTCTGTCGCTTATTATTTGCGCACGTCCCTTAAACTTTCAGTGCTTTGTTTTGCTCAGTAAAATGGGCCAGCGATGCCTAGTTCATATAGCGTGGCCGATAAGCTAAGGTATAGGAAGGAAAGAACCTAAAAGCCATAGTAAGACATCCGTATATTTCTTCAGTCATAATTACAAATTAATGTTTTATGACGAGAAAGCATTGGAGTTGAAATGTTACCTCCTCCAGCTATCAGTTGTTTGATCTTGAGCAGGTGACTTCACTCCTCTGAACTGAATAAATAATACCTGCCTCATAAAGAATTAGAACTACCTCATATGTTTTAAGAATTAAAAGTGACATGTAGAAAGCATTCAGTAAACTTCAATTATAAAATGATTTTAAACATAGTTTAAAATGGACACAAAGTCCACTCAAAATGGAATAAAGACTTGATTATAAGATGTGAAACCGTAAAACTCCTAGAAGAAAGTGTAGGGGGTAAGCTCCTTGATGTCAGTCTTGGCTGTAATTTTTTTATTTCACACTGCAAGCAAAAGCAACAAAAGCAAAAATAAATAAGTGGGGCTGCACTTAAAAGCATCTGTAACAGCAAAGGAAACCATCATTACAAGGAAAGCAATTTACCAAATGAGAGAAAGCATTTACAAATCATATATCTGGGAAGGGGTTAATATCCAAAATATATATAGAACTCATACAACTCAATAGAAAAAAAGCCCAAACAATGTGATTTAAAAATGGGCAAAGGAACTGAATAGACATTTTCCCAAAAAATACATACAAATGGCCAATAGGTACATAAATAGGTGCTCAGTATCACTCATCATCAGGGAAATGCAAATGAAAACCACAATGAGATATCGCCTCACACCTGTTAGGGTGACTAATATAAAAAAGACAAGAGATAACAAGTGTTGATGAGGATGTGGAAAAATTGGAATCCTTGTGCCGTGATGGTGAGAATGTAACATGGTGCAACCATTATGGAAAACAGTATAGTAGTTGCTCAGGAAATTAAAAATAGAACTACCATGTGATCCAGTAATTTTACTTCGGGGGAGTGAACCATACATAAAAATGGACCACCATACATAAAACTGGACCACCATACAAAAACTGGACCACCATACATAAAAATAAATTCAAAATGGATGAAAGACCTAAATATGACACAGGAAACGATCAAAATGCCACAGAAGAACACAAGCAGCAACCTCTTTGACCTTGGCCGTAGCATCTTCTTGCTAGACATGATGCTGAAGGAAAGGGAAACAAAAGCAAACGTGAACTGTTGGGATTTCATCAAGAGAAAAAGCTTCTGCACAGTGAAGGAAACAATCAACAAAACTAAAAGGTAGCCTACGGAGTGAGAGAAGATATTTACAAAAAACACGTCTGTTAAAGGGTTGGTATCCAACATCTATAAAGAGCTTATCAAATTCAACACCTAAAAAACAAATAACCCACTTAAGAAATGGGCAGAAGACATGAATAGATACTTTTCCAAAAAAGACATCCAGATGGCTAACAGACACATGAAAAGATACTCAGCATCACTCAGCATCAGAGAAATACAAATCAAAACCACAATGAGATACCACCTCACACCTGTCAGAATGGCTAAAATTAACAACACAAGAAACAACAGGTGTTGGTGAGGATGTGGAGAAAGGGGAACCTTCTTGCACTGTTGGTGGGAATGCAAACTGGTGCAGCCATTCTGTAGAACAGTATGGAGGTTCCTCAAAAAACTAAAAATGGAACTACACTATGACCCAGTAATTGCATTATTAGATATTTACCCAAAGGATCAAAAATACACATTTGAAAGGGTATATGCACCTTAATGAACATTATAGCATCATTGTCTACAATAGCCAAATTACAGAAAGAGCCCAAATGTCTATCGACTGATGAATGGGTAAAGATGCTGTCTATACACAATGGAAAATTACTCAGCCATCAAAAAGAGTGAAGTCTTGCCATTTGCAATGATTTGGATGGAGCTAGAATGTATTATGCTAACTGAAATAAGTCAATCAGAGAAAGACAAATACCATATGATTTTACTCATATGTGGAATTTAAGAAACAAAGCAGATGAATGGGAAGGGGGGGAAGAGAAGAGAGAGAGAAACAAAACACAAGAGACTCTTAATGACAGAAAACAAACTGAGGGTTGATGGAGGGAGGTGGGTGAGAGATGGGCTAGATGGGTGATGGTTATTAAGAACGGCACTTGTGATCAGCACTGGCTGTTGTATATAAGTGATGAATCACCGATTCTACTCCTGAAACCAATGATGTTAGCTAATAATGTTAGCTAACTAAATACTGTTAGCTAACTAAAATTTGAATTAAAAAAATTTAAAAAAATAATTTCACTTTTGGATATATATCCAAAATAATTAAAAACAGGGTCTCAAGAATATTCCTAGCAGTATTATCCACAATAGCCAAAAGATAGAAGCATTCCAAATGTCGATCAACAGATGAATGGATGAACAAAATGTGGTATATATGTGTGTGTGTGTGTGTGTGTGTGTATACATATATATGTATATACATATATATATACATACGTGTGTGTATATTCATATATATACACATACATACACACACACACAATGGAATATTATTCAACCATGATAAGGAAATTCTGACACATGATAACAACATGGATAAAACTTGAGGACAGTATGTTAAGTGAAATAAGCCAGCAGAAAAAGACAAATGCTTTATGATTTCACTTACATGAGCTACCTCGAGTAGGGACAGAAAATAAAGTAGTTGCCAGGGGCTGGGGGTAGAAGAGAATGGGGAGTTGTTTAAAGGATATAGAGTTTCCGTTTTGCAAGCTTGAGAAAGGTTCTGGAGATTGGCTGAACAACAGTGAGTGTAACATTACCACACTGTACACTTAGAAGTGGTTAAGATGGCAAATGTTGTGGTATGTGTATCTTACCACAATGTTTTAGAAAAGCTCGCAGAAATTATATAAAGGTGATTGTTAAAACAGTGCTCAGAAACAACTGTTCTGATTTGGTTATACTTGTAGATTTTAAGCAGCTTTAAAAATCAAACTTTTTGGACTTCAAGCTGTATTACAAAGCTGTAATCATCAAGACAGTATGGTACTGGCACAAGAACAGACACTTAGATCAATGGAACAGAATAGAGAACCCAGAAATGGACCCACAAACATGGCCAACTCATCTTTGACAAAGCAGGAAAGAATATTCAATGGAATAAAGACAGTCTCTTCAGCAAGTGGTGCTGGGAAAACTGGACAGCGACATGCAGAAGAATGAACCTGGACCACTTTCTTACACGATTCACAAAAATAAACTCAAAATGGATGAAAGACCTAAATGTAAGACAGGAAGCCATCAAAACCCTCGAGGCGAAAGCAGGCAAAATCCTCTTTGACCTTGGCTGCAGCAACTTCTTACTCAACACGTCTCCGGAGGCAAGGGAAACAAAAGCAAAAATGAACTATTGGGACCTCATCAAAATAAAAAACTTCTGCACAGTGAAGGAAACAATCAGCAAAACTAAAAGGCAACCGACGGAATGGGAAAAGATATTTACAAATGACATATCAGATAAAGGGTTAGTATCCAAAATCTATAAAGAACTTATCAAACTCAACATCCAAAAAACAATCCGGTGAAGAAATGGGCAAAAGACATGAATAGACACTTCTCCAAAGAAGACATACAGATGGCCAACCAACACATGAAAATAATGCTGAATATCACTTATCATCAGGGAAATACAGATCAAAACCACAATGAGATACCACCTCACCCCTGTCAGAATGGCTGACATTAACAACTCAGGCAACAACAGATGTTGGTGAGGATATGGAGAAAGAGGAATCCTCTTGCACTGATGGTGGGAATGCAAACCGATGCAGCCACTTTGGAAAACAGTATGGAGGTTCCTCAAAAAATTAAAAATAGAACTATGCTACAACCCAGCAATTGCACTACAAGGTATTTATCCAAGGGATACAGATATGCTGTTTCGAAGGGGCACATGCACCTCCATGATTATAACAGCACTATCAACAATAGCTGAAGTATGGAAAGAGCCCAAATGTCCATCGATAGATGAGTGGATAAAGAAGATGTGGTATATGTATACAATGGAGTATTACTCGGTAATCAAAAAGAATGAAATCTTGCCATTTGCAACTACATGGATGGAACTGGAGGTTATTATGCTAAGCGAAATTAGTCAGTCAGAGAAAGGTAAATATCATATGACTTCACTCATATGAGGACTTTAAGATATAAAACAGATGAACATAAGGGAAGGGAAGCAAAAATGATAAAAAACAGGGAGGGGGACAAAACATAAGAGACTCTTTAATATGGAAAACAAACAGAGGGTTACTGGAGGGGTTGTGGGAGGGGGGATGGGCTAAATGGGTAAGGGACATTAAGGAATGTACTCCTGAAATCATTGTTGCACTCTATGCTAATTAACTTGGATGTAAATTAAAAAAATAAATTAAAAACTAAAAAAAGCCAAACTTTGACTCAAAACCACTCAAAAGATGAATACCATATTCATCTTTAAATATACATTGTTCCAATCATAGATTAAAGTTGGGTTTGGAGACATAGAATTTAGTATGGGTCTGTGCAAAGCACCACAAAGGTCACAGGGATTTGTTCTGGTATCTCTCTAGTGATGGTTTGTTTCAATTTTCATGTTTTGTAAAGGGTTTATATTTTTCCTTCCTATTTCTCATGGGCCTGGATCTGTGTCATGAACTGAGTGCTCTCAGTTGGGTAGAGTTAAGGGATCCGTATATAACAGTGTACTGTGTCAGAATTTTGTTGAACAGGGAGACTTAAATTTTCATCCAAACTGCTGCCAAATTTCAAGTTCAGAACTAATTTTTGTTTATGCAAAGCCCATATGTTGTGTTACACAGTGTCAGAGAGACATGCTGATCGACAGATTCCTACATCTGTATCTCATGTGTCACAGCTACCCCTCATTGGTTTCCTTATAGGTTTTTAGTCATTGTGGTTTTTTGTTTTATTTATTTGTTTATTTAATGTTTATTCTTTTTTTTTGAGAGAGAGACAAAAAGCATGAGTGGGGGAGGGGCAGAGAGAGAAAGAGAGGGAGAGGGAGACATAGAATCTGAAGCAGGCTCCAGGCTCTAAGCTGTGCACAGAGCCTAATACGGGGCTCGAACTTGCCAACTGCAAGATCATGACCTGAGCTGAAGTCAGGCGCTTAATTGACCCAGGCGCCCCTAGTCACTGAGTTTTAAAAGAAAACCCTAGAGCGGTAGCAGAAAGCCAATAAGTAGTGTGAAGTGTGCCAGTTGGTTCCCTGACTTACTCTCTACCTATACTTGAAATATAGGTAGAAAACGCGGTAAAGTGGGGAGAGGAAGGGAAGGCTGGGGTGTGAAAGGTCACTGAAAGATAGCCGGTAGGGGCATGGAAGGACTCACCGCGCTCCTGAGATACTTCACCTGCTCCACAGTGTTTTTCTCTGTTGTGAGTGTGGAAGATATCAGTACTTTCTTACACACAGCAGTTGTTCAATAAATGCTGACTACTTTTACTTAGTGTTTAATACCTGTCGGAAGAACAGAGTCACTGTTGGCATTAGGAATTGTGTTTTCAGCAATGTGGAGCAGTCTTTTAACTTGCATTATTAGAACACTGATGATTAGTCATTCTTTATTACCTCCAATCTTCTTCTATATTCTCTCACTTCAGAGAAAAGGTTAAAGATGCTTATTCTATTTTTCTTAGGGTGAATTTAAAATTTTACTGTATCTCTGTCCACCTATGAATGTATATATATTTGTATTTGTACATAGCACTTCTATAAAACAGTATTTGATTTGGTACCCATGAATAACCGTTGACCTGATATTGTCATAATTAACATAGTTTAGTTAAGGTTAAACCTAAAGTTTTTTTTTTTAATTTTTTAGCGTTTATTCATTTTTGAGACAGAGAGAGACAGAGCATGAATGGGGGAAGGTCAGAGAGAGGGAGATACAGAATCTGAAACAGGCTCCAGGCTCTGAGCTGTCAGCACAGAGCCCGACGCGGGGCTCGAACTCATGGACCGCGAGATCGTGACCTGAGCCGAAGTCAGACGCCCAACCGACCGAGCCACCCAGGTGCCCCAAGGTTAAACCTAAAGTTTAAGGTTAAACCTAAAGTTCAGGGTTAAACCTAAAGTTAAACCTGACTTGTTTCACGAATTGACAAATAACTACGTATTGTTGGTATTCTGGTTTTTATTTTTTTTATTTTTTTATTATTGTTTTTATTTTTATTTTTTATTTTTTTGGTATTCTGGTTTTTAAACATTATGTTTGATTTCCCCAAATTTCGTCTAATTTAGAGAGCAGTGTACTTGCAAACGTCCATTTATTTAGAAATTATGTCATTTCCCTATTGTTATTTTCTTAATAGAGTTTAAATTTTTTTGAGAGGGAAGATGCACATGTGCACACGAGCAGAGAGAGGGGCAGAGGAGGCAGAGAGAGAGAGAGAATCGCAAGCAGGTTCCACGCCCAGCAAAGAACCTGATGCTGAGGCTTGATCTCATGACCCTGGGATCATGACCTGAGCTGAAATCAAGAGTCAGACGCTAAACCAAGTGAGCCACCCAGACACCCCGAGTTGAAAATGTTTTATTTTATGAATAATTTTGCTTTGACTTGTGTAAATCCAGTAGATTTAGGTCATAAAGTAATTCTTGAGAGACTTCAAATTCAGCTTAAATCTTATTTATGTTATAAACTTTTTACAGTCATTCCAGAATAGCCTAGTCCATTCCATCAATGAATTTCAGTGGTTTTTATTCAGTAAGTAATGCATTGAGCATTCTGCTGTGCTTGGTGGGATTTGCACGATGAATAAAATTGCTGCCCTACTGGGAGAGAATCTCCTGTTACCTGACTGAGGACTGGTTCAAAGGGAAGGTGTCATCTGGATGGGGTGTAAGGAACCACATGGGAAAGGAGAATGTGCAAAGATTATTCAGGGACTCGTGATGAGTCTGAGCACACAGGAAGAGAGAGTCCTGGGCAGGGGGGTTTCCATGTCAAGATGATTCTGTTTTTCTATCACATAGGTTGGTGGCTTGGCTGGGTTCCGGATTCTAGCTTGGAAGCCATTTTTTCCTTTAGAACATTGAAGACATTGTTCTCCTGTCTTCTAGTTTCCAGAAATGAGAAATCCTGTACAATTTGGATTTCAGTTGCTTTTTATGCCTATTATCCCCCTTATTTTTGGAAGCTTCTGGAAAGTTCACTTTTCCTCAGGAATCTGAAACTTCACAGCGATATTCAGTTTATTTTCATCCATTGTATGGGCTTTTTGTATGGCCTTTCAGTTCTGAGAAGTTGGCTTAAATTTTCTCTTTTGTTTCTCTGTTTTATTTATTTATTTATTTATTTATTTATTTATTTAGGAATTATTATCATGTGAATGTTGGACCTTCTCCACCCATCATCTCATTTTCCTCTTCCCTCCACCTCCCCATTTCCCATCTTTTCATATTTTTGCTCTGCTTTCTGGGAGATTTTCCAACTTCAGTTTCCAACTCTTCTGTTGCATTTTCTATTTCTATATAGACACATATACACATAATTAAATGGCAAATTTTATATTAGACTTAAGTGCTACGGAAGGTCACAGTAGAGAGAAATCCACGTGGACTGAAACCCATCAAAGGGATGCTTCATCTCTGTTTGGCTATCCTTTTGTAACAAATGCTTGTTTAAAACTCCTCATCCACACTGATTCATATAGCCACAGATTTGTGGGTAACCACAAAGGTGCCCAGTTCACCAACTCTTTCCTGTCTGATTCCAACCCACAGCTTCCCCATTAAGTGCTTGTCCTGCCTCTGCTTGAACATCACAGAGCTTGGGCAGCCCACTGAGGTCTCCTTATGGTAATGGCAGTACCGATTTTTCCATTCTCCTTTCTCTCTTTCCTCTCTATTTCACATTACCAGGTCTTGTGGATGCCTCCTTTGCAATATGTCTCCCGTTCATCTATTCAGTTCTAGCGTCTCAGCGTGTTTACTTAGGCTCCTAATATGTGCCAGGGAGTGTGCAAAGAGCTGGGGCCATATAAAGACCTGCAAGGAGCTTGTGTCCCCTCATGGACACAGTAGACATGGACTTGAAAATTTCAGGAGAAAAGCAGACGTATTTGGAAAGTGTTTTGCACAGGATCCTACTGGCAGCAGGGGATTGATGCTGAATCCACCAGGGAGAAAGGCCCCACACCACACAGGGTATTTGGACATGGGTTAGCGTGGCTGGAGTAGAAGGTGGTGGGGCTGAGGCCATGTTCACTGCAGGCGGAGCAGCACTGTAAACAAGGGTGAAGGCTCAAAAGGTACTCTACTCACTCATTCAACAAATATTAACTGAGCATCGACTATGTGCCAGGCAATTGTTTTGCAACTGGGTGCAGCAGTGAGCAAAACATACAGAAACCAGATATAAACGTAAATTATATAATCATATAACATAGTGAAAGGATGATAAATAAGTAGATTGTGTAGTCTATTTGAAGGTGATAACTGTGATGGAAAACAGCAAAGCAGGATGATGGAGACGGGGATCTTGAGCCCTAACCTGCCGTCGACTACTTTTCACACTGTACTCCAGAGAGCCCCGGGTGCTTCGAGAAGTGCTTCAGGGGGTCAATAAGCATTCGTTCTGAATTGTGTTGTTTAAGGTGTTTTGAAACATTTCGAAAACAGCAATGAGAAACCGTATGGACAAAAAATAATACATTAAGTACACAATTTTACACGCTAGATTCCACCGAAACATAAATTTGTGCCACTGTGAAAGCTCATGTTTGGAAAAAGACTTTGATTTCCACGAGTTCTGTTCATATGAGTTATCTCCATAATGTATGATTTTACCCGATTAAACCTAAAGATGAATTTAATAAAACCTCTCACCTACGTATTTCATATATTGAGAATCCACTGCTAATATTATTTGAAAACCAAGGAATCGTAGGAATTCAATTTGCCTTACTCTTGGATTATCGTAGTCGCCTTCAGCACCTTCAGACTTTGTCTTTCTAACCTCTCTTGTATACCATTGCCAGAATTAATTTTCAGTGAAGTTTTTCATTTTTTCATTAAATGCTTGAAACTAAACCCTGCTGTGGGGAAGAGTAAACCTGGATAGTGGCTGTAGCTCTGCCACAAAATGCCGTGTGGCCTTAGGCAAATCTTTGTTTTCTCATCTGTAAGTATCTTCTCTGCTCTAAACATTACCTCCATGAGTTTTCCCCCAGCTGCCAGTGGTCTTTATGATCCATCTCTAGCTTTACCCACCTAGTCCCCATCCTGCCCTTATCCTCTCTGCTCTCGTGTGCTCTTCAAGTGCCCCTTGATGCTTTTAGGATGGTAGTAATTAAATATCTTTCTTTCAGTTCATGATTGGCTGGGGTTGTATATTATCTCTAATTTATTTGTAGGATTGGTTCATTTATTATGTATACTTAATGGGGACCCTTGTTATACTTTACCAGTCAGGATGCCACCAGCTGCAGGTAACACAAAACCCAAAACCATATTGGCTTATGCATCTGGAGGAGGGCAGGCTCTGACTCCCTTCTCTTCGTGATAGTCCAGATTTTGCCCTCCTCTCCATATTAGCTGCATCCTTAATAAATGCCTGAATCAATTCCAGGTCTCAACGGAATTTCATCTCAGGTATACCAAAAGCAGCTCCCCCAGCCCCTCCCAAGAGACCCCCACTCACATCTCACTGGCCAGAAATGGGTCACATCCTGCCTCTGAACTAATTACCTATGGTAAGGGAAAAGGATTCCTCCTAGCAACTTATTAAACTAATCAATAGGTGCTTGCTGAAACTAGGAATAGGGTTAGTATCGCCTAAACATATGACTTGCCGAGAAAGAGTGGATGTCTAAACCAATTCAGGGTTCTGTTAGGAAGGAGGGAAAGGAAAATGGATGTTGGGTAGGGTCTTGTAGCTATTCCTAGAATTATATATAATGACTAATTACGTATTAGGTAGGCTAACTAGTCTGCTGTGACAAAACCCCAAAATGTTCTCTCCCAATTAATAGTGCAAAGCCCTTGGTCCTGAGCCGGTGGGGTGGCTCTAACATAGTTTGAATATTAGAGTTGCCAAGTTGTGATAGCAAAGAAACCTCCCCAAATGAGAGATGTAGAAAAGAAAGACATTTCACTCTGACATCACAGTCTGTGGCAAGCTTCTGAGGTGAGAGGATATGTCTGCTGCACTGGGCCATTCAGAGCTCCTGGTTCTGTCCATGTCGTTTCTTTGCTGTCTCCCCAGGGGATTGTCCTTTCCTATGGGGGCAAAGCTGTGTCACCATTTCCAGATTCTTGCCAGAAAATGGCAGAAGAGAGTGTATGGGAGGTGGGCCCCTGTATAAAGGCCTAGACCAAAGTGACCTCTTACTTCCACTCACATTCCATTGGCAAGATCTTAACCACAGGGGATATGCAGTTGCAAAAAGCCTCATGTCTTAGTCCATTTGGGCTTCTATAACAAAATATAGTAGGCTGGATGGCTTAAAAACACATTTTTTTCTCACAGCTCTGGAGTCTGGGAAGTCCAAGATCAGCGCACTGGCAGATTCGCTGTCTGGCGAGGGCCGGTTTCCTCGTTCGCAGATGGCCATCTTCTCCCTGTGTCCTCACATGGCAGAAGGGGAGAGCAAGCTCTCTGGAGCCTCTTTTATGAGGGCATTAATTCCATTCATGAGGGCTCTGCCTTCATGACCTATTTGCCTCCCAAAGTCTCCACCTTCAAATGCCATTATATTGGGGATTAGGCTTCAACATAGGAATTTGGGGTGGGGGACACAAATATTCATTCTGTCACACCTGGGAGAAATGTAGTGTTACCGGGCAGCTTCCGGAGTTGCTCATGGCATCACCAGCAGAAAGTGAGTTCAAACCTAGGTGAAGTGTCTGTAAGGGAATGACAAGTTTCACCCATCATTTCTACTCACACCCCATTACCCTGAACTTAGTCACGTGGCCACGTGCAAGGGAGGCCAGGAAATGGAGTGATGCTGGAAGGCCAGGTATCAGGACAAGGGAAGAATGGATCACGGTAGGCTGTGTTCTCTCACACAAAGGTTTCTCTGGGTTCTGCATAGGATCTTTCTATCCGGAGACTGTTTATTTACTAAACAAAGTTCTGTTTAATGCCTAAGGCCACTAGTCACCCATCGTCACATTTCTGAGTTTGGTTACTTTCCATTCTTCCACTATAGGAAAAACCAATATAAGCAGTAAAACAGTATTAGTGGAGTCATTCTGAATAGAAAATTTTCCAAAGGTGCTTTTTAAAAAGTTATGCATGATCTTGGCCTTCTAAAACAATTTGTATAGCTGTGTGTGAGTGCATGCATCTGTGTGTAGTTTTAAACTGAATAACTAAGGTTGTACATTTGATGTATAAAATCGAAAGGAAAACAACAGGCATTTCTTTGGAAGTGAGTGGTAAATTTTCTTCTCAAAGCCCATTTATACTTTGGTTCTGTTACCCTCAGGTGGCTGCTTCCTTTTTCATGTAGGAAACTACTCACAGGATGTTGTCCTAAACTTTTGTATTTACCCTTTTATATGCTATTTTCAGATTTTATTTTTGGTCATACTTATGAACTAGTTTTGTTAGGTTTATAAGTCGATGAATAGATTATACATAGCTTTTATATGTAGACAGACTAAAATGAAATTAGATTCATGAATTATGAATTAGATTTTTTTCTAGAATCCTAAGCATGATCTTCAGTATATTATCAGCTCCACGAAGGCAGGCATTTTTAGCTGGGTTTTATTGTTGTTGTTGTTTTGTTTTGTTTTTGCTGTTCTGTCTTTAGTGCCTAGACTAACTCCTGGCATGTAGTAGACAATACATATGTGTTAATGAATGAAAGAGATATAAAACACAATATATTCCATTGAATCTGATTTTTAGCTCTGCACTTAAGGAATTCGTATTTCTTAGGCAACTGAGTGAAGTAGTCTTTATTTGCCTCACCTTCCAAGTGGAAAGTGAGGCAGCAAACAACAGAGTCTCCCTGCTCTGTATAACTTCAGCAGACAAATTCTATGTGTATTCAAAGAGTCATATATAATAAAAGTAACACATTTGTAATATGGCCTAATGTAAGCATCCAAGATGTCGGAATATGTGAGCTGGAGAGAGGGAAAGGAAATGTTTCACTCCATCCCAACAACAACAAAAATGTGCACTTTTTAAATGCAGTTTTCTCAAGTGGATTGCAGTTTTCTCAAGTAGGATGAAGAAGAAATAAAATAATTTGGGTCCTAGAAGGACTTTTGAGGGTTAGGGAGATAGGGTTAAACCATCTTCTAAAGACTGAGTGGGTAACTTGACCTATTTTATGATTTATTTTCTTCTCATACTGTAATATATTTTTCAGAATTCATGTGCCGCTGACAATATTGAAAATGAGAGAGATAAGCTTCTTAGAGTAAACATAATCTTAGCACACTGCTCTCCTCTGTGAATCCATTACCTTTTACAAATAAGGCTCTGTGAGGACTGAGCACATGGTATTGCGAATGAGTGAGCTCTACTTGGGTGACACGTTTTGGAAGGAGAGTGTTTAAGCCCAGCATTTAAGGATGAGTCAATGAGAGGAAAGATCCTGGGGCAAAGCATTCTGGGCCTGTGGAAAGACACTTAAATAAAGGCCCCTAGATAGGAGGATGTGTGTTCTGTTCAGGCAGTGGCAGGTAGACCAGTATGCTGGGAGCATAAGCTCCAGCGCAGTGAGGAGGGAAACTGCACCTTGATGGGAGGCTACAAAAGCAGTAAAGATGTAAACAGGCAAGGGCCTTACGTACGGAGTTTTTGATTTGTTTTGTGGTTTATGAGCAACCAACGAAGATTTGGGGCCAGGAAGTGTTAGGATGAGGGCTGTATCTTAAGGAATCAATTCCTGAGGGAAGGAGAATGGATAATTAATTAGAAGGAGGGAGTAGTTTATGTCCATATGATTTTCTTTTATGAACAGTTGGAAACTTGGCTTGGA
This sequence comes from Lynx rufus, assembly GCF_022079265.1. NCBI lineage: Eukaryota > Metazoa > Chordata > Mammalia > Carnivora > Felidae > Lynx > Lynx rufus. The sequence continues at coordinate 28,453,315 of NW_025814823.1, read as the reverse complement.
TTGCAGTGTTCAGTGGAGGCCCGCCCCAGTTAGCCAACATCCCTTGTTCCTCTATTCAGAGGAGCCAGAGCTGTGAGGACGGGGCCCCAGACAGGCCAGCAGGAGGGGTCAGCTTCTTGGTTTTAGTTTGGAGACCTTGAGTGTGGTGTTTCTCTGAGCTTGTGCTTCTTGATGATAAGGAAATACCTGGTGTGCACCTGCTGGCGGAACCCAGACAGAAAGGTCCAGGGTCCCTGTTTGGGCTCATGGACCTGGAGAACAGGAGGTATTTTGTTCATATGGTGTTTTGTCCCTTTTGTTACTGCCAACCTTTGGCAACGACTTGTCTGAGTAATCTGTCTTGCCTCTATTAGGAGTTATTAAGAGTAGAGTTCTCTTCCACACTTGGGTCAAACTCAAACCAGAGCAGCAGTAACTTCCAAAAGAAGGCTTAGCGCTGGTGGCAGTCGGCTGGTCTGCCTCATGTCTCAAGCAATTCCTTCTCCAGTGCCAGTCCTGGCTGTGTCATGGAAGGTAATTGTTAATGTCTAAGTGAGAAATAACAACGTTACTGGAATTGGGTGGTAAGAGCAGAAAGGAAGGCCAGATTTCAAAACCATTTTGATGGCAGACTAAAGGATTTAGGAGCAAGGGAGAGTAGATGGTAGTTTGGAAGTTTGGAGATTGGGTGCCTCGGGAAACAATGCTGCTGCTGATAGATGGGGGCACAGGAAGAGGAGCAGAGTTGCCGCGGGAAGGGGTGCTGTGTTCAGTTTGAATTCCGGATGGGTGACTTTTACCCAATGTTGTATAGTCATTACCTAGAAGTTTCAAAATTAGAATCTAGGTTTCCGGAACCAGAGCGATGTTTTTTCCATTATACGAAGACATACGTTACGTGAGATAAAATGTACTGGTTGAGTTTCAGGTGGTGAGAGTGTCTCCACGCGGGGAAGTCACCAGGCAGTTGTAAATGGAGCTGGAGTGAAAAATGGAGAATAAGTGTAGAAGTTTGTTTTTGGGAGCTATGTGTATATTTACAGGACATAATTGGAGCTATGTGAAGGGTAAGTCCACCCAAAGGTCTTTTTGGCCTGTAGGGTATTATTGGAAATAGCCATAGGGCCGTTTTCTTGAAGAAAAAGTGATAGCTATCCAGTAAGACTGATTATGCAGCAAGCATATTAAAAAAAATTTTTTTTCCTTTGAAGAGAGAGCACACACACATGCAGGAAGGACAGAGGAAGAGAGAGAGAGCATCTTAAGCAGGCTCCATGCTCAGCACAGAGCCTGATGTGGGGTTTGATCTCACAACCGTGAGATCATGACCTGAGCTGAAATCAAGAGTCAGACACTTAGCTTACTGAGCCACCCAGGCGCCCCTCAAAAAAAAATTTTTTTTAAGAAATTGTGTAGTAATAGAGAGGAAGGCATCGATTGTGACCTAGGATGTAATGAACAGGTGAAAAAACTTTTTAGTTTTTAAGATCAGACAGGCTAAGGGAACAATGGGTGGAGAGGGAACAATTGGATATGTAAACAAAGGATAGTTGAGTTTAGATCAAGAAACTGATTATGAACGAGTATGCCTGGGATGATGGACACGGTGCTGGCTACAAGCCAAACAAAGATGAAGTAAATTTGATTCTGGCTTTGGGAAGTCTACTGCTACTAGACGACAGGAAGAAGAATAACATGAGAACAACTAATGTCTACTGAGCGCTACGTATCAGGAAACGTATTTTACGTGCATTGAATCTTGTAGTCCAAAATGACACCCCTGTGAGTTAGTTACCATCGTCATTATCTGCACTGTGAAGGAGAGGAAACTCAGGTTCAGAAAGGTTAAGTAATTTGCCCAATGTCTTTAACAACTAGTCAGCTGTAGAGCCGTGATTTGCACCCCAGGCCGTAGTGCTGCACCTCTACGCATCATGTAAACAGATTATTATGCTAAAATGTAAAGAGAGACAGAAGAGCAATTACTGAAGTAGCACAGAGGAGGGAGGGGTCAAATTTTTCTGGTAAGGGATCGAGTAGGGCGGGGAAGATCTCAGAGGGGAATGGATCCCGATGAGGGAAGTCGCTTTGGTCACGACAATGGGTTCCTTCATTGGGATCCAACCCATGTTGATTATGAGGTCTGTGTGTATGTGTTACTGTTCCACTTAGTATTTTACACAGACTTCATCTCTGACCTTTTCTCTGCCCCATCCTAATCACACAGGACACTCACATTCGATTTCATTCATTTCTGTAAGCAATTAAGATGTTTTTTTAAAAAATCTGATAGAAGTGGGCTATCCCCTTAGGTATATCAGTCCTGCTCATTGAAACCATCGTTAAAATAGTTTATGATTTGAATACAAGTACATTGTCTGTCTGTCTGCCTACCTACCTAATTATCTGTGAGTTCAGAGAACTGGCAGTAATCTGAGAATTTCCTATGTACTGGGGACCCATATATTATCTCTGGAGAAGAACCAGAGAATTTGAGAGGCAGATTATGGGAAATAAAATAGAAACTCCAGAAACTAAGCAGATATTTTGCATAGAATGGTTAATAGCCCATTCAGAAATAAGTATATAGGGTAAATATATGACTCCTGGTTATATGCAGTTGTCTTCCAGACCTTGAGCTTCACCCCATTTCCCATCCCGTGGTTGGCCTTACCATTGACCCCCAGTTTCTGCCTGGGGCATGCGGTTCTCTTTTGTACATTAGTTACTACTTAAAAAAAATTATCATAGCATTTAGTGGTTTATTTTAGGCCACATCAAAATGTCTGTACATCAAAATAGTTGTGTCATTGTGGCCTTGTAGGAAAGTGGTTACATCAGAACGTCATGTGTGGGCAAAGGGATTATTCTTGGAAGTGAGTAGGGGCATTTGATAAGGGAAGAAATAAATTCAGAGTTGGAAAAATAGATTTGTTTTGGGGCGCCTGGGTGGCGCAGTCGGTTAAGCGTCCGACTTCAGCCAGGTCACGATCTCGCAGTCCGGGAGTTCGAGCCCCGCGTCGGGCTCTGGGCTGATGGCTCAGAGCCTGGAGCCTGTTTCCAATTCTGTGTCTCCCTCTCTCTCTGCCCCTCCCCCGTTCATGCTCTGTCTCTCTCTGTCCCAAAACTAAATAAACGTTGGAAAAAAAAAAATAAATAAATAAAAAAAAATAGATTTGTTTTTTGCCCCTTTACAATGCAGTTATTACGTGCCACTCACAGGTGTAGGTAAAGATTCATGTAACTCTGACAAGAGGCCTATCCAATGTTCGGCTCTGAAAGAAAACCTGAGCGTTAGGCGTAACACCGCTGCCACCCAGTGGTAATCTGTTGTAGTTCATTGTATTTTATGAAAAAAAAGTCTGATGATATGCCTTGCGCATTTTATATATTTTCGTTTAAATAAAAGTGTAGTAGCACTTTATAAGATCGTATATTTTTACTTCTTTAATGTTATTTAGGAAAATACATTTAGAAACTCCTAAATAAAGAACACATTGAAAGTAGAGATAGAACTTAACTTTAGCAATTAATAAACAAAACGTCACAAAATAACCAGTCTCAGGAAGGTAATTTATATCTATAGCTCTTCTCAAGAAAATTACAAACCAATATAAGGGACAAAATACTTTGGTTAAAACTAGATGGTTTAGGGGTGCCTTGGTGGCTCAGTCGGTGAAACATCTAACTTCGGCTCAGGTCATGATCTCTCAGGTTCATGAGTTTGAGCCCCACATCGAGCTCTCTGCTGTCAGCATGGAGCCCACTTCAGATCCCCTGTCTCCCTCTCTCTCTGCCCTTCCCCACCCATTTTATCTCTCTCTTTCTCAAAAATAAACTTAAAAAAAAAAAAAGAACTAGATGGTTTGTTGGTAAAGAGGGTAATTAGAATATGCTGGGTAATCTCCATGATTTTGCTTTAGAATGCATTAATTTACATTTAAATATAAATATCCCAAATATTAGAGTTAATAGGACTTCAAATAAAATAATGAAGATATTTTGAATGTATTGAAAATTCTCAGAATACCTCAGTAGGCACAAGGAAGTGATAGGCTCGTCATTCTGTTTTCCGGTGCATGTTTTCTCTCGATTTCTTTAAGAGCAGATCTGATCACTTCTCCGGGTCTGGGCCTGCTGCAGCACGACTGGCTTTTGTTTGCCACATTGGATTTTTTCCTTTTTAGACAGGAGTAGTGGTGGAATGCCTTTTCCATCATTGGATTGAGCGCAGCAGGATGAAAAAACTGCAGACTGAGAGACCCATTTTAGAGTTTTATGCCTCACTTGACTTGACAACACTGGAGGGTTGTGCTCCGGGTATGTGATGGATGACCACACTACATTTACCCAGACAACCTGAGTCAGAATGTGTGTGTGTGTGTGTGTGTGTGTGTGTGTGCGCGCGCGCATATGTGTGTTACATGTATAATTAATTCTGGTAAAATTGAAACCGATAGAGTGTATATTTTTCTGAGAATACAAACAAATAAAACTATTTCACAAACTTCTAGAAAATTAAATATCAAGATTTTGCTGTATGAATATTAAATGTCATTATATTTAAATGAATGTAATCATTTTGCCTCCCAGCTCGTGAACTGGATTTCATGGAGCTGTAGAACTCCTCTGAGGTACCCCAGAATGAGAAGACTGAGCTGGTCACGTTCTAGGTGACTTCCTCAAAGTGCCCCGTCATGTGTCCTCAGATTATTCTGACACGCAAAACTGCTTGAGGACAACTGCTCCCAGGGGCAGCTTATAAAAAGGGAACTGTGTTGTGTTACACACTATTACATTATCATTAAACACTAGTTCTAGAAATGCACCCTGTGTCCACTGTGCTGTGAGCTGGGATACCCTCTCTTACTGCATCATCCTCTTGCTGAAACATCCTCTTTGTAACCACTGCAGCCCCCCTGCCAGCATTTGCTTCCTTGGCCGGGTCAGGCCAATGTTGGCACATGCCTTGGGCGGTGGTGCAGGCTGGAGGCATGTTAGGGGACGGGGGAGGATAAGCAGGTGGGCAATTCCTGTGTCCCCTCCCCCCCAACCCCCTGTTACCCAGCACATGGTAGTGTCCAGTGCAGATCCCAGCTCTTTACTCTTTATCTTCTGCTCAAGTCAAATCTGTTTTCTCTCTGAATGATGGTTGAGTAGAACCTGGTCTCCTGTGGGCAGTTGGCTCTCAAGAGGAGGAAGGGGAGAGTTGGAGTGGGTTAATAATGTTCCATCATTAAACACAAATTACTCCCCCAATCTCCGCTGGAGCAGAGCCAGTGGGGATGCAGAGAGGGCAGGAGTGGCTTATTGATGGGACTCTACACACAGAGAAGGACATGTTTGAAGTGTAGAGTTTCTACAAATTATTACATAAATATTGTGTATGTGAGTGTTTATTAACCCTGACTGATGATTAGAGTCACCAAGAGAGCATTTAATATATATGAGTTTCTATGCCCTATCCAAGATCAATTGAATCAAAACCTCCCAGATGAATAGAGGTTCTTAATGTCCATAATGTTCTCCATGTGATTCAGATGACCAGCCAGATTTTAGAACAACTGGTGTATTTAATAGAGCTTAATGTAATATATGTAGATTCCTTTTAATAAAAAGGCTCAAATTTATTTTGAAGTTTACTTATTTATTTTGAGAGAGAGAGAGAGAAAACATACATGCCAGTGGAGGAGGGACAGAGACAGAAGAAAAGAGAGAATCCCAAGCAGGCTCCACACTATCAGCACAGAGCGTGAAGCAGGGCTCGAACCCATGAACCATGAGATCATGACCTGAGACAAAGTCAGACGCTCAACCAACCAGGCCTTCCAGGCGCCCCTCAAATTTGTTTTTAAGGAAGTAGGAAATTTATGGTAGAATAAAATTCCAACGGGGAAAGAAGGATACAAGGCACAAAGCCCAAAAGGGTCCAGAATCAAGAGGAACTGAGGGAAATTTTGGAGGCTGATAGAAGAGCCAGCCTTGAAGCAGTTTAACCCATGACTGATCAAAGAGGTTGACAGACTGAATCAGAATGAGATCCAGTGGCCGACCTTCCAAAACTGTGAGAAGAGGGGCAGTAATCCTTCAGTACAGCATCTGGCATGTTTGTGGAGAACGGTAGTTCTTGTTTTATAATCACACAAAGACTACTTAGAAGGGCTAATAAAAGAAAAAAAAATGTTGTGATAGGAAACACAATCCATTAAGTTGAGACCTATGATGAAGGTAGACTTGTAGTTTCAGAGATGTTGGGTCAAATGAGTGATGTGTGTTTGACCACCTTTCAAGCCAACTGATGGAAGTTCAACTCTTGGGTAAAATATGGGAGGCTAGAGAATCTATTCCAAGTAATAGTTGATTTATACATTTCTTAGGCATATCTGCCTTGTATGCCACCCGAACACAAGGTTAGTGCTGACAAGATAGATGGCCTTCCTTAAGCATGATGAAATGGTAGTGGATAAAAACAGAATGACTTTCGATTTGGAAAAGAAAGAAAAAAGAAAGAATCGTCAACTAAATGCTTGTATTTGCTGCAGGGACATTTGCAAAGGAGAAAGATGGCCACAAAAGCAGCTCGTCTGGATACAGCTCTCAGAATGCTGGCAAGGTTCCTGCCCAGACTCTCCCTTAAGAGCCCTTAAGAAAACATACAGTTCAAGTTTCCTTCATTCATTCATGTGTCCCCATGAATAATTGTTAGGAGCTATTCTCTGTGCAAGGAAGTGTGATAAGTGCTGGGGGTACAGTGATGAATATAGTGGGGCTGGCCCTGTTACTCCACTCACAGGCCAGTTGGGGACATAGATACAGCAGTTCGGTTGACTCAGCTAATTGAATTTTGAGTGCCAGTGGCATCCAGGTGGCATTATCCAGTAATCGTTGCCATCTTTTCTATTCTTACTGGACTATTCTTAGACCAATAGTCCAAGAAGTAAGACACTGGTTGTTTTTTAACACAGTGATATTATACAGTAGCTGTAAACGCCGCTCCATTATTAAGTACCAGTACATGATTGCATCATGTTCTTATGTTTAATGTTTAGAAAGCTTTGAGCATTTTGGGACTGGATATTTTATGTGATTAAACATGGTCTTTGTGGAAGTGGTTCAAAATCCACAACTTGCCAGATATGTCACCAAAATGATACTATAGTTGCTCCTGAAAAATGGCTCAGGTAAAGACAGAAGTTCAGATAGACCTGGAACCCTTCAGTGATTCTCGGTAGAGGCATTTCAGAAATTTGTGGATGTATTTTTTTTCTTCACCCTAGTGCTTTTGGCATAGTAAGCGTTACTAGCCAGCAATCCTACAACACACTAGCCAGGTTAAAACTTCCAAGAATTGTATTCAGATATCCTACAGGGTATTATTATGGGCAGACACTGTTTATAATCACCAAGCTTAAAACTTAATGTCATGCAACACAAAATCTTGAAATATTGCTACAAGGTATTAATTTTCCAGGTATATAACTACTATGTGTAAAAAGGGAAGCTTATAGCTCAGTTTGTGATCAGAACTTTACCATGAGCTAATTACAACTTCAGAAAATTATGTCCCTGGTTGCCATACTATTCACTCCTGTATCGGCTGGCATTTGCTGTTGGTGCATTAATGGGGATTTTACGTACAGGTGCAATCCTCTCTTTTCTTTGTTATGTCTGCCACTGTAATCTTTTGCACACGGATGCACACATTGCTTTATGTTACTCTTTAAAAACGTCTCATTTATCCCTTAGGATACGATATTAATTTTTTTTTTACTCTCTTTGGAATTCTTCATCTCGTTAAGGTTTTTACAAAATACAAGGCTTGGACACAATTGTCTACGTCCACCACGCACTAGAATAAAATAAGTGGTTGGTGCACCCACGTGCACACACGCACGTGTGCACACACGTTCTTTGTGTGATAATTTTTCTCTATGTAAGCATCAGGCCCTTGTTCAGGAGTGTTATCTCTTTATTTAACTTGTGTCAGTCCCAGTTAAAACACCTTTTCCCCCAAGTGTGACCTACTAAAATAGTACCTTACTGACAACGCTTTATATTATTTTTATATAGCATTTGGGAGTTTATGGAAGGTATTTCTCCGTACAGGGCAGATGATCTTTATCTTCACCTTACAGATGGGGAACTTCAGTTCATAGGTGTTGTTACTTACTTGTGGTCACAAAGCTAATAAATGGAGTCAGAAGTGGAACCCAACTTGGGGCTCTCTTAGGAAGTCAAGTCTATCTTTCTTGTACTTTCTGCCAGCATATTGACTTGCTGGACAGAAAAATTGAAATCCGTTTCTCCATTGAGTTCCCCAAGTTCTTACCGAGGGAAAAATATTTTAATCCTTTTAATTTCTTACTTTGTGTTTCCTGATTACTCAATAAATTGATTCACATGTATTAATTATTAATGTCAAGGACAGGACTATATGGAGGATAGAAAAATAAATAAGATGCAGGAGAGAGACACAATTTTTTAAAAAATTCCCGAACATGATTAATGCTATAGATTGATGTGTGAGCATAGTGCTCTGGGCACACCTAGGGTGTGATGGTGGCCTGAGCCTCAAAAGATGACAGTATGCAGTGGGGCTTGCAAGAAGAAGCAGAGGAGAGGACGATGAGTGGAAGGAAGAACTTGTGGAAGAGGCTGGACATAAGGAAGCATGGGGGATTTGGGAATTAGCGAGTGCTTCTCGTTTATCCTGCTGTCAGGTGAATTTAAGAGGATTCCTGAAGAGGAAGCTGTCCAGGAGGTGGGTCCCTTGCAGAAGCAAGAGGCTGTGTGCCCAGCTCACAGGGCTGGGTTTATACTGTGGGCAATAGGAAACCACTGGACATATTAAACCAACTTTGCTGGCACCAGATCTGTTCTTCCTGGATAATTCCGCCCACAGTGGGAAGAATGGACTAGCGGTGGGAAAAATCGAGAGTGTGGAGGACATTTAGGGGACTGTTGAATTGTAGAGACATAGAGGAGCTTGAAACAAGGCAATGGCAGGAGGAGTGGAAAGAGACGGACTGAAGAAATGAAACCCTCCTCTAATAAATAATGCTTATGATGGGGACTGATGTTAGCCAAGATAATATCTTGCCATACCAGTTTTTAATTTAAAAATATTTTTTTAACAGAGAGAGAGAGTGTGCAGGGGAGGGGCAGAGAGAGAATCCTAAGCAGGCTCCTCGCTGTAAGCACAGAGCCCGACACGGGATTCACTCTCACCAACCGGGAGATCAGGACCTGAGCTGAAACCAAGAGTTGGACACTTAACCGACTGAGCCCCCCAGGCACCGTGTCATACCACATTGTTAAAGAACTGTGTGTGCTTTCATATCCATTGTCTCACGTGTCATCATAGCACATAGTGATATACAGGTACAGGTATTATTGCCAACTTAGGGATTAAAGTCTGTAAAGCTAAAGAGACTCACCATTAAAGAAAGTCAAACAGACGATGTTATAGGTTCTGTCTGCCTATAACACCTACCCATAACACTTATAGGTGTCCACCCAGGAAGGCATAGACAGCTTTCCTGGAGCTTATGTAACAAAATGGATAAGGAAATGTTGGCACCAGAGAAAAGTTCTCTTCTCGGGGGGGATGGAGCTGACAGAAGTCACAAGAGACGAGGGAGGGAGGTGCCTGGCTGGCTCAGTCAGTAGAACACGCAACTCTTGATCTCTGGCTTCTAAGTTCAGGCCCCACCTTGGGGGTAGAGATTACTTAAAAATAAAATCTTTAGAGAGAAAAAAGATGGGAGAGAAGTGGTGTGAAAACTCTCTCAAACCACATCTTAGTCTGTTCAGGCTGCCGTAACAACAAATGCCACACACTGGGGAGCTTAATCAACAAATTCATTTCTCACAGTTCTGCAGGCTGGGACATCCAGGACCAGGGCACCGGCAGATTTAGTGTCTGGTGAGGGCTTGCTTCCTGGTCCATAGATGACCGTTGTCTCGCTGCACCCTCACAGTGGCAGAAGGAACTCTCTGGGGTCTGTTGTATAAGGGCACAAATCCCAAAGGCCCTACCTCCTAATACCATCATATCAGGGGTTAGGATTTCATTTTGGAGGGGGGGCATACAGACATTCATTCCATAACAACAAATTTTATTATTACCATTTCTTAGAAGAGAAGTTAAGGGGTCATGTAGGGACACCATGAGGAGAAGCAGAGATTCTTCTGGAATTTTTGAAGACATCTGTAAGCGATGAGTCATCGCTGACATTTCCATTTCACTATATCAAGCTTTTCACCACACCTATTTGATGGCCAAAAAAGTCAGCATACGAAAATGTGCACTTATCAGATAAATCAGGCAGTAACTGATTTTTCGAAAATTCTTAGCTTTACAAAAAGACTCATTGAGTGACTGACTCAGTTGCGTTCTCCTCGGGACGTGAAAGTGGTGTTCCGTCCAAGCAGCTTCAACTTGTGACACACAAGTGTTGCTGAAACTTTAGGGGAACTCTTAGAGCACCGTGTCTGTGTATGACTTAAGAGAGAAATTACTTTTGTTTGATATAAACCGGGGGCACGAAATGAACAATTCCACAGTTTTGAGACATGAGGCTGCAGGCCATTTTAGAAAGCCAGCTAAACAAGAGACTTTTCAACTTAAAGTTTATCTCATTGAAATAATTTTTTCAAAGCCAAGTTTATTTAACCTTTTTAAAAGTTTTACTTATTTACTTTGAGATGGAGAGACAGGGAGGGATGGGGAGGGGAAGAGAGAGGGAGAGAGAGAATCCCAAGCAGGCTCAACGCTATCAGCCCAGAGCCCAACTGGGGCTCAGTCCCATGAACTGTGGGATCATAACCTGAGCCGAAATCAAGAGTCAGCCACTTAACCAACTGAGCCACCCAGGCACCTCTGACTTTTTGTTTTTAACATCTGCAAGTTGGGTTATTGGTATATAGTCAAGTCTACATGTCTTCACTGATTTTTCATACGTGTTAGATATTACTAAACCAGTATCTGCCAGAGTATACGACTAAATGTCAATTAAATGTAAACATTTCTAAGCCCGTTTTTGAGGGAGGAGAGAGTTTATCCCTTATCCTAGAGATTATGAACAAAATAAAATTAAGATGTAATACTTAATTTTAATAGGCTCTTAATTATAACTATCTGGTCGTAACTTTCTTGTATCTGTTACTAACCTCAAGTAGTTACTCTAGTTGAGCATTAACATTGAAATAATAAATATTGTGATCTTAAAGAAAGAGTCCCTGTTTGTTCTCTTAGTGTATGCAGTATTTTGAGATTTCTGGAGCCACGCATGTTTTTCTCTGAACCACACTTTGATAATATGATTATATTTTCTAGGACTGTTGCAAATTAATCATTTTTTTTTGTTATGCTGCTTCTTTTATCAGAAGTGTTTGTTTAAGTAGCCGCATATAAACAGATGTTTATTTTGAGGATTGACTTTCATGTGAATAACTGCCTTCTAGTTAAGTATTTTAAATCCCATCTCTTAAAAGTAAGTAAGCTAGCCTCAGAATGTTCTTTCTTTTTTCGTTTTTAAGAATTTAAGATGAACTGTGTAACATAAAGAAGTTTGTAAATGCGTGAAGATAAGGATTATGTCTTACACATGTCTGTAACCCCTCCCCCCCAACAGCCTCACACACTGCAGATTAACCCATGCTTATGCAAGATTTAAAGAACAAAAAGTGATGTAGAAAAAAGCTACATCTTTTGCTTTGAAAGTGATGATGTAGGGATCATCTCTGAATTTAGCAGTATCCTTAAAATCAGGGTAGATAGACATTTTCCTATCCCTCTTCCCATCTCTCCCCAGCCCTCACCCAGGGAGTGCATCTGGGACCACATACACCTTTGTGCACTGTGTCTGCTGTTTTTATATACATGCAAAGAATCAGGTTCAGATCTGCCCAATGCTGGAAAACGTGAAATCATTTCCGGGCACTATCTCGGTTTTCCAATTCTTTTGTTCTTCTAAAATACAAAGTTCTTGGGGCGCCTGGGTGGCGCAGTCGGTTAAGCGTCCGACTTCAGCCAGGTCACGATCTCGCGGTCTGTGAGTTCGAGCCCCGCGTCACGCTCTGGGCTGATGGCTCAGAGCCTGGAGCCTGTTTCCGATTCTGTGTCTCCCTCTCTCTCTGCCCCTCCCCCGTTCATGCTCTGTCTCTCTCTGTCCCAAAAAAAAATAAATAAACGTTGAAAAAAAAAATTTTTTTTAAATACAAAGTTCTCTTCCATGCTATTTTACATTCAGCTAAAAGTTGTTCAGTGCAACGTTTACGGAGGCCCTAAGGTGTTGGCTAATGCGTTGGCTAATGCGTTAGATGGTGTGAGATGCAGTCTTTGCTCTTGGGAGGTTCACACCATGGTTGGCCACAACCTGTAAATCGACGCCATTCTGTGTCATAGATGCTGCTATACAAATAGGGTAAGGGCGCCTGAGAGGGCAAACGTGGGAGTAGTTATTTCTTTCCTCCTAAGGGTCAGAGAAGCTGTCACGGGGCACTGGCATGGATCAGAGTTTTCCATGAAGAGGAGCTTTCAAGACAGGCAAATTGAGGACAGGACATTTAGGGCAGAGGGAGGAGCATGAGCAGGGGCGGTGATGAGGTTGGGGAGCTCATGCAGGGTGTTCTTTGATACATGCAGAAGTTTGGGCTTTCTGTTGCAGGCAAAAGAGAGTCAAGCTTTGGTATATTCAGGTTTTCATTTTAGAAAATCACTCTGATAACCAGGTGGAGAATGAAGTAGGGTATTTATGCTTTCCTCAGACAATGCTTCTAGAATATAAATGGAGCAAACATGGAGTTTTCTTCCTCGTTGCTTTAAAGGAAACTTTGTAAGAAATCCCGATACATTCGCTTACAGAACAAATGATTTGTTCTTTAGGTAAGTTATCTTTTTACAGCATTTCAGTGCTTTGTGTTCAGATTTAAGAATTCCGACTCTCTCCCCCGGGCAACACCAGATGCTACGGCAGTACAGTAAAGCAGCTCACTGCCTCACTCTTCCTGCCCCTTTCTCTCTCAGGCTTTCCCATCGAGTTGCCCAAGCCAAATGCTTAGACATTTTGTTGGCTCTTCTCCTCTCTCTTGCCTTTTAGGCCAATCAGTAAGTCCAGTGGATTCTGCCTCCAAAATAAAATTGCTGTCCTTGCCTTCGTCTCAGTGATGCTACCACCTGCGCTCGATCTCCAGCCCCTCTCCCTGGGACATTTCCTCATTCTCGCTCTCCTGCTTCAACCATTTCACTAGCTTTTTGCACTTAGAATAAAAAGCGAACTCCCCGTTGTGGCCGCATCTTCTGGCTCTTATCTCCCTGAACCTCATCTCTTGACGTTCTCCTTCTGCTCCAGCTGTTCTTTGCCCTTATGGTGGCCTGGAAACACTTCTCTTCTTCCAAGAAGCTCTTAGGATTTGGTGCCTGGCAAATACTCCCTGAACTTAATAGCATAATGATATCATAATAATAACACTTTCTGCCATTTATTGAATGTTTGCTGTAACCCAGACAGTGTGCTAAGTGCTCTGCAGCCATTACTGTATAATTAAATTAGATGCAACAAGCTTGTGAAGTAGGTATTATTATTGCTGTATTTCAAGAGAGGAAATTAGGGCACAGAGAGCTGAAGCAACTTGCCCACGTTCCTATTTTTGGTGTCTGATGGAGCCTGGCTTGCAGTCTGTCTGTCTGACTCCAAACCGAGCTCTTTGGTACGAAGTTTCGAAAATATTTTGTTATCATCAAAATTTACAATTCCTAAAATTTTTGATAAGCATAGAGAAAGTCAGGTGAAATGGCATCCAACTATTTCATTAAACTGTTTAATATCTTTAACAGTGATTTCACTTATCACATGAGTTTGTATGGAAATTTACGTGCATAATAAGGTGAGACATTTTGCAAAACAAAGATTATTATGAAAGTAGCAGCTATTTTTAATTTTAGAGTTTCAACATGTAAACATCTTGTTTGCGGGGCACCTGGGTGGCTCAGTCGGTTGAGCTTCCGGCTTCGACTCAGGTCATGATCTCACGGTTCATGAGTTCCAGCCCTGCGTCGAGCTCTGTGCTGACAGCTCAGAGGCTGGAGCCTGTTTCGGATTCTGTGTCCCCCTCTCTCTGCCCCACCCCTGCTTGTGCTCTGTCTCTCTCTGTCTTTCAAAAATGAATAAATATAAAAAAAAATTTTTTTTTAAATTTACAATTCCTCGAAGACAGTCTTAGAGCAAGCTATAGAGAACATCTCATACTGAAAGTGAAAGTAAACGTTCATATACCTTAACTACCTTATTGGTGGCAACAGATTTTTCTCAATATTTTATGTCTCGTTAATAATAAAAGATGGTATGGCACAGAAATGGGGAGTAAACTCTGGAGTCAGACAGACATGTGTTTAAACTCAGTACCTGCTCTTCATTCATATAGATCCTGATACCGTGTGTGCTGAATGATATTTTTGGCACTTGAGGTATATCAGTGGGCAGTCCAGTGAGATGGGTTTTTAAACTTTGGTTCTATGAGCTGTTTTTGACTTGGAGACTCACTATAGCATTTTATGAATTCAGTATAAATGTGACCCTTCCTGGACCCCACCCCAGTGGAATCTATTTGAGTCAGTCCTGTGACGTGTCTCCTAAGAACATTCTCAGAGCAAGACTATAAGTTCAATTTGCTGTAAGTGTAATTTCCTTCCTCCTTCCTTTCTTCTTTCCTTCCAATTAAAATGAAGCATTAAGTTTAACTTTATTAGGTATAATAAACTCAGGTAACTTCTACTCTAATAGAGGTAGCACAATAAACGTAGTACGTGCGAAAATTACATTATATGTTAGAAGAGGAAAGTCCTTTGTGTGAGGGAGTAAATAAGATGAGGGAAAATCAGGGGAGCTCATTGTGGTATTAAATAAGAGGTCAGTGAGGTGGGTCTCACTGAGAAGGTCAAAGACTTGAAGGAGGTGAAGGAGTTGCTCAGATGGATATCTGAGGAAGGGTGGCCCAGGAGGAGAGAGTAGGTGGTGTCCAAACCTAAGAGGAGCATTGATGGCAGCTTAAAAACAAAGCACCATTGTGGACAGAGGGGAGAAAAGGATGGAGAGATACTAGATGAGGCCAGAGGGTTCTCAGGGTCTTGTTGGTGATACTGAAATGAACTTCATACACGAGGCATGTGGCCACAGGGGCTGGCCCAGAATCACAGAGCCCCTGCCCACCTCCTCCAGCCACAACTCTTGCTGCT
Organism: Lynx rufus; assembly: GCF_022079265.1. Lineage (NCBI taxonomy): Eukaryota > Metazoa > Chordata > Mammalia > Carnivora > Felidae > Lynx > Lynx rufus. The sequence goes on along the minus strand of NW_025814823.1, from coordinate 28,438,098 downwards.
CTATTGCTGCAAACCCTACCCTGCGTTTATAACCGAAAGTCCTTTGAAGATTTCCCAAATATGCATGCTGTTTTAAACCCTTCTACTTTTGCACACACCTCAGGTACACGTTTCCATCCCTTGTCATTCTGATAAACTCCTTCAAAACCCACCCTGAGCCCTCTGGACTTTCTCTGGACCACCATGCATAGTGATTTGACTGTGTGTTTGTTACAGTCACACACAGCTAATGATAACATGTGATGAGCGCTTACTGTATGCCATGCAATAAGTCTTCTATATGTTTTTAATGCATTCCTCACAACAACCCTCTAAGGTATGCCCTGGTATCATCCCCATTTTATAGATGAATAATAAAGGCATGAAGAAGTTCAGTAACTTGCCTAAGATCATTCAGCCACTAAGTGGTGGCCTTAGGAGGTACACATAAGGTTTCTGGCTCTAGACCCCATGCTCTTAATCATTACATTATATTGCCCCTCTACGTTGTCCACCATTATTAAATACTATATATGAGGCAATGTATACATCACACTTGACTGTAAATATTAGTTTGGTGTATGTGTCTCCTATATTATGTGTGACTATTTGGAGGGCAGGGAACCATGTCAAATTCACCTTAGCTCCTTGGGGCTTTGTACATGCTCTGCCTTGGTTGAGTCGAAAGAAGAAAACATTCTCTCATGTAATTTATAAGACCTGGGAAATAATATTCAAAATGTCAATGATAGGGTGTCATTAACTCTGAATTTTCCTTTTTTTTTTTAATGTTTATTTTTTTTTAACGTTTATTTATTTTTGAGACAGAGAGAGACAGAGCATGAACGGGGGAGGGTCAGAGAGAGGGAGACACAGAATCTGAAACAGGCTCCAGGCTCTGAGCCGTCAGCCCAGAGCCCGACGCGGGGCTCGAACTCACGGACTGCGAGACCGTGACCTGGCTGAAGTCAGACGCTTAACCGACTGCGCCACCCAGGCGCCCCTTTAATGTTTATTTTTAAGAGAGTGAGAGAGACAGCGTGCAAGCAGGGGAGGGCCAGAGAGAGAGGGAGACACAGAATGAGGAGCAGGCTCCAGGCTCCAAGCTGTCAGCACAGAGCCCAATGGGGGGCCCGAACCCACAAATTGTGAAATCGTGACCTGAGCCGAAGTCGGACACTCAACTGACTCAGCCACTCAGGCGCCCCTGAATTTTACTTGGTTTTGAATTTGATTTTCATCATGTTGTTATGCTTCTGTTTCTCCCCAGACCAGTATTAAAGAGGGACAGCTATTGAAGCAAACCAGTTCTTTCCAGAGGTGGAAAAAGCGTTACTTCAAACTTCGAGGCCGTACACTTTATTATGCAAAGGACTCAAAGGTAATTTGGGAGAATATTACTTGGAAGCGCTTGAAGTTGTGAATGGATTAAAAATTTTGGTTCTGTAAACTTTTTGTCTTAGTGCTCACGATAGCCTTAACTGTTCTGTGCATTTAGTATTATGAATGTGATCCACCTTGGACCAAATCCCAAGGGAGTCTATTTAAGTCAATTTCGTGGCATGTCCACCAAGGACAATCTTATGGGAAGGTTCTAAAGTAGTTTTCTTTCTTCCTTTCCGCTTCCCTTACAATTAAAGTAAAACTTTAAGTGTAAAGTTTATTAAATGTAATAAACTCAAAAATGTTGGGTTTCCCTCTTTTCTTGCTACCTTTTTACCTTATAAATCTTTCCCTGACCATGAGAGAGAGAATTGCTATAGTTGCTAAGAATCCATACTCCAGTTTCAGACAAGATTCGTATCCCAATTCCAGCACATTCTAGTGGAGTGGCTGTGGGCAGCATGTGTTGTTCTGAGGAGGCTTAAATGAGATAATACAAACAATCATTCCATTGTGCTAGCAGTTAAGAATAAAAACCACAGTGAAATAAAATCAAGGCTTTAAATGATTGTTACATAACAGTTGAATAAAATAAGAATGATGTGGTTGGGTAAGAAAAAAATGAGTAATGATGAGCTTCCATTTAAAACTGACATTTTAATATTCCTTGAGAAGTTAACATTAAGATGTCTTGCTGCTGTCTCACTTGGATAATTGATAATTTCCATATTAAAAACTGTATGTTTCTGACATAATTAGTAGAGTTATATACCAGGAGATAAAATCAAATATGCAAACAAACCTAATTCTTGGTCTGTGCAGCTGTAGAAGTAATAACCAAACCAAGTAATTCTATTTTAAAAGTCGTTATGTTCTAGGTTGTCCCTGATCTGGCCCCATGCTGACTTTTCACATTCATCTCTAGGGAAGCATTGGCCATTTGACAGCCTTTGGCCTCACCCCATGTGTACCATCGGCAGATGACTTTCCCTCTGTCTCCACTTGATGAAACTCCCTGCTTTCTTTAAGATCCCCTCAGATATTCTTACTGCATCATTCATGAGAGCAAGAGTTCAAGTGTCTTCTGCTGGAGAAATTATCTGAATTTCATAGTATTCTGTCAGATTTCTTCTTTTCCACTTTTAATAGTCTCTCTTGCATTAAAATGGGTTGTGTCTGTTTCTTCTCCTGTGCTAGATTTTAAGTTCCTTCTGGTCAGGGAACAAGTCTAACAGGTTGGCTGGAGTGAAGTGGACTCACAAGCGCCCTGGAGATCTTGGGGGTGGTGGCGGAAGCTATGAGAGGACGGTCCCTTGTCTGCAGCCCCAGATGTGTGCTGCCATCCCTGCCCTGCTGCAGGGACGTGGAATGAGTGCGAAAATGGCCAAATGACCCAAAGTGGGACGGATACGTTCATTTACTAGAATCTCCTAATCTCCAAATGGAACACTAATATTAAAGATTCCGTTTCTCTGGAGTTTTTCTCACGGGAACTTTTTTTGATTGAAACCATTTTGAAGAGTACAAAAGAAACTTCCATTTTATATTTGCAGAGCACATTCACCTTCTCATCTGAACCCATGTATGGATGAGGAAAATAGGGTTCAGAAAGTTCAGGAACTCACCATGATCCGACTCAGGACTAGTTCTCATTTCTCACTTAGCAAATGTGGGAAGGAGGATGTTTGCCTGCTGGCAAAGTTGTTACAGGCTGTTTGTTGCCTGTCAGGAGGTGTTGCTTTGTGTGTACGTGTGTGTGACACAGTTAGGAGGGTCCCCATAAATTATGCTTCTAGAGGGCACACAGCATTTTGCATTGAAACACTGTGCCAGGGTTCTTTAAAGACCTTCCCAGTTTGTGATTTAAGAGTTAATTGTGCTTCATGGTTTTACTCACTCTTCTTAAGAAGAAACGGCAAAGTGTCACGAATGACTTTCCTTTCCTTTTCTATTCCTAATTCCTGACATCGCTTCGTAGTCATGGCCCGATAACAACAACAACAACAACAAAAATTATTGACGAGCATTGAGTTAGGTTTTCATTTAATGTGTTTGTGTTCTTTTTCATTAACAGTCTCTGATATTTGATGAAGTCGACCTCTCAGATGCCAGTGTAGCTGAAGCAAGCACCAAAAATGCTAACAACAGTTTCACGGTATGGTTCTATTCTGCTGACTCCCTTCTCAAAAGTCATAGAATGACCTTTCCTAAACAGGTACAGAAAGTCCTCTTAGTTACCAACTGTGTGTCAACTGTTGTGCGTTGGAATTCCTGCCAACTCAATACACTTGATGAGTACGTTGTGTACCCAATACTGTTCATGATTGTTTGGGTTAATAAACCAAGGTATTAAATGTATTTTTTTAAGTATTTACAGTGTTTTCCATTTTAGACCTTTTAGTTTTTGTGCTTTAACATTTTTACCTCTTTTAAGTTTATTTATTTGAATTTTTTAATTTTTAATTTTATTTTAGAGAGAGCATAAGTTTGGGAGAGGGGCAGAGGGAGAGAGAGAGAGAGGGCGAATCTTAATTTTTTTTTTTAACATTTATTTATTTTTTGAGATAGAGAGAGAGCATGAACGGGGAGGGTCAGAAAGAGGGAGACACAGAATCTGAAACAGGTTCTAGGCTCTGAGCTGTCAGCACAGAGCCCGACGCAGGGCACGAACCCACGGACCGCGAGATCGTGACCTGAGCCGAAGTCGGACGCTTAACCGACTGAGCCACCCAGGCGCCCCGAGAGAGGGAGAATCTTAAGCAGGCTCCACGCTTAGCAAAAAGCCTCATGTGGGGCTCGATCCCACGAACCTGGGATCATGACCTGAGTTGAGATCAAGAGTCAGACACTCAACCAACTGAGCCACCCAGGTGCCCCTCACTTCCTTTAAATGTAATACTTTAATTCTTTTGTTTATGAATATTCAAAAAGGTTGTTTATCTTCAATCTTAAAAAGAATGTTTTTTCCTTCTGTTCTACTTTTGCTCTGTTGCTGCAGTTCAGGTGGTTGCTATAGTTCAGGCCTTCACTTATTCTCACTTAAGTAATTCATTTGATAGCTACTTAAGAGGTAGCCTCGGTTTCAGTGAATTCCTTCCCGATTACAAATCACATAGCTGGAAGGAACTCATTGGCTCGCTGTTGCCCGTCAAGTGGCGTTTGTGGCTCCATCCTAAAGTCTTATAAAATCACGCCTCGGCGTTCTCGTGTTCCTGAGACTCTGTCCTCGTGCAGCTCCCTGGTCCAGCCTTTCTGTCTGTGCTCGGGCTTTTCCCGTTCCCTCTGGCTCGAATGATTCCTCCTCCTTCTGTAGCTGTTGGAATTCTGCCACTTCTGCAAAGCGTATCCACATATCTCATTCTTCCTGTACTTCTTTCATTCAAAAAATATGATTTGAATACCCACTGTGCGCTAGTCACAATACAGTGCAGTGAAGTCCATCTGGGGTACTTTTTATAACTTCATATTCCTAGGCCCTCTAAGATGCACTGCTCTTGCTGTGTTGTTGCCCCCTGCACACTCCCAGCCCCTGCTCAAGAAGCTACCACTACTGACAGAGGCGAGCTGTGTCCCTCTCCCAGGCATGCCAGGGCAGGGAAGGCAGACAGATGAACAAACACAGAGCAGTGCCGCGGTAGAGGTAAGCACTGGCAGGGGCGGGGGTGGGGGAGGAAGCAAATGCATTCAGATTTAGCCATATTGATTTATGGGCACGTGGGATAATTCATGGTGTAAATATTCCTGCCCCTCCCCCTTCCCCAGGGAGAGTTTAGTTTGAGGAGAGGAAAGCCAAGAATAGAATCCTGGGAAAATGTTAAAATTTCAAGTTGGACCAATAAAGACAGAGCACTTGGAAGTATACAAGGAGTTTTAGAAGGTGATGATGTTAGGAAAAGCCTGTGGAAGATCGTTTTAGGACGGAAGTTTCAGACATCAAATACTGCAGAGAGGTCAAGTCAAAGGAGAGATGAAAGCGTTTATGGAATTTGTTACCTTGGAGGTGACTGGGTCACACTGATGGGAATGACTTCAGGGACCGGGTGGAATGCATTAGGCTGCACTCCGGAACAAGGCAGGAAGGCAGGGAGGCCGGGGTGGATTGCTGGTTTGAAAAGCTTGGCTGCTAGAAGGAGAACAAGTAAAGCTAGAATGTTCAGGCTTGAAGAGAATTTTGGTTTTGTTGTTGTTGCTTTGCTTTGTCTTTAAAATGGGCTTTGAATGTGTATGAAGAGAGAAAAGAAGTGTTAGACTCAAAGTTGGAGTGTCCAGGAAGTAGGGGGAGAATGGACGGAGCATGACTGCTGAATAAGCTGAAGGGTGTGGGAGCCAGAGCTCATGTAAAGATCAGCATTGATTAGGAGACAGAAAGTTTATGGAGTTAGGTGTGTGCAGAAAGTTCATTCATCTCAAACCTAAATACTACTGTTTTCTTAATGAAATTGAAGACAGGGTCCTCTGCCCTGAGTAAGAGTTTAGGTGGCTTTGGAGTCGCTTCTGTAGAAAATGAGAGTTGGCACTGAACAGGGACCTGTAGTAGATTATGAGGTGGTAAATAATGTCTAGCAAACATCGAGGTCAAGTTTAATAATGCACCTTATTTCTATGCCTGTCGCATTTTCTTTAGGATGGGGAGAGGGAACAACTAAATTGATCCAGGGTAGATGGTTTGTAGGATGTATCAGACAGAAAGGTAAAGGGATTATTGGATGTTTGAGGGATCAATAACTCATCCATCTTCCCTTCTGTGTTCTCGGTTCTTGAGAATAAAACGTAGGGAGTGAGGGACGGCTTTATTCATGGCTGAACAAGACCCAACAACATTAAGTACAGAGCTTCTGATAAATTGTTGCTTCTTTTTCCTTCCTCCCAAGTGAAGGTGGGGTAGGGTGATGAACCACTTGCCTTCCCTAGTAGTCCTCTCTCCTCTGTGGACACTGGACGCTCATGGGGGAGTGGACAATAAGAGTTTCCCCCCAAAAGGGATCTAGAATTTAGTTTGAAAGAGGGTTCCAAAATTTAAGATTTGAAAGATAGAACAATTTCAGGTAAAGATGAGGTCCAAGGTGTTGGTGTATATAAAGGTAAAAGGAAGTGAAAAGCTTGAATTTAAGAGAAGTTATTCAGATCTTTTGCATAGCTCTTTCTTGGCCTACAAGTACATTCAGTCTCTCCTGTTGTATCTTTTTTATTATAGAACTCACTATATTCTGCCTTTTTATTTAATTAGGTACTTATGTTTATTATCAGCTCCCTGAGGACAGAAACTCTGTCATGTTGTTTTACCTCATAGTAACTTACCCATAAGTATTTGTTGATTTAATTAATAAGATGAAAGTTTATTTTACACATGAGAAGACTTTTGGTTGAAATATTTTCAAGAAATTTATCCACTCAACCAAACGTTATTCCTGAAGTTTGTTGGTCCAGAAATGGGAAGACAAAAATGTTAGGCAGATTGCTTAGAGTCTTATAGCAAATCAGTTTGGTAGAACTTTCTATGGAATAAAATAGAATAAGAGATAGATTTTCAACCAAAAATTGGCAATCCTCTCTATCTTTAAATATTTAAATATCCTACCTTTCTGGATTGCATTGACTGCTATTAATGCTGTTATTTTAGCTAGTTCATGTCAAAGGTTAATGGTGTAGTTTGGTGGTATTATGGCTAGAGAATACAGGAATGGCCAAATTCAGCTTCACTACAGCCATGCCTTGAAGTCCCTAAGGATGATGTATTGACAAGGGACAATAGTAAATGGAAAATCTATAATTAGCAAATGGAAAATGGAAATGCAGTGCTTTGCCTGAAAACCCAATGCCAAGCTCTCTAGTAGAACGGGTCCTAGAGCACTGTTTTAGAGACCACGGCAGAAACTGACATAACATGGGAGGTTACTCAGCATCATTTCTGCCGCATTCTGTGGGTTACGAGTGAGTCACTAAGGCTGACTGAGCTTCAAGGGAGGGAACATAAACACCATGAGCGTTGCGTCACAGGACTTGTGGACATGGTTCAGACCTGCCTACTTGATGGTTACTTTTCCTTCCTTGCACAGTCCTGTGCTCCCATCCTTGGAATGAATAATTTTCTTGGTGGTTTTTTTTTTTTTTTTGGTTGTCTTAGTCACCTCAGGTACATGTTAGTTTTCAATTGCTTTGTAACAAATTACCACAAACTTTGTGGCTTAAAACAACGCCCATTTGTTAGCTGTTTCTGTTGGGCACACAACATCGCCAAATTCCTTTCCTCCGGATCTCACAGTGTTGAAAAAAACAGATTTTTAAGTGTATACAGATATGTGTATGTACACATCCACACATGCATATTTAGCCCTTAAATTGGGCTAATTTTAACCAAGGTTGGAGTTTCGGGTTTTACATGTGTCTTCTGCAATAGACGGCAGTGACAATAACAACAAAAAACTGAAAGCATTTTCCGTGACGTTAGGTGTCAGTGATGTGATCAGGGAATGGAAAAGGACAACCCTGACAGCCTTCTTGGCAATTTATAATCCTTCAGGATCCATTAACGTTCATCACGAATTTATGTGTAGTTTAAGTTCTACCATAGCACGTCTACAATGGTGGCATCTACGAGACGTTCTTAATTTTGTCGTTCATTTTCTAATTGTCTCATTTCCTTTCTTTTTTCTTGTTTTATTGATTTCTGCATGGTGTTCTGGTGTTTTATTTCCACTTCCACGTTTTTATTTTAACACACCACTGTGCTGTAGGCAAAGGTGTTCTTCTCTTAGACCGGAGAGAATTGACTTCCCCTTGGTCACACCAGTGCCTCCTGGGGAAGGGTCCCAGGTCCCAGCCCTCCTGATGCATAAGCCAGGGTGCTTCCTTCTCACACAGTGTTCTTTCCATCTGGTTAGTCTTTGCCCCTGTTCTCTCTCTCTTCTCACCTCCGCTGCTCTGTTTGTCTCTTTCTCACTTACCATGATGCGTATATCCCGGCTTTTTGTGACTTACTCGGTTGCAGACTTTAGACCACGAAGTCCAACAGTGTGGGTTTGTGTCCTGCTTGGCCCTGTCTAGTTACATGACTTTGGACAAACGAGTTCACCTGTAACCGAGGACGGCGACGGAGCCCGCCTCATGGGGTTGAGGATTAAGTGAAATGTGATAACACATCGCAATCCCCAGCCCAGTGACGAGCACATATAGTTTACCAAGCGCTAGTGGCTGTCATAACCCTGAGGTCATTATCCCCCCTGTGCGCTTCACAAGTGGAAGCGTGTTGCCAATTCCCAACAAGTTTGGGAATTTTGAAGGAGTGTGTGGATGAACTTTATCTTGAGAAAGCGTCCCACCCTGCCTATGTTTCAGAGGTGCAGTGAAGATTTATCTCCACTGTTACCTCATATTAATAGGTTATTCGGGAAAGCAACTGTGCTATAATGAATGAAATTTCAATCATACCTTGTTATGTAGATGTATATGATAAAGAACAGCTTTTTAATGATTTGAAAGCCATCACAATCACATTTATACATTAGGCTTTTCAAAATGTGTTGTCCAGGGGCGCCTGGGTGGCTCAGTCGGTTAAGCGTCCAACTTCGACTCAGGTCATCATCTCACGTTTTGTGGGTTCGAGCCCCGCGTCGGGCTCTGTGCTGACAGCTCAGAGCCTGGAGCCTGTTTCAGATTCTGTGTCTCCCTCTTTCTCTGACCCTCCCCTGTTCATGCTCTCTCTCTGTCTCAAAAATAAATAAATGTTAAAAAAAAATTAAAAAAAAATGTGTTGTCCAAATGACTGCTTTCATTACATTTTAATGTCGTTTAGGCTACATCTTAAATGAGTCATCATTTTTAAGGAAATTATTGTATGACATTGTTAACACTTTTTATGGAAGTTTGTAAAGAAAGCTTTTTTAAATTTTTTTTTTTTTTTTAACTAGAAAGAAATACAGAGGCAATTTATTTGGTTTATCTAACTACCCTGAACATTTTCAGTGAGCTATCTGTGGGTGCGTTTGGAATCTCGCGGTTACTGCACACCCATGCTGGCTTTTCTCAGTTGTGTAAAACACAGAAACCATGTGGTAGCATTTATTTTTAGAACTAAATGAGCACTGGAACAAAGAGTCATTTTAGTTCAGGGGTCACTTGCCACTGCAGACATGACTGAAAGTTGATTATCATTAGATTTGATTCCTCCAATGAAGTTTCAAAAAGTAGGCATAAAAACCAATACAGAGAATATAATGTTTATGGCACATAAAATGCTGAAAATTATACATTCATAGTATAACTGAAATGAGCAGCCGTTTAATGGGAGGGGAAAATGTTCTTAAGAATTTGTTTACTTTTTTTATTAAAAAAAGTTTTTTTTAATGCTTATTTTTTTAATTATTTATTTATTTTTTAATTTTAAATATGAAATTTATTGTCAAATTGGTTTCCATACAACACCCAGTGCTCATCCCAACAGGTGCCCTCCTCAATGCCCATCACCCACACTCTCCTCCCTCCCACCCCCCATCAACCCTAAGTTTGTTCTCAGTTTTTAAGAGTCTCTTATGCTTTGGCTCTCTCCCACTCTAACCTCTTTTTTTTTTTCCTTCCCCTCCCCCATGGTCTTCTGTTAAGTTTCTCAGGATCCACATTCTATCCACATAGAATGAAAACATATGGTATCTGTCTTTCTCTGTATGACTTATTTCACTTAGCATAACACTTTCCAGTTCCATCCACATTGCTACAAAGGGCCACATTTCATTCTTTCTTGTTGCCATGTAGTATTCCATCAACTGATGAAATGGATAATCCTTATTTATTTTTGAGAGAGAGGGAGAGAGAGAGATCACGAGCAGGGGAGGGGCAGAGAGAGAGGGAGACAAGGAATCCGAAGCAGGTTCCAGGCTCCGAGCTGTCAGAACAGAGCGTGACACGGGGCTCGAACTCATAAACCATAAGATCATGACCTGAGCCAAAGTCGGATGCCCAACCGACCCAGCCACCCAGGTGCCCCAGAACTTGTTTCTTTAATGTGTACTTTTTGTTGATTCTGTTTTCCCCTTAGCTTCCTCTCTATTATAATTCAGTTCATCTTCTCTCTTAAGAGAGATATCAGATCCTTTGAACCTAAGGAAGTGTCAGTTTACTTTTATCCACTAATACCTCAATCTTCAATTACAAAGGAAGGAATGAAAAGTTATTTTTATGTCATCTGTGAATGCATGTCACAAAACAGGTGTTTAGATTATCATCTAAATAAATAATCACTTAGATAAATAAGTTGCCTACTCTGATGATAATATTTACTATAACTACGATGTGCCGTCTTGAAATGCTGATAATTCATTCAGTTAATTATATCAGTCCTGGTAGGTAGTATTATGCTCTCCATTTTATAGATGACAAATCTGAAATGGAGAAGCAACACCTAATACATGTAAATAGTGACAATCTGAACCCGTCCAGGTCATCTGGCTTCAGTCTGTGCTCTGACCACTCTGCCATTGTGACTCTTTATTGTGGAGTTATTTTTTTATTGTTTTAAATATTTATTTATTATTTTGAGAGAGAGAGAGAGAGAGAATGAGAGAGAATCCCAAGCAGGCTCTGCGTCACCAGCTCAGATGGCAGATCTCACAAATCTTGAGATCATGACCTGACCTGAAATCAAGAGTTGGATGTTTAACTGAGTCACCCAGGTGCCCCATTTATTGTGGAGTTTTAAATGAGTTTGGTCAGATAGTATTCCTCTGGTTTTTTTTTATGTTTTCGGTTGCCTCTTCTCCTCCAAGTCAATCACAGAATTTTCTATAGCATTGCCTGATACACTGCTAAACACTTGCTGGTCATACTGCCGATTTAGAATACTATATTTTATTTTGGGCACTATATTTTGAATAGAAATGTTGATCAAGAGCTCACAGAGGAAGGCAACCCATATTATACAAAGGTCTGGGAATCGTGGGATTGACTGACTTTAGAGGCCACTTTCTATCTGAAAGATTTGGGGAAATGACATCTTTTTAATATGTGATGGATTCTCATGTCTAAGAGGCAGTCGACAGGTTTTATGTTACTGCAGTGTGCTGGAGAAAGATTCACAGTTGAATTCACAGAGGGACAATTTTAGCTCTACTTAAAAGAGAACTTTCTAACATGAGTCATCTGATAGAACAGGCCTCTTGTGAGGTAATGCCTCTGTCCATTATTAGAAATCTGTAGCCCTCTCATTCCCTACGAACTGGAAGGGGCCTTCAAGAACAGAGTTCTCAGAGCGGACTCAGGTTCAGAGGGCTGAAATGAATTTCTCAAGGTTGGGTGGCTGATAGCTATATACAGCTAATGTAGAATTTGGGGCTCCCGGCTCTTGGGGTTTGTTGGGAGTAGGCAAGGAGTGGATTTAGAGATTCCCAGGCACTTTGCACACACTGTCTCATTCTACCAAACAGCAAGAGCTAAGTGACCATCCTTCAAGAATGCTATTGGAGAGACCTTTGCATGGTGTGTGTATGTGGCAAGGAGTGAGGGGAGATGGTGGGGACTGAAATTTCTTGCATACCCAAAGACTGTCTTCTTTACCACTGGATCCCCAGGGTTAACACAAGGCCTGGAACAGAGGGGAAAGACAATAAGTATTTGTTGAACGAAGGAAGGAATGTGCTGTTGAATGAATGATGATAGACCCTAGTTTTCCTTTCAGAGAAATGTGTCATTTCAAGTTTTAGCTTAAAAGCACACAGTTTCCTCATTTCTCCTCAATGATGACGGATTATAATATACCCATAAATATTTGTATCCTCGTTGAACTCTTTACATCATGACCAGATGATGTTTATGCTAACAATAAGTCTTAAAAACACGATTCTTGCCTGTGACTGATGATTGCAGTGGTCTCAAAATTATCTGATGCCTGATAATGGCAAACCACATATTTTTTATGTCTCTGTGGCTAACCTATTTTATAGCGCTCTAAAATGATACCACATTAATGCAATCTGAGTGGTTGTTTTGCCTCTTAAAATTGACTTATATGTAGTGTAGACGGCTTTATACTATGAAAGCTGATAATTTAAAAGTGGAGTTTGAAATTTGCATTCTTTTTTCTCTAACTTGGACATCAGTCTTTTAGAAATGAAATGCGTTATCATTGTTTCTGTAAGTACATCATGTTTATCTTTTCATGTAACGATATAACATCTTTTCCAAGAGTATAGCCTGGAGAAATACTTCTTTAAAGTTATTATGAGCTTCCTCAGACCAAAGTTCTAGGCAGCAAGAAACTATTGGTCCTTTTGTAGCTAAACTAAAAACTTGGAGTGCTCTATTTGTTAGGCTCATAATGTAAGAAAAGCTATCAGGGCAAACCTGCTAATCCTTCTCCCCTTGAGAACCTTTGTAGGAATTTAGAGTTGCTGTTTTGTACAAGTAGATTGTTGTTCACGTGAATATGTTTCAGGTTGTACATGCCTTTTCAGGATGGATAAAAGCATGCCTACCACCAAGGACTCACAGGTCTGTCCTCAAAAGTGCTACTGAAAAACCTCCAAAAGACTTTAACCTGAGGTTTAATACAATATGACCAAGATACACACTTCACAGGATTGATTGTAAAGAAGGTTTTTTAAGTCCTTGGGTTCATCAGTGGCTTCCCTGCCCACGCTATCCAGAATTAGCAGAGGTCATGAAAGGTACTGTTTATGTATGCCAAGGCATATGGACAAGGCTACTTACCCACTGCAATAGCACAAGATTGGAAATACCCCAAATGTTTAAGTTAGAGACTGGTTGAAATGAATTATGAAATATTTCACAGAGTACAGTGTTATGCAACCGTGAAGAAGAAGGAGTCTGCTCTGTGTATAATAATGCACACCGAACTCCAAGTTGTGATCAGTGTGAAAAGCCACATGTAGAACAGTGAGCATGTGTAAAATGTTACTCTGTGTTTGTTACTCTGTGCTTGTTTGTGTGTATGTGCAGGCAGCTATACATTTAAACCTTGAAAGATCGTGTATTTGTTGTATATACAGAGCATTTCTCTGGAGAGATACGTAGAAGCTGACAGATATGTGCCTTCAGGAAGGAGACTTGGTAGCTGGGGGCAGGCTTGGGAGGGAGATGTATTTTTCGTCCTAAATATATTTTGAACGTTTTTGTTTGTGTCACAAATCCTTATTACTTATTCAAGAAAAGTTCTAAGTGCTACATGAGAGCCCTTTCTGGCAACTTCTTATCAGATGCATTTGACAAGAGTTATGGATTTAGCAGGAAGCCCATGTTGGACACTGCTCTACTGTTCAAGCAAACCATCATAAAGGCCATCTGTAACGGGAGGGAAGGAAGAGGTGCATGAGAGATCTTGTGGGAAAGACTGGAGAGCCATGGCCAACAGGAAAGGAAGGAGGAGAGGAGGAAACTAACATAGAGTTGTTGAATTTGGGAGGACTGCTATATAAATGATGCCTTTAATTACAGGTAGAAAACAAGAATACAAGTAGGCTTGTGGAGAGTGAAAAGAAGGCACTGTGAATTAGACACTGAGAATTTGAAATGATGGTAAGGTATCTTGGCAATGTCTAGTAGGCAATTGAAAGATGCTTTAAAAACTATTAAAATGGCTTAAAGTACTCCTTTGGTATCATGTTCATGGCTCTTTGTAAGTTTCTAGCATATCCGGTGTCTTCTCTATTCCTTAAGTATGATTGTGGTGTAATGGAAAATTTAGGTTTTGGAAATGTTTTAGTTTTGTGGTGACTGGTACAAACAAGATAATTATTTTGTTTTGAACTTTCCCGTTACATATGTGTTCTGTACAAAGCAATTTACGGTTACAAACAAATAGAGCTTGTGCCAAGGGAATGAGGCTAATGCTTTGTTCCAATCTCTGGTACATTCTGAAAATATTAAATGTGTGGTAAAACTTTTAATGTGTCCATTAACTAGTACTCATGGCTAATTTACAGCAGAAGTGTGTGTGATAGCTTACATAAATAATTTCTAAAATCACTGTGATCCTTGTTATTGTGATTACTGCTAAGAAAAAACCCTCTCAGTTTCCAATGTACAGTGTGATACTTTCCGATACTATATATGATTATATATCTTGTCAATATTTTGTTTTGTAAAGGTGCCTGGTTTGCAGAGACCTATCTATGTTAGCAAATTTTCTCCTTCTCCTTCTCCTTCTCCTCCTTCTCCTTCTCCTTCTCCTTCTCCTTCACCTTCTCCTTCACCTTCTCCTTCAACTTCTTCTTCTTCCTGTTGTTATCATCATTATCATTATCATTATTATTAATTTACCAGCACCTTTTCTTGCTCATCTTTAAAGAATCTCCAAGTATGTATCGGATCGAGATATAACTGTACAGTTGCCCTGATCATTTTTAAGAGAAGAAAAAGTGAGCAGCATGTGAAGCCTTTTCTGCCTGTTTGTCCAGGGTAATGTCAGTAAACTCTTTGATATTCCTTCCTTGCTAGTAGATGGCTAGGGAGGCAGACAGAATTCATTTTCAAATCCTACATGGACCTTTCATATGAAAGATGGAATGAGATAATATATGTGATCATATTGACAGCAAAGCACTCTGAAAGTGTAAGATCTGCAAAAGTAATCATTCTGCTTATTTATCAAGATTACGGCCCCCTACACCCTTCTTATTTTTCAAGAACTTAACTATTAATTCTTCTGAGGAAAGGTTGTTTGCATCCATGGATAGTAATTAGAATTATGAATATAATAGGAAAATAGATTATAGTCTCATTGATTTCCCAGTTCACTATTACAATAGCAAAAGCTGTAATTGTGTATCATAGTTATTTTATGAGTGTGGCAGGCTGAAGAATGGATCCCAAAGATATTTACATCTGTAACCTGTGAATGTCTGTAACCTGTGAATGTCACTTTATATGGTGCAGAGGACCTTGTAGTTTTGATCATGTTAAGGATCTTGAGATGAGATCATTCTGGATTATCAGTGGGTCCTGTGTAATCACAGGGGCCCTTGTAAAAGGGAGGCAGGAGGAATTAGTCAGGGAATATGTGAAGTTGGCTTGGTGCAAGGAAGGGGCCATGAACCAATGAATGAGGGTAGCCTCTAGAAGAGGAAAAAACAAGGTTCTTCCCTACAGCCTCCAGAAGGAATGCAGCCCTTTGGACACCTTGACTTTAAACTTCTTACCACCACAACTGAAGAGAATTTGTTCAGCAGCAACAGGAAACTAATGCCATAGGGATTGATCAAACATTAATAACTACAGTTTGTTTTGAATTCTAAGAAACTGTTAATACCAACTTGAATCCAAACTTTCTTTATCAAAGTCTTCAAAGAAGCAGTGGTTTATTATTATACATGTAATTTACCTATATAAATGATAGAATAGGATACCCCAGTAAGCATCATGGAAAGTCTCTCTTGATAGACTCCCTGAGGCCTTTGCCATGGCCTTTCTCCAGAGAGAGCAGGGCAGGGCAGCGAAGCCTGCACAGGGACCACCTTTTTCTTCTGCGGTTTCACTATGTCCTTCTATCTTTGGTTCTCCAGTGAACCAGAGGCTTCTGGGTAGTTCCAAGTAGGTCCTTTACTCTGCAACAGAATCTTAAAGACTAGATAGTCCCCAAAAGATTTTAAATAGATGGCTTTCTTTAACACTTTCTGTATAGATTCTAACACGATATGAATTAGACCATGTTGAATTCATTTGCTTGTTTGAAACCTGGGTCCTGCCAGCTTACATGTCTCTATTTTATTGTTAATATTTTATTAAATGCTTTCAGTAAAATTTTGATTTTAGAGTATTTTGGATTTTTACATTGAAATAAAGGAAAAATTCACTTTTTAGAATGTGAGATACATTGGAAATCCTGGGTATGTAATGAGAAGGTTGGTACTTGATAGCATTGAAATCTGTGCTTCCTTTTTTCATGGAAACATATCAGAATTTATGTTTTATTTATATTTAATACTTTAAGGCAGTAGAAAAAAACAATATTAGGTTATAGAGGAAAATCAGATTAACATGGACAATGACTTTGTTATGAAGCCATTATTCTTAGTCAAGAAGCAGGTTTTGTGCTGACCTAATCTTAAGCAGAGTCATCAAAGCTCAATAATTATGGAAGTCGATGGGGTGCCTGGGTGGCTCAGTCAATTGAATGTCCAACTTTGGCTCAGGTCACAAGCTCACAGTTTGTGGGTTTGAGCCCCACGTTGGGCTCTGTGCTGGCAGCTCAGAGCCTGGAGCCTGCTTCAGATTCTGTGTCTCCCTCTCTCTCTGCCCCTCCCCTGCTGGTGCTCTGTCTCTCTCTGTCTCTCAAAAATAAATAAACATTTAAAAATTAAAAAAAAGAATTATGGAAGTTGGGGTACCTGGCTGGCTGTCTGTTAAGCATCCAGCTCTTGATTTCAGCTCAAGTCATGGTCTCACAGTTAGTGAGATTGAGCCCCAGTTCAGGCTCCTCACTAACAGTACAGAACCTGCTTGGGATTCTCTATCTCCCTCTCTCTCTCTGCCCCTCCCCTGCTCATGCTCTCTCTCTCTCTGTCTCTCAAAATAAATAAACAAACCTAAAAAAAAAAAAAAAGAATTATGGAAGTAAGATTTGCAACGCTGTCTTCAGCTCAGTCCATCCCACCCCATCTCACTCAGTGATTGGAAGACTTACCTCTTCAGCTTCTATGGACATTTCAGGTCATTTGATTAAGGAGACCACATTATTCATCTAATTTGAGTTTGATACAAGAGAAGGCCATAAAAGGTCAGAAACTTGAGTCTTGGCAGGTATGGTCTGCAAGTTGAGTACAGAGCAAGGATTGAATAGAGCCTATATCCCTAAGACACCCAGGTCCCTCACCTCCTTAGTTCCTTGAAGAGTTTTGCTTGGGGTTCCCCGATGTTTGGGTACAGTTGTTTTCACTGTGAAAACTTTCAAATATATACAAACTCAGGGTAACTGTGAACCCCACATTCCCATTGCCCAGCTCCTGCTGCCGTCTGCGTGTTGCCACATTGCTTCATCTCGTCTCTCTCTTTCCCTGTTTTCTCTGGAATGTTTTAAAGCAAACCTTTCACACCATTCTACTTGACCCCTCATTCTTCAGTAGGCGTTGCTAGATTTTAACTCTGCTTCTTTTCCATCGTTCTTCTCAAACAAAGCCTGGATATGCAGAAGCTGCGGAAGAGAGAGATTGCCCATAGTTTCTGAATTTAGTATTTCGCAGTGAAGGAATAATCTTTTCTTTTGATTTTGATTTTACTTGTTATAACACTGCTATTACTGTTTTGTTAACTTCTCATATAAGGAGTGTATTAGCTAATTGTAGACAACCCCTTTAGTATCTACATTTGTTTTTTTCTCTTCAATGTATTGTAACAAAACTAATTCCATACTTAATTTACAGAGCTGATTAAAGAATCAATGAGATATTGTCTTTTTGCCGTAAGTTTGTAGTCAAGTATTCCTGTAGATAAGAAGACAGACATCTTCTTGGCAAAGACGTTCTGCTCTTGTCCAGAGGTCTTTTTCCTTTCTATAATTAGTACATTTGTCAGAATAATAGTTTTACATATTTACAAAAAAACTTCCATCAAAATTGATTCTGTCCATACTTGCACTTCTTTGTAGAATTTTGTCACGAATTTCATATTATGCTACAGAATTCTCAAAAATTTTTTTAATGTTTATTTATTTTTGAGAGAGAGAGAGAGAGAGAGACAGAGCATGAGCAGGGTAGGGGCAGAGAGAGAGGGAGACACAGAATCCGAAGCAGGCTCCAGGCTCTGAGCTGTCAGCACGGAGCACGACGCAGGGCTCGAACTCACGAACCGTGAGCCGAAGCCAGACGCCCAACCGACTGCGCCACCCAGGCGCCCCTATGCTACAGAATTCTCAATGATTTATACCAAAGTTTAGGTAATTACTTGAGTTATAGCTTCATTTTTGAAGTTAATGTTATATATACAAATGATATATAACTTCTCCTTAGAAAAGTAAGCAGCATTGGGGCAGACTTCCCTGTGTTCATGACTAATGCCTCCCTCTTTATTTTGAGAACCTATGCAGATGTTTGGTACTTCCTAGTCTACATTACAGGAATGCCCACAAAGATCAGTACGTTGTTATTCAGCTAGAATGACTCATCCATTGGAAGGATGATCAGTCAGCCAAAACCAGAAGGGTAGAATGACTTTCAAAGATCCTCTTTAACTTTCAGTAAAGGGTGTGTATGTGTGTTTTGTGTATAAATCTAAATATAGTTCTAAATAGACATCTGAAAAAATTTGTAAAGCATTCTGAAAGGGAATAGGAAGACCTTAGTTCAGCATCCAAGCCATATGGTTTAGGATCCTGTTCACAATAGTGTGCTATCGGCATGGCAGGATTTCCCTATAAATTCCAGCAATGGGTTAATAATTGGCTCTTGAGTGTATGTGAATTACCTGTCAACCTCAGTCTTATTGTTAGCCCACTACATCTTTGTATGTTATTTTACATCATTTGACATATTGTTAAATGTGTGCTCTGCGATTTTATGGAACTACTCTCTTCACGAGCACGTAATGCAGATTCCACAGTGTTTACAGCTATATCATGAGTGTTTACTATATTGCAGCAGTATAATAATGTCTCTTCCTAATATACAATTCTGTTATTTTACAGACTTAAATTATACTATCTGTTGAAAATGTCCATAGCTCTTCCTTTGCCAGATGCGCATTTGTTGTGACTGTACTTTTCTTAGTCTCCCACTAAAATTCAAGCATCATTTGGGAGAAAATACGCATTGAATCTTTATCATCTGGTAGTGCCTCAGAAAAATTTACTTTTAGGTCAGAAGTTGTCATCTTAGAAAATAGATGGGACTCGGGGCAACTGGGTGATGAAACAGTGAAGTATTGATCCCAGAAGAAAAAGGAGTCAGTCTATCTATGCAGGACTTGTGAACTCAAATGCCTCCAGGGGCCACTTGGTAATTTAAGTGTATGAAGTGGCCAGCTGAAGAAAATAGGTCTAAGCTGCTTGTACTGTGAGGAGCAAAGTACCTGTCTAAAATGGATTTTAACTTGTTGTTGTTTTATAACTCACCACTTCTGGGTTCAAACAGATTGATCGAACAAAAACATCAGAGGTCATCATTTGGTGACCTCTGTTGTATCCCTTGGGGTGCTGTAGGTGGTAGACTATTTCAGATTGATAGCATACAAAGGAATTCTGTTAGGTACAGATGAGAACACTGGAAATTGGGGAGCAGAGGGGTCCTGAAAAGGGAGATACGGAGCCATAAAGATTAACAGCACTCTCTCTGCATCACTTAGACCAGATCCTGACTTGATTAACGGACAGGTTGGATGCTTCCATTGCCCTTCACGGCTGATAAGCAAAGATGTGCATCAGAATCACCTGTATAGCTTTGCCAAACTACTGATTACATCTGAAATTATCCATGCCTCCCTCCAAAATGAGATTTCGATTTACCGAGTCTGGTTTGGAGCATGACTAGCTAAGTTTTGTATATTTTATAAAAACTCTTAGCTCCATGCAGGTGCACCCATGTGGTTGAGGACCTGTGCTCTTGGATGTAGAGTGCCCCGGGCCACTTTTGAAATAAGGGAGTAAATGTCTCTACCCTCATGATACTCACTTAGGATGAGAGACTACATTGCATTCTGGCGCATTTAAATTGTTCAAGTGAATTATTTCCTTTCATACAAGAGGAATGAAAAAATCAACATACACCACTTAAGAGTTGGATATATATATTTGAGGGAGGCTGGAAGAGGCAGGTATGTTAAGACCCAGCATTTGGCAACTTCAAGTATAGCAAACCTAGTTTTAAAAAGACATAATTCTACCTGATTTGGCTTTAACAAAAGTCAAATTATATCCCCTAAGTTATAAAAATTCAGGCAATAGAAAATTGTTACGAGTACACTTAGACTTCCTGTTAGTTCTGCTATCCAAGAAAGACTTCTCACTGCATATGAATTATTATTTCAATCAGGCAGTTCAGGATTAATCACTAAGGATAAAAAAAATAAGTACTGCATTTCATATAAATGGAATCACACAGTATGTGGTCTTTTGTAACTGGCTCCTTTCATTTGGCATAATGTTTTTAAGGTTCATCCATGTTGCAATGCTGTCCATCTCTTTTCTTTTTAATTTTTTTTTAACGTTTATTTTATTTTTGAGACAGGGAGAGACAGAGCATGAACAGGGGAGGGTCAGAAAGAGGGAGACACAGAATCGGAAGCAGGCTCCAGGCTCTGAGCTGTCAGCACAGAGCCCGACGCGGGGCTAGAACTCACGGACCGCGAGATCGTGACCTGAGCCGAAGTCGGACGCTTAACCGACTGAGCCACCCAGGCGCCCCTGTCCATCTCTTTTCTTACTCCATGTTTTAAAGTTTCCCTTTTTTATTTTTGCCATGACATCTCTAGAAAGTGATACTGATTTTGAATTTCAAGTCGGGATAGCAGGGTAACTTTATAGATGAATTTGGGTCAAGAAACTGATTTGATTTAAACGGATTAATTATGTAGTCATTATCGAACATGACTTCAATTTTGCTTGATGTCAGACCTAGTTTTATTTTTTAATTAAAAAAAGTAATTTTTAATTAAAAAATTAATTTAAAAATATTTAATTTTTTTTATTTGGGTGTAGTTGACACACGATGTTACATTAGTTTCAGGTGTATGGCATAGTGATTTGGCAACTGTAAACATTATGCTGTGCTCACCACCAGGGTAGCTAGCTACCCTCTGTCACCATGCAGTGCTATTACAATGTCATTGACTATATTCCTTATGCTGTGCCTTTTATTTCCATGATGTATTCATTCCATAACTAGAGACAAAGTAGATTCGTTGTTGCCTAGGGCTGGGGGTGGGGCCAGATTCGGAGGAAAATGGGGAGTTACTGTTATTAAGAGGGTTCCTTTTTGACGTGAAAACATTCTAAAATAGATTATGGTGATGGTTGTACAATGCTGTAAATACAATAAAAACCATTGAACTGTACCGTTTAAGCAGATGGATTGAATAGTATTGTGAATTATATCTCAATAAAGCCAGTATTAAAAAATAAAAAGGAAAAGGAAATGTGTATAGTTTATTTTTAAGTATTTTGATAGAGCAGAGGTGATCAGTTTGGTGTAAAGAAATAAGGGTCTCCTAGTGGAAAAAGTTTGTTGGACATTTAAAATTACCACAGAAGTTTGGGGCACCTGGGTGGCTCAGTCAGTTAAGCATCTGACTTTGGCTCAGGTCATGATCTCAAGGTTCGTGAGTTCAAGCCCCGCGTCAAGCTCTGTGCTGACAGCTCAGAGCCTGGAGCCTGCTTTGGATTCTGTCTCTCTCTCTCTCTCTCTCTCTCTCTGTCTCTCTCTCTCTGCTCTTCCCCTGCTAATGCTCTGTCTCTCATTCTCTCAAAAATAAACATAAAAATTTTTTTTTTAAACTGACAAGTAAGCTTAAAAAAAAATTACCACAAAAGTTTGTAAAGTGCCCTTCATTGCAGAATCAAAACTCTAAGTTAGAAGAAGAAACTCTCTATTTGAATGTCTTAAGCATGACACCTACTAGAGAGGGCATGCTGAGCTCTCTCAGTACTGCACAGGGATCTGATGCCCTCCACTCTGCCAAGCCTTTTGCCGTCTTATGTTCCTTTTGTGAGGAAGCTGAGACCCAGTGCAGTTAACGGGAGGGGTTTGGGGGGGGGGGGGAGACAATATTTTTCCTAATCTGTTTGTTGATATTTTCCTAGTATCTTCTAAAGAAAACTCATTATCATTATTCTGGTTTTGGTGGTTTGCTAGTCAGTGACTATTTTGTTAGCGAACTGCTTCCAGTTTGTGTTGTCTTGGACTGTGGACCACACTTAAAAAAGAAATATATACATTACAGAAGAAGTCTGTAAATAGATACATAATTGCTGTCAGCGCCAAGAACTGTGATGCTAGTATTTACTGAGCTTTGGTTTCCTAACAGACGCTGTGCTGAATGCTTTACTTGGATGGTCTCACTAATCCCACACCACACTCTGTAGAGCTGGGAGTTAATGCTTTATCCTCACTTAGCAGGTGCAAGACGATGGCTCATAGAGAGGAGGAAACATTGTTCACAGCCGCACAAGTAAGAAAGGACGCTGTTGGTCTTCATTCTAAGTGGGCCTGACTCCAGAATTTGGGCGCTGAATCACTATGCTGTTACCTTAATGGCTTCCAATAGGGAATTTGCAGACTAGCAATGCCCTGTAATTCACTTGGCTACAGAAACTTCTGTCATTTCTTAAGTTCTAACAGTGTTGTGGGGAACAAGTAAAATATCTTTAGGACACTGGTTTTCAAACATACTTGCACTTTGCAATTATCTGGAAGTTAAAAAAAAAATAAAGCTGGCGGCTGGGTCCCAGCCTCAGATGTTCTGAGTTAAATGGTATGGAGTGTGGCCTGGACATTGGGATTTTTTAAAAAATCTCCCAGGTGATTCTAATGTGCAGCCAACTTTAAGAACTGCTTCGGGGGCGCCTGGGTGGCTCAGTCCAACTTCGGTTCAGGTCATGATCTCAGTTTGTGGGTTTGAGCCCTGTGTTGGGTTCTGTGTTGACAGCTCAGAGCCTGGAGCCTGCTTCGGATTCTGTGTCTCCCTCTCTCTCTGCCCCTCCCCCGCTCACTCTCTGTCTCTGTCTCTCAAAAATAAATAAACATTAAAAAAAATTTTTAAATAAAAAAAAGAACTCCTGCTTGTGAACAATGCAAAGTTTTAAATTCTTCTGTTAGTAAAAAAAATAGTGGTTTTGTTACAAAAGTACTACATATTTACTTTAGAAACCATAGACAAACAAAAAATACAATTATGATTCTCTGTAATCCCCTCACTGAAAGATGACCAATACAGTATTTGTGGGTTTTTTTTTCCCTGTGCATGTTTATGTGTTTAAAGTCTTAACTGTAATGTTACTCTTCTATAGAACTTTATGTATTTAATGTCTCCTTTCTTATGTATTTATATGCTTTAGCAGACTAAGAAATTTTTGATTCTTAGCCATAGGTAATAGTGTTGTTGGATTAATAGTAAATAGGCCAATAACTCTCCAAATGGAGCAATATCTCTATTAATGGAGAGTTTGTATATTATTTGAGGTAGCATTTAGGAAACTGATTTAGATGGCTCTCTTATGTGTTCATCTTATACAGCACTTTTTCAGACAAGCAAACCTTGGTTTACCTCCTTATCTCTTTTCTGGACTGTTAAGGCAAAGCCCATATGGTTTGTACCCCTGGGTTCTGGGCTCTGGGCTCTGGGCTCTAGTCTTCTAGACTTCCTGGCCTACGTCCTCCCCCTCAGGCTCAGAGAACCCTCCCTAGGAATAGCCCCCTCCCACACCTCTGTCTTTCCACCTTCCCACACTACTCACCTATCATAATAAAAACGCTGAGTTCAATATACTTTCAGAGTGAGAAGCAAATAATTTTCAGAGTTTGCTGCTTCTCAAATATTTTCCTAATAAAGATTTGGATGAGAAACCACTGTAGTGTAAGGGAGTTTAGTTAGGATAAAACCAGAGCCTGTCAGCTAACAATTATGATTATCCTATTCTTTCCTACAAAGGTGGAATATGAGGAAGAATTCAAATAAAAGGTGGGGAGAGAACTCAGAGCTTTGGTGGGCTGGTGAGGGATTACCCCAGAGGAGAAAGGGTCAATCTGGGAGACTTTATGGGTTTGGTTGGTAAACCAGCCTTGTTTTCAGTTAGGCCCAGACTACTCCAGGCTTTTGGAGGAAGCATTTTTAATACGGTAGCCACAAAACCAGACATCTCTGCATCATGATTTACAAAAGATTTTCTTTTTCATACATATTTCTTATAACTATAATCAGTGGATTTGTTAATCACCCTTGATCACAAGGCCTATAAATCAAAATTGCTTATAGTTATTTCTGGCTCTTAAAAACTTAACATTTATTTTAAGAATGTGTTATGATCTTTTTTCTAAGTGTTTATTTATTTTTGAGAGAGAGCAAGCATGTACACATGAGCAGGGGAGGGGCAGAGAAAGAGGGAGACAGAGGCTCCAAAGCAGGCTCTGTGCTGACGGCAGACAGCCTGATGCAGGGCTCGAACTCACCAAGTGTGAGATCACCTCCTGAGCCAAAGTCAGACGCTGAACTGAGCCACCCAGGTGCCCCAAGAATGTGTTATGATGTTTACTTGCTTATTATTGACCACTTTTAAACAAATTTATGTTAAAAGGAGGAAGCTGCAAAATTATACATTTACTTCATTGGCATATCAGTGTGATATACATTGCTGAAATTTTTTTAGGATTGAGCCATTTATGTAGTTCCAAAAGCTATAAGAAAAATTAGAAGCTGTTTCCCTATTCTTTTTCTCCCCTTTTTGTTGAATTCACGATGACTTATGATGAATATAAAGGCATTAAAGATAGTTAAAACCACCAAATATACTGCTTTCCTTCGAATTCAGCAACAACAAAACAAAATCAAAGAATAAAATAACAAGCCTGGTTTATTTATCTGAATAATATTTGTCTCACTACAAGATCATAATGAAAGAGAGGGAATCCTTAGAGTTCATCATATAGTGTAGTAACTAACTAACTAACTAACTAAATAAATAAATAAATAAATGAAAATAAATGCTAGAGGTAAATACTTATTCAGGTAAATGTCAGATTTATTCAGTCAGTCCAGTGTAAGTGGGAGATTTCTGGAGTACCATGCCAGTCATCAGAGCCAGGAGAGTATTATGATATAATGGTATCTCTTCTGCTGCATTGGATGAGCTGTCCTAGAAAAACATTTTGAAGCAATAAAGCATCCATTTAGCTCCTGAGTAATGAGGGAGTCAGTGCTCTTTCATTAACTATTTATTCAGGAAAAGAAGTGACCAACTGCTGAAAAGCTTTATCCAAAGAGGGTAGTGGAAAACAGAAGAAAATGCAGAAGTGAGGTTCTGTTCAGTTTCATATGCAATTAACAAATACCCAAAGCTGAACGGTTGATGCTTCTCCTCCATGTGACTTCTGGCTGACTGTATTTAAGTGTGAGTGCCTGTCAGATGTATGAAAGGGCCCCTTGGTTTAAGGAAGGATTGTGCAGTCTACACTAAAGACCAAAGAAAGGAGGCAATGAGCGGTGAGTAGCTAAGATTGGGCTGGTGTCTACAGTTTTAAATAATGGACTTATTTCCTATGATGAACAGTACTGATTTGAGGCACGCTGGTTTACTCCTGTTGGGAATTGTTCCTTTTATTTTTAGATGATTATTCCTTTTTCATGACTTCAGAAATCTGTGCTATAATGAAGTATGTAGATTATCACTCGATCAAATGGCTTCTAACTTAAGAAAAGTTATTTGCTATATAAATATATAACTTATTATTTGGAAATAGTTTCTAGGTGCGTGTGTAAATTTTGCTCTTCTTCCACAAGTATATAAGTAGTCCCTTCTTTGCAGTGAATGCTTAGGACTTAGCAACTTCAAGATTACAAACAGAATATTGTATTCACACATAAATAG
Organism: Lynx rufus; assembly: GCF_022079265.1. Classification (NCBI taxonomy): domain Eukaryota; kingdom Metazoa; phylum Chordata; class Mammalia; order Carnivora; family Felidae; genus Lynx; species Lynx rufus. The sequence goes on along the minus strand of NW_025814823.1, from coordinate 28,412,225 downwards.
GGCTAATTTCAAGCCATTTCAGAATCTCACTTTGGAGCACTTTTGATGCTATAACAGCACAAAGCCTTCATTTCATTTGCTGTAAGACTCTTGGTCTGTGTTCTTTAGTGACATGAAAAAAGATAAGAGTCACAATTATTTTCTTCCCTTAAAGCCAACCGAAGGGTTTTTATGTTAATTCTTCCCTCCCTGGCTCTCGCTAAAAAGTAGTATAGGGGAATTCTATACAATGAAGAAACAATCCTTCATATAAATCATATTAAAATAGACAGTGGAAATGGTATGTAAATCCCACATTATTTAATAACAGAATATTGTTGATATTGTCAAAAACCAATTATGAATCATTCCATGTTGCATTCCTCTGGTTTTCAATTTTTTTTTATTTCCATACCGAAAACTATGTACTAATTTGAAGCTTACCATGAATTATTTCGAAGCATACTTAAAATCACTTTTCAAGATACCTTCCATGAAGTAAGAATACATTGTTGATTTGGATTCACAGCCTTTGGTAATGGACTAAAAAAGTCTAAATAGCAGTGAGCTTAAAGACAAGAAATTCCTCCTTAGAACTAAGTTTTCTTTCCTAGACCCCATTGTATCATACTCAGAGAAAGAAAATTATTTACGTTACAGAGACTCTCACTTGCTTCATCAAGGAAATGAGGACTCTGAGTTTAGAAATACAATTTCCTCGCGTGATTGCTAAGTTTTGCAGTAATCTGTCCTTTCGGTGATTAACAATCATTAGATTGAATTCCCCTTTCAGATAATCACTCCCTTCAGAAGACTAATGCTGTGCGCTGAGAACAGGAAGGAAATGGAGGATTGGATGAGCTCACTGAAGTCTGTCCAGACCAGAGAGCCTTACGAGGTAAAGTGGCTTCTCTTCTAGCGCCTCATGTTCTTAGAAAACCAATGTTATCTGAAGAACTAAAGCTATATTCCACAAAGCAAAGTATGTGTAGATTCATTAAGTAACTTGCTTAAATCTGATATTGACATTTCTTCCTTTTTTTCTTTTTTTTCTTTTTTTTTTTTTTTTTACTTAAAGGAGAGTGTTCTTGTTGTAAAAATTACGGATTTGAAACTTTAATCATAACTCATGCATTCCAAATGTTAACTCACTCTCGTCTCCTTCTCTTGTTTGCCAAACCTGTGTCTCGTTGTTTCTAGGTGGCCCAGTTTAACGTGGAACATTTCTCAGGGATGCATAACTGGTACGCTTGCTCCCATGCCCGACCCACTTTCTGTAACGTGTGCAGAGAGAGTCTTTCTGGAGTCACCTCCCACGGCCTGTCCTGCGAAGGTACTGTAGCGCCCAGCCTGTGTTCTCCCTCAGCACTGACCACTGTGGCACGATGGTGCCACATCTTGTGGGTACTTCTGTGCCGCGAACAGAGAAACATCACCCCAGGGAAACGTTTCCCTCAGGTGGGAGCTGCATCTGGGAGCACCTCAGTGGGAACACAGTGTTTAAGTTTCACTGCAGCTTAAAGTGGAGCTCAGAGCACACAGGACTGATGGGGAAATATTTTACCAAGAGAAAGATGATACGAATCATTAGGAAGGAAGTAGAAATCAAAATGTAGCATTTCGCTCCCGAGGAACTAGCAGGTGCTCCACAAAACATCTCTAGACTTTGTCTATCATGCTGGTTTTCTAGAATTCTTTTTCTGTTCTGAATTGATTGCGGAGAACAAAACTTTCAGTGAGGACAGCACATACGCTGACAGAATTTCTATTGTTTGTTATTTCTATTGTTATTTCTATTTCATTATTTTTTTAACTTTTTAAAATGTTTTTTTATTATTTTTGAGAGAGAGAGAGACAGACAGACAGAATGCGAGGGGGAGGGGCAGAGAGGGAGACACAGAATCCAAAACAGGTTCCAGGCTTTGAGCTGTCAGCACAGAGCCCGATGAGGGGCTCGAACCCACGAACCTTGAGATCATGACCTGAGCCAAAGTCAGATGCTTAACCTACTGAGCCACCCAGGCGCCCCTCTATTTCGTTATTTTAAATGTTTTCTTTTATTTCATTTTATGTTTTATTTACATGGAGGCCATCCTTTTCTAAAAATAAGGCCAATGCTGTAGTTTTCGTGTTAGGATTTGTGCATTTCTTAATTAAAAAGCAGTGACCAATAGAAGCAAATATACTAATAATTACCAAAAGAAAACTCATAACTTCTTTAGATTTATTTAATTCCATACCTCAGTGAGCACACTTTACTTTCTGAACTGTATCTAATATTAATACTGGCTTTTTTTACTCTAATACAGAAACGTCTTGATTTTGAATAGCTTTCTATTCTTTTTTTTTTTTTTTTTTAATTTTTTTTTTTTCAACGTTTATTTATTTTTGGGACAGAGAGAGACAGAGCATGAACGGGGGAGGGGCAGAGAGAGAGGGAGACACAGAATCGGAAACAGGCTCCAGGCTCTGAGCCATCAGCCCAGAGCCTGACGCGGGGCTCGAACTCCCGGACCGCGAGATCGTGACCTGGCTGAAGTCGGACGCTTAACCGACTGCGCCACCCAAGCGCCCCGAATAGCTTTCTATTCTTGAATAATAAAATAATAATAGAGTCACAGTTTTCGTTCATTTTAAGGTATAAAATCTGAGATACATCATAGTTCCAGCTATTTAATATGAGACAGCACAGAGGTTGAGAATAGAGTTCCTCAGTTTTACCCTCAGGGTTCTGGTTCCGCTCCCAGCATTGCAAACGGTGACCAGGGGAAATAGTTCCACTGTTTTTGACTTTCATTTCCTCATATGTAAAACGGAGATAATAGTCATTTATACTATGTAGAGATACTATGAAAATTAAGTGAGAGAATATAAACAGGAAAGCTACTTTTCTAGTCAAGTAACTTGGGGAAGTTAGTAGCTGTGCTGTGTAAGAAATCCATCCGGTAAATAATTGAAGATTGCATCATGGCCTGATTGATGCATGAAAATGCATGAAAACAAACACTTGGAAGAGCCATTACATGTGGTTTTTTTTTTTTTTTTGGCTTTTGTTTTGTGTTTTTTAGATTTAAACAATGATTGCAAATCAGGTGTAATTACTCTTTATGACTTTAGTAATCTGAAAGGGTTCCTAGCTCTGAGTCTACTCTTACCCGGTCTGTAATACTCAGAGGTGTTCTTTTGAAGGTCCCCTTAGTGTTGCCTCCTAACCTCTTATTCCAAAAAAAAAGAAAAAAAAATGCTAAAAAAAGATATCAGATCTGAGATACTCTGTGGTACTCTTCCGATTTGAGAATTAGGCATTATTAAATATATTTGTTTGTGAATTGAGTTTAAGCTGGGATGACTAAGTCGTTTCTAAACATTTTAAAGGAAAAATGAAAATTACATTAGCTGATGAGAATAAGAAACTTAAAAGTCTTTAAATAAGTTTGTTATGTTATTCTGTTAATAATGAAGTCTTCCTGACTTCTTTATGGTTCTTTATTGTATTTTTAAATAATAGTTTTAGAAAAATGTCTGTTAGTACTCATTTTCTCTGCTAATAAAAATTTTATTTTATTTTTTTTAATGTTTATTTACTTTTGAAAGAGAGAGAGTGAGAGAGAGAGCCTGAGCAGGAGAAGGACAGAGAGAGAGAGGGAGACACAGAATCCGAAGCAGGCTCCAGGCTCTGAGCTGTCAACACAGAGCCCAGTGTGGAGCTTGAACTCATGAACTGTGAGATCATGATCTGAGCTGAAGTCGGACACTTAACCGACAGAGCCACCCAGGAGCACCCCTCTGCTGATAAAAATTTTAAACCTGTGGCATCCTACCTTGGTATTGTTAGAAATACACCAGAAGGCTTTAAAAATCCCAAGGGTTTTATGAATGTGTAAAGAAGTTACCTTTTTATTTTATAAGGATGTGGTTATTTAGCATAATTTTCTTGTAATCCAAGTTATACTTAAACTTTAGAAACTACCTCCAGGGGCGCCTGGGTGGCGCAGTCGGTTAAGCGTCCGACTTCAGCCAGGTCACGATCTCGCGGCCCGTGAGTTTGAGCCCCGCGTCGGGCTCTGGGCTGATGGCTCAGAGCCTGGAGCCTGTTTCCGATTCTGTGTCTCCCTCTCTCTCTGCCCCTCCCCTGTTCATGCTCTGTCTCTCTCTGTCCCCCCAAAAATAAATAAACGTTGAAAAAAAAAAAAAAAAAAAGAAACTACCTCCAAATCTGAATAAACTGCTTGCTTGATAAAACAAAAGGCATAGGACACAAGAAGCTTTAAAAGACATAACAAAGATGCAAACACACACAAAAAATTTCATTCAACTGTGACAATGAATAACTTTGTATTGGAATGGAAATCAGTTTCCAGTGTGTGAAACCATCACTAAATTTACTTAATGTGTTTCACAGTAAAACAAGCTGTAATGATTTGTCTTCTGGGTTTGTGTTGAATAACTACTAAAATTGTTATTTTAAAGCCTTGCATACATGAAATATATGAATGAAAAATAGAAGATAGAATACTTTTCGTAAATAATTCCCTAAATCAATTGAGAATGTTAATTATAATTTCAAAGCATAATTGTTCTTCACAATTATTTAAACAGTAATTGAACAAAAAAAAGTAAATGGTGATTTTTTTCTCTTTTAATCAATAACATCAAATATGTTAACATGGGACTCTATGAATTTTTATTATAGCCAGTGTTGAACACTTAGAAAGATTCAGTGTGGTAGACTGGAAATTGCAGATAAAAAATCATAATTTTGTTACTTGTCAGTATATATTTTTAAGTTCTGTGGTTTTGAGATAATGGCTTTATAGGTCAGGGAAAGTGATTTATTTCACAATAACTTATTTGGAGAAATCTAATTGTCGCCTAACAAAATTAAAGTGTTTATTAATAATTTCCATTCCTCAGTGACCATAATCACAGTCTGGTTTATTTTTTTATTATTACATGCTATATTAAGCAACTTTGCAATTTTCAAGACTCTTTGCATGAAGCACTTTATTATTACAAGTGTAATTTTTGTTTTTACTGAGCTGTTTGATTTTTAATGGCAAAATTTTTAAAAAGCTGTGAAATTATTCCCTGTTGCTCTCTTTTACTTCCTTCTCTGTAAAAAACAATTATTGACTATTAATACCAAATACTTACTTGTACTTAAAAAGCAAGCCTGGGGATTATGTTGCAAATAAAACTAAAACTAGGACCACATTTTTAAGAAACACCATAACAGATGAAAAGACCTAGGGATGCTAATTAACCTCAATTTTAAAATAGAACATGAGAGCGAAAGGGAGCAGGTCATGCTAAAACTGTTTTTCAAACTAAGCTTATACTTCCTAAACTTCCTATAGTATAAGCTTATACTTCCTGTTTCTTTACACTATTGTTTATCGGCAATGAGATTCCATTAAAAAATTAGTTATTCTATATAAATCTGTGCTTGAGTCACAGAATCATTTAGAACAAAAGCTGTATGATTTCCAGGAAAGCATTTGTCAAGGTGCACAAAAGAGCAGATAAATGAAACTAATGTAGACTAATATTTCTCAAAAAAAACCCAAAAACAGTTCAGCTTAAGTAACCTTTTACCTATTGGCTATCCATGACATCTGAAGCATTTTGAACATTATTTTACCTGACCCTCTCATTTGCATGCCACATTAAATTAGGACTGTCTTAAACCAGTGGCATATAACCCATCATTTTAAATTTGTTAGCAGTTTACAGTTAGACATTAAAAAATCATGTGAAAAGGAGTCACCTTACATGTAGCATTTAGCAGCAGTTACCTTTGTTATTTCCACTAAGGTGATCTCAAACTTTTAATTATATTCTTTAGAATAAAACTTAGTACAATAAAAAAATATATTCTGAAAAGTCAGAAACAGGTGTAACATCAGTATCCACTAATGCTTGGATAATTGGTATCCTTAAAAGGATAAATCAGTTTAGTAGTACTCAAGTACTGATTTTCATAAGTAAGGGTTAATTTCTCAAATAATCTGTGGTTTACTTGTTTTTCATATATGAGCTGCTTCTTTCCTGGTTGTTTCCTCTTATTTCTCTCTCGTTTTTTTTTTTTATTATTATTTGATATTTGTATACATTGTAAAATGATTACCCAAATGGAACATGTCACCATCCGTAGTTATGGAATTTTTTCCTTATGATGAGAACTTTTAAGATTTACTCTCATAGCAACTTTCAAATATTCAATTCATTATATTAACTATACTCACCATTCTGTACATTACATCCCCGTGACTTAGTTATTTTAGTTGGTACTTTTGACTCCCTTCACCCATTTGGCCCAATTCCACACCCCCACCTCGGGTAACCACCAATGTGTTTTCTGTTTCTATGAGCTTGGTTTTTTTTGTGGGTTTGTTGTGGTTGTTTTTACAGTCTACCTAAAAGTCAGATCATAAGGTATCTGTCTTTCTCTCTTTGACTTCTTTCAACTTAGCATAATATCCTCTAGGTCCATCCGTGTTGTCTCAATAGGCAAGATTGCATTTTTTTATATGGCTGAATGAATAATAGTCCATTGTGTAAATACATATACAGATACCACAATTTCTGTATCCATTTGTCTATTGATGGACGCTTAAGTTGTTTCTGTACCTTGCCTGTTACGAATAATGCTGTAATGAACACGAAGGTACAGATGTCTTTTCAAGTTGGTGATTTCATTTTCTTCAGATAAATACCCAGAAATGGGATTGCTGGATTGTATTATAGTTCTATTTTTAATTTCTCGAGGAAACTCCATACTGTTTACTATAGTGGCTGCACCAATTTGCATTGCCACCAACAGTCCACAAGAGTTCCCTTTTGTTCAAATTCTTGCCAACACTAGTAATTTCTTACCTTTTTTATAATAGCCATCCTAACAGGTGTGAGGTGATATCTCATTGTGGTTTTGTATTTGCATTTTCCCCGATGACTAGTGATATTGAGTATCTTTTCATTTCTCTGTTGGCCGTCAGTATGTCTTATTTACAAAAATGTTCAGATCCACTTCCCATTTTTTAAGTGGACTGCTTGGTTTTTGCTATTGACTTGTGTGAGTTCTTTGTATATTAATATATATAAATGTTAACCCCTTATTGGATATATGATTTGTAAATATTTTCTCTCATTCAGTATGTTGCCTTTCCATATTATTGATGGCTTCCTTGGCTGTGTAGAAACTTTTTAGTTTGATATAGTCCTGATTATGTATTTTTGCTTTGTTGCCTGTGCTTTTGGTGTTAGACCCAAAAAATCATCACCAAGACTGATGTCAAAGAGCTAAAGTCCAGGAATTTTCTTCTACAAGTTGTATGGTTTTTAGTATTACATTCAAGTCTTTAACCCATTTTAGTTAACTTTTATGTACAGTTCAGTCCTGTTTTCATGAAAGTGGTCCAGTTTCATTCTTTTGCATATGGCTGTCCAGTTTCCCCAGCAACATTTATTAAAGACATCATTCTTTCTCCATTGTGTATTCATGGTCTCTTTGTCATGAATTAGTTGGCCATATATGTGTGGATTTATTTCTGGGTTCTCTATTCTGTTCCATTGACCTATGTGTCTGTTTTTACGCCAGTACCATACTACTCTGATTACTGTAGCTTTGTAACATAGTTTCAAATCAGGATCATGATGCCTTCCACTTTGTTCCTTCTGAAGATTGCTTTGGCTATTTGGAGTCTTTTGTGGTTCCATAAAAATTTTAGAATTACTTGTTTTAGTTCTTTGAAAAATGCCATTGGAATTTTGACAGGGATTGCATTGAATCTGTATATTGCTTTCAGTCCTATGGACATTTTTACATTATTAATTCTTCCAGTCCATTAGCACGGAATATTTTCCCCAGTTTATTTGTGTCTTCAGTTTCTTTCATCAATGTCTTGTAGGTTTCAGTGTCTCTTATGTCTCTTTTATAGGCTCCTTTTTGATATTGTTGCTGAGCCAATTAGTGATGCATGTAGCGTATTTCTTCATCACTACTTTAGTCTACATTATGATGTAGTAATCCCAACAATAATGCTTTTAAAAGACAGTGCCATCTTTGTGACCCTTATCAACCTATTTCCCATGATGACTGGATATTTTCTCGACATACTTGCAATTTAAAACTCCTCTGAATTATCCTGTTCTTTATCTTACTGATATTTTCAAATCTTTCATTTTAAATTTATTATATGGACAGAAAAATACAAATATCAGAGGAGTACAGCACATAGGATTTTTCACAAATGAAACACATTTATGTAACCAACATCCGGATTAAGAAATAGGATGTTACCAGCACCTCTGTATTACTAAATTTTGTTTAGTTCTGTGTTTGTGTGTGTATGTGACTGTTGTCTCCTTTCTCCTAAAGAACTAATTCTTTTGTATTCATTTCCTTTATGTTTTATTTATGAACAAGTAGAACCTCTCTAAGTAGCAATCTATAGATTGATAAAAAGCTTTATACATACATAGCCATATGTATCATAAATACATGAATACCTTCTGGAAAGGTATTTTCAGAATACCTTTATTATTGTTGAAGAGTAATTTAAGATTTTAAATTATTGTTTTTCTTCTACCCCCTCCTTTTTAATTTCATGCTATGATTTCCTTTAATCATTATTCCAGAAGTATATATTCATTTAGAAATGGTTGACTTTTTTTTTTAGTGTGTAAATTCAAGGCTCACAAAAGATGTGCAGTGAGGGCAACAAATAATTGCAAATGGACGACTCTGGCCTCCATTGGGAAGGACATCATAGAGGACGAAGACGGAGTAAGCCCAGTTCTGTCTCTGGTCTCTTCCCAGTACCTCCTCTCTTTATTGTCTGCCCTGTGAAAAATGACAGAGTTAGTGGGAATATTTACTAGCAGGATGAAATGGAAGGTTTTGGTTAATTATGAGTTTCTATTTCCAGTTAGATCCTTCATAGTTGCCTTCAGCTCTTAAATTTTGAGGGAAATGTGAACAGAGCTTACAAGTGGCTGCTGTGCTGGGCTGGTGTTGTAGACCCCGACCTGACAAGATACTCTTTAAGGCTTAGCTCAGGTGTTTATTCAGATGTTCACTCCTCAGATGTTGGGGCCTCCTTTCAACAGTGACCCCCACCTTCAAAACCTTGTCTCCATTGCACCTTGCATTCAAATCTCTGATAGCACTTTGTAATCACTTTATGATAATGCCTTTACATTCATTGCTCCTCAGCTAGACTACAAATCCTGAAGGTCAGGGCTTTAGTCTTAATTATTTTTGTATCGCTACAGTGCTCTGGGCACAATAGATGTCAATAAATGTGGGCTAAATGAATGGATGCCATGAGTGGTACATATATTGATTCCACTGAGTAAGAAATATTTTAGATCTTCCCTAGGGTGAGAATGACATCCTCCAGTCTTTAATTTGACTGCTCTTTACTCCTGCTGCACAGGTAGCTATGCCTCACCAATGGCTAGAGGGTAACTTGCCCGTGAGTGCCAAATGTGCTGTCTGTGACAAAACATGCGGGAGTGTTCTGCGTCTACAAGATTGGAAATGCCTTTGGTGTAAGACAATGGTGAGAGCCCTTTTTAATTCGTTCTTTTCATAGTTTTTTTAACCTATGTGATTTAGGGGAAAGGAATGTATGGTATAATAAAGCCTGGTAGCATACCTGCCCATTGTAATGTTCATCTTTTTCAAAGTATTCCTTCCAGTCTGGTTACTTTTTAAATATCCTTCTTGCAATACTGTTGTTTTATATTTCCCTTGTCAAGACCTCTTTCCCACAGTTTTGTTGGGATATATCTATGTTATATAGATAAATATTATTATATAATATTTATATATTATGTATTGTATATATTATTTATGTATTTACATAGTATATATATATTTATACATTACAAAGTTTTCTTACATGTGTAAGGAAGCAGTGAGAAGTACGCACAGCATAACATAGAATCAACAGCAAGGAATGGTCCTGTCCATGCCATACTATGTGAGTGCTGGGCTCTAGACTTCACGAGGGCAGTCAGAGCAGGAACTTACAGGGTGAACGCAGGCCACTCAGAGGGTGGCGTGGAGGGTGAGGAGGCAACCGCTGTGGGTGCTCATGTTAGCACTGGGCGATGCTGTCCAACTATGACAGTGATTGCCTTGCATTGGGCTGATTTTTTTGGTCTTGTTTTGAGTCTTGGAAGTCACTCCCCAGGCCCCCCCAAAATATGGAAAACTCATTTCTTTTAATAAGTATGATGTAGATCATCAAATGAAAAAGATGTGAGTATGATGCGTTGATTTCACAATGAGTGAGATTCATCCCATAGGCCATAAAGAAGATAAGTCCTGTAGCTTTTTTGTCAAACCTGATAGGTAATCTGTTTCCTTTTCATTTTATTTTTTAAAAAACTTTTTAATGTTTATTTATTTTTGAGAGAGAGGGAGGGAGAGAGCATGAGCAGGGGAGGGGCAGGGAGAAAGGGAGACACAGAATCCAAAGCAGGCTCCCATGGACCACAAGATCATGACCTGTACCAAAGTCAGATGCTTAACCAACTGAAACACCTAGGGACCCCTGTTTCCTTTTTATTTATAAATCAAAGTGATTCTCTCTATCCTTATGCTTTTGTTATTCTTCATCAATTGCCCCTTTTATTAGCCACAGGTGTTACTTCTAATTTCTCTTATCCCATGTAATATATAAACCGTATTAGACATGTCTCTTTGCAGTTTTGGTGCAACCATATCCCCTAAAACCCTCTTGTGGAATTCCTTATTTTATTTATCTTTTTTGAATTCTTTTTTTAAGTAATCTCTACACCCAGTGTGGAACTTGAACTCACAACCCCGAGATCATGAGTCACATGCTTTCCCGACTGAACCAGCCAGGCACATTCCTTATTTTAAAAGAGTACTCCTGGCCCCTGGGTGGCTCAGTCAGTTAAGCATCTGACTTCAGCTCTGGTCATGATCTTGCAGTTTGTGGGTTCAAGCCCCACATCAGGCTCTGTGCTGACAGCTCAGAGCCTGGAGCCTGCTTCAGATTCTGGGTCTCCCTCCTCTGATCACTCTCTGTCTCTCAAAAATGAATAAACATTAAAGAAATTTTTTTTAATAATATAAAGAGTGCTCTCCAAAGGCCTGTAAGATAATGTTACAAACAAATAAGTAAAGTGCTCTCATAAATAAGATTTTGAAGTTTATCCCACCTAAGACTTCCTTTTCAGGGTGCAACCACTGATGTATGCTTCTACTGCTATTTTCATTAGTCTGTAGATCTATTTCTCTATTTCTAGAACTTCAGCTGTTTCTTTCTAACTTGTTGAAAAGAAAGCAGATTTTGTGTGTGACGAATTATTTTAGAAAGGTTTTATGAAAGTTGTCTTTACCTACAATATATAGGACTCTACTTGTATTGGTCCAGTCATTTTTAAACTTTGTTAATTTTAACAGTGGGAGTTCATTGGATATTTTACTTTCTCACCCTACTCACCCCTACCTTTAAAATTTTTCACAAACAGGATAGAAGGATTTTTACAGGATGTAGAAGCAGGTATTCTAGAATGTCTTCTCCCTTTTTTTTCTGGCAAACCTAGATATCACCTTATCTTGAAGTCATTCCTGACCTGTACTGCGTTCACTAGACACACAGGTTTCTGGACCACCATCACCTTGTTACATCCTTCTCGGTCTTGTACTTCCTGTACACGATCTTCCTGTATATGTCTTTGCATATTATTTTGCCTTTAAAATAATGTTTCCCACAGAGTGTCTAATTTGTAAAACAGTCATCTACTTTAAAACAAAACAAAGTAAGACCATAGTCTTTACTATGGTATTCACACAACTGTGGTCTTACACAACTCTACTGAGTCAACTGCTAATTTTTTCGGTTGTCATCCAGTCTTTGGACATAGTTTTACCTTTCCTGTAAAAAGAGGGAAGGGGGGAGCCTGAGGGGCCCAGGTGGTTGAATGACTGACTCTTGGTTTCAGCTCAGGTCATGACCCCAGGGTTGTGGGATCAAGCCCCTGCATGGGGCTCCACGTTGACATGGAGCCTGCTTAAGATTCTCTCTTTCTCTCCCTCTGCTCCATTTCCCCACTAACACTCCCTCTCTCTCTTTAAAATTAAAAAAAAAAAGTGAAGATACAATTTTGTCCTCTGCTTTTTTCATTTAACTTTGCTGTAAATATTTTTCTGTTTTGCTCTGTGTCATGACCTTAGCCTAAATCGAGTCGGTTGCTTAACACACTGAGCCACCCAGGTTCCCCATTAAAGTCTTTTTAAAACTATCTGTGCATGCTTGTTTTTTCTGAAATCCATTTGGGGATGTTAATTATTATAAATAATAATAAGGAACTGTCCAAAATTAGGTCATCAGTAGAATAAGAATCAGTATTTAATTTTAGTTATTTTCTCAAAAGTTTTGATAAATATGTGTTTAATTAACATGCCAATTTTCTAAAAAGACTAATAAAATAAAGCTGTATTAAGTAAATGCTTTATGAAGTGTCTGCTTTTACTGCTTAAAACATTTTAAGTCTCTCTGAGTAAGTACCTAAAGTATTGTAAATTCCCTGGGTTCTACTTAATAAGTTAGCCCTGCTCTTGTTCGAAATAATATATTGACTACCCTTGAAACTTTGTTTTTACAGAATTCACATGTTTACTGGGTGTCTATGATATTTATCACTTTCCAAGATAAGTGTATAATGATAGGACCTTTTCCTTTTCTCTATGGAGCCCATAGGCACAGGTGTACTTATACCTATAAGAACATGAAAATGTTATTTTTAAAAAAAGATGTGAATAAAAAGTTATAGGACCACTGCAGAAAGAGGAGACACATTAAAAATTTCACGGATTTTCATGAAATTCCGTAAGAATGTTATAAGGTAGAGCCCATCATCTTTTTTATGGACGATGATATTGACAAGTACTAGTTAGCTTGCCTCCTTCCTCTCTCTCTCCCTTCCTCTGCACTCTGTTCCCTTCTCTTCCTCTCTCCTTGCCTTCACCAAGCATTTCCTTTTTTAAATTTTTATTTATTTTTGTGTTTTAAGTAATATCTCCACCCAGTGTGGGGCTCAAACTTACAATCCCAAGATCATGAGTCACGTGCTCTACTGACTGAACCAGCCAGGCATCCCTCACCAGGCATTTCTCGATATACACTACTTGCCCGAGGCCACCATAAAAGTAGGCTGCACAGAGTACATCAGATTCCCATCTCTAAAATAATTAGCTCATTCCTTAGAGTTATAAACATTATACCATGAAAGTAATTTATGAGTTACTGAATATTTTGTGATATAGTCGATCTTCAGTTATTAGTCCCATAGATGTAATCTATACCATAAGAAAATATCGATGTGTTTTTATGGTTCTTGAAGGCTTATTTGTTTGTTATTAGGTACACACTGCCTGCAAAGATTTATACCATCCTGTGTGTCCCCTTGGCCAGTGTAAAGTGTCTGTCATACCTCCAATTGCACTGAACAGCACCGATTCTGATGGTATGTATCATTGTGTAAATATGTATATTCTTGGTATTAAATGTTGATATGTGCATTCACTTTCCTAGAATAAGTTGAACTGTAATTGGTTATTTTGGTCAGTTTTTATATAATAATTCATTCAAATTGCTGAATAGTACCTTTAAATTTTTTTAAGTTTATTTTTTTTTAATAAATTTTTTTTATACCTTTACTTATTTTTGAGAGAGAGAGATAGAGTGCAAGCGGGGAAAGGGCAGAGAGAGAGGGAGACACAGAATCTGAAGCAGGCTCCAGGCTCTGAGCTGTCAGCAGAGAGCCCGTCGCCGGGCTCGAACCCACAAACCTTGAGATCATGACCTGAGCCAAAGTTGGACGTTCAACCGACTGAGCCACCCAAATGCCCCTAAGTTTATTTATTTTGAGAGAGAGAGAGAGAGAAAGAGAGAACAAGTGAGCTTGTGTAAGTAGGGGAGAGGCGGAGAGAGAGTCCCAAGCAGGCTACATACTGTCAGCACAGAGCCCGTCAGGGAGCTTGAAACATAAGATCATGATCCGAGCTGAAATCAAGAGTTGGAGGCCCAATCAACTGAGCCACCCAGGTGCCCCAGTACATTTAACTTTTATAAGAACATTTTAAAATTAAAATTTAACATAGTTATTATTACACTGGTGAAATTCCTACATATAAGACTTTTTACATTTCACATTTTACATTTCAGTAAATAAAATAAAATTACCCTGTAACAAAACGCAATCCAAAAAGGTTAACTTTTTGTGTTTTTTTCCCTCCATAATTTTGAAATTACCCATCAGCATAGCACTTATTGAAATCTGTTTTTCTATAATTTCCTTGAGGAATTTATATTCCTGTAAATTCCATCACTTTTTCCAGAATCTTACAACTTGGTTGTTAAGTGCTGAAGAACCTGTCTTCCTTCTAAGCAAACCATATTACAAAAGGCTTTTACCGTATACCGTTAGTAATGTTTTGCATTGAAAAAGTGCCTGTGGCTTTCAAACTTTTTATATAAACTATGCCAATAGGTATTATAAATACAAGAATATTGGCTGCAGAATATGTAATTTTTTAAAATCTGTGCTGTTAACAGCCCTCCCCCAAGCCCTGCTATAATAAGTTTCTATTACTCATGATAACTTTCAAAATATTTTCTAAAGCCTCATGAAGGAGAAATTAAAATATCTTATAATGCTGAATATGAATATGAATTCTTTGACAAATGTGAATTTACAGACTGTGATCGGTTTCTGATAATTGAGTGTTAAGGTAGGTGGTATATCTCAAATATCTATGATTAACACTTTTCCCATCTGTGCTAGGATTTGTCATTATAGAGCATATCATAAGAGATAAGTTCTGTAGTCTTATTGTGTAAATAATAAACCTGTCTCCATTTTGGGGGCTAAATTATAATTTATTGTTCAAGTAATAAACAAGGTTCTTTATGAATTTATGTTCTTTTCTCTGAAGTTTCATTAATGGTTTAATAGAGACAGCTGTACATATTGTACTGTGTTGTTGTTTTTTTTTTTTTTTTTACAGGTTTCTGTAGAGCGACATTTTCATTCTGTGTTAGTCCTCTATTGGTTTTTGTCAATTCTAAGAGTGGAGATAATCAGGGAGTAAAGTTCCTTCGTCGATTTAAACAGTTGCTAAATCCGGCTCAGGTGTTTGATTTAATGAACGGAGGTCCTCATTTAGGGTAATTGATTATTGATTAATCTCATTAGAATGAAATGTAGCACCAAGCATGAAATGTTTGATTTTTCAGTTCATGAAGATTGTCAATTCATCTAGACATCTCTATGTTGACCTTCCCACTCCTCCCTTTTTAAAGCTCTAATTATACGTTTTAACTTCCCCTTTTTGATATTTATACAACTTCCTTATGTGCTGAAAATCCCAAAATTTGTTTAGAAAATGTTTTAGAATATATCATACATCAAATAGTACTAACAGTTTACTTAGCTTTGAGAAGGAACCTGTGTAAATATAGAAATACATGATAATTTTAGAAAATGATCTGCGTGGAAGGCTAGCATTGATTTTTATGTAATACAAATAATCAATTATTTAACCAAAGCACAGATACTATTGCAGGTCCCAAGGACTGGAGACTCATTCATATAAATGACAAAAAATAGTTGTTGATTGTTCTTTTCAGCTTTCTGGAATATCCTATGACTTACAATCTGAAAAAAAATTAAATGTATTTTCAGTGAGGGAAAATATACCTTCCGGTACTTTAAATACATTTTTAGTGTATGCATATGATTTTGTTGAAGAGGTGATACAATGTCATTAGAACCAAGGGCCTGCAACCTCTCCATGATTTACTTCTGTCAACTCAACTTTTCTCTTAAAGCATGAACACAGAAGTAGGAATGGGGATTTTAGGTACCCCCAGAAGGCCCTTACCCTTTCCTGTCCTTTCTATCTCTTGCCTCAGTCTTTGTGCTTCTTTTCACTTTTGCTCTTCAGAGTCTTTCTCCTTGTTCCCATTGCCTTCTTGCCAAGTCTCAGGCCCTTCTGAGCCCATGGATGTTCATCTTTTTCATCTGTCTCCAACCCCTTCCCTGGGTTCTGGTATTTCCTTACCTGGCTTCTCCCCTCACTTGTGTCTTTTCCGTTGCTGGTTAGCTGTGTCTTCCTTTCTAGCACATCTGTTTAATAATCCTTCACAGTTCCAATATCTTACATTCTTAACATTTCCTTTTCTCACCTATATAATTCCAAGGAAGGCCCTTTGTGAAACCTCTTGAGATTGTCTCTATATTTTTTAGATTTCCCACAATACTTGAGGTGTACAAAGGTACATTCAGAAGGTGCAATGTGTCAAAAGTTGAGATGAAGGAAAAGGAATATAAAAGTAAAAAGACTGACCCAAGTCTAGGGGATGAGGCGGAGGAGACGCAAGTGGGTGTCCGAAAAGTGATACATTGACAAGGTTTGGTGGGTCTCTTTAGAAACTGCCTTGAGCATCAGTAGTATCAGTGTCCTAGATTCACCATCCCTGGTTGGTAGTATACTATTCTTAAGGAAATAACATATCCTTATAATGGAAAGAAAAAAAAGTCACAACTTTTACCATGTTGTATCCCTTACCTTTCATTCTCTTTCCCGGGTCTGCTTCTTTGTTTTCTCATTTCCAACTCCCTTTTTCACCTAATTTTATCTCCCATTTCTATTTATAATCCCCTTTCCTCCTTACGATTAAGAAGTTTTCTTAAGAATTGCACTTTAATTTTTATAGTATAATTAATATGTAAGAGTTCTTATAGTTATCTGAACACGAATACCAACAAATACAGAATAACAAAGAATTGGGGGAAGTGATTTTCATTTATTTGTATTAAAATAAAATCCTTTTTACTTTCAGTTTAAGATTATTCCAGAAGTTTGACAACTTTCGAATTCTTGTTTGTGGAGGAGATGGAAGTGTAGGTTGGGTTTTGTCAGAAATTGATAAGCTCAACTTGAATAAACAGGCAAGTACTCAGTCTTTCCTGACTCATTAACTACATTAACATGTACTCATTAGCATGCACGTATGCTAATCTGCTGACCAGGGAGGTGCAGAAATGCCATAGCTCCTGTTTCTCAGCTTGTCTGAGGTCTCCCTGTTGTATTCTCTTTCAGTGTCAGCTGGGAGTATTGCCCTTGGGTACAGGAAATGACCTTGCCCGCGTTCTGGGCTGGGGAGGTTCATACGATGACGACACCCAACTTCCTCAGATACTAGAGAAGCTGGAACGAGCCAGTACCAAAATGCTAGACAGGTAAAAGAGAATTTTCTTCCAAAACCAGACTGAATATGGCCTACTAAATCATTTTTGGCAGTTTAAATTTTATGAACTGTAAGCCCCATGAGGACAGAGACTTCCTGGTCCTACCTACTCTTTTCACGCCTGAGGTCTAGGACAGAGCCCAGCATAGAGTAGACACTCAATAAATATATTTTTTGAGTGAATGAATGAATTGTAACAATAACTGAGAAAACTAGTCTAATGAACCCACTTTTTTATTTTATTTTATATACAGAAGATATCTTTTTATCTTTATTTTTTTAATATGAAATTTACTGTCAAATTGGTTTCCATACAACACCCAGTGCTCATCCCAACAGGTGCCCTCCTCAATGCCCATCACCCACTTTCTCCTCCCTCCCTCCCCCATCAATTCTCAGTTTATTCCCTATTTTAAAAACAGAAGGCTATGCTGATACAGCAATTACTTGTCCTTGTTCTCCAGGTCAGAAAGCTTCAATAGTTCATTTTGTGTGGGGGCTTTTGATGACTATAATAGGTCATATAACAGGCCCCATCATCTTGCGGCTTCATTAAAGCTACGGAAGACACATAAAGTTTAGATTTGTTAGAATATCTCTTCTTAATTATTGCATACTAAGAATGAATTGAACCAACAAAGAACTGAATACTAAAAAAGATAATCCTTTCCCAGGGACCAAGAAATATTAGAAAGACCTCTTCATATCAAGGAGGTGTTTATGATGTCCTGACCACATCTCAACCTCTTTTCTCTAAACGCCGCACGTATAAAAAAGAAATCACAGTATGTGTACCCTGAATATTCTAGAGGAAGTGTTTAGGATTGAAGTTTAGGAGCAACAGGACTCAGTACGCAGTAACCAACCCCCCCCACCACCACCATAAGTAGAAGACAAATGTCAAAATATCATTATGGACTTAAGCTAGCATGAATCAAAACAACTTTGATAGGATTAGCCATCTGTGGAACTGTTCCCGAAAATAACAAAATCTCATCAGGGAGTCACCAATCTAAAATGTAATTACTCTAAAATGAGCTATAACCTAATTAATTGTAACCTTCCCTGTCCTAAGGTAATGTTGTAATGGTCGATTCTTTTGCTGACAGAATATTTCAAAAGAGAGCTGGGTGGTACAGCATTTGTCTAAAGTTATGGTTATCCCAAACTATTCAGGAGAGGGATACCCCGGTCATTTAGGTGCCTAAAGGGGCTTCTGTCTCCAGTCTTTAAAAGACCCCAGAGGTGATTTCCCAGTTCTGTGCTTACCAAACTATGCAGGGTATTTGAAATGGCTTTTTGCTGCAAATTTAAACACTGTTCTCGCTGCACCCCAAGAATACAAAAGTCAGAATTCATTGCATTAGTGAAGAAGGGGAAGTTTTACTATCTATGTGCATTTCTTATTTCATGGAGTTTGGAAGTCACTAACCAGAGAACTGGTAAGATATGGAAATCATAAAGCATGAATTCAGCATTTTATGAGATTGCCAAAAATTCCATCTCTTTTTTCCAGTATCTGGTTGTCTTAGATACAATAAACCATAGTTTGTGCAGACTTGTGCATATTTATGAGAACAGAATCTGTTTATTAAATTTTAAAGGAATTTTAGACCAAAGACTTTTCTCCCTTCAGGTGGAGTATAATGACCTATGAACTCAAGTTGCCTCCAAAAGCTTCTCTACTTCCAGAACCTCCAGAAGCATCCGAAGAATTTTATGTAAGACTTTAACCTTTTGCCTGTTTATCATTTGGAAATAGGGGTGAATATCTTGACCAAGTAAGAAAACTTTATAAGATACGGTAGCATGCTTGCTTAGTTTTATTTTTTATTATTTTGGGTATGGGTTCATTGACCGCTTCTAGTCTTCTCTCTCAGAAGGAAGAATTCATATGATGCAGGTTAGAGTCATTCTATGACCACCCACACTGGAAACGTGAAGTTAGCCACATCACTCACTGTCATGGGCCCCTGTTACTTTATCTATAGAACAAGGTTGCAATGTTGGAAAGAGTTAATGCAGTAACAAATGTGTGCAAAGCACCAGGCATGCAAGTTCCCCTTCCTCACCCCTGATGGTTCCCCCTGATATTCCACCTGCCTGCTTCTTTTTACCAACAGGGCTCCAGGGCAGGCCAGCTGATGACAGGTTCCTGTTAGCTTTTACTCAACTTCTGCTTTGGCCATGATCACCTGTCTATTAGGTGTTAGCTCAGCTCCCTTAAGCAATTTGCAAACACACTAATACTTGTGGCCAGAGTATTATATAATTTCTTCCTACTTTGCGTGCTCTGTTGAGTGTTCACCATTATAGGTTTCCAGTTTAAGCCTGCTGATCAAGATAAAAACAAAGGAAGAAAGACAGCACACTTTTTTCCATCCCTGGTACAGACCATTAACTACAGTTTTTAGATGTTCTTAAAGATTCAGCATTTTGATTAAACCTCAAAGCACTGGAGAATGAAAACAGACCCTACTTTTCAAAGGATTACTCTGTGACTAACAAGACCGTTTGGTCTATAATAACTTATTTTTCCC
The DNA here is from genome assembly GCF_022079265.1 of Lynx rufus. Classification (NCBI taxonomy): domain Eukaryota; kingdom Metazoa; phylum Chordata; class Mammalia; order Carnivora; family Felidae; genus Lynx; species Lynx rufus. Next base: position 28,392,412 of record NW_025814823.1, on the reverse strand, counting down.
TCTAGGAAAATTCATCTGTTTATAGTTGAAATCTTTATTTTGTCATTAAGAAAATTATGGTCTTGTCAAAACTGAAGAAAGGAATGATAACTAGAAACCTGGGGCTATGCCTTAAACCAGCTAATTATATAATGCCCTTTTCTCACATAAAGGTAGCAAAAACTGCCTCTAAAAATATGGAAAACACAAAAATGTATGAAAAAATAATCTTACTTCTAGTCCTAACACCCAAGGATAATTGCTATTAAGGATTAATATATTTACTATTTTCTTTCTAGCAGCATTTTTATTTATAGTATTATCTTATCCAACTACAAATATAATACATGTTTTTATAGGAACCAGTCTTTTTTCTTAATAGTATTTTTGTAAATGCTATTAATTTTCTCCCCAAAGAGACAAAAGGGGGAATTCTTTTGCTCTACTTACTTAAGAGATGTCTACTTCCTAGCATAAAAAATAAAGGTAAACAATTTTACTTTTATTGCATATGTATAGTCGTTAAATACGAGATATGGTTGTAACTACATGGAAGAAATCTCTTTTTTAGTATAAAAGGTTTTGAATGAAACAGTTTATTTTGGTTTCCTATTAAAATATTTCATAACAGGGGCACCTGGGTGGCGCAGTCGGTTAAGCGTCCGACTTCAGCCAGGTCACAATCTCGCGGTCCGTGAGTTCGAGCCCCGCGTCAGGCTCTGGGCTGATGGCTCAGAGCCTGGAGCCTGTTTCCGATTCTGTGTCTCCCTTTCTCTCTGCCCCTCCCCCGTTCATGCTCTGTCTCTCTCTGTCCCAAAAATAAATAAAAGTTGAAAAAAAAATAAAATAAAATATTTCATAACAAAGGAATAGCATGCCTTCAGAATACACGTTAAGTGAGTGTTCTACATCACTCTGACTCGTCACCATGTGACTTTTTTACCTTTAAGACTGTAAGAACAGCAAGCTGAACCTTCCTTCTTAGGCCCAACCTAATTTCCCAGCTTATATATTTTTTATTCGTTTTAAATTCCTTTATGCGTGACTGTGAAATTACTATTTTTTCAGTTTTCCTTAAAAGGACACAAATGTGGTTGAACTTCCTGATTATCTTATTAACTTAGCATTCCGCTGGCACCGTAGAATTGCAGAGTTTAAAGAACTGTGACAGTTTTGTTGATGAATTCCTTATGGCCATAATTAAGTAATTCTGTTTCCTGTTATACTTTTTAAACATTGAAAAAGTAGTGATTCCACGATTTCCTCCAGTAACAATGATTCTATTGATACTCACTGGTAGAAAACACATTGTTTGTATTTAGTGTGAAATCCCCATGCTGTCATGTCCTTTTCTCCCGTACCCTTTTACGAATGAGTATGTATCCTTCCAGCGATATCATGCTTAGTTCACTCCTGTCCTCACCTCAGCTATCACTTGCTCCAAGCAGGCACCCTTCATCCCCCAAATCCCACTACTATCTCCTTCTTGGGAGTTCCATAGCCCCCTTCCATTATCACCTGCCATTATCTTGGTGCAATTGTACTGTCACGGTGCGGCAACGTGTTATCCATTCACCATTATATTGTCATCTGGTGTCATGACTGACACAAAGTGAGCAATTAATAAAAAATTCTTACTGTTAATTTTTTGTCTAAATACCACACACTTTTGGAACTAGGGGGCATCTTGGCATCAAAGCCTTCTGACCTTGTCTGTTTCTTGGAAGCCAGATTCCTATTGCTTTCCAATTGGTTTCAAAGCTTTTTGATGTAAGAGTCTTATTTTTAGTCTCTTTTGTATCATACCCAAATCACACCAGTCTAGTGAGTCAATAGATGCTCATTTATTTAAAAAAATTTTTTTTTCAACGTTTTTATTTATTTTGGGGACAGAGAGAGACAGAGCATGAACGGGGGAGGGGCAGAGAGAGAGGGAGACACAGAATCGGAAACAGGCTCCAGGCTCTGAGCCATCAGCCCAGAGCCTGACGCGGGGCTCGAACTCACGGAGCGCGAGATCGTGACCTGGCTGAAGTCGGACGCTTAACCGACTGCGCCACCCAGGTGCCCCTAGATGCTCATTTATTAATGGTAAGGTCATAAAAAAGAGGATGTGAACTGCTGCACCTCCATCCTGACCACAGGAACGAATGGCTTCAAATCCCTGGAAACGAAATTCTTCCTATTAGTTTATTTTTTTTATTTACTCTTATAGAAAGCTCCTCTCCCCTCAATTCTTTGTTTCTTAGATGCTTGGTAACAGCATGCTAAGATGTTATAACGTTACTTTTTCATTCACTTAACAATATTAAATGCCTGTTGGCATCCGGGAGTAGACATAAAAGATTGCCCTCCAGCTCCAGTCAGCTTACAGTGCTGATTCCCAAGCTGTGTGCAGGGGGCCTCCAGGCACTCACTCTGGTGAATTCAGAGGGCTACCATAAGATGTGTTCAAATTTCAAAGAGAATTTAATTGTAATACTCAACATCTATTGGACAGCACACAGCTTGAAGTACTGGACAGTTGAAACATCATTGCACTACACTTCTTTTGATGACATCACATTTTTGCACAGCTTGGGTTTTCAGTAGTCACTGTGACAAAAAGCAAACACCACACAAAAGTCAGTGTTGAATAGGAAATGAGAGAGTTCTTGTCCAATCTGATTACAAGGCTTGAGACGTACACGGTGCCTACAGGCTCACAGCTCGTTATTTAAGAGTTAAATATGATACTATTTTTTCTTTTAATCTATGTGTATTATTTTTTCAAGTGGCTATTAAGTTGTTAGGACATAAATACTAAGTTGTATGTACTTAACTACTGTTAGCTGTTCCTTTAGGCCTAAGGGTATGTGACAAAATCATTCAGACATTAAGGATGCCACAAAGCGAGAAAGCTGGAGAATATATTTTGAGGGACAGACAATAAATGATCAGCTATGTTTAGGTTATTTTCAGGGTATAATGGCTGCACAGAAGAGAGGGCTCTCAGTCTGGTAAGCTCAGTGAAGTCTTTACAGAAGAGATTGTACCTAAACTGGGTTTTCAGCACAAACAAAGAGAAGTAGGAATTAGCCAGTTGAAAAAGAGCATCATGCAGAGCTTGATAGTAAGGACCTTCATGCATTTGGGACACTACAAGTAATTCTGTTGAGTTAGAGCTCATGGTGCAAGGGAAGAGCATCAAAAGACATGACGGTGGAGAGAAGGAGGGTTCAGATCATGGAGAATCCTGGGAATTGTGGAAGGTGTTGCGTGTTAGCTGAAGAATTTTGACTCTGTCTGGAAAGTAGGAAGATCCCCTCTAACATGTTAGGCAGAGATGTGTCATGCTCAGATTTGTGTTTTGGAAAAAGATCATTGCATCATGAAGTGGAGAATGATTTGAAAGGGGTTAGAGAGATATAGGGATCCCAGCTACAAGGCTGGTATAATGGTGCACTTGAGAAATGACAAAATTTATATTTGACAGTTAACCAAAGATCAGGACTTGCTTGGAGTGGGGGGGTGGGGGGTGGGGCGGGAATAATAGTGGGATAAGCTGCAGACCTGGCCCCCTAGTTTGTCTTTTCTTCATTAGCCCAGGATCGTGGGAAAATCACACAACTTCACTGAGCTTTAGTTTCCTTGGCTATAAAACAGGACAATTAATGGGATAAATATGTATCGAATACTTCATCACAGTGTCTGTACACAATAAAAATGTTAACTATTATTCTTACCTTACCTTCCTGACTCTAAGTGACTACATAATAGCTTAATAAGGGACATCAATAATTTTATCTTTGGACATAGAGTTATTTCATTTTCCTCTGGAAGAGGTTGTATTCTTTGCCTTTTCTTATTTTTAACAGGCAAAAACTTGGATTTTTACATGTAATTTCAAAGGGAATTACTGAGAGTATAAAATACTTTCCCCTACCTTCTTAGGCTCTATGACAATCTATCCTGTAGGGAAAAGAAATGAAACTAATCATTTTGAAAAATACTTCCTTTCTTTGCTTTTTTAAAAGATGTATTTTCATTTTTCTGATCTTGAGTATAAAGATACAACTTTTAATGTTTACACTGGAAGATGAATAAAGTGGATTTGCAAGTGAGCACAACATTGCGTGAGGCTTTGAGGCTCCTCCCCTCCCATCCTTTCCTTAATGTAAGAATTCCTTTCTATACGTGGTCTGCCTCTGAAGAAAGTAAGATAGAAATGTAAAAGAGTGACATACTGATTAGCCACTCATGGAACTGGGCAGAAATCGGGAATGAGATCTCTTTGGAAAGACGCTAGTCAGGAAGGCTTTAAGGAGGGGGGTTGGTAACTGAATCTGCATTTAAGTCTGAATGACCTGGTGCCAATGGGTAAGAAGCAACAAAAGGATATCAGAGAAGGGCGGAAGAACACAGGAGGCCAGCTGGAACAGAGCAGGTGGTTTACACTGGAAATTTTTGAGCTGTAGGACGTTGTACATATTGGAGGCAAACATTTGATGGAAGGCTCTGAATAGAGGCTGTTTAAATACTGTGCACATGTTTGCATATTAGGAAGATCTGTTCTTTCAACAGAATCTTACATTTTGAGTCAAACAGAAAAGGGGAGACAGGACTCCCTGAGCATTTTGATTACTTCCTAATTTGAGAGATTTATTTACATGGCTGTATGACAGACTACTCAACATTCTAAAAAACTTTTTATTGAATTGTGCACCCAGAAAAGTGCACCAATCATAAATGTACAGCTGGTAAGTTTCCACAAGCTGAATACACCCATGTAATCAACACGCAGATCACAAGGCAGTATTATCAGCGTGCTGTGAGCCCCCACAGGCCCTCTTCCATTCACCACCCTCCCCTCCCACCCCAGGAACCACTCTCCTGGCTTCTAACAGCATAGATTATTTTTGTCCATTCTGCACTTTATAAAATGAATCATTTTGTAAGCAGTTCTTTTCTGAATCCTTTTATTCAACATTATGTCTGTGAGATTCATCCGTGTTATGGCATAGCTGTAAACCACGCATTCTCATTGCCCCCATCTAGTCCATTGCGAGGATATACTCCGATGTGTTATCCATTCTGCATTTGAGTGAATGCTGCTATGAACGTTTTCTATCACATGTCTTTTGGTGAACGCACATCACATTTCTCTGGGTGTGTGTGTGTGTGTGTGTGTGTGTGTGTGTGTGTGTATAGAAATCGGATTGCTGGATCCTATGCTATATATGCATATGTTTGGCTTTGAAAGACACCCAGCAGTTTTCTAGAGTGTTTATATCAATGCCTGCTCTCCCACCAGCAGTGAATGAGACTTCTGTAGCTCCACAACCTTGCCAATATTTGGCATTTTCCAGGCATTGTTGCTGCTATTTCATTTTAACTCTTCTGGCAAATACAGTGGAACCTCACTGTGGTTTTATTTTGTGTTTGCCTGACAGCTGATGAGGCTGATTTCCTTTCATCTGTTTGTGGACCATTTTTTTTTTATCCTCCTCTTTAAATTTCTAGTCTTTAGCCCATTTTTCATTGGGTTGTCTGGCTTTTTTTTGTGCCTACCTGGAGGAGTTCTTTATGTGTTCAGCCATTCGACATTTTTTTCTAATTTAATGGATTTTAGGGTTTTTTCTAAGACTATAGATTAAGGAATTTCAGAAACTAAAAGCCTTTTATAGAAGGGAAGTATTTATCTATTTTGTATGATGACTTTTCATATAATTCATTATACTCACGGCCCTGTGTCACTTGTGTCTTAAATGATCCCATTTTGGAAGTGGTAATAAACTGAGTTGTATAAATGCCAGCAACAATAATACAGTGTAGGTTTTTTACTTTTTCAGATGACAATTTATGAGGACTCAGTTGCAGCTCATCTTACAAAAATCCTCAATTCTGATGAACATGCCGTGGTCATATCATCTGCCAAGTGAGTAACAGAGTTCAAGTCATGAAAGAGTTATATGGTGAAAATGAAAGGACAGCTTGTTCCTACCATTTATGTCACTTTTTTTGTGATTCCCCCCCCCCCAAAATATTGGTGAAGTAACTTATAAAGTTAGAGTACCTTATAAAGTTAGATATACTAAACTTGCATTGTTTTTTTTAAAAATCACTTTAGCATCTTATTTGCAGTGAAGTATATATTTAGAGGGGTTTTTTAATGCTTAACCTGAAATATTTTTATCAGAAAGGTGTGATATGAATTAGAGTTTAATTAATCTAAGTTCCTATTTAAAGAAGCATTTATGATTATAATATGGAAAACACATTTCACCATAATTTATTATTTCCATAAACACTACTCTTTAGGAACTGTTTACATCAGGAAAGGGAAAATATTGAAGAGATTTTTCAAAGTGACATTTATCAGCATGTTAGAATTCCATAATTATATTTTAATTCAAAGTTATCAGATTTTAGTTAAGTTGATTCTGTACATGGAGCCAAAGCTACTTGATTTTATTATCTTAAATGCTGCCTGCCCGGAATTTAGAATTTAGTTTTGAAATATCCTATATTGATATCCTGAGAGCTGGAAAGTCAACTAGAGTCACAGGTGAAACCCGCTGAAATTTTCAACTGATAAGCAAAGGTCAAAGCATGCTTTAAGATTCTGGCTTAGCAAGGAAATATTACTGTTATACAGAAAGAGGAGACAAAGAAGAAGTAAAGAAAGGGAGTGAGGGACTGGGGAAGTAGTGGGAGGAAAAATACACAAACCTTAGTATATTATATATTTAATTTGCAAAGACTCAAGGGAAGACCAGATTAATCATTACAAACAAATTTGCTTGTGACAGAGTACAAATACAGTAACGACTGCTTTTGCTGCCATAACCCCCAGGAATAGGAAACCGGGCTGAGCAATAGGAAGGGTATTGCTTAAGGAATAATAGGAAGGAACAGCTTAAGGCAGGGGAGCAGACTGGTTGCCCAGAGAGGTGGGCAGCAGATGCTCTGATGCACAGTGCTGCTGCTGGGTTTTTGCTGCTGTTGTTTGGTTGGGCGTTTTCTTTTTTTTAATTTTTTTAATATTTATTATTTTTGAGAGAGAGGGAGAGACAGAGGCACAAGCGGGGAATGGGCAGAGAGAGAGAGGGAAACACAGAATCGGAAGCAGGCTCCAGGCTCTGAGCTGTCAGCACAGAGCCCGACATGGGGCTTGAACCCATGAACTGCGAGATCATGACCTGAGTCGAAGTCGGACGCTCCACCGACCGAGCCACCCAGGCACCCCTGGTTGGGTGTTTTCTGACAAGTTGCATGGCTTATGGTGAAATGTAAAAATCTCCAGTTCCTCCCAAGCCTCAGCACTCCCTAGGCCTTCCTCATACTGGGCCAAATTTATAAATATACCCACGTCATTCCTTAGGTACTTCTTAAGTTACTTCTACAAGGAAGACATTTGCGCTTGCCACCCTTGCTCTAAGAATCAAATGCTTGTTTTTATAGGACATTTTAGACGCTATTGCTAGAAAAAATGGAAAGCTGATTGGAAACTTTTTAAAATTATAACAAGTTATAAAAAGAATTGTTCTTTTTATAGTGCAGTTAATATTTTAAATATTTCAAATTTGGATGTTAGCAAATCTCTTGATATTGGCCTTCATGTGTTTGATGTGTTTGATTACTGCCTTCTATACATTTGATATGTTTCTTAACTGAGATATAATTGGCTTATAACCTTGTCTTCTTTTAAACAAAATATTATGTAGAATTCTAATATTTAAATAATTAAAAATCTATTTTGTTGTCATTAATAAATTGGACAAGATTAAATTGTTAGCCATTTGTGAGAAAAATTAAGCAATGAGATTATAGATAACAGTTATAATTTTTTATTTGATGCAGTTTCTAATTATTTCTGTATTTTATTTTGATTATTGAAGACAATTTCCTTACTAACATGTAACCAAAATAAAACACAGAAATAGCTGAAAACTGCATCAAATATAGTCTAAGATTTTCCCCAAAAAACTGTGAATTCTGAAGTGAAAGCTAACATATTACTTGTCTCTCATATTTCTAATGATTATTTGAGCATGTAAAAAAATATATATATCCTATATTTCTAAGTGAAATTTGAATCAAGTATTTGCAAAATCCTTGAAGTCTTTCTGGAAAACAGTTTGAAAAACACAGTGTTGAAAAACACAGTTTGAAAGTCACAGTATTGGGCCAAGTAGAAGTAAATCTGAGGTCCCAGCTGAGATTCAACCATTTAGTAGCTTTGTGGCCCAGGTCTGTTTTATCAAGTGTAGGAATGTCCTTCCTCTCTCATGGAACTGCTAGGAGATTTAAGTTGAGTAGTAAAATAAATATAGAGCTTATAAACTCCAGAGTGCTATATTAAATTATGGTATCATCATCTCATGTTTTAATCAGTTACATTCAAATTTTTCTTTGACCTTGGCCTGGCTCTTTCTCTAGGCTCCACTATTATTAACTTTAGCTTTGGATTTCTCTCTGACCTTCGTTTGCCTCTAAGCAGATTCTATTCCAACCCTGGTCCCCTCTTGTCACTCCTGTGTGCTCCCATACTGCCCAGCTGTCTTGCCTTTATAACCCCAGATTAAAATTTTGGGGATTTGCCATAAAAAGATTTAAGACTGAAAAGAAAGGACAAAATGTAGTAAATTTGTACCATTAATATAGTATATTTCAAATTTAATTTTTGTTATGAACATTTTCAAACATACATAAAAGTAGAGAGACTAGTATAATGGTTTCCCACCATACCCATCACACAGCTTCAGTGTCTGTCAAAATTTTGTCATCCACTTCCACTTTTCCATGCTACAGTATCTCTAAGCAAGTCCCAGAAATCCTTTTATTCTAGTTTCAGTATATATACCTAATAATCTTATTAAAAAGTCTAATAAAATTAGTAATAATTCTCTAAGACCATCTCGATCCGTATTCCATTTGCCCTAATTATCTCAAAGTTTTTTTTTAAACAGTTGTTTTATTCAAGTCAAGAACCAAACAAGGTTCAATTATTGCATTTGGGTTATATGTCCCTTTAAGACTTGTAAAGTATAAAATAGTTCTCCCTGCTTAAAAAAAAAAAAATTTCGGGGCACCTGGGTGGCTCAGTCAGTTAAGCATCCAACTCTTCATTTTGGCTCAGGTCATGATCTCATGGTCATGGAATCGAGCCCTGCGTCGGCCTCCATGCTGAGCATGGAGCCTGCTTAAGATTCTTTCTCTTTCTCTGCCCCTCTCCCCCAGTCATGTTCACTCACTCTCACTTTCTCTCTCTAAAATAAAATTAAAATTAAATTAAATTAAATAAAAGTTAAATAAAGTAAATAAAAATAAAATAAGGTAAAATAAATTGTTATCAAGGCATGACATATACACGGTAAAGTACCCAAATCATAAAGGTATAACTTAAGTGATGAGAGAAAAGAATACACACACACATTCACATTCACATACACATTCTTGTAACCACCACCTAGATAACATAAATAATTCCCTTCCTTTGATAATGCTAGTTACTTGTTAAATGATATAATATTCAGGAAGAATGTTTTAACCTCCTTGTGCATGTTTAAACTTGTTTTATAAAATAGTAATTCCCAGCAGACTAAGCTGTCTTAACTATTTTTTAAATGCTGAAAATACTATGGAAATGCTATATATTCCATTAGCATAGCTAATATGTAGGTTAACTAACGTAGTTACTATGAACTAACCAACATAATGTCAACATTTCTTTGATTTTGAAATTTTGTAAACATGAGTTACCTTCTGAGAATCAGAAGCATTAGCTAGCAATTATAGATGTCATTTATTAATAAAAATACAAAGCAAAGTTATTAAGTAAATGCAAGTTGTTCTGAGGATAAAACTTCTTAGAATATGGGATCGCTGGCCAGAAAAAAATAGTAAGATTGGAACTATTGCCATAGAACCATAGAATTTTATTTTATTTATATTTTTTAATGTTTATTTATTTTTGAGAGAGACACAGAGTGCGAGTGGGAGAGGGGCAGAGAGAGAGGGAGACACAGAATCAGAAGCAGGTTCCAGGCTCTGAGCTGTCAGCACAGAGCCCGACACGGGGCTCGAACTCACGGACGGTGAGATCAGACCTGAGCTGAAGTCGGACACTTAAACGACTAAGCCATCCAGATGCCCCTAGAACCATAGAATTTTAGATTTGGAATCTATCTTAGAGATAATTTAGGCTAGCTCCTCTCCCCCATTAAATAGATGAGATAAGATATGTAGTTATTACAATCTTTCCTCAGAGCACAGAGTAGGTAATGGTTTTTTTAATATATTATGCATTGATATTTGAAAATCATCTTTAATTTCTGATTGGAACTTCTTTATATCAGATGGAAAATGAATTTTTCAGATGATACCTGCCTGCCAATATGCACATCTGTTTGGGCACCATTGCCATATTTTTCTGCATGGAGTGTTTGCATGTTTTATTGTCATTTGCCACTATTAAAAAAATAAGTGAAAAATTGATAAATGAAGATACTGCTACTAGTGATGAAAAGTATAGATGCCATGAATACAATCTGATTGAGATCATAGTGGAAATCATCAAGCATGCTAAATGTGGACTATGGTTGGCTCCAACTGAATATTTGGTGCAAAATCAACTACATATTTGTGTTCAACTTGGAAGGAAGAGAACAAAACTAAAGAAATAAAATGCTTGGAAATAGCTTGTCAAAGTTATGACTAACATTAATTTAAAATATAATTAGGGATTAAAAATATTTATAACTCTATGAGAAAATCCATGTTCCACTTTCATTTATTTGATTTTTAAACCTGTTTTCTGGAAGTTTATGCATTAAAGTAGAAACTGTATCAGTTGGAGAATGTCTTTTACGTTATTATAGTAAATATATTTATTTATTTTTTTATTCATTTTGAGAGAGAGATAGAGAGCAAGTGGGGAGGGACATTGAGAGAGGGGGAGAGAAAGAGAGAGAGAGAGACAGAGAGACAGAGAGAGAGGATCCCAAGTAGGCTCTGTGCCTTCAGTGCAGAGTCCAATCCAGAGCTTGGACCCACAAACAGGGTGATCATGACCTGAGCTGAAATCAAGAGTTGGATGCTTAACCGACTGGGCCACACAGGTACCCCTACAGTAAATACGTCTTTAAATTGCTTTTCTCCAGTTTGCAAGTTCCCAGGTAGTATGATTTTGAAATCATACTAGTGTACGTTTTATTTCAATTTTAAGAATTCTACAGTCACTATTTAGGTGTAGTAAAAAGTTAGTTCATTTCTCCCGAGTGTACATATTTTATATCTTCTGGAATATGAAACTTACTGGATCCTAAGATAGACCATTTCTTCTAATTTTCCCCACAACTTCCATGGCAAGTATTCTCTAACACAGAATCGTACTCTCCCCTCCAGCCTCCACCTGCCTCAACAGCATGGTACCTTTGTTGCCCCTTGCATTCCTAGGCCGATGGACCAACAGGCTCTGTCCCTAAGAATTAGGAAAATGCCAGCAAAAGTAGTTATGATAATGTTATGGCATATGCAATTTCACAAATTCTGACAGAAAATTATATCAGGGCAGTGTTGTAACAATAGCAAAGAAAAGGTCTATTTTGGAGTTCTGTAAAGAGGGGAAACTGTCCGTGTCTCCTCTTCTTAGAGGTGGGACATCTTAGAGAAACTTTCAGTAAACTTCATAGAAAAACTTTCACGGTAGCCTCACTTTAATAGTTCAACAAGTTCTATAAAAGTGCTATACATGAACAAAGAGGACAAACCTTGAGGTGGAGCACATGAATGCATCTCTAATAAATAGTAATCTAGAGTCTCGGGAGAATTGTGATTTTAAAAAGCCAACAGAGGGGCGCCTGGGTGGCTCAGTCAGTTAAGTGTCCGACTTCAGCTCAGGTCATGATCTCACGGTTCGTGGGATCAAGCCCCGCGTTGGTCTCTGTGCTGACAGCTCAGAGCCTGGACCCTGCTTTGGATTCCGTGTCTCCCTCTCGCTCTGTTCCTCCCCCACTCACACTCTGCCTCTCTCTCTCAAAAATAAATAAATAAACAGTAAGAAAATAAAAAATAAATAAAATTTTAAAAATTTTGAAAAAGCCAACAGAAAGGTTGAAGGTTAGGAAATACTACTTTTTGTCCGAGTGAAATCTAGAGATGGTTGCCAAAAAACAACAAAGAAAATAAAAATTGTTAAATTGTTAGGAATAATTCATTTATTTCTTAGATAATAAATGTGAACGTTTGGAGTGTGTGTGTGTACTCTATCTATTGAATGGCTTGATTTCATAACACTTAAATATCTGGAAACTTAATCATTATATCACTCACATACCAGAGAAAATTGTGAGGATAATAGAAAAAAATAATTGCTGGAACCTGCTTGTTTTTTCCTTCAAATTCCTAAACTGTATCCATAATAAAGAGAAATATAATTGTTTTAAAATAATTCTGATTTTGTTTTCAGACTCACTAAGCCCACGCTACAAAAAGCTGGTCACATACCATTCTGTTGGATTGTTTCAACACCAGTCCCAAAGACTTTTGAAAGACAGATTTTCGTCAGTGTTGGGGTTTCAGATTATTTTTTCTCCTAATCTATTTCTATTGCAAAGAAACCAAATTTATGTAAAAGGAACAAGTAAAGCATATGTTATTGACACTAACAAAATCTAAATTAAATTAGTCTTGCCTATGACTATACTGGTCACCTTAAGGAAATAGATTTGCAGAGAATATAACTCAATCCAAGTGGCAGGTTGGCTACACAATCTCTTTCCTCTTTAGGAACAATATACTTTCAAGATACCCAGATAATGAACATTAGAGTGACAGTGACAACTTTAAGTGACAAACTTATCCTTGTTTTTTCAACATTGCAAGTTCTGTTATGAAAATATATAAGATGCCGGAGATAATGCTTTAAATTTGTAGATGGGATCTACAAATGCTCCTCTCAAGGGGCACCTGGGTGGCTCAGTCGGTTAAGCGGCTGACTTCGGCTCAGGTCATGATCTCGCGGTCCGTGAGTTCGAGCCCCACATCGGGCTCTGTGCTGACAGCTCAGAGCCTGGAGCCTGTTTCGGATTCTGTGTCTCCCCCTCTCTCTGACCCTCCCCCGTTCATGCTCTGTCTCTCTCTGTCTCCAAAATAAAATAAACGTTAAAAAAAAAAAATTTTACAAATGCTCCTCTCAAGAATTTAATTTAAATTTTTGAGAAGGACTTATTATAACCTTAAAAGGACTGTTAGTTAAATTATATAAAGCAAAGTTTATTCACGTACATTTCCGTTTATCACTTAGAATGTCTTGAACTTCTATAGTACGTGTTACACAGCAGATAAGAGTATGGGTTTTTTATACAAATGGTCCCTATATTTTGACCTAATTGTGCTTGTTTTAGGTATAGTTTACCTAATTGTGCTTGTTTTTTAAAATGTTTGTCAATCAAACCAAATCAGCCTACTGGGTTTACTGAATTTCACCATTTCTTTTCCTCAAAGGATCCTATGTGAAACTGTAAAGGACTTTGTTGCCAAAGTAGAGAAGGCATACGAAAAAACGTTGGAAAATGCTGTTGCAGCTGATGCTGTGGCCAATAAAGTAAGCAGGTCACCTTTAGAGCATGAAAGTTTTGACTAACAATGCTGGCATTGAACGGTGTTTTACAGCTAGATTGATTAAGTGGCTTTCTTACCAAAACATCTTAAATCAAGAGAAAAAGTCCTTTGAATCAGATGTAAGGGATTAAAACATATTCTATTTTATGGTTATCTGGTAGGAAAACTGCATTACTGAAGACCATCTGACAACACGAATTTTATAACTCATCCCTTTCCCTACTGATTGACATCTTGAAGGAGAAATGCACAGTAGTCGGGTCACAGGTGGGAGATGCAGAGCCACTGGTGTTCCAGTGCAGAGAGAGGAATGGCTTTCCATTTCCAGGCAAACTGGGCGTCAGGCTCTGTCCATCCATCTTAGCGCCATTCCTTAAGTTCCCCAGACAGTATGGCCCTTGGTCCCTTTCAGGGTTCTGTTTCTTGCTTTGCCTTTTTCTTTATAGACTTTTTCCCCCTTTATGAGCTTTCTGAGGCTAACATAAGAAACTTAAAAGCTACTCTCTTTGCTCTCATATGTTCATGACAGGGAGTTCTTACAAAAGGTTCTTGGGCTTGAAAAGGAATGGTCTCCTCCAGATTCATGCTGTCGATGGTGGTTTAACTGAGTGAAAGGAAAAGAAAATGGAAGTAAACATACATTTGACATTTTCAGCCTCTTTTCTTCTTGTTTTTCTACTCTGTGGAGAGCTTCAGAAAGGCCTCTGTAGCCACACTTTTTTCTGTTAACTATTTCCACTGTAACCTTGTGTTAGCATGACATCAAAGGCCAATAAATGGAGGCAGAAGGAACTGGAACTTGTGTGGAATAAAAGGTAAATTAGGCAGTCACATCAACAGCTTCAGTCCTAAATATTTCTTTACCCATAGTCATTCAAGAGAAGCAGACAGAAACAAGGTCCGACAGCTGGTTTTTCTTTCTCCATCTTCTTTTACTTCTTTATCATTGTGCATTTTCCTTTTTTGCTCTTTTTTTGAGCCATTAATCCCTTAGGTGCCCTTCACTCCTTTTAAAACCAAAGCTTTGAAGGAGAGCTTACCAAGGCTCAGCCAGACCTGCAATGTGTGATGCTCAAAACAGTACCATACATTGATTACTTTAAAAAGTTTATGCAATATTCTCTATAATGCATAAATTTTCTGTGTAACGTGTAAATTTTCTGCGTAATGTGTCACTTTAATGTGTTTGTTCTTTTAAGAAAAAACAACTATATAAAGATAATAGAGACTTTCTTTTAAGGGAAAATAGTTATATAAAGATGGTAGAATTGGAATATTCTGGACGTGCATGTAAAAATTCACATAATTGTACTTCTTTTAAAAATGATAGATTACTTAGTCCATAAACTATCTAAAGTATAATCTATAATAGATGGCCTGTTAATGGTAAATATTAATATAGGCATCTTTCCTCTAAAATCAGAAGCCATTCACTTAAATTATCATTTTCCATTCCCACCAAATGGAGATTCATTAGTGTATTTTTGTTTTCTTAGTGTTCAGTCCTAAATGAAAAGCTTGAACAACTGCTTCAAGCTTTGCACACAGATTCCCAGGCTGCCCCCGTTCTCCCAGGCATCAGCTCTCTCATTGTAGAAGAAGATACCGTGGAATCTTCCAGTGAAGAATCTTTGTGTGAAAACAAAGAACAACTCACCGATGACCCTGCAAAACCTTCCTCCCAGAAAGCTGTGAGACCAAACGAAATAATGTTGCGGGCAAACAGTTTAAAGAAAGCAGTGAGGCAAGTCATTGAAGAAGCCGGCAAAGGTACACATGAACGAAATCAGCTTTTGAAGAAGTTAGCAGCATTCTTATATTGCAAGCACAATGGAATTTTCACACTGGTCAGGCTATACACACATAGAAAATTTTCAGGCAAGACAGAAGATAGGGCCATTAGAATGAAATTTATCCCCTCTCTTGTTTTAGTAGTAAGGATCAGCATGTTTATGTTAAATAAAGTAACATCTCAGAGATAAAGTACACTGGAAATATTGAAAATTAAGTAATAATTATAAAATTTTAAATATCTTCTACGTCATTAGAATCTGTTGAGTTCTCAAAGAAAATCCAACCTGTAAACTACTTTGAAAATACTTTCTTAAATTTGTTTCCTGAATGTTTATGTTGTTTTTTAAAGAGTTTGTAAAAGCTCCACCTATATTTTAATTTTTTGTATTAATATAATGTATATACCTCTCTTAGAATTTTAATAGTGGACTAAAGTTAACTTTAATTAAAAATTAACATTGAAATCCCTTTTATAGGTTATAACTTGTAGTTGGACTTGTATTTCACTCTCAAATTTTTTATTTTTTTCTTCTGGTAAAAATATAACTTTTACAATTTTAAATATTTAGTTGTATAATCTCTAGTACTTAGAGACATCACCCCAAACTTATCAACTAGCATTAATTTGTGAATATGGAATTTCTTTTGGTTTATGTTTCATTTTCCTTTTTAAGCATACATTAATATTTATGGATTTTACTTTTACTTGTCCAAACATATTTCTCTCCTACTACTTAAAGTTCTGGATGAACAGAGTGTTCACCCTTGTGAACCAGTTAGCCAGTCATTCGATAATGATAGCACAGAAACAGATGAATCTAAAGAAGAATCTAAAGATGATGGTGCAAAAGAGCCTTCAACTGGTAAGAAAACTAATTATTTTGGAATTCAATAAAATGTAATTCTGCTTTTACTTTTCAAAAGGCTTATCGGTTTGTAATAAACTTTGTATTTTAATTTTAACAAGGCTTTTCAAAAGTTAAAGCTTAGATATTCGTGAATAGTAAAATAATAAAGGTAACATTTAGAGTATTGTCAAGTGGTCACATCCCTTTTTTATCAGATAATCTGGAGATCATCATAATGAACTAAGGATTCTGGGACCAACCATAGCTAAATATCTTCATTTTCCTGAAGAAAAAAGGAAGAAACACCTAAATCAACAGATTTTAACCTGTTTTTAGCCTACAGATGCATTTGAGAATTCTGTGAAAGCAGTAGGTCCCACAGGCACGAAATTTGGCATGTCAGTAGTTTAGCGGTCCCTTGAATTCCACTGATCAGCTCGGATGGTTTGCGAATTTCCTATTGCTACATTAATCTCTAAAATCACTGGACATCTATTTACAACCCTATCTCTACTAAAATTATTTTTTCCAGGAAATTAATATGTAGTTGCCTGTTGAAGTTCAAAGATGAATTTATATTTTTAATATTTCAGCTTGTATAAAGGAATAGCTGTTAATTTAGTAGAATAAAACAAAGCAGAAATTAAAGTATTAATGAAGCTGACAAGTAATATGAAAGTAATCACATAATACTAATGAAAAGTCAACACTATTAAATCAGAACTGCGTTCATTAAGCTTTTGCTTTATTTTCATTACATATGCACTTGGGCAGATTGCTTCATTTCTCTGTGCTTTCCTCGTTTGTGAAATGCGGATAATGACATGCCTACCTGTTGTGAAGGTTGAGGAAGTTAAGATATGTGGAGTGCCTAGAATAGAGTCAGGTACATAGTGCTCTGAAAGAGTGTTTGCAGTCATTATCACTATTACCAGTGCTATTCCTGCCACTGCCGTTGCTACTAATTACATTAACTTCCAAAGAATTCTCCTTAATTATATGTGAAACTCTTAGCAACTTTGAAATTAGACCTCACATGTCTGGCATGCAACCAATGCATACATATTCTACAACCTTAGCCCTTTTAGACTTTACGTGTACCTATTTCAGCACACGACTCAACTCTATAACCTTAGACTGTAGGGACCTTAACGGTCCCTGTCGCAGCATATAATCCAATACAGGCGTACTTTATAACCCTCTTGACAGATGGCCACTCACTTTCTTTTGTTTTTTTTTCTTAATATTGTATTTTTTTTTAAGTAATCTCTACACCCAGCGTGCGGCTTGAACTCATGACCTCAAGATCAAGAGTCCCAGGCTCTCCCATCTGAACCAGCCAGATGCCCCACCACTCACTTTCAATACATCCCATTCTTAACATCAGCTCTCAATTGTTAGAAAGCTTTTCTCTATATTCAGCTTTATATTTTCTTCTTAAATTTCTACCCATGACCACACTAACTAATGGAGTTTTATGTGTGATAATGTTAATAGTAACAACTGCTGGCGTTTGTGTGGTGCTTTATGAATAGTTAAAAACAATTTCCTATACATTACCTCACAGTATTGAAGATAACTCTACCATGTGGCAGACCTTTGAAAACAGCTTTCATGGCATCATAGCCTCTTCTACCCCTTATATCTTCTTTTCCATATTATCTCCTAATTCTTTTACCAATTTTTAACTTGATTTCAAACTTTTTTGTTTTTCTGGTTGCACTCAATTGGTCAATATGATGCCCCATTTTGAATGCAGCCCTCCAGATAATAGCACGCCGCTAGCCATACACTACACATTCTGGGCAATTTTGGTTTTCGAAGGCTTCCCTAAGAGTTCTTGTTATGGAGTGTTCTATAGTAATGCCATATAAGCCTGTTTTCCTCCTGTTTCGTGCAAGTGATTTTTTTTTAAATCTAATGATAGTAGTTTATGCTCATCCCTCTGATCTTTTATCTTTTCAATTTGGATCTACCATTACATCCTGTCAAAATCTTTGGAAGCTTCATTGTATCGTCTCAAATTTACTTCATCTAGAATTTAATAAGCTGACTTGTGTGTTTTCATCCCTTAACGAAGTTGACTTAAGCAGGACTGCAAATGGCATTCTTACAATATGCTGCATGACAATTTTCCCTAAGATAAGGAAGGCTCTCTTGGGACGATTGGTGTTTCAGCACTCACTGTAAAACGGTAGCTGGTTTCCCAACCAGCTACCACCCCATCTTACTATAGTCTCATGAACTGAGCACTTGCATTGTAGTCTGCAAAGAAAACTGAAACATATGGGTATGCAACTATAGATATTGATATTGAAATAGACATAAATTTATACAAGTCTTTAATGTTGCAATATTTGATTTTGTTTTCTAGCTAGTAATCCAATTTAGTGGGAGTCAGTAGCAATTGAAGCATTTCTGTATTAAATAATCGTTATTTTTTTAAGAACATTCATTATATTATTAAATTATGCAATAATTCATATGCCTGAAATGTATAATACAGTATGTTACTATGATCAATGAGATGTTATGTTTAAGAAAAACCATGAAACAGTAATTTAGTTACCTGCAATATTACATCAATCTTAGTCACTAAGATGCTGTCTGCTTTTGATCAGAGATGAATATCAAAAGATTGTTTTTATTAGAAATTAGCCCCAGGTCTCACATCTGTCCAAAAAAAAGAAAAAAGTGAGCTGTTCAGCTACTTTTCTTTGGTACAACTGGACTGTTTTTGAAGAGACAGAGAGAGTGTAAGATTAATATGGTTAGTTTGTAATTAGTCTTAGGGAGAGTAAAGATAATTAAATTTTCAAGTATTTTTAAATTGAGTTTGAGGATTACTGGTTTTTTTAAAACACCTGCCAATAGCTCCTAATTGAGTTAAAGATACTATTTGCTCTCCATTAAAAATGACCCCAGTTTAGACAGAATTAAATCTGCTTTTTTGTTGTTTACTTTGAGAAAAATTCTGGTTTGGTATAACTTTTTAAATGTATTGAGCATTTACAAGAATATGATAGAACCGTTCTGGGTAAATCATTGTTATGAATTTATAATTAATTGAGAAGTGCAGGAAACATATGTCGGTTTCATTTGAAAAAAAATACCATCTTCCTTTCATGTATAGAAGACAATGTTAACTCATGTTTCGCACATTAGCTGTAGGAACTACGTTAATTAATTCTGATCACTCAACATTTATGACAAAAAGAATGCATTGGTAGTATACATTATAACACATATGTTCCATTTGCAAAAATCATCAGGCTTCAAAGTTTCTTTTTATCTTTGTTTATATATATATATAATTTATTGTCAAGTTAGCTAACATACAGTGTGTATACAGTGTGCTCTTGGTCTTGGGGGTAGATTCCCACGATTCATCACCTACATAAAACACTATGGGGGCGCCTGGGTGGCGCAGTCGGTTAAGCGTCCGACTTCAGCCAGGTCACGATCTCGCGGTCCGTGAGTTCGAGCCCCGCGTCAGGCTCTGGGCTGATGGCTCGGAGCCTGGAGCCTGTTTCCGATTCTGTGTCTCCCTCTCTCTCTGACCCTCCCCCGTTCATGCTCTGTCTCTCTCTGTCCCAAAAATAAATAAACGTTGAAAAAAAAAAAAGAATTTAAAACACTATGGGTTGGTCACATTCAAATTATGAGTATTACTGAGCTTTAATTATGATAGGCGTCTATGTTCTACTGATCTCCATCTGTTTGAAATGAGTGATCAAGACCCGTGGCAGAATCCCTCCGTTCAGTAAATCTCAAGAAAGTGAAAACAAAGGGAAAAGAATAGGTAAACGCAATGTAATATTTTCAGTTCTGCTAATTGATTTCAACATGTATTAAACTATCTTATGTCCTGAATTTATAAGGACTTGCTTACTTTAATAGCTTTACCATTATCTTTTTTATAATTGGGACTTTTTGCCAACAGTTAAAACTGCACCTGCGCCTCGGTCTCCAGATGGCCGGGCAAGTCGTTCCCAAACTGACTCTGGCCCTGGTCCAGCTGTGGCAACCAGCAAAGAAAACCTGCCTGTGCTCAACACCAGAATAATCTGCCCAGGTAGTATAGATTCTGAAACATGGTATTTTTTTAAGTATTTCTGTGAAAATGTATTAAGTATTCACTTCCATGAACTATTGAAATGTGGTCTGAAAGATAAATGTCCCTTTGAGAGAATGTTCTTGTCACTCTTATCAACCAGACTCTAGATCCTTAGACTTGTGTGTGTGTGTGTGTGTGTGTGTGTGTGTGTGTGTGTATGTATGTGTAAGAATTACCTTGGAAGTATTAAAATATATGTTTTGGGGCCCTGCCCTGAGAAATTTTATCTAGAATAGAGCTCAAGAATCTGCATTTATTAAGCACCTTGGGTAAATCTAATCCTATGTTCTACTACCTCTTAAGTATCTCCACAGCTTTCCTTTTAGTTGTAAGCCACAGGTCTCTCTGTAGTCATTTTTAGACTACTAATATTGCTTCGTTTTGGAACATCTGAGGCATCTATGCCAGCTCTGATGAGATGAATTTACCTTGGGATTCAGTTAGTGCTAGTGAAAACCAAAGAACTTGTACAGCAGGGAAGGAGGAAAATAGAGATGTCTCAGATGTCTCCTTAAGTTCCAGTTGTTTGACCTAGTGAGAACTGTCAAGATTTATTCCAGGGTAGATTGGATCCCAAATTACACCCTTAAAGTCAGTCTCTCCTACATGCTCTTTTAAAAGGTGAATTGCAATTCAAAAATAATAATAGTTGGAGACTTTAGTATCCCACTCTCAGTAGTGAATAGAACAACTAGAGAGAGAGATCAACAAGGAAATAGAAGAACTGAAAAACACATAAAACAAGTAGACTTAACAAATGTCTACAATGCACTCCACATAACAGCCACAGAATGCACATTGTCTATTGCATATGGAACATTCTCCAGGATAGACCATATATGAAGCCATAAAACAACTTTCAATAAATTTAGAAAGATTGAGATATTATACAAAGGATGATCTTTGGCCACAATGGAATGAAATTAGACATCCATAACAGATGGAAATGTTGGGAATGTGGCAATATGTGGGTTAAAGAAAAAAAAACCATAAGAAAAATTTTGAAATCCTTTGATATGAATGAAAACAAAAATACACCATACCAAAACTTACTTGATGTAGTTAAAGAAGTGTTTGGAGGGAAATTTATAGCTGTAAAGGCCTATATTAAAGAGGTAGAAAGATCTCAAAACCTAACTCTCCACCTTAATAAACTGGAAAAAGAAGAGCAAACATACTGAAAGCAATCACTAGGAAGGAAGGAAGAAATATTGGAGTGTAAATAAATGACAAAGAGAATACAAAACAATACAGAAAATCAATGAAACCAGAAGTTGGTTCTGCGAACAGTTCAACAAAATTGACAAGTCTTTATCTAGAGGGACCAAGGAAATAAAAGAAGATTCAAATTACTGAAATCAGGAATAAAAGAGGAAAGATATCACTAACAACCTTACAGAAATAGAAAGGATTATAAATAAGGGAAAGCTATCAACATTACATGGCAATAAATTAGATAACTTCAATGAAATGGACAAACTCCTAGAAGCATGCAAACTACTAAAACTGTGTCGTAGACTCTGGGTCTGGAGTTCTTTCTCGTCTAGCAAGAAAGTGGGATGCAGAATTAAAAATGCGAGAGAGAAGCTGATGTCCAGGAGAAGACAAGAGCCCTGAGTAAGGGTCCTTGTTCTGTTTTTATTAGGATCAGAAGGCTTACAAATGTGGTGATGGGTGTGCACAAAGAGACAGTGAAATCGTGAACATTAACTCATGGGCGTGAGGGAAAGGGGGTTTTGAAGATATGCGGGGGTTAGGGATTTGGGTTAATACAAAACAAAATCCTGGTGTTGGGCAGAAGGTTGTTTATAGCAGACATGAGGCACTACCTCTGTTTACCTAAACTGGTCTAGGGGACAAGAAAGACAGAGCATGCTACCTCAGGGTCAACAAGGCACCTTTCTTTTGCTGCAACTTTGCCCTGCTTCAGTCTCAAGCCTTATTTACCTGTTTACCTAATTTGGTCCTTCCTTCCTGCGAAAGCAGCTTTCTGCTATTGTAAGTACTAAATTGGGGGTTGTTTCCGCCCTGAATACCTAATCTTGTTTACCTCATATACATTTGTCCTATACTGGGGCCTTTGTCCCACCTTATCTATACTGAGGCCTGTGCCCAGGCCTTACCTATACTGGGGCTTTTGCCCCGCCCTATCTATACTGGGGCCTTTGCTCCACCTTATCTAATCTTACTTACCTAATCTTGTTTACCCAAACTTGGGTGTGAACATCCTATGACTTTCTAATTCTTTATACCTTGTTAACCCATTGGCAGAGGCTCAGAAAATTCCTAAGCTTATTCCCACAAAACCGATTCAAGAAGAGAAAATCTAACTAGACCTATAACAAAACTTCTTACAAAGAAAAGGCCAGGTCCAAATCACTTCACTAATGAACTCTGCCAAGTGTTTAAAGAATTAATATCAGCAGTTCACAAACTCTTCCAAAAACTAAACGAGGAAGGAACATTTTCCACCTCATTCTTTGAGGCCAGTATTACCCTGGTACCAAACCAAAGATGTTCAGGTCACTAACCATCAGGGAAATGCAGATTAAAAACCATAATGAGCTGTCACCTCACACTACTCAGGATGGCTATTATCAAAAAACAAACAAACAAAAAAATCAAAAGACAACAAGTGTTGGGGAGGATGTGAGGTGCCTGGATGGCTCAGTTAAGTGTCCAGCTCTTGATCTCAGCTCAGGTAATGATCTCACAGCTTGTGGGATCAAGCCCCGTATTGGGCTCTGTGCTGACAGCTCAGAGCCTGGAGCCTGCTCCGGATTCTGTGTCTCCCTTTCTCTCTGCTCCTCCCCTGCTTGCTCTCTCTCTCTCTCTCTCTCTCTCTCAAAAATAAACATTAAAAAAATTTTTTTTAAAAACTAAAATTAGGACTACCATATGATCCAGCAATCCCACTCTGGGAATTTATCAAAAGAATTGAAATCATTATTTTGAGGCGATATTAGCACTCCCATGTTTATTGTAGCACTATTCACTACATCCAAGACGTGAAAGCAACCTAAATGTCCACTGAGTGATGAATGGATCAAGAACACATGGTATATACATACACTGGAATATTGTTCAGCTTAAAAAAAAAAAAAAATCTGTAATCTGTCATAATGTGAATGGACCTGGAGGAAATTATGCTAAGTGAAATAATTCAGTCACATTACAAGTACTACATGATTCACTTCCATGAAGTATCTAAAATAGTCAAAACCATAAAATCAAAGAGTGGAATGGTGGTTGCCAACAACTAGAAGTAAGAGGAAATGGGGAGTTGCCAGTCAAGCTGCATAAAATTTCAGTTAAGTAAGGTGAGTAAGTTCTCGAGATCTGGTGTCCAAAATTGTACCTAGAGTTAACAATACTGCCTTGTACACTTAAAAATTTGTTAAGAGGGTAGGTCTCATAGTAAGTGTTCTTACCACAATAATATAAAGTAAAAAGTTAAGGACGCCTGTGTGGCTCGGTCGGTTAAGTGTCCAGCTGTTGATTTCAGCTCAGGACACGATCTCACAGTTGTGAGATTGAGCCCTGCATCAGGCTCCATGCTGAGCTTAAGATTCTCTTTCCCTCTGCCCCTCCCCGTTTACACATGTGCTCACTCTCTCAAAAAAAATAAATAAAAATTAGAAAAAAAGTTAAAAACCAAACAAAAAAAGGGCTATCCCTGAGTCCTGGGCTCACCTGACTGAGTCATCCTCCTTTTCTAATGGTTGGTTGGTAAGCCCTCATCTTTGGTCTACCTCTTTAATGATCTTCAAATAAATTCATTTTACATTTTGCTCAGCTTTTCAATTTTCCCTCAAAGTGAGGAGGGGTAGTTGGTCTGGTGAACTGACAATATGCCATCATCAAAATGATACATTGATTTTTAGTTTTGGCAGATTCTGGGTTGTTGTGGCTTTCCATGAAACTTTCTCCTCTCATAAATCAAAAAGGATAAATGAAAAGGAAGAAAGAAAGAAGACAATCCATAGGATAAAGGAAAATATTTGTAAATAGTATATGTGATAAGGGACTAGTATTCAAAATATATAAAGAGCTCTTAAAATTCAACAGTAACAAATACTTCAATTTAAAAATGGGCAAAGGATCTCTTGCAAAAAGATATTCAAGTGGCCAATAAACACATGGAAAGATGCTCATCTTCATTAGTCATCAGAGTAATGCAAATCAAAACCACAATGAAATACCACTTCACTTTACTGGGATGGCTATGATCAAAAAAGGCAGATAATAACAAATATTGGCAAGGATGTGGAAAAATTGGAACTTTTATACTTTGTTGGTTAGCATATGAAATGGTGCAGCATGGGGCGCCTGGGTGGCGCAGTCGGTTAAGCGTCCGACTTCAGCCAGGTCACGATCTCGCGGTCCGTGAGTTCGAGCCCCGTGTCAGGCTCTGGGCGGATGGCTCGGAGCCTGGAGCCTGTTTCCGATTCTGTGTCTCCCTCTCTCTCTGCCCCTCCCCCGTTCATGCTCTGTCTCTCTCTGTCCCAAAAATAAATAAAAACGTTGAAAAAAAAAATTAAAAAAAAAAAAAAAGAAATGGTGCAGCCATTTTGCAAAAACAGTTGGGCAGTTCCTCAAAGAATTAAACAGAGTTAACATATAACCCAAAAACCCACTACTAGGTATACACCCATGAGAAGTGAAAATACACGTCTACACAAAAACTTGTATGTTACTGTTTATAGCAACATTACTCATAATAGCCAATTAGAAGAAACAACCCAAATAATCATCAATTGATGAATGGAAAAACAAAATGTACAATATCCATACAGTGGACTATTATTCATTAAAAAGAACAAAGAACGGGGGTGCTGGCTGGCTCAGTCAGGGGAGTATGCAACTCTTCATCTCAGGGTTGTGAGTTTGAGCCCCGTGTTGGGTGTAGAGATTACTTAAAAATAAAATCTTTAAAAAAAAGAATGAAGCACTGATACATGCTGCAACATGAATACCTCTGAAAACATTATGCCTAGTGAAAGAAGCTTGACATAAAAAGCCACATACTATATGATTACATTTATATAAAATGCCCAGAGTAGTCAAGTCCTGAGAGAACATAGGTGAGTGGTTTCCAGGGTTTGAGGATGTGGGGAATGGGGGGCAAGGAAAATGACTACTAACAGGTACAGGGTGTTTTTTGTAGAGTAATAAAAAATGTTCTAAATGTGATGGTAGTGATCATTGCACAACTTTGTGTATATACTACAAACAGACAAATTATGCACTTACTCAAAAGGTGAATTTCATGGTATGTGAATTATATCTCAGTGAAATATTAAAGTAGATAAACCCATAACATGTTTGATTCTGGAAAAAGACCTCCACGTCTAGAGGTTATATTTCTATTCAAACCTGAAACCATGAGATGACCTTTCTGGCTAAAGCTGTAAATATGCCTGACCTTAAAACATTTTAGAAAATATTATCCTTTTCTGTGGCTGGAGCCTGATTCTTCACCTGTCTAAAGTGTGCTTCTTTTCTTACCAAAATAGTGGCTTTGTCCATTTATTTACTTATGTAGACATAAAAGAAACTGGCATAACTAAGTCTGCCGTGGCAGATTCAAAACTATGAAAATAAATGACAGAATAAAATTCATTTTGATTATTTAATAACCAGCTAAACTTTGTAGCTGAAATAATGAATAATTATCTTCTAAGAAGACCACATTGTTGAGGAAAGGAATATTGGCTTAAAAAAAGGACTTTTTTCCTAATTTCCTAGTGGTTCTCAATTCCAAGACATACTTTCCTTCGCTATTCTTTCCTTTTTGTTTGTTTATTCCCTTAGGCCCTTGTTATTTTTCTTCTTTGCAGAGTTTAATGCTTCTAGCCTCAGTTTTGGGTTGGGTAGATCATAAAATTGATTAGCTTTGAATATCGTAACTACTTAGTAGAAAGCTAACTGCTTGTTGAAATAAATTTGAGGTTTTACATATTTAGAGGTAAGATAAATGCTTCACTTTTTTACGTTCAATACTGCTCTTAAATACCTGTGCTTAATATTTTCATACTTACTGTTGATACCAACACTGGGATTTCACTTAGTATATCTGTTAATACTTTTAATTGAATATTATTATCTATGCTTTGAGCATATGGAAGTAGTAACACCGTGACATTCTTGCTAATTCAGCCTTTATTGCAAATTCCTTACAGATTTACTGCCTTATTTGCTATAACATAGGAGGTAATATTTACTTGTTGAAGTATAGAATCACTAGAATGGTAAATGAGAAACTGTCACAAAGAGACTCTTATTTGAGTCTTCATCAGCTGCATTTTTTATGACCACATATGGATCCTGGTTGTAATCACCAATGTTATAGTTTTTGGTTTTGAATAATGAGAAGATTAGACACCGAAAATCATGCTTTGGGGGCAAGGTATCTGAGATTAAGTCTGAAAACAATGCACTGGCTCTTTATCTTTTTTCTTAACATGTGATCCTGTATGTATTTATTTTTCTGTCCAGGTTTAAGAGCAGGATTAGCTGCCTCAATTGCTGGGAGTTCTATTATCAACAAAATGTTACTGGCAAATATTGATCCTTTTGGTGCAACGCCATTTATTGACCCAGATCCAGATTCCGTGTAAGGAAATACTTTTGTAAATATCTCGTTTTGACTTTTCTTGTTTCTACTTTATACGAACGGTAAAATTGTCAATGAGTTACAAGAAATATGCTTCCCCATATAAAAAGGGTCATCAGGGGCGCCTGGGTGGCTCAGTAGGTTAAGTGTCAGACTTCGGCTCAGGTCATGATCTCGTGGTTCACGAGTTCGAGCCCCGCGTCGGACTCTGTGCTGACAGCTCGGAGCCTGAAGCCTGTTTCAGATTCTGTGTCTCCCTCTCTCTCTCTGACCCTCCCCCCATTCATGCTCTGTCTCTCTCTGTCTCAAAAAATAAATAAATGCTAAAAAAAAAAAAAAGGGGGGGTCATCAGAAAATTTCAAAAGTTGATGATGATGAGTACATTGATGCATTTGAAACAGTTGTTTTCAGGATCTGTTCTCAAGGTAGGTCCTGTCTAGCCTATTTCCCTATGGCAAAATGAGGCATACCTGTATTCACTTTTCCCTGGAATATTGTATTATTTATTTCAGGAAGCATCTGGCCCACATTGATCTCTTCCCTTCTTAAAAGTACACGTGTTTTTTTGTTTGTTTTTTGTTTTGGGTTTTTTTTTTTTTTTGGCAGTTCAGTATGAACTTTTACTTCTGCATATAATTTTTCTCTTGTTACATCTCATTTCTCTAATGACACTCCTCAAAGACGTCCCCATATTTTTTTAATTTAAATTCATGTTAGTTAACATATAGTTTGTCCATTGATAAGAGTACAGCGGATGAGACTTTCTAATGATCAAGAAAGGAGGATTGGCACCTGACTGCAAGACCCTCCCACTTATGTATGT
Organism: Lynx rufus; assembly: GCF_022079265.1. Lineage (NCBI taxonomy): Eukaryota > Metazoa > Chordata > Mammalia > Carnivora > Felidae > Lynx > Lynx rufus. Next base: position 28,364,629 of record NW_025814823.1, on the reverse strand, counting down.
AGTAAAGGGCTCACGTAGGAAGTAAAAGAACCAAGGTTTTATTACAAGTTTTAGAAAAGCGTTACTATGATTCTGTCTCTGCATGGCCCCCTATCCCTTTTAGCACATGTACCAAAAATTACACGTATGTACTGGGGTTGTACACATGGCATATGAACAGGAAATAATTCCTGCTAAGTTTTACTCTCTTCTGTAAGGAATGGAAACTTAAATGGTTTTAAGTGCTGTTTTGTGTGCAAGTTGTAATTGTTATGAATCTGAAATTGACTCTTATGTACTTTTCCATATTATCACAGAGATGGATATTCAGAAAAATGTGTCATGAACAATTACTTTGGGATTGGATTAGACGCAAAAATTTCATTAGAATTTAATAATAAGAGAGAAGAACACCCTGAAAAATGCAGGTAATTTTGGGTAATAGTTATAATGTTATTACAGGAAGGCAATTTCACTTTAATTTCATTTATTACCTCTTTTGCTTGCTCTGCCTTTAAAGATGAATAAATAATAGCTATTGAAATGTCTGCCAATATTTATTTTCAGGAGCCGAACTAAAAATTTGATGTGGTATGGAGTCCTCGGAACCCGGGAGTTATTACAAAGGTCGTATAAGAATTTAGAACAGAGAGTTCAACTTGAGGTAAGTTCATCTTGAAGTAAAGATATTTCATGTTATCTTACTTAGAAAAATAATTTCATTTGGGCAACTCAATTGGCTTCAATTCCTCTTTGAGTGTTTAAACACTCAGTGGAAGTGATTACCAACTTTATACTAAGGGAGGGCTAGACCCTGGATATGACCAATACACTTATCATTATCATTGGCACTTGAAATTTGGATGCTACTGTGGAGTCTTGGTGCCCTGTGAGAAGGTGCAGCCATGAGAGTGCATTTATAGGAGAGCGTTTGTAACAGATTCTCACAGATTTTCTCATTTAAGTTTATAAATCTTGACCCAATTCTATGATGGCCTGATGTTTCAGAAATCCCTGAAAAAAACATTTATAGTAAATAGACTGTTTTAATTCAAATGTATGTTCGTTCCAATTATTTCTAACAATAGTTAGTAAACTAAAAAGAGATCTTGAGCATTTAAATTTTTCAGTAGTTTTTTACTAATTTAAATGGGAAATTAAGGACAGCAAAAGTTATTTAATCTCCTCCAATAAGAGGAGAAAGATGGTTGGAGACCATCTGGCTCTGAAAAGTCTACTAACTTCTGTGACTTTTATTTTCTTTCACCCTTGTTCCAGGATTCATAGTTTATGCCAATATGCATGTCTTTCTTTCTTGTGTCTTTTTATAGCCAGATATTTTAAATTAAGGTATAGCCTATGTACAGAGAAGTATGTAGATTAAACAGAGCGTTATTATTTTAGGTGTTATCTTAATACTGGAATGAGCACTGGCTCATTCATTATCAACTAAATGTTTTAGTAAAGATAAACCCGTTATGCCTTCCACACTAGAACATAACCACATGATCAGCTAGTTTGATTTATCACCGCTTATAAAATTAAGATGGATGTGGGGTGCCTGGGTGGCTCAGTCGGTTAAGGGTCTGACTTCAACTCAGGTCATGATCTCGTGATTCCTGAGTTCGAGCCTGCCTGGCGTCGGGCTCTGTGCTGACAGCTCAGAGCCTGGAGCCCGCTTTGGATTCTGTGTCTCCCTCTCTCTGCCCCTCCCCTGCTCATGCTCTGTCTCCCTCTCTCAAAAATAAATAAACATTAAAAAATATATTTAAAAATTAAGATGGATGTTACTGGCATTTTTTCCATTTCCTTTAAGTTAGTGATATGATTTGAACAGCTGTTCTAAAGCACACAGAGCTACCTGTTCAATTTATTGGATTCAGAAAAAGTTCATTATTCTACTAAATACTTAATGTGTGTTCATTTTAAGAAATACACATTGAGCACCTGCTGTGTACCATGATTGGCCCTTTGGATAGAGTATAGACCTTTGAATGTGTTTTTATGAAAAAGAAAAGAATGTGTAAAAAATACCTATAGGAGTACAATCAAGCATAAAATGTTCTCAGTTATTTCAAATGGTTGAATATGGATTGGAATTGGATTTTCATTTGTTCTAAGGAGTGGAGATGATTTTGATTGGGTATTAAAAGGCAATGTTATAAAGTTACATTAATTATCTTTTATTGCAGGAGTTATTTAATGACAATATAGCCCCTATTTTAAGAATGACATCTGCAAGCTCTTCTTTTTTAAGGTGAAGGATTGAGAATTGACTTACATGTCATGTATAATTACTCACCAGCCATATGATATTTGTTTCCTATTTCAGTGGTAATTTAGTTTTCATTTTTGTGATTAATTAGAAGACACAGTAAGTATAAGATACTTCCTGACATGCATGGTTTTTCTCTCCCTGGCTTTGGTTTTGGCTACTGGAGAAACTCACCCAGAGTTTTGGCCAGCCACCATTAGTGACAGAGTGGCAGCCCAGTAGCAGGAGTTCTGAGAGGGGCTAGATGGGGTGGCTAGGACCCAGACGCCCTCACTCAGCTTGCTTTCAAAATGTTGCTTATAATAAGCACAAAGATGACCCTAATACAAGTGAAAATGTAAGTGACTTGAAAAAAAAGAAAAGTACCTCCCAATCTGGGCAGAAAAGTTAATATTTTTAAGGTTGGTTTTCTGTAACAACTATAGTAATTTACACCTTAAATTTTTTTTAGTTAAAAAAATAAGATAAAGGTAATGTGTAGGAGTATGTTTCTAGGAGAGCAAACATTACCAACATACTTCCCTCCATCATCCTTTGTCTTTGGCATTCTAGTGGCTTCCCAACTAGTGGTTTTGCTCTTTTTCTCTAACTTCTAAGCTTTTTACCTTACAGTGTGATGGGCAGTATATTCCTCTCCCCAGTCTGCAAGGAATAGCAGTGTTGAACATTCCCAGCTATGCCGGAGGCACCAACTTTTGGGGTGGAACTAAAGAAGATGATGTAAGTATTTCCTTGCGCCTTCTAGATTCTAGAGGCTGCCCGTATTCCTTGGTTCATGGCCCCTTCCAACGTCTCCAAAGCCAACAAAGGCAGGTTGAGTCTCACAGTGCATCATTCTGATCTCCCCTCCTGCCCTTCTCTTCCACTTTGAATGACTTTTGTGATTACATTGGGCCCACTGCATCATCCAAGGTAATCTCCCCTTCTCAAGGTTCCCCCTGTAATCACATCTGCAAAGTCTCTTTGGCCACGTAAAGTAACATTCACTACTTCTGCAGATTTGAACATGGACATTTTTGGGGTAGAAAGGGAGACGTTATTCTGCCTGCCAAAATACCTTTCTGTATTTTTAACTCTACATCTATGTGGCTATTATTTTTATTTTTAGAAATGTTAACAGGGCTCATTTGGCCGTTAACATTTAGGTCTATGTTTGTCGTCCTTTTAGACTTTCCTGTCAAAGGAGGAAAAAAACACAACTTAACAATGTAACACATATAATAATGTAAATAATGTAAGAACTATAAAATTTACATTAGCTGTGAACTTTTTGTCAGCCCATAACTACTCTTCCACTCTTAAATATCTTAAAGGGAAGAAATCAAGGAGATAAAGGTAAATAAAGCTAATGACTCCTCCTAGGTAATCAGACAGTGTTCTGAGAGCTTCACATTCATTACTGACAATCACGATTTTTATCTAAATTTTACCAGTGAAGAAACTGACACAAAGTTCACATAGGAAGTAGCACAGACAGGATTTAAAACCACGCAGTCTCAATCTACTCCTGAAATAATTGTTGCACTATATGTTAACTAACTTGGATGTAAATTAAAAAAATACAATTAAAATTAATTAATTAATTAATTAATTAAAAAAAAAAAACCACGCAGTCTGCTAACAAAAATGATAAGAAATCGGGGTACCTGGGTGGCTCAGTCAGTTAGGCCTCTGACTTCAGCTCAGGTCATGATCTCACAGTTTGTGAGCTCGAGCCCCATGTCAGGCTCTGTGCTGACAGCTCAGAGCCTGGAGCCTGCTTGGGATTTTGTGTCTCCCTCTCTTTCTACCCCCTGCTCATACTCTGTCTCTCAAAAATAAGTAAACATTGAAAAAAAATTTTTTTAATGACAAGAAATCATCAATGTTTGCAAATTCATGCCCTGATATTTTCAGTTTTAATTTAGATACTGCTTTATGCTGAATAATTTTTTTTTCCGAGGCATAATTGTTTATCATATAGTCAAAGAGAGAAAAAAGGGGACAAAGTAAGACAGCCAGAACTTAAATTGTTTGATTAAATTGATTTTGTGGGAATGCATTTAACATCAAAACAAAGTAAGCCTGCATCATTTTTAGCCTCTGAGGTGTCTGTTACCATCTTCTCAAATGCCCTAAAAAGTTGTCATATTAATATATAAAGCACATTATACATATTGCTTGTAAACATTGAAGGATTTCCCTTAGAACATGCCAGGTAAACTGGGTATTTTAGGTTTCCTGAAATTATGTGCATCATTTTATCAAGACATCTGAGTTATGTGTGAACAGATATTTGATGCATTTTATGCCAAGATGGATTATTTAAAATTTTTTAATGTTTATTTTATTTTTGAGAGAGAGAGAGAGAAACCGAGCATGAGCAGGGGAGGGGCAGAGCAAGAGGGAGACCCAGAATCCGAAGCAGGCTCCAAGCTCTGAGCTGTCAGCACAGAGCCCTACCCGGAGCTCGAAGTCACAAATGGGGAGATCATGACCTGAGCCAAAGTCAGATGCTCAACCAACTGAGCCACCTCGGTCCCCCCAAGATGGATTATTTAGAATAGAATAGTTCGCTGGTTTAAAGAGTGCTTTATGAAGGGCATGAACATTTTATCCATGTGGGTTTTAAATCTTTTGTATTAAGTTTGTTTACATTAAATCATCTACAGTGGGTTTTTTTTTGGGGGGGGGTGGTCCTTGGACTATCATTTCCTATTAAAATTGACTTACTTTCCTGCTTACTATTTCTGTAGGTTTTACTATATATATTGCAGACTTTACATTGCTGATGTGCCACTTCATCGAAACCTTAACCTCATCAGGGGAAATGTAATATAGGTTTTCTTTTCAGATATTTGCTGCACCATCATTTGATGACAAGATCCTGGAAGTCGTTGCAATATTTGATAGCATGCAAATGGCAGTTTCCAGGGTCATTAAACTGCAGCATCATCGAATAGCCCAGGTTTGTTTTCTCTGATCAGACCTGACCTCACTACTCGGGCCACTGGGGAAGCTATTCCAAATGATTCCTACGCTGTCTGTTCATCTATAAAATATGAACTTTCTTGTCGTGTCAGTTGTTACCGTGCCGTGGTAAGTGGAAAAATAGACATTCCATTCCACGGAATGGACAAAAAGTCAAGCTTGAATGCCAATTGTCGGTTTCTCAGGATGATTTGTTCTCTAAAATGACTTGTTTTATTTCAGTGCCGTACGGTAAAAATCACTATATTTGGTGATGAGGGAGTCCCAGTGCAGGTAGATGGCGAAGCATGGGTTCAGCCTCCAGGGATTATCAAAATTGTGCACAAAAACAGAGCTCAGATGCTAACAAGGGACAGGGTATGTAAAAAAATATTCTTCTAGATTTTTATCAAGAGTTTTAAAAAATATTCAATTGTTATGAAAAATAGAAACCACGGAAAAATATTTAAATTGTCTCTTAAATCTGACAAGTCATTGTAGTTTTAAATATGAACATTTAATTTTTTAAAAAAGTTAATAGACTATATTTTTATTGTTTCTTTTAGGTTTACAGAGAAATTGATCAGAAAATACTGAGAATTCTAATTCTGTTCCCATATACCTCCTTACCTCACGAACATATAGTCCCTTATTATTAACATGTTGTATTAATGTGGTACATTTATTACAGTTGATGAGCCAATATTGATAATTGTTAACTAAAGTTCATAGTTTACTCTTCATGCTGTACGTTTTATAGTTTTTGATAAATCTGTAATCACTTGTATCTACCATTATAGTATCCTACAGGATAGTTTCACTATCCTAAAAATTCCCTGTCCTCCACCTATCATCCACCACTCCCTCCCTTACCTCAACCCTTGGCAACCATCTACCTTTCTACTGCCTCCACAGTTTTGCCTTTTCCAGAATACATGTTTTAATTAAGGTTACACCCATAACAGATAAGACTGCCAACACCCATCTTATCCATTATGCATGTAAAGATTGAAGCATAAATTGAAGCTGTCTTTTTAAAAACTTTCAGTGATACATTCATTGTCATTGATCACATTACCTATTCTGATAACACTGGAAAACTTTAAGATACCTTTTCTGTATCTTATGATTTCTTTAATGAGGCTTTAGATTAGGAAAACAGCAATAGTTTCAAAGTCATTCATGTAACATCTAAATACACACTTATTTGGGTCTCAGAGCTTCAAACTAACAATTCCTTGCAATATTGATTGTAAATAGGCTTTTGAAAGCACTCTAAAATCTTGGGAAGATAAACAGAAGTGTGATTCCGGTAAACCAGTTCTTCGAACCCATTTGTACATCCAGCATGCCGTTGACTTGGCAACAGAGGAGGTGTCCCAGATGCAGCTATGCTCCCAGGCGGCAGAGGAGCTCATCACTAGGTATGGTGGGCCTGCCGGCTGTGGGCGGGGAGAACTCTAGCCTTGGCAAATGTGCTTTTTTACTTTTGATACATAATTTCAGTTGTTCGTGGGTATCTAAGAGAGATGCATTTACTCCCCTTCCGCATTTGCTGCCTCATTCATGCCTCCTTAAGGACTGCACTCCTTCATTAGACCCCCGCCAACACGTACAGGTGCACACCCTGTGTTCTCTGTCGAACAGACCTTGGACTTCCTGAACCCCAGTGGGGAGCTTGCCTAATGTTACCTAACACACAATGCTCTTTCTGTTATTGTTTATTTCCCCAGTTTTACACAATCTTTACACTATACTACTTACTGATATGTTACCTTGTAATTATTAAATGGTTATGGAATGTAGAAAGAAATGCAGACATTAATCCTGCTTGCAAGGAGGTTTGGGGGTGTGGGGGTGGGAAGAGTCCGAGAATCGGTTTCCAAAAGACATATCCGGAGATCGGGAGACAGCACAGAAATTAATTTTAGTAGACAAAAAGGGAAAAGATTAAACAAACAAGCAAAAAACCAAGTTCCATGAATGTAGAACAGATATAAATCACTATGAGCAGGAGTAAACTTCAATGGAGGAAGGGGGGGTGGGCAACCATGAACAAGTTTCTTACCACCTCTTCACCTAAATCTTCTCTACCAAATGGGGATAATAAGAGCTAACTTTGCACGTCTTTGTGAAGGTTTAATGAGACCCACCGTGTCTTGTCGCATCATGTCTGGCCTATTTAGTGTTCTGGTAGTGGTAGCTATTATATTCTTCCCACACTTCATCTGGTCACTGATAAAAATCTTGAAAAAGAAAAGAAGGAAAGCAAAGCTCTTTAAATATTTGTTAGAAACCTAGAATGTACTAGAAGTTGGGGATATAGGAGAAAAGATATGCATTTCTCCCTATAGCTGGAGACCAACATTCAGAATTAGAATAAAGTATAACTGCAAGATACTAAGTAGCTTAGAAGCAAGGTAAAGGAAAATGAATAGTCAGCTATATGCACAGAACTGCATTATTGTACCTCCCAGCTTCTTATTCACAGAGAGATTAGTTTTAGGGTACTACAAACAACTTCTGTGGACTCCACGTTACAATGGGGTTGTTTTTCTTTCTTTTCCAGGTTGGTGAGGGATAAGTGACAAATAAAATCACTTATATACACAAGGTATACATGTGATAATTTGATATATGTATACAGTGTAAAATAATTACCATAATCTAGCTAATTAACATACGATGGAAAACAATATGGTGGTTTTTCAAAAAATCAAAAATAGAGCTACAGCATTTTCTTGAGACCAAAATATACTTCCTATATTATCTCCCTTGAAACCAAATATACTTCCTATATTAACTTCCTGTCAACTAACCAAATAACCTTATCAAAAAAAGGGAAGTGAAGGTTGGCCAGACTTGCTTTTGGTCAACCTAGTTTGGTTCCCCATATATTCACTAGTCTGTTTGTTTAATTTTGTAAAAGATGAAAATCAGGCTCACTCATCTATTTTCAAAACTTACTCATTTAATATTCAGCAAATAATTTTGAGTCTTTGCTACATGCCAACCTCCATATTAGGCCCTGGGGATGACAAAATGGCTGTGTTGTGGTCCCTCTTCTTAATTTGCTGGCAGGGTAGTAGGGAAAAATGTGGCCAAAGGACTTACAAGACTCACAGTGGGGCACTGTGGATGAACAGAGGAGGCCACAAAAGTAAGGGAGGGCTGCCTGGAAGAAGTGATCTCCCAGCCAAGTCTTGGGTGGAGAGTAAGAGAAGGAGCATTCTAAACATGGGAACAAGCCTGGGCAGAGGCCCAGAGGAGTGTGAGTGCATAGTATTTTTAGGAAATCTCAGGAAACTAGGGTGGCATGGTATATGTGATAGAGTGGGATATGTGGATGGAGAGGTGAAGAAGAGCCAAGTCTTTATCAGAATGTTTCTGGAAGCAATGTGGAGTGTTGTCTGCAAGACAGCAAAGCAGGGGCAGGGTGAACACTCTTGGAATGGTCCTGATAGGAAACAGCTGATTGAGGTAATAGAGATGGGAAGAAGAGAGACTTAAGATAGATTAGGATCTAAACTTGCTAAATGGCCTGAATTATGAGACAGGGCGACTCTAAGGTTTCTACCAAATGGCTGGATGGATTATGGAGCCTTTCAAGGAACCATAGGATTCAGGAGGAAAAGGAGATTTGAGAGGGGAAAATGACAGGGTCTATGTTGGACTTACAGAATTTAAACTACATTGGAAATTTCTAGATTTAGTAGGCAGTCGAAGTATTCATCTGAAATCGATTTACCTTTTTTCCTTTGTTTGAAAGTTAGAATAACTTTTACCCACCTCTGTCCTTCTGATAAATGTCCCATTCTTCATCATTTCTCAAGATTATTGGTAGCAATACTGAGACGACATTTGCAAATTCCTTTGTGGCTTGGATATCAATTGTATCATCTTTAAGATTTAAACTCTTTTCCTTTACTTTTGGTTCAACCATACAGGACTAGTCTCTTCTCTTGTGTGTAGCTCATTCTCCTTGAAGATGCCAGAAACAAAGGATTTGAATAGTTTGGCTTTCTTGCTTATCTGCAAACTTTCCATCATTTTCTAGCAATTGGTGGAACTTTTCCTCCTTTCTCTTCTTTGGCCTGAGTGCCCTCCAGGATCCTGTCTGTTCAGGACATTCTTGAAGGTTGAGATTCTAGAGGACTGTGGCACAACAGGCTTTGGAACTGATGGACATAGATTCAAATCCTAGCTCTATTACTTAATTAGCTTTGTATGCATACTGAATCTCTCCAAGCCTCAAGGTCTCCATCTATAAAGTAGAGAAAATTCATCACAGCTACCTTTTAAGTTGTGAATATTAAATTAGATAATGTCTGTAAAGAACTTTAGCAATAGATGACAAATACAGCAATGTTCTTCCCTTAATCCATTCTGTTTCTTTCTAGTCGAAGCTTCAATGAATAAAAGATTAAGTTTCTGCTCCCGACATTTGGGACCTGTCTCACTTTACAATGATACTTCAAAATGAAGTGTTCTTATATTTTGTTCTTCCAAATAGCACTTCAATATGCTTATCTGTGATGCTCAGCCTAACTTTTCCTATTAAGATTTTTGGTTTAGTATTCTTTGTCGCAATGGGGTTTGAAGTTTTTAAATTTACCCTTTGTTATTCGTAATTGAGCACTCATTAAAAAATTTTCCATAATGACATTATTATTATTATTATTATTACTTGCCTTAGTGTACCACTTCTGCACTTGAGAAAAATCAGCAGTGCTCAAAGTTTTTTTGGTTCGTCTGCTTTACTTTTGCTTTCAGGATCTGTGACGCAGCCACCATCCATTGTCTTTTGGAACAAGAACTGGCCCACGCTGTGAATGCGTGTTCCCACGCACTGAATAAAGCCAACCCACGGTTCCCAGAGGTGAGGAGCTCATGGTACATTCTTATTCTACGGATTGTTTGGTATTACACATGTATTTCGATGCTATACAATGTGCCACACCCTTTGAAAAACATACATCTAGAAGAGTGTCTGCCAGAAGCTTATGGTAAATCTGTGCCCACATTTTTCCTGATTTTTCTTTTCCTGCCATTTTTCCATTCCTGCTCTTAAATTCTCTTCTTCCCGCCCCCCCCCCCCACACACACACACACACTTCACTCTCAGTCATCTGTCACCTTGCCATCTTCCTTCCCCTCGTTCTGTTCAGGCTGCTACCATTCCTCCTTGTCCTCTCTTTCACCTTGTCCCCTACACCTTGATGTGGGCACAGGTAGATACTATGTATTTTATTAGCGATGTTTATTCATTGTTGAAGTTGTACACAGAAGCTATTCTCACTTCATTTTGTTCTACTAAACTGGTAATGTTTAATGTAGAGACTACAATTTTTTAACTTCTGTAAACTTTTTAATGTACACATTAATAGTGAATAAAAGGGATACAATATAACTCTCTTGAAATGTGATTCACAGTACAAGACTGTAGGGTACAGAAAACTGATATAGCATCATTTTATTCTTTTTAATTACTGGATGGAAGTCACCTAAATTAATAGATAAGTGCTAAAAAAGCAATCTGGTTGGAACTTCTGAGAGTCAAAGTCAGTGGATAGAACTGACTATGATCTGATAATGCCCCTTTAAGGCATCGTTTCCTTTGACTTAACTTTTTTGTGGGAATATGTGTATGTTGTTGGGAGCAGGCACACGTTTGTATGTAGGAGATATGGTCCTGAGTGTCTCAGTACAGTCAGAGCATTTGTTTGGTTCTGTGCTGTAAAGGTCAGAAGAAGTAATCATACTAACAAACATGAGTGTGAAGTTATTCAATGGCAATACAAATTTGGTAGGTTTTTAAAAAACATTTGTGATGTGAATTTCTTGGAAGAATAAAATTTAAGGTATTTGCTGATGATTGAATCCCAATTTAATACAGAACTACTTGTCTTTGATGTGTTGTTGTGTTTTTTTCTAGAGTCTTACGAGAGACACTGCCACCGAAATAGCCATCAATGTGAAGGCACTGTATAATGAAACAGAATCTTTACTAGTTGGCAGGGTTCCTTTGGTAAGGAGAAAACGACTGATAACACAAGAATGATGATCAATGTATGGGCCTCCCTTTCAGTCAGGAGCATGCATTCATCAGATTCTAAGGCAGGATCAGCCTTCTGGCCTCCATCCTTACAGCTTTCTCTGTACCTAGCTTTTGCCTTCAGGAAAGGACATGGCTAAACCAGGGAGTAATGATTCAGACTAACAGGAGAAGTTTCCCCTCGCATATGCCATCGTGTTTTTATGCAGTTCTACTGTCCCCAGTCAGCTTTGATAGATTTGAAACATGATATTTTGAAATGTGATTGGTATGATTTTTCGATTTGCTTAAAGGGCAACTCTTTCTAGACTGGATGTTTCAAGAACTAAATTCAAGAACTAGCCATATCCCTAGATTAACTCAGAGTGGTCCTGGAAATCAAGTTTAGGGCAGGTGTGAATCTAACCACAGTCCATGGACCTCAAGCATAAGTGCTACAGTGGAACTGTTCCACAGACATCCTGTTTGGTTTGCCCAGAGTCTGACCGGTCAGCCTTTCTTCTCTCCCCTTTTTCAAATGTTCTAGAATATTGGGTCTTCTTGTCACCTAGTGTTCACTTGTGGGTTTTCACACGTGCTGTCCTAACTGTGTAGAAAGCCTAAATGTGTTAGCTGTTTTTAACTTCCTTGTAACAATTCTGATTAACTGATTGGTGGTGATCTTAAAACATTTCTCTTGACTAATATTATCTCTTGCTTTGGAAAATACACACCTAAATAAAAGTGGTAGTAAAAGTCATAGTGTCTGGCCTAGTGGGAAAATGGGAGGTGTGTCACAGGCTAGCTAGCCAACTAAGTGACTGTGGTTGGAATTTCTGTTTGCTGGGGGTCCAGATGAGCATCCTTGGAGCATCTTCTACTCCAAGAAGAGTGAATATATAAAGGTTGAATGGTGTCCATTGCTCTTACCCACCTCCAGAGGAAGCTGAAATAGAAGTTCCTTGGGTCACAGGTGGCTGCTGATGCTTTGGCTGTGAAGAAAAACTTTTAGGAGGAAACGTTGGTTATCTTTTATGATAAAACCAATGGAACATTTTGCCAATTCTTGGAACTTCTGTCATTAACCGGAGTCTTTTTGCTGCTTTTCTAAAATGTGTCCAATGAAATCCAATGAGCTGTGACTTTGGTCCCAAGTTTAGGTCAAGGACATGTATTTTTTGCCTTATTTGAAACATGATTAAGATAACTTATGATTGACGAGAACTAGAAGCATAAGTTATTCTGTATTTTAGCTCTCTACTTTGAAAGTACCCTCTGAGTGTTAGTTGGTTAATATTTATTAATTACATTATGTTAATATAGAAGGAGCACCCACTCAGACTTTTAATCATTTCAGTCTGTTTCTGTCATTGTCAAATGTGGGTGTTTGGTTTAAAATGTATACCAGTGAGTTTTTCCATAACCTTTGATAACATTGATGTGAAAATACAGAGTCACTCATATTCGAGATCAACTAAGGTTTACACTTCATTTTGCTTCTTGAATAAATGTATAATACCATTTTATCAATTTTATAAGGCATATATTCTTAGACTCAAAGGAAAATGGTGAATTTTACATGACAAACTGGAGAATCTCCAAATTTTTATTAACTGCTAGAAATGGCAAATACCTTGAATAACAGGGCGGGGGGGGGGGGGAAGAATGACCATAATAAATAACAGTAACATTTTCTCTGAACTTTAAGTGTAAAATTCTGCAAGCCTATATGTAGGTACTCTACAATTTTAAAGTGGTTTATGGAAGTATTGATTAGCTGGAATAGACCTTAGAAATAATCTTTATACTATTTTAGGAAGAAACTAAGACTCTTAAAATCAGCCAGCCTTCCTTTGGTTGCATAGTTAGTAACAAGTAACTGGAATGTAGTCACCTCCCTTCCCGACCTACACATAACAGTATTTCACCTTTACCATTGAATTTCTACATGCTTTTTAATAACTGTTTCAAATAAGTGGGAAATAGGTGACTGGTTAAATTCTCTATAAAGTTTCCAAAACCCCTTCCAGATTTCAAACCATGTAGCTTTTGCCCTTATTTTGACAACAGCTTTTTGTCATAAATTTTTCTGAGATTCATGGGTTCCCCCCCCCCTTAAACTTATTCTTCTATTTCTCCAGGAGATTTCTGTACCAGCCAGTTCTTATTATGTGACATGTTTTTGACCAAGTTTTAAAATAGCATTATTTGGTTACGTAGTGACCTATGGAAATCAGAAGGATTTCTGCCTCAAATAAGTAGAATAGTGAGATTACTTACCAGAATGCCGCAGAATAGATGGATGGATGCATGGTTTGGAAGGGAGGGAGAGGAAAGAATTTACATAGGAAATAAACAAACAAAAAAAAACCAACACCACCACCCATACTTTTTTTTTCTGTGACATTATTAAAGTCACACTGACTACTTATATTGTCTTTGGGAAGTACAGATAAATCAATTCAGATTTTTTTTAAATGAGCTCAATATAAAATAATGTGTTCTCTTTTCTATATTCCTTCATATTACCAACAACAATAACCTAGCCTAGTAAGAGTTGAGGATGTCTGCTAGAAAAATAAAATATGTTTATTCTGTTTGAGATTGGTCACTGAGACTTGTTTTGTTTTGTTTTGTTTTTTAACCTGCTGGTAAATAGCACTTAGAATCCCCACATGAAGAGCGGGTATCTAATGCCTTACATTCTGTGGAGGTGGAGTTGCAGAAGTTAACAGAGATTCCTTGGCTTTATTATATCTTACATCCAAACGAAGATGAGGTATGTAAAATCTGGCCTGTTTCTTTGTAAGTGTAGACTTTCTGACAATAGAATTTGAAATCATCTTTTGAAAAAGGGACATTCCAGGGAAAACGAATTCTGGACGCTACTTTCAAATGTGCTGTTCTTGAACAAGCAAGAAAAGGCTTTCCTATGAACAGAGGTATCTTCGGGGAATCAGTACATGTTCGGTAGTACATAACATTGTACACTTTTATTTTAAGGAGTGTTTTGCATTTATTCCTGCATTGTCATTTCAGCAGTGTTTTGCATTTATTCCTGCATTGTCTGTAATATCAGAGTGAGTTTTTCTTCTCTTAATGTCCTGAGAAAATTCTCTTCTTGCTCGACCCGAACAGGAACCCCCCATGGATTGCACCAAGAGAAACAGCAGAAGCACAGTATTTCGTATAGTGCCAAAATTTAAAAAGGAAAAGGTTCAGAAACAGAAGACAGGTTCACAGCCTGGTAGGTGATCCACACTGGAAGGGAAAGTATTACATTATGGAAAAAATAACTTATTAAAGCAGTGTCACCAAGGTGATGAGAATGTTCTGGAACTATTAGTGGTGACCATTGCACTTTACAAATGTACTAAATGCTGCTGAATTGTATACCATAAACCGGCTAAAATGGAGAGTTTTGTGTTCGTTTTACCATAATAAAGTAAATCATATCATACTCAAGCAAAGTCCAAAAACCAGTAAGAGCCTGTAGTTATGATGCACACAAGAAAACGAGGTTTGCTTGTACTCTCTTCAGTGGACATCAGTGCATCTGTTTAGATGGTCCTTTGTCTTGCTTAACAATTCAAGGCATCAGTGGATAACTTGTTTCTCGTCAGAGTTCAAAATCGAGATTTTCATAAATGAAATATAGAAACTTGCTAAATATATCTTTTAACTTGCTAAATATATCTTCTACCTAAAGTTACCTGTTCTTTTTCTCCTGTTTCAAAGACTTACTACACCATTTCATTCCCTCAGTAATGACAATCTACTGTGACATTTGCATTCTCAAGCGAAGATTAAACTCTGCCTTTGATGTTGTTTGTCTTGTTCCCTTTCCACCTTCCCCTAGAAATTAACGTTAATGCTGCACTGGTGCTAAAACACCTTCAAGTTCTGTGTATGGGACAGTAGGTGCCTTTCATAATCAAGCCATTTTATAATTCTTCCGAGTTAGCTAACTCCTTTTAAAAAGTGATACATGACCTTATTTTTGACAATCGTAGAGCAGCTATTGAAGGGCATTTTAAAACCAAATAGGGCAAATAAATAATCTTTAATTCAGCTAAGCAACGTTGAATAAAATGTATACAACCACGATTATGTACATTGGAAAATAACAATCCAACAAATCTTAGAAGCATTGACGGCATTTAGAGGACATTAAAATGATCTAACAACACGTTTGGTGCTGTAATTATCAATAATTATAATTATAAATAGTAATAGAATCAATAAAGGCGATACTTGAAGACAGCAAGACCCAAAACAGAAGTTTGTGTAAAATTCAGTACCCTGTTTCAGATTTCATATTTTGATTAGCGTTTGTAGCTAATTAAATTAAATTAGTGCCATATATGGTCTTAAAGAAATCATCAGAGCTTATTTTGATCTTGTACTATTTATCCTAATCATGAGAAATACATTTTTTATTCCTATTGTGTAGTTTGGGTGCCCAGCAGTGAATGTTTTTGCCTAGTCAGACCTTTGTGTTGATTGATGGTCTGTAACCTGCATGGGGAACAATGAAATTGGAGTTTTGTTGAAACAACACCTTTAACCTTTCCCTTTGCTAGCACTGCCCGCTGTACTCTGTTTTGCATCTTCTTTGGCCAACCTTTGCTTTGTAATGCATTGAGCATGTAGAAATTAAGGGGGTTTTGCTCTTAACTTTGGTAGTTCAAAAATGGGGCACAGAGGAAGTTGCTGCTTGGCTGGATCTGCTCAGTTTGGGAGAGTACAAAGAAATCTTCATCCGTCATGACATCAGAGGGGCTGAACTTTTGCATCTGGAAAGGCGAGATCTTAAGGTATTTCCTTTGTGCTACTCTTCTGCTTTTGAAAATTTCCTGGCAAAACAGAATCCTTTATCCTGCACCTCTTTTGTTATGTGCTTCTAGCTTGGCTTATGTTATGCAAATGTGCAGTAATCTAATATGCATTGTCCTGTGGTTGGAGTTCCTCTGCTTTTTAAACAAGAATGTCAGCAATATTTTCCTATCAAAAATCATTCTCTGATTATTGTAGCTAAAGCTTAGCATGAAGTTAGTAATTTTTCTCTGCATCCATGCATACGGCTGTTCCTGTGCTAATATTTCCAAATGGCTCATGTTTCCATCAGCTCACTTTATTGAGTCGGCATGAAAGGTGGTAATTGTTGCTGAAGACGACTTAAAAATCTAACCAAAGGTTAACAACTAAAAATCAATTGAAAATACCAGTAACAAAGTCTTCCTAATATATGGAACTAAATAAGGGACTCACAGCAGTGGCTACTTAGAGTCCTCTGATTTTGTTGTGTTTCTGATTGCCCTTTCAGAAGTCACGTGAACAACTAGACCAATAAATTCAAATGCCCTTCCCATGATTTACTGTTAAAATTGTATTATGCTCAAAAATAAATGTATTATTTTCTTTAGTAAATGAAGTAAAAATTATGCTTTACTCTTGCTGGAATGCAGCTTAGAGCCCCTTTGTCATTTATGACCAGAAAGAATATCATTAATTAGCGGTAAGCAGTGGTTCTCTTGGATTTTTCAGGTGGAGACTGCCAGTGGCCAAAGTAGAGTATTCTTTCTTAAGGTTGGGAGTAGAATTTTGTCATCTTATATTTTCTTACCAAACGCTGCCATTTTAAAATTCCAAGATTGAGTAATAAGAAAATGACAAAGCCTTTGATATATTTTGGAGTGATCCTTTTCCAGTAGGCCAGGTTCTGATTCTCATGGAATTATGGTACAGTAAATCCCTAACAAATTTGTGAACTGTTGTGCCTTTATCTATAAATACGGTAGCAGAGATCTTTGAACAATGTATGGGTAATCTGTAGGATTTTATAAAGCAGAGTCATACAGTTTTAGCACATTAAAAGTGGACACCATTTATATGTAAATGTTTTTTAACCAGAATAATAATAAAGAAGTAGATTAATTAATTATCACAGTTGAGAGTCCCAAATCTGGAAAAAACCAAAATATACAGTGCTAAAGTTCATAGAGTAAAGATTGGCTTCAAAACGTGGAATGAGTGCACAAAAAAATAAATGTAAGGCATCATTGTATCTAAGGATAGCTTCTCATATCCTTGGCAGGCAGCAATATTTATTGACTAGCTACTGATTGATATGCTATGCCAGTCTCTCTTTACATTTCATTTGCCATGAGTAAGCGTATATTAAAGGAAAAGACTGTATGTGTATGTATATATAAATATATCTCTGTATGTTATATATATGTATATGCACCTATAAGCATACAAATAGACACACACATACACAGTGAGCAAAGCAAATATTTGCAGAATGAAGAAACAAAGCTCATATGTATGCAAAGTCAAAGTTAGAGTGATAGGACTTGGCTAGAAAAAAGTAAGAGTAAAAAGGAAATGGTTAAGAATTATTTTAGTAAATTTTCTCTTTAGCTTTTCATGGAACTTTTTGGTCTACTTTGTTTTTATTATTTTTAAAAATTTTTTTAATGTTTATTCATTTTTGAGAGACAGAGACAGAGCATGAGTGGGGAGGGGCAGAAAGCGAGGGAGACACAGAATCTGAAGCAGGCTCCAGGCTCTGAGCTGTCAGCACAGAGCCCAACGCGGGTCTCGAAGTCACGGGCCGTGAGGTCATGACCTGAGCTGAAGTCAGACACTTAACTGACTTGGCTACCCAAGCACCCCTACTTTGTTTTTATTTTTAATACAAACTACATTCTTTCCCTTATAACTTGTCTTTTGGAAATCTGTATTGACACTGTCCTTTTTAACTCTTTTGGTTCTAAAACACGGTCTGAGGGAATGAGAAAAGGAAAATAATCTTACGGAAAGAACCAGCTGTCGGACAAAGCCTTCATGAAGGTAGAAGATGAGCTCCCCTTGCTCTCTGGGTGTAGCTGTAAGAGGGAGCAGACTTTTTGGCATAAAGTCTACCAATGTTGGTAAAGGATTACCTACTCCCTGGGTAATCTTACCCATTTCCATTGCTTCAGGTATGGTCCATGAATATGGCAGTGGCTCACAGGGTTGTATTTCCAGCCCTGACCTCATTTGAGAGCTCTAGGATTATATCACCACCTCTACTTGAAACTTGCCTATCACACAGGGGTGTCAGTCTTCACGTGTCAAAAACCAAACCTCTATTCTGCTGTCCCACTCCAGCCCTGCCCCTCCTCACTACCCCTCCTCACCTAGCTAACTCCTGCTCAGATCTTGGCTCAAGTGTTACTTTCTTCTTAGCAAGACGACTAGAGATAGCAATGTGACCCTGTAAAGGTGGGAAAGGAAAAATATTTCTAAGGTGCTTTAGCAGACATATAAACTGATTACGTTATTTCACCCCCAGGAAGACAGTAGGCAAAAGTGAGGGACACCAAAGAAAATGGTAAAGATCCAGTGGTTTTGTTTGTGTGGTTGGTTTTTGTTTTTTTCCATTTGGAAAGTTGCATATGTGTGGCTTCAAAGGTAACTGAATGTCTACAAAGTATGTTTTTGCCAAATCAGGCCTATTCATCCAAAGAAAGAAAAGGCCACTAATAAAGAATATGAAAAAATAAGAAAGGTGTAATAGATGTCATGGCATAACTTTATCACAGCCTAACTCCTAGAAGACATGAGAGTATTGAACTCAAAATAAAGAAAATACAGCTAGGAGTTAGTATAACTCTATGGAAAACATTCATCTCATTACACCAAATTGGTAATTCTGAGGAGAGTCTGCCTCTCCCAGAGAAGTTTTTATTCTCAAGAATACAATGTGCATATGGCCTGAAATAAAATATTTAATATTAAGTGTATTTATTAATCAGATAATTATGTTAGCAAAGCAGAAAGAATATTTAAATATCCCACTCAAATAAAAGAATCGAAATGCAACTGTAAATGCATTTATATCTCAAAGTTAGGTAGCAGGAGCAGCTATCTTTCTTTAGGTTTTGGTCTTGCTTTTGAGTTTGCTATTTTAGCACACACTTCCTTAAGACTGGTTATGAATGACCCAGTGTTGGGGCACCTGGGTGGCTCAGTCGGCTAGGTATCCGACTTCGGCTCAGGTCATGATCTCATAGTTCGTGAGTTCGAGCCCTCCACTGGGCTCTGCGCTGACAGTGCAGAGCCTGGAGCCTGCTTCAGATTCTGGGTCTCCCTCTCTCTCTCTGCCCCTCCCCACCCCTGCTCACACTCTGACTTTCTCTCTCTCTCAAAAATAGACACTAAAAAAAATAAAAATAAAAAAGAATGACCTGGTGTCATATGAGAAAATATTTTTCAGGGTCAGTTACATATTGTAGAAGCATGACCTAGAAATGATCTCAGGCTGGAAAAGAGTACTTGCTGTAGAAAAAGTATTTTCTAGAAAGATTCAAAATTGTCAGAAAAAAAAAGTGTCAGTAGCATTACTGCTATAGAATTCAAAGAGCCCATAAAGTGTGTGGAAGAGAGAGCACATGTGTGCACGCACTTCAAATACTCTGATCTATTTCATTTAAAGCTTAAAAATAAATAATGCTCTTAGCCTACAAAATAGAATGGATATTTGGAATCTTTATCTTCTCAGACACATGATTTTGTGGTACCTCATAATCCTGTTTTCGATGCTACTTTGGAAGCCATCTTTTTGCTAATTTTCAAATATACCAAACCCTCTGTTTTACTCAGAATTTGTTTGACTTCACCTGTTAGCAAATTGATCATACTCATTACACTTAAATTAACTATGGCGGTGGGTGATGGTGGCTGATTGGCTCAGTCGGTTTAGCATCCGACTCTTGATTTCGGCTCAGGTCATCATGATCTCAAGTTTCATGAGTTCGAGCCCCACATTGGGCTCTGTGCTGACAGTGAGGGACCTGCTTGGGATTCTCTCTCCCTCTCTCTGTGCCCCTCCCCTGCTTGCTCTCTGTCTCTCTCTCTCTGTCTCTCTCAAGATAAATAAACATTTTTTAATAAAAAAAATAAAAGCTAATTAAACAAAAAAGAAATTACAGGGTTTGGAGGCCTTCACCCTTTCTTTTAGTTTTTCAGGTAGTGAGCATCATGGCTGTCTTGTATGCATCTCCTTCCTTCCTGCAACAAGTATTTCTTTGCCAGGTGCCTGCTGTGTGCTGCACACTCTGGAACCATCCTCCACTTCTGAAAGCTAAATATTGAATTCTTGGCTCTTTATAGAAAGACAGTTCTGTAAGAAACAAGGAGAGTTCTGAGGCAAAGGAGCCACGAGTGTTTTGAGGAAAAGCATCAACCCACAGAGAGCTATGTTTATGTAATTTTTTTATACTTCTGCATTACAAAGTAGAAAGGATATTTAAATAGACCACTCAAATCAAAGACTCTAAATGTAACTGTAAATGCATTTAAATTCCACATGTAGGTGGTGGCCACTAATATCTTTCTTTAGGATTAGGCTTTACTTTTAAGTTTACTACTTTAGGAAGGATGTTCATGGTTGCCTTAGGACTAACTGTGGATGCCCTGATGTCACATGCCACTTTTCTCAGAGATCCCAAAAGGACCTGTGTTTTAAAAAGAAGAAGAATAGGAGAAACCAATTTTGACTCTTAAAGAATTGTATTGTGTATAATTTATGATAGTGTTAACGTTTAAGAGTTTGTGTAGGATGCGATTTTTTTTTACTGGTTGGCAATTTTTGCTTTATAAATTGACTTTTATAGTTTTTGCTTCCTAAATCATTGATTATAAACTAAACTTAATGAACTGGATGCTAATTATACTATTTGCTGGTGAAATATTTAAACCTCGGTCTTCTCTGGTCAATAAACTTCTTTCTTTTCCTTCTCTTTCTTTTTTCTTTTTCTCTTTCCACCTTTTTTCTCTTTCTTTCTTTCTTTCTTTCTTTCTTTCTTTCTTTCTTTCTTTCTTTCTTTCTTTCTTTTCTTTCAGGACCTGGGGATAACGAAAGTGGGCCATATGAAGCGAATTCTCCAGGGAATTAAAGAGCTTGGAAGGAGCACTCCCCAGTCTGAGGTGTAATCACATTGGTGCTATTCCTTGGAAGGGAAGTAATTGCTACTTAATACAAAGCTCTTGGAAGCAGTTGTCTGTTTCTGTAGTCTTCTGCCTAGAAAAGTAAGCACCACTGAGCACCTCTGTGGCTTGATATTTTGCTGTGGGTGAAAATTTTGATTTGAGGTATTAGAAAATATTTTCGTGCCAAAAAAATACATTCCACAAAGCCATTTCCTTATTGTGCAAACTTGACATGTTAAAATATGCTCATATAAGTAAGAAGGTAGGAGGAATCTGAGACAATTGCATTGTCTAAAAGATGGAAATGTTTACTTTCCTTAAACCTGGTCAGATGGAATGTTCTTACTCTGTGACTGCATAACAATATGTGGCTAAAACTCTTAGGTTTCACTATTGGAGGCATTGGCTTCTTCCTTAAAATAGTTGGTTAGGAGATTAAGATGTAAATTAAGCTGTGTTTTGAATGTTAGATGGGTATCGCCTCACTTTGCTAGCATTCAGTGGTCATAGAATATGGTTAAAACCCCTCAAATATTATGAATGAATGCAAATCTTAATGCACGACATTCCTGCCTGAATTGTCTTTCTTTTTCTTGCATGTCACATGTAATATCTTAAAACCTGGCTTCCATGTCAGTTTTAATGTAATTTAATTTATTACTGCCTAAGTACCTTTTTGTTGGTTAAAGGCACTTTTCTGTTCTTTGATGTGGGATTTTGGATAAATATTCTGTATCTGAGAATTTGTGAACACGTGCCTGTGCCATAATCAACAAATGATACACATTTTATGCAAGCCAATTTTATTTCACTCTATTATCAACACTAGGTATGCACAGTAGGAAAATTTTCTGGATATTTTCATAAAAGTATGTGTTCTATTGCCGAACAAAACTTGTTATAGCTTCCCAAACCAAAATTCCCACATTTTGTTCTTATCTTTGGTTTTAATTTAGTGTTTATTCAATACTCTGTTTGTATTTATAATATAGTGGGCTGTTGACATCCAGTTTTCTGAAGGTCTCAGCTGGGGTTTGTATACTGATCGTATGCCGATTGGTCACCCAGACTTATCCACTAGCTAGAGTGACTACTGACACAACTTCCCAACAAGAGATTTACATTTTTTCTTAAGGGCTTTTATCTCATCTCATTCTTATACCATTATTACTATTATCTCACCTAATTCTTATATCAGGCAGGTATTATTTTCTTGTTTCTAAACCACTCTACTTCAGTGTAGCTCAGTACGAGTCAACATTACAATTATCAAATCTTTGAAAGCCAAAGGCATACTTGTTAAAAAGTCACCAAAATATCCTCAGACCATCTTTCTTTAGGCGTTATGTACCAAAAATTAATTGTAATATTTCAAAATCTCCTATATAAGAGAAGTAAACAGGGTATTGACCCAGTGGTAACAATTTTCATGAAGTAGCCTTCTAAGCAGGTGCTCTGTAGATACAAATACACACACATACACATATACACATATATGTGTCTGTACACATATACCGTGTTTGTATATTCATGCTTAACACACATAATCTTGAAATGTACTCTCACTGATATTTTCTAGACAATTATTTGCCAAATGCTTAATGAGAAATATTAACGGGAAAGCACTTAAAGTGAACTATTGTCAGACATAATTTAATTGTATCAAAGAAGTTTAAACATTTGACACTTTATTCTTATTTATACATTGCATATTTACTAGTAAAATCACAAAATTAAGACATCTTAAAAATAAATGAGCCTGATGGGTTCCTGACCAAATATGTCTGACTATATATTCTACCTGTCTAAGTTGTGAATAAATAGAAAATTTTCAAAGGAAATTATATCAAGTAGCATGAAAGAGTAAAAAACCACTCACTTAGTAAGTGTATTGTTACCCTCATCTATGAAATCAAAGGGCTTCTCTTCCAGTCCCTTGATAATCCGCACCCCCTGTCCCCTGCAAGTTGTCCCGCTCTCTTCCAGGCACTTCCCTGTGAAATTAAAATAGAGATGGCAGAGTCTCGGAATTCTGCTGAGGACACAGATACCTGTCCAGCTCTACCAAAAAGAGAAATGTAGGTGCAGAGAGGCATGGGACTCACCAATGAATTTTGGGTTGATTTTCACTCACCCAAAATACCCCTTTGCCAACAGAAGAGACTTAAGCTATTACATGTTCAGAATTTGAGAGTAAGATGTAAATGATTAATTTTTTTTGGCTGATGGTGATCTTTTTACTCTTAGGTAATAACTCTTTATGTTGTAAAACCTCAGTTAATAGACTCTTAACTAGAGTTTTCCTGCAGATGGCTTTTGGATGAGGAAAATCCTTTAAAATGACAATTTCAGTATCTTTTTTTTTTTTTTTTTTGTCGTTAAATTAGAGCAATCTTTCCTGTATGCTTTGTCTATGCATGGCTGTGTAGGACCCACATGACTTTGCCCACACCTGTTTGCCAAGATGGTATCCTCAGAGCCTCCTTAGGCCCCTGTCAGCCTCACAGAGGAGCCAGCTTCTTACAGTAGATGGAGCTATAAATAGAAAGTAGAAAGAGCTTCTCTCTGGGAGGTGATCCCAGCTCAGGGGAGTGCAGTTGTGGCCTCTGTACCCTGATCCATTCAGAAGCTGAGGTGAGAAGCTTAAGCCTACTCTTGACTGTCAGCTGTAACTGTACTGTTCCTCCCCGCTATGCTCTCCCACACCTGGATAATTTGGGAGAGGTGAAGGGGAATCACAGCCAGCATCCATTTCCTTCAAGTCTTATTTCCGTGAGGAAGAACTTGGCTTTTTTTTTTTTTTAAGATTTTATTTTTAAGTAATCTCCCTACGCAACATGGGCCTTGACTCACAACCCCGAGACCGAGTCACATGCTACAGTGACTGAGCCAGCCAGGCATTCCAAAACTTGCTTTTCAAGAAGGAAAGGGACAGGGTCAGGCCTAAGTAAAATTTCAAAGGACTCAATTCTTCCCTTCAGTGTTATTCCACCTCCCTTTCTGAGTTTCCTTGCCAGCTTTTGGCCTCCCATTTCCCACATGCCCAATGCAGTGATGGTTGCTCAGATTCTCACTACTCTTTGGTACCTTTTCTTCATCAACTTCCATACTACAGAATGACTGCTTTCACCTCTCCCCGCTTGAGTGCCTGTTGCGGATCCTCTGAACAAAGTGCTAGGAAGAAAACAATTTAAAGAAAACGAATTTTACAGTTCACATTTTAAAAAAGGAAACTTGCTAATCTAAATGAACGGATGGGTTAGATGATTTCGGGACCGTGATATAGATTGCTCTGGCTGAGAAGAGATGACCTGTGAATGTTGAGACCCTTGCTGTCCAGTATTATAGGCACTTAGCCACATGTGGCTGTTTAAATTTACATTAATTTAATTAGAAAGTTAATTTCTCCATTGCACCAGCCACGTTTCAAGTGCGCAGTAACTACAATAGACAGTGCAGGTGTTAAACATTTCCATCATTGCAAAAATCGTACTGGCCAACACTGGTCTAGATCATTGCTACTCAAACGTGGTCCCTGGGCCAGCAGCACCCATGCCACCTGGGAGCTTATAGAAATGCAGAATTTCAGGTCCCCTCCAGACCTACTGAATTTCAATCTTCTTTGTAAACAAGATTTGGTGGTGGTTAGCACTGGCCTAGCCACATTTTATCGCTCCCAGATATTAAGGATCCGAATGCTTCAAAAAGCCCTCAAATAGCTCACTCCCCAACCCACTACTTCCTAGAAATCCCAGAAAGGAGCTTTAGCTCATTCATCACCTTTGCTAAGTTTTCTTCTGAATGCTTATTCCTAATTCTGGTTCTAGATAAACCCTGCCTACCCAGGAGTTGTATTTGGGTAGCTAAGATAGAAAGGGGATGGGCTAGCAGGCGTAACTGGCCTCTCTCCAGCTCCCTACCTCATGTTGAAGTCACTAACAATCTACGTTTGCTCAGTTTCTTCCTAATGTCACATTCTCATTTGTTCACAACTTAAGTCACAGGGAACATTTCAGAAGAATATGTAAGGAGATAAGTAAAGACCAGGTCAGTCTCCTACAGCTCGTACATTTCACTTTCTCTTATCATCAGATTATCCTGTTGACGTAGTTCATGCTTGAGGATACAAACAGCACACACACATTAAATGAACCAGTAAGCATGGAAAAAAAAAAAAAAAAGAGCCAAAATGATTCCAAGTAAAGTGAATGTGTCATTAAAGCTCTCGGGAAGGCATGTTTTGCTGGACTTTTTTTTTTTTTAATGCTAATTTATCTTGATTTTCAGACAGTTAATAGTTCCTTAAAATAGTACCTGAGATATATTTTGATCCTCAAAATACAAATTATTTTATTCTGTAATAAGATCTTTCCCAATGATATATTGTCAGTAATCCTTCACTTAATAATTTTTACATATTGATATCATTTACCAAAACATTACTGGCTACAGATTCTTTAGCTAATTTTAATGAATAAAGAGGGCACCACTTGAGTCTTGATAGAAGTTATTTTTAACAGGCATCAAGAAAGAAAATATTCATGCAAAGCTATGACTTAGAAAATTACAGCGGAAACTTACATATACATCATTTCTAAAGTACATTATCTGTTATTTCTGACTGAACTGACAACACAGTGGACTCTCATGTTCTACACATGTGAATCCTACATGGATATAGTTTTTCACTAAAGTTCCTTAAATGTTACATCTCTCAACCTTGAGATTTAGGATCTCTCCTGCCCTCTTCCTGCCAAACGAACTCATCCTGCATTTTTCAGATGCAAGTTGGGTAAAACCATGGGTTCAGAGTTTGATAATAATACAAGAGGCAGTTTTAAAACACCAAGCTTTTAAAGTCAGTTGGAAAGAGTGAAAAGTGAAGATTCCTCAAATACTAACTATTGGTCAATGGAATAACCTCTCTGGGCAGTTCCCACAGCACTCGGTAGCCTCACCTCTCCCCCTCTGGCTTCCCCTTGCCGAGGGCCATGGAGCCTGGAACCCGTCTCTGCTATGGCATCTCCCAGGTGACTTTTGTGTAGCAATCTCCGTGTCAGATGGGTAACACAATGCCTCTGCAATCGGATGCCTTCTTAAAGAAACACGCAAAACTTTAAAAAGGCAAAGATTATTGGTTTTTATAATACCCAAAGGATTCTTTACCTTTATTATTGTTCCTCTTTGTTATTGTCTCCAGATTTTGTTTTGAGATATTTCTGTTAGAAGAAAAAACTGTAAATGTTTATCATTACAGAGAACAGAGAGATAAAAGACAGCTGGACTGTACCTATTTCTATACTTCTTTCTGTTATTTTCGGGAAAATAACTTTTACAGTAACTGAGACTTCGTTAAACTCAGTAACAATGTTTAAGATAAAGACCCATATTACTACTGTAGATGGACAGATTGATTCCCCTTATGTAACTAAGATCTTCTATTTACATATATTTATATCTTCTCTCTTAATTTCTTATGCACATCCAAGTTTAAGTTGGAAAAATAGAAACCAAGCCACTACTTAAAAGCTATAAAAACTCCACCTAAAATATTTCATTTTAGCTACAAGTTATTCATTGTATAGGAATTTATAAATAGCCTGGGTATTTCATAGGAACTGCATTTCAAGAGTAAATTAACCGTACCTAAAAGAACATAGGGATACTTTTAAAATGCATTAAGATAAGTTTCATATTCCATTGATGATGCTATTGAAGTAGGATAATGCAGTTAGATAAACAAGCTAAAAAGAAAAAGAATATATTTTGTGGTCCTTACTGTTTGCACTATTGTTTACCACAGGTTAGCCATATCTCTTTGTATATTCTAAGTATTAAGCTGATATGTAGCTAAAGATTTCTTACAGTTCTGGTAACTGGTAACTAGTGCTGTGAAAGGTTTTGGTATTGTAACATTCCCAGTTTTGTGAGTTATATATTGTATATTGAAGATGATTAATAAATTGGAGTAATATATTTATCTAGAGCTGGGAAGATATGATAATTATTTTCAAATCTTCACGTAAGTTGTATCAAATTTGTTTCTTCCTCTTAAGTGAGATAAAAGTCTCACTTTTGTGTTAAAATGTCTATTTATACAACAGGTTTCTCCTTTTACTGGTTTTATTAATTTTCATATTAAAATTTTTCTTATCTTTTGATACCAAAATAATTATCCTGCTGGTTATTCAAACTGCCAAGATGTATTTTAGTTTGCAGGAATTTTGGCAGACAAAATATTTAATAACAAACCAGCTTTGTATATTTTGTGGCTTTGGAGGTGAGAATTCTACCTTTGAATCTCTGTGTGAGGCAGTGCTCATATCAACAAACTGAATAATAAGACAGTATTACTTGTGATCATCAGTAGAAGGTTTTCTCAAGTTGTATAAATCAGTGCATTTATTTATTATGTTGTGAAATTTAATCTTTATACAAAATGCATATTCTAGCTCTTTTCTTTGTTACTGCTGTGGCTTAGGGTATAATAGCTCTGTTAACGATTTACTTACGTACTTGAAGTACTCATTTCTGTCAAACAGATGCCCAGTTTTTTTTCCTTCTTAAAAAAAATGGTATTTTTCTGTTTTTACCATCGTAGGTAACTGAATAGTAATAGGGACTTTGTTAAAAAATAATTTGCATATTTAAAATACATATAGAAAAAAGGCATAAAGCCAAAATAAAATCACCAATATTAAGAATTTAATGTAACCAAGGGGATTCACTGTGCTAGATTTTGCCAATATATATTTTATCTTCAAGTCAGAACTTCTGTGATAAACTTTCCATTTTTCTTTTAAAAGAGAGAGAGCTCTGTGATTGTATGCCAATATAACACTAAACTGAACATTGAAACTCTCAAACCCCAAAAATACCGCGTACTTCAAGGGGCCAGCTTTAGATTCCAGGGTGAATATTTTTAAACACGTGTTTGCATTTGACTCTTGTCTACTTTACAAATAGTAACCATGATGGTTAATGCTTTATTTGTTTCTGTCAATTAAGTCAGTGAGGCTTGAATTGAGTTTTGAGTTATTTTTGTTTTAAAAAAGTATTCTCTGTTCAACTCTTTAAAAAGCTAGAAATTGAAAACGTAAGGGCATAACCTACCAACCAGAATAAAATCACATGTTCTGACTTAAGGTGAGGCAATGTTGCATACCAAAGAAAACAATTTAACTAGCCCTAAATTCAACCATTTTATTGTTTTACAGTGTGAACAATAGGTGAATTGTGAACTATTTAAGAACAATAGTAGGAGATTAAGAATTTACTATAATTTTAAAGATATGGAGTTTTATATTAATTTTACTGTTGTATAAGCAATGATTAAAGGGAGAAAAAAACATATGAGAAACATTATATGGAAATATGGAAACATTATAAAGAAAATGGAGCTTGAGCTGGATATTTGCCAAAGATTTGGAAATGAATAGTTTGAACATAGATATCTTTCACCTTGTACGGTAGAAACACAGAACATGTGTTCCGTGTCTAGTAGGCACAATACCACAAAACCTAAAATAGTTACGCGCGATGATGTCTGAGACTGTATCTGTATGTTACCAAAATAGCCAATGAATTCAGGGAGCTCATCCCACTGTTGCAATTTAGAAGTCATTTAGGCAGGTAGTTTGGATGACCTCATCATTTGTGTTTATTACAAAGTGAATGTCTGTGCTTTGTCAACTTTGTGATTGACAGAAGGAGAATGAGTCAGAAGGACTTAGCTAGTTCCTATAGAATATTTGTAAATGTGGATCAGACCATACCACACAAGTTGAAGAGATTTTCATGAACTTGCTAAGCCTTGAGATTTGTTAGCAGTGATAGATTTTCCTTTTACTTGAAACAACAAAAGATTATTAGAATTTACAATATTATAAATAGCTGAATTATATGATTCTGCAGATGGGTATATGGTTTAGATTTAGGTGGTTCTGTAACTGACTCTGGCACTGGCTCGCTATGCCTTTTCTACAAACTATGTATATTTTGGTGTTGCAGTTTTCCCAATGAGACATAGCACTCAAAATGATCAATTATAAGTACTTGGTAATTCTTCTTTTACCGAAAAAATGATGGAAGTGTGAATCATACTTAAATTTACCAGTTGTTTTTTCTTTAAGTGTATTTGTTTTGAGAGCACAGAGACAGTGAGTGGGAGAGGGGCAGACATCTGAAACAGGCTCCACTCTGACAGCAGAGAGCCTGATGAGGGGCTTCAGCTCCCAAGCTGCAAGATCAGGACCGGAGCCGGTCAGATGCTCAACCGACTGAGCCCTTCAGGCGCCCCTTAAATTTACCAGTTCTTTCCCACTGTCATTTGATATACAAAGAAAGACTTCCAAAACTATAGCATGAAGATTACAAGTCCAGATTAATATCCCTGATGTTGCATTTGAAATGAAAGTGAAGTTACATTAATCCTCTCTGTAGCAGAGTAGGGGATGGGTATTTTCACCTGTTTACTACAGGTTCATATTATTCATTTAAAGGCAGGCTAAACTCTCATTTCTAAAATCTTCAGAAATTCAGATTCATTTTGTTTTTTCTACATTCACCGCAAACAACCATTGTATAGTAGCAGATTGGTTGATTTTTTTTTTTTAATTAAGACCTTCATGTCTTTTCTTAGATTAACACCCAAAAGAGAAAAATGTCACTTTAAATCAGTGGTTACAAAAATGAAATATGGGACTTACTTGTTTCATGCTGTGACATCGCTTGCTCTCTGTACTAAATGAATTCTGAATGGTTTTCTTGCTGTTTGATCTGAAGCATGGATCGTTAGCTACATTTCCTGGCTGTGGAATGGTACTCCCTCATGAAAAGTACCTGCAAAACTTCCTGTAAAGAAACTAAACTGGAGATTATTTTAATTATTGCCATAATGGAAATCTGAGTACAATTTAGGGGAAAAAATTCGAATAACCATGTTAAAATCATTAAATATCGATGAAGGTAAGTGAATATTGCCTTCTATTTTTACCTAACATTTGAATTCAGTCACTAACTGATAACTTAAAAATTTTGTCCTGAATATAGCATAATATGATAACTTGAAAGTCCTGTTACATCCTCTTCCCCTAAAAATGTTGAAATTATAAGAGGCTGTAAACTGGATGATATAGAGAAAAGACCAAAGCAGAACTCATTTGCATGGGATTTGGATCTGTCTTAATGACACAGCCTAGTTTTCATGAAGACGGGTCTCTAAACAATTCCAGAATGATTTGGTAGAGTGACGGGAAGAAATTATTTTTCTGGGTATTTGTGTCTCACAATGACCTGATATACAGACGGCCCTAGTATAATTAACATTAATTATAACTTCTGTTAGAGCCTACCCTGTTTACAAATCTGTTGTGCAGCGATTTTTTAATATACATAATGATGAATGAATTGCGAACTTGGACAGTTCTTTTGTTTCCTCTCCTTCTTTGACTTGAAAAGCTTTCAAAAAGCTTTTGAGATGACATAATTTTCATAGCAACATGATGTGACTGCCTGCTTCTGCCAAGAAACTCCTGAACTAAAATATGGAACAAAACAAGTGCTTAACCCCAATCTTGTTTTTGGATTGTGTTTGCAAAAGCATTTCATATATCAAAGTTTTCTCAGTATTTATGCAGTTGCATATTTCATTTTTTGTCCGTCTCAAAAGTTGCATTGGCATTTTATGTTCCATTTCTAATTATATGCAGTAAAGTGATAATTCCATTGCCGTAGCTCAGCCCTCTGCTGATACAGACCTTCGTGATTTTTCTCTCCTGTGCTTTTGCCGTAGTTTTTCAGCAACCGGTTTTCCTACATACATTGTTTCCTACCTCTAGTTCACCTTCCACATGGTTGAACGGAGTGGGAGTGGTCTTTCTGAAATGTATTTTCTTTGTCATTCCTTTGCTACAATTTCTTAGGTAGGTTCTTTTTTTTTTTTTTTTTTTTTTTTTTGGAGCATAGCAACCTAACCCCTTACTGTGATAGATAAGGGTCTCTATGGCTTTGCCTCTTCCCATGTTCAGCTGCCATTTCCTCTAGAGGCCTTTTGTAATTCATTGCCTTAGCATAATCACTTGCTAGAGATCAACTCATTCAAAACTCGGTTCAGATTTAACTTTCCGTGGAGCTCTACCTGACTTCCCAAAGTTAAGTATTTCATTCATGTTGCATAGCATCTTGAAACTTTCTCTGTTAAAATAACATCATATTTCAGTAATTTCATGTGTGTGTGTGTGTGTGTGTGTGTGTGTGTGTGTGCCTGCCTTTCCTCCCCCTACCAAATTTCTCCATCTTTGTAGTCTCAGTGTGAAGCTACCATATAATAAGACTTCAATAAATGTTTTTGAAAGAATGAAGGTCCTATGGAACCCAAACTTCTCTATAATTTTATACTTTCACAAATGCAAGCTTAGACTTCCCTGAGCCACACGAGGGATGTGTGTATTCATGAGCAGGTGAGCATGTGTGCACTCTGGGCACACGTGCCAACAGGAGATAAACATCAAGGAAGAGAGATTGTTTCGAAAAGGATAATCATTTGTTAGTTTTTCGTCAGAAGTGTTTACCAAATGTGACCAAACCTGAATTCTTGTTTCTAAAAACGAGGCTTACAAAATTTTCAAATCGCTGTCAAATTCTTGTTTGTAATTCATGCATATGCCCTAAAGACCACCTTGCTGTTTCGCAGACACATTTAGTGTCTACAGTCTATATAAACACATGCATTGATCACCTAGACAAAATAAGGAAGGATATTTGGGAAAGAATCAGAACTAATAATGAAGGTGAAAGTTTCTCAAAAGTAATAGCCAACCAGAGATCTAGGCTGAATTGGTGTGATTTCAGGTCATTTATAGCTAAGGATTATTTCATTTTTTATGATGCAAATGTAAGATGGCTTGTTTGTGCCTGTTGTCCCCCCCTTCTAGAACATAAAGACTAAGATCTATTACCTAAGCGTTTGTTTTGTTCTTTTCTGATTCTATAAAACACTTCAGCCATGTCCCCAAATCGTGATAGAGGTCAACACAAAAATTCTTTACAGTTAATAATTCCTAAAGTTAAATAGTAATCAAAAATGCATGTAATTAAATTAAATGCCCTCTTCCTTTGCTCATGTAAGAGACATTTTTCCACCTGCTCTGTACGGGGCACTTGATTAGATGCTGGTTATACAATAAAATAGTCTGTCTTCAGAATTATTTTCTACAGTCTGAGAAATTGGGGGGACACTGTTTAAACCAAATGTTCCTCAGGTTATTTTAGAATAATCTCATTCCACCCCAAAAAATCAACTTTGCGTCATGAAAAATTAATCCCATTTTTATGTCCAGTTTTTGCACTTTCAGGTCAGCCATAAATAATTTTTCACCATCACTCGTCAAGTATATCTTTCATCGATCCCGTAGAACCCCATCTCTATAGGTGCTATGTGTGGTCCAAGTGGCTAATAGATTTCTAGAACATGAATTCAATGTCAAGTCCATTTTAGAAAGGCATATATCCCTATTAATGCCATACACTAAAATATATGAGGTATGGCTGTAAACCCACAGCAGAAGGAAAAAAATTATAAACTAATGCTTTCTAGTATAGTTCAAAGACTCCGTTTGAAATTAATGGGTTGATATTTCCACCTCAATTATTTTTAATTTTTAATGGGGAGTAGAGAGTAATAATATTTAACAGGTAGCATACTTATCTGAGCATATAGTAAATATACTACAAGTATTTGTATGCCACAATGCACTGATATTGATGAAAGAAAGCAAAAATATTTGACTTATAAAAAATTAACTTCTCTGCATATTTATTGATGGTTAGGCAATAGGGTTCCTTTATGAGAAGGAAAAAAAAATATTGTCAGTAAGTATGGAAAAAACATTAAGTGTGTGTATTTTTACCTTTTGATAGGCATATTTTGAAGTCATTCTTTCCCATCAATATAAATAAAGTATCAACCATTTCTTCCTTCTCTAGGAAAAGAAATTTTTAGTTTGATACAATTTTACTCTTTGTTCGATACTGTAAAAGGTCCACAAAAGGAGGAGACTTGGCTGGACACTTAATTTACCTTCCCATAAAGATAATCATAATTATTTGCCTCCTGTTTATTATCATGTTGAAAACCTGACAGTGTAGCTCCTTTTGTCCCTCACATTGCAAAAGATAGTTTTACTCTAGCCTTTGCCATATTATTTATAGTTAAGAATTTACTACATTTTGGTAGTCTGTTTTGAAACTTTTACTTGTATCTGAAAGATGCAGATCATGTCTATTTATTATTACACAACGGGCTCTGTTTGCTGCAGAAAAGAGTGAAACTTTTAACTGCTTAGCACATTTGCCAGTGAAATATACCTGACAGAGCAGAGGTTATAACTTTGGCTCTAATTACTTTTAATAATGGTAAGGAAATGTGTTTTGTTTGTTTACATGCTGTTTACAATGGCATAATTTTTTAAATATATACAATTGAGATATTTATTGCATACTATTTTAAAGATGTTTTATGTGTTTTCACCTTTGGAATATATTGTTACAGTTACTTATACAGATAATTTGGGTGGCTTTGTTAATGTAGCTAGTAATTTTTATGACTACTAAGTGACCAGTTTTCCGTGCCTTTTATTGTGGGATGCATGATTATGTATTTATTGTACGGAAGTCACTGATGTGTGTATTTTTGTACTTTGCTGGGAGTAATGGTTGATCTCGATGTACATGATGATGAGAGATGCCTTTCCCAAAGGGCACTGCCTTGAGATCGTCCTTCTCAAAATAAAAAGAATGCATTTGGAGAATGTGTGAAGCCTACTTTCTTTCTGGGAGAAAGTCTTATTTTTTTAATTAAACTTTTTATTGTGAGATCATTGTAGATTCACATACAGTTGTACAAAATAGTACAGAGAGAGATCATGTGTACCTTTCACCCATTTCCCCCCTATGATAACATCCGGCACAACTATAGTACAATATCACAACCAGGCTGTTGACACTGACAGAGTCCAGATGCTGGACAGTTCTTTCACCCCAAGGCCATACAAGGATCCCCTAAGCTGCCCTTTATAGCCACACCTACTTCCCTCCTGCCTCCGTCCTCTCTATCCCCACTTCTATAATTTTGTCATTTCATTTTATATTAATGGAATCATACAGTATACAACTTATTCCCACCCACCCCCACCCCCCAGCCCAATTCCGTGGAGATTTCATCCAAACCGTTACATGTAACGATAGTTCAGTTCTTTTATTTTTTAGTAAGATCCATCTGGTGGGGGAGTTCTTTTTTTGTTTTTTTAACGTTACTTATTTTTGAGACAGAGGAAGAGCATGAGCAGGGGAAGGGCAGAGAGAGAGAGAGGGAGAGAGGCAGACCCAGAATCCGAAGCAGGCTCCAGGCTCTGAGCTGTCAGCACAGAGCCCAACGTGGGGCTTGAACCCACGAATCATGAGATCACGACCTGGGCTAAAGTTGGACGCTTAACCAGCTGAGCCACCCACATGCCCCAGGAGGGGGAATTCTTAATGGTAAAATATAGTTTAGTTTATCCTTATAGCAATGAATCCTTGAAGTTCACCAACAAGCACTTGCTACCTAATGCATGGCAGGTGTTGTCCCCAGTGGTAATGAGCTGTGAGTAATGCTTTGAGATTACCGTCAAGTGATGAAGACAGTTTATTGTAACAGAGTGGCATGCGATGAAAAAAATACGCCACCACATATGTGGGGAGCACAGAGGAAGACAATGCGTAGAGGGTGTTTCAAGGTTGGAGATTGGGAGTAGATACAAGAGGATAGGAGGTTGGATGTAAGAATTGTCTTCAAATCTTTGAAGGACTATCAAAGAGGATTGGTTTTGCATTCGTTCTAAATGTGAGAAGCAAGTGAAATTGGCAAGAAAAACTGCAACGTCTAAAGATGCACTGGGCTGTGTCACAGAATGTGTTCCCTTTTGAGAAAAGTGTTCAAACACAGGCTGCAAGAACGTGAACTCCACGTGAGAAGAAAATGTTTTCACTAGTACGACCCAGTGTATGGAAAAGTACTTGGCACATGGTCATGCACAATATCTATTTGTTGACTGAGTCAGAAGTGATTCAAGCATCGGATCAGAAGACCAGAACACCTTGGTGTCTCTTTATCAATCCTGCAATTAATTATACATAAATGAAAAAATCCAGGGCCCTAACCAAATTAGGAAACAAAGGAACCTGAGTTTAGACTCTGAAAAAGCTTGTCATTCAGCATCCCATTAAAAGCAACCGAAACTTTTATGCATCTCCATGGCGACCCTGAGGCACAGCTTGATTCCAAAGGGCTTTCTGAATCATATTAAATTACTTACACTTTACATTGCAAATTATCTTTTATTATATACGAATTCTTTCTGCTTTTCTTAACAAGCAGTGTGTTTACATAATTACGATTCTTGATTAATCAGAAAGCCCATTTCCTAATCTTGGCAGCCAACAGTTTATAGTCTGTCTTTGTCCTTTTGGGTTGCTCTAACGAAATGCTATAGACTGAGTGGATTTTAAACAACAGAAATTTATTTCTTACTGTTCTGGAGGCCGGGAAATCCCAAGATCGAGGCGCGAGGAAGTTCAGTGTCTGGCGAAAGCCCACTTTCTGGCCACAGAAGACCATCTTCTCTCTGTGTCCTCATGGGGCAGAAAGGTCCAGAGAGCTCTCTGGCATCTCATTTGTAAGAGTACTAATTCCATTAATGAGGGATGTGCTCTCGTGACCTCATCACCTCCAAAAGTCCCCACCTCCTAATAGCATTGGGAGTTAGGATTCCAACAAATACGCAGACCATAGCATAGTGCTAGCAAATTAGAATTTTCACCGGGAAGTCTAAATACAGATTTTTCTGTATTATTATTATTTTTAGAAATAAGAATCGTCCCAGCAGTCCAAGAATTTGAACCCCATCTTTCCTTCCCTAGCTCTGGCCCCAATGTTTGTCTCCCTTAGTCCCTGTACCGCCACTAGTGCATTCACAAAACGTGACAATCAGTGCTATGGTTGGTAACATTCGGGAGCTAGACTTACGAATGGGATGTGGGTACAACTGTAAGAATGAGAGGCTGCAGATAAAAGCTAGTAGCATCCCAGCACCATATAGCACCTCTCAGTTTGAAGCACTATATGTACATTTAATCCTTATGACAACCCTGTAAATTTAGTATTTGCCCCATTAGAGCACCCTCACACCCTGCACACAACTTTAGTTGGTTCTATTTCTAGCAATGACATTTTGAACAAACACGGACATTGAGCACTACCATTCCTTAAAGGAGTGACACTGCCTTACCAAGTAGGAAGCAGCCCCCAAGAAGCATAGAGTGAGTCAGGTAAAGCATATTGTCTGCGTAGCTCCTGTCCCACTCCCTCCTCTCTCCCACCCACATCCATGTTGCCAAAGCACGCTGGCAGCTCAAAGTCCACAGATGAAAGCTACCTCAGATTATAGTTTGATTTTTTCAAATTTTTTTGGCGGCTACCCACAATTAGAAATACATATTCCCCATTATGCATAAATGTATGTGTATATACAGATATCTGTGTATATATATATATATATACATATATATATATTTACACACACACATACATATACACATTTACAAACATGCATGTATATAATAGCAAATTTAACAACATAGCATGTATTTACATGCATTAAATAGTATTGGTATTTTCTGTTTTATTTATTTTTTTAATACTGATTGCCACCTATCGAAGTGATTTTGTAACCCAGTAGTGAAAGGGTAAGCAAACTTTCTCTGTAAAGGGTCAGCCTGTAAATATTTTTGGTTTTGTGAGCCATGCAGTCCCTGGCAGGTCCACTCAACTCCGCCACTGTAGCAGGAAAGCAGCCATAGATGATATATAAATGATGAGCAGGACTATATTCCAATAAAGTTCTTTACAGAGACAGACTGCATCCCAACCCCTGTACTGACAGGTCAGCGCCCACAGGTCCCAAGTTTTCAAATGCAACACTAGTTCATCAATTTCCAGTGCTCAGTTGACTGCTTGAGAATCATCCAGAAAGCATGTGTAAAAGTGTCCAGGACCTACTCCAGCCCTACAGAACTGCAATCTCTGGGTGAGGGGTCAGGGCACCCTCAAATCACCCTCCCTGGGGGATTCTTATCTGCAGCCAGTTTAGGAACCACTGATCTGATCCAACCTCTCCATTCACCCACAGCCGCCATTTAACAAAACTAAAGTTAAGCTTGAAGGCTAAGATCTGGGCTCCAAGCAGTTGTCCATGAATTTCAAAAACCCAAGTCATACAAACTGGGGACTCACCAAGTGCAGTTGAGTTGGAAATTAATAAGAAATCTGAAACAGGATATAAAATGTATCTCTTATAATTTGTTCAATATATATCCCTGCAGAAATTCAGCAACACTGATAACCAATTAAGGGACAGAAGCCAATGGCCATTAAACTGATAATAAGAATATTAAATATCTTAAGACTACTTTAAAAGTTCATTCAGCCCAAAGGCATAAATGGCTAAAAGCTCATTATTACATGATGACAATTTTTCAACCAACAAGAAACAGTAATATGGAACACTGTAATTAGCCTAATTATAATTTGATGAACTATGCCATTTCAACTGGAAATCAAATTATTAAAGCACATCAGCTGATTTGAAAGTGATTATAGCATGCTGGCAATATGTTTTTTAGTTTTTTTGGCCTGAAGTAATTTTTAAATTTAAAAGTAAAAATCAGTTTCTATTTTCATCAAGAAAAGAAGTTATCTTGACATAGACTTTCTATATGGACCTCAATATATTGAAATAATAGAAGTAAAAACAATAGCAAAAACAAGCCTAAGCAAAAATTTAAAGTTAAACACTAAGATTAGTGGATTAATTCATTGTAAATTCTGTAAACTTAAATATTAACCTATATTCATCTTAAAATTTTTAAAAAATGTTTTTATTTATTTTTGAGACAGAGACAGAGCATGAGCAGGGGAGGGGCAGAGAGAGAGGGAGACACAGAATCCGAAGCAGGCTCCAGGCTCCGAGGTCCGAACTGTCAGCACAGAGCCCAACACAGGGCTTGAACTCACGGACCATGAGATCATGACCTGAGCCAAAGTCGGATGCTCAACCAACTGAGCCACCCAGGCGCCCCTAACCTATATTCATTTTTATACCTACTCATATTTGTTGTATAGTCTCTGTTAACTTTACAGAGTATTTTAGATACTAACAAAAGTCATTTCTTTCCCCTGTGTATTGTGTATAAATTAAAGGAAAACTTCTAAGCCCTCCTCTGAATTGCTAGGGTTTTTTTTGTCCTCATCTGTTCCATTCTTCCCTGCCTCCACATACACACACGTGTGAGTGCGCGCGCACACACACACACACACACACACACACAACTACCCTAAAATACATCCCTACTCTCCTCTCTATCTCTACTACCAACACCACTTCTTCTCTACCTGTCAAACTCCTGCTTATCCATCAATTCTCAGCTCAAGGAATCTCCCAGTGGAACCTTCTAAAATTTGCCAAGGCAAACTTAGACATTCTAGTCTCTGTTCTTATTACCCTGTGTTCCCATTGCATATCTTGACTAGAGCGATTATATTGCATCATAATTATTAATGCAGCTCTGTTCCCACCAAATTCGCTTTCTCTTAATAACAAGAGAATATATATTATTCATCACATTCCCATTGCATTACACAAAGCTTGGCTTCTGGCTGGTCTTCAAAACATGTCTGTTGAATGAATAAAGAGAATATCTTACTTGTAATATTTTGTTTAGAACTCTTTTTTAAAGTTGATTGATTGATTGATTGAGAGAGAAGGAGAGAGAGAGAGAGTCTGTGTGCACCCAAGCAGGGGAGGGGCAGAGAGAGGGAGAGGGAGAAAATCCTAAAGAGGCTCCCCTCTGTCAGCGTGAAGCACCCCCAAACGTGGGGCTTGATGGAGGGCTCAGGCAAACCCTGAGATCATGACCTAAGCAGAAATCAAGAGTTGGATGCTTAACCGAGCCACCCAGATACCCAATATTTTGTTTAGAACTCTTACCTCTATGTTCTTAAGTGATATTTCACTGTCCTTGTCCAGTTTGGGATTCAAGTTTACAGTAACTCAAATGAGTTGAGGGAGTATTTCTTCTTTCTTATTCTGTAAAAGAACTTGTGTAAGAATAGAGCTGTTCTTTGAATGTATGAATTATCTATAAAGCTGTCTCCTCATAGCTTTATTACTTCCTCCTATTTGGTTGGGGGGGGTTCTTCTGTTTTAGTTTTCTAACTTCTTTGGTTGGATGATTAGTATATCATCTTTATTTTTTTTTATTTTTTTTTTATTTTTTTAAAATTTTTTTTTTCAATGTTTATTTATTTTTGGGACAGAGAGAGACAGAGCATGAACGGGGGAGGGGCAGAGAGAGAGGGAGACACAGAATCGGAAACAGGCTCCAGGCTCTGAGCTATCAGCCCAGAGCCCGACGCGGGGCTCGAACTCACGGACCGCGAGATCGTGACCTGGCTGAAGTCGGACGCTTAACCGACTGCGCCACCCAGGCGCCCCAATCATCTTTATTTTTAATAAAAGCATGTAAAATTATCAGTTTTCCTCTAAGTACTACTTTAGGTACATTCCCACAAAGAATTTTTCTTTTCTTTTTCTTCTTTTCTTTTTTTTTTTTTTTTAGGCACTTTTCATGGGTGCAAGATAGTCATCTGTTTGTCTAGAAATCCAAGGGACAAGCTCAATCACATAAGGGAAGTCAATGGACTGAAACCCAGGACAGGTCTCTAAATCAGAGAGATGGAGTTCAGTGGAAAAATCCTATGGGTGTTCAGACCGGAGAGCAAATCCCCCAGATACCAGACTTGTAATTGCACACTAATTCCAGATGATAAGCCCTCCAATGGGCAGAGGCCCACGCCCTGCTCAGGACTGAATGGGAAAGACTGGGCCCTTGCAAGACCTGGGCAAGGTCTCATGCAACCCCCAACTTTTAACATGTGGTTTCATTATTATCCAATTTCAATCATTTAGTCGTTTGCTTTATGATTTTTTTTTTTTTTACTTTATTCACAAGAATCAATAATGTTTTAAAGGTAGCTTTCTACCCTGGAGATGGTCTAGTCCTGGCCCATGGGACAGGTTAATTTCTGATTCACCCTTACCTTGATTCACCCTCACACTCTCCCCCAGTAAGTCAAAATACCTTTTGGTATTTTAGCTGAATGGAGGAAGGAGGTTTTCCTGTTAGATTCCCCACCTCGGGTGGGTTCTGGTTTGACTATCTCCCTCCTGAGATCCTGTGAGCTCAATTTAGCCCTTTTAGCAAATGCCCTCAAATAAAATCTGTTTCAGTGATAAGCTTAACGTTCTAGGCTCTTGTCTTCATTTAGATTTTATCCAGCACTTTTAGTCATTTGTGAAGGAAAGACCAAATCTCACTACCCAATATGGTAGCCACTAGTTATGTGTGGCTATTGAACACTTGAAATGGGGCTAGTCTGAATTTAGATATACACATCAGATTTTGCAACCTGATATGAAAAAAGAATGTAAAATGTCTCAATAATAATTCTTACATTGGTTAAGTGTTGAAATGATAACATTGTGGATATATTGTGTTAAAGAAAATATATTATGGAATTAATTTTGCATGTTCCTCCTAACTCTTAATATTGTTAACTACAAAATTTTAAATTATGTACATGGCTCACATTAGATTTATTTTAGACTGTCCTCATTTTAATAATCTGGTCTGTAATATTATTGAGGAAATGTATTTATTTTTAACCACAGCATTAGATTCATCTTTTGTATATTGAATTTTTAATATATAGTTAGAATACTTCTTAGTTTGTTTATATATTACGAGCATGAATGCAGATTTTCCTTTTTTTTAAATGGATAATAATTGTTAAAAACTAACTTTGGGGGAGACTTTGATTTCTATTTTTTTTTTTTAGAATTTTTATTCTAAAAAAGAGCATATAATAAACACTTGATTTGTTATTAATGTCATCTCTCAGAAGTGACAACGTTTTTGGCTTGTAGAATGTCATGTTATTTTATTTGCTTGTTGTTTGTTTGTTTATTTAAGGTTTTATGTAAGTAATCTGTATACCCAACTTGGGGCTCAAACTCACAATCCTGAAATCAAGAGGAACACGCTTTACTTAGCCAGCCAGATACTCCGAATGTCATGTTATTTTAGAGGATGAAAAATGTATGTAGAAAAATCTGGGTGGTGTCAGTCATGTTCCCTAGACATTAAGAAAGAAAATTGATGCTTAGGGGCACATGGCTGGCTTAGTCAGTAGAATCTGTAACTCTTGATTTCAGGGTTGTGAGTTTGAGTCCCATGTTGGGGTAGAGATTACTTAAAAATAAAATCTTAAAAAAAAAAAGGTTGATGCTTAATAATTAAGGGGGAAAAAAAAAACTGTCCAGTAAGTGGTGCTGGAATAATTAGATGTTGAAAAGAAAAAATTAAATCCCTTCCTCACCCCATAGTCAAAATTAATTCTAATAAATAAAAGACATAAATATGAAAAGCAAAACTTCAAATGTCAAAATGAAAACATAAGACAATATTTTTATGTCAGTGGGCTAAGGAAGAGTTATTTTATGTGAGGCACTAAAAACATAGCCCATTTAAAAAAAAAGATTCATAAATTTGACTAAATAAAAATGTAAGTGTTCTGTTAAGTAATAAATAACATATAAAAGTCAAAAGACAGACCACAGGCTGAAAAAAATGTTTTTTAAGCATATAAACCACCATGGATTAGATTAGAGGGAGACTGGTGGCTCAGTCGTTGAGTGTCTGACTTCGGCTCAGGTCATGATCTCACGGTTCGTGAGTTCGGACCCAGAATCGGGCTCTGTGCTGACAGCTCGGAGCCTGGAGCCTGCTTTGGAATCTGTGTCTCCCTCTCTCTCTGCCCCTCCTCTACACGTGCTCTGTTTCTCTCTGCCTCTCAAAAATAAAGAAAACTGATTTAAAAAATTAAAAAAATAATAAACCGCCATGGAGTAGTATACATGATACACACACATGTATATGTAATATATACACATATCTTGTACAAATCACTTATTTTTTAGAGTCAGGTTTATTGAACTACAATTCGTCAGCAGGGAAATTCATCCCTTTTAGTACAGTTCAATACATTTTGACAACTGCATAGAGCTGTGTAATCAGCACTGCAGTTAAGGTCTCATATAATTAATGTAGCTTTAAAAAGTTTGAAATTATCCATCTCATTGTTTATAACAGTAGCTTTTCCTTTTAGTTGCTGAGAAGGATTTCATTATATGGATATTCCGGTTTATTTGTCCTCTTGCCAATCAAAAACATTGTGGTGTTTTCAGTTGGGAGTGATTATGAATGCAACCTTTATAAAAAGTTGCATACAGGAGTTTATATGAACATGTATTTTTCTTTCAGTTAAACAACATAGGATTTCTGGGTCATATGGAAGATATGTACTCATGTATTTATAAGAAACTGCCAAATACTTTTCAAAGTTCTGTGGCATTTTTGTTACCATCATTGACGTATGAGTATTTGTTCCTGTTGCTCCCATCCTTGCCATACTTGTTATTATCAGTTTTTAAGGCAATTCTAAGAGGTAAGTTCTAGTAGGTAAGGTTATCTCACTGTGGTTTTACTTTACATTTCTTTAATGACTAATGATATTAGTCATTATCAGCATCTTTTCATGTGCTTCTTGGCCATCTGTATAAATTCATACAAATCAATTTTTGAAAACCAAACAATCCACTAGAAAAATGGGCAAATTATATGAACAGGCTATTTCCATCAAAGGAATTCAGAATAATCAATGTTAATAAATATCTAAAAATATGTTCAATGGTACCGTAGCCAGAGAAATGCAGGGAAATAAAATATTATTTTAGGTCCCTCAGATTGGCAAAGCTGTTTTTAATAAGGATTAAAAGAAATGGGAATTTGTGCACACTGCAGGTGGGAATATAAATCAGTATAACCTCTTGGAGACCTATTTGGTAATACCTAGTAAGTTGAAGATGTGTCTGTTCTATGATCCAACAGTTCCACTCATATATACATATGGGCCCAAAGAGATATGTATAAGGATGTTTACTGCAAGATTGTAGTAAATAAAATAGAGACATTTAATAGTAGTAGAGTGGATAAAGTCATTTATTAATACAATTGAATGAAATGAATCAATGCATTGATCAGTATGTTGGATTTCTTAATGCTGAATAAAAGAATAGACAACTGATGGGGTACCTGGGTGGCTCAGTTGGTTGAATGGCCAACTTTGGCTCACGTCATGGCCTCACCGTTCCACAGTTCAAGCCCCGTGTTGGGCTCTGTGCTGACAGATCAGAGCCTGGAGCCTGTTTCGGATTCTGTGTCTCCCTCTCTCTCTGCCCCTCCCCCACTCATACTGTGTCTCTCAACAAATAAATAAACAAACAAACATTAAGAATAGGCAAGTTGCTAAATATATACACCACATAACATTTATGTAAAAATTTATACACTCAAATAGTATATATTATTTACAGGTTCATACCTATGTAGTAAAAGTATAAAGACATGAATGGTTATGATATGCATCAGTTTCAGGATGGTGGTTTTCTATGGAGAGAAAGAAAACAGAAAAGATAGTGAGAATAAAGCTTTATCTGTACCTGGAACATTTTGCTTCTTCAAAACTATGTTATATTATTTTCAGTTTGTTTTAAGTGTTTCATAATTTAAAACTCTACTCCACCAACTCCCACCTGTGCCTCCATCTTCTCTCTGTAGAACAACCCGGAACCCAGCTCTAGGATTTATCCTTACTTCAAAATTTCTTTAGGATGCACAAAATATCCTAGTGTTGACTCTGATCTTGTGCCCCAAATCTAATAACTTTGTTTCTTTATTCATATAATGTAGTTCTTCACTGAACCTTGTTTCTCGGTAACTATGGTGTCGACTGGGGATTGGAGGCTTCCCTTGTTTGGGCCATTTTTCTTTGCCAGCTGATGTCCTACTCCTGCACCCATATGGATAGAGGCCATTTTATTTGTTGATACCCTTTCTTAGTGCTT
Source organism: Lynx rufus (assembly GCF_022079265.1). Classification (NCBI taxonomy): domain Eukaryota; kingdom Metazoa; phylum Chordata; class Mammalia; order Carnivora; family Felidae; genus Lynx; species Lynx rufus. The sequence continues at coordinate 28,320,291 of NW_025814823.1, read as the reverse complement.
GCCAGATGTCAGCCTGGGTTGTTGAGTATCTGTTGAGCCTAGATTCCTTGATGTCTTATCTTATCAGCTTTTTGGATCTCCTCTTATACCTGGCATTGGATCTTTTGACACCTGTTGCATTCATGAACTATTCTTTGGATGTGAAGCTCAGAGCTCCCACTGGATTTCCACTCAGCTCCATTGCCTAAAACCTGTCCCAATCTAGTGGAGGAGGGTAATAGATAGCCCAGCTAAGAGTGATGAAAATTTACAGCTCTCAGCACTTGCTAAGCTTTCGGACTTCCTTCCTAACCTGTGTCAGACCGATCAAATTAAAGACTCTTGAGATCCACACCCTCAAAATAGAAATCCACTTATTAGAACACAGCTGTCTCTCTTTCACTCACTCCTCAGCCTAGAGATAAAGTACTTCTTGGAATATAACCATTTGTCTTAGAGATGACTGGGGCATTGTGAGTTTTTTTAAGTGTGTGCCCAGGAAGGCATGCTCCCAAGCTACTTGCCTTGTGAAATACAACATCTGTAAGCAATTCCTTTAGGTCTCCTGAATACCTCTGCCTTTGAACGGCTTGGCCCTTCTGCTGTCTGAAGATTTCTTTCTGGCTCTACCTAGGTGGGCTTTTTGCTTCTCCCCAAGATCCCTCTGTTTATTGTCCTCTTAGAGACTATTACGGCTCATGTCTAATTTAGTTTCTTTAGCAACTGAGCCGTACCCAACCTGAAGCCCCATTATTTTCAAATCTATGGACCCTGATTCCAGACCTCCGCTGCTATTTGGTGCCCATTCTTCAGGCAAACATATGAAAAGAGAGAGTGAAAAGATGTAGCAGAGCAGCAGAAACGTGTTTGTTGTATAACTGATGCTATTGCCAAAATCTGAGACCTACTCTTTTTCTGTGACAGCAATAAACAAGACATCGTCCCTGCCTACCTTCAAGTGGCATAGCTGTCAAACTGGTCGTAAAGAAGCAAAAAATGATAGGTGAAACAGGAGCCGGGCAGAGTCAGAGTCTAAAGAGATTTATCTTATGAAGGCTTCCTGCCAAATATTTTTTCAAGAATTCTCAGGGGGAGTCAGATCCTTAGGGATAGGAGGTGATGCCACATCCTTTAAATGGACCGAAGTTTTCTAGGGACAAGATGGCAATAGAAATCCCAGCATTATGGACCTCTGCATCATCTCTGCAGGGTAGTAGCCATGGTCTCCAAATGGCAAGCAGAGGTGAGGTGGCAGTCCCCTTCTGCTTGCATTACATTTTTTGGAGTGTTGTTGTTGTTGCTGTTGTTTCCAGTGCATCCATGAATTTAGTATGCCATGAACTGCGTATTCCTGAATAGCCTTTGTTAACACGAAGGGTAGGAGTTGAATTTGGCAAAACACAGGAGAGGCTGATGAATTTGAGAGCTGTAGATTCTGAGAGCATTTAGGGGCTGTAGTTGTAGGTCACCCACACGACAGCTATAGTGCTGAGAAGATGATAAGGGTGTCATGCAGCTGGCTGAAAGTTTGTAGGAAGAGAAGTTATGAAGATGTTATGGAGACTAGTAACATCCCGCTAGGGGTGTCCTGGGGTCCCCTGCTGACATATGGTTTCAAGGTAATTTGGGCTTCCTCGAGAGATCCTGTCAAGAATGATCTTTTGTGGCTTAGAATTCCTCAACCTATTCTATGACCACAAACACTGACAAAGAGAATAAAGCCCAGGAAGTTCCTTAGTTAGAAAATGTAGCTCATGTACATTTGGTGTTCTGAGATAAGGGCAGATGACATTTAAAGAAACAAGTTAGATGGTGGGAAGGAGAAACAATCAGTTGGTTAGCTTGGTAGTGGGAAGGAGAGTGGAGCTGAAGAGACAGCTTTAGGTTTGGCTGGTTATTTCTGCCCAGCTAGCGGTCTGGGTGGTATCTTGGGCCAGGTCCTTTAGACCCGGGAGGTAAAGAAGAGATTCTGTGTAAGGCAGGATATAAATAAGATGTCCTAATAATTTATTTTCTACGCTGAGATATTTTTGAGAAAGAAAAGAGGCGCTAACAATAGGCAAAAACTTTGAGTGTGCCAGGATTGTATGTGATCGCACTGGGTAAAAACAGGGTATAAAGTCACCCTGAATATAAAAGCAGGGGGATCCCCAGACCAGAGCAATGTTGTTGATGCTTTGTGGAGGTAAAAGATGACCAACATGAAAATATCCCAGTGGCTCCTGGCATGGGTGGAAGTGAGCCAGCCACTTGTTATTGGAACAGCCATGGAGTTGGTTTTATATTACTGAAAGGCAGGGAGCTTAGTGAGGAAATCCATTATGAAGGTGGCCCAGGGAAACTGAATGCTTGGCAGTGGGCACAAAAAGTCTTTGGCTTGCCTCTCCCAGCAGGTGTTTGTTCTTGCATATGTGTTGTATATCGTTTCACTGTTTGACCCGCGGTTATCAAAAGTCATGAGTTAAGGTAAATAGAACCTTAAGTTGGCTGAAGCTAACAAACGAGCAGAGGGCAGAATTCAAGTTAATTTTCTATGACATGCACGTGATTTGCAAGAGACTTCTTTCTGAGGCCAAGTAGAGGATTTACTTGGTCTCTTCACATATTATTTGACATTTCAGGATGAGAGACAAGAGGTCCAATACAAGCTAGAACAGAAGAGGAAACATTGTGGTGTCACAGAACCCTGTGCCCAATGGAGGTGGTGAATCAGATTGTTGAAAACAAGGAGGGGAAGCATTTGCCAGGTACTGGCAGAAGGGACTGGCATATGGATTCTGTACAGTATCTAAGAAGCAAGTGTTATTTCTGCAGAAAGAGCTATTTGCAAAATGGCATTGTCTGGTCATATTTTAATGTGGGGTTGCTATAGCAGAAAACAGCGTTGACCTTATAAGTGGATAGAGCTAAAAATGCAAGCACTTCAGTGGATGCTGGTGTGGAGAGGTAATAATGATTAAGAATCAGATAGGATATGGGTGCCTGTCCGGCTCAGTTGGAAGAGCGTGAGACTCTTGATCTCAAGGTCACAAGTTTGAGCCTGACATTGGGTGTAGAGATTACTAAAAAATAAAATCAATCAATCAATCAATAAATCAATAAAACTTGGATAGGGTAATGTACATTTCAGCAGCTTTCAATTATAGCACTTTAATTCCTCCTGGAACCTTGTTGAGAATTCTTAGAATTGCATAAAGAGTTCAGTGAACAAGAAATGCTCCTGATAATTTTAAAAGTCATTTTGAAAATGCAGGCAAATATTAAAGTTTGAATGGCACAGGGTTTGAAACCAAAATCCAATCAGCACCATGTAAAATGCTGACTTCTGTTTCCCATAAAACAATGGCATTTCCTGAGCACCTGGGTGGCTCAGTCGGTTGAGTGGTTGAGCGTCTCACTTCAGCTCAGGTCATGATCTCTCGTTTTGTGAGTTTGAGCCCCGCGTCCAGCTTTGTGCTGATAGCTCGGAGCCTGGAGCCTCCTTCGGATTCTGTGTCTCCCTCTCTCTCTCTGCCCCTCCGCCCTCCCCACCCATGCACACTCTGTCTCTCCCTGTCTCTCAAAAATGAAAACACGTTAAAAAAAAATAGTAATAATGGCATTTCCTCAAGCCATCCACAAAATTTATCAGACTTCATTTTATTGCACACCTATTTTCATCAGGAGTTTATTCGGCAATTTCAAAATAGCTACTGAACAGCTGAAAGAGAGAGAGAAAATTATAGGCCATTAAACTGTTAAATTGGAGCTCTGCGGGAATCTTGTTACGCCCATTATACCCTGCCTATAGGCATGATGTTTCAAGATAACAAGATCTTGGTAAGAATCTTATTACAGCAACTGATAAGGATGGCAACCTGTATAATCAAATGTGAGATAAGGACACATCTTCAAAAGGAAGAATTTTAAAATCAATTTAGAGATAAGAGCAGAATACGAAAAAGAAAGAGATTGGGACTTTATAAATTTGGGCGTAAAAAGGGTATGTTAAAAATAAATTGCATAGATGCTAAGAAATTTGATACCCACTGTTTATAAAGATAACACTTTCCGTTCTAATGCAGTACTGATTATTTTCCCCTTTATACTTGAACCCAAATCCACACCCTTCCCTCTGGAAGAACCAAAGTCTAAGACATTTTTGTCTTAGTGGTTTGTCTAGCCCAAACCAGAGATAGTGGGCTACTTTGGAGTTCTTGAGGATTGCCTCTGAGGAATCCCACTCTGTCCTGCAGAAGGCTGAGGTCACAAGTTCCATTGCGGGGAAGGGGAGCCAATTTGTTCAAGGTTGATCCCAGGAAACCCAAAACAAATAGGAATCAACATTAGTATGGGGCTAGACTAGACATCTCTAGCATGGTTCAATGACTTAAAACCCCAAGTAGAATAAAGCCTAGGAAGAATTTAAGGTATCTTAAAAGTCCTGCTACTTTAGGGCCTAGATTTTTATCACAACGTTTAATGCTTCCTGGACCATAAATAGGCATGCAATCAATATTCATGCTTCGCATGCATGAGTATTACCTACTTTTAAAGATCTAATCACATAAAGACGTTTCGGCTGAATTTCGTGTGAGTTAACTAATAAATAAGGATGTTCTTATCTGCATGTTAATATTCCCTTTGAAAAGCAAAGCAGCCAAGCAACAAGGAATGATAGACCCAGGAACAACTTGTTCTAGGATCTGCTTTATCTTGTCATAAGTTTATGACACTATTCAAAGGACTTTCCTGGCCCTTTAGATACCTAATCCAGGAGAAGTTATCAAATATCTTTTTTTAAGTAGTTAGCATGTATACTGTTGGCTCACATGAAGAGGAAGTGTATTTCATCTTTGCAAAAGACATTTCTGAAAAGTTATGTATAATGTTTTTTTGCAAATTAAAGCATTTTTCCATTTACTTATACTAAGTGCATTTGAAATGTTTGATTACATTTGTGCTTCTTTGAGTTAGAAACGTCAAACATAAGCTTTTTAAAAAAGTTATTTATTTAAGTAATCTTTACACCCAATGTGGGGCTCAAACTCATGACCCCAAGATCAAGTCACATACTCCTCCGACTGAACCAGCCAGGCACCCCTATAATGAAAGCTTTTTATAAAACTTTGTGCTTCTATTTTATAATTAACTCTGTATCAACCATTTAAAATCAGTCGGGCAATGGTATCTTTAAGACTTTCTTATGAAGTAATTACATTTATGAGTGATTATTTGTTTTTGAATTTCAGACAAAAACGTATTACATTTTCCTAAAAGGTAGTACAGAAGTAGTATTTTATTTATTGGAAGTTGAGTCAGTAATTTAGTTATGACAATGATGATTTAAATCAGAAGACTCAAGGGCGCCCGGGTGGCTCAGCTGGTTAAGCGTCTGACTCTTGGTTTCAGCTCAGGTCATGATCTCATGGTTCTTCAGTTCCAACCTGGTGCTGGGCTCTGTGCTGACCGTGTGGATCCTGCTGAGGATTCTCTGCCTCTCCTTCACTCATGTGCTCTCTCTCTCTCTCTCTCTCTCTCTCTCTCCAAAAATAAATAAATAATCTTAAAAAAGAAAGGAAGACTCATTTTACTCTAGTACAATATATAATAGCGGTCAACTTTATTTTGCTCATTCAGAAGTCCAATTTGGAGTGGTACTTCTAAATTATCATCTGTACTATTTGCTAATAATTATAGTCATGATTTTAGAAGTCATTGGGCATTTAATGAAGACCTACAATATATGAAGCCATTACTAGGTATTATGTTATAATGGTTCAGATGTGTTTCTGTTCTTCAAGAGATTCACTACAAAAGAATTAGGTAAGTATGTAAGTTAAAAGGCATATCAGATTGTGGTATAATATACATACTTTTAAAACAAAGGCTTGATGAGATACTTTAGCTTTTTTTTTTTAAAGCTTATTTGAGAGAGAGAGAGAACATGCGTGCACAGGGATGGGTTGGAGGGGTGGGTGGGCAGGGGAGGGGGGAGGGGAAGAGAGAGAGGGAGAGAGAATCCCAAGCAGGATCTCTGCTGTCAGTGCAGAGCCCAACCCACCCCAGGGCTTGATCTCACAAACCCTGAGACCATGACCTGAGCCAAAATCAAGAATTGGAGGCTTAACCAACTGAGCCAGCCAGGCACCCCAAGGTACTTTATCTTTCAAATATGAAAAGCATTTTTATATGTTTAAATGGCTGATGAATTTATAATGTCCACAGTTTTCCACTTCCAGTATGTTTTACCTTGGTTTATTAACTACTATTAAATAATGTATGTAAATCACCCACCAAAAGAGGTGGTCTGCTCCATTATCTTTTCCTGTATTTTCCAGTGTTCTACATAATGAGTTGTATATTAATTTATTACCACAAAAAAACAAAATCCAAAAACTGAGCAATGTGAAAAGAAAAGGACTTGACTTCTCTCTCTTACAAGAACTGCCAGCTGGGGCCATCACTCAGGCAGGAAACAGGAATTCGGCAAGTGGGCCAAAGGGAGACCTAAGCTTTCAAACAGGAAGCGACATGGAATCTGCTTCTGGCTGTCAGAGATTGCTAGTGTAAAGCTCCGGGGGAAAGCCGATGCCTGCCTTTGTAGTCTAAAGGTCATTAGGGGCATTAAGCTGAGAGGCTAGTTTTGTATAGGTGGAACCAGACTAAACCAGCTAATTTTAGTCTAAATGGTGGCATTTAGTGCCCCTATGTGATCTAGAACAGTTCATTGGAACTTGCTGGGCCAAATTTCTTTCCTGTGCATATAATCCAAATGTCTTGGCTCCGTTAGACTATGCAAACAGATGAAAGTAACATTTCCGTTAAATAGCAAAATTACATTGGAGGAGACACTGCCAACTTGATTACTAGAAATTAGCCCACTAAAATGTCCCCTGGGGACACGTGAGACATTTCTTGCTCCTTGGTACAATCTTAGGTGCACTTAGACAAAGCCTGTGTTCTCTGACTGGTCACACACTGCCTTGGCTCCTTAGTACTGGTCTTCCCCTCTCCACATCACCTTGTATAAGGAGCATGGGAAGGGGCACTTGTGGCCCCTCCTACACCATCCCAGGCATAGAACAAGCTTTCCATTAATTCCTCTTATAACAGGACAGATTTGGTTTATACCATTTATCAAGACTTTACTGAAGATTCCTAGTATTAAAAAATGATTAAAGGAAACAACTTAGGTGATACAAATAAACTTTATTTCACACTTCCTTAAGTGGACAGTTTCCTTTGGAGAACTGCAAAATGGGGCAGAAGTCGGGAAGCTTTTATAGACTAAAGAAAAAAGAACAGGGAAAAGGAGAAGTGGGAAATATCTGATTGGTTGGGGCCACATTGTCAACTTCATTTGCTTGTTTTTAATTTTTTAATGTTTATTTATTTCCAAGGCAGAGAGACAGAGCATGAGTGGGGGAGGGGCAGAGAGAGAGGGAGACACAGAATCCAAAGCAGACTCCAGGCTCTGAGCCGTCAGCACAGAGCCCGATGAGGGGCTTGAACTCACAAAACCATGAGATCATGACCTGAGCCGAAGTCGCATGCTCAACCGACTGAGCCACCCAGGCACCCCAGCTTTGCTTGGAGTGAGAAGAAACAAATAAGCATAGAGCCTAGAGTTGGCTTGGTTTGGGGGGACTGGCTGACTGGATATACTGTGTTTTTGGTCTAGTGGAGCATTTACACAGACACAAAAGTTATTTAAGCTTTGGTTTGCTGAGGTGGCATCCTGGGCGGGAGCAGCTCCATCTTGGGCCTAGAAACTTATTTCAACACTAGCAAGGGAAGGAAAAATAGAACACAGAATAAGCTGTGAAGATACCTCCCTTCCCCCCTCCCCTTCTTTTTCCTTCCTTCCTTCCTTCCTTCCTTCCTTCCTTCCTTCCATCCTTTCAATGAATAGATAATGAGTAATGAATAACACTTACTATGTGCCAGGCATGTGTAAGTAAAAATAGATGTGGTTCCTGCTCATGGATTCTATGGTCTAGCAGAGGAGAAAGACCAAATAATCACTCAAATCAAAATCATTCTAAGTTGCTAAATGCACTGGAGAAAAAGTAGAGTCCAGATGGGGAGGAGCTTACCTAGTCTGGGGAATTAGTACAAGAGTTCTTGAGTTCTTGAGAGTACAGCTGAATGCTGAGGGATTCTCAGGCATGCAGAGGCTAAGGGGTGGACAGAGAACACTCAGTGCTGAAGGAAGATCTCGTGGGAAGGCTCCAAAGCAGAGAGGATCTGGCCCTATTTTGAGGAAGTGGAAAAAAAAAAAAGACTTTCTGAGAGAGAGAGAACAACAGAAGAAAGAAAGATCATCGGTGGAACCATAAGAAGCCACCGAAGCCTTTTAAGCAGGGGGATGACACTGTCAGATCTGAGCAGCCAGAGTAGAAATGCCAGCCCTGTGGGGGAAGAGAGCACACAGTTCAAACAGCAGGCAAGAAAGACAAAGCCAGGAGCCAAGTAACCGTGCTAGGAAAAGAAATATAGACTTTGTAAACTGGGTACGTTTTATCTTTTAAAGTATTAAGAAAGAATAACGAACGTCCACACAAAACTTAGACACAAATGCTCAAAATAGCACTATTCCCAAGAGTCCCAAAGTGGACACAACCCACATGTCTATTAACTGATAAACGGAATACAATGGAATCATCATTTGGCAACAAAAAGAAATGAAGTACTTATACAGGCTACAGCATGGATGACCCTTGAAAACATTTAGCTAAGTGAATGAAGCTGACGCCAATGACCACATATTGTACAATTCCATTTATACGAAGTGTCCAGAACAGGCAAAGGTAGGGACATAAAGGAGATCAGTGGTTGCTTCGGGCTGGGGAGGAGGTGGGGATCGACTGCTAATGACTGTGGAGTTTCTTTTAGCGGGGACAAAATCGTTCTAAAATTAGATTTTGGTGATGACTGCACAGCTCTGGGAATATACCGAAATACATTGAATTGTACTCGTCAAGTGGATGAATTGTATGGCATGTGGATTATATCTCAATAAAGCTGCTAAAGCAAAATAATTTTAAAAAGAATCCAGGAACTAGGGACATCTGTAGAAATGGATCTCAATCCTAAATTTCTTCTCCCTTCATGTTCGTTGTACTCTAATTGTAGCTAGCAAAAGATACCACAAAGACTGTCTTGCTAAGGGTGAGTTGGGAGGATTTATGGCTCTATTAATACATGTTAGAATGACAGAGTTGAGCCCGTTGTTCATCTAAATTAGCAGTACTACGCAGCTGGTTTGGTTAATCATCATGACTGCAAACAGCACTCAAGAGTGCTCCATTTTTTCAACATTTTCAAAGAATGGTCTTAATTTGTTAAAATAAGAACTTTTCTCTTTTTAGCATTTTTCCTTTTAAAAAAGAACCCTGTAATGTTCCTTGAAATCTTATTTTCATTAAAATTAAAGTGTTAGCCTAACTTTAAAATGTTGCCTCAGATCTCTTAAATATTTTCCATTCCTTCAGTCTTGATTAGGTACATGTGAACCATTATTTATTAAATAGTACATAGGTTCAAAATAGCTACAGGGAATATGAGGTTGAGCAGGTGGCAATGCTTCCGTTTTCACACTCTGAGAAGGCCAAGATTTCTTAGGGAAGCATTCCTGGTATCTGTATTAATCAGTTTCATAGCTCCTCAGCTGGTGTGTGTGTGTGTGTGTGTGTGTGTGTGTGTGTGTGTGTGTGTGGTGTATGCGCACACAAATCCAATTTCATTTGTCTTGTGCTACGGACCCTCTTAGATTTTATACAAATTTATCACATTTCCCTTTCCAGCTTCCGTGCTACTGGTGCGTGCATGCCAAAGTGTAATTCAGGCTTAACCACTTTGTGTGTAGGCTAGTTAAATTGCCTTGTTTTATGTATGAGGAAGTTGAGACTCAAGAATGATAAGGAACCTTGATTTGGTTGCTTTAGCAGTTAATGAGAGGACTTCCAGTTCAAACTTGTTCCTGATTTCTGTTTTTTTAGTGAAATACCTTCATTTTCTAGCCTTCAACTTCTACCTGTTTAAATCTGATACCCAGGAATAAATATCTACATTGAACATCACTTTGTTTGTTTTTCTTAGATCTGACTTTAGGAATAGACAGAAGAGGTGGTTATCTGTGTGGTATAAATGGATGAGAAAAAAAATCAATGTGACTTTCTTTTCGGGACATTCGTGTGCCCAAGTAACAAAAAATTTCCATTTATTTCTTTTACTGTCATTAAATAGCAGTAAATGAAGATGTAGCCAGATGTTTTTAACAGAAGGCATTAAATGGCACCAATGCTCTGACCATATGGATAATGTCAAGGTCATTGGGAACGAAGTCTTTCAGGATTGTGTCTGTCTTGGACAAGTCTCAGTCTCCTTGCTTCCTCTGAAACCTAAAAGGTTCTGAAATCAGTTCAGATTCCAAAAGGTTCAGAACCTAAAATCAGTTCTCTGCAGGGAAGAGCTTTAAAGACAAAAGTACAGCATAGGTATCTCTTCCCTCTTTAGAATTCTCCACCGCTTTCCATTGCATTTAAATTCCCAACAATTACTTTCCTAGCTTACAAAATCTTACAGGATCTGGCACATATTTATTTACTTCTCCGACCTTATTTCTTCTTACTTTCTCATCTTTTTCCCTCAAATCCAATTTAAGGCCTTTGAATTAGCTGTTTCCTTTGCCTAGAAGGCTCTTCCCTCTGATGTTTGCCTGCCTCTTAGGCAAATCACTGCTTACCATCTCCTCCAAAGGTCGGCCCCTCAAGCAGCCACCCAATCACAATCACCATCACATCATTTACTGTATTTTCTTTGCATTGAGCTTAAGGCAAACAAATAGTTTTTCTTTCTGCCTCCCCCCATAAGCTCCCTAGAACCTAGACTCATTTGTCTTCATCACTGCTCAGAAGACAGATGGAGTAGTGTCTAACATTTGTACTAGCTCAACAAAAACTTATTGAAGGAAGAAATAAAGTATGTATGCACCCTTTGTTCCCTGTCCCCCTCTCCCAAACAGTCCAAAACTCGTAATGAGGATATACTTCCAAATGCCTTTCTCATCTATCAAGTATTTCCACCTTTTAATAGATGTCCATGAGGAGACTGTGCAACTTGACTGGACCAGCCCTTCCGATTGCAAATGTAAATAATCACACATTAGATTTTCATCTAGAGCTTGGTTTCTCCGTGACCAATGCTTTACTTCCTGATTCCGATGCCGCGTAAATTGGTAAGGGTGAGCACTAGGGCCCGGAGATCCCTTGAAGCCAATTGTTGAGGTTCGGATAAGGCCGTGGGCCTGAAGCGCTGTGAGTGGTCCTCCCTAGAGATGCTGGAGAGAAGGGGCGGAGCCACCCCCAAAGGATGAGCCTTACTTGGGCCGTCAGATCTGGTGGGGCTGCCGCTTTGGGAAGAACCACGGCAATCAGAACAAAGCGAGGCTAGCCTGTGGCGAAGAAGCAGCCCAGCTGACCCCAGGGGTAAGACCAAGGGTTCGAAAGAGAGGAGTAAGGGCCTGAAACCAAACCTGCAGAGCCAGCCACAGCTTGGGTATTTTGCCAGAGGAAAGGGTTAAGCCGTTTCCATGGTAACGGATCAGGAAGCGCGCAAGACGTTCGCCGCAGGTTCGTAGGTCAGCCTGGAGTTTAAAGCTCCCACGGCTGAGCGGATCCTGGCCAATAGAGCGGCCGCTTGGACGTCACGAGACGCGCGGGGCCGATCCGCTGGCCGCCCCAGAGCACGTGGGAAGGTTTTTCCTGTTCGTTCTTTCATTTTTTAAAAGCCCACCCACTTTTGCGCGGGCTTGGTCACAGAGTTCTTCTCGCGAGAGGCGCCGCACCCTCTCGCGAGAGTGAGTGGGAGGTGTGGGGATTAGGTGGTGTTGCGGACTGGAACTGCGGCGGCGGAAGCCGGGGGTGGGCAGGGCGAGGGCGGGGGCGGGCCCGCGGGGCGGGGAGGCGGGGAGGGGGGAGGGCCGGGGGCTGGTGCGGGAGGGGGCGCCCGCCTGCTCGGCGGCTCGCGCGACTGGTCGTTGCGGGCCGGTGACATGCCTGTGAGCTGCGGAGGCTGCGGCCCCCAGGTGAGGCGGGTGCGGATCCGCCCGCAGCAAAAGCCGCGCGTTGGCAGGGGTGGCGGCGTGGTGCGGGGCCGCGGTGGATGGGGCGGCCCGGCTCGGGCGCCCCAGTCTCTCTGTCTGCAGTCCCTGCTCTGATTGCGGGGCTGCCCAGAGCTGCGCCTTCGCTCGGCGGTGGGAGGAGAGCGGGAGGAGCGGGGCGGAGGGAGGAATCCCATGGCACCGGGCCTCGGGGGGAGGGGGCATCCTCGGGCTCGAGACGGGTCTTGTGGGTCCGGAGCGTGGGGGCCGAGTTGCATGCAGCCACTTTGAATGACAAGCTCAGTTTCCATCCCCAGAATGGTCTTCCCAGCCGGGTCTTTTCGGTGCGTAGCGGTGCGTGTGCTTAGTTTGTGTTCGTAGTGCGCGCACAGGAGCGTATACCGGAGGAGGAGGACGTTGCACTTTGTCCCCGAGCAGCATCCTTCACTGTCAGAACCTCCGAGCGTTGGAACCAGGCGCAACCCAAGTCTTGTGACAGAAACGGAAGGCGTCAAGCAGCTCCTCGGAGTGTTGATGTTTGGATTTGCTGTCAAAATTTCTCCGAGGCTGTTTGTTGATGGTTTAAATGCTGGCCATCCATATTGCGAATGGATTTGGTGTACTTTTATAATTCCAGGCACCTACCTCGCTTTACACAAAAATAGGTAGATGTGACCGAAGTATTAAAAAACGTTGGTAAAATGGCCGTGACAGTAGAATCTAAACCACTACCGTGGTACAGCTTGGTAACAGTTCTGCTTTCCCTCTCCTCTAAAACCTTATTAAACTGGAAGTGGTTTAGGCTTAAGATGTTCAGGATGAGAAATACAGCTGTCACATACCTGATGGTATTAGTGCAAACCAGAGTTAAAAATTTTGGTTCTCTTTTCAGCATCATAATTATTCAGTCCCTTGCAAAACATACAAGCTTTTCTTAGCTTCTTTCCACCTTGTTAGAGATGTTCCATTGATTCATAGTGATTTTTAAATGTCAGGGAAATGTATAGAAAATACAGAGTATTCAAAATATAAGGCACTCAGTAATGCAGAAGTGATTTTAATGTCTTGTTTATGATTTTAGAGTAAATGACAGCACAGTTCCCAGCACGATTAGTGTCAGTTAAAATAGTGCAATTTAACGCATCTTTTTAAACACCTAGCCCCCTTTTCAAGTATAACATGGTTTTTCTTACTTTCTTATGTTCTTTTTGGCAGAACTACCCAGGGTTGACCGGGAATTTCACTGTTGGTTGTGGCTGTAACAGCTCGGTTTATGAGAGATCAAAGAATGTAAGGCAGTCAGAAAAACGGATTCCCAGGCTGAACTGGTAACTAGTGATTAGTGTATATACCTAAGTAACTGCACTATTGCTGAGGGCCTACAGGTATACTCCTGGGCTAGTGATATTTCTCGGTTGTTGAGGATAGGGGACCTCCTGAAGACCCTGAACCACAGTGAGAGCTTCTTTAGCTTCTAAATTCCTGGGATAAATCTAGAATCTGAAGAATCTCCTTTACCTTTAGAGATTGGAAGAAGGATAGTACACTTATTTTTTTTTTTTTTTTTAATTCCAGGAACATACTGTCTGGAAAAAGAAATCAGATCAAATCAGATGATACATTTTGGTCATTTTTAGGGAAATTTCCACGTGTAAATCAGCGGTGGAGTTCTGTTCCATGCTTGGAGAAAATGTGAAAAACTTAATGGGCAAAAGAGACTGGTCTAGATTTTATTTTATTGTTTCATTTTTTTAAAACATTTATTTATTATTGAGAGACAGAGAGAGACAGAGCATGAGCAAGGGAGGGGCCGAGAGACTGGGGGACACAGGATCGGAAGCAGGCTCCAGGCTCTGAGCTGTCAGCACAGAGCCAGTCGCGGGGCTCGAACTCACAAACTGAGAGATCATGACCTGAGCCGAAGTCGGACCTTTAACCGATGGAGCCACCCAGGCGCCCCGAGACTGGTCTAGATTTTAAAAGACCTCCCATTCCTCTTGGCAAACTGGTTTTCAAGGACAGAAAAATAAATTTTTTTTCCTAGTCTTTATAACCTTTTGGTAAGGGTTTCAAGCTTTTAGGATGTAGATATTTGTTTTGTCTTGCCTTTGAAAAATAATTGAAGTAGTTTTGGGTAGGGTAATTATTTAGGCAAGCCAAATTTGTCCTTTTTCTGTCAAGTGGCCTGCATTTTACTAATAGAGTCAGTCATTTGGAGGGAATGAAAGTGGAACGAGTCCAGGAAGAGATCTACACTTAGCTCGGGCTTGACTTAAGGCTGTACCAACTGGTAAATTTGGGAAAGGAAAAAAAAAAATACTGTATCAGTTCAGAAGCAGACCAAACAGATGCAAATGCCTTCATGCTGCCACTCGTCTTTGCATATGAAAGTTCATTTTATTGTTAAATACTTACTAGAGTAAAGATGTTTGAAATGAATAGATTAGAAACTGAACAGGTTAAAAGGAGAAAGGTTAACATTTTTGGCTTAATCTGAGGATGTTTCATGGGAAAAAGTAAGGTAAATAAATGGTGTGGTGGTCTGGAACAGATTGGATGGAACTAGAATGAAAGTGAGGCAAAATAGAAAGAGTTTGGGTTTTGGTGTCAGGCAAATCTGTTACTTAATATAGCTGAGTCTCTATTTCCTCATCCCTGATGGTGAGAGTCAAAATACCTCAAGGTTATTTTGAAGCTTATAGTAGCTGCTTAGTCAATGTTTTTCCTTGGACCTTTTTAATGGCTTGAGGGTTATTTGGCTGCAAGGGTCACAAACCCATTTGAATGAACTTAGTTAAAAAAGGCGTTTGTCAGGGGCGCCTGGGCGACTCAGTTGGTTAAGCTTCCAACTCTTTTGCCTCAGGTCCCGATCTCCTGGTTCCTGAGTTCCAGCCCTGTGTGGGGCTGTGCTCTGGCAGTGCGGATCCTGCTTGGGATTCTCTCTCTCCGTCTCTCTCTGCTCCTCCCCTACTGGCACTGTCTCTGTCTCTCTCAAAATAAATAAACAAAAAAGTATTTGTCAACACATTTGGTGGGTTGCTTCTGAAGCCCATTGCATGAAGTCCAACTTAGGGTCCTGGGAACTAGAAAATCTTCAGACAGTTACTCTTCCAGTTTTTCTCTGGGAACACATGGTCTTCTGTGTCTGCTCCTCTGTTCTTTGGCACTCTGGACGCTATTATGTCTTTTGAAGCAATTCCTTTTCGATTGGCTCTCTTTAAGGCTCTTGGTTTCTGCTTCCCCCTGACTTTGGCTTGCATGAAACTTTGGTTTGCTGTGGTGCCAACACCAGACTCACTTTGCTTTTGTAGCATGAGTCTCAACGAGTATCTGCATCTCTTAATTCTGAATTTCTAGAAGGATAATCCTGTGGGTCGAGTATGCACTCGTAGTCCAGTTGGCTGAGGACCGGCGAAGAGGAGAATGGGTAAATGGATGAGGAGGAGACTTAGGTGCGTCTCACAGTTTGTACTTTCTTAGACTGAGTACCGCAAGTTCTCGAATAAAGAGGGGATGGACAGGGAGGAATGACGGGAACCTCTGGTGTCCATTAACATCCTGCAGTTGGCATTTCCCCCTCTAGTACTGCATTGAACTCGCTCCCAGTAATGGTCTCTTTCAGGATGGATTCTTCTAGGTTTCTGAATGAAGGCAAATTATGTAAATGCTTCGTGCCTCAGTCTCTCTATATGTAAGATGGGTATATTAACAGCAACTTCTGTTGTGAGAAATGTGAGTTCTGTTCAACAGCAATTAAGCAGTACCTCACGGGCACAGTGTAAGGATGTAGTATGATTACTATTAAGTGCATTCTGTGTGGCAGGTGCCACGATATGGACTCCTGCAGCATTCAGAGATGAAAGGAGTGTCATTTCTACCCTCAGGAGTTTAGTATAAGCTTAATGCTGACCACTCTAGACATAAAACTGTCTCTTGACTCCAGTGACACTAAATTTTTCTAAATCTCTACCTTGCCTCGTTTTCAAACTGCCACTTGTTTGTGGTTCTTTGTTTACCTGCCCGGCAACCTTTTATCATGGTTGCCCCCTAAGATTCTTTCTTGATCTTCTCTGTGCTTTCCCAGTCTCTAGGATCAGCTTTCAAGCTCTGTATATATAGATGACTCCTGGAGTAACATCACTAGTTCTGACCTCCCCAACTAAATGTATATATTTTAGGTGACTTTGGATATTACATTGACATAAACACTGTCTTCCGGTTACCCTGTAATTGGCAAAGGCTCCACTTTTCTTCCACATCCCCAAGCTTGAAACCTTAAAATTATCTTTCACGTTCTTTTTTTTGTAATGCCTTATATATCCTATCGGTTAATAGGTTCTGCGCAGGTTTTTAGAATGCCTCGTTACGTGCCAAGCACTGGGCCATTTGCAAAGCAGATCCATTCACTCATTTCTGCTACTGGTGGGTTAGGGTGGAGCTTTATCACTATTTGCAAGAGCTACATAAATGTCTTTTCAGCAGTACAACTCTTTGAGTCATGGCAGAATAGATGTCACTGATAAAGAGAAATGTTTTCCTAGGTTAAAATTCTGAACATATTTTTTGTTAAAGTAATCTTGTAGATGGGGGTTATGTAGAAGATTAAGAATATTGCTTCAACTTCTAAGCTGTGTATTCACACTGAAAGCACAGCCTGAAGATTTTAGTTTTTTTTTTTAGCTGTATTTATTGTTGGTGTGCAGGAAATTAGAGAAGCAAATATCTTAATAGATAATCATTTAGGTCAAACACAAATTAGGTCTTTTTGTATGATTGATTATTGTTTTGAAAGGAAAAACAAAATAGTAACTGATAGCCGTGGTATTTTTAGATATTATAAGCTAAACAGCAAGTCTGTTCCTAAGAAAGAAGCAAACGTTTGAATTCCCACTATATCAATGCCTGCTATATCAGGTACTGTTTTTACATATATTATGTAATTGCACTCTTAGAGAATCTTGTGAAGATTAGCCTTAGCTTCCTGATTTTTGCAGAAAGGAGAGATACTTCACCCTAATGCCACTGTTGGCCTGTCAGGTGTTATTGTTTTGTTTTTAATGGTTGCTCTGGGGTTTACAAGACAACTTTAACTTATCAGTGTCACTTTTTGTATACTGAAGGAACAGCATTTTTCTAACTCCAGCCTGCCACACTCTGTTTTATTTTGTAATGCATTTTACTTGTGTATGTTGTAAACCCCATTCATACATTGTTACCACTTTTAAATAGTTTTTTTTTAAGGGATTAAACGAAAAGAAAATAGCTCTGAAAAAGCTTTTATATTACCCTCATATTTACCCTTTCAGGCATTCTAAACTTGTTGTTTAGATTCAGACTTCTATCTGGTATTGTTTTTTGTTTTTTGTTTTTTGCCCATAGAATTTCTTTTAACCTTTATTCTACTGATGGTTGGCGGGTGGTGAGTTCTCACAGCTTTTTTTTTTTTTTTTAGCTCAAATAAACTTATTTTGCCTTAATTTTTAAAAGATACTTTCTGTGGGTATAGATATCTCAGTTGACACATTTTTTTAGATGTTGCTCGGTTTTATTTATGGCTCCGCATAGTTTCTGACAAGAAGTCTGCTGTCTTTCTTTGTTCCTCTTTATGTAATATATACTTTTCTCTCTGGTTGCTTTTAAGAATTCTCTATCCCTAGTTTTCAGAAACTGGGTTATGATGTACCTTGGTGTGCTTTTCTTTATGTTCATTTTTCTTAGGATTCGTCGATCTCTCTTGTATCTGTCAGTTTATGGTTTTCATCAACTTCTGGAAATTCTGAGCCATTTTATCTTCATAGATTACTCCTGTCCCCCACCTTTTTGGGGATTCCAGTTACTCACCTTTCACAGTGAGTCACTGATGCTGCCTTGTTTGTTTTTAGGCTTCTCTCTGTGCTTCAGTTTTGATTGCTTCTTTTGCTATGTCTTGAAGTCCACTTTCTGTTGCAGTGTTTAATCTGCTGTTGATTGCACCCAGTATGGTTTTATTTTAGATTTATTTTTAACTCTAGAGGTTTGGTTTGGGTCTCTTATATTTTCTGTTCTCTCCTTACGATCATGTTTTCCTCTTCCCTTTTGAGTATATGGAACATGCTCGTAGTATAATTTTGACATCTTTTCTGTTCATTCCATTTGTCATTTCTGGGTCTGCACTACTTGCCTTGTTTCCTCCTGCTTAGGGGTCATATTTTTCTCCACGGGTAATTTTTGACTGTGTGCTGGCCGTTCAGGTTTATGCTATTGCTTGCTCGATTTTATTGTGTGTGTGTGTGGTTTTTTTTTCAGTTTTGTTGTATTTTTTAAGTGTTGGGTTTAGTTGGGGTTCATGGTTAGGTTGTTTGGAATCTGTCGGATTATTTTGAGGCTTGCTTTTGAGCTTTGTTAGTGCGCCTGCAGAAAAGCCTCACTGTAGTGCTCCCTTAGTCCCTCAGCTAAGGTAAATTCCGTCTGAGGAGCCCATCCATTGCCTGATATATTACACAGTTTTTTTTCCACTCCGGTTGGTGGGGGTGCAGATTATTCCAAGCCCTGTCTGGCTCCAGGTATTGTTTGGCCTGCTGCTGTTTGGTGGTTATTTCCCCAACTTCTGACACTTGGCATAGATCCGTATTTGACCAAGGTCCCTAGAAGAACCCATCTGCAACTCTCTGCTGCTCTCAGTCTTTGTGAGCTCTCTCTCCAGTGCTGTACCCTGAGCGTTCTAGCCACCTTGGCCTTCCCAGACTCTCATCTCTGCCTCTGCAACTTGCTGAGACCATCGGAACACTTGGCTTTCTCCTGTCTGTGCTGTGACCTGAAAGTAGCCAGCGGCCAGTGTTTCCCTTCTTTCGGCACTCATAGGCTTGGGTTACCTGTTGCCTAATGTTTGAAAACTAATGTTTCACGTATTTTGCCCCGCTTTGTTGTATTTATATTTAACAGAATATTAATTTTAACACTTGGCCATTTGGAATTTGGCCAACACGTGTTTTTGGAGCATTTACTGTGTTATCAAATATTGTAAAATTAGAAATTATTGGAAGCTGATAATGATTCATTAAATGTAGAAGTACCCGTTGAAACATTTGAAGGTATACTTGCCTCTTCAAAGACTTTTTATTTATTCAGCAGATGTTTGATTTGCCTTCTGTGTTAGAATATAAATACAATAAAACATTTTTGTCCTCCAGAAATTCACAAAAGGAAGGAAGCAGGAAAAAAATGGACTGGGACAACCCACCTTGGGAGAGCACAGAGGTGGTGGCTACTGTTTGGGCAAGGAGGGATTGGTAAGATGAGCCAAGTCTTCCTCAAGGAGGGAGGTCCTTCAACTGATGCATGAAGAGTAAATGACAGTTTAGCTGATGGAAGAGAGGGTAGGTTTGAGGGAAGCTTAGGAGGGTGACAGGTCAGGATTTGGTGACTGACTAGATGTGGTAGTCTATAGGGATTGAGGGAAAAGCCAGTTTCCAGCTTAGCCTGCTGGCTCAGTTGGTTTACTGGCTCTATGGAGAGAAATTGTTTAGAGAGAAAGTTTTATTCAGTTTTTGGACGTACCAATTTTGGAGTAACTGGGATATTTAGTTAGAAGTATTGAATAGAAAATTGGACCCAAGGAACTGAAACACAGGTACAGGAGTTGAACTGGAGATAGACATTAGGGACTTATTTGCACAGTTAAAATCAGAGGTAGAGATTGAATATCCTTGGAAAACTAGGTAGACTGAATACCACAAAGGACAAGGATGAAGGTTAGAAATATTAGTGTTTGAGTAACAAGTTGTGAAAAAATTTAGAGAAGGAGACTAACGTAGTACCTAGAGAGAGAGAAGTGTTCTCATTCAGAAATCACAGAGGGTACTTGTTAAAGGTATAGATTTCAGGATTCCATGTAGACCTCCTGAATCTGGATCTTCCGGGGTGGAACAGGTTAGAAATAAGCTGATCCACACCTGTACTGAAGTTTGAGAACCAGTGCCATAGGAAGAGAGTCAAGATGGGACGAGAGTGTTGATAGAAGACAAGGAAGGGGTTTCAGAGACTCCTTGGCTTGGTTAACTCATGCTATAAAAAGGTCAGGAAATAGATGATGCCAACTTGAAAATTTCTTAGGCCAGAGGAGAGGAAGAAAGACATGGGAAGTACTTATTTTCTGATTATAAAAGAGCTTCTGTACATCCAGAAGAATAAAACCAGCATAATTGCATCTACTTAGGTAAAAAAACAATGTTTGTGCCCATCTAGTACATGTTCTCTTTTATGTCGCATATACAAATAACACACGTGCAGTTATACAGATTTTACCCAAAAATGGGATACTGTGAACATGTGGAAACTTATTTTACTTAACAGTGTATCATCTTCCCATATTACAGGTATGTGACATTTCATAACATTAAAAAAAAGTCCCAGTTGTCATGAATGACCACTATCAAGAGTTTAGTCTATATCCATTATGGTATTTCCGAGGCCTGTACAAATATACACACAGAGTTGGCACATGTAATTTTTTTTTTAATGACAAGTAAAGAGCGTACTGTTTACACTGTTCTGCAATTTGCTTTTCCCCTTAATATTTTGTGGTAATGCTGTCACATCAGTGTGTATTCATCTAATTCCAACAGCTGGTAAAAATCAGTCAGATGAATGCAGTATAATTTATTTGAATTGATGGGCTTCTAGATTATTTTTAGTTTTTTTTTTTGTTTTAGTGACTATTCTTTCACATATATATTTATGAATTTTGTGCAAGTGTATATGTAGGATAAATTTTAAGAAGGGGAATCACAGGATCCTAAGATAAGTGTAATTTATTCAAAGTGCCCCATATGTGTGTTTTCTGTACTCTTCATAATTGTTTTCCAATGCTTTCATCTGTTTGTATTCTGTGATATTTCTTAAGATTCCCTCGGCGTTCCGATGTCTTTAGCAATATCCATTCTGCCTTTTGGTTGCTTCTGAGGGGATTTTGATTATTTCATGATATTGTCTTTATATCCTGTGTCCTCAGTGAGCTGTAGCAGCTTACTTTTCAGTTGTCTGCCCTGTCTGTCTGTACTTTTCTTCTCTCTGATCTGCTTTCAAAAAATGATCTGGATCACTCTAATTTCTTTGTAGAGAAACACACTTAGTTATTCCCTGCTTAGGACTCTTGTTTATTTACCTGTGATAGGGCACAAATCAAAAAAGCATTCAGTGAACAGTTTATCATCATAACACAAAGGTGTTTAGGGGAAAACATTGTAGTTTTGCTCCTCTTGTGAAATCTGGCTAAAACTGCATTCCCTCGAATTATATAAGGTGGTGAAGAAACCGTGCTCTGTTGCTTTTCCCCCCATCTGTCTTCACATCATTTCCAAAGATACGTTTTTTTTTTCTTTGCTTTACCAGAGGTATGAGTCACACTGTCTCACGTTGGATTCACTTGGATAGGCTGTTGCAAAGATTATTCTCTGATAGGTTTTTCCCTTAGTGAGATAATATTTTACTCATGTGTTACGTTAAACACAAAGAGATGGAGTAGGGTTCAGAAAATGAGTGAAGATACAGAACTAAATATGGTTTCTTTTTTATTAATATAAATTCTGAGGTAGTGGTCTGAAAATAGATTATATGGGTTTTGGGTGACATGATTATATTTGTCTGGGATTTTTTTTTTTTTTGTCTTTAGTGTATTTTTACTTTTTTATTTTATGTTTTTAATGTTCCTTCATAGGTCTGTTAAATACTGGATTCTATTTGCTTTAGTACTGCACTGTGAAAAGAGTGTTCTGCCCCAGTCTGCTATTCAGGAGTATTGTAGGTAGAGCACTGGGGTAATTAGAGGTGTCAAATCCGGGATGTTGTCTCAGAGCACCCTGGCCTCCCCCAACCTCCTTGTCAGGGGCCTGGCATGTCACAGCACCTTCCGGTAAGCGGCTCATCTAGATAACCAGTCACCCTGTTTCCTGAGTGTGTAATCTTTGCTCATTATTGACTTTGGTTAGCAGCTGCAAAGGTGATTGCTTTTTCCCATCTCTTTCCCCAACTCCGCCCTTTCAGGAGTCAGAGAAGGGGAACATGCCTTGTGCTATGTTCCTCTGTCTTTCAGTGTTGTAGTTATTTAGGAAGAGATGTGGTTTTTTTACACTTTTGTTTTTAATGTTTATTTTTGAGAGAGAGAGTGGCAGAGAGGGAGATAGAAAATCCAGAGCAGGCTCTGAGCTGTCAGCAGAGTCTGACGTGGGGCTTGAACCCGTGAACTGGGGGATCATGACCTGAGCCGAAGTCAGACGCTTAACCAACTGAGCCATCCAGGCACCCCCTTCAGTGTTATTTTTAACATGATTGCATCAACAGGGAATGTATCTCAGTTACTCAGTCACTCTCCTGTCTGGCATCTAGAGTGCTTCTTATTTCTCTCCAGTATAAAGTGTGTTTGAATACCTTTTCAGACCTTAATACTGGTGTTTGAACACCTTTTCAAACATTTATACTGGTTAAGACCTGGGGTGCTAGAGTTTGAAGGTTTGGATTTGAATCTCAGCTTTCCTGCTTACTGTGTGGGCCTGCACGAGTTGCTTAACTCATCCTTGCCTCAGTTTTTCTCATTGTAAAACTGGAGTAGTACTACTGTACCAGTCCTAAGGATTAAATGAGATCTTCATGTAAGTCTCTTAGTAAAGCACTTGGAGCCTTAGAAGCCCTCGCTAGGACCCTAGATGCTCTAGGATCATTGTTTTCTTTGATGAGTTCCCAAAAGTAGAATTGTTGTATCATAGCACAGGAATATTCTCAGAGTTTAGATTTGCATTACACTTTTGCCCACCAGAAAGATGCTAGTTGACTCAGGCGCCGTGTTTGAGAATTTTCCTTTTCTGGAACCCTTGTGTTGGCCTTTGTATTTTATATGGTACTTAAGGCAAGTCCCCTTGCCTCTGAGGGTTTCTGGCAGTTGAAGAGAACTCTATGGGTAAAGAGGAGTAAAAAGGATTATTGTCTTGCCTTGGCCACATAAACTTTTATGTTTATACCTTGTTTTGAGAATTTGGCCCCCTTGATCATTTTGGCCTGTAAGTAAATATTTTAATTTTTCTTTTAACTATTATTTATAGTTTCCAAAATGCCTCCTATAAATTATTTTCCATTTCATTCTTACAATAAACTTCTCCAGTAAGTAAGTTGATATGTACATTGAGGAAACAGATCCAAAGATACTTCAATTTACCTGGAGGAAACAAAGCTAATGAGAGGAAGAACAAGGACACAAATGGTACTCTTCTGAGTCCTGGTATGTTGCTCTTTATCTTGTACTGTTGAGACCTCCCTTGCCTTTCTCACAGTCCTACTTCAATTCTAGTCATTAATCACATTTTATTATTAAAGAGACCACTAGCATTTATCCTAGTTCAGAATAGAATAGCATCATAATTCTTTATTAGAAATTAGAACCTAGAGGCACCTGGGTGGCTAAGTTGGTTAAGCGTGGGATTTTGGCTCAGATCATGATCTCATGGTTTGTGGGTTCGAGTCCTGGATTGGGAGATTCTCTTTCTCCCTCTCTCTCTACCCCTCCCCCACTTGTGCACCCTCTCTCTCTAAATAAATAAACTTAAAAAAAATTAGAATCTATGCGCATGCATACACACTTTGGTTTTATCTCTATGGTGAAAGAGTATAAAATTAGAACTCCACTGAAATTTAGGGGGTTTTTTTTTGCAGTTCTGATGGAAACTAGTTGATGTTTGATTTTGCGTATAAATCTTTTCATAGTGTAAACTTACATTAATCGGATGCCTTGAAAACCTCAACTAGGTTAATTCTTGGTAAGGCCAGTTTGGTTGAAACTAACCATTTCTTAAATCTTTATTGATTCAAATTTTTTAGTTATTTAATGATTTAGAATTCACTTCCTATTCTCATTCTTTACTATAATAAAATGTTTTTCTTCCAACGCTCTGAACCCAAGGGCCATATTGCTTTATTCTTCCTTGTATCCATAGCATCGAGTCCAAGTAGATTTTAAATGAACAAGGTACTGTGTGGTCAGATGTGAATTTTGAATGGTTAATGCCCAAGTTGATTTAAACTTTCAAAGGTACTGCCTTAAAACATTGATAAAAAGTTTAAGTCCTTTAGTTTCAGAGTTTCTTCCAAGAGGGGTGTGTGTGTATGTGTGTGTGTGTGTGTGTGTGTGTGTGTGTGTGTATGTGTGTGTATGTGTATACACGTGTACATGTGTTGTAAGTACTCTTAATCATTTAACTTGGAGTTTTTTTTAACTCTAGTCATTGGTATGCTGTTAAGATGGCTAAATAAGGAATTTGTTATTGTTTATGTGATTTTATTTTATCTACACAGATTTCATATTCTCATTTGTATATTATCAAGTATTTCTACCCAAGAAATAAGAAGGTGTAAAAAACATTCACACATTCACGGTTGCTGTAGGGTTAGAGTGACTTTTGGGAGATAAGAAGGCTCGGATTTTTTTGTAATCTTCACTATTTTAGATTTTAAAAGGTTTTCTAAACACTTCTTATTAAGACTTTCAAGTATTTTCTTATTTGTAAAAACACAAAAATAAAAAAAACAAAAAAAACCTCACAAAGGCAGTGAGATTGAATAAATAAGGGTAAACTACTTTATAATAATTGTTTATGTCTCAGAATTTTTGTTTTATGTTTTAATTTTTTTAAATGACTGAATTTAAAGACCTTATTTTAGGACAGAATGCTTGCCTGAATCACTGAAATCAGTAGTTTTCTTTTAATGTGTTTTCTTTAGGTGTTTTATGGACTAATTCTTCATTGATTACACAGAAAAGCAATATAGTTATGGCAGCCGTCCAGACTTCGAGAAACAGTCACGTGAAGACTAGAGCATCTGTCAGAAAAGTAAGTTCATTGTGTTAGATTTCTTTTAGTGATAGTTTTAATAAAAATGTTGATCATTTTTTAAAATCTCGTTAAGCAGCTGTATGATATTCTTATTTTTAAACGAATCTCAATATTGTAATTAGTAAAATTAAAATCTTGCAGAATTGGCATATATGAAAATAGTGTTATGAGGTAATGGAGACAGTCAACTTTATTTCCCAGAGATTGCAATGCCTCCCCATTTCTTCTCAACAGATAGTTTTCTGTTTTTTATTTTCTCAAGATCTTCCATCTTTTAGCAGCGTAAACATCAGCTATAAGTTTTCTTACGTACCTTTACCTTTGCCCCAAAATATTACCATTTACTCATTCATTCAGCAAATGTAAATTTGAGTGTTTATTATATTCCAGGTGCTGTGCTAGGTATTGGATAATCAGTAGTGAGCAAAATAAATATGATTCCTGATCCTTTGTTTGTAGTTGGTGGAAGAACCCTCCTTTTTCCTCTTAAGACAGTTTGGTTACTCTTCCATTTCTTCACCTTTTTGTCCCCTAACATTTTGTTATGAAAAATTTCAAGCATAAAGAAGAGTTAAATTCATAGCACACCTACACATAAGCTTTCATACGAATCAACCATATTCAACAGTTGTTAATAGACATTGAACAATGTCAGAGCTAGGAGCATCAACCCCTGTGCAGTCAGAAATCATGTACAAATTTTGGTTCCCCAGAAACTTAACCACTAACAGCCTACTCTTGATGTGAAGCCTTAACAATAACTTAAACGGTTGATTGACCCATATTTTGTATATGTATTATATTCTGTGTTCTTAAAGTAAATTCTAGGGAAAAGGAAATATTAAGAAAATCATAAGGAGGAGAAAATACATATACGGTATCGTACCATGTTCATTGAAAAAAATCCACATGTAAGTGTACCCATGCAATTCAAACCATGTTGTTCAAGGGTCAGTTGTATTTTGTTTTATTTACTCTGTGTGTGTGTGTGTGTGTGTGTTTGTGTGTACACGCACGTGTCTACTTTGTGGCAGAATCAACTTGAAAGTTATGGTCTTAATGTCTCTTCACTCCTGAATACTTGAGTGTGCTTCTCCCAGGGATCACAGTATCCTCCCACATAACAATAATACAGTTATTGTATAAAAGTAGTGCGAGGATCACATTCAAGAAAATTCAGTATAATTCCCTACTATCCAATACCCAGATGTACTCAGATTTCCTTTATTATCCTTGAAATCTCTTTTGCAGTCCTCCTCACCCCCAGTTTGGATTCAGTCTAGGCTTCTAGGCCTTAAGTTGCACTCGATAATTATGACTTATTTATATTACTTTTGGTCTGAGAGTTTCCCCTCTTTTTTTTTTTTTTTTTTTGATTTATTAAAATTCAAGACTGATTTCTTGAACAGGCTGGACCAGTTTCTTATACAATGTCCCACATTTTGGATCTGTCTGGTTGTTTTCTCACAGTGGTATTTAACTTATTCCTCTTTCTTCTCCATTTCATAGATTCTAGAAGTTAGGTGTAAATGCATGATTAGATTCAGGTTAAACATTTTTGGCAAGAATAATTTGTAGAATGATGTGAGGACAGAATTTCAGGTTTTCCTGTGATCAGTGATACAAAAATTGATCAGTTGATGAAGGTAATCACTCTGCCAGAACTGTCCATTTTAAAAGTATATTTTATATTTTCTAGTTATCACATAATCTGTGAGGGTGATACTTGGCTCTGTGCAAGTATCTTGTTTTTTCCAGCAACCTTTTGTCTAATATATTTGGCATCCTTGATGACCCTTTCCAGAATCTTATTTCCTGGAAGCTGCAAAATGATGATTTTCCTAATGTTATCATTCCTTTTACATTTATTAGCTAGAATTCTTTTATTATTTTTTTAACTTTTTGAAATGTTTATTATTTATTTTTGAGAGAGAGATAGAGAGAGACAGAGCATGAGGCGGGGAGGGGCAGAGAGAGAGGGAGACACAGAATCCGAAGCAGGCTCCAGGCTCAGCTGTCAGCACAGAAGCCGATGCGGGGCTCCAGCTCACAAACTGTGAGATCATGATCTGAGCAAGTCAGATGCTTAACTCACTGTGCCATCCAGGCTCCCCAGTTAGCGAGAATTCTTAAAGAAAAGCTTTCTCTCATTAAGGTTAAATGAACTACAGTATCACCTAAAAAGACATGGTAAATGCCCTTGAATTACCAATTTTCAGATTAGTGATTTGGTGTAATATGCAAGTGAGTTTATTCTCATTCCTTCATTCATTCATTTGTATTGCTCGACGCATGGATTTAAAAATTCTCTATTTTCCAATCTTTTATTTATAGTCATTTATTCATTTACTTATTAATTTAAGTTGCTCAGAGGGTCTCTAACTTGGTCCCTGGGCGTCCCTCTAAGCTGGTGCCTGTGTCATTTTGTCTCAGGCTCTTAATTCTTTGATTGCTTCCCTACTTTCTAGTATAACAGATTGACCCAGTTTCACCATCTACTTACCCTTCCTCAGACCTGAAATTGGCTATTTTCCCAAAAAACCCTGAATAGTATTTAGGAACCAAGTACCCTGGGTACTAGGAGTACTCATTGTCCTTTCAGTGTCATGAATTTATATCAATAGTTCAGGTTCAGATTTCAGATTTTTTCCTTTTTTTTTGAGTTGTTTGTACATTATCCTGAAAACCTCCACTCATTAATGAAAACAGAATCATTTAAAACTTAGAATATTTTTTAAAGTTTATTTTTACTTATTTTGAGAGAGAGAAAGAGAGAGCAGGAGAGAGGCAGATAGAGCGAGAGAGAGAGAATCTACACTGCCAGTGCAGAGCCTGATGTGGGCCTCGATCTCACAAACCACAAGATCATGACCTGAGCCAAAATCAAGAGTTGGATGCTTAACCGACTGAACGACCCGGGCGCCACATAGAATATTTTTAAGCCCATAGAAAAGCTGAGGAAAAAAAACTCGGTACAATGAACACTATACATACTCTTCACTTAGGTTCACCCTCTGTTAACATTTTGCCAACCCATTCTGTTTGTGTGTGTATATAAATACACGTGCACACACAAACGTACTTCCCTTTTGAAACCATGTGAGAGTATGCCGCAGGCATCTCTTAGGAACATCAGCATCATGAGAGCCCCTCAGAAAATTATTAATTCAGTAGCATCATCTAACATGCAGTTCATATACAAATTTCCCTAATTGTCTCAGATATCCTTAATATTTTTACTTTGTTCTTCATCTAGGTAGGATCCAGTCAAGATTCACACTTACTTGGGTATTGTGTCTCTTTGGTCTTCCCCCAATATCACCAGATATCACCAATATAAAGACATGTATCCTTTGTAATTAGTACAGTTAAGCGATCTGTAGGATGATGCTGAGAGAGAGTATCCTGTTCTCCTCCAGTAGCTTTTAACCCAGTGATTAAGATACATTGATAATTTTTCCCTAAATCACTAATTACTTTGGGAGTTACAAATGGCATTTTTAAATTTTGTTATTCTTTCCATATTTGTCATTCAGCATTCTTATATATACACATACTTTCCCCCAACCCCCATCCTTTTATCTGTCTCTTTTAATGGATTCATAGATTTTTTTTTTAATCCAGTTGTTATGATCCATTAACTATTTTTATTCTTTAGATGCCCAAGTTTGGCCAGTAGGAATTCCTTCAAGTTGGCTTCTGTTTTCTTTTTTTAATTCCAGTGTATGTATGTATGTACATACACTGGAATTAAAAAGGAATTAAAGGGGCGCCTGGGTGGCGCAGTCGGTTAAGCGTCCGACTTCACCCAGGTCACGATCTCGCGGTCCGTGGGTTCGAGCCCCGCGTCGGGCTCTGGGCTGATGGCTCGGAGCCTGGAGCCTGTTTCCGATTCTGTGTCTCCCTCTCTCTCTGCCTCTCCCCCGTTCATGCTCTGTCTCTCTCTGTCCCAAAAATAAATAAACGTTGAAAAAAAAAATTTAAAAAAAAAAAAGGAATTAAAAAGTAACATACAGTGTTATATTAGTTTCGGGTACACAATATAGTGATTCAACAATTCTTTACATCACTCAGTGCTTCTCACAACAAGTGTGCTCTTAATCCCCTTCACCTATTGCTTCTGTGTTCTTTTGAAATGACCCATTTAGTCCCTGAGGTCTTCATTGCTTTCTGTCACAATTAAGATGTTCCATCCACACATCATGTTTTCTCTGCCTCCAGCTTGGAACCAGCCATTTTCCTAAGGAGCTCTAGTTCTTTTATTAGCAAATGGTATTTAGAAACCAAAATCTGGGTGCTGGGTATGCTCATTACTACTGAGGGTCATTGCTTCTGTGATCTTTTTTTCTTTTTTAATGAATTTATTTATTTAGAGAGAGGGACGGCATGAGTCTGGGAGGGGCAGTGAGAGAGGAAAGAGAGAATCCCAAGCAGGCTCCTCACTGCCAGCTTAGAGCCCAATGTGGGGCTGGAACCCACGAATCTGCGAGACCATGACCTGAGCCGAAACCAAGAACCAGACCCTTAAACAACTGAGCCACCCAGGCACCCTGCTTCTGTGATCTTTTAATGGAAAAATGTAGTACATGTGTTTAAAGAATCATGAGTTCATATTGATAATTCGTATTCAAATTTAACATTACGTTATTTTCTTGACTGCTTTGGTTTCATATTACGTGTATCTCTTAAACCAAAGATTTCCACTAATTTCTAATTTATTAAAATTAGCAAACATTTATTGAGTTCATATAGTACGTGAGGTACTGAAATCTGAGGAAACATTGAATAAAATGTAGTCTCTGACCTTAATTTAGTTTAATGGTAGGAAAGACAAGTACATGTAGAGACAGTAATGGTGATGTGTTATGATATGGACTTCATGATCTCAGTGTGCAGACAATACAATAGAAACTTTGATAATGACTAAGGGGTGGGAAAATCTTCATAGGTCTTGGACTGGGTAGGATTTCTACAGGGGAAGATTAGAGAGTAAGGACATTTCTGATAGAAGAGCAGATCAACAAATCAGTGGAAGGAGAATATGGTAGAAGGAAATTAACGTTCTCTTTATGTCTGACTATCCTACTCATTATTTTCTTTATATAAATTTTTCTTCCATCTGTTCCTTTGCACTTGTGACCTTT
The DNA here is from genome assembly GCF_022079265.1 of Lynx rufus. Taxonomy (NCBI): domain Eukaryota; kingdom Metazoa; phylum Chordata; class Mammalia; order Carnivora; family Felidae; genus Lynx; species Lynx rufus. The sequence goes on along the minus strand of NW_025814823.1, from coordinate 28,290,226 downwards.
CTTCTACCACATCTGGAAAGCCTTATCATCTAGTTGTGTTAAGACCCTGAAAAGCCTTAGTTCAGGTTACTCTCTTTCTTTTCCGTCTCCAACTTTGTTATGAGAGTAATCACTTTTGTTAGCATGCCTTATTACAGTTTCCACATCATCTCACTCCTTATATAAATTGTTGCTTCTGTTCTGCCAATGACTAGGAAATCAGGCATGTAGTCTGTTGGGTTTTAGTGTAGGGTAAGAGTAAGTGTACCCATTGTGAGGGCCTCATGAGCTTTTAATAGGTCGAATGCCTGGGCTATGGTGTGTGTGTGTTTTGATCACTTGGAACTCTACTTAATTTTTTTTTTTTTTTATATGAAGTTTATTGACAAATTGGTTTCCATACAACACCCAGTGCTCATCCCAAAAGGTGCCCTCCTCAATACCCATCACCCACCCGCCCCTCACTCCCACCCCCCATCAACCCTCAGTTTGTTCTCAGTTTTTAACAGTCTCTTATGCTTTGGCTCTCTCCCACTCTAACGTCCTTTTTTTTTTTTTTTTTTTTTTTTTTCCTTCCCCTCCCCCATGGGTTCCTGTTAAGTCTCTCAGGATCCACATAAGAGTGAAACCATATGGTATCTGTCTTTCTCTGTATGGCTTATTTCACTTAGCATCACACTCTCCAGTTCCATCCACGTTGCTACAAAAGGCCATATTTCATTTTTTCTCATTGCCACGTAGTATTCCATTGTGTATATAAACCACAATTTCTTTATCCATTCATCAGTTGATGGACATTTAGGCTCTTTCCATAATTTGGCTATTGTTGAGAGTGCTGCTATGAACATTGGGGTACAAGTGCCCCTATGCATCAGTACTCCTGTATCCCTTGGGTAGATTCCTAGCAGTGCTATTGCTGGGTCATAGGGTAGGTCTATTTTTAATTTTCTGAGGAACCTCCACACTGCTTTCCAGAGCGGCTGCACCAATTTGCATTCCCACCAACAGTGCAAGAGGGTTCCCGTTTCTCCACATCCTCTCCAGCATCTATAGTCTCCTGATTTGTTCATTTTGGCCACTCTGACTGGCGTGAGGTGATACCTGAGTGTGGTTTTGATTTGTATTTCCCTGATAAGGAGCGACGCTGCACATCTTTTCATGTGCCTGTTGGCCATCTGGATGTCTTCTTTAGAGAAGTGTCTATTCATGTTTTCTGCCCATTTCTTCACTGGGTTATTTGTTTTTCGGGTGTGGAGTTTGGTGAGCTCTTTATAGATTTTAGATACTAGCCCTTTGTCCGATATGTCATTTGCAAATATTTTTTCCCATTCCGTTGGTTGCCTTTTAGTTTTGTTGGTTGTTTCCTTTGCTGTGCAGAAGCTTTTTATCTTCATAAGGTCCCAGTAATTCACTTTTGCTTTTAATTCCCTTGCCTTTGGGGATGTGTCGAGTAAGAGATTGCTACGGCTGAGGTCAGAGAGGTCTTTTCCTGCTTTCTCCTCTAAGGTTCTGATGGTTTCCTGTCTCACATTTAGGTCCTTTATCCATTTTGAGTTTATTTTTGTAAATGGTGTGAGAAAGTGGTCTAGTTTCAACCTTCTGCATGTTGCTGTCCAGTTCGCCCAGCACCATTTGTTAAAGAGGCTGTCTTTTTTCCATTGGATGTTCTTTCCTGCTTTGTCAAAGATGAGTTGGCCATACGTTTGTGGGTCTAGTTCTGGGGTTTCTATTCTATTCCATTGGTCTGTGTGTCTGTTTTTGTGCCAGGAACTCTACCTAAATAAGCCTTTTGTTCTTTCTTCCTCTTAGCTCTATTGAATTCTGTAGATATTCTGTAGATATCAAATGCATATTAATTGGAGAGTTAGTGACTGTACACTTAAAAGTAGAATATCTCCAGGATCTTTTACCTTGTCTTAGAATTAACTAAATTAAGAGTATCTTTTATTTTCAGAGTTTCAGTGAAGATGTGTTCCAGTCGGTCAAGTCTTTATTACAGAGTGAGAAGGAACTATGCAGTGTATCAGCGGAGGACTGTTTAAAGCAGGAGGAACATGCCAATTTGACTGAGGTTTGACATAATACTTTCTATATCTTTTCCTAATAAAACACAGTGTATTTTCATGCTATTTTGTAATACTTTCTATATCTTTTCATAATAAAACACATGGTACTTTTGTGTATTTTCATCCTTTGTAAAGCTGCATCGTCTATTTTTGAATTGTTTAAAATCTCTCTATATTAATTCAGTATGAGAAGTACCTGTTTTAAATATCCACCAACATAATTGTCTTAGTGTATTATAACGAGCACATTTAATTCAGTGCATAGACATTGTTGATCACTCATTGGACATACAGCACTATGTTAGATGATTCCTGCTGTACTCTGAAACATGAAATATATACTATTTTCGTATATTTATTTTTTTGGCTATTGTTAGTTTTCTTGGTTATTTAAATTCAGCACTTTGATACAAAATGAAAAAGTAGTGATAAATTTATTTTGAAATTAATATATATACTAAAGATATACTAACTACTTGCTCACCTATTTCTGTGCTACATCAGTGTTTCCAGTCTTTGTTTGGATTTATTACTGTGAAAAGAAGTAAATTTTTTCTTGCATTACAGCTGTAGTTAATCAACACATTCATGTTACCAATGTTACCAAATGAGAGAAGTAAGATATTAGGTTATTCAAGCTCAAAGATGATAAGTATGTTAGTTAAAAAAAAATTTTTTTGAAACCAAGGATCTAATAAAAAATAGGGATTTTCTTATATATACATATATATGTGTATATATATATATATATGTATGTATGTGTGTGTGTGTATATATACATACACACACACACACACACACATATATATATATATATATATATATATATATATATATGTATATATATATATATATATATAATTTATTGTCAAATGGATTTTCTTATTTTGGGGAATGCTTTTCTTCCATACTCCTTGAGAAACTATACTTGAGATAGTTCCACAGGCTGATGAGCATACCTTTTAGGCCTAGTGTTCTCTGACCCAAGCCTTTTCTATTTGTGTCTGCTAATTTCTGTGGCTCTTGCCTGTTATCTTCTTTGTTATCCCTCCTGCTTTACTTTAGTAAAGCTCAGCCACCCTTAATCTCTTCAGTTGTTGCCAAGTGTGACAGGTCTCCTGTGTCCTTCTGCCCTCAGTTTTCCAGCCTGTTTTCTCTAGCTGCTGACGTAGTGCCTTTCCGAGCCCACATTCCTTGGCAAGGCCTTCCTTGGTCAATGGGAAATATAAAACTACTGGCATCTTCAAAACCCCATGTCAACTTATTTTCTCTTTTGTATACAGTAAAAGGAAACTTGAAAGAATAGCAGGAATTTCTGTCTCACTTGAGGGTGTGCGTAGCTCAAAGTATTTTTTCGAAGAAAGGAAGTTTGTTTTTAAGTGTCTCTTTGTTACTGAGTGCCTGTGCTGTGTCAGGCACTTTCCTCCACATTGTCTTGTTAACCCTCCCAACCGTGGAAGAGGAGTTGTATTGCTTTAAGTTTTATAGATGAGGAGACTGGCTCTTGGAGCCAAACAGTGTACCTAGAAACCTGGAATTAACTGAACACTTTTGGGAAGTAATAACCATATCAGAATAAGGATCCCGGGGTAATAGAATATTGTGACTTGGTTGTAACTCATCAGAAAGGGATCAAAAGTACATTGAGTGTTGCTTTCTGTTTTAACTATGCTGCTTTCCCATAATTCTTGAGAATTGATTATCCATATTGCTGTCATTTAAGTATTTCATATTTTTAGTCATAGTACTTGTTTAGTAGATTTTTGTCTTCAAATGGAAAATTTTCCTTCCTATGATGTGGCAGACCTAAAGATAATATAAATTTTAAAAATAATACTTTTGGGGGGTTACAAAAGTAGTATGTAATGCTTATAGAAAATTAAGAAATACTGAAATCATGAAAAAGAATGCCTGTAATTAATCTTACAAATTAGGGGAAAAGAAAAACATGGTGAAAAAAAGTAGCAAAAAATAAGAACACTTATAATTCTACCATCTAGAGTTAATCACTGCTTACTTGGTGTGTCGCCTTCCAGTATTGTTTTTCATGTGTATGTTTTTAAAAATAAGGTTGAAATTGTGTATATACCTGTGTCATCTTTTCTGTAACTTGTCCTTTTTACATAATGTGACATTTTCTCATGCCATTAGATATTCTTTAGGAATTTAATTTATATAAACTTTTGCAGAGAAATCTCTATTATATGGGTGTTGAAGGGAATAAGTGATAATATCACAGGGAGTCAGTAAGGAGTCTTGGGGGCCTACCCAGGGAAGGGCTCTCTGAGGGGGTGACATTTAAGTTCGCTCTTGAAGAATGAGGAGGAGCGAGGCATGTAAACATCCGAGGAGCAGTGATCCAGGTTGAGGGGGCATTACTGCAAAGCCCTTAGGCATGTTCTAGACCCAGAAAGGGGACCCATGTGTATGACTGTAAGCAAGGAAAGGTTGAAAGCACCAGTTAACCCAGAACCTTGGAGCCTCAGTTAGGACTTTGCAGTGGGAGGTGTGGAAGGGTTTTGACAAGGAGGTGACATCATTCCTGAGACTGGGTGGGACAGGACTGTAGTCATGCAGGGAAGTGGTGGCAGGGGCGTGGAGAGAAGTGGACGTATAGGAGATGGGTGTGTGGAGTAGAACTGATTGAATTTGCGAATGGAGTGGACGTGGGGAAGGTTGAAGAGCTGCATTATGGAGCCACATCTTTGGTAAAAATCCTTTGTGGTGATCTTTGAAAATTTGAATCATTTTGTCCATGACAGCATTTAAAAAATGTTTTTAATTGAGGTATAATCAACCTGTAGCATAATCAGTTTCAGGTATATTACAGAATGATTCAACATTTGTATATAGCAGTCAGCATTTTAACATTTTATGTGCTTTTTTTCTATTTCTCAGCTCTGTCAATAATTGAGATAAGACTTAAAAACTCAATGGAGATTTATTCCTTTTTTATTCAGGTCACATTTCTAGGTTTTAATGAAGAAACAGATGCCGCTCACATACAGGTATGGTTGATTTATTGAACTGGAAAAGACCATGAGAGATTATTTGGAACAAATTTTGAGACCATGAAATTTGCCTTATTTGCCTAAAATGTACATTCAGCTCTTCTGTTATCATTCCTATTTGAAGCTAAAAGATGACATTTTGAGATCTGCTTTTGAGTGTGCTTTGGGCATTTTCACTTCTAGCACTTTCAGAGTATTCTTTTTACAGAGAGCAGTTTTAGGTTAGGAGACCACAAGTGTGATATATCTGAGAAGGCTGCAAGCCACAGGCTAACTTTCCTTCCATTCTGTGCATAACGTAGAAAGTAAGACTTCTTTTTTATTTTGGATGGCCTTAAAATCTGACTTCCTCAGATTATTATATTTTTAATTGAGATAGTGTTAAATTTGGAAGGCGAAATTTGTAAAAACTAATGATTAGCTAATGCAGAAATTTTAGCCTGATTTTGGCAGGTATTTAGAGAGAGACTGGTAGTTGAGATTGTGATCAGCAAAGGAAAGTTTCACAGTTACATAAAGAGGGTTGAAGCTCTTGCAGATGTGGTAGGCATACTTTTTTTTATACCTTATGCTGCTTCTTAATATTTGTGGTTGCCACGTGTTTCCTTTTGTGGTAGTAAAGTGTCTCCTAATAGAAGAGGTAATACCGTTCACTTCTTTATGAATAATGCATATCAGGTGATAATGAAAATTCTGCCGTGTGTTTTGATTGTGCCCTTGCCTGAAGGAAATAGTTTATTTTTATTTAATTGTTGAAAGTGTGTTTGTTTTGAGAGTGTGTGTACATGTGTGCACACGTGTGGGGGAGGGGCAGAGAGAGAATCCCTAACGGGCTTCACACTGTCAGCCCTGATGGAGGGCTTGAACACACCAACTGTGAGTGAGATCATGACCTGAGCTGAGACCAAGAGTCAGACGCTTAACTGACTGAGCCACCCAGGCGCCCCTGAAGGAAATAGCTTAGACAGAAGGCGCAAGAGAAGACATATTCCTGAGAACATAAGGCTGAAAAGAGAAGTGTTCTGAAGTATTTTTTTTTTAATGTTTATTTATTTTTGAGACAGAGAGAGACAGAACATGAGCAGGGGAGGGGTAGAGAGAGAGAGGGAGACACCGAATCCGAAGCAGGCTTCAGGATCTGAGGTGTCAGCACAGAGCCGCACTTGGGGCTCAAACTCACGAACTGTGAGATCATGACCTGAGCTGAAGTCAGATGCTTAACCGACTGAGCCACCCCGGCGCCCCCTAAAGTATTTGTCTCGTACTCTAGTTCCTCTTTAAGAGTTACTGATAAAGCCATGTTTATAAAGGAAAGTACTCTTTGAGAGGTCAAAGACATTAATAATTCTTTCACTGGGTTAAATATTTGCATAAAAAAGACAAATAAGTAAAATAATAAAATCTATTTTCTTTATATCTTCATAAATTTTTCAGTTAAAATCTAATACAATATGTTGGAGAGGAAAGGCCGAAAAATAGATTTGTATTTTGCAAAGGTAAAACTTAAGCTCCAAGAAGTACATTCTATTGGGAAGAATCTCTATATGTATGAAAATTCCATGGTTAACCTGAAGATTGTAGGTTGATATTTGCAGCTAAAAACTCTTAAAACCTAATTGTCATGGATTCAGGAGGTACCATGTAAAAATGCTTTGTAGCTTGATATCAGTACTTGAAAAGGCTGCAGAAACAGCAGGTATTAAAATATTTTAGTACATTTTATTTTGAAGTTAAATTGATTGTGTATGATAAACTATATTAACTATTTTGAACTGGAAATTATATTAACCAGTGGACCTTATGATTTTCAGACAAAGCCCACATTATAGGAGTCTTAACAAAAGTGTTATGGGGCAGCTGGGTGGTTCAGTCGGTTAAGCGTCTGACTTTGGCTCTGGTCATGATCTCACGGTTCATGAGTTTGAGACCTGAGTCAGGCTTTGCACTGACAGTACAAAGCCTGCTTGGGATTCTCTCTCTCTCCCCCTCTCTCTGCCCCTTTTGCATGCGCGCTCTCTCTCTCTCTCGAATAAACTTTAAAAAAAAAAATTTTAAAGTGTTATTTATTGTATCGTTTTAAATTAGGATTTAGCTGCAGTTTCTTTGGAACTTCCAGATCTTCTGAATTCACTGCACTTCTGCAGTCTAAATGAAAATGAAATTATTTGTATGAAGGATATAAATAAATCATCAGATGGAAACAATGGTTCTCCAAATCAGGTAACTTTTATATATAATTTCTAATGAGTTTTTCAGGGCAAATTTTACAATGACATTTGATGGAGAGTATTAAACTTTTAAATGCTTCAAGTTTCTTTTTTTTTAAATGCTGTCTCAAGGAAATACTATTTGTAAGAAACATAACTCATGAAGCTTTGAAATTACTGAAGGATTGAATAACTTTGGACATAGCTTTCAATTAGATTTTTCATGTGTGAAGTTCCCTAAATGATAATGCCCAGTACATATTAATTTGTTTTAGAAAATACATTTCTGGGTTTCTTGAATTTCTTCTACCTTTGTATAAACTATAGGCACTTTCCCCTTTTATGACCATTTCCAAATTTATATAAATATTGTGTTTTAGAGAACATACTTTAACTTGTTTTCTGGTTAAAAAAATTCAGTGTAAAGTGGACATTGGAAGACATGTTCTTTATTTGTAAATAAAAATGTCACCATTTCAGACAGGTAGTTAGTTTTATAACCTTCAGCTTTCAGTTCTTTACTAAGCATTATTTTGTTAATAATACATCAAAGATAAATGCTTTGCATTTTTTACCTCCTAAAAATTGAGTTAGTGGGTTTAAAATTTGAGTTACTTATTATTCCAAGTATTAAAAAACTACAGTGTTCATATGGAGGTCTACAGATAATAATAGAACTGCTTGCCTCATTTCCTTAATTATATTCTTCATTTATATTTACTTTGTTTTATTTGCTAGGATTACAAGAGGTGATTAGCTATTTAGTTTCCACCTTTTCCAATAAGTCATTTGTCAATATTTGCGTTTTTTAAGATAACATATATGGAAAAAATCTGATGACTTAGATTCCTAATCAAAGCTGTAAACATCATGGTAAATTGTAAAACTAGGGGAATTTAGGTCAAAGGAGGGGAAGATTCTTTTATAATAGGAGAGAAGGTGGTATCATGCTGGAAGCCACTGTAAAATGGGATACAAAAATAGAACAGAACCTGGTTCTTGCCCTCATGCAATTTACAGTGTAGTTGGTGAGCTAGGTTAATGAGCAAGGGAACTCCTAGGGCTTATAGTAATATAGGAAAGCATAATTGCCAAGGGTATGGGTGGTAAGTTCTGTAACATTTAAGGAGCTAGAGCAGGTGGAATTTGAATGCCAGATGGGAGAAAGATTGGGAGGAAAAGAGATTGGGAAGTGAGAAATGTAGAGAAAGAATGAAGAAAAGAATTAAACAATACAAAATCAGGGAGCCTTCCAGGATCCATGCATTTCTTTTTTTCCCGAGATTGTGTTATTTCTAGACTTCACTTTCCAGATACTGTGCTTTGTATAATACATGTTGAAATTAAAATTATTTTTTATCATCTTTCATCTTCCCCAAGAGTCACCATTCTGGAATGCTCTGTGTCATGAGAGTGTCACCTACATTACCAAGGCTCAGAATTGATTTTATCTTTAGCCTGCTAAGTAAATACGCTACTGGTATAAGATATACCCTGGACACATACTTGCATCAGAAGCGCCAACTTGAGACTGCTCAGGAAGATGATGACGACACCAACCAGTCCGTGTCTTCCATAGAGGATGACTTTGTCACTGCTTTTGAGCACTTAGAGGAAGAAGAGCCTTTAAAGCCATTTACTGATGGTTTGTTCTTTACTAGACTTTCTCTTGAAATAGGAAATTAAAGTCTGATGTTTGGTTTTAAAAGTTTTAAGGCTGCCTGTTCCATTGAAATTTATTTTGAAATTTGATACCGTTTCAGCATTTTACCTGTTTGTTTTTTTGATTGTGCAAGGAATTTTTCTTATGATTTTTAAGTTCATTGTTACCTGGTTTTTAGTTTTGCTATTTCTGTTCTTATTTTGGTAGTACTGTTCAAGCAGTGTTTGCTTCATTACATTAAGTGTTTGGACCATGCCTGGGTTCAAATTTGAGAAAGGTTAGCTGGCAGAGGGACGATATTAGTGTTTCTAACACACAGCGACAAGAAACTAAGCATTTTGTAGACCCAGATATTCCCATGTGTGAGGTAAAATGAAATTATGTTAGTGAAAGGTGTATTTGCTCTCAAATTCATTTGGGAGGAATCTGGTAAACCACAGAGTGTAGAAGTCGTTTATGTTACAAATAAATATTTCATGCTTAAAGTCTACTTATTCCCATTGATGTGAATTAATTTTTAAAAGATTCTGTTCAAGAATAATTTGATCACTTTATTCTTTTCCTATAGGAATAAACATTGCTGCACTAAAGAGCCAGTGTGATGCTGCTTCACAGACTTCTTCTGGTCACCATCTAGAAACCCATGATTTAAGAATTCTGGTTAGCTCTGGGAGGCAGAAGTCATTGGCTAAACCTTCAACTTCCTTAATAAATATGCTGGGACATAAAGAACTACCTTCTGCGAAAACTTCAGTCACAACATTAATTTCTGAGCCTTGGATCCAAAAGAGTTTCTATAGATCATCTAATGCTTCAGATAAAGGTAGTGATACACAGAAAATGTTTTTTTCTTCTTCTCCTGCCTATTCCTCTGAATCTGAATGCTCAAGTCCAAGTCCTGTTATTTTCTTGGATGAAGAAGGATATCAAAAAAGTTTAAAAGCAAAACTTGAGTTACCTAAAATTCCCGTGACGAAAGATGATATAGAGGATTCAGACTCAGAAGTAAGTGAATTTTTTGATAGTTTTGATCAGTTTGATGAGTTAGAACAAACTTTAGAAACTTCTTGTCCATTTCTAAAAGATCCTGTTGTAGGGAAGCCGTCGCAAAAGAAAGGACACAAACATGAAAAATCTTGTTCTGTAACTACTACTATGAATCCTCAAAAATTCAAGTTTGAGCGTCCAGCTCTCCCAGCTAACGTTAGAAAGCCAACTCCTCGTAAACCAGAATCCCCTTACAGTAACCTGTGTGATGCCCCGGATTCACCTCGCCCAGTGAAGGCGTCAGGGGAGGACAGTGGTTTGTTTAGCCCTATTCGATCCTCTGCCTTTAGCCCTCTTGGAGGTTGTACTCCTGCTGAATGTTTTTGCCAAACAGATACCGGTGGAGATAGGATTCATGAAGATCATGATTCTGTTTATTACACCTATGAGGATTATGCAAATAGCATCTCATGTAAGGTTCTGGGCTCTGTTCTTCATACCCAACATACTAATGCTACATCAAACATTAATAGCATTAAGAAGGGAGAAAATAAAACCATAGCTCTTCACAGTGGAAGCCTTGATCAAAAAAGTAAATCTAAAAATAAATCCTTGATGATTAAAGATACTATTCAGAAATTTGCCTCAGACCTTGTGGAAAAAAGTTTTGGCAGTGCATTTAAAGACTTACAGAAAGGAGTCTCTTCGTGTACCAATGCGTTGTGTCACCTGGCTATCAAATTGACATCCTCTGTTTTTCAGATGGCATTTAACGAACTGAGAAGGCAGTGTGCGTTTTCACTGAGAGAACGTGCTGTTAGTGGTCTGGCTAATTTTTTGGTGAGTGAAGCTTTATCAAATGCTTTCCGGGATTTACAGTATGTAAAAAAGCAGATATTCACAAACACAGTCGCTCGGTTTGCTGCGGATCTTGCTGAAGAGCTTGTTTTTGAAGGCATCATGGAGGTGTGTCAGTTTTCCTGTCCCCCAACACCCGCATCTCCACAGTGTTGGCCGTTTGACTATGAAGACAAAGCAGTGAAGTCCTATGCAAAAGACCTGTCTGAGTCTGTATTACAGGAAGCGTTCATCGAGCTTTCACAAGCCGGCGTGACCTTCTCAACCAAGGCAGCAGTTAGTGTTTCCACAGATACCATAAAGGATGCCAGTGCAGGAAATTTAGCGCCACCGACACAGACCTCCACGTTTTCCCCTGCTTTTAACAACCAGACCCTTATGGAGACAAAACCCATGCAGGAACATAAAAAGGAATACACAGTACAGCAGGCCTTGTTTTGTACTTCTGGAATTGTTACTTCGATACCAGTACCCTTGGCAGGAAGTGCCCTTCTCCCATATCATATCTCATCTAATATATATCAGTCAAAATCTCGTCGGTCATCGGATGATAGTAATTTGAATGGCGATTCTATCCAGACATGTGTTACCACAAAAAACAAAGACGAGAAAGTAGCGTGTCTCAGAAATATTTGTTTACCCTCAGACCACAATCCAGGTAACCAGAATGATTTTAAACCAGCTAATGATGCTGCTGAAGTGCAGAGCTCTTCAAAATTAACAAGTGATCCTGTGATTATTAACAACTTTTCTGCAGCAATGGTGCATACGATTGTAAATGAAACTTTAGAGTCAATGACATCATTCAAATGTACAAAAACAGTTGTTGAACAAACAGATGGTGTAACTAAAACAGTAAAGGGAGAAACCCTTCCTTTCTGTTCTGATCAAGCAACAGTGCAACAGAGCGAAGTTAGCAATAAGGATATGTTTGCTGATCGATTATCTAAATCTATTATTAAACATTCCATCGATAAAAGCAAATCGGCGATCTCAAATGTAGATAAAAATGCTGAACGCAAGGAAGACTTGCTTGTTCCTGGAGAAGAGTCACAGTTGACCTTGGAAAAGTTCCCCAAATTTCTCGATGCTCAAGATCACTTAACCCCCTGTTCACTTTCAGTAGGAAAGGACTGTGTTCCAGAATGTAAAGGTTCTGTAGCTCATGGGTTTTCTTTAGAGACACCGCAACCTTGTCCGACAGTTGTGGGTCAGAAACCTGATTTGAAGGAAGTTGCTAAAGACAAATCCATGAAAAAGGATAATTTGAATAATGCAGCACTTGAGCCCTTGTGTTTTGGTCAAGACCACCCTTGTCCTCATTCACATACTTTCTCCTCTACAGTGCTTACGTGTGTAGATGGTTTGCACGTGGAAGATAAACAGAAGATTAGAGACGGCAATGTGATACCCGATACTCCTCCATCCACTCCTCTAGTACCATCCCAGGCTAGTTCTGAATGGGATATCAAGAAGTTAACCAAAAAGCTCAAGGGGGAATTGGCAAAAGAATTCGCACCTGCTACTCCACCCTCTACACCTCACAACTCATCTGTTGGTAGTTTGTCTGAAAGTGAACAAAATACTATAGAGAAAGAAGAGTTCATGTTGAAACTCATGCGATCTCTTTCAGAAGAAGTGGAAAGCAGTGAAGACGAAGAGCATCCGGAAGTGGATGTGAAGTCAGAGCACTCAGGGAAGAAAGTTCAGTTTGCGGAATCGTTAGCTACGCACATCATTTCTCTGGCCACAGAAATGGCAGCTTCCCATTTAGATAATAAAGTAACTCAGGAACCCAAGGTTAAAAGCCCTTGCTTAACTGTGAAGAGTCAAAGAAGTGTGTCACCTACTGCTTTAAGTCACTCAGAGGAAAACTTACAAATATTATGCAATTTTGCAGGTGACCTGGCAGCAGAAGTCATTACGGAGGCTGAGAAAATAGCAAAAGTTAGAAGCTGTGTGCTTTTCAGGCAAAGGAGGAATAGTTGTTACGTGGACGGTGGCCGAGACGATAGATCAGAAGAGAAGTTGGAGATGGAGGCTCTGGCAGACCCCAAAGAAGTAGATCCGTCCAGTCTTTCATTACCACCAAGTTCTTGTGTGTCTGGTCTGACGTACAAGTATCCCAGCTGTGAAAGCGTGACAGACGAATATGCAGGTCACATTATCCAAGTGCTCAAACAGGAAGGTGGTAATAGTGAGTTAATAATGGATCAGTATGCCAATAGACTTGCCTATCGATCTGTTAAGTCGGGATTACGAGAAGCAGCGAAGGCAGCCCAAATGAAGTGCAGCTCAAAAATGTTCTCCGTGCAGAGCTCACAGGTGACAACCAAGAACGACCTCTTAATATTCTTAAATAAAGAACACCACCAAGAAGTAGATCACGAACGACAAAGTAAAAGAAGTGGAGTTTACCTTTGCAAAAATAAAACTTGTGAATGGACGCTGGATACATACAAAAATGACTGCTCTGAACTGTATAGTTTTTCAGCCTCTCTTGCTCACAGCATAACAAGAGATGTTAAAAAAGAGCTGACAGTGTCTACAGTTGGCTTGCCAAAATCCTTAACAGATTCTTGCCTTTATGAAAAGTCTGGACGTGATGAAGAAACCAGGTTGCCCGCTGAGCCAGAATTTCCTCAGGCTCTTCAGCCTTCCCCGCAAAATCACAGATTTTACCACAGTACAGGCAGCTTAAATGGGTTTGGTTATGGAGAGAGCGTGGTTCAAGCTATAGAACAGTATGCGAGAAAAGTAGTGGATGATACCTTAGAGCTCAGTTTAGGATCTGCAGTTTTCCATGCGTCTGAGTCCACAAAAGCAGCTGATAGGGTCACTTATGCAGAAAAGTTGTCACCTCTTATAAGTCAACCCTGCAGATATTGTGACCGTAAAGAACTGCATGATTGCACTGGAAATTCATCTCAACATGTTTCCAGGCAGGATTCACTTGCTACTAGTCAGCCAGCTTCTAAATCAAAACTTAGCAACATCTATCAGGAATCTAGAATTTTTCATCTTGATGTCCCACAAATTCATGTTGGTCTTGATAAGAAGACAGTGCTTGCTGAGAAGATAGTTGCTGAAGCTATTGAAAAAGCAGAGAGGGAACTGAGCAATACCAGTCTGGTGGCTGATAGCGGGATTGGACAGGATGGCGTTAGCTTTGCTGAAAGCCTTACCACAGAAATAATGACGTCGGCGATGACCAATGTTGGACGTGCTGTTAGCAGGTGAGTCTCAGATTTCTTTTGGGTCTCAGGATAAAATGAAACGTTAAACTTGATCATATGGGTCTTAGGTCCTGTTCCGAAAGGTACAATTATTTTTAACCCCTAAGTTAACAAAAAATTTTCCATACTACATTTGTGTATTGTTTCATATCCTGTACGTTACTCCTCGTGTGTGTTGTCTCATTTTTTCCCCAGCAGCCCTCTGAGGGGAGGTGTTAACCATCTCCCAAGCTGGAAAAAGAAGCTTAGGGAGGATGGTCACCTTGCCTCGTTCACAGAGCTACGAAGTAGGTAAAGCTGGATTGAAGGAACAGCTGGAGGGTTTTATACAGCAAATGTATAAAGCAAATGATAACCAACTACTCTGAGATTAAATTTTTTTATAGTGTTTTATTTTTTTCTCTTCACAAAGGTAAGTGTTCTTATAAAGAACATAATTTAACCAATTGCTGTGAGGAAGAAAGCTTTAAAAACTCTCCAAAGATTTTCACTGCTGCTATCACTTCTTTTTTTTTTTTTTTTAAGATTCTTTTTTTAATGTTTATTGTATTTACTTTTGTTGGGGGGAGACAGAGAGTGAGCAGGGGAGGGGAGAGAGAGACAGACAGACAGACAGAGACAGTATCTGAAGCAGGCTCCAGGCTCCGAGCTGTCAGCACAGAGCCCAACACGGGTCTCCAACTCACAAACCGCGAGATCATGACCTGAGCTGAAGTTGACGCTTAACCCACTGAGCCACCCAGGCGCCCCTCCCTTCTCTTGATAGGCCCCTATCTAAGGGGACATTTCTTTTTTTTTTTTTTTTAATTTTTTTTTTTCAACGTTTATTTATTTTTGGGACAGAGAGAGACAGAGCATGAACGGGGGAGGGGCAGAGAGAGAGGGAGACACAGAATCGAAACAGGCTCCAGGCTCTGAGCCATCAGCCCAGAGCCTGACGCGGGCCTCGAACTCACGGAGCGCGAGATTGTGACCTGGCTGAAGTCAGACGCTTAACCGACTGCGCCACCCAGGTGCCCCTCTAAGGGGACATTTCTAAGAGCCTCACAGGGTCTTGTGCTGTGTCTTGTGCTCAGAGACTCTGATACCTGAGTTCAGATTTGCGCTTTTAACCTTTTTTGCCTCCATGGGAAGCATCAGGATCATCACTGTTATTAGTTGGTAGGATTTTGTTAGTCCCACTGAAAAGAGAAAGTTCCTAGAGTCGGGGTGGAATTTAATGGAGTCACAGGATTTTCTCAGATTTTTTAGTGGCTTTTGTCAAAGCCGTGGCAATGTCTGTCTCTCTTCGTAGCCATCTTAAAATAGGGAGATGGTTTGGTGAGGACCTTGGACTGCAGTTGTTCCATAGCGTCCTCTTGAGCTGTTTCTGGGCGGTCCCTACCAGGAAGCCTCCTTTCTCCTAGAGCAGGAGTTGGCACACTATAACCCACAGGCCAGATCTGGCCACTGCTTTTGTTTTATTTGTAATCATCTGTGAGCTAAGACTGGTGTTTACATTTCCTTGGTGGTTGATAAATCAAAAGAATACTATTTTGTGACGTGAAAATTATATGAAATTCAAATTTTATGTTTCTCAATAAAGTTATGTTGGGACACAGCTGTGCTCATTCATTTATGTATTGTCTGTGGCTGATTCTATGCTTTAGTTGCAGAATTGAGTAGTTGGAATAGAGATCTGTGGCCAGCAGTGCCTAAGTGTTTGCTCTTTGGCCCTTTACGGTAAAAATTTGCCAACTTTTGTCCTAGACCTGCACTTTCTTTGTTCGTGATTACCTATCAGTTCTTAATATGATGATAGACATATAAGAAGTGGTTAATAAATATATGGATAAATAAGTTGTAGTAAACTAGGCTTTTCTACCCCTGTAGCAACCTTCCTCAAATAAAATTAGCCTCAGACTATTTTAAATGTTTCTCCCTGTGCCCCTCCCCAGGCCTGTGGGAGAAAAAGAGACTCACCTCTAGATTGGAGTCTCTAAGACATCCCTCGAGGGCCTGGCAAATGCTATTGACAGCTCAGTATTTTCACTTTCCCTTCCTACTCCCTTGGGTGAGTAAGTCAGCCCCTGGACTTGTTCATATAAGCTGGTGCTGTCTGTTCCAACGTTTTGTCAAGGCCAGTGGAATATTGCTTTGTATTTCTTTTCCCTTTTCTCTTCTTAATAACTGGGCTAGGGTTCTATAAGTGCTGATCGTTAAAAGTTGACTCTAGTGTGTATAGTGTGCTGTTTCCCAGTTTCTGTTTCTGATGTTAAAATGGTTTGCCTTTGAAGCTTTAAGGGGGATTCATTCAGATGGATTATTTTTAAAGGTATCGTTTGGATTCTTTCACTAGTGTCCCCTTTCTTGCAAATGTTTGATTCATGAAAATAACCATAAATATTTCACAGAGCTATAATGTACAGAAGGGTGGTATGTGAGTATTAAATGGGGAATTATATGGTAGTGCATTTTTAGAAGAGCAAACATCTAAACTGTATTCTGAGCTGTTATTTATGAGCCAGAATAACTCAGGAGTCATTAAAACTCTTCTCTGGACCTCATCTAGTGGGTCATTTCAGCCAAAAAACCATTAGATTGTGGCACATTCCAGAGAAGTGTTAAAAAAAAAGAACAAAGGAGTGCTCCATTATGGCTCAAAACTGTAATGTGCCTGTCCACTATAATTCTGGTTGCTGTATCTTAAATATAAAATGAGGATAGCCCCCAAGGGGGTGGGCAGTTCAGGATCTATCCCAGGCACTGGGAATACAGAAATAAGTAAGACGGTCAAAGATACGTGTTCTCTGGAGCTTATGTTCCAATGGAATAAGACAAAGAAGTAAAATATGAAATATGTCACAGAGTGATAAGGGCTTTGGAGGAAAACTAAAAGAAGAGAGGTGGGTAGAGGTGGGGTGGGGTGGGGTGACGATGGATGGTGGTGGTCAGTGGCAGCAGGTGGGGATGGTGGGCAGTAGTTAGGGAAGCAACACTGAGTAACATTTGAGCAAAGAGCCCAGGGTGAAGAGAGAAGAAGTCAAGTGGGAATTGGTACCAGAGGGTACCAGACAAAGGGGTAGGATTGTGCATGTTGGGGAAATAGCACAGAGGCTGCATGGCTGACGTTGGTGAGCTGGGGAGAGTAAGAGGTGAAACAAGATGGAGGGAATGACGAGAGGGAATCATACCAGCAAGTATAAGGATCTGGACTCTGATCAGTGAGAGGCCACCAGAAGGTTTTGATCAAAAGACTAACATTTTTCCTCATCATCTTTAAAAATAGAATTTTTAAACTGTTAAGTTGAGAACAAAATATAGAGTGGGCAGTTAGAGTAATTGAATAGTGAATGGCCTTTCTTGTGAAGATGGAATAAAAATGTAAATGTCTCTTCTTCATTGAAAAAAATAATGAGAAGGGTTATGATCCGTGCTCAAAATTTTAAAGAGATCTGGCTGGTTTGACTGTAGGCTTGATTGACAGTAGTTGAATTCCTCAAACTGCTTTTTTGTTCTTAAAGCCAGAAAGAGCTTCCTGTCAGTACAAATAAAAGTACAGCCTTAAAAGTAGGTGGTAAACTTAGGAACTTGTGCTCCTCTATAGAGGTCCCAGTTAAAATATGAACTGCTTTAAAGACAATTTAGATAAATGTAGCACTTGGGGTGGATCCATAACAGATAGAGCTCAGTTCACTTTGAAATTAGTATGCTCTCCTTCAAAGTCTCTTCATTAGCAGACACAAAGTGTTGGATGGGCCACTGGTGTGGCTCTGAATATTGTGTCTTGTTTTTGTCCTCTTTATCGTCAAATTGATAGCCTTAGAATTCAGAATCTGATGCTTTCGGATTGGTTTTCTTTTTCCCCTCCCTCTCTCCCTTCCTTCCTTCTAGTCCAAAAGAAATAGAAGACTTTCAGTCAACTGAGTCTCTGGGCAGCCAGCAGCTGAACCTCAGTATTGGTGATGACAGCACTGGCAGCTGGTCCAATTTAAGTTTTGAAGATGAACACCAGGATGAGAGCAGCAGTTTTCATCACCTCAGTGAAAGGTAACTGAAGTTGTACGTGTGATCCTCAGACCTCAGAAGTAGCTTTACACCGGGGGGTTTGAGAATTATGAATTTGAAAATTCTGCCATTGTTTTCAAAACGTATTTTATTATCCATAGTACGGTTCTAATGGTTTTGCACATTTATTAGATACAGTAACAAGCCAAGCTAATTTTCTTTGGGTGTGCCAGTAGTTGATATGAACAATACTGCATACATTTGGATTTATACCCTGAGGATTTTCCCAGACTTTTGTGAACTTTTGATGGAAAAAATGTATTTCTTACTTTAAAAAGGGTACTTTTTTTTTTCTTTCTAGTCTGGGGTAAAGGACAGTTATCTGTAAAAGGTATCAAAATGACCCTGTAATTTTTTTGTTATTAGTTAAAGTAATATCTTCCTGGAGAAGGAGTTCTCACTTAGCCTCTATTGAGGAACAAAATGACCTGGAGCATTTATATGTGACTGACTGGAAATGATACATAAACTCATCATAAAAATATGGTTTTGTACAGCAGAAGGCACTTAACCTCATATATAACTTTTCTTAGTTAATTTTGTTCATAATAACAGTCCTTTGAATATTTTATTAATTGCAGTACATTTTTTTCTTATATTCTTAACTCTATAAAGGCACTCCTGACTAAACTATAAAATGCAATAAATTCTGACCCACATTAATTGATAATTGGAAATAATAAATGCCCTCCACAGCTGAGTGTAGGGAGAGGAAAGGGTTCTTAGTTTCAGGCTGTGGAAGGGACCCTGTGAGGCTTCAGTTGAACAGAACCCTTGGAAGTGACTGAGTAGGAGGGGGAGGCGAGAAGACCATGGAAGGAGGGGAGGAAGGAAAAGAAATGGCTTTTCACCTGTTAGAACACATCATCTCAGAGCATTTTGTTTGATGCTTGGATTAACCAGTATTAATATTTTTATAGAACATCTGTTCTGTCATAGTTTCTTAAAATGCTGTGTAAACCACCATAGTTTCTTAAAATGCTGAGTAAATCGAGTTCCCAAAAGGCAGTCTTTAAAAGTGGTAGTGGGACGTAGGGGTAATATCACAAACATCATGTGGCCTTTTCCATGACTCTAACCTGGTATAGGAAGTTAACACTAAAATTCTTCTCTCATCTTGGAGAAATATGGGTTTCTAGAATTTCCGTGAGGGTTGATGTTGTTGCTTTGGAAATCCTGGGGTTAAAATGAGAGAACCAGGGTTAGTGGCCCGTGGCATTAAGGGGCCTGTCGCCAGTAGAAGAACCCTGCAGGATATTGTCCGATTTCATGGCTCTGTCCTTGGTTCTGTCCTCTTTTGCATTTTATTAGTGTTGGAGAGTAAGGAGTCCTTCCCCACTTCCTTATCTGTGGTTTTGCTTTTCCGTGGTTTCAGTTACCCGCAGTCAGTCAAGGTCCAGAAGAAGATGGCCCTCCTTCTGACATGTTGTCAGAAGGTCATTGTAGCCTAACATTATGTTACTATGTTACTGTGCCTGCATCATTGGCTGCACTTCATCTCAACACGTAGGCAATTTATCTTTTCACCTCATCACAAGAATAGTGAGTACATACAATAAGATGTCTTGAGGGGCGCCTGGGTGGCGCAGTCGGTTAAGCGTCCGACTTCAGCCAGGTCACGATCTCGCAGTCCGTGAGTTCGAGCCCCGCGTCAGGCTCTGGGCTGATGGCTCGGAGCCTGGAGCCTGTTTCCGATGCTGTGTCTCCCTCTCTCTCTCTGCCCCTCCCCCGTTCATGCTCTGTCTCTCTCTGTCCCAAAAATAAATAAATAAACGTTGAAAAAAAAAAAAAATTAAGATGTCTTGAGAGACAGGGACCACATTCACATAACTTTTATTACCATATATTGTTATAATTATTCTAGTTTATTGTTAGATTTTGTTAGTCTCTTAGTGTGCCTAATTTATAAATTAAGCCTTATCGTAGGTATATACATAAAGAAAAAAACCATAGTATATATGGGGTTCAGTACTATCTGTGGTTTCAGGCACCCACTGGGGGTCTTGGAATGCAGTCCCTCCACAGATAAGAAGGGACTGCTGTGCTCATTATGTGTGAATGACTTAAAATGAAAATTTAAAAAAAATCTCTTTAACAGAACCAAGTTTCAAAAAGACCAAATCAGGCTGAGACTAAAATGATTATGTTTAACATGGGTAAATACATTTAGCTCAGAAAATTAACTGTTTGCATTTGGGATGGGAAAAACTTGGCTTGATAGCATTTTGTCAGAAACACACCTGTAGTTTTAATTGAGCACAGTTTTGGTTTGTTTTTTTTTTTTTTAACGTTTATTTATTTTTGAGACAGAGAGAGACAGAGCATGAACGGGGGAGGGTCAGAGAGAGGGAGACACAGAATCCGAAACAGGCTCCAGGCTCTGAGCTGTCAGCACAGAGCCCGACGCGGGGCTCGAACTCACGGACCGTGAGATCATGACCTGAGCCGAAGTCGGCCGCCCAACCGACTGAGCCACCCAGGTGCCCCTGAGCACAGTTTTAATAAGAACTCTTATGCTGTGTGGTTATTAAGGTTCAAGCACAAAGAAAAACTAGGGCCTGTCCAGGGTTGGTAGAGTGCATGTTGAATATACAGGTTCCAGGGCCTCACCTCCCAGAGATTAAGATTCATTAGGTCATTGGAGGTCCCAAGAATCTGCATGCTTGGTAAGCACCTCAGATGATTTTAATGCAGGTGCTTCAGAGACCATGCTTAAAATACATGACTTCACATGTTTTGTCTTTGATGACATGTGCTGTTTTCTGGTACAGAGATCAGATAGGAGATAAAAGACTCCAGTTTGGACACTCTACGTGCTTTCACTTTAAATAGGAAGTTTAGTAGAGGGCAACAGTTAAAAAAAAACAATGATTTCAAAGTACACAAGTGTTTATGAGGAATGTATAGTTATTTGATCAGGAAGAGACCTGGTACATGCATCTCTTCAAGTCTGTGAATCTTAGTAGTTATATAGTGGATTAGGTAAGAGGTGGGGCCGGGCTCGCAGAAGTTTTGAGATCATCTTTATGAGATATGTCAAAGTCGATAGTCATCTTCATATGGCTGAAAACAACAATAAAGAATTTTAGCCCTAGACTCCCACTGGTTGGAGGTATGCCTGTTCTAGACATTGGAAATATGAAAAGATGTAAACGGAAAATACACAAATAGGAATAGATAGGAAATAGGAAAAGATGTAAAAGAAAATTATGGAAACAGGACAGTGTTCAAGAATGAAATATGAAGACTGTTAAGTGAAGAAATGAAGTTGTTTTGTGTTGGATTAATGTCAGATGATCATTGCTCAGGACAGTCCTGGTTTGCTCCTGCTGTTCTGGTATAGTTATTAATGGTGACTTCTTTCATTTCCAAAAGTGTCCTGGTTAGATGAAAAATTCTATGGTCACCCTATTTAGAAATGGCATTTTATAAATAACTAACTTTAAATCTGATCCATTTTGAGGGGCAGCAGAGGTGAGGGAATGAGGTTAAATAGAGGGAGTTTGAATTTTTGGTCTTTACATTCTTCAGCTGTTATTTCTTTTCATGTTCACTTAAAATCTAGGTGATGGGTTTTTATTATTAATTAAAAGGAGGGGTCATTGTTGTCAGGGAATGAGGAAGAATTTTAATTTTGTAGAATTTTTTTTGTTTAGAAAAATCGTTCTATTGGTAGATGTAAATGCAGTGTTTGAGATATCAATTTTTTCTTTCTCTTTGGCTCACAGCCGTCTGTCCCTTCCGTATCTCCATGTTTTTCCATTCTCGATTTGTTTGACAGCAGGCTACATAGGCATAACTCTGGTTGTTTTAATGGTTTTATGATAGAGCTATACTTTTTTGAACGTAGGTTGAAAAGGCACTACTCAGTTTTAGCTTTTATTTTCGAAGACATTATAGTGTGTGACAGTGTGATAGTGCCAGAGTAAGGATGGATATGCAAATTGTTGAAATTGCTTGGAAACTCTTTATAACGTTTAAATAATTGTCCCTTTGTTGGTAACCTTGTCAACATCTACTGATGCACAGAGGATGATTTTGTGTTAATTCACTTTTTAGACCCAAAATTTTGGTTTGTATAAATATTAATTTTTATAATTGCCTAGCATAATGTGGGGAAATATAAGCTGCTTATCGCTGCGAACTAATGTGCTTACTAATTATTTTAATGATTTAGAATTTTAAATTGCATGTTTAGGTTTTAATCTGAAATTTTTAATTTAATTTTGTTTCTGAACACAGTTGCTTTTTGTGTTTTATTGCTTTGCTGCAGTTTGAGAATCTAGTTGCTTTCTTCTTCTAGTTAGGTAGTTCAAGAAGTTCTCTGTGTGGCACTGGTGACTGGCCCACCAGACAGGTGCATTGCTTAATTGAGCCTTGGTTATTCAATATTCTGAAGAAAGTGTATAATATTTGCCACCTACTGAATTATACATAATGTATGAAATGAAGGTCATTGACATAATAAGAGTATTTTAAAATCAGAAAACATCTTTTCTCCAAGTAGGTACAAAAGGTCTGTTCGGGGCTATGTTTTTGTGCCTGTCATTTCATCCCCACCTCCCCAGCCCATCAGTGTTTGCGCTGTCTAAAGAGCTGAGAGAATGTTAACCTACGGTCTTTTTAAAATTTTACCCAAACTGAAGGGTATTGGCTTTTTACAAATTATATCCCAAGATTTGTCATAGACGTTAATTAAATCATGAAGCTTCTTACTTTGTGCATCCATTTGCTGTCCTAAAAGTCTTTCTGTTATGTTCATGTGTAAAATAAATACAGGTTTAGAATAATTTTCCTGATCTGTTGAGGGCAAGTAAGAAAACTTTCAATGTCCGAAGCTGTCAAGTACCTTTTCCAGTAGCAGTGATGGTCTCTCCCTCCAAGGATGCCCCACTCCGCCGGGGCAGCTTCCGAACCTCCCAGTTACCACTGACAGAAGCTGTTCCAAGGAAAACCAAGGTCTTCTTTACTATTCATTTTCTGGTTCAGCTCTGTTCTTTTCTTCTTCTGGCAGTAATGGTAACAGCAGTAGCTGGAGCAGTCTTGGTTTAGAAGGAGATTTGTATGAGGACAATTTATCCTTTCCAACAACAGACAGGTTGGTCCAGTCCAGAAACTTAAAAACTGATGAGTCTTTCACACTAATGCATGATGTCATATTCTTAAAAGAATGTGGGTTACAGTGCCAGTATGTTTCAATCTGCTTTTCTCCTATATTTGGACGTGATTCTGCTTGATAATTTACGTCTAATGAAAAAATTCAATTATGCTAAGACATGACTGACATCTAATTGCAAAATGTGTTACGTCTATGCATGTGTTGCTCTGCTTGTTCTTTTTCATTCTACCAATTATTATTTCATTAAAAAGAGCTTGCTTCCTACAGGATTTCTGGGGTTTGGGTTTATTGTTTTATTTTGTTTTTGTATGTAATTTTATTTCATATATAAGAAAAGTGTAGGAAAAAGGTGTTTTTTACCCTGTTAAAAATATGTACATGGGATCAGCAGAAGCATTAATAATTATTCATGGCATTCTGTGATAATTCAAATGCTGTGTTATCTAAAACCAAATTAGTAGAATATTTCAGCTTTAAGTTATTTTAAAATAAGTTTTATCATGAAATTACTTGGTGTTCTGTATCACGGTAAGGTAAAACCTCTTAGTTACCGATGACCTATCTAGGCATCATTTACAATTCAGATTTTAACATGAAATGGTGTGAGAAGCAAAGCTTCCTTTTTTATTGGCATTTCTTCCCTTTTTAAGTGTCACATATCATCGTAACATTCATTCTTTACCACGTTTTAAGAATTAGTTTTAATACTATTATTAACTAAAGCCATTTTTTTTAACTGCTTCTGCTCTTTTTATTTGAAAAGTGATGGGCCAGATGATAAAGATGAAGATCATGAGGATGATGTAGAAGGTAATTGACAATTTGTTTTTCAAAGTGTTTGCGTGTTTTTTGTATAAGGTTCTAGAAGAGTCTTTAACCTGTCCATTTTTGTCAGTCTCCAGTTTTATTATAAATCGGGGTATTTACATTACAAATCAGGATATTCTTGTACTAATGTATCCAATGTCAGGTCCTTTGTTAAACAATTTGTACTATTTGATTGCTAAACTAATGAAGTGCCTGCCCATTGGTGTAAAGGCTGACATGCCTTAAAAGAATTATTTAATTATTGGAGAGGGAAATTTATGATAATCTCTCTGTATAATTATCTTTTTAAAAACACAAAACCCTTACATTATAAGATATCATTTATTATAATTATGGCATATGCCCTAGTTTTTTCCTCCCAAACTAGTAGCTTCTAGAATTAGTGTTTTAATGTTGATCTTTCATAAATCAATAAATAAAAATTAAAAGATATTTTAAAATAAATTCTTCCCTCTCTCAATTCTATTCCTAAACTCACACATATACATATTTGAAGAAAATACTCAATTCTTTCTTTGATGAATATAGTTCTAAATATGTAAATACTGGACACCATTGGTCACAGAGTTCTGGACCATCATTTATAATGCTTAATTCAAATATATTAGAATATCTGAGCGAACATAGAAACTTTCCGTGCCGAAGCTGAATTTTCATTGTGATTAGATGGCTATTGATTTATTTTCCAAAAATCTTTATTTTTTTTAATTATGAAAATACCAACAATCTCTAGTGACACCTAAAAATATTCATACTGTTTGAGATACTGTTTTTGAACTAGTGATTTTTTTCATCCTTTCTTTGCAAGTAGACAAACTGAGAAAATTTCCCAAATGAATTTCTTGAAATGTACTTTCATAACACCTGAGTTTCCAATCAGTTTTGTCACCAATTATGCCTTCCTTATTTAGGGAGGTCATGTACTGGTTTTTGAGATAAAATCCTCCAAACTGAGGTGATTATTTTTTAGTGCCAATGCTTCTGCTAAATAGACATTCTTCATATCGGGCTTCTAGAAGTAAGTTTTTGTCATCAGATATGAAGTAGGAGTAGGACAATACTTTTAGAGTCACAGATAGGCTGGGTAATAATTTGCTTTATTTTTGTTGACTTAAAGAGTGTTGACTTTGTCTAGAAAAATTGTATCCTTTTTCCCAAGTCATGCCTGTGAGCAAAGTTATTCCAAAGGCAGTACATGGTGTAAATGCGTGTGGTATTTTCTCTAATGAACTAGTCATTACTTAACTGACTTTACTGAGGAATGAATAAGAGAAAAGAAGGTACACGTGAACATAAATAATGAAATTCATTTTCAAAGTTTACTTTTGGCACTAGCAAGCTCTTTAGGGTTTTTTTTGTGAGTAGATAGAAATCAGAAGAATTACATGTGGATATATGCCATGCCATCACTCACCTTTGAGATCCCAGTCTTCTCATCATGTAGAAAATTGTGGCCAACTTTCAATTTTGTTAAATTAGGAATTGGTAAATTAGGAGATGGATTGAAACGAATTTATAGAAAGATTCAAAATTAGGGAAATCCTACTTTTCATTGTTGTTTATAGTTGCAGTAGGTCAGCTCCTTCCCTTTTCGCTGGAGTTTAGTAACCTCTCCAAAGAGCCAGGAGCTCTGAGCTGAGAAAGCCAGTAATACAGAGAAGTCTTGAGGTGACTTAGCTTCCGACCCCATGACCTCTGCAGGATTCACTGAATGGCCCTGAGGCCACGCCTGGTATCATAGTGCACTAGACCCGTTTCTGATTGAGAGTCAGTGGGGGGAGAGGAGGAAAAAGGCAGTACGTTTATCTTAAAGCATGACACGGATCCGTTTTTTTAAATGAAAAAATTAGGAACCAACACATCCTAAAAATGATCAGTGGTAGTCTAGAATGCCCTCCAGTGCCCTCAAGAAGAATCAGGGCCATCCACCACCAAATTTCCATTGCTGGTACAAACTGGCGTGATGTCTTCCAGCGTGCCCACCGTGCATCTCTTGCATGGGAGGGCCCTTGTCTCAGCTCGGCTTTTTGCTCAGCCATCGTTAAGCAGGAGTGGGTAAACACTTGATATGGGTCCACAGGTCATTAGTTTTATCATCAACAGCGATTCATCCTTCCTTATGTTGAAAACGTACTTTTCATTAAAAAAGGAAACTTGAGAGCAGTATTTTATTTTTTTTTTTTTTAATTTTTTTTACTTTAATGTTTATTATTTGAGAAAGAGAGCATGCAGGGGAGGGGCAGAGAGAGAGGGAGACACAGAATCGGAAGCAGGCTCCAGGCTCTGAGCCATCAGCCCAGAGCCTGATGCGGGGCTCAAACTCACGGAGCGCGAGATCGTGACCTGGTTGAAGTCGGACGCTTAACCGACTGCGCCACCCAGGCGCCCCAAGAGCAGTATTTTATTTATCAAGGAGTGTGCCAGAAAATTCCCCAGTCTGGCGCTTGGGATATTAAGTGGCTGCATATGGCATTTTTTTCCCCTATTCTGCCTAAAGAATGAAGTGATTACACAGAGCATGGAGCCAGACTTCCTGTGTTCACATCCTGGTTCAGCCACCTCCCCACTGTCATACTCTGGATCTCTCTTCGCCTCACATCTCTCACGTAGTTCCCACCTTATAGGGTGGGTGTGAGGATTCCAAGAGTTTGTATAGCAGAAGAGCTTAAAACGTTACTTATGATGTAATACGTGTGATACAAGGGCTTGCTGCTTCCCTCTCTCAGTTCAAGCAGCTTTCCTAAAGTCCATTTAATAGGTTTATTTATTTGAGATTGTATTTTTGTGTTTCACTTCTATTTTGGTGGTAATTATAGCTTTATAGTTTGGTTTCTCTTTCTTTACCTGTGTATTGTATTTTGACACAAATTATGGCATTTATAAAGGATCTGAATTCAGTGCCTCAAAGTAGAGTTTTACATCTGTGCTCTCAGTAGACGATCAGTGTTACTCCTTTGTTGTAGAATTGTTTTGCCCTTTCAAATAAATGTTTTAGTTGATGTCAACATAGGAGTAAGAAAGGACGGATTTTTTTCCAGCATTGGCTGGAATCTTAAGAAATGGAAAGTACCTGTCCTGGGAAACCAGAGGTGTTGAGAATCGAATTGATGAGTTTTACTTTATATTGCTTAAATGTCAATATTAGGTTTGGAGCAAGACCGAAAGATTCTGCTCATTACAAATATCGACATGGAGCCGTGCACAGTAGACCCCCAGCTAAGGATTATCCTTCAGTGGCTCGTCGCTTCGGAGGCTGAAGTGGCAGAACTTTGTCTTCATGACTCTGCGAAGAAGGAGTTTATACAAGTAAGGACCTGCCGTACAGAGTGTTTGTGAGGATACATTTCTCCGTACAGGCTGCTCTGTGTCACGTGGTTGGTCTAGTAAGATGCCCCTTGATAGCAGAGGGCGTAAACGTTTAGGTGGTAGAGTCTCATAGTTGGGTCCAGATGTCCGCTGTGCCATAACCACAGGCAGGCTCCCCAGTCTCCGTGTCCTTAACTGCACTGTGAAAATGACTATGGAGTTTACCTCACAGAGCTTTTGTGAGGATGTAAAAAGATGCTTAATCTAGTGTCTGGCACATCCTAAGTACTCCAAGTTAGGTGCCGTTAATTAACATGTGTTCGTATGCAAAAACTGAGTTATTCTTTGTTTTAAATTGATTCATAATTGTGCCTTGTAATTAGTATGTCTCCTACTCTGTTAATCTAGCCTCTCTAGTGGGAGACACTAGCATCCTCAAAAGCCAGTAAAGGTTTAAACATCTCATAAGGGATCATGAACCACTTTGAGGACTTAATAGGGCTCTAATAATAGAACAGTCAGATTCGATGCATTAATAGGATGTCTTTGTTGAGAACTTACTTAACTGTTTGCCAGGCACCTTGTTAGTCAAGAGTTTTGGTTTATAGTGTTAAGGTTTTTGGCCCAGAATTTTCCTTACCAGAATTTTAGTTTAATCTTCCTATAGGTATAGAATAGTCAAATGAGTAACCAGTATATATTGATCTGTAATAACAAAAAAGGAACAATCCAGTTACTCTTGATTCCTGGTTTAGGATTTACAAAGATATTATTGAAAGAAGTATGTGAAAAAGGCATTTGGTAAAAATAATTTTTTTTGGCATTTTGTAATTTGTTTTTACTTGGACTTTGTGGAGTTTTCTAGTTTAGGTTTCTGTTTGTGAGCAGAAGGAGAAAATAAGACAGAAAGAGATGCTCAAGGAATGAATTGTCAGGGAGAAGGAATGGGTAGGAAAAGTGTCAGAACTGACTGTAGAGAGGCAAACATTTTCAAGTCATTTAGTCATGGATAAACTGAGGGCTAAGGAAGGCCTTCAGTAGAACTGAGCGTGAGCATGTTAGTGCTTGGGGCAAGGGACCTCTTCCCCAAGTAACCTAGGAAAACTTTCTGGAAGTTCCTCAAAAAGTTAAACCTAGCATTATCCTATAACCCAGCAATTCCACTCCTAGGTATATACCCAAGGGGAGTGAAAACACATGTCCACGGCAACATTATTCATAATAGGCCCAAAGTGGAAACATCCTGGAATGGATAAATAAAATGTGGTAATATATGCAGTGGAATATTATCTGTCAGTAAAGAGGAAGGAAGTACATGTATGCTGCACCATGGAGGGACCTTGAAGTCATGTTAAGTGAAAGAAACTGGTCGCCAGAGAGCATATGTTTTATGGTTACATTTACATGAAATGGCCAAAATGGGCAAATCTATAGAGACTGGAGTAGATTAGTGATTGCCTAGAGTCGAGTGGTTTGTGACAAATGGGGCGTGTTTACTAATA
Organism: Lynx rufus; assembly: GCF_022079265.1. Classification (NCBI taxonomy): domain Eukaryota; kingdom Metazoa; phylum Chordata; class Mammalia; order Carnivora; family Felidae; genus Lynx; species Lynx rufus. The sequence continues at coordinate 28,261,417 of NW_025814823.1, read as the reverse complement.
AGTAGAGCTTTCCTTTTGGTGTAGTGAATGAAACATGTTTTAACATCGATTGTGGTAAGAGTTGCATTCAACGGGGGGAGTATACTAAAAACCATTGACTAGTACACTTTAAGTGGATGAAGTGTATGCTCTGTGAATTATATCTCTGAAAGGATACTTTTTAAAAAGGTTAAGCATATTTATATTACAAAATTAGTTTTTACAGGACTAAAGACAAAAAAAAATGAGTGAAGACGTGTTCTGATTCTGGTGACAATAGAGTTTATTTAAACTTGTATTTACTTTTTAAAAAAATTGAGGTGTAATTGAAATATAACATTATATTAGTTTCAGGTATACAGCATAATGATTTGATATTTGTATATATTGTGAAATGATCACCACAATATTTATTTACTTTGATTGTTTTTTGTCGAAACACTAACATTTCTTAACTTAGAAAGCCATGTTTCCATTGAGGCCAGAGTGTGTATTCCAGAAAAAAGCCACACTGCATGTTGTGAAAGGAAAAATCCACATCCTTCTATTAAGATTGACATTATCTTTATTATTTTATGTTCCTGATTGAGGGTGTGGCAGATGTATTTAGTTAGGTCAAGAATTTGGTGTAGAAATGGAGACTAGACTCCCACACAGACTATCTGGTGGGTGAGGTTTGTGGAGTTCTGTCTCCCAACAATCCCAAAGTGTCATTCTGTGAAGGAGATGTGTTTGTCAAAGGCAGGAAGCAAGAGGGGTGGTGATTTAGTGGAGAAGAGACTTCATTATAAAACTGGGGAATAATATTTTAACCACAGGCAGCAGGATTCTTAGTTATCTGATATTGAAAATAAAAATGAAAACTTGAGTGTTAGAAAATTGTCTTTGGTTAATGTTGGACATGCTTTTCTTTCTTCCTAGCTTTCAAAACGACTACAAGGAAAGGGATGGAAGGTGGGGGACCTCCTGCAGGCTGTGCTGCGGTACTATGACATGCGGGAGAAGACGCCTGGAGAGGAGAGGTGCAAGTCACTGTTTGACTGGCTCTTGGAAAACGCATAGAACAAACTCGCAGCCGGTCCATTTTATTGTTTGGGGAGAGGAAGTAACAGATAAGGATGCATAGGGTAAACTGTTAACACTTACCGTGAACTGGGAGGGAAGTAGATAGAGCTTTTTAAAAGCGCATTCCGTCATCCCACGTTGTATATATATAGTTCATACTTTTGTAATCTCTGTCAAATATGATCTTCATTTATTCTTCTAGACACGTGCATAGTGTGTTAAGATCCTAAGAACACTGATTTGACGGAAGGTCTGACCATGACGTTTTCAGGGACACTGACTGACAGCATTCTTTTTGCATCCAAGTTAGTGCTGCTATGAACCGCACCCAGGCGGCCAAGGACGTTGCAGACAAATGCTATCCTGTTAAGAACTAATCTGACAAAATAGCTTTGAGGCTAATGGTTTTTCTTCCCCCAATAGAATTTTTTTCTTATTTTTAAAAGTCATTTTTATTTTCATAGCTCAGCTATTGGTAGCTTTTTGAATCCCCCCAAACTATTTAATTTCTTAGAAACGTTAGTATTTTAGGTTTCTCTAAATACCGTAAATGATAGTTTCCCCAGCCTTTCATTAAATGACATTATTTGCTAATGTTGCCAATCCATCTGGCGTGAAAGTGTGTGTGTGTGTGTGTGTGTGTGTGTGTATGTGTATGTAGAGGAATACTTTTGACTTGCCTAGTGGGTTTGTGCCCTTTTTTATTTTACTGTTTTCTTGGTTAGAAACCCACTGTTGACATTTAAAAGGTGCTTTAAAATAAAATGTCTATAAAGATTGTGCAGTAAGAATTTTTATTTCTTGGTTGTTTTTTTTTAACTATTTTGCGTCCCTAATTTATCCTATAAATGAAAATAAAGGTGCAAAACATGTTAAAATTTTAAAAATTAATGTTAATATGGAAATGCATTTAGAGAAGCCCAATAATGATTTTCATTGTTGGATTTTTGAAAAACAAACAACTCTCTTCTTAGCAAGGATGAGCTTTTTCTAGAAAAAGAAGGGATGCCCAGGCTCCCTCTCCCCGATAAAATAGTATCTGCACTGTTTTGTAAAGTTGACTGACATGATTTTTCTGGGCTCTGTGTTTTTTTACTTCCTTGTCTTTAGAAACTGCAAGTTGACTCGAATAGCGCTTGTGTCTTGGTATTGTACGTGAGGGTATGCGCGTGTGAGTTTTTGGTTCTTCCATTAATGGATTTTATAATTGAGAGTAAATCACCTTTTGTTGGGGGCTTTGGTTTTACTCCATTACATTTTCTTTCTTCCTGCCATTGCATTTTCTTTTTCCCTGAGCACTGACTGTTCTGGAAGCTGCACAAAGTGTAGAAGACATAGCACCCACCAAGGGGCAAGGAATAAGGGCACTTACATTAATTTGAATTAATAATTATGGTAGAGAAATGTATTTTGTAATGAGAGAGTAAAATTTGCTTTTTAAGAAAAATACCAAAAGCCACTTAAATATTTTGAGATTACATTGTAAGGTTTGGTTTTTCTCAACTTAAGATACAGAAATGGAGTGAGCCTTAAAAATAAATTTGCCTAAAGTTTCTTCAAGTATTTTTTAAGGTGGAGAAATGCAGGAAATGTATATAACCAGAATTGTTTCTGTCTTTTGCTTCTCAGAACTTGAGATTTAGCAGCACTGGACTGGGTTTATACACGCTGGCACCTGGGTTGTTGATGATAACACGGATTTACTGCTTATTAAGCTTGGATTGAATTTTTACAAGTATATAACTATCAAGTTGTGTTTAGTAACTTGGATATATGTATGGGTGTGATTAACAGCCAAATTGTGTTCTGACTTTCTTTTCAGCTAAAGTGAAAATATGTTAGTTTCGTTAAAACTTTCTGTGCTTGAAAGTGTTTATGTTTATTTCTATTATGGTAGAAATCATTTTGAAGATTTTCCTCCTGTCTCTGTTTTCTCTGCATTTACCTGGAGCTTTGCTGGATTCAGAGTTCCCTGATTTAGCCACGACGTAAGGACAGACCAGTCTTTAGGTGTTAGTTAGCATGCATGGTAAGAATCCTGGTGGAACTCTACCCCTGTATCAGTTTCACGCAGGGGCACAGAGAAAAATATTAAGTATTGGCAGATGTGAAAAGAAGCGTGAGTTAAAGCTCCTTGTAGGGAGAGAAGTATCTTTTAATCAAGTGCAGTCTAAACTCACATTCTTTAAAGGCACTTTGTGATTATTCCAAAGACATGTTCCGTCTGTTTGGTTGCCCAGTCTTCAGAACAGCTCTGTTTGTTGAGGACTACCCGTCTTATTTTATTACAGATCTACTTGACCTATTTGTATTATATAACATTGTGATCTTGCCATTCTGTGCATTTTGGCTCTTACGAAATTACCATGTCTTATTCAGAACTGTTAAGTTGTGATGTGCATTGAGTTGAATTCTGTTTATCAATTTCAGAACCCTTGAAGGATCTGTGGGAAGAAAGTGGACGAGGCCTTCTGATAGGTTTTTTTTTTTTTTTAGAACATTATTTTAGACCGAAATGTAGCAATTCTTTGATAGTCTTTTCCCAAGCCACGTTTAAACTACATTTATATTTTGGATGTTATTAATGTTGATTTTGAAAATACTTCCTGATTTATACAAAATGAATGATTCATTTGTAAATCACAGAAGAAAATTAAAATATCTATTGGGATGGTTGATAGAATTTAATGAAGTAATAAAACCTCTGAGAGTATTCACTTGGTGAATATACGTGATAACATCTTTATACTTTGAAAAATGTTCCACTTACCCTTTCAGATATTTGACGTGAATTAATTCAATTCATAATACTTCCATTTTGCTTAAATAAGGGTTTTATGTTGCTGGCAGGAGAATTTAATTACTTATTAAATGTACCATGTATAAAGTGAAAGATCATTTACTCACATGGCTTTGACATCAGTGCACATTTCCCAGTCGCAGACCTTAACCCTGACTCATCATCAGAGTCCAGAGTCAGATGTCTTCTTAGTTCATTATTTAGCTAGTAGTATTCTTTCACAAATAACTATCACTTTCCCATCAGTATATTGCTTTAAATTTTATATTTCTCAAAAGAAACTTTCCACAGTTTTAAAAAAAAATATTAATGCATCCACACTCAGGGTGTAGGGAAAATGCTTTCCACTGAAAACCCTGCCCACCTGTCACCAGCACAAGACAGTTAGAGCATCAGTGGGAATTACGTAATTATACTAAAGCGAAAAGTGAAATGCATTTTTGTTTCCATTTTTAGCAAAAGACCCTGCACACATTTACTCACTTACTGGATTCCTGCTCTGAAGACGCAGATGCAGTGTTGGTCACTCTTGTCACTTTATTTATTTATTATTGTTTTTTCCATCCCTGTACATTCCTTTCACATGGGTAGGATTGTAGTTCTAGAAGTTCATTGTTTTGTTTTTGCTGTAATGTTTGAATACTATTTAATATCAGGTTTTAATATTGCTGGATTTGCTAACTTTGGTTACTTGTGCAGTGTTTGAAGTAATTCACATTCTTGTTTAATATATATATAGTAAAAGCAGCTTTGAGTAATCGTAGCTGTTTATTTGTGCAGAATTACTACATTAAGATCTTGTATAACGGTGACTTTTTTTGGCTTTTCAGTCATTTAATATGTTCATTTATCAAAATATGAACTTCAGGATGCACTATAATTTTGTTTTTGCAGTGGCTCAAAATAAACATTTCAGAAATTACTTTTGTAATAATTTGCAATTAATTGTTCTTTTTATCTTTTATGAATTATTTGTCTGTGATCTTTCCTCTCCCAACTAAGAATTCTCCAATAAACTTAAGAGATGCCTGGCCTTCGTTTCCATTCTGTAATATCTTGTTAACTTCTCTGTTCTGAACTAAACAAAGGCATACAAGTGGAACTTCCACGATAGAAGACTCATTGCATGATCCTTATGCTTCTAACATGGTTTCCAAGAACGAGAGAGGCTAGGTATTTTTAGTCGGACACTAGATTCTAGCTACATATTCAGGTGCCTCTGATGCTGACATAAGTGACTTCAAAGGCTGTTGGCCCAGTCTGTTCTGTATTTGAGTGCCCCGTAGAGCATTATGCTTTCGTGGTAGGGAATTCTTCTGACCCGGATCCAGCACTCCTTCTGTAGGATATAGAGAGCATATTTGTCATGCCATGTAGCATCAGGCGCTTAAAAGTTAGATGCTGTTTGTTGCTAATGGAATTTGACTTAGGTATATAAAGACCAGAAATTAGGGAGTGATTTTCTAGCTTTGTATGAATGTTGCAAAATGCTAGGAGGTGACGATAGCAGATAATGACTTGGGCATGAGTGGATCCCGGTCACCAAAAAAACAATTCAGAAAATGCTGAGAAAAAGTAAGCAAGATTCCTTAGCCTGTAATTCCAAAAAGGAGAAAGGGCTCAGTTTTGCACATTGGGCTCATTTGCAGTCTCTCTTGGCTGGGACAGGGAGGAGGGTGAGGGATGGGACCTGAAGAGTGAGTGCAGATTTTTCAAATTGTGAAAGGTGGAAAGAGGTCACATACCCAAGGAGGAATGCTATTGTGCAAAAAGGGTAAGAGAAAATCTAAGAGCTTTTCGCAGCATTGTGTTTACAGCAGGAGCAAAGAATGTGTGAAGCTTACTCCTTGGGAGTGGTGGTTACATTCTTTTTTCCTTCCTTGGTAGGCTTGTAATCACCTCCTTTTACTTTTGTGCTCTAGGGCAAGGAGGGTAATATTTTAGATTGGGAAGAGATAAAAATAAACGTTTTTTCAAGAGAGAATCAGAGCTCCAAATTTGACTTTTTGGTACCCCCCCCCCCCCGCCGCCCTTTAAACAGACACCTAAATAGACTTGTTAGCTTAGAGTGAGGGTTTAAACGATCCTGTGTACAATATCTGCCCATTGAAATGGTTTGGCCCAATGTGAGAGCTAATTATTAACACTTAAAAATAAGGAGATGTCACATTTGGGTATGTTTTGTATTTCAGCTTCTCTTGAAATTTAGCTCTGGAAAGCTCTGAAGCTCTGGAAACACCCATTGGACTTTGTGGTGACAGTTTGTCAGGAGCCGAATGATGGCCACTTTAGTCTGGGCTTAGGGTTTTTTGCCTCCAGCATGACCTGCTGCACTGGGCGCGTTTCTGTTGCCCATTGGGACCCTGTCAGTGTTTGTGATGCAACCTCTGACGTAAAGCAGGGGAGATAACATGCTTAGCAACACTGGACAATACTCTAGCAACTCTTCCATTCTCCAGGATTGCTCAAAGAGGAGAGAAAGGTTCTAGAAATTATAAACTTGAGTTTATTGCTCCTGAGCAAAAGACAAATCCTAGTTGTTTAAAAGCACAGTTCTGCTTTGTTTTTTTATGTAGACAAGAAAGAAGGGGAGAGATCACAGGTTTACCGAAAGATTGTATCAGATGTCCATTTCTTTTTTTCAATAGAATTATGCAACTGGCTATTAGAATACCAGAAACCTAGTATCTGTATTTTAACAAGGCATTTTATATGGACAAAGGAATGAACAATTGTGGCTTCTTGACATTTTGCGAATGTGTTGCCAAAGACTTGTTAAATAGGTAGGTCAGTGTTTGTCTAGAGGGTCAGCACATGATGTACCACAGGCCATTGGATGTAGAGCTGTTTTATACCGCCTTGGGTGAAGATTGTGTTGGAATATACAAACCAGGGGTGTCTAAGAGCATTGTGAAGCATTACACAGTAACAATTCCATTTCCAAGAATGGTATTCAAACAATTGCAATAAACTAGGACAAGGAACTTCTGAACCTGTTTTTTCCCCCCTTGGTCATCCTTGTGACTGAACCATGACTTGACATTTTCCTCTAAATGTGGGGAGGTTCTGTTTTCATACTTCTACAAATTGAATATTTTGGGCTCAAATGGTTTCCTCCAAATAATTTTTTTTATGACTTTCTTGATATTAACTTAGTTTTCTCCCTGTTACGTAAATCCTATGAACACAGGAATTGGTGCTTAGAGATCCCATAAGGGCTGACAATGATGTAGACTTCTGAAGAGTCAGAGCAAGGCTTTAAAAAAAAAAAGGAAGAAGCTGCCAGAATTCCTTAGGTGTGAAATCAACCTCATCTCTTTTTCTGTTTATAACAATATGGGTAGTTGTGGGGCATGTGGATTCTGGGGAGACTAAAATGTTACAATAGCTTTTCCAACCTATATGTCTTCGAATCACCTCAGAAGCATTGTGGCAAATGTTGGGCAAACTTAAGTTGCCTAAGTTTGGGCAAGCCAGCTGACCTCTTCACTGCCTTGAACCCTAAGAAGCTGTGGCTTCCAGAAGTGTTTCCTGGTTAAATGGCAGAGTCTGCAATGGATACAGAGCTGGGGAGATAGAGTCAGTATGTTGAACGAGTCTGATCCAGTAATGCCCCAGTAGACCCAAATGGCTAAGTGCTCTAGTAAGGCAGGAGGTGAATATTAGTTTTTAAATTTTTTAAATCTTGATTTATTTTTGAGAGAAAGAGAGACAGAGTACGAGTGGGGGAGGAACAGAGAGAGGGAGACACAGAATCCGAGGCAGGCTTCAGGCTCTGAGCTGTCAGCACAGATCCCGATGCGGGACTCAAACTCACAAACCGTGAGATCATGACCTGAGCTGAAGTTGGACGCTTAACCGACTGAGCCACCCAGGTGCCCCAATTAGTTCTGTGTAAGTAAGTACAGGGTAGTGGGAGGTGAGAGACCTTTAAGGCTTATATCAGAGTCCTAAAAGTCTGCAGGGAGAGAAAGTATGCCATTGCCAGTGCCCTTTTGGGAGTGGAATATGTTTGGGGGGGGGGGGGGGGAAATGCTCTAATATTAGTCCTTGCCTCTATGGAGTTTATTGTTTAGTGAAGAAGAGTCATTAAATGAGTAATTATAAAAATATTTACTGTTGCAAGGGTGATGGGAACCTAAAACAGAGGAGCCTAATTGGGCTTCCCTAAAAATGTGATGCTGAGGCATAAGCTAGGGTTGAGCCCAGTGGGAACCAACCAGGCAAAGGGAGTCAGGGTGGTTCAGGGAGGTAGAGAGCTTTTTCAGTAGAGCAAACACGCCTTGAGAAGGCTTCCTCTCTATCAGATAAGCTCGTGGCTTATTTGAAGAACCAAAGACCAGTTTGGCTAGAACCTGAGGAGTTGTGACACATCTTGAAAAATATGTAGGCATCTTAGATAGCTCTCACTCAGATGCTTAAAGAAAGTGTTTATAGTTGTCTGTACTGCAGTAATTCGCGTTTTTTCTACTGTAGCAGTTGGTTTTAAACTTGTGGCATGGTGAGTGATAGTCTTACTTGACCCTGTGCTTTATAGACCATGCCTAGAGTTTTAGGTTTAATCCCAGATACCATTTTACGAAGGACATAGATAAACTGAACCATCCACATTCGTGACTGTCTAATGCTGAAGGAGCTAAAAATAAAAACGATTTAATTGAGTTTTCACCGAAAGACAAAAGGCCGCTTGGCCTGGAGAAGGCGAGGCAGGGGAGGGAGGGATGACCTCAAAACCATCCTTAAACATACAAAGGTCTGTCAGTGGAGACAGATGGACACTTGTGGCCCTAGAGGACCAGGTAAGGATCAGTGAGGTAGAAATTAGCAGCAGATTTCAGCTTGCTCTCCCCAAATTGACCGTGTATAAAAAGGGACTAGACCCTTTCCACGAACAAGATTGTGCTTGTCCTTGGACACAGCTGTCGTGCTGGCTGATCACTTCTGCAAGTTTTGTAAGAAATTTCAACACCTCCATGGGGCGCCTGGGTGGCGCAGTCGGTTAAGCGTCCGACATCAGCCAGGTCACGATCTCGCGGTCCGTGAGTTCGAGCCCCGCGTCGGGCTCTGGGCTGATGGCTCAGAGCCTGGAGCCTGTTTCCGATTCTGTGTCTCCCTCTCTCTCTGCCCCTCCCCCGTTCATGCTCTGTCTCTCTCTGTCCCAAAAAAATAAAATAAATGTTGAAAAAAAAAATTTAAAAAAAAAAAAAAAAAAAAAGAAATTTCAACACCTCCTAACTTTGGATTAGGCGACCTGCTTTCCCATATATCCCTAATTTCTTCCATGGCAGTTTAGTAAAGTTGAAGAACGTAGGCTCTAGGGTCAAAAGAGCTTGATTTAAAATCACAACTCTGCCACTTTTAACCTATCTGTATTGTCTAGAGAGGGAAGGCCTGGGATGGTGGTATTTTCCTCTGGCGGGGGGTGGGGGGAGGACTTTCCTCTGCGTCTGCCAGGTGCCTGGGCACACAACTAGTTTTGGAGCTCCTTAATTTAAATTCAAGCCTCAAAGTTTTCTGAATAAGTCAGGTGGCTGGAAATTGTGCTGCACGTTGGGGCGGGGCCCACGTATGAAGGGTGCAGCCCCTCAGGGTTCCAGCTAAAAGGGGGTGGTTTTTGAGAATCCCTTTGTTAGAACGGGTGGAGAGAAATGACTTTTGCTTTTCTAACGCTGATGAGGCGGCCAAAACACTAGTCTGTATCACGGTTTTTTCTTCAGGTTTGGCAAACATTCCTACGACAAAAAAGTGGCATTAAGTGCTGAGTTTACCTGCTGGGGTTCTTCACTTTTGTTAGATTTTGATCCATTGATTCCTCAATAATCTATATATAAGCTGTTCGATGCGTTCAAGAGGATGTTTTGATATTCCATCCAATTTCTCCTCCCAGGCAACTACTCATAATAATTTACACGTAATACTTAAAAAAAATTTTTTTTGTCTTGCTGTCCTCCATGTGCTGTATCCTTGACACCCCTTTTATTTCTGTATTGTTATTTATCTTTTTTCAAAGGGCCATACATGCAAATGATGATGCAATTCTAAAAGGCATAAGGACATATGGTAACAAGTCCTTACTGCTCTCCAGCCACCAAGCAGCCCTCCTAGAGACTGCCACATTACCAGTTTATGCTATATACAGCAATTGTGCGAAAATAAGATGTTTCCAAGCTTGGATTAGCTCTTGTAAGTTACTGTTAGACGTCGGTCTGAAAGGGTCAAAAGCCAGGAAACGGTTACCATAAAAGTCGGGTTAGTGATTACTCCTGGGGCAGACAGACGTATGATATACAGGAGGCTAATGTGGTGTCAATAGTCCTCTGTTTCTTGCCTTGAATGGTGGTTAAATTGTTGGTGTAGATCTATGCAATTCTGTATATACGTTGCATTTAATGCGTATGTGTGTGCACACACGCACCACGCCGTTTATAGAAACAACTGCAAAGCGATCATCTCAAAAACAACCAGAGAACAGGTGGATTACCTGTAAAGCGGCAGTTTGACTCACAGCAGTTCGCTGTTGTGACAGAAGTCCAGAGATAAAAGAATGATATCTTCCAGTGCTGGTTAAAGTCAGATCTAGAATGGCATGTGCTTATAAACTATTCCTCAGGAGTGAACGTAAAATCAAGGTAATTTCTAATAGACCAAAAGAATTTACAGTTTACTTACCTGTGCTGAGAAAAACTGCTTAGCTTTCTTTTTTTCAACGTTTATTTATTTTTGCGACAGAGAGAGACAGAGCATGAACGGGGGAGGGGCAGAGAGAGAGGGAGACACAGAATCGGAAACAGGCTCCAGGCTCTGAGCCATCAGCCCAGAGCCTGACGCAGGGCTCGAACTCCCGGACCGCGAGATCGTGACCTGGCTGAAGTCGGACGCTTAACCGACTGCGCCACCCAGGCGCCCCTAGCTTTCTTTTTAAAAAATTTTTTTAATGTTTATTTATTTATTTATTTTTGAGAGAGACAGAGAGAGAGAGAGAGAGGGACAGAGTGTGAGTGGGGGAGGGGCAGAGAGAGGGAGACAACAGAATCCAAAGCAGGCTCCAGGCTCTGAGCTGTCAGGATAGAGCCTGACGCGGGGCTTGAACCCACAGACCATGAGATCGTGACCTGAGCTGACGCTTTACCGACTGAGCCACCTGGGTGCCCCATGAATATACTACTTTCATAAGAAGGGTATTGAATGCTATGGAAACAGTGAAGAAGCAGTGTTTCAAATAACAATTAACATAGAAAATGAAAGCGAGAAGGAGCAACCACCCCAGTGCAATACTGTTCTTATAATTTCTACTTACTGTCTATGGCAGGCCCTTTGGGTTATTGAATGCAGATACCAACCTTGTCATTATTGTTCCTGTTTTTCACGTGAGAAAACTTGGGTTCAAAGAAGTGAAGTGTCTTACCCAGTGGGCATAGAGGTAATGCCCGGGTCTGCCAGGCTCCTGTTCTCATTACATTACACTGTGTCACCATATTGAAAAACCAAAAGCCAAAAGGTGACAGAATCACCTGTCACAATACATAGAGACAACAGCTATTTACACTGGCACGTTTTTCTCCCACACGTTTATCTTATACAACTGGGATTTCTTTTATTTCCTGTTTGCCCAAACGTCTTTTCAAAATTTCCACATTCACCTTTGGGCTTTTCAAGTTCGGTGGTTGATGAATCTTGCCACTCTTGGCTGGAGATACCTTGACCCGAACTCTTCAGTTTGACTGATGTGTATAATGTTGTATTTTCTTTGCATTCCTGTTATGTGGTGCCGCTTTGAGCCTTAGTTAGAAAGTTGACCGTCTTTACAAGGTAAGCATTTCAAGTTGAGTTCGTCTTGCCCCAGCAGGCAGGCATCTCCTCCTGGGTACACTCTCCCATACGTTGTTCTAGTCATTCGGGTTGAACACCTTTGAGAAGTCCGTTATCTTTGACCTTTCCCTCTCTGCTCTGATGCCTGTCTCCAACAGAAGTAGGAGAGCGTGATACTGGACAGGAAGAAGAGATGGCAGGTGTTAGGGGAAAAAATAGTCCTCTCCTGGGGGATTGGGAAAAGAAAGTGAAATGTTAAAAGTGTCTGACGCTGTGGCCTAGCAAAGTTGGCACAGAAATTTAACCATCACACCGAGCTTTTGGGCCTGGCCAAAGTGAAGACCCCAAAGGACCATTCCCACAGTATGAAAGTGAAGTTGGGAGGGGGAAAAAACCCACGACTCTCCCACCCTGCGGATTGGAAGAAAACTCTGTTCAAACCTTTGGCAGTGAATCAAGGGGAAAAATTTTTTTCTGAGACTTGATAAACTGATTTTCATGTGAGTTTTTGTAGTCTAAATTCATCCTGCCTGGGTGGTCTCAAAACCCCAAGCTGAGAATTTAGTTTAACATTTTTCTGTTAATGCTTCTATGCACTTATCAGAGGCAAACAGGAATCCTCTTGAAAGTCCCCCTCCATGCTAGGTTTCAATTATTTCCAATTTAAGTTCCCCCAAACAAGAAGAAGCTTAGATAAAAGAAACAAATTACAAGACCACGAGCAGGAAGCAGCAGAAATGACAGAGTGGAAATCAGTTCAAAGATGCTCTATGTTAGTGTTATCAAACAGAATAAAAAGTAGTTGTGTTAGAGGGCGCCTGGATGGCTCAGTTGGTTAAGTGTCTGACTTCGGCTCAGTTCATGACCTCATGCTTCGTGAGTTCGAGCCCCAGGTCAGGCTCTGTGCTGACAGCTCAGCTCAGAGCCTGGAGCCTGCTTCAGATTCTGTCTCCCTCTCTCTCTGCCCCCTCCCCTGCTCGTGCTCAGTTTTTCTCTCTCAAAAATAAATAAGTGTTGAAAAAAGTTTAAAAAAAGGTAGTTGTGTTAGATATTTTTAAGACATAAATGGAAGCTTAAATATGAATAGGGGACCTGTCCACATCCACTAGGATAGTATAACAAACAAAAAAAAAAGATGGACAATAACAAGGATGTGAAGAAATTGGGACCCTCATACTCTATTGGTGGGAATTAAAAATGCAGCCATTTTTAAAACAGTTTGACAGTTCCTCAAAAAAGTGAGACAGAGTTGCCATGTGATCCAACAATTCCACTTCTAAGGATATATATACCCAAGAGAAATGAAAACATATCTGCACAAAAACTTATACGTGAATGTTCGTGGCATTACTCATAATAACCCCAAAGTGGAAATGACCCAAATATCAATCAACTGATATACAAGATGTGGTTTATCCATATAATAGAAGGTTGTTTAGCCATTAAAAGGAATAAAGTAGGGACATAAGCTACAACACAGATGAACCTTAAAAACTGTGCTGTGTAAGACAGCAGACACTAGAGGCCACATATTATATGATTCCATTTATACATAATACCCAGAATAAGCAGATCCATAGTGACAGAAAGTAGATTAGTAGACTGGAGACTGAAGAAAAAGGCAAGCGACTGCTTTATGCGTATGAGTTTCCTTTCGGGTGATAAACATGTTAATGATTGTACAAGTCTCTGAAGATACTAAAATCCATTGAATTGCACATTTAAAAAGGGTGAATTTGGGGCTATGGAAATTATACTTCAGTAAGTCTTATAAAAATATCAACAGAGAACGAAAATACACTTTAAAAACAAACTTCCAAAAAGGAAAACTAAAATAATTGAAATGAGAACACTCAGTGGGTAAGTTTAACAGCAGATTAGACATACCTGAGAGAGAATTAGTGACTTGGAAAAAATTCTCCAGAATACAGTGTAGAAAAACAAAGATGGGACGTATGAGAGAGAGGTTAAGTGACATTGAGGGAAAGGAGAGCTGACACATGTCCAATAGTTACAGAAGGAGAAGAGGGAGAAGACAGTATAGAATTAGTATTTGAAAAGAAATTCGCTGGAAATTTTCCAGAAATGATAGAAGAACCATCCACAGTTTTCAAGAAACCCAACAACCCTCAGGCAAAAACAATACACATTAGATTTTCTAGGAAGAGTTGTACACATATTTGTCTACTTTTCTAGATTATTGAATAAGCAAGCTAAAATTTCCAGTGCAATCAGTAAGAGAATATAAATAAATTGCATATATTCAAACTAGTAGAGAAAAAAATAGAAGTTAAAAAAAGGTAGCCTGGGTGGCTCGCTCAGTCGGTTAAGTGTCCAACTTGATTGCAGCTCTAGTCATGATCTCTCGGTTGGTGAGACGGAGCCCCGTGTTGGGCTCTATGCTGGGCGGAGAGACTGCTTAAGATTTAGTTAAGCATCTGACTTTGTCTCAGGTCATGATCTCACGGTTTGAGAGTTCGAGCCCCTCATCGGGCTCTCTGCTGTTAGCACAGAGCTCGCTTTGGATCAGCTGTCCACCTCTCTCTCTGCCCCTCAGCTCTCATGCACACTTGCTCTCTCAAAAATAAACATTGTTTTGAAAAAAGATTTGCTCTCCCTCTGCTCGCATATGCTCTCTCTCTCTCTCTCAAAAAGAAAAAAAAAAAAATAGAAAAAGAGACACAACTGGACCAAAAACTAGGAAGCACCAAATAAGACTGTAGATCTAAATCCTACTTCCCTCATCCCTTATGGGTGTTCCCAAGAGCATCCCCCAATAAATTTCCTATATGAGAATATTTGAATCTGTTTCCAGGGCAACCTGATCTGTGAAATTGGTACAACTGCTCTGGGAAAGGATTGAGTAGTACCTACTTAAATTGGACTTCTGTGTGTCATATGTCACAACAGTTTTACTGTTAGAAATAAACTCTAGACATAATCTGCCATATATACTCCAGGAGGTATGTACAATGCTCATCAATAGTAGACTGGATGAATAAATCATGTTATATGCAACCAATGGAATTTTATACAACAGCAGAAAAGGGCCATAGCCACATGCATCAACATGGATGCATTGCAAAAACATAATAGCAAAAGGAGCAAGTCACAGAAGAATACAAGGAAGAGTCTATTTAGCTAAAGTTCAAAAATAGGCAAAATAATTCACCGTGTTATTATATATACACAAATGCAAATATGTATATATATACATATCCCTTCATAGTCATATATATGTATATATATGCACACATATATGTATATATATATACACACACATATATATACATATACATAACTATAAAAATATAAGGAATAAGTAATACAAAATTCAAGACAAGGAATTGCTTGTGGAGAGGAGAGAAAGGAAGAGGACACAGGAGAGACTTCCGAAGTACCAGTAATATTCTACTTATGAATGGTGAGTCCCTGGAGTTCAACTCATTTTCTTCAAATTAGACACATCCATTATATAATATTTAAAAAAATGTTTTTAACGTTTATTCATTTTTGGGAGACAGAGAGAGATAGAGTATGAGCGGGGAAGGGGCAGAGAGAGAGGGAGACACAGAATCTGAAGCAGGGTCCAGGCCCTGAGCTGTCAGCACAGAGCCCGATGTGGGGCTCGAACTCATGAACTGCGAGATCATGACCTGAGCCGAAGTTGGACACTCAACCGATTGAGCCAGCCAGGCGCCCCCTTATATAATATTTTTAATGTGAAGTATACTTCACAATGGAAAAATGTATTTAAAATAAATTACTTGGGGTGCCTGGGTAACTCAGTTGGTTAAGCATCAGACTCTTGATTTCAGCTCAGGTTCTGTATTCATGGTTTATGAGATCAAGCCCTGCTTTGGGCTCTGTGCTGAAAGCACAGACCCTGCTTGAGATTCTCTCCCTCTCTCTCTGCCCCTCCCCTGCTCTCTCTTTCTCTCTCTCTCTCTCTCTCAAAATAAACATTTAAAATAAAATAAATTACTCAACAAAATTTATTCAAAGAAGGCTGCAGAATGCATTAACTAGGTGGTTTCTAAGAATTTTGCAAAAAAAAAAAAAAAAACTTTGAAGAAAAATGTTCGAGCACAACTGGAAATTAAGGAAAAAACCAGTCCGAACACTTTTTTGTTTCCTGAATTTCCCCCTGGAAAAGGTAAACATTACCTGGGTTTTCTGTTTGTCAACCTCTTAAAGTTGGGGTGGGTGGGGGTGAGGGAGGAGACTGCTGTCCTTGGAGGTAATCAAAGGGAAGCTATTACCATCGCCTGTCTTATCTCTATGTCTTTCTTGAATCTCCTAGTCTGTATTCCTACATGTGGATTCCCTCCCCACCTCCTGATAATGAAGCTTCATTATTTACCCTTATAGGGGATGTTGCAATAAGGAGTGTCTGTCGCCCTACAAAGGGACTGGGTCAGAAGAACATGCTGGAGGCAGGTGGGCAGAGGAGGGAAGGAGATAGAGGAGGACACTTCACACCAGAGCCTCCAGGACTCCATTTAGCCAGGGGATGTTGAAAAGGGCAAAGCTGTAGCACAGCCAGTGTGGTCCTCAGCCAAGAGTGGGGAAATGCTGGCTTCCCGGGACGCTGCCCTGTGATTCAGGCTGAAGAAATAGGAACTGAGATGCTTGAGCCCCGTGTGGGCTAAGGCGGGTACCCGTGCACCCCCCAAGCCAGCTGGCCTGGCCATAGAGCTGCAGGGCCGGACGCACTGCCCTTCCGCAGATGCTACTACAGCCTTTCCCACGGGGTTCACAACAGAGCAGTGCTCAAAACAACCCAGGGGCATATAGCATTTTATTACAATGAGGGAGTCTGGGAAGGGACCAGAAGCCCAGACTCCTGCTCCAGGTACACGGAGGATCCACTCTGCTCTCTTAAAGCTGCAGTGTTACTTTGAGCCTCAAGGTGGTACAGCAGCACAGTCTACGGCTTGCGGAAAAAACCCAAGTAAACTTTGCAAAAAGCTTCCTTAGGCACGATTAGCCTGACTGCTTGAACAATTTCTCGGTCTCTGGCGGGCATGCCCTGTTTCAGCCTGGCTGGCTCCTAATATCTAGTCTGACTTTCAAGGTCTCTTCTTACTGGTCCATCCACTTCCATCCCCAGCCAGAACCTGGACCATTTTCTCAATGCTTTGGTCACTTCTGCTCAGATTCACCCCTCAGTTTCAGGTCAGAACTGCTGCCCTGTGGTCATGGGACCTGTCTTCGCGGGCACCACCGAGACAGTGCCAGGCACACAGGAGAGGTACGGCCATGGGGAACCTTGGGTCACAGCCTGCTCAGGTGCTCAGGTGAGCATGTGCAGATGGCCACCACCTGCATTCTTCCTGTGTTCAAGCCTCCCCTTTCCTTGGGAGGGAAATGGGTAAAATAAAACTGACCCATTCCTACCCGTCTCCGTCACTCCTCAGTAGGTTTTTTGGATTTTTCTATTAGCATTTCATCCTGTCCTCACCACTCATAATTAGCTTTTATCCTAAGTGTCCTCTAAATTTTACTCTGAATTCAGTCTGTGTTCAAAATGTCCCCCTATCAATACAATCTTCCCGGAAATAGCAACTACCTTCCATCACTTATTATCCTCTTACATTATATTATTGCATCATTGCTTTATTTTCCTTCTTAGCCCCTTTCCCATCTGAGATAAGCATGTATTTATTACCTCTTTACCCCCTAGGATGTAAGCTTCCTTAGAGCTGGGACTTTGCCAGTTTTGTCCTGTATTGTGTCCTCAGCCCTAGAACACGGGATCTGGCATATAGTGGACACACGGCAAGTGTTTGTTGAATGAATGGATGGATGGGTGGATGGATGTGATAAGGATTTACCCCTCCCCGGCAGGCCAGGGTTTGAAGCAGTGAACTGAGAGTTTGCAGTCTAGAGTTGACCCACTAGTCACTTATAGGACTTTGAGCAAGCTACTTGATCTCCCAGTGTGTGGCCTGTTTCCTAATCTGAAAATGAGTGGGCTGGACTTAATGATCTGAAGTTCTTTCCTGCCCTGACAGTTTTGGTTTCATGATTAAGCTTATAAAAGGGCCAACACCATAAACCAGGTGATAAACAACATGCATTTGTAGCAGGAAACTGTTGCAAATATTAACCTAGCTTCAAAGGATGCATTTATTACACGCGAATAAACACATAATTGCATCATAAAGTCTTTAAAAGATCATTTTCCTAAGAAAATCTTGTATGTATTGGTCTTTGCTTATATTCCCATTTTGGTCTCTGGCTCTTTGTATTGATGATTCTGAATTTTTTTGACACAGTTTTTTTTTTCTTAAATTATTGTTCTTCTTTTGGGATCTTCCTGTTATTTCTTCCCATTAGTAATTTCCAGTTGTCTAGAGTTGAGAATATTCTATATCAGACACAGCTTCAGGTTCCCAATTTTGGAAAATCAGTAACTTTATTTTGGGAACAATGCCACACTCTTAGTGTGCTTCAAACATGGTAAGTAGGTTTCAAAATAATAATAATAATAATACCCCTTATTTTTTAAAAAGAACTATCATGTTATGCCATAATTTTCTTCTTGGTACTTGGTTGTCATTGTTTTGTGGGATTGGTACATGTCTGGTATCTATAAAACCTTAAAATATTTTTTTGAATGAGTGGTCAATGGCATGTGAGAGAAAAAACTCATGTCCTGAGACATAGGTAGAAATTCATGAAAGCGGCCCGTTCTTATCCAAGAGAGGTAATCCAAATGAGCTTGAGGGCAAAAGGCATTGCCTTTCAAGTCCCCCAACTTTAAATGTCTATTCTTGTCTCTTTATAATAAAAAGCCAACAAGAAAACGTGATACCTGTGGTAGGCAGAATAATGACCCTTCAAATATGTCCAAGTCCCTATCCTTAGACCCTGTGAATGTTTTCCCTTACATGGCAAAAGGGACTTTGTAGACATGATAAAGTTAAGGACCTTGAGATGGGGAGATTACTTGGGATTATCCAGGTGGGCCCAATCTAATCTTCTTAAAGTGGGAGAATCTTTCACAGCTGTAGTCAGAGGAAGACATGATCAGAGAGAGTCAAAGAGAGGCCACGTAGCTGGCTTTGAAGGTGGAGGAAGGGGCCAAGAGCCCATGAAAGCAGGAAGCCTGTAGCAGCTGGAAAAGGCAAGGAAATGGATTCTCCCTTGGGGTCTTCAAAAGGGATGTATGTGGTCCTGAGGATACTGATTTTAGCCTCGTGAGACCAACGTCAGACTTCCGATCTACAGAACTGTAAGATGATAAAATTTGTGTTGTGTTACGCCACTAAATGTGTAGTAATTTGTTACAGCAACAATAGGAAACTGATACATTACTTTCTTGTTTGAATGAAAACTTTTGAGTTCCCCAGAGTAAAAGAGACGCCAGGCCAGGAGTCTAGAGCTGAGCCACCAGCCACATGTGGCCACCGAGCACTTGAAATGTGACCAGTTCAAGTTGAGATGTGCTCTAAGTATAGAGTGCACACAGATTTCGATGATGTGGTATGAACAAAAATCTCATTAATAATTTATTCATTCGATTACATGTTCTTTTTTTAACTTTTAAAAAAATGTTACTGTTTGAAAATTTAAATTACCCTGCATGTATTTGTGGCCCACACTATACCTCTATTGGTCAGCATTACTATGGAGCATCACTGAAGGATAGAAAGCGGTCACTTCAGTGATGTAAAGTTCTCCAACCAAGTGGCAAGCTGTGATGAGAATCATTAGAGAGAGGCTTCCAGGAGGAAAGGCCAGGTTTTCTCGTGTCTTCCTATACCGGACTGAAAGAGAAGGTGTCCTAAAGGTCTTTATATCCTCAGCACCCAGCAGAGAGACTGGCACATGCTCAGTATGTGTTTGTAGAGCACGCATTTGATGTTCCTGACCCTAGAGGGTGCTTTGACAAGGCACAACAAGATGGCAAATTTATCTCGAACAATTGTCCTGCAGGAACTAGAAACTGTGGTCGAAAAGGTAACAAGATGCAACGACTGGCCTTTTCCCTTTTGACCAGTATCGGTTGCCCTACCTTACCTCTCTTGCACAGGGCCAGTTAGCATTTCCAGAGCAGAAAAGACATCAAAAAGGTTTAGAAACCAAAAGGCAGCCTCAGAGTCAAACCCAAATACCAAGAAGAATTCCAGCATTTCTGTCTGGCCTATTTCTTATCTCGGTGGCGATTTCCCAGTAACGCAGAGGGTACATGCGTTGAGCTTAGAATCGGGAGACAAATTCTTCATCTGAACTTGTGGTTCTCCTCTGATTTGCTGCATGATTGACTTAGCTTCCCTCTAGTTTCTTTCACCATGCTTGTGTAAGGAGGTACATGTTTATATCACTACAGGGCACTGTGAGGATGAATTAGTGGCTCTGATTAGAAGTACTTTTTAAAATATCAGAAATAATTTGCCTCTGAAACAAATTACCCTGGCACAGGATTTGGGATCCTGATCAGTTGCTTTGCTGCAGCAACGGCTTTGACATTTGTGGGATCTGTTGTGGTTCAATGGTTATTATAGGTCCAACATACTGTAGTTGTCCACCATGGTTATATGTAGCTAAATGTTGCCGGTTATTTTTCCCGGTATGATGTCATTTGCTTAACTGAAATGAACTTTGTGCCATTAGAAATGGGGAAATACAATTGATTGCAATGCCATTTGAGTCTGTTTTGAGGTATTGTGGACGGAAATATCCTGGTTACTTGGTTGGGATGATTCATGTAGCAGAGCAGCCCGGGGAATAAACTTTACCTTGTCCTTGTCTTTATTTTTGTTTTCTATATGGAAACTAATAATTTGAGGTTGGCAACGTGGATTTGGGCTAAATTTCTTCAATGAATTTTTTTTCCATGGCTCTCTACTTCAGACCAAAAATCTCCAATCCTAGGCTGTTTTCCAAAGGCAAATCTACACACGGGCCCTCCGAAAGACTGCTAGCCTGTCGGATACCACAGTCAGCCCTTCTCTGAGGTTGGCAAGGCTCAGAACGCATTACATTTTAGTCAAAAACAGAGTGTCACCGTTTATTCCCAGGAGCCAGAAAGTGAATTAGTCATGACAGTGTTGTTGTCAGTGGAGACTGTTGCCTGGTACATAGGCCGAGCTCGTTAGTCTGACCCCCATGCTGGGGCATGGTGTGTGTGACCAGTGAGAAAGTGCTGATGGTCTGGTAATTGAAGACAGCGTGTGTTCATATCCATAGCCCCGCTCACAGAGCTGTCTTCGGCAGACAGCATGGCTGGTTGGTTAAACACACACACACACACACACACACACACAAGCACATGCACACGCACATGCATGCAAAGTTAAGTTTTTCCTGATGCTTCAAGAAAGTCTGTGAGTGAAGACAAACGATATCGCCTGGGAGCAACCGACCGTCCTCTCACTATGAAAATGCATAGTCACAGGACATGAATAACATGGCCGCCAAAAAGCCTATATTAATGAAGAGATCAAGGCATTAACTACCCACGGAGAAAATGGTAGAGACACAATCCAACTATTTCATAATAACCTATAACAACCTTAAGCCATCTATGTTTATCCTCTTCAAATAAACCATTTTAATAGCCCCAAGCCTCTTGTTTAAAACTGGAGACCACTCATTCATTAAAATTATGTTTCTTTTAGTTGACTAAACATAGACAAAATATCTTAGAGTTTTGGAAAATAGCAGTAGCTCATGAACGACTGAGCACAGTTGGCTCTAGCTTTGAAGATGCACATGTTGAATCCCCTCCCCTGCTCCCCTCCTGCTGAATGAATAGCTTTTGTCCATGTAACACTATGTTCAGTTTGAGAGCTGCTGGAAGCAATGTCTTTTATTCCCCCTTTTATTTCCTTTATTTTGCTAGCTCGCAGAGGCCATGGCACAGTCTGTTATCATCATCACCATTTAAAGCTTATCTTTGTGGAGGTGATTGTACGGAGGGTTGTCAAAACCCGAGGAAACGTGGCCTTTGGTGAAGGGCCACGGAATAATATGACAGCATTTTCAGGGTGGCCTAGTACAGGCGATGCTACCCATGCCAGGCAGATGTGAAGCAGTTAATTTTGTCCTGGAAGCCAGTGGCACTCCAGTATAGAGGGGGTAGACATTTCAGGAGCCATTTGTCTTTCTGCTTAAACAGATGTACCTGGATTGTAGCCTTTTAACAGACTACGCAGGCACCTGCAATGATGGCACCTGCTTAGCTCGCTCTAGCAGGTTAGTGGGTCTCCCACCGGACCTGCTGAGTCACAACCTCTGGGGATGGGGTAGGCAGGAATCCCAATTGCTTTACATAAACTTTTAATTTGAGAGTAGTTTTAGATTTACAGAAAAGTTGCAAAGACAGTACAGAGAGGTCCCATCCCCGCCACACCCAATTTTCTTGATTAATATCTTATATGAGTATGGTACATTTGTTACAGTTAATGAACCAATACTGACACATTATTAACTAAAGTCCACACATTATTCACATTATGCCCTTTTTCTATCACAGGGTCCTATCCAGGATACCACCTTGCATTTAATTGTCATGTAAATATCTCCTTAGACTTCTCTTTGCTGTGGTAGTTTCTCAGAGGATCCTTGTTTTTGATGACCTTTAAGAGGTTTGAGGAGTCCGGGAGAGGGTTTTTTTTAGAATGTTTCTCAATTAGGATTTGTTTGACGTTTTTCTCATGGTCAGACTGGGGTTATGGCTTTCTGGAAGGAAGACCACAGAGGTAAAGTGCCCTTCTTGTCACATCACATCAGGGGGATGTACTATCACCATGACTCATTGTTGATGGTAACCTTGATTCCCTGTCTGAGGTGGTTTTGACAGGTTTCTCCACTGTAAATTTACTCTTTTTTTCCCACCTTTGCACACTGTACTCTTTGCAAGCATATCACTGTGGGCAGTCCACACAAAAGGAGTGGGGAGGTATTGTCCACCTTGAGGGGGAGAGTAGCTGTACAACAATTTGGAATTCTTCTGCATGGGAAATTTGTCTACTCTTTCCATTTATTTATCTATTCAATCATTTGTTTATATCAGTATGAACTCATGGATTTTGGGTTGTAAGCTAACACTACTTTTAATCAAATCACTCCAGCTATGTCCACGGGGAGTTCCTTCAGTCGGCTCCCATATCCCTTTGATATATCCCCATTGTTGCGGGGTTCTTTCAGCACTCTGGGGCCTTCTTCCACTGAAAGATGCTCCAAGAATCCACATTTTCAACAGGCTCCAACACATGCTAAAATTCAATATTTACTGTTCTCATCCATCAAAACCAGAAATTTCCAACTGGCCTGCTTATTGGTGGATAGGGGACAAAGCCATTAAAAAAAAATACCTCATAGAATAACTTGTGTCTTCAAAGTCTCTTCAGTTTATTCTGTAGCATCTATAGCCAGGGCATGCACAAAAAGGCAGTTATTCAAACCCAGTCAAGAGACCAGGACTCATCTGAGGAGAGTCATCAATGAAGCATTTTCCTGGGAGCTGCAGGGCTCCTGGGCCACAGGTATGATGCTGGGTGCCCTGAGCTCGTCCCGTCCCTGTCAGAGGATCTGGAGCCATCTCAGCTGCTTGCTGGGACTTTCTGGTGACTTCCATGAGAGAGACGGTCAGAAAAGACCTTGGACAACAAACACAGGGGGCTGGCTGTGGAGTAGGGTAGAGGTGTTCTTCAGAGAGGGGTTGTGTGAGGGAAAAACTGGGCTGTGGGTAAGCCCGTGCTATGGAAATGAGAAAGAATTGACTTTGTGTTTGCATAGGGTATTGAGTGCGTGTCTGTGTGTATGCAGGTGTGGTGTGTGTGTGTGTGTGTGTGTGTGTGTCCATGAAGACTTGCACACACATGGGGAAACATTTCTTCCAACTACCTTGGTCACTGCCATCCACCCTTTATAACTGGATTAGATTAAAAGCCTGTCACTGTGGGAAGGGCATGCTGTATAGACACATCAAATTCTTAACATTCTACAGTGAAGACAAAACACAACAGCACACAGAACCATCCTGCCATGAAGGTAACTGGCTCCTGCTTTTCTTGGCTCTTCCTTGGTTTCTAGATTTGCCTTGGCTCCTCTGCTGTGGCTGAACATCTGTTCACCTTTGCAAAATGCTTCTAGTAGTGTTTCTAATCCGTGGTAACAACAAATTGCATGTCTTCCTTGACATTATGGCATTTTTAAACTGCTGAGTGTCTGATGTCAGGAATTGCTTGCTTATTATTATGTACACCCCCCATATTATCCATTTGGATTATTCTTCCTCCTCTTTACCCAAATGTCCCTCCCCCTATCCCCCCCCCACCCCCCCAGTACACGTCCTCCCTCAGTTCTGCTGAGGACTTGTAAGGACTGCCTCCAGGTAATCTCCCTCTGGCAGGCTACCCTGTCAGCAGGAGCTGTCCTCCAGGTACGATTCTTGGCACGCTCAACGCCATTCTGGAAGCGCTTGTGGTTTTTAGCGCTTAAGCCACTATTGATTATCTTTATTGTGGATCGGGGATGTTGTATATTGTCTCTCAGGGCTTTTCCCCATCTGTTGCTGGGCTTGCGTTTATGGTGGAGATTCATTTGAAATGGGATTGCTGTCTGGTTTTTTTTTGTTTTTTTTTTTGTTTTTTTTTCCATTTGAGGCAAGAGTGCAGATGGGCTCTACTTTTAATTCTCTTGCTGCCACCTGGG
Organism: Lynx rufus; assembly: GCF_022079265.1. NCBI lineage: Eukaryota > Metazoa > Chordata > Mammalia > Carnivora > Felidae > Lynx > Lynx rufus. Next base: position 28,237,095 of record NW_025814823.1, on the reverse strand, counting down.
AGGAATTTGTAATTTCGCTCCTGAAGTCAAGAGGAAAAAAGAACTGCATCTGAAATAATCGAATGCAAGGGTGTGCCAACACACTTCGACGACTCCAACAACCCCTAACTCCAGCAACTCCGACAATCTGTGTAACTATCTGTGTCTTGGGATGGGTGGGTGGGTAGCTTTCCTTTGAGCTTCCACTCCAGGTCTGGAATCCCGATGATAAAGGTGACGTGGACCACGGCAGTAAGGCGACTTACATCTGTTGAATGGTGTCTAGTTGAGAAAAATCCTCCCACTCAACTCAATGACATTTTCATAATGACATTCTGAGGTAGACGCACCGCCTCGTTGTACAGCTGAGGAAACTGCTGATAAGGGTTTCCTTGTTTTTCTCCTTCAAACTCATAAAACTCCTAAAGGTGTACAACGATGATTGCACGTTGATAGCAGAATCCACGCAAATAAACCAACAATCGCATTACGACCGGGATGCGACTCTCACAGGGGCGCAAACACAAATAAAGATAAAAAAAAAAAAGATCTTTGTGCGTCCTTGTGGATTTGCAAAGCGCTAGGTGGAGCTACGGGTCTTGTCTTTAGGATGGCGACCCAGGGTTTCTGCCCTGGAGCTGCCTCCCCACCTCTTTCCTGGGCCCTCTCTTCTGGCCCCAGGCTGCACTGTGCTGCCCTCCCTTCCCTCCGGCCAGTTCCTCTCCAGGCCTGTCCCCCACTGAGAAGGTACTTTCCTGTGTGTTCCCTGCGGATGCTCAGCTGGGCTTCCGGCCACCCAGCGCTGACCTTGCGGTCACCTCCTTCATTCCCTTCCTCTGGGAGGTCACAGTGCGATTCCACGCTACCCCCTCATCCATTTCTTCCTCCTAAATTGTTAGCGTCTAGAACGCTACCAAACATGAAAGCAGTTTCTAGTCTTCAGTGAAGCCTGGCGTTTTAAACCTTGAAATGCTGAGACCTGGCTACTGGGTCCCAACCTGCAATGATTGCCACAACTCACGGGTTGGCTTGGTTCCTCATCAAAAGGGGGGCCCTTCCCCCTCACGGCCAAATGGGAGCACACCTACAGGCAGAGGGTGGTGCAGGCATGTCTCTGGGGGCTCCTCTTGGGTTTCCTTTGGACAAGGGAAGCCAACCTTGCACGGGCTCTCAGAAGTTCCCTTTCCTCTTGGCTCTTTGTCCATTATCCCCTTCTACCTCTCACCTCAGCATTCTGCCTCCTCCTGCAAAGAGGGCAGTCTCTCTTCTTGTTTGGGTGTGGATAGCCTCCATTGACTCTAGAGCCTTAACCTTCTCCCAAGCCAAGTACACACAAGATTTAAAATAACAAAAACTGGCGCCTGGGTGGCTCAGTCGGTTAAGCGTCCAACTTTTGATTTTGGCTCAGGTCATGATCCTGGGGTCGTGGGATCGAGCTCTGTGTTGGCTCCATGCTGAGCAGGGAGCCTGCTTGGGATTCTCTCTCTCCCTCTGCCCTTCCCCAGCCCCTCCCCCTGGCTTGCACGCGCACACACACACACACACACACACATGTGCCACCCCCCCCCCCCCAACTCTCTCCCAAACAGCATAAGCCCTCTTGGTAATTTGGAAGTTGATGTGTATGCTGCTACTACCTTTGCAGCCTAACACACACCACACACGAACGGGGAGTGAGGTTGGGAGAGTGTGAATGGAGGCTCCTCTGACTCCATTAGCAATTCTTCAGTAGTCTTGAGGATTCCCAGCTGTATGTAGTTTGGGGACCAGCATGACACAGGCTTCCCTAAAGCAGGATGCATGTGCCCTGTTTCTTTCAAAGCATGCACTTCCTTTGGCAGGAAGTGCATGCTTCTCATGAGAAGGGCACCTTCATCTCCTTGGAGAGAGCAAGGATAACGAACATCCCGGAGCCCAGTGGTGACCCAGCATACACCCGGTGTTTCCATCTGCCTGGTTTTTCTTGATGACTCATGCCATTCCCCGTGTTCCATTTCTTGCAAACCTTCACTGAATAATTAGTCAAATATTGTGCCAGACAGTGTGAGGGTGGCAGTGTAAATAATGGAAAGATTTAGTTCTTGCTCTCCAGAGACCCATGCTGCAAGGGGCAGGTGGATACATTTTTTTCATAATTTACATTTCTTTTGCATTATTTATGTCTGCTTGTATTTCTGTTGAGTGGAGTGTTAGGAAAGCTCCAAAGGAAGGACAGACAGGTGGGCTTTCAAGGTGATGATCAGGAGAGTCTTACGGCAGGTGGATTTGATTGTGACCTTGAAGATAGGTAGGCCTGTGGCTGGCAGGAATATACAGGTGTAAGAATGGCTCAGGGACGGCAGAGCACAGGAGTAGGGCATATCCTCAGGGTCCCTCAGATGACCAGGCAGCACTTGGAGCTAAATGTGGGAAGAGGAAAGAGAGGGGACGTAGGAGTGACACTGTTTGGGGCTTCCACATTAGAAGAGTGTTTTCTATTACTCTGTGGTAACGGCATAAAATGCACTTTATACATACATTAAAGATATTGGGCATAATTCTCTGCAGGGGGAAGGCAGCTATTCTCACCAGTGCTCTGTCACTTCCAGTTCTGAGCTTTTTAGAAGATGTAGGAAACAATACGCACAGGTAACCTTAAACCTGTGTGGAATTTTTTCCCCCCAAAAATGAATAATTTATTTGTGTAAATCTGTTTTGACTTTGTAAATGACTTTATGCCTTTTATTTTTGTCTTGTGCTCATAGCCTGTATGTTTAGGGGCTTAAGAATGCAGGCCTGTGGGCTACCCTGCCTGGGTTTGAACCAAGCTCTGCTGTCTCCCAGACATTGGACGATGGGCAAAGTACTTGACTCTCCTGCTGCTTAGTTTCTTTTTCTGTAGAATGGAGATAATAATAGTAGGTATTTTTCAGGGTTATCGTGAGGAATAAATGAAATTATACATGTAAAAGCCTTTATTGCCTGGCACAGAGTACATAATAAGTTTTTGCTATTGTTATTGTGTTTTAAAAACTAAATGAATTATTCACATTGGTGTTGAAAGAACTGAAAAGAACAATACATACACACAGCAAAGCAACAAATAGAGAGCGAACAGTAATTGAAACTCTCCCATCCCCAGTCATCCAGCGCCTCCCCAGCCTGAGGCCTTCACTGTGACATTTCTTGTGTGTCCTTCCAGAATCAGGTGGAGTTTCTAGATTTGTATATTATATCTTATATATTATATATTATAAAATATAAATTTATATATTATATATAAAATAAAAAATTTGTGATATATAAAGTATATAATATATAATAATAAAGTATTATAACATAATAAAATAAAATAAAAAATATATTATATATAAAGTATATATAAATATATATGTATATATTTATATATAAATCTAAATAACTGTGCCTTCTTTCCTCTGAATCTGAAATATGTATATGTGCATGTGTCCTTATACATACATACTTCTATGAATCATTTTGCACCTTACAGTTCTACTTTATAACATATCTTAGCAATCATTTCATATCTGCAACATGGACTATATAACTATTTTAAATGACAACATAGTATTTCGTCTTTTATATATAAATCCAGTGGAATATTATATCTCCTTCCCATTACAAACAATGTACCCATGATTATTGTAATACATTTCATCTTGGTGGATAGTATCAAATTTTAATTTTGGAAGTAAATTCTTCCCTTGTTTCCATAAACTCTTCAGTGCAATCTGTATTTTGCCACTTGTGCTTTGTGAGGTGGAGTTACTTTGGGGATGTGATATGAAGTATTGCATCCATCCTCAAGGTGGTATAGAAAAACCAGAGATTGCCCATGTGTGAGGTACAAGGAGAATTGTTGTTAGTGAAAAAAATCTCTCTTTTGAAAAAATTTTAAATATATATATAACAAAAAATTTGTTATATTAAGCGCAAAAAAACAGATTACACCTTTTATCAGTCATTATGGCATCTGGTGCTTTCTGAATATACTTTCAAACAGATCCATGAGTTTTAAAAAAGAAGACAAGAAAGGAACATCTGTGTATGAGCAGGTGAATATTTTAAAATTTTCCATTAACTTGAAATTATGCTCATGGCTTTTTAAGTTTTATGGACTAAGCCTGTGTTATTTTCATAATTGAAAACGGGAAATAATAGGACATACTGTTAAATGTATCAAATTAAAAGGGGGAAAAGACCGCGGGAGGAAGGCATACCAACAATTGTGAGAAGAGGGGCCAAGCAGTGAAGAGGGCCACATAAGAATTAAGAAAGTGTCGCAGTTGGGTCCACAGTGGAAACCCTAGGGACTCCACAACCCTGTGAACGCATTTTACTACTGCAAATGTTAACACAAGGGCTTAGGAAAGACAATAGACTGGCTCATGTAATCTAGTGGGGAAGTGTTTAGCACATATTAAAATAATCTTCATCAAGGGGAAATCAGCTGTTATTTGGAAAATGCACGTATACAGTCAAACTCATCACTTAGCAATGCTGGATAAATGAAACCTTACTGTATTTAGTCTTCTTAACCATATGCCCTTCCTTTAAAAAATGCTGTCTTCAGACAGATCTGTTTGCTTATCACTACATTAACTATCTTGGATTAGACTGTTCCCTCCTTGTTCAAGTTGTTTAAGAAAGCATCACTATAAAATATTGACAGTGGCCATAGCGAGACTCAGAAAAATGACCCACAGGTCTGATTCCTTTCCAAAGAATTCAAGGGACTTTCCAAATTAATTTATTTGAGCTCCACATGGAATTCGCAGTTCCAAAAGGGGCTGAGAGAAGCTTATGTTTTTTACCATCTATAAAGACAGGGTTTACAAAGTGAAAGACTTCGGTTAAATTTTCAGGAAACAAACTTCTAAAGTATCATCAAGTTTTGGTACAGGTGTCTGTTCACAAACAAACAGTGTGTGGTATCTGACATTACTGATCTATCTACTCTTTTTATTTAACTTCCAAAGGCTTTACTTGACAACAATCTGTTCATCTACTTGAAATGATTGATTTTATTTTGTTTTTCCACGTCCGATTTTCTAATTTTCTGTCATTCCTTAAATGGGTCTAGATTATTGAGGTTCATATTTTAGTACTTCATTGTCTGAATTTACTGTATCAAATATGCTAGAAATTATGGGGCTTCAGTCTTGTTTTTTTAATGTGGAAACTTTGCAATAGTTCCTCCTCGAATCTATACAGAGTAAGTAGCCATTTTCTCCCTATTCCCAGCATGCCCTTGTCCCAGTGTTACTGAGGGTTCTATGAAGACTCTCTGTTCTGCTGTTTTTTCCATCTTTTCTAATGCCAGCTATATAACCTACTGGAAGGGAGAAACCACTGTTTGTCTCTTAACTACCTTCCAGTGAATGCCCAACAATGCCTCCAGGGTCTGGTCTTCATGATTTGAGGGGCTCTTTCAGATTACGGCAGTCCATTCCTGCCCGAACCCCCTGGCCAGCCCATCTGAGTGCTCAGGAGAGCGCTTTGTGCTAGCTGACTCCATTCCTGACTTTCAGCCGTGCTTGAAGAACTTTGGACTGGACATTGGGACTCCTGGATATTTTTCCCACTGTTGTCCTTGGGATGTTACCTCACCTCTCTGGTCTTCAAATTTGCCATCTTTGGTGTAAGAAGGTGATAATTTAAAAGGTCTGTTCTGGCTCTGAAATTCTATGATTCTAATGAAAGGAAAAGAAAATCATAGCTTAAGTCGGGATATTTTTAAAGCCTTTTTCTTACTTACCAAGGCTTTTCAGGTTTCTCTTTTCCTTCCCCCATGTTCCAGAGTTCACTTTTCCTTCCACTGTGTTCCCACAGTGCTTTGTCCTTAAGGCTCCCCATTGGAGAGTTTGTCATGTGATATTATAGTTATCTATTTATAGTACCTGTCTCCTTCCTGGGACCGTGACTCCCTAGAGGGCAGGAACTATATCTCCCTAATCTTTATATCTCTAGCCCCACACTCAGAATCTGTCATGTCAGGTGCCCAGGAATGACTGTTGAACCATCCATCTATAAGGGTAAACAGCAACAACTCTGAGATCCTGAGAGCATTTTCCTTCCAAGAGCACTAGACTGGCATTTGGTTTGGCAACTGGCCAGAGCTGGGTCCTTGGATACCTTGCTAGCCTCTTATTTGCCAAAATCATTGGGTTGTGCTTGGGATCAAACGATATCATTCACAAGAGAACACCTTGAGGAATAAAGTACTATGTATAGTCATCGTTTCTTGGGTCCCTGCTAAACTCATCATTACCAGATGCATTTTACTGGTGAGGAGATTAAGACTCAGAGAGGACTTGTTCCAAACACTACAGTTGGCAAGTGGATGGTCTGGGATTTAAAGTCATGCTCTTTCCCCTACACCTCCTATGATGCAGTGCAGATTATTAAGGTGATGGATGTATCAATATTTAGTGAATACATGCTACGTGCAAGTTGCTGTGGTGTGTGTGTGTGTGTGTGTGTGTGTGTGTGTGTGTGTGATTGGTGGTGATGAGGAGGTTGTAAATGTACTGTACTTAGATGCTGCATTTACATCCTATGGGTGGCTTTTAGTCCTTATCCTATTGAATTGCTCCCCACCATTTGACCCTGCTGAGCACTTCCTTCTTGAAACACTCTTCCCAGGCTTTTGTAAGGCGACCCTCTCTTTGTGGCTACTCCTTTTCAGCCTCTTTTGAAAAATTTCCCCTTTGTATCCAGCCATTAAGTGTTGGTACTTCTTCAGGCTAGATCCTCCACCCCCTCTCTTTTCATTCCTTCTTCCTTCCAGTGCATCACCATCTAAGACAAGGGCTTCAGTGGCTACTTCTATACTGATGAGTTCTAAATTCAGGTCTTCAGCTCTCCAGGGCACCATGAATTTAGGTTCTAAGCTAAGCGCATGCTGACCACTCTTCTCCCAATATCCCCTCCTGGTTTTCTTCTAGTTGTCCTGAATGCCCATTATTTATGTAAGCCAGAAGTCCAGGAATTATCTTTTATACTGCCCTCTCTGGCACTCTTCCTCTAGATTCATTACCAAGTCTTACCAGCGTTCTCACTAATTTGTTCTCCTGTCTCCCTCTTTCCATTTCTACTGCCCTGTTGCCACGCAGGCCGTCACCACCTCTCACTGAGACTGCCGTTGTTGGCTTCCTAACTTGGTCTTCCTCCATCTTCCCTGGCCCTCCTCCTCCAGGCTCCTTCCACACTACTGAAGGAGTGATCTCTTATGAAATGCAAACATAGGGCCTCCTGGGTGGCTCAGTCAGTAGAGACACCAACTTCAGCTCACAGTTCATGGGTTCCTCGGGCTCTGCGCTGACAGGGTAGAGTGTGCTTTGGATTCTCTGTCTCCCTCTCTCTCGGCCCCTCCCCTGCTCAACCTCTCTTTCTCTCTCAAAAATTAATAAATATTAAAAAAAATGGAAATGCATTCCTCTTTCCCACCCAAAATGGGTTTACAATGCCCTAGGAAAAAGAACCAAATCTTCCTCAGGGCACAGGCTCTGGAAGGTCCGTTTCTTGCTTGCCCTTCTGGCCTCACCTCAGCCACCCTTCCCCTCTCTCTACCCTTCCATCTCACTGGCCTTGCAGCCGTAAGGACCTGCCTTCTTCTTCAAAATGCTTATTCTACCTCTAACACGTTGGTGGTAAACTAAATAACGGTCCCAAAGATATCCAGGTCCGAATCCCTCAAACCTGTGATTGTTACCTTATATGGTACGAGGGATTTTGCTGATAAGGTTAAAGATCTTGAAATGGGGAGATTATCCCTGATTATCTGGATGAGCCCTAACCGTAATCAGTAGAGGGAGGCAGAGAGGGATTTGACACAAAAAGCAGAAGGCAATGTGATGATGGCAGCAGAGACAGGTTTGAACATGCTATGATCTGGCTTTGAAGGTGGAGGAAGGTGCCGTGGGCAAGGACTGCAGCACTAGAAGCCGGGAAAGACAAAGGAACACACTCTCTTCTAGAGCCTCTGGAGGGAGTGTGGCCCTGACTGTATCTTTGTTTCTGCCCAGTGGAGCCCATTTTGGATTTCTGGCTTCCAGAACTCTAAGATAAGAAGATTCTATTATTTTCAGTCACTAAGTTTACGGTAATTTGCAGAGCAGCAATAGTAAGCTAATACCGTACTTGCTTATTTAAGCAAACGTTTTGCACTCCTCAGTGTAAAAGAGAGGCCAGGCCACAGGTTTACAGCTGCATCGTCCATGGCAGCCAGAGCTGCAGGAGGCTGCCTGCACTTGAAGGTTGCACTTGGGTGTGGGTAACTGAGATGGGACTGTGAAAAGTTTGGGTCACTTCCCAAAGAGCAGTGCAAATCCTTTGGGGATTGCAAATCCTTTGGGGGTGGGGAGGGGGATGCATTCGAATTTGATGGGGTCGCTAACTGCAGTTAACCATCCCTCGTCCCAACTACAGTCGTGGGTACAGGACTCAGGTCTGGCAGTCATGGTATTCTACCCCCAGGCCAAGGTAATGGGCTGTTGGTGTAGTACTTGAGTCAAAGCAATCAGGGACCTCTCCGGGGATTTTATATGAACGTGGAAATGATAATCTCTGTCTTTTCCCCAGAGTTGCTGAGCGGGATGATGCAAGATTGAAGCTATCTATGACCCCGCGTGCCCCTTCTCTCTGCGCCTGGGGGGAAGTGCAACTGACAGCAGGAGAGTGAGGCTGACATACAGAGACCTGCAGAGCTGAGATTACTGGGGGTGGGTACAGAGAGAGAATGACCTCATCACATTTCTGGAGTCCCCACTGTGTCTCTCAGGCCAGTTTTATTCCTGAGATCGGAGGGCTAAAAAATCATAAAGACCTGGGGCTGTAGGAGTCTATCTTTGCCACCATGTGGAATGAGCTTGCCAAGAATGAAGCCAGGAGGGAGGAGGGCAGAGCTGAAAGTTTGGGAAAAAGAGCTGGCATCCTGAAGGCAGCTTGTGAACTTCAGGGATCCAGTGTGCCTGATGCACATGATGCACATGACCTCCTAGATGTCCCAATCATGGGAGCAAGTAAGTTCCCCTTTTCTCCCTAAAGATTTTGAGTTAGGGTTATTTCACTTGACTGATAGGGTTTGATTCATACAACTAACAGAACTACCGTGCATTATTGGAAATGCAGATTTAAAAAATATATTTGCGCAGTATGGAGAAAAAGAAATTATTCAGAGGTTCTTGAAAGAAGATTTGGCAATAGAAGCAATAGCCTATTTTTCAACAGATTTGTAAAGGGCTGTAGGAAACCAACTGCCTCCCTGCTAAGTTCCAATCCATGCCCTACCCCTGGCTCCAGCCCTACCCCAGGCCCCCAGCCCCCAGCCCTACCCCAGGCCCCCAGCCCCCAGCCCTACCCCAGGCCCCCAGCCCCCAGCCCTACCCCAGCCCCCTCAGCCCCCAGCCCTACCCCAGGCTCCCAGCCCCCAGCTCTACCCCAGGCCCCCGGTCCCCAGCCCCAGTCCCCAGCCCCGGTCCCTTGTCCCTAGCCTCAGCCCCAGCCTCAGGCCCCAGCCCCAGCCCTCAACCATTTAGTAGGAAAAGTTGATACCAAAGAAGTCAGAGAGTCTATAATCCTTTATGTTAAGTACATTAAGAGATGCAAGGGAGGGGCGCCTGGGTGGCGCAGTCGGTTAAGCGTCCGACTTCAGCCAGGTCACGATCTCGCGGTCCGTGAGTTCGAGCCCCGCGTCAGGCTCTGGGCTGATGGCTCAAAGCCTGGAGCCTGTTTCCGATTCTGTGTCTCCCTCTCTCTCTGCCCCTCCCCTGTTCATGCTCTGTCTCTCTCTGTCCCAAAAATAAATAAACGTTGAAAAAAAAATTTTAACAAAAAAGAGATGCAAGGGAATTGAAGTTTGGAGTGGTTTTTTGTCCTCACAGAGGGTACAAATTAGTTTTTATTTGAATTCTTTTTTCCCTAATTTACTGTAAGCCGATGGCCAAAAAATCATTGAATTTGCTTTCTTACGATTTGCAAAATATGCTCTACAAAAACATCAATGTCCTTAGAGATTCTCACATTATCTGGTCTGGGTATTTCCTTAGATGCTACAAATGTGTCCGGATCAAATGCCGAAGAATTACAGACTCCTTAGAAGCTGCAGGATTATCCGATGAGATACAACCCACTTTTTGTTTTCAAACTTAGGAAATAGATAATTGAAAGAGTAGGATGATTTAATTCCACATCTGGGGTAAAAACATGGCAGTGCCTTCTGTGTTACTCATGGAGCAAATATAACCCATTCAAGCAAGCCACGGAAATTATGAATAAACGACCATAACAACTTCGTGATGGTGGTTTTCTGAATGCCACCAGTCAGTCCACAATGGGAGATCTGCCAGAGTCCCCTTCTCCGTAGCTGTGTTTCGGAACTGGGCTTGAATCACAGCCAACGTGTTGTCATTCCCTGACCCGACTGCCAGCGTTGTTTAGGGTAATCCACGTGGCCCCCGGCCCCTGGCCCCCACCCCCCCTACAGAGCAAGGGTAGCCTTGCTGTGATGTCCCCCACGGCGAATACCGCCCATATATCTGGGCAGATGCTTGCTCACCCTCGATCAGTGCACAAAGTAAGCGGTCTATAGCGCCGCCCACATAGTCTCCCAGGGCCCTCCCAGTGAGGGGGTTGCACACTCCCTCGGCATCAGGCGTTGGGTGCTGTTTATTTCTGTCAAGTTAAGGAATGATTATTAGCCAGAAGGGAACTATGACGTCAGTTTGGTCTTTGTGGATTTCCTGATTCAGTGTTTATGAAGGAGACACACTCTTCATGGTCTCAGATATCTAGTGAGGTATCTGGTCCAATTTCTATCATACAATAGTCATTTTCTATTTTCCCATGCTTGGGCAATTTTTATGTGTTTACCTCTGTGATGCTGTGGAAATAATACCATGCAGGAAGATGGAGAGACGTGGTGCTTTTTCAGTCTTTCTTTCCGTTGGAGCGGCAGGATCGGGTGGGGGGAAAAATCAAGGCCCCAGCCAAAGTCAGCTTGGAGAATCTTTATTATTTTCTGATTCTGTCTTGTAACAACAAAGCTGTAGCCTAGGCGTCCTCTGTGATCTGGCTACACCGAGCCCAGAAGCAGTGGGTTTCTGGGTCTGAGCACTGGGCAGCTCCAGGAAGGGCCTGCATAGGAGGTCTGGTGTCCTGCTGGCCCCCTTTCTCATCAGTGAGGGAAGATCAGGGGGCTGAACCCTGCCTACGTTCAGGTGCCATAAGGCATCTGGGAGGCACTCAGGCCTTTGAAGGCAGGTGCTGTAAGAACATGAGATAAAAGTTTCTGGAGATGAATGATGGTCAGGAGGCCTTTTGAGGGCTGACAGCATCAGTACAACTGATTTTCCTATGTATCTTGCCAAGCCCTTGGGCATTCGGTTTGTTGTAACGTAAGGGCTTGGGTTCCCGGGGTGGTGTGGAAAGGTACTGTGATCACCTGTAACGTCTCTGGGAGAGAAGAAGGGAGAGAGAGAGGGAAGGTCAGAGGGGGTGGCCAAGGAGGGCTTTGATGCTGATCTCTTCTTCAGAGCTCAGAAGGCAGAGAGAGAGGCTCTAAAAGGGCCCAGAGCACCTGCCTGCTCACCGTTTGCAGGATGCATCTGCCCCTTCAGACCTCCGTGCGGTTGCGGTTCTCCCACCCGGGCCGCCCTTATCTCCTTTCTCATCCAGGAACCGCTGGAGCTTTCGCTGGTACTGGGCGCCTGGTGGTTAGCCAGACCTCCCTGACCCTGGCAACAGCTGTGTCCCAGCACACCGTGTTACTCTCCACCATTTGTTGTGCGGCTGTCTCTCTCGCCGGCCTGAACTCCCACGAGGACACGAGCTGAGCTGCATATCCATTTTTACCCCACCTCCCCACTTCTGACAGCCAGGTGCACACAACCTGCCCAGTCAGGGAGACTGACGACTCAAGAAGAGTGCCCCCTGCCTCACATCACCTCCAGGGGAGCACTGATACTCGAGAATCTGAAGGTCCTTCTAGCCTGGCCACCCCACCAAGCACGTTGCAATATGATACTCTGGAAGCTTGAAGCAGCTTCATTTCACAGGCAGCCCACATCCTATTTTTCAACATATCTGTCTTCCCTACTACGTCTGTACTGTGACTTTCTAGGGAGACATGCAGCCTCATTTACATGTGTAAATTCCGTGCTTCCCAACACCCCTCCCCCACTTAGCGTAACACTCTGTACTTAGTAGGTGTTTCAAGAATGTTTGTGTGATCTAAGTTTCCTCAGCTTGAATGAGCCTGAGTGGTTGTGGTAGGTGGATGAAAGGCTCCCCAGTATGTCCATATCCTCATCCCTGGACCTTGTAAATATGACCTTTATATAGCTAGAGGACTTCGCAGATGTGATGGAGTTAAGAATCTTGAGGTGAGGAGATCATCTCGGATTATCTGGGGGGCCTGATGGAATCACAACCCTCCCTTTAAGAGGGACACAGGAGGAGTCAGTCAAGAGAAGGTGATGTAGCCCCAGAAGCAGAGGTAGGATGTACTTTGAAGATAGAAGGGGTTGGGGAGCCTGTGTGGCTCAGTCGGTTAAGCGTCCAACTTTGGCTCAGGTCATGATCTCACCGTTTGTGGGTTCGAGCCCCGCATCGGGCTCTGGGCTGACAGCCTGGAGCCTGCTTCGGATTCGGTGTCTCCCTCTCCCTCTGCCCCTCCCCTGATCACACTCTTTCTCTCTCTCAAAAACAAACATTAAAAGAAAAAAAAAAAAAAGATTTGAAGGTAGAAGGGGCCATTAGAAGCTAAAAAAGTCAAGGAAATGGATTCTGCCCCGGAGTCCCCAGAAGGAACCAGTCCTCCTGACACCTTGACACGTTAGCCTAGTGAAACCGATTGAGGATTTCTGACCTCCAGAACTATAAGAGAATGAATTTCTGTGCTTGTAAGCCATGAAGTTTGTGGTAATTTGTTACAGCAGCAGTAGGAGACTATACAGTGGCGTGCCTTGCCCCCCGTGTGACCTCAGGGCAACGCAAGAGCCCTGCTGGACTCAGGAGTCAGGAAACAGGTGCAGACGACTTGCTGACTTGCAGCCTCCTCTCTCCTTCTAGGTTGTGAAGTGAGAAGACTGTGTCTTTTCTGCTTGGTGCATCCCTAAGCATTTAAGTGTATAGCTCTGGCTGGAGTAGGGACTTGGTGAAGAAGCACCAAATGGGAGCAACCAACAAAGCTTCTGTGGGTCCTGGGGCTCCCCAGTAGGGCTGCATCCCCCTTCCCCTCATCCACAGTGACACACACTAGGGCTCCTGGCTCTTCCCCAGAACACATGCCCTGACAAAGGACCTCGTGCCCCCAGGGGAAATGAGCTCTGAGTCCCCGTAACTGCCTTCAAGACAACAAGTCAGACAGCATGAAGTTGGCACTGGCACACGATTACATACACCTAGAGAGATAAGGGACGCTACGAAACAAGTGTTGCAAAGAAAGGCCAAGAAGTAAAAAAGAACAAAATGGAAGCAGGTGTGAAAAATTTAGTAGTTGAGCTCAGTAACATGGTGAAGGGGTGAATACTTGGAAGAATCTGGCTGAGACTAAGCTTGTGAGTTAGAATATCAGATGAGGAACTCTCTCCTAGAAGGAAAGGGTCAAGAGATAGAACATTACAATAAAAGCCAAGGACCCAGAAGATATGAGAATAAGTGCCATTATTCATCTGGTAGGAATCCCAGAAAGAGGAAAATATTAAAAAGGAGAAGAAGAAGAAGAAGAAGAAGAAGAAGAAGGAGAAGGAGGAAAAGGAGAAGGAGAAGGAGAAGGAGAAGAAGAAGAAGGAAAAGAAGAAGAAGAAGAAGAAGAAGGAAAAGAAGAAGAAGAAGAAGAAGAAGAAGAAGAAGAAGAAGAAGAAATGTTTGGAGAAACCAAGGAACCAGCATTCAATTTCCTAGAATTACAGGTGGAAGAATAGGTTAAACAACCCATATCAAAACATAGAAAGCTCCATACATAGACTTATTGTAAGAGGGACACAGGAGAAGTTTCACAAAGAAAACAGACCATTTATTAAGCCACAAAGAAAGCCTCTAGAAATATCAAAGAATGCGTAGCATGTAGACTATGTTCTACAGCTATGAAACAATATCAGCTCATTTCTTTTTATTTTTTCATATTAAAGCAATTGTCATATTTCACTTATTTTTGTATTTATTTATTTATTTATATTATTTCAAGTTTTTATTTAAATTCCAGTTAGTTAACATATAGTGGAATATTGGTTTCAGGAGTGGAATTTAGTGATTCATCACTTACATACAACACCCAGTGCTCATCATGGGCCCATTTCACTGTTGAATGTAATAAATGCACAATCCTTAGCTAAAATGTTAGCTAACTGAATCTGACAATCGCTTTATAAACACATTATGATTGAATGGGGTAGATCCATAAACACGAGAATGGCATTAGATGGATCATAGTATCACAGATTGATCTTAAAGGCATCATAAAGCTGAGTAAAACAATAGAGAGATATACACAAATGAAATTTTACATAAAATAGAAACATACACACAAATACCCGTATACATTTTGTAGGAAGGTATACAAACAAAAAGATGCACAAATCAGGGTAGTTTGGCCAGGGGAGAGGAATGAGAGCGGAGATTGGAGATAAAGAGATACCTAAAAATTAAAGGAACAGTCTGAGTGCAGGTGGAAAAGTAGAACTCGGTTATTCCCTTCATCCTCTTCTAAGGTCAATTTCCAAAATGGCCACAGTATTCCGCAACTCTTTTTAGTGAGAGTTGAAGTCTATTTTCCCATCCTTTGTATTTCATTTTGTGACTTTCTTGGATCAAGTTTCTTTGGGGAAGTTCTGATCCTAGGTCTCAAGAAATCATGTAGCTTCTGCTGTTACTGCTGGGAACTCTGAATCTACTGAGTAAGCATACCTGGGCAGGCTGTTGGAGGATAACAGCCATATGGAGAGATGCTCCAGTTGTCCCAACTACCCTAGCAAGGCTATCATAAACTAGCCAGCCTCAGTCAACTCACCAGCTGTCAGTAGAAGCAGAAACAAACCCAGTCAAGATCATCTGATCCCATATCAGATCAGAAAAATGATGCAGCTCAGTCCAGCCCTAATTGTGACCTGAAGAACCACAAACTAAATACATGATTGGTTTGGGGGCGCCTGGGTGGCTCAGTCGGTTAAGCGTCTGACTCCTGATTTCAGCTCAGGTCATGATCTCATGATTCGTCGGATCGAGCCCTGAGTCCGGCTCTGCACTGACAGTGCGGAGCCTCCTTGAGATTTCCTCTCTGCCTTTCCCCCACTAGCTCTCTCTCTCTATCAAAATAAATACATAAACATTTAAAAATTATCTTAAAAACAAACAAACAATAAATAAAATGGTTTAAGTCATTAAGTTTTGGAGCTGTTTGTTATGCAGCAAATGCTAACTTCCTATTCTTTTTTTTTTAAGTTTATTTATTCATTTTGAGAGAGACAGAGACAGTGAAAGTCGGGGAGGGGAAGAGAGAGACAATCCCAAGTAGGCTCACTCTGTCAGCGGAGAGCCCTATGTGGGGCTCAAACCCACAAAGCCGCAAGATCATGACCTAAGCTGAAACCGAGAGTCGGATACTTAACTGACTGAGCCACCTAGGCATCCCACTAACTTCCTATTCTTAGCTGTTATCTCTGGTGTAAGAGTTATAACTTCTCACTTTCTCTAGATCCATTTATCCATACCATTTGTCATTTACTGGGTGCTCGTTCAATGCATTAGAAGCTGGAGATACAGACAGAAAAAATAAGGACCCAGCCCCCAAAGGATTTATTTTTTTTTAAGCTTATTTATTTATTTGAGAGAGACAGATACAATGTGAGGGGGGGAGGGGCAGAGAGAGAGAGAGAGAGAGAGAGAGAATCCTAATTAGACTCCGCGCTGCCATCATAGAACCCTACGAGGGGCTTGGACTCATGAAGTGTGAGATCATGACCTGAGCCGAAACCAAGAGTCGGACACTTAACCGCTTAACCGACTGAGCCACCCAGGTGCCCCCACCCCAAAGGAATTAGATAAGGTGACAGAGAAATTATAATACGGTAACAGGGCACCCGGCAGGCAAACAATCCAGACAAAAGCCATACCTGAGCCAAATTTTGAAGTAAGAGTGGGAGCCATGGTAAAAAGTGATATATGTGTGTATGCGTGTATAAAGGAAATGCAGTGGTGTGGTTTGGTGAGGAACTGCAAGTAGTTAAGGAGGAAACGGAAAATGTCAATAATGACCTTCAGGGGCCCCAAATCATCCCCACCAGGTCTCCTTGTCATTCCCAAGAGGTTCATTGACCCTCATGCAAATGAACCCATTTGGGCCCTGCCCCACCAATTGTCAGATGGGGCTGCACACATCTAAATTCATAGAAGCTACAGCCTTGGTCATCTTAGTATAACCTTGAGAACAGTTGTTAAATTAAGCAACATACATAAATTGCTAGCATAGACTTGAAGATTGCTAAAACTGTGAATCCATGAAGGTATATTTCCTTATAATTATTGTAAACATTTCAAATGTGTGTCCCTTCTTAATCCATTAGATAAGCCTTTGTGAGAGGCTGCAAGGGCCACTGAACCCCATGGGGGTCTGAAGCCAAACACTCTAATCCCAGTTCTGCCACTAACTCTACTAACGAATTTGTAACACTCGGTTATTCTCTCCACTCACTCTGTGTCAGGCTGAAAAATGGTCCCACAAAAACATGCACGTCCTAATCCCTGGAATCTGTGAATGTTACCTTATACAGCAAAACAATGATGATTGCAGAAGTGACTAATTAAGGATTTTGAGATGAAGAAATTATCCTGGATTATCCAAATGGGCCCTGAATACAATCACATGTGTTATTATGAAAGGAAGTCAGAGGGAGATTTCACACAGAAGAGGAAGAGGCAGTGTGACCTTAAGGGCAGAGATCAGAGCAGTGGGGCCACAAGCCAAGGAATGCTGGAGGCCACCAGAAGGCAGAAGAGATACTCCTGCCTCTGGAGGGAGCACCGCTCTGATACCTTGATTTCGGCCCAGTGAAGCTGATTTTGGACTTCTGGCTTCCTGACGCGTGAGACCGTAAATTTGTCCGAAGCTCCCCGGTCTCTGGTCATTCGTTACGGTGGTGATAGGAAACCAATACACTCACTCGCGCCCTTGGAGTAAGATTTAAACTTTTTCATTGTTTATATACAGCCAATTTAGTTGTGTGGCTTTGAGTCAGTTGCATAACCATTTGGCTCCTGTTTCCTCAGAGAAAAAATGAGAGTGTTTGGCCACGTGCTCCCTAAGTTCCCCCAAATCTATGTCTCCAGCCCACTTTTTGATGTCTTTCTTAATTGGCAAATATATATCCTCATAGCAGTAGAAAAACAGTTTGGATTATTTGGCCCATTGGCTTATTTTACGACCAGTATACCAGTCCTGGACAGTGGTGGGAAAAAGTAGGTACATATGTAGTTTAAACCCTATAGACATTTTAGGTGTTTTTATGGAATTGATCTCTTTTAAATATGTAGTGATCCTTCTGTGTTTGTTGCTATTAGTGTCGTCTCTTGTGGCCACACTGTTTTGGCTAATCCAGCACCATTCCTAACCCTTCTCCCTTGGGTGCCTCCATTAGCAGGTGGTAAAAGCTAAATATTTGCTTTCCTCGCCACCCCTCCCTTGTTTGCTGTCCTTGCTGGGGTGGGGGTGGGGTGGGTGGGCGGTTTCCTCGCATTCTGGCCAAAGGGACGTAAATGGAAGTCAGGGGCCCGGCAAAATTTTGCTTTCCTGACACAAGTACAAACATTGTGCTGATGCGAACTGAGCAACCCGTTTCTAAAAAATTAAAGGGAAAGGGAAAGAGTTTGATTCTAGTCCGAGTTAGGACAACTGTCCAGGATACCCACTCTTCACAAAGAAGGGAGCGCTCTGGGAAAGGAACATTTGATGCAGGGTTATACATGCTTTTTGCATAAAGAGTTACAAATCATCATGAGGAAGGACATTCCAGAAAGTTACAGACTTTATCTTATGGTTTTAGTATGTGCAAGGCCGTATGACTTTTTTCTTATGGGAACCAGGGAGGTTTTCTTGTTTTTCTTATCTTTTTGTTTGGAATGTTCTTTTTTTTTTTTTTTTTTTTTGTTATTTTATTTTTTAACGAAGCAGAAATACAATGTCCAGTGCTTGGAGCAGAAATAGAGCCCATGCTTTGAGGTTTTGCTGACTCATTCTGACCTCGGTAAAAAGTAGAGCTTCCCTGGGAGCCCAGGAGCAGGGCCCACAAACATTAAAAGTTGAGAATTTCCTGTAGCGATTGCTAGAACAACTCTTTCCCCTTCTTTCTGCTTTGAATATGGACGTGGTGCCTGAAGCTGCTTCAGGGATGTATTAATTTGTTATTCATTTATTCAACAAGTATTCACCTCCCAATAGTTACGACCAAAATAGTCCCTGCTTTCATGGAATTTTCATTATGAAATAGGGGAAGGGAAGACAGAAATTTAAAAATTAATTATATATGTATATCTATATCTATATCTATATCTATAACATCTATATCTATATCTCTATATAATATATCTAATGCCGCTAAGTTCTGGGAAGAAAATAAACCAGGATAAGGGGGTAGGGAGCAATGGAAGGAGATGGTGTGTGTATGCACGCGTTATTTTGATGAGAAGACTTTTCAAACGCCAAGACTGGCAGAAGGAAAGAAGTTGGCTATGTTCATACGCTGGGAAGAGGGTTCCGGACAGAGGGAGCAGTAAGTACAAAGACCCCAGGCAGGAGTGGGGCCGGTGCGGTCTGGGAATACCAAGGAGATGATCCTGATGGGAGCAGAGGGATGGAGAAGTGAGGGGGGCGGCGCGAGGTCCGTGTGCCCCCACACTGCAGCCCGTCCTTCCTCATACACCTGCACCTGCGCTCTAGTGAGGAGCGAGGTGTCAGGTGTTCCTGCAGATACTGTGCTAAGTGTGCCAGGTGTGGGGCTACATCCTAGTTGCTCAATGAACGTAGGCAAATGGAGGATTTGAGAGGCAGAGCCCTCGGTCCCGCTACCACGAACAAGTCGGTCCAGTGTCTCTTCAGATAAGGCCAAGGTAGGCCCCGGTGAAAGAGTCCGGCGTTAAGACAGAAGCCACCGTGTAGCTGGCCAAAGATGCTCCGCCTTCTAATGGATTGAGATTATTTTACAATGTCGAGTGTTTTAGGAAAGAGAGAGAACCTAAAATGCATCATCTGCCATCCACAGCAGTCAGCCGTATGAGCCCGTTGTTCCCAAATCAAAAATTAAATAAAACGAACGAAGCTACCATGTCTCAGGAAGAAGGAGGCCCCTCAAACCTCCCTCACCACATTTTCCTGGAATAGTTGAGTTTGGGGGCAGAAGAGTGGTTTGGGGGGCTGTTAAGAGGAAGAGTGTTCCGTGCAGGCAGAAGGAACAGCCAGTACAAAGGCCCTGGGGTAGGAGCATGTGTGATGAACTCGAATGAACAGCAAGGAGACCAGTGTGGCTGGAGTGGTGAATAGTAATGATAGTGGAGGGGAGAGTAATAAGAGGAGGACAAGAGGGGGAGAGGAAGTCAGATGGGGATAGGGAACCCTATCCTGGAGGGCCTGAAGTGTCATCATAAGGACTTGGCTTCTCTGAGCAAGAGATGGGCCAATGGAGGGTTTTAGCAGAGGTGTGCGGGGATCTGGCTTGTGTTCTAACAGGATCACTCTGGCTGTTAGGTTGAGAATAGACGACAGGGGGGCAAACATTTCTACCCACTTTACCCTGAACGTTTCAGGCAGTAATTTGTCAGATCATCTTTGACCCCAGTGCCATGGGCTTTTATCACTCTGCCCAAGCCTTTCCCTTTTGTTTTTCCCAGAGGAGGCTTCCCTCTCTGTGCTTCTCCAGGTAAAAAGCTGCTGCTCACTTCTTTCAGGACTTTGAGGACTCTACCACTTGTAGAAGGCAAAATGAGGCCCTTGAGGGGGAGGGTTTCCATTCATTCATTCATTCATTCACTCACCATTTATTCTTCACACACTTTTGGGGCTCCTGCTTTGTGACGGTATTAGGTGTTGGGGAATCAGTTCAAAGATAGAGAAGCATGAAAGAGTAGGGTTGGTTTAGAGGAAGGAGAAACGAACAGGTTCTCTAAGGGGAGTAGAAGAAGTTGAGACTGGGAAATGAGGTTGGACCTGCTAGATTAATGGTTATGAACTTGATTCCGTAATCCACGGGTGGTCATTGAGCATTAGGCTTTTCGTTTTGAGCTAAGGGTTGTTGTTAGCCCTGATGCCTCTATACATGGAGGAGACGTGTCCAGATCCTCTCTAACAGATGGGTGGATAGTGAGGTTTGCTGAGAGTAGACCCCAGGTTCCTCAGGTGTCTCTGTGTCTGCTGGAAGGGTCACCCACACCCCATCATGTCACATAATGTGTACTAAAAACTTGTTGCCCTGTACTCTCCCGTGAGTCAGACTTCTGTGCTGGCTGCCTGCTGCACAGTCCCGCCTGGGCACTGCACAGGTGCTCGCCAGTCAGCATGCACGACACTGAGCTCTCCAGGGGCTCCCCCAGGTGCTGGGCATTTCCCTTCCTCTTCTCCTTCTCCTTCTCCTTCTCCTTCTCCTTCTCCTTCTCCTTCTCCTTCTCCTTCTTTCTCCTTCTCCTTCTCCTTCTCCTTCTCCTTCTCCTTCTCCTTCTCCTTCTCTTTCTCCTCCTCCTCCTCCTCCTCCCCCTCCCCGTCCCCCTCTCCCTCCCCCTGTCCCCCTTCTGGTTAACAGCACCTCCAGTCATCCACTCACCACAGCCAGAGGCTGCAGAGTCCTCTTAGACTCATTCCTTCCCCCTCACCTCCAGCCCGTCACTAAGTCACATTGATTCCAACTCGACTCTGGAACTGCCCTTCCCTTACCCTCCCCGGTACCGCTGCCTCGGGTCAGCCCGCATCACCTTTCTCTCTGGCTTCTGATGGACTCCGATTGTCCACCTCCAACCTTCCTCCCATGCAGAGGTCAAAGACATTTTTTCTAAGCTGCAAATCTGATCCCAATCTTTTCTTGCTTAAGAGACCCTTAGTCCACGGGCTAAAGTCAAGCTCTTGCCACAGTGCCCCAAGCCTGCTGTGACCTGCCTCCGATTTAGCTCTCTGCTGGCCCCCGGCATCACATTCAGCTAGACCAGAGCGTCCTCACATGCCCGCCTCTGTGCCTTTGCACACACAACCCTCTTGCTCCTCCTCTCCTTGTCCTCTGGGCAAATTCCTCCTCACTCAAGGATTCGGCTCACGAGTCATCCCCCTGGACCCTCTTCCCCGAACTCCTTAGTGAACCACTCTGGTGCCCCCACCATGCTTCTGATTCTATGTGTACTGGGTTCTCTGTGCGATGCTGCTTTTCAATTGGACCCCTGCTTCAGAGTCACCTGTGCAACTTCTAACATAGAATGATGCCTGGGCCAATGGCTAAAGATTTTGATTCAGAGGTTGGGGTGGAATTTTACAAATCCCACAGGCATGGAGAAGAAGCCTACGGATGTGGAATTTATTTGCTTCCCTGTTGGTTTCTCCCCACAGGTGGTGTCAGGGTGTTCCTACATCTGAATTCTGGCTCTGCCACCTGGTGGCTGAGTCATCTTAAGTAATTTTCTTCACCTTATCTGTGAAACAGGGATAGTAATAACACTTAGTTGACAAGTTGTGGTGATTAAAGAAGTAATACATATAAAGTCCTTAGAATGATGCCCGGTAAGTACTCAATACGTGTGACCAATTATTTGCTGGTAACAACATTGTCCGGAATAGGGACTGAGTTGTTTATTCTTCGAATTCCAAGGCATTGTGCCTTTGCCTGCCTTGTGGGTTGGCATTTAGTAGATGTTTGAGAAATTGAACTGAAAATTAGAATCTACGTGGGAGCAAAATTGGAAGACAGGATGGGAGTAATTTTAGAAACCTAACTTCCTGCTTTATCAGAAAGACAAGTAACAAGTAGTTGGAGTAACAAATCAGTAGCCCACCCAGCTACTGTCCGAAGATGAGCCCCAGCAGATGAGCATGAAGTGAAGACAGCTCAGGTTACTGAAAATGCAGAAACATGGAGGAAAGGCAGGCAGCCTCTAGAAGAGTTTTGGAAAAGTTTTTTTCTTTCCCCAAGTATTTTGGCTGATAAATTAAACACTGAATAAATATAATGCATAACCATGTCGAGTGCTGGCTCCAAACAATTACAGGAATTTACCATCTTGGCGCCTTAGAGCTGGAAAGGGTATTAGACATCTTAACTCTTCAGATCACTGTTTCTTTATCTATAAATGAAGCAATATTGCAGTGGCTTCTGTAAACCCAAGTGACCACTTGTGCCAAAAGCAGGGCCCTATGTCCATGCTGGGTCATTTTCATTGTCATTAATAGTGATAATTATAAAATGAAATACATTAGCTTCTCATTTCTGTCAATATTGCCCTTCCTGTTGTTATAATGGATGGCAATCTTCCCCTCCCAGCTACCTCAGATTGGTTAGTATTGATCAGAATGAAAATCTATTGTATTAGAAGGTGGCATGTTAGTTGAATGTGTTAAGTCAATGGTTTAGAAAGACATGTCTAGACATGAGTCTACAAAAGCAGATGAGAAGCAAATATAAGACCATTGAAGGTTGATATTCTTTTAATCATAAGAAGGAGAAAAGCCAAGTAAACATCTTCTTCTTCTTCATCTTTTTAAAGCTTGATAAGTAGGCTGGAAGTCTTGATAAAAATTGAAACTTTTCCAAAGAAGACACCCAGATGGCCAACAGACACATGAAAAGATGTTCAACATTACTCATCATTAGGGAAATACAAATCAAAACCACGTTGAGATACCACCTCACCCCAGTCACAGTGGCTAAAATTAATAACTCAGGAAACAACAGATGCTGGCGAGGATGTGGAGAAACGGGAACCCTCTTGCACTGTTGGTGGGAATGCAAACTGGTGCAGCTGCTCTGGAAAACAGTGTGGAGTTTCCTCAAAAAATTAAAAATAGAACTACCCTATGACCCAGCAATAGCACCACTAGGAATTTATCCAAAGAATATGGAAGTGCTGATTCACAGGGGCACATGTACCCCAATGTTTACAGCAGGGCTTTCAACAATAGCCAAATTATGGAAAGAGCCCAATTTCCATCAACTGATGAATGGATAAAGAAGATGTGCTTCATATATACAATGGAATACTACTTGGCGATGAGAAAGAATAAAATCCTGCCATTTGCAACAAAGTGGATGGAACTGGAGGGTATTATGCTAAGAGAAATAAGTCAGTCAGAGAAAGACAGATATCATATGTTTTCACTCATGTGTAGAACTTGAGAAACTTAACAGAAGACCATGGGGGAAGGGAAGAGGAAGAAATAGTTCCAGGGAGGGAGGCAAACCATAAGAGACTCTTAAATACAGAGAACAATCTAAGGGTTGATGGCGGGGGGGGGGGGGGCGGGGGAGAAGGGAAAATGGATGGTGGGCATTGAGGAGGGCCCTTGTTGGGATGAGCACTGGGTGTTGTATGTAAGTGATGAATCATGGGAATCTACTCCCAAAGCCAAGAGCACATAGTATACACTGTATGTTAGAAAACTTGACAATGAATTATATTTTGAAAAAATTGGACATAAAAATTGCTATTTCCAGGTGCCTTCCATTGTGGTAATTTAGGTCCCCCATAATATTCTGATATGTATCTTAATTAACTGTGTTCAGGGGCACCTGGGTGGCTCAGTCAGTTAAGCTCAGATCATGATCTCGCAGTTTGTGAGTTCAAGCCCCGTGTTGGGTTATGAGCCTGAAGCCTGCTTGAGATTCTGTCTTCCTCTCTCTCTGTGCCTACCCTGCTTGCTCTCTCTCTCTCTCTCTCTGTGTCTCAAAAATAAATAAAGTTAAA
Organism: Lynx rufus; assembly: GCF_022079265.1. Classification (NCBI taxonomy): domain Eukaryota; kingdom Metazoa; phylum Chordata; class Mammalia; order Carnivora; family Felidae; genus Lynx; species Lynx rufus. The sequence continues at coordinate 28,213,194 of NW_025814823.1, read as the reverse complement.
AAAAATTTTTTTAATTAACTGTGTTCAATTTTATTCTCTTCAAGATTAGAAAGCACATTGCCCTGTGTATAGATACCAGCAATAAATAATATATTGAACTGAATTCAGCTGCACCTGTGTTATAATCCAGCCTTATCAAAAATCAAAGAATGAGATCATTTTCTCTGGATGCCTTTTTCACCCGGATTCGTCTGTTCAAATCAGGTGACTCATACAAAAGAAATTACATAATTAGACTAGAGGGGGGCAAACATTTTGATTTGTCCTGGTCTTTGAAAACTTCTAGGCCATCCCAATTCTAATTGTGTGACCTCAGGACATGTTTCTTCACCTCTCTGGTCCTATGTGTCTTCTGTAAAACAAGGATAACAGTATCAATCTCACAAGAGGTTGTATATGTGTCTCTGACCATCTGAAAACACCAGTAAAACAGCTGGCATGTGGTAAACACTCCGATTATTTTGTTCCTACTGCATTTTTACCTTTCCCGTTCCTTTTCTTTCAGCTCTTTAAGAATAGCAAATTATCCTTGCCTCAGACATTTAGATTGTCTAGGAAGTTCTGGCCTAATTTCCAGGGAAGCAGCTGATACTGGTTAAATACTTCTCCCTCAAGTCAAATCTCATCTCTCTTCATGCAAATGTTTCCAGACACAGAAAAGAACCCTCAGTGACGGATGCTTCCATATTCCCAATGAGATATGACCATTATACAAGTGGAACAATGTCCCATTAGTGAAGCACTGTGATTACAGGTACCAGCTCCTAAAGTAATATAGGATCCAGACCCAGGACAAAGCTCCAGAAAAGGCAGTCGGGTCTATATCAACAAACTTATTGCTGCAGGATTTTCCACCCAGAGAACTGTCCCCCAAGGCAGCTGTCCGGAAGGCCCTGTTGCATAAACCACAGCGAGGCCTCTCTACAAAGGGGCTGCTGAACTGCATGATATGATTTCCTGGATACATTTCTCAAATTTCATAATCTGAAATTTGGAAAGAAATGTCTGGGTACAGGGAGGGGAGCATTGCAATGAGACACTGAACTGAGGTGATCCCTAACGATATTTGGTGAGTATGTGTTTGAAAAATGTTTTCCAATCAACGTGTGTTATGAGTATTATCAGATGTTTAAAAGGAGTTCATCATCAGGGCACTTGGGTGACTCAGTCAGTCAAGTGTCCAACTCTTCTCAGGTCATGATCTCATGGTCTTGAGATTGAGTCCTGCATTGGGCTCCATGCTGAGTGTGGGCCCTGCTTAAAATTCTCTCTCTCTCTTTCTCTCTCTCTCTCTGAAAAAAAAAAAAAAAAGAAGGAGCTCATCAGAGGAAGAACTTGGAGGAAAATACTGTATCTCTAGATGGAAATGAGTTTGAGTAGGAGTCTCCAAGTGACTAAGAAGGCAGCCATCCTGGAGAAGGATTATCCTGGAGGTGAAAGAAATGCCGTGTTTGGAAAAATCTTACATTTTAGATTATGCATGCTTAAGTAAAAATTTCATTAATCAAAAAAGAGGGGGTAGGAACCTGATATCCAAATTTTTAGAGATAACGGCTCTGAACAAAGTGATAAACATCTTTCCAGGCAATTTCCTATGCATTTATATAATTTAGGTATACATATATAACTTCACATAAATGGGGTTGTGTAATTTGCATTTTTACTCAATGATATGTCTTAGGTTTCTATTGTCAAAAGATCAAGTCTTTATCATTATTGTTAATGGATACACAATATTTCATCATTCAGTAATTTACTCCTGAGAGTCTCCTTTTTCTTTAAAGTTTATTTTTTTTAGTAATCGCTACACCCAAGGTGGGGCTGGAGCCCATGTCCCCAAGATCCAGAGTCACATGCTCTTCTGAACTGAGCCAGCCAGGCACCCCAAAGAGTTTCCTTTTGATTGGTGGTATAAGCAATGCGGTAACAAACATCTTTGGGTAAATACTCATTCACCTGGGAGATAGTTACTTTAGGTAAATTCCTAAGAAGTTTGGTTATTGGGCCATTTTACATTTTGAAATAATATTATCTAAATTCATACTTGCTACATATTTATGAATTTATAGTTCCACAGTGATACGTGAGTACCTTTTCCCCACACCCTCACTGGGAATACAAATTCCTTATTGTCTTCCACATGTAATGTAAATATTTTTCTCTAGGTCAATTCTTTCCAATTCTTTTTCATGGTGTATTTTTTAAATGGAAGCCTCAAACTTTAGATATTTAAATTTATCAGGCTTTTTATTTCTCTGTCTCTCTCTTGAAATGTTTGCTTTTCTATAGAAATATTATACCAAATAATTTTATGGTACTTTATATAATTTTATTTTTCAAATCTTTAAGTCTTTGAGACATCTGGAACCTCTTTTGATATAAAGGAAGAGGCAGGGGGCTTGCTGTATTTCTTTTCCCACTCTGAATACTGATTTAGTTTTCCAATATCTCTCTTTTTAAAATGTTTACTTATTAATTTGAGAGAGAGAGTGAAAGCGTGAGTGGGGGGAGGGGCAGAGGAAGAGGGAGAGAGAGAGAATCCCAAGCAGGCTCCATGCTATCAGTACAGAGCCTGACCTGGAGATAGATCCCACAAACCAAAAGATCATGACCTGAGCTGAAATCAAGAGATGGACGCCTAACCAACTACGCCACCCAGGTGCCCCTCCAGTATCTTTCTTAAATAGATCATATTTCTCAATTACTTCTAAAAGTGATCTTTATTTTCTACATATATTTGGACTTATTATTAGATTGTTTATTGTTTGTATTCTATTTATCAGTTTATCCTTTCCTGGGCTAGTGACTCACATAAATTTACAAACATAGTGTTTTTAAATATCTGTGGGGACAAACTCTGTATTTATTAATCCCACCTCTGATTTTTCTTATTTTTCAGATTAGGTATTTTCTCATGTCTGTCTGCCAGCAGTCTTTTAGAAGCATTCTTAATGGACTATAATTTTGATTTGGATTGCACTAAATTTATAGATTAATTTAGAACTGATATCTCCATAATATTGATTATTTTTATCCATCAGTACCTCTTATGTATTCACCTTCTCTTTTATATCTCTCAGTAATGTTTTGCATTTCAGAATTTTTCACATACAAATTCAATGTATCACTGATGAAGTGTATTTCTGGCCATTTGGCGAACTGATGTTTTGTTCTTTGTCATGGTAGCTAATTAGGACCTGTGTTTCTGAGAATTCTTTCCCCTGTTGACCCAGGTTAGGATTGGCCACAGGAGAAATTTGCATGAGGTTTGGGAGTCAGAGATGAATCAGCAGCTATTGTGTTCTGAAGGTCATCTTTGGTCTGAGGTGGTGAGAGACTGATGCAGAGGTGCTGGCGGGTTCCGCTTCGTCCTTGCTTCTCTCGACACCACATGTCCTCTCTCGTTGCTGACCACTAACAGTAACTCCATGTGCACCACCAGATTCTTCGCCACAGCTCACACAGGTGGCAGCTATGAGGAGACATCGATTTTCCATGCACATATACACCAGTCTCAGCCATGCAGCTGCTGGATGAGCCTAACTTCCTGCCAGCCCAGACTCGGTTACCTACCGCAGGGCTGGCTAGTGAGTTTTCTCTAATCCTTTCAGGAACTTTACTTTCCTAGCTCACCTCACAACTCTCCAAGGTCTAACTGGAACAATAAGTTCCTTATTTCTTAATACTCACAGTGCTTCTTCTTCCCTGACCAGTACACAAAGGGCTGGGAAAAGGACTTGGGGACAGGCTAACATGAATCTGTGTGAAAAGCTTCAGATGAGGGCCAGTGGGATGTCCATAGATGGGCGGGTAAGAACAGGATATGCCCTGGAGTGTGAGCACCAGGAGAGGGACCCCCATCTTCCACTGCCTTCCTTGTCTGTAGAGGAGTTGGGAAGGGCAGGATCCTTAGTCAAGTTAGCAGGACCTGATTTTGGGCAAGTGAAGTCACAGCCTTGCTGGTGTAAGAAAATATTAACTGGATTGTTCAATATTAAATATAAATGTTGACCAAAGACACCTTTCTAGTTCCTAATTTGGAACACATCTTTTATTGTGCTCTAGATTACACACACACACACACACACACACACACACACACATGGTGGGGAGAGAAAAATATAAGCAGTATGACAAGGAAGTACCCATCTATTTCTACTTTACTATTTTGATCAGTAGGAACAGTTATCAAAAGTCTTTTTTGGAATCCATAGAGATGATATAATAAATATTTCCCTCATGACCACTTTACCTGGTAACTTTTTGGTATAGACAGAAGGTTTGTGTTACTCCAAAATTCATATGTTGAAATCTTAATGCCCAGTGTGATGGTATTTGGAGATGGGGCCTTCTGAAGGTGTCGAGGTCATGAGAGGGAGCCCCTCACAAATGGGATTAGTGCCTTTATGAAAGAGACCCCAGAGAGACCCACCTAACCTCTTCCTTGCCTCTTCTGTCAAGTGAGGACACAGCAGAAAGAAAGCCATAAACCAGGAAGTGGACCCTCACTGACCACCGAAAATACTGGTACCTGATCTTGGAGTTCCCAGACTCCAGGATCGTGAGAACTGATTTTTCTGCTGGTTATAAACCACCCATTCTATGATATTTTGTTATAGCACCCCAAAAGGACTAAGACAATTTTGTAAATAGATTTCCTCAGTTATTTCTGTTTATAGTCATGGTTGGATTTTGGGATCAGGGCCATGCTGATCTAGAGTCTAGAGAAATGAAAAAAAAAAAAGTCTAGAGAAATGGAAACCTTCCAGACTTTTTGTTTGTTTGAAATGAATACATACCAAAGGAATTGTCTTATCTATTCCTTGAAGGTTCGCTGTAACTTATCTATAAAATTAATCAGGTCTTATCTACTTTCTGGGGATAAATCTTTAACTGTGTTTTCAATTTAAAAAACTGGGTTTGTTTTTTTTTTTTTTTGGTGGAGGTAAATTCTGTTAATTTCAATTTCTCTAGAAAACAGTCATAACAATTATAAGTTTTTGACACAGTGTTTCTTTACAAAAATTTTGATTTATACCTATGATTTATAAACTCTTAACTTTTTTTTTCTAGTATTCTATAGTTGTGCTTTCTCACAAGTTAGTTTTCTGGCATCCGTTACTGATAAATCTTATTCATTCTAATACTTTTATTTTCTTTCTAAATTATTCACTTCTGATTTAATATTTCCTCATTCTTTACCAAAACTACTTTTGGTTTATTATGCTTTTTTCAGCTTCTTAAGTTGAATGCTTTATCCATTTAATTGAAATTTTTCTTATGTATTAGTAATAATGTCTAAGGCTATGGATTGTCTACTGAAAATGACATTGGCTGTATCTTTTGAGTTTTCTATGGAGTATTTATATTGTCATTAATTCTTTTTTGTAAGTTAATTAATCTTAGATTTAATACAATTAAGATGATAATGAAAATTCCATGCTAGTTTTCAGAACAAAAAATTTCTAACAGAACTATTTCAGTCTTTTATAGCAGGATCAAAGTCCTTTTTTTCCCCCCAAAAAATACTTTTTAAAATTAATATTTGGAGGTTTCGTCAGTTATCCAAGGGCATCTCTTCATCTTTAATTAATTCATTCATTAATTTATAGTTTTTATTTTAATTCCAGTTAGTTAACATACAGTGTTATATTAGTTTCAGGTGCACAATATAGTGATTCAACAATTTTGTACGTTAATCAGTGCTCCTCACAAGTGTACTCTTTAGTCCCCATCACCTATTTGACCCATCGCCCCACCTACCTCCCCTCTGGTACCTATTTGACCCATCCCCCCCACCCACCTCCCCTCTGGGGACCATCATTTTGTTCTCTACAGTTGAATCTGTTTCTTGTTTTGCTTCTCTCTTTTTTTTTTCCCCTTTGCTTGTTTGTTTTGTTTCTTTATGGTCCTTAATCCTTAAATAATGTGTAATTCAAGTTTTAGTTTCCCTTTGACCAAAGAACTATTTATAGATCAAGTTTTCATTTTCAAGAAGATATTTTTCAAACCTTATTTTATTGTCAGTTTATGTCAATATGTTGTGGTTAGAAAATTACCAAGTGTCTCATCGGGCTGTGAAAAGAAGGTATATTATTGGCTTTGATGTATGTTGTCAGGGGTTGAAGAGGGTGGGACGAATAGGTGAAGAAGAGGAGATTTTCAGGTGGTGAAACTATTCTGTCTGATACTATAGTGGTGGATACATGACATCATGCATCTATCAAAACCCATAGAACTATCTGGGAAAACCTTCATTCATGTAAACTGTGAGCTTTAGGTTATGACAGTTCATCAATATTGGATTGTTAACTGTAACAATTGTACCGCACCAACGCAAGATGTTTGTAATCGGGGAAGCTTGTGTGTGTGTTGGGGGGAGGCAGTATGTGAGAATTCTCTACGTTCTCTGCTCAAGTTTCCTATGGATCTAAAATGTTCTAAAAAATACAAAGTCTATTAATTTGACCCACTCATTTATGACCAAGTGTTGCTTTTCTAGAGATGTAACAAGGTGCAGGAAGATACAGAAGGGGCTGAACTGGCAGCAGGCAGGTTGAACTCCCTCATCCTGTTATGAACTGAGCCCCTTTCATAACCTTTCCTATAAGTCTCTTAGCCTATGTCGTTCCTGTCAAATTCTTAGAATGCTCAAGCTCTTTTGTTCCTATGCAGTAAAATATTTGTCAATAGAATATACTATCTTCTTTAATATAAAATGTCCCCAAATACTTGTATTGGGTATATTTTGCAGTATAAAGAAAAGAGTAACAGGGCTAAAAAACCAAGTCGGAATCTCTTTCTGGCATTGCTATAAATCTCTGGCCCATTTTCTAACACTCCTGCTTTTAAATTAGTCTATGGCAAGCACACTGGGCATACTTGATAAAAGGTTTTGAAAAGAAGTTTTGAATTGCTGGGGCTCTGGACCTTTTGATCTTATTAAGTGGGGTTGGTGACATTTAACCCTCTTCCTCCCTTTTGATTGCTTCTGCAGAGCTTGCTGAAATCAGGCAGCCTAACTCGTCTTGCCAGCTATCCTTCAGAGGTAATTTGGAGAAAGAAGGTCAGAAAATGCTTTTACCTTTAAGGACCAAAGAGAATTGGTTATGGGATTTTTTTTTTTTTCATCTAACAGTAGCTGCTGTGGCCAGTTACAAAAGAAACCTCTGTGATTTTATTTGATTTTTTTTGATTTTTGACTATTTGTTAAGTTTGTACTTTAATTCCAGTTAGTTAACATACAGTGTTCCATTAGTTTCATGTCGACCATATAGTGATTCAACCCTTTCATACAACATCTGGTGCTGAAACCCCTGTGATTTTAATGGTACAGAAGCACGGCTCTGTAATCAGAAGATACTAACTACATCACTTTCTATACTTGAGCTAACAACAGTCACTGGTGCAACTGATGAAGTCAGGGGACATTAAAACCCTAAATCCTCAAGCTGTGTTGGGTTTAATAGATTCTGCTTCCCTCAGCGGTTTTCAAGGTGGGGTCCTGATACCTTTCCAGTTGGACTGCAAGGTAAAATCCGTTTCCATAATGTTTTAAGGACATACTTTGCCCATTTCGCTAGGTTGATATTTGCACTGGTGGCGGATGAAGTTGCTCAAACCTGAGGACCAGTCAAGGCAGTGGGACCAAACTGTACCAGTCATCTCATTCTTCCCTCCCAGGTAGTGATTATCCTCATAGCTTGCCCTGACCCACCTGTCACAGCTTGCTCGCCATTATTAAAACACATTTTACAAACAGAAGTTTACACTTTAGATGAATAAACGCAGGCTCTTGAGGAGCCTGAGCACTTTTGCAATTGAGTTCCAAGCAACTAGCTGCTATTTCCACGGAACACCATATTTATTTGAAAGAATGACCGACATGCAAACATTTTTCTCGAAAAAAGAGGAACTTGAGCCTGACTCTTCAAAGGAAACAGCCGACAGTACTTAGGGTCAATGATAAAAATTTGAGCTTTTAAATGAAAACCAGTTCAACAGTTAATGATTTCAACAGCATTTAAATACTTAAAGACTTTTCCAGTGAGATCAGTAGTGATATGGACAAATGTTAAGATTTTTTTTTTATATTGTATAATTGCGCTGTCAGCATTTCAAAGATCCGCTGATAATTTTCAAAAGGCCAATTCATAGTGTTACAAAATTTGAATTGCAAGAAAGATTGATGGATTTTCATATACTGGTTTTAGATTTCACATTGAAGCTAAGAAACTCTCGCTTGTTAACGTTCGGTGTAGTATCGAAGAATAGCCACAGTGATCTAAAATAGCAATTAAAATAGTCGTTTTGCAGTTACATAGCTATGCGAGGCGGAATTCTCTTCACACACTTCAATCAAAAGCACACATTAAAACAGATTGGATACACAGATGGATTTAAGAATCCAACTCTTCTCTATGAAGCCAGACATAAAAGAGGTGTGCAAAAATGTGAAACAGTGTCACTTTTTCACTGATTTTCTTTGTTTGAAAAATACAGTTATTTTTCTTAAGACCATATGATTTATATGAATATGCAATGGGTTGTTTTTAATATTTTTAAACGAATTAATACATATTAAATATTTTTTTACTTTTGAATTCTAATTTGGTAATTATTGATACATCTAAATAAAGCTGGTTGAGGTCTTCAATAATTTTTAAGAGTGTAAAGGGATCCTGAGATGAAAATTTGAAAAAGTCACAGAAAACAAGACCACGTATACTATTAATTTAGGGGTTAATTACCTTGAATTGTTAGTAACTTCTTCTTCATAGAATTGTATTGTTTTTCTATATTTCTCACAGTGCCCAAGGTAGTGCCAGGCTTAGTAGGTGCTCAGTAAATATGAACAGAATCAATGTGAACTTCTTCACCAACTTCAAAGGCACACTTATGTGACTGTGGCCTGTGTGACAACAATGGACCCTGGAGATAAAGCTGGGTGCAGCTCACCGTATCAGTAGATGTCTTCTTGAAAAACTGTGAGTGACTGCAAATGTAAAACATCTAAATATTTGCCTTTGTTGGTATTTTAGCACTTTGGTTTGCGTATCAATGCAGTGATGACTAACATGTTCACTTTGGTTTCTGTTTCTTTTTTATCAAAGTTAGTGATCAAACATTCAACCTGAAGAAGCAGCTTAGTAGTCACTGCTGGAAAACAAACTACAAAATCCTTCCCTTCAAGGAATTGACAAATTAAGGAGATTATTTGTCTTTAGAAAGACTTGTGGGAATTGACTGGGGCTGGGGTAGGGTGTGTTCTTACAAGACTGAGACCCTACCCTTCAAAATCTCCTTCTGTGGGAGAAAGACGACATTGTAACAGCCATTTTAACTATTAAAAACTTCTGTGGGTTGGGGCACCTGGGTGGATCCGACGGTTGGGAGTCTGACTTCAGCTCAGGTTATGACCTCACAGTTCATGGGTCTGAGGCCCGCGTCAGGCTCTGTGCTGACAGCTCAGAGCCTGGAGCCTCCTTCAGATTCTGGGTCCCCCTCTCTCTCTGCCCCTCCCCTACTCACACTCTGCCTCTCAGAAAAGAATAAATGTTAAAAGAAAAATTTACAAAAACCAACTGTGGGTTAAAAAAATTTTTTTTTTTAGAATAAAGACAAAGAGTGTTAGGATTCAGGTAAATACAACTACTGCTAAAAGTAATAATAAGTAATAAAACTTGACACGTTTATTTTAAATTTAGTCATATCCAAAATAATTAACAGTAAGTGTAATTTGTGACTATTTTATGTCTTCAACTAGCCACGTATCATCCTTTTCTAAAAACTATTAAAATATTGTTACAGGGTGGCTCAGTCAGTTAAGCATCCAACTCTTGATCTCGGCTCTGGTCATGATCTCCTGGTTCATGATTTTGAGCCCTGCATCAGGCTCTGCACCGGCAGCCTGTTTGGGATTCTCCCTCTCCCTCTTTTTCTGCCCCTCTCTCAAAACACATCAATAAACTTTCAAAAAATAAATAAAACATAAAATATGGTCTACAGACAGAAGCTTACATTTTAGATGACTGAATGTAGGCTCTTGCAATGAAAACAATTGGTCCGCAAGAAAGACTTTACTTCTATTTAGTGGAAGACAGTCATAACGGAAAACCTGCCATTTCGCTTTTTTTGTAGGTACCATCATCTCGGTGTTTTCATCAGCCAACCAAATCTCTGTGTGAAATTTACTAGTCATAAATCCGATTGTTTAAAATCCAAAACAGCAGAGAGAGACTCTCGAGGGAGCTGCCTGGTCCATGCAGTTTTCCCCTCACGCACCGATCACATCTCTTTCCTGACCATGACGAAGCGCCAGCGATGGGAGAGGCACTGTGCTGTGTACAGAAGGAATTCCAAAATGACAGGAATCCCTCTTCATAACGCTTGACTGGAATCCGCTTCCTTTAAATGTTTTTTCGCTTTCAGGTAGTTGAGGATGTAAGGGATACCATTCTGATGACAATTATGTGTCTCTGCTTCAGACAAATTCGGGGGATGAGAGTTAAAGCACAGCTGCTGATAGGCTGGCCACCCCCCGCTGCAACCACGTGCGACGCATTGCAGACGTAAGTGCTCAGTGGGTCAGAGATCTTTTCCGAAGGCCACATTACTGCTAGGCTTACTAGGATGCTCAGAACCTACGCTTTCTGATGCAACTTGAGTGGCTGCATACAGCAGGCTGAAGCCTGTGGTTTGTGACACGTCTGGCTTCTGTCTGATCACAGAGGTCTCACCTGGTGAGGGACCACGCAAGGATGCCATGGGTACGAATTCGGCTTCACTGTGCTTAGAAATGGCCTGGGGGCGCCTGGGTGGCTCAGTTGGTTAAGCGTCTTGACTCTTGGTTTCGCCTCAGGTCACGATCTCGAGCTTTCAAGAGTTGGGCCCCGTGTCAGGCCCTGCGCTGGCAGCACGCAGCCTGCTTGGGGTTCTCTCCACCCCCCCACTTGCACTGTCTCTGTTTCTCAAAATAAATAAGTAAACTTACAAAAAAAAAAAAAAGAACATGGTCTGGCACAGACGCATTCAAGGAATGTTAGTTACTACTTTCACCATCACGACTACAGGAGGAGCTAAGTGAGAATAATGCCCATTATATTTACCTGGCAATATTATTGCATAGTGGCAACAAATAGTAAAACTAAATAAATTATAGCTACTATAGTTACTGATGTGATTGTTTCTGTTCTTACTACTTTTGAGGCTGAAAGGAAACCCCCTTCTGGTAAGCCATCCACTCAGTACAGCACATGATGCCAATGGACTTGAGCAGTTCCCGTCCCCAGGCATTGACATTTTCTGAACAGATAAAACATCAGCTATCAACTACTGCTTTGATAATTTGGAATTGACATCATCGTATATTTATTCCATAGACACACGAAAACAAAAAATCTCTTCATTAACAGACCGATAGCATCTTTTATTTTCCTTTACTCAAGGTTTTCTCTGTCAACAGCTAGTCACGTTTTCAACAAAAACGACTACCCAAAGGCATATTGACATTCTGCAGAACTTCATCCTTCTTGCATTTGTATAATTGTCATGGGAAATTAAGATCAGATCAGAGTCATAGCCGATAGCATAGGAAACCTATGATTCAGAAAATAGGACAGGATATTTTTCGTGTTGTCACCAGATAACTCTGAACTATATACAGACACTTGCCAAGTATCGCAGAACTGCTTTGGACTTGAAAGGTCTCTTGCTACACAGATGTCTTCATTTTCCGATTGCCAGAGTCATTGGAAGTGAATTTCAGATTGTGCTAACGGAAGATAACAAAGACACCGTGTGGTAACAGTCTCTCGTGTTTGACAGAAAACGTCATGCTTTTGATGGATTCAGATCTTTGGAAAAAATGGAAGTAAGTGATAGGCAAAGAAATAGCAACAAGCAAGGAGGCCAGAGGTGGATATTGCTGCACAAACTCTTTGCTCTGTTGATGATCTGCAAATTGTGTTTCACTACTACACTCTTATTTGTTAAAAGATATTGGAAAACAACCCAATCCTTAAATTTCATTAAGATTTGATGCCAAGGCACAGTCCCCTAATTATATCTATTTCCCCCTCATCCTGTCAGTAATAGATTCTCCCAAGTTCCCACTGGACACACAGACCCCTTTGCCTAGGCTCCACTGAAGCTAGGTACGTGATTACATTCTAGTCAATGGGATGTTCTTTGGAAAGCAGCCGTGGCCTGTGCTCTCTTTTACCCTTCCTGCAGGGTGGGCTGGAGAAGAGGTGCTGCAGATGAGAGCAACATCTTGGGGAACGGTGGAGCCAAAGGTAGGAGGGTACACTTAAAAAGTGAATTAGGGGGTGCCTGAGTAGCTCACGCAGTTAAGCTTCAGACTTAAAATTCTGGTCATGATCTCGCAGTTCATGAGTTCGAGCCCCGCCTGGGGCTCTGTGCTGACAGCTCAGAGCCTGGAGCCTGTTTCAGATTCTGTGTCTCCTTCTCTCTCTGCCCCTCCCCAGCTCCTCCCCTCTCTCTCAAAAATAAATAAACATTAAAAAAAAAATTTTTTTTTTCATTAAAAAGAAAGAAAGAAAGATGACTTCTTGGAGTGTCTGGGTGACTCAGTCCGTGGAGCAGGTGACTCATTCGGCGGAGCGTGGAATTCTTGATTTCAGCTCATGTTATGATCCCATGGTCATCAGATCGAGCCCTGCGTCAGACTCTGCGCTGAGTATGGAGCCTGCTTGGGATTCTCTCTCTCTCTCCATCTGCCCCTTTGCCCTGATCATGTGCACTCTCTCCTGCTCTCTCTAAAATGAAAAGATAAATAAATAAATAACTTCTCTAGCGCTCTTTTCCAACGTGGTGGGCAAACCTCCACTTCCTGTCATGGATCCTTGTAGCATATCTTGTGTCCTCAGCATTTACAACAACAGTCTTTGTTTCTTTTCATTTTTTTCCCTGTTGTTTGTGAAATGCAATTAAAATGACTGTGCTATGGCTTTTATAACCTGGCACAAAAATAGTAAAGCTACGGTAAGCACTAAGTAAAATGGCCCTTCTTGACTTGTTTCTCTAGTGAAGTTGGACAACAGGGAAATAACTCCATGGGAAGAATGACTTTTGCATTGGGAATTCAATGTGCCATGGAAAATGGCATAGGGGACAATGCAAACTGTAAATAAGGGTGGTTTGTACTGACCGTATGGTTGACGGCAGCCAGCCCTACCCTTTTCTAAAGAGACGCACTCTCTTGCATTTATCAAACCCCCAAACTGCATCCCACAGATGGGAACCCTGTGCATCTTGCTCCTCCTGAAGGGGAATAGAGAAGCCGTGGGACCCCCGTGAAAGTCCCCCCGACAGTCTGTGGCCTGTGGCTATTCACTCAAACTCCAGATGCATGGGTGCCCTTTATTCAGATCGGAAGGAGATTTGCATCTGTCACTCAGGGTTGAGCCCAGCAAAAGGCAGCAGGTGTGACAGGCCACAGTAAGAATACAACACAGACTTCCTTTGAAGTCAACTGCAGGTTCATTTTTGTTTCACCGATACCCTTGGTACATCTGGGATGGTAAATAGCTCCGTGAGTCATTCAGAAAGCAGAAATGGAAAGTGTTGCTGTGTCTGCTGTTAGGGTTTGCATCAAAAAGTGCTTCTAGAGAGAGTATCCAGCCTGGATCCTTCTCCTCTCCAGGTAGCTTTTTATTGTCTTATGTTATAGTTATTTAGATAAGTGTATTGCTGAGAATTCTAGTAGCAGAGGGACTGCAGGGACGTTGCGTCTTAAATACTGTCCATGGTTCACCTAGCAATATCAGACAAAATGATGATAATTCTGGAAATAATTTAAATTCCTTGGTTTTGGCACAAGAGGCCCTTCATAGTCTCCAGGCTGCCTTATTTCCACTCTCTGCCTTCTGCCGCCATCTCAGATGGTAAAGGCATTGGAGCCATCAGACTGGATTTTTGGCCACAGAGCATGACCCATCAATTCCTTCAGATTCTTAGTAAATAAGACTGGCCCCATGAGCTTCCCCACCATCATTTTGTTCCTATGCCCATGAGAGTCTCTGATGGGGTCCGGAGGACAATTCTGAGACCCTGAGTTGGTTCTCCAAGAAAGAGGTTGTTTAGGAAGGAAGAGACTGTGCTGTCTGCTCAGTTCCAGCTGCAGCCCCAGCGTGCCAGGCCAGCCTCAGAGGGGAGACCACAGCTCTGGGGCCCCAGCCCTGTCAGCCACTGCCTTCTTTCCTAAGCTCGTTAACAAGCATGCTGATTAGTGGCAATTTCTCTGGTGGTTTTTGTGATGTGGGGATTTGTCCACTAAGAAATGGCCTGGAACCGCAAATTCATTTAAAATAGTCGATCCTACTGCAGATAGAAATAACTCCCTGTCTATGTTGATCCTAGCGAGTGACCAGTGACCAGGAGGTGAAATCTTGGGAATGGAGGGCTGGGCTTCTGACTCAGCAGAAACCACCGTCGGACATTTTTAGCCTCTTCTTTGGTCCTGTCCTACTGCAGAGGCTCTTATTCCTCCAGGCCGAATTTGATAAACTATCTCTACCAGCTCATATTCTGAGGTGCGCCAGCTGCCCCCCACCAATAAACGTGGCCCCATTTCTTGTTATCCTTCTGATGCTTGGGACTCACAGCACATTTCTCTAGGGAATTCCCAGATGTGTATAGTACTTGAACAAAATACCCAAGACGAAGAGAAAGATAGTTTCGTAACATATCAGTAGTTCTCCACCAGGAGTGTCTTGAATCCTAGTGGACGTTTGACAGTGTGTGGAGACATTTTTGGTTGTCACAACATGCTACTGGGATCTAGTGGGTACAGACCAGGGATGCTACTAAAGGTCCACAGTGCACAGGACAGCCCTCCACAGCTAAGAATTATCTAGTCCCAGATGTCACTGAGGCTGAGTTTGAAAAGACCTGGAATAGATGAAGACAAAGAAATATTTTCATATATTCTGTGGTGTAGGAAATGGCTCCTAATATTTTGCTGAGCATCTATTATGTATATAAATGGTGCTATGTTTTATACGAGATTCTAAGAATGAAAGTCATATTCACTGACATCAAGTTTCCAATTTACTTGGAAATAGTACATATACAATGAAAAGTTGTGTTATTTGTTATAGTAATAGTTCATTTGCAAGGGAGATCATATCTACATTAGTTTTCTAGGGCTGCTGTAACAAAATGCCGAAGACTGGATGGCATAAACAACAAGAATTTATATTCTTATAGTTCTGGAGGCTAGAAATTCAGGGTCAGGTTGTCAGTAGAGTTGATTTCTTCTGAGGTCACTCTCTGGCTTACAGATGTCTTTCCCCTGTGTTTTCAAATGACCTTCCCTCTGTGTCTTTGTCCAAATCTCCTCTTTGTATAAGGGCACAAGTCAGATTGGATTAGGGCCCACCCTAATGACCTCATTTTAATGTAATTAATAACCTCTTTAAAGATCCTGTCTGCCCATGTAGTCACATTCTGATGTACTTCAACATATGAATTTGGGAGGGGACGGAATTCAGCTCCTTACAGTACCCTCTTATTATAACTTGATAAACGGAGGTAGAAATATAAGAAGCATAGAAATGCATTCCAAGGGAATATATAAGGGCTGTTAGACTAAAAAGCGATATATATTTAAATGCTAACTAAAATAAAGGAAAACGAGCCTAATACACATTAAGTCGTGTTTCAAGTCTCAAAGTAAGAATTGTTGTTGATCTGAACAGGGGTGATATTTTAGGCAATTCGCCAGGGTGAAGGCCAGATTACTTCCTGCCTCAACCGATTGCTTAAATACAAATTTATCGAGGTCCTATCACATATTTGGGTTGTGCTCGTCTGCTGGCTAAAGAAAGAAATGATTCCTTCCTTTTGGAAGCTCACAGGCACATGTGTGCATGTTTGTGGGTGTGACTGCAAGGGGGAGGGTTGGTGGAACGTGAAGTAGGAGACACCTCACGGGAAAAGATAAAGTCCAGTACCTCAATATTTGTGTGGACCAGGTGCTGAGGACGCCCATGGGCAGGGTGACTGACTCTGACCAGGGTTGTGGCAGGGAAGATATTTGGCTCGGACATATGGTAGACTGGCAGTTCACAGCTGGTATCCATTAGGATGGCTAAACTAGTTGCTAAGTTTGATTTTGCGTATCACCCCTGGGGAAGTGGGGAAGGCGGAAGGAGAGGTAAGATTGTGAACCGGATCTTGTGGGTCAGTAGAGTTTGCCTGGCTGGGAACAGGTTGGGGAGGAAGAGCAGAACATTATGAATACAGGCATTCCTTTGAGATAATGGGGGTTTGGTTCCAGAACACTGTAAAAATGAGTAAAATGAAGTTTTTTTTTGTCTCCCCAGTGCAGGTAAAAGTAACGTT
This sequence comes from Lynx rufus, assembly GCF_022079265.1. Classification (NCBI taxonomy): domain Eukaryota; kingdom Metazoa; phylum Chordata; class Mammalia; order Carnivora; family Felidae; genus Lynx; species Lynx rufus. The sequence goes on along the minus strand of NW_025814823.1, from coordinate 28,196,826 downwards.
TACACTCTACCATGGTCTATTAAGTGTGCAATAGCATGATGTCTAAAAACCAAAGTGCATACCTTGATTAAAAAATACTTTTTTGCTAAAAAATGCTAATCCTCTGATGGGCTTTCAGTCAGTTGTAATCTCTTTGCTGGCAGAGGATCTTGTCTGCTGTTGATGGCCGCTGACTGATCAGCGTGGTGTCTGCTGAAGGCTGGGCTGGTTGTGGCCGTTTCCTATAATAAGACGACAGTGAAGCTTGGCACATCGATTGGATCTTCCTTTCACTCGCACACTTAGAAGCCATCATAGGGTTATTCGTTGGCCCAGTTTCAATATTGTTGTGTCTCAGGGAATAGGGAGGCCCAAGGAGAGGAGGAGAGATGGGGGAAACCTTGTCAGTGGGGTAGTCAGAACACACACAACATTTACAGGTTACGTTTGCGTCTTATGTGGGTGTGATTGTGGAACGCCGAAGTGATCACAACAGTAACGTCAAAGATCACGGGTCACAGAGCACCATAACAAATATGATGATGACGAAAATGTTTGCAATTTTGCTACAATTACCAAAACATGACACAGAAAAAAGAAGTGAACAAGTGTTTTGGAAAAATGGCATCAACGGACTGTCTTGGTACAAGGTTGCCACAAAACTTCAACTTATGAAAAGTGCAGTGTTTGCAAAGTGCGATAAAGCAAAGCACAATAAAATGCTCCCTAGGGAGGGAATTGCATAGAGTCATGGAAAGCACCAGACCATGGGCACCACGAGGCAACGACCGCATCTGTCTTACTAACTCAGTGCTACTATCTGACACATAGTAGATTTTCAATAAATGCTGATGGAATAGATAAATGAATGAAAGGGCACAGCACATTTGGGGAATGGTGAAAAGTGGTGGGAGGTGGGTTGGTAGAAAAAGTTTGGGCTATATGCCCAGGGCTTCCCAGGAAGTCAAGGGAAGCAAGTCAAGTGCCCAATGCTGGCACTCCAGGAGGGTCTCCAGGGAGACAAGAGATATCAGGGGATACGATGGGAAGGAGAAGCCTTGTGTTGCCCTCCACAGAAGTCACTCAAAAAGGGTAGCTGTAGGGGTTAGATAGTTCTGGATCTCGGGGCGCCTGGGTGGCGCAGTCGGTTAAGCGTCCGACTTCAGCCAGGTCACGATCTCGCGGTCCGTGAGTTCGAGCCCCGCGTCGGGCTCTGGGCTGATGGTTCAGAGCCTGGAGCCTGTTTCCGATTCTGTGTCTCCCTCTCTCTCTGCCCCTCCCCCATTCATGCTCTGTCTCTCTCTGTCCCAAAAATAAATAAACGTTGAAAAAAAAATTAAAAAAAAAAAAAAGATAGTTCTGGATCTCATCCCATCAGACACACAATCTATGACTGCATGGTTTGGTCATTGTAACTTAGTCCCCAAGTCTCAGTCTTCTCATCAATAAAATTGGAATAATAATCATCTCACTGATTGAGAATTAAGTGAGTTAATGCATACAAAGCATCACAGGAATGGCACGTAGTAAGTTCTCAACAAAATACAAATTATTTTTAGTTCGGGATGTCCACCGATGGGATAGACCACTTTCAGGGATTCTTCCAAATAATTCATTAACTCTACTGATGTCTGAAATTTCTTAAAGGAGGAGAAAGCTACCGTTCTACAGATAGAGTTAAATGACTTCAAGTACAAATAGCAATGGCTCCAAACATGAACATCTGGCTGAGGTGCCCAGAAAGTGTGACTAAACGTCGGTCAGGGTTTAAGCAGACAGCCAGCAAGTGCGAGTGAGTGGCGACAGAGCCTGCTGGTCTGGTAGGAGGGAGAAAATGGGGGAAGTTTCCCGGAAGTTCAGGAAGGGGGAAGTCGGAGGCTGAGAAGGAGGGAAAGGATTCAGGAAAGAAGCTGGGACCAGAGGCAAACTGCTGACTGAAGTCACTGAAGTTCACTTAGTCTTTGGCTCCCACAGGACACAGAATGCCGCCACAGGTGGAACGCTACTGCCCCAGGGCTCAGCTCCAACAGAGCCGTTGAGCCGTAGAGGTCTGGTTCCCAATGATCCAGTGAGCATTCTGAGGAAGGACAAAGCCCGGGGTCGGGAAAGTTTCAGGGACTCTTTCCTGAAGAGGTATATGGGAGCAGGGCCTAGAGGATGAGGGGTGTTTGGGTGGGAAAAGGGTGTTGGAAGGGTTCTTAAGGTTTGGGTCCTATTTGATAGTCTTGACTCAAGTGATCCAGAGGCATGACTGGTCCGGACGCTGCATTCTTCCTCCTGATGAGGTTTCTGATGGAAATATATGCTCAGGGAAAAGTGACAAATGGGCAATTAAAACAGAATAAGGGCACCTGGCTGGCTCGGTTGGCTAAGCATCTGACTTTGGTTCAGGTCACGGTCTCATGGTTCGTGGGTCTGAACCCCACATCAGGCTCCCTGCAGACAGTGTGGAGCCTGCTTGGGATGATCTCTCCCTTTCTCTCTGTCCCTCCCCCACTCTCTCTCTCAAAATAAATAAACTTCAAACAAAACAAAAATCTTAAAATCACTGACCGCTATGTGTCAGGCACTCTTCTAAGTAATTTACCCACATGCCATTTAATCCTCTTTGAACAGCTCTGTGACGTAGTACGTAGCAGGTTATGTTGTAGCCTTCACTCTGCAGACAAGAAACTGGTGTGGTGTGAGAGGTTAAGCAAAGTTTGCCAGAACTCATAGCAAGTCGGGGCGCCTGGGTGGCGCAGTCGGTTAAGCGTCCGACTTCAGCCAGGTCACGATCTCGCGGTCCGTGAGTTTGAGCCCCGCGTCGGGCTCTGGGCTGATGGCTCGGAGCCTGGAGCCTGTTTCCGATTCTGTGTCTCCCTCTCTCTCTGCCCCTCCCCCGTTCATGCTCTGTCTCTCTCTGTCCCAAAAATAAATAAACGTTGAAAAAAAAAATTAAAAAAAAAAAAAAAGAACTCATAGCAAGTCAAGTGATGGAACTTCTTCCTAACTGACTCTCATCCAATCCTTAACTGACCAGAATTCAACTATTAGGTAAAAGGAAAAAAGAGAAAGGGAGGCTAGGAGAGGGGTGGGGAGAGAAACAGAGAGAGAGACTGAGAGAAGGAGCTTCACCTGTTCTGCTGAACGCGGTGGGTCCTGGGAACCAAGCCTAAAATACTCAAGACCTGCTGGAAAATTCAAAGAAAGGATGTGTATTTAAAAAACAACTGAGCAGGGGTGCCTGGGTGGCTCAGTCGGCAAAGCGTCCGACTACAGCTCAGGTCACGACCTCACGGTTTGTGGGTTCGAACCCCGTGGCGGGCTCTGTGCTGACAGCTCAGAGCCTGGAGCCTCCTTTGGATTCTGTGTGTGTGTCTCTCTCTTGGCCCCTCCCCTGCTCGCGCTCTGTCTCCCTCTCTCAAAATTAAATAAACATTAAAAAAATTTTTTAAATAACTGAACACACACACAACTGAAGTATAATATGCACACAGAAAAGTGCACCAATCACAAGCATCCAGTCTGATGAACTATGACAGAGTGAACAACCTGAGTAACCACCGCCCCAGGTGAACACCCTGAGAACCCCAGAAGCTCCCCTTGTGCCCCTATCTCCCCTACCCCACTCCACTTTCCCCTTCTCCTTCTTGTAAATGGCTTTTAATGATTTTCCAGCCTCCAACCAAGAAGGGAAGCACTTTGCTCAGGAGAATTGGCTGAGGGTGATGACAGAAGACTTGGCACCCTCCATGAATAAATCGAAGAATTAATTGAAGGTCATAGAGAAGCTGGGACCAACCAAGAATTGGGAGAATGGCCACAAGATCGTAAACACAGAGCTTTTTATTCTGGGCATCATTCTAGGGACAGTCTAAGAAAGTTTCAAGGGTAATTTTGACAATTCGTAATTTTCGTTGTATTGCTGACCTAGGCTTTACCATCAGTCTATGTCATCCAAAATCAGGCTGTTTCATTACCTGCGGGGTTCTCTGGTCCTGGCAGCACTGACCTGTCCTGGCTCACAGCCTGAATGAAATTGTTCCTTCACAGGAGAGAGCACAGAGAGATGGTTGGGTCAGCCCAGAGCAGGGCAGTCCTAGTTCAGTTTACCTTGCTGTCTCAAGGGAGAGAGATGAGCAAAAACCTCAAGACTGCAAGTTTGGGACTCGGGCTGCCCCCGGGGTGACAGCTCCAGGTTCTGCTGACTTCAGCCAATGGGAAGCCACACCATCAGAGACTCGGCATAGGACCATAGACCACGCTTCTAGGACTGGCATTGATGATGTAACCCAATCAGATCAGCAGCCCCCACTCTTGGGGCAGAGCTAAAGGGGTTTGTGTCCCCAGCTAAAGAGATGGTTAGAAGTCACGGGGAAAGGGGGCACCTGGGTGGTTTAGTCGGTTAAGCCTCAGACCTCGGCTGAGGTCATGATCTCAGGGTTGGTGAGTTCCAGCCCTGCAGCCCGGAGCCTGGAGCCTGCTTCGGATTCTGTGTCTCCCTCTCTCTCTGCCCCTGCCCTGCACACACCCTGTCTCTCTCTTTCTCAAAAATAAAAATAAACATCTATATATCTATATATATCTAAATTTATATTTAATAAAGATAAATATATTTATATATTATATGTATATAATATATGCATACTATATTTTATATGTGTATTTAATACATATAAATATATAAAAATATATATATTACAAAAAGAAGTCAAAGGGGAAGCACCACGTGCTATCCCTTCTGGGCAGGTGGGTGGGTGGGTTGGTTTGTCTGGGCTGAGCTGGGGAGCAGTGGTGTGCCAGGCAGCAAGGGACATGGGATTGAGTCCATACTGAGAAATAGTGGGAGCTAGCAATAGAGAAACGGTTGCAGCCGGTAGTTGAAGCCCTTGAATATTGGGAAGAGAATGTTAACGGTATTTTGTAGGCTATCTGGAAGCCATTGTTGGATTTTGAGCAAAGCAGTGATGTGGTTGTATTGAATGATGATTATCCAGTCAGTGGGTGGTGGGGGCTGAGGAGGATCGCGGGGAGAGAATGTTTGGCAAGAGGACGGGAGACCGCTGAAGGACCGGGGTGATGCAAGACTGTTCTAGAGTGTGGCAGCGGGCAGTTGGAGGTGGAAAGGTGGGTGGGGATGGATCTGAGAGATGCTGAAGGAAACTGGATAGGACTGAGAGAAATACAGTCCTAGGGTCAGGCTCCGGAGAAGGGAAGGATTGGAAACGGCCAACAGGGAAAACTCTGGGGAAACTTTTTTTTTTTTTTCCTTTTGGGCCTTAATGAGTAAACAATTAATCATACTCTTTTGTTCACAACCCACTGTCATCGTTGGTGCTGGTAGCACCCTCATTCATTTTATTTGTTCATTTACTTATTTGCTCACCCCCCCCCCAGATTTATTAAGTCATACTTGATGTTAACATTGTGTAGCTTTAAGACATACAAGTGATGATTTGGTACATGTGTGTATTGTGGAGTGGTTACCACAATAAGGTTAGTTAACACAGCCATCTCCCCACATAGTTGTTTTTTGCTTGTGTTGTGTGTGTGTGTGTGTGTGTTTTGCTTGTGTTGTGTGTATCTGTGTGTGTGGTAGGAAGATTTAAGATTGACTCTCTTAGCCACTTCCAAGTATACAACATAGTATTATTAACTACAGTCATTGTGCTGTACATTAGATCCCCAGAACTGTTTCATTTTATCACTGGAAATTTGTACTCTTTGACCAACTTTCTCCTCCTTCCCCCCATACCCCCAGCCCCTGGTAACCACCAACTAATTCCTGTTTTTTTTATGAGTTTGGCTTTTTTAGATTCCACCTACAAATGAGAAGGTAAGTATGTTGTCTTTTACGGTCTGACTTATTTCACTTAGCATAATGCCTCAAGGTTCATCCATGTTGTCACAAACGACAAGATTTCCTTCTTTTTTACGGCTGAATAATATTCCATTGTATATACTATCACATCTTCTTTATCCATTCATCCGTCAGTGGACACTTAGGTGGTTTCCGTATCTTGGCTTTTGTCAATAATGCCGCCATGACCATGGGGGTGCAGGTATGTCTTTGAAATCTTGATTTCATTTCCTTCTGTTATTTACCCAAGGCCGGGATTGCTTTACTCATTTCTTTTTATCCCCATTCTCCAATCTTGTTTCCTTCTCCATATGAAACCACTCTAATGTTATATCCTTTTGCTTGCAAGTTTTCTTACGAAACTCTTGTTTTCTTGTCTGTGTGTAATTTAAAAAAATGTATTATAGGGAATTTGAGGTGAAATAGTATAATACACTTTCTGTGCCCATCATTCAGCTTCAACCACCATCAGCCCATGGCCAATCTTACCCTATCCACACCCCCTCCACATCCCTCCTCCCAGGCATTGGATCATTTCATCCATAGATATTTTAGTGTATATCTCTACAAGGTAATATAAGCACAATATCCTTATCAATAGCTTAAAAAGAATAATATTTCCTTAATCTCATCAAATAACCAGTGCTCAAATTTTTAATTCTCTCATAAATGTTATTTCTTTCCACTTTGTGTATATGAATCAGGATTCAGATAAGTGAATACATAAATATACATATGTAAGTGACATTTTAAAAATTTTCTTTTAGGGGCGCCTGGGTGGCACAGTCGGTTAAGCGTCCGACTTCAGCCAGGTCACGATCTCGCGGTCCGTGAGTTCGAGCCCCGCGTCAGGCTCTGGGCTGATGGCTCAGAGCCTGGAGCCTGTTTCCAATTCTGTCTCCCTCTCTCTCTGCCCCTCCCCCGTCATGCTCTGTCTCTCTCTGTCCCAAAAATAAATAAACGTTGAAAAAAAAAATTAAAAATTTTCTTTTAATCAACAGGCTTCCCCTAAATCTGTTTTTTATCCCCTTGCAACTTATTTGTTGATGAACCGGGTTTTTGTCCATAGAATTCACCATGGTGTGATTTTGCTGATTGCATTTCTGTGATGTAGTTTAACAAGTACGTCTGTTTTCTGTAGTTCCTTTGAGTCGGTAGTTGAATCGAAGGACTTGATCGAATGTTTTTATGACAAGACTATTTCATGGTTTGTCTTGAGTCCTTCCATCAGGATGCACATAATATTTGGTTGTCTCTTTTGTGTGTGTGATATTAGAGGCCATTGATGACCAAAGCCTGGGATTCTGTTAGCTCATTAGTATATTAGTGGTCTATTGGTGTGTAACAATACTGACACAAACTTAGTGGCTTGCAACCAAACACATTCATTCTCTCACAGTTAGAAATCCAGGCATGAGTTAGCTGTGGCCTGAGATTCCGGGTCTCTTAGAAGTCTAAAAACAAGGTGTTGGCCAGGGCTTAAATCATTTGAGGCTTGACTGGGAAAGGATCCATTTCCAAGTTTATGTGGTTATTGGTGGTATCAGATCATTGGGGTTGTCTGACAGAGGGTCTGAGTTCCTTGCTGACTGGTGGTTAGAGGCCACCTTTTCTTAGTTCCTTGCCACCCAGGTCTCTCCATATAGCAGCTTATGTCATCAAAGACAGCAAGAGAGTCAGTAGAGTCAGCTAGCAAATGGAAGTACAGTTTTATGTAATGTCACATGGAGGAGATGTCCTATCACCATTACCGCATTCCATTGGCTAGAAGAAAGTCACGGGTCGCCCCCTGCCCCATAATCCAGGGGAGGGGATTACACAAGGGCCTGAGTCCCAGGGTTAACTGGGGTCTGTCTTAGAGTCTGCCACAATTAGATGTTGCAAAATGGCGATGTTCTAATTCTCGCGTTCCTTCCTTGTTTATTAGCTGGAACACTTCTAGAACAAGAAACTTCCCCTGACACATTATTTGGTTATCCATGGTATAATTCATAGAGGAAAGTCAGACTAAATGCTTGATTCTTTCCTTTCGTTTGCCAGTTTTGAAAACTAATGAGTTGATTCCCTTGAATTATCCAATGGTGACCCAATTATGTGGGCATGTATTATTAATTATGTAAATGGTACTGTGCCAAATATCGCATTCTGTTTATTCCTTTTTCAGAACTGTTTTTCAGATCTATTCATACCACTATATGCACCTCTAGCTCTTATCTTCCACATGTTGACTAGTATCCCGGGATGTGTATCATCTAATTTATCTGTCTGTTCACCCAGTGGACACTAAGACTTCTTCCAAATTTCTGCCATGGTGCCTATTCTCATACAGCTTAATACACTTGTACCTGCAGTGGAACTGCTGTAGGGTAGAGTATAACTAGCTGGTCAGTTGGCTTAAATAGTGCCAATTGCTTTCCAGAATGGCTGCACAAACTTACTCTCTCGTGGAAATTATTTATTAACATATGTAGCTCAGCTTCATGAGGAAGGAAACACCTCAGTATCCTCATGAATTTTATGCCCTTCACTAATCCAGAGTTCTTAAGAAAGTTCTCAAAGCCATTTCTTATCAGAAGTATCCAAGTTATTCTGCATCTCCAAAGCCATAGGTATGCTAGGCGTTGGGAGGTAAGAGGCAGAACCTTATACTAGCATTTTCCAACCTAAACTATTGTAATCTGGTACACTATCCAAATTCTAATCCAGGCCTCAAAAATGAGGGAGCTGTGGGAGGGAGGGAGAAGGAGGGGACAAGGGGAGAACTGGGGAAGCGGCAGGGGAAATCACTTATTTAGGAAGGGACAAGAGGGAACCTTGCCTTATCATTCACCTACTCGGCATCTCATTTTATACACATGGAAACAGACCTAGAGGTGAAGCCATTTCTCCAAAGGACACTTTGTGAGTATAAGATGATATGCCAGGTAAAGTCTGGGAGGGTGGTGGGTGGGGGTCTGACCAAGGGAAGAGAGGGATGGGCAGGCGGCTAAGGTCTGAAGCAGCTTGGGTGAAGTCGTTACTTAGGAGCCAGCAAAGGAGACACAAATGTGAGGTGGGGAACTCCAGCCTGTCGTGGTCTCATGGAGACTGTGAACCTTTGTAAACACTTTACAAGCAGCTGATGGAGTCCTCACCATAACTCTTATGAAGTAGTGATTTTCATCCCTCCCTTATGGATGTAAGAACAGAAGCTCAGAGTTTTTAAGCAATTTCTTCAATGTCTTGCAGTTAGAAAGTGCCAGACTTGGGGTGCCTGGGTGGCTCAGTTGGTTAAGCTTCCGACTTCAGCTCGGGTCATAATCTTGCAGTTCTTGAGTTCGAGCCCCACATCGGGCTCTGTGCTGACAGCTCGGAGCCTGGAGCCTGCTTCGGATTCTGTGTCTCCCTCTCTCTCTGCCCCTCCCCTGCTCGCACTCTGTCTCTCTCTCTCTCTCTCTCAAAAATAAACGTTAAAAATTTTTTTAAAAAAAGGAAGTGCCATACTACAATTCATAATCAACCTAATTTATTGATGCAAAATCTTTGCTCTTATGCACATACATGCACACACACGCAAAGAGAGGGTTTCACGGAGGGTGTGGTTAATGGGGCCTCGTGCTGAAGAAAGTTCATGGAGAGAGAGGAGAGGAAGCAGTTTCAGAAATTGTGGTCTTAGGTGGAAAAAGTCCTTCTCGGTTTCCTTAGGCTGCTGCTGTGGGGCAGTGGGAGGTCACGTCTACTGATTCGGGGAGCTTCGAAGAAGAGTTGAAATACTGAAATCATTTTGGACCACAGGCAAGTGGAAATACATGGTTGGATCTTAAAGCCTTAAATTATATGCCGTTTCAAACCGAATTTTTCTGGCTTAATCACAAAGTTAAGGAAACCATAAGTGACCAGTATAAAAGTGGCTTTTGCTCGAGTCCATAAAAATAAGATAGACAATAAAACAGAGAATATTCAAATGGTATTGATGACAGAGCCGCCAGGAGGGAGGGCGTAGAAACGCCATTCAAGCGTCGCCCACCAAGGGCCCGTGTCAGCAGAACGTCGGAAGGTGGGAAGTTCGTCCAACTTGAAAGCCCACTGAAAAATTAACACGTTGGGTATCGAGGAGAAATAAGTGATCAATGAGCTTTTCTACCTGCACTCTCTTCTTTGGAAAAGGGCATTTCAATTTGGTCGTCTTAAACAGCAGACAAGTTTTTTTTCCTCAAACAGATTTTAATGAGTGGAAGAGAAATAAATCCACTGTTTCCAAAAAATACAGAGATTGTAGTTCAAGTGGCAGCGTGCCAGGCAAGTTGCATTTAGGGTTTTAAAAAACCCAGCATTTCATGACCATTGCAAGACCGAGGCAGGGTTTGCAGGAGCTCTTTATTGAAGCCAGGTGTGAGCTGTCTCCTCTTCCTGGCTGGGACGCTGCCTAGGCCCTGAGGATAATTTCCTGTGGTGGCTGAGCATTTCTGGCCCAAGTCCCTGGTGTACCAGAGTCTTTTCCGCTGCTCCTGCAAGCTCTTTTTTTCTTTTTGTCCTTTTCTCCCCCTCCTTCTTTCTTCCTTCCTCTTTCCCTCCTACTATAGACCTTGTATTTGTTTTCTGCTGAAGGTCACATGTTGAGGCCCTAATCCCCACGTGGTGGTTTTGGAGGTGGGGTCTTGGGGAGGTAGTCAGATTTGGATGAGGCCATGGGGGCAGAACCCCCATGATGACATTGGTTTCCATGTAAGGGGATGAGGGTACCAGAGCTCTCGTTTGGCCATGTGAGGATAGAGTGAGAAGGTAGCTGTCTATAAGCTAAGAAATGGATCTTCACTAGAATTCAATCATGCCAGTACCCTGATCTTGGACTTTCAATCTCTAGGACTGTGACAGATAAATGTTTGTTGGTTAAGCCAACCAGTCTATGGTATTTTGTTACAGCAGCCTGAGTAGATTAGATAGTTCCCTTCCCAAGCCAACTTCCTTGAGCAGTTCCACTCACTACACAATACCAAAGATGTTTAAAAAATTATTGATGATTCCAACATTTGGCTCATGGCACTGGACCAATAGGATGCCACCTGTGTGTCATGTGACTGCCGTAGAACTGTTTTGGCCCAGAAATGAGCATTCCCGTTCAGCTTTAGCTCAGAAGAGACAGTATTTGTAAATTTTTTGCTGGATAATTTCTTCTGCAGAATATGATGATACTGTCAGCCTCACCACAGGCTTGGAAGAAGTAAATTAAATATGTGAACGCTCCTAGCTCAGTTGGCACATAGAAGCTGTTTGGTAAATACTGGTTGTTCTGAATATAAAAAGCAGGATGGCTGATTCATTCCACCTTCCAAAAGAAAGAAGGATTCATCCCTTCCTTGAAAGAGAAAAAGTGAGAAAGTCCTGAAAAGGGAAGAGAGAAGTCAGACAATGGAACTCAAAGATCTGTCCTCTAAGCCAGCTGCTTTGAAGGCGATAAAAGGTCGGTATTGGGAAACTAGTGGAATTTGAAGAAGCCTCAAGAGAAGCCAAGGTATTTCTGGCTAGTGGATGGTGGCATTTTATTATGGGGCATTAAACCGGTTAACACCCAAGGTCACCTAGAGAGACCCTGTGGATGGACCTGGAGGGATCAGTGCTTGCATTCAATATGACACTTCAGTCAAGACCCACTAGGTTAATGAAGGCAAAGCTCTCCAGTGACCTTATTGTCAAATCCAACACTTGCTTTTCGGTTCCTGCTTTGACCTCCAGAAAGTATCTGATGTTGGTGACACCCTCCTGCACAGTCTGTTTTTCAATGGCTGTGTAACAAAATTGATCTTATCTGTCTTAGGATCCTTTGTTGGGTTCTCTTTCTTTGTGTGTCCGTGAAGAATTGGTGTTGCCAAGGACTTGATGCTTACCTTTCTCCCATCTTTTTAGGCAATTTGGTACTTTCACCTTTAACTACTGCCTACATGTAGATGATGCCCAGCATAAAACCGCGGATCTTCCTCAGGAAGTCCTTCGAATTCAGCTTGTTCTAATTTTTTTTTAATTTTATTTTAGAGAGAGAGAGTGTGTGAGTGGGGGAGTGGGGCAGAGGGAAAGTGAGAGAATCTCAAGCAGGCCCCACGCTCAGCACAAAGCCCAGTGTGGGGACCAATCCCACAACCCTGCGATCATGATCTGAACCGAAATCATGAGTCAGACGCTCAGGGTACCTGGGTGGCTCAGTCGATGAAGCGTCTGACTTCAGCTCAGGTCATGGTCTCATGGCTCGTGGGTTCGAGCCCCGCATCGAGCTCTGTGCTGACAGCTCAGAGCCTGGAGCTTGCTTCAGATTCTGTCTTTGTCTCTGTCTCTTTCTCTGTTCCTCCCCCTGCTCACACACTGTCTCTCTCTGTCTCAAATATAAGTAAACATTAAAAAAAAAAAGAGCTGGACGCTCAACTGACTGACCCATGCAGGCGGCCCTAATTCAGCTTGTTCTAATCAGCTGGCATGCTCAGCAGGTTAGATTGTATGCCCGTCTCCCTCTTGCATGTATTTATATCCCATCTACCCCCAGTCCCATCCCAAGGCTTCCTCAGGTGAGGCCCCTGCCTCCTCTTGTCTGGAAGAGCCACAGCTCTCTACCTGATGCCCTGACATCTGGTTTTGTTCCCTCCACTCCTTTTGCCAAGAAAGTGAAACTTTCTAAAACACGTGAGCTTAAAAACAAACTCAACCTGTTAGTTTGTCTTTTAATAAATGCATTTAATATGTTGACACTCCTTGCGATATTGTTATGACATTTGGATGTATTGCTAACATCTTAAAAATATGTATATTTTTATTTTTCCCCAACTCCCCTTTCTCTCCATTGCTTTGGAAACTATGTATCTAATTTTTTTTTGGTAATTCATCTACACATTTTTTTGTATACATGTGTATTCTAACAACATCTAAAATTGTCTAGCAGCTCTGTTCTCCTCTGAAACAGGACACATATCACTGAATGTTTCAAATATCACTGAGTAGAGTTGAAAAGCCCAGAACTGGAGCTCACAGCAGCATCTTACCCAGAAATGCCTCTTCCAGTTTATCTTCGTGGTCCCATGCTTGTCGCTCAGGCGCTCTACGAATGTTGATGGTTTGCCGCTACTGAGACGTGGGCCTCTTGGAGATACAGAAGTGAGAGGGTGAGAAAACCCAAGGCAGGGAATGTTCTGCATGTTGAGCTTGGCTTCATATACTCCACTGGGCGTCTGAGGTCTTTCTTTTCCGAATAGAAAGCCTACCTTAGAAATCCCTACTTCCTGGTGGACCATCGGGGGGTGTTAAGGTGTCCTCAATACTAGAGAGAGTCCTGATCCTCTTACTGTAGAAAATCGTCCTCATCCACTTAAGAGACTTCAGTGTCAGTGTTTAAAGAGAGAATGATGTCCTGTAAGCTGATTTGTTCTTCAGCAGATGATTTGATAGCTTCAAATATGGGTTCATGGCTCAGTGGGTCAGTGTTTACCTTCAGCTGGCAACTCAATGGGGGATCGCGGGTGGGATAGCAACCTGCGTGGATCTCAGATAATCCATAGAGAAGATAATCTGCTTTAGGCTAATCAAGTACTTTCTGTGGAGAAAAATAAGTCAGTGATATGCTCTCAGCAGGAAACTTTGTCAGTGGGTTGTCAGAACTCAAGGGTGTGATTACAATCTAACTTCAGTGTTACTTTGACTGTTCTGTGTATTTTTCTCATTTATCTTGTGAGTCATAGAAATATTTTGATGAATGCAGCAAAACTGATGGCTCTTTGTATTTAACTTCACCAAGCTGGAAGAGCCTTATCCAACTATAGAAAAAAAAAAAAAAGATTGCCATATTGTTATGGCTGTATATATCTAGCACAGGGCCTCAGCTCTTTCTTTGCCTTTATTGGAAATGTGTGAAATTTAGAAGACTGAGACCCAGGTGCACTGGGCATTCCAGTTTGCTGCAAGTTTCTGCAGTTTGGGCTCCTGGCTGGCTCAAGGTGGTACACGAGACATTGCATGTTTTTGCTTGTTCACCATCCATTTCTATCCTTCTAGGAACTGAACACTTCTCTTTGACGGAGAACGTATTCCACAACCTGATCCAGGTCTACTCTGCAATAGAAGAAGCCACATGGTCCAGGAATAGTTTGGGAACGGGTCCATGACCCAAACAGGACGTTTCTGCTGCAATTATTGGAAAATACTTTCCACTGGGATTCTGCGCTGGCAACCATCTTCCAACCTTTTGGAGAACACCTGTCCAGCAGGTGGAGACAGAGGCAGGGCTCTGAAGACATTTACATTTTTATTTTAAATTGATTTCTAATACAAGTCGTATATATTTAAGATATATAACACACAACATGATGGCTTGATGTATATAGTGAAATGATTACTACAGTCAAGCTAACATATCTCCTTACACAGTTACCTTTCTTTTTTTTTATGTGTGTGGGGAGAGTATCTGACATCTACTTTCTTAGCAAATTCACAATATTTGAGACAGTATTGTTGACCTATAATCATCGTGTTGTATATTCTATCTCTAGAATTATTCATCCTATATAAATGCAACTTCATACCCCTCGACCAAAATATCTCCTAATGCCCCCCACCTCCCTACTCTCCCACCACCCCCTCCCCAACTGTTCTGCTCCCTGCTTCTGTGTATTTGACATTTTCAGATTCCACATATAAATAAGATCATGTGGTACTTTTCTTTTTGTGGCTGGCTTTTTTCACTTATATAATGTGTATAGATTCATCCATGTGGTTGTGAATAGTAGGATCTTTTTTTTCCAGGCTAAATAATATTCCATTGTATGTATGTATGTATCACACAATTTCTTTATCCACTCATCTGTCAATGGACACTCAGGCTGTTTTTATATCTTGGCTATTATGAATAATGCTATAATGAACATAATGGTACAGATGTATTTTAGAGGTACCTATTTTATTTCTTTTGGGTAAATACCTAGGATAGGGGTTGCTGGATTATACTATATTATATATAGCTCTATTTTTAATCTTTTAATTTTTACTATTTCATGCTATTTTCCTTAGTGGCTATACCAATTCACCTCCCTACCAACACCTCGTCCAACCACATCCTCACCCACAGCTGTTATGGTTTAGCTTTTTGATAACAGTTTCTGATGACATTGCCTGAGATCTTATATTCAGCCTTGCTGAAGTCAAATGCACCCAAGTATGTAAGTCCGTGGATTTCTTTCTTGGCTTTAGCTGATTTAAGTTGAATTTCTGCCACTTGAAATTGAAAGTGTCCTCACCCTTATGCATAGAAGTCGGGAGTGCGAGCCATTTATCAAGATTTTTGACCGGAAGCTCTATGCACATATCCACCCATTCCAGGCCCAAGGTACTTATGATGGCTGCCTGGTACTTGGGGACACCCAGGTTAGCAGCTCATGAAACTTATTGGGCAAGCATTGATTTTGCCCGATAAGTCAACTATTTGATCAACCGAAGCTGGAGGAGCCAAAGTCAAAACTGGGGAGAGGGAGAAGAGGGATAGGGCCGTGAAATAGGGCACCTACTTATCCTTGGAACCACATAGGAACTGGAGGTATTGCAGGAAGAACCAGCAACTGAGGACGCCCTCCCTGGACCCTTGGGCTGCTTTCCGTTCCCTCGGCCAAAGTTGCGGAAATACCAATTTATCAGGGAGTTGAAGTAATTTTCCCTAGTACACACAGCCTCCCAATTTCCAGGCAACTTCTCCAGTCATCAGACCACACTTCCTCCCTGCCTTGGGGAAAAGGTAAGCAGCAGTTAGAAAGTGTAAGTGGGTACAAGATTCTACAAACAGCAAGAGAAAAGGCCCCATAGATGAAGGACACAATGTGTGTGGTCTGTGCAACTGAAAGCTTCTGTAGAACAGGTAGGCTTTCTAGAAATTCAAGGTAAGGAGGGCAGGACAGGGAACCCCTGAGCTTGCCACCTCCGGGCCAAAGCTGTGGCGCTTCTGACTCAGGCCCACACAGTCGTAGTGAGGCTGTGTGGGGTGGGAGGAGGGACAGGGGAAGAAGGTGCAGAGATGAGTGTATAAGGCAAAGCAGATGTGAAGAGGAGGACTGATGAGAGATTAGAATCTTGTTCTTTCTGTGCGTCATGTTATGAAGGGACCCCTAAATCCTAATATGGATTGGAACAGAAACACTGAAACTGTCACTGGGGGCACAGCACGGGGGTGGCTTAGGAAGATGTAATAGGAGAGGAAGTGGTTTCATAGGAGGACGAAAAAGAGGTGAGTGAAAACTGTTTCCTAGCCAGAAGCTGCCCTCAAGGTGTGCAAGGAAGGCAAGGAATGCTAGACTTTTAGGGAGACCCCCCAGACCTTAGGTCCTGACCCACATAGGGCACAGAGGTCAGGGATCCGAAGAAACATGATGAGAAGTGTGGGGTTTCCTACCATAGCCAGGTCTCCTGCGCTGACCAGCCCTAGCCACAATTGGCATTTGGACAGGAAAGAGCACACAGAGAACACGGGAGCCTGGCTTACCCCCTCTGTCTAGATACCGTTGGCCGGGAGGCTGGTACCTTCCATCCATCTCCCTATAATCTACACTCCATTCCCTCAACCACCTCTGGCCTTTAATCCACAGTGCCAGGACAAAAGAATGAAGAGATAGATAGGGCTTCTGCCTTCACCTTTCTGCTTTGTCCATGGCCTTTGAGCCCCCTCCATCAGATTCCCCTTTTCAAGGGCCGACGACTGAGGTGTGCGCACAGCTTGTGTTACTAACCAGGAAAAAACTCCGAGCTGTCTTCAGTGGTCAGCATCCTCCCCCTGTCTCCTGTTCCCAACCTCTGCCTTGCCAGATGCGGTTCCTCAGGCTGACCGTGGGCAGGAGGCCTCGGCTGGCCTCCACACCGTCAAGGTCTTCCCTCAACTCCCCGAACAGGGAGACTTTGTGGAGGCCAAAAACCAATCATTCACCCCATTAATTCGGTGTGTAAAAAGAGTGGGAGATATCACACTAGGAAAGAGCTTTGTAACACGTTTGAGGTCCTCACAGTGGTGTCAGAGATGGGACTGAGTGGGCAACACACGTACATTATTTCTGTTCCATTCATTCCGGTTTAACAGCAGACACGTTGTGTGAAACTCAGCTCAGAAACAGCCCAAGGTCTTGCCAAAGTAGCCCAGGAGAACTCTCTCCATCACTGAACCTGACAGTGTGTCATGAAGAGAATTAAAAATACGTGAAGAAAAGCTGGTCAATTCAGTTGCTACATAGAGACCTTGAGCCTGCGTCTGTCCTGTGGCTCTTCCAAGGTTCTCGGACACATACTGATGTTACACGGGTGCTTCCATGGGGCGCCTGGGTGGCTCAGTCAGTTGAGCGTCCAACTTTGGCTCAGGTCATGATCTCACGAGGTGTGAGTTCGAGCCCCACGTCGGGCTCTGTGCTGACAGCTCAGAGCCCGGAGCCTGCTTCGGATTCTGTGTCTCCCACTCCCTCTGCCCTCTTCCTGCCTCTCAAAAATAAATAAACATGGGGAAAAAAAAGATAACACTAAAAAATAAATAAATAAACAGGAGCTTCCAACGCTGGGCCCTTTGGGCACAGACATGATATGACTTCCTCATGGGTTCCATGTGGAATTGTGAAGGGTGTGAAGGCAGGTGACTGAAACCGGACACGGACCCCGGGATGAGGGCTTTACCTGAGGTAGGAGTATGTTAGTAGCTGCTTTATTTTGGATGAGGACAAAGCCTGTCAGCTTCCACTCTGCACGGAAACCTCTCTGAGAGCTCTCATGTCTCGTCAGCAGCCCTTCCCGCATGGTGCCCTCTCCTGCCTGGCCTCGCCATGGAGAGACTTCCTTTTGGGTACCTGGGGTAGACGTGGCCACAACCGCAGGAGTCCTGCCCTGAATCTTCCTTGTGGTGAGGAGCCGGGGCTGGCTGACACGACGGAGCCAGTGCTCCAGGATTATGCTGGTTGACCAAGCTGGTCAGTTGAAAAAATTCCTTAAAATACCCCATGGGTATGTTTTTATTTTGTATTGTTTTTAAAAGGATAATTATCCCGAGACCCTGATGCCAGAAAAGAGAGCTCTACGACTTTTAGAAAACTGGCCATGAAGCACGTTTAAAAAACACACAAAAAAAAATTAGTTAAAAGACTAGAAATTATGGCTACAAAAATATCTCTGCTAATAGTTTACTGTCTGGCCTGAGTGAGTTTGACTTTAAGGTGTGGTGGCCCTGGAAATTTATCGTGAGTCACTATATAATCACTGGCTACACTATCAGGCATCAGCCCACACACAATTTTCCAGCCCTGAACTTTGAATGTTTCATACAAAATGAAAATAATACAGTCTTATGTTTTATTCTAGGGATGAGGTGGTTGGTACCACTTTAGACTTTGCTGAAGACTTGTGAATTTGGTGTTTCCTACTAAATTAAAATGTTTTAAGGAAGTATCTTGTGTTTGGTTGGCAAACACAAATCTCCTTTAAGGGAAAAACCCTGCACATACAGGCTATTGTCCGTAGGTTCATTGCCTCCTCTGTGGGTTATTTGCTTGACCTGGACTCTCATCTCTCCAAATGGCCAACTCAGCCCTTGGAGTCATAATTACACATTTGAAGGAAGACTAAACCAGCAAACACAGATGGTTATCTTTCTGCGTGCTTTATTTTCTCTTGTCTTTTTCTTGCCTCTGTTCTCTTTCTGGGATTGGAAAAGCATAGATATACTTTCTCCTGTACTGAATCAAAGACAGCCTCATGGAGGAGACAGTAAGTAGATACCTTTCTTTCTTTATACATGGGGCTTGGTCTTGAGTTTTAGTAGTTAATTTCAGTGCAGTAGGGCTCTTGGAAGACCAACTTGTATTGTGTCAACTCACGGGAGCCTAATGTTTTCCCAAAAGCCTTTCTTCATCTGGGACCTCCTCTAGACTTACCGAAGTCTTCCTCAGCCTTTGTGGGGCTGCTAAAATCCTTCTTTCGCTTAAGTTTCCTGCTTGTGCTAGCCTCTCCTTCAAGATTCCCGTGGCAAACACAGCACACATCCATTTTGGGTGCTTGTTCTCTGTTTTTTAATTCATCTTTGCCTTTGTATCGTCTCCTCAACTAGTCTGTAAGTTCCCTGCGGGAGAAAAAAAATACTTTGTTCATTTTTGTCATCCTCATTGTTTAACACACAGAAGACACCCCAGCAATGCTTTCTGATTGATTTGTGAAGGTAGTTTGTATATTCGTTAACTCTCACGTAGGGCAAACTGTGTACTAGATGCCGTATTAGACACTTTCACCTGTGCTGTCTTATTGAATCTTCCCAAAGACCCAAGAAGACAAATATCATTCGAATTTTTTATGTGGTGGCACTAAGACACAAATAGTTTCCCTGGGGTACCCCCAAAGCCAGGAAATGGCATGCCATCTGTACAGTGAGAAGTAGGATCGTCAAGGCTAGGAGGCAGGGATGCTTCCTTGTCCTGGGACGGAAGCCTGCTTAGGAAGTCCATGTAAGGAGCCCCGGAACATGTTGGGTGTGCCTCGGGGAATAACTATGCTAGCTGTTGGCCCGCTCTCACCCGCTGGCCTGGACCCATGGCCCCAGCTGGGGCTGGAGACGTGCCACTCAAGTGTCTCCCTAAAGCTCTCCCCTTGTTCTTCTGATTATATCTTTGTTATGCGAACTGACATCACAGGATCCTGCTACTGTGGGCAGGGAGACGCCTCTGCAAGCTCTGTCTTTTCTTTTCCCTGGATTGTGCTTTTTTTTCTATCTGATGGACTTGTGTCCTTTGCACCGTCACGGGGCAAACTTTCTTCCAGACAGTGCTTGCTCCAGGCAGAAAGGATACAGGACGGCGTCTGGCCCAGAGGCTAAGGAGACAGCTCTGCAGGAACTGAGCAGGGCTCTAAAGTCCCTTGCGCCCAGGATGGGTGAGGGGTCCCGCTGCAGTCTGCACGTGTGAGCTTACATAGGAGCAGGCTACACTGCACACGGGCTGCAGTGTGTCACCCGAGCAGCAGACTGAACGGACTTGCCTGGATGAGAGTCTGCGTGACCGTAAGGAGGAGAACTCCTGGTGCCTAGTGAAAGAGCATTACGACAAAAGAGAAAACTTGGCTAAGGTCCTCCAGTGGTTTTACATCATTTTCCTTTGTTAGTCAATAAACCAGTCCTGGTGGGGGGGTGGGGGGGGGGGAGGGCTGTGAAAAATTTCACCCATACACGGCAGTTTCTCAGTGTCAAATGTCTGTCACAAATTTTGCCTGTGGTCACCTCCGAAGCCTACAATTTAAAAAAAAAAAAAAACGCAGCAATTATCTCAACCAAAGTGCTATTGAGTGCACTTTCCAGTGGTTGGTCCTCAGGCTCCTTTCCCAACAATGTTTTCCTCGTGCAAAAAGCCCAAAGGAGCGTGTGCGTGGCTCCCGAAGCCGAGAAGTCAACTCCGCGGAAAATTTGCATGCTGTAATTGACTTGCCGGGAATACTCAAGACATAATTCTTCAGGCTTGCAATGATGATCACGATTCCCTGCAACCTTCCAGGCTGGCAGTCGAAATGGCAGCCAGACTCCTCCATTCTCCTGTGATCTCATTCTTAGATTGAATCTCTGCAACCCAGCTCAGATGCCCTGGTTTTTAGGAGGTTGTAGCTGGTGAACTATCTTTCCTCTCCCTTAAGCTGCTACAATATGTTAGGGTTTTACAAGTCAATTGCCAACTATTGTGTTATACTGAACAGTTTAGTACAGAGACATCTTGTGACCCTGGCTACAGAGTAAGTTCTTGGAGGGAAAGCCTGTAGTAGATGCAGAGTTAGTTTTGAATGAACGGCCAAAGAGATCAATTCTTTGGAATTTTTTGAGTGTACACCTGTGATTTGTGCACATGGAAACCGACTGGCTTGAGGAAGTCCTAGGGCTGAAGTGAAGGAAGGACCCCTTGTAGAATCCTCATGGATAATTTTCAAGACAATTACTTCGCCAATCATCCCTGGTTGATATGTTGAATTTAACACGGGAATCATAAATCTGCAGAGGTTCCTTGTCTGCCCTAACGCTCAAAGAGACAATATGAAATATGAGTATGAATATTTTGTGTATGTGTGGCGGGAGGAGTGGGAAATTGGATCCAATCACTGTTTTGCAGTGAAGCAGCACACAGCTCACTTGAAGGAAGCTTCCATCATTCCATTATTCCACCACGTCAAACACCCTTTTCTCTGACTATGTATTCTGAATCATAAAATGCTTCTACAGTGGAACCTTTAGACATCCAGGATCCAAGTACATTCAGACAGTAAACCTTAAGGTGTAGATATGGAGAAGTGTTGGGGGGATGCTTCTTGATATTATATAGGTTCAAGGCAGGTGAAAACTTTCTTCTGGAGGTTTTGGATGGCTGTTTCCATGGTCCTGAATTCCCAGGGCCACAGAGAGGCAAAATTGTCAAATGAAATTTACCTCTGGAAGTTTCTCACCTCCCTTCCCCTCTACTGGATGCTATTTCCCAAGGTAATGGTGCATTTCCAAAAGCCAATGGGGTTGCAATGGTGTGCAAGCCCATTGCACAGATGGCCTCCTTCCTTCCCCAGCCTCCTATCAAAATCTATGTCCAAGTTGACACTACTTTAAACACTGGAGGAGACCCCAAGTTCAATTGGAGCTACTGGTGAGGCCTAGCGCCCACAATAGGATGAGCTCTCCTGGGCAGCAAGTACAGAAGTGAGTGCAGTTTAAAGAGGTGGTGATCCCAGGATGTTCTGCATTCGTCAGATCACGTGTGTCTGTTCTTAGGATCCTTTAAGGGGGACATTGGTAAATGAGGCACATTCAGATAAGGGTGAAAAAATATGAAGACAGTATCGTGGGAGAAATGATGGAAATTTGGGCATTTGCAACCTGACTAAAGAGGCCAGAATCATCCTAGAATCTGATCTAGTTTAAACACCTCTCTGGTGTTTGAATTTATCTTCTACCTATCTCTGCCAGATTATCAACTAACCTTGGCCTGAATATCTCTGAATATCTCTTATGACACAGAAATCACTACCTAGAGCTCCAGAACATGACAGCCTCCTTTAAATATTTTAAGCAGAATGGTATAAAACCTCTGGAAGGCAGAACATCTGCTAGTGTGAAGAAATGAAAGGAAAGCATTCTTTTGGTTCAGTATGGCCAGATAATCCTTGAGGGAAATGTGAAGATTTAGGAATTGGCTTTGGTGCTAGGTGTAAGTTCCCCACCAGCGTCAAGATCTGCTACATTTATTTATCCTTAATCAGGTTTCTCTGGTGACAAGGAATATAAAACCCCATGAGACCAACTTAAGTAAAAAGGAGATATAGGGTAAGAATACAATGGTCCATCTCATGAGCCAGAAACAAAGTATAGGCTGATCACGGAAGCTGAACCTGAAACTTCCAGAACTAGGATTATTAGGGCACATGTTCTTTTCCTCTACTTGTCTTTATTCCTCTACTCTTTCTCAGATTAGCTCCACACTACCCTACTTATAACCTCTTCCCCATAGAGTTTGGCCGGCCATGTCACCATCTCTCACCACCTCCAATCCTGGCTCTACCTGAGTTTATCTTTCAACTCCCATCTGAAGAATTAGCTTCTCCATGCCTCTTAGTCTTGTTTTTTTTAAAAAAAATTTTTTTTTCAACATTTATTTATTTTTTTGGGACAGAGAGAGACAGAGCATGAACGGGGGAGGGGCAGAGAGAGAGGGAGACACAGAATCGGAAACAGGCTCCAGGCTCTGAGCCATCAGCCCAGAGCCCGACGCAGGGCTCGAACTCACGGACCGTGAGATCGTGACCTGGCTGAAGTCGGACGCTTAACCGACTGCGCCACCCAGGCGCCCCTAGTCTTGTAAGTCTAGAGGAAAAGATTCAGCCTGGCTCAACCCAGCCTGTGGGTTGGTTTTCCATAGATCACATATGTAGTCCTGCTCCAATCAGCTACAGCTTAGGGGCACAAGATCACATGAGTAGATGGAAGACGGATTCTCTAAGAAGTATGTGAGCAACGGCAAACATTAGGATACCTTCTAGAGGCATATAGCCTGAAGCCAAAGAGGGCAATAATATCTAGCTGGGAGATATTAGCCCTTCTCAAGACCAGGGCCCTTTAAATCTTACCTCATAGGTTCCTATCTGCTGCCCTTAGTTTTTGGGGTATTTAAAAAAAGTTTTTTAGGTTTATTTATTTTGAGAGTCAGACAGAAGGAGAAAGAGAATCCCAAGCAGGCTCCACACTATCAGCACAGAGTGTGATGGGGAACTCCATCCAGAGATAATGACCTGAACCAAAATCAGGAGTCAGATGCTCAACCAACTGAGCCACCCAGGCACCCCCTTAGGTCTGCTCTAGAATCATTTACTTTGTTGTTGTCACACAGAATCCTCCCTTTTTCTCAATAATTTTGTTGATCTCTGCTTTGCTTTGCTTGAACAAATTTATAATTCTTTTGTCCGCAAAGTTTGGCTGTTGTCTTTCTTCTCTGTATATTTGTTTGTCCTAGGAACTTTGAGTAGTGCTTTAAAAAACTGCCCCCAATAGACTCTGTCTTCTGCAATATATATACATGTATTTTTTAACCAGAAAATTCAGAATTAGTTTCTGGTGTCAGATCCTATCTTTGAGGATGCATCTTCCTTTCAACTCAGAGTGCAGAGCATGATGACAAATGAGAAACAATCATTTCACACATCCTAGTAAAATAAATCTTCTCTGTCAGAACAGCGGGTGATTAGATCTTCATTTTGATATATACTGCAGCGTCTTCAGAAATGAGCCAGTAAGGCCTGATTTGAAAGAGAATGCAAATTTCCAGCCAAGGAATATGCTGCAGAGACTATATGCCCGTGTAAAGCAGTGTAGAAGCGAACCCACTTGGGCAGGTGGTCTCACGTTGGTGAATTCTGTTCGCCTAGACCCAAATCTACACCTGTGCTGTCCATTATGTGTGTGTGTGGGGGGGAGCACTTGGTACCTTATTTATATTCATCTCTACCACTTGTGGTATTATTATTAGCTATGAAGTTTGTTGAAGCATTAATATGCCTGAGCCATTTCCCAGGTGGCACCATGACTTGATTCTTATAAATTATTAATCTTGAGGAAGAAAAGCTTGATTCAAAAATTAATTTGAGTGAACTTCACCAGTTTACAGAGTAACTTACGTAAACGGAACATCAAGTTATCATCTGATGTGAATGAGAATGAACATAAATTGCCTCTCTGGAAAGCTTTTCCCTCTGTCTCTCTCAGTGCAGTGC
Organism: Lynx rufus; assembly: GCF_022079265.1. Classification (NCBI taxonomy): domain Eukaryota; kingdom Metazoa; phylum Chordata; class Mammalia; order Carnivora; family Felidae; genus Lynx; species Lynx rufus. Next base: position 28,172,762 of record NW_025814823.1, on the reverse strand, counting down.
TCCTTTCTGGGAGGAGAGGCAGAACATCACTGGGGCTAAGAGCCTGGCACCTGGGGGTGCCTGGGTGGCTCAGTCGGTTAAGCGTCTGACATCCGCTCAGGTCACGATCTCATGGTTCATGGATTTGAGCCCCGCATTGGGCTCTGTGCTGACAGCTCAGAGCCTGGAGCCTGTTTCAGATTCTGTGTCTCCGTCTCTCTCTGCCTGACCCCCGCTTGTGCTCTGTCTCTCTCTGTCTCTCAAAAATAAAGAAACATTAAAAAATTTTTTTCTTTAAAAGCCTGGCACCTGGAGCCATGTGGCCTCTGGTTTGAAACCATCCTGCATTTACCAGCAGCGTGACTTTGGGCAAAACACTCAACCAATCGCTTTGGGCCTTGGCTCCCTAATCTGTAAAATGGGCATGATACTTGCAGGATTTTAATGGACCATAATTGTTTTATTTATTTATTTTTTTCTTTTTATAGACAAGAAAACCAAGGCTCAGAGAGTTACGTGTCTCTCCCAAGTTCATAGAGCTGGCAGGTGGATGGGCCAGGATCTAAACTTCAGCCTGTTAGCCTTCAATTCATGTCCTTCTCCACTAGCAGGCTCCCCAAACTTGCCTACAATGAGAATCATCAGGGGGTGCTTGTTAAAAATACAGATTCCTGGGCCTTTGTCATGGAGACCAGTAATCTACAATATTAACAAGTGTCTCATGTGGTAAGACTCAGAAATGGTGTACCAAAGCACCCCCAGCTCCCAAGGACCTTCTGAGCTTTTGCAGCTGGATGAATGGATTTGTGCATGGGGCTGTTTTGTTCTCCTCTTCTCCCTCAGTCTCCCCTTTTTACCCCTTTCCACAGCCCTCCCTGTCTCCTGCACTATGCCTTTCAGAGTGATGGCTACTTAAATCCTCCTCTCTCTGAGATTTTCCAGGCTCTCAGTGCACCTGATCCCTTTGTTCAAGGTTTCTTCCCGATGACCCAGACTTCACCTTTGAACCCCTTTATATCTCCCTCCAGCTGACCCTCTGTTCTTCACTCATTACTTTTTAACCCCACTTTTCCTTTCCTTTAGGTTCCTCAGGACCATTGGGATGAACCCAAAGGCATATCTGTATGCCACATTGTAATGAAAGCTGAACTGTAGTATGAATTGTTTTCATAGTATGTCACAATAAAGTCCAATATTATATTAAATGTATAAGGATTTATTGCAGGTGAAATAATGACTGCTATGTATCTGACTGAAAGTGATTGTATTTTAATCTAGAGAGCCAAAATGAGTGTAATGAGCCCTGCCAATAGCTGGCCATGCCCGTAAATTTGTAGAGGGTCACCTTATTGACATTCTGCTTCAGGGCCTGCATTGTCTTCTCTGGGCAATGCCTGGATTTGGAATTCTGGGTCATAGTGTAACTTCAGACCCCAGTCAATTTCCTACAAGGCCAAAGGATGGTTCAAGAAGCAATATTTCACTGAAAAAAACCTTGATTTCCATAATTGTGTAGGTCAAAGTCAAAGGCACTCATATCTGATGTGACGACAAATTGATTCAAGGACTTTGGCCCACATGCTACCACTTGAGGAGCCAAGCCTGAATTAGATGCAAAAATGAGCAGTTGTGTGCACTCTTGCGGTCTGAGTAAATGGCACTTAGAAGCACCAAATTGATCACATACTCAGGAGAGGAGAAATAATTGGGCAAATGAAATTTGTAACTGTTTATTTACACAGCAATGTGGATTTTCAGTTGAGAAGTACATGATTATTCCAGGTCCAGTGGAGGCTTTCTTGGAGGCTGCGAATTATACATGTTGGTAAATAATCACGTCGGCCTTTTGTGCCATGATTATTAAATATTTCTTGCATTTATCACGATTCTCAAGGTGCATACGAGCAAACCCTGTAAAACAAACTGCTCTTCTCAGGTGTGTGTGATTTTTTTGGTATTTTGGAATGTGTTCATTCAACACCTTTTTTAATGGACTCTGGACATTTTGAGGAAAAGGTCAACTCAGAATAATATTGTTAGAATGTTTGATGAGGCATAATTTAAATACGAAGTTCCTTCCGTCTGTCTGAGCCCCAATTTCTCACCTATAAAAGGAATACCACTTATCTTACCGGGTTGTTGAAATAATGATGCATCCCAGTGTATGTAACGGTGCAGGGCCAGATTCAAAGGCTGGTAGCAATCTGGAGGAAAGGAACAGCAGGTAGCATCCCACTGACTGGATCTGTACTGGGAGGCAACGTGTGTCTGTCAGGACTTGGCAAGTTGTGATATGATCGCATTGTGGGGTGACATTATGACACGTAGAGAACAGAGGACATCCTGGTCTGTCACCGGGTGGTGACTGATGCGCTTGAGGGTTAGTTAGAAGGTCGAGGCTTAAGAGCTCTCTTGGGGTTTCAATTACTCAGCAAGATGGCTCATAGACTTCCCAAATCGTTTTGCAAGGAATTTCAGTCCTCTGAAAACAGAGCTCCATGGATCAACAAGTTTGGGAAATGCTGCATGCGTTGTCTTCCCCTTAGGGTTAATGCTGTGAATGTGCACGGCGTAAGCTATGCTGTCTCATGCACACATAGTAGCCCCATGTGGCTACTCAATTAGAAACTAATTTTTAATAAAATAAAAAATTTAGTTCCTCAGTCATACTAGCTACATTTCAAGTGCTTCATAGCCACGTGTGGCCAGTGGCTGCCATATTGGGAAGTGCATATATAGAACATTTTCCTCATTGCAGAAAGTTCTATTAAACAGGTGCAGGAAGGGCTCTGAGGCATCCTGTGGTAAAAGAACTTAATTTTGTTCATACAGCAAACCTTTTAATGTCCAGTAGGGCTTCCATTCTGCCAGATGCTAGTTAGAAAATACAGTTTGGCCTCCTTGGAGACATAGACCTCACATCTGGATGTGGTGTTCCAGGACCTCTGGTGCCCTTACGATTCTTCAAATTCTGTTCCTGCTTCTACATGCTTACTTGTGTTCTTGTCCTTGTTGAAAGATTAATTATTTTGATATTCTAAGTGCTTCATGTCTGCGAAACTCATCAATAGCCAGTGTTCCCTGTTACAGACCCAGAACTTCAGAGGTGGAAGGGACCTTAGCGATTCTGTAAGTCAAGCTCCTTGTTTCGCTTATGAGGAAACTGAAGTCCAGACAGGTTACAAGGCTTTTCCAAGGCCACTCAGTTAATAGTACAATACCTACTTCTCATTAAGGCTGTTGGTTCATCTTTTCTTCACATACTGAAGGGGAAGAAAGCAATTATTAATGGACTAGGATTATATCAATGGTAACATGGGCTTTATCTCTAGTTTGAGATCTTGCCTATCTTTGTGAAGGTGGGATTTGAGTAAATGTATTCTGTATTTTGTAGCTCAACATGTTTTTACGAGTTCTGACGGGATAGGGCCTTCAGTGAATAAGTCAGCCATTACTCAATTTCTTGCCTCTCCTTTATTAAAAAAGCCTTTGATGATTCTCAGCAACTGGCCAATAATAACTGCATGAGTTTCACCTGCCTTTGCACCCCCTTGGAACCCTTGAATTGATTAGGATTCTAGCTAGACCATCTCTGCCTTTAGTTTTGGTGGCCATGGTATAAAAAAGTGAGTGACAATTGTGACCTGCATAGTGGAAGAAAAGCTGCCCTATTACTTGTTTACAGCGAGGCTGACCTTTGCTATGAAGGAGTCAGTTGAGAAGAGCAGATCAGATATGCATTTCTGGGGCCACCACTGTGGATAGGTCGGTAGCACAGTGTGGGGGGCATGTAGGCTGTAAAAGGAAGACAGGTCATACATCAGGGCAATGTCCCTGGAGGAACTGCCCTATTAGGGCTGTGATCTGGAACCAATATACTTCTGGCACCTTTGCTAGGATGTCAGTGGGAAAGCCCCATTAGTCATCTCTGCCAGATGGGGGCTTCTGGAAATCTCTGAGCTGCTGTACATGTCTTTATTGATGAAAACACTGAAGCCACAGGGGTTGTGACCACAAGTGTCTCATCGTACAGACCCTCTGGCTCCGCAAGGATCGCAAAGAGGGAAATGAGTTGTGGAGCTGGATCTTTGAAACCTTTGAGTTTTAAAATGTGGAAAATTTCATGTTTACCATTTCTCTTGGAATAAATTTCCAGAGAATTTTGAACTTCAATGGCTGAGGCCATTTAGGCTACCCCAGAGTCTCTGAAGGAGATATCTCCCCAGGTAATTGTGGAGTGCTCTGATGTTTGAGAATCACTCACTGCTCTTGAGAAATCACTCATTTTCTCCGGATGTCATCAGCTCTGTGAATAGCAATATCACTTCATTATCATTAAAGAAGATGATGTCAGTATCTTTCTTTTGACTTCACTGAATTCAAATTTTCCTCATCTACGTATAGAAACTGATATAAGCTTCCTGTTTAATGACCCCATATCACAGCAGAGAAGTTTTTTTTTTTCCCCTGCCTGCTTGTAGCATCTTTTCCTGCCTTGTTATAAGTAACGAGAATTAGAGAAAGTTCTGGCTCAAGATATGACCCAGAGATTCAAGTCATATGAATCTTTTCTTTTATGGGGAAGCTCAGGCAATCAATGTACAGATGTTAACACAAGTCCTGGAATGCCTGACTCTAGACTTGCTCTGTTTTCTAGAGCTCTCTTCTCCTGCTCTGTAGAGTGATGTGGCCATGTTAGTGGAGTTAGTTTTTATGGGTGGATTTGAGCCTGTCTGAAGTTGCTTGAATCCAGGGGTTTACTAGCAGTGGGCATAACCGTCCTTTGAAGGGAAAAGCTCAGTGTAGAAGAAACAGCCCCTGGACAAGAGTCCAGAGTCCAGAGTCCTGCCTCTGACTCACTCATCAGCCAGCTGTTGGCCTTGGCCTTGTCTGTTCAAGTTTCTGGGCCTCCTGATAGTGGTGCAACTTAAACTAGATTTGCTAAATCCAGTGGCCCTTTGATCTAAAATGATCAACTGTAACAATTGGTATTACCGATCACTTCCTCCTTCTTAAAATGGTCACCTTTTTTTGGCTTTTGAGCCACCATTTCCATGTTAGTTCAACCAAAATTACTGGGCTAAGCATTGCCCTGGGGACTCAAGAGATTAACAAGACAGCTTTTGTCTTTGATGAGCTCACAAGATATGTAAACATAATCTAACAATTTCTAGTCCTTTCTAATTCTAGTCACTTCTTCAATTTTGTTTTTGTTCTATCACCAACTTCTTCAAGTATTTTGTATACAACAGTCCCCCTTATCCGTGGTTTTGCTTTCCGGTGGTTTCAGCTCTCTGTGGTAAACTATAGTTTGGAAGCAGATGATCCTTTTCCTGATGTATCAGCTCAGTAGTCACTTAAGGCTACATCCCAGTGCCTACATCATTCACCTCACCTCGTCTGGTCATTTTATCATCTCACATCATCACAAGAAAGGTGAGTTATGGTACAACAGGATATTTAGAGAGAGAGAGAGAGAGAGAGAGACCACATTCACATAACCCTTCTTACAGTATACTGTTACAATTGTCCCATTTTATTATTAGTTATTGTTGTGCCTAAGCTGTAAATTAAACTTTATTGTAAGTAAGTATGTATAGGAAAGAACATAGCATATATGTATGTATAGAGTTCAGTATTCTCTGTGGTTTCAGGCATCCACTGGGGGTCTTGGAATGTATCCCCTGTGGATAAAGGGAGACTACTGTACTTTCCTTGGAAAGTAGTACTCATTCCCGTGCTTTCAATTACATGTTTTGGTTAAAAATTATGCATCTTTAATCATGACTCCTTCCCCCCAATCTCTCCATCTTGACTTATAGATTTGCATTCACATGTGCCTCCCAGTCATCTCTACCTGGATATTCCTCAAGATCCCCAAATTCAAAAAGTTTGAAACTAAATGTCTTTTGCTCTCATTCACTTCTTCCCTTCTTTTCTTAAAACCCACTCTTTCTATTGAATTTCTTGTATTGGTTAAGGGCACGCCATCCATTTAGTTACTCAGATTAGAAACTTCAGAGCCAGGGCGCCTAGGTGGCTCAGTCGCTTAGGCATCCGACTTCAACTCAGGTCATGATCTTGTGGTTCATGAGTTTGAGCCCCATATTGGGCTGGCTGCTGTCAGCATGGAGCCCGCTTTGGATCCTCTGTCTCACTCTCTCTACCTCTTCCCGTGTGTGCGCACACACACACACACACACTCTCTCTCTCAAAAATAAATAAACAAAATAAAATAAAGAAACTTCAGAGTCATCTGCCTCTCCTCTCCTCCAACATCTACATAACTGATCGCGCTCCTTCAGAATCCATCTCTCAACTGTTCTTTGTCTCTGTCTACTCCTTCCTATTATTCCTGCTACTGCCCTCACTGAAGCCTGGATTAGCTCTCCTTGGGAATTCATCGATTTTAGCATGCATACCACTTTCTCATTTAACATTTCTCAAATCAGGATGCATCTCCGAGTTTCTGTGGCCAGGCAGCAATCATGAGGTCAAAAGCACAGCCTGTGCACATGCATCCAAACTTGCAGAATGGGCTCTAGTCACTTGGAAACCCCAGAAGCAATAAAGGGGAACATTCTTAAAAGGTGCTGCATCATTAACACTCCACATAGCTTTTGAGTGGAGCAGTGTTTCAGAAAAGTCAGACTCTGAATGGGAAAAAGTGCTAGGAATACCTTAACCAAATTATTGAGCTTGTATTTTCCTTTTTATATACAGACAGGGGTGATAAGTGATAAAAATCTGTCAGTATCAGTATAAAAGAGCCCTTTCCAGAAGTATAAAATAAAAATTCCAAGTGACAAGGGACACTGTGTTATCATTTAATTGGTAGAATTTTTCGTTCTCGAGGAAAGTAAAATAATACTATGACTAATATTGATTGTATCTTAGACTCGCAAAAGTCTTAGAAAAAGATTGAGTGCAAAACTCCCTACTGAACCAATACTTTCAGGTGCCTGGATGGCTAGGTTGGTTAAGTGTCTGATTCTGGATTTCGGCTCAGGTCATGATCTCATGGTTCGAGCCCTTACATAGGGCTCTGTGCTGACAGTGTGCAGAGCCTGCTTAGGATTCTGTCTCTCTCCCTCCCTCTCTGTCCATCCCCCACCTTCTCTCAAAAATAAAATAAATAAAACTTTTCCAAAAAAGTAAAAAAAAAAAAAAAAAAGACCCAATACTTTGGAAATCAATACAATGGAAAAATTCCATTTTTCACATTGCCAGCAGCATGCCCAGACCCGCTCCTATCATTCAAGTACGATAGAAACTTCCATATGGCAGAGCTTCTCAAACTCAGTATGTATCAGAGTCACCTGGAGGGCTTATGGAAACATAGATTACTGTGCCCCAGCCTCTAAGTTTCTGATTCCATAGGTCTGGCTGAGAATTTGCATTTCTAATAAGCTCCCAAGTGATATTGATACCTGCTGGGTTTCAGGGGTCATGCTTGGAGAACCACTGCCCTGTGGCATGAATTCCAAACTCCTTAGGTGGCATTCAAGGGTCTTTCCCAAGGGCTCCCATGATGCCTCTGCAGCATTCTTTGCTTGTGTGCCCTCACACATCTGTTCCTCTCCCCATCATGCCTAGAACTCTCCATTCCCAAGCATGGCAGTCACTTCATGATTTTGTGATTTTTTTTTCTTTACACACTGTCAAAGAACTGAAAACTTTCTGGCTTTTAAAAGCAATACAGTCCAATGAGCAAATTCTTCAGCAGAAAGTATTTCTTTTACTTATCTTCTTCCAAAGAGGTAAAATTCAGATTGTTTATCTATTAAGATCAACTTCTAAGACAGTCAATGCTCAGGCTCTTCCAGTAATTAGAAAAATATTCCTTTGGGACTGACAGGTCACCAAGTTTGACGGGGTTTTCCAATTTTCTAGGTTATCAACTTGGCAATCATCCCTATACAAAATACAGAATTTATTTTGAGTCAGTGGAGCCATTGTCATGATAATTTTAAATATTTATAAGACGTTGTAAATATATATGATGCTGAAAAGCAATTTAAATTGTACCAAACCAATGAATGTTCCCCATTTCAGTGTATTTATAGGTCGGGCTCGTAAATAATATGACAAGATAAAAACTCTGGGAAGTGAGAGCATAAGCAGAGGCAGAATACAGGAAGATGATTGTAAGATGTGCTGTGAGGCAGGAAAACTATGGATCACAAGTCTGTATTCTATGATGGCTTTTCTAGACTTGTGACCACTGATGAGTGGATCTAAATTTGAAGTTAACTAAGGATTTAGGCTGTATTTTGAAGGGGCAGTTGCTATTTTATTGAACTATTTAAGTCATGGACTATTTCCTGAGTAAGAACTTGACCAGTTTTACGTGTTGTCCATATATATGTTTACACACACACACACACACACACACACACACACTGATTCCTAATACAGATTAGCTCAGAAATGCAGAATTAGTGGAGCTGTGACACAGTGTTCCCTGGTCTGTCCGAGTCTCAGGAATAAACCTTTCATTTTTTCATTTACTTATTTAATGAACATTGGAGTGTAGAGTGTATGGGAACCTTATCATGACCCTTAAAATGCAACAAATAATGAGTTTTCACAATTAGGAGCAAGTGAATGAAAGCCTTTATGGAACCTAGAATAAAATTGTAACAACTGGGGGCGCCTGGGTGGCTCCATCGGTTAAGCATCCGACTCTTGGTTTCAGCTCAGGTCATGATCTCACAGTTGGTGAGTTTGAGCCCTGCATTGGACTCCGTGCTGACAATGCAGAGCCTGCTTGGGATTCTCTTTCTCCCTCCCTTTCTTCCCCCCCCCCCCCCACCTCCTCAAAATAAATAAACTTTTAAAGAAAAATTGTAACAACTGGGAATACAATTATAACAGCCTACCTACCTTTTCAGCATTTCCAGAACCCTTTTCAGGCACATGCCAGCGTTTCCATGCATTTTATCAGTTGGCAACTCCCTAAAGTTAGGTACAATTATTATTCCTGAAGAAATGGAAGCTTAGACATTACAGGTTAAGAATCTCATCCAATATCACACAGCTAATCAAGTGTACAGCCAGGACGAAAGTCAGCTTAACCTTATGTTATGTGTGTAGTTTCTCATCTGCAATGCTCTGGTCTAATTGTGGGGGCGATTTAATAAGCAATTACAATGCCGTGTGATAAACGGTCTGGGAGGAGAAATGCAGCAGGGGTTAGGAACACATTGGAGGAACCAGAAAACACTTTCTGTAAGAAATAAAGTCTAACAGGGGCGCCTGGGTGGCTCAGTCGGTTAAGCGTCCGACTTCAGCTTAGGTCACGATCTCGCGGTCCGTGAGTTCGAGCCCCGCGTCGGGCTCTGGGCTGATGGCTCAGAGCCTGGAGCCTGCTTCCGATTCTGTGTCTCCCTCTCTCTCTGCCCCTCCCCCGTTCATGCTCTGTCTCTCTCTGTCTCAAAAATAAATAAACGTTTAAAAAAAAAGAAAGAAAGAAAGTCTAACATTAGCCAGGACTGCGGGAAGGGGTCTGCAAAGGCCTGGAGGTTTGACTGAGGTTGCCGGCGGGAGGAGCTGGGGGGAGGTCAGCAAGGCTGGAACGTGAATGTCCTTCTGACTACTCTCAGCAAAACCCACTGCAACTTCTGTTGCCAACTAGACGTTGATGGCTCCCAGTAGATATCCTTTGGAGTTTACTCATAGCTTGGTTTGGGTTTCAATGTAAATATTTCAGCCCCCCCCCCCAAAAAAAGTTGCAATCATCTTGTGTACTGGGTGTATGTCTCATCATTTGTGTGCTCTTCGATGTCGCCAGTACCGTTCTCTGTTTCTGGCAGGCGCTGATGCAATCTGTAGCAGCAAGTGTTCTATCAAATGGTGTGAAAGGTTTAGTACTCTTTCATGTGGCCACTTAGTGATTCTGTGTGTCCCTCCAAACAGAAATGAAGGAGGAATGCTTGCTGGTTGCTGTTGGTCCCCGGAGCAGCTCAGCAGATTTACGTGCATGCTCCAAGACAAGGCGGATCTCTGTAAAGACCTGGCTGCCTGAACGCATGGCCATGGAAGCAAAGCTTGTGTAGAGCTAGAGCGTGCTCCTGCAGAAACGGAGAGCGAAGGAAGTAGCTAGAAGGAACAGAGGCTCTGCCATCTCTTCCTCTGTCAGGGCCACGGTCGATCTGTCTCAGAACACAGAGGCCAGGTAGCATTCGGGGCCAGTTCCCATGGGTCCAGCCTGACAGATAGTTTCTCAGGGCCATATTCTTGACATGTCCCCATTCTTCCCACTGAGGACAGCACAGTTGTGCTTTACATACCCTCCCTATAGACTCATGGCTACTTTTTGTGCTTCTAGACCAATCTCCTGTATCGCCATCTCTTCTCCTATGCTTCTCTGATTTTTATATGAGTGAAACCCATCAAATGTTCTTGAATCACACACACATGCACACATGCACACACACCTTATGCCCTACATACAGATGACCTTTTTAAGTCTCTTGGCTCTTAGTGAAATGAAAGCAATAATAGTGTACTAACATTTATGTTAAGGTCTTTTCCCATTCTATTTTGGTGGTAGTTTAAATGAGGGTTTGGCTCTTTTTCTTCAAATACGTAACCATCAGACAAAACATATTTTCTTCAACTATAGAACCATTTGAATGACTTCAGGCGTTCTGAATACTTTTTCAAAATGCACACATACACACACACACACACGCAGACACACACATGATTGGAAATCTAATAGCAATGAAAGATGCAGTTTTGACTTAGAAACTCTCTAACGAATCAATACTTTCTCTATGAATACATTAAAAGGAAATTTAGAATTAGTTCTGGCACCTGCTTGATCCGTTTGTTAAGAAACCCCAAAAACACAAACTGCAAGTTATTTGGTCTATGGGAACGATATCCATTAGGTAGTTAATGGTGATGGATGACTCCCCATGTCAGCTCTATAGATCTTTCATGATAGCGTTCATGCGGTTGCCCTGGAGTTCACTGCGGTGGTTGAGTTTAATGAAAATATCAGTGGCTTTTTGGTCATTATCACTGTAAGCTATAAGAGTGTCAGATTTTCGTGACACTTTTTCTGTGGTTGAAAACCATATAAAGTGAGGTCACCCATGAAAGATCGCTAAGACGAGTGCAATAGCAAGTATCTGCATGGACAAGAAGGTGGTCTTTATTTCTTGGGTCTGGAATATACATGCTATGTAGTTGTGTTTTTAATTATTTAACCAAGCAAGCATCTTATATAGAAGGTATTAACAGAGTATTGCAACAGAATGGTGGTGATATGGGGAATTAACTGACAATTTTGACAGATGAATGAAAATTTTTGTTTGTTTTTGGTTCCCAATTGAACAGATGTCTGAAGACTTTCGGAAAGCCTTTCCTTCTGCTTGTCATTGGATTCCAAGGGCCATAATCAACACCCATGGAGGTTTCTGAGCAGTTTATGAGAGCCTGGTGACCCTTCTGGAGCAGATCGTGGCAAACTGGAAACTTACCCATTCACTGGGTAAGTGATCTGCAGTACTCACTGCAGAAGAAGCCCTCTCTTGTATCAGAATGTCTATAGCTTGCTTTGATTTTATTTTTGGGATTGGAAGCAGTTCTCCAGTTCTGCGATCCGTAGAAATGAAGAAAGCAGTCCTCACCGTGGACTTCAGCTGAGTTCTTCCACTGAAGATGAACTTTTGGAGCTCCATCCAGAGGGCGGAGGTACCCTCCCTGCTGCCACACTCCAGGCCCGATGAGAGCAGCCTGAAAAACCATTGCGTGAACGTTGTAGTTAATTCTACTAAGCTTTTAAGAGCTCATGGCTTGGATGGATCTGTGTGGCTCCAACTCCAGGACTGTTTTCCGTTGACTCAGATTGCTTCTCTAAGGAGCCACTCCACTCCACACCCCAGGCCGAAGCCTTGCTCTTGGCCACAGGACCCTGTCTGTAAAGCAAGGTGATCAAGTGTTATGATTGAGAGTATGGTTTCCACTATTTAAGTGCAGATTTCAACTCTGCAACTTACTAAGTGGGCAAACAACTTAAGTTCTCTATGCTGCAGTTTTGCATCAGTAAAACACGGGACATTATAATCATGCTATCTGTTTCATAAGACTGCCAGATGACTAAGCGACCTAATACAGGTGAAGCACTTAGAACGCTGCCTGCTCTGCAGTAGGTTCTTAATAAATATGAGCTGTTATCATGACTGGATCATGCGCTTTATGCCTGTCATAGCATTTGCTGACGCAGCACAAGTGGAAAGGAAGGGGAGTAAGAAGAATTATTTTTCACACACAGGTGCTACACTGTGGGGTGATGTATGCTTCTTGCTCTGTTGGGTTGTTAAGGTCCCTGCAGAACGAGCTGGATGGGGCCCATCCTGACACAGCTCTGAGCTGAGATGAGACCCTCTCTAGTGGCTGAGCCACAGAATCTACTCCCGGGTATATAGCACTAGTCAGGTGAGCTCAGACTTCTGGCTGTTCCTGTAGATTCCATGTGCAGTAACAGCTTGAGAGCAAAACTCAACTAGGCTTTTCAGAGCTTTGCCATTGATTCGTCATTGCAAAAAAAGCCATCAATTTAAAAAAAAAAGCCACTTTTATATTTATTTGGGTATAGTATCTTTAAAAAAAATTCCCTTTGTATGCTCTCCTTGGATGATAGCCATGTAGAAAGAAGCATGGTTGATCCCTTTTTAAACCCATATTTATGAAAACCGTTTCAGTAACCCTGGTTTGTTTTGATTCCCTCTTCTGGTTGCCAAAACATTATTGCAGTTCCAAGGTGCATGCCATGCATGCGTTCTGTTTCCACTGACGTTCAGCTCTTGAGTACCCATCACCAAAATGCTGCTAGCGATGTTTCCCTTGTTTCGGGGTGGTATACTGCTCTTTGTCCCGGCTGTAGCCAGGATAAAGAGTGATAAAAGCTAGGCTCTGCATTCACAATCGAACATAAAGGGATCACCCTGCTCTAGGTTGTTCACTGGTCCTTAGGTGCTTCTCTGCTCTGGCTTCATCGGAAGCCTTTTGGGAATCATATTTTATCTTTCTTTGCATCTCCATAGTGCTGAGCACCTACAAAATAATGGATGAAAGTCTCTGGTTGTGCTGTGATAAATACTGTGATGAATGAAAGCATGAATAAAAACCGTAATCTTTTAGTATCCTTTCCTTTTTGAGTGGCCACCAGACAGCTCCTCTCTGGTTGGCCAGTCTCTTTCTTCTCCAAGCACATGCTCAGCTCCAGGGCTCATAACAGTAGTAACCTGATTTTTGGATTTCATGGAGAGTAAAACTTAAAACAAAAACAAGTGAAAAGGGGCACCTGGGTGGCTCAGTCGGTTAAGCGTCAACTTCAGCTCAGGTCACGATCTCGTGGTCCATGAGTTCGAGCCCCGCGTCGGGCTCTGGGCTGATGGCTCAGAGCCTGGAGCCTGCTTCGGATTCTGTGTCTCCCTCTCTCTCTGCCCCTCCCCCGTTCATGCTCTGTCTCTCTCTGTCTCAAAAATAAATAAACGTTAAAAAAAAAAGTGAAAAAAAAAACACTCGAGACTAACGTAGTTCTCCAACTTATTATTCTGACAAGGAAGTCCAATAAAAATAACCAGCAATGTGGTAGGTGAATAATGCCCCCCCCATATGCCCATGTCCTAATTCCTAGAACCTGTGAATATGTTACCCTTCCATGATAAAAGGGACTCAGCAGATGTGATAGTTAAAAATCTTGTTTTTGGCGGGAGCTGCAGCATTTTTTTTTTTTTTTTTTTGTACTCTAGATAAACTGGGCGAAAAAATGCTGCAGCCCCAGCGAAAATCTTGACTGTAGCCTGGTAAAAGACCCTGACCCCTGACCCCAAACCATACAGCCAAATTCCTGACTCACAGATACTGTGTGAGATGATAAAATCTTATTTTTGTTTTAAACCATTAAATTTCAGGGTGATTTGTTATGCAATATATAACTTACGTATTGAAGATGATGCAAATTGAAAATTTACCGTGAGATACTTAATCTAACTCACTTGTGAAAAACAACAAGCCAAATACTTACTGTTAATTGGGGGAAAATTTTGGTGAGCAGAAGTGAAGAAAAATAATTCAAAAAAGTAAACATCAAACAGGAAACTGACTACAACTAGGCCATACATTTTGGCAGAAACTGGTTAGCTGTTCAACAAACCCATTTATTCCCCTGGATATACAGCTAGGCTATAATTGCCAGCCTTCCTTGCAGTTAGATATGGTAATAATATTGGGTGGGGTGGGGAGGAGAAAGAAACATAAGATGGAAAGATTATTCTGGCTCATCTGGGTGGGCCTAATGTAATCATAACAATCTTTATGAGAGGGGGACGGACAGGAGGCTAAAAGTCAGAAAGAGACTAGGAGATGCCAATGGGAGGCTTGAACTCCATGAGCCAAGGAGTGCAGACAACCTTTATAAGCTTGAAAGGGCAATGGAACAGATTCTCCCCAGAGCCTCCAGAGGGAAGATAATTATGCCCACCCATTTGGGACCTTCAGAGCTGCAGAATAATAAATTTGTGGGCTTTTTAAGCCATTTGTTGGCAGTAACTTGTTACAGCAGCAATAGAAAATGAATACAAGAATTTGTGTTCCATTTCTTCCTAAAAGTAAGAAATTCTTCATGGTAAAAATGGAGGGTGAATTGGATCCTCTCAAAAAAGCACATTGGCAACTTTGCACAATATACAAACAAGCGCACGTATATGTGGTCCACAAGGGCATGTTTCTGTTGTTTCTTCCTGCTCTGAAGACAACAGAGGGAAAAACCAGAATGGCTATGTGAAGCCTGGAGCCCTTGCCCCTTTGCTACTAAATCCCTCTACACGATGAGAATCATTGGAGCAAAACCACCCAAGCTTCTCCCACAGGAGAGGGTAGAGCTCTCCCTCTTCTCCATATTTTGCACTGGCTTCCAGAAACCTGCTCAATCCACTAATTGGAGAATCTGAGTTGCTTTGTTAAAGTGGAATTGACCTAGATAAGTCTTATAAGTTTCATTTAAGTCTAAGTGAAGTCTATTGAGCATACGTAGGTTTTATTCCAATACCGTTTAGAGTCCAGGGATAAGAAGTAAAGGTCTAGACTAGCTTAGTAAAAGCCCAAGACTTTCGAAGTCTTTTCAAATTCTGTCTTTAAAGATCTACATTTCTCCCTTGCATAAATCCTTTTAAAGGGGGCTTAATAACAGGGTCTTATTTCTTTGCTATATTCATCATGAAATATCTCCATTCCTAACCACATTCTCCAATTGTAAAGCAGTAGGGGTGTGATCAACATAATGAACTCAATTTCCTCTAGCAGCTCTTTGCACTGCCAGAAGGAAGAAGGAGGCTATTTTCTTGCAGCAGAAATTAGACCCTTTTCATCTCAGTGCTGCACAAGATAGCTCTCCACTGATTTCCTTACAATGGTGGTATGAATAGCTCAAGAGCCTTAACATGAGGTACAAAGTTATGGCGATAGCACTGTGGTTATGAGCTCAACCTTCGGAGTCAGACAGACCTGGGTTCAAATCCTGACTCTGGCTCTTCTTAGCTGTATGTTATGGGATGAGTTGCTTGACCCTTCTAGGCTTTAGTTTCCTTATTTGGGGTTACATTAAAAGTACCTGGGCCACTATGAAAATTGAATGGTTAATGAATGAAATGCACCTAGCATAGAGCTTTATCACAATACTCAATATTCAATTAATGTTGGAATATATTCTAGGTATTAGTTACACAAATTTTAGAGGGTTTTTTGGGGGGAGGGATGATTAATATTCTCTGTGTGCTAAAGTTCTAAAACTTCTTCCTCCCTTCCTGCCTTGATGTCTGAACTTTCATTCCATTAGGAGGCAGTTGTAGTGCAAAGGAGTTTACTTCTAATGGATGTTCTCTGATAACTTGAGTCTCTCTGGAATTGAACATTGGCTAGAAAGGGTAATGAGGGCTTAGTTGATTGTTCAACCCTTGCCTTAGAATCATGTACTATTTCTGTGGAAATCCCCTTTATGCCTATGAAACCTCCATATATCAAAAGTTATTTCCATCTGCATTCTTTCCTGTTTTTCCTCTTATCCTTCTGACCACTTACGGGGCAAGAACTTCATTATCACTTTTTCTCAGCTTGACTCAGGAGGCTTTTGTCTTTGCCAGGCTTGGTGCCTGGACCATCTACAGGCTTTTGAAAGTGAAAGACACATCTATAGTGGAGCCATTGGTTCCTCCCCCGCTACTCCACCCCAGCTCATGCCTGTCTAGGATTTGGCTCTTAGCACTCCACTAGGCTCACGGTTTTTGTCTTATTTTTTAAACAGGCAACTTTCTGTCATGGAGCCCACATACACCTTTATCACCACCTGTCAATAGATATTTCATGTCCATTAGTTCTTTAGGTCAGCCTTGCACCATTTAATAAGGCATCTAAAAGTATCTTTTGCAGCAGAAGCTTGTGTGGAAGAAATCATTCTGGGGATTCCAACATACACTGAATTAAATCTATCGTTCCCTCTCACCCTTGTACTTTTGTGTTCCTAGGACCAATGACTGAACCAGTAAATTGATATGTGGGCAGCATCCTTGATTCCCTTCTTTCACTATACTTACCCAATCTCCAAATTCTGTTGAATTGTCCTCCGCAATTCTTGACTTTATCTTCTCTCTTTGCCTACAGGCATTGTCCTAGTCTAGGCCACCTCATCTGTTGCCTGATCACTGTGATACTTCTGGACTGGCCTCTTTGCCTCCAGTTCTTCCCCTGTACATTGCGGACAAAGTCATCTTTTGGAAGTACACATCAGGGAGTCAATGACCCCTGTTACCCTCGGGTTGTACTCCATGCTCTTATGTGGAACCTAGACTGGAATCCAAAGGTGGTTCCATCATTATTGCTTTGTTATCTTGAGTAAGTTGCTGTACCTTTGAGGGTCTCAGTGATCACATCTGTAAAATAGGGATAATGATGGTACCACATGAGACTGTTGGGAAGATGAAGTGTGAGGATACATGGAGAGCACTTTGGATGGAGTCTGGCATATAACAAGGTCTCAGAACTATTAACTATTGTGACTGCTGCATAATGAATTCTGATACCAACAGCCAGCTGTAGACCCAGTGGGGGGGTCTGGGAGAGGCTTGAGTCATCTGGAAGTCCCACTGTCTTCTCTTCAAGATTGGCAATAAAAATGGAACTGAAGATTATTAAAGAACTTTATCATTTTTGATCCCCAAATTAGGGAAAATGCTACAGCATTGAAGCCAGTGCCTGGTGTGTGTGTGAGAAGCAAAGGAAGAGGTAAAGATGAGATTTGATGTATCATTTCAGCTAGAGATATGAGGGAGTAGAGGTTTATTCCATAACTAAAACCAAGAGTAAACGATGAATTGAATGGGTTCTAGAGCAATCCAAACCACTCTAGCTCTCTCTAAGCTCAGCATGACAGAGGGGCACCAAGCCTATAAAATTGACGGTGTTTATGGGCTACGTAGATGCTAATATCTTACACATTTATAGGTATTATCTTATTGCATCAAACTTCATTATTTGGACTCTGCACCTGTAAGTAAAGATGCTATGACTTTTTTCAAAAGTCAGTATATAAATATAAGGAAAATAGTTATGTTTCAAAGGATAGCTTTATAAACTTCTTTTTAATGCTTTCCATCCCAAACTGTTTGAGGCCTAAATAAACTGCTTTGGATTCCTAAGGGCTGTCCATTGTTCTAATGACCTTGAGATTTCTAGAAAACAAAACCAACCTAAGAATAGAGTCTATCAAGCCAGACTTACTCCACCGGGTTTTGTATATAAATTAATTAGATAAGACAGTTCCTACATCCCTCCCTTATCTTTTTATATGGATAGGACCATTCCTTGAAAACTATGGGCCTCAAAAAAAAAAAAAAAAAAAAAAGAAAACTATGGGCCTCATATTGGCCCACAAAGGCATATGTAGCAAAGGTTAGCTCTGTACCCTTTGATGATATCAACATTGATTACTGATCACTCAGTTTCAGGTAGGATGGAGGAATACCTATTTCATTTCAAGAGTTCTTGGATTTACCTTCCAGGAGGCTCTTGTCTTTGGTATTGTTCTAAATAAGTGGTTCTCAGTCAAGAGAGATTTTGCCCCCCCTGGGCTATTTGGCCATGCCTGGAGACATTTTTAGTTTCCACATTTGGAGGGGTGGGTGGTACTGATATTAGTGGGTGAAGGCCCAAAATGTAAGGGGCTTAAACCTCTTACACTGCACAGGGCACCTCTCACTACAGAGAATTATCTAGTGAAATGTCAATGGGCTTAGGGTTGAGAAACCCTAGAATAGATGCTCTTGGTCTGACAGGGATAGCCTGGGCAAACATCCTCCTGATGTTCATTCCGAATATCCACCTAGAATGTTTCTAGACAGGACTCAAAGCATGGAGGCCTCCAATGGGTTCCAGGAGCTATGGACACAAACTGCTCAGCCCCTCCCCTCAAGCCTCCCTCACTCCTTCACTGAGGCCCCAAATGAACTCATCAGGTCCCTTTCCACAATTTGAAATAAAATTTAAATTGTAACTACACTTGGGAAGGAAAACAAATTGACCTCGGGTTTCAAAGAATAAGTGAGGTAGTTACAATTTTCTTGACAAGCAATTCTGATGAGGTACAGAGAACACAAAGGCTCTGGTAGGGTTACCAGATTTAGCAAATAAAAATACAAAATAATTTTAAGTGTAAGTATGTCCTAAATATTGTCTGAGGCATACTGGTACTGAAAAGTTATTTGCTATTTGTCTGAACCTCAAATTTAAGTGGGTATCCTGTATTTTATTTGTCAACCTTTCCTCTGGGTGATTGAAGAGCGCAAGATAGTTCTTGAAGGAGAGAAAAGAGGCAGAAGGGTTTGGGATCTCTAAGATATATTATATCCAAAATGAACTTATTTGGTCTCTCTGTTCCTGAGTATTAAGTAAAATGAGGATAATAACAATAGTACCTATATTATAGGAAGGTTTTGGGGGTTAGTTAATTAATATATGTAAAGTACTCACAACAATACCTGGCATCTAAAAACTCAGTCCATGTTAATTAATATTATTATTATTATTGTCATTATTAATTATTATCATTAGGACGATTAGTATTATTCCAAGGCAACTGGGTGCATCTTGGTCTTTTTTTTTCTCTCTCTCTCTCCTTTGGACTTTAACTTCACTCCCATGATTTGGAAGGGTAGAAAAAGCGAAACTGTGTACCCTTTCTCCAAGGGAGTTATGCACGTGACTGTTATTTGGTAGCAGTATTGGGTAGCAGATAGTTTTCCAAACTGGAGTGCCCATCTTGCCTCAAATACCTGCATTGCCAAGAGAAGCATCTGCTTTTCAGAATAGCCCATGCCTGATTTCTGCCAGGAGCCACCGTTACAATGCACTTGCATTCCTTCATGACAGATCCCGAAGACGGATTGCAGTTGCTATGGAGAAAGAACCTACATCAGTACAAGATAATTTGTTGTGCTAATTCTACGGGGGACAAGAATGATTAGTGCTCTGGGAAGGGCAATTTTCCTGTGTGTATCGTTTTTTCTCATATATATGCATGAAATACACACACACAGACCCAAATATAGCAAATAGCTTCTTCTATATAGGTTTTTTAAAAATCCATGTTACATAGATGTCTGAAGCATTCTATTCTTTTCAAAAACCTCTGATAACTTCTTGCCTATAGAATGATAGAATCGTATGGCATTAAGCACCATTTGAAGAGAGAGCCAGGGCAAGAGGAACCTAAAGGAAACTGAGAAGGAAGGGGAAGAGGAGGAGGAGGGTTTTCAAACGAGTTAGTTTGATTGGATCTAAAAACAAAATTTACCCCACAGTGAAACATACTTTAATATCTATGCTGTTGTTTTCTTTTTTCTTTTTCACTCATCACAGAATGAGTAATGCATCTCAAGCACTTACTTTGGGGAAACAGAGACCATAGTGTAGATCTCACGAAATCACTTTTTAAAATCTCTGTATTATGCTCTTGGAATATGTAGAGCCAGCCGTGCATAAAATATCACAGTTTTGTCCATTACCTTCAATTCTGCAGCAGCCCAAAGGTATGGATTAGATATATCACCACTTACTGTTGTGGAAATACATCTGTTACCGTATTACCTCATGGTAGTATCTAAAAAATTCTTTCCTCTGTAGGAATCTCTGACAAGCTGTTATTGATTTCCTTGAAGTTAAAAGAATCTGTGGGAGGAAGAGGAGGAAGGAACATTGTCACTGAGAAGGAAGAAAAGAGGAGGAGGGAGGAGGAAGAAGAGGAGAAAGAGGAGGGAGCTTTACCAATGAAATTGAGGGAGAAGGCAGTTTCACAATAAAAGGTGTGGTAAAGCGTGCAGAATTCTGGGAGTTAGACTTTTAATGGGAGGGACTTGAAGAGTGAATAGAAGAAGTCATCTTGATTAAGATGATTATGTAAAGTGTTATTTTGACACACATTTCGACGCTCCAAGCACAGAGTAATGGTGGTGAAAACATAAAAGAAGAAAATTCAGAAGACACAGCCAGGCTCGAAAACTGTTACTGAAACAAAACCAAAACAAAGACTTCAATAGGTACGGTGAATTGCAGACTGAACACAATTAAGGAGAGCACTGGAACATAGGAAGATAATGCAAACCAAGGAGGGTGGATGGCTTCCAGAAGGAAGAAAATGGATTCTTTTTATCAGGCTCCATAAAGGGAAGCAGCCCAGCCAACATTTTCATGTTAGCCCACTGAGACCTGTGTCAGACTTATAACCTAAAGAAATGTAACATAATGAATTTGTGTTGTTTTAAGTCACTAAATTTGTGGCAATTTATTATAGCCACAAAAGAAAACTAATGCATGCATATAACTGATAGAAGATTGACACTCATAACATATGAACTCCCTCAAATTAATAAGAAAATATTTTAAAAACTCAGTACAAAATTAGAAAAGGATATAAACAGGACATTAACAAAAAATAAAATACATATGGTCAATAGACATACAAAAAATGCTCAACTTTACCATTAATACTGAAATAAAAATTAAAACAATAGAGCAGTGTCGTATCATACCATTAACAAAATATCTGAAAAGAACAAATAATGTGGAGAATTGGAGAAACTATGACTCTATTATAGTGTTCAGTAAGATAACAAACTGATACAAACCCCTTTCAGAGCAATTTGGTAACCTCTAATAAAGCTGAAAATATACATAGCTACGATTCAGCTAGTTTCCTTTTGGATATATTCCCCCAGAGGAACTTACACATAGACTCACGAAGGATGTTCAAGAATGTACAAGAATATTCATTGGAAACAACTTAAGTATTCATTAACAGGAATGTGTCTACCTGAATTATGGTATTCTGCTCAAAATTACAGTGGCTTTTCATATAAGAGATAAAGTCAAAGTTCTTAGCATGATTTATGAAGCTGTATGTAATCTAGCCTTCATTATAACCTGGTAATTTTTCCTTTGATTTTCTTCATTCCAGCCACACTGGCCTCCTTGCTGATCCTTAAATATAGATGTATTTCTGCCTCAGGGCCTTTGCACTGGATGTTCCCTCTGCCTGACGCACTTTTCTTCCACATTCTTACCTTCTTTGGTATTTATCCAATGTCACCATTCAATGAAGCCTGCCCCGACTACCCTATCTAAAATTGCAAACTCCCCCACCACTGACACTACGAACCCCCTTACCTGTTTCCAGTTTTCTTTTCTATAGTATTTATCACATTCTAATATGTTTTATAATTTATTTTATTGCTTACTGTTTATTATCTGTTTCCTTCAAGAACAATAAAGTCCAGACGAGCAGAGTTTTGGTTTTGCTCTGCTAATGTAGTCTAAGATCCTAGACTTGTGCATGGCACATACCAGGGATGCCATAAATATATTTTAAAATAAGAATAAATGGAGACAGAGAAGCTTAAGAATTTATGAAAAGTTAAAATTTTATGAAAAGTTAAAAATTTATGAAAAGTTAAAAAATCTATAAAAATACTATAAAGTGTATATGAATACATATCTGCAATAATAGTGTAATAACTTTCATCAGATTGATAAACATCAAAATCAGGATGGGTATTATCTTGGAGGAGAAGGGAAAATTAAATTATGGAGGTAAACACAGAAACTTCAACCAGTATCTCTATTTCTTTTTTTAATGTTTATTTTTGAGAGCGAGCGAGAGAGAGGGAGAGTGTGTGTGTGAGCAGATGGTGGAGGGGCAGAGAGACAGGGAGACAGAGGGTCTAAAGTAGGCTTTGACAGCAGAGAGCCCCGATGTAGGGCCTTGAACTCACAAACTCATGACCTGAGCCAAAATCAAGAGTCAAATGCTTAACCGACTCAGCCCCCCAGGCGAGCCAGCCATATCTATATTTCTTAAAAAATAAGATTTGAAGCAAATGTAAATGTTAAGATTATTAATTTGTATATGTGTGTAGGGTGCTATGACTCTGTATCATCACCTCTATGTAATAATTCTGTCACAGCGAAAAGTGACAACATGGCACCATAGGAAAGGTGAAAGTAGGGACACGAAGCGCTGACGCACTTGTAAAGAAACCTCACGTGAAAACGAGGCGGAGAAAGTGAGAGATAAAGAGGCTTGAGGGAGGGTCCTTTTTAAGATGAGAGAGTTGAATGTGTCTGCATACTAACGAAGAGGAAGAAATACAGACGGAGGGAGGGAGGGAGAGGGAAAAAGGAAGGGGGAGAGAGGAGAGCTTGTAGGTAGAAGAAGGGTGATGAAGATCAACTAGCTTCTGAGAAGGATGGGAGTTATAGCTTGCTTATCAGAGGCCATAAAAGTAATGTGAAGCCACACTGAGACTCACTCACTCACTCACTCACGATTTATTATGGCCCCACCATTGGGAGAATTCCAGCTTCCTTGTACAGGATTCCCAGCAGAAGGGGTATCCTCCAGGGAGAACTAAAACCCATTCAAAGTCCAGGGGATGGAGAATGTGACGTGGTTTTGGAAGAGTCTGAGGTGTTTACAGCACTATGAAGGCTCCAAAGGGCTAGGCAAAAACAAACAAACAAAATAAAATAAAATAAAATAAAAGGTGGAAGGGAAGGTAGCAAGGAGAACACAGAACCTTGGAGAGACATTGTTCTGTGTCCCACGAAGACAGAAACAGAATCCAATCCTGCCTAGTTGTTGGATTTGCCCACTGATGCAGTGAACTGGCTTGGCAGGAACAGAGGCGAGAGAGGGAGGCGTGATCCTGCCTCCTTGGTCCCCAGTTGAGCTCTACAGCTTTCAAGCCTCCTCCCAAATGTAGTTTTAGCCCTGGGACCCTGGACAAGACTCTCCCATCAAATCACAACCAATGTCTGTGTATTTGGGGACAAGAGTGATAAACTTACTGACACTCTCCAGCTGTAGTGAAAAACCTGACTTGTAAGTATATTTTTTATTGTGGTAGAAAACACATGTCAAAAATGTTACCATCTTAACCATTTTTTAAGTTTACTTATTTATTTTTGAGATTGAGAGAGAGAGGGAGAGAGAGGGAGTGGGGCAGAGAGAGAGGGAGACAGAGAATCCCAAGCAGGCTCCTTACTGCCAGTGCAGAGCCCAATGTGGGACTCAAAATCATGAACCGTGTGATCATGACCTGAGCCAAAATCAAGAGCTGGTGGCTTAACGGACTAAGCCTCCCATACACCCCCCATCTTAACAATTTTTAAGTGTACACTTAGTAGTGTTCAAGATATTTCCATTGTTGTGAAACAGATATCTAAGAATTGTTTAATCTAGTAAACAGAAACTCTATCCTCACTGAACAACAATTCCCCATCATTCTACTCTGTATATCTATGAATTTGACTACTTTAGATACCTCATATAAATGGAATCATACATTATTCATCTTTTTGTGATTGGCTTATTTCACCTAGAATAATTCCTCATTTCTTGTTGTAGCAGGTGATAGGATTTCCTCCCTTTTTAAAGCTGTGTAGTATTTCATTGTATGTATATATCACATTTTGTTCATTCATTTATCCATTGATGGTCATTTTGGTTGCTTTCACCCCTTGGCTATCATGAATAGTGCTTCTGTGAAGGTGGGTATGCAAATATCTCCTTGACATGCTGCTTTCAATTCATTGATACATACTCATAAGTGGAATTGCTGGATCAGATGGCATTTCTATTTTTAATTTTTTGAGGAAACTTCATGCTGTTTTCCATGATGGCTACTCTATTTTACAATTCCATCCACAGTGCACAAGGGTTTCGAGTTTCCCACATTCTTAACAACACTTACTATTATTTTTATTTTTATTTATTTTATTTATTTATTTTTTAGATAGTAACTATCCTAAAGGGTATGAGGCGATCTCGCATTGTTTTGATTTTCCTTTCTCTGATGATAGGGAGATGTTGAGCCTCTTTTCATATGTTTGTTGGCTATTTGTTTATCTTATTTGGAGAAATGTTTATTCAAGTCCTTTGCCAATTTTTAAATTGGATTATTTGTACTTTGTTGGTTGAGTTGTATGAGTCTGGATATTAACTTATTGGATATATGATCTGAAAATATTTTCTCCCTTCTATAGGTTGTTTTTTCAATCTGTTGATGATGTCCTTTGATGAACAAAAAAAATTTTTTTTGTTTGCTTTTAGTTTTTATTTGAATTCCAGTTAGTTAACATATACTGTAGTATTAGTTTCAGGTGTAGAATATAGTGAATCAACACTTCCATACATCAGCCTGTGCTTATCACAACAAATGCACTCCTTAATCCCCATCACCTATTTCACCCATCCTTCCACCAACCTCCCCTCTGGTAACCATGAGTTTGTTCTGTATTGTTAAGAGTCTGCTTTTTGGTTTGCTTCTCTCTCTTTTTACCCCTTCTTTGCTCGTTTGTTTTGTTTCTTAAATTCCACATATGAGTGAAATCTTATGGAATTTGTCTTTCTCTGACTTATTTCACTTAGCATTATACTTTCTAGTTCCATCCATGTTGCTGCAAATGGCAAGTTGCGTTCGTTTTTATGGCTGGGTAATATTCCATTGTGCATCCCCCCACACACACACACACAGTAGTCCCATTTGTCTGTTTTTACTTTTGTTGCCTATATTTTTTATGTCAGATTCAAGAAATCATTGCCAAATCCAATGTTATGAAGATTTCCCCCTACATTTTCTACTAGGGGTTCTATAGTTTGAATTATACGTTTAGATTTTAATCCATTTTGAGTTAATTTTTATATATGGCAGAAGGTAGAGTCAAAACTCATTCTTTGCTTGTAGATATCTAGTTTCCCCAACACCATTTGTTCAAGATATTGTTCTTTCTCCCTTTGAATGATCCTGGCAATTGTCAAAGATCGTTTGACTATATATATGAATTTATTTCTGGGCTCTCTTTGTTTTTTTTAATTTATTTATTTGCTTTTTTAAAATTCCAGTATAATTTATGTACATTGTTGTATTAGTCACAGGTGTGCAATATAGTGATTCAACAATTCTATATATTACTCAGTGCTCATCATGATATGTGTACTCTTAATTACCTTCAATTATTTTACTCATTCCCTCACCATCTTCCTTTTGGTAACCATCAGTTTGTTCTCTATATTTAAGAATCTGTTTTTTTTTATTTATCTCCTTTTTCTTTGAACATTTGTTTTGTTTCTTAAATTCCACATGAGGGTGAAATCATATGGTATTTGTCCTTCTCTGACTGACTTATTTCACTTATTTCATTATACCCTCTAGATCCATCCATGTTGTTGCAAATGGCAAAATTTCATTCTTTTTTTATGGATGAGTAATATTCTGTGATACCACACAAAGCACATCTTATATATACACCACAGTAATATTCCGTGGTATGTATGTATGTATCTGTGTGTGTGTGTGTGTGTGTGTGTGTGTAATATCTTCTTTATCCATTCATCTATCAACAGACACTTGGGTTGCTTCCATATTTTGGCTATTGTAAATAATACTGCAATAAACACAGGGGTGCATATTTCTTTTTGAATTAGTGTTTTTATATTCTTGGTAAATACCCAGTGATGGAATTACTGGATAACCTGGTATTTCTATTTTTAATTTTTTGAGGAAACTCCATACTGTTTTCCAGAGTGGCTGCACCAGTTTGCATTCCCACCAACAATGTATAAGCGTTCTTTTTTCTCTACATCCTTGCCAACACTTGTTGTTTCTTATGTTTTTGATTTTAGTCTGGGCTCTCTATTCTACCCCATTAGTCCATTTGTCTTTCTTTACGCCAGCACCACACTACTGTCTTGATTACTATAGCCTTCCAATAATTTTTAAGACCAAGAAATATAAGTCCTCCAGCTTTGTTCATCTTTCTCAGAATTGTGGCTATTCAAGATTGCTTGAGATTCCATATGAATTTTAGGATGAAATTTTCTATTTCTACAAAATATGCCATGGGATTTCGATAGGAAGGCACTGAATCTGTAGGTCACTTTGAGTAGTATTGACATCTTAACAATAGTAAATATTCCAATTCATGAATGTGGGATGTTTTCCCATTTATTTGTATTTTCCTTAATTTTTTTTCAGCAATGTTTTGTGGTTTTCAGTGTATAAATCTTTCAACTCCTTGGTTAGGTTTATTCTTAATATTTTATTCTTTTTGATATTAATGTAAATAGAATTATCACAATTTCCTTTTCTGATTGTTCATCATTAGTGTATAAAAATGCAATTGACTTTTGTGTGTTCATTTTGTATCCTGCAACTTTGCTGAATTTGTTCATTAGTTCTAATAGATTTTGTGTGGAATCTTTAGGGTTTTCTATATATGAGATCATGTCATCTGTGAACAGAGATAATTTTACTTCTTTTTTTCCAATATGTTTGTTTTGGTTTATTTTTTTTTTCTTATCTAATTTCTCTGGGTAGGACTTCCAGTATGATGTTAAACAGAAATGGTGAGAATAAGCACATTTGTTTCATTCTTGATCTTAAAGGAAAAACTTTCAGTCTTTCACCATTGGGTATGATGTTATTTGTAAGTTTTTCATATATGGACTTTATTATTATTTTGAGGTAGTTTCCTTCTTTCCTAGTTTCTTGAGTGTTTTTTCAATCATAGATCTTGTCAAATACTTTTTCCGCATCAGTTGAGATGGCCATTGGTTTTTGTCTTTCATTCTGTTAATGTGACACTTTATATTGATTTATTTTCATATGCCAAACAATCCTTGCATTCAAAGAATAAATCCCAATTGGTCATAGAGTATAATCCTTATAATGTGCTGTTCAATTCTGTTTACTTGTATAGCTGACCCTTGAGCAACACGGGTTTGAACTGCAAGGATCCACTTATAGGTGGATTGTTTTCAATAAATATAGTACACTACTGTAAAAGTATTTTCTCTTCCTTATTATTTTTTTTAATTTTTTTTAACGTTTATTTATTTTTGAGATAGAGACAGAGCATGAATGGGGGAGGGTCAGAGAGAGGGAGACACAGAATCTGAAACAGGCTCCAGGCTCTGAGCTGTCAGCACAGAGCCCGATGCGGGGCTCGAACTCACGGACCGCAAGATCATGACCTGAGCCGAAGTCGGCCGCCCAACCGACTGAGCCACCCAGGCACCCCTCCTTATTATTTTTTAATAACATTTTCTTTTCTCTTGCCTACCTTATAAAAATACAGATAAAATACATATAACATACAAAATATGTTTTAATTGACTATATTATCTGTAGAGCTTCCAGTCAACAGTAAACTATTAGTAGTTTAGTTTGGGGGTAATCAAGTCATACATGGATTTTGCACTATGTGGGGGCATCAGTGCCCCTACTTCCCACATTTTTTGATGGTCAACTGTATTTTGTTGAGAATTTTTACATAAATATTCACCAGGGATATCAATTTGTAGTATCTTTGCCTGGCTTTGGTATCAAGATAATGCTGGCTTCATAGAATGAGCTTGGAAATATTCTTTCCTTTTCAATTTTTTGGAAGAGTTTGAGGAGATTTGTTAATTCTATCTTTTTTTAATTTAAGGAGATTTGTTGTTAATTCTATTTTTTTAAGTTTATTTATTTATTTATTTTTTGAGAGAGACAGAGACAGCATGAGTGAGGGAGAGACAGAGACAGAGAGAGGGAGAGAGAATCCTAAGCAGGTTCTGTGCTGACAGCACAGAGCCCGATAAGGGGCTCAAATTCATGAAACCATGAGATCATGACCTGAGCCAAAACCAAAAGTTGGACACTTAACCGACTGAGCCACCCAGACTCCCCTATTGTTAATTCTTCTTTAAGTGTTTGGTAGAATGCTCTAGTGCAGCCATCTGGTACTGGGAATTTCTTTGTTAGGTTTTAGATTACTGATTCAATTTTCTTACTAGTTATCAGTGTGTTTGGGTTTTCTTTCTTTAAGATCCTTTCTTTCTTCATGATTCAGTCTCGGCAGGTTGTGTGCTCTAGAAATTTATACATTTCTTCTAGGTTATCTAATTTGTTGGCATCCAGTTGTTCATATTCATAATTCTTTTCATTTCTGTGGGATCAGTTTTAATGTCCTCCATTTAATTTGTGGTGTCAGTTATTTGAGGCTTCTCTCTCTCTCTCTTTTAGTTAATCTAGCTAAGGGCTTGTCAATTTTGTTGTTTCCAAAAAACCATGTCTTAGGTTTTGTTTTATTTCTGTTTTTCTATTGTTTTATTGGATTTTTTTTTAATTTTCTACTTCATTGTCTCTGCTTTAATCTTTATTATTTTCCTTCTTCTGTTACCCTTAGGTTTGTTGTGTTCTTCTTGTTCTAATTAGTTGAGGTGAAAAGTTAGTTTATTACTTTAAGATCTTAGATCTTACTTTATTTTTAATGTATGTGTTTATTGCTATGAAACCCCTTTTGGCACTGCTTTTGCTGCATCCTACAACTTTCATTTTTATTTGTCTAAAGATATTTTCTAATTTCCTTTGTGACTTACTCTTTGACCCATTGTTTAAAAGGGTGCTGTTTAATTCTACATGTTTGTGGATTTTCCAATTTTCCTTCTGCTACTTTCATTGCATTGTGATCTGAAGAGGCATTTTGTATAATTTCAGTCTTTAAAAACATTATTGAAACTAATTCTGTGGCCGGAATTATTTTAAAACAAGGATCACTGAATTGCTTTTCGGTATTGTAAGTGAAAATTCAACTTATAGCTGAGTGGTAATTCATAGAAACAGTCACTTTTAATTCATCTCTAAATGGCGAATCTGGGAAGTATTACATAACCATGAATCACAAACACAAATCCCAAGTCATCTATTTTACAACTTTTTACTCAATGAAAATCACGTATGAGACCTGTACTCATAACCTCATAAGGTCGTATATTGGTCAAATTGGCCTTCGTGGTCATTTAATGTGGCCCCTTATGTTGCAGATGAAGAAACAGGGAGTCCTGCCTATTCCAAAGGAGTGAGTCCCAAATGAGCATGAATTGACCATAGGTGATAGTTTGTGTTACAACACACTGCTGATGGATTTGAGGTTATCCACTGATATCCTCGTCCGTTTAGTTGGCACAGCAAACTAAATCTTTCTGAAGGTATTGTTGGATGTTTACAACATTTACATAATGGAGAATTCACAACTAAAAAACACATTAAATTCTTTTCAGGTTTACAGAAAAATAGATCATAAAATACAGAGTTTCCATATATGCCCTCATCCCCCCAGAACCTCCCCTACTATCAAGAATCCCTGACAAGAGTGGTCTATTTGTTATAGTTAACGAACCTATACTGACACATCATCAGCACCAAAAGCCCATGGCTTACATTAGGATTCACTCTTGGTGTTATACATTCTAGGCTTTGGATTTTTTTAATTGTGGTAAAAACATACAACCTTTACCATCTTAACCATTTTTAAGTGTACAGTTGCTCGTGTTAAGTATATTCACATTGTTGTAAAAGAGGACTCTAGAATATTTTCATCTTGCAGAATAGAAACTCTATGCCCATTAAATGGCAATTCTCTTTTGTCCTCTCCCTGCAGCCCCTCATAATCACTGTTCGTTCTACTTTCCGTTCCTATGAATTTGCCTACTTTAGGTAACTCACATAAGTGGAATCATTCAATATTTGTCTTTTTGTAATGTGCTTATTTCATTTGACATAATTTCCTCAAAGTTCATCCACGTGGTAGCATGTATCAGGACTTTCTTCCTTTTTAAGGCTGAATAATATCCCACTATAGGTGGATCCCGCATTTTGTTTATCCAATCATCCTCCGTCAATATTTGAGTTGCTTCTACCTCTTGGCTCTTGTGAATAGTGCTGCAATGAACATGGGTATGCAAATATCTCTTTGAGACACTGCTTTTAATTCTTTTGGGTATGCACCCAGAAGTTGGATGCCGGATCACACGATAGTTCTATTTTTAATTTTTTTTTTAATTTTTTTTTTAACGTTTATTTATTTTTGAAACAGAGAAAGACAGAGCATGAACGGGGGAGGGTCAGAGAGAGAGGGAGACACAGAATCCGAAAAGGCTCCAGGCTCTGAGCAGTCAGCACAGAGCCCGACGCGGGGCTCGAACTCACATACGGCAAGATCCTGACCTGAGCCGAAGTCAGACGCTTAACCGACTGAGCCACCCAGGCGCCCCTAATTTTTTTTATAATACTTCCAACTGTTTTCCATAGTGGTTGCACCATTTTATAATGCCACCATTCTGTAAGTGTACAAGATTTCTGAATTCTCCCTATCGTCACCAACATTTGTTGTTTTCTGTTATTATTGTTATTAATTATTATCACGATTTTATAGTAGCCATCCTAATGGATGTAAGCTGTAGAACTCAAAACCTTTGATTTTTCTCTACCACAAGCTTCTTTCTTGTGGTTGAATTTCTATGAATTTTGGCTGTCAGTTATGTGAGGGTTAACTGTGGACTTCCTCCTTAGTATCAGGACAGAAATTCTGCAGAGAAAATATTGGGAAAAACTGACATGCCCCTAAGCAAGAGAAAGAGGTTTGCAAGGTATTGCGTGTCAGTGAATTATTCCTCAAAAGCCACGGCGAAACTGGGCATGTATGAAAATGAGTATCCAATGCAAAATATAAAATTTAAGGAAAACTCTTGGTGTTTCAGCTCAGGTCATTATTAGTATGTGGAATAAACTACGTTATAGAGAACATTTTCATAGTGAAAGTTTCTAAGCCACATGTACTTCAAACAATACAAATAAATAAAAGAGAATAGGTCTTTGATCCACAGATTTGTAACTACATTATATGCAATTTAGCATGGAGGAACTTGCAAATGGTACAAAATAAAAACAAGGAAAATGACTTTAGATAGGAAAATGATGGTAGCTAAGATTTATTGAGCCCTTACTGGATCTCAGTCACATAGTGTTCATAGGTATTTAGTTATCACAAAATCCCCCTGAAATAGGTTCACTATGTTCCTATTTTACAAATGAGTCTCAGAGAAGTGAAGGATTAGGCAGCTCTGAAGAGGTGATCACACACAGTCCGGTCCCTGAGCCCTGACTCCTAACCACTGTGTGATCCTGCCTCCCTGTGAGGAGATACTGAACAAGTGTATTCCTCCATCAGGGGCAGAGACTAAAAGGTAACTCGAAAATAATTGTCTTCATGTACCTAAAGGGTTAGGATTTTCTTTTCTTAAAAGGAAGAGACAGATGATTTTGAGGTGGGAGGAAGACACATAGAGATTCATGTCATAAAGTCTTTCTGAAGAAGAGCTTTGCATGTAAGTAGTCCGACACTTGGGATTTCCTTTAATATTTTTGCCACTACGTCCCACCACAGAGATTCCAGGTATTTTCTTAATTCCCCGGACTGAAACTGGGCCCTGCACACTGATTTATAATTTTTTTAACGTTTATTTATTATTGAGAGAGAGAGAGAGAGAGACGGAGCATGAGCATGGGAAGAGCAGAGAGAGGAGGAGACACAGAATCCGGAGCAGGCTCCAGGCTCTGAGCTGTTAGCACAGAGACCAACGCGGGGCTCGAACTCACAAACCACGAGTTTATGACCCGAGCCGAAATCAGATGCTTAACTGCCTGAGCCACCCAGGCACCCCTGCAAACTGATATATAAACAGACGCACACATCTTAGAGGTAATACTGTGTGTAATGGGGAAAGTCTGGGATGCTTTCCAATCTCCTTCCTTCCTGAGCAGAACTTAGTGGTTTAAAATTATCACTGATTTTGCAGGACAGTGGAGTGTTAAGCATCATGGTCCTGAAGCCAGACTGCCTGGGTGGAGTTCAGATCGTCTGCTGCTTGACGGTACAACCTTGGGCAAGCTCTGTACCCACATACGCCTCAGAGTCCTTATCTATAAAATGGGAGTAATTAATAACAGTGTGCATCATAGGGTAGTTGGAGGACTAAATGAGTCAATGTAAGTAAAACCCGTAGCACAGTGCCCGGAATATAGTTCGTGCTGTTTCAATTTACCTGATGACTCAGAAGGCAGAAGTGAGAGCTATGGAGAAGTATTTCTGAGCATTGAAACCTAATGGAGTTTGGCTAGTGGGGAACAGAGGCAGATGGAGAGGGAGAGAAAATCTTCAGCAGGTTTCATGCTCAGTGTGGAACCCGACACAGGGCTCAATCCCGTGACTTTGGGATCATGACCTGAGCTGAAATCACGAGTCAGATGCTCAACTGACTGAGCCACTCAGGCACCCCGAGATGTGGGACTTTTGAACTGATGAGTTCAGGTGGGATTTTGATGCTATACTAGATTGAAACCGTAACCAAACCCAAAGTTCATCTGCCTGATGCACAGAAAGTCAGTCACTGAGACATCGAGCATGCAGCAAGGAAAGGGATTATTCAGGAGGCGGCCAAAGGAGGAGACAGGAGGGCTAGCCTCAAATTGCCTCCCTGAACGAGGAGAGTAAGGGAGATGTGAAGGCAAATGGAAAAAAAGTCTGAGTAAAAAGTTGTGGCTGCACTTGTTCGTCCTGTTAACCCTTCGGTTACTGGTTTCAAAACTTTTGGAGAAACTGGGATGGAATGAATGTATTTGGCATGTGGGTGAACCCTGGGGGGGTCCACAGGGTAGACGGAGGTGGGCAGAGTTTTGGTAGTCCATGATCTCTGCCCCTGGTCTTAGTTCTGTGGTTGTTGCACAGCAGAAGGGATTTTGCATATGTAATTAAGGTTCCTAATCAGCTGACCTTAAAGTAGGGCAATTATCCTGAATTGTACAGGTGAAACTAATGTAATCCCATGAATCCTTGAGATCAGAAGAGGAAGGCAGAGGGATTTGAAGTATGAGAATAACTCAACTCACCGTTGTGGGCTTGAAGACAGAGGGGGCCACATGAGGACCATGAGAAGGAAATCAATTCTTCCAACAACTGAAATGATCCTGGAAGCAGGTTTTCTCCTAAAGCCTCCAGGTAGAAGCCCAGGCCAACGGACACCCTGACTTTGACCTCGTGAGACTCTGAGCAGAGTCTTAGCTGAGCCTGCTGAACTTCTGACCTACACAACTGTCAGGGGATAAATTAGTGTTGTTTTTAAGCTGCTAGATTTGTGTTAATGTATTATGGCAGTAATAGAAAACCAAGACACCAGATATTAATCATTTCTGTTAAAAGCAGTAGACATTTTCTTCAGATGAAGTATTTGGATCACTGCAGAGCTCCTCCAGTCAAATGTAAGGCACGACTTCATGGCACATTCCTCTGAGGTAGCCCCCAAAAGCACTTGCACGGATTCAGATGTAAACGACCTACCCGTGAACCTTGCTGCCCAACACGACATTTACTACAACGCAGTTGTGTGCTGTTTTATGTCTCCAGCACTCCCACTAGACTCAGGGCAGAAACCAGTTCTTCAAAACACAGCGTTGGTGGAAGGTAGTCACTTGATGAGTATATATATGTATATTTTTTTGAATGAAGGCTCAATGTGTTTGACAACTAATGTCCCTGGAGAACAATATCGAATATGGGTAGAAGCAGAGCAGAAAGCCAGAGGCATATCAGGGGACAAGATAGGGGGAAGAAACGATTTGCAAGGAGAAAGGAATGTAGAGTTTAATACTTGGATAATTGCTGTTGGTTTAGAAAATTTTCCTTGATAGATTTTTCCTACCCGCACTGCTGGCAGTAGAAGTTTCGGGAAGTAGCCCGACCATTGCATAAGTGGCTTGTGAAATAGCACTTAGTAGCTTACATTCCCAACAAGTTGAATAAATATGTTTGTGTGTAGTTAACCCCCCAAGGACGCTTCTCCTGGCTCCCCCACGCTGGACTCAGAATTGGTCTTTAGTAATTGCGTGGCGACGGGCTCCTCTGGGAATATGGAATGCCCCACTGCTGATGCTCTCTAGGAGGAGGGGAGCTGGAAAACAGACTGGGTGCAGCCTAGAAGAGCGGGCTCCCAGGACCGGGTGCAGCCCTGAAGGAGCAGGGTCCCAGGACTTTGGTGCCAATGCTAAAAGCCTTGAGAGGGCTTGTGAAACTGGCAGGAGAGCACCCGCAGCTGGTTACAGCCCAGTGGCAAGCCAGAGTCTGGGGATTTGCAGATGTCTTCCAGCAGAGCAAGCCTCGAGGTGTATAAAGCAACTGGGAAAAACCATTAAAAAAAAAAAACCCCAAAAAACAGTACTAATTTTTTATGAAAACTGACTCTGTCTTGAAAACCAATTAAATACATGCCAGCCCATTCTCTATTCCCAGCGCTGTAGTTGCTATTTTGGTCACAGTAATTGAGAGTAAAAATAATCTCTGCCATGCCTGAAAAACAGCCACCAGCTACTCTATTTTAAATGATGGAGAAAAACACGAGGTGAATGTGAAAACTGACAAACGGCCTTCTAGGGATGGAGACTGGCTACATCCAGTTTCACCGGTGGCTCCGTGCAGTTTGCAATTTGTTAGTAAATTAGATCAACCCCATGTTTTCAGGGTTTTGGGTGCCCCTAGTATGAGGGCAGAGAACAGTACCCTATTACTAGGAATGCAGTTTATGATTTCGGTTCAGGTTGTAAATGTGGGTCAGCCATTTTGCTGTTCTGGGTCGGAGTTTCTTGCCCTAAAAAAAGCAGAAAAGCCAAAGGGGAGATGACAAGTAGAGGAACTTGAGAGTGGTTGCTTTTTAAACTAGCTTCTGGACTTTTCTTCTACGGTCACGTGATGATTTTGTCTCGTTTCCATGAACTCTGTATTTTATTGCTGACCTTGGCAAGAAATATGTCCTTGTACGGCGACAGAGCCGGAGTTTTGTGGAGCTTGAACCTTAAACAGTGGTGGAAGTCCTCTTTAAGAAAAGGAATACACAAATATCTACTTTGGCAAATTTTACAAAAAGATACACACTGCCCCCGACAGAGGCCAAGAGGGGCCCTGTGCAGGAGAGTGGCCCTGAATCGTAAGCCTCATTCATTACTTCCTCATAAGTCCGCTTCTGCATTTAGAGAAGATGAGATTCATGTTGCTTCTCTGGGAAGAAAGGAAAGTGGCAGGAACCACAGGAAGTGTGAGTCGAAAAGGACCTTAAAATTAATCCTGATGTTTTACAGATAAATAGACGAGGAAACAAGTCTCAGAGAGGGTAAGTAACACCCAATGTTACACATATAATTAGCATCTGAATCCGCGTCTGTTAACTTCCTGTTTCAGGCTGGTGTTTTCTGTACGATTTCTCAGGATACTTTGTAAAACCAGAGATAACGGTAGGAGTAAATATGATGCGGTCTATTTTACCATACAGAGGTATACAGAAAGCCACCGAGAGGCATGTCAACCCAGTACGGTCTTTGGGAGAGGGAGAACGGGGATTTTTACATCATTCCAACACTCCCTCTATTTTGTTTTCAGATGCTTATAAGGTGTGACTGCATCCCCCCTTTTTTTTTTTTTTTGTAGAGAGAGAGAGTGTGAGTAGGGGAGATGGACAGAGAGGAAGAGAGAGGCAGGGGAGAGAGAGAGAGAGTCTCAAGCAGGATCTGTGCCCAGTGCAGAGCCCCACGTGGGGCTGGATGCCATGACCCTGGGATCATGACCTGAGCTGAAATCTAGAGTCAGATGCTCAACTGACTGAGCCACCTAGATGCCCCGCATGTTTGGTTGCTTGTTTTTCTTAATTCAAGTACAAAAGGACATTCATTAGCCAATAAATGTGGCACTCTTGTCCCCTTAAAAGTAGGTTCTTACATCACATAGTTGCTACTGTAGCCATTTTTAGAAACACTCTTTTGGGCTAACATTTTGTCAGTTTGAGTCAGGGTGTTTTTCTGTCTTTCTTCCTCCTTCCCTTTTCCCCCTACCCCCTCCCTTCTTCCCATTCTTCCTTCCATCTGTGTTTTTAAACTAAACAACAAGAACAAAAATCTAGTTTGTCTATCAGGTTTGGTGCTGAATGATTTTTGGATATATCTCCAAATCAAGGCCATGGTTAAAGAGTTAAGATTTGGTATCATGAAAATATTTAAAATAATTTGATACAGAATTTGAAGAAGACTATATTTTGACCTAAATCCTATGGGAGGAGGTTAAACAATTAGCCATAATTTAAAGCCAAGGTAGGGAGAACTGATATCTTCTTACACTACAAGGTGCCAGGCAAGGGAGAAGGACAGACATGTTCCATGTGCCGGGCTTTGTGTGAGACATTTCATGTACATTGTTGCATTTACTTCTCTGACCTTACATGCTGGGACAACACGCCCATATTACAATCAGGGAAAGTGAGGCCCACAGAAGTTAAACTCTGAATATTAGAGCTAAGATTTGGGCCAGGTCTGCTGGCCCCAGAATCGCTACTCTTTCCCCGGGTTCTGCTCTTTTCTGCATGCAGTCATTCCCACCAATGTCTGTATTGAATTGGTGGAGGGTCTGTCCTTGTGCCCCCAGCCTAGGTTACAGTTGGGAGTTCAGGGAGATGAGGTCATGAAATCAAGGCCAGGGAAGTGCAACCAAGGCCACCCAGCTGCCCCCACGGATCGCTGTGAGCCAGTTTCCACTCAGGAACAGCTCTGGAGAAAGAGGTGAGGTCCTTGCTGGTGTTTCTCCCCCCACCACAGAAGAGTTGGAAGCCTGTTTGTTTCTCTTATCTGTTTCTTCCTCTCTTCCCAACACCCTCTCAAGTTTGGTTCTTTCCTCAATTGTGCACTTCCCTCCCACCCCTACCAATCTCCTCCTCCAGAATAATATGTGTGAAAACCCATACGCACTGATTTTCCCTTCGTTTCAAACATTGGCTCTACCCCCATTTCTGTCCTCTGTACTCCTATCATCCTTGACTTCATCAGAATAAGCAACATAAGCAATTACCTGCAGCAAATATATTCAGAGCCTTCCCTCAACTGCCAAGTCCTTCCTCACCCTGCACTGAAGTGTTGTCATAATAAAATTGAGAGAGAGAGAGAGAGAGAGAGAGAGATTTGGACATTGGCATATTAATATTCCCAGAGATTAGACCCCAGATATTTAGGTCAATTTTTATGTTAAGGACTGGTCATTGTGCTTTCTGTACATATTTTGTAGATTTGCACTCATATTACTTATCTTGGATTTGCCATGTACCTAGACAAAGGTTTTTGGAAGAACAGGATCTCTTCAACTACTGCCAAGGGTCAGCAAGTCGGGAGCTCATGGGCTTTATATTTGGGTAGAATTGGGTTTGAAGAAGCAAGGCCCATCACTGACTGGCTCTGAGACATAGAGCAAACCACTTAACCTCTCTGAGTCTCCGTTTCCTTCTCTGAAAGGTGGAACCATAATAGCTACCTTACAGGACTGTGTTAAGAGCACAGGTTTTAGAGTCAGATCCAAGTTTGACTCTTGCGCTGCCATTTACTAACTCTGTGGTCCTGGGCAAGTGGACTTCTCCAAACTTACTTCCTGGCTGCTAAAATGGGAGACGATAATACGGGCATAATATTTTAGGATAGTATAGGATTAATTATAGGATTATTAGGAGGATTCAAGCAAGTAACACATGTGAAACCCTTAGTCCGGGATATGGCACAAAGCAAGCACTTAACGATGAATGGTAGCTATTCTTAGGATTAATGAAATGGTACCTGTGAAGTTCCTAGCACAATGGCTCGCCCCCAGTTGAGTTTCAATAAATGTTCATTCCCTTTCTTTCCTCCCAGGCAAAGGCAGTAAAGTAAATTGGATACTTAATGATTATCTCCCCCTCCAGCCTAATGTGCATAAGATTAACACTCCCCTGTCCATCCCCCCCCCCGCCCACTTTGCATCTGGTGACACTTCTTGCAAGGACATGTGTGCTTTGTAAGGAGCCCTACCCTTAAGAAGAATAAAGAACTGCTTACACCCTGTCATTCCAGGGGTGCTGAAAGCTTTATTTGCTTCAAATACCTGTCCACCAGCAGCCTTCGTAGAGATGGAAAATGATCTCCTCACTGGCTTGCCTTTGGGTTACAACATTAGTGCCAGGAGGTTTTGGTTAAGGTGCAGTTATCTTTACTGAGTATGTCCCTTTTCATTCACACATGAACATGGGTCAGTCAGCTAAACACCTTGCTGGACTAGAATACGGGAATAGTACATTTTAAGAAGGGAGAACAGTAAAATCTTATGCTGTCCAAAAGGACGATGATGGGCTTACGCAGCTGGGAGGTGACCAGGTGGGTCCAGGATATACTTTCACTCTGTTTTCTCCATTTTCCCAGGGACTTTTTCTGGGTAAAGGAGCAGAGCCGGAGCAGACCCAGCCAGCCTCTCCGTGGGGCCTCTGAGAACTCTGTGGGCAGTGGATTCCAGCAATGTGGACACCGCTCACCGAGCCTCAGGTGGGCGCAGGTGGTATGACTCTGTCGTGTCATCTAATCAGAAGCAAAGTGACGAGTGCAAAGCTCGGGTGGAGCTCCGTGTGAAGTGGGTCCCAGAAAGAATAAAGAGCATGACGGGAACAGAAGGGGGAAGCTAAGGAGGGTCAGAGATTGAAATAACTAGCAACCCACAGAGGTTAGCATCCATATGGGGGAGGTGAAAAACAAAGAAAGCAATGTAACTCATAAGTGGAAGGAGAATTGGAATGTCTGTGGACAGACTGATCGCAAATAAACAAGGAATGGAAATAGGAATAGATCGTCTTTTAACTTAAACACAAGGTTTGAGGAACGGCAAACTGTGCAGATAGAACCCTTATATTTATATGGTGCTATCTAAATACTGTAGTGGCAAAACCAGACCAATGTTAATAAGTGAGGTCCATGTATTAGAGTACTTCTTCCTGAAGGCTTTTTACCCACCAGAACTTAATTACTGTTATTTCAATATTTCTAAAGTTGTTGTGTAAACAGGGATATTGCAAATGATTTATAATTCCCAGGTCACAAATAGGGTAATGAGGGCACAGCTAGATTATGACTTGTGTAATAGATGTACATATTCTTGGTACCCCTGTAGGTCTGAAATCCAGTTTACTGTTCAGATGTGCAAATATAACATGCAGATCATTACCATTAACATTCCACAGAAGGGACCTGGTGAGGCAGCAAAAAGGTTGTTTTTTTAACCATAATTAGAGTGGCTGGGAAGGGATACTGTGACATATGAAAAATACATAAAGAGTAACTGACATCTATAAAATGGAGAAGTCGGAGGTCTTTTAGGAATTACACGGAACAGAAATTGATCCTTTCCTGCCAAAAGCTAGGAGAGGCTTTAAAACTCTTTCTCCTACTGCAGTGAGATATTTTAGAGCTGTCATTCTGTGGATTCACAGGACAGTTGTGTTTACAGCATTTGTACAGATGATAATAACCAGTGACACGTATGGAGTAATTACTGTGTGCCATGCTGAGTGTCCTGTGTAACCTATCTCATTATATGATTGGAATCTATAAAGTAGCAAATAAAAATAGACGTGGTTAGAGCCAAGGAAGCATCAGATAAAAATAGACATGGTTAGAACCAAGGAAATGAAGATGCTGTGCTATATATATATATATATATATATCTCAACCTTCGAGTAATTGCACAAAGGCTAGAAATTCTCTGCAATTTTAGGTAAATTCTGATACCATCTAATGATGTGTGATGTGGTTTGTAGGTACGGATGGAGCGCAACAAGGATCAGCAGATGACCCCAAACACAGGGCAACGAAAAAAACCGGAACCAGAGCAGAGAACTAGCTCTTGGCCACATGGCTTATTAGAGAGATATTGCTAGTTAAGAGGAGAGTTGCATCATAATTGACTGGATGTTCTGGATGTGGGTTGTTAATGTGATTTCCTACTTAAGCTCCTCTAATAATAAACTGTACTGAATTCACGATATGATTCTATGTTCTCTTAAGGTTTTTGTGAAGTCTCACCTTGAAAGAACTTTTGAGTATTCCTAGCTAAGGCATGCAGCTGTTAAGGGCCCAGATTTTGGCTCTGTATGTTGTAGGTCATGTTCATTGAGTTGGAGAAATGTTTACAATGTACTGTGAGTGACATGGCAGTATATAAAACAACCATGTGTGATACGATTCCGTTTGTAAAACAAACAAAAAGACAAAACAGAACCTTAAACAGTGGTGCTTATTAGCATTAAAAAGTGGGAAATAACTGAAAGCCTAACTGTGAAGCAGTAGTTAAATAAATTCAGACATGTGCATGCATAGGCACTAAAATGTGATTGTAGAAAAAAAATTTCTTGACGCTTACAGCATTCATAATTTGTTGTTAAAAAATTGGGGCGCCTGGGTGGCTCAGTCGGTTAAGCGTCCGACTTCAGCTCAGGTCACGATCTCACGGTCTGTGAGTTCAAGCCCCGCGTTGGGCTCTGGGCTGATGGCTCAGAGCCTGGAGCCTGCTTCTGATTCTGTGTCTCCCTCTCTCTCTGCCCCTCCCCTGTTCATGCTCTGTCTCTCTCTGTCTCAAAAATAAATAAACGTTAAAAACAATTTTAAAAAATAAATAAATAAATAAATAAAACATAGGTCAAAAGAGCGTGATCCCTTTTTTGTTTATAAAAGGAAATTTATGCACAGACAAAACATTTATAAATATAGATACTAATACGTTAACATCTTTGCTCCGGGTGGTGTGGCTATAGTTGAGTTTTTTAAAATATTTATTTTGGGGAGAGCGCAAGTGAGGGAGGGGCAGAGAGAGGGGGACAGAGGATCTGAAGCAGACTCTGTGCTGACAGTAGAGAGCCCAATGTGGGGCTTGAACTCACAAACCGAGAGATCATGGCCTGAGCCAAAGTCAGACACTCAACCTGCTGAGCCATCTGGGTGCTCCAGTGTTTTGTTTGTTTGTTTGTTTTTAACATTTATTTATTTCTGAGAGACAGAAAGAGACAGAGCATGAGTGTTATGGGGCAGAGAGAAAGGGAGACAGAATCTGAAACAGGCTCCAACCTCTGAGCTGTCAGCACAGAGCCCAACGTGGGGCTTGAACTCATGAAGTGCAGGATCATGACCTGAGCCCAAGTCAGACACTTAACCGTCTGAGACACCCAGGTGCCCCAGGCGCTCCAGTTTTTTAAATAAAATTTAGACAGATTTTATTTTTTTGAACAGTTTTAGATTTGTAGACAATTGAGATAACTTCTCAGTGTTATTTATCTTTGGACTCATATCTTGCTTCTTATCTGAAAAATAAAGACAACTAGTTAAAAATTTAGTCACACTTATTATGTAGTTTTCATGTAGCTTATACAGCTTATCTCCACCAGTGATCTAATCAAAATCAGAACACACCAGAATATTGAACATATTGAAAATGGTCTCTGTGATTAGGATGTACCTCCAACTTCGTGTCTTAAAAAAATCTTGCTTTGCGTTAAGCAAGCCTGCTAACCAGCAGGGACCTTTCTCTCCCTCCAGTCGCTTCCCAACTATCAGGAAATTCTCCTAGTCAGTTACCATGGCAGCAGCACCAACTTGGCTTTCCTCATTTGTAAGTGTCCTTTGTCTTTCCTACCAAATTCTCATGTCTCAGCCAATGTGAGACGAATTAGGCAGAGTGGCATGGTATTCTTTGCCCCAGAAGAAATGGTAAGGCAATGGAAGGGCCTTTACCGAGTGAACTCTTCACCAAGATGTCAGACAGGGTAGGGGTTGAATGTTTGGACACCTGACGGCCACTTAAAACTGGGTCTCAACCCCCACTCGGCCATATACTTACTGTCAGGCTGTGGTGAGCTTGTCAAAACCCCTGTGACTCAGTCCCATCATCTGAGGAACAGGAAGAATAACAATGAGAACCTGCTACAGTATATAATACAATACTCTACAAAATAATAGGGCCTGGTGTGAGGTTGAAAGATCTGGTCTGTAAAGCACTAAATGCGAAGGCTGTCACAGAGAAAGCAGGCTCTAGCAGGTGGCTATTTACATAGGCAGTTGTGATCACATCTGAAAGTCTCTTAGAGGCTTCAAATTGGGTACTTTCTTTGAAGCTTGTGTATGAGAGGCGTCTCAAAGTGGGAAAAATTAAGTATCGAGCTGACTGGTCTTTGGAGAATAATTGATATGGAGGGGGAAAGACAATAAAGAACTAATTTGGGTAAACTACTTGCTGCCTTGCTTCTTATGAAGTTATGACTCGAAGTGCTAATAAAAGAATTAGACTATAAATGGTCCTCAGAAGTGTTGTTATGCACTTTGACCTCTGCTATTATCTCTATTAAAATGACTCACTGAACACTCTTGGGTGCTGCATGGTGCATGTCTGTTGGTTATTATTCTATTGTACTAAAATTAAATTTAAAATAGATATTAAATTCGGGGTGCCTGGCTGGCTCGGTGCAGGTTGTGACTCTTGACCACGGGGTCATGAGTTCGAACCCCCCATGAAGAAGAGATTATTCAAAAAATAAATATAAAATAGATATTATCAAAACCATTTTCACTTTGTGAATCTATATAAGAAAATGATTTTCGGGGCACCTGGGTGGCTTGGTCGGTTAAGCGTCCGACTCCTGATTTCGGCTCTGGTCATGATCTCGCGGTTCATGGGTTTGAGTCTCACATTGGGCTGAGCTGACACTGCAGAGCCTCCTTGCGATTCTGTCTTTTTCCGTCTCTCTGCCCCTCCCCTGCTCATGCTCTTTCTTTTTCTCTCTCTGTCTGAAAATAAATAAGTAAATAAATAAACGTAAAAAAAATGATTTTCAAAACAACGCTGTCACATGTGACTTTTCTGAACACAGGTCACTGAAAATCGAACCTGCATTGAAACAACAGTAGCATTTCTCCTAGTGTATTCGGAAAGGACAGCATATGGTTTCAGGAGGGTGCTGGCCTGCCATTCCAAATGTTCTCTGTGGCTGCGTGATTGAAGAGTGTGTTAGAATGCGAATGTTCAGTCACGTGAACTAAGCATTTCTTCCATCTGGTTGATGAGGAGGTAGCAAGAGGGGAAGTTGGCCTTCCAATCTTGAAGCTATCGCCTCTGATTCGCCTCTTTTAAGTAGGAATGGGAGAATAATGATACTTTACGATAAATGCTGCCTATGGTTCAGCAGCAGCAAGAAAGGTAAGCCGAGGCACTTGCACACTGTGACCGTGGTGACTTTTGGGACCATTGAAGTAGCTGCCGAAATTGCTGAGTAACTGTCTGCAAGTCAAAGTACTACCACAGGGAAGAGACTATTTACAAAGAGTGTTTCTCATACAGCTGGGTAGAATTGAGGGTCATTCACTTATGTTCAGCATTTCCAAAGGTTAACAATGTGAATCATGCAGCCGAAGCTGGCATCACAGGGCTGCAGGATGTCACCACATCAAACACCCAGCTGGCGTCAGGGAAGGAGGCCTGATGTCACTGGATGTTTGGCCTATATGTTTTCTTAACCCAACAGCTAGCTTCCTGTGAAACT
The DNA here is from genome assembly GCF_022079265.1 of Lynx rufus. Taxonomy (NCBI): domain Eukaryota; kingdom Metazoa; phylum Chordata; class Mammalia; order Carnivora; family Felidae; genus Lynx; species Lynx rufus. The sequence goes on along the minus strand of NW_025814823.1, from coordinate 28,128,937 downwards.
CAGTAAATCGGAGTGGAATGTCTCTGTAGGCTCTGTAGTCTCCATGTAGATTTTTCAGGATCATTCTTCCTAGTTATGCTATACTGAGAACCATACAGCCAAATCCCCATTAGGAAAATAGCTGCTGAATTATACAAATGAAAGAACGGGGAGAAAGAGTTGCTGAGCGGCATGATCTAGAGATCCTACTGAGCTGGGGAGCCATTAGAATAAAAGTTACATTAGCCAAGTCAAGTCCCATTTTGGGTTTCCATCACAATTACACAGCACCCGGTTCCAATTGTTACATTTGCAGCAACCAGCTTTACATACAGCCCGCCTCAGGCTTATGCGCCAGATTTGGCATCTGGTCCGAGTGCTATTTGCATATAGTACTCTTTTACTGGGGAGCTTTAGAAGTTTTAATTACGCAGTAAATAAAACCTTGCTATTGCATTGTGAGGGCTAACACCTTTAATCTTCGAGAATTTATAGCCTGACTTAAGGTGAGTGATTAAAAATACAAAAACAACTAAAGACACATGTTATATAGATCAGTGTTTTCACGGAGTTCTCCACGGCAAGTGCTGGGCTTTCTTGGTAGCCAGTGTGGTCTTGGGGTCTGCCCTACCCACTCCAGACTTCACCAAATTAGAGTTTCTATACCCTCTCCATCTCTGGAACTCTTAGACGTGATGGATAAAGAATCTTCCGCCAAACCTGTAAGCTTTCTGGAAGGTGGCACAGGCTTTTATTCAGCATTATAGCCCTAACGCTGACCATGGTGCCTGCTCTGGACTGAAAGTTTGTGTCCTCTCAAAACTCACACGTTGAAACCTAATTCCCAATGTGACGGTATCTGGAGGCGGAGACTTTGAGAGGTGCTTAGGTCATGAGGGTGGAACCTTTAAGAAAAGAATTAGTGCCCTTATAAAAGGGTCCCCAGACAGCTCCTTTGTCCTTTCTGCCATGTGAGGATTACAGCCAGAAGAGACACAGCCAGAAGACGGCCAGTCTATGAACCAGGAAGTGGGTTCTTCACCAGACCGAATCCGCTGGCGTCTTGATCTTGGACTTCCCAGCCTTCAGAACAATGAGGAGTGAATTTCTGTGGTTTATAAGGCACCCGATCTATGGTATTCTGTTACGGCAGTCCAAATGGACTAAGACAATACCCCCACGAACAGTGGGCATTGAGATATCTTGATTGAACCAGTGAATGCATTTAGATTTGCCAACGTGAAGTAAGCCACCCAGGAAAACTTGGTACATATTTATTCATCGGCTGATTAGCAAGTAGGTTATTTTGGAAAGAAATTGATCATATTGTTTTTACCCTCCAAATGATCACATTATATCCACAGATCATAACGAAGGCATGGGCATTACATGAATTAGGAATAAATCCTGATTTAAAAAAACAGAACAATGCACTGAAGAGCAAAGTGACTTGTGGGTGGTCCCCTGGTGAGGAATGGGATTCTGACCTGTGGGCTCCTTCCAGTAAAGTGAGCTAATCTGCCTTAGCTGGCACGGGTTGTGACCAACTCTTGCACCTCTCAATGGCTCTGTTATATGGGCGGGGGGGGGGTAGCAACCAACTGAGCAGAAAGGCAGAAGTATCTCCGTGGGTCAGGGGCCAGAGGAGATGACCTTTATGGACTCTTGCATCCCTGAAACGTTCTAAATCCATAGACACCGACAAAATTAAACAAAATAGCCACTCTTAGAATCCATATTTTCTGTGAAAAAAAATTCGTCAAGTTGTTTCTGGTTAAAAAGACAAAATTTAAAAACTAAAAACTGCGATGGACTTTTTCTTTCCTTTGTCACCCGTTGCTTGGCTGTCGCTGGCTTGGCTCAATCAAACCCGGTGTTCTGCATCTTAGTCTGAGTCAGAAGGGTCTTGGTTTCTGCCCCCCACCCTTGTCTGCTCGCCGATGCTGATGGGGAGGCTTCTGCATGTGTTTCCACGTTGGCTGACCTTTGAGCTTGGGTTCTGGAGCTTGCAGTGTCCCTCACGGGGTCGAGACACATCCTGGAAACGGCCTGGCAGCTGGCTCCCCCCGCGTTCTCCGCGGGTGAACTCAGGCGACCAGCAACTCGGTGACTCCAACAGATGTTTTTGTCTCTAACCCTCGGGCACCTTGCCCTGCTGTCTCGCATACAGAGGGTGATGCCTGGCACCCTGCCCGATGCCACCAGAAATGAGCACAGCCCCAGGGAGCACTGCCAAGTTGTGTCCGCGAGCTGCTTTCTGGGGGCCAGTGGCCACCGGATAAATGCACTGGTCTGCTTCCTCAGAAGGCTGTCAAGGGGACACACTCACTGAAGTATCTTACCGCTTTATGCAACTGTCAGTTCCCTACGTTCTGCGTTTTAAGCCATTTTGTTTACACGTTGCATTTGCCTCGTTGTGCAATTGTGGTGACCGGAGGGGGTTCACTGGACAGAAGCCATAGGTTTCATGGCTGGGTCTGGAGCAAAATATTGTATTTTTTGCCAGTGTATTCTGGTTCAACCCTTGAGATTGAAGTCACCTAAACAATAAATTAGAAATAAACCTCTGCCAGTCAGCCCAGCTGACATACACTCACTTTTGGTAAAGCACTGAGCTTGTAGTCAGAAAGTGTGGCTACAGGTCCCGGGTCACCATTTATAAACTGCGTCCTTCGCACATTTTCAATGTATTTTTCATTCTTTCTCATTCCTATTTTAACAGATTCAACTTGCGTTGAAGTATTTCTCTAACTGAAAAGACCGTATGAGCGAATGGGTATTGCCACTTTACCAAGTTAATCTCACTGAGCCTTGATTTCCTCACTTGCGTAATAGAGTTCATTCATTCTTTCAGCAAACATTCATTGCGTATTTTCCCTCTGCTGGGCACCGGCCTGGGTCCTGGGGGTGTGATGGGGAAGAAGACTGAGTCCTGCCCCAGCGGAGCCCTTGGTCCATTGGCCACAGCCACTGTTCAGAGAAAAACCGCAAAGCAAAGAACACAGCGCCCTTACGGAGATAACAACCCAGAGCCTTTGGAATAAGGGGCCAAAGAAACTCACTCTGCTGGGACGGTCAGGTCAAGCTCCATCCACGAGTGAAGTTCTGAGCTGAGTCTAGAAAGGTTAGCTGGGATTGTGTTGGGCCATGATGGGGCGGAGCTTGGAGTGGGAGCACGGGGGATGTATTGGGAACGAAGGGAAAAGCATATTTTGGGCACAAAAGGGCAATGGAAGAGCATCTGGCAATAGGGAGACGCTGCTCCTGGAGGAAGGTAGGGCACAAAAGAACCAAATGCATCTGCAGTGAGGCAGTGTGCCTGCAGGAGCAGGAGGATGAGCATCACCAAGATCTCAAGATGATGTAATGATTAAGAGTAAAGAAATGTAATCTCAGGCTGCATTCATACACAGGGGCCCCAACAAGAAAGGTAATTGTTTGCTGGTACTTTTCATTAAAACAATCAAACAAAACCCTTTTCTTCGAAGAGGAAATGTCTTCACGTGGTTCAAATACCACCAAGTGTAAAAGTACACTTATGGGAAATTTCTCCTTCCTGTCCCAATCCTACATCAGCCTGGTTCCCATCTCCCTCAAAAAGTTAGCACTGGGGCTAGCTCTTGTTTTCTTCATCTAAGGGCTTTATTACTTACAAACATTTCTTTCCTTTAAAAACAGACGACAGCACTCTGTATAACATCCCAGGCCTTTGTGCCCTGCTTTTAAAAATTTTGTACAGTATTTCAGTAATCATTTACCATATGTATTCCTCATTTACAGCTATATCCTGTTCCATGATGTGTTCTTTTTATTATTATTTTTTTTAATGTTTATTTATTTTTGAGAGAGAGAGAGAAAAAGCTCGTGCGCAAGCAAGGGAGGGAGGGCAGAGAGAGGGAGACACAGAATCCGAAGCAGGCTCCAGGCGCCGAGCTGTCAGCCCAGAGCCTGACACGGCTCGAACCCATGAACTGTGATGTCATGACCTGAGCCGAATTCAGATGCTTAACCAACTGAGCCACGCAGATGCCCCTCCCATGATGTGTTCTATTTAATAACCCCTTTGGCTCATGAATAATTAGGTTGGTTCCTTTTTTCCCTTTGACAAACGTGCATCAGGCAATCATCTCAACACACACATACATTTTTTTTTTTACATGCGTAAGTATCTTTGTAGGATAAATTCCTAGAAATGGAATTGGTAAATTCAAGTGATGTGAATTTTTGAAATTCTGTAGTTTCTGCTAAGTCTTTCTCCCTATGGGTTGAACAATTTACACTCCCACCAGCAATGCCTACCAGTAACCGTCCCTCTCCATTCTCACCACACAGATGTTCTGAGACATGTAATTCTGTAAGAGAAAACTGGTATCTCTGTGTGGTTTCCATGTCTACTCCTTCCGTGGAGGGAGGATATGCATGTTTCTGGGTTTATAAATCTTTCAGATTTCTTTTTCCATACATTCCCATGCACATACTCTCTAGTTTTATGTCATGTTGAGTACATTACTCAGTGAAAGCTAAGCCCTTTCCAGGGTCTACAGGGTCCTGTGGTCTGGTACCCAGACAGTAAGAATTTAACATGGAGTAGAAAAGAGAAGGGAAAATTTAAGAAAGGAGATGATAAAAATGGGAAAATGGTAGGGGCGCCTGGGTGGCTCAGTCGGTTAAGCGTCCGACTTCAGCTCAGGTCACGATCTCGCGGTCTGTGGGTTCGAGCCCCGCATCGGGCTCTGGGCTGATGGCTTGGAGCCTGGAGCCTGTTTCCGATTCTGTGTCTCCCTCTCTCTCTGCCCCTCCCCCCTTCATGCTCTGTCTCTCTCTGTCTCAAAAATAAATAAACGTTAAAAAAAATTTTAAATGGGAAAATGGTGCCAAAGCCTTCTAGATGCTAAGGTCAGGCACTAACTTTTCCATTGGAGGCTTCTACATATTGGGAATATCTCCTTAGGAAAGTATTTTGATTTCATAACGGAAATTAGGAAGAAATATTTGCATTCTGAAAACTTGTGTTATCTTCCAGTTCGATAGAAATCAACGTTTTCCCCCACAAAGTAATACAAATTGTGTTATAGATTTAAGAGCAAGTGATTTTTTTTATAGTGGCAAAGTCAGGATTACATTAGCAAAGTGAAATGGAACATTGAAACAATTTTCTGGACTTCTCTGGCTACCGGGTAACTACCCCATCTGCTATATGCATATGATAGAGTTAAAGTAATTTTCTAAAGTTTCAAATAACTGTGGCAGTCAACTGTTTTCTGGTATTCATTGTTCTTTTCTTCTACTCAACTAGAATTTTTCCTGGGCATAAAGAATTTTGCCCCAGCTAAATAAAGTCGCTGTTTCTCGGCCTGCTTTGCAGCTGGATGTGACGATGTGATTTTGTTCTAGCAACGAGATGTGAGCAGAAGTGATATATGGTATGTCCAAGTCCAGACCTAAAAAGGTTGCACGTGAACATCCATTGTATTTCCTCCCTTTATGCTGGTTGGGATGTAGATGTGGTGTCAGGAGTTAGAAGAGTCACCTTGGACTCAGAGATGGAAAGCATGTTGGAGTCTTGAACTTCCATGTAAAAACCTCTTTTGTAAACTCAGACTGCGTGTCTCAGTCTTTTGGTCACAGCGTCTTGGCCTGCATCCCCCAAAGCACAATGTATCTTTGCTTCATAACAAACTTAATGTCTTAAAACAGCAATCCTATATTAGCTCATGGTACTGTGGTTGGTCAATTTGGGCAAAGCTCTAGCTGAGAAGTCCTTTTATTAGTTTTGCCTGGGTTCACTTACATGACTGCAGGTAGCTGGTGAATGTTCTAGGGGATCACTGGCTCTGGATGGCCTTACTCATGTGACTGGCAGTTAGCTGGGGCAATGGAAGCAAGTGAGCCATGTGTCCCTAGCAGTTACCAAGAAGTCTAGGCTTCATTGCATCGTGGCTGAAATTCCAAATGCAGCAAGAGATAGCAAGCCCCAGTGAGCATTCACTTTTCACACCTCTGCATGTGTCATAGCTGGTCATGTCACATTGGCTAAAGCAAATCACACAGCCAAGCCCCGAGTAAATGTGGGAGGCGACTAACCAAGGCTGTATGTTTTCAGAAGGGTTTGCCAACACACCTTTGATATTTGGGTCTGGATAATTCTTTGGGGTGGGAGCTATTCTGTGCATGATAGGCTGTTTGGCAACACCCCTGGCTCCTACTTAACAGTTGGCAGTAACAGCCCTCTCCACACCCCCTAGGTCAACCGAACCTGTCTCTAGACATTGCCAATCTGGGTTGCAAAATTGCCTTCAGTGCAGAAGCACTTGTTTACAGGGAGATCTGAATCTGGTATAAATCAGTGGGGGTTATCAATGCAACAGTCCAGGACATACAACCACTGATGTAGTACCTTTTCCTTGCTACATTGTTAACTTTACATTCTGAAGCCACGCTGATTATATATACGGAAGCGTGTGTGTATTTGAAAGGCTGTGCTTTGGTTCAGGGATTCAGCCCTTCTTTTCAGAGCTTCGTGTTGTTTGCGATTCTGAGTTTTAGGCGTGCACTTTGCTAGTGTAGAATTGACGTTGTTTATTAGAAACTATTATGTGTTTTAATAGATTGGATTCTTGTACCCAAATTCTTGTTTCCTCTCTGAAATACATATTCCCCATTGCCATGTGACAGCTATGCCTTACAGATGGCAGATACATATCCTTGCTTCAGACTTTGGGCTTGACCATGTGACTTGTTTTGGCCAATAGAAGATGGATATAAGTGACAGAGTGCCAATCCTGAGCAGGGGTTTTTAAAAAAGCACGTTTCTGCTGGTTCCTCTTGTGCTGCTGCTTCTTGCCATGAGAACAGCTTGTCTTAGATAGGAACAAATCCTTCTGCCTTGCTCCTTTCAGGGACAAACTTGTGGTGCAGACTTGAACTTGACCGCAAATCTGGAACAGAGCTCCCAGAGTTCACCCACAGACACTAAGTGAGAAATGAAGATTTATTGTTGCAAGACTTTAATATTTTTGGGATTGATTATAGCATTATCACAGCAGAAGCTGACTAAAACAGTTTCCATCTTTAGAATTCTGTCATTTTTATTCAAAAAGTACATAATCGTTGTAGAAAAATTAGAAAATTAAGAAAAGAAAAATCACCTATAATCCCACTGTCCAGAGAAAAGCTATTGTCAACATTTATATATATATATATATATATATATATATGGCACAGTTGTATGTATATATATGTGTATATATATATATATATATATATTTCCAGATTTTTTTTCTGTGTACATTAATTTATTCTTTCATTGAACAAATAGATTTTGAGCTGCCTACCAAAAGCTAGATGCTACTAGATACAGTAGTGTCTGAGATGGACATGTCCCTGTCCTCAAGGACATTATATTCAGGTGGGAAAATAACCTCAACAATTATGAAGCAATCCAACATTCATTTATAGTTCTGATAAGTGCTGTGAAAGGGAAATACAGCATGCTAGGAGAGTGTTTAACAAGAGGGCATGATGTAGTCTGAGGTCAGGAGAAGTTCCTAAGGAAATCATATGCATATGTTATAATGTATTTCATACATTGTAGTATATAAGGTTTCATACATTATAATAATCCATAATCTCATAATTATAAGCATATTTTTCTTACTATAAATATAAATATTAATTAGTATGTTCTCTTCAACAGACATTAAAAAAATGAACACCTTTTCACATTAACGAATATTTTAACAGTATCATTTTAATAGCTGCATCATATTCCACTGATACATGTTTATCAAGTTCTATTCAACCAATCCCCTGGTTTTGGACATCTCAGCTGCTTTTCATTTTTAGTCACTCTAAGCAGTCTTGTCAGGAACATTCTGGCAAGGACTCTAGTATGTTCGTTGAAGAGAAATAATTGTGGTGAAAATTAGTAAAATGCTGTGAAGCAAAATTCTGTAACATATCCTGACCTCACATATCCCCTATGGAAGCATAATGGAAATATTTATTTTTGAAATAAAATTTCTCATGACTCAGTTAGTCATTCCTGAAGATCCTCAGGGAAAATTTAGACTATCTTTCTTGGATGAAAATTTATTGGTGGCAGATAGGGGCAAATGTCAAGAGAATATGTGTATACAAAGTCAAAAAAGCCAGAATACCACCTCTGCTTTTCCAAATCAAGATGTGATCTGTTGCCATAATACTTATTGCTGGTTTTAGCTTTTTTTTTTTTTTGTCAGTGTGGTTATTGTTACTTCATCTGTGGCCTGTTTCCAAAAGCAATGAGTGAGCCTCCACAAGATAATCACTAGAGTATCTGATTCTTTCATGAGTAATAGGCCAGGGGAGTGCACTAACAAACAGTTTCACTTGAATGTATCGCAGGAGATCGAAATTGTCTGAATGAAAACCAAGTATGATAAAATAATAGAATTCACACGTTTTGTTTGATACAGGAAAACGAAGTTTGACATTCTTATTTTGCTTAAGGTTGTATATTTGGGAAGGATATGAGATGTAATTTTTATCAGGTTTAATGGCGTAAAGCTACACTACGGTGTTTTGAGTTCATGATATGGACAAATCCATTTACCTTGTGGTTGACTAGGAGGTAAACTCGCACATGTGTCCATGCTATACTCATCTCTCTGAGCAAATAAGGAAAAAAAATTGGTAAAAAGGTCTCACAAATTTCAGTTTACTTGGGTAACATAAATAAGACACAGGCACATCTGTAATTTGGGGAGTTGTAACTTCAATGGCTTCAGCTAACTGAATGACCATCAAAAATGGGATCCCTGGGGAGTCATTCCCTCTTCCCTTTGGTTAAACCTGGATTGACTTACATTTTAAAGCCTTCCTCCCCCCCGCCACACCCACCAGGAGAGTAATGGAATCTACAACTCTCTACTTTAAGTCAATGACCTGGAATCAGTCAGTAGTATCTGTAAGTGAAGAAATGTAAGCTAGTCCTTCAGAGGAAATGTCTCTCATTTTCCAAGACATTAGATTCTTGCTCTCAGGTAGGCACATTTCTTATCTCTCTTTTTCCTTTGGAAAGGATTAGATCAGAAGATAGGGGAAAAAGTTCAGGGACCTCAGAAATACTCAGTTTAAACAGTGAGTATGGTTGCAATACTTTATTCTGTGTTTTGTACTAGTTTAAAGTAAGCTTCTAAAATAGTGGTTTGGTGATGTCCCATTCTCCAGCAATGCCCAGGGCTCAAAAACGTGACTGAACACTCTGTCCTCTAAAAGGGAGGCTTTGCTGCTCAGCTTTACTGTCCTCTTGGAAAACTGTCACTGCAATTCAGTTTACTATTTCAACAAATGTGTATTGGGTACCCCGCCTCCCTGCCCACGCCGTCCTCACCGTTGCCAAGTGTCTCTTGGGTCTGTGACTTTTTGGAGCTTAAAGTCTGGTGGAGGAGACACATAATACACAGGTAAACAAAATGGAGAATTGAGGTAAGCCTACACAAGCAGTAAAGGCAGAGTATAAAGATAGAGACCGGGATGTAGGAGGGGAGGAGAGCTAATTCAGACAGGGAGGGAGGACTCTCAATTAAAAGCAAAGAAGGGAAGGGGTCAGCATGAGTGTTTGTTTAGTGCTGTATGTTCAGTGCCTATAACAGGGCCCGACGACACAGAGTAGGGCTTCAGCAAATAGTGCAGGATGAATGGATGTGTCAGTGAAACGCACTTGGGGCAGAGAGACGAGCCTGGGGAGCAAAAGGTGTCCAGTGTGGCTGGAGCACTGTAGACAAGATGGAACATGCTGACAGGTGAGGGCTGTGGGCCCTCTTGGTAAGGCGTTTGGATTTGCACATCAGGGGAAGTCATTTGAAGGTTTTAAGATGAGAGTAATCTGAATATTGCCTTAAAGTTTGTCTAGTATTACTTCCAAAAGCCAAAATAATCTTGAAAAAAAACAAAACAAAACTGGAGGCCTCACACTTCTTGATTCAAAGCTTATTACAAAGCTGCAGTAAACGAACAGTGTGGTACTGGCATAAAGACAAACGTGGAGACCAGTGCAATAGCTAGAAAGTCCAGAAATAAACCCTCACGTATATGGTCAAAATGTTTCTGATCAGTGTGCCTAGATGTTTCAAAGGGGAAAAGGACAGTCTTTTCAACAAATGGTGTTGGAAAAGCTGGATCCATATACAAAAGAATGAAGTTGGACCTTTCCCTTATACCATATACAAAAATGAACTAAAAACAAATCAAAAAACTAAATGTAAAATGCTTAAAAGAAAACAGAAAAGGCCTCATTTCTTGGCAAGATTTCTTGGGTTGACACCAAACGTACGGGCAACAAAAGTAAAAGTCGATGAATTAGACTACACCCAAATTTATTTATTTATTTTTTTAATTTTTTAATTTTTTAATTTTTTTTCAATATATGAAATTTATTGTCAAATTGGTTTCCATACAACACCCAGTGCTCATCCCAAAAGGTGCCCTCCTCAATACCCATCACCCACCCTCCCCTCCCTCCCACCCCCCATCAACCCTCAGTTTGTTCTCAGTTTTTAAGAGTCTCTTATGCTTTGGCTCTCTCCCACTCTAACCTCTTTTTTTTTTTCTTCCCCTCCCCCATGGGTTTCTGTTAAGTTTCTCAAGATCCACATAAGAGTGAAACCATATGGTATCTGTCTTTCTCTGTATGGCTTATTTCACTTAGCATAACACTCTCCAGTTCCATCCACGTTGCTACAAAAAGCCATATTTCATTCTTTCTCATTGCCACGTAGTATTCCATTGTGTATATAAACCACAATTTCTTTATCCATTCATCAGTTGATGGATATTTAGGCTCTTTCCACAATTTGGCTATTGTTGAGAGTGCTGCTATAAACATTGGGGTACAAGTGCCCCTATGCATCAGTACTCCTGTATCCCTTGGGTAAATTCCTAGCAGTGCTATTGCTGCGTCATTACACCCAAATTTAAAACTTCTGTGTATCGAAGGACACGATCAACAGAGTTAAAAGGCAACCCGCAAAATGGGAGAAGACATTTGAAAATCATATATCTGGGTAAGTGGTTGATATCCAGAATATATAAAGAAACTTACAATTCAACAACAGCTAAAAACCCAAACAACCCGATTAAAACCATGAGCAAAGGACTTGAGTAGACATGTTTCCAAAGAAGATATACAAACGGCCAATAAGCATATGAAAAGATGTTCAACATCACTCATCATCAGGGAAATGCAAATCAAGACATCGATGGAAATATAACTTCATTAGGATGGTTAATATCAAAGAAACTCAGAAAATAACAAATGTTGGCAAGGATGTGGAGAAATTGGAAACCTTGTGCACTATTGATGGGAATGTAAAATGTTACAGCTACTCTGGAAAACAGTACGGTAGTTCCTCAAGTATTAAAAATAGAGCTACTGTATAATCTGGTAATTCCCCTTCTGGGTGGAGATCTAAAAGAATTAAATGAAGGAACTCAAAGAGATGTTTGTACACCCATGTTTATGGCAGCGTTATTTATAATAGCCAAAATGCAGAAACAACCCAAATGTCCACTGGTGGATGAATAGATAAATAAAATGTGGTATGCACATGCAAAATGTTATTCAGCCTTAAAAAAGGAAGGAATTTCTGTCATATGCCCTACAATGGATGAAACGTGAGGATAGTGAAATAAGCCAATCACAAAAAGGCAAAATGTGGTTGCCAGGGGCGAGGGGAGGGGATATAGGGGCTCATTATTGAAGGGGTACAGAGTTTTAGTTTTGCAAGATGAAAAAGTTCTGGAGGTTGCACAAAAATGTGAATATACTTACACTACTGAACACCAAAATGTTCGAGATGGCGAATTTTACGTTATACGAATTTTGTCATAAGGTTTTTAAAAAATGCCTAGTATTAATGCTCTTAACCAGAATGCATGTAAAAGATAGCCTTCCTCCCCTTTGGGCCACGCCCATGAGGCCTCTCTCCCCGAGCCCTCGACTTGCCTGGTGACCCTGTGTTCACATTAGGCCTTCTTTGCTTCCTCGAACTATGCTTCTCCTCCTCCTGGGCAGAAAATTCCCCAGCAGGAACTGCTCTCCCTCCTTGAGGCAGCCTGGCCAGTCTTCCCTTCATGAATGTTTGCCTCTTCTTCAGATGTGAAAGGCAGTGGCATTCAAGTATCCAGAGATCGATAGTCTCAGAGACCAAGAACTAAAAACGATGGTAAGGGAACACCTAGTTCCACAGCCGTTGAGAACGTCGCCCTGGGGACCCACTGGTGGCTGAATGACGGTGTCACTGCGACAGGCTGGGCTCGGGCACATTCTGATCCGGCACCCACGAAAAGCACTACATGCTGACTGGCAGAGGCGTCTACTAAAACAATTCCGACTTGGTTTCTTTCCAGTGATCTACACAGTTTGACATCATGGGTTTTAATCAGAAATGTGAACATGTGCACACAGAGGAGTTACAACATTTTCTTGCATCCAATTGTGCTGGCTTGGGGTGCACAATGCCTGAACTGACGGAGTGTTCAACTGTCAATTACTGAGATGGCCCTGTAATTTCTCCCTATCCATCCTCACGCTTTGCGCTCCTTATCACTGTGCTTTGGCATAACCTTCCTATTCCAAACAGTTTGCAAGCGGGGGACTGTGGGGAGAGAAAGAGACGGAGGAAAGAGAAAAGAGGGGGAGAAAGAAGGAAGGGGGAAAGGTAGAGAAATGGAAAATCTGTGGTCTGAGCTTCCAAGTCAGTGGTTCTCAAACTTGAGCGATCATGAGGATCACACGACGTCTTGTCGCCACACCGAAGCTCGGGTGGGGCCCGAGAATTTGCATTTGTCACCTGTCCGCGGGAGATGCTGCTGCTGCTGGTCCAGGACCCCTGCTCCAGAGCAGTGGGTCTTAATCACCACTGAACGGTAGAGTCACCTGAGGAGATTTGAAGACCCCTGCTGGCCAGGCCACACTCTAGACCAAATGAATCAGATTCTCTGAAGACAGAACCCAGGAAAGAGTCTTTTGCAAAAGTTCCCAGGGTTTCCATGAAGCAGCCAAGGGCGAGGACCGCAGCTTTGGGCACCTCGCTGCTCACACGGAGCTGGGCTGCCCGGCAGCAGGGGCATCTCCTGAGAGCACTTAGAAATGCAGACGGTCGGGCTGACTCCAGACTGCCGAGGCAGCAACTGCATCTAACAAGCCAGCTTCTCAAACGTGCACCTGCAGGGAGATCGGGCCCGGTGGAGACAGCTCGTCATGCTGGTTGGAGGATGAGAACCGAACATCTGCAGAGACAGGAACCTTGCTGCCGCAGTCACACTGCACAGAGGGCTCAGTGGGGGCGAATACCAGGGACTGAGCCCTCTGATCAACATTGCTTTTAAATACGTCCAAGCGCAGCGTCTTGCGGCGAGCCTTCATGTAAAAAACTCAAACGAGAAGAAATAGATTAAAGATTTTCCATCTTCATGTGGACGTGTTCTTTCGTGTATTAAAACAGTCACTTTTGGGGCACCTGGGTGGCTCAGGCGGTTACGCGTCCAACTCTTGAATTCAGCTCAGGTCACGATCTCACAGTTTGTGAGTTCCAGTCCTGCACTGGGCTCTGGGCTGACAGTGTGGAGCCTGCTTGGGATACGTCTCCCTCCCTCTGTCTCTCTCTGTCTCTCTCTCTCAGCCCTTCCCATGCACACTCTCTCTCAAAATAAATAAATAAACTTAAAAAAAAAAGAAAAGAATATCTGCTACCTTCATCCAGGGAAAGCTGACTGAGTGATTCTACCTAGGTGTTTTGTTTTATGGTCAGCGGCTTCACTGTCCCACCGTGTCATCGTCAAAGTGTGTTTGATCACCCGTTTTTCATTTAATTTTCTTTTTTTTTTTTGAACGTTTATTTATTTTTGGGACAGAGAGAGACAGAGCATGAACGGGGGAGGGGCAGACAGAGAGGGAGACACAGTATCGGAAACAGGCTCCAGGCTCTGAGCCATCAGCCCAGAGCCCGACGCGGGGCTCGAACTCCCGGACCGCGAGATCGTGACCTGGCTGAAGTCGGACGCTTAACCGACTGCGCCACCCAGGCGCCCCAATCACCCGTTTTTCAGATGCTGTTTTGTGAACTTAAAGGGTAATCCAGAGGTGCCAGATATGAAATCCTGATCTCACCAAAAACTAAAAACAAAACCAAAAAGAACCCCAAGATAGAAGCAGCCTGCCTGGTGGACAACTACCTGAAGAGGCACAGACCATAGCAAAGGAAGGCGAGGAAGCACAGGGGCTCTGGAGTCCAGCTGTGTAGGCTCCAATCCCGCCTCTGCTACCTGTATGTCCTTCGCAAGTACGTTGATTCCTCTGTTAGTCATTTCCTTCATCACTAAAATGCGAGTGATGATGAAAATGATGCCTACTTCAGAGGTTGTTGAGAGATAAAATGCGTTACTATGTGTCAAGCTCTTAGGTCTGGCCCATCACATCATGGTTGTTAATGATTGTTAAATACATAGCACAAGACACAGGAGACTTTACATCCTTTCGCACAGTTCCACGGTAGGGAAAACGTGGAAGATACTATCTCAAGTTATAGAAAAATATCCTCTGTCTGTGGGACCAAGTAATGTTGTGTTATTTATGTATTTATTTATCTTAAGTTTATTTATTTATTTTGAGAGAGAGAGAGAGAGGGAATGAGCAAGCATGAGCGCGGAAGGGGCAGAGAGAGAAGGAGAGAGAGAATCCCAAGCAGGCTCTGTGCTGTCAGCACGGAGCCCAACTCAGGGCTTGATATTATGAACCACGAGACCGTGACCTGAGCCGAAATCACGAGTTGGCCACTTAACCTGCTGAGCTCCCTAGGTACCCCAGGACCAAACAATTGTAAATTGCTCCCATGGAGGGGGCATGTCATGAAAAGGGAATCTTTACGTTCTGCTGCTGTGACTGAGTCAGTTTGGCTGAGTCCTTAAATAAAATGGAACATGACTGTCAATTCTGTAGCCAAATAATAGGAAGTAAGTGATACATGATTTAGAAGAGAAAAATGATTAAAAGGACATAAAGTAATGAAGAGAGAGGAGTATTCTCAAAAGAGGATAAGACAGTAATAGTCAGAACACCTTAGAAAACCCCCTTCTCTGAAGAAAAGAGTTAGATACAGTGAATTCAGAAGAAAAGGCTTTTGTAGACCATTTATACCTAACAGGCTTCATATTAGCACGCGATTGGAAATTATTTTCTAAATGCTTTCAACTGACAAAAGAAAAAATAAAATGGTTTCCTTTTGCTAAGCGGAAGGAGATGCCCCAAGCAGCCTTATCCAGAGGACTTCCCTGGTCACGAGGTTCTATCTCTTGGGGCATGTGGGTCCACCCAGCCACATAATCCAAACATGCTAAAACACACACACAAAAACATAATCCAAGCTGCTCTCCCCAACCCCAGAGCCTCCATGAAACCACCATGAGCCATACACAAGGATCACATCACATCACCCCAAATCACACATTTCAAATTGTGGAGGCAGGCCTGGCAAATAGCCTCCCTCCTGCCCGTTGAGCAGTCTCTCCCTCCTGCTTTGCAAGAAATGGCCTCACTGGTCAATCTATCATCTCTTTTGGTGGTTCCTTCTCTTGGTTACTTTTTAAAGTTGAAGTGCCCCATCCTTGACTCTCTTCTCTGTCAGCACCCTAACCTTCGAGATCTCATCCCGCCATAAAGCCTTTGCCATTGTATCTCCAGTGTAGACACCCCCCTCCCCCCGCTGCCGAACTCCAGGCTCATCATGCACAAGTGTCTACACATCTCACAGACAACTCGAACCTAACATGTCCAAAATTGAACTTCTGATCTTCCCCCAAAACCTACTCCTTCCAAATCTCAGTTGATAACCACCTCAACCTTCCAGCTTTCCAGGACAAAAACCTTGGAGCCATCCCCAAGTCTTATCCTCCATACCCAACCGTTAATCCGTCAGGAAATCGTGATTCAAAAATTCCAGAATTTGACCACGTCTTGCCCCCTCTGCTGCTACCACTCTGGTCTAAACGGCCTCTGTATTTTACTTGGATTATCACAAAAGCTTCTTCGTCTTTTAAAAACATTAATTAGATCATGTCACCCCACTGCTCGAAATTCTGCATGGCTCCACATTTTACTCAATAAATACTGAAGTTCTTACGGTCTTCCATGGTCTGGTCAACCCCTTGTTATAGCTCTGATGTCACTTCCTGGTGCTCTCTCCCTCCCTTACTGTCCTCCAGACATACTGACCTCCTTGAACAGGCTACATCTCATGGTCTTTACACTGGCAGGTCAGCCTACCTTGCCCACTCTTGACTCAGATTGCAACGTGGCCTACTCTCTCCCTTCTTTGTTCAAAAATCATCCTTATGGGGCACTTGGGAAACTCAGTTGGTTAAGCATCCGACTTCGGCTCAGGTCATGATCTCATGGCTCGTGGGTCTGAGCCCGGGGTGGGGCTCTGTGCTGACTGCTCAGAGCCTGGAGCCTCCTTCAGATCCTGTCTCTCTCTCTCTCTCTCTCTCTCTCTCTCTCTCTTTCTCTCTCTCTGCCCCTCCCCGACTTGCACTCTGTCTCTCTCTGTCTCCCAAAAATGAATAAATGTTAATTTTTTTTAAAAAAATCATCTTTTTAGTGAGACCTGCTCTGGAAACTGTATTAAAACTGTAGTCCTATATTTACATCCCTAATCCCTTACCTTGTATTATTTGTTGTTTCTCTTAGCACTTTTAATCTTCCACTATACTAAATAAGTTACTTATTTATTATCTGCCTCCCTTTGCTAGAATGTAAGCACCATTAGGTCATGGAAATTTGACATGTTTTATTCATATAATAGGTACTCACTAAATATTTGTTGAAGCAATGAATTCCTGATTGGCTTGGCTGTGACTTCAGTGCAGCAATCCTGCTGGGCCAGGGAGCCCCAATAATTTCTCTAGGTCATCAGAAGGCTATACCATACTTAAAAGACTGAAAAAGTGACCCCTTCTGGTAAGGGGTCCCTTTCCAGGCTCCTGCTTTGTCCCTGCTGGCTTCTCCCTCCTGGCCCCAAGTGCCCATCTGTCCTGTCAAGTACGAGCCAAACTGATGCTAGTGTTAATCAAGCTTCACCTCATATCAGTCTGCCTGGTCTCTGGCACCTTCCGTCATCCAATCCAGCACAAATATATATAATCATCAGTAACACCAGTTGGCTTTGTATGTTGTGGCTGGGGTCTGCTTCTGTGCCAGGCATATTTGTCAGTCTGACGTCCTTAATTTTATATTTTGTGGAGTTGTACATCCCCATTACTACCTTGGAACCAAAAGTAGGGGCTTGTGATACCAAAACATATAGCCTAGCTCCTTAGAGGTGCTGTCATTTCATGGCCCCTCTATCTTCAGAACCGTTAGATACACATCCCTCAAAGCCACAAGATTTGGTTGAGAAAACCATTGATTCATTCAGGATGAAGAGTCAGGATAAGCCCCCTAGATTACTGGGAACACCATCATTCCCTGTTATTTCAGAAGTGTTGGTCATCATCCCATTTTTCTCTCTTTTTCAATTAACTCTTATTCTTTGGTTTAAAAAAAAAAGCTACAGGGGGAATAAAAGGCAATTGTCAAATATATCAGGCTGAACAGTGAATATGTGCTAATTCTGAAGGCACATGCCATTAAGTTTTTTTCTTTTACTGTATGTGTAATGATTTTAAAGGTACGCTTTTTTGCTCGTTTTGTTTTGTTTTTACAAAAGAATAACAATAAATCAGGTTTAAATAGTAAAATGACTATTGGCCTTGAGGTCTGCCGAGTTCCCTGGGAGGGAAAAGCTAACAAGTAATTATAGGAGCAACATTATTTTTGAGAACCTGCACTGTGCCAGCCACTTTAACATATATATTAGCCACACACACACACACACACACACACACACTAAGTACCTGGATCACACAGTGCATCTACATTTTCTAGAACAGCACCTGGTATGTAGCAGAGGCTCAGTGCATGTTAATTTTTCATATCCTTCCTTCTTTAGGTGAATTCTGATGGCACACGAAGTCATAAAAGAAACACTCACTGAATGTAACCTTAGACAAAAGAGCGTAGTATAATCATAATAATAGCATATGTTTATACAGTATTTATCATTTGTCCGGTGTTGTTCTATGTTATTTATATGTGTTAATTCATTTAATCATTTCACCAACCTTGTGGAATCCATTCTGTCATCACTCCATTTGACAGACTGGCCAAGGTTTCATATTTACAGCTAGTAAGTGAGAAAAATACGACTTGAACTTGGGCAGCGTGACTCCAGAGTCCCAGCGCTTAACTGCTATGCTGTTCTGCCTGCTAGACCATGGACCTGTTGTAGTGTAGGTACTGAGCATGCGTGCACATGTGCACTCCACAGGTTAAGTCTGCTGTGAATGGCACTGATGTGATTTTGTGGCTCCACATGACGCTGCATTGATTCCACAGACAGAGATTTTCCTCTATCCTATTAGATGACTTAATCAGAGACATGCTATCAGCCACTTAGCAGAGATGTCTGCAACACAACCAGGGCCAGTGGGCTAAAGCTAAGGAGATTGATTTATGGCCCCACCACCCTTCAGCTCCAGGCATATTGCTTGAAATATGCACACACACACACACACACACACACACACAAAGGCAAATCGACACCACAGTCTGTTAAATTGCAGATTGTACTGATGGTACAGTTACAATAAATACTATGCCCTTGGAAAGCCTCAAATCATTACACGGTGTTAGACATATGAGGATTCTCTTAAAAGCTGGCAATAGGCAGTAATCCATTTTCACAGTAGAAATCTGCTTCGGCAATCATTGCTTCCTTTTGGGAGTGACACTGTTTAATTCTGCCTCCTAGGTGTGGCCAGACCACCCATGATCTCCACCTTCTTTGTAGACATACCAGTAAAGCTGTTTGTAGTGTAGCCCATTATGGTGAAACACTAAAAGGTTTCTAGAAGAATCTTAGAACCACAGAATTTCTTTAAATAGTGGTATCTTGTGTTGTTTACTTTTAAAATAATTTCTAGCACAAGAGAGGACTGTGTCCTAGAAGAACTGCCCCAGAAAGCTTTACGAACAGGAATAATGGTTTGTACCACTACTTTCTGGAAAGCAAATGGGATTTTCATGTGAACCCAGCAAAGGGTCAGACCACACTGACATATATTTTTTGGTTTCCAATCTTACCTCCACTGCCATTATGGACTGCATTACACAACCCTCTGACCCAAGGGCCAGCTATGTGAGCTTTTTATCAGCTCACAGAATGGTCTCTGCACAGCATGGCTCCTGCCAGGGCTTAGGGACCAGCGAGCGGCAGACCTCAGGCTGTGGGCACCAACACCCAGACCCCGAGTTCTACTCTGAAATAGAATCATGATACCACTATGGGCCAATCAAATTGTTTGTCTGAGTTCAGTCCTGAATGCTCCAGGACCGTGACTCCCAGATGATTGGTCTATGATATTGCCTGGGAGCCTGAATAATATGACAATGTTAATTAACTGAAAATATTTATTTCACCATGTTTCTTTAGTATTTTTTGCCAGTGCAGGAGGAAGTTGGGGGGAGGATTAGCCTTTTCTTTTTCTAGTTTAGCAGAACATAAGCTAAGAAGACAATTTCTTAGTAACTGATGCTCACACCCACTGGTTAAATTGTTTAACCAGGAGCCATTTATGCATCGTCTCCTTCTCCCACAACCAATATCCAATCCATCGTTAAGTCTTAACCTCTCTGTCCCCTGAACACTTTTTGAATTTGACCATTTTCATCATATCCACTGCCAAGACCCTCAGCCAAACCATGATCGTCCCTCATCTGGACCAATGCAACAGCCCCCTAACTGGTTTCCTGCTTTCCTCTTGCCTCTCTGTACTCCACATAGCAGGCAGAGGGGTCTTTCCAACGTTTATTTATTTTTGGGACAGAGAAAGACAGAGCATGAACGGGGGAGGGGCAGAGAGAGGGAGACACAGAATCGGAAACAGGCTCCGGGCTCTGAGCCATCAGCCTAGAGCCCGATGCGGGCTCGAACTCACAGACCGCGAGATCGTGACCTGGCTGAAGTCGGACGCTTAACCGACTGTGCCACCCAGGCGCCCCAGAGGGGTCTTTCTAAAGTCATATTGTATTTCTTTCCAGCTTAAAGCTGTCCAGTATCTTCCCACTGCAACTAGATTTAAAATCCAGATCTTTTACCATGGCCTGCAAAATTCGGCCTAGTGCCCACTGCTGGTTTCTCTCCCTTCACTCTCCACCTCGTTCACAATGCTTCCAACGCAGCCTTGTTCTCGTTTCAAGTCTTTTGCATTGATGTTCACTCTGCCTGAGATGCTCTCTTAGATCTCCCAGCATTGCCTCTTCCTTGTCATTCAGCTCTAACTCAGATGTCATCTTCTCAAGAAGGAGGAGAAATGCTTTTCAAGACAACTTGCACATTCATTGCCCAGCTGTTAACTCTGTGAGGTCAGAGAGTGTGCCAGTGCTGTTTATTACTTCATCTGCACTGCATAGCCCTGTGTCTTGCACATAGGAGGTGCCGAGTAAATAGATGAATGAATTCATGTGTCCCAGCTCATTTGGGTATTGATTGCTCTCAAAGTTCTTAAGCATGCTAGGCAACAGATATTTTTACACTATCTTGTACTGCATCCACATGGTGATAATAAAAAGCACACTGATTTTTAGCCAGTTTTATTTTTTTTTAATTTTTTTTAACGTTTATTTATTTCTGAGACAGAGAGAGAGACAGAGCATGAGCAGGGAAGGGGCAGAGAGAGAGGGAGACACGGAATCCGAAACAGGCTCCAGGCTCTGAGCTGTCTGCACAGAGCCTGATGTGGGCTCTTAATTCTGTTAAGAAACCCTGGTTGGAGCAAAGTTTTTATCATACTTCTCTAAGTGTTTTCACCAAGTTCTTAAATAGGAGGGCTGGTAATTAATATTACAATCCCAGTGAATATGACTTGAGGTTACTTTTGCGTAATAATACTAAAGTTATCTAGAGGGAACTATACATAATTTTTTACCCATTGTGTGGATTCAGTTATCTTTCATTTATACCCAGCTTCCATTGTTGTAATCTATCCATCCTACTTTTCTACATTTCACTCCATCATACTGACTTTTTATTTACCCTAGAGACCTAGGATTTCTATCATCCTGCTCTCATCATATCTAGTACTCCTCAAAATCTGCTGCACAGCTGTCATCCTCAGTCTTTCTTTTGCTGCCCAACCTGGAGTGGATCCACTGTTTCTTAAATCTTCTAACTACATATTTCTTGATTTACTCCATTATTTTGCTGAAGCATATTCTCAAGAAGTTCTTATATATCTGAAAATGTCTTTGTCTACACATATACTAGAATGATAGCTCAACTGGGTATGAAATTCTGGGTTGCAAATAATTTTCCCTTAGAACTTTTGAGGCAATGCCATAGACTACAGATTTTCATCATAGGATGCTTATCAACTGAATAATTATTCTCTTTATGGTTCCACCAATGGATAGATATGGAAGATGAGATACTTGTTCACAGTCTAGTTAATAATTGGGCTTGAACATCTGGTTGTCTCCTGTAGAAAAGCACCTCATGAAAGTGAAACTAGGAGTCTTGAAACTTTGTTATTAAAACTCAACAGGAAAGTTCAAGTAAAATTGCCTTATCTGTTGCATGGGGACAAAAAATACATGGTTTGTTATGAAAAGAACTTCACTTTGTAAAAAGCACAGCTGATGACTTGGTCTTGGAGGCATCTTCAGAGAGGTGTCTTTTGGGAGACTGGCTAATGTAGATTTAGCTCAGCTAAGGTGACTTGGTTGGTTCAGCTCTGTCCCAAATGTTCAGCTTCCTCATCCTGGTGACAGTGGGCTAGGCTGACATGGTCTTCTCAAGGTGAAGACAGAATTACGTGAGGCTAGTGACAAAACATAAGTCCTCTTGAGGCCTTGGCTCAGAATAAGCACAATACGACTTTGGCCTTATTCTATTGGCAAAGGCAAGTCATATGTCCAAACCCAAGAATGTTTTGCCAAGAATCATAGAAGCACACCCCGCCCACACTGGGTGTGCGTTGTACAGTTACATGGAAAATAGCGTGGATAGAGGGAGAGGTGAAATATTAGAGCTAGTAACACTCTCTATTCCAGTAAATAAACATATTTCTAAAAAATATTAATTTTTACAACACACCTTTATTGAAGGAAGATGATTTCTCCTGTCAGCAAGGTTGTGGTCTTGTTCTTTCAAACAAAAGATATCTTCAGAAATGGGCTAAGTAGCGTTATTTGCTTTTCTCATCTGCCTGGAGTTTTGTGTGGCTACTCTCTTTGTTGTCTAGGAAGGGCACTGCTTCCCTTTAAATGCTTTGGATTCACTGTACCGCTGAGAAAGGGCAGGGTATCTTGCAGGGATATGTGTAAGGTTAGGTTGAGGTGATTAAACAAATCTTTTTGCTACTGAGAGAGAAAAACACACTGTGTTTAGATTTTAACTTTCCTGTGGGCAAACACGTCTTACCCTTCTTTGATTTTCTGCACATGATGGAAACTGGGCACAGTGTGCTGCAACACGGATCTAGGTATTAGAGGCCTACATTCTCAACCTGACAAGCAACCACCACTCGTGAACTTGAGCAAGTCACTTTAGCTCTTTGGGCCTCAATTTCCTGTTCTGTAAATGAGAACTAATGGTAAGGTGACCTACTTATCTCCAGAGGTGAAGCGAGTAACAAACAACATAGCAAATGGGAACAGATTCTGGAAAATTGCAGAGGACTGACCACGTATAACTGTGGCAGTTATCTGAAGTCTGGGCTTGTTAATCAAGTTAAGACATGAGCTTAAGGAGAATGAGGCTATGGGTTAGGTTTTACACTCAGGAAAAAAAAACTGTTCTAATATCCCTCAGTGTTGTTTCTCTTTTATGATCTAGAGATGTATTATTTTATGATCTATGTTGCTTCTTTTATGATCTAGACTTAGGAGATGCAGAGCAACTTGGATGTTTCTGGAAAAAGCTTCTGGGAAACCCTGACCTTGAGCATTGTGCTTTAACAAAATTTTTGAGGTCATGGACTACATTAAATATCCAAAGAAAGCCATGTCTCCTCTTCCTAGGAGGGCAGGAGAATGCACTGATGTATATAAACACACAATTTTGAATCTAACTTCAGGATTTGGATGGGGCAATGTTCCTCCTAGAATTCTACATTTAGAGGAATAATTTAGCTGTGCATAGTCTCAGTGCTCAGCCTGGCACTATGGGGGCACCGTCTGTTTCCTCATGTCTGTTGCCCACTCTATTAGGAGCTCACCAGAAAAAACTGAGAGCCCCCTCATCTGGCTTCTTTCTCTAATTTTCAACTTCTGTCCACAAAAATTTAGCTCCACGACATTGGTGTATATTGTTATGGTATGTTTTTTGAAGGCTGTATTGCCAAACATTTTTTTCCATTGGTCATTTACTTCTTCTCTCCCCCCTTCTCTCCCTCTATCTCCCTTCTCCTCATCCTCCTCTTTTCCCTCCCCTCCTTCTTCTCCTCCCTTCTTCTTCCCCTTCTCCTTCTCCTACTCCTTCCCCTCCCTCTCTTCCTCCTTCTCCTCCCTCTCCTCCTTCCCCTTCCCCTCTTCCCCTTCCACTTGTTTCCCTCCTCCTCCTCCACCTTCTTCTTCTTCTTCTTCTTCTTCTTCCTCTTCTTCTTCTTCTTCTTCCTTTCCCTCTCCCTCCTTTCCCTCCTCCTCTCCCTTAAAAACAACTCTTTGTATTATTTTATAAAGGCACATCACATAATTACCATAAACTCTGAAATCTTTTACTTTTGTAGGGAAAGAATCCAAGGTATTCATTATATTCCTGCAGTTATAGTACAGATATAGTACAGATATAGTACTATATAGGGATATACATATATATATATATATATATATATATAGGGATATATATATATATGTACATGTATAGGGATATAGTACAGATATAGCACAGTTGCAGTGAACAGTACCACCATATGTAAACAGACAACCACTCCACTCCAGCATTTCATTCTGTTGCTGATCTGCTAGTTTGGTTCTACAGTATAGGTTACCTGTGATAGGTGGACATGAACTCAGTTATTATCCATAGAATCCCACTTTTAAGGAAATTTAGAATGATAACCACCGAAGCATGAAGTTCATTGGAAAAAATGAACAAGGCATAGAAGGACTAAGTGTGGGAAATGACTCTAAAAATTCACAGACCATGACAATTGTAAAAAAACATGATATCAGCAAATGTGGTGATTTCTCTACAGCACTCAAATTCCTGTTCTATATGTCAACTGAAAAGAATTTGTCAGAAGGATATCACACAGTCATCCACACATACCCTTAACATTTTGAAATGTTTTTAAATGGCAGTTGAAAAAAAATTAAGTCATCATATATTCTTATTGTTACCTTGCTCGGTATTTTCTGATGACTGGACAAGGGATCACTTTTTTCTATTACCTGTTTAACATCCATATCATTTTAATACTTATCGTACATTACATTGCTCGTACCTAATTTATGAGCAATTAAACAGAGGTGCTGCCCTTTTAAAGTCATCTTTCTAGGTGTTTAAAAGTTTCCAAGTGAAAGAATAACAAAAGGAAAACTCTCCTGAGCAATGGATTTTAACGATTTTTCTGTGGTTATGGATTCCATCCAAGATTTAAAGCATTGGCCCCTCTGGGGAAGGAGGTGGCAGGGTTGCGGTGGTCGGGGGGGAATGCACCTATGCGTATGGACAGGTAATTTCAGGATTTAGGTGGGAGGAATGCTCCTCCTAGATCTTGTGCTTTAAGGAATTGATTTATTTCCCATGCACTGGTGAGAAGATGGCAGTTTCCCTAGCTCATGCTTGCAATCATTTTCTCCTCTTTCAGGCAATAGCCTACTGGTAATAGACATTACATAAACAAACCAGGTGAAATCTAATAGAAAATAGCCACTGTACTTTAAAGAAAATAAGGATGAGCAACCACGCCTTTCTGTGTGTTTTTATTGGGTTTTTATGGAAATCTTTTGGGTGTGTGAATTCAGTGTTTGCAACTGTTAGATTCTCTTATCCTTTGAACGTTGTTATATGTAGAGCAGCTGTAGGAGGGAAAGGCTGTTGGATAGGGATTTAATCGTCCAGGCAAATTATATTTCACTGCATATTTTACCATAGCGTTTCAGAAGTGTTTAACGTTAAGTGCTTACCTATTTGAGATGGCTGATAAATGTGAAGTGAGCAGGGAAACTGCATGGACCATGATTTCCATAGTATCTGTAAGACCGTTAGAAAACTCCTAACTGCTATTAACTATCATCGCTCAGAAGTGGTCTGAAAGGGGTGTGGCTTGGAAGAAGTATTATTTACTTTGGAAGAAATATTGTTTTCTTTGTTCCACTACTACTGAGAAATGTCATATTAGGTAAATGTCTCATCTAATTGTTCTAGTTAGATATTTCCCTGTAGAAACTGGGCACTCATCCCTTAACAGACATAATAGATGGTCTATATTTTGTTCTTCCACTTGTGAAGATTAAATCAGAGAGCCCTGCTATACTGCACAGAAATAATTGACAAATAAAAGAAATATTAGTCAAATGTAAATAATCTAGACTTTTAGTTCTTTTTCTTTTTCTTTTCTTTTTTTTTTTTTTTTGCCTGCCTTTAGGCAAATGCACTTTAAATAAGTGCCTTCACTAAAGGGTGAGCTGGAACCTAGGAAAAACAATAAATCTCGTTAATTAGCTCTACTGTTGGTTAAGAGAACAGGATGGCAATACTTTGAAAGGAGATATTCCTCCATCACAGTTGTGGTCATCATCACCTCCATTGCCACCATCACCATCACCATCATCACACCACCAACTCCATCACCACCACCATCATCACCTCCCTTGCCATCATCATCATCACCACCTCCATCACCACCACCATCATCACCTCCATTGCCACCACCACCATTATCATTACCATCACCATCACCACCATCATCACCACCATTACCACCATCACCATCACCATCACCACCACCACCACCTCCATCACCATCATCATCACCAGTACTTCCACTATCATTATCACTGTTAACGTTATCAACCCCTATCACATGTGCCAGAAACTATGCTGGGTGCTTTTTCTGCACTATTTTAATAAATCTCATCTTTCATATGAGGTAGGGCCTTTGCACATGCTATTTCCTTTAATACCCTTCCCTGCTTCTTTCTGGTTAACACTGACCTGCCCTTCAGACAACACATTCCCCAAGGGAACCTTCTCTGATTCTGTGTCTTTCTGTGCCCCTTTACTTATCTCCATTACTCAACTGCAAACTTTGTGAGGGTAGGAATTTTACCCCTTTTTGCTCACTAGACAGTGTGTGGCACATAACTAGGGGGCCAGGATTCCATTCCAGTACTTTTCTAGCACTAGGAATTTAACCACAGTTATTCTACCCTCCCTCCTTCCTCCTCTGCCTTCTTGGTCCTCTTCTTCATCACAACAGCAGAGTGTAGTAGTAAAAGTAATAGCTCCACATTTAGACTGAGTTTAGATTCAGATAGTACACACCAAGCACTGAGGGCTAACTCTTTATTATTGCTATGATTATCATCTTGCCCACTTCCAGTCTGTGGGTGGAGTTATGTCATGTCAGATGTGCTGTTGTGGCATTTGGATTAGCCAGGACCCCCGCCAATGGAGCTGATAATTTAAGACTGACAGTACTGATCCAGAGATCAGAGAGGAAAAAATAATATGGAAAACTGGATGAAATTTCTTAAACTAATAGTTTACTATGGCTATAGAAAAAGAAAAAGACGAAAAACCAATTGTGTAGAGAATGGTGGCGGAGGGAAGATTCTGGTTAGAGGAAGCTTCAATCAATGAGGAAAATTGGGGAGCTGTTTGAATGGTTTTAAGTTGAAGCATAACGAAATGTTGAATACGCTGCCCTCAGAACTGAGAAGGGGTGAAGGTAGTGTATGGGAGAAATACAGAGTACCTAGAAGTTCTGCAAGTAGATATTGGGTATTAGTAAAGATATCAAGTGTGATGGGAATTCCCTGCAAAGGGATTGATCCAAATGCTATCATAGGAAAACCATTGGCTAAAATGATGACGAATTAAGATAAAGCGTGTTTGTGGGGCACCTGGGTGGCTCAGTCGGTTAAGCGTCCGACTTCAACTCAGGTCACGATCTTGCGGTCCGTGAGTTCGAGCCCCGCGTAGGTCTCTGGGCTGATGGCTCAGAGCCTGGAGCCTGTTTCAGATTCTGTGTCTCCCTCTCCCTCTGCCCCTCCCCGTTCATGCTCTGTCTCTCTCTGTCTCAAAAATAAATAAACATTAAAAAAAATTAAAAAAAGATAAAGCGTGTTTGTTTCATGTTTGTTTCTTTTTCTTTTCTCTCTTTTTTTTTTGATTAGTGTTTTCAAGGGCAAGTTGTACTGATACATTGAGTATACTACCACCCTCGCATTAAAAATTAACAAGGAAGGCAATAAGCAGGATCAAAAACTGTCTTAAATTCACGAAAATCATCATAACATGACAAACTCTGGTCTTACAAGGTCAACATGTGAGGAATAAATGAGAAAATTTTATATATCTGTGTACATGTTGCAAAATAGAGAAAAATCAACATATCCTAGAAATTGGTGCTATAATTGCAGGTTTAATTTTACCAGTGGTTGTATTTCTCATAGTTTCCTGTGTTGGAGTTGATGGCATGGGAATGAATGACCACAGAATTAGTAATTATCCTATAATTTAAAAAGCGTGGTCAAATTTGTTTCTGTTAGCATTAAGTTTTCCACTTGCATAAAAACTTACTACACAAAAGATTTAGGGAAAATGGATCAATCTTATGTTCCCTAGTGTTAGAAGCTGGTGAAGATAATGATATCATTAACCTCACTATCTTTATGAAAAAAAGGAAAGAAAAAGGAAACTGATAGCTAATTTATATCTCTAAGTAGCTATATTCATTAAACCCTGCTCTCTTGAGATTTGGAGAAAATAAAATAAAACATGTTTTTGAATTTTAATTTTGTACAATAAAACTGATTAAGATTATTCTGGCCATTCTGTTTATTAATACGCAGAGCGGTTTAAAATAAAAAGCCAAAGTGCTCTATATATTATTCTACTTACAGTAAACCCACGCTCCCATGTAGTTATGTAACTTTCCGTTGATTCTAATTCCTCAGGGCAGGAAAATTGCCGTTATTTCTTTATACTTACGACTTTGCCAAGTACAGAGAAGGTACCCAATGGGCATTTTTTGATGAAGATGCATACATCTATGTGTGTTGAAATTAAAGTTTTGGAGCACTGATTTAGTGGTTAACTACCTGGGAAGGAATGTAGGTAAAGAAACCCGGATTTGCTATCACGGATAATAGTCACTCTGCCATTTTCTCACTCAGATGTGCCCTGGTTTCTCTAAAGCAAATGAGAGGGGATGTGTGCAGTGTTGGAGAAGCAGGAAAATGAGGTGCTTTTCTAGAATTTTTACCACCTCATCTCTCTAGTCCTGAGGTCCCTTCTCTGGAACGTGTTGGTTCATGTTGCCTTTCAGTGATGGTAGGTGGGTGTTTGTAGCCTCTCCCTTTCAGAGAAACCTAGAGGTGGGCAGTCAGTGCTTGGACGAAACAGCTGGGTGCTGGCTTGTGTATCTTCTTCCAGCCTGCTGGCCCAGGAAGACGAGGAAGGACAAAGGCTCTGAGAGGGGTAAATTATCCCCCATCCAAAGATGTTCGAAAAGCCAAGCCTTGAAGGACAAAGAGTCTGATTGGAAGTTCACTGACTTCAACTACAAGGAAGGCAGAGGCACTTCATTCTTTAATTTATAACAGGAAGGCCGTGCCCGTGAAAGGACTGACTTAACCACTGTGAACACAATTAGTCCTTCAGTTATTGGGGTAATTGTCTTTTTTTTTAAGTTCATTCATTTATTTTGAGAGAGAGAGAGTGTGTGTGTGAAAGGGGGAGAGGGGCAGAGGCAGAGAGAGACAATCCTAAGCAGTCTCTACAGTGTCAGCACAGAGCCCAACGTGGGGCTTGAACTCACGAACTATGAGATCATGGCCTCAGCCAAAATCAAGGGTTGAGCACTTAACCAACTGAGCCACCCAGGTGCCTCAGGGTAATTGTCTTTTTTGAACTTGAAAGTAATAAAGAATTGTTTTCTCCTAATTTCAAATGTAATGTATAGTAACCACAAACATTTTATACCCTACAGAGAAATATAAAGAAGATAAAAATCACTTGGAATCAACTAGAAATTATAACACATTTAATCTTTTGGAATATCCCCTTCTTTTTTACATAAATAAATGAATAATTACTTAAAAGTAAATGGGATCATAATGTACATATTGTTTAACAACCTTATTTTTCCCTCTTAATATATTTTGATCACTATCCCCTCTCCTTCAGTGATTTTTAATGACTGCACAGCTTAGTTATGTTTGTCTAAACTCTATTCTGACCCTTTAGTTTATTTACAGTTTTGGAAATAAAAATAATGCAATGGATAGACTCCCTTATCAGTAAATCCTACGTACCTTTCTGAATATTTCCTTATGGTACCTTTCCTATTGTAATCATTATTTTAAAAATTTGTAACCAGATGAAACACTTTTGAAAAATCTTTAATAAACTAAGAAGCTTAACGAAAAAATAAAATGCTCATGTTGATATAAGTATTAAAAAGAATCATTAAAAGATGATTTTTTAAATGCTATTTACCACACACATGCCTATACAGGCACACAGTAGAAAAGGCTCAAAAAATTTAAGAACATCGCAGGCCTATCTTCAAAGCATTAGTGACAGAGCCTCCCACCCTTGACCTTCCCATGCAGTCACCAGTGGATTCTGACTAGACAAGTCTGAGAAAGAATAGCTCATTTAAAAAGCATCACCTGGGGTTAGGTTGCCCTGGAGAGTGGTGGATTTGTGATATAGTGAGAATAATGAGGTGAAGTCCAATTTGATAAAATTTCCCATTCCTTACTTCACTTTTTTTTTGGCCTTGGGGCAAGAAAGGAGAAGGACAATTTCCAGAACTGATTTACTGAGATTTTTCCACAGCCTGGCATTGTACTTATTTCCTGTCAGCCTGGCACCATTATAGCCCTTCATTTATTTTTTTATTTTAGAGAGAAAGAGGGCGCTCTAGTGGGGGAGAGGGAGAGCGGGGAAGAGAAAGAGGTAGAGAAAGAGAGAGCGAGAGTGAGAGAGAGAGAGAGAGAGAGAGGATCCCAGGCAGACTCCATGCTCAGTAAGGAGACCCATGCAGGGCTCTATCCCATGACCCTGGGACCATGACCTGACTGAGCTAAAAGCAAGAGTTGGGCATTCAGCCAACTGAGCCACCCAAGTGCTCCTACAGCCCTTCATTTTTAATTTCTTGCCCAGGATGGAAACAGGGATCTCAAAGCGTGTTCTTTGCATTGTCTCTAAAAGGTTTTGCAGTTTCAAAGAGTTTAGCAGATCACCAGATTTTAAATTCTACCCAATGTCATTATTCACATGCATCACTGAACAGCCTTTAAAACTGTAAGGAAGAAACAGATTTTATTTCACTAGCCAGTAAACCTTCCACAAGCTTTGAGCAGACTCCATGGGGAGAGCCTGTCTCATGTGACTGCTGATGTGGCCACACTGGGGCAGCAGCATGGGGACCTCGAATAGTATCAAGGGGAAGAGATGGAATGAACATAACCCCCAAACTGAAAAGTGGGGAACCTCACTCCGGAAGAATCTCAGTGCTGGGCTAGAATAGTGAGCCCTTTGGCATATCCATGCTCCGCTGGTCCACACCTCAAGCCAATACAGGGTAAACACCAAGGCAGTGGTGATGTTGGTAAAATGTTATATCTTGGCTCTTCAGTCATTCTCTACCTTTATCCTGTTTTGGTAGCTTTATTTTACTCACATGCTCATTTGTTTTGTTTTGTTTTGTTTTGTTTTGTTTTGTTTTGTTTTGTTGTTTTTATCTCTGTACTATCAAGACTTTTCTCTCCAGAAAGAATCTAATAGGTGTATTACCCCCACACCTTAGCAGAAGGCAAGGGTTGTTAAGCTGGTAGGGGAGGCGAGGTACCTGGCTTGCACCTGAAATTCTACCAGTCGTACAAGGCTTCCTTTCTTCTTGTAAGGAAAGTAATGATGGCTTTTTTTTTTTAATTCTACCACCCATGCATAATGATGGTTTGTTGGTGAAAATGGAATGGGGATAGAGTAGGTGAATATTCAAGTTATAAATCACAATGCTTAAAAAGTGAGTTTCTTGTTACACATCAGCATTTTCTGTGTATGTCCATTTGAAGTCAAGAATAGAGGTGATATAATAATAAGGACCCGAGATGATCAGCAGATACAATTATTCTTTTTTTTTTTTTCTCTCTCTTCTTCTGGGTGTCCTTGAACTTTGATTCTTTGGACAGTCTTGCTTATTCGTTTGGCATAAAGGCCCACCCTGGGACTTGTTTGTTGCTGCCTGGTTCTGTGATTTTTCCATGCACTTCCTACTTAAGTTTTCCAAAGTCACTACTAGGGTCGTTTTATAATGCTAATAGCATGCACCCTCTATCAGCTAAAAAGCAATGTCCTTGAAGCGTACATTAATTCATAGGTAACAGAAATGTATATTAAATTTTTTCTAATCAATTTCACCAGAGTTGCCGTGAACTGCAGCTCAATAAGCAAGGAGATTAGTAAACCTTAAGTGATGGGGAGAACTCATTTATTAAACATCTTCAACCCTGCCATTCCAGGTTGATTGCAAGGATACTGGGAAGAAAAACTCAGGAGGAGGAAGGAAGCAGTCAGAAATTCAGTATGCAGCACTGGCCTGAGCCAGGCATGGGAAGCCGGTGGGCACCCGTGTGATCTGTGCAGGGGTGTTCTGTGCCCAGGTAAGGAGGCTCCCTGAGGTGTTCTTTCTGAAGACAGAGGATGGCCAGATTAGAGCCTAGCTGTAAGAATTCCAACGGGGTTGACCTTTTCGATGGGGTTTAGTATCATGTCCCAAGAAAGCTGGACTTTCACTAACTCGTCCTCATATTCAGATTTTATTTTATGGATGGCATCTACCTCTCTACCTCAGATTTTATTTTATGGATGGATCACCCCTGGTCAGGCGTACCCTATCGGTTTGGATAGCAAGTCAGTCTGAAGTTCGTCTTTATTGATCATTCTACAGTGAAGTTAATTATTTCTGAGATATTCAAGTCAGGATTTATTGTGGGTGCAATTGGGATCAGCTCAGAATTGTTGAAAAGTGGGAGCATTTCTTTTTCTTTAGGCTGAGGG
Source organism: Lynx rufus (assembly GCF_022079265.1). Lineage (NCBI taxonomy): Eukaryota > Metazoa > Chordata > Mammalia > Carnivora > Felidae > Lynx > Lynx rufus. The sequence goes on along the minus strand of NW_025814823.1, from coordinate 28,096,583 downwards.
GTGATTTTCAAATTCTTGGCGGTAGAATCTTTCGGTCAATCAATTTTATGCAGAATCTCAGTATCAAAAAAAAAATAGATAAAAGTGTATATTCTCTGGGACCCCCTGATTCCAACCATGGGACTTTACCCCAAGACACAGCATGAAGCCTTTCAGGGTGAGATACACTAACCGAAGTGGAAAATTCCTCTCCAAATTTGTACGTGAGCAGAACCTGCTTGCTCTAAGTGGTAGCACATGGAAAGAACCTGGCAACATTGAAGGATGTCATAGGGAGCAACTCTATGAAAGTCATTTTTGTGTTTACTCTGAGGATGTTGTTAAGGATGTGGTTGATGACATCCCACAGTGTTTCCTTTGTGAAGATCTGCTGAAGAAATTTTTCTCTTCCCTCAGGACTACGATTAACCACATTTCTCCCGAGCAACTGGGTAGCTTACACATTATAGGTACTATAAATGGTGGCCCATCTGTGTGCACACCTATAGAGTAGGGTTCACAAACATTACTGCACACTAAAAGCATCTGGGGAGCTTTTTAAATGCGAATTCCCAGGCTCACCAGCCCAATTGTGTCAGAATCTCAAGCTGGGCGCCAGCACTTTTAAAGTTCTCTGAGTGATTCTAACGTGCGACCGAGGTTGAGAACCACCGCTGGGAGTCCTTATAGCATGTATTACGGGCATTTTCTCCGGCTATCAGTTTCCCAGTTTGTTCATTCCTTATAGCTTTTCATTAGCCTTGACAGTCTTTCTTTGAAACGAGCGGATGTGCACATATACATATATCCACACATTAGTTAATGATGATTAGATAAATGTGTTGGGAATCGTTAGTTTCTTTTAGAGTAGAATCCAGTTACTCTTACCACTTCCCCCTATAGTACACATGCTGGTCTGGATTCTCCAAGAAGCAGACACTAAGATAGGGTTAGGTGTGTACGAAATGTATCTGGGAAGATGCCTGGGAGGAAAAACGGAGAGGGAGCTGGGAGGACTAGGAGACCATCGATGCTGGCCGTTGTCCTGACCTTGGGGAGAGAGGGAGAGGAGGAACGGATGGGGAAAGAGTCACAGCTGGGGGTTCAGTTCTGGGAACATTTGGCAAAGCCAATAAGAAGCCCTTGAACTCAAGTCGCCAGTCAGAGGAGTTCAAGGCTCCCAGGGACTGGCCAGACTTAGCATACTGTGACGCTCAGCCATTGCTTGGGAGCACCCGAAGGAAGGGTAGCCTCGCACTAATGGGGCGGTGGATTCCTCAGCACAGCACCTGGGCCCATATGTCAACTATGCTTCCTGCGGTTGGGAGGAACATTTTTATGGTGGCCACAGTATACCAGTGAATTCTTTTTGCACTCTGATTCTTCCCATTATTTGTGTTAAGAAATAGCAAAGGATTATAAGGGATGAGAATGCATCACGGGAGGATGAAAGAAAGCATCAGAGCCAAGAAAGTGACCACTGGGGATGGATGAAGGTGGCTGTAGGAGGCAGAGTGGGCAATGCATAGAGCATTAGTCCTGGTCCAGCAGCGGAGCAAACAGAAGGATGTGAAACGGGGTGGGGGGGGGCCGAAATGACAACTGAGAGAGGGTGCTGTTTCCGGAATGAGCAATTTGGACAAGGAGTTAAAAGGACTGTGCTGGTTGGACCTCAGCAGAAGTCATCTGATTACGGAATGGATGTCACTTGCACGTAAGGAGTGGAGGCATATTTCACCCTGGGAAGGCTGCCTCGCACCCATTTCTTCTGCAAAGCACATTCTGACGTTTAATATTAAGAAACACCATTTCTTTAACTTAGTGGTTTGCTTTCCTGGTTTTATATCATAATCACTTGGGAAGCTTAAATAGACTAATGACTGAGACCCTATCAGAATAATTAAATCAGGATTTGTTTAAGGGCAAGTACAAGTATCTGGATATCAGTATTTTTAAAAGCGCCTCAGGCGATGGTTTAGCTCACATATAGCTGCTTTGGCAAATGGATCCAAAAACCACTAGCGGCGCATGTGAAGTGCCCATGAATAAAATGTACATTTATTCATGTAAATATCTGAGAATGACTTGAGAATGTGGGCATTGTACAAGGTGCTTCAAAGTGCAAAGATTTAACATTAAAATAATCCATGAAAATTGTATTTTCAGCCTGACTCTCCCTGTTTGCATCAAAGACCGTAATAAAAACATTGTCTGCTCTATCACACCAAAATTATGGAAAGAACCACTTCCCACTCCTCTTTTACATTCTTCTGAATGCAGGGCAAAAATGGGTTTCCATTTCTTAAAAGGCTAAAGCGGATATGAGATAAGGCTGTATAGGCCTGCTGCATGGGAGAGAGTTCCTTTCTGAGAGTTCATTTTGACAATTACCCATTAAATATTTACCCCGGACCTGGTGCTATGCAGAGCACAGGAGCAGATGTGCCACAAGACGGAATGAGGATACGCAGACCCAGCCATGCCTGAGAACGGAAGGGCCTGGAGTTGCAGCTCTAACAAAGGCCGAGACTTTCCGAGTGGAAATGTGAGAACCATCGAGATAGAAATGAACCACCTGGAAGGTAGTCCAACATTCACTAAAGGACCAGAAGTAGTAGTGTAGTAATTTCATTTTCAGAGCAAATCAGCGATCATTGATTAAGAACCTCCTATGCTCCAACCCTGTGCAGGATACTTCACCTGATTTTCATACGGAAAACCCTGGGAATTTGTCTCATCTGCTTTTAGGAGTTGCCTGGGATTGGCATGGAGAGAATTAAGTCATTTTCCGTGGAAAAGTCCCCATGGTAGGTTGAATAATGCCCCCCACCTCCAAATTGTCCTAATTCCCAAACCTGTGAGTACGATGCATTACATAGCAAGTGGGACTTTGCAGGGGGGATTAGGTTAAAGACTTTGAGATGGGGATTATGCAGGTAGGTCCCCTATAATCACATGTGTCCTTGGAAGAGGAAAACTTTCCTAGCTACAGTCAGACAGAGAGATAGCAATATGACCTGCATTGTTGGCTTTGAAGATGAAGGAGGAGCCAGAAAGGGCAGGCAGTCCCCAGAAGTGAAAAAAGGCAAGTAAAAGGATTCTTCACTAGAGTTGCCAGAAATGAGAGTGGTCCTGCTGACACCTATTTGGTCCAGCAGTGCCCACATCGGGTTCTGACGTATGAAACTATAAATAATAAATTTGCGTTGTTAAAAGCCGCTGCATCTCTGATCATTTGTTACGGCAGCAACGGGAAACTAAGGCAGTCCTTGAAGGATCCCAGATCCATTTGTAGAGAGATGAGGATGCTTAATTTTATTGTTTTTTTTTTTAACTTTTCATTTTGAGATCATTTTAGACTTACAAAGAGTTGCAAATAGAACAGTGTCCATATCCCCTTTACTCAGCTTTCCATAATGTTAACATCATATATAATAATAGTAAAATGATCAGTATCAAGCAATTAATGTTGGTACAATACTAACTAAACTACAGGTTTTATACAGATTTTACCAGTTTTTCCACCAAAGTCCCTTTTTTCTGTTCTGGGATCTCACTTTGCATTTAGTTGTCACGTGTCCTTGGTGTCCTCCACTGGGACAGTTTCTCAGACTTTCCTCGTCTTTCATGCCTGTAGAATTTCTTTAATGTGGGTTTGTCCAATGTTTTTTCATGATTAAGTCGAGGCTGTGTATTATTGCAAAGAAAACCATGAGGAGATGTGCCTTTCTCAGGTCATCATATCAAGGATACATGGTGTTGGTTTATCTTATTACTGGTGATGTTAACCTTGATCACTTGGCTACGGGTGTTTCTACTATAAAGTTCCATCTTTCCTTTAAAATATATATATTTTTGTATATGTATACATATACACAAATATCCTGTTTCCCCTTAAACATCTGCCCACTAATTTTATTATCAACCGATGATTCTTCCCTGCAGCAATGACCACTAGAACATGATCGTGGGGACTTCGTAGTTCCCTTATTTCTTCTACATTCACTAGTGGGCATTCTGTAATGAAGTGTTGTTTCTTCTCTGCCTTTTATTTATTTATTTACTTATTTATTTATTTATAACAGTATGGACTCAAGGATATTTATTTTATGCTTTGGGTTATGATCCATCCTATTGTTATTTATTTTGTTGCTTAAATTGTTTCAGAGTTGGCCACTGGGAGCTCTATCATGTAGGACCCTGTGCCATTTCAATATGCCTTCATCATGTTTTCTTTTCTTTCTTTTCTTTTCTTTTCTTTTCTTTTCCTTTCCTTTCTTTTCCTTTTTCTTTTCCTTTCCTTTCCTTTCTTTTCCTTTTCCTTTTCTTTTTTTCTTTTTCTTTTTCTTTTTCTTTTTCTTTTTCTTTTTCTCTTAGCATTGCTCATCCTGACTTTTTTTTGTCCCCAGGAATCAACCACTTCTTCAAAGAGTGTCCTGGTTTCTTTTATTGGAAAATAATATTTAGAAACCAAGATCTGGGCACTGGGTATGCTTATTGTTACTGGGGTGTCATTGCTTCTAGGCAAAGCTAGAGATAAACTAACTGTATATAAACTAACCCATGCATATACACATATTTATATATATTCTGTATCATTCTGTGTGTGTGTGTGTGTGTGTGTGTGTGTGTATTTTAAATCATCTCCTACTGATTTCTCCAACTCCAGTCCTGCACCATAGGGTTTATTTTAACTTCCTCCCTTTTCTTATTTAGAACTTATTTCTCCATCAATAAGAAACCTGGTATTGAATATATTTACTTTATTTTTTTTAAGATGAGTATACCTTACTTGAAAATCTCCCCCCTCCATTGACCATATCACTGACAAGTCCAAGCTGTCAGTTGCTAGTTGGGTTCTAGACAGAATGTTGAGGTGTTCCCTAGGTTTTGTTGTGGCTGGTGCTTCCATGGTAACTGGGCAAAGCCCAATGGTAGATCAGTGCCGTGGAGGAGCTGCTATCCTCTGCAAAGCTTGGATTTGGGCTAATTCTTGGGAAGCCAGTAGAGGAGATCCTGCCCGAAGACCTGAATCCACAACTCACCTTCGATGACATCCAGTGGGAGACAGTGACATGTTCACTCGTCATTGCCTTATTTATGAGTCTTTTATTTCTACTCAGACGTGTTCAGTCTGTTAGAAGCTGGCTTTCCGTAAGACGTGAAAAGCAGCTTTCGGAAACATGGGCTGCCTGGATTAGGGAGAAATGCCAACTAGCTGACAAGCTGAAGGCTACTAGAAAGGAGTATACAGGGATTAAATCATTTTCAGAGAATGCCAGGCTAGAGAAAGAGTTCTTAAATATAACTAGCCTTATGGACACCTACAGAAAGGTAAAGAGGGTGGGCTTGATGCTGATGGAGGAATTAACTCCCCTGGGTCGAGAACTGCAAGAAGGGAGATCCAAATGTTCAAAACGAGAAGGGGAGATGGTAGAGATGTTTAAAATGCCTGCGGCCTCAAAAGACGTCATGAGACTTACCACATCACAAGGAGATTTTCCAAACCTGCCAGGAGGCCAAGAGCCAAGTGCTGATGGTCCCTTCCCCAGGAGAGGGCCTAGGTTTTAAAGTGCTGTGCCCTCCTTTCCAACAGGCCTCCAGAGCCACCAGGCTGTGTTCGCCTACCTTGACCTCCATCACAAGGTCACTGAGGCCTACGGATCCAGGAGAGCCCCACCTCTCTGAGGTAGTTCCTTCACCTCCACATGCTGGATGCAGTGGTGAGCTCCTTCCGGGTTCATATCTCCAAATATAAAGAGTATTGGACTTCCTGGATGAAAGCAAGAAATAAGGGATTTTCTCTTCAGGTCAAGTTTGGATGACCTCTCATTAACAGTAAAAAAACAACAACAACAACAACAAAACACTTAAACTAATCTTACTCAAATTAAATCTTCATCAAACTACATTTCCTAATATAACCTTGTGTTCATATCATTTCCATATTAATCTTATAAGTGAACTTTTTCTATTTTGTTCTGTATGTAAATATTGTAATTTGAAAACATATGCAACGTTTGTTGTCAACAGCAATATATTTTTTCCCAGCATTTTCTTGTATAGGTTTACTTACTAGTTCAATCCTGTTATGTATAGAAAACAGTATCAGAGGGGCGCCTGGGTGGCGCAGTCGGTTAAGCGTCCGACTTCAGCCAGGTCACGATCTCGCGGTCCGTGAGTTCGAGCCCCGCGTCGGGCTCTGGGCTGATGGCTCAGAGCCTGGAGCCTGTTTCCGATTCTGTGTCTCCCTCTCTCTCTGCCCCTCCCCCGTTCATGCTCTGTCTCTCTCTGTCCCAAAAATAAATAAACGTTGAAAAAAAAAAATTAAAAAAAAAAAAAAGAAAACAGTATCAGAATTGTGAACCCATAGCCCCGTGAGGAACAAATTTATCAACTCCAGCGTTTGTGTGCAGTTCTTTCTGTATTTAGCCTTACAGTATCCAGTCAAAACACTGTTTTCCAAAGATGCTAAGTCAGCTGCTTTCTTCCCCACTGCTTAATTTTCTAACCATTTTTGCAACTTTCCTATTATTTCAACATATAAGATGACATACAATTCACTCATTTTCATGTGCTCAACTTAAAAACATCCTTTTTGAGCAGACCAGTGTTTTTGCATCTGAGACTAAGCTTGGAAATCTTGGGCTCTAATACTTTGGCTTTCAACGTTTTTAGTCCTGGGTAAGCTGTTAATTCTGTAAAGTTCAATCAATCACCGCGCAGCACTCACCAGTCTTGGATGGCGCAGACAGCTCTAGGCACAAGTGTCGACTTCCAGCCTTAAATGGTGACTGCAGTATGTCCGTTTCAGTCTTCTAGCTAGAATCCAAGCTTCTTGAAGGCCTTAATTCAGTGTTTATGTCCTTGTCGCAGTCTACCTTGGCCACAACACACGCTCAAAAAGTTTTCTCATTTTTATCCATGATAAATAGAAGTGCAAGATTATTGACACTGAGTGTAATGGGTTTTGTGCTACCAGAAAAAGAGGTCATTTCTTCTCCCCCCCCCCCCCCCCGGAGTCCTTTTTCCTGCGTGCCCTCCTGTCCCCTGTCTTGCCTGGCTAACAATTATGGTAGGTCTAGACTCATCTAAAACATTCTTGGACTTCCCCCTTCCCTCCATTGTCATCAGGGAGACTAGACTCTCTCCTCTCATACATGGTGTGCAGACCCCCTGGATAAAGTGATGACACTGTGATGTAATTACTGATTTTCTTGTTCATCTCCCTTGCAAGGTAGCCCGTTTTTTTGCGTGCTGGCTTTGGATCTTCTCCATCTTAGTGTCTCCAAGCATGTGACTTGCAGGGAATAGATGCCCAACAGGGGTTCACTGAATATATGGATAACATTAGTAGCTAGAGGAGTGATGTTACAGGTGCATTAACATGTATTGTCATCTGGTCTTGGGAGCAGGACGGTCTGACCCTTGGGGAAGGGTAGGCACTTACAAACAAAATTAGAATGCGAAGGCATCGGGCTTTCTGGGAACCAAAAAATAACAGGGAAGAGAAATAATATTTATCAAGCACCTATTACATGTCACTTTACCAGATACTTCACATGTATTATCTCTCATTCAGGTGACTTCTTGTCATTGTACAGAAGAGAAACGTCTAGTGCTGGAAGGCGGGTGGTTAAGAACTTGTCTGGTCCTCACAGCTCTTAATTCAATATATCTCCCATCTTCCTTTAAAATCAATATTCTGGGGCGCCTGGGTGGCGCAGTCGGTTAAGCGTCCGACTTCAGCCAGGTCACGATCTCGCGGTCCGTGAGTTCGAGCCCCGCGTCGGGCTCTGGGCTGATGGCTCAGAGCCTGGAGCCTGTTTCCGACTCTGTGTCTCCCTCTCTCTCTGCCCCTCCCCCGTTCATGCTCTGTCTCTCTCTGTCCCAAAAATAAATAAACGTTGAAAAAAAAAAATTAAAAAAAAAAAATCAATATTCTTCCTATTCTATCATGTTGTTCGGAGGGAGAGAAATGCATTAAATTAATTTGCGAAATTATTAGAAAGGTAAATGAAAGAACTTTATTCTGTAAAAATAATTTGAAATGAACGAGAATCCTTAAAGTGAGGCCAAGCTGCATTTCATTAGCACAAGAGAGGCAAAATCTCCTGTTATTGCCAGGGGTACACTTGACAAGTCCTCTAAATGATAGTTGAGCTCCTTGAACAATTTTGTTCATTTTTAATACAGGCCTGAAGGATAAAACTTGAAAGAATCAAACTTGGCAGGCACTTAGACATTCAATATACCTATCGGAAGCTATAGTTGTTATTTTTTGTCTAGGATACATGGCCTGTCACTCTTCCCCCTCCCCTCCCCCCTCCCAGATTCAAGCAGTCAAAAGATCATGGTGTTATTGATTTTGGTACAAGAAACTAGCTGAGCAAAGACTTCCCTTTATCCCTACGGTCTCACTCATTGGACTGGAGCATCTCGGTATCAGAATGTGGTACAACTTTTATTGAGTCTGAACTTGGCTCCGGGAGACTTGACAGAGAATGATGAGGACTTATTTTTAATATCCAACGTCTTTCAAATAGATTCTTTACAGAACATAGTTTTTGTTCTGCACATTATGATTAGAAGAGGGAAATTGGTTACACTTCAAAATTTTCTCCAAACATAGTGTTGCAACCGGTTTTGCTTTCCAGCCAACTTTGTGGGCTTGGCAAGCAAGTTATCAGCAAGAGCATCTTCAAATGAAGCACCAGCTTTCGCTTCCCCATGGGTGATCAGTCTTCCACTTCAGAAGATATTCATTGCCCCCCAAGTTAGACATGCAAGAGGTCAGGCTAATACTTTTCCAAGTACAGTGTCCCACTCGACAATATATAATTGTACTGTTTCATCAAGCTGATTAAAATGTTTTATTACATCCTGTGACAAACAACCTTCTTACTCAGAACAAAGAATAATTGTGAATGAGGAAGTGGAAAATAACTTAAAGCATTTACTGGATGAGGAATATAAACAACGAAAAAACACGAGCCAGAAAAATGTTAGCATTTATCTGTCAGCCTCTTTTTTTTTACTGCATCCAAGCTATTTAAGAATCATGTCTGAAGGGATAAATTCGATTTTTCTTTAAGGAATGAAAAAAAAAAAAAAACCTTCAGCTTCGTTTCTCCTTTACTCATGATTGTATAGAAGCATTTTGGATGATTGAAAGACAGACTGAAAATCTACAAAATAATCTAAAGTTAGAAGAAGATTATGGGGCTACCTTTTGGTATAAGATATACTCATGAAAAATAAAAATCCACCCTTTGAGCTGAGAAGTAATTTTAATAGCTTGTTGAAACTAAAGCCTTACAGCTGTGCTTGGTAAGCTTTTTTTCTATTCTTTTTTTTCTCATGCAAATAAAACCAAGAAAAACATACAGCCATGCAAACCCCACCTCAGGCAAGTCTGAGAATATATTATTTCTCAGAACTCAGTTGGATTTATGGTCTATCTAATGTGGACTCTGCTCTTAGAAGATAAATATAGGAAATAATTTCAAAAGGATAACACATTTGCTTAAAACAAACACAGTTTTCTGGCTCTTCCTTTCTCTTACCGTGCCTGTAGCTTTAGATTTTATTATCTTCATTCCTAATTTTTTTTTTTTCTGTACTCGAGCCCTAGGCTCTAAATGGGTTCTGGGTACACATTATGCACTCAGTAAATTTTATGGAGCAAACTCATGAGTTTTAGGGAAAATAAAAACCTCCTTGTTGCATACAGTCAAAGACTGTTTATTGTTACTCAGATTTTCTCCCAGCATAAGCCACGCCTCCACGAGAAGGCATAGCTCTGTTCAAGTCCCCAGTGCATCACTGTATCACTTTGACACCAGGGTAGCAACAATGGAGCATCCACGTGGGGGACACACTTGAGCCAAATCAGGTCCAAGCACAATACACTCAGAGTTGCCCTCAGTCTCCCCGATAGAGGAGATAGGCGATCGCAGGGAAGTTAACTAGGAAAAAGAACTGTAGGGAACACTTTTTCTCCAAGCCTTCTTCCCATAATTCAAAAGACACCACTCACATGCACCAGCCGCCCCCGCCCCACCCCCCCGCCCCGCCACACACACACAATATACGTGAATGTCGGCTGCTTCCACACATGCTATAGGGGCTACCTGTTGTTTTTGCTTGATCAATATTCCTTACCCTTCTTCTGATAATAGAACCCTATCTTTCAGGAACCTCCCCTCTCTCATTCTCAGAACATGCTGTTTTTGTGTGGCTAACCACACTCCCTATACAGAGAACTAATCATCATCACCATCATAGCAATAATCAAGGTATCTGATTTATGGGGTGTATACATGCACCAGACCTGTTCTAAGCACATAACATCTATGAACTCTCTTTGTTTTTACAATGCTCATATAAGCTCCAACTCTTATCTCCATTTTGCAGTCAAAGAAAATGACTCACAGCACACAATCAACATGTAGAGGAAGTGAGATTTCAATCCAAGTCACCTTGGAGCTCCACGCTCATAATCATATGTTAAAATGCCCTGAGCCAGGCCATTCACGGTGTTTCTCACACTTAGCTACGGCAATTGTTTGACGTGTGGGCATGTGACCCAAGCTTGGGCAATGAGAGCCTTCCCTGGGACTTAGACTAGATATCGGGAAAGATGATATGCTCTTTTTTGCTGGAGTGCTAAGCTGATATGATATGGGTCTGCAGCTTGTGACCATCTTTCCCCTCTGGGGAAGAGTGTGCCTGACAATGATTTCCCCATAGATGAAAGCAGAACTCGGAGAGAAAAAGATTCCTGAGGACATCATTTCAGCATCTGGTTTTCTATATACCAAAAGCTAGACATCGCTTGTTTTGTTTAACTCAATATAAATTAATTTTCTTTTTCCAGCTAGAATTTTAGTTGAAACACACTAGAATCTTACCTGATATACACATTTGTGCTCTCTTCTTGACAGTAAAGAATATTTTCTAAAATTCCTTGCAGTTCTAGCAGTCTGTCAATCAACTATTGCTGGAAAGAGTTCTATGGTTAAATGCAATTCTGTTTCTCTATAGCTATCATTTGACTATGTTCTTTCTTCCCTGCATGCATCCCTAAATAATCCCTTCATTTATACAGCTTAATTCCTCTTGGTCTGAATCACAGAAATCTCAGCTTCTGCCTACTTTTAGTATGACCGGTAATAGATAGAGTCAGGAGGGCTCAAATTGGAAGCACTGTATAGCAGGCTTCAGGTTTGACTTTGCTAATGGTCTCAGCAAGACTTCCGTGGAACTGAGGTTTGATAAGCAGAAATTGACTGAGGCAGAACCACAGGCAGGACTAACAGATCAGACAGGCTGTGAGTTGCTTATACATAAGAGTCAAGACCAGATAAGAGTGAGGTAGGCTGAGGCCAAGGCTGGATCAAGAACACAGAAACAAGAAGGAAGATTCATGACAGTAGCATAGAAGGATCCCGAACGCATCTTATCCCATGAGCACAACACATCTATAGCTACGTATGCAATAATCCCTCTGAAAGGATCTGAAAGCTAGATGAACAATGCCTTTATTTTTTTTTTTCAACGTTTATTTATTTTTGGGACAGAGAGAGACAGAGCATGAACGGGCGAGGGGCAGAGAGAGAGGGAGACACAGAATCGGAAACAGGCTCCAGGCTCTGAGCCATCAGCCCAGAGCCCGACGCGGGGCTCGAACTCACAGACCGCAAGATCGTGACCTGGCTGAAGTCGGACGCTTAACCGACTGCGCCACCCAGGCGCCCCAACAATGCCTTTAAAACAAAGGATAAAAAGGCAACATCAAGACAGGTAGGAGAGGTGGAGACATGGTCTCACAAAGACCCAACCCCAGTCGGGTGGGATCTCATAATATGGAACTTGTTCCTGAACAGCAAAGAATTTGTGCACCACTTAAAGCACCCAACATTTGGGACCTGCACTGGAGAGATGAGCCCCAAGATGTCTGGCCTTGAAAACCAACAGGGTTTACTTCCAAGAGAACCATAGGGCTCTAGGGAACAGAAAAATATGCTCTTAAGCTTCTCACACATTCACCCTGAGACTCAGTGCAAAATCAACAGTTTGAAATGGGCCAAGACCATATGCAAAGGAAACTTACTTGTTAATCTTAAAGCATCTTCCGGGGACTTTGGGGACTTTCTCCAGGGATGGAGCATTCATAGTGTCATTTTGTGGTCTTCTGCTTTGTTGGGGCTGATGCTGGTGGGTGCCATTTTTGCATCCCACCTCTAGCCTACTAGCTCTGGGGACCTTGCCACTCCTGAGTGCGGCAGTCGTGGCCTATCCAGCCACAGGCCAACCAAGTGCCCTGCCAACCATGTGTCACAACTGTGGCCTGCCCTGCCACAGTGGGCAAGCATGCACAGCCCACACAGGGGATGTCCCTTGAGCATCTGGCCCTAGTGGCCAGAAGGGGATTGTGTTTCTGGGCCTGATGGGTCTGAAAGAATTAAGGAGACAGTTCTTGGCAGGCTATGACCCTCAGGGCATTGTACAAACAGCAGACTGAAACACATCCCCAGTCTTCATGTGAAAAGGGCCTATTTTCTTGTCAGGAGCTTCAGCCTGAGGGCCAGGCTTCAGGTTGCCACACATCTAGAGGCTACAAGATGTGCTCTCAGGGACCATGGGCAGAGAAACACAGTATCAGCACCCTCCCTTGGCCTCACCAGAGCTCTCCAATACTTCTCACGGAACAGCTTATACACACATCTAAAGCCATAATTTTTGCAGCAGTCACTCAGCGGACACTTCTAGATCTCCTTGTTTGAAGTTGACAGGGTTTATGATTCAGATATTCAAGACTGTATATATGTACATACTTTGAAAGCTTTTGCCTGAGGATCTGGTTTATAATTAGCCTGAAACTAGGTATTGACTGAGATTTCTCCCTTTGGAGCCCTAACAGGTTTCTGGCACACCCTCAAAACCTGGGACCTATCAAGGACAAAACAGGCTACTTAGACAATCACAAAATTCTGAGAAGCAACCAAAAGCGAGGGCGAGGTTGAATAAAATTCATCTCCTACACAAAGTCACTCCTTCAAGACTGGGAGAGATAGCTGTTTGGGCTAGCACATAAAAACAAACACAGAGACGGGCGCCTGGGGGGTTCAATCAGTTAAGCGTCCTACCTTGGCTCAGGTCATGATCTCACGGTTTGTGAGTTCGAGCCCTGCGTCCGGCTCTACGCTGACAGCTCGGCGTCTGGAGCCTGCTTCGGATTCTGTGTCTCCTCTTCTCTCTGCCACCACCCACCTCCCCCACCTCCCACCTTGCTCATGCTCTGTCTCTCTCTCTCTCTAATAAGTAAACGTAAAAAAAAAATAAAAACAAACAAACACAGAGAATCAAGGGAATGAGGAGACAGAAGAATGTGTTCCAAATGAAAGAAGAAAATAAAACCTCAGAAAAAGAGCTTAATGAAATGGAGGTAAGTAATCTACCTGATGAAGAATTCAAATTAATGGTCGTAAAGATGCTCACTGAACTTGGGAGAAGAACGGATGAACATGTGAGAACTTTAACAAAGAGATAGAAAACATAAGACAGTACTAAACAGAAGTCACAGAGCTGAATAATACAATAACTTAACTGAAAAAAAAAAAACTAGATAGTTTAAACAACAGACTAAATGAAATAGAAGAATGGATCAGTGGCTTAGAAGACAGGGCAGTGGAACTCCCCCAACCAGGGAGGCAAACAAAAAAGAAAATAATTTTTTTTAAAAACTGAAGCTAGCTTAAGGGACTGTGAGACGACATTAAACAGAATAGTATTTGCACCATAGGCTTCCCAAAAGGAGAAGAGAGATGGAAAAAGGTAGAACACTTATTTTTAAAAATAATGGCTGAAATTCTCCTTAACCTGGGTAAGGAAACAGACATGCAGCTCCAGGAAGTTCAGAGAGTTCCAAATAAGATGAACCCAAAGAGATATACACCAAGATACATTATAATTAAAATATACAAAGTGAAAGATAGATAATGTTAAAAACAGCAAGACAAAAACAACTTTTGCATACAAGGAAACCCCCATAAGATTATCAGCTGATTTTTTCAGCAGAAATTGTACAGGTGGGAGTGTGCTGAAAGGAAAAAAGTAAGTAAGTATACTCTTGGCAAGGTTACTATTCAGAATTGAAGGAAAGATAAAGAGTTTTCCAGACAAGCAAAAACTAAAGGAGTTTATTATCACCATTAAACCAGCCTTATAAGAAATATTAAAGGGACTTCTTTAAGTTGTAAAGAAAAGATGCTAACTAGAAACAAGAAAACAAGTTAAAGTAATAATCTCACTGGTAAATGCAAATACATAGTTAGAAGTAGTGGATTAGCCACTTATGAAGCTAACATGAAGGGGAACCTGGGTGGCTCAGCCAATTAAGTGTCCGATTTCGGCTCCGGTCATGATCTCATGGTTTGTGGGTTCGAGTCCTGTGTCAGGCTCTGTGCTAACAACTCAGAGCCTGGAGCCTACTTTGGATTCTGTGTCTCCTTCTCTCTCTGTCCCTCTCCCACTCACACTCTTTCTCTCTTTCTCAAAAATAAGTAAACATTAAAAAAAATCTTTAAAAGAGAATAAAGCTAATGTGAACATTGAAAGCCAAAAGCAGTAAAACTAACTATAATAATTAGTTAAAGGATACACAAAATAAAAAGATATAAAATAGGGCATCAAAAAAGAACATGGGTGGGTGTTAAAATGTAGAAGTTTTAGAATCCACCAAAACTTAAGATACTATCAATTTAAAATAGACTGTTTTAGACATATAGGATGTTATATGTAAACCACATGGTAACCACAAAGCAAAAATCTATAGCAATCACACAAAAGACAATGAGAAAGGAATTTAAATATAACACTAAAGAAAATCACCAAACCACAAAAGAAGAGAGCAAGAGAAGAAAGAAACAGAGAAAGACAAAAGCAGCCAGGAAACAAACAACAAAATGACAATAAGCACATACCTACCAATAATAACTTTAAATATAAATGAACTGAATTGTCAAATCAAAAGACACAAAGTAGCTGAATGTATTTAAAAAACAAGGCCTGAATCAGGAAGAAATAGAAAATCTGAAAAGGCTAATTACTAGTAAGAAGATTGACCCAGTAATCAAAAACCTCCCAACAAGCCAATGTCCAGGACCAGAAAACTTCACTGATGAATTTTTTTTTTCTACTTTGCTGGTGAATTCTATCAAACATTCAAAGATCTAACACCTATCTTTCTCAAACTCTTCCAAAAAAATCGGAGAGGAAGGAATGCTTCCACATTCATTTTACAAGACTGGCTTTACCTGATACCCAAACCAGATAAGACCATACACAAAATGAAAATTACAAGACAATATCCTTAATATGCATAGATACAAAAATCCCCAACAAAATATTAGCAAACTGAATTCAACAGGACATTAAAAAATCATATACCACACAATCAAGTGGGATTTATTCCAGAGATGCAAAGATGGTTCAACACCTGCAAATCAATCAATGCGATATAGCACATTAACAAAATGAAGGATCAAAATCATACGATCATCTCGAGAAACACAGGAAAAACATTTGTCAAAATTCAACACTCATTTATGATGAAAATTCTGAACAAACTGGCTATAGAGGGAAGATATCATGTCATACCTGTTAGAATGGCTTTAATCAAAAAGAGGAAATAACAAATGTTGGAGAGGATATGGGAAAAAGACAACCCTTGTACACTGTTACTGGGAATGGAAATTGGTTCAGCCATTATGGAAAACAATATAGAGATTCCTCCAAAAATTGAAAATAGAACTACCATATGACCCAGCTATTCTACTTCTAGGTATTTATGTAAAGAATACAAAAACTGTAAAATATACATGCACTTGTACAAAATATGCATGCACTTCTATGTTCATTGCAGTATTATTTACAATAACTAAGATCTGGAAACAAAGTAAGTGTCCAGCGATGGACAAATGGATAAAGAAGATGTATATATACATAATACACAGTGGAATACTACTTAACCATAAAAGAGAAAAGAATCTTGCCATTTGCCACAACATGGATGGAACTTGAGGGTATTATGGGGAGTGAAAGAAGTCAGACAGAAAAAAAGGCAAATGCCATAGGATTTCATTTATATGTGTAATCCAAAAAGCAAAACCAACAAATAAGACAAAAGCAAACTTAAAGGTACAGGGAACACATCAGTGGTTACCAGGGGGGGAAAGGGGTTGGGAAGCGGGAGAAGTGAGCGGAGTGGCTCAGGTGCATGGTGATGGGCAAGAAGGGGACTTAGAGTGGTAACCACTTTGTATTCGATACACAAATATTGGATTATAATGTTGTATGCGTAAAACTTATATAATGTTATATACCAATTTTACGTCACTTAAAGAAAAAACACACGGAAACAAATACGGCAGAAACGAAAGCCTGGTTCTAAGGCAGCCCTAGGAATCCGGGGTTGACTTTTGCTGTTGTTCCCACCCAGCATCCGGTCTCCCTTCCCGTGATTACAGTACCTTTGTTCCGTCAAGAGACTCCTCCCTCACTCTTTGTGCATGTGGTTCCAGAAAGCTGATGCTGATTCCTTCCTAGGATTTAGGGTGGAGCTTGCAGGGTAAGCTAAATCAATCAGTGTGTTCTATCTCCCAGTCACTGGGTTTGGTTCAGGGATGGCGTATGACTTAAATTAGGTCTATGAGGGCCAAGATAAGGAATTTCAGAATGAGTATTTCAGCAGTTGGAAGGTGGACTTGGTATTTCTAGTTGGACCTAAAACCTAAAAAGTTTATAAGGACTGAATCTACTGCCACCACCTTATTAGCATGGGCACCCTGTGCCCAAATTCACCATGAAGGAAGACACAGTTGTAAATGAAGGGAAGGGAAACAACTAGATCCTAATGACATTGATTTGGCCCTGAATCCAGCAGAGTCTGAAGTCATCAAGCCTGCTGTCAGATTTTCTCATTATGTGGGTCAGTAAATCCCTTTTTCATTTAATCTAGATTGGTTTGGGTCTTTTACCTTTTGCAACCAGATGGACCACTTGCTTATAAAGGGTTTCACATGGTCTGTCTCATTACCAAATTTTCTACCCATGCACAGCTTTTGAATGACGATCTCTCAGGCTCCATAAAAATGTCATAGTTGTACATTTTTTTTCTCAAGTAAGTACGTAAAGGTCATGCCTTCTGGATGAGAGGACAGGGAGAAGGTGCAGATGAACACAGGACTAGGTTGATGGCATGAATCTGAGAATGATTCTGGAAGCCCTTAAATGCAGACACCCTCAATTAATCACAGCACTTTTTAGATTAAGATTGTCCAAGAGATTGCTTTCAAATGGCCAGTTTTGATATGGGTGGGCCCCATAGTCCTAAAGAATGGCTCAGCATTCAGAGTTAAGATCATGGGATGTCAAGCAATGGTGTGATTCTTCGACAAAGGATCCCACAGTCTATGAGAAAGGAGGGGAGGGGTTGGTTGAGGTCTTGAAAGAGTTGCCAACCAACCAACGGGAACATTGATTTCCAGTGGTCACTGGAAGCATCTGAGACTCCTGTGTCCCAAGCATCCTTCTGTCTTTTGCAAGTACCACCATGTGGTTAGATTTTTATTGCCTAGGATGTGTGTGTGGTTTATGAGGTACCCCTCATAAAGTCCTCTGGACTTTCCGGATTATCTCATAACCTCGGCTTTAGTGTTTTCTGACCTGGGTTTTCCTGCCGTTTCTGGTTCAGAGCACATGAACGATGTGGCCTACTGGCAGCCCCGACCAGTTGGCTGGCTCATATGAATGTTCATTCTGTATGGAGGAAAGACACGCCTTGTGCACAGCTCCATGAACACTTCAGCCTGAGCTAGGAAAGGAGCTGAACATTGCTTATGTCCTATTGCACTTAACTCAGGCACTTGCAAAGAGGAACCAAGGCTGGGACCTTACAGTCCCAGCGTGATGGTTCTGGAAGCTCTGGCCATGGGGTTTCAGGTGATGGATCTGGTTTGTGTCCAGGTCTTCCATTTTGTATCCTGGGCAATGTGGAGGCTGCCATCCCACTGTGAAGGAGACGTCTTAGCTGTGGGGTCTGCAGGCTGAGTCACAGTGGACAGGAACAGAGACAAAGCCATATGTTGGCAGCTATAGAAGGCAGGAGTTGGAGTGGACATAATTACTGACGAAAGTAGAGTGATGGCTTGGTGTCAGATGGAGGCCCCTGACAGGGCATGGACTGGACTCTATACACAAAAATCAAGGCCAGGGAGCAGATAGCACAAACCAGGCTTGGTCAACAAGGGAAATCAGGGCTGGAGAAGCAATAGAAACAGAAGCATAAACCAGAAGCAGAACAAGGGACCAGCCACTGTCTTCTTGCTTTACCAGGATTCCATGAGCTTCTTTCTTTCTTTCTTTCTTTCTTTCTTTCTTTCTTTCTTTCTTTCTTTCTTTCTTTCTTTCCTCCTTTCTTCTTCCTTCCTTCCTTCATTCCTTTGTTCCTTCCTTCCTTCCTTCCTTCCTTCCTTCCTTCCTTTCTTTTTGGAAGGGAGAGAGAGAGAGAGAGAGAGAGACAGAGAATCTTAAGCAGGCTCCACACCCAGCACAAAGACCAATATGGGTTTCAAACTCATGACTGTGAGATCAAGACCTTATTCAAAATCAAGAATCAAGTGTTTGACTGACTAGGCCACTCAAGCACCCCCAACATGGGTTTTTATTTTGCCTAATCCCCCATCTAGAATTGTTCTACACCTTAGAGGTCTCAGGCCCTACCTTTCTGAATTTTTTTTCTTAAGAACCTTGTGTTCAGTATTCTCTAGATGGGCTCCCAGAGGGCTAGCTAATATGGGAAGTTTGGCTCCTCTGAATGCTGAAGAAAAGAGCTGGGGCCAGTTCTTCCAAAGCCTGAAATTTCCAGTAGATTATTCCCATCTACTCCCACTTAATGTTGCACTGTGAGTTCTTGAAATCTTAGTATTTGTTTGTGCCTATATGTTCCTTTCAGAGAAATCATTTTTAGAGTGTTTGTTTTTTTTGGGGGGGGGGGCTAATAGGACTTCCTCAAAAATATGAAATTTCTCCAAGTCCATAGCTACTTGGTAATTTTGAATAATGAAAGAATATATACAGTGCTACAAATTTGGGGGGATTTATACCCTTACTTACAAATAGGGTTTAGAGTAATTCGAAATAGAAAAAATTATAAACTATGTAAAAGGATAAAACCCAATGAGTTACATTATCTGATACATCTGAATAAACCAGCTCCTTGGGAGATACAATCTTTTTCCTGGTACTAAAAGGAACATATTGTATATGTGTACGTCCTAACAGAGGGAACACAGAACCACTTCCTGGACAATGTCTTCAACAGCAGTTTCAGAGACAATTGAATAGTGTTCATGAGCACAAGCTCTGACATCAGACTGCATAGGTTCAAATCCCAGCTCTACGGATTTCTACTTGTGTGACCCTGGGCGAGCCTCATCTCTCTAGGTCTTAGTTTTCTTACTTGTAAAATGGGAACAATAATAGAAGCATTTTCATTTCATTGTTGGGAAGATTAAGTGAATTACTATATAAGAAATTAGAATCCTGTCTGGAACATGGTGAGTCTTTTTTTTTTTTTTTTTTTTTTTTTTTTAATTTTTTTTTTTTTCAACGTTTATTTATTTTTGGGACAGAGAGAGACAGAGCATGAGCGGGGAAGGGGCAGAGAGAGAGGGAGACACAGAATCGGAAACAGGCTCCAGGCTCTGAGCCATCAGCCCAGAGCCTGATGCGGGGCTCGAACTCACGGACCGCGAGATCGTGACCTGGCTGAAGTCGGACGCTTAACCGACTGCGCCACCCAGGCGCCCCTGGAACATGGTGAGTCTTAATCAGTAAATCTTACTAAGATCCAGCAAAGCACTAGTTCAAGAGTGGTCCAAGGGCCTGTGCAGATGAGTTTAGAAGCTATCGGCTAATTCTGTTTTATATTGCATCCATACTCCTGCTCACCCTCCAACTTTTGGGGGGGAACTTACTTTCACATCCCTGGCTTCCCTTTCGCAAAACTGAATCCCCAGCATCCTGTGCCCTCTCTGTGCCCTTTTTGGTCTTGGATTCCCCTCCCCTGCAATGTTTGACTTAATGCTTCCAAATGGCAGCTAGTCTTGTCCTATTGTTCTTTTCTTCCTTCCCCTCTGTTATGTCTTGTCAAAACTAGCCTTTCCCAAACACTGACCCCCCCAGGAAACTGACAAATACAGTGAACTAATTCAAGTCAAGGTGCCTTCGTGACCTCTGATTTGTTATATGCGTCAATTTGGCTAGACTATGGTGCCCACTTGTTTTGTGAAACACCGGCCTAGATGTTTCTTTGAAAGTATTTTAAAAATATGATTAACATTTAAATCAGTAGACTTTGAGTAAGTCAGATTACTCTCTGTCATGTGCGTGGGTCTCACCCACTCAGTCAAAGGCTTTAAGGAAAAAAGATTATGGTCCTCTCAAGGAAGAAGGAATTTGGCCTCCAGATTACTTTTGGACTCAAGACTACAATATTGACTCCTGTCAGAATTTCCAGGCTGTTGGTCTGCCCTGCACATTTCAGACCTGCCATCTCCCATAATTACATGAGCCAATTCCTTAAAATAAATCTCGCTTTTTCTAAATATATACATCCTATTGGTTCTGTTTCTCTGAAGAACCCCGACTGATGCAGAATTAACATACATAATGGCTAAATATTTTAGCTTCCTCACTACGTGAAATGTTCCTCCATTAACATTTATATTTCAGCAAGGGCTCAACTTTAAACAGAAGTCAATGTGAGCATTTTTAAATATCATCAGAGAGAGAGAGAGAGTTGCAGGAAGACAGGTATATCCCAGTGACTTTGAAGTCACTTCAAGAAGCAGCTGCCTATTCATGAGATGGGTCCTGGGCTTATCCATATTTGGATTTATTTCCTCCTCCCCTAAAGCTATACATGGGGCATGTGGAAATGCCTTTAGCTATCGCTGCATACCACACACGTTTCTTTTAGTCTGGGTTAACATTTGGAAATCATATATAAATAGAAATAGTCTTCATATTGCTATGTGCACCTGCTGTGAATGTCAAATGCTGGTGTAATTCACCTATTCATCATAATCATCGAACAGTAAGGTAAACATGAATCATTGTTTCCTTAAGAGTCTGAAAGGCAACAAAATAAAATATTTCTCTGGAACTTCCTGGAGGAAAGGCAATCTTCTACCTATTACATTAGGGCAGAAAAATCAATCAGTCCAAAATCAAAGTCTTTTTCTTTTTTAGCTTTTCATGTGGAAGACTGTCATCAATAAATCTTCCAGAGTCATCATGGTTCTTATGAAAGTAATATCATATCCTTTCAGAAATGGTAGAACAATGATAATGTAGGGTCAAGGTGGACTTTGGAAAAGAAATGAACTCCACCTGGGATATTATAAAATACCAAATCATTTTGGTTTCTACAAGGCAGACTATTATTATGAGAATGGTGTTCCCTCTGCATGAAAATGTAGAAACTTTGTATTCACTGATAGAACATAGTTACCACATTTCTTTTTTATTGTTAGTGTTTTGACAATCACTTATCCTCATTCATTCTTGCTTGCTCGCCTGCTCTTTTCTTCCATTTTTGATCTGTCTCATGAGATCATGGGTATTGTATGCTGCAAAAAGCAGAGGTGGTGATTCTATACCTTGAAACAGAAACAGGTGACTGGATAATCCTCTCTACGAGACTGAGGAAGGAGTCTACAGCAGAGGAAGAACGGGCAGAGAAATTTTTAAGAAAGTTTTACCACCTGGGACCATGACTCACTTTTTTGGGAGAAGGCTTAACCAACCCTCTATGAGAGCTGGTGGAGAGTTAACTTCTCTGGGAGCCCAGGGAAGGGAAGGGAAGTGCTGGCTGATGGAGAGGTGGAGGGAAAGAAGAAGGGAAAAGGGACAAAGGACCAGGGATTTGAGGTTTGGTTTTTAGCCTCATTCCAAGGATTTACCAAGTACCATGTGTCCAGCAGGACAAGATGAACTATTGTTTTATTAAAAGTAATATATGGGGATAATTATGCAAAATACTAATTAGTATGTGTCTCCACATCTCTGCACTTTGCAAATCCCTTGGCTTATATCCTGAAGCCCCCTCCCTGTTCCTCAAGCCTGAAGTTATGGTCATTTGTTAGCCACTGGCTGCGGACCCAGAAACAAAGGCCACAAACACTGGACAGGGGGGGACTAAGTGGGAGACAAGGATATGGAAGCAGAGGGTAGGCAAGACTTCCCAGCTCTCATAAACGTTGGGACAGATGCATACATCCAGGAAGGGAGGACAGGAGGGAGGATAGTCCATAATACCCCCACCTGTAACCAGGACCTTCCTTTGCCCAAGCTGAGAGCTCAGTGGATGCTAAGTAGCCATTGACTGGTCCTTCTTGCTGCTTTCCTGTGGACCATGCCAACCTCATGACTTAGTTTCCTCATCGGGGGGACATGAGGGTGAGGATCTGTTTACCTTTAGTGGGGCTGACAAGGAGCAAAGTGGATCTCGACCGGAGTTTCTAAACTTTGGCATTATTGGTATTTTGGACTCCGTAATCCTTGCTGTAGGACAAGTCTGTGCATTGTAGGATGTTTAGTGACATCCTTGCGCTCTACGTGCCAGATGTCGGTGGCACCCCACCCCGCTCCCCTGGTTGCAACAACCCAAAATATTTCCAGATGTTACCCAGTGTTCCCTGTGGAACGCAACTGCTGGTCTAGACTGAACCTGTTTGAAAGCTCCCCCTGAGCCAGGACCTCTCTCTATTCCCCCACACCTTCTCCTCCCCACGCCCACTCTCCAAATCTGTCCTCTTTTCTCCATTTCCAATACCTGAGTCTAAGTTATAATCTTCTCCAGCCTGAAAATTTGCTGTGGCTTCTAGCCTGTTTTCCTGTATCCCCTTGTATCCTCCAAAAATCACTCCTCCACCCTGAGGCCACGTGGACTTTTTAAAAACGTCTGTCCTGTGCTTAAAACCCCTTAGGCCATCCCATTTCTTTCGGATGGAGACAAAATCCTTTGCCGCCTGACCTGGCCGTGTGTGGCTGAGCTCCCCTACAGATTCCTCGATGCCATTCACTCCTCTGTCCCCTGGGCTCTGACAATCCTGTTCTCCTTTCATTCACGGGTGGGCCATGATCCAGCCACACGGCCTTTGCACGTGCCGTTCTTCTGCCTGAGATACTCTCCCCCCACATATTCTCCTGGTGGAAGCACTGTGCCCCTCCATCAGCGTAAGCATCACTTCCTTGGCGAAGACTCCTCTGGCTGCTTGGAAGGACTCAGGCTCCTGCTGCGAAATGCCGTCGTTACTGTATGGGAGGTGACTTTGTAGCACTTACCACTTGTGGCTTTACGCTAGCGGGCTATTAATGTCGGTCTCCTTTCCCCCCTCCCTCCCTCTCTTCCTTCCTTCTCCCTTCGCTTTTTAGGGACATACCTCCACATGAGTCGGCTGAGCCTGGTCTGTAGCCCTCCCAACCCCCACCCCAAGATCTCTGAATACGACATCTTTTCTTTCAGTTATTTATCTTCCAACCCATCTCCCTTTCTAGCAACCTACCATTAACCCTCCCACCCTTTCTGTGGGTTAAGAGGTCTCTTAAAGGAATACCAAGTTGCTGGAAAGATACCACCCAAAGCTCCCTCGGGTGGGAGCCCTCCAAGATGATGAAAATGCCCCAGTATTTTGTTCAAAGCAAAGGAGTCCTGAGCTCTCCAGTTACATCTCAGCCACAGGGCTGCCCAGGGCTCTAGACTGTGTAGCTGGTGAAAAAAAAAAAACAAAAAAATTTAAAAAAATCAAACAGTAGCAGAAAAGAAAACCTAGCTCATTGCATGATTTTTTCAGGGAAACTTGACTTTAGCAGGGCTTTTGGCAATAGGCAAGAGAAAGTATAGTTAATGATAAGGGCTGATAGCGGTATTGCTGATGGGTCGTGAACTTGTCTGGCTCCTCTGTTTTTGGTTTGTGGTTCTATCCCAAGTCTGTAATGACATATAAAATAATAGACCGCTTATCCTGGTCCTTCCTTCTCATTGCAAATCACATTTCTTAAGACAATCCATGGAATTTACAAGATGTGAACATGTTGGTAAAAGTGTGTACCACTCAATAGATGGCTCCTGATGCAAGACTTCACACCTCACATTGAACTTCAACCTCTTTCTCCACATGGTTCCACATTAAACTTGTGTTTCCGTTTTGTCTTTCTTCTATCTCAGCCCCTAGGTTGTTGAAATTCCCTATGTATACGTCCAGGAGAGAGCTTCGGAAAATGTCCTATACCAAAGAATAATGAAGTCATGAACTCTTCCAGTCTTGATCAGACTGTGCTGGGGATATAGATAATAATCATAACGCAAAGATAACAATGGGAAATTGCTACAGATATCTACTGGTCATAGGACACTTTTCACATCCATAACTGCATCACAACGACATTTGTGGGATGCTAAGAGAAAACTCTGCACAGAGATTCAAGAGATGTTCTTCTCCACTGGAAATTCCATTTTACTAGGATTTCTGTTGTAAACACTAGGGGCCACATTCTTGTTTGCTTTACAAACTCAAGGAGAAACGTTCACAGGAAAAATTCATCTAGAAGAGCTAGAAGAGCTAGATGGCTGCGGAATTGGGCTGCTGTCTGGTAACAGGCTTAAGCTCCACGATTGCAGACTGTGTCTGTTTCCCTCGGTATCATTTCCCTACAGCCTAGCATAGTGCTTGGCATTTGATGTTCCCGGTAGATATCTGTTGATCTGTGTGTATGGCAAGTGACACAATATGGAAATGGGTGGGAAGCCTCTTACACAGATGGGAAATAGGAAGGAGAAAATGTGAAAAATGAGGAAAAGTGGCAACAAATGAATTTACATTATTTTCTTTTAAAATATTTCTTCTTCCAGGCACCTGGGTGGCTCAGTCGGTCAAGCATCCGACTTCGCCTCAGGTCATGATCTCACGGTTCGTGAGTTCGAGCCCCGCATCGGGCTCTGTGCTGACCACTCAGAGCCTGGAGCCTGCTTCCGATTCTGTGTCTCCCCCTCTTTCTCTGCCCCTCCCACTTGTGTGCATGTTCTCTCTCTCTCTCTCTCTCTCAAAAATAAATACATAAACATTAAAAAATAATAAAATAAAATATTTCCTCTTCAATGATATTGTCCTTAGGCTAGCATTAAGGTGCCTTGTTAATTACTGTTATTACCTTTTTTTCATAGCTGGAGAAGGACACAAAGCATGGATTCTCTTGGGTCATATGGTGAATCTATTCATCCTTCCTCTGTTTTAAAATACGCTTGTGACCTTTTTGATCTTAAATAAATTTGTGTCTGTCTTACACCATTACAGATTTAAGAAGAGGCAAGAGTCACTTGCTTACAGGAAACAACAATATGTACAGGACTGGTCATTTCTCGATTTCTGTGAACAAGTTAAAATTTTTCTGTTGACCCTCCATGATGCTGGAGGCCTTAGTTCTGCTGGGGGAATGTTCCTGGAGCCTGGGGGTGAAAATGTATCCACCTTTGTTTTCCTTCTCCATCAGCATACGGTAGACATCATCACAGGAGTATCTTATAAAGTTTTTGTTGAGAAAAGAGATGTTTGTTAAGCACTAAGTAGATGTCCAGCCCTTTGGGATGCAAGGAACTGCAAATGCATGGTTCCCTTTGTGGAGCTGAAATCTGGGTGTGAAGCTAGCCATCTAGTTGGGGGCAGTATTCTGCAGAATGAAAAGGCTGGAGCTGACTCTGGCTTTCCCGCTCGGGCTTCTTACACCGAGGGCTTCCCGCTTATATCGCTTCGACCTCCTTCTTTTCTCCAATTCCCAGGCTATGCCTCAGTGCTACAGACACAAACTCATGCACACGCAACACACACACAAGCAATTCAATGGCTCCTCTTTTACAATCTCACGTTCATTATCTGCGTGGGATGATAGAGCCATTCCGCTGGTTTTGAGTCTAAACTACCCACTGCTGATTGACAGTGTGATCTCATTTAGCTCACTAACCTCTCTGCGTCTTTCTTTCTTTCTTTCTTTCTTTTTTTTTTTTTACATTTGCATCTTGAGTATGTTCTCATGCCATAAATACAGGTCAAGCAGGAGAAATACAGGAAGATATAAGGAGGATGAAACAAGTCCCGTTTCCAGTCCCACAGAAAACGCAAGTTACTTTCCAACCACTACCACATTTCTCTGAATGTGTCACCATGGATTGTTAGCCCAGTGCTATTTATGTACCACTAACAAATAAAAAAAGTGAACTCTGACACGATGCTTCCTTATCACTTCAATTTTTTTTTAATTTTTTTTTAACGTTTATTTATTTTTGAGACAGAGAGAGACAGAACATGAACAGGGAAGGGGCAGAGAGAGAGGGAGACACAGAATCGGAAGCAGGCTCCAGGCTCTGAGCCATCAGCCCAGAGCCCGACGCAGGCCCGACGGACCGCGAGATCGTGACCTGGCTGAAGTCGGACGCTTAACCGACTGAGCCACCCAGGCGCCCCTATCACTTCAATTTTAAGATACATGCCCATTTTTGAGAGGTTCAAATGTGAAAAAAAGAAAAATCAGCAGAGCATGTACATGCATCCTACCCATCCGTGGAATCAGCGGTGTGCCGTGCCCAAGCTACAGTGCAGAAATGATAAAGGAGCCGTTGCCAATTATATGGACTATTATTTTGGATGCATTCTGTTTTACTACAATAATGTTCCTGGGGATCCTGAAAGAACCCAGAGCACAGAACTTGGAAGAGCTGTTTTCATGAGTAGTGGATAGACACGATCCAATGCTCCGCATTTGACTGACGTTACAGTTTTATTCAGCTTCCGTGAGCGCATTTATTTATTTTAAATCCAACATTCTTTCTATGAGAATTTCTTTTAAAATAATAGCCACTCTTCGTGCCTCCCACAAATAACCAGCCTTGCGCGTTTGCTGCTGAGTCGGCGCTGGCAGAAAAACACAGTCTGTTTCCCAGGGCGGCCCTGGCTCTCCCTTCCAGCAGCACGGACAAGGCGAAGGCAGCATGCACTGCAGCCTTGCAACTCCGATTGGCGGTGGCTGTAGAAGCTCCTCAGTCAGACCCTTGTCCGTGTGCACTTCAAAGTGCAGCAAGGTTTATATTTTCCGGGCGAGGATATAAAAGCATTGCCTGCTTCCTTTTTTTCATTTCAGAATGGGAAGTTTTGCTCAGTGAAGAATGTATACATTCCAAACTGTGAAAGCTGACTTAAGAGTGGCCGTGGCCACCTTCCTGGTGAACCACCATGGAATTTTGATGGTTTGTTTACACATCAGTCAGCCCAACCTCACCTTGGGAGCAAGGTATGAGCCACCTGGACTGAAGGGCAGGGACAGAGAACATTCTACATCCCTTTGTGGATTTGTGTAAGAGTAGCTATAATTGACCGAGCATTTATTAGGTGCCGTGCACTGTTAAAAGCAATTCATAAGCTCGAGGCATTTATTTATTCTTGAGAGAGAGAGAGACAGAGACAGAGTCCAGGCTGGGGAGGGGCAGAGAAAGAGGGAGACACAGAATCCAAAGCAGGCTCCAGGCTCTGAGCTGTCAGCACAGAGCCCGACACGGGGTTTGAACCCATGAACCTGATCGTGACCTGAGCCGAAGTCAGACGCTTAATCGACTGAGCCACCCAGGCGCCCCTAACCACCTATTTCTCATTTCTCATAACACATACAATGGGTAACTGTAGTGACATCTCACAAATGAGGAAACTGAGTGTTTTGTGTTTGCGCCCCACCCCCAAATTCGTATGTTAAAGTCCTACCCTCAGTAGCTCACAATGTGACTATATTTGGAAATAGGGCCTTTAACGAGATAATCAAGTTAAAATGAGACCAACAGGTGGGGCCCAAGCCAACAAACTGATGTCCTGAGAAGAAGGGGAAATACGGCCTCAGGGACAGGCATAGAGAGAGAACACCATGTGAACATGAGGACAGCCATCTCTAAGCTCAGGAGAGAGACCTGGAGCAAATTCCTCCCTCAGGAAAAAAACCAACCCCTCCGACGCCTGGATCCCAGACCTCCAGAGCTGTGTAACAAAACGTTTCTGTGTTTAGGCTACCCAGTCTGTGGTACTTGGTCTCAGTAGTCCCAGCAAACGAATTCACTGATGTTATGCAGTTCGTCAAGGGTCATCCAGAAAAAGAGGTCTGTGGCTCGTGCATGAGCTTCTGTGTCTGAGTCCGGAGTGTGGACTCCGTTTAACACCATGCTCTACAGTCCCTGTTGAGTAGTAATAGAATCTCTTTCTGGGCTCCATGCCCCAAGAAATCGGATGAGCCTATCACATGGGGTTAGTGGTTCCTAGGTACTTGTAATAATACCCACAGTAACTGCTCGTCTGTCATGTCATACTCTTGGTGAAATATTGACTATGTGATTATTCCCCAGGGAGAAGCCAGGGCCAAATCGACCCTGTCCATCTGTCCTGCAGTCTGTAGGCTCACGCTGGAGCCGAAAACTGACTTCAAGGACGCTTTTGCCCAAGTCATCCTCTGGGCCTGATGATTACGGTCACTGTGACTGGAAATGGGGCATACTCCTGAAGACATTTCAACTCTCCTTTATGTCCTAATTGTGTCGTTCAACTGCTCAGAAATTTGGACGCCCATCCACTGTCTTTACGTGCAGAATAAAGTCGCTAATCCATTACCTCGCAGGACATGACCCTGGCCTGTGTTTTCAGTCCCCACTAGAGAACCCAGGCCTTTTCTCCCCACACGCAGGCACGTGTGCTCACACAGATGCGTCCCGGGTTCACACTCATGGTGGCTCACCACCTCCTTCCAGGCTCCGCGGTCCATTCTCTCACACCTGGGCTTTTACTCTAGGTGATTCCTTGACCTGAAACTGCCTTCCTTTCCCTTATTCATCTGCTGGCAACCTCCTCATTTGCAAAGTCCAGTTCCAAGCTTACATTCCCCAAAGGCAGGCCTCCAATCCCTTCAAGTAGAATTATTTCCCCTCTACGTCGAAGTCCCAGGGCCTATTTCCCAGTCTGCCTTCAAATGAAGATAATTATGACTCTGTTATCCCCACGAGCTCTTGGGAGACAAGGCTTTTGTTTTTTCATTTTGTATGTACCCTCTACAACATCTAGACTGGTCTTCATACAGTGGGTATTCACTAAGGTTTTGCTAGATTCTAATGCAGTCACCTTAATGAAGGCTCCCAAACAGGTTCCAAAAAATTTCACCTATCTTCAGGAATAAGAAGCAAAGAACAGGGGCCTTGTCCTGGCTTTCATTTTAAACAGAGCCAGCTCACAAAGGCAGAGAAACTCTTTCTTATGTTTTTCCTGGAAGACAAAGCGTGGGCCTATGATCACCAAGTGTGTTTTGTGGTCTCAATTTCAATGTCTACTAACTTATAAGGTTTTATTTTGTTTCTAGACTGAACTACTTTGAACTCCAGGAGTTGATAATACAGCATACCCTGGCGACAATCCCTTCACCTATGTCAAGTCATGAAATGACAGCTCAGATAACAGGGTGGCCCCAAACAGAAACAACATGCAATGTCAGAAGGCCGCACACAAGAAATACGCTCCCCAGCTCATGGGTCTCACTGAGAGTGACTCTCCAGTTTAAAAGCAGTCCTGATCCTCGTAGCTTGGTCTTGATGACAACATCATTAGCAGCATGATCAAAAACTTATGTTCCCTTTTCCCTGGGATAAATTCATTTTGAACTTGATGGAAATTATTCAGCTCTAAATGGAAACATGGGACCCAGAACCATTTGGATGGGGACTAACCCTTACTTCTTATTAGATCTTAGGGGCTTTGGATGTGACTTAACTTCCTGGGCCTCGATTTCATTGTCTGTATAACGGGGACAAAGGACTATTTTGAAGGACTGTTACGATAAATTAACGGAGTCAATAAACAGAAAGTCTAGTAACCAGAACATAGTCAGTGTTGGATTTAATGTTAACTGTTACTATTTCAAAGGTCTCTTTCACCAAAGAAAGGAAACAGCAGAGAGTATTATTGGCTTCTGTTATGGATTCCATCTCAAACTCCTTTTCTTCTGCTGTTTTTTCTTTTCAGAATATGTTGGAAATTACCAGTAAACATGCAAGCAGTGCATGTATATTTAGTTTCACATACAACCTCATTGTTGCTTCCTGGCGTCTTTCCAAGATATCTTACAAGTTATCAATCTCGCCAGGACAGAGTGTGTTTTCTGACCACTTCCCCTTTGCAATTAAGGACTGTGACCACCCGCTTACGCACAGACTGAGACCAGCAGCCTTAACCCCAAAGGAGGTCAGAAACTCCCAGCTCTTCCCGCCGAGGGGGCTAGCTGAGAACCCGATACCGTGTGTTTTAAGGCTGTGGCTAAGACTGTGACCATAGGAACTGGGAACACCCACCAACACCCTGCTTCCCCCCCGCCCCACTTCCTTCGCTTCAATGCCATTAGCATGGTTGCAGTGCATTTGTGAATGTTTTGAGTGGAGTTAGGTTTCTGATGTTTATTGTTGAATTGCTAAAGATTTGGAGTGAAGACAAACAAGCAGACAAACAGATAAGCAAAGAAATAGACAGAAAACACCCCTGGACAGACTAGCACTATGAGCAGACATGCTCAGGATAACTGGGGTTCCTCAAGGTCTGGGCTCTCACCAGAGCCCCAGGATTTGTCAGTTGCTCTGCAGATAAAACCTGCCCTAGACACACAGCAAGGAGGCTTTATTTGCATAGGAAACCTGCCAGTCTGGCCTTGCAGATAGTAGGTCAGGGTGGTAATGAGCTTTCCTGTTTACCTCTACCTTCATGGAAGCATTGAATGCAGGGCTGAAAGGGGCTGGGGAGGGCCATCTCCTCTCCTCTTCCCAGATTGGGTGTCTCAGTTAAATCTAGGGCTTTGCCTAGATTTAGGGCTTTGCCTAGAGGCTTTGCCTCTCTTATTACTCTCTGTAGCAAGCAAAGCATAGAGACGTAAGATAAACTTACAAGGACTTCTGAGTGTGTGGGAGGGCTTGGGAGTGAGGCTGGTTGGGCCGGCAATAGAAACATCAGGTTGCGTTGCGTTATCCACAGGCTTCCCCATCTGGCTTCATTATGGTGCGTCCTACACATACTTATCCACATCAACTAAACTCCACGTGGTTAGAAGCCGTGTCTATGCTGTTTGCCATTGTATGCCCAACATCTACCGCAGTGCCTGGCACATATCAGACTCTCAGTGCGTACTTGTGGAATAATAAATAAATGTCTATTAATAGATGTAAATACATATGAGTTGGTATGGTCTGGTTTTAAAATATTCAGTCCCACTGTCTTCATACGTATATTTGTGTACAATCATGCCAGTATTTTGTTCAGTCTACTTTTCTTCCTTCCTTCCTCCCTCTCTTCCTTCCTTCCTTTCCTCCCTCCCTCCTTCCTTTCTTCCTTCCTTCCCTTTCCTTTCCTTTCCTTTCCTTTCCTTTCCTTTCCTTTCTTATTGAAATAGGGACAGCAGCCTTCCAAGGTCTCAAATACATTTGAGAACAGCCTCTAAAGTCTGTGTGTGTTTCCTTGGAGAATAGACTCCAAAGGCTCTTCCATTGTATTTGAAGAGACTTGTAGTATGCAAGCCTCTCCATCAAGACAGATTATACATTCCTTGAGTGTCTAGGATTTTATCACTCTTTTGAGAGAAGCTCAAAGAAACTGAAGTTACTGAATTTGGTTAGGAGGAAGTTGAATGGCACACTTTAAGATTATGAAAGGTTATGCTCTTTGAAGATGGTGTTGGCTGAAGGATTATAAATTATAGCTTAATATATGAATCAAGAGCCTTAAAAATCTACCTTTTCATCTGGTAGTTCTTCTAGGAATATAGCTGAATGGTATAACACGGAAATCAGCAAAAGTTCCATAGCCAGTAAAGTTCATCATATTATTGTATATGAGAGCCAAAAGTTGGAAACAATTTTAATGTCTAGCAATGGGTACTGGCTAAGTAAATTATGGGGTACATCCATTAAAGTGGAAAGTAGGACACTTTGTTGTGGCTTTTTTGAGACCATGCTATTCTATGTCCCTAAAGAACAAACCACTAAATTCATAAGTTAAAGAAAAAATTGATATATTTAACACAGGCTTCATCTCTGGAACCCTACTTCTTTCTACCTTTGAACTTCACCCCAGGAACTTTAGCAACTGGGTGGGTTTTAAGGATAGGACAAAGCTATCTGAGGCACAAATAATTTGTAATTTAAAATCAAAGCTTAATGATTTATTTTCAGTGTTACCAAATAACTGTGCATGTTAAAATAAACATGATAACTAAAAAAATAGTCAAACCTTTACTTGTAAGGTTGATGAGGAGGAATATTAGAACAATATCAAGTAGAAAAAAAGGACAAAATGTGCATGTACAGTGCAATATAAATAATATAAACATGTTTACATAAATATATACAGGGATTCATATGCTATTGTTTACAGTGATTTTCATCATATCGTAATATTTTAATATATAAAATTTAATCTTTATTTAATATTAATTTTAATATTTTATGTTTTAATACATTTTATATAGACACACATCGATTGTATATTAAATTAAAATATAATTAAAAATATTGAAAATTAATTAAAGTTACAGTGGACGGATTGGGTTAATTATAAAAAATAACTTTTTATGGCAAATAGACTTTATTTTTAGAACAGTTTTAAATTTACAGAAAAATTGAGGCGTGCTTAGGTGGCTCAGCCAGTTAAGCATCCGACTCTTGATTTCAGCTCAGGTCATGATCTCACTGTTCATGAGTTTGAGCCCCCTATCAGGCTCTGTGTTGATAGTGGGGAGCCTGCTTGGGATTCTCTTTTGTCCTCTCTTCTGTCTGCCCCTCCCCCACTCCTGCTCACTTTCTCTCTCTCTCAAAATAAATAAATTAATTAATTAATTAAATTTACAGAAAAATTGAGAAGATAGTAGGGAGTTCCCATAAGCCTCTTGGCTCAATTTCCCCTATTATTAACATCTTATATTAGTCTGATACATCTGTTATAATTAATGAATCAACATCAGTACAATATTATTCATCAGAGTCCACAGTTTATTCAGCTTTCCTTAGTTTTAACCTAATGTCCTTTTTATGTGTGGAGATCCCATCCAGGATACCACATTACGTTTAGTGTCATATCTCTGTAGGATTCTCTTTGCTGTGACTGTTCCTCAGACCATCCTTGCTTTTGATCACCTTGACAGTTTTGAAGAGAACTGGTCAGGTTTTTTGTTTTTTGTTTTTTTAATTAAAGTATAATTGATGTATGACATTATGTTAGTTTCAAGTATGCAACATAATGATTCGATATTTCTGTATATTTTTATGTTGTGAAATGATCACTATGGTAAGCCTAGTGAACATTTGTAATCATACACAATAAGAAGAACTTATTGGGGCACCTGGGTGGCGCAGTCGGTTAAGCGTCCGACTTCAGCCAGGTCACGATCTCGCGGTCCGTGAGTTCGAGCCCCGCGTCAGGCTCTGGGCTGATGGCTCAGAGCCTGGAGCCTGTTTCCGATTCTGTGTCTTCCTCTCTCTCTGCCCCTCCCCCGTTCATGCTCTGTCTCTCTCTGTCCCCCCAAAAATAAACGTCGGAAAAAAAAAAAAAGAACTTATTGATGGAAAATGTTTTCAAATACTTGAAATGAGATCCTCAGGTAAAAATGTGTGGCTGCTTCTTCCCTGACAGTCGTGGGGAAGGGCACCCCCTTTTCTCCTTGAAGGGTTAGTGAATCCAAGGACTGGGCAATCTGGACCACAGAATACCTCTTGTCTTCTAAATATGTGTTGTGTTATGGAGACAGAGCAAGAACAGTTTAGAGCTGCTGCGAGAAATGGCCATGGTTCTTCTGGCAAGTGTTTTCCCAAGGAGTAAATACCTGGAATGGAATACCTGTCCCAAGGGCTCAGTGGTCTTAGTAAATCCCCTGTTTTCGCACCCCTTTCCCATTCAAGTCCCCTTTCGTATAACAGATGATGGAACTGCTGAGGGCTGGAGTTGATCTACTTCTCCCACGGCCTCCTACACGTTGTGCAGTGCTGGGTGTTTAAGTCACCTGGCATTCAGCTAGGTGCTGGGGGCGTTCAATGACAGACTTAGATAACGAAGCCAGAAAGAGCCTAAACTGAGTGCTTTCTTAACTTGCACTTGGCTCTGACCCCTAGTTTCAATCTGTGAGATTCAACTCTCAACTGTCTATGTCTCTGGATAAAAATCCAGACTAGGACAGGCCTCAGGAAAGGGCAGGACTGGTCTACAGTGGCCCCTAGGGCTCTCCAAATATGGCAGACTCTTACATACTGTGGTGATAATATGGCAATACCGAAGAGCAGAAGGAATCCAATACTTGTGATTGGAAGGCAAACACAGACATCTCATCTTCTGAGTAAAAATAAAAGCGATGCCATGCATTTCATGAATAATCTTGGCTATTTGGGGGCAGTATGTGAAGAGGGTGTTCATAGAGAATATATTTTATTATTCCCACTGATCCTGACAAAATACTCTTTGGATCAGAAGCACCTGATACGAGCGACCCTCCATGGCAGCTTGGTTTTCCTAAGACCAACTTTGTAAGAATTGGCCTGAATTCTGGGAACACCTCAGAGCTTCCCTGTCCTCCTTAGGGGCAGGCTAGGTCCTGGAAATGTTTTCTGGGCTCTAAAGACTAGTTCATTCTGGAAAATGAGAAACAAGGAGCAAAACGAGAGAGAGAGAGAGAGAGAGAGAGAGAGAGAGAATGAATTGCTACAACTTAGTTGCTACATTTTGTATAACAGTATCTAGGGGAGGAAAAATGGCTCCAACCAGGGGCAGAGAAGTGCCATTATGTTTCTTTCCACTCTGTGTTCAAGATGGTAAAAGAAGACACCAGGCAAAGACATCATACTCTTTCTAAGAAGTCTGGCCCTACAGAGAAGGAGCTGGAAGAAACCTATATTAGTTTGCTAAGGCTGCGATAG
Organism: Lynx rufus; assembly: GCF_022079265.1. Classification (NCBI taxonomy): domain Eukaryota; kingdom Metazoa; phylum Chordata; class Mammalia; order Carnivora; family Felidae; genus Lynx; species Lynx rufus. Next base: position 28,061,521 of record NW_025814823.1, on the reverse strand, counting down.
CAAAGTACCATAGACTGGGTGGCTTAAAAGACAGGCATTTGTTTTCTCACATCTGGAGGCTGGAAGTCCAAGATCAAGATATTGGGAGGGTTGGTTCCTTCTGGAGGCCCTGGGGGAAGACTTCTTTCCTTCTCTTGTAGGTGGTAGTCTTCCCCTTGTGTCTTCACACTGTCTTCTCTTTGTATGTGTTTGGGTCCACATTTCCTCTTGTAAGAACCCTAGTAATATCAGATTAGGGTCCACGTGAATGACCTTGTTCTAACTTAATTACCTCTGTAAAGACCCTAACTCCAAATACAGTCAGATTCTGAGATTCTGGGGGTTGAGACTTCAAAAAATATGAATTTTGGGGGTTACACAATTCAACTATAACAAAGTCTATTTATTTCTGACTGTGGCAGACTCTGGCACAGGCGTATTCTCCAGTCTTTATGTCTGCAGGTCTGGGGTCCTGACTCTTTACGCCAGTGAGAGAGGGTGGAAACAATCGATGAGCAAACATTGCATGCAAGTCTCTGCTCCTACAGAAGGCACTGAAAGAGCCATCTCCTCAATCCCAACCCAGATCGGACCTTGTTCTCTTTCTAAACGGAGCAGTTGCCGAAAAAGCAAACTTTTATGGCGAATCCAAAATAGTTTGAAACTATGAAGCTGGGCAGTTTGGCTGTGTGGTGGAACCCATTAATTATAGTATATCCTGATCATGTTTATTTGTCTAAACTCTTCTTGGTATTGCAGAGCGGCCCCCCTTGGACATTAAACAACAACAAAAAAGTGAGAGCCCATACAGCCCTAGTCATCTCTCCTGTGGCTCAGGTCTTGTCTCCCTGGGAGGGGCCCTGCACGACGTGAGCTCACCTGGGTCTCATAGAGAGAGATGTCCCTGAGCATAGTTGTGGGTCTCCAGGACCAGATGCCATCTCACTTATCATCAACCAAATGCTCTGCAGATTAAACTGATGGGTTGGGAATGAGGGGGATGGGTGATGAGGCAAGAGCCACACTCACAAGTCCTCTCCTAAATGTCTTTTGTCCCTGCCCCCAGACTGTGGTAAAATAGAGCAGGGACCAGCTGGCCAGCCTTGTTTGTTTAAGCTGTTGACTAATCTCTGAGTTCATGTGCTGAGCTGGTTCATGAAGTTCTTGAACTTTTATTATCCTCGGACTTCTGGCACAGTGAAGATGAAATAAAAAACTGCCACTATTTTTAAAAGAAGCCTGTGAGATTGAGTGAAGTGAATGACTTCGAATTAAGAGAGTCAAGGAATTCAAACAAATTTGCATACTATTCGTTGACAGCTACTCTGGGCCAGGCACTGAGCTAGGCTCTGGGATCAGAGTGAAACTGAAATTTCTTCTCAGCTCTATCAAGAGCTCTACTCACTTAGGCTACCTCTGAAGTCTGCAACACTAGGCAACATTGATCCTGTTTCTGTGAAACAATGTTTTAAATGGAAAACACTAATAAGCAGATATAAATTGGGAATACAGAAAAGTGCATATAGATGGGTGCTTTCCAGTATGGGAGCCACCAGCCTCAGTCACTGATGGAATGAGGAAATTCAGTTCTCTAGCTGCATTACCCATACTTTAAGTGTTCCATAGCTGTACGTGCCTAATGGCTACTATATTGCACAACATGAGTATAGGACGTTCCCATCATGGCAGAATGTTCTATCGGACAGTGCCGATGTAGATAATGAACAAACACACATGGTTTCATATGGAATATTTTTCATTCGAAAGCATTTTGCAAACTGCTGCCTATGACATCTGGAAAGGCCAGTTAAGGTTGCTGATTTATATCTCAGGACTGGAAACAACCTTAAAAATTACCTAGATTAACTACCCATCTGATAATTAATCTACTCTACAACATCTCCACTAAGCCTCTATCTATGTTGGGCTTAAAAATTCCGACAACGAATATTTGCCTTTCCAGGCAGTGGATTTTATCAGTGAATTCCCCTGGTCCAACATGGTTGGTATAATTTAGTACAAGGCTCTTTGAAAATATTAAGGGATTCCATATTCTTACAAATGTCTTTGCAGAGGAGTCACACAATTTCCCCTGCAATTTGTATAGAAGGAGTAAATGTCCCATGTAAATGCAGATGTCAAAAATAAAGTGAGGCTATGGTGTCACCTGCCCGCTTGTCCCACAGTATGACAATAAGAACAATTTAAAAATTAAGTTTGGAGGTAGTAACACAGCCAAATTACTGACTTCTTTGCCAACAGCGAAACATTTCTCAGTGATTTTCTTTCCCCCAAATATTTGAACTATCGAAAAATGAGCAAATTTTCCAGATGAAGAATTATCTTTACCTTTCCTAACACCGACACCTTGAGAATTATAATCGGTCATGATAGAAGTACTTTTGCAGGGTATCTCTGCTTGAGTAAGCAGGACATACTGATGCGCTCCAGCTTTTCCTGAAGGTGTCGGCATTGCCAGCAATATGGTGTTTGCAACACCGGGTCATTGCACCACTCAGGTGCACTGGCCATGCAATGTCGCAGCCATGCTGCTGTGTGACCCTCAAGCCACTCTACTGTGTGTTCCTTCCTTGTTTGGTCATTCCTCCGACTGTGCTCCCTGAGTACCTCCGGCTGCAGTCGGATACTCTTTACCGCAGGGGAGATACCATGGTTTCAATTCTTCTGTCTCTCTTCCGGCACACTGGATTTGTTTAAAGATGAGAATCTGACATGGCTATTCATCTAAGCTTTCTCGTTATTGCCGCTAAGTAAAGTGCGTAGATGTTGCCAGAAATCTGAATGGCTAATAAGAACTAGAAGAACGTAACATGCATATATTAAGCACCGTTCTAAGAATTTGCATGCAAGGACTCTGATTGTATTCATTACAACCCGTAAGGTAGATGCTGCTTTCTTTATTCTTTAACTGACCTAACTAAAGCACAAGACACATGGGCCACCCAGCCAGTGAGTGGAAAAGCTTGGATTTAATCAGAGGATATATGGCCCCAAAGTCCCTGTTTTAAACTAACTGTTTTTAGGACAGACTTCTAAAGTTTTCACTCTATAATACAGCATGGGTGCATGCATGTTAAATAATAACTGATTTCTATCCTGTTTTGCATGGGGACCTTAGACAAAACCCATGTACTGTTTTATGAGTGTAACAAAGAACATTAAGATCTATAGTCAGAATGAGTGTGACATTTTTTCAGGCATTCAATCCACACTAGTTTGAACAAAGACCCATTTGAGTATCCGTAGTTTTTAGTCTTTTTGTTCTACCTTTCCAAGAAGGCTAAGAGTGCCTGTTTGCACATGAGTGTTCCATACATGTTTGTTGTGGTGGTGGTGATGATGGTATCTGCCCTACCGGTCATTTCTGAAATGTATTTGCTCAGAAACATCTCATCATACACACTTTTGCATCTGTGTTGCTGTTTCAAAGTTTTAAGATTCCAGAGGGCCCACTTTATTCAATGATACTGATTAAGTGCCTAATGTGTCCCGGGCCTTTTGCTGGGTGATGAGGGTACAATAATGAAAAAAATAATGTTCTCAAGTCTCTCATGGTCTCCTGGGAAGACACTCATTTATAAACAGATGAAATCACCGTAATGAAAAAAGGGACAGCTTAAAGGGGAGTGAGGGATAAGAGTAGAGATACTTTTAGAAAAATCTAAGGATTCGGGGGAAAGCCAGGAGGAGATATCACCTGGGTCGAGACTCGAAAGTTGAGTAAGAGTCAACAGAGTAAACAGAAAAGGCAGAGAAAACTTCGCAGGTGCACTGGGGCCTACGGTATGACCTGGAGCGTGTCCAACCTGCTCCTTCTCCATTTTAGCGAAGGTCACCCCTCAGCTGCAGAAAATGAAAACCTGTGGGGCATCATGGACTCCTTCCCCTTCCTCACCCTCCACAGCCAGTCAGCCAAAGCACTCCACTTCCTAAATGCTTCTGGGACCATCACTTCTCTCCACCACTTCTGCCCCTACTGTGGTCGTTTCTTGCCTTTTTCTGGCCACGGTCCAGTGGCCAGCTCCCTGCCTCCAGGACAGCTCTGTCCATCTCCTTCCAAACTCATGCTCCACACTGAAAGGGAAACGTCTAAATTGCAAATCAGAACGTGCCATTTCTCTGAGGGGGAAACAACTTTCAAGGACTCTCTCTTGCTCTTAGAATAAAATTCAAATTTTTATCATGACTGGCAAGCTTGGTGATTTAATCTCTGCCTATTGTTCTAGTCTTATCTTTATCCATTCTTTCCTCACGCTCTGACCAAGCTCTTCTGAACTTGTTGCAGTTCCTTGAATGCATCCTGTTTTGCTTCTGGGCCTTTATATGTGTTTCTTCCCACTAGTTTTGGAAAGCTATTACTCAATACCACAAGTCTCATCTTAAATATGGTGTCCTCCAAAAAAGTCCTTCCTTGACTCCCTAGTCTAGGTTAAGAGCTTTTCTTCTGTGCTCCCAGAGCACATTTTACTAATTACACTATATGGTAAGTGGCTGTTTCCTTGAGTAACAGCATGCTAAAATGGGACCAAATACTAGGCGGCAAGGACTCCCATAGTTCACAGAAGATACTTGCAGAGAAGGAATCTGGAAACCAGATTAAAGATATAAGTGACGGAGGATGAAGTAATCGAGGGATGGCTCGCTGGGAGAATTTATGAGAAAGACTTTGAGAGGGACCAGTTGGAGAGCTTGATATTTGTTCTGAAGTTTGAGATGGCAGAGACGAGGATTTCTCGAATGTCTAAGAAGGACTAAAAGTAAATGCTTGTGGCTGGAACTGCCTGTCTGGTGGCAGAGCTCAGAAGAAGCTGTTCTGGGAGCAAAATGTGTTTTCGTTGACAACAAGGCAGAAGTGTGTACTGGGGACAAGATGTGGGCAGCCAAGGAGGAGACAGCCTGAGGATAATATTCAAAGAGATTTCATCCAAGAGGGCTCCCAGCCAGAGGCAGACTGTGGCCAAAAGAAAGAAAAAGGGATATACTAATAGCTGCAGAAACTGAGGGGGTAGTTATCTAAAGGAGAGGAAACTTCAGTCAGCTGGTTTTGGTGGGAAGTTTTTCAAGGAAATATGAAAGTGCCCCATGAAATAACCAGCTTTGAATAATCATTCACCAAACCTAAAGAGCACCGGCCCAGGTTTCCTATCCTTTGCCACTCCCAACTCTACCCCACCCACACAGCACGCCCTTTAGGCCATGGTCAAGTTTCTAGACTGATAGTCCTAATCTGTGGGAGGGAAGATTTAACTTTAAATGGAATCAATTTTATTATTATTATTATTATTGAACTAATTCCTTCATTTAATTAGCAAACGAGTGTGTTCTCAGTACCAAAGTGCCCGGGGAACTTTTTATTATGTAAGTGTTAACGAAGAAATTATGACACTTATCTGAGACTTCCAGGGAAAAGGAAAATAAAAATATGGATTACTGAGTGGTTTTAAACTTTTTTCTTTGTCTTTCAGTTTCAGCAGTTTGGTTGTGGTGTGCCTAAATGTGGATTTCTTTGTATATATCCTGTTTGGGATGTTCTGACTTTTTCAATCCATGAGTTGATGTCTTTATTCAGTTAGGAAAATTCTCAACATAATCTCCTCATATGTTGTTTTTCCCCTATTCTTTTTTTTCCTGGAACTCCAATTACACATATGTTAGACCATTTGATAATGTTCCATATATTTCTAATGGCATATTGTTTTGTTTTCTAATTATTTTTCCTTTATGTACCTCAGTTTGGAAATTTTCTGTTGAACAGACTTTGAATTCATTGATCCATTTTTTTTCTTTTTTGTATCTAGTCTGCTATTAAGCTCATCCAACAATTTCCTAATTTCATATATCTTATTTTTATTTTCTAGAATATTCATTTTATTATTTTTAAACCATCCATTTCCCTGCCTGAAATTCTTTTTATTTATTTTCTTTACCCTCTCCTCTATGTTCTTTACTGTACTTATTATAGTTATTTAAAAATTCTTGCATATTTTCAGTATTTTGATCATCTGTTCATCTGCTTCTGTTGAGTGTTTATCCCCCTCTTGATTATGAACCACATATTCCAGCTTCCTATTATGTCAAGTAATTTTTTAAATTGTATAACAGGCATTATGTATAAAGCAACTAATGTAGATATTACTATGCAGCTAAGCTGAAGAGGACTTCAATCAAAAATTGAGCTGGGATGGGGCACCTGGGTGGCTCAGTTGGTTAAGCGACCGACTTTGGCTCAGGTCAGAATCTTGCAGTTTGTGAGTTCAAGCCTCTCATCAGGCTCTGTGCTGACAGCTCAGAGCCTGGAGCCTACTTCAGATTCTATGTCTCCCCTGCTCTCTACCCCTCCCCTGCTCACGCTCTGTGTCTCTCTGTCTCTCAATAATAAATACATGTTAAAAAAATTTAAAAAAATTCAGCTGGGTTGAGGCTTCAGTTTCAGTGCAACTCTTGTTTCAAATATCTTGAAGGCTAAATATTTGCTCTGTGCTTATTGCAAATCTCTCTCTCCAGCAGTATTTTCAAAAATTCTTAACTGCCACTGTGAACCTAACAACTTCCCAATACTAAAAACTATCCTTAAAAGATCAGTGGTGATCATAGTTGAATGTAGGTTTGGAGTATTATATAATGAAATATGGAAACATTGGGGAGATCCGTGGCATTTACTGAGTGGATATTTTCCAAATGACCATGCCTGATATTACAAAGTCATCCCTGGGGAAGAGATGCTTTTGAACAAAAAGGTATGACCGATGGATGTTATTGTAATGGAGGAAGAAACCACCAAAGGGTTTCAATGTCACGGTGCAAATAATGTCTAAAAAAGAGACTACTGGGGCGCCTGGGTGGCGTAGTCGGTTAAGCGTCCGACTTCAGCCAGGTCACGATCTCGCGGTCCGGGAGTTCGAGCCCCGCGTCGGGCTCTGGGCTGATGGCTCGGAGCCTGGAGCCTGTTTCCGATTCTGTGTCTGCCTCTCTCTCTGCCCCTCCCCCGTTCATGCTCTGTCTCTCTCTGTCCCAAAAATAAATAAATAAAAATAAATAAATAAAAAAAAAAAAAGAGACTACTTATTGAGTTTTGGTGTAGTAGAAAAGGAGAAATCCACAATTATCAGGAAATTCAATTAAAATACTCCTCCCTTGGGGCGCCTGGGTGGCTCAGTCGGTTGGGTGTCTGACTTCTGCTCAGGTCATGATCTCTCGGTTCATGAGTTCGAGCCCCGCGTCAGGCTCTGGGCTGATGGCTCAGAGCCTGGAGCCTGCTTCCGATTCTGTGTCTCCCTCTCTCTCTGACCCTCCCCCATTCATGCTCTGTCTCAAAAATAAATAAACATTTAAAAAAAAATTTAAAAAAATATGTTACAGATTGTCACCACAGAGTAAAAAAAAGAAGTCTCTGTTTGGATATCTAATATGGTAAATATTAATAGTTATCACTCACATTAAAAAATTCACCCTTTGGGGGAGTTTCTGATTTTTAAGAGTAAAAAGTTCCTGAGATAAAACTTTGAGAACTGCTGCTATATAATTACATAAAATATGAAAGTTACTCAAGTTCAAGTTGTGTTAAATTTTATAAGTTTGATATTAAAATTTTACAACATTAGCATTAAAAATACATATGTTTATTCCTCATTATTATGCAGGCATATTATGCCTTTAAGTTTGTTGTATGTTTTCCTAATCTAATTAGGCTACCAATGTATTTAGAGAGATTTAGAGAGTGACATTATTTGGGCACTTTCCTCTTTAACACTCAGACTTCTCCCCAGTTCAGCCTTCTGTTATGAGAATACCAGAATCGGTTTGCATATTCTTTTCTTCATTTTAATTTTTTTTTTCAATGTTTTTTATTTATTTTTGGGACAGAGAGAGACAGAGCATGAACGGGGGAGGGGCAGAGAGAGAGGGAGACACAGAATCGGAAACAGGCTCCAGGCTCTGAGCCCGACGCGGGGCTCGAACTCACGGACCGCGAGATCGTGACCTGGCTGAAGTCGGACGCTTAACCGACTGCGCCACCCAGGCGCCCCTCTTTTCTTCATTTTAATTAATTTTACTATTTATTATTATTTTTAAGTTTCAGTATAGTTAAAATGCAGTGTATATCCATTTCCAGTGTACAATATAGTAATTCAACAATTCTATACAATACCTGGAGCTCTTCACAAGTGCCCTCCTTGATCCCTGTCACCCATTTCACACATCATCCTCCCCCCTTCCCTCCCGATCTCCCCTCTGGCAACCACCAATTAGTTCTCTGTAGTTAAGAGTCTGAGTTTTGTCTCTTTTTCATTCCGTTCATTTGTTTTGTTTCTTAAATTCCATACATGAATGAAATCATACGGTATTTGTCTTGCATATTCTTTTCTTTATTTATTCATTCATTTTAAGAACATTTTTTTAAGCACTGTATGAAGGCATACAAAGAATACAAAGATAATAACTTCCCTCAGGAGCTAAGGATCCAGTAGGTTAGACAGAGAAATAAATGAAAGATTATAAAAGAAGTTTAGAGCTATGATAAACATATGCACACGGTGTAACAAAGAATTATGAAGTGGTGCCTGACCTGTGGAAGGTATCATGAAAAGCTTCATAAAGACAAGGGGCCTGAGCTGAATGTTTGAGATAAGCCCGTAGTCAGATGAGAAGTTCAGAGAAGGTCAATCTTGGAAGAAAAGACTGAATGACCCAAGGTATAGATGTAAGAAATGGGAGGGTACAAGTAATTCTGTGTTGCTGGGGCATAAATTGTGAGGCTGGAAGGCGAAAAGAGGCCATAAAGAAAAGTAGGAACCAGAAGACGCTATAAACATGATAGTTAACTGATCAGCCAGTTTAAGGGGGCTCCACGAAGCCCTCGCAAGGACTGAAAACCACAAGTCTGTGGGAATGCTTTGTATGGCCAGCACGGTGCTTTAAAATGGATAGGGATGCTTTTCTCCAATTTGCCAGTCACCCACGTTCTCCATGGTCTTGTCTCTTGTCTCTTGTCTCTCCCTTTCTTGTTCCATCAGTCTCTGTATGTTTCCCTGCCTACTGATGATTTAACTGACACTGAGGCCATTGGTGCTGTATTAGCCATTTGCATCCTACAGGTGTCTCTCATCTAGCTTTTACCAGATCTTGTCCTTAAACCCTTGATACGTAAAGCACTCCACCCCATCGCCCCCCCCCAAAAAAAAATTAGAAAATTTGAACATCAGTGAATATCAAATCCCTTTTCTAGAGATTTACAATATACTTTTGTACATTACTGCCACTGATAAGATCTGTATCAAATAAAAACCAACTAATTTTGTGTTCAAACTAACACAACATCTAGAGTTTTTTTTTTTTTTTTTTTTTTTTTTTTTTTTAGAGTGCCATTTTTAGAGTGCGGTTAGGGAATGCCTAAGAGTCTCTGAGATTGTCTCGGAGGTTCTGTGAAGTCAGAAGTATTTCTTAGTAACAGTACAGCATTATTGTCCTTTTCCATTTTCGTTCTGCCCAGAGGGTACAGTGGAGTTTTCTAGAGGCTGTCTGGTGTTCAGTATTAAGACAAATTAAATACTGAAATGGATACGAGGATATATGAAGCCAAATAGCAATGTCATTTGAAAAAATGTAAAACAGTGTCACTTTTCTCCTTACTTAAAAAAATATAATTTTTTTTAAGTTTATTTCTTTATTTTGAAAGATTGAGAGCAGGGGAGGGGCAGAGAGAGAGGGCGAGACAGAACCCCAAACAGACTCTAGTTGTCAGAGTGGAGCCTGACTTGGGGCTCCATCCCATGAACCGTGAGACTATGACCTGAGCCGAAATCAAGAGTCAGACACTCAACCAACTGAGCCATCCAGGTGCCCCTAAATGGTTATTTTTAAAAAATAAAACTCTAGTGTGTTAACATGCCAATAGGTTAAAAAAAAATCTCTCAGTTTAGTTTTCTAATATGCCAAATATTCACAAACATAATTCAAATGAACAAAAGCCCTTTGATGTCCTCATTAACTTTAAAGCTAGAAAGGAGTCCTGAGACCAAAGAGTTTGAACTCTGCTGACCTAGCAGCATCACGGGCAGTGAGTCACTCGTTTTTTTTCCTGCCCAGCAACACAGTATCAATTCCTTGTCTTTGATATTTGCACTTTAATTTTCTTTTGGGGGGTTATTTCTTCCCTGTTCTCAGCCCATAGGTCATGTTGGGGTAACTTGATCCCCTGGCCTCAAGGGAAAGACGCTGGATTCAGGTGTGTGTCCAATCACGCCTGGATCTAAACCTAACGTTACATTTTTCAACTACACGCACCAATAAATTGCCCCTTGACTCCAAAAGATTTTCATCGTAATACACCGGGGTACCAGGAAATGCAGTTTGAGAAATGCTGATCTAATCATCATGCTCTTTGCAGCTGAGTACTGACCTACACTTGCATCTTCAGTTGTGTTTTTGTGTTGACAACTCTTTTAATTTTTTTTTTAATGTTTATTTATTTTTGAGACAGAGAGAGACAGAGCATGGATGGGGGAGGGTCAGAGAGAGAGGGAGACACAGAATCGGAAGCAGGCTCCAGGCTCTGAGCCATCAGCCCAGAGCCTGACGCGGGGCTCGAACTCACGAACCGCGAGATCGTGACCTGAGCTGAAGTCGGACGCTCAACCGACTGAGCCACCCAGGCGCCCCTGTCTTGACATCTCTTAATACCTTGGTTTACTCGGGCTTTGACTTAATTATTTTGCAATTTGGGCAACAGATTAACTGGTTAATCGATACATTAAAGTAATAATAAATATATTTATGAATTCACAGTAAGACAGGCATGATCAATTGGGAAGATGTATTAAACAAATAATTTTGGTAACATAATCATCCTCTGTCTCAGATAGCTCCCTGGCCACTCTCTCCCTGGGTAGCTATTATTCAGGGATTAGTTTTAATCATTATCTTTGCCTAGGAAGTCTGCTCGGACTCTCCAGAATAGGTTAGCCGCCCCTCCCCGCCCCATTTACAAAAATCTTCTCATTATTCTTGCGCTTCGCCTTCAGAGCGCTCATCGGGGTTTTAGTTAATTATTTGATGATTTGTTTCTTTCCCACTACACTGTAAGCTCCATATTTATCTTGATCACTCTGTCACTGGGATCCAGCTTAGTGTGTGGTATATGGTGGGCTCCCACTAAGGTATCTGTGGAGTGAGTGAATGAGTGCACGAGTGTCATGACAGGAGAGGTTAAGGGTGCTGTGGGGGCATAAAACAAAGGGAGCCAACCCCGCTTAGGGGAAGGAACAGAGGACTAGTAGAGAGATGACACTGGAGTGGAAAAGGAAGGATGAGTAAGAGAGGCATCCAGCTATGGGGAGAAAAGAGAGACGTACACTACAGCTAAGGGTAGTATTTGAAACTGATGTAGAGGGGCGCCTGGGTGGCTCAGTCGGTTAAGCGTCCGACTTCAGCTCAGGTCACGATCTCACGCACCGCGAGTTCGAGCCCTGCGTCGGGCTCTGGGCTGATAGCTCAGAGCCTGGAACCTGCCTTTAGTTCTGTGTCTCCTTCTCTCTCTGCCCCTCCCCTGTTCATGCTCTGTCTCAAAAATAAATAAACGTTAAAAAAACATTAAAAAAAAAAGAAACTGATGTAGAAAAGGAGTCTTGAGCCAGACGGTGAAGGACCATGTAAGGTTTTTTTTAATCTCAAGAGTTTAGACTTTATACCAACGACACTTAGAAGCCATTAGAGGATTGGAAGTAGGGAAATGACAGATCTTTTTGCTTTAAAAGGAAATCCTGATCAGTGGGTGCAGAAGTGTTCAGGGGCCAGCAAGTCTGGAGGTAGTGGGACCTGTTAGGTGACATGATCAATCAGGTAAGCCAGTGTGGCTTGGACCTGGGACACATTTACTGCACACCTACTATATGCTAGGCCACGTTCTAAGAAATGGGGATATAGAGGTAAATAATACAAAGTTCTTGAACATACGGGGTTTAAATTTTTTTTTTAATGTTTATTTTTGAGAGAGAGAGAGAGGCAGAATGTGAGCAGGGGAGGGGCAGAGAGAGAGGGAGACACAGAATCCGAAGCAGGCTCCAGGCTCCGAGCTGTCAGCACAGAATCCTCGTGGGGCTCGAACTCAGAATGACAAGATCATGACCTGGGCCAAAGTCGGATGCTTAACCGACGGACCCACCTAGGCACCTCAACATGTGCTGAGTTCTAAGTGTTCACCTGAGATCACAAGCTTTAATAACTTACAGATGTGTCATTTGTGATAAATCTTGCCTATAGGAGTGCCCGTTGCAGAACGGTAAAGAGGACACAAAACTAAAAAGTATTAACGAGATGCAGAACACCCACAAATGTGGAATTTTTGTAGGTGTCTAAATTGTCCAGCACCTCCTTCTCTTACCTTCTGCTGAAGATGCCTCAGAATCTGTGAGTCTAGTCCATATTTTCAGTTTCTCACCAAGGCGCCCAATTCTAAATAGCGGCTTTTACAAAAACCCTGGGAAGTTTTCTTTAGCAATGAAACTAACATTTAACGACACCTTCAACCTTGTGTAACATTCATCTTTCCCGAGGCACAGGTGGATTAGCTCTCCCGGGGTTCCTTACATCTTGGTGTCTGCCTCTCTTACCTTCAGGATCCTGAAGGGAAATAACCACCGCGCGGTAGGAATGGCATGTGCCGAACCCTGTGGAAATGTAATACATGGTCCTGTATACGAGGCGCACCGGATCCTACCCTTCTCTCCGTACCGGTTCCCTTTTGTAGGCCAGGCTCGGTGCCTGTAGGCTCTCTGCTCCCACATTCAAAACGTGCCTTAATCAAAACCACTTTTTGAGGGTGCAGAAGCAGGGATCTGGGACGGGAGCTCTGGTTTTCCAAGGCTGCCAAAATAATTCGGAACCTATATTGGGAAGCATGATAGAGGCTGTATCCTCAGGATCCTCAAGGATATTCCTTAGTGAATTTCTTTTGGGGTGAGCGGAGGGGGAAGGGACTTCAGAGATCACCAAGTCCAACTTTCTACATCCTCTGGCAGAAACTGAAGCTCAGGGATGCTAACTGCCAGAGCAATGTGTGTGATGTCACCTTATCCTCTATCCTTAACTGAGGCACTATCTGCATCCGGCCCGGCCCTGAGGGGCAGCTGAGGATGGGCGAGGGGCGTCCGGCACCGCCGGAGCAACCCACAGCTTATGCTCTCAGTGTGTGATGGGGAGGAGGCCATTCAGTGCGAGTAAGAAAGCGAGGGAGGGAGAAAGGAAGGAAGGGGAGCCAGAGGTGGGAGTGGAAGAGGCAGCCTCGCCCGGGGCTGATTGGCTCCCGGGGCCAGCCCTCGCCAGCGGTTTATAAGAGTTGGGGTAGCCGGGCGCCCAGCCCGCTCGCCCGCGCGCCCCCCGAGCAGCGCCCGGCTCTGAGCGCCGCACGTCGAGGCCCGCCTGGCCCCGCGCCGGCTCCGCGCCGTCTTTAGGCTCGGTCGCGGGCCGAGGAGCCAGGGAGGGAGCCAGCGAGGGAGGCGAGCGCCGCAGCCAGCGGGCCGAGCGCCATGCGCCGCGCCAGCCGAGACTACACCAAGTACCTGCGCGGCTCGGAGGAGATGGGCGGCGGCGGCGGCCCCGGCGCCCCGCACGAGGGCCCCCTGCACGCCCCGCCGCCGCCCGCGCCGCCCGCGCCGCACCCGCCCGCCGCCGCCTCGCGCTCCATGTTCGTGGCCTTCCTGGGACTGGGGCTGGGCCAGGTGGTCTGCAGCGTCGCCCTGTTCCTCTACTTCAGAGCGCAGGTGAGTGCCCGCCTCCCCGGGGGCCCGCCCACCTCGTCCGTTCCGCGCAGGTGGGAAACTGAGGCTGGCCGTCGGCTCGGCTCCCCAGACCTTGCAAGTTCCGGCGGGGAAAGGGACTCTAAAGAGGGTGCGCCCCGCTCGGGGCCAGCCTGGCGCGGGGCCGGGCGCGCGGGCCTCGGGTCTCCGCGCCCGCCTGGGCCCCGCAGGGAGCGGAGCGTGGGCTCGCTCGTCCCGACCTGGTGCGTTTGAATTTCCCCCGCGACGCAGCATTGGCTGCTAACCTCTAATGGATGATTGCACACTCCCCACCCACCCCAACCCCAAATCCTTGCATTTCTCACTAGGAGCTAAGGATTGACTTACGTCCACTTGGGGCGGGGGCGGGGGGGGGGTATGAGCGCAACCCTGTCCCTTCCCGCCCACCACCTGGAGGGGTTGGTTCCCGGCGCTGGCTGCTTTGCAGGTGTGCTCCGGGCCGCTCAGCTGGAAGGGAGCGCAGAGCGGAAGGTCGCGGTGCATGCACCGCAGGCAGCCGCTGGAGCACCCCGGGGGGGGATGCCCAAGGCGCCAGATGGGCGGAGAAGCCTGGTGGCAGGACCCGGGCTCCGCTCGCGCCTGGGGGCACGAAGAGGGGAGCATCACGTGCCCTCCCGTTAAGGTGGGCGGCAGAAGGAAGCCAGGGGTGCGTGATGGTGGTGAGGTTCTCACCCCTGATACAGCCTCGCTACAATCCAGCAGACAACTAAACTTCTAAAAGATGAGAAAGACGGCTGGGAACTGCAGTGAAAGATAGTAGAAAGGAAGGGGTAAATCTGTAATATTATGCTTTCTGGTGGTTTATGCTCTTGTGTTTTCTTGGAAATTGCAGTGCAGTTGGTTGGATTCATTCAAATGTTCTTGTCTGGTGCTGTGAACTCTTTCTCAGAGGAAGTGGAGGGCTGACTGTGCATTTTTTTTTTTTTTTTATGGGAAAAGAGAGTTGGGTTTGGACTTCATTGGTTTTCAGATTCAAAGGTGATTACCAAACCAAATGGGACGCATCAAAACATGGCATTGCTTGGAGTGTATGGGTTTTGACATGTGCCAGAGTCTTGAACTCCATTATTTGTAATCCTGGGATTTTTGTTTAATATTCATTATCCACTGTTTTGTGTTTTATAGAGCTAGTTTGATTTACCTACTAAAACAAAGGTGGAGATACGATGAGCCATACTTGAGGACACTTGTATTTGTATATTAATACAAGTAATCTTTATCTATTAAGATATTTGTTTCTTAAAAAAAAAAAAAAGCCCACAACTTTTGCTATAAAGATTACACCCACCTATAGGGAAGTGATGGAAAATGCTTTTTATTTCATCAGAGTATGCTACAGTGGAGAATGACCCATTTTCTCATCCAGTTTTCTCCTGCCACCCCACATGTAAAGTCTGTATATATTGAGTACCTACACTGCAGATGAGACTATTAAATGCTGTGGAGTGTGTGTTAAGAATCCTTAATTCAGCATACAATCTCCACCTACTGTGTGCATCACATGGTGCCAGGCATTAGAGAGACCTATTAACAAAAGACTTAAAATTCTTAGTCAAACACGACAGCACAATTCAGAAAAAGGATGGGACTGCACAAGTTGTCTACTACTTTTTATCTTCTCTATCACCTTAGGGACATGGCATTTTCGTAGCAGTAATGGTGAAGTGAGTGTTAAGCACTGAGAGAGCAGTAGGCAATGAATGAGCTCAGGGAACAGCAACAGCTCAGATTGGCGGGAGCCATGGATGGGTGTGGCCATGTACAAAAGAGTGACCTGCTTCTGTAAGAATGGCAATGGTCTGGACAGGCCAAAGGGTCTGTCTGATGATCGCTCATTATAACTTAGCAGTCTTGATATTACATGGGTGATAGTGAAATCCTCAACCCCATTTTTCCCAAAACAAAACAAAACAACAACAACAAAACCACGCAAATTAGTAAGCCCAGCTAGAAAATTTTCATTTTGGAGATTTAATGTCATCAGATTTCATAAGTACAGTTTTCCTAAATGCCATAAAGATTGGGGTTTTTTTAAAGACTTACGCAAAATATATTAACCATTACTCTGGACCCCATTTTGTACTGCATTTTAAAAAATGTTTATTTATTTTTGAGAGAGAGAGAGAACACGAGTGGGGGAGGGTCAAGGAGAGAGGGGACAGAGGATCTGAAGCAGTCTCTGTGCTGACAGCAGTGAGCCTGATGCAGGGCTTGAACTCAGGAACTGTGAGATCATGACCTGAACCAAAGTCTAACTCTCAACTGACTGAGCCACCCAGTCACCCCTGTACTGCATTTTTAAAGGGGCATCTTCTTTAGGAAAGAAGTTACTGAGTTATAGTATCTACCTCTGATACCTAAAGGAGGCCTGATTATTTAGAGATACATTCTGAAATAGTTACAAGTGAAGTGCTAAGATGTCCGGAATGTGCTTCAAAATAATAAGTGGGGAGCTTTAGGGGTAGAGAAGTGGTTTCCTACAGATGAAAAAAGATTGGCCATGGGTTGATAATTGTTGAAGCTGGGTGATGGGTTTGTGGAGTCCATTCTACAATTCTTCCTACTTTTATGTGTGCCTGAGGACTTTTTTCAAAGTTCTAGCTAAGAGAATAGACTCCGTTTGACCCGTCACTGATTTAACATGTTTACTCATATCAGCTCCTTTAGGTTAGAACTTGGTACCAAATAAGAGATTTTTTTTTATTTCCACTAAAGTTGGGGGTGTCAACGACTTGGGGTTTCTGAATACCTCTGAATTAGAATGAAATCATTTTGTGTCAAGTAATATGTTTGCAGTTTACAGTAAAAAATGAGAAGGAGCCAGTTTTATTGTTTTTGTTTAAAGTGGGGACAGGGTAGCTATGCAATTCCTCAAGAAAAAAAAGTAGAATTTAGTTTTAAATGCATTTATTGTTATTTTTATTTTTTATGTATTTATTTTATTTTGAGAGAAAGTGAAAGAGAGAGTTCGCGCACGCGCGTGTGTGTGGGGGGGGTTTGCGGGGAGGAGCAGAGGGAGAGAGAGAGAGAGAGAGAGAGAAAGAGAGAGAGAGAGAGAATCTTAAGCAGGTTCCATGCTGGCACTGAGCCTGATGAGGGGCTCAGTCTTACAACCACGAGATCATGACCTGAACTGAAATCAAGAGTAGGACGCTCAACCGACTGAGCCACCCAGGTGCCCTTAAATGCATTTGAGAAGAATGCCCAGAAGAGTGTAAAAATTACAGTGAGTTTAAAAAGTTTTTTCCATTCTCAACTCATGATTGAATAGTTAAAAATGAATCAGCCTCCTGGATGTTTGCAGATTGCCTGTGCCCAGATTGAAAAGAAAAAAAAAAAAAGCACTAGATCTAGACTAGATTGGCTTTTCCTCTACCAATGTTGCCAAAGAAAAAAATAGCATGTGGTTTGTGCTATATATTTACCACATAGTATTCATACTTTGGTTTGCGAAGAAGAAGAAGGAGAAGAAGGAGAAGAAGAAGAAGGAGAAGGAGAAAAAGGAGAAGAAGAAAACCTTGCAAAAAGTTGCTTGTAAAATGTATGTGCGTTTTGTTTCTCTTCTTTTAATCCACATAACCATATTCAAAGTTTGGAGGTTAGCTACAAGATAAGCTTTTCAGAAAACGCAATCTCTGTTGCCCTTTTAACTCCTTCCCCCAACCCCCAGTGTGCACACCAACCTCCCTGGCTGTTGTTACCCAAACAAGGGAGCAATCCCTACCGCAACTCTGATGTCGAGGTGTGCAGGCGCCTGTTTGAAAAAACAGATAACAAAGTAGCACAAATGTCAAGCATCCTGCCTCATTTAACCCTACAAATGATTACATTTCTAGGAAGTTGTTTTTTTTTTTTAAAGAGTCTCACTTCATATGAACTACATTATCTGGTAAATGCATTTAGAAGTCTCTTAAATCAGATATTCAAGATTTATATAATGTGTTCAGACATTTCTAGGTATAATGAATTCATTTGTAACCCAGTTCACTGTGATTTTTTTTTTTTTTTTTGGATGAGCTTCTGTGTTCCTTTGTTGAGTGTAGTTAAGTTCAAGAAGGTAAAGACTGCCTGTTGTGCTCACTACATTATCAGCAGCATCTAGCCCAGTGCCTGGCATGTTTCGTTTGCTGAAGAAGCTTTTCAAATGATTCAGGATGCTAGAAATTTGCAAATATGTAAGTCAGCTAAGGAGTAGCTAAACTAGGCTAAAAAGTAGCACTTTTTATGTAGTCGCGCAAATTCTCTATCCAGACCATGGTGTCTGGAGAGAGGGTGTGGGGTAAGAGAGTGGTTGCTGGAGCCACTGGATGAGCCCTGGGGTGTCCAGCTCTGGACACCAATCCCACCCCTTGCTAGCAGTCTTTCCAGCACAGAGACTCCAGACCAGAGACCCTCACTGGTGTGTGTGGTCAGCCCACCCCCATGCCTCAACTCCTCTCTTTTCTCCTGGTCTCCATTTCTGGGAAGGGAGGGCTACAAAACCCTGGAACAAGACATTCCTAACATACGCTCTAAACTGAAGTAAACAAAATAAATGACTCTATCAAAATGAACGATGCCATGCTTTCGTCACTTCTTTTGGGAAAACAATTGATCGCTTTGATCTATGTTTTAGCTCTTGTGTTACCTTCTGAACCGTGGTTCTCAGCTGAACATTCGAAGCCCTTGCAGAGAGAGCCAGTTGGCTCTTACCCTGAGGGATGTGGGTTCCATTGGCTGAGGTTGGCACCTGGGTGTGGAGACTTGCTCAGAGAGAGGGAACAAAATCTTTGTGTTACATTTCTTTGCATCGAATCATTAACCATTATTACTGTCACAATATTTTTGTACCAGCCGGCATGACTTGTAAAAAAAAAAAAAAAAAAAAATTCGTGTCCGAGAAATTTTGGGACATTTTAATAGCAGAACATCTGTATTTGCACGTTTGGTATTTGAAAGCATTTCTGGTCAAATGTTCACATACGTAGAGAGGGCCTGGGGTCTAGTTAGGACGCAGATCCCCAGGCAGCGTACCAGGGACCTGAGATTCTGCATTTCTAACGAGCTCCAGGGGAGCCCGTGAAGCTACAGGTGTTTGGACTGGACTTGAAGTGGAGGCAGCATCCGTCACTGCGGCTTCTGTGTGATGGCACTTAGTTGGTCAGCAGGTCTGGAGCTCAACCAGTTCTAGGCTCCCCAGGCGTTTCCCCGCTAACACCGCCCTGTTCCTGTAGCTCAGCGATTTTCTGGTGGCGAGCCAACTAGGTCTTGGCATCATTCTTCTTTCTTGAGGTCTCAACCGAGTGACCCTTCACATCAGCTGCCCAGGCGTCCCTGATTTTGTGGGAAACTGATCGGCATGAGTGAGCTTTTTAAAAAAGTGAGATTGAAAAGCTTTCCTTATATAAAAACTCACATATTCTGATCTGTACTAATTATTTTAATTGTTTTTAATGTTTACTTTGGAGACCGACAGAGTGTGAGCAGGGGAGGGGCAGAGAGAGAGGGAGAGACACAGAATCCGAAGCAGGCTCCAGGCTCCGAGCTGTCAGCACAGAGCCCCACATGGGGCTCAAACTCACAAATTGCGAGATTGTGACCTGAGCCGAAGTCGGACGCCTAACCGGCTGAGCCACCCCAGCACCTCTAAAGAAAATATGAAAAATAAATATGGATTGCAAATAGTTTTGCTTCATGAATGACACCTCTCCCAGGATTATAGATAATCTTATTATATATGCAAGACTGAAATAATAAAATTTGTATTAGTGGGTGCACATTTGTTGAAGGCTTATTATTTCATTTGAGAATCTCAGATATGGAGAGAGTACTTTCTAGTTTATGTCTGATGGTTGGTTAGTAAACCTGCACATCTTTTTGATTACTTTAAAAAAGGTAAATCAGGCAATGAGAGACCTGGTATTAATTGATGGAGCTCATATTATAAACTTCTATAATTCTTCCTTTTTTCATCCCGTCTATACCTATTAATAAGCAAATGCTCATGAGGTACCTTGAACTTTTGAAAGAAGAGGACAATAAATTAAGCAAGTGTTATTGAAACAACTGATGGCTAATTCTCTCTACCCTTTACCTGGCAGCTGAAACCGCTACAAAGGCTCGTCAGAGCCCCAGGAGGAGACAATTTCAAGAGGAGAGTAATACTTGAACTGTTTAGACAGAAAACCAGCTAACAATTCAAGGGGGATGGATATTTTGGGAGGGACAGTCCCTCACATTATAGAAATTTTAGCATGTCCCCTCCCCAGCATCTGTCCATACAGCCCGTTCGCCCCAAGCAGCCCTCCTTATCCCATGGGACACACCCCCTGACAAACGCACTACTCCAGGTGAAGAAATATTGATGAGAGTTTCAACAAAAAGGGAAATTTGCTTCTGCCTTTAGGTTTTGGGCAATGGATTTCTCCCTCCTTCCTTGGCTGATTAAAAAATATACATTGATTACGGGAAAAGGCCAAACATGGTGGCTAAAGATGGTGTTAATTTTGCCTGGTTTCGTAAGCTTCGTGCTTTGAATATCCTAGTGGGTTTCATCATCCCATCTAGCAATGCTGTGTATGACTTACAGACCAAAACTTCTCTACCTGCACTGACCACGTGTGATTTTCCTTGATGCTCCTTCCTTCTATGAGGACTTTCATTGCCAGACAATTTTAATAATTTCCCCATGAATCACATGTGTGTACTTGTGTTGTGAATCATAGCTACTCATAAAAATGAATTAGAAGTCAATGTTTCACCAACACCGAGGATGACTGTATTAATTATTAATTGTTGGGGACATAAAGACTCTTGCAAGAGTGAATTTTGTGTCCTGAAGTCAGCCACACTTTATTAAATAGCAGAACGATCGAAGATAATTTCTCTGTATCCTGTCTTTTTTCTTCTCCCCTCAGATGGATCCTAATAGAATATCGGAAGATGACACTCACTGCATTAATAGAATTTTCAAACTCCACGAAAACGCAGATTTGCAAGACACAACTCTGGAGAGTCAAGACACAAAATTAATACCTGATTCGTGTAAGAGCATTAAACAGGCCTTCCGGGCAGCTGTACAAAAGGTGAGTCCATATGAGGATCTGAGTCAAGGGCCTGCACTGACCCTGCTATTGCTGAAAATTAATACTGGCTAAGTGCTGTTGACTTTGTTCTTTTTCATTTTCATAATTTGTAAAAGAGCTAAAGAGAATGGTTTTTAAGAGACGAGCAGAATTCTTTTGAAGCTGTTAGTGGCTTGTTGTAGTGACCAGAGACTTTCATGCACAGACTCGTCCCTTTCCTATCCTTTCTTTCCTTTTCTAAGAGGAGGCATTTAAATTCATACATTGAAGGACAGCAAAGATAGCTTGTGGTGGTCCATGGGTCAGTTTGCTAGTGTGAATTCCCCGCCCTGGAAACCTTTCCCTCAGCGTACAGGACTTGCTGCTGTTGCCTTTACATTTGGTTTTGTATTGGCAGACTCTCCTGGTCCACATCTGTTGATCCAGGACTCTGTTAAAAATGCTTGTAACTGGTCCATTGTTGTCATCTGGGGTGAGGAGGTAAAGCGAGCAGAGCAGGAACTGATGTGGCGCCCAAGGTGGAAACTGCGTCCATTTTCTCTTTTTCTGGGAGAGCTGGGTGAGAAGGGAGGAGATGGGGTTGGAGAAGACCAGTGACTTCTCTTACATCGACAGCTCTAAGTGAGAAACACTGTCATAACTGTCATAACTGTGCGTCCTACTTTTCTGAATAGAGTCACTCGAGAATTTTGCAGCCTTGGAATTATTTTACAGACTGACTCCACCAAAAACTGGGGAGAACCCAGTGACTCCAGTGAATTCTAGCATGCACATCTGTGTGGATTCTTACATGTACCCATATATCCCAGTCTCTAGTTTGCAGCTCCCTGGTCTATTTCTGATCATCTTCAAGTAAATCCTAAAGGTCTCAAACTCCTTAAATCTAAATTGAATTTTAACTTAGTTTATTTTTTAAAAACTCCAGTAGAGTAATAGCATTTTTTTAATGTTTATTTATTTATTTTGAGAGAGAGAGAGAGAAAGTGTGTGCACACATGTGTGCAAGCTGGGGAGGGGCAAAGACAGAGGGAGAGAGAGAATTCCAAGCAGGCTCCATGCTGTCAGCGCAGAGCCTGAGAGCCTGACGCAGGTCTCGATCCCACGACCCTGGGATGATGACCTGAGATGAAATCAAGAGTCGGGTGCTCAAATGACTGAGCCACCCACATGCCCCTAGTAATAGCATTTTTAGAAAAGAGTGTCTCGGAGGTAGAAGTAGGGAGATGAAGCTGTTTTATGTGACCCATAAAGCTGATATTTGCTGTATTTTGTCAAATCTAAGATACCACCAGTTTCCAACTCACATCATTATTTCATGCATCAGAAAGAAAAGAACAAGAAAGAGAAAGGAAGAAAAAAAATTAAACATGATGTTTATAGATTCTGTTTGCATCTTACTTTCAGAGTTAGTCTGTTCATATTTTTGTTTCATTTTATGTTTTATTTTCATTGGCTTGCTTTTTATCCTATCTCCCCAATGTTGAGCAAACTATCTATAAACAATGATTTACATGTACGAGGGGGTAATCTATTAGTTAAAAACCAAACCCCTAATTAAGGTAATTCTGCTTAGGTAAGTGCTTGTCTCCTTATTTTGTGTGTGAACTGACTTATATTGTAACTCCTTACAATGAAGAGATAAGCTTTTAATTTCACAGGTGTCCTCGTTCTTAAAAATTATCCTTAGGTTGTTTTGTTTTGTTTTGTTTTGTTTTCCTGGAAGAATGAGATCAGCCATGATAATTTTGAAAATAAAAAATATTAGGAAGAGCAGATAAGGGCACCTGGGTGGCTCAGTCAGTTAAGCGTCCGACTTTGGCTCGGGTCATGATCTCATGGTTTGTGAGTTTGAGCCCTGCATCGGGCTCTGTGCTGACAGCTCAGAGCCTGGAACCTGTTTCAGATTCTGTGTCTCCCTCTCTCTCTGCCCCTCTCCCGCTTGCACTCTGTCTCTTTCTGTCTCTCAAAAATAAAGAAACATTTACAAAACAATTAAAAAAAAAAGAAGAACAGATAGCATTAACATTTATTTAGGAGAATGCAAGTGTGGTTCATCTTAACCAGTCAAAAGAGAAAAACATTAGCATCTCGTAGATACTAAGAAGTGGTTGACAAAATTTCGCATTTCTTTCTGATGCTTAAAATCCATTAGAAAACAGAACCAGATGGATTCTTGATGTTTTTCTAAATACCTCAAACTAAAAGGTAGCTAATGATGAAAAACAGAAACATTTTCTTAAAGTCAGGGACACAACAAAGATGCCTAGTGTCCCCGCATTATTTAACATTGTTCAGAATACTAGCTACTGTAATTATACAAGAGAATGAAGTCAGAAAGCATATGTGAGTATACACACACAGATATGGAAAAGGCAAAATTTGCATATGCTGATTGTATACTTGGGAAAATTCAAAAGGACCAAAAGGCTGCAAGCCAAATAAATCAGTTTGTAAAAATTAATAAGTAATAATCAGTAGCTGTCCCTATTTCAAACAAGAATTAGAAAACACAAAACAGGAGAATTAGAAAATATAAAAGTGCCTGGCTGGCTCAGTCAGTGGAGCGTGTGATTCTTGATCTTGGAGTTGCAGGTTCAAGCCCCACATTGGGTGTGGAGATTGCTCAAAAATAAAATCTTTAAAAAAAAAAAAAAAAGGAAAGACAAAGAAAACACAAAAGAAAGATTCCGTTTGTAATTTTTAAAGAGCCCTAAAAATAAACTTAGCAAGGCATGGACAAAGCTTATGGAGATTAAAGTAGAAAACTCTACGTGGGTATTTACAAGGTAAAGACGTAACTATGCAAAGTCCTGACCTGAGAAAGAGACCAAACACCTTAAAGTAGACCTTACTGGAGGTGTGCATGTGTGTATTCAATTTAGTATAATATAACATTGTTTTAAATAAGTGGGCATCGTTTGAATTATTCAAAACTAGTACTGGGAGGATTTGTTTACTATTTTTGAAAAGTGATAGCCTTACTTCATGTCCAAGGTGAAAACAAATCCCAGCTGGAGAGAGTACTGGGTGGCCAATGGCTACTCTCTACTCTCTGGCAGTCCCACGCCTTCCGCAGCTCCGGTGGACTTTTCTGCCCCCAGCTGCCCCCTCAGAACTTACCTGCTCACTGTCCCATTTCCTTTGAGCTTTCCAAGTGACTGCCTAGATAGTAGGACAAGCCAGTCTGTACTTAAAATGAGCAACAATGGCAGAATTTTCACTATTTTAGGAGCCTGTTGGAGACATGGTGCCTCGTTCCAAATAAGTAAAACTCATCTTAGCGCTTCAGTAGCTGGCAAGCCAAAGGAGAAAGATTTGTGGGCAGACAAGAATGATCAACTCTTCTTATGAAAGGCACACAGTTTGCATTGTATTTACAGATTAGTATGACTCAGAGGATGAGTAGAACTTTATTGTTAATAGCGCATTTTTTGTTGCTGTGCTATAAGGTTTTACCCATTATTCATGGGTAATAACACTACACACAGACAATCCTTTTTAAAGAGTAAGGAGCCGTCATAACATACCAATGTGTGTTTGGAGGTGGAAAATGCCATTTCTTCCCCCAGACAAGAGACTGCTTAGGAAGGAGATGAGTGTTCTCCATACCGTATGATTAGAATCAAGCCGTGTTTGGGGCGCTCGGGTGGCTCCGTCGGTTGAGCGTCCGACTTCGGCTCAGGTCGTGATCTCACAGTCTGTGGGTTCGAGCCCCGCGTCGGGCTCTGTGCTGACGGCTCAGAGCCGGGAGCCTGCTTCGGATTCTGTGTCTCCCTTTCTCTCTGCCCCTCCCCCGCTCACGCTCTGTCTCAAAAATAAATTAAAAAAAATTTTTTTTTAATTAAAAAAAAAAAGAATCAAGCCACGTTTATTAAGTGCGCATACCATGCTAGGCACTTTGCCATAACTTCTCCTGTACCCCAAGACTTAGCCTTCTCTTACTTTCGCCAAATAGTGATTTGCCGGCTGTGTTATCCTTTGATGAAGATTACTGGTTAATACGACATTCTCCACATCCTGCCAAAATAATCAGACTTCTCATTTCTCTTGCCAATGCTGAAAATAGAATGGAGGCATCAGGCATCCATAAGTAGGTCTGTATCTCAGTTTTAGTTCTAACACAGATATTGAGTGAACCCGTAAAAGAAAATTACATGTGAGGCTGCAATCATTATTGAAAGATCAACCCATCCAGTGGTAACAAATGCTAGACATAAGCACAATATTACATTATATGTGTGCAAAAGCGGTGTTTACCTAGCCTGTCTTTGGTCAGACAAGTAATGCTGTTTTTCTCCCTTTTTTTTTTGTTTGTGGCTGGGCTTTCTTGGCTTTTTTTCCCCTTTAGCACAGAACTCTGAAAGCCTCTTAGCGATCCAGCCCTACCAACCACAATTTACAAAGTCTATCATAACAGTCTATGACAATAAAGAAAACACTAGTACAAATATGGTGTCCAATTTATAAAGCAATTCTTGTTTCCAGCTTTGGCAGCCTTTCTGGCCTCTGCCAGCCTGAGGAGTGGAGTGGTGAGCTCGGGCCTGAGTGGGGGGCCCTTGGTCCTTAGGTCTCCCGGCCGGTCCCCGTGGAAAACCATGTGTGTATGCACTAAATGTACATTCTGAGCACTCAGGGCTGTGGCTTGGCTTTCGATTTTATTTTATTTTTTTTAATTTTTTTTTTTAACATTTATTTATTTTTGAGACACAGAGAGACAGAGCATGAACGGGGGAGGGGCAGAGAGAGAGGGAGACACAGAATCTGAAACAGGCTCCAGGCTCTGAGCAGTCAGCACAGAGCCCGACGCGGGGCTCGAACTCACCGCGAGATCGTGACCTGAGCCGAAGTCGCCGCTTAACTGACTGAGCCACCCAGGCGCCCCTTGGCTTTCGATTTTAGTGTGTCCAGTTGTTGATTTCCCATTGAGTACCTGTTTGTGAAAAACCATCCCGAAACTTACTTTGAAAAGTATTTGAAAGAATGATATGGAGGAGAGAGATTAATGTGGGCTGTTCAGTGCATTCAAGATAACCCCTCTCCCCACCCCCCACCCCCCGATGTGGGAAGGCAGCATGAAGATTTACACATATATGACTTTATTTTTTTATTTATTTATTTTAAGGTTTCTTTCAAAATATTTATTTATTTATTTTGAGAGAGAGAGAGAGAGCGCGTGTGCATGAGTGGGGGAGAGGTTCAGAGAGAGAGGGAGAGAGAATCTTAAGTAGACTCCTTGCTCAGCGTGGAGCCCAGTGTGGGGCTTGATCCGAGATGAGATCACGAGCGGAGAGCGAAATCAAGAGTTGGACGCTTAACCGACTGAGCCACCCGGGCGCCCCCTACATGTATATGGATTTTTTTAATACTAGCTTTTAAAACATTTTTGTGACTATTCTATAATGTACCTAATATACAGGACTATTTTATTTAATACTTACATTAATAAATATCAGTGTTTGGGAGCATTAAGACATTTTCCCCCAAAAAGCCATATAATCAGAAGTGTTTAGAGATCGTGGAACGAAGGTGCAGGCTCCATCAGGACAAGAAGTGCAGCTCTTTTGCTCACCTTTGACTACGTCACACATAATGTAGTCTCAAGAATGAAGGAAAAGAACAAATAAATGATAAATGACTTCTGGAACTCTGAGCTAAGATTTTTAAATAAACATGGGTCATTGACCAACTCATAAAGCCACAGTGTTAGTAGCCTGGTTCTCATTTATCTGATGTCTTAACCAATGTTATAATGGATAATTATTAATATTATAGCCAGAGGCTATAAGGCTCCAACACAGATACAGTAATACAGATAATTTTTGTTGAAAATTATCTCCGTCCAGGCTTCTTCCTTTAGACATGCTTTCCTCAGGTTTCTGCCTTAACATAGCTTATAAACTACCTAGAGGCAGGCCTGTAATGTGAACTGAAAACATGGCTCTGGCTTATTTAAGTATCATTTTATAAAACTCTCTAATTTCATTGCAGAAAAGCCAAAGATGGTAATGACTACCAATAAACTATCTTGTTGGCATATTCTTTTTTTTAATGTTTATTTATTTTTGAGAGAGAGAGAGAGAGAGAGTATGAACAGGGGAAGGGCAGAGAGAGGGAGACACAGAATCAGAAGCACGCTCCAGGCTCTAAGCTGTCAGCACAGAGCCCAACGTGGGGCTCGAACTCACAAGCTCTGAGATCGTGACCTGAACTGGAGTGGGACGCTCAACTGACTGAGCCACTTTGAGCTTCCAAAAGCTTAGTGGGAAATGGGGAGTAAAACCAGAACCACCATTATTGAACAATTAATTCTTACCTGGAATTCTTACTTTATTCCCTGAGTATCAGTGCATATTTGGTCTCATCTCCTGTAAGATTCACAGTGTAAATAAAACTGTCTCCTCATATTAAGAACAGTGTACCCTCGGAGTGCCTGAGTGGTTCAGTTGGTTGAGCGTGCGACTCTTGGTTTTAGCTCAGGCCATGATCTCATGGTTTGTGAGACTGAGCCCTGGCTTGGGCTCTGTGCTGAACAGTGCGAGGCCTGCTTGTGATTCTCTCTCTCCCTGTCTCTCTGGCCCTCCCCTGCTCATGCTCTCTCTCTCTCAAAATAAATAAATCAACCTAAAAAAAAGGAATGGTGTACCCACGGATTTTCAGTGCTTTGATCCCTAAGGAAATATTCATTGTTACGTAGCACAGTCTACATTGTTGTAACAAAGAGGACCCTCACTCAATAACTCAATAAGACAGAAGTTTGTGCAATAATCCGGGTGAGCAGTCCAGGGCTAGCAGGGAGGCTCCCCCATCCTCAGCTGGTACCTTCCATACCTGCCATCTCTTGGTCCAGGTTGGCTTTTCCATTTGTTGATATTTCCAGGGAGAGAGAGAAGGCAAATGTGGTCCCTGGGAGCTTATATGCCGTCACTTCTAGCAGCATCCTGTTGGCTGGGACTTACTCATACGACCACATCTTGCTGCAAGGGAGGCTGCACCGTATCGTCTCTAGCTGAGTTGCCATTTGCACCCAGGCTTGAGGAAGGGGGTTTCCCGTAACTGGGAAGAGGAGAGGCTTCATTCTAAGGGGCAGTGACCAGCCTCCGATACTCACTAAACCCTGTTTAGGCAGGAGTGGGCTCACTCTATGAGCAGAGTTGACTTTGTTACATAAATCTATGAAAAATTTGAATGACTAAGATTTCATTTTCTAAAAGTTAAAGTACTTTAGGATTATCTGGATTCCAGGAGAGAGAGAAATTTAAAAGTAGATTTAACAGCATGCATCTTATGGGGGAACTTTCAAAGGTTTGTTTAGGCATATACAGCTCCACATCTGTGATCTTTGAATGAACCTTGACTGTCATCTGCACAGTTTTTAGTGGATTTTATGGATTCAAGAACATTAAAGCCAAAAAGTTTATCAGATTAAATGGTTGTTTTCTCCAAATAGAGAGGTGATCCTTTAGAATTCCTATGTCAATTATAATAAGAAGACTATTTGCACTTTTAAAATTAAAGTACATAAGAAATCAATTAAAATTTGAGTAGATCTTAAATATTTATGAAGTTGTAATCGTGACGGTTGTTATATAGCCATTATATCTCAATTGGTTTTTTCGTGAAATACACACATAACAAACGCGAGGGGAAAAATTAAACCCCATTCATTATCGCTTTGCCTTTGTATATGAGTATGTATGTATCCCAAGAAAATTTCTTGTAAACCCACAAGGAAACTTGGGGTTTGGGGGCACTGGTGTTCCCAAATCAAGATGTTAGTCATGTAGTGGTTTTCCAATGGGATTTCATCTACACCATAACAGTTTTGGGAACTGCAATTCCATCGACCCCAATCATATCTAGCATTTATGAAAGCTGTTGTTATGGGAAAGCTGAAGTAAGACCCACAGAATTTTCCTACAAAACCAAGGCCATCTACTGCCTTGTAGCCAGCAATAGGCTATTGGCTGTGGTGTGCTCAATCTCAGGGAGACCCAGGGCAAAAGGTAGAAGAGTTTGCCAGAGGAAATAACAGTGAGTGGCACCAGCAGAGGTGGGCCTATCTTTGTGCTAGAAGTACCCCAGGATGGAAGAAAAGCTATTTGGAGTTGGTAAGGAAAGACATGCCTGGAAGACAGCATCTCATTTTGTGGCTTGGGATCTTGAGCTACAGTTTTAGAAATGAATAAAACTGAGGGTCCTTGGCTGGAAGGGGAAGTGGCAAAGGATAGATTGGGTTGCTCCCCCAAAGTGGCTCATCCTGGGGGAAATACAACCTGTGGAAGTGGAGAGAATGTTGTTCCCTAGAACAGCCTCCCAAACCTGCCTGATCTTAGGAATCACTTGGGGACCTTGTTCAAAAAAATAAATGAGAAGCGTTGGTAGTTCGGGAGTAGACTTTGTGATTTCAGAAATCCCCCCTGAAAAGGGCTGGCCTGTCTTTAAAAGAAGGCTTCAGGGTGGGAACGGAGATAGCACCTGGGACCAGGATAGCATCCTAAGAAGAGGTGAGAGCCACTGGGGTACAGGGAAGCCTCTGGTGAATTTAAGTGACTATATTTGAGAAGTAGGAGCAAGTCTGTGTGGTGGAAAAGGTGGGTTTTGAAAGTTGCAGAGAGCAGTCTGTAGCCAAAGTGATGACACAGGTTTGCCTGAACTTTTTGAGATTTCGGGTCCGAGAGAGTTTTGTTTGCACCTAGCTTCCTCATCACTAGGGTGCTTCCCTCGCCCCTAATCTTTACCTTTTGAGAACCTTGGGTGGTGATGGTGGTGGTGGTGATAGGAGTAAAAATGGTAATAACTCTAAAGCATGAGGCTCATATTCATCAGAAAGTTTTGGAGGACTCTGGAACTCTTCCTCTCAGTGTCTGTACCTGCTTCTTATCTCATCGAACCCTTTCATGGTGAAGGACCAGACCATCATCTCCATCACCCCAACCACAAGCCAGAAGATGGTCTTACACTCTCCATTACCAACTCTTTGTCTCGCCCCCGTCCTGTGGGTTCTGCCTCCTTACAAAACCTTCAGTGACTTCTCTCCACCCAGTCACTGTTGTTGTCACCTTAACCCAGGTGTCGCTGTCATTGTTTCTTGCCTGGGTCACTGCAAGTGGCCACCCCATCCTGTAGTCCTACAGGACCGCTGAAACCAACAGGATAAAGTCTGAGCTGCTGGACACATAACACAAACTCTTTTATGTTCTGGAAACCTCATTCTCACCCCTGCCTCTCCAGCCTCATTATCTTGTATGCCGTCCCATCACTCTGTGCTCAGCCTGTGCTCAGAGGCCCCGCCACAGTAAAATGCTAGAAGCTCCCTAACCTAGCTGTGCCCTTCCCCACTCTACTTCCCTGCTGTGATCCAAGGCAAGTGAGGGCACAGATGGTATCTCTCCCAGAAACACAGCACCCTCAGCACCGCACAGGATGCCTGGCCCCTAGCGGCCATCAATAAACTTTGTGGAACGGATGGATGGATGAATGAAAGATGGGTGTTTGCGCCTAGTCTTTTACCTGCTATTCCAGGCCTTTCTTGTGTAGTTAGTTCTCTGATTGTCTTTCAAATTTCAGCACAGTCCTTACTTGCTAAAGCAGGCCCCTACTGATGCCCGCCTGCCCACCTTTGGGTTAGGAGCTTCTCCTGTGCTCGCCCAGGGCCTCGTTATTCACCCCTGTCATTCGGTACATCCATTGCAGGAGCATGGCGTGAACTTTCCAAGGATGGGGCTGTGTGATGTTTAGTTTCCCTCTCCAGTGACAGGCACACAGTAGGTGCCCAGTGGAAGGAAGAACCAGTGTAATGAACAAGTGAGCGAGCTCTGCTCATCCCTGCTCTTCGTGTCATCACGTGGCTAGTTGTTTGATATTGCCAGAAGCTGGCCACATTACGCATGCTCAGGAAGATTCGCAAAGGGCCGGGAGTCACTCCTGAGCCTGATGCTTATCCTGCATCTTGCAGAGAGGAGTTTCGACCTTTGGGGCGTGAACACGTTAAAGGACCTTGAGGCTGGAGGACCTTGACTGGCCACCCCGCTCCTTCCTCCCTGGCCTTATTTGTCCGCCGTGGCTGGCCCGGGACCTCTGTGCCCCTCGGAGTCGCATTCCTAGCCGTCCGATACTTTGGGGAGGGTCTGTGTGGGTTCGCCTTCTTCCGAGGACACGAGGCTCAGTGAATGTCAAAGCTCTGCCAGTGTTAAGGTGCCATTATTGTTTCAAGTGGCAGAGGAAAGCGGAGACATGGTAAATAGCAGGGTTGGCCCAAGACTCTACACAGCAGTTACTCTGCCAGGCCCTTCGATTAAACTTTGTAAACGAGTACCATAGTGCAAGACATTTTGAAATTGGGCTCTTTATGAAGACTAATATTGCTGTCATAAGGCAACTTTATGAAAACCCTAGGGGACCTTTAACTGTAGCAGAAGCTTCCTCATTTAAGCCATGAAGGTTAAACAATAAAAACTAATTTTCTATTCCCAGCATAGCCAGTGCGCTGCCAGGAAAGCATCACTCTCTTTTAGGAAAACAAGGGCACGCTCTTCGCCAGCCCTTTGGTGGGGAGAGAGCATGATCTGTTTGCGAAGATGTGTCTTTTCCAATCAGCAGATTTCTTTCGGGAGAAACAAGCCCCCGCTGACTGTCCTTGGGTGGGAGGAGGAGACCAGCCCACATCTTGGTAAAGTTCTTCGCTGAGAATTTCCAGAGGTGGTCACGGGGACGGCGGTGGCTGATTTAGTTAGGAGGCAAACAAATGAGGCGGTTAAGAGGTGGGGTGCTGGGGCTGTGGGCTGTGGATAGAATCTGTGTTGAGTAAACTTTGGCCCTGGGTGAATTTTGTAAATCAGTAGTTTATATTAAGAAATAAGTAATCTGGGGGATCAAAATGTAGAACTACAAATACATCAGAGACGGCCCTTCCTTTCAGGATTGGTGACCCCAACGCCCCGTGTACCTGCCCCCCTCACCGGTTCTCCTCCCCCTGTCCCCATTGGGGATGGTCAAGAGCTGACCTTCCCCCTCCCCCATGCTCCTCTCCCATTGTCCTGGACCTGAAGGGTGAGGAACGCGGGCTGTGCCGTACCTTTCATAACGTGTATTTAGGCAACACTCAAGGGATCCTGCTCTTAAAGCTCTTTGCTTCGAGGCTATCTTTGGACTGTTGTTACCACTGACAGCTCAAAGGAACTAAGGGGCCCCCTCCCGCTCCATCCAGGTGCATATAACGTGTTCCCCCATATCTTGTGGATTAGAAGGTCGGTGTGAGCTTTGGGGGGGGGAAGCAAGAGGCTGAGACACCCGTACTAATTCTGTCTCTTTAGCTGGTGCACAACAGCTGGGTATTCTTTCTGTACCTTGTAAACCAAGAATACATGGACGATAAAACCCTTACGGATAAAGAGCTATTGATAAGACCATGAGCTGTGTCTCTCTGGGAGAGCCCTTGGAGACAAGGTCTGTATGGAAGGGAGGGCAGGATGCTCTCGGTGGAGACTGATTGGAAGTAGTTCTGCATGGCTGGCACCGGTGGTGTCCCGAGTGGCCTCAGAGGTGGGGTCTGGGGGCCCCGGGGAGGAGTAGCAAGAGAGCGCAGAGCGGTCACCAGGACATCGTACGGGACCTTGTAAGCCCAGGTGAGGCCTGTGGGCTTGCCCCCGACGTCCGTGCGCAGCACCCGGGGGGATGTTCAGAGAGGGAACATACTCCTCCGTGTACTTTAGGATTGCTCCAGCAGCAGAGATCAGTTGGAGGAAAGCAAGAGCCTGGCAGAGAGGTAGGAGGCTGTTCTAATCCTGATGAGAAAGGAGGAAAGCTTGAAGGAAGGCAGTTGTACTTGGTGGCACCAAGGGGATGGATCTCTGAGCACTTCACGAGGCTAGGCGGAAGTCTGCAGGACTTCTCTGCAGGAATAGGAAACCTATTCATTTTCTGAAACAACCCATGTGTGGTATTCATGTGCTAACTCGGCTGATGAATACACCATTCTTGTAACTAGGTTGGAGAAGAATTACATGAAGGGTATCATTAAGATGTTAAAACGAACGCATTACATATGTTAACAAGTGTATGAACCCTGTATTATATCTGGCAAACGGGGTGTTAAATCCTTGTTCAACCAGCCAGATGTCCCTGCAGCTGCTGCTGGTACTGCAGAGGGAGGCAGCCACCTGAGACCCCAGCTACGAGCTGGTGCCAGTGGTTTCCGAGGCATCTGGCCGTACAAATTGCTTCTTCTGTGCTCTGACTGACAGGCACCACACGGATCGCACAATTCACAGCACAATGCACAGGTGGGATTTTTCAGTCCAAGACGCCCAGCCTCCAGCAACTTGACCTTTTCCGGGAATCTTTAAAGCTAGGAATGTCCTCCGGTGGGAGCTGAAATCTACTTGTGTCATTTTGTAAGATAATAAAACACTGCAATCAAGCAAATAAGACCAACTTGATAACATTCACTGTCTGATTGGAATGTTCTCAAAGTCTTGTTTGGGGCAGTCGTCTGAGTTTTCAAAGGCGGGCTGAACATTTGCTGTAAATGTTTAAATTACCTGGAGCAAAATCCTAACTACCCAAAGGAGTTGAAAATACTCATAGGTATTTGTATTTATTCTTATGGAGTGTAATCTCTCCTAAGTGGCTTTGACTGTCAAGATCGAGCCAGTTCTGGGATGTCTCCCACCTCCCCAGGTTTGGCGAAAGACCCTAAAATATGTTAGAAGATGTCTGAAAGAGCCTGTTGCATCAGATTGAAGAAACGGTCTGTACTCTTCAAATTTACCCTGCCACACTCTGGGTTGGGTGCTTCTTGGCTATTGAGCTCGGGAGAAGCTGAAAAGAAGCAATCCTAGAGACCACAGTTACACAATCACATCGATCCTTTGTGCGCTTTCTTTCCTGGAGGAGAAATTGTGAAATCACAACATTTCTCTATGAGTGAAATAAAAGTCGAAATTAAAAAAAAAATTTTTTTTGTATCGGTTGTTTTCCTGTCTGTTCAGACGTACTCCGACAGCAAAGATGAAACTGAGTTTTGCAGTCTAAGTAGGAAAATACCACAATGAGAAGATTAAAACATGTTGTGAAATCTCCTCATCTCTATTGTTTTTAGACTTTGGAACGGGGGCGACAGCAATTTCAAATCTGCAGAGCCTGGCTGTGGCATCCCAGGCTTGTCAATGCGGGACGGCGGCCGCTAGGTGGCAGTATGTCAGAGGCTTTCTTTCGTCCCTGACTTGGCTGCAATTTCTTTGGCTGCCTACCAGCAGTCCTGCTTTCCTTCTTGTCCTGTTTTGAAGGGTTAAATGAAGCTATCATAATTTAGGTCCAAATGACGCTTATCTAAAAATGCATAATTTTGCTGAAAAGCCTACTTGTTACAGCGTGACCTTAAAATAAATTCATTCATTCATGTGAGTTTTCTTGGTAGCTTATAGGTAACGATCCTAGTTGTCATGGATGGTTGATAGAAACCACGGGGCCATTCTTTCTGTCCCTGGCACGTAATAGATGCTAAACACGCTGTCTTCTGAGAAGGCAGATCGCTGGTCTTCCTGGGGGAGCAGACAGTGGCTTCTCTCTTGTGGCTCTTAGCAAAGACCTGAGACCTTAGGAGGACCCTCTGCCTGACTTCCTCACCTTGGAAACTTCCTGCTTCCTGCTGGGAGGTATGTCAACTACCTGTACTTCTTTATGATCCACTATGCACTGGATGTTTATCCAGAGAGTGCGTTTTTTTTTTTTTTTAACTTACAGCTGGCTTTAAAGTAGGATAAATCACACACAACATTCTAAAAAAGATCTCTTTCATCTGAATAATTTGTTCAGAGGGAAGGAGATGGGATATCCTTTGTACTGTTTTCCCCGGATTAAATGATCAGAACTTTCTGAATTCAAAGAAACCAGAAGCGATGTCTGAGTGATAAGGTTTGGGAATAAAGAACTGCACGTTTTAAGATACTCTAATTAGTGCGACAGCAGTAGAGGACTAAAGTGGGTGAAAATAAATGTAAATGCACTGCTTAGACAACAAATGGAATTGTCTGTTGGGCTGGAGTACCAGTGCTCCTTTAGAAGGTTTCCTGTAATCTTGAAAATTAAAAATATTAGGGGGCATTCAAGAAAGGTCCGTGGTCGGTATATACGTAGCAAAGTATCCGATCCTTGAGAAAACTGACGAAGCCGAGTGGCTCCTGCTGTGTGGAGTGGGCTTGACAGTGTTCCATCCGGAGACACGGTGCCCCTCATGCCCAAGGTCTGCAGGCTGTAGTTTGGGCAGTTGACCAGCCAAGCCCTGAACATGGCTCAGCCCGGTCTGAGACAGTGATTTTCTGAAGACCCTGGGAATTCCAAGACCATATTTCCTGATGTCAAGACTCCTTTTTTGGGACGCCTGGGTGGCTCAGTCGGTTATAAGCCTCTGACTCTTGATTTCAGCTCAGGTCATGATCTGGTTCGTGAGTTCGAGCCCC
Source organism: Lynx rufus (assembly GCF_022079265.1). Taxonomy (NCBI): domain Eukaryota; kingdom Metazoa; phylum Chordata; class Mammalia; order Carnivora; family Felidae; genus Lynx; species Lynx rufus. The sequence goes on along the minus strand of NW_025814823.1, from coordinate 28,026,205 downwards.
ATGTAAGGCTCAGCACTGTGTGGGATTCTCTCTCTCCATCTCTCTCTCTCTCTCTCTCTCTCTCTCAACAATAAATAAATAAAAACTTAAAAACAAAGGCAGCTTTCTGGCAGGTTTTCCAGGTTGCTGGCAGGTACTAGGCACCAGATCCCCAGGGAAGGGAAACCTCCTTTTAGAATTTCTACTTCAGGGAGGAAAACACCAAGGATTTCTTGACAGGTGTAGTCAGTCCCTCTACCCACTTAGGTTCTCCAGTTGGGACTTCATAAATTAGACTGATGAAAGAAAGATTAATAAGAGAAAAGCATACACATTTATTGAATATAGACTTCATAAAGAAATGAAGACCTGAAGAAATGGTTAACCTGATTTTTAAAAATTTTTTTTTAATGTATATTTATTTTTGAGAGAGAGACAGCGCATGAGCGGGGGAGGGGCAGAGAGAGAGGGAGACACAGAATCAGAAGCACGCTCCAGGTTCTGAGCTGTCAGCATAGAGCCTGACGCGGGGCTCGAACTCACAGAGGGCAAGATCATGACCTGAGCCGAAGTCGGACACTCAACCGACTGAGCTACCCAGGCACCCCTAACCTGATTGGTTTTTATACCAGGTTTGGTGAAGTGGGAAAATGTGATAGGGCAAAGGGTCTAAGCTAAGTAAACTGAGGAGGCCCATTCCCTCAGATTCTTCTTGGCGTCCTTCCATCTTGGAGATAAGGACCTTTCCGCCAGTTATGAGGACAGCACTCTCTCATGACGGTCTTATGACCTGCTTCAGAGAAGAAGGACAAGGTCAGGGAGTCCTTACTGCACCTGCCATTTCTCAAATTCCTTCAGCTAAAAATATTCACTATGCCAAGACATATATTTTGGGGTAGCAGGTTCTGAACCTCAACACGAGCCCACGAAATTTTCTGCCAGCTTTCAGGTGTGTATTTGAGGATTCCATCTTGTAAAGGGAGGTGGGCATAGAGCTCTAAAAGAGAAGTCAGAAGGCAGAGGTTCTAGTCCCAGCCTTAATTAGGGCAGTCCTTATTCTCTTTCAGCCTCCATTTCCCAGTCTGAAAAATCAGGTTAGTGATAATTACCCAGCCTCTGATTCTAGTAAGAATCAAATACGACAATACAAGGGAAACTACTTTGTTGGCTACAAATGTAAGGGGTAATTTCATTTTCAGTATGAATATGCAGAATATATGTAAGTTGTGAGAATACAATTAATCTGTGACCAGAGAAGATGTCACCAAACAACCATTCACGGCAGCACCTAATTAGTAATAATGTTTGTCAGTGCCTGCCCTATGTTAGAATCACCTGGAGGGGCCCCTGGGTGGCTCAGTTGGTTTAGTGTCGGACTTCAGCTCAGGTCATGATCTTGTGGTTGGTGAGTTCGAGCCCCCGTCAGCTCAGAGCCTGCTTTGGATCTTCTGTCCCCCTCTGTTTGCCCCTCCCCTGCTTGCACTCGCTCAAAAATAAATAAACATGAAAAAAATCACTTAGACTCTTTTTAAAAATACCAAGTCAGTATCAGACTAGTTACGTTAGACTGGCTGGAGTTGGGGCCTGGGTACCCTAAAGGAGTAGTCTGAGAAGAATGTTCTTCATGGTTGACATCCATGCACATAAATAACACTCATGTTAGAGTCCAAAAAATCGGGAGTGAGGTAAAGATACATAAACCTCATGTGTATAATGTATAATACACATGAGTATATATATAAAGCTATAAAGATAAATGCTTGTATAAAGATATACTGTGTGTACAAATGTATAAGCTTTAGCTTTTACACACATCATGTACTCCCTTTTCACCTGGAAACTTCCCTTATAGGGTTTCTGAGAGGAACTGCAGGTCTTGAATACCTAAAAACAAATATAACATGAAAGCAGCATTGCCTAATGGGTCTCTAGCTGGAGTTTTAATTCATCCTGAGTCATGACACGTTAGGGTTTTTTTTTTATTTTTTGTTTTGGCTTTTTTTTTTTTTTTTTTTTTTTTAAGCAGTCATTGAAAGTGCTTCTGACTGGTGCTGGTTATTGAATTTTCTTGTAATGAAAAGTTTCTGTCACGGTTCTGACCTAGAAGTCACTGATTGAATGGGCAGGAGTTTTTTCCCAGGTGGGAGAGAACAACCTTTCCCTGCCCATTTCATCACTGGCTTTAGTCTGCTGCTTCTTTGCCTGGGTCTGAAGCTTCAAACGTATTTCAGATTTGCCCATCTCTGAAATCTTTTGGGATGTCAGAGGGAATGTTGTTCTCAAATTGAGGCCTTAGGCCTGGAGCACCAGTGCACCTGTTAGAAATGCAAATTCTCAGGCCCCACCCAAGACCTTACTGGGTCAGACACTGTGTTTCAACACACCCTCTGGGAGACTGTGATGCAGGCTCAAGCCCAAGAACTACTGAGCTGGCATATAGGTAATCTCCATGCTTTTCTCCATAAGATCTGTGTTTTTCTCCATAGAAAAGCACGAACCAGACATTTGTGGACACACTTAATTTTGCTTCCTTTCTCCCTCCTCCCTCTCCCCTCTGAGCATGAGGCATGTCAGGGCTAGAGGGAAAATGAAGGTAGCTTTAAATTTCTGTTACTCTGTCATCAAGGTTCCTATTACAATCTTTTAAGAGATAGTAATCAGGTAAAGACACATTGCATATACATATGTATAAAGATATTCACAATCTATAAAGACATATTATACTACAAATGTATGAATATATGGGATGAGCACTGGGTGTGGTATGGAAACCAATTTGACAATAAATTTAATATTTAAGAATAAAATAAAATATAAAAAATATATATACAATGTACAAGTATATATATCTCCATTATAAATGTGTGAATCTGTAAAATGTATAAAGATGCATTGTGTGTGTATGTATATGTATATATCTATATGCATATATATGCATAAAAATATACACAATGTATAAAGGTACATTTTGTATATATAAATCTCTGTTGTAAATACAGGGGAGACTAAATACAGGAAATTCCAGAAATCAGAGTACCACTGGGAATCAAAAGGTCACAAGAAGAGACTTGGGTGATTGGAGGTCAGCAGGGGAGAAAAATAAATCTTGGATGGAGTGGGAAGAAGAAGGTCTGGTAAGGGCCATTGCACAGCTCAAAAGGAGCTGCCACAATTTGCTTAGTACTTCCTGCAAACCATGCTCCCAGAGCTTTGTAGTGCATGTTCTGGGTCAAGGCAAGGGGAGAATGTAGCCCTGGATGAGCAACCATGGTTCCTTGTAAAAGTCAGACTGACTTCTTTAGGTAACAGAAAACAGTTGTGCTGTTTTCTCCAAGGGTCTTTAAAAGTATAGATTCTTATCTCTCTTGGGAGTCCTGAAGTCAGAGAGACAATTCAGTGTTATCTTATCTCTAGAACCCTTCCAACTGTTAACAGTTGAAGTTACGTTTGCCTTTGTCTGTCTATCTATCTATCATCTATCTATCTATGTATCTATCACCTATCTCAAAGCCCTTCTCTCCAGACACTCAAAGAACTTAAGCTATATGGCTAATGTTTTAAACATCATGGGATGGGGCAGGGGTTCTGAGGAGAAGGTTACCATGGATGGTCATCCCAGTAACAGAGGAATTAGGCATCTCTCCAGAGTGTTTCTAGTATCTAGGTATTTGAATTACCAGAGACACTCTGCTAAGTGCCTACATGCATTATGTCATTTAATCTTAACACCCACCTTATGATAGAGGACGTGCTATGAATGTCCTTAGTATAAGTAAGTGGCTGATAAGGGATTTGAATTGAAGTTAAACCTGAGGTTTTACCTACTCCACCTTACTATTTAACGGTCGCTGAGGTCTTGATTCAGGTGGGCATGTAGTTGGATGCTTCATCCTCGGGGCTCAAATTGAGTTACGCCATTACCTACGCTCGTTATATACTTGTGCTCTTTCTTTTTCTGGTTTGTTTCTAAACCTCTTTGTGTCAGTATTTAAACTTAACTATTGATCCTCCAAAAGCTCTTAGACTTCCATATAGTACTTTAAATACACTGTGATATTTTTAAATAAAAAATTAATCATTGGGAGCTGGGCATTATTCTCCTTGCTGTGGGCCAAGCTTCAGTGTCATAACAGGAATTCACTAGTGAAATAGATATAAAAAGAGCCTCCCTAAAGATTTAAGAGGGTTATATATTCTGTGGTAATTGTTTTTTTCCTGGGTAACTTCATCTTCATTTGTGTACCTGCTACAAATTCTTAATTATGTTTAATTATTCCAGGTTTTATAATTTACACTGTCTTTTATTTCCTCTTATCGTCCAAAGTATTGTGTGTGGTCTATTTTTTAAGCATATAGACATAATTCTTAGGGATGAAATTCTCTTGATAGCTACCTAGAACACCAAAGAATTTCACTGCCTATATATGTCTGGCATAGTTTGAAGGAAAGAAAATTAATTTATTGTATTTCCAACAGTCCTAAATTCTTACTGATTGATTGAAAGAGTGAATATACAAGTAAGATTTTTTTTTTCTTTTTATTTCAGGAATTACAACATCTAGTTAGATCACAACACATCAGAGCAGAGAAAGGTAAGCACGGATCTGCATGAATATTTGAAATCATATAGGGCCAGAACTCTTTGGGCTAACGTGGTTTCTCTCATCTCCAGCTATGATGGAAGGTTCATGGCTAGAACTGGCCAGGAGGGGCAAGCCTGATACCCAGCCTTTTGCTCATCTCACTATTAATGCCACTGACATCCCATCAGGTAAGTTCCATTAGCATCCAGCCTGAAAAAGATTTCAAAAGTCCTTTATCAGCCCATTTGAATACTCAAAAGTATTATTGTCCTGTTACTAAAATTTTGAGACCCCTTAACTTCTAGATCAGAAGAAAGATCATTTTGCGTTCAGTTGATAATCTCTATTGTGGAAATAGTTATTCTCAACTCTGCCAGAATGGATGTCCTCGCTTCAATTTTAGATCATCAGAATGGGTGCTTTTTTAATGACTGCCAGTTGAGGTTGCACAACTGGGAAGGACAGTGTCTTGTTACGTTCATCTGTATTTTACCCAAACCAAAGTTGATACATCCCCATTGCCAACCCATGAAGTTCATGGATGTATCTCTTGCAGAGTTCCAGGTAGGGGCTTGAGTAATATTTAAGAGTAATATTTAAGAGGCAGTAGCCCCCTAGAAAAGAAAACATATTCCTCCTTCTCCTTGCTTTCTCTGGGCAAGAATTTAGCTCAATGCACTGGAAAGCTGATTATCTTTTAGAAATGAAGAAACTCAGAGCTCTTTGCCTCTATCTACTTTAATGCCCCTGCTGTTCCATCATGTAATCCCCACTGGCCACTCTACTTGGGATAGATGAACATCAAAAAGGTTACAAAGAAGATTATGATAGGGCGTCAGTTGACATTACCATCCTCATCATCATGACCTTTGTCCAATGTACTCTATGTACCAGGCATCTCACTGAATTCATTATCTCCAATCCTTGCTACAAGCACGCAAGGTGAGTGATTGTCATTCATTTCGCAGACAAGGAAACTGAGGTCCGTGTGGTACATCTGCCCAGGTCACGGTGGTGACAAGACTGGAAGTTGAACTCCACTCTAGTTCGTTCCCAAGTCCACGGTTTTTACACTACAGTCTATCATATTAGGACCCTGTGGCCAGTTGGCTTTGTCAGAGAGAAGTAAATTCAGAGCTCTTATGTTCTTATTTTCCTGTAAGAAATAGATGAATGTAGTTTTAATAGCAGGGGCTCTGAAGTCTGACAGCCGGGGTGTGAGGCCCACTGTACCTCATTGGCTGTATGACCTCATGCAAATTATTGGAATAATTTGTGTATCAGCTTCTTCAGGGGATGGTGATCACATCCACCTCGTGGGGTGGCTGTGGAGACTGAATGAGGCAATGTCGGAGCATGCTCTTACAGAAGCTGGCATACAGTAAGCACTCCATGAAAGCAAGTTGTTATTATTATTTGAGTTTAATTAAATAATTATCCATATTCCACTTTGTTCTAAAAATCATTTAAGGCTCATTTTTCTTGGGAGTTAAAAAAAATATCCAAGTTTTGGTAATGATTTTGCAGCCACTATCATAGCATGGGCCGCAGAGAGATGTTTCCCGACTGTAGACATAGAAGCTGAGAAGCCAACTCTTTGGTTTGTAGCACATTTTCCTAAACTATCCGTCCTGTCCCAGGTACCTGCTTCATAAACAAATGTTCTCTCTGTGCATGTGTGCGTGCCTCACACTGACGCTACACGAATTTTCTGAGTGAAAACTATTTTGCATATTAGCAAATGCAATCAAATTAATACTGACGTCTCAGCTGTGTGTGCTATGAATGTACTCTGCATTTATCTTTCCGGTTCATTTTAAACGGCATATGATAAATATTGCATTGCTCTGTGTGCCAAAGTCTGTTTGGCAATAGCAAGCGTGTTTTCGTTCTCTTCAGGCACCTAGCATCAAATCATTGCCAAAAAACAAGGCAAAACTCCTAGTTATTTTCCGACGGTTATTGAGTTTGTGACTGAGTGAAATGCAGTAGTGTATGCTTCTGTTTAAGAAAATAGCATTTGCTCCTCTGGCTGAGCCAACAGCTCCTTGAGTCCATTTATCTCCCGGTTTGGGCCAGTACTGGTCTTCAGAGAAAGGGGGCTTTAACTTGGCATGCTCATTTTTGGCCTCTGTTTTCTGTTTATTTAAACATAAGAAAAAACCGAGAATCTGCCTTATATTGATTGCTAGCTTATGGGTTTTTTCAAAGCTGCTTGAATAAAATGCACTGGGAAGTATTTTGGGAGGCCAGACGACATGGCTTTCTTAAGGGGGCTGCTCAGGCTAAATATTTGGAGAAGCCTCTTGTCCCGCACGTACTGGCACTGACCACGGGGGATGAGGGGCTGGGGTGAAAGGTCGTCAGCATGCCTCATCAGTCATGGAAACCCAGGCTTGTCACGCGAGGTCCCTCAACCTGATCACAGCATAGTTTTCTCTTCCTGTCTCCTGCCCTTCTCTGTTCTTGAATCCTCCTTCGCATTCATGCTGACGGCTGTCCTCCCTTTCTTCTCTGCATGCCGTGTGCATTCCATTCTTTGCACCAACAGTTTTCCTTGCTGACCGCAGTCTCCTTTTCTCAGCCCATCCACATCTGATTGGATTCTCCCTGTCCCCTGGTTCCTTCGTCCCCTCGGTGGGCCGAGTGCTTCTGATCACCGTTAATTTCTGCAGCTTTCACTTGGCAGTTAGATGCTTTAACTGAACTTCAACCAAGTGCCACGCGATATGCAGCAATGAAACTACTCTATTTTCTATTTTATTTTACTTGCTTATTTCTCATTTTCTCCACTAGTAGTGAGTGCTAAATGCCTTGAGGTCATAGTGCTTGATAAAGTTCTTTATTTTTTAAAAAAAATTTTTTTTTTCAACATTTATTTTTGGGACAGAGAGAGACAGAGTATGAACGGGGGAGGGGCAGAGAGAGAGGGAGACACAGAATCGGAAACAGGCTCCAGGCTCTGAGCCATCAGCCCAGAGCCCGACACGGGGCTCGAACTCCCGGACCGCGAGATCGTGACCTGGCTGAAGTCGGACGCTTAACCGACTGCGCCACCCAGGCGCCCCGATAAAGTTCTTCATTATGGGCAGAGTGAATCTCCATAGAAGACCCCACCCAGATATTTATTGAATGACTGATCAACTAATGGATTGGTGAATGGATGAGTGGATGAATAAAAAGAGAGGTGGTTAGTGGGGAATATGGACATTCCTTCCAATGGACTGGCTAACAGTGGGAGTGATATGTGGTCAAGGCTGCTGTCTTTTCTCCCCTCTCTGTTTCATATTCCTTTCTTGTCTTTCCAGGCTATATGTCTGAGCCCTTGGTCTAATACTAACTAATTCTCCCACTGAGAGAGTAGACTTTACCTTTCTGCTTCTCTCTGTTAAGAGTCATCATAGGAGATAAACTATAAGACAAGTCATTAATTGAGAAAAAGACTGAACACAGAGTAGAGTAAGAAGAGGGAAACATGGGATAATTTCAGATGGGAAACTTCTTGAATTTTGTTTACTTTGTCGATGGTTTAGGTGGCTGTTTACCAGCCTGGAGGAATTATTTTACTACTGTTTGTGAGTCTTGCAGTCTTGTCTTGATTCACTGGGGACCATGGGATGATACTGACATTTGAAATGATAGTTACATTTGGGGTGATATTTACATTCTGGATGCTATAATCTGGGATGACCTGAGGCGGGACCTCCAATGAAAAAGAAAAAGTGTTACCGTGGGTCCTAGAGGCCGCAGTGCCTCTAATGGCTTCTCAGGCTCACTCTAGCACCCTCCTGTGGATAAGGTATGGAGTTCAGGAAATATACTATTCTTGGACAGGGATTGGAACCATTGGAGTCAAGCGGAGTCTGGAAATTCTCTTCCTATACTTGTCTCTTGCTTTCCTGTATCAACTGCCTTTGGCTTATTCTCTGTCTTCAGCCTTAAATGATCTTTCTGATTCTGTTGGCTGACTCTTGTACCTATTTTAACTTCTCAGACTCAGTTGCAATTCAACAAAGTCATTCTTGATTCTTCTGGGAGGAACCAAACTCTCTTTCTTTTGAATTCCCATGGCAATTATCTGTCTGCACCTTGGCTCTCAGGGCATATGCCTTGCTTGTTATCTGAATAGACCACACCTATCGGTCATGTCCTGTAGTCCCCTTCAGGGAAGGAACACTGGGTTTTTGTCTTTGTACTCTCTCAGGTGTCTAGCAGAGAGCGCTAAGCACATCTTAATGTTTCTCTGCCCTTTTAGAAAATAAATTCTGAGGAGGTATTCTCTGATTGGAACCATGACTATTATGCTGTTTTTCTCCAACCTCATAGAATCGTGAGGATGTCCTTCTCCTCAGAGGGACAGATTTAAAAAAAAAAAATTTTTTTTTAACGTTTTATTTATTTTTGAGACAGAGAGAGACAGAGCATGAACAGGGGAGGGGCAGAGAGAGAGGGAGACACAGAATCGGAAGCAGGCTCCAGGCTCTGAGCCATCAGCCCAGAGCCTGACGCGGGGCTCGAACTCACGGACCGCGAGATCGTGACCCGAGCTGAAGTCGGCCGCTTAACCGACTGAGCCACCCAGGCGCTCCCAGAGGGACAGATTTTAAATCATGTGCCTTTCCTCCCCTCAGGTTCCCACAAAGTGAGCCTGTCCTCCTGGTACCATGACCGAGGTTGGGCCAAGATCTCCAACATGACTTTCAGCAATGGAAAACTAATAGTTAACCAAGATGGCTTTTATTTCCTGTATGCCAACATTTGCTTTCGACATCATGAAACTTCGGGAGACCTCGCCACAGAGTATCTTCAGCTGATGGTGTATGTCACTAAAACCAGCATCAAAATCCCGAGCTCTCATACCCTGATGAAAGGAGGTAGCACCAAATACTGGTCAGGGAACTCTGAATTCCATTTTTATTCCATAAATGTTGGAGGATTTTTTAAGCTACGGTCTGGTGAGGAAATAAGCATCGAGGTATCCAACCCTTCACTACTGGATCCAGATCAAGATGCAACATACTTTGGGGCTTTTAAAGTTCTAGATATAGATTGAGCCCCATTTTTTGGAGCGTTATTATGTATTTCCTAGGAGGTATGGAAAATTTTTTGTAAACAAGCCAAGAAGGATGTATATAGATGTGAGACTACTAAGGGGTATGACCCACAATGGTACAAGAAGACTCTTTCCATGCTTTTGACTATAGAGAGCACATGTATTTACAGCCAATGGGAGATGTTGGCTTAGGTTGTTACAGTCCGAGGGCTTTCTGACATAAAGGTTTTTAAATTTTGTAACGAATTCCTAGAATTAGGCCATAGGAGCAATTGTGGTTGCCTTCATGCGGACTACGGGAGGGGTTAATTCTCTGGATCTGGCCCGTGGTTATGCGCCACGGTGCCACTCAAGTGGAGAGGGTGTCCTCTCATTGCAAATGGATGATCACCAGAAGGGTTAAGTTCTTTTGGATTGTTACATCATGCTGGAACCTGCAGATAAATACTTTTTCTAATGAGGAGAGAAAATATATGTATTTTTATATGATATCTAAAGTTATATTTCAGATGTAATGTTTTCTGTGCAAAGTATTGTAAATTATATTTGTGCCATAGTATTTGATTCAAAATATTTAAAAAATGTCTTGCTGTTGACATATTTAATGTTTTAAATGTACAGACATATTTAACTGGTGCACTTTGTAAATCCCCTGGGGAAAACTTGCAGCTAAGGGGGAAAAAAATGTGGTTTTTTTGCTACTATCAACTGTATCATATTTCTTTATTCTTTTTAACTTAGTAGATTTTTCAGGCTTGTCAAGTCTGCGCAAAAAAATTAAAATGGATGCCTTGAATAATAAGCAGGATGTTGGCCACCAGGTGCCTTTCAAATTTAGAAGCTAATTGACTTTAGAAAGCTGACATTGCCAAAAAGTATACATAATGGGCTACTGGAATCTGTCAGGAGTATTTATATAATTATTGAACAGGTGTTTTTTCTACAAGTGCTGCAAATTGTAAATTTTGTGGGTTTTTTTTTAATGGAAAAGTTATCAGTGGCTTATCAGCAAAAAATCCCTTTTTAATATAGGAGATGATATTTTATATTGTACAGTAAAAACATTGCCTTTGAATGTTCATTTTTTTGGTACAAAAATAAATTTATAAGAGGACCTGCCTTGTGATACTGTGCCTCTCTTTTCCGTCTGTCTTGCTCTGTGATTCCATTCTCTCCAATGTGGTATTGTGGCTTCCATCTTTCCAAAGGTTACCAGGAGAAATGCAGATTTAATTAAAAATTAAGAATGGATTTAATTGAATTAGTGAACCTCAGAATTTGAAAAATAATTTATAAGGGATTTGTATGCAAGAACATAGCCAGATCAAAAATAGAGGCTTCATCGCTCAAAAAAGAACAGTTTGTGTCATGCTATGTCATGAGAAGAAAATGATATTGTGCACAAGTTCCTAATGCCCTGCAGGACAACCATTTGACCTGGAGGGGCCCCTGAACATTTTATAGCTTACCATGGTGAGGAAACATTAGCGATGGACTAGATCCTCGGCCTCATGGAAATTTATGTGGGGAGCTGTCCCAACTCTGCTGGTTACTCACTTGAAAGAGATGTAAGAAAACAAGCAACTTAGGAAGGCACAGGAAACCATAATATAAGGCACTTGACATTCGCGGATAAATGTTTCTTGATGGTTGTGAAGAATGGAAAGAGGAAAGAAATAGCAGATGCTAAAGAAGAAATTGTACATTGAAAACAGCAAAGCTATGATTGTAGCACTCAATCATTGTCCAAAATACACCTATTGTTTTAAACCTATCAGTAAATCTGAAGTAGATTGGCACAAAATATGATTTCAGTGATGCATATCCCAATCGCTGAGCCTTGCTTTAAGGAAAAATGATGTGCAATCGGACTTTCTCCACTCTCCACGGACACAAAATGTTGTTATATAAAGAACCTAATTAGCTGCCCTGGCTCCTATGATGTGATTCTGTCATTTGCACAGGTGAATAACGTTCATTTGTTCCACATTGTTTACGGAGCACTATGTGCTAGGCACTGTATCAGGCACTGAGGATTCTACAGCATTCTTCCCGCCCTTGAGAAGTTTCCCTTCTAGTGGGGAGGAGCCTCATAAGAGTGTGGGAGGTGAGCTCCAGGGCATGGACCTGTAGAGCATGCTGTGGTATCAGAGAAATGGCCATTTAACCCAATCCTGGGAATCACAGAAGTTACAGAAATTAAATTGGGCTGGACAGTATGTGGGCTGAAAGGCTCTGAAAGTGAATATAGAGTAGGATATCCATTACTATTTTTATTTTTTTTTTTAATTTTTTTTTCAACGTTTATTTATTTTTGGGACAGAGAGAGACAGAGCATGAACGGGGGAGGGGCAGAGAGAGAGGGAGACACAGAATCGGAAATAGGCTCCAGGCTCTGAGCCACCAGCCCAGAGCCCGACGCGGGGCTCGAACTCACGGACCGCGAGATCGTGACCTGGCTGAAGTCGGACGCTTAACCGACTGCGCCACCCAGGCGCCCCATTATTTTTAATTTAGAGGCAACTGACGTGCAATCTCTCAAAGATGAGCTAAAACCCAAAGTCTAGGGTTGGAAAGAACCCAGGATCTTGTGCGACAATACATGGTGGCACCAGCCAGACTGGGGAACTAACATGGCGGATGGTCTGCAATACTAAGGGAGATCCTTTATAGAAAACCTCGAAAATTCAGCCTGACTCTAACGTTGAACTTGCATATGTTAACAACCTGGTAGGGATTGTTAGAGCTCTGCTGGAATTAACCTATGACTTAATGAAATGTTGGTGTAGACTGGCCTGTGCCTTGAAGGAGTAAGCTGTAACAAGGGGCTGTGCCAAGGGTGTGGAGGTTTAGAAAAGGCTTTTCCTCTTTTCTAGTGATGCTCCAGGCTTTCCGGGATCTGAAATGCAGGACTCAATACCCGACTTCCCCTCACACACTATTTTACTGCTGTACTGTCTTCTCACTCACCCCTTTCCCCATTTCCATCCTTCTTACGTGTTTTCATCTTTTTCTTTTCGCCTCGAATCCCCGGCCCTTGCCTCAGAGGAACGTTCTGTTTCTCTAGTGGCCCTCGAGGAATAAGGAGGCTGCCGCATCTGACCGAGATGAAAGCAGAGCCTGTCAACACTCAGCAGCGACGAAGTGAATGCGCTGAGGACTGACAAAATCATGTCAGGAAACCAACACACACACCGGACGCTCTGGCAAGTGGGATTGTGTGCTCGTTGCAAATATCCCACGTCAATCATCTTTCTAACACATGCCAAATCTGAAGGAACGCACGCGAATTTTAAAGGCGTCTGTCTTTGTGAGTCGGCTTCTCCAAACCCACCAGACTCACGCACACTTGTGTCTTTCCAAAACACTACGTGTGAGGCAGCTCCTGTTCCGTGAAGCTGCTTTCCGCACTCCCCTCCCGCTTCCTTTTGGCTCCTGCATTTCCATTAGGCCCGCCTAGAAAAGTATCCAGGGAAGACGGCCCATTCCCAGTGACTTAGGGGGAAACCTGAGCACCTCAAGCCTCATCCTGTCTATCTGGGTCTACTTGTTGATTTGGGGTTACACTGGTACACTGTGGGGGACACACTCTGACTCCACCTGCCGTTCCACATTTAGTCTGTAGGATCATTCGGGGCAGGCCAAGCATGTGTCAGCCTCACTTTTGGCTTCGCTAATCGATGCTCTGGCTTCTCTGCTATGAAACTGAAATACATTTCCCAGAAGCTGCATTTATAAATGCTAATTAGTTATTGATTCACATTATGATGATTTAGGCTTGTGTCACTTCTTACAATAAAAAATTTGTACACAGCGAGTGCTAGACTTTAGCTATGAAACAGAAATCTATCCTTCTGATTAGTAACACTTTGATGATACTTCTACTCTCGTAATTTAAAAATTCTATTTCCTAATCATTTACCCGCCTCCCCTCCCCTCTCCTTTGCTGACGGATTTTCTTTACAGGAGCCGGTCAGCGTCTTGACCAGTACTCCAGCTATTAGTAGCGACAGCCTCTGTGATCTTATCAGATGAGGACCAGTTATAATGTTATTCATATTGCAACTGGCTTTCAGTGTTTATAGAGAAATCCTGTAGAATCTTCTGTTTTGAAAACTGAAAGAGGTGTCCTTTCCTTTGGGCAAAGGAATGAGCTAGTAGTTACTTACTCCATTAGTAGCATCCAGAACTAAGAACCTGAGGATCAGGGCTGGCTTCAGAGACAGTAATTTCCCCTGCAAAAATTGATAGTTTAAACTCTCTTATGAGGGCCTTAAAATCATGGTATGTCACTCTCTTGGGCAAAGCCTACTTTTTTTCCTTTTTCTGTGGATTCTGCAGAAGCTTCGTTTTCTCAAAGGCCTGAACTTAATAATCTTATATGTTGGTGGAATGGAAGTTCCTCATGAAATGTACACATCTTTTGGAAGAAAGATTGCAAATTGGGTGTCGGCCGGACCCAGGATTGGAATCTACCCTCTGCTGCCTGATAACCTCGGGCAGGTGGCCACCATTTGGATTTCAGGTTTTTACCTTGTGAAGTAGGAGTCAACCTACCTGTGTTGACAAGTTGTGAGGATTGGCACATGCGAGGGGCTCAACAAATAGGGGCCACCAGTATTGTCTTCCCACCCCATTTGCTACACACTTAGTCCCCAGAGTCAAGCACATTGAAAAAAAATTTTTTTAAGTTAATTTATTTTTGAGAGAGAGAGAGAGACAGAGACAGAGCATGAGTTGGGGAGGGGCAGAGAGAGAGAGGGAGACACAGAATCTGAAGCAATTTCCAGGTTCTGAGCTGTCAGCACATAGCCCCACGTGGGGCCTGAACCCACGAACCGGGAGATCGTGACCTTAGTTGAAGTCAGACACTTAACCAACTGAGCCACCGTGGCACCCCCCAAGCACATATGTTATCTTTTTTGTCTAGCTGCCATGCATGGCCATACGGAGCAAAGCCCTACACAATGCATTGTAAGCGACACTAGGATAGATATGAAATTAATTTTCTAGGGCTGCAATAGGTAACAACTGCACAACCCGAGTGGCTTAAAACAACAGAAATTTGTTCTCTCACAGTTCTGGAGGCTGGATATCTGCAATCAAGGTGTTGGTAAGGCCATGCTCACTCTGAAGGTTTTAGGGAAGAATCCTTCCTTAGGATTCTGATGGGTTCAGCAGTCCCGTTCCTTGACTTGTAGATGCATTGCTTCAATCTCTGCTTCTATTGTCACATGGATCTTCTTCTTGTGTATCTCACAACCATCCTTTCTTCATTAGGACACCAGTCATTGGATTTAGTTCCTACCCTAACACAGCATGACCTCATCTCACCTTGATTACTTTGCAAATACCGTATTTCCAGATAAGGTCACATTCACAGATTCTGGGTGGATGTGAATTTTTAGGTAAAACTATTCAACCCAATACAGCTATACACAGAGTTCAGGAAGGAAGTAAACATCTAAAAACCAAACCATAACTAAACTAGAATTAATTAATGCCACAATAGAAGCATGAGCAATGGTGCTGTTGAATAAACCTAACACAGTGAGGGTTTGTTTCACTGAAATATGAATGAAATCATATTTGAATCCAATTACGAATGCTGTGTTTGTGTTGGCTGTTTACTTTCATGAGACTATACTGGGATTAGGACAGGCTGTTATGCGCCCTCTTATACCTTCCCTCCCTGTGAGGTCTCTCCCTCTCTGCTCCCCACCCCACCCCAGAGCATTGTGGCTCTGCTGATGGCCACCACCAGGATTTGTATTTGCTTCTTCTTTCTAACGGCAAATGTGATTTTGCTCAAGGATGAGGAGTTAAAAGGAACCAATTTGAAAGAATTCATCTCCGCAATAGACAGGGAACCAGATGGAGAAAATGTTACTTACCCAAAGTTCCAGAGCTCAGAGGAAGGCAGCCAAGCTTGATGGAGCTTTGCCCGTGGAGGTGTTCAAGGCTGGCTTTTAGCAAGAGCTCTGCCTACATGCCAGGGGGTGGGTGATGGCAGGAAGGGCAGGGGTTGAGAGATCAGTACCATACCTGTGATGCTGAAATCTTGGGTAAAGTAACCAGCACCTTCATAAGTTTGTTTTTATTGTAGGGTGCCTGGGTGGTTCAGTTGGTTAATCATCTGACTCTTGATCACAGCTCAGGTCTTGATGTCAGGGTTCTGAGTTCAAGCCCTGTGTTGGGCTCCATGGTGAGTGTGGAGCCTACAAAATTAAAGTTTTTATTGCATTTCTGGTGGGAGTTGTGGACATCTGTCATTGGATTTAGGGCCCCCCTGGATAATAGAAAAAGATTTCCTCTCAGGGTCCCTAGGTGGCTCAGTCGGTTGAGCGCCCGACTTCGGCTCAGGTCATGATCTCGCGGTTCATGGGTTCGAGCCCCGCCTCTAGCTCTGTCCTGACAGCTCAGAGCCTGGATCCTGCTTCGGATTCTGTGTCTCCCTCTCTTTCTGCCCCTCCCCTGCTCGCTCGCTTTCTCTCTCTCTCTCTCTCTCTCTCTCTCTCTTTCTCTCTCAAAAATGAATACACATTAAAAAAAATTTTTTTTTAAAGAGGAAGATTTCCTCTCAAGATCCTTAATTGTACCTGCA
Source organism: Lynx rufus (assembly GCF_022079265.1). NCBI lineage: Eukaryota > Metazoa > Chordata > Mammalia > Carnivora > Felidae > Lynx > Lynx rufus. The sequence continues at coordinate 28,009,986 of NW_025814823.1, read as the reverse complement.
ATGAGCCATTTCCTAAATAAAGTATTATCCACAGGTACTAGGTTTAGAATGTAGACATCTTTTTGAGGTCACCATTGAACCTACTATGCTTTCCAAATCACAATTATTAATGGGGCCAGTCACCCTGATATCCTTCTCCTTGTGGTTATGGCTTTCACGGAGGGACAAGGAAACCATCAGAAGAGGCTGGGGCCGGGAAAACAACTCATAAGTAAAATACTGAATGATACAAAAATCCCCAGATCTGCAAAATTCTGAAAATGTGAATGCATGAGACAGATCCCAGAGGGGATAGACGTGTATGAGAATGTTATTGTGTTAGGGAAATGGGATTATAGATGTTTTCTTCTTTCCAAAATCTCCCTGACTATTGTTACGCTGCCATTGAATTCAATAATAAAGAGCATTAAAACTAATGTTTTCAACAAAGAAACGATATGGCAGCTTTTGGTGCTAAATCAATCTAGGGCCCCACAATGTGAGGCCTGCTTGTTTTTTAAATAGGATGCCCTGGAGGCCTGGGGAGACTGCATCAGCTGGAAAGGCTGGCGTTTTAGAACAGGAAGAAGTGACTTCTCCCCCGGGTGTTGCCTTTCACCCTTCCCAGCCTTGAACTTAGACAGTCAGAATTAGGGGCTACAACCTTGCAGAAAGCAGATTTCACATCCAACACTCCCTCCTTCCCTCCTAATACTTGGCTTCTTCACCACTCTCCCTGATTCTAGAAGGACAAGATGAGGAAGCAGGACAGTTTCAAAGGAGCATGTTTTCCTGAACGCCTTAAACCCAAGAGGTTCCAAGTTAATTTTTTAAAGATAACTTGACAACTTGTTCACTTTGTTTTCTGCCCTCAACGGGGGAGTAAACTTGACAGACAGAGACAAGTTAATTGAAATGTTCCCTTGGCGTGCAAACTGCTTGGGTAAAGATGGCATCCTTTGTGGCATGGCTGTTTAATAAGGTTTTTGCTTGTTTTTTGTTTTTCATCTGAATTGTCAAAAGGAACTCAAAGCTGAACATTTTTGTTTCTGATATAAGGGTTGGTGATAAAGCTTTTCCTTTAGAATAGAAACTTGATTGTTTCAAAACCTAGTAAATTCCTTTTTGTCGTTGTTGTTAATGCTTATTTATTTCTTTTTGAGAGAGAGAGGGATGGACAGAGAGAGGGTGACAGAGAATCCCCAGTGGGCTCCACGCGGATGATGCAGGGCTTGAACTCATGAATTGTGAGGTCATGACCTGAGCAGAAATCCAGAGTCAGATCGAGCCATCCAGGTGCCCCCAAAGCTAGGAATTCCTATTTAATCCTCAGATATTGGCCCATAGAAGTTCAACTATGCAGGTTACAATGTCAAAAGCATCTCCTCGACTAAAAAGTGGGGTAGGCTTCTGGATAAAGGGAGGAACACAAACCTTTTTTTAAAGCCATATATGACATAATCTTGTTTTTATAGGGAACCTACAGAGATCTGTGGCGTCACTGATGTGCCTGGAAGGAATGAGTCATTGAATACTCTGGGTCTAGAATGTAGGCCCCAAACCACAAGGCATAGGCCAATTTACCCCGCTTTAAATGACTATTTAACAATATGTGTTCACAATTTGTTTAGGAGAGGAGATTGATGTATGTGAATGGGCAGAGGAGACTGCTTGTGGCAGCATTAAGCCTCCTTTGGACTGCCTGAACAGTAATGATCTGGTCCAAACTTGCATATCACACTCAGTAAAATGATTCTTCAAGTTCATCAGAACCCCCCCCATCCCCAAATAGTTGATCACCTCCCTTTTTTTGGGAAGAATATGCTCCTTGGGAGCCTGACCCCTATGGACGGCCCCAGGGGCCAAAATGAGTTCCTTCCTGGCATATAGAAAAGTAAATATATTACCTCCATCTCTGTTTTCTTGTATTTCAACTGTCCCAGGCACCTGCTCCTCCAGCCCAACCAGTTTGGCTCTGCAAAACACAGCAATGTATGTAGTCTTTAGTCTTTCCATGAAAAATAATGATGGACTGTATCACATCATCAAATTGTCAAAGATTATCAATAGTCTGTTAATGCGTTTTCATGCATTTTTCTTTGCCTGAAGCAATGATTAAGAAATATCCAGATTTGTTTCTTCTCTTTTAGGAAATCTCTCTAGGGCTGTTCTCACACATAATCTCTTCAACCCTCATTACAATTCTAGGTAGTGACTGTTATTATCCCATTTTATAGATTCATAAATAGTAAGTGACATCTGGAGCGTGTGTGTGTGTGTGTGTGTGTGTGTGTGTGTGTGTGTTTGGGATTAGAATGTAAGACTACTAGAATTTCTTCTGCCCTCCTGATGCTGCAGACAAGGTGACAGACCATAGCCCACTATTTGCTGTGTGGCTCTTAATTTTTTGCTGCTTGAATTTTTGCCCTCATTTCTTCCCAGGGCGACACAGAATTGGGTGTGGGATGGAAGGGGAATGGAGCTAAAGAAACCACTTTTGCCTCATGGGCTTTTTCAGGTGTGGTGCCTTCTTACATAGAATCCCAAGAAGGGAAGGATGACAGAGTGGAAAGATGAACAAATTTGATGCTGGGAGAATAGAGATCTAGGCGTGCCTTTCCAACAATTGTTTCATATCTTAACCTTCCTGTCGCTCCACTTCTTTATTCACAAAATTAAGATGATCACAGCGACATCACCTGTTTGGCACTCTTGAGAACTCAAGTAAAAGAAATGTGCAAACATGGCAGAAAGAATAAATTGTAATATGGATTGGGTAGGGTCAATGTTTTTGAAGTCACTCATGGCAGTTAGTTTGACCTGATGGGCATCTAGTATCTTCCCTGAAGCTGCTTTCCTCCTCCAGTTCGTTCACACCCTCTCTGGTGCCATCTCCCAAACCAGCAAGCATTTATGGGAAAGATTTTAGTGGTCCATGAGCTCAATGCATGTCCTGCTTTCAATGGTGATGCAAGCCTTCAAATTAATTCTACTAGGATTTGACATTTTATTTATTTATTTTAACGCTTATTCATTTTTGAGAGACAGAGAGAGACAAAGCATGAGTGGGGAAGGGGCAGAGAGAGGAAGACACAGAATCCGAAGCAGGCTCCAGGCTCTGAGCTGTCAGCACAGAGCCCGACACGGGGCTCAAACTGACGAACTGGGAGATCATGACCTGAGCCGCAGTTGGACCCTCAACTGACTGAGCCACCCAGACGCCCCTAGGATTTGACATTTTGAAGTTTTTTTTTTTCTCCTGTTGAACTCTGGTTTCACATTCTAGAGACTGAGTTTATCTCTTCCAACCTTTCCCTTTACTAAAGTGGAAGAGAAAGGGGAAAGGCAAAAAAAGTACACATTAATCACAGTGGCAATGGATCACTTTCTCTTTCTTGCAGGCAAGTAGCAATGAATTAGAATCTCAGGGCCAAACCCACCTTGCTCTCCCTCTCCACTGGGCACTTCTGGCTTTCCTCCCTTTGCCTGGTGGAGCTGATTAGCCTGCGCTGAGCCCTACTGCTAAAAGTGAAGGGAGTCCAAGAAGATAGTGGCTTAGACAATTCTCCTTCATTTTTTGTAAGCAACTCTTTAAAGACCACTCCCATCCCTTAACCGAAAATCCTCACAGCCTCCAAGGTCTAGCATTTGGTAAGGAGTTGATAAAATATGAAACAACACTTAAAACAATTTTTAGAAAAATGAAAAGATTTAAAGAGGATCTTCCAGAGAATGTGTGTTGTTCATTTAGTTTTGAGAGAGTGAGAGAGAGAGAGAGAAAGAAAGAGAGAAAGAGAGAGAGAGAGAGAGAGAGAGAGAGAGAACAAGCAGGGGAGGGGCAGAGAGAGACGGGGGACAGAAGATGTGAAACAGGCTCCATGCTGACAGCAGAGAGCCTGATGTGTGGCTCGAACTTGCAAACTGTGAGATCATCACCTGAGCCAAAGCCGGCCGCTGCTTAACCAACTGAGCCACCCGGACACCCTGAGATATGTGTATTATAGTAGAAAGAAAATTCCCCAGTGAAAAGAATGGTTCACTAAGGAGAAACATTTCAGATGGCAAGGACTGGTTAGGGAAGAGATATTTCGTGTGTGCGCGCCCATGTGTATTTGGTAGGTATAACTTTGCACGTTTTACCTGTAAATAACAGACAACCTAAACTCAAGTGGCTTGAACAATCAGGAAGTTAGGAAATCTGTTTCCTTGTATAACAAGAAATCCAGTGGCGAATCAGGCTACAGGTGTAGTACATCAGAGCTCCAAATCTACTTCTATTGTTCTCTTTGATTGGTTCTCCATCGTGTGTTGACTTCACCCCCTCGGTGTTAGCAGTCCCAGACATCAAATTCCAGTACAATGTTCAGAGGAAGAAATAAAAGCATAACTGGCCCAGGCTTGGCCAGTGCCCTTGCGGGGGATGGGGGAGGGCTCCCCGTGGCACACAGAGTAAGTTTGACAAATCTCACTAACCGGCTTCTAGACAGAATTCAGATGAGAGCAGAGGGAGCTGTATGTTTAGCTTATGGAAGACCATATTGTTACGGATTTTTACGCCCCTTTTGTGTGCAGAACTCAAACCGGAAGATTTCTCTGCAGCAAACTCCACTGGGCACTATCCGCTCACAGCTGTGTGACCTTCACCTGAACCTTTGCTACTGTGCTTACTTGGCTTACAAGTACCACATTGGGGCTGGATTTCTAACATTGCACACATGTTATCTGAAATCCTCCTTAAATTTGCTGCTCTAGTCAATACACCGAGGATCCACTATAGAAACGTTCTGTTGCTTTAACGTCAGCCCTACTCAGGGCTTGTTCTTGCAAACTTGTTTGCCCACTGAAAACATGAGATCGGTAGCCCTTTTGCATTCCCAGATGACTTAACAGCTGCTTTGGATCAGCTGCACGACTGGCCCGAATGACTGCAAACATTGGTCATCAAGATGGCTAAGAGACAAGTTTCAACAGCGCAACAGTCAATTTCAGGGCAGCAAGTTGATGTGGCCAAGCCCTAGTCCGCTCTTCCTATGTATTCCCAGCTGTGCTGCTTCTAATCCTCATCCTCGGCGCTGGGCAGGACAATTTTGTAAAACACAGTTACAGTCCCGTCATTCACTTGTCCCCAAGCCTTACACCCTTTCTCCGCACAAACAGATGAAGTACAAAAGAGCTGCTGGCATCAACCTCTTTTTGCAAGTTTTTCTCCTGAAATCTCTACACGATGACCTGTGGCCTCTCCACACGATGCCCCAGTCACCCCAAAGAACCAGCTGTTGCCTCTTTGAGCACCCGTGTGCTTCCTCACCTCTGTGAGTGTGTATGAGGTCCTGGGTGGACCTACCCCCTTCCCTGTCTCATATCTGCTTCTCATTCCTTTTTTTTTTTTTTTTTAACGTTTATTCATTTTTGAGAGACAGAGAGAGACAGAGTGTGAGGTGGGGGGGAGGAGCAGAGAGAGAGGGAGACACAGAATCGGAAGCAGGCTCCAGGCTCTGAGCTGTCAGCACAGAGCCCAAAGCCGGGCTTGAACCCGTGAACCGTGAGATCATGACCTGAGCCGAAGTTGGATGCTCAACCAACTGAGCCGCCCAGGCGCCCCTCTGCTCCTCATTCTTGAGGCTACAGCTCAAACATCACCCTTAACCAGAGGCTTTCTTTATTCTCATGGCTGTCAATCAGGTAGTCCCTTCTCTGGGCCCCTGTGGCACTTTGGTCCAGGGCTCAACGGTTGAATTGTAGTTATTTATGTACCTGTTTGTTCCCCCCACTACTACAATGACTGGCTCTTTTTCATTTTTGTGGGTATGGGTAGCACAGTGACCAGGAACTAGGAGCTGTCCGAAGAATATTTAACAGGGGAAGGAAACAAGGAAAGAAAGAAGGAAAGGGAGGAGGGGAGGGAGGCAGGAAAAGGAGGAAGGGAAGAAGAGAGGGAGGGAGGGAGGATGGAGGAATCTGGTCAACATATTCTCTTAGATCCTAGGACTCTTTATCTCCCTTTCAAGTCTTATCTCTGGCCAGGGGTAAAAATGATGACTAAAGGTAAAGAGAGGACCCGAAAGGTAGCCTCTGGAGGGTGTCTAGCTGTCCCAGGCTTCAATAGCCAGCCTAAAGACAAGCAACCACCCTCTCTTCTCTGTGGAACAGAGTAAATGTTTTACTGAGAATCTCTTCTGTGCCAGATATGTGCCAAATGACCCTGGTATTTTTAAAAAGATGAATTAGACATAGTCCTTGGTAGTCTACACGTTAGTTATCCCAATGCTCTCCAGATAGCTCAGAGGCCATACTCTTTTCTCATATCAAAAAACCCCCCTTCTTGGTTAGTCTGGTTGTTTCCAAACTCTGGATGTCAAGGTCTGGAGAAGGCCCCAGTTTTCACATCACACTGAACCTGAATGTGGAAGTCAGGTGATCAGTCCCTTATTATTGTTCTTTGGTTTTTTTCTCCCCAAATCTGTTTCTTTTTTTAAAATTATGTCTATTTATTTATTTTGAGGTGGGGAGGGGCAGAGAGAGAGGGAGAGAGAGAGGATCCCAAGCAGGCTCTGTGCTGTCAGAATCCAGACCTGAGCCCAGATCAAGAGTCTGACTCTTAACCTTAACCGAGTGAGCCACTCCAAGATACTAATACTTGAAATGAATGACTTCTCTGCAGGGCTGTAGGGTTGGAGGAATAGAGAATGAGTGAACAGACAGCCCCATCACTGCTGGGACAGACAGGGAGAGGTGGCAGCCACCAGTCAGAGGACAGCATTCAGACGAGACCCCTCTGACCACTGAAGATACTACATTAGGAATAACGTGGTAATGAAGACAAGACGGTGGTTGAGTCCCGGGAACCTCCCACACAGGGGCCAAAGACAAAATGACAATGGGGCAAGTCAACCTCCTCTTCCCCCTCCCTGTGCTTGCTCCGTGTGGAGGCCAAGGGCCAAAAGGGGGCTTCTCTTCCCTCCAAATCCACCCCCCTCCACGACCTGGTCACCACGGTGGGGGCTGCAGCAGTCACCCCTGCGGAGGGAGAAGAGGCTGGAAGAACGGACTGGAGAGGAGAGGAGAGGCAGTGGCAGGTGGAACCTTAGGTAAGCTGACACTCCAAGCCCCCAGTGCGTGCTCCAAGGTCCCATCAGCCTTCAGCTGTAAAACAAATTAATTAAAACACAATTACTTCCAAGTCGGCACGGTCAAAGCCTTAATCCCCAAGCGCTGGCGGTTTGGTGATTAGGGGCCCGGTGAGACCGCGCTGCTCTCTGGCGCCCCGCGTCCGGCAGTGGAGGAGCCTCAGGCAAGGCAGCAAGGCGAGGCCCGCTAGGCTGATGGGCTGAGCTTGGTTCAGCACCCCGCCCCCCTCCCCCCCCCCCCCCCCCCCCGTTCCAAAGGCGACATTCGAGCTGGAGTTTCTAGTCCCAGTGTCAAAGAACGTCCATTAGGTTCCCTGCCTCTGATCTTCTGGTTCAGCCTCCTCCACCCTCCCTTTGTAGGGAGACCTGGACAGTCTATCTTTGCATTGCTTTTTAGCTGACCACCCCCCGTTGGGAGGAAGGGTTTGCCACTGATGTTCTAGGGCTAAAGTCATTAGGCTAAGTGAAAATAAACAGTAATAAATCCTGCCTCAGGCGCTGGGGTCACATGCTGGCATTAGGGAGCCATTTACATCTATCTATATTTTTTACCGAGAGTTACAGTGGCAGAGGAACATTATTCACATGCCTTTGTTTGACACACATTTTATTAGACACAGGATCACTGAAAAGCATTAGCCTCTAGTCCGCTTTAACCCCTCTGTTGCCATCCAGCTGGTGCTAACTTCACCTTCAGGGAGTGCCTCATTTAGACTGTTTTTTTGTTTTTTGCTTTTTGTTTTTAATTTTAGTTCTGATTCACTGTTAAAAATGGCTCCTCAAAATAAATTCCCACAGAAGAGGGTTGCATTTTTCCAGTTATAAGAAGAAACTTATATCTGACTTCAAAGGTGCAACAAGTGATACATAATATAATTTAGATTCACAGATATATTGCATTTTGCATGAAATTGCATGGTTCCCTTTAATAGAACTGTAAACTTGTCTAAGTAATTTCTTATGATTGTATATTTTGTCTAAAATTACAATATTAGCTATGATGTATTATTTAAATTCTTAATAGAATTGAGGCGGTTCATTTTACTTTTTTTCCAGCTTTATTGAGATATTATTGACATAGAACATACGTAAGCTTAAGGTATACAAATGTGATGATTTCATACATGTATATATTGATTCGATTACTAAGATCTTTTAAAATTAATAGAGTTACTTGGATGATTCAAATATGTTTTAAAAATTACACAGTCAAAACGCATCAAGTTCCTTAAAAAGTCCATATCCTGGGGCACCTGGGTGGCTCAGTCGGTTGAGCATCCAGCTCTTGATTGCTGCTTAGGTCATGATCTTGCAGTTTGTGGGATCGAGCCCCATATCGGGCTCTGTGCTGACAGAGTGGAGCCTGCTTGGGATTTTCTCTCTCTCTGCCCCTCCCCTGCTCACGCGTGTGTGTGCACGCACATATGCTCTCTCTCACAATAAATAAATAAATAAACATTAAGAAAAAGTTGCTAAAAACAATCCATATCCTTTGACAGAGAAATTGTATCCCAGAGAAATCACAATGGAAGGTAAAAAATATGGTCACCAAAAAGTTGTTATTTACAATCGCAAAACACAGAAAGTAACTTAGTTATCCAACAGAAGAATGATTACATAAATGATGGTATTTTTTTTAAAAAATTTTTTTAACATTTATTCACTTTTGAGAGTGACAGAGACAGGGCATGAGTGGGGGAAGGGCAGAGAGAGTGGGAGATACAGAATCAAAAAAAGGGTTCAGGCTCTGAGCTGTCAGCACAGAGCCCGACGCGGGGGTCGAACTCACAGACCACGAGATCATGACCTGAGCTGAAGTCGGACGCTTAACTGGCTAAGCCACCCAGGCGCCCCTACATAAATGACTGTATTAGAAAAACAATATAGCGTCAAGTGAAGTATAGGCCTTAACAGTCAACTAGATCTGAAATGTAGCTCTTTGCTTGCTAATTCTGTGACCTGGGGCAATTAGGTTTTTCATCTAATGTATTATTTAACTATTGCTGCATAAAAAACTGCTCCCAAACTCAGTGGCTTAAACCATCACTCATTAATTTTCATAGCTCCCATGTGTGTTGGCTGGAGTTGGCCCCACGGAGGCAGGGCTGGCCTGGGTTCCTCTACACCTCCTTGCATCTGGCCCTGGTCCTCTGGTCACTCACCCTTCGTGCTTATCCTACTGGCATAGACATGCATGTACTTCACATGGTGATAGAAAAGGCCCAAGAGGGAAACGTGAAAACTCGTAAGGCGAGGTTGCATTGTAATTCTTTTGGGCTAAAGCAAATCACATTGACCAAACCTGAAGTCAAGGCATTTAAAAAAAAAAAAAAAAATCACACAGTTAAGGTTAAGACTCCACAGCACGGATTCTCAACCCCTACACTACTGACCTTTTGGAGCTGATAGTTCTTTCACGTGAGGGGCTATCCTATGAATCATTAGATGTTTTCGCAGCCTCCCCAGCCGCTACAACCTAGATGTCAGAAGCACCTCCACAATTGTGATCACCAAAAAATGTCTCCAGACATCGCCAAATGTCCCCTAGGGGGCAAAATTGGCCCCTGGTTGAGAACTGCTACTCTGTAGGGAGGGATGAAGAGAGGGGAACAGTAATTGAGGCTGCGATGGGGAGGGGTATAACCTTGTTGCTGATGGCGAGATTAAATTGTTTTTATATTGTTTTTCAAGTGATTGGATTCAATTGCTGCTGTTTTAGTAAGTACTTAATACATACTGGCTTCTGTTATCTTATAACCATATACTGTAGTCACTGAAAGATTTCTGAAGGATGTCTAATATCATGGGAAAATGTATAAATATGTATTTCAGTGAGAAAGGATTTGAAAGGATATATGTATCAAGAAAGCAAGTTTGTAAATAATATGAATGTGAATGTGAGTATGAATCCTTAGGAAGAAGAATAGACAATAAACCATTAAAAGGTGATTTTCTATTGGGGTGTAATTAGGAGTGATTTCTCATTTTCTTCGTATTTTTGTTCGCCCCCCCCCCCATTTCTCATGGTGAGACTGCATTTATTTTTTAGATCAGAAAACAAGCGTCACACACCATCACATACAACATAAAATTTATTTAAGATTCTCCAACCTGACTCTTTTCTCCTCCCCACACTTTTCCTTCGAATAAGAAGAGCCCTTTAAAAATCACCCTGTTTGCTTTGGTCTTTCAGAGAAAGTACTATTATAGGCAGTCAGCAATGCAGTTCGTGATTTCATTTCTTGCAGTGAAAATCTCTTCTAGGGGCGCCTGGGTGGCTCAGTCAGTTAAGCGTCTGACTTTGGCTCAAGTCATGATCTCATGGTCCGTGAGTTCAAGCCCCGTGCCAGGTTCCGTGCTGACAGCTCAGAGCCTGGAGCCTGCTTCGGACTCTGTGTCTCCTTCTCTCTCTGCCCCTCCCCTGCTCATTCTCTCTCTCTCTTTCTCTCTCCCCAAAATAGGTGAACATTAAAACAAATTTTTAAAAAATCCCTTCTAGAGGCAAGAATGTATTAATTTGGGGAAGATTTTTAAAATATAAAAATATTTAAATATTGGAGACTAGGTGGGGAGGCAGATTTACATACTCCAGCTGGAATTACAAACTCCCACAATCTTTCCAGAAGGCGGTTAGTCAGTCCTTTAAAGTGTTCACACATAACATTTCCATTTCTAAGTATATCTCTTTTAAGTAAATCATCCAGAGATGTATATAAAAACTGCTTAATAAAGATGTTCTCAATCTGTTTTGCAATGCTACATTTTGGGGTCGTTTGTAACAGTAGCGTAGTCTGAATCATAACAAAAGGTAAGTTGGCATCAGAAATAGTATCCTGCAGGAGTAACAAAAACCTAAACTCTATCACTGCGACAAGTGTGTGGTCTTTTAACAATTGTGTTAAAATTTATTGTGCTTAAGATCGATCCTTTAACAATCCTGGGATCGGCAGCAAGGAAACAGATATTGCCAGCTGAGAAGCTGGTGACCTTTATGAAATCACAGCAGAACATTTGGTAAAACTGGTCCCTGTTGATGACTTTGAAGGCAGATTTACATGCTTCCCAGGCTTGGAGCTCTGGGGGGAAACAGTGAGACAAAATCAGAATGTTGATTTCCGTTGGCTGTCCCTTGCTGCTTTCAGTAGGCAATGAGGAAGGCAGAGATGACATTGGGCAAGAATATGTCAGTTTGCCAGTGGAGATGAAAGGAAATCCAGGTTGGACAAGGATGTCCCCCGCGCCTGGGACCACAGTCTGACCTGACTGGCATTCCAGTACTTTGGACCTCGTGGAGCTGGGAAACTGGACTGCTTCAGTACCACAAACAGAAAGAAAGAATAACTGTGTCTATGACCTTTCTCCGGGGCCTGCTAACGGAACCATAGGAGGCAACCACAGGCAAATACAGAATCAGGCACATTGTCTTCTCATCTGAGCCTGTTATTTCAGATGGCCTCCAAGTTGCAACTGAGTTAGAGAGAAATAGTCCAGGCAGCTCATCAATAGATGAGCAAACAAATGAGTGTTCACAAACTTAAGATTTATGCAGAAAAGACCTCTGGTTATCCTTGCATGTTTATGGAAATGACTGGTAGCCAAGTAGTCCAGAAAACTGCTAAGAATTTTGAAAGTACTATGTGATCAAAGAAACCACAGACCTGGCCTGCAAAAGCTTGCAATTTTCTGATCCCTAAAGCAACCCCCGGGAAAGCTGTGCATCCCCAAGGAAAGCATGCTCTTCTACACTCACTGTAGCCGTGGCCACAGAACTTAGTGGGCAAGCAGTCTCTGAGAGGTCAGTGGACAAAAGACTTTCTCCCAGACGGGAGAACTGGTGTCTACAGACCAAGGAATTTTCTTCGTTGGCTCTGGCAGACTTGTCACAGATCCTTCCCAGTGAGACGTCATCTTTCTCTAGGACCACAGCAGTCCCGTCTCCCATTCACCTTTTTTTTCCAAAATAGGAGTTTTTACTGAGGCTCTCCTTTTTGACTCCACTGTTGGACAGTAAGTATGCGGAAGGCACCAGAAATCATACCTGTTCGTTTGTAGGTCTTCAGATCCAGGAAACTTCAACCCTGATGGAGACGATTTGATGTCACCTGGAAATCCTAAACTGTGAATTGGATTTAGTAACTGGATGGCTCCTTTAGACAGTCCTTGAGGGCAGGAGTGGGTATGTTCTACGTATGTTTAGGAAGGCACAGATGAGTAACTGGGGGACTCGAGACAGAGGCTGGCACTGTCCTCAGTGTTTAGTAAAAGCTCTCCCATGCTATGGTTTTGCAAGCTATATGGCTGGCCAATGGGTGACCCACTTTTCCCACCCTCCCTTATAACTAAGTGTAGCCACGTGGTTGAATTTTGGCAAATGACACGTGGGCAGAAAAGAAGTAAGCCACTATCGGGGCCCATGCTTAAAAGAGGAAGCTGTTTGCTTTCCATCTGATCTGTTTCTCCTTCCCTTTGGCTGGAATGTGATGGGTGGCTACCAGGCCTGCTTCACCCACCTGGATTAGAGCGATGCCCTGGGAGATGTGGCACAAGAGAGCAAGACTGGGTCCCTGGGCAGCCTCAGTGGCAGAGCTACCTGGGGACCCCAGGAACCCCTGTCCACCTCTGCATTTATCTATGAGACAGCAGAAAGCTTGTATCTTGATGGAGCCATCATGTTTTGGGGTCTTTGTATGGTAGTTTCAATCTACCCTAAAAACTCAGTTGTGCAGGTAAAAAACAGAACACAACAAACCAGCGAGCGCCTTATAATCTCAAATTATTTGCTTCTTAATTTTTATTTTATGTCTTTTTAAGGTTTTTTTAAAAATGTTTTATTTATTTTTGAGAGAGAGAGAGAGACAGAGTACTAGTGGGGGAGGGGCAGAGAGAGAGAGGGAGACACAGAATCGGAAGCAGGCTCCAGGCTCGGAGCTGTCCACACAGAGCCTGATGTGGGGCTTGAATTTGTGAACCACAAGATCATGACCTGGGCTGAAGTCGGAAGTTTAACTGATTGAGACACCCAGGTACCCCTAAGTTTTTATTTATTTATTTTGAGAGAAAGAGAGAGAGAAAGAGAGAGAGAGCACTCATAAGTTGGGGAGGGGGAGGGAGAAGGAGAGACAAACCCAAGCAGGATCCCACCATCAGTGCACAGCCTTGATTTAGGGCTCAAACTCACGAACTGAGAGTTCATGACCTGAGCTGGGATCAACAGTCAGATGCTTAACTGCCTGTGCCACCCAGGTGCCCCTCAAAAACAGTTTTTGTAAAGGCATGTGTGCGTAGAAAAAACCCCTGAAAAGCTAAGTACTGCAACATCTATTTCTGAAGAGTGATACTACGAATAGCTGTATTTTCTTCCTTGTGTTTTTCCATATTTTCCATTTTTCTACTTTGTGTATACATTATTTTTATGATTAAGGCACCAACATGTGCTATTTTCTTTTAAAGATAAGTGAGCATGGATCCCTCATTTCTCTTCCTCACATTTAACTACTAATATTTTGTTCAATAGCCACAGTTTTTTCAGAGCTAGGAGCGTTAGACCAAATAAATGCTCCGAAGAAGCTCTGAGTGCTTTTTCTTATCTTTTAATGCCATAAGACCTGTTCAACACTTGGTTGACATCTATCAAAAATACTTCAAATTTCATGGAAAACTAGAAGAATAATTACCAGTGATTCCCATAGCTTCTGAAAAGGCCCTTGTACAGCTGCTAAAAAGCACCCCAAGACCAACTGAGTGGGCAGTTAGCCACAGGGAGGAAAAATGGCCCATTGAAGAACTTGATTGCATTTTCTTCCTTTCTAGAAGCCACTTTGGCAAACATGCTTTTTACACTTTACATGCGTTGTTTTGATCGGTTTTAAATACGCTTACAACAACCTGCTCAAAATCTTCTTTCTCTCTTCCTATACCCAGCCATCCAACAGATAAGTTGATTCCAGGTGACACATCTCTTACTCCCTCCCCTGCACTGTGTCCTTTCTGCCCTGGTTCCAGCGTAGGCCACTTGTATCCCTCACTGATGACCATAATAGCACCTGGCCTCCCTGCCTGGCCTCCTTCCTCCTCTTAAATGCACTCTCCTCTTTACTGCAGTCAGAGTTGTCCTCTTAAAAGACAGATCTGATTCCATCACTGCTCTACCTAATGGTTTCTGGTGCTTTTCAGGTCAAGTCTAATGACAGACCCTTCATGATCCAAAAAGTGCCTCTATCTGCAATCTCTTCCCCAGACATGATTCCCCGCCCTCTTCATCCGGCAAACACACTGTATCTGGTCCTCAATGAGTCAGCTACACCGAATTTCTTTTTCACTAACAGACCTTAATTTTTAGAGCAATTTCAGGTTTACAGAAAAACTGAGCAGAATGTACCGAGAGTTCCCAGATACTCCTAACTACTATCCCCAACACAGTTTCTCTTGTTATTAACATGCGCATTAGTGTAGTTCACTTTTATAATTGGTGAACCAATTTTCATACATTATTATTAATTAAAGTCCAGAGTTTATATTAGGGTTCACTCTTTGTGTTGTATATTCTATGAGTTTTGGCAAATGTACAAAGACATGTATCCACCATTAAATTATTATACAGGATAGATGCACTGACCTGAATCCCCCCATTAATCCTTCCCTTCCCTTCAGTTCCTGGCAACCAATGATCTTTTCTATCCCCATATCTTTGCCTTTTTCAGAATGTCACATAGTTAGATCGTATGCTATGTGGTTTCCTTTGCTTAGTATTATGAATTTAAGGTTCCTCCAGGCCTTTTAATGGCTTGTTAGCTCATTTCTTTTTATTGCCAGATAATATACCATGTATACCACAGTGTGTTTATCCAGTCTCCTTTTTAGTTTTGGTGATTATGAATAGAACTACTGTAAACACTCATGTGTAGGGTTTTTGTAGTCATATTTTCATCTACTGAGTATCTTTTATTTTCTCAAATGTCCTTTTGTTGGGTCCCTTATCTCTGGTCCTCCAAATATGCTGTTCCAATATCCTAGAACACGCTTCCATCTTTTGTGATCTGGGTAACTGCTATATACTCATCAGGCTGCAATCTAGAGATCATTCTCCCCTGAGAAGTCTGCCCTAACCCCTCCACCTTCCCACCTTCCAGTAGGTTAGATATGTCTCCTATGTGCTTCTGCAATATTCTACCCTACCCCTAGCCTAGCATGGATTGTCCTAAACAGAAAATCTCTGGGCTCAGTGAGGTCAGTGACCAGGTATGCCTTGCTCATCATTGGATCTCAGCCATATAGCATAGCCCTGAGACATAGTAGGGGCTCAGTAAATATTTATTAAATAAATAGCCACTTGTCTTGCGCTACCTAATCTCATAGAAGTATTATATATATGTAATAGACAGTAATACATTATGGTAATATACATAGTAATATATTATGTATCTATATTATAGTATTATAGTATAGTATATTATTCATATATAAGCATTACATATATATTATACATAGGAGTAACATATATTATAAAATGCATGTAATACATAATATATATAAAAGATTATATTTTATAAAATAAGAGAATTTTATGTTGTTTGGTAACTGTTCTGAAGTCATCGTGGTCTTTATTTCTTTCATATTCTGTATTCTAGCCTTGGTATGCATAAGGGATTAAGGACTGTTGCCGACTAACCAAGAGTTGTACTTTCTAATTTCTTTAGACAAAAATAATCCTGATTGTTTGCTTCTTCTCCCCAGAATATTTCACCCAGTGAACATTTTTATCGTCTTTGATCACCACCCTAAGTCCAGAGATGTTGTCCCCGACGAATAGCTTCACCATGTGGTTACAATAATAGAATTGCTATCATTTATTGAGAGCATTGGAGTCAGATGTTGTGCTGGGTACCTTCAAAGGAATTCAATACGTGTTACCAGTAATCCACTGGGTTCACAAAGATCCCCGAAGACCCAGGGAAACAGCATGGTCCCTGTTTCTAAACGTAGGAAAGAAAAAATCCTAAAGTTTTAAAAATTCTATTTATTTAAACAAAAACAGTTCACCCAGTTTTCAGGGATTTGCTTAGACTCACCTAGTTGGGAAGAGATCATAACAGAGAATGACGCAACGCATGTGAGTTTTGGCAGGGGTAACCCATCACACTTCATTCATTCTCTCACCTGCTCAGTAATCGATCCTTTTGGAGAACCACTCTACTGACAGCCATCACAACTGACTCTTAATTCCTATGATGATACTACCAGGTAGATTTTATGTCTTCTATTTTTTTTTTCAGATAAAAACATGGCAACTCAGAGGCATTAAATAACGCTAATATCACAAAACCCTCCAGGTCCCAAGAATTTCAAGGTTCTATAAATTAAAGGGCCATATTGTCTTTACATCTTCACCATCCCATTGTTCTGTGCTGCCTTAAGAGACATTATTCAATCTTCAATAACACCATGGAACTCACAGGGATCATCACTGAACTGTAAATCACGGCTAGGATGAAGGCTGAAAGGAGGATGCCAAAGAAATGAAGGCATCTTACTCTCTTCAGGAACTGACAAAATGGTTCTATAGATAGAAGTCACATGTAAAGAACACACTAGAATATATGCCAGCATGGTGTATGAACAACATACCACATGGCCACACATACTCATAGCATAAGCCCATATATATACGGAGGGAGGACCCAGTCTATGTCATACATAACTATGTCTCGCCTCTCTTCTAAGCAAACTCAGATACTGAACTTGGGTTTTTTGTATTTGTTTGGCACGACCACTGCCTCGACGAGGGCCACTTTAAAGTGAAAGCGGTTGGGCGCTGCACTGAGTTGTTTGCACTATGGAACAAGGAGAGGGGCTCACCTGGGTGACGTCCAGGGGGACCTCAGACCAGCGGCTTTTATTTGGTCTGCGTCAGCACACCGCTACATTCTTAGGTAGGCTGTCAAATGTCATCAACGCTTTGTTATACTACGATGCTGTGTTATAACTAAAAATATATCCTGTAACAGTGATGACCATCAGCGGGAACACCGTGCTGTATCTGTTGTGTGGCTACGTGTTGTGCAGGGCATAATGTACTCCAGAGATACAAGGGAGAGCAGAACAAGGCAACATTGAAGCAAGTCCAGGGCTCTTTGGAGTACGTGCGAATTTGTTCTCTTGGTCAGGGCAACAGCCGTTCTGTCCAAACAGGGACTGATCCAAGGCTGAAGCTTTGCCAGGGGAACAGTATAGGAACTGTGGGGACTCTTAACTGGAATCCGTGAAACACTGAAATAATCTAGTATTGATGATATCTAAATGCCTTCTGACTTAATTAGTACAGTTTTTAATCCTAACATCCCTTTAAGTGACCTCCCAAAATTCTGTTCTTGGAGAAAAGGTGTCACAGCCGCAAAAGGAGTTGAAAGTTACTGTTTCAGCCTGATAAAGCAGGCAGGGCTTCTTTATGCTGGTTTGGAGTACGGATTTTGAAGTCAAACAGTTCAAATTTGCCTCTCTTGCAACTACTTCCCCCCCTGAGCAGTGCTGTCATTGTCACCCTCTGTGTTGCTTGGAGGCCTAGGTGATGCAATGCATACAAAGCATTTTGCACCACCCTGGCAAATGGTAGATGTTAGTTCTCAAGCAGTCTCGATTCCTGAACACGTAGACAGAGGAATGAAATGGGACGATGTTAGGCCAAAGCTCGAGCGCCAGTGGGAACTTCTCCTCAGGCCTTGAAAACTCTGGTCTGGTTTGTGATCACCTCTCCCGAGCTAAATGAGTTCGAGCAAATCACTGAAAACGTCAGGATGTTTCTTTTCTACGTTCAGAGACAAGGACCACGCTGTTTCCCTGGTGCTCCAAGAATCTTTATGAGCCGAGTGGACTACTGGTACCACACGTTGAATGCTTGTGAAGGTATCTTACAAGAATGAAAATGTCTGCAGGATTTCTCTCTAATGGCAGGAACGAAAGCGAGGAACTCTGTGTGCTGCCCTCCACACGCCAGCCCCAAGTGCTTGTGTCTTTGACTAGAGAAAACCGCAGGGTGTAAATGTTCTGCGTGAGCCACTTGCATGCACATCTAGAAATCACAGCAAAAGAATAAACTTCTCACATGTGGTCCTTAGTCTTTCATCAATAATTTTAGCTTTGGCCCTGTCAGACTCAATGGCCTGGCTGTAAGTATAGTTTTGCAGGCAAGCTAGTTCTGGTTCAAGTGGCAATAAATCACTGATAAGCACAAGGGAACTCAGTTTTCTTCCCGGAGCCTGGTCTCAAATCATGTCTTAGCACACGCCCCCAAACTGGCGTATTTTAGCTGACTGCCAAAAAAAGGGAATATACCAGAAAGTCAATTGGCCTCTGACCTCCTCAGTGATGAAATCTCGGCTTCTAATGACTTTCATTTGAAGCTTGAAGAAGAAAATAAATGTGAACAGAAAATACAATAACATAAAGATTGGCCATGCAAGAGAATTCCTTCTCGGCTATCTTCAATAGTTCATTTATCTCTCACTGCGTGCCCACCATTCAGAGAAAGAAAACTATAGATTGCAACTTCTTCAGGTTCAGTGCTTCCGGCTTCTTACCTCTTGTTTACAGGGGCAGAAGAGAATTTAAGTGGCTGAGCAACCGCCTCTGGTAGACAAATGTTTATATAGACTATCTGAAAATTATTCACATGATGAGCTATCACTGGTAGATTTCAGACCTCAGAAAGGCTTTTCCCTGCTCTTGGCCAGCCTCCTCCCTTCCCCCCTCCCCGATTTATGGTGATGAGCTTAAAAAGAGAGAGAGATAGCTTCTAATATAACTCAATTATATTAGAAAAAAAGTCCTCAAGACAAATTTGCTCAAGTCATAAGGCAATTCAACTGGTAGATAAGATTTGCATGGCAGTTCTCTCTCCTTTCCCTGATCAATTGTCATTGTAATTGTGCAGAGCCTGAGCAAATCTAAGCTGGGGAGAGGGTGAGGCTAGCCACCTTCTATGAGCTTGCCCAGGGTAGGAGGAGCTGAAGAACATACGTACTTTGGGTGACAGTCTCTTATGTCCCCCAAATTATTACCATCTTCTGCTTGTAGAACAGGGGTTGCTTGTCTGACAATCCTCTTGCTCATTCCTGCTTATTCCAGTCCCCTGCCAAACACATCATGTCCCTGTCCTTAAACACAAGCCCCCACCTGTCCCGTGAATTCTCACTGGCCTGGCAGTTGACTGTGCTGGAAAGAACTCTTAAGGTGGCATAAAACTCGGATTTGGGTCTGACTTCTGTCACTCGCTACCTGGATGACTGAAAAGAATCCAGTTGTTTGCAATTTATTTCTTCATCTGCAGAATGGGAGATAATCCATGTTCTGCCCAGCTCATGAGGTTGTGAGAAATAAGTGAAGCAATGTTGTGTGTGTGTGTGTGTGTGTGTGTGTGTGTGTGTGTGTGTGTGTGTGCGCGCGCGCGCGTGCGCGCAAGCGCGCAAGCGCGCGCGCTTTGCGGATGCCAAGAACTGTCAAATGGAAAGGATAATGGGGATGCTGAGTTACTGAGAATATATGCTCCATCAGTTTTTAGGGCACTCAGACCATAGATGTGGGACACTTCTGTGCCTCTGCTTATTCATTTCTGCAGTAGAGAATGACTGGTTTTTCATCAGATTGTGTTCCTTTTCTCCTGGGCACACAGCATGACTACATTTTCCATCCTCCCTTGCTCTCAGATGTAGCTATCTAAGTAAATTCTGGCCAGTGGAATACAGAAGGAAGTGATATATACTACTTCTGGGCTTGACCCTTAAATATTTCTTAGCACAACGCTCTATTCTCAGTTCCTGGTGCTCTTGGAGTCTTAGTAAATTTTTGATGCTATTCCTTGGTCAAAGAAATATGTAACAGTTCCAGTTATAAAATGGCTAGGCCCAAACAACTTAATAAATATTTATGTCTTAATAACTTCATGATGTTGAAAAAAATAGTACACATGAATTCCAAGCCAAATACTATTTTATTTAATTCTTAAACAACCACAATTACTTACTAATGGGCACTGCATATCTTCTTAAACCTGGGAATCAGATTGGACGTAGCCACTCTCATTTCCTGTTGCACATTGATTCTCATGAGGTACTTGATATTTATCATAGCAATGGCTGAAAACCCAGATTCAAAAAGGAATAGCCTTATCAGTGACATCAGCATCATGGTGTCCTAAGCCATTTCCCCTTTTTATCCTCCCTTTTTAACAACAAAAAAGACATCCCTCTACAAACAAAAGTGCCTTTGTGGGTGTTAGCACCATAAGCCCAGGAATGTGGGAGGAGTCACATGCACCTGTGCATTCAATAACAAGCAGACAGACCTTAGTATAGATAGGCTGCAGAATCAGGGCAGTAGGCAAAACTACCCAGATCCCTCTTGCTGCAGTCAGGACAAAATGAGAAGAGTACTGATCTGGGCAAGAGAGAGAATTGGCAGAAATCCAGCCATCCAAAGGTACTGCAAAATAGTATGAGTTTCATCACAGCAAAGGTGTTGATAAAAGAAAGTTTACCAGACCCTCTCACCCCCTCACTCCCTCACCCCAAGGCAACCCTGCACAGGGTTGATTTATTGGGTGGTGGTGACCTCTCCTACAAGGGAAAAGGATAGCTATAAGTGCCTGGT
The DNA here is from genome assembly GCF_022079265.1 of Lynx rufus. Classification (NCBI taxonomy): domain Eukaryota; kingdom Metazoa; phylum Chordata; class Mammalia; order Carnivora; family Felidae; genus Lynx; species Lynx rufus. The sequence continues at coordinate 27,989,239 of NW_025814823.1, read as the reverse complement.
GACCCCAGTTGTGCTGGTCATGGCTAGAGAAACCCACTTCTCTCCAGCAACACCCAGAATACTGACTGAAGCAGGAACTCAGGTGGTGGGTGGGGGGGTGCTGACTGGAAATGAGGCAGATAAGACATGGTTCCCACTGACTATGCTGGGCAGAAAGCCCACCTACGAGCCTCTGGTAGTACCATGCCAGTGGATCTCCCAGTGGGGTCAGTGGGGCCTGTGGGTACTCCAACACCTCAAATGCTAAACCCACGCCTTCCCCTACTCTGTGGCTAACTCCTTGTGCCCGCTCCCATATGTGGCAGTGAGAGTTCTGGTAGACAAAGAGCATGCTCAGAAAACAGGCAAGGGAGAAACCACAACTTTGAGCTATAGTGCCACCTTCTGGAAAGCAAAGAGGATTCCAGTAACCAGCCTGGTGACTTGTGAAAACCAGAGAAACATAAAAGTTTAAGAATCCTGCCACAATAGGAGGCAAGAGGAATGGGGCAGGTGTACCCATACAAATATAAAACCCCAGATAATAACAGCATGGAATAGAATGCCCTGTCAGAAGGTAACTAGCAAAGATTCAAGGAGCCGTCTTCTACAATTCTTTTGCATTTGAAGTAGAAAAACTGTAAGATATATGAAAAATCAATGAAATATGCCATCACAAAAAGAAAATAACAGTTGTCCAAAGCTGAGCTTGAAGCCACAGAGTTTTATGATCTAGCTTATAAAGAATTCAAAATATCTATTTTTGAAGAAACTCAATGAGCTACAAGAAAATTAAGAATGATAATTCAATGAAATCTTGAAACAGTACATCACCAAATGGGATTTTTTTCCTGAAGATATAGAAATCATAAAAAAAGAACCAAACAGAGATTCTGGAGCTGAAGAACTCAATTAGTGAAATAAAAATATGCAATACAGAGTATCTTCAAAGAGTAGAGTAAATGGAAGAGAGAATTAGTGAGTTAGAAGATAAGAATTTTGAAATAACCCAAATAGAGGAGAACAAAGAAAAAAGAATGAGAAAGAGCAAAGAAAACCTACATGATCTACAAGATTCCATCAAAAGAACAAATATTTCATGGGGCGCCTGGGTGGCTCAGTCAGCTGAACGTCTGACTTTGGCTGAGGCCATGATCTCATGGTTTGTGGGTTCGAGCCCCACATCAGGCCCTGTGCTGATAGCTCAGAGCCTGGAGCCTGTTTCAGATTCTGTGTCTCCCTCTCTCTGCCCCTCCCCCGCTCATGCTCTGTCTCTGTCTCAAAAATAAATATAAAAATTAAAAAAAAAGAACAAATATTTGAATAATCGGTCTTATGAAAGGAGAACAAAGAGAGAAGGGAGCAGGCCATTTATTTAAAGAAATAATATCTGAGAACTTCCCAAACCTGGGAAAAGAACCGTATATCTGACTTTACAAAGCTAATAGATTGCCCTATTATCTTAACACAAAACGACTTTCTCCAAGACATTACAATGAAACTGTCAAAAATAAAAAATAAAGAGTTTCAAAAGCAGCCAGGCATCACACTTTCTAATTTCAAGCAATGCTACAAACTTATAGTAATTAAAATAGTATGGTACAGCATAAAAATAGACACATAGACCAATGGAACAGAATCAAGAGCCCAGAAATAAATCCCTGCACATCCGATCATCTAATATTTGACAAGGGACCCAAGAACAGTCAATGAGGAAAGGACAGTCTCTTCAATAAATTGTGTTGAGAAAACAGGTCAGCCACATGAAGGAAAATGAAATTGGACCCCTATGTTACACCACTCATGAAAATTAACTAGTGATGGGTTAAAGACTTAGCATAAGACTTGATATGGTAATACTCCTAGAAGAAATCATAGGGAAGAAACTCCTTGACATTGGACCAGGCAGTGACTTTTTGCATATGATGCCAAAAGCTCAAGCAACCAATGCAAAAATCAACAAATAGAACTACATCAAACTAAAAAGCTTCTGCATAGCAAAAGAAAAAAATTTCAAAGTGAAAACACAACCTCCATAATGGAGAAAATACTTGCAAATATTTTGAAAAGATATCAGATCAGAGGTTAATATCCAAACCTGTAAAGAACCCATACTACTCAATAACAACAAACAGACAAACAATCCAATTAAAAAATGAGCAGAGGAACTAAATAGACATTTTTCCAAAGATGACATTCAAATGGCCAGCAGGTACATGCAAACATGCTAAACTTCACTAATCAGGGAGATGAAAAGCAGGACCACAATGAGATGTCATCTCACACTTGTTAGAATGGCTATCATCAAGAAGAAAAGAGATCAGTTTTGGTGAGGATGTGGGGAAAAGAGAACCCTTGTTGGGTTGATGGGAATGTAAATTGGTTTGGCAACTATAGAAAACAATATGGAAGTTCCATAAAAAATAAAAAAAATAGAACTACTATATGGTTCAGCAATTCCAATTCTGGATATACAGCCAAAGGAAATGAAAACAGAAGTTCAAAGATAAATATGCACTCCCTTGTTTATTGCAGCATTATTCACAATAGCCAAATTGTGGAAAGAACCTAAGTGACTGCCAATAGATGAATGGATAAAGAAGTTGTGAGATATATAGAGAGACATATAGATACAGATATCTATACAGAGATATATATAGATATAGATATAGGTATATATAGGTATAGATATAGATATCTGTATATAGGTATATATAGATATACACACATAATGGAATATTAATCAGCCACAAGTAAGAATGAAATCCTGCCATTTGCAATAGTACGGATGGACTTTGGGGGCATTATGCTAAGTGAGATAAGTCAGACAGAGAAAAACACATATTGTATGGTATCACTTGTTTGTGGAATCTAAAAAAAAACTGAACTTGCAAAAGAAAATTAGAATGGTGCTTACCAGGGACTGGAGTGGAGGGATTGGGGAGATGTTGTTTCAGGGCACAAACTGGGGAACCAGTAGATAAAGAAGTCCTGGAGAGTTAATGCATAGCATAGTGATTATAGTCAATGATACCCTGTTATAAACTTCAAAGTTGCTAAGAGATTAGATCTTAACTGTTCCCACCACAAAAAATAATTATGTGGTGTGATAGAAGTGTCAGCTAACGCTACAGTTGTAATCAGATTGCAATGTGCAAATGTATCAAATCAATATGTTGTACATTTTAACCTTACACAATGTTATATATCAATCATATTCAGTAAAATAACGTAGCATTGTAGAAATGAGGGTAGCCTGATATAATGATCAAATTGCAAGGCTACCAGACATATGTAGAGGGAAGTTGGGTCATTTTGGTTCTGTTCCTGGACAGTTAGGTGATCATAGTTATTTCACATCATTTTCCAGTTCCCCACTTGCAACGGATAAAGTGGATGAACTTATATTCCTTTTCTACATGACACATCATATGTTCAGCAGAATTTTGGTCCCCACAACTTTCACTGTCTGGTAAAATATGAATATGAAATATTCTTCATCCTTGAATATGCTATGCTATGTGGCCAAGGGACTTTGCAGTTGTAATTAAGCTATGAATCAGCTGACCTTAACATGGGAAATTACCCTGAATTAGTTAGAGCCAATGTAGTCACATGAGCTCTGGGAAGCAGAAGTTTCTCCCACCTCAGCGCCAGAGATATGTGAGAGATTCAATGCATGACAAGGATTTGAGGCACAGTCACTGGCTCAGAGATAGAAGGATCCATATCCTTGGAAAGTGTGAGAAGGAATTGAACTCAACCAACAACCAGTGAGCTTGGAAAAGGATGCTGAATCCCAGATGTGAACTGCAGTCCAGCCAACACCTTGATTTCAACCTTATGAGACCCTGAGCAGAGAATCCAGCCATGATGAGCAGCACTTCTGACCTATAGATGCTGAGGTAATCAATTTGTGCAGTTTAAATCACTAAGTTTGTAGTAATTTGTTACAGCAGCAAGAGGAAACTAATACATATCATGAAATTATTTTGGGTCAAAGATTACAACAAAATGTTAAAAGGGAGTGTTGCCTCTCAGGTCGATGAGGAAAAGTCCATGAATGTGGGGGTGGGTGGAGGTAGAAACAAATACATACTATCCTGCTTTCCCATTTCTTCACTAAGGTCCAATAGACATTCATTATGGTGTACCCTATATAAAATGCTTTCCATATTTTCTTTCATGTAATGCTTATAATCACCTTGTAAATAATAATCTGCCTTCTAGTTAATAAATGGAGATTCTGAGAGTCCAGATAATTTGTCCAAGTTCCCACCACTAGAATTTGTGAGATTTGAGTCCAGATATTCCGACTATAGGCTCAGAACTGTTTCCTTTACTACATGGGGCCAACTCCTCAATCTGTGGGGGGAGACCTAAATATTAGTTGACAGTCATGAAGATTAATAGAAGGTCACAAAAAAGGAACTATGTGATTTTTATTTTAACGAAGTATGACAAGTGCACCAGATCAAAGATCCTGAGATTCTTCAGCTTGTATGAAAATCTGGCTCTTTGTCAACAGCCAGAAGCTGAGGAAAAACCAGGATTCTTACTTCTCAGTTGCTGGCTTCCAACTGTTATTGCCATGGAAACATATCAGATGTACAAAAACAAGTTAAGTGCCTTAATATCATCACTACCCAATGGTTGGAACTTCCCGTGTTTCCAACTAGCTAACATCTATTTCCAGGGGGAAGAGAGAAAGAGAGCTGCCGTGACAGACTTAAAAGGATATGAACTTACTTCATCTCAGTGGTCAATTGCTGGCCAAGAATGGGAATTGTTGCTTGCTAATTGCCATTTAATTTTAGGCAAAAACTAAAAAGAAAAGGTGTCTGTGAACTCCGCTTCAGAGGATAATTAACAGGAATCTCTTACCTCCTTGTTATTATTGGTCATTGTTATTGACTGCCATTATTTATGCATTGCTATAAATATCAAAGACCAATTTGTGTGTCCCAGACAATAGACACAATAAGAGTTTTAAAAAATGGAATGATTGGGTGGCTCAGTCCGTTAAGTGTCTGACTTTGGCTCAGGTCGTGGTCTCAAGGTTTGTGAGTTCGAGCCCCGCATCGGGCTCTGTGCGGACAGCTTGGAGCCTGGAGACTGTTTTGGATTCTGCATTCCCCTCAGTCTCTCTCTGCCCCTCCCTGTCTTGCCCCTCCTGGTTTATTTATTCTCAAAAATAAACATTAAAAAAAATGGAATGATTGCCATTGGCCAAAGAGATAAAAGAAGGCTTCCAGGAGTAGGGAAATAGGAGGTTTCTCAATCAGTTGTCTTACAAATGCCATCAAAGACACACATAAAGCAGGTCCCATACCCTCCGTGGCTGCTCCTTTTCTATAGAGGGTTAGATCACTCCAGAGACACAATAGGAAGGCTAATCAGACAATATGTGTAGAAGGCTTTAGATGCTACCAATTGAGTTTCTCTTAAGAAGCCTTGTAAACAAATACTGTGTCATTATAAGACCATTACAACATCTTGGGTGGGCTTTGGCTTTCTGCCCAGAGTTTGGGGGTTGAGGCAATCAGCAGTGTGATTACACCACTTTGTGGTCCATTGGCTCATCAAGCTGTTGAAGCCTTCATTATATCCATCAGTCAGCAGCAACTCTGGGGCACCCACTGTGTGCAGAGCACTGAGCACTATGGGGAACATTAGAGCAAAAGGAGGCACTGCTCCTGCTCCTGAAGAGTTTTATATTTATTGGGGCAGTCAGGAGCACACACATGAAAACATGTAAGAAAATAAATGACAGAAACCACCATTCCATCACACCAAAACAAAAACTCCAAACCACCATTTTGCTGACATAGTTAGCTGTGTTAGGTCAGTCTGAGTGATTGGATGACCGGAGTTAGATGGAATTAGAAATGGAGTCAGGTGGAAATGTGGAGATTTTGAATAAAAAGAAGGAGAAGGAGGAGGAAGAAGAAGGGAAGCAGTGGCATTCACAAAAGGAGCAGAGGTTAGCTTGTCAGGGGAGCCTCCGGGGTAAGAACAAGAGACAGACTGGATGAGGTCAACAAGGGTTGCTTAGATTAGAGCCATGAGCCCAGCTCTGGGGCAGAGGATGATTTGGTATCATGAGGAGGGTAAGTTATGGAGCCCAGTATCCTGAAACTCAAAACTGAGTTTTCATTTGCTTTGAGAAAATCAAAAATGCCAGTATTTCTAAGGTTTCTGAGAAGAAGCCAGACCATAAAACAGAGCCAAGAATAGAAGCTGAACATAGAAAAGACACCATCTTCTGGATTCCTCAGTAGAAAGAACTTGAGTCCTAGCTCTTCTGTAAAGCCATCCATGGCTCATCTATTCCCTGAACGTTTACAGTACTCAGAGTCTATACCACGTAATTTAGCATTTGACTATTAGTTGTTTAGCCTGTTCAAATTATATGAAATCAATGTTGGAGCCATGGCTGACACAAATGTCATGCAGCTCAATGATTACTACTGTCAAGGTGTTTTCTAGAGGAAAGAAGGAGCTATGAAATGTTTTTGTGGGGTTTTTGTTTTGTTTTGTTTTCTTGTTTTGGGTTTTTTTTAATTTTTGTTTTTAGATGAGGGAAAAACTTCAGGCTGAGCACCATGATTGCCTTGTTGCTTTGGGTGAGAAAATAAACATCTCAGGACCAAGGCTACTCATTAACTTGCATATTGAAGCAAAATAGCAATACTGGTATTTTATTTCTTTTGCTCAACAGTAGCATTTAAAAAATTAGACATGGTCACCACTGTTTTCTGCTCCAATGCCATGTTACCTGAGAAGAGCTAGGACCCAGAACCAAGATATCTTTGCCCTCTCTACTTGAGTCTTACCTGTGATGATGATTCAGAGAGAAAATAAATTATCCTAAAGAAGGGGGTATACACTATGTGCCTGGATCAGACCCTGAGGAGAGAGGATATAATGGAGAAGAGCAGAGTGGATTTGGCCAGACAGAAGGGAAATGGTAACATTCCAGAAGGTCTACCAAAGAGTCTGAGACTCACTCACCTCCCCTCCTTCAGCAGGTGTATTTGGACCCCCAAACAGTTCTAGTTGAAGTATAAACAACGAATAAACATATGGGAAAATGCTCAATCTCACCAAGGACCCAATAAATGGAATTTAAAACAGCACTGAGTTATGGGGCACTGGGTGGCTCAGTTGGTTAAGTGTCCGACTCTTGATTTTGGCTCATGTCATGATCTCATGGTTCATAGATTGAGCCCCATGACAGTATCGAGTTATTTTTGAAAGGTTTTAAATGGGAAGGATATAGTGAAAATGCTTTCTAAACAATGACAGCCTTGTTTTATTTGAAATTTAACTCAGTGTTGAGTTCTCTAGGTACAGTTTGTAAGTCAGATTTCAGATTTTTAACATGTTACAAACATTACAGATATATATTTCCATATTGAAAAACAGCACAATAGACATGAACACTAAAATCTGACCACAATGACTACATCAGCAGACTCAACTAAAGTCTGGCACACCTAGAATGGGAAATCCTCATTAATACTCCTACTCTCTATGATAAAAACATCTGATATTCAAAAGAACTCCAAAAGCAAGCAAACAAACGAAACAAAAAGCAAGCAAACAAACAAACAAACAAGCATCCAACACTCACGCTGTGCCAAGCACTACACTAAATTTTGACAGGTATCATCTCGTTCAATTTTCATAGCAAGTCCACAAAGTAGGTTCTTTTATGTTTCCTCTTTTCCCAGAAGAGGAAACTAGAATTTAGAAAAATTAAGGTTGAACCATCTGAAATTGCAAATCGTTGACCATCTTTGACCTACAGATGTGGCAGCCTCATATGGTTGAACCTAATACTGTGCCTGAGATCACGAAGAGGGAAAATGGTGGGGGAGAAATTACAAAGGAATCTCACTCCAAAACTCCAGGGTCTTCACAAAAACAGACACTTAGATCAGTGGAACAGAATAGAGAACCTAGAAATGGACCCACAAACGTATGGCCAACTAATCTTTGACAAAACAGGAAAGAATATCCAATGAAATAAAGACAGACTCTTCAGCAAATGGTGTTGGGAGAACTAGACAGGGACATGTGGAAAAATGAACCTGGACCACTTTCTTACACCATACACAAAAATAAACTCAAAATGGATGAAAGACCTAAATGTAAGATAGGAAGCCATCAAAATCCTCGAGGAGAAACCAGGCAAAACCTCTTTGACCTTGGCTTCAGCAACTTCTTACTCAACATATCTCCAGAGGCCAGGGAAACAAAAGCAAAACTGAACTATTGGGACCTCGTCAAGATAAAAGGCCTCTGCATGGCGAAGGAAACAATCAGCAAAACTAAAAGGCAACCAACTGAATGGGAGAAGGTATCTGCAAATGACATATCAGATAAAGGGTTAGCATCCAAAATCTATAAAGAGCTTATCAAACTCAACACCAAAAAAATAAATAATCCCATGAAGAAATGAGCAAAAAACATGAATAGACACTTTTCTAGTTTCTACAACTAGAGGGTATTATTCTCAGTGAAATTAGTCATTCAGAGAAAGACAAATGTCATAAGACTTCACTCATATGAGGACTTTAAGATACAAAACAGATGAACACAAGGGAAGAGAAGCAAAACTAATATAAAAACAGGGAGGGGGACAAAACAGAAGAGAGTCTTAAATATAGAGAACAAACTGAGGGTTGCTGGAGGGGTTGTGGGTCGAAGGATGGGCTCAATGGGTAAGGGACATTAAGGAAGACACTTGTTGGGATGAGCACTGAATGTTATACACAGGGGATGAATCACTGGATTCTACTCCTGAAATCACTATTGCACTAAATGTTAACTAACTTGGATGTAAACAAATAAATGAATAAATGAATAAATAAATAAATAATAAAGCACGCAAGCAAGCTCCAGGGTCTTAACCACTAGGCACACTGCCTGTATTTAGCGCTAAAGGATGAGAGTGGGTGTTCCTGATGTCAAGATTTTAATTAAATTGATAAGCCACTGAAGGCACATCACATCAGGACAGTTCAGAAAAATATATTTACATAAAGTCTACGGAGGCAAAGTGATTGACCATGGACTAACAACAGGGCTGGATTAAGTACACTTCTGACCATTTTGCTTCACATTTGCCACCAAATTGCTGCAGGTGACTTCCTCTCTGAATCTGATATTCCTCTTTAAATGACTATAATAACCCTGGTCGTCTCGAAGGATGCTTTGGAAGGATATGTAAGCTGAATGGACCAGGAGACAGGAGCTACTCAACATTTCCAACACGGAAAAGTCCAAGCAGTGGGGTTGCTTCCAAAAAGGTTGGCCTTACTGTGTGAGGGAGAGCATGGGGCCAGACTCCCATCAATATTCTGCAGGGTAGATGAGCACCGTTTTCCATTTGCAGACTGTTTGCTCCTTCAGAGCTGGAGACCGACAATGATTCAAGAGTTCTGACTCATTTTGATGAGCTGGCTTGTCGTTAACATAAATCAGATGAAGTTGAAAGCCCACCTCAACATCCTGAGGCAACATTGGCTGTTGTCACTGGAAAAACTCCCGAGGCACTTGCTTTCATAACTGTTGTTACTAAGAAGAGGTTCAAAGAAACGTTTGGGCAAAAGGATCTCTGTACTTCCCACGGTGCATGCAGCCAGGCTGCAGATGAAAATGATAACAATTTATTTTGAAATTTGCTCTTTAATTCTGATGGATTTTCTAAGCAAATGATTCTGAATCTAACAGCTGCTGGGCGAGCAGTACGCACCAGGATAAATCAATCCTTCTGCTACCTCCAGAGTGGTGAATAATACGTCTCAGTTAGTGCAGTAAAGATTCCTGTGTTCAAGATACAGAGCACCAGGCACAACTTGCATGTGACTGCAAATATTCAAATGAAGTGTAGGGATCTGGCAGAGACTGAGTAATGAATCATGCGGCCGGCGAGGGCCTTCCCATTTGCGTGGATTTCTGTGGAGTTGAAAGAAAAAAAGAAACAAACGAGGGGCCAGTGTGATACAAAAGCCATCCCAGGATATCTGTTACTGTTTGTGACCTGGCCTGGTCTTGCAAAAATTTAAATACAGGTTAATGTGGTCACTGACTAGAGAACAGCTTGATGAAAAGCAGGTCACACAATGGAAATGCTCGTTAAACTAAAGGGAAAGTCTACATGACACAGTGAAGCGTTTGTTTGTTTACTTACCTTCCTTTGAAATCCCTCCAGATTTAATACTTAGGATTTTAAAAACTATATATAGCTATTCCTAGAAGGCCCGCTGCCTATGAAAAGAAGTGTTCTGTTTTAGAAAATCATATGCTTTTACCCCTTCTCTGCCAGCTCTTCTGTTATTTATCAGAGGATGAGTTGAAGGATCTGTGTTTCCCATCTAACGGTTTTGATGCAAACGGAAAAAGTATAGGAATCTGGAAGGTAAATGGCAAATCATTTTATGGATTTCAAGCCTTTGGACATCTTCGCAAGATTGATCCAGATGACTGTAAACTTGTGAAATACAGTGCAATACAGTTAGATGTGAAAACATGAATCGTCGTTCTATTGGAAGCCTATTATTCCAAGATTTGGGTGTTTAAAGCGGTCTATGTGGCTTTGGTGGCTCTGCCTTTCTGGCTCCTTCTTCACACTGACTGGGTAATGGTGAAATGCATCCTCTTGGGGATGTAATGCAGTTTTGTTGTGGCAGCAAGGGGAAGACTTGAAAAGGCTCCCGGCCTCTGACAAGAAGTCGTGAATCCCCATCTTACATTCCATGCCACTTCAATCAGATTGTTTCAGGCAGGCATCCAGGTCCAAAAGTTAGACCTAGCACATGGCGCCCCTTCCCCATCCATCATAAATATAGAATCAAAACAAATCCATCGCATCTATTAACAAAACAATATAAAGCACATCCTGAGGCAACGGTAAGTTAGTGTCACCTTTGTGCATTTAACTCTGTGAGCTTGTGCTCAGGACCTGTCGCTTGCTGAAGAATATGCAAGCTTCCCGGTGCACGTGCACAGTCGGTATTGGAAAGTTGCAGACACCATGTGTTAACCTAGATTTGGTCTGCATTGGCAGGCTGCTGGCTCACCCAGAAATTCTAGCTGTAGGTCTTTCCGCTGAATGTTTTAGTTTCTAAGTTGTACTACCATGGCCTTGCGGAAATCATTCACTGCGTCTTAGTTCCCGCATTTATAAAAGAAAAAGCTTGGGGATTTCCAAGATTTAAACGGTATGCTAAGGATTTTATAGCAAACCTTTACACAGACTGAAACTTGTTTAGCCAACTGTGATTACTGTCAGGAAATATTCACTTCACGATGACTCTGTCACCTGCCGGGCCCAAGTCTAGTCCATAGGAAATGCTCACAAATACTTTGCCCCTAAAAGTTCTGGTAATATAGGTGACTGGCAATGCAGTCGCTCTCCATCACTGCCACCAGCAACTTCCTCTCAAGTGGGTTAGGCACTGGTCCTCATGGTTGATACCAAGTTGAAGGGGTTCTAAGTGTGCTGAAATCCCACACGTGGAAGTGCCTGCCTCACATTTTTGTATTTCTGAACCACGAAGAGACCTATTTTAACATTCTGGCAAATAGGTAAATCATTTCAGTCTATATTGAAATCACTTCTCCAACCACTGGAAGACATGCATATCTACACTCGAAATATCTCCTTAGTAAAAAGCCATCTACCACAAAGTCTGAAGATTTATATTATAATCATTTTTTTGGGGGGAAGACTTTTGAAGGACATCACCCATTCAGCTAAGAATCACACTTCTATTCCAACTGAAAATAACACCCAACAATTCAGAAGCCGTTCCGAGCATGTACAGCCAAGCATTTCAGAAAGGTCTCTTAGGTACCCAATTCCTGTTTTGTTTTGTTTTTTTTTTAATTTAAAAGAGAGCAAAAGCAAGCTGGGGAGAGGCAGAGGGAGAGGGAGAAAGAAAATCTTAAGCAGGCTCCACATGGAGCCCAATGAGGGGCTCCATCTCACTATCCTGGGATCATGACCTAAGCCAAAATCAAGAGTTGGAGGTTTAACCAACTGAGCCACCCAGGGGCCCCTGGACCTAATTCTATATTTGTGCAAGAATGTATACTCTGTGCATTGCTTAGTATTTATTAATTGGTCTCACTGTCATTTCTCATGTTCTCTGAGAGTGTAACATTCAGCCATCTAGAGGGATACAAGAAAAAGGTACAAAATAAATGTGAATTATAAAGCTGATGATTACAGAGATGTTAACTGAGGACTAGACCTCCTTTTTCCGTATTTAAATTAAATAATCTTCACAAGAATAGGACAGTGTAATTCCTTCCCCCACAGGGGTGCAATGAAGTAATCTGATGTGACAGATGGCCACACCATAATCCACCCTAATTAGCATTCATTAGCATGCCAGGTTGTAGCTTGCTCAGGCGCTGAACACGAGGTATGGCACAGAAACGGTGTCTCAACTAACCTCCTCCAGAAAAAAAGCATCTCTTCACCTTGGTGGGGGAACTTGGTAGGAAAAAGATACTTTTATGATGGATGCCAAATCCTGCTCCATGGGCAGAAAGGTTTCAGGCTCAGGCTGAGCCAACCTGCAGAGAGGCAGGCCTCCTTAAGAGAAACTGAGTGGCAAGGGACACTGATGACTGTGAACTTCAGGAGACCTGAAGGCCCCCAGAGACGGGAGAGGATTTAGAAGGGACAGGGGGAAAGTATTGTTTTCAGCTTTGTCCTCGAAGAAAAGCCATTCCCTGCTATTGAGGGGAGAAATCTTGGTTGTGTATCATTTTAGAGTGTCTACGTTGTTTTTGCTGTTAGTGTGAAAAGCCTTGGAGCCGGGCTGAAAAGAAACCAGTAGAAAGAAAAGAAGGGAAACGGTGCATACCACCTGTTTTCCTGGGAGGATAGAAAGCGTCAAAAGGAAATACACGTAAGGTGCTTTGGGCATAATAAATATATATGTGTTTTTTTTTTTAAGCACTGCCTTTCAGGGTGCTGTTGAAAAAAACACTTTCCTCTCCCACGGCTGTGTGATCATCAATTTAAGGGAAATTGCTTCCACCAGCTGATGACGCCCAAATCCATATCTCTAATTTCAGATCCCTCTTTAGATCTTGGCACCCATATATCTAGGAGTTTATAGGGCACTCACTCATATAGGCATGCTGTAGCATTTCTTAGGGGGTGCCTTGTGGCAGGAACTGTGTGGGGAGAAATCCAGTTTATTGTTTAGCATGGGAGGCAGAAAACTAAAAAGAAGCTCTGATACAGTCCGGGGTCAGAGAACAGACTATTGGGGAGCATTTAGCAAGAGCCTCCCCTGCCTGAGGTCATGGTGGCCACTGGGGAAATGACACTGAAGCCAAGATCTGAGGTATGAGGGGGGAATCACCCCAGGAAAGCTCAGAGAGGGGAGGCCACAATGGTGGGAAACGGGTAGGGGCCACAGCCTCTGCCAGTTCCTGGAAGGGATAGACATTATGCAGGCATTTGAAAGAACCATGGTGTTAGCTAACATCATCCTCAATGGGGAAAAACTGAGAGCTTTTTCCATGAGATCAGGAACACGACAGGGATGTCCACTCTCCCCGCTGTTGTTTAACATAGTGTTGGAAGTTCTAGCATCAGCAATCAGACAACAAAAGGAAATCAAAGGCATCAAAATTGGCAAAGATGAAGTTAAGCTTTCACTTTTTGCAGATGACATGATATTATACATGGAAAATCCGATAGACTCCACCAGAAGTCTGCTAGAACTGATACATGAATTTAGCAAAGTTGCAGGATACAAAATCAATGTACAGAAATCAGTTGCATACTGATATACATGCAGTATACACTAATAATGAAGCAACAGAAAGACAAATAAAGAAACTGATCCCATTCACAATTGCACCAAGAAGCATAAAATACCTAGGAATAAATCTAACCAAAGATGTAAAAGATCTGTATGCTGAAAACTATAGAAAGCTTATGAAGGAAATTGAAGAAGATATAAAGAAATGGAAAAACATTCCATGCTCACGGATTGGAAGAATAAATATTGTCAAAATGTCAATACTACCCAAAGCTATCTACACATTCAATGCAATCCCAATCAAAATTGCACCAGCATTCTTCTCGAAACTAGAACAAGCAATCCTAAAATTCATATGGAACCACAAAAGGCCCCGAATAGCCAAAGTAATTTTGAAGAAGAAGACCAAAGCAGGAGTCATCACAATCCCAGACTTTAGCCTCTACTACAAAGCTGTAATCATCAAGACAGCATGGTATTGGCACAAAAACAGACACATAGACCAATGGAATAGAATAGAAACCCCAGAACTAGACCCACAAACCTATGGCCAACTCATCTTTGACAAAGCAGGAAAGAACATCCAATGGAAAAAAGATAGCCTCTTTAACAAATGGTGCTGGGAGAACTGGACAGCAACATGCAGAAGATTGAAACTAGACCACTTTCTCACACCATTCACAAAATAAACTCAAAATGGATAAAGGACCTGAATGTGAGACAGGAAACCATCAAAACCCTAGAGGAGAAAGCAGGAAAAGACCTCTCTGACCTCAGCTGTAGCAATCTCTTACTTGACACATTCCCCAAAGGCAAGGGAATTAAAAGCAAAAATGAACTACTGGGACCTTATGAAGATAAAAAGCTTCTGCACAGCAAAGGAAACAACCAACAAAACTAAAAGGCAACCAACGGAATGGGAAAAGATATTTGCAAATGACATATCGGACAAAGGGCTAGTATCCAAAATCCATAAAGAGCTCACCAAACTCCACACCCGAAAAACAAATAATCCAGTGAAGAAATGGGCAGAAAACATGAATAGACACTTCTCTAAAGAAGACATCCGGATGGCCAACAGGCACATGAAAAGATGCTCAATGTCGCTCCTCATCAGGGAAATACAAATCAAAACCACACTCAGATATCACCTCACGCCAGTCAGAGAGGCCAAAATGAACAAATCAGGAGACTATAGATGCTGGAGAGGATGTGGAGAAACAGGAACCCTCTTGCACTGTTGGTGGGAATGCAAATTGGTGCAGCCAATCTGGAAAACGGTGTGGAGGTTCCTCAGAAAAGTAAAAATAGACCTACCCTATGACCCAGCAACAGCACTGCTAAGAATTTACCCAAGGGATACAGGAGTACTGATGCATAGGGGCACTTGTACCCCAATGTTTACAGCAGCACTCTCAACAATAGCCAAATTATGGAAAGAGCCTAAATGTCCATCAACTGATGAATGGATAAAGAAATTGTGGTTTATATACACAATGGAGTACTACGTGGCAATGAGAAAGAATGAAATATGGCCCTTTGTAGCAACGTGGATGGAACTGCAAAGTGTTATGCTAAGTGAAATAAGCCATACAGAGAAAGACAGATACCATATGGTTTCACTCTTATGTGGATCATGAGAAACTTAACAGAAACCCATGGGGGAGGGGAAGGAAAAAAAAAAAAAAGAGGTTAGAGTGGAAGAGAGCCAAAGCATAAGAGACTGTTAAAAACTGAGAACAAACTGAGGGTTGATGGGGGGTGGGAGGGAGGGGAGGGCGGGTGATGGGTATTGAGGAGGGCACCTTTTGGGATGAGCACTGGGTGTTGTATGGAAACCAATTTGACAATAAACTTCATATATTGAAAAATAAAATAAAATATTCAATGTGAAAAAGAAAATGAAAGAACCGTGGTGTTTGGCATCCATGCCTCAGGCCCCTCAAATCCAAACCTGCCCTGCCTCTTGTGAATGACACTACCACCTTCCCAGTCACTCAGGGCAGCCACCTGCGCATCTTCTTGATTTCCTATCTTTCCATTCCTCCCTCAAATCCAGTTAGCTACCCATCTTTCTTCTAAGAGTCTTGCGAATGGGCTTCCTCTTCTCCAAACCCAACATCTCTCCCGTGGATTGCCATGACCATCTCTGCACTTCTCTGCACTTCAAGGTAGAGGGGGGCCTCTACCTAGGCCCCCTCCAACCCATGGCTTGCATCATTGTTAGAGTGCTCTCCGCAGAGCACAGAGTCTCTGTTCCCATCAGTGTTCACTCGTGGCCCTCAGGATTAGCAACTGCTCCATCACAGGCCTGATACAGACGGGTGGGACTTGCCCTCTGCGCAACCTTCCAGAACCATGATTTCTGGCCACTCACCTTACATATATCCTAAGATCTCACTATATGGAGCCACCCTCGTGCGATGGCTAATTTTATGTGTCGGCTTGACTGGATCGCAGGGTGGCCAGATTTTTGGCTAAACATGATTTCTGTGTGTGTCTGTGAGGGTGTTTCTGGATGAAATTCGAATTTAAATCTGTGGACGCAGTAAAGTGACTTGCCCCCTTTGACGCGGGTGGGCCTCATCCAGTTCACTGAGGACCCTGATGGAAGAATAATTCAGAGGAAAGGAGAATTCAGTTCCTCCTGCCTGATCGCCTGAACTGAGACATGGGTCTTCTCCTGCTCGTGGTGTTCCCAGGCCTTCAGACTAGGGCTGAAGTATACCACTGCCTTCTTGAGTCTCCAGCTTGAAGAAAGCAGATCATGCGATTTCTCAGCTTCCATAAGTGCGTTTATCCTATTGGTTCTCTCTCTCCCTGTTACCCTGACGAACACACGTCTGTTCTCAGATCTTGCTCAGTTCTCAAGGTTTGTGTTTTGTGATTATTCTCTCCCAAGGTGTCTCCATATTTCCTGTCTGGCTAGTTCTATTCGTTGTATAATGCTCAGTGAAAACATCACCATCTCTGAAAAGCCTTCTTGAAATTTCGATACCTAGTCTCGATGGGGAGTCCCGTACTGCACAAGTCACAATACATTTTTTACTGAGTCTCTCGGACTTCATCATTAGGCCCGAAGTGCTTTGGGGGCAGGTACCAATGATTTCCTCTCATATCCCTCTGAGCCTAGCGCAGTGTTCCCAAGCATTCTGTAGCTCTCTCCTGGTTTCCTAATCATCACAAGACATGGTAATATGTTTCTGTGTATTATCTGCTCCAGCATGAGGTGGGTTTATGACACCAGGGAGTTTGTCTGTTTTGTTCAGTCTCCAGCTCTGACAATGGTACCTGGCAGAGAATAGGTACTCAAATAATTGTGTCTTTTTTGTATGAACAAATTTGACATTCACGCCCTTATCCTGGCTTTGGCTCATTATTTCTTCATTATGGCCACCACTAATTGTTTCAGTTTTCTTTGACACAAGATCTTCTAGTAAGTGGTCACTATGTGACTTTGGACAAGTTACTACGGCACTCTGTTTCAGTCTCCCTGTCTATAGAATGATGATCATAATAGAACCTACCTCATTAAGTCTTCACGAGAGTGAAGTGAATTTATACATGTACAACATTTAAACAGTGCCTGGCACAAGGTAAATGCCCAGTAAATGTTAGCTATCATCATCATCGCCATCATCATCATCGTGAAAATTACCTCCATTTTCATTTTATAGTATCTAATCCTTAAAAGCACACCTTTGAAACATTTTGCCTACTATAAAGCCTTTAAGTAACAACTGTCTCAATAATTTCAGGGGTCATAGGCCCGTTTCATATAGAGTTCCTAGCACAATGCTAGGTGGCTATTAAATGCTTGACTAGAATGATAATTTGGAATTCCTCTTCCAAAATATTTGTATCTTTATGTATAGGTCATCTTTTCAGATTGCCCACTACTGAACTGATCTGTGCTATTCAACGGAGAAGGAGTTTTGGTGAAACAGCCTTTTCTTGTGTGTTCCTCCCACTTTGGTCATGAATAACAGCTATGAACAGGATAACAATAGGGTTTCTATTTTTATACATGACATTCATCCGCCTGCTTTTTAAAACCCGACACCTGAGCCAGATACAGCTCATCCTAGATTTAGAAAGGAAATTAAACTGGGAAAAAAATGTCCTCAGGTGCCCCAAGGAGCAAATAAACACATGGCTGCCCGTGGCATTTCCATGGAGATCTTAAAAAGCCAATCTGAGTGTGCTATTCCAGGTAAGTTGGACAGGTGCAAGTTACACTATTTTTAGGTATGACGGCTTGCCTTCCTATGGTGCCAATAAAAGCTCTCATGCCCTGGAAATTTACTAATGATAAAAATAAGATCTTTCCGACATCTGTGATGGATGCTGGTGGGTCCTGAGCACTTGCCTGACAATATATAGAGAGGACTATATACATGCGTCAAGTTTAAGCATTGTCCAAAAGGTGGCACTGTTTATTTGTGTTTTTATCATGCTTAATTGCAAACTTTTTATTATGCAGGCGCATTAATGAACTAAATTAAGACGGAGCAGAGATATTATCCTCCACACAAATCAAACTGTCATTTTATTACAGGCCCTTTCAAACTCTCCATCATGTTTCTCAGCAAATGAATATGCCCAAGCTGTTAAAGGTAATAACTGCAATGTCAGCAAACCTCTTTACTTATTAAGTGCTTCTGTTTTTTTTCTATCTTAAAGGGGATTCTGGAATCGATTTTTGAAACCATTACAGATGCACTACAGAAGCTGGGTAATTGAGACATATTTAACTTTTCAATCTTGAAAAGCTACATTTTCAAATGTAAGCACTTCTTGATGATCTTTTAAGGGTGACTACAGAGGGAACACACGACCGATAGTTGGAAGTCACTGGCTATTAAAAACCATTGTTCTTTGAAATTAGTTGTGAAGCAAAGGTGAAAGCTCTAAAATAACTTTATTAGCACAAATAGGGAATCAGGGCTGATAACAGTGGCTCAATCCCAAGATGCACTAGGGGATACTTCGGTACAAAAGTGGGACAGGGTGACAGATGGCTATTTAGGAGTGCTTCTGCCATTATGGTACATGTATATATTTTTGTCAGCCCAGCATGTGTTTAGGACATCACCTTTCCCATTCTTCTTTGTTTTTTTTTTTTTTGTTTTTTTTTTTTTTTTAGAGACAAGCTGGGGAGAGGGAGGGAGGAAGAGAGAGAGGGAGAGAGAGAAAAATCTTAAGCAGGTTTGACATTCAGCACTGGACCCCACGCCGGGATCGATCCCACGACCCTGGGATCATGACCTGAACCATAATCAAGAGTCGGGTGCTCAACCAACTGATCCACTCAGGTACCCCTCCCTCCCCCCCAACGCACACTTTTCCATTCTTAAATCATTTCTATTCACAGTTTATTGGCTGAAGCAAGTCAAACGGCATCCCTAAATTCAATAGGGCAGGGAAGCACAGGGCTGCATGTCCCTGAGGGGAGGAAAACCGAAGATTTAGATAATGAGCATCATTACCCAAATTTGCAGAATGGTCTGCATAAAGTCTGGAAACAGAAGACAGTGAGTGGCTTCATCAAGTTGGGGGTGGGGGATTGTTAAATATAGAGATGAATTAATGCACGCATTGGGGTGCAAAATCCCTTCAAGCTAAGGCTAGATCAGAGCTATGTAGAATATAGCTTTATGGAAAAAAATTAGAGAACTAACATCCTTTCTGATACAATAGACAGTAAACAGTGTTAAGATATTTTTATTATGATAGGTAGTATGTGAAATACACCAATTATTTCCAGCAATGTAAGAGACTAGGTAGGGGGTAGGCTGCTAAGGCTTTTGTAGCAATTAAGAATTTCCAAAGCACCAATAAAGATTTCTCTTATGCATATTTAATAACAGCTGAAATTTTATGGCAGAAAGTGCCAGAAAACTTAATTGTGTCTACGTGTCTGTTTTTCTTTATGTCTGACTTCCTTCTGCATCCTTCCCTCTCTGTAGTAATGTGTGCTATTCTTTCAGTGGCTTCAGTACAATAACTTGTGCTGAAGTTACCTGTTTCACATTTTGTGCTTCCTGAAGAACTGAGTGTAAGCAGATAAGGTCAGGACTCACTGACATAGGGAAGGTGCTTAGGTGCAGAAGCGGCACTGAAAAAACAAATCCAGGAGGCTAACTGGGGGATGTTTGTTTTCTATTAGTGTCCGGGCACATGCAATGTGCTTGAACATTTGGTTTCCCTTGATG
The DNA here is from genome assembly GCF_022079265.1 of Lynx rufus. Taxonomy (NCBI): domain Eukaryota; kingdom Metazoa; phylum Chordata; class Mammalia; order Carnivora; family Felidae; genus Lynx; species Lynx rufus. The sequence goes on along the minus strand of NW_025814823.1, from coordinate 27,969,246 downwards.
CTGCGCATGAAATGAGAACCGTTCGATGCCTTTTATAACACACTTTAGCGATCATTAAACAGTGAATTTGGTCATGTGGTTCAGTCACCTGCCTCCAGCTACATAATGAATGTGAATGCATAGTAAATATTAATATATTTGAATACAGTAAAGAGGTTAAATCATAGGCTTCAGAGTCAGACAGAGCGCATTTACTTGCTGTGGTGCCTTACCCAAGTTACGTCACCTCTCTGAGCTTTAGTGTCCTCATCCAAAGAAAGGGTATCAACTTCATAGGGTTGTTTCGATAATTTAATAATGTAATTTATGTGAAGAACCTGGCGTGATGCCTGAACGTAAGGCTGTAATACACATTAGCTATTAAAATATGAATTTTTTTCAAAAAAAATTACATACTTTATCTCCTTAAATCACATGAAGGGTAGGCAGACAAGGTACTTACTGGGCCACACCTGAGAAAACTGAGGCACAGAGAGTTTAAGGGATGTACTTCCAGGTTCCCTGGGGAGGTGGTACAAAGCTCGGGTCTGCTGATGTCTAGCTCAGTGAAATTTCCCTCCCGTTGTTGTGTAGCTGATTAAGAAGCACTCCTGTGTACCAGCTATCTTTATGAATGTGATGTTTCATTTTATGTGCATAGAGAGCTAGGCTGTGGTGCCCAGTTATTTAACCAAACTCTAATCCAGGCATTGCTGTGAAGGTATTTTGTAGGTGTGGTTAGAACCTACAATCTGTTGACTTCCAGTAAAGGAAATCACCCTCAATAATATGGGTTGGCCTCATTTAATCAGTGGAAGGTCTTAAGAGCAAAAACTGAGGTTTCTAAAAGAAATTCTGCCTCAAATCTTGACCTTGCCAGTCCCCACAGTAACAGGAGCCAATTCCATAACGATAAATCCTCTCTCTCGGCTGTGAATTTTAATCCCAAGTTATTTCTAGCTAGTGTAGTCAGGATTCTCTAGAGAAACAGAACCAACAGGATATAAACATATTGCCAATGTGTGTGTCTGTGGGTTATACATATTATATATGCGATATAATATGATCTCCTGTACACGTGCGTATATACATATACAAATGTAAAACCCCCTGTTGGTTCTCTTTCTCTGAAGAATACTCACTGAGTCACTGCACAGAGGAAAGGCTCCTAGAATGGCCTTCCTGGGGGCAGGGCTAACCCTGGTCATAGGCACACCGTGTTATTCCGAGCTCCAATATGTGTGGTGGCTACAGGAGACGGAGCCAGTCTACAGAATAGTTCCCTCCCCCAGTCAGCTGCATTGTCTCAGACCACTTGTGAGCTAGGGTTTTGTGTTGACTCTGCAGAAACATGGCACATGGCTCTAGATGCAAATGATAATGCTTAAACGAGAACACAGACACACAAACGTGTGCATCCATTGAGAGCTCAACATGTGGAAGCAGATTCCTGACTTTGGACACAGACGTTCCAGTGCTGAGATGATCTTCCCCACGCCTGACATATGGAATTTTTCTGAATCCCAGCCCCACCCCGCCCCCCCCCCCCCCGTTGTATGATAAAGTCTCAGGAAATGAAAAGTATGGGTAAAACATCACCTAAATGAAATATTAGAAAAGCCAGTCAGAAAATCATCTTATCATTTTCTTCCAAAGCAAGAGGCATCGGGCTGGTCTCTTCCCTGCCACCTTGGGTGAGTTTTCTACGTTTGCCTCTATCAGTACCTGCTGACATCCAATCGGAGAGGAAGCGGCATCTTTCCTGCTGTCTCAGGACAGCCCTCCACTTCCTTTTGGGTTTCACTCCCTGCCACCCATTCAGAAGACTCATTCTGACAATTATCCCCTCCTTCCTTGACAAGCGTCATCACTAATGATGATGAAGATAATAATGGCCTCTGTGTGTAAACAATTGAACTGAATCAAGTTGCAAGGCTAAACAGCCATTGTTAGCCTTTTTCATTGTATAGAGAAGCTGCAGGCATGCCTACAGTGACCCTAGCTAGAAAAGACCCAGTGCAAAATCAAGTCCATTTGCATCCAGAGGCCCCTCCATTAGCTCCTTCACCTTCTGCTCAACTTGCTCAACTGTAGTCCAACAGTAATCCTAGCATGGAGCACGGAGTCTTGGTTTCTTTGGCCTGTTTTAGTTACAAAGCTCAGCCTCACATGAATCTGATTGCCGAAGTGTTACAGTGAGGCTGGGCACATCCTCACGAGTCCCTGAGCCCTGCCCCATCACATCTGCAGCCCAGGGTTCATTCTCACCTTTGGCTGCCACGAGCCGCCAGTAAGGTCATGGGCAGAGATGTCCGCAACCCCCCCCCGCCCCCCCCCCCACCTTGGACAACTTCCTCCTCTTTAAAATTTGATGACTACTACTCTGACATTTCCTATAGAGCAGAAGACTCATGTTGGAGGTGGGACTGATCGGAACCTGGGCCTTGCTGTGCTTGGTAATTATTCTGTTGTGGGATGTTTGCCACGGAGATACCAGCCTCCATTCTTCTCCACTATTGCTCTGCACCATGGACCCCTCTTGTTCCTGCCATCATCACTGCCCTATCCTATGCCTGGGAAGCCCACGCACCTAAACAAAACCCAAATTTAGAGGGAAGAGCATGAACATAAGTCAGACAGGCTTGCCATGGAATCCTACTTCAACCGTTTGCTCTGTGTGTGACATGTGACCATTGCCCATCCCACTCGTGCTCCATATTTCCATTGGAAATGCAACTCATCTCTGCCTCAGTGGGTTGGAGTAAGAGGTATGAGAGATTATGTATGTAAAGAAAGTTACGTCCCTCAGTGCACAGCACGGGGTACACCCTCATTACATGCACTGATTTCACCCTGTTGGATCCAGATGTTTGCACTAATTTTACGTAATTGCCACCTTGTTGCATATCATCTTACAGTTTCCATGTGGCCCATGCACACTTCTTAAAATCAGGAGAATGATGCTCATGCTTCCATGTAACAATTGCTCAATAAATACTGAAGTTGATTTATTGAGCTCCTATTGTATATGTTGCATAAAATTAAGTACTGGACCACAGATGTACCTACTTTTTAAGGACTTACAGTTTGATAAAGATTTTTTTAGAAGAGTTTATGATTCCATTTCCCCCCCCTTCTTGACCAGTTCTAAGTTAACCCATTGCTAGCACTGAATTGTGGCTGGAAATTTAAGCACATGGTATGTTTTCACATTTCTTCTGATGAACGGACAGGTCTAATAAATTGTAGAACTGTGATCTGAAACGAAGCCAGGAGGACGTGCTTTTTAAAAGGTAGAACTGGGGCGCCTGGGTGGCGCAGTCAGTTAGGCGTCCGACTTCAGCCAGGTCACGATCTCGCGGTCCGTGAGTTCGAGCCCCGCGTCGGGCTCTGGGCTGATGGCTCAGAGCCTGGAGCCTGTTCCGATTCTGTGTCTCCCTCTCTCTCTGCCCCTCCCCCGTTCATGCTCTGTCTCTCTCTGTCCCAAAATAAATAAAAACGTTAAAAGGTAGAACTACCATATGATCCCTCAATTCCACTTCAGGGTAGATTCCCCAGAGAATTGAAAGCAAGAAATTGAGTAAGTATTTCCACACCCATGTTCATAGCAGCATTATTCACCACAAAAGCTGGGAACAATTCAAATATTGGGTTTCCATAAACAAGAGGTGGAACACACCTACAATGGAATATTATCCGGCCTTAAAAAGGAGTAAAATTCTGATACAGGCTACCGGTATGAATGAACTTTGAAAACATTATGCTAAGCAAAATAATTCAGATACCAAAGGACAGATACTATAAGAGGCCATTTTTGTGAGGCATCTAGAATAAGCAGATTCGTAGAGGCAGGAAGGAGAATATCAGTTACCAGAGGCTGACAGGGAGGGAAGAATGAAGAGTCATGCTATCATGGATACAGAGTTGCCATTTGGGGTGATGAAAAACTCCCGGAGATGGATGATGATAATGGTTACACAACAATGTGAATATACCTAATGCTACTGAAGTACATGCTTACAAACGGTTATGCATATTTCATTACACACACCAAAATTCTTATCTAGGACAGTTCAAACCTGCTCGGTCAGAGCAGGGCCTGGGAGGGAACTACCGCATGGAAACTTCCACTCGGTCAGCACTCCCCAGTGCTGCCTGGCATTTTTAATTATCACTAGCACCTGACTGTTCCTCACAGTCTCATTTGGGGGGCGTGTCAGTTGACCCCAGTTACCCCGATTGCCCTGCAGATGCTTACTTCCTGGGCTGTAATTGTCTTTTCAGATTACCAGGGTCCAAGGATGGTAATCATTTGCTTGAACCTGATTGTGTCCTCAGCGTCACCCTAGCTGCTGGGCATAATAGAGTATGAATGGAATTCAGCCGACTTGAAATTTGGTCTCCCAATTGGCTTTCTCCCCACTCATTCCACTACAGATCCCTCTCTTCACTTCTCTGGCATCACTGTGGCTTCTATTCCTTTGTCCACACAGGCCAACCCTCGGGGTAGAGATGACGTCTTGTACTCATCTGAATTTCCCGTTGATGACATCCATATCAAAAGAAGCCCGTCTATCCTGTAGATCAAAATTATTTTTCCCCTCCTTAGCTGCCAGAACCATTCTTATCTCTGAGAATCAAATCTGTGCCATGAGCTCATATATCATCATTACCTACAATACAAATTCTGAAATCAAAGCAGACCTGGCAATTTTATTGATGCACGGAGCGGAACAGAGCCCAGGTCACCCTGAATCAGTTGCGCTGGCTTCTCCTTGCTGACAACAACAAACATGTCACTGACAAAATTGCCAGAGAAAAGATGACTCGGTAAGTTCAGTGCAGAGGGTAACTTGTCAGTGACAAGGGTGGGATATTTTTATCCTTATAACTCAATGCTAATGAAATCGGTGGGTATAACACCTGACTGAAAACGCATCCCCCAGGGAGCAGGGAGAAGCAACTGGAGGCGGTTTGTTTTCAAAGTCATCTTTCTCAATCTAGCCATAATTTAATCAGATGATCTTAACAAGAGCCAAGGACTTGGGGACCCGAAGCAATAACCAATGAGCCAGCTTTGTTACTCCTAAGCATGGCCCCTGGATCAGCTCCATACGGCACAGATAATCCGTCACACCTGGGTCTCGGGTTTCTCATTTGTGCAGTGGAAAAAGTACTGCATGGTTCCTTGCTATTCTGAAAGTCCAATGCTGTTGGTTAAGTGATGGAAGATCCAAGAATAGAAAGAATTATAAATATGGGTGCACCTCACTCCATTTTACAGTTGGTAGCAAGGTCTGAGGTGGAGAAAGAAAACTGCCCAACCAGGAGAGCTTACTGTCTGCCCCTTTAAGAGAATGCAGTGAGGGACACAGGGAGGAAGGGAAGCCAGAAAGGGGGAAGATGTGAGTTGATGGGAGGAAGTTGAAGGGAAGGAGCAAGAGTAAAGACAGGGTGTCAAGTGTCCCCAGGCCTACCCTCAGGTTTGAGGATTTATTGTAAAGACACACAGGACCCAGAAAAGCTGCTATACTCATGGTTATGGTTATTTCAGCAAAAGGACACAGGCTGAAGTCAGCAAAGGAAAAAGGTGCATAGGGTCGTGGGCTCTGTAGGCGACCAGGCAACAGAACCTCCAGCCGTCCTCACCCTGTGGAGTCACATAGACAGCACTCAATTCTCCCAGCAACGATGCATGACAACACGTATGAATTATTGCCAGCTAGCCTTAGCGTCCAGAGTTTTTACTGGGGATCAGCCCGTCACATAGGCAGGAGCACCCACATGACTGGCCTTGACTCCTCGGTCTCCAATCCCCTCAGAGGTCGAAATGCTGCAGGACTCCAGGAATACAGAAAGAGGCATTTGTCATAAATCACACGGTTGGACGAAACTGTCTATCATGGCCCAAGACCCCAGGTATACAAAGACACGGCTATCAGGCAGGATATTCCAAGGGCTTGGCGTGGATCTTCTTGGAACCAGTCAAGGACTAGCCCTTTCTTTAGAACGTGCAACATTTGGGCACTCCCAATCTGGGGAGTTAAGCCTTTACTACACGGACATAGAAGGGTCCAAATTCCTCCTACCTGCCCACGGGGCTAAATGTGCTCAACCCTGTATGCTACGTGCTCCTCATAAATGAAAGTTACTGCAGACACACAATCCATCCATTACTGTTCCTCTGTTTCCAAGAGTCTTCCAGTAGTCTTTATTCTCAGGTATGATTCACCAAATTTCTTTCAGAACTCTAGGCTAGGAGAGTGGTTACCTTCTCATGTGCTTCTTCTAAAAGCCAACAGACACAATTATAACTCAGCATCCCTCCCTTTTCCTGGGCTGCCAGGATGTTCAGTGTTTAGGTCTGTGCTCATTGCAGCAACTTCTCTCAGCATGTTCTGACATAATTGCTGTCTTCTCTTCTTGTATTCAGTGTGACAGAGTAGAAAGAGTGCACTTTGGAGCCCAAAGGTGTGGTTTCAGACTTGACTACTCAACATGCTGGCTGTGTGGCCTTAGACAGTCACTTAACCCCTTTATACATGTGCCCTCATTGGTAAAATGATTTTTCGAGGTTGTTGTTAAGGATTAAAGGTAAGGGTAGAGTGTATCTGGTGCTTGGTAGGTGCTAAATAAAAAGTAGCTATTCTTATTACCTTATCTTTTTTTCTCCCCGGTGTTATACTGATTTATTTTTCTTTGCCTGACATTTTGTTTGTTTATTGATGTAAACCTCCTTAAATCTGTTAATAGTGGACGGGATACAAACATAAGCAACTTGTGAGAGTCTGGGTTGGTCATTTCATATGATCAATGTGAGAATTGGCCTCCCAGGTCTCGGACTGCAAAGATTATAATCAACCGATGGCCTTAGTTGCTGTGTTTTAAAATCCTTTGCTTTGTGTATACTGAACCCACCTTCCCATGGGCTGCTCCCCGTGAGTGCCACGGGAGTACTAAGGCAGGTCCATTCCCAGGAAATGTAGTGTCCCTCTGACAAACAACTTTGACCCAATGGCCTTCCCAAACTTTCCTTAGAACTGCACTGAGAAAATGCTTCCACTGGAATCCCCTTCTTCCCCTCTCTCCTTCACTCAAGTCAGACCTGCGTTATGCTCTGATGGCTCACCTAGCCTCTCCTGGATCTCAGCTCGTTTTCTGTCACACATGTTTTTGTAATAAGTTTCTTGCATATTTAATCTCTTCTGGGCACCTGCCTCTCAGAGGCTCCAGACTTGTCCATAGACTGTTGGCCTAAAATGTGGTGACTGACAGAGTGAATTCTCTTCCCGCCTTATGAGTGGACTCTACCCATTATGGACCCGATGCGGTACTAATACCTTCCTTATACTGTGATCCCAGTACCTGTTCTATAGCAAATCTATACAGGCAGTAACTGGAGACACTTTTTTTCATTCTTCTTGGGCTACTTAGTTGCATTCTAAAAGGCCGGGATGGTCTACACAGCTTCCATCTTGGTCATGAGATTCGCCCAGACAAAAAGAACATCACAAATAGATGCCTAGTCCCCAGGGGGTGGATGGGACTCTTTAAAAAAGTTTTGATCTGCATGTTTATAGGCAGCATTTCCTTTCCTGAAACCAAACACCTCCCACCAAGGAACATTCCTCCTTGACTGACTAAATTGCATCCTAACGCAGATTCTCAGCTGTTTACCTTGCCTACCTGAGTCATTAAGGCCCCAAGAGCAAATAGCTTGACATCTATTAGCTGAATCAGTGTGAGAACACTGTGGAGCATACCGTGCCCCCAAGTCTGTTCAGGGAACTGAAACTAATTGAAACTATTTTAAGAGCCCACGAATTTGGGACAGTTTTGATGCTATCTAGTCTCAGCCAGGACACTAGTTCTTTTGAATATGTCCATATTACTAGAACATTCCTTGCAATGTGCTTATACTCAACTGGCACCATTTACCTATTTCCAGACGCAAGCCTCAATCGCCATCTCAGCTCTGACCTGGAAGAAGAGCTTCCATCAGCACTGAAGCCCAGAGGACCCAGCTGAAGGGAGAGGGGACAGAGTAAATGTGTGAAGGATGCTCTGGGCAGTCACAGGCAAGCAGTCTGCAACAGGTGTGCAGCAAACTGAGATCTCAGCCTACAGATGGAGCCTTTGGATAGGGCATCTGGGACCTGCACATTGGTAAGAAGTCCAAGCACAGAGGGGTCGACCCAGGGAGTCCTGCAGGGGGTCCCTGAGGAGGAAGGATCTTGGGCAGGGAAGCACAGCAGAGACACAGGCAAGGGCAACAAAAGCAAGAAGCTGGTTACTGGCAGGAGCCTGGTGGGGAAAACACGGCAGGAGCCCAGGCTCTGGAAACGGTGTCCAAGGTTAGAGTAGGAGGAGCATCAAGGCAAACAGTGTGCTCCAAGGAAACACTCCTCATGATCCTCAGACCAGGGAGAGGATTAGTGGCTGAACTTTTACAGAGTCTAGGGGGAGGTTGAATTTCCTTACAGGCTTTTGGAGCAGGACTGGAAAAACAAGGAAGGGAAGAAAGGGGTAAAGTTAAGAAAGCCTAAGAGATCGAGATATAAGGAAAACAGTAGCACCAAAGGCACAAAAGATTACGATGTGGAATAAAGGAACCCCGTTTCCTCTGTGGTCCACTAACACTTTGTTGTCAAAGGCATCAGGGAGGTTATGGGCTTCCTTCCTCTCCATTCTCCAGCCCTCTGAGTTTGGTTAGGCATGGCTCCCCACACAAGGAACACAGAGGCTGCATGATCTCATGCCGGGGCCAGCACCCTCTGCAGCTAACTCAGCCTCGATAACGTGGTCCTTCTCTTACCTGGATCGTGCTAGACCCTCTTGTGTCCCACGGTCAAGACAGGCCCCTCGCTGCCCGACCAACTGCCAAAACAGACTAGAGCTCCCACAGGTGCCTCAGCCAACTTTGTTCAAAGGAGCAGTGATCTTGGGAGATTTGCAAATGCAGGCAGCCCTGTCCTTGGTGCCGCTGATATACAAATTGGCCCCTTTTCCCTTCAGGGTGTGTCCAAGATCATGGGTACATTTCTTTCTCCTTAATAAGGAAATCAGAGGCATTTTCCCTTTGCCATCTGTAGCTCCTGAAACCAGGAAGCACTACCAAGCCATGGGCTCTCCCACCCTCCAGTCCCACCACCGATCCACTCTGCCTTACCCAGGTGTTCAGCCTCTGCTCCTACGACGACACCCCGTTGTTACAGTTTTGCTAACTTTCCTCCTTTCTGGGAACTTCCATTTTAGCTGCTCATTTGCTTAATTACCTCCACTGCTGACACTCACAAAAAGACTGGAGATGTAACAGATGGTGCCTTGGGATGGATGGATGTTATGGATTCAGAACTGTCAACACACCTATCTCGATCCCATTTTAACTTTCATATCATGTCCCCCTGTGGACTGTGGGCGATGAGCTGCCGGAGCCCGGATTCACGTGGAGCTTAGTAATTCGTTTTTCTCCTGTGCCTCCTCCCCCATCCCCTCTCACTGTATTCAGCTTCCCAGTGCTTTTGTAATGATCTCTGTAACATCTTTAAAAACTATTCCACCTCATTTAAAATGTGGCATAAATGATGGGGTTTTGACAAATTAAGTAATAACAAGAAAACATTTTCAATATTCTGCATTTTTCCATTAAGCGCCAAAAAAATAGTGATTATAAGAGCCCCATTCTCTCTCCACAGTTAACGATGTGTTAGCCTGGGTTTCATTAAAAACCTCATTATTCAAAGATTTATAACTCAGCCCAAGAAATCTTCCCTGAAGTTGGAAATAGATCCAATCTTAGTTTAGAAACTTTTTGAAGCATTTGAATGAGGACGGAGTAGCCAATGAAGATACTGGTTAATAAATAAATGTCTCAGGATGTCGAAATGATGGCACAAAATCAACAGAATGAAACTTAACACACGTTATTGTTGAGTGCTATATGACGGCTGAAAGGTAATAAAATAGACAGAATGGGTACTTGGGGGTTAGAAGACCTGACTTTGGTCCTGGATCTGTTTCCAAATAGCTGGCTCTTAAAATATCAACTGATTATAAAGTACACATTTAATTCGCCACTAACAGGAACTATGACTCTTTGGAGAAGCGGCTGTTTCCAGTGCTGGCAGAGTGTGGAAGAGCCCGGAACATCTGACTCTGCCAGAAAATTAGGACGTGCTCAAAAAAAGTGATGGGAACGTGGCAAAAGGACACAAACGCCACCTGGAAGTGCTCTCACTGCCCAAATTTGGGACAATGTGAACACCAATATATTTAAATATGGTCATAAATGATGAGAGACAGAACCAGAGAGAGAAGAGTGGGAGAAAAAGCAAATGGTAAAGCAAATTGGGTAAAATGTTAAACACTGTGAATCTGGGTAAATGATATGTGGGTGTTCTTTGTACTATTCTTCTTATAGATCAGAAATTATTTCCAAAGAAAAAGCTTTTAATTTAATTAATTAATTAATTAATTAATTAATTTTTTATGTGCAGACTTAGAGCTACCTGGCTTTAAAGTTCAGGCAGGAAAAAACCAAAACCTAGGTGATAAAATGTGCAATGTGAGCTAAAAGTGCAATCGGAGTTAAAATACCCTATTCCAATGTTAGAACACATCTGGAGTGCTGGGTTAGCACCTGCTGAGTTTCTCCAATTAAACGAGATTCTGAAAAACTTTAGGTATATTTGCAGAAAGGTGACCAGAATGGTAAATGGTTTGGGGAAATTGAAGGAACTAGCTGGGCACAGAGGAGATGAAAATTATTATGAGATATTTGAAGAACTGGAATGCTCCAGAGAATAAATGTGTTCACTTTAGCTCTAGGGGACAGGACCGTAGGTAGATCTCACTCCACATGAAGAATAATCCTTTTTTATTAGATTTTTCTAGGAATGAAATGGCTGCCCCACAAAGTAGTGAATTCTCCTTATTGTTTCACACAAGCTTCTACCGTGATTAACCGGGAACGTGTCCAAAGAATTATCACTGTGGGGGGTGGTCTAGATTGGTGGTTTCCTATCCATTAGCTAGAGAACTTTGGAAATCCTCAGAATTATTTCAAGAGGCATTCAAATCTATATGTACCCCAAATATCTTTAGGTCCAATAAATAATGTCTTGGGGCACCTGGGTGGGTCAGTTGCTTAGGCATCTGACTTCAGCTCAGGTAATGATCTCACAGTTTGTGGGTTCAAGCCCCATGTCAGGCTCTGTGCTAACAGCTCAGAGCCTGGACCCTGCTTCAGATTCTGTGTCTCCTTCTCTCTTTGTCTCTCCCCTGCTCATTCTCTCTCTCTCTCTCTCTCTCTCTCTCTCAAAAATAAAATAAATATTAAAAAACTTAATAAAAATTAATATCTTTCACTTATATTCATTATTGTTTTCCAAATGTATAGATGCTATTTGATTAGTAATTTTATTTTAAAACCTTCCAGAATACATACTGCCCTCATGATGTTACCGTTTGTTTCAGTATCCATCTTAAAAGAATAACCATAATTGTGGGAAATCTGTGTTTTTTTCTTTCCTTTGTTCGCCTATAAAAGAAGGCTTAAAGAAAAAGAGGCAAACCATGTTCTTCCACAGGAAGAACTAATATTGTAAAGATGTTAGTTAATCCCTCAAGTAAGTTATAAATATAATACAATTTTAATTAAAAACTCCGCTATTTTCTTTTGCTGTGGGCAGTTACAGGGCGATTTGACAAGTTGTTTCTAAAATTTGTTTGCAAGGGTTAATGGTCAAGAATGCTCTGGCCTTCCTCCAAAAAAAGTTTAACAGAAGGATTCACATCCTACTGAATAGAAAGCTCAAAACCACAATAATGGAGCTGAAGGAGACTTTGGATGGATGGAAGAGAAGAAAGAATCTCAAACCAGACTCAGGTCTATGAGAATTCAGCATGTGATCAAGATATAACAGCTACGTGTTGTAGAGAAAATAAAAGGCACTAAAGGCATTGTAAAAACACGAGGATTCAATTCAGATACATACTTACAAAGCTGTTGAAAGGGCTTAGGAGCCATTTCAGGACGAGGCTTCTGGAACGACCCAGAATGCTGCAGCCTCCTGCCAGGAGCCCTACCATCTCAGCCCTTCTCAGGAAGGGAAGGGATTATAAGGCCACCGCTGGAACTAGAGTTTAAGAATGCACTACCAAAGCTGTGATCGGGGGAGCCAGAAGCTACCACCTCCACTGCCTCAATTTCTAGCCAAAGAATGAACATTGGACTATCCTGCAGAAATGTTCCATGTTTCTAAGACCTTCAAAAACCTGCATGAATGTGTCTACCTGGCAGCACCTAAGTTTTACGGAGAATTCTAGTTGCAAAAATCAGTGCTTGGTTAGGAAAGAAGGCTGAGTTAGGAAAGAAGGCTGCTGGTGGGGACCAGGGGACGTGAAACAAGTCTTATCATATGTAAAAATTAATAATAATAATAATAATAATAATAATAATAATAATAAACCATTGATCTAGATCAGAGGTTAGTAAACCTGTAAAGGACCAGATAGTACATTTTTTTTTTAAGCCATAGGTCTCTGTCACCACAACTCAATTCTTCCACCGTAGCAGTAAGCAAACATAGAGGATACATAAATGAAAGTGTGTAGCTGTGTTTCAATAAAACTTTATTTATAAAAACAGGTGGCGGGCCAGATTTGGCCCATGAGCTGTAATCTGCCAGCTTTTGATACAAAAGGTAATCACTGAAGTACCTTTGTGTATTAAGATGTGCTGATGTGATTATTGACAAGAACTTACCTATTGTAATTGTTTTTCTTGTAATGTAATCTCTTAGTTTGGAAACATCATTTGTAGCAATTTCATTTGGAAATGGAATCATTTGCTCTGTGTGTCGTCTTTTTCAAAAAAGAAAACAAATTCTTAAAATGCCAAGTTATTCAACTTTAAAGTGTCCTTGAGCTGAACAGTTCCTTAATCCAGACATTTTCACAGGGATATGCACCAGATCGATGGACACTTTGCTTATGCCTTTGCCTTGAAAGAGGGAGGAGAGTAATCTGAAGTTGGTATGTGTGAACCAAATTACGACCTCTTATAAGAATGTCACATCTTACCAAGATTGCCAAAGAGCTTGAAAACAGGGCTCCTTGGAGGGAAGCTCTACTGTTTCTCACCATGTCTACACCAATATTTTCATCTTCCTCCAATTATTTTCCTCTTCCTCTTCCTCCAATTATTTTCCTCTTTCCTCTTTCCTCTTCCTCCAATTATTTTCACACTTCCTCACACATGCACACACACCTGCACACTTACATTGCCACTTTTTGATGACTTCAGTTTATCATCAAGTGCCCTCTCTTTGCGACAGTCAACTTCATATAACCAGTTCATAAGAGCTCATAATCGTACTTCTATTCCTTATGTTCAAGACCCCTGGTTCAGAATTAGAATTTATTTGGGCTAAGAGGTAGTTGATGCTTCCCCTGATGTTGGCTGATCTTAGCTCACCATCAACCTCACTGATCAGAAAAGTTACAACAAACTTAAAATTCTATAATTAGATATTTTTTTGAACTGGGATAGATGATTGAGATTATCAGAGTCAACCCTTCCTTTTTTTGTAGAATAAGAAACTGAGATCTGAAAAGATGGGACTCACACAGTTTGTTAGTAGAGCTCAAATCTGAAGTACCTGCTCTTTTGGGGACTAAATCTTCCAATAAAGAGAGTTTCATTACACCACAAACTACTTCAGAAATGGTTTTTTTTTAATGTTTATTTATTTTTGAGACAATGCAAGAGACAGAGTGCAAGCAGTGGAAGGGCAGACAGAGGGAGACACAGAATCTGAAGCGGGCTCCAGGCTCTGAGCTGTCAGCCCAGAGCTGGACGCGGGGCTCGAACTCACAAACTGTGAGATCATGACCTGAGCTGAAGTCAGACGCTTAACCGACTGAGCCACTCAGGCGCCCCGACTTCAGAAATGCTTTTAAAATATGAAGGACTGACAGAACCTCTCAGCCACATTTGTTTGGAATACTTAACTTTATATAAGTTTTCAATATAAGCTATGCACTCTTCTCTTGTAAATGCCGTATCAGTCTTTTAATTCCCTTAAGTTAAGGTAGATTTCTTTCCCAAATTTTTTGCAATATATTCATCGTTTTAGGGCCTTAGTCATATGAAAATGACCAAAGAGTCTATAATAAATAGAGACTCAAAAAATCATACTGTAACGTGAAGCCAAAGTAGAAATATGTGAGGAGTAATTTCTCCAGATTTTATGTGTTACACAGACAAAACACAATTTCGTTTATTCAGGAAAACCATACTAATCTCTTACTTAACCTCTGATTATGCATCTTGGGTGTATGTACACCTTGAGTCATATGCATCTAAAGAAGAAGGATTGAAATAACTCATGTTCTGAATATTAGGAAGGTTGATCTTCAACCCCACTGTCTTCTTCTTCTAAGTGAGTTTTGCTCCTCTTCAGTCTGAACATTTGAAAAAGGATCTTGTCAGCAAATCTGGGTACTAGTTATCTTGGTGAATAATGGGAACATCTTGTCTCAGTAGAGGAGATTAATTCCACCTCTGTGGAGTAGACTCTGATATCTGGAGGAAATTTAATATGAGAGGCCAAAGTTTCAGTAATGCACTTGAAAATTTGTATTGCCCGAATGTGTGATATAAGATACAAACATCATCTTTTATCACAGTACAGAAAAAGGTCTAGCTCCTCAGTTATATTAAGAAATTACGAGTCTTTCTAAAAGTAAGACAAGTTACACTTGAGTGGTTTGATGTGTCTAGCAAGTGTGATGACAATATGGAAATATTAGAAAACATTTAAAATGAAGAGATGAGAAATGAACGCTAAATATACATCCTCAGGAAAAGCTAGGGAATAAAAGTCTTACATCCCTAGAGAGACATGGGATTCAGGCTTAATTTTCATCCTACCATTAAGGAGAATGACATAAAAGGCCTTTTGTAGGATCACGTTTTAACTGAGTGTTTTGAAAACAAGTATATTATTACGTGACTTCTCAAAGTCCATCTGAATCTAAGAGTTCATTAATAAGTGCAGGAGTATCTACAAGATCAACTAATTCTTCACTTACATTTATCAAACTGATGTCAAGTTGTAAGAATGGAATATAGAAGTAGAACAGTAGACAGACTCAAATGAGTAGTTGTAAGAAGAATTTAAGAAATTCATTAAAGAGAGCAGACTACACAGCTATTTTTTTAATATCTCTCCCCAACTCCTCAAACCATAATTTCTCTAAATACAAGAAAATAGTTTAGCAAATTAGAAATATTGCCCAACTTATGCACGCTGCAGTGCAGACAGGAACTTCACGTTACCTGTATGACATAGTGGCTGAAAAGCGTAGGGTAAATACCACCTCTATAGGAGGTCAAGATATTTTCCTCCAGTCAAGAATTCTTCAAGTATTCTTCCCATACCTTTTATGAGAAAATTACTTGAGGATATAGTCCAGCCAAACAAAAAAGGGAACCAAGGGAGGAGGGGCAATGTGGGTTCATACAAACAGTGGAACCAACTGGAAATGAATTGAAAAGAAATTCCAGTAAGAAATCTGTGCAGCAGTCACAGAAATAAATGAGTCCAAGTTAAACAGGACAGAAGGTTCCACGTGGACTGTCTTTGTGAAGAAAACAGAATCTATTACATTCCTTACATCATTTTTTAAATAATCAGATAAAAGCATATGTCTCTTTTGTTCATAAGGAAAAAGAGACAACTAAAACTTCCAATTTTTTTTTAAAAGGCTGCATAAGGAAGTCATGATTTATATATAAAAACACTAAATTTACTACCAGGAGTAGGGGTCTGAAGTAACAGATAGTAAAATGTAGAATTTGGAATGCCTGGGTGGCTCAGTTGGTTAAGCCCCTGATTTTTTATTCCAGCTCAGGTCATGATCTCACAGTTCATGAGATTAAGCCCTGAGTTGGGCTCTGTGCTGTCAGCATGAACTCTCTCTCTCTCTGCCCTCCCCCCCTCATCCCTCTCTCTCTCAAAAAATAAACAATTTTTACTTTATAAAAGTGTATTTATTTTGAGAGAGAGAAAGAGAGAGAGAGAGAGAGAGAGAGAGAGAGAGAGAGAGAGAACATGAGCAGGGGAGGGGCAGAGAGAGAAAGAGAGAGATCCCAAGCAGTATTCAAAGAGGATCGATGTGGGTCTTGAACTCACAAACCGTGAGATCATGACCCAAGCCGAAACCAAGAGTCAGACTTAACTGACTTGGGCTCAGGTCATGATCTCACAGTTGTGAGATCCAGCCCTGCATCAGACTCCATGCTCCGCGTTGAGCCTACTTAATAGTCTCTCTCTCCCTCTCCATCTGCCCCTCACCCCTAAAAAACAAGATATTAAAAAATGGATTTAGGTTTCTCATTACAAAAGCCAATACTTAACATTCTACTCCACATAAAATACAAAAAGCAGAGGCAGGAGAGCAATAAACTTAGCAGAAGGTAAGATTGGTTACACCAGGTCCCTAAGTCTCTCCTAAGAAACTCTTGTAAGAATTCTCTGCTTAACAAAGGGGGCAAATCAGGCATCACTGATCAGATTTAGGGTTGGGGGGGGTCTCTTCCCTTTTAAGTGTTTTGTTTTACTTTGTCTTGAGGAAGGATCATAAACACAAGGCAAAAGAGAGAAGACAGGAATTCTTAACAGTAATGTGCAGACCAGAGTGTTACCATTGGCTATTCGTTTATGAAATTGCCTAGAAACAGATACACTGGAAGCCTACTTAGTTACTATGGGAACCATACGGCCAAATAAAATTCAAACATAATCACATCAGCCGATGATTGTTCAGCTTTTAAGGAAATACTAAGATTCTTAAACTTACCTGAGGGGAAGTGAGCTGCTACATCTTTGTAATTTCTAGAACTCTCTAATGACCATCTGAACTGTAACTTTAGGGTATGATTAACAAACACTATTTTCCAAGAGGAAATATTCAGGAACATGAAGAACAACAGTCAGAGAAAATTCTTCCAGAGAGAAGAATTAGCAAGCCTGCAGGATATGGACCAGTGATTTTGTGTGTGTGCTTCACCATCCTCTGTTTCTTCAAATAGGATGTTTAAAGACTGAAGTTACCCTGTCCTTTCCCACCATTACATATGTTGGGTATATTTAGGGTGAATAATTATCTTTTGGACAAAAGTTCCTGGACCACAAGAAACCACATTTAATTATGATAGAGATTATAGTACAACCCCAAAGATACAGAACTTAGTAGAACTGAGTATAGTAACTGATGAGACTTGGAGTTTTCTCTTTTGAGGAGTAGCTAAGTGTGTTCTGTGTAGGTTTGGGAATTTCTGAAAGTCCCTGTATGGAACAAAACATATGTATTGATGTTGGGTAGCAAAGATAAACGCTGTTTGTTTGCCTCCTCAATAATTTCTCCTCTCTTATTTCTTCCGGCAATACCACAATCATAATCAGGTATTACTATGCATTACAGACACTTCGCCCTCAACTTGGGGCATGAAGGGCGATTAGTTTAATTCAAATCATAAGAAATCTATTCTCTTTACCAGTGATTAATGTAGGTATTGTGTTGTGACATGTGTTGCAAGAGGATGCGATCCTGACCAAGGAAATATACGAGAAAATCTTCTTGGGAGGGTTCCTAGTAAAAAAAATTCCGCACTCTTTAAGATCGATATAGATAATAGCTTGGTTGTTCTTGACTCTGTATGTTGTTTTATAAGGATATAATACCTGAAGCTCCTAGAGTAATAATGCAATGCTAAGGGGAAAGCTATGAAAATTGCAATCACACCCAAAGCCTAAACATTCTTTAAATTCAAAATCAACTAACAGAGTCTCCTGATCATGTGAGGCAATAAACTCTTCACTGTTTTAGAGACTTTTAGCTAGATATTCTGTTACTTATCGCCAAAGGCAATCCTTGGTGGGTCAGTGGATCAAGAAATAGATGCTTTAGTGCATTATTTTAAGAGTGTATCAAGAGTCCTTATGTGTTTCTGCTTGTTCTCTTATGCCTCTGCCATCACCATAAGAACATGGCCCGGCTAGCCTGCTAGAGGATTAGAGACACGTGGAGCAGAGATACCACCTGAGACCGGATGAGATCAGTCAACACAAGCTTCTCCCACCCCTGACAAGTGAGCAGGCACAGCCAAGAGCAGCACAACCGCCTAACCAATCACTCCAGCAGAAGCAATAAGCACTGACATTTATGCCATTAGAAGATCTCAACTGTTTCTTACGCAGCATTATTGTGCCAAGAGATAACAACACAGGCTGTTCCCATGCATTCGGATTGTCTTCAATTCAGGCATGTGATAGGACTGCTTTCCCTTGATCTACTGAAGTTAAGCATGGCCGTGTGACTTGCTTTAACAAGTGAAATGTAAGTAGAAACAATATGCATCTCTTCTGGGTGAAGGGGTTCAATTACCTGTGTAAGACGAGGCAGTTCATCTTTCCTCTGAGTGGTGATGGAGTAAGCACATGTTAAAATGGAATTGCCATTAGCCTGGGCCCCTTAGTGACCGCAACAAGCAGGCATTACCCTGCTGCCCTGTATAGATACATGGCATGAACTAGAAGTACATTTTTGTTGTGTTAAGGCACTGAGCTTTGAGGGTTGTTTAGCATCACAGCATAACATGGCCTATGCTGACTGATGCAGGTTGTCCTAGTAGGCTCATTGAATAGGTGACATTTGAACTTGGGCTTGAAGGTGAGTCACCTGTGTCCTATCTACAAGAAACTGTTCCAGGTGGAGAGAACAACTAGTTCAAAGGCCCCAAGTCAGGAGTGTTCCTGACACGTCCAAGGAGACCCATGTGTAAAAGGGGGGTGAAGGGCACACGAATAGGAGGTGAGGTTGGGGATGCGAAGGGGGGTTGCAGGTCACATGGAACCCTCCAGTTCATTCTGAAGAATGAACTGGCCTTTAATCTGAGTGACGTATGCAGAACTTGCAGAAGTTTGAGCAAATAATGGCATTTGTCTGACTTGAATTTCAACAGTGTAGACAATGGACCACCAGGATAAAAGCAGGAGAGCAGTTCAAACCTGGAATCTAGCAAAGAGATGGTAATGGTGGCTTGGACCAGGTAGTAGTTACAGAATTGATAAGAAGAGGTTGGGCTCTACACATATTTTGAAGGCAGAGTCTACATGGTATCCTTGAGGGGTTGAATGTGGGATGTGAGGGGAAAAAGAGAAGCAGAGAATGACCCCAAGGTCATTGGCCTGATGCAAAGGAAACGTGGAAGCGGATAATGAAGGTCTGAAAAGCCGGGCGGGACAGTTTGCGTCTTATGATGTAACCAAAGAAAAACCATTTGAGGGTTTGTGAATAGCAAGACGTGGGGATGATGAAGTGAAGAGAGGGATATAGGAGATCTATAGCACACAGAGAGGGTGGTGATAGATCAGAGGGGGCATGGGTACAAGAAGGGGTGCCAAGCAGGTCCCAGGAACATTATCCAGGAATGACTCCAACTGAGTGTGACAAAGGAGAGGGCAAGAGGGCAAGTCAGGAAGCGAAGAGTGAGGACGGAGAATGATGGAAATGGGGCACATTGTTTAGAATGAAAGTCAACTTGGCAGTGAAGGAAAGCACTGTTGCAGCCCTCCATAAGGTCCAGATACCTCTGGACCACCCCCCCCCCACCCCGCTTTAATCAGACAATGCAAAGATCTGCAGGAGTGAGTGAGAAAACTGGGCAACGCAGACCACGGTAGGGCTTCCCTCCTCTGTTAGGCTCCATGCTGCTTTGGTTTAGATAACGTTTCAATGGCAAGCCGAGGAACAGAGGGTACACAGATCCACTGTTTTAGACTAGAGTAAGCTTGAAATAAATTGACTATAAACAGCAATAAAGAAATAAATGTAGCTAATCCGCTGATAAAGAAGTAACGCTCTGACCTTATCAGAACAGTGATAATAATATCCCTTATCTTTGTAAGGTACTATATGGTAGAAATAAAACCGCCTGAAGATTTCAAGACACCAAGGTATATTTTTATAGTTCAAAGCACATTTTAGTCTAGGTATACCTTCTAAACTAAGCCTTTCATGAAAAGAATAACAACAATGATAACCAAACAACATTGTAAAGAATATAAAAAGGAAGCTAATCCTTCTTTTGAGGGACACGAAAATTCCTAACCCACTCCTGGCCTTCCACCCTGCTGGCTAAAAACGGAGAACATTTTGAATTAACAAGTAATTTGTCTTTTCTATATCGTAAGTGTGAGAACTGGTAAGCTCACTCATGATATAAAACCTGAACTTCTCAGATGGCCTCAGGGCCCTTAGGGTCTGGCCTCTGTCACCTCTCAGGAGTCGCCTCACTCCACTTCCTCCTCACTCACAGGATGTCAGACACACAGCAGCCCTTCTCCTGATTTCCCAGGCACGTCAAGCTCTTGTGCCCATTAGAACCTCTGCACCTGCTGTTTCCTCTCCCTGTGCCGCTCCTCCCAAGTTTTTCACGCGGCCAGCTCCTTTTTGTGATGGTCAGGTCCCAGGCTAGAAACCACATTCACACCAGATGGTCCACGTGAGGGGACTTCAGAGGTAGCAGCTGGGTCAGGGAGCTAAAGGGAAGGCTCCCAGGGACTGGCAACCACAGGAAGTCATTATCACACCTAGGACTGAAGGAGTAAGAGGGGGAAGTGGTATTACCTGAGCCCCTGTAAGCTAGACCCATGAGGAAGGAATCTTCTGGTGGGAGTTGTAGTTTTGAAGACATCAGAGCATGGACAGAGAGCCAGGGAACACCTGGACATCTCTATCCTCCTGCCCCTCAATCCTCAGCCAATGTCTCACTTTGGCAGAACTGAACAGGAAGCCCGAGGGCAAGGGAGCACAGGTGATGCCACCCACTGGGCACAAGTAGGGTGAGAAAGGCAGAGAATGGTTGAGAGGGTATGTGGGTGTGGGTGGGAGAACTGGAGATTAATCGGTACACTGTTCTCATCGCTCTCTTTATCACCTCCTCATAAAGGCCTTCCTTGACCATGTTTTCTATAGTCTTGACTAGATCCCTTCTAGTACTTTTTTTTTTTTACATGTTTATTTATTGAGAGAGAGAGAGCACGAGTGGGCAAGCAGGAGTGGGGGAGGGGCAGAGAGAGGAGAGAGAGAGAATCCCAAGCAGGCTCCTTGCTGTCAGCCCTGCCCCCCATCCCCCCATTGTGGGGCTCAAACTCACAAACCGTGAGATCATGACCTGAGCAGAAATCAAGAGTCGGATAGCTAACCGACTGAGCCACCCAAGCACCCCTAGATCCCTTCTGGTACGTTCAATTCCTTTCTTTCTCATCTGTAACTATAGCTGTATCTGATTATTTGTTCAAATGCTCTTTTCTCACAATGGATGGTACACCGTCATCAGGGCAGGCACCTGCTGCTTTGTTCTAGAAAACTGGTGCCTGGTATAGGTGCTTGGTACCGAGCAGACACTGACATATCTGTGCAAAGAAGAAAGGAAGGGTGATGGCGGCGGGGGGGGGGCTGTGGAGAAAGGAAAAGGAAAGATCTCTTTAAAAAGATACAAGTGACGGAACTCCTGGATGGAGTGTGTGACTCTTGACCTCCGGGTCATGAGTTCAAGCCCCACACTGGGTGTGGAGCCTACTTTAAAATATTTTTTAAAAAATAAAAGAGATAAAAATGAAGAAAAAAATAATAAAGTAAAATATAAAAGTGTGTGTACATACGTGTGTGCACCTTCACACCTGTGGACATGTGTATATATTCAAAATCTTCACTTATGATATTAAAAACAAAACATAAAAGGTTTTTAAAACTTAAAAACAGAAAAACACAATGACTGAGTTGGGAAGAGAGGACAAAATAAAATTTATTGGTTGTTTACTTAGTACCAGACTCTGTCCAAACTGTTCCACTTAATCTCTGTTGAAGTCCTGCAAGACAGGGAGTGTTATTCCCAATTTTATGTAAGCAAACTGGGTTTCAGAGATTTTAAGTGACTTACTAATATTGTCCAAGTCACAAATGGTGTTTAAACCCAGTCAGAGGTGCCTGGGTTGTTGAGCATCCAACTTTGGCTCAGGTCATGATTCACCGTTTGTGGGTTCCAGCCCACATCAGGCTCTGTGCTGTCAGCATGGAGCCTGCTTCAGATCCTCTGTCTCCCTCTCTCTCTGCCCCACCCCCACGCTCTCTATCTCAAAAAAACTAAACATTTTTTTTAAACTAAAAAAAAAACAACCCAGTTCACATGGATTGAAAGTTTAAATCCTTCCCTTAACTCTTGGATACTCCGGGAATTCTGTGGAAAACATTCAGGACACCGTGTTGTGTATCTTTTTCCTTCTCCGAAGAGGAAGCAGCATGACTTTCAGGATTTGATCTTAAAATAATACTTTGTGTGTGTTGTGTGTGTGTGTGTGTGTGTGTGTGTGTGTGTGTATCTATCTATCTAAAAGTGGCTTTTGTGAAAGGTAATTTAGCAAGATGCTTTGTTTACGGGAGAAAAAACCCAATCATGCTGTAAAGATGTTCATCCTTGAGAACAAAAGTAGACGAGTAATAGATTGGATGTTAATTGAGGCAGATGCCTGTGAGAATAATTTGAAGTAATCTGTGAGCAGTGAAAGGTGGTGAACACTCTTTCCCCTCCTAATATGCTCTACTTTAAGTTGCAAGAGGAGCAAGAACCCTATAATGGAAAATCTGCTCTGTTCAAAAAGTGAGTCTTTCAAACAGATCAGCCATTCAAAGTTAACCCTTACACGCCATAAAGTAAACCATGTGGACAATAACTACCTCACTTCATTGTCATTAACTTTTTACAGCATGCGTCAACTGTCCACAGCATTCACAGGTTTAGGAACCAGAAGTAAGTATACATCTGATATGAAAGAGGATGAAAAAATGCACATGGTGTGTGTGTGTATATATATATGCATATATATATGTATTCTATTTCATAT
This sequence comes from Lynx rufus, assembly GCF_022079265.1. Taxonomy (NCBI): domain Eukaryota; kingdom Metazoa; phylum Chordata; class Mammalia; order Carnivora; family Felidae; genus Lynx; species Lynx rufus. The sequence continues at coordinate 27,946,294 of NW_025814823.1, read as the reverse complement.
ATGGAATGACTGAAGTAATAACTTGGATAGTATACTGATATGAATTCAGAAAAGGAGAATATGTTGGAACACTGCCTATTATCTTTTTCATTCCATTCTAAATTATCCTTCATTCTATGACATTAATTATTAATAACATTTTCATTCTATTTCCCCTCTTTTCAAACATTAGGATAGCCTAATTTTGACATCAGAGGCCTTTCTCAATTTTTATCTTGTGTTTTAAGTGTAAAATAACTTTTTCATTTTCCCTTTTTAACAAGTTAAATGTCGGGCTATTACTGCCTTGCCCTGAAAACTCATGAAGTGGAAACACCAAAATGTGGGAAGGGTTATACTGATTTATTAACCAATGATGGATGATGAGCTAATTTGAGTTTCAAAAAATTCTGCCTTTACTAAGTTAAAACAACTGGTTTTTTTATACTATCTGAAATCAGAATTCTAAACTCATAAGTTGTTTATTTCTAAATAACTTAATATTTGAAATAAGACTGTCTGAATAGCTAGTCTTGTGTCATATCAAGCAATTAATTTCAGCTCTATCTTTTGTTATCATTGCATTTGGTTCTAGTTCTCTAAACAGAAACGTAAAAAATCTTAACAGATTCTGCTTTCAGTAAAGCTGTAACAGATTGTAGTTTCCAATGGTATTTGCACCAATATACATATACTCTTTTCCTCCCTCTGAGAGCTGGGACTGTATCTCCTTTCCTTAAATTTGGGTGGAGCCTTGTGACGGTCCTGACCGTAAATCAACATGACAGAAGTGCTATTTGGTTTCTGAGTCTAGGGCATAATAGAGATACAGCTGTGCCTCACTCTCTCAGACGTGTGCCTTCAAAACCTCGCCACTTGGTTTTGTGAGGAAGTCCAAAGTAACCCCTGTGGAGAGACCACATGAAGAAGGCCACGTGGAGAAACTGAGGCCCCCAGCCAACAGCCAGCATCAGTTACCAGACACACAAGTGAACAAGCCTACAGTTGACTCCACTAGCCTTTGAGCTGCCCTCGTCCCACACAGAGTGGAGAAGTGAGCTGTCCCCATTGAGCTCTGGCCAGGGGGGCAGATACGGGAGGAAAATGAAAGTCAGGATTGTTTTAGCCTAAGTTTTGCTGTGGTTTGTTGCAGAAATAGTAACTGTCACAATAGTATTACCCACAAATTAAACGGATAAAGGCCAATTCGCTTTTCTTCTAAATACAAAGAAAACCAAGTATTTAACATTTGGTGCTTTCCTACCTCTGTTTAGAATATCAAGCAATTAGGAATTACTCTCTGGGATCAGCATCGTAAAATGGTACAGCTCAGGATTGTTGATAAAGAGACAGTGTGTAAGAAAGAGTAAGATTTTTTTTTCTTTAAAAAAAATTTTTTTAATGTTTATTTATTATTGAGAGACAGAGAGACATAGAGCATGAGCAGGCGAGGGGCCGAGAGATGGAGAGACACAGAATCTGAAGCAGGCTCCAGGCTCTGAGCTGTCAGCACAGAGCCCGACGCGGGGCTCGAACCCACAAACTGTGAGATCATGACCTGAGCCGAAGTCGGACACTTAACCGACTGAGCCACCCAGGCGCCCCAAGATTTTTCTTTTCTTTTCAAACAACTTCAAACATCTGGTCTAAAACATTGTAATTTTCCTGCCAATTGCTTTTTTTAATAAAGATTTTATTATTTTTAGAGCAGTTTTAAGTTAATAGCAAAATTGAGAGGAAGTGCCAGGGAATACTCACATGCCCTCTGTTCTTACACATTCATAGCCTCCCCCATGATGCAGGAGTACATTTGTTACAAATAATGAACATATATTGACACATCATAATCACGCGAAGTCAATAGTTTACCTTAGGGTTCACACTTGGTGTTGTACAATCTAGGGGTCTAGACAAATGTGTAAAGCATGTCCCATCATTACAATATCGTACACTGTTCTAAAAATCTTCTGTGCTCCGCCTAGTCATCTCTCTCCTACCCCCCTCCCTTAGCAAACACTGATCTGTTTATTGTCTCCATAGTTACACCTTTTCCAGAATGTCATATAACTGGAATTGCACAATATGTAGTCTTTTCAGATTAGCTTCTTTCACTCAGTAATATGCATTTCCATTTCTTCCTTGTCTTTTCAAAACTTGATAGCTTGTTGCTTTTAACACTGAATAATATTCCATTGTCTGGACGTGCCAGTTTACTTATCCATTCACCTACTGAAGGACAACCTGCTTGCTTTCAAGTTTTGTCAGTTATGAATAAAGCTGCCTTAAAGATCTGTATACTGGTTTTTGGTCTATAGTTTCCAACTCCTTTGGTAAACAGCAAGGAATGTGATGCTGAATCATATGGGAAGACCGTGCTTAACTTTGTAAGAAACCACAAGACTGTATTCCAAAGTGGCTGTACTATTTTGTATTCACACCAGCAATGAATGAGAGTCTCTGTTGCTTCACATGCTCACCAGTATTTGGTGTTGTCAGTGGTCAGATTTTGGCCATTCTAATGGGTGACAGTGGTATTTCATTGTTTTAATTTCCCTTTCCCTAATGACATATAGTGTGGAACATCTTTTCATGTTTGTTTCCTTCTGTATATCTTCTTTGGTGAAGTGTCTGTTAAGAACTTTGGCCCATTTTTTAGATGGGTTGCTGATTTTTTGTTATTAAGTTTTAAGAGTTCTTTATATTTTGGATAACAGTCCTTTATCAGATGTGTCTTTTGCAGATATTTTCTCCCAGTCTGTGGCTTACTTCCTCATTGTCTTGACAGTGTCTTTCCCGAAATAGAAGCTTTCATTTTAATGAAGTCTAGCTTATCTGTTTTTCTCTTGCATAGAAGGTAACTTCGGTGTCCTATCTAAAAGGCCATCACCATACCCAAGATCATTTAGGTTTTCTCCTATGGTATTTCTAGGACTTTTATAGTTTTGCTTTTTACGTGTGGGTGTATGATCCATTTGGAGCTAATTTTTGTGAAGGGTGTAAAGTCTGTGTCTACATTCATTTTTTCCAGTTGTTCCAGCACTATTTGTTAAAAAGACTATCTTTATCTTTATTCTTTTGTGTTGCCTTTGGCCGTTTGCCAAAGATCAGTTGGCTATATTTATGTAGGTCTATTTCTGGACTATCTATTCTGTCCCATTGATCTATTTGTCTATTATTTTGCCAAGACCACAATCTTAACTATTACAGCTTTATAGTAACTCCTGAAGTTGGGTAGTATGTGTCCTCTAACTTTACTCTCCTTCAGTATTGTGTGGGTTATTGTGATCTTTTGCCTCTCCATATAAACTTTGGAACAAATCTATTGATATCCACAAAAAATAACTTGCTGGGACTTTGATTTTCATTGTACCGAACCCAAAGGTCAAGCTGGGAGGAACTCACACCTTTACATTATGAAGTCTTCACCTTGCTACCTTGCTTAATTATTCCTTCCGAAAACAAAAACAAAAACAAAAACAAAAACAAAAACAAAACAAAACACACCACCAAAGAATGAGTCAGATTTGTATTCCCCATCTAGAAACCATATAGATTTTCACTAAACAAGTGCTTAGTTATCCTCCTCTTTGCTATCAGTCTACTCATTTGCTAACAGAGAAATAAAACCAATACTTTTGCACTTTATAAATTCTAGGGTCTCATCTATACGCTTTTCCACGGGTATGAGTCTCTCATTGGGAAGCCACAATTGTGACGCATTAAGGTCATCATTCAAGACTTGCATGAATTCACTATTAACTTTGTTCAAAGTTTTCTTAAAGTGGTACCCCCTGAGTCAGCGTGGAGAGTGGGGAGGTTTGGGGTGAATGGATCTGGGTGCAGATGCTGATTCTACCACTTGGACAGATGATATTGTAGACATTCCATATTGGTAACAGGTTTTTTGCCCCTATGCTAACTACATAGATTAGGTCTAGAACATGCTGTGTAACAATGGTTTTGAATTGGAAATACCAACTTTTCTGATTCAAATGTTAATCTGGAAGTAAATACTATGCTAAAGTCATTCCTAGCAATTAATTATCTTAATTATCTTATTAGTGGCTTTTTTCTAATCCCAGGCTAGATTTACGCTTAGACTTGCACAAATAAATAATAGTAATACCATCTGTAGTGAGGTTAGAGTTAAACCCTGAAAGAAGAAAAAGCTTCCCACCTGCGATCTATAATGCCTGGATATGGGATCCATCTTGTCTAAATATTTGCCTACAATAACATCTGGAGGGAATGGAACATCATGAAAACTATGTAAAACATAATCATTAAAAAGAGAATTTACCCTATTAAATGTATGTTTAATGTATTCTAGCGTATAGTTAATTTAAGAATAATTATTTAATGGAAGAGAATCTTACAGTGTTCCAATACTAATTTTCAGTTTTCTATTCCTACAAGTTGGAACCCATATGTTTTTAAAAGATTTTTCTCTTCTCTGGTTTTGTTGGATTTTTCTTCTTCTTGAGTCAATCATGCCCTAGTAATACTTGTCGGTTAGCGTGTTGAAAGTTTTTCAAGGCTGACATAGTCACATAAGATTTTTTTTCAATAGAATTCTTGAATAAGAATTTTTCCAATATTGCATGTAAGAGGGAAGTGACATCACCAAGATTAAGACATAGGTTGTTCCTCACTTTGTTTCCCTGCACGAAAAGAAAAACTAACAAATATTCAAAAAACAAGACATGACTCAGAGAATTCTAGAACATGGTGGTGAGGCGGAAGCACCCCCTGCACCAGAGACCAAGACAGACTGAATTAGAAGGGTAAGAAAACAGCCACATGTTGACCATATTGCCCCTCCCCCAGCCAGTGCAGCACCATGCACAGGTCTCCCCTGAGCCTCTAGTTTCTCCAGAAGGAAAAGAGAACCCAATGGAGACAACCAGCACTGCAACACCCCCCAGCATCATGCATCACTTTGGGGAAGCCCACATTCTGATCTTGCGCCCCCGGAATTGCAGGGGAATCTGAGGGGCTCAGCCACTGGGAGTCTGTGATGGAAAAGGGGGAAGGGGCTGCAATAACCGGCACATGGATCTTGGGAGACTGAAATCAGACCTACAGTGCCCGAGCAGTAATCCCGACCAGCACATCTGCCCATCTGCAGAATCAGGTTGGGGTACACTCCAACCAGGGAACTCAGCAGGGTATACAGATCTGCCTGATTTGGATCCTCAAATGAGGAATTTTGGTGTCCCTAGAGCCCAGTTTGCCCTTGCCTAGGCAAGGAGCCGAGTCACAGCCCCAGCCGCTGCGGAGAGTGTCTCCTGGCCCCACCTGACCAGAAGAGGTGGTGACAACTCCTAGAAGCAGTGTGGCCCGGCCGTATTCAAGCAGAGAGGAGGGCGGGCAAAACTGATTGCCCCAGAAGAAAGCCAGTATCAGGCATGGAGCGCATCCATGCTACACACAGGCAGGGAGCCTGTTTGGGAAATCAAGAGCAGCCTGGAGCATCCCCTCCCTCTTCCGCCCAGGCAAAGAAGCTGAGATACAGCCCCACTCACTGTGGAGGGTGTCTTCCGGCCCCAGCTGACCGGAAAAGCTGGCATCCACGTGTAGAAGCTGTGCGGCCTCCCGGCACTTGAGCGGAGAGGTGGGCAGGCAGAGCCAACGTGTGCAGAACAAAGCCAGAAGCCGTGTTTGGTCAGGGAGCGTGGGGTGCACATCAGCCTGAGTTATGACAACAAACAGTTTTGCCAGATCGAGAGCTGCTACTTGCACTGTGCCTGGGTGGGGAATCTACTTCACAGCCCCACTCATTGCTGAATACAACCTTCAGCCTGTTGGGCCAGGGGACCTGACCAGAGCACAGAGGAAGGTACGTAGCCCATTCAACAGCTCCATGGAGAGAGTGGCACTTGAACGGGGAGCGCATACCATGGTTTTCCTTATCTGCGGAGCAAAACCAGTGGCCTCATCTGACCATGGAATTCAGTGTACATCTTGGCCCAGTTTGGGTCCCCTAAACAATGAGTTGTACAGGCCCTGGGTCCCTTCCTGCTGCCCTTCCAGGGCAAGAAAGCTAATTCATAGCCCCACTATTAATGAATATAGCGCCCAGTCCTTGACCAGAGATCCAGGCAACTGCGGAGCCCATCCCACAGCCTCACGTGGATAGGTACCCAAGCCAGCAGTCCCATCCAATTGTCCTTAGCCGGTGGCACACATACCCCATCCCCATTCCTAGAGCTTGAACAGTTGCTTCACCTCAACACAGATCATAATAGCAGGCCCCACCTGCCCAAGGACATTACCAGCAGACACATCCAGAAACCCAAATTGGTAAATAACTGTTGCTGCCAGGGCAAATCTGTAAAGTCTGGAAGAAGAGCCCCATTACCTCAAATGCACAGATGCCAACATAAGGAGTCAAGAATCAAAAAAATGAGGTAAATATGACACCACCCAAAGGAACTAATAAAACTCCAGTAGCTGACCCTAAAGAAATGGAGATCTATGAACTATCAGACAAAGAATTCAGAATAACTCTCTTAAGGAAGTTTAGTGAACAACAAGAAAACACAGAAAACTAAGCCAAATTAGGGAAACAATGCATGAACAAAATGAGAAATTCAATAAGGAAATAGCAAACATAAAACAAACAAACAAAAACCAACCAGAAATCCTAGAATTGAAAAATACAGCAAACAAACTGAAGAATTTGAGACCAACAAAATCAGAATTGAGAGCCTACAAATAAACCTAAATATGGCCAACGAGTATTTGACCAGGGAGCCAGGGACACTCAGTAGTCAAAACAGTCTTTTCAATAAATGGTGTTAGATATTCATATGTAAAAGAATGAAACTGGACCCATATCTTTTGTGAATGAATCATTCATAAAAATTAACTAAAAAGAGATTAGACTTAAATGTAAGACCTGAAACCATGAGATTCCTGGAAGAAAACATAGGTGTACCACTCTTTGGCATGGGCCTTGGTAGTGATGGTTTTTTTTTTTTTTTTTGATACAATATGGTTTTTTTTTTTTTGATACGACATGATACGACATCAAAAGCACAAGCAAAAAAATAAAAGTAAACAAATGGGACAGCATCAAACTAAAAAGCTTCCACACAGCAAAAGATATTATCAACATGGGGCGCCTGGGTGGCTCAGTCGGTTGAGCAGCCGACTTCGGCTCAGGTCATGATCTCGCGTTCCGTGAGTTCGAGCCCCGCGTGGGGCTCTGTGCTGACAGCTCAGAGCCCGGAGCCCGTTTCAGATTCTCTGTCTCCCTCTCTCTCTGCCCCTGCCCCATTCATGCTCTGTCTCTCTCTGTCTCAAAAAATAAATAAACATTAAAAAAATAAAATAAAATAAAAGATATTATCAACAAAGCAAAAAGACAACCTATAGAATGGGGACAAATATTTGCAAACCATATATCTGATAAGGAGTTCATATCCAAAATATATAAAGAATTCATACCACTCAATAGCCAAACAAACAAACACAAATAGTACAATTAAAAATGGGCAAAGGACTTGAACAGACATTTCTCTAAAGAAGATAAACAAAGACCAACAGGTTCATGAAGGGATGCTCAATATCAGCAGTCGTTACAGAAATGCAAATCAAAACCAGAATGAGACATCACCTTATGCCTATTAGAATGGCCACTATTAAAAAGATAAGAGATAACAAAAGCTAGTGTGCATGCGGGGAAAAGGGAACCAGTGTGCACTGTTGGTGGGATTGTAAATTGGTGCATCCACTATGGAAAACAGTTTGGAGGTTTCCCACAAAATTAAACATAGAACTACCATATGACCCAGCAATTCCACTTCTGGGAATACATCCAAAGGTAACAAAAACACTAACTAGGAAAGATATCTGCACCCTTTGTTCATTGCAGCATTATTTACAATAGCCAAGACATAGAAACAACCTAAGTGTCCACTGATGGACAAATAAATAAGTTGTGGTGTGCATATATATATATATGTGACACACAATCATATATATATATATATGAATACACACACACACACACACACACATTCATCCATTTAAAAAACTAGGAAATCCTACCATTTGTGACAACATGGATGGACCTTGAAGGCATTGTACTAAATGAAATAAGTCAGACAGAGAAAGACAGATGCTGTATGATCTCACCTGTATGTGGATTCTAAACAACAACAACAAACCAAACTCATAGAAAAAGAGATCAGTCTTGTAGTTATCAGAGGCAGAGTGGGGGGGGGGGAGGAAATTGGAAGAATGTGGTCAAAAGGTACAAACTTCCAGTATAAAATAAGTAAGTACTAGGGACATAATATGCAACATGATGGCTACAGCTAACATGGCTGTGATATATAAGAAAGTTGTTAAGAGGGTAAATCCTATGAGTTCTCATCACAGGGAGAAAATCTTTACCTTTTCTCTTTTTTTTTTCTTTCCTTTTAATTGTATCCATATGAGAAGATGGATGTTAGCTGAACCTATTGTGGTAATCACTTCATAATATATGTAAATCAAACTGTCAGGCTGTGTACTTTAAACTTCTTCTGTGATACATGTCAATTAGTTCTCAATAAAACTGGGGGAAATTACAGGGGGATTGCTTCTTTCAGTACGCTCAACAAAGGGCCTCCACTAGTCACATAGCAATCAGCCAGGAATGTTCCAGCCCTGTTGTCCACTCTGAGTGGCTCTGTGGGTCATTCTTCTGTTTGCTTCATGTCCTAAGTTGTGATCAAGTGATAAAGTGTCCTAAGTTGTGATCAAGTGATAAAGGCTTCTTATCTCTTTCCAGCATGAAAAAACATTTCTTTGATTGAGTTTCCAAGCTGAAATTGATTCCCCTTTGAGCAGAAATATGAATGTCATTTATGCCTTCTGGTTAATTTTATTAAGGGTCTACCTAGGTACCTCAGCTCATTTATGCCCACTATAACATGATGTGCATTTTAAGGTTTGGTATGTCCTAGAAAAACATCCCTTGAGATGATTACTGAAAAATAATTCCCAGGTGAGGTAGGTTGAGCAGAACTGCACAGTATACCTCTCTCTTAGAAATTCTTACAACACATTAAATTTACGGGCTCTGGAAAGTCCTGCAGTAAAGACATTTGGCTTATCCTAAAATTTTCCCAAATTAATTTGAGCTGGCAATTTAATTAATTAATTAATTAATTAATTTTGCAGAATATCTATTAGCCTTTGGGAACTTACCTCCTATGGGGCACACTGGGAATGCTAGTGTAAGGTTTAAGATAAAAAGTGCTCTGATAAAGACTCTCATCTAAACATCATTCCTGAAATATATTCAGTGACAAGAATCTAATTCTATCAGGAAAGGGGCTAATTCTTCAGGTAGTTAAGCAGAAAAAAAAACAGAGATAGCTTTCACGTTAGTGGCATCCAATAACTATTCTGCAGGCTAAAAGAATTGCTGATGTGGCATCATATTTGTAGAAACATGAAATTGGTTTGCTTAAAAAGGAAAATGGAATCTGTGTGTTATGTGTGCGTGTGCATGTGCGTGTGGGTGTCCATGTGCTTATTTCTAGGTGCATGGGCTTGAGTTGGTGCCAATTAAGATTCTGAAAAGATGGGGACAGTTGAACTCAATGCATGGTCTGTTGGCATAGTTGGGTCCAGCCTCCCTGACTTGTGCTCCCAGAGCCTCCAACATCACAGAAATCATCGGATTTTGTGGCCTGAGAAATAAGAGGTCTAACAGTTTGAGCATAAGCCCAGAAACACAGATACTCTTGGTACTAATCCAGTACTCACAGTGCATACGAAACTTCAAGAATAGAACCCCTCTCAGTAATTTGGATGCCAATCGGAGAAAACAAGCCATTGGGTTCTTTCCATTTCATTTTCCTCTAATACATGAGAACTATGGTGTCATGTTGAATCCTGCATCCCTTACATAGGCGGCCCCAGTTGTTGGATGCAATCTTACCAGACACTCATGGCAGAATTTCTCTTTGTGAAAAGTGACCACCAAAGGGACATGTGCTTTTAAAGGTTTTTCCATGTCAGTCAGCAAAGTGCCCGACTTCCTGTTGCAACTTATTAATAGGACAACATCTTGTTACATTGGAAATTTCCTCCACAGAGTCTTCCTGGAGCTTCTGCTGATACCACTTCAACAATCCAATTGTCTTTTATGACTTTAAGAGATCTTTTTATCACAGCTTCATTGCTTTCATAGCCAAAAGCTGTTTAGAATGGAGCTATTTTACCCAAATCCAAGTCTGATGAATATGCTTACATACCTATTATATAGGAATTTTAGCAGGGAGAATCATGTTTTCATTACTTCTAGACTTATTTGAATGATTCATAGAAATTGAAGCCTGAAGATTTCTGTGGTACTTATTTTTCTTCTCTAGGTGATATGTATGTTTATAGATCTGGAGGATTCGGTTTAGAATCCAACTGAACCCCACAAAACATCACGTTAAATCCTGAGTTAGTTTGATGCTTGTGTCCAGTTATTTAAGGTGGAGAAATGGAGCGTAATGTTAAGTAGCCTAGGGTATCCTTGCCTCGAAGCAATTGAGCAAAAAAGAAGATGACAGGTATGTTTCAAAGAAAAGAGATTGTGTTTTGATTGGGATGCTCACAAAGCCTGTATCTATTAGCCTTTGGGGACTAATAGCCATGAACTTTAGCCATGCTAAAATGGATCTGAGGCTCCCAGAAAAGCAATTAGCCACTGAGCCTGGCTGCTGGCCACCATCTCCATTCCACTCACTGCTGTTCTTCTTAACAAATTCCTCCCTTCCTTTCCATTCAAGAGTAACCTCTGGGTTCATATAATTAGGTTTAGGATGTGCTGCACATTTGGTGTTGTGTGGAAAGAGAGTTTTATCAAGAAAATTGACTTGTCTAAAGTCCACAGTTACTTAGAAGAGCTAAAATGAAATCAATTCTCAGTTTAGTGTTTTTTCCAACTCTATCATCCTTCCCGTCCTGATGAAACTCAGAACAATGAGGGATATAGGTGGGGTGAGGAAAGACGCGCAGGATTACAGCATAGCCTAGAGAACATGTTGAGGATGGAGAATCCCAGGCACTATGTATGACCGTTACCTCACACACACAAACATATTAGGATGATTGTAAGACATTAAATTGCTTATGTTAACTGGACATCCAAATTACATATATGATCCATATTTCCTCATCTACAAAGCTGTAGTTGAAATAGCTTTGAAAATGGAAAAACTGTGTTGGTTTGCAGAAAACGCTTTTGATAACATCTGACTTGAACTCATATTAAAAAGGCTAAAATAGTCATAATTCTCCCCATCGTATGAATATTCACACTTTTGCTGTGCCAATATTAACAGGTTTGGCTTTGGGGTGCTGGCTCACCAACCCCTAAGGGTACTCCATAAGCACCCTATTGCCCTTCTAAAATTTGAAAAATTCTAATTTGAAATGTATCTAGTCCCAAGGGTTTTGAATAAAGGATTATTGGCTGAGCTTTTATAAATTAATTGTTTTCACAAAAAAATACATGCTTATTATAACTAGCCAAGCCATATAGAAAAATAGTGGGAAGAAGATTAAAAATGGTTCCAAATTCTACCACCCAGAAATCATCACTATCTACATCTGGTGAACATTATCTGTATTATTTCTGTATGCAATTACACATACAGCAGGATAATTAGGTACAATTTTCTAAAATAAGATTGTACTATAAGAAAATATTTCTTCACCATAAGAGCTACTAATTTCTAAAATATTTCTCTAAGTGTAGAAAAAAGGTAATGGAAACAAGATGGTATTAAAGCCATGATGGAAGTATGTATTTAGTTACATTTCATTTTTAGGCCTTATCAATTGACTACCTACTATAAATATCAGAAAATTAATCCTCTTATACATAACTTTCTTTCTCTCCATCTCCTGATTTTCACATTTACATTCTGTTCTCTTTTCATAATTCCCTCAGTTCTATAAAATTTGACAAATGAATTCTATATTGATGGCAAGGCATTTTATTTTAGCCTCTTCATTTTGGATTTTTTCTTTTTAATTTTGATTTACTCAGAGTTGAATAAATATTGTCATTTTTTTTCCCCAGTGAGGTTTATGGTATATGGTTTCTCTCATATTTGAGCATGTCTGCCTGATACTTTTATACTTGACTCAAATGACAACTTAGTTGGGTATAAAATTCTTGGGTCTCACTTCAATGATTCATAACAAAGCATTGCACACACCTTTTGGCATTAAATATAATTATGGATACATTTGAAGGTAATGTGATTTAAAAATTTTTTAAATTTGAGTTTCCATAGGGATTTCCATGTGATCCTTTCTTTATCCTTGAAATTCACTAACTTTTCAAAGGTTCAAGACTTTCTTCATATTAAGAATGCCTTGGGGCTCCTGGGTGGCTCAGTCAGTTGAGCATCTAACTCTTGACTTCCACTCAATTCATGATCTCATAGTTTGTGGTTTCGAGCCCCACATCAGGCTCTGTGCTGACAGTGAAGAGCCTGCTTGAGATTCTCTCTCTCCCTCTCTCTCTCTCTCTGCCTCTCCCCCACTCACTTTCTCTCTCAAAATAAGTAAACTTAAAAAAAAAAGACCATTATAATAAGAAAATGTCTCGCAGTAATATATGGACTCTATGTATCATTTGTTCTGTTACTATTTTTGGAGACCTCAATTAAACAATGTTTTAACATCTTTGTTTTCAATATCTATAACCTTATTTCCAATCACTTTCCTTAGTTTTTATATTATTTTGTGTGATTTCTTCTGTTTTACAAAACATGTTTTTAGTCATATTTATTCTACTAGCTGTTTCTTAAATGGTTTTCAGGCCTGCAGCAGCTTTTATTTTTCTCATCTATTTGTTTTCTGAGTTCTGCCAACTTACTTGTCACCTTTCATTGTTTTATCATCCCTTCCTTGAGTTCTTAAACCTCTCCTTGAGCTGACTTTTAGGAAAAAAGCATAGTGTCTTAAGATCCTTTTAAACAAACAATTTGTTCCAAATTAATGCATTCTTTACCTTGACAAACTCCAGGCTATTCCCAGGATGGCCAGCTCTCTGTGCCACACAATTGCTCAAGTTCAGACTTTATCGGACTAGTCTAGCAGTTACACTTGTGCCCTGCCACTTGGGGACACCAGACAAGTTGTCTGGATGACCACTTTGAAGGACAGCTTTTCTGACTTGAGATGAGAGAAGAAGGCCCCTCTCCTCCCCCAAGGCAGAGTGTAGGGAAGGACAGAAAAGTGCAGATTTAGGACAGAATATACCATAGACATTCACCGCCTTTTCCAGAGGCATGCTTCCTCTAATTTCAGACCACATGTCCATCTGAGGTGATTGTGCAGTGAATAAAGGCAAATTCAATTTTCAGCCACATCCTTTGCAAACTCTGTACTGGTCATTTAGTACCTCGCTTTGGGAATATCAGGGGACTTGGCAGTTTTGAGATCTCTTAAAACTGAGTTGCCAGTTTCCCATTTTGATACTATGTTACACTTACTTTTAGAAAAATCTCTCTTGGGACTGGGGTCTGAAAAAGTTTGTCTCAACTCTTACCCCCTTTCTAATTTTGGTGCAAATTTCACTTTATTTGGCCAATATTCACTATGGCTTATGGTTTACATTATAATAAATTTTCATTTCAAAAAAATGGTAGTTTGAGTTTTCTTTCCTTCCTTCCTTCCTTCCTTCCTTCCTTCCTTCCTTCCTTCCTTCCTTTTGCTGTTTGTTTTTGATGGATTTTAAGACAAAGGAGAGTATAAAATACTTCATCATTTTTAACCAGATGCCTGTAAGTATATTTCATGGTGGTCTTATTACACATATCCCCTGAGGTGTCTCAATGGAAGAAAACTCTGGGTTGCATTGAAATATGATCAATGATGCCGCTTTGTAAATGCAACTCTTCTTGTTTTAGGCCATAATACTGTGGGTAGCTTACTTAATACTTGTCCTCGGGACCCAATGTGTCCCATATGCCATATGGTTTCTATTGGCAGCAGAAAGGGAAAAAGGGATCCATGCACTAAATAAAAGCAGAATGATTTGGTGTATAACTTTGTACTCAAGTTATTTCATAATAATTACTTAAGTACCTAGTTAAATAATCCATTAAAGTCTATTCTTTGTTAAATCTGTAATTCTTATTTCTATCTGGGGTCCATGCAACAGCGTAGCTTACCTTCTACTGATTCTCTGTTAGGATTTCGTAAACAGTTTAAAGTTGTATGGCCGGATTAGGTTCTAGGGATATTTTAATAAAATCTGCCCACACCCGAACTCCAAATATTGTCCCTTTCAGTTGCTCCAACCTAAAATTTTGGTGTGTTCTTTACTTTTCTCTCTTTGACGACACTCGGTGATCTATTAGCGCTTTCTATTAGCTTTATCTTCACGAACATATTTGTTTCCTAGGGCTACCGTAACAAAGTGCCACCAGTTGGGGTGGTGTAAAACAGAGATCTATTCTGTCATAATTCTGGAGACTCGAGGTCTGAAATCAAGGTGCTGACAGGACTATGCTTTCTGAGGGCTCTAAGGAAGAATCCTTTCTTGCCTCCTCCTAGCTTCTGGTGGTTACCAGAAATCCATGGTATTCCTTAGCTTGTCAATGCATCACTCCGATCTCTGCTTTCCTTTTCACATAGCATTCTCTAAGTGTCTCCTCTCCTCACGTGGCCTTCTTACCTAGGGAGCAGTCCTTGGCTTTTGAACACACCCTAAACTACTAGCCTTATTTTAACTTAACTAATTACATCTGCAAAGACTCTATTTCTGAGTAAGTTCTCATTCTGAGGCTTCAGATAGACAGGGATTTTTAGGAGACACTATTCAAGCCAGTATAATGAGATATCCAGGATTTAAACCCTTCTCACCATCGTCACTGCCACTACCGTGGACGAGCCTCCTAAACCAATCTGCAGGCTACTCTCCATGTTTATTCTCAATGCAGCCGTCAGTACAATACGATTAAAGAACACTTCAGTTCATGCTATTTCTTTGCTCAAAACCCTCCAGTGGTTTTCCACCTCTCTTAGAGTAAAAGCCACAGTTTTGAGGGGCGCGTGGGTGGCTCAGTTGGTTGAGAGTCCGACTTCGGCTCAGGTCATGATCTCAGTGGCTCACAGGTTTGAGCCCCATGTCAGCTGTGCTGATAGGCTCAGAGGCAGGAGCCTACTTCGGATTCTGTGTCTCCCTCTCTCTCTCTGTGCCCCTCCCCCACTCATGTTCTGTCTCTGTCTCTCTCTCAAAAATAAACATTAAAAAAATTTTTAAGCCACAGTTTTTAATATGCCTTGTGTGTATGAGGCTATACACGATTTGGCTCCAGCTACCCCTCTAACTTCATCCCTTACTATTTTCCTCTTCATTCAGTCCATCTCAGCTTACCCAGTTTCTTATTACTCCTTGAAAATGCCAGCTGAAGTCCTACTTCTGGGCATTTGCATTTTCTGTTTGCTCTACCTCAAATGCTCTTCCCCAGATATCCCCGAGTCATATTCCCTTACTTCCTTCAGGTCTTTAATTGAAGGGATGTCTTGTCAATGGGACTATCTGAGCCACAATCCAAAACTATAACTCTTGGCCCTGACACTTCAATCATTCTTGTCTGCTTTATTTTTCTTCATATACTACTGTCTAATGTATGTATGTGTGTGTATATATGCATATATATATAAACATATACACACACATATATGTGTGTGTATAAACATACACACACATGTGTGTATGTATATGTTTATGTGTGTATATGTTTATATATATATGCAGCTTAGTTATAATAATTATATATATTATTATATATCTAATTATACGTATAGTTATATAATTAATATATAAGTTATATATATAACTTATTTATGTCTTCATATCTTTAAGCATATATAGTACTTATTTATCTTAGTTATCACCTATCCACATTACTGGAATGTAAACTTTAGGGAAGGAATTACTGTCTATTCGTTCACTGTTTCTTGTTAGTGTCTAAGAGTGCCTGGTATATAGCAAGTGCTGATGGATGTGTCCAAAATGAATGAAAAGCTATGTCACATATATAAATGTCATCAAGCATATGCAGAGCAACAGAAGAGTGTTGAAAACCACGCTTACATCACATTTTACGAAGGGAGGAATCAATACTGATTTATTTTAAAGACCCCGTTGACATTACCAATCAGCTGCCACGCTTGACCATGGTTTATCCCCTCACCCTCTCTCAGGATAAAGCTTACCTATCAGTCTCTGGGAGGGACATGGAGGTGGATCAATAGTCATTGATAATAACAGTGTCTTTTTACCCATAATAGTAAAGGGTCTTTTATTTAAAAAGAAAGAAAGTGAATTTTACAGAGGAATTCTCTCTTTCCCCCACAATAGCCAATTACATTTTAAGAAGGGATTCTCATCCTCAGGGCAGCTTGGAGCTGTCCTCCCAAAATAAGGACTGTCACTTGCAGAATACAGTTCATCATTTTCAGGTATTGAGAGAACCCATGATAGAAGTAGACACAGTTCAACATTCCTTGATGAGTAGGGGGAAAGAAGTTGCTAGTGGTTACATGTCATTTCCTTCTGAATATCTCAAGGGCAGGGTGAAGGAGGAGAAAACAAGATCAATTAGATAAGCAAGGGATGAATTAGACGTTTAATCAAGTACCTAAGCCATGAAGCACACAGTTCTTCTAAGAGACACCATTATCCTTAATGGAGTTCTTTAGAGCATCTTCAATTTTTCTAATGAAGACAGAAAGCCCATCTTTAGTAAAGTGCTTCTCTTTGCTTGTTTGACCACAGATTATCTATTCCATTCAATCCCCTCAGGAGCTGATACTCTCCCCCTTTTTTCTTCATCGAATTATATCAAGAAGGAATCTGTCCAAATTATTTAATCACATTATTCTTGCTCTGGCCAATATAAGTACTTAAATATCTACACTTAATACTTCCCTTTCTAATGATATTCACTTATCTAAAATTACTCCTTAATTGATAAGATATATGAGCAAAAATACCATTAGGCAAAATGTTAACTGAACTCAAACCATTTAGAATGTTTTCATGCCGACCTCTGAATTTATTTAATCTCCAGTGAGCACTAAAAAGATACGATTTAATCTTTACTCCGACTAGCCCGAAACAGCAAAGGGAAAAAAAGTTGAATAAGACATGGCAAACAAGGAAAGGAAAACATTTGTGCTTTTTAATGTCCTCACTGAACAAACTCCTATGAGTTTTATTTGGTTCCTGTATTTCTCAGTTTTGACGAAGAGAAACATCCCAGTGCATTTGGAAACAGTGGTACTGTGCATTTCATACAAGTTGGCTACTATGGTGTTGAAGATACTGATGAATGAGAATAACCATGTACTTAAAACCCAGTTTTATGAAGTATAATTTGTATACGGTAAATATTACTCTCTGTTGTGTACTAGTTTATGAATTTTGACATATGTGAATGTCATGTAATCACCAGCACAGTAAAGATATAGAACATTTCCATCACTCTCCAAAATTACCTCTTGTCTCTTTGGAGTCAACCCCTGCCCTATCCCCAGGCCCTGGCAACCACTGACCTATTTCTTCTCCCTACAGTTTCTCCTTTCCAGAATGCCATAAAATTGGAATTCTACATTAGGTAGCCATTTCAGTTGGGTGTCTTTCACATACCATATAATCCAGTTCAAAATTCATCCATGTGGTTGCATGTATCACCAGTTCATCCCTTTTAGTGTTGAGGACGATTTTATTCTACGTAGGTACCAAAATTAGGTTGCTCTGGCCATCATATGTAGGTCCATTTACTACTTGTGGCCATGTGGTTGGTCTGCAGTTTGGGGAGATGATGAATGAAGCCGACATAAACAAATGCGTACAGGTTTTTCTGCATACATATGTTTTCTTTTCCTTTTTTTTTAACCTAGGACTGGAATTGCTGGGTTGTATGGTAAGCACACGGGTAACTTTATAAGAAACTGCCTGTCTTCCAAAATGACTGTAGCCGTTTGCATTCCCATCAGCAGTGTACAAGAGATCCGGGTGCTCTACATCGACACTAGCACTTGGTTTTGTAATTTAAACATATTGTAGCCATTTAAGAAGTGTGCGGTGATATCACATGATGGCTTTGTTTGCATTTTCCTGTTGAATGACTAATGATTCAACTAAATAATGCTAAGCAGTGTTTCATGTGACTCTGTGCAATTTGTGACGTGATTGTTTACACCTTTGGTCCATTTCTTATTGGGTCGCTATTTTATTATTGTATGGTTAGAGTTCTTTCTGTATTCCAAATACTAGTTATGTATTCCCAGTACTTTTCTTTTTTTTTTTTTTAACAAAGGCAGATGGACTTTCCCCCCCAAATCTGGTTCAAGATGTCAAGACTAATGATGCCACCCATGCACCAGAAGGGTAGGAAGAGATTTATTATTCACATAACAAGGCTTCCTAGGGATAGGTTTCCAAGCAGGCCCCAAAATTGCTCAACAGAGCTTGGAACAGAGATTGGCTTGGGGTTTACAGTGTTAGAGAGTGGGCTTGCACGGTGTAATACTCCACCAGTGCCAAGGGATGCAGAGCTTGGGCTCCTTTATCAGCTTACGTGAAGTGAGGAGAAGGCAGGGGAGGTGGTGGGGATTTGAAAGCTATCAGCACTCAGACACCAAAACTGCAGTCAGACTCTTATTACACAACGCCTTTATCACACACGAGAGTCACATTTTTTAATATCAAAGGAAACAACTGGATAACATTTAATACAGAAGATGTATCAAGTACATAGATTGTGCCTGGCTCTTTAACGTACTTAAAATCCTAAAAAAAAGAAATCATCTGGGATTATATTTTTTGGGTCTTTTACAAGGGAAATGTCCATTCCAAATGGACCAGATTCATGTCCTATGAAAACAAAAAAGCTGTGAATACAAGCAATAAAGCACATAATTATGAGAATTGTGAAATCTCTTCTCCTTATGTGAGAACAGAACTCGATCCAACTGACCACTCACTGGAATCATAACACCACCCAGTCTTTTGTTAATATGCCCCGGATGGGTGGCTCTGTCCCAGATTCTGCATTTAATGGAAGATGTGAGGTCTGTCACATTAGTTGAATAGCGTGGCCGTCAAGCAGTGGGTCACATGGGAAGAATTCCTGCAGAATAATTATAATTCAACCGCAAAAGTATTACGCAAATTTCCTTCATGTGTCAAAATGAATTGAATACCTACTGTGTGCCAGGCATTTGCTAGAATCTGCAGATTAAGAGTTAAGTAAAATACAGTTGTGGCTGTCAAGCAACTCAGTATTTATTGAAAATGAAACACTTGAATCAAATCATTGTTGAAATGGCTTGAGATCGATTTTGAGAGGAATATAAATAAAAGGGTAGACTATCCAATCATCCTTACAACTTCACTCCAAACTGAACACTTTTTATTGGAACATGCAATGGAATATTTTTGGACCTCTTTGTCAGAAATATGCAAGCTGACACGGCATTTGGGAATCTTATTTTTAATAGGCATCACTAACCAGTATAATGAAGCATGTTCTATGAACTGATGAAATTCAATCTTTGAAACAGATAAAATGTAGTTTTATATCTCACTACATGCTATATTAAAAAAGCAATATTTTTGTCAAATGTTTTCTTCTATTTGTGCCTAAATCCCTTTTAGTGTGAAGGTAGCCATGTTATGATCAACATCACAGGGAAAACAAAGGAGAGAAAAAGAAGAAAGGGAAGAAGTGGCTTTATTATTTATTAGTTTCTACTTAGGGCTACAACAAGGCCTGCAGTTCTCTGAACAAATTAATCATAAAGGAAACTAAGCATACTAATAATATGGCATCCTTCAAACTGATTTTCTCTTTCTTCCTTCCTTCCTTCCTCCCTCCCTCTCCCCCTCCTTCCCTCCCTCCCTCTTCCTTCCTTCCTTCCTTCCTTCCTTCCTTCCTTCCTTCCTTCCTTCCTTCCTTTTTCTCTCTTTCTCTCTTTCCCTTCCTTCCTTCCTCCCTCCCTCCCTTCTTTTCTTTCTCTCTTTCTCTCTTTCTCTCTTTCTTTCTTTCTTTCTATAGTTGAAGACTTCAACATACCTCTATCAGAAACAGATCCAGGAGGGAGAAAATCAGAAAGGACATAGTTGAACTCAATAACACCATCAATCAATTGGATATAATTGACAAGCTCAAATAAAAGATTCACTAAGACAGACCACATTCCAGGCCACAGAACACACTTTAACAAGTTTAAAGAATTAAAATCATATAAGATGTGCTCCCAGAAAACAATGGAATTAAATTAGAAATCTAACAGAGATAACTGGAAGATCTCGAAATATGTGGAGATTAAACAACGTATTGCTAATTAACACACAGATCAAAGAAGAGTTTTCAAGATAAATTAATATTTTTAACTAAATGAAAATGAAAACACAATATATGAAAATTTGTGGGATGAAGTAAAAGTTCTTCTTACAGGGAAATTTATAGTATTGAATATATATATTAGAAGAGAAGAAAGATTTAAAATCATCATTGAAGCTTCCACCTTAGGAAACTAGAAAAAGAAGAACAAATTAGATTCAAAGTAAGCAGACATAAAGAAATAATAAATATTAGAGCAGGTATTCAATGAGATTGAAAATAAGAAATTAACAGAGAAAATCAATGAAGCCAAAAACTGGTTGTTAGAAAAGATCAATAAAATTAATAAGCCTCTCAACAGGCTAAGAAAAAATAAAGAAAATTACAAATTACTAATATCAGAAATGAAAGAGGGGACATCATTAGAGATTCTATGGATATTAAAAGGAAAATAAAGGAATACTATATATGGCTCCATGCCCACAAATTAGAGAATTTAGATCAAATGGACCAATTCCTCCAAAGACAATCTGCCAAAACTCACACAAAGAGAAACAGACAATCTGAATACACTTATATCTATGAAAGAAATTGAACCAATAATCAATAACCTTCCAAAACAGAAAGTATCAGGACCAGATGGGTTGGCTGGTGAATTCTGCCAAATATTTAAGGAAGAAATTATATCGAGTCTGTACAATCTCTTTCAGAGAATAGAAGCAGAAGGAGTGCTTCTTAACTCATTCTATCAGGTCAGCATTACCCTAATACCAAAACCAAAGACATTATAAGAAAAGATCATTGTGGGGCGCCTGGGTGGCGCAGTCGGTTAAGCGTCCGACTTCAGCCAGGTCACGATCTCGCGATCCGTGAGTTCGAGCCCCGCGTCAGGCTCTGGGCTGATGGCTCGGAGCCTGGAGCCTGTTTCCGATTCTGTGTCTCCCTCTCTCTCTGCCCCTCCCCCGTTCATGCTCTGTCTCTCTCTGTCCCAAAAATAAATAAACATTGAAAAAAAAAATTGAAAAAAAAAAAAAAGAAAAGATCATTGTAAACCAATATCTCTCAGGAACACAGATAGAAAAATCATCAACAATATATTAGCAAATTGAATACAACAAGGTAACAGAGAATTATATATCATGACCAAGTAGGTTCTACCTCACATATGCCAGCTGGTTTAACATTCAAAAATCAATTAACGTAATCCATCACATCAACAAGCTAAAATGAAAAATCACATAAATTTTATCAATATATACAGAACAGGCATTTGACAAAATCCAACACCCATTCATGATACAAAGTTTTAGTAAACTAGGAATAGAGGATAACTTCCTCAACTTGATAAAGAATATCTACAAAAATCCTACAGCTAACATCATACTTAATGGTGAGAAACTTAAAGTTTTATGAATAAAACCAGGTACAAAGTAAGAATGTCTCCTCTCACCACTCCTCTCCAACATCAGTTCTAGCAGTGTGGTCAGAGGAGAAAGGAAATAAAAGGTAAGATGATTGAGAAAGAAGAAATAAAACTGAAACTGTCTTTGTTCACAGATAGCATGATTATTTATTGGAAAACCCTAAAGAAGTGACCAAAACAAACTACTGGAACTAATAAGCAATTATAGGAAGTTTTCAGGATGCAAGGTTAATATACAAAAGTCAATCGCTTTGCTATATATCAGCAACGAATAAGTGGAATGCGTAATAAAAAACACAGTATCATTTATATTAGCATCCCCTAAAATAAAATACTTAAGTCTAAATCTAACAAAATATGTACAAGATCTATATGAGGAAAAATACAACTCTGATGAATGTAACCAAAGCAGAACCAAATAAATGGGGAGATATTCCATGTTCATGAATAGGAAGACTCAATATTGCCAAGATGTCAGTTTTTCCCAGCTTCACCTAAAGATTCAATGAAATCCAAAACAAATCCCAGCTAGTGATTTTGTGGATATTGAAAAATTTATTCAAATGTTTATATAAAGAGGCAAAAGACCACAACAGCCAACACAATATGGAAGAAGAACAAAGTTGCAAGATTGACACTACCTGACTTCAAGACTTACTATAATCCGTAATCAAGATAGGGGGCTATACGGGGCACCTGGGTGGCGCAGTCGGTTAAGCGTCCGACTTCAGCCAGGTCACGATCTCGCGGTCCGTGAGTTCGAGCCCCGCGTCAGGCTCTGGGCTGATGGCTCGGAGCCTGGAGCCTGCTTCCGATTCTGTGTCTCCCTCTCTCTCTGCCCCTCCCCCATTCATGCTCTGTCTCTCTCTCTCCCCAAAATAAATAAACATTAAAAAAAAATTAAAAAAAAAAAAAAGATAGGGGGCTATGAGCCAAAGATTAGACAAATAAATCCGTGGAACAGAATAGATAGTCCAAAAATAGACCTGATAAATATAATCACCTGATCTTTGACAAAGGAGCAAAGGCAACACAATAGTCTTTTCAACAAATGGTGCCAAAACAACTAGACATCCACATGCAAAAAAACAAAAAAACAAAAAGCAAAACTAGACATAGACCTTACATCCTTCAAAAAAATGAACTCAAAATCAATCACAGAGCTAAATGTATAATGCAAAATGGTAAAAATTCTAGAAGATAAATTAGGAGAAAATCTAAATGATCTTCGGTATGGTGATGACTTTTTAAATACAACATCAAAGACACAGTACATGCAACAAGGAAGTGATAGGCCAAACATCATTAAAATTAAAAACTTCTAATCTCTGCAAAAGATAATATCAAGAGAACAAAGAAACAAGCTATACCCTGGGAGAAAATATTTGTAAAAGATACGTCTGGTAAAGGGCTATTACCTAAAATATACAAAGAACCATTTTAAAACTCAACAATAAGAAACAAACAATAAGAAACAATAAGACACAGCCCATTAAAAATGGGCTGAAGATCTTATCAGACATCTCACCAAAGAAGATATACAGACAGTAAACAAGCATATAGAAAGTCTAATGACCATAATGATGAATACATGGCATTATACCTGCGTCTAAAACCATAGAATTTACAACACCAAGAATGAACGGTAAGGTAAACAATGGACTTGGGGTGATCATGATTTGTCAGTGTAGGTTTGTCAATTTTGACAAACGTACCATTCTGGTGGAGGATGTGGATAGAGGTGGAGACTATACATGTGTGGGGATTGGGGGTATATGGGAAATGTCTGTACCTTCTCCTTAATTTTGCTGTAAACCCGAAACAAAGTCTGAATTTTTTAGAAAGTCTGAAAAAAGTTGTATGAGGTATGCATGTTTTTTCCCCATTTTACATATAAAGAAACTGAAACATAGAATAAACCTATTTGTGGAGTGTCACATGTTTAATAAGCAGAATGGTCGCATCAACCCAGCTCTGACTCCATAGCCCATGTCTTAATCTTGACATGATTTTCACAAGGGGTAAGTCAAAAGGGCATTCCAGGCAGGCAGAGGGTAAATCATGAAAAGAAGGTCAAGCTTATTGGAAGGACATAACATATTAATATACTTAAGTAATGGTGAATTCTCTGCTGTGTTTAAAACACAAGTTGTGTGGTAGAGTGAGAGCGGGATGATTTCTTGGGAGATCAAAATGCATCGTAAAGAGTCTGTAGTCCAAATTATGATACAGGTAGAAAGAATGATCAGTGGAGAAGAAACTGGAGATAAAATTGGCCTGACTTAGTTGATAACGGGTAAGATGTGGGAGGAGTGCCTTGCTTAAGCAATGAGTGCGACTATTGTCATCCAAGTTAAGGAACAAAGGAGGAATAAGTTTGGGAGCAGAAAGAGTCGATGTGTTCAGTTTAAGTATATCAAGTTTTAGGTGCCTGCAGAACTCATCAGGTAGAGATGTCTGGTTGGAAATACAGTCTGAGGTCCAGAAACCAGGTTAAATCAGGAAGTACAAATTTTAAATTTACCAGCAGATCCATAAAATAACCTGGCTCACCGTTACATGGGAAATGATGCCATTACCCAAGAGGAAATGTACAAGTGGAGAAAAGGGCCAGTGGAAACTGACTAAATGAGATAAAGAGAAACCATTGAAAGAGACGATGAAGTAGTCATCATACAGGAAGAAGAAAAATGCAAAGACCATAAAACTGGAAGTCAAGTGAGGAGAAATTTCCAGAAGGAGAAAGCAGTCTCCCCACCATATCTGTGAGAGTATCAGGTTCACGGAACCTTAAGTAAAGCAGGTATTTGCGGTGACCCTGCAGTCTAGGCATCCGTCTGTAAGCCAAGAACGCCTGCACAGCCCCTGTAAATATCCCGACATCCTTATTCTACCTATATTATTACTCTTCATCAGCAAGGTGCCAAGCAAAGTAATAATTCAGAATAATGAAATAATAATTATTAGTATATTGGCCCTAAACTCATTAACAGATACCTTCACTAATTTAAAACAATCCGGTAAAGAGAAGCCTGAATTATGCAACATTTAAAAACTCAATTCTGGGAATTAGTACAGTGACAAACATCGGTGATTAATGAAGGACTGTCAAGTAAGCCTCAGCAACACTGCTCTTGTGTACAAGGAAACAGGCAATCTCTTTGCTTTTATAAATAGACACTACTAAAAAGACGTAAAGAATTGTTACTATAGGTTAAGTAGCATCTCTGTAATCTTGTTTACAATTTTTCTGTAGCTAAGGGAATCCTTTTCCAAGAATATTTCAAAGGCTTTAGCCTCATTTGAAAAACCATAATTTTTTCGTGAGGTTTTATGTCTTGTGAAATTTTCTAGTTCATTGTGTCTATGTCGCTTTTTTTCCTCCTCCTTCCCTTGTTTTCCCCTCTCAACTCCTCCCCAATTTCTTCTTGCTACCCTCTCAGATTTTGACAGACCATCTCTTCAGTCCTGATGGTAACACTTCCCATTAAATAACTACACACTCAAGCGTTGCCTCTCACATGTCTGGGTGATTGGCAGATACTTGTTTAGAGAATTGGAAACAGCTGAAAGTGACATTCTAGGATTCAAAAACAACTTGGCTGGGAAATAAATCTTTGGCCGCGGAAAAATGACTCTCTCTTTGCCAGGCAATAGCCTTATAATCTATCATTTATTGGAAAAGAAGAATGCATTTTGAGCACCGCATCAGACTAAAACTGATTACAGATATTAAGCAATGTGTCTGTGAGCCATTACTCATTGTGTATGTGCAAGCTGAGTGCTTCTGGAAGGCGGGTGCTGATGAGTCACTGAGCATGCTATATTGCGTTGTCGTTACTGTTAGTATCATAAACAATGGGATATGATGGGGTTAGAGCAGATTAAAGAGAATGAAGTGTTTTGTGCAGTCTCTTCTAGAAAGAAGAAACAAGGCATTATTTCACTGTGACGTAAACTATTGATTTGGTTTTTTTGTTTGTTTATAGTTCCTAATGGTTATGATCGTTCCAGAGAAGTATTCATGGCTTATTCATTTCATAAGCCACCATAAGTGATAGCTTAAGCTGTTCAAACTTTGTGCTGTTGTTTCTGAAATAAAAAGAAGTCCTTTTTTTCCTCAGTGTTAGAAAAGGAGAAGAGATTCAAGAGAGCTGAACCAAGTATTATGTTCCCAGGACCCCAAAGACCTTAGATACTGGATACAAATTATAATAAGAACCAAAAAGGACAGAGCCAACTCTCAGCAGTAAACTCACAGAGCACATACCCATATCCCCATTTGACATTTGTCACTTTTTTATTTATGTTGTATTTACTTCAGATGATGTTTTCGTTACCATACAGGATTCTAAATATCCTAAAACAGAGATTGGTTCTTATAAATTATTACTATCTCCTTAGTACCTACCTCAGGAGTTTGTTCTTTGCTGAATAAAAGCATTAATACATTGATAGATGAGTGACCTGAGCCACTATATTTATTACAGTTTATCTCCATTTCCTCACTTCTATAAAAACACAAAATCTAGATTAAGCAATGATGTCTAGCAGTAAACTAGAATGGTTTTTGGAATGAGTTATGTGTAATCATTTATATTTGTTTCCACCAGTCTTTAATTTTTATTTAAAGAAACACCAGTACTTAATAATATGTTTATGTCACTTGGAAAGTTCTGCTTTTGATAAAAAATGTATACCTTCTGGAGAAAACATTTAATGTCATGCCTTTCAGGTTGCTGCAACTTGTTGTCAGAATATGAGACAGTAATTGGAACTACACAATTTCCTCTGGGCAGCTAATTAAATGTGGATATTTCCTAAAGAGAATATGAGTGTGAGTCTAAATCCTGAAAATGAAAATAGATAAAGGATCAGAAAAGTCATACTAGCACATTCTGGCAAACAAACACTTCTGCAAACAGCTGGGCTAGCCCTCTCAGAAGATTGCAGGATACACGGACACCATCTTGAACATCCTCCAACCTCTTCTTTCTAGATACTCTCCCACAGACAATGCTTATATCATAAAAAAGAATGCAGAAAATAAGCGAGCTAAGTGCTCATATCTAGAAGTTATATTCAAAAAAAAGAATAAAACCAAAGAAAGTAGAATAAAATTGATTTTAAAAATAAGAGCAGAAATTGACAAAGAGAAAACAAAGAGGCAAGACCAACAAAGTAAAAACATTTCTCTGGAAAGATTAAAACAACAGACACTTTCTGGTAAGACTGATCAAGAAAAAATCAATATAGCACAAATAAAAATTGTAACTCTTAAGAATGGAAAGGGTGCAGGGAGTCTGGGTGGCTCAGTTGATTAAGTGTTAGACTCTTGATGTCATCTCAGGTCTTGATCTCAGGGTTATGAGTTCAAGTCCCATGTTTGGCTGGGCTTGGAGCCTACTAATGGAAGTAGCGGGGTGGGGGGGACATACTATACTGACATAAGTCAAAGGAATGAATCTTTAGTGCTGGAATTTCAAGAGTTAGTGACAGAGTATATGGACCATATGGAAGGATTTCTTTCTGGCTGAACGTTCTTGCCCCATATCCTACTTCTTAGCAAATGAATGATTGCCCATTCATAAGCTAAATGTCATTACGCTAAAATGACTAAAGAGGAGTATGTAGGACTAACTCTCCCAATAAAAAATTTTATAAAATACAAGCTGGATCTTAATAAAGAATTAGGAAACAGGAAACAACCATTAAAAAGGCTTTATTCCTAAACTCTTTAAAAATACTAGCTATTGCTCAAGATCCTTCTCAAAAGTCACCTGCTTCATCCTGTTTTCTTTGATTCTCTTCTAGTAGATATGACCTTTTCCTCCTGTGAACACCCACAGCATTTTGTGTCTGTTACATGAGTCATGAACAGTTTTACCGTAATGCTTAATGTTTCTTGATAGAAACATTACTCATCTAAGTAATTCTAGTAGCAGTGAACACATTCGGTAATTGATAGTGGTCGAAACTTCACTTCAATGAATTCAATGGAACTGGATCACTGGAATCACTTAGCACTAGATCTTTTATAGAAATTCCAGGCTCTGGAAAGTGATAAAATCTTAGAGCAAGAAAAGTCCCTAGAGCATACTTGACTCCACCAACTAAATAATGCAGAGGGTCACATCAACACTGTTTCTCATATCAGGCCCTTGTTTGGGCACTTCCAATTATGGGTACACGCTACTTCATACAGCCTATATAAAGGTAGGTCAGTATATCCCATCTGTAGGATGTCTCTACTTGTATGGAGACTTCATTATTTGTACTCTGGTCATAATTCTGTTTGCTGAAATCATACTACCATGAGTAATAAATCCAAAACTTTCAGCATAGTAGACTTCCAAAGTCATTCATTCCATAATTCAAGGAACATTTGTTAAATGGTTACCTTGTCCAGGGACAGTGCTAGATACTGGAAATGCAAAGTTAATATTGTAGGTCCGTGAGTGTAAAGTCCAGGGGTATGGATAGATGAGTAACTTACATTGTAAATACGATATGACATGATAAGCAGTTAGGATTTGTTCCAGAAGCCCATGGCAGGACATCTAAGCCAGGCTTGGGTGTGGAAGGTTTTAGAGAGGAAGTGACCTTTGAGTGGAATTCTGAAGGGAAGGTAGCAGACAGTCAAACAAAGAAGTTGGAGGGGGATAGTTGGAGGAGAAAATGCAACACGTACTGAGGCCTTGGAGAGCTTACTTTTGAAGCAGCCATCATGGTCCCATAAGTACTCTGCTTGCAAGCTCTCCTGCTTTTTCAACTGAGTGGTTTAAAAAAACAGAAAAGCATTTTTTTCATAGTTCTAGGCTAGAACTGATGAGGCAGCAGCAGGGCCACGCTCTCCCCAGAGGCTCTTAGAGATGCCTCTTTCCTTGCCTCTCCCAACTTCCAGGGACTGTCTGCATTTCCTGGCTTGTGGCTGCGTCCCTCCAATGGCCACCTCCACCTTCCCATGGCTTTCTCCTCTTCTCTGTGTCTCTTCCCTGTGTGCCTCATATAAGGACACTTGTTATTGGATTTAGAACACACTTGGGTAATCTAAGATGATGTGCTTACTCTTCCCAAATGAAGTCACCTTTACAGGTTCAGGAGATTGGAACATGGACACATCTCTTCCGGGGACCACCATTCAACCCACTACACTTGTAAACTATAGGTCTGATTTCCAAGTAGCATTCATTGTCTAGAAGGCTGACAGTGCAGAAGCACTCAATAATGCTGAACCTCTTTAATGATTTAATAATGCTCATGACTTAAACAGCATTTGTCTAACTTTCATCTTCCTAGTAGGAAAATAAATTTTTAAAGAGCGTTACTTTTTGTTACAAACTTAACAATACAAGTAGGTTCAGAGTTCCTGAGGAAAGTGATAATAAGGTTTGGGGGACATAGGTTATATTTATATTTTAAAACAATTTCTTAGAGTTCTGATATTCAAGATAATTACTTCTAATAGCAGTGACACAGAGCTGCCTTTTGATACAAGATTTCCTTTTGAAAAGTCAGTATATTGTGTTCTTTCAGATATCATTCTATTTTGATGAAATAATACAATTCTGAATGCTGTCAACAGGAATGAAGCATTTTCTCCATTTTTTAAAATAAGGAAATCAGTGCCTTGGACATGATGTTTTACTTCCCATGAGGGAACAATATCTCTTGCTAGGTAGAAATGTTTTGTTTTGTTTTGTTTTCAGCAAAGAAACTACACTACAAATTTTTAGAAACCAGGTCAGTATTTTGTTTCACTTTCAATGCTAAAAGGCTGTGTAGGAAAAAAAAATAGTGTCGTGGGTAATCTATTGATCAATGAATATGATAGTCTGAGTGTGGATTCTACATAATGTGACCTCTAGCTTTTATTTTCTTATTTTTTTTCAATATATGAAGTTTATTGTCAAATTGGTTTCCATACAACACCCAGTGCTCATCCCAAAATGTGCCCTCCTCAATACCCATCACCCACCCTCCCCTCCCTCCCACCCCCCATCAACCCTCAGTTTGTTCTCAGTTTCTAGCTTTTAAAAAGATATACACATTTCATTGTTTAGAAGTAAAAGATGAGTTTGGGGGAAATTTTTAAAATGATCAAAAGCTGCACAATTTAGTGTAACAGATGAGATCTGATTAGAGTGATTAATAAATGTCCTATAGCATATATGTAGAGTTTTAGCCAACCAATTTTTATTAATAGATTTTTATTGAAACTGTCTGATAACCTTAGTATATGTGAGTGTAGGGATGAATGAATGATCACAAGCATGTATCTGACATGAATTCATGTCTTGGCCTTATTGGTACATTTTCAAGAGTTATGGCCCTACTCTGTGGCTATATCCTATCTTTTTAAAGGAGTACTGCAGATTGTTGGCAATCAGATTAATGCTGGTTGAATCAAACACTTGAATACTGATATTATCCTGCATCACATGAGAAAAGTAATAAAAACTCTATTTGCCTTTTTTTCCATTTCCTTACTGCAGGGAATCAATAGCCCTCAGGCTCTTTCCTCCTTCAGTGTCTAGTTCATCTGTAGGTGAAGAGTCAGATTCAAAAATATCACATCAAACTGGCTTGGCTTCCTGTCTGCTTCAAAATCTCGAAGTCATAGATTCGGAACTATGAATTCCTATAGCTGCAGATCTCATTGGCCTCTTCTCATTGTCCATACGCAGGACCCACTCCATCCTCTCTTCTGCATGTTTCCTTTCTTGTAGGTCATCATGTTTTTGTGTGTCCCTGTCATTGTGGTCACAGCAGACCAGACCAGAGATAGGTGGCTGTCATCTGTGAGCTGGCAGGGGTGCTCGGGGTGCCTAGCACAAGATCTCTGGCCAATAAGTGCCCACCATATGCACAAGTGAGTAGGGAAAGGGTCAACAGCAGGCAGGGAGAGATAAGGGACCTTCAGGGAGGCAGGCTACAGCTGCAAGTGGGGGGGCTGCGGAAGCAGCAATGGCAGCGGAGTTTGGGGAAGAAGTGGATAAGATACACATGTTCTGGACCTATCCAGTCTAGGTGCCATGCATGAAGTCTCACAAACTTACTGATAAGGTCCCAATAAAAAGTCAGGGACAAAAATCTTCAGCGGCTCCCCAGTTGGGACCCCTATCACTCTTGAGAGCTTTATACTGTCCCTTAATAAACTCTATCGTTTGGCTCACTCTGTTGTCTGCCAACTTCATTCTTGGACTCCGTGAGATAAGGACCAGCGTCTCCCTCACCCTCCTGCAGCCCCAGGACTAGTGGCCTTGGGCAGGTTCTCTTTGCGAGGGTTTGAGTGAGGGCTTATAGCCAGTAGAATACAGAGTGATCCAGACGTACAGAGGTAGAGCATGAAGGCAGCGAGCAGAAGCCATGAACGAGCAGCGACCTAAGTAGAGAGCGTGCAAAACAGAGAAAAGGAGAGCAAAAGAAGTTGATACCAAAGCAGCAAAAAGAAGCAGTTGAAGGGAAAAGCAGACGCAGGAACTGAAACATAAACTTGGTTGAAAAATAAAATTTCTATTCTGGCCCTCAAGCTACTGTCAAACTATCAGAGCTGGGGTCATATGCTACATGTGATAAGTGTGTCCCAATCCTCTGTGACCCTTAGCTGTATGCTTTTGAGACAGCATCCAGGTTTTTATACTTCCCTATGTATCTCATTAACTAATGTACCCTGAGCCTGTTTCTGTTCTCTGCCTCAGAAAGAGCCCACACAGGATATCCTCAAGATGGGAACCCCGCCCCCCCCCCAAAAAAGTTAGAATAGGCAAAATTAAGTTTGAATTCATAATTTTGGCACCAAAATGTAATCATTGAACAATAAGTTCCGGATGGCAGGCAATGTGCTTTGATGCTTCTTCACATGTGGGCAAAGGACATACTCTGGAGAAGGCAGTTCTGAGAGCCAGAAAGCCTCTGTTGATCCTGGGTTTGAGCCCCAAGTGACTACTCTCGAGGTTGGACTGCTCAGAAGGTACTGAGGTTGCTTGCCCAGGGACGTTTCAGGGAAACAGGATTTCCCCACGAGAAGTAAAAGCAACAGGAGGCTGCCCCAGCAACCTCACGCTGAGTCCTGATGGAGATCTTTCCATCTTGTGTTGTAAAATTTCATCACTTTGCCCCTGCTGAGTAGTCAAGAGCAATTTATGCATGATTGTCAGTCTGATGGCTCATGATCAGCATTTCTTATTATCTCAGATGTGATGGAGGAGAGGAAATAGTGGTGTTGGTTTCCCAATATGCCAAGCTTTCCTCTCTTCTGTGTCTGGTATCTGCTATTTCTATCACGGGAATAACACAGGTTCACATTTTATACTCTACTTTGTATCTGTGTCATCTTTGAATAAGGCTCATTTCTTCACAGACCAAAACAAACAAAAACAACACAAAAAAACCTTGTTTTACCGCCCTTCCTAATAGACGAGTTCCCGTTAACAGGTGACGTGTATCTATTTGCATCATTAACTAAATTTGTAACAAAATTCTTTCTTCTGGGGCAATAAATGGCTTATCTATCCCTAGTGGGGCAGAATATCTTCTTCATTAGGAATGATTCCATTTTTTGCATGCCTCATTTAGGCTTGGGGTACAACTAAGCTGTTTTCAGAGCTAGGAGGCAGGCTCAAGTTCTTTGTTCCTTGTAATAATTACTACGGAGGGGGTGGGGTGGAGAGTGCAGATAAAATGGGAAGTGTTCGGAATAAAACATGCAAAACGCCCAAGAAACCAAATGACAGGTATTGTTAGCTCCTTCAGAACTCTACATTCACGCAAACATTTCTCACTATGAAATTTCTAAATTGAATTTGGGGGTGACAATGCAGCTTTGTTCATTCCATCCACACCTTGAAAATGTTGACAGAGATGCACTGAATTTGACAAAAATGAAATAATAGCAATTTAGCCTAACACTCGAAGACAAAGACAAGGTGAAAAATAAGATTCATTTTTTTTTGGTCCCGCTTCCTTTCTGTTTTTCTCTCATTAATGTGAAAAATTCATGTGCTTTACATTTTGAAAGAAATAATTACAGTAATCAGAATCTGACTTTTTATGAACTATAAATTTTGAGAAGCCATTTATTCCTACCGGCACCAATGTAATTTTAACTAATAAGTATCTTTAATCTACCAATTAGATAGCATATATCTAATGACACAGAGCAACACTATCTTGTGTTTGGTCAATGTTAAATGTGTGGGAGTCTGATCATGTAGATTCTACCCCTGATCTGAATGAGCTATGCATACAAAGCCCTAGGAAAAGATGAATTATATGAGTATACTCTTTGAAATTAAAAAAAAAAAAAAGCAGACCTAAAACTGGGATGTTTTATTTGGGGGGATACTTTGTTCTTTCTGAGCATAACAGTTTGGGGGAGTGGTGGCTCTGTTTAGGATACAGAAGAATATTAGCTTGCCCAACCAAGCAGATATTCCAAAGAGTGAGGACACAGAGTGGGGAGTGGGGTCCCCATCATCCTCTAGTTCTGTGGGGTTGAGAGGTTATCAACCTTTTGGACATAAAAGTAGGTTGACTATTTTCCATAGTATGCCATATCAGTTATTTAAACTAACATTCACTTTCAGTCCCATTTTAAATGTCCTATCCTTCCATTAAAACTTTTTTATCTTGATGAGAACTGAGCAATGTATAGAATTCTTGAATCATTATATTGTACACCTGAAACTAATATAACACTGTGTATTAATTATACTTCAATTAAAAAATGTAACAGCTAAAAAAAGCTTAGAGCATGCATACATGATTGAAAAGCAATATTACACTGATAAATGTTTTTTCTGTGTCTTTTAACTCTGATTATTCCTGAATAAAAAAGGAAACCTCTCCGGGGTGGTTCAGGGTGTGAATGAGGGAGGAAAAAGGAGATTCTTTACACCAAAGAAGAAAGGAGTTTCCTGAGGCAAACTCCACAGAGCTCAAGGCACCTGATCAAGGTGGTTTAAGATCTTCTTTCAACTGCCAGGAAGGCAGTCTCAGACTTATTTCCTGCAAAATGAACATCTTAGGTGATCTCTAAAATCCCTTCTAGCTCTAAATTTCTGAAATCTTGGCCTTAGCCTCATTTAGCCCTTTTGTGTGGGTTTGAATGATCTACCTGATTTCTCTCCAGATACCTTTTCTCTCCCTCTGACATAGGAGTAAGATCAGTGCACGTTAGCTGACTGTCAGAAAAAAAGGCCACATTTTTCAAATGGCAAAGGAGATTGCTGGGCGTCTTGCACCCTGGGTGTGCTGGGCATTGTCTATCTGACCTTCAGGGATTGCTGGTTTCTGTAGAAATTCTGCCTTTGGCCAGTTTCCACTGAGTATTTTGTAACTCTGTAGTGGGAGAATGAAGTTGTAGGAAATTGAGTGCAGTGTACGTGATTCTTATCCATAGCAATATAAATACATTTTATCTGGTAAGTGGACAAAGGATTGTTGACCTATGGAGAAGGCTACCCCAAACATTATCTCCTTACAGGATATTAACCTGCTCTGCATCTGTGAGCAAATTCATTTCCTCATTCCCCATTGCCCAATCTTCAAATTCTCTAGAAACATCTTATTGATTCTCCTTTAAATAAAGAGATAAATAAAATCATCGACTCATGTTAAATTTCTGTAAGAGTTATGATTTTATCATTTTGAAAATTATACTTGAACATCAATTTAGCTCATGAAAGGAGGCTGTGTGTGTGTGCGTGTGTGTGTGCGCACGCGCAGCTGCGGATGAGAGAGGAAATTCAAAAACTTCCTTGCTCATTTGTTAATATTTATAACCATAAGTAATCAGCTGCCCCCACCGGGTTTTAGCTGCATCCACAGTAAATTAGTATATTGTGTCTAATTTAGAAAGTTCATCATGGCCTAGATGAATTGCTTTGCAGCTTTACAGGGTTCAGGAGAGATCACACAAGCTGGCATTTCATGTAATTATAGAATAATGATTACCATTTGTAAAAAATTTCTGAGCATAAAGAAGCTAGAACAAAACCTGTCTTCAAACTAGCAGGAGGTTGTAACGTGGCTAATTGGTTCAATTGTCATTTCCTCCCACTCAAGGTGTTCAGTCCTTGACTCTTTTCCTCATCTGGGCGAGGGGTTGGCTTAGCCAGAGTGCTCTCTGTGCGGGAAGAATGGGTGAGAGCTACTGATATGAAATCATTTGTGTTATCTGAGCTTGAGAAATCTGAAAGTGGAAATTTCGCTGTTCATCGGAAAGTGCTGTAGTAAACAATGTAATTCCAATTCAACACTAGTCTTTCACCAACTGCAAGCGGCTTTAACTCTGTTTTCACTGCAGGCTTTCAGATAAATGGGTATGAGCTAATTGCCGCTTATATTTTGGAATCAAAGACATTGCTGCTTCAGCTAATCTAACGGCAATCTGGAGAGAGAGTTTATACTCTACCCCAACTGGAGACAGGCCTAGCTGAATCCTTCTTAATTCAATCCTGTCTACATTTCTCCTTAAAATGTATTAATTTTCTGTGTATCCTGTACAATCGTTACTGATATCTTCCTGAATTACCTGGGAATAGGCTTGAATTATAAATTAACCTCCCAAACCACTATGCACTTTCTACTGATGGGTTGTTGATTCACATATTAGATACTGAAAAGTCAACTCCTACTGAAATGAAAACTTCACAAAATGATTTTCCATTGTGGAAAGGGTGATAAAGCAAGAGTCTATTTTTCTTTGCTGTGATTACAATAGGATACATACGTTGTATATTGCAAAATCCTAAGTAAATGGAATTTGTGGAATCAATTTTTTTTATTAAGTAGAGATTTTCTTTTATATCTTGTTTTGAAATCTTAGAACATGACATTTATTGTATTTATCCATTTTCTACCTGAATAAAATAGAAAGCAGATCTTCTTCTTTTTTGATTACTGAGACCTTGCAGTACTTTTGGTTATTTATTATCCTAAACATCAGTGACCACTGTTCAGTGATCACTGGGGCGGCAGAAGGACAGGAATCTGAGCAGAATCCAGGGCCATCATAAAAAGTGAAGGCTTTGTAGAGTTGTACGGTGCATAACTTGTACTGCTGTATCGTTCAGTCCTGGATACCGCTGAGCCTACCAGTGAGGACCGAACTTCAAGCAGAATCAAATTGTGATCCTACTTGGGATGGTCAGATCTCAGAGAGTCCTGGATTGACCAGTTCGGTGGAGTCTGCGTCCCTCACCCAGCCCTGTGCAGGACTGTTTTAGCTCCTAAACTGATGAGAAGGGGATGTCAGCATCCCTAGGGCAAAATGCATTCCTACCCTGATACATTGAATACTAATTTGTTATTGATACAGTTGAAGAGCAATTTGCCTGGACAGCATTGCTACTTTCCTCTCTCACAACCGTCAAGAACCCCCGAGAGGCATAAAGACACCCCCCCACCTGACTCCCAACCCGGGGAGGTCCAGCATACAGTCTGGCAGGGCCTTACCAAATCATCAGTCCCTTGAGGTGGTGTCGCTGGTTAGATGGCCTGATACGGGAAATGTAGGGGCTAGGGAAGCGGCATCTCCAACCATGAGCTCATGGTGGGTCCCCTGCTCTGTGCAGCAGTCTTCCCGCAGCTAAATTCTCATTTGTATCCATTTAAGGAAAAGAATTTGTATTCTTTGCCTGTGTCTGTTGGCAACTTGCTGTCAGTCACTATCCCCCTGAGACAACCACCCACCAGCACATCCCTGGAATTCAAATCAACATCAACAATATCATCTACATCTCTGATAGGAGGTTTCATTTGTTTCTTTGTTGTAAAAATAGAGAGTAGAAAATGAGGGAGGAGGCCGGGAAGGAAAAATGTCTTGTTATTTGACTGTTACAATTAGATTCCTGTTAATTTCACCTCTTTTTTTCCTTTTCTTTTTTCTTTTCTTCCCCTCTCCCTCTCTCTCTTCTTCCCTGCCTCCTTTCCTTCCCTCCTCCCTCCCAACTTTCCTTCCTCCCCATTCCTTCCTTCCTTCCTTCCTTCCTTCCTTCCTTCCTTCCTTCCTTCCTTTCCTTCTCTCTGCAAGATTGACTTAAGCTGTTGTAGACCTTAAGTATGGGCCTGTCTTCAGTAATATATGCTATTAATTTGCTTCTTCAAGTAGTAAATTATACAACTGGAATGCTGTCTCATCAATTTCTTTTGTACAATGCCCAGCACATGGCTGGATATGTAAAAGAATGTTGGATATGTGTTTTGATTATGAGAAGATTTAGAACAAGTCATTTAAGTTTTAAGTTTTGCTGTCTATGAAACAAAGCATAAATAATTGTGACTAAATGTTTTAAGGATCTTCCCCATGTTACAGGGTTATTGGTAGTGTTAATTTATGCAGACTACTTGCACACAGGGCCTGGCAGATGCAGGTGACCAATAGAGAACAGTTGTGGGTGTTAGTATTATTATTAATGTGAACTGGAAATGCAGATTAAGCTTTAAAAGATTATAGCTAGGTGTGATGTCTGGTACTGATCTGAGGATGAGGAGACCCTCAGAGGGGACGGTTTGCATGCCTCCTCCAGACCCAGACATGCCCTGGGGGAGAAAATGGTAGTTTATAGTTGTAATAATAATTAAAATTAATGGTTTTAGGGGCGCCTGGGTGGCGCAGTCGGTTAAGCGTCCGACTTCAGCCAGGTCACGATCTCGCGGTCCGTGAGTTCGAGCCCCGCGTCAGGCTCTGGGCTGATGGCTCAGAGCCTGGAGCCTGTTTCCCATTCTGTGTCTCCCTCTCTCTCTGCCCCTCCCCCGTTCATGCTCTGTCTCTCTCTGTCCCAAAAATAAATAAACGTTGAAAAAAAAAATTAAAAAAAAAAATTAATGGTTTTAACTTGCTAGATATTTAATCGGTCCTTTATCTGCAGCTCACTAAATCTTAACAATAATAATGCAAAGTAGTTATTTTCCCCATTTTAAAAGACTTTTTATGAACAGTTTTAGATTTACAACAGAATTGAGAGGAACGGAGGTTTCCCATATACTGCCTGCCCCACACATGTCTTCCCCAGTTTTCCCATTTCTTAGTGAGCAAGTGAAGGCTCAGTGGGTTGCCCACGTTCCATAGCTAAGAGGAGATGGAAATGGTCAGTGGGGATCTAGGCCTGTCTACTTGACAGCCCTAGATTTTTCCTTTTCAACTCATTGAATGAAAAGAGGTCCATCCAAGAGTTCTTTACTCAGCACCTCAAAATAAAATATAAAATGACCATAAACGCTCCCTTCTGACTTACACACTGGTACTCTCCAACACTGACTCCTACTCTCCACTCTCGAACAATATTGTTTGAGCATACCAGTGGAAGGCTGGAATGTCAGCCATGCCTAACGCAGAGAAGGAGAGGCATCTTTCCATGCAAAGAGCAGAAAAGCTACAGTTGTAAGATGGCCCACCAGGTAAGCCAATTCCCAGCCCTCTGTCCAGAAACAGCTTTCCTTCAGGAACAGGATTTCTCCCATCATTCCCTTTGGTTCAATTCTACTAGACCGAAACCTCCTATTTCAGTGCTCTTAAAACTGTATTTTCTTTGGTCAACTAATCTTCAACAAAGCAGGAAAGAACATCCAATGGAAAAAAAAGAAAGTCTCTTCAACAAATGGTGTTGAAAAAGACTGGACAGAAGCATGCAGAAGAATGAAACTGGATGGCTTTCTTACACCAAACACAAAAATAAATTCAAAATGGATGAAAGATCTAAATGCGAGACAGGAAACTATCAAAATCCCAGAGGAGAACACAGGCAGCAACCTCTTTGACATAGGTCATAGCAACTTCTCACTAGAACATGTCTTCGGAGGCAAGCGAAACAAAAGCAAAAATGAACTATTAGGACCTCATGAAGATAAAAAGCTTGTGCACAGCCAAGGAAACAATCAACAAAACTAAAGGCAACCTTCAGAATGGAAAAGATATTTGCAAATAACATATCTGATAAAGGGTTAGTATCCAAATTCTATGAAGAACTTATCAAACTCAACACCCAAAAAATAAATAATCCAGTTGAGAAATGGGAAGAAGACATTGAATAGACACTTTTCCAAAGAAGACATCCAGATGGCTAATAGAAACATGAAAAGATACTCAACATCACTCATCATCAGGGAAATACAAATCAAAACCATGATGAGCTACCACCTCACACCTGTCAGAATGGCCAAAATTAACAACATAAGAAACAACAGACATTGGCAAGGATGCAGAGAAAGGGGAACCCTCTTATACTGTTGGTGCAAATGCAAACTGGTGCAGCCACTTTGGAAAACACTATGGAGGTTCCACAAAAAGTTAAAAATAGAGCTACCCTATGACCCAGGGATTGCACTACTAGGTATTTATTCAAAGGATACAAAAATACTGATTTGAAGGGATACAAGCATTCCAATGTTTATAGCAGCATTATCAACAATAGCCAAATTATGGAAAGAGCCCAAATGTCCACTGACTGATGAATGGATAAAGGTGTGGTGTATATATGTACAATGGACTATTACTCAGCCATCGAAAAGAATGAAATCTTGGGGCGCCTAGATGGCTCAGTCAGTTAAGCGTCTGACTTCAGTTCAGGTCATGATCTCGCGGTTTGTTGAGTTCGAGCTCTATGTCAGGCTCTGTGCTGACAGCTCAGAGCCTGAAGCCTGCTTCTGATTCTATCTCCCTATCTCTCTGCTCCTCCCCTGTTCATGCTCTTGTCTCTCTCAAAAATAAATAAAGATTAAACAAAATTTTTTAAAAAGAATGAAATCTTGCCATTTGCAACAACATGGATGGAGCTAGATTATATTATGCTAAGCAAAATAAGTCAGAGAAAGACTATGATTTCACTTTATGATTTCAATTTAAGAAACAAAACAGATAAACATAAGGGAAAGGAAAAAAAGAGAGAGATTCTTAACTATAGAGAATAAACTGAGGGTCGCTAGAGAGGAGGTGGGAGGAGGTGGGCTAAATAGGTGATGGGGATTAAGAAATGCACTTGTTAGGAGCACCAGGTGTTGTATGTAAGTGATGAATCACTAAATTCTACTCCTGAAACTAATATTACGCTATATATTAACTAAAATTTAAAAAGGAACTTGAAACATAAATAAATAATAAAATATAAATTAAAAAAAAAACCTTGTATGGTCTTTTATTACTTGCTCATTAAAATTAAAAAAATAAAAGAAGTGGTCGTAGATCCACATACATAAATTGAATTATTTACAGATAGAAAAACAGTGTTTCTTGTATGCTGGACTTGTCTTCCTAAGTAGATGATAAGTTCATTAAGAGCAGGGACTATGTCTTACTCACCTTTGTAACTCATCCCCTTCCCCCAACACACACACACACACACACACACACACACACACACACACACACACACTCTAACATAGTTCTTAGTACATGGTGGGTGGGTACTCAAAGTATTCTATTAGATAATTAGATCACTAGTGTATTTTCAGGAAAACTATATACATAAGAAGAAGGATGTTTTTTTGTTTTGTTTTGTTTTGTTTCATTTTGGTTTCTAAGTCCTCAAGCTGTTTTGTTACCTTCCTCTAGGGAATATATATGTTTCAGTCAGGACACACAGAAAGCTAATGTGGAGTGTTTTATGATCTCCCAAATGTCCTGGTATCTTTGTTCCACAGGAACCCTCGGAGTACTCGTATCTCACTAGTTATCTGCTGTTGAAATAACACTGGCTTTTCACTGATGACAGATTGGTAATATTTTATAACTTCAGCCTTGTTTTTTTAAACATTGATTTTCGGTACGTAATCCATGTACGTAAATCAAGATTTTAAGTGCACAAAGAGGTAAACAGAAAAAAATCTCCCTTCCACCCTGTTCCTCAAATTTCCAGTTGCCTTCCTCAATTGCAATCATTGTTACCTACTCTATCACTCCACAGGATGCATATATATGAACAGATACACAGTCCCTCTGTCTCTCTCCCTTGCTCTCTGCTCTCCAACACAGGTATTAGGGAACAGCAATTCATTGCTTCTTTTATTAAGAAGAATTTCTATTCTTCATCTTAGTGAAAGGTTTTTGGAGAGGTGGGGGACCACATATGGTTGAAGTTTATTTAGTACTATTCAAATGACCATTTAATCTGTTAATCTAATGAATTAAGCTAATGGATTTTCACATGTAAAATGAACGGTGTATTCCTGGGATGAACTGAAATTGATGATATTTTTTTCATATGTTGCTGAGTTTTTAAAAGGTTTTTTGTATCTGTGTTCATGAATAAATAGTTTTCCTGCCTTTAATTGTCTTTATGGGGGCTTTCATATCATGGTTATATTCATGACAAAATATTTGCTAAGGACTTTTTCTTTTTTTTTTCTTTTTTTCTTTCTTGATTATCAGAAATAATTTATATGATATTGGAATAAATTATTGCTTGAAAGTTTGGTATAATCCTTTTTTTAAGTTTATTTATTTATTTTGATATATATAGAGAGAGCAGAAATAGGGAGGGGCAGAGAGAGAAGGGGGAGAGGGGGAGAGAGAGAAAGAGAGAGAGGGAGAAAGAAAATGAATCACGAGCGGGCTCCACACTGTCAGTGCAGAGCCTAACACAGGGCTCAAACTCATGAACCATGGAATCAGGACCTGAGCCGAGATCATGACTTGGGCTGAAATCAAGAGTCAGATGCTTAACCAACTGAGCCACCCAGGCACCCCTGAAAGTTTGGTATAATTCTTATAAAACTGTCCACGCCTAGAGCTTTCTTTATAAAATATTGTTAACTGACTTAATTTGTAGTTATTCTATAGCTGTTCAGAATTTTAATATTTCATGAGTGAGTTTGAGTAAGCCATATTTTTCTAGAAATTTTTTTATCTACGTTTTCAAATGTTAACATGTGTCTTCATAGTTTTTCTTAATGTATGTATTTAATATATTTTTATCTCTGCTGCATTTTTAGCCATGTCCCCTTTTTCATTCTTAATACTTTTTAATTATGTGCACAGTCTTTTGACTAATTTTCCAGAGATTTGTCAATTTTATTAATTGTTCCATAGGATCACCTTTTGGTTTTGTCTTCTCTATAGTTTTTTTTTTTTTTAATTTTTTTTTTAATGTTTGTTTATTTTTGACACAGAGAAAGACAGAGCATGAATGGGGGAGGGGCAGAGAGAGAGGGAGACACAGAATCGAAAGCAGGCTCCAGGCTCTGAGCCATCAGCCCAGAGCCTGACGCGGGGCTTGAACTCACGAACCGTGAGATCGCGACCTGAGCTGAAGTCCGACGCTCAACCGACTGAGCCACCCAGGCGCCCCTAGTTTTTTTTTTTTTTTTTTCAATTTCATTAGTTTTTCTTTTATTCTCATCATCTCACTCCTTCTGGCATTTTTTGTATTTCTTTTTCTTTTTAAAAATAATAACTTGGACATTTCCAGCCATTTCTTTTTTTAATTTTTTGTTAATGTTTATTTATTATTGAGAAACAGAGAGAGACAGAGCTTGAGAATGGGAGGGGCAGAGAGAGTGAGGGGTCAGGGGGGTCACAGAATTCGCAGCAGGCTCCATCCAGGCTCTGAGCTGAGCTCAGGCCCACAAACTGCGAGATCATGACCTGATCCGAAGTCGGACGCTCAAACAACTGAGCCACCCAGGTGCCCCAGCCATTTCTTTATTTTTTTTTAATATTAGCATTCAAGACTATAA
Source organism: Lynx rufus (assembly GCF_022079265.1). Classification (NCBI taxonomy): domain Eukaryota; kingdom Metazoa; phylum Chordata; class Mammalia; order Carnivora; family Felidae; genus Lynx; species Lynx rufus. The sequence goes on along the minus strand of NW_025814823.1, from coordinate 27,903,844 downwards.
TTTTCCCTCAGAGTTTTGTTTTACTTGCACTTCACAAGTTTTGAAGTGCAGAATTTTCATTTAAGTTAAATTCTCATTATTTTAATATTTCGGTAGTGACTTATTCTGTTACATCTGAGTTATATAGAAATACATTTTAAAATTCAAAATGTATTTTCATAATTGTTTATATAATTGATTTACTTTTGTGATTGAGTTACACTTTTACAATCTTAAAAATTTTGAGATTTCCTTTAAGGTCTAGTATGGGCTATATTTTTGTAATTATTGCAGATGTGCCTGAAAGCAATACGAGTTCTCTTACTTTGATGTGCAGAATTCTAAACATATTTATGAAATTGAGCTTGCTGAGTAGAGGTTGCTACTAACCTGGAATTAGTTTGATTTAATGCTCTTGACTTGTGCATTCCCTGATGATGCAGATAATGTAAATCTGAACCTTAGGCCCACTTGAAGGCAAGGCTATGGTTAAAAAAAAGATGATGATGATGATGATGGCGGCGATGATGGATTTTCTCCTTTCAACTTTCCACCTGGAGCCATATCCTGTCGCTCCCCTTGTTGAAAGCAAGCCAGTCTTTTTCCTAAGACATCCACTGAAGACGTGTGTCTCATGACATGGTCTGTGCTTCGCCTCTCCCCATGTCCAGGCTCAAGGCCAAGCGAACTGTCTGCATTATTCTGCAAATTGTAGAGGTGTTAGTTTTCTTTTCTAGATTTGTCAGTAGGTCAGTTGTTGTTTTGGTGTCCTGTTGGGGTGTTTTGTCTTCTGAATCTCTCTCTTGTTTTTTGTGCAAGGTTTGCAATGCTAAGCTATATCCAGCTCTTTTGCAGTGGGAGGGCTTTTCCTAATGCTGAGACTTCATGGAAGTGTCTGGTATGGTACCCCACCATCACACCCAAGACTCCCCTTGCTGGGATTTACCCCTGGCTCCCAAATTGCCAAAGCTAATAGCCCCTTTTCTGCCCTTACTTCCCATCGCTTCTTTGCAACATTGAATGTGGTTGTTACTCCCTTTGTCTTGAAGTGCTTTCTTCTCTGGAGTTTTTGCTTACTATTCTAGAGACTCATCACCAGATTCTTTGCTGGCTCTTTCTCCTTTATTCAGCCTCTCATTCTTGACGTAGTACAGGGTCTGGCCCTAGGCCACCTTCTTTTCTCCATCTATACTCTCTCCCTAACTTATCTCACCCATTCCATAGATTTGAACAGCCCTTGAATGCTCATGGAATCCAAATCCCAATTGTCATCCTTGACCTTTCCCCTGAGCCCCAGTCCTGTGTAGCTAGCTGCCTGCTTAACATACTACGTCTCTGTCTTACAGCATTTCAAACTCAACATGTCTTAAGCCATTTGGGATTCGGCCCACAAATGCATTTATTGCTTCATCTTCCCAAGGCTCTCCCAAGACCCAGGATTCAACTGAATTCTTCCCTCAACCCTATTTCGACATCACTTCTCAAATGTATCTCAAATCTGCCCACTTCCATCTCTCCCCACTGTTGCTACCCCAGCCTAATATCTATCACCTCTTTCTTGGACTACTGGTCTCTACAATTTCATGACTGGGTGCTTTACTTCATTTTCCTAAAACTTCTCAAATCTTCTCACTCAGTTAAAATACAATACAGATTTTATTCCACATACTCTAGTTTGCTGGCTAGACCCTTGCCCTCTTAGCTTCTAATACTCGTTCCAGCATTAAGCACTATGCACTTGTTGCCTTCCCCTCTGGAATGCTCTCTTTCTGGATTTTCATGTGGCTGCACCTTCTCACCTTCAGATGTGAGCTCACATGCCATCTTCTCAGAGAGACCCTCCTTGATTATCTTATTCAAACTAGCACTTCCCCTATTTCCTCCAAACCCCAGTTACATTCATTTGTGTGATGTTGCTCATTTTCTTCTAGCACTTACCACACTGAAATAATCCATTTGCTTATTTATGTATTTTATGGCTTTCCTCACCAGACTATAGCTTCAGGAGAGTAGGACTCTGCGTGAATCACTGTTGGCACACCGTACACACTAAATAAATATCTGTTAAATGAGTTGTTACATTGAGTCCCTGGAAATAACCATGTGACATATAGGAAGGCTTCCCCTTTCAGACCCACTTCTTCTCCCAGATGGAGACATGTAGCTACATCATGGAAGCTCAGAAGGCTTGACCTTTATAGCCCATTATAATGATTCTCTTTCCTGCCTTCAATCGTCCAGCAATCACTTGATAGTCCAATAAGAAAAGTCAAATCTGGCCTAACAACCTAGTCTTCCTTTTTATTCAGTGGACATTTTTGGGGATTATTTTTGACAGTCTTCCCTTGTAATCGGGAATCTATCTTGTTTATTATTATACTTCCCATGCTTAGAACAGTGCCTGGCATGTGACAGGAATTCAGTAAGTGTTTGTTGAATAAATGGATGCATCTTAGTTCTTAGAATTCCTCAGTGTAAGATCTCTCCTTAGGTGGTGGAGTTATTTCTGCCTCCCGAGTCGGCCCTGTCCATGGTTCTTCCGGGCCTATGCCCCTAGTCTACCACTCTGGACAGCCCTTCCCAACTACCCCTTCAAAATGGTACCTATCTTTAGAGGCCCATTCAAAACACCTCCTTCATGAAAATTTCCTCAATCAACATCAGAACGAAATCTGCACCCTTTGAACACCCACTGCATTCATCATATATGTCCTTTATATATCCTTTATATATTTTTCATCTTTGCATTTACGAGTTAAATGTCTACAGGATTAACTATTTCCTGTATCTTTGACTTCAAACTCTTCCAGAGAGGGTTGTGTGTCCTTCCTTTGTCAAAAACTCCCCCAAATCCTATGTGTATATGTAGGATACATTTTATTTTATTTTTATTTTTAAAATTTTATTTTAAGTCTAGTATAGTTAACATATAGTGTAATATTAGTTTCAGGTGTATAATATAGTGATTCAACACTTCCATACATCACCCAGTGCTCATCACAACAAGTACCCTGCTTAATCCCCATTACTTATTTAACCCCTCTCCTACACCTCCTGTCTGGTAACCATCAGGTGTTCCCTGTAGTTAAGAGTCTGTTTCTTGGGCGGCAGGGGGGTGCCTGGGTGGCTCAGTCAGTTAAGCGTCCAACTCCTGGTTTTGGCTCAGGTCGTGGTCTCATGTTCGTGAGTTGGAGCCCCACATTAGGCTCTTTGCTGATGGTGTGGAGCCTGCCTGGAATTCTCTCTCTCTTTCTCTGCCCCTCCCCTGCTTGTGTTCTCTCTCTCTCTCTCTCTCAAAATAAGTAAATACACTTAAAAAATTTTTTAAGAGTCTGTTTCTTCGTTTGTCTGTTTTCTTTTTCTTTGCTCATTTTTTTCTTAAATTCCACATGAGTGAAATCATATGGTATTTGTCTTTCTCTGACTGACTTATTTTGCTTAGCATTATAGTCTCTAGTTCTATCCATTTCATTGCAAATGGCAGAATTGCATTCTTTTTTATAGCTGAAAAATATTCCTTTATATATATGAAACCTCTTCATTACTCATTCATCTATTGATGGACACTTGGCCTACTTCCATAATTTGGCTACTGTAAATAATGCTGCTGCAAATATAGGGGTGCATGTATCCTTTTGAATTAGTGTTTTTGTATTTGTGGGATAAATACCCAGGAGTGCAATTACTGGATCATAGGGTAGTTCTATGAGAGTAAGTTTTAACTTTTTGAGGAACCTCCATATCGTTCTCCACAGTGGCTGCACCAGTTTGTATTCCCACAAACAGTGCAAGAGGGTTTCCGTCCTCTCCAACTTTTTAAATAAGTGAATGAATAAACAAAATAAAGGCACTCTAGTGAAGCGAATAATGGACTTTCAACAAACTAGTGCCCAATTTTAGATACGCTGCGAACTTTACGGAGGATGTTACTAGAATTAAGATATCATCTCTACCTGACAATTTCCATTTTTTATGACACAACTCATCTGTCACATCCTCCATATCATTCATCCATCCTTCCAACTAGTCATATAATAATATTAGTTACCATTCATTTAAGAACCTCTGTACTCTCAGAAGTATAGAAGTATAGTATAGAAGAAGTATAAAATTGATCCGTTTTATAGATAAAGAAATTGGGTCTCAGAGGGGGTAAGCTCATATTCCAAAGGGGTAACAGAAACTACACAAATAATTTCAAAACTGTGTGTGTATTGAACAGAGAAATGTATGGGCTACCCTAAGGACAGTGAAGCTAACGCACCCAACTCTGCCTATCATTCGGGAAGGTAGTGTGGTCAGAGATGATTCACAGATAAAAGCAACCTCAACTGAACTTTGATGAATGAATGAAGATTACTGAGAGAGGTAAAGAAGCCAAGGAAGTAACACAAACAGATTAGCGCCCTGACATGAGAGAAAACAGTTTCATTGTAGTGACGAGGGCTAAATCTTACAGCACCCATCACTGCAAATTCTTCTAACACAAACACCACACCATATTGTAAATGTGAGTTCAGGAGTCAGTGTCCCTTACTGGAAACTGTTCTCTTCACTTGCATAGATGCACCTTTGTGCTGGGTACAAATTTAGTGCCTGACACTAAGCTTACCTTGCCTAACTTTGGGACACTTAGATGGCTACCGAGACCGCTGGCTGGCTGGCTGATTTCTGGCTTGGCCCTCTTGAGGGCATCTCCCTGTAAGTAAGCACAGGACTCTTCTGTAGCAGCCACAGGGTGATTTGGACAGGAAGAAAGAAGTTATCAAACATGTAGAAAAACCGGGCCAGTTGTTGAGTCCTTGCAAAAAGCACAGCCAGTTACCATGTTGTGTAGGATGCCTCTGCCCTTGAAAAGCCTCATTTCCTCATCCAAGCCTCTGTGTCATGAAATAATAATAATAATACTTAGACTGAGAAATAACAAAATGTGATTAGGAAATCACTTTGAAATACCTGAATTGGAAGATGCTACGTAGAATAAAATATGCTTATCCTATGATAAGCAGAGAATCCAAAATACCCAGCTTCACTAATTAAAGTATCTTTCTATTTTCTAATTCCTTTCCTTTCTAACTGCAGGGGTGACTGCTGGCACAATCTGCCCTCCTCTGCCAACTTCTGAACAAAGTCAAGAAATCAACATTATAATCATGCATTGTTTCCATAGCAAAGGATCCCACAGCTCTGAGCAAAACAGCACTTTCTAGATCTTGCCAGAGTGCATGTGGCAAAGAAAGATTAATTAGCCTCTCACTAATTGACAGTATTTCCCTCCACATCTGCTTGGGCCTGATGTGAGTTTAAATGTCTCTATTTAAGTGCCTAAAGCTGATTGAACATGTATAAAATTTAAAATCCATTTCTAAACCTGAGAGATGCCTGGGACCTGAATGCCCTCTCTTTCGATAGTAGGGATGTCTGAAAAAGGCTTGGGGGAGGCGTTGGTGAATCCTGAGAGGCAACAGAGACTAGTGGGGTAAGACGTTGGGAACAGACAGAAATGGAGTAGGAGTTATGAGGTAAGACTCTGGCTGGCAAACCACACCACCTCTTTGCATTTTTCTTCTTGCTCAGGTGTTAGATAGGACCAGTGGTTTTCTACCTGTGTTTCTCAGGGTCCAGGAAGTTCCAGAGTCTCCTTAGGGATCTCCTAGACTCTAGAGCATAGCTGTTCAATTGAACTTCTATTCAATAGAACTTTCTGCTATGATGGAAATGTTGTACATCCATGCTATCTAATTGGTAGTCACTCATCCCTAGGGGCTGTGGGGTGTTTGACATGTGGCTAGAGTGACTGAGAAACTGAATTTTAAATTTTATTTAATTAACTTAAACTTAAATAGCTCCATGTGGCGAGTGGCTGCCATATTGGGCCATGCAACTCTAAAGGGTCCGAGTTGGGGTCTAAGGAGACGGGGTCCAGAATTTGCCCTGCTCCTGCTTCAGTCAGAACATGTCTGTCTTCCTCTGTTTTTAGTAAGGTGCTTCCAGAACGGTTTCCTGAAACAAAGGGTTTCATAGCTAAAGAGCATTTGAAAACCACTAGACTAAATAATTTCCAAGGCTCCTAAATTTTGAAAGCTCTTAATCCAATGGTCTTAATTTCCTTTGTCGGTGGCAAAGACCAAACACTCTCCTGGGTCTGGAGGAAAGATGAGGCAGGCTACCCTATTGTCACTCCCCATTTTGCCTGACATGGGGAAGGTGATAATGCAACTGATGTGGCCTCTAAACTGAAGAACATCTTAGATCTTTCGACAGGGCAAAGGTCCTTCATGATATTCTCATCTCCTCCATCCAACTTGCTCCCCAGGGGCTGCTCATGGCTCTCTGTGGCTTTTGCTGGACCTACAGACTCAGACCATGGAGAGAAAAAGGATCTAGAGGCCAGAGAAGCTCTGCACGAAGTTAACTTTCTCAGCCTCTTAAGTTTCTCTTCTCATATAGCTGGGAAGGAGGGGTCCAGGGTTTCCCAAGTAAAACATGTCCAGAGCTCTCTCAAGCCGTCCAGGAGGCCCACTGCCATTAGCATGGGTTTGGGTGACTGTCGCTCCTGGATTCGGGGCTGGGCTGCTCATGGAGTGCTGTGTGCGCCTGTACTTGGGGAAGGTGATCAAAGCAGAGACTATGAGGACATGTACATGGTGGGGTTTTGGGTGACGCTGTCAAGGTGTGAGCCCTGAGATAGGAGGTCAAAAGGTCACCATCTACGCAGGAGGAATCTCACCTGAATTTTTTAAGTACTTCTGTGAGATGAGCAAAAAATGAAGCCCAGGGCATTTCGCATTTCAGAGCACACTTCACAACAGCAAACCTCACAACACAGAGTTTACCTCACAGAAGCTGCCCGTATCTCCCTCTCAGAGGGAAGGGAGGGAAAGATTATATAGCTCCTAGAGCAGTCATGTGGTGAGGGGCTGTAAGAAAGGAAGGTTGGGCTCCCTCATAGAGTTCACCCAGTTCCTTCAATTACACTTCCCCAGACTCCCTTTGAAGCTGGTAGGTCATTACCAGTAACCTTCCAGAAACCTTTTGTAAGAGGAGACGGCTGTGCCTTGCCATCTTCTTCAACCACACTAAAACAAACCGTGGTGCCTGTTGAAGTCAATACTGTAACTGAAGAATATGACTGAGAGAACCATAACATTGTCCATTTTCTTCCAGCCCCACATTCCCACTCAGAGCAACTGTGGACGGGAGGCTTGTCTTTTGCCATGTGCTTCGGTGAGGACTTTTTAAAAGCACAGAGTGTGGCATTTTGAGGAGGGCTTGCCCCAGGAGTGTCATCCGCTATAATTTTTCTTAGCTTTATCACATCGCTGGCGGTCTCTTCTTATGGGTCTAACATGTTAAGTCGCTTTCACCAAGAAAACTCATTAATCAAACACTGATTTTAAGATACTATGATATAATCACAAACATCTACCCTTCCTTCTCTCCACCCCTCTGGGCTTCCATCATCCAGCATAGCCACCTACATTAAATAGACACACGCATCAAATAGACACCCTTCTCATGCCCCTTGTTTCAGGAATGTGGATGTACTTTGCATCCTGTAACACAGCGAGAGAAACTTCAAGACGTGCAAACTACCCTGTTGTTTGGTTTGAAAGAGCATCTGTAGCCTTGCCGACTGGTTTTCTACTTTTTTTTTATCCACCCACCAGTCACAAAGGGCTGTGGTGAATTCCCCTAGGATTCCTTTGGAAATAAACTCGGTCAGAAGACCATCCCCCTCTGCCATCGATACGAGGAACTAACCTTGTAGAGATTTCTATCAAGATTCTTCCCCAAAAGCAGTTGCCTCCAGTTGAGTGGCTGTACCCCTCAACTACTGGGGTGAGTTGTTGGCACGCCCCTTGTTCAGGGTGTGTCACCACTGAACTTGAGTCTCCAAAGTAACAGCAACATTTCTTCATTTGGGTAACAAGTTATTTCCAGAAAACTACAGCAAATGCTGTGATGTCATTTTAAAAGAAGTCTTCAGGAGGCAGTGGGTTCGATAACAAGGCTGCTCCTGCCCACCCCCCCCCCCTTCAGCCTGTGAGTATCTCATGCCTCATTCACCATTCTATCTCCCATGCCCTGCACAGGCCCTGGCTCGTGAATGAGCAAATGAATGAATGAGTGAATGCATCAATGAATGAATGAAGCTGAGCTTAGATGACAAGTAAGGCAACATTTTCAGAGTAGAGTTTGGAAACATAATTAGCATAGCTCCTTTTCCCCCTTATCGTTAGGTTTTGGCCTGGGTCACATTTGAACTATTCAGAATTTCTTCTTGGAATGGGCTTCTCAAGCACAATAAAACAGGCATACTCTGTCTATGGTGCCCCACCCCTGTACTTAGCAGCCCCATGCTTTATGCTTATTCTTGAAGAACTGGATGATGCTGTTTTCTGTCTAGAAGGAGGTAGCTGAGAAGGCCGTGTTGTGAGCCAGCGTCTCTCTCTCTCTCTCTCTCCACAGAGGGAACACATACAGGCTCCTTTGCTCAGTAGCTGTTCTGACTACCTTGCGGTGCTCCTGCTGATGGCTCAGTTCTAGGGGCCAGGCTTCTGACGGAGATAGGCACAGTTAGGCTGTCAATCTCCATCTGCAAATAGCTGTGCTGCCCTGTAGAAGCTGGATGTCAGCAGGTTAATCTCAGCCCTGTTTGAAACCCCACAGGCCAAATCAAGGGCAGTGTATTCCACCTTAGTTCTCAGTTCACTCTTTCTCAAGGATGCAGGACAGTTGCCCATTCTACCAAGAAAATATATTAGACTGTGTAGGGGCCAAGGACAGACTGCCCCAAAGTGGGCCCCCTTGTCACACTGAGTATTTTAAACACAAGTTACTTAAGAGACAGCCTGTGCAAGGAGGACACTCAGATCTTCCTCTGTCCTCCAGTAGGCAGGAAATAAACCTCCCACGTGAAAGGTACCCTCCCTGTACCAGGAAGTAAAGAGACATCCTTATTACCAGAGATAGGAAATTTAAAACCAAGAATGCTATATAAACAACCCTTGTTACTTTTTTCTAAGTTACGACCCCAGCCCAAATTCTGTTTAGAATTCCTTACCAATCAAAGCTCCCGATGTTAACTTTGGTCTCATCAATTCCTCACAGATCTGTTGTCTATTTGTCCAAAAGGCATAAAAACTGTCTGCTTTGGTAATTTCTTTAGGTCTCAGTTTCATTATTGGGGCTCCATGTGCACATAATAAAAACTTGAGTTTTTATTCCTGTTCATCTGTCTCATGTAAATTTCTTAGTCCAGCTGGAAGACCTTGAAGGGTAGAGGAAGAATTTTTCCTTCCCTTCAACTAATTTTAAGTCAAAATCTCTGCCAGAGCTTTCAAACGCCTTTTGGAAATAATTACAAGTCAAGTCCGGGGACACCCTTTAGAGACTTTCTTTTGTAGTGTGAATATCTCTTGATTATGGGCTGTAGCCAGATGATTTTTCATCCTGTGGAGCTGAGTCACAATTAGGTGAAAGCAATTTAGAACTAACGGGTCCACATGGCTCATTACTTTTTCCTATGCCATAACCTCTGGTTTAATAAATCCAACTCACAGGGTAGGAGTTACTTCTGAGAAAAGACTGCACCTGCTGTTGAACTAGGAACACCCCTTTCTGTCCCTTACTCACTGGAGCACTCTTCTGCCTTCAAACTACACAAATAAACTCCTCAGAATCATTTCCTAGGATTTACTGAAATGATAAAAGTGGAAGCAATTGCGGTTTTAAAATGAAAGGAGAAATCTCAGGGTTGAAAAATGGAAAATTTCTTTTTTTTCCAGTTCCATAAAATTGCCTATATCCTCCCAGGACTCAACAGAGGATCTTGCTTGATACCTGCCTGGAGTCACATGAAATTTATTTTCCCATTGTTCACGAGGAAGTGATGAATGGCGAGACAGAAAGTCACCACTCAGGAAGTCTATTCTTGATGACTTTGACCTGCTTTTCCGAAAATGGACTCAGAGGAGTAAGTCTCATTCACAGTGCCTGAGAGGGAAAGCAAGTTAGCCTGATGATTGCAACCTAAAGGATTTGAGAGAGGGCGGCTTCATGACCAGAAGCACAGCTAGGAATTTGGATTGAATCCGAAGAAAAAGTTAGTTAAGCAGTGGGACATACAATTAAAAACACAAAACAAACCAAGCCCAGCAAGCACGTGCAAGGAAAACTGGTTAGCAAGACAATGTGATGGTGCATGGGTGATGATGTAAATACAGGCTGAAGAGCCTCCTCATACAAGTCTGTGAGACAATTAGGATAGAGGCTCACAATCGAGAAAGGAAAAGAGCTGTAACAACTTGTAATTAAGAGAAACCAAGCTGCTTGGTTTGTTATGCTTGGTTTGGGCTGTGGTTTGTTATTTTAACACTCACCACCACAGCATATGTTTTTCTATTTTGCCAAATGCCATCCCATCGATAAGATGCATGTTGTTTATTTTCAAAGGAGCCTATTGCTTGCCTTTTCCGTGGATGCAACACTTCCTTTTGTGATTATTCAGCTTGCTTGGGACATGTGCAAATGTAAACAAAACTATCATAATACTTCCAAAGGCTTGACTGCCTCACTGGGCACCCCATTTGTTATAGGATGTGCCCTCAGCCATCCTTCTCATGTAGATTGTTCCCCCAATGAACTCCTGCTCCATTTTTTCCACTTCTCCATCCATGGTGGGGGGTAAGCAAACTATCAAGGGTGCTAGCCATCACTCTTGTACTGCACGAGGAGAAATGGGGAGGCAAGGGGAGTCTACAGGGAGCCCCAACAAATTAGCACATAATGTAATAAAATCTGGAGTTGAGTGTCACAGCCAGAAGGAACTTCAGCAATTCAGAAGAGAGGGTCACTAAGACTAAAATTGACCAAGAATTGCTTCCTGGGATAAATGGAGGCAGCAGGGCACAGTGAGATTAAATGTATGATTTTGGAGCACGCTAGATGATGCTAATGAGTTATTCAGAGTCTCTAAGCTTTGGTTCTCTCACTCACTTTAAAAACAGGGAAAATGATACCCACTCCACCATGTACTAAGGATAAAATTAAATAACATGTAATATGCTCAGCACTTTGTTTGGCACATGGTACTTACTCTAGAAAGAGGATGATTATTCTTATAGAACTTTAGCTGGACCTAGAAATTTAAGTAAGATTAGAATACATGGATGGAGAAAGGATCATATTCCAAGCAGAAAGCTTGGAGGAAATACAGTACACGTTTCTAAAACATCCATATGCTCAATTCTTACCTATGTATATGGGTAAGAATTACTACAAATGAAAAAAATATCTTTAGTTTTAACTAAAATGTATTTTAATATGATTTTATATTTATTAGAAAGTTGCAAAGATATTAGAGAGGTTCCTGTATAACCTTTATCCAGCTAAAACTGCAATGGCAATCATATTGCAATATATATCAAATCAATATATTGTATATCTTAAACTTCCACATTACTATATGTCAAATATATTTCAATTTAAAAAAAGAAAGAAAGAAAGAAGGGGCTACTGGGTGGCTCAGTTGGTTGCGTGTCCAACTCTTTATTTCAGCTCAGGTCATGATCTCATGGTTCGTGGGTTTGATCCTCATGAAATGTGCTTGGGATTCTCTCTCAGTCTCTCTCTCTCTCTCTCTCTCTCTCTCTCAAATAAAATAAACATTTTTAAAAAAAAAAGAAATAAAGAAAACATCAGACAAACACAAATTGAGGGGCATTCTATGGACTACCTAACCAATATTCTTGAGAACCACCAAAGTAATGACAAAGACAGAAACACCTTTCTAGTGATCAATGATGGGGGCAGCAAGATACAGCCTGTCTCTGTAGTGCTGAAATGGTCCCCGCATAAATCTGTGACAAGGGCTGGTTGGGTGAGTTAAGGGTAGGAGGTGTTGGAGAAGAAGTAAATTAATTAAACACATTTATTATATTATCCTAAACCATGCCCACACTAAATCATTATAATAATGTACAAAATTGGCACACAAGAATAGAAACTGTGGTGCTTCCCCCTATTCATTGAACCCCAAAGATAAATGCCTCCTTGGTCATGTTACCTAAATGTGACAAAACCAAGAAGATTCCTACATACATAGATGAATGTGTTCTATTCCTGCGGAAAAATCTTAGCATTTCTTGAGAAAACTACCCGGTCCTTGTTAAATCATTTCTTCATTCATTATTTTAATTAAAACATCTACTGATTATTTACTATATGCCAAACGTGTGCTTGAAATATAGTAGTAAGAACACCGTGCTTCTTCCTTCACCTATTTTAGAGTCTAATTGGCTACGACATAAGTTAAATAATTACACAAAATGTAAATTTATGAATTGTGAACAAACCCATGCCAGACAAATGACATGGAGGGCTAAGAACACGTGTGGGGTTTGACTTGGTCACGGAGGTGAGGAAGAACATTTGAGAGGAAGTGACTTTTGGGTAGAGATTTGAAGGATGCAGAGGCAGGAGGGCACAGGGATGGTCCAAGAAACTGAAAGATGGCCACGGTCAGGGTGGCAGACGCCAAGGGAATAAGGGCTGTGAGATGAAGCTAAAGCACGGGGACTAGTGTGGAAGCCTCACAACTTTCCTAAAAGCAACGGGAAGCCAATGGGAAGTACTTTAAGATCTCCCAGCGTGGTGGGAAGAACGAATTGAAGAGGAGACTAACAATGTGGAAACCAAAGTTTCACGAGTCCTGGGGAGCAATGATGGCAGCCTGACAGAAGGTGAGAGTGCTGATGATCAGAGATGAGGAGACTTGATGTTTGGGAGGTAAAATCAGAAAGGCCTAAGGGTAGACAGGCTGTTGGAGGTGAACAGGAAGGTGGCAAGACAAACAAATGGGATGAATGAGGTCAATGACCTGAGAAACTGGTCAGAGGAAACCTTGGGGCAACAGGTGGCACGAGATTTTTCCTTGGGGCCAATGGAGAAAAGCAAGGAAGGGGAATCTGTCACTTAAAGGGAGTTTATTGGCTTCCTCTGCCAAAAGGTGGTGTTTTGAGGGGCGCCTGGGTGGCGCAGTCGGTTAAGCGTCCGACTTCAGCCAGGTCACGATCTCGCAGTCCGTGAGTTCAAGCCCCGCATCAGGCTCTGGGCTGATGGCTCGGAGCCTGGAGCCTGTTTCCGATTCTGTGTCTCCCTCTCTCTCTGCCCCTCCCCCGCTCATGCTCTGTCTCTCTCTGTCCCAAAAATAAATAAAAACGTTGAAAAAAAAAATTAAAAAAAAAAAAAGGTGGTGTTTTGAGAGTGCCGGAATGTCCCAGGAGACTAAGAGGATACTGGGGCCTGTCCACCGGTAATGTAGGGAGAGTGATCTTGCAAGTGGGCATCAGGCATGACTGACTGAATCAGTGTAGCTCTGGTTCGGGGTCAGAGTAAGGAGTGCACTGCAAAAGACCTCAGGCAATAAATAAATCAGTAGATGAGCTTGGCAGAATTGAATGTATCTTTCACTGACGTTCGTGTGTGGGTGTGGGTGACATCCTAGAAGTCCGGTGACATAGATTCATAAAGGCTCGGTTCAGCCCTGTTTCCATACCCTGCTTATTTATTTTCCTCTGAGCTGGAATAAAGTCATGAAAAAGAGCCAAGGACTCATTCCCAGAGTTTTTCTGCTCCTTAATTGACAAAAGTTGGCTTGCCTTTTCTCCTCGACAGTTTCCAGAGGAATCGCATCATCAACCAGATGAGAGACCTGTCCTGCTGCTTCTTCACCCCATGCCTGTGGCCATGGGAGGCAAGGGCACCAGAAACAGAGGCTGTGAGAGCTGATGCCCCTGCCATACAGGAAGCAGGGCCAGGTTAGGAGGCTTGTGGCAAATCATTTGGGAAGAACAGGTTCATTTCCCTCGTCCGTCCTCCAAAGAAGACTCAAGAACCCCGGTGTTGGATTTGGGGGGCCTCAAATTCCCAGAAAACCCCATGTAAAGAGACCGATAGGAGGCCAGGTCTCTGGAGGCACAGTTTATATGTGTACGAAGTGTTATTCTTCCAAGACTGGCCTCTCCCCTTCAGCTGCATATCTTAGAACTCCTTGCCATCCTTCATTTTGAGTATTTCTAGTCACTCTTGGCATTCTCTTTCCTCAGGCAGTAGAACCACGGGACTCACATAGGTACACATTTATTTAAAATGCACATGATCAGGGGCGCCTGGGTGGCTCAGTCAGTTGAGCGTCTGACTTCAGCTCAGGTCAAGGTCTCACGGTTCGTGAGTTCGAGCCCCATGTTGGGCTCTGTGCTGACAGCTGAGAGCCTGGAGCCTGCCTCAGATTCTGTCTCTCTCTGGTCCTCCCCCCACTCACACTCTGTCTCTTTCTCTCAAAAATAAATAAACATTCAAAAAATTAACATTTTAAAAAAATCCACATGATCAGAAATGTAAATTAAAACAGCACTGAAATGTTCTTTGCCAATCAAATTAGCAGAGTTTTTTTTTTTTATGTTAATATTCAACGTTATCAAGTTTCTAAGGAAACGGGTACTGTCTTATACTCCTGGCAGGGATAAAAATAGCTCAACCTTTCTGGAAAGTAATAGAGCAATTTTATCCTGCGTCTCAAAAATACGCATATCATTTGACCTGACAGGTACACACTGGGGGTCTATGCCGAGTCTCTCAATTTAATCCTTACAGTCATTTTGTGAGGTGGTTACTAAGACATTGTAAGCAATGCTGTCTTCGATCACCAGTGGAAAAACTGAACCTCAAAAAGGGCAAATAACTTGTTAAGGTTACGTGGCAAATACGTAGCCAGAAAGGGACTCAAATGCAGGTCTCAAATGGGACCCTTAAGTACCAAATGCTGTGAAAGGCTGTGTTCTTACACTTAAGAATTTTCATCAAAGCCTTACTTATTATAAAAGCCTTACTTATTATAAAGCCTTACTTATTATAAAAAATAGGGGGAAACTGCAAGCCACCCGAATACCCAACAATAAAGAACTGAGTGGAAAAATTATAGTGTCACCCTTCAGTGCAAACTGTATCTTTTTTTTTTTTCAAAATGACACTGTAGAAGAAGATCTAATGATGTAGAAATACGGTCATAATACACAATTTAGTGTACCGCATAATGTAGAGTATAATCTCAACCTTCTAAGAATAACTGCATATATATGCATCGAAGAACATCAGAAGGATATATATTAAAAGCATATAGTTAATCTTATACTGCTGGAATTTGGAGGCTGCTGCCTTCTTCATTCTCGTCTGCATTCTCTATAGTGTACACGTATTTCTTCCGTAGAAAAACATCACTAAAAAAGATTTATAAGTCCGTGGTTCTCTCTCTTTAGCCTGGATAGATTCTGTAATAATAAATAACAGCATCCACTTATCAAAGCATCTGCTACCTGCCTGGCAAGTAGGCTATTAGGGGACAGTTCACTTACTTGTTGCTGCTAACACCCTGTTGAGCCCATGTTACAAATAAAAGAGCTGGGGTTAGAGATATTACATAGCTTGCCCAAGATCACACAGCTAACCAAGGATTCTAGCCTTCTGTCTCATTCCTGAGCCTCATAGTGCAGTGGTTGAGAGCAAGCGTCTAAAGCCAGTGGGCTTGGGTTCAGGTGGTGCCTGAGCTACTTGCTAACTTTGCACTTCAGCCGCCTCTCAGGTCAATTTGGATAATAATGGTGTCTACTATACCATGATGAGGACTAAACGAGTTAATTATGTGGGGTGCTTAAAACAACATGTGGCGTGTGGCACCCTGAAGTACTAGTATTAGGACACGGGCTAATTAGGACTAGTGGGTGCTGGGGTGGGGGGGGGGGGAGCCGTGGAGTGGTTGAAGGAACATGGAACCAAATACACCTGGACCTGCCATCGGTTCTAGCCACTTCACTGGGTGACCTTGATGAGCTACCTGATCTCTCCGTGCCTCTATTTCATCATCTCTTGTGCGGAGTGCCCCATTCATGGTCAGTGCTAAGGAGGACACGGTCCCCGTCATTCCAGCCCCCCATCCCTACTTCTCTCCCATGCAGCGTGATGCGGTCTCTGGGTAGGAAGCCACTCTTTTGCTCAGGCTGCAGCCCTGGACCCCAGTGAAGGGCTCCCACTGAGCTCCATCTGGAAAACCTTGTATACAATGATACACGCACTGTGTTCCTGATCTTTTTCAGGAGAGGGATTCTGTTCTGATTCTGAAGCAGGAAAAGAAGTTCACCAAGTCATCACCTTTCTGCTTTACGTCCATAACAACAACAACAACAACAACAGCTTTGCCAGAAACGAGGAGCCCTGAAATGGTTTGCCTCTGTTAATGGTACAAAACAAACAAACAAAAAATTTCCATCTGCTTGCCATTTAGCACCGGAGTCTGGAAGCACTACAAATCCCAGAGCAGTGGCAGAGACGGAGGAAGCTGTGTAGTGGCTGCAAGCGTGTGTGACTGGGTGCAGCATGGGAAGATAAACACCGGTTGCTGTTACGGTATCTGTGCTTTCCCTGGTGGGGGGGGGGGGCAAGAGAAGGGGAGACGAATGACGTCGTATTCCAGGGAGCCGCAGGACTCAGTGTTATTATTTTTGTTTTTAAAGTTAGAAGACTGCTGGGGCGCCTGGGTGGCTCAGTCGGTTGAGTGACTTCGGCTCGGGTCATGATCTCACGGTTTGCGAGTTCGAGCCCCGCATCGGGCTCTGTGCTGGAAGCTCAGAGCCTGGAGCCTGCTTCGGATTCTGTGTCTCCTCCTCTCTCTGCCCCTCCCCAGCTCACACCCTGTCTGTGTCTGTCTGTCTGTCTGTCTGTCTGTCTCTCTCAAAAATAAACATTAAAAAAAATTTTAAATTAGAAGACTGTAACGCTTACTCCCTTCCCAGCCCACAGTTCCCTGTGTGCTTTCTGTCAACCGTGCCAAGATACACATTTTTCTCGTTCCCTAGCCCACTCGGAAGATGTGATTTGGAGTGGACCTAAACAAACAACTGTGATTCCAGCACTCAGTCCTGGGAGCACTCAGTCCTGGGAGCACAGCTCTAGAGGGGGGTACCTAGAGGGATGTGGCCTGGTCCAAGATCATCCCTGCCTAGAATGGCTCTGGAGAGGTCATCTCTACTCCCTATTTCTGGTTTACTGGGGTCGGTGGGGGGCCCAGCTCAGCATGGACTATACCGTCAGTCTGTTGGGAGCAGAGTGGCCCGAATCCACCCCCATTAAGGCTGACCTGAGGTTGAGTAAGTTCTCATGGAGAAGGAAGGCCCTGGCTGAGGGCCATACACAGACCTCTTCTTCGATCCCAAGGCCCAGTTGGAGCCATTTCCTTAAGACATGGCTTCAGAGAAGATCAACGGCCTAGAGTGTGGAAGTAATCACCCCGGAGGGCCTCAGAAAGAAAAGATTGCTGAACTAAAGGTGGATGCCTCAGCCAAAGGCATCCTGAGTAAGAGCAAACCAGAGATGTTCTAAGGCAAGTGTTCGCAAACTCAGGCTTGCGGGCCATACTCAGTCTACTGCCTGCTTTTTTGAGCTAGGAATAATTTTCACTTTTTTAAACAGTTTTGAAAAACATTAAAAGAATAACAATATTTTGTGAGACATGAAAACTGTATGAAACTCCAATATCAGCACCCATAAGTAAGATTTTATTAGAACACAGTTGTGCTCATTCGTTTACGTATTGTCTGTGGCTGCTTTCATGTTATAATAGCAGAGTTGAATGGCCGCAACAGAGACCATAAGACTCACCAAGTCTGAATTATTTCCTCTCTGGCACTTTACAGAAAAAGTTTGCTGACCTGTGCTCTAGGCCTGTAGCTTTCAAACGCTGGTGTACATTAGAAATCACTGAGAGGGCTTGTTAAAACATCACAAGCCCTGTCTCCAGAGTTTGTGCTTCAGTAGGTCTGAGGTAGAATCTAAAACTGCATTTCTAATAAATTCCCAGGAGCTGCTGGTGCTGCCGGCCCATCGTGCATGCTTCGAGAACCAGCGTCCAAGAGACACAGGGACTGTGACGGTCCACAGGATGGAGAAGGTAAAAAGAAGACGAGAGGGAACACCCGTAGGACAGTAGGTTCCAGGGGAATAGTCAAGCTGGAAAGGTAGGTAAGGGGATTTTCCAGGGAATGAACATGTACTTGAGTATCCTCAGCAGGCACACACACGAAAACAGCAGATGGCGAGAAAAACTTGAGATCTACAGCTTTAATGGAAAAAGGGATGCTGCTTTGATGAAAAAAGTGTGGGCGGAAGGAGTTGAATTCCCTTCAAGCTCTTGCTTCACCTGACTTTTAACCATCTCCATCTCTCTCCCAGTGATATGAAAGGGCTGATTAGGGAAGGACCCACTTGCAACATGAAGAAGTTGGTCCTTAACCCTTCGGGGTAAGGTTATTTACATCCCTTCAAAATTCCTTACACCTCTCCCAAAAAAAGACCAGTTATTCCTGTTGGTCACCTACTGCTGCATAGAAAATCATCCCGAAACTTCTGGCTTAAGGTTTTTTTTTTGCCCAGGATTCAGTAACTGGGCAGGGTTCAGCTGGGCAGCTCCCCTGTTGGTCCTTTCAGTGGCTGCTTGGCTACACTGAGTCACTAGGTCTAGAAGGATGCTGGATAGCTGGGATCTCAGGACGTCTCTCTCTTCGCATGACCTCTCTCCGTGGCTTCTCCAGGTGGTCTCTCCAGCAGAGCTCCCAGACTTCTTACATGGTGGCTTAGGGCTCTGGAGAGCCCAAAAGTAGAAGCTGTCAGACATTCTTAAGGGTTAGGCACAGAATTGGCTCATTGTCACTTTCACAGTGGCCACATTTTATTGGTCACATTTTATTGGTATTGTGAGTCACAGGCCAATCCAGATTCCAGGGGAGAGGACCCCCGCAAGGTGTGAACCCTGGAAGCAAGCTTCATTGGAGGCCACCAATATAACAGATTAGAGAAGCATTTGTTTGGGAAAGATTTCCGCAAAACAAAAGGAAAGTAGGTAAATGGGAATAGATGGCTGTGTGGGGACAAAGCCAGGATTAGTGGCAATTTGGGGGGTGATAACTTAGGACTGAAAGCACTGGAAGTTCTTCAAGAGCATTAACAGATGTTTTCCTTTTTTATTTTTTAATTGCACCCACACAAGTTCTAGAACAGCATACTTCCTGCTTTGACTAAATTCACACAGTTACTGGCAATTATCTTAATTGCACATTCATGGAAACCTTACCAAAGAGGTGAAATAAGATTACCTTGAAGCTATGTAATTAGTGAGGGTTTTTTGTCTGTTGTTTTCTTCTTAACATAAGCACATTGGTGCATCTCTTTCTGAATGTTCTAAAAACATCTGCATGTTGGCAAAGTCTGTATTAGGGACAAGATACGACTTGAAACAATCACTTTCCTTCCAGCATCTCCTCATTCTTTTTTTGCACATTTATTCATTTGTTTGTCTATAATTATAAAAAAGGGTTTATTCAATACACATTGTACCTTGTATTTTCATTTAATGATTCTGTCCATATGAACATATACAACTCTAAATCCTTCTTTTTGATGGTTACATAGTAATTTATTATATTATTTAGCTAATCTCCAATTGCTGGACCCAAGAGAATTAAGAACATATGTTCACACAAAAATTTGTACATGAATATTCATAGCAGCGTTATTCATAATAGACAAAGTGGAAACAACAGTAATGACCATTAACTGGTGAATGGATAAACAAAATGTGGCTTTGGGAAATTATTCAGCCACAAAAAAAGGAATAAAATACTGCTACAACATAGATGAAACTTGAGAACATTATGCTAAGCGAAGGAAGCCAGACACAAGACTACGTATTATTCCACTTATATGGAAGGCAAATCCATAGTGACAGAGAGAAGATCAGCATTCCTTCATTCTTGGAATGTTCTTTCTCAGCTTCCGTGGTACTCTTCTCTTCTGGGTCTCCTTGCTACCTCTCTAATTCTGTTTCAAGTAAATCACATCCCCACTGCTCCTTAAACACCATGATCCTTGGAGATCTCTGAATTTTCTCACCCACATGCTCATTCTTGCACACGGCTCACAACTGCTGGAACAAATTTGCTGACACCGTAACTTCCAGATTCATTCCTTCAGCCTCTACCTCCTTCTGAGCTCTAGACCCTCTTGCCATTTTCCTACTGAATATTTCTTTCTGGACGTTTCTCCTCAACACAGAACTCATCACTTCCCAAACCACGCCTTTATGCTTTTCTATGTGCTGTCTCTTCCATGAGAAATGTCCTTCCCAACTTCTTTGTCTTGTGAACTCTTATTCATTTTTCAAGATTTAGCTTAAATTTTTCCCTCCTTCATAAAGGCCTCATCGGCTACGTGGTTTAGATAATCAGCTGCTGTCTGTGTTCCCAAACACTTTACATAAGACTTTTGCACATTCATCACATTGCATTTAGTCATTTTGTCTGATTGATTTCCTCCAAGGCTGTCATTTTGTCTTGTTTTTTTTTTTTCTTTTTTTAATCCAGCAGTTAGTACAGTTGCAGACAATGAGTGTTCTTTGTTGAATGTGAGAAGATAATAGTAATAACAGCTAACACTTCTGTTGTGCTAACTGGATACCAGGCACTGTTTTGAGTATTTTATTTGAATTAAATCACAGAAGCCCCACATAAACCCTTTGTGGCAGGCACATTATTACACCCATTTTTTTTTGTATAGATAAACTGAGATTAAGAGAGTTTAAGTAGCTTTCCCAAGGTCATACGGCTACCAGCGGCAGAGCTGGGATTAGACCTTGCAATGAACTCTATGTTCTTAACCATTATGGCATATGGATACCAAGGTATTCCATTTCCCTCTCCCAAGCCTTCAAAATTCCCAGACGAGTATTAGTCTCATGTGAGTTCCCTCACAAACATTTATTGAGAGCCTCTGCTGTCTCTGTGCCAGGCACAGAGATAGATATTAAGGATAAATCAGTGAGCCAGAAATGAACCCTGCCTTCTTCAGGCAGAACTTCAGAACAAAGACTTTTCTACTTTTCACGTTTATCAATAGATCACCCAAAGTCTGTCTGTCACTTAACTTCTCTTTAAATAAGAATTGATCTGTGAACCCTGCCTACATTAGACAGGGTTCTCCAGAGGAACAGAACTGAGTGTGTGTGTACAGAGAGAGAGAGAGAAAGACAGACAGATTTTAAGGAACAGGTTCAAGCAATTATGGGTGCTGGCAGGTCTGAAATTGGTAGGGCAGGCTGACAGGCTGGAAATTCGGCTAACAGTTGATGTTGCATTCTTGAGTCCCAAACCCACAGGGTCTGAAAACTCAGGCAAGGTTTCTATACTGCAGTCTTGAGGCAAAATTCCTTCTTCAGGAAACCTCAGCCTTTGTAAGGCTTTCAGCTGATTGGAAGAGGCCACCAACATCACGGAGGATAATCTGCTTTGCTTAAAGTCTACTGACTGTAAATGTTAATCACTTCTAAGAAATACCTTCATAGCAATAGCTACACTAGTATTTGACTAAATTACTGGGCACCAAACCCCAGCCAAGTTGACACTTGAAATTAACTATCTCATTGCCCGTAGACATAGATGCCCAAGGTTGCAAGGGAAAGTCTCAGAAGCAGTGAATATATGACCTCCAATTAAGGAAAAGTTTTGTTAACTTACAGGCTATTTTGTATGCCATGGTCTAAATTTACTAGGGACATGCTTAAAGCTGCCTGATATTTTTTTTCCCTTTCTTAAACATCCCATACCGTTTTATCCACTGTCCCCCAAAACTTTTTCCTAGGATCAACAGTTGCATCTGCCATTCCAGGTCCTGGAAGGTCCTTCCTGTTTCTCATTAAAAACAACATGTCTTCCTCATGAAAAGCATTAATCAAGACACTTGTCCTTCGCCATGTTTTGGGGGACTCTTCTCATTTAGCTTCAGGTTTCCGAGATGCCCCACAATTCATAAAATTATGGAACTTTAGAACTTGAAGGGAAACCTAGTGGGCAAAATCGTCAATTTTTCTCATTTTACCAATGAAGAGACTGCATGCAGTGACTTTGCTGACCCTGAGGTGACTCCAGGTCGAGAATTCAGCTCCACTTTTGCTAGCCTCAGGAATTTTTAGGTCTGATAGAAGAGAACCACTGCACATGGAAGGAAAGCTAGCCTTAGGAGACAGGAGATGATATCCTGGATATAACTAGTGAACTTAGATGAACCCTTGTTCCTCTCTGAGCCTCAGCTTCTTCATTTGTTAAATGGCTTAAGTCAGTGCTTCTCAAATTTTAACACTCACACAAATCACCTGAGGATCGTATGAGAACACAGATTCTGATTCAATAGGTCTGGAGTGGGGCCTGACATCTGTATTTCTTCCAGATGATGCCAGTGCTGCTAGCCATGGACCATCTTTTGAATAGAAGGGTGTATGATCTGTAAGCACAATTTGTGCCCCCAAATCCTATGATTTGGTGACTCTATGATAGGGATGGCAATGTCAAAGGTAAAATGAGCAGCAGGGGGAGAAGTATCACATTTTACCTACACTTCTCTGTACATTCTTTATCACAGCACTTTTCTTCTACGTAGCATTACCACATATTCTGGTTTGCCTGAGAAAGTCAAACCTTGGCTTATGCCTGTTTTCCAAGTGTAGCGATTAACAGAGACCCTTTCACTCCCCAAAGTGTCCCAGTTGGGACAATAAGTTAGACGGTTACCCATCTTTTAAGTTTCTTTCACTCATTATCTATGTTCGTAGAATACGGGATGCATTAGATTTCCATAGTTTGCATATTTCAAACCAAAGAAAAAGTTCTATCCCAGACCGTTTTCCTACACAGTGTTTCAGAACTCCTTGGTTTGTGAATTCCTGTTTTCTTTCCTTACAAACA
Source organism: Lynx rufus (assembly GCF_022079265.1). Classification (NCBI taxonomy): domain Eukaryota; kingdom Metazoa; phylum Chordata; class Mammalia; order Carnivora; family Felidae; genus Lynx; species Lynx rufus. The sequence goes on along the minus strand of NW_025814823.1, from coordinate 27,881,021 downwards.
GCACACTCAGTGCGGGGACTTCTGGCAAGTGCCTTTTGCATTCAGCCCGCCCAAGATGTGGGACCCTGGGAAAACCACTGCTGGATGTTTGTCTTGTGGTGAGTCGCAGCAAAGCTCACTCAGAAGATTAAAAACTAAATGGAAAAATACCTCGTGGGTGATTTTCCCACTTCCTATTCTCACAGGATCAATGTCTGAGTGTACAGTTCCCAAGTTCACGGGAAGCTCGTGGAGCGAGCTTCTACGCCCACGTCACTAAAGGCATTCCTCAAGGAACTGCATAGAAAGGCCTCCAGCCCCAAACTACAAATCCACCACCTACCTTGCATCTTCAGAGGATCCCATTCAAGGGAATATATTCCTAGAGGCTTCAAAATTAGCTCTTAGTTGCCACCTTTTATAATTAGCGAGTGGCTTTTACTCTATTCATTCACTTAATAAATATTTGCTAAGTGTTTACTATGTGTCAAGAAAGCATTCGTTGACAGCTGAAATGAAGAATTGGACGTAGCATTAGTCTGTCGATCTTAGTCCCTGACTGAAAGAAGGTGAGAGAGGTGGGGGGAAGCGTTCATGGAAAATTGGAGGGGCAATAAACGTAATGCTCCTTTTCTACAACTGATTCAGAACATAGGAGCCTTTGTGTAAGCAAGGGAGAAAGAAGCATTTAATTAATTTCCATCACAAAGGTTAAATGACTGCTCACCTCCTTCAAGTCTTTGCTTAAAGGATGTCGGTTCACTGAGCGACCTTGGCCAATTTGTTTAAAATTGCAACTCATCCCCCAACCCAGAATTCCGCATCTCTGCTTTCCTTTGCATTTTCCACTATGCTCATCTTATAACCCATGACATAATTCACCTGTTTATGAAGCTTATTGTCTTTCTTGCTCCATTAGATGTTTGCTTTATAAATTTGTTAAATAAATATCCCAGACCTGTAAAAATGGTGCCAGACAGGCAAAATTCTAGGATGAGCTAAAACTTGAAAAAAGTGTCAGAACAACAGAAAGTGATTTTTTTTAAATTTTTTTTCAACGTTTTTTATTTATTTTTGGGACAGAGAGACAGAGCATGAACGGGGGAGGGGCAGAGAGAGAGGAAGACACAGAGTCGGAAACAGGCTCCAGGCTCTGAGCCATCAGCCCAGAGCCTGACGCGGGGCTCGAACTCACGGACCACGAGATCGTGACCTGGCTAAAGTCGGACGCTTAACCGACTGCGCCACCCAGGCGCCCCAGAAAGTGATTTTTAAACAATAAGAGGCAGGGCACCGGTGTGGCTCGGTTGGTTGAGTGTCCTACTCTTGATTTTGGTTCAGGTCATGATGCTAGGGTTGTGGGATCAAGCCCCACATAAGGCTCTACATTGAGAGTGGAGCCTGCTTGGGATTCATTCTTTCTCTCTCTCTCTCCCCCACCTACTTCCCTCCCTCTCCCTTTGCTCCTCTCCCCTGCTTGCGTACTCTCTAAAAAAAAAAAAAATTTTTTTTAAAGAAACAATAAGAGGCAAGAATAAGAACAAGATGAGCACACAGAGGGTTAGGGAATGTTGAGTACAATTCAACAGATGACAGCAAAATTACTCCACTCCAATTTTGCTTCTGTCTTGCCCAATAAGAAAAAGAAAATTAAAACTTGACCGGTAGGACTGAGCCAATGATATAAAGAGGGAATTACAATTCAGAACATGCACTTTGTATGTGCTCACAACGCCAGACCCAGCTGTCTGGTGTTCCAGGCACTAAAGACACTTTTGATCAACTTCAGAAACACTACAGGCACTCTTGGACAACAGAAAGTGTAGGAGAAATTTTAGAAGTATCCTAATTTTCAAATGGGAATAAGAATGGACTACACATCATACATGCATAGTATGGTGCACATTTTCCATACCTAAGTTGAATAAAACAAGGCCCAGCACTAAGTTGTTACATGCTACTATAGAGAAATCATCTGGGCTGACCTAAAGTCATTCATAAGTATTTTTTGGATTCTTGGACTCAGTAGTTCATTGAACTATGAATTCCCCTAGCATGTACCAACCTAAAGATCACAGCTCACTTTCTTATTCACAGCAACATAATCCGAGATTTTGTCAAGGACTTTGTGGAAGTCACAACACAATTTGTGTATGGCTTTGCTCTAATTAAGTAATGACCCTAACCAAAAGGAAATGAGGTTAGCACAACATGACCTGGTCCTGGTGATCACTCACTGGCTCTGAGTGACCACTGTCTTATTTTGTAAATGCTCATAAATTAGGTGTTTGCTATTAAAGTCTAGATTTTGCTAAGAACCAACATCACGGACACATGATTTTCAGATTATGCAAACATTTGGCAGTAACTACTATAAAAGACAACCTAATGCAAAGTCAAAATTACTTTGACAGGATTGAATGCAAGTGTAAAATTACTAAGATTTATTAGGGTTAAAAATAACAAACTATCAATTTTATTATTATAGGAAGAGGATGACCATCCTTGGAAAGTTATCTTTGATAGTTGATTATAAATTTAATATGATGCCACATGCTAACCCAGATGTGGCTTCTAAGGGTATCAACACTCTCTAGGGAAGTTTAAAGAGGAGTACAACATCTAGATCATTGGAAGTAAGTAGGCTCATCAGGGTTGGCTCTGGTCACTTACATGGTGTCTGGTTCAAGAGAAATGTTTTGAAAGGCCATTGACAAACCAAGGTAGTCCATAAGAGCCCAGTTAGAGTTATAGGGGAGGTTTAAAGCACCACTCGTCAATCAGGGAAATACAAATCAAAATCACAATGAGATACCACCTCACACCTGTCAGAATAGCTAAAATTAACAACTCAGGAAATAACAGATGTTGGTGGGGATGCAGAGAAAGGGGAACACTTTTGCACTGTTGGTGGGAATGCAAACGGGAGCAGCCACTCTGGAAAACAGTGTGGAGGTTCCTCAAAAAATTAAAAATAGAGCTACCCTACGACCCAGCAATAGCACTGCTAGGAATTTACCCAAGGGATACAGGAGTGCTGATGCATAGGGGCACATGTACCCCAATGTTTATAGCAGCACTTTCAACAAGAACCAAATGATGGAAAGAGCCTAAATGGCCATCAACTGATGAATGGATAAAGAAGATGTGGTTTATATATACAATGGAATACTACTTGGCAATGAGAAAGAATGAAATCTGGCCATTTGCAGCAACGTGGATGGAACTGGAGGGTTTTATGCTAAGTGAAATAAGTCAGTCAGAGAAAGACAGATATCATATGATTTCACTCATGTGGAATTTAAGAAACACAACAGATGAACACAGGGGAAGGGAAGGAAAAATAAGATAAAGACAGAGAGGGAGGCAACCATAAGAGTCTCTTAAATATAGAGAACAAACTGAGGCTTGCTGGAGGGGTGTTGGGTGACAAGATGGGCTAAATGTGTGACGGGCATTAAGGAGGACACTGCTGAGAGGAGCACTGGGTGTTATATGTGAGTGATGAATCACTGGGCTCTGCTCCTGAAACCAATACTACACTGTCTGTTAACTAACTTGAATCTAAATAAATATATATATATAATATATGTGATATATATAATATATATAATGTAATATAATAATATAATATATAATATATAAATGTATTTATATATTTATATATATTTAAATATATTTATATATTATATATATTTATATATTAATATATATTTAAATATTATATTTTTATAAATAATATTTATATATAAATATATATTTAATATATATTAATAATATATAATAATTATATATTATATTTAATATAAATAATATTTATATATAAATAAATATATATTTATATATAAATAAATAATTATATTTAATATAAATAATATACATATATTTTTAAGGAAAGCACATGGAGACTGGCTCTAACTAGCTATGACCTAGAAATTTGTGAATTTCTGCCTTATCAGGTGTCCTAGTGTGGTGAAGATGAAGAAGGGTGCTGGGCCCAAGTGGCAAGGCAGAGGGAAGAGGCTACAAATGGATTTTCTGTACAGGAAGCATAAAAGGGGAGCGTACGTTGGTGGTAGAAGAAAGCAGGAAGGATGACCTCATGCAAAAAAGGAAGGGTCAGTCTTTTCCCATTCCTCCCTCTGTCGAGGTGATGCAGGTATAAGCAGTAATGTAGACAGTAAGAGCCACCAGTGCAGAGGCAGCATGGCATAGTGGTCAGCCGGGCACAGTCTGGAACCAGCCCCCCTGAGTTTAGATCCTGGCACTTCCACTTAATAGCTTGTATAAACGACTGAGCTGTTAAGACTCTTTGTGCCTCAGATTTCTCGACTATCAAATAGGACTTAATAGTACTTAGCTTGTGGGGTTTATGTGAGGATTAAACAAGATAATATATGTAAACTTCTTAGACTCACGCATGACACAGAGGCAACACGCAAGTTTCCCGTGGATCGAGCGCTTGCTGCATCTCAAGCATTATTGGCTCATTTCATGCTCAGAGCAACCCTTAAGTATACAGGAACTGCTCAAATAGCCTTCCTCCAGATGAGGAAGCCAAAGTTTTGAGAGGTTGAGAAACCTGTCCAAAGTTACACAGGCAGAATATTATAGAATCATCCTGCAAAACTCAGATTTTTCTGCTAAAAGCATCTGAGATTTTAACCTCAGGGTTTTACTGTCCCTAATTTGAGCTCAAAATAATCAGGGAGCACAGCTCACAACCGTGAACAAGCCGCCACACCGCAGATGACAATATTAGCCGTGGGGTTTCGAAAGGGCTGCAGATGATGGCCACAAAGTCCAATCTCCAACACCAGGAGAGGCGGGCTAGAGTTTTGAGAGCTGTGTCCACGATTGAGGAGGGGTGCTGGAAAGAAGGAGGAGCAACAGCTATAAGATGAGACATCGGCTTCACCAGGTGAGGTGTTTAGAACTGGATCACTAGATTTGAAGGCGGTACACAAGAAAAAGAAGACAGGATGGAAAGCCCTCTCTTATTACCTGCGGGGTGGCGGGGGGAAGGCTGTGTTGCATGCAGCTTCTCTTCTCTGGGGTTCATACTGCATATCGCATAACTGATAAAGGGTTAAAGGACCAAAACAAAAGATACAAAGGCAGAAGACCCAGCAAAAGTGGGAAAGAAGGGAAACAGTAACAAGCCTGATGGGGAATTCTCCACAAAATGGATTTCAGTCTACTACACTTGCGATCTGGGCTGCAAGGAATTTTCCACAGTCATTAACAGAGATTCCAAGAAACACATTTTTGTGGAAGATCTCTGATCATATTTTTGTAGCATCCCCTGATTTTCTAATGGCACTCCCAGTTGTACTGTGTACTTACCGATATGGGTACGTTCCCAAACCTGTTTATGTTATTGCTCTTGTTATTGGAATGGCATGCTTTAATTAAATATTACATAGGCTTATGACAAGAGTAATGAGCCAGCTATTAGTCCTGATTGTTTTGGTTAAGAGTTCTTCTTCCACATCGGACTACCTGGGGACCTTCTGAAAAATGGAACTACCAGAAGCTTACACATATAATAAGAGGAATTGTTAAAGAAACTATTTTTAACCTGGAGAGGCAATGACTTAGACAATGATTGATTTCATACATATAAAGAACTATCCTGTTTGAGGATGATTTTCTTCTAGGAGACTCCACATAGAATGTTCTAGAAATAGCTCTTAAATAAATAGAACAAAATGTGGTAAAGGCAACATAGTATAATAGAAAGAATAAAGCCCTAGTGCCAGGCAAACCTGGGTGTAAATCTTGGGTCCCCCTTGTATGATAATATAAATTGTCAAGTAACTTACCAAAGCCTCAATTTTTTCCTCCATACAACTATAAAATAATAATAGTAACAATTATCTTTATTATTATCCATACAACTATAAAATTATAATAATCATGTTATTATTATTATTACGTTCCTAGCACAGTTTGTGGCATTTATTAGACATATAATAAATGGTAGTTCCTTTCCTCATCTTTGTCCCTGTCCCTGGAGGTATGAAACAGAAAAAGATAATTATCTACTTAGACACACTACATCTTTTGCCTAATAGTTTAAGATGTGGATAGAACTACAAAAATTCCTTTCAGATCAAGGCAGACACTGTTGACACTGTTTCTTACCCATTTAAAAGCCATTTACTCTTTCTTCCTGGATAACAGCCTTCCACAGCTGACATTGGATAAATATCCTTTAGCTTCTGGGAAAGTCAGCCCTGCCCCCGGGTTAGGAGTTGGCCTAAATCCAGTCCTTTCATGGAAGATCAAATTACCTTTAAGTAAACATTCGCTCCTTCCCATGACCTCCTAGAGAAGAGTATCCCTTCCTGCCCCATTGACTTTGGACTTGGAACGTCTCAGAACTAGAGTGTGTCAATTCCAAGCCAAAGATTACCTCTCAGGGCGCTTCTGGCCAGAGGAGATTCGCTGTGGGTAGCCCAGGTCTCTAAGAAGGAGAGATACATGCCTGAGCTCAGGTGCCAGTCCTGCCACTTCCTGGCCGTGGGAGCATGGGCAGGTTAGGTAACCTCTCTTCCGCTCCATTTCCTCAGAAGCCAAATGGAGCTAGTCATCGTGAATGCCTCACAGTATGTTATGAGGCTTACATGGGTTAATGTTACAAAGGTGCCTGGAATGGTACACAGTGAGCCACAGTTACATAAGAACTGGCCAAATTTGTGGCTTCACTCAAAGCACAGAACGTTGAAGCTTATGGAAAGAAGGATGGACTGTATCAGGAAGGGCCAGGCAGGCAATGGGGGAGCTGGGATGTTCTGGCTCATATATGGCCTTTGCAATTATAGAATTATAGTGTCAGCGACCCAGTATAATGTGTAAATACCCTTTACAGCGTTTTCATCAAGGGAGTTTATTTTTAAGACATCTGGAATGGGGAGCTCATTCTCTCCTGAGGTGGTTTCTTACACCAGAAATTTATATCCTGGCAGGCTTCTAGTTACGCATCTTAATTTTTTTCTTTTTGGGGGATATACAAAGTAAGTCTAATCTCAAACGCGTGATCTCTTCGAATACTTTGTGACGCATGGTTGCCCACCCCGCCCCCTTCTGCCATAGGCCTTTTCCAGATTCGATAGCTCTTAATGCATGTGTCAGCTTATCCTATGACGAAGCACCTCTAGTTTAGCCACACGGCCCAGTTTGCCTATGTCCCTTGTCTGCACACACTGAAGCACAAAAAGCACATCAGGGCAGTCCCAGTCTCTGCCTTGTTTTAGATACTATACTTCTGTTGATACACACTCATGAATCCCTCTGGCGGCCTCATTAACTCATGATGCATTGCCTTTCCCTGTGCCTGAACTGCTACTAAGCATCACATTTTCTTTCTGTATTTGTCCAATTAGAAATGAAACTCTGATGCAGAATATTGTTTTTATTACTACTGCATTTTGTCCTATTAGATGCAGTCCATCACTTTAACTTGTCGAGATCTTTTCGTCATCTGCCATCTGCCATGTTTTCCATCCCACCTAGATCTCTATCATCTGGAAACTAGATCTTCGTCATCTGAGAACTTAATAAGCTGGTGAAACTGTGGAACAGATCAGAGTGTGCCACCAAAAACCCATCCAGATTGTCATGAACTCATTAATTAGCACACTTGAGTATAAAATTTTTAACAAGTTTCAAATTGTACTTACCTGTCCATGAGGGTTGCACAAGGCACCTTGTCAACAGCAGAAATACCAGGTCTACAACATCTAAGAGTCCCAGAACCGTCTCCCTGTTAACAAGAACAACAACAAAAGGAAATGACATTGCTTGAAAACATAGCTGTCAGTACTGATCTTTTAAATGTTTATAAAGTTGTTTTGCCAATCTGTTGCCGAGCAGTAGATGGTATTTTTATTCAGTTCACTTTTTAGAAAATTAGAATACATCTGGAAAGTGTTTTCACGGACAAGGACCTAAGCTTTAAACCCCTAAGTGCTGTGAATGCAGAAACGCCTAGGCAGGTTTGAGAACTGATGGGAATGGCCTGCTTGTGTGAAACCTTCCCAGGAGACTAGATTAGAAGATGGATGACTTGGTATCCTAAGACTAATAACCTGCTCCAGAATTATGACCATAAGACTTTGTGAATCTGAAGCCTCCCCTTATTCAACAAAGCAATATTGCAGATGGGAACAGAACACACCCAAGGAGAGAGAGTTTCCTATTATAGCAATGTGTGTGTTGCTCAAATTCCCTTTTATTTCCAAAGGCCAAGGGGAGAAACCATAGACCGCAGGTAACCATGGGTTTGAATCCTGGTTCTCCTGCTTAATAACTATGTCATAAGGTCTATTTTTAGAGGACCCTTGCTAGTCCCTAATGAAAAAGAGTTTCTTGCAAATTCTTACAATTAAAAACAAAAAAAATCAAGGTCTGGAATCCAGAATTATCTACAAGCTCCCAGGACACCTGTTCTAGTTTCTTTTGACATCATACCTCTTCGTTCCATAGCATTTATTTGGGATTATAGAGTCAAAATTAAATCCACACACCATTTTGTTCTTGAGTTATATTCTATTTTAGATTTTTTCAGTACTTTTTTAATCTGTTTTCCCAAAGTCCTTAGCACATATATGACCATATCCAGCTTTTCATTTCCTGATAATCACTGCATTTAAGTGTTCAAAGTAGTTATTAGTCATTGAAAGTGGCTTTTATAGACCAAACTGGGACTTTTAAGGTTTCTAGTTTTTGAGACCAGTGTCCCCTAAGGTGTTGGTATGTGTGAGAGCTTTGGTTTGGAGTTTTGGAGAAATGGGAATTTTCTGCGAAGAGATCAGAGGGAAGAAAAACAAGATAGTAGAGGAATAATTGACACCCATTCCAACCCCCACCAAGCAAGATTACACCCAACGGGCTATGTAGTCCTACGAGAAAGAGAGTCTAACAAAGTCTGTGTAAGACTCTTGTGTAGAGACATCCAAAAGTCCAGGTGATATACAGCAGCTCTGAATGGGGACAGGGACAGTCCCTTCATTTCATGATGGTGCACTGAGGCCCTCTGAGGGCTTGGGGTAGCACAAGGAGGATATCTGTGCCTAGCATAACTATTTCCCTGGAGAGCTCTGCAGCTAAGAGGATCCTGGAAATGATGGAAAGGAGCAAAAGCAGAAAGATATGAGCAGATAATTTCCCCTTGGGTTCATGGTTTTCCAGGGAAATACCTATCTCAATGAAATAGAGTTAAGCTTTGCCTCTTGTTCTAGAAGATTAGATTCTTTGAATTAGGGTTTAACCTCATCTTGGATTTTAATCATGGGTCCCTCTTCCTTCCTCACTTGGTAATGACCACGAGATCATATTTACCCTACTATTCTATGAAAACACTTTATTATTCTATTATTCTATGAAAACACATGTTCTAAGGACGGTTATATAGATATACCACTGTCTTACTCCATTGTTTTACCAATGTTTCAGCTCTGAGAGAGCATGCATATTTTCTACCAATAGTCAACACTGTATTCCTTATAGTAATTAGATTTTAAATGTTTTTATTCTTTTTTTTTTTTGTAGTCAACTTTAATTCTTTTTGAAAAGTCTAGTCTTTGGAAAAATAATTTCTTTGATCAAAATTGATGATATGCATGGTTTCATCATTCTTAAATGTTAGATTACTGACCAAAACCTCCTGTTTCATTCCTTGACACTATGTACAGAGCTAGGTATTTTTTTTTCTTTAAAAATTACAAACCTTAGTGGTAATAGGCAAACATTGACTGTACATCTAAGTTCTTGAGCCTCCCACCTGACATCACAGAAACAAGAGGTACCTCTTAGATTTTCGCTGATGGTATCCCCATGTGTTGGTTGGCTAGTGTCAACATCTCCCAGCTTTGCACTTACCGTTCTATACCCTTCTCTTTATCATGGCAGTGGGAAGACTGCAAAATGCATTTTGCAGAGTCCCTTACCAGCTGGCATCCAATGGGGGACAGAAAATGGAAGGTGAGAGGAAAGGAGAAACTGCTTTCATGGTTTCTGCTTACGTCTGTGGCAGTGGAAGCATCAGCAACCATGGCAGGGACAGTAGCAGCAGGGGCAGTGGTGGGGGTGACAGCCACTGCAACATCAGCATTTGGGACAGAGCAGGGAAGCAAGGGCACTGGTTGAGTGCCAGGTACTGAGGTACTACTCAGGCCGTGTTCCAACGGAACCAGCCTGGATGGCACAGTATGGACTCTGGGGAAAATCATTTTCCCTTTTGTCCTCCAGCTCTAGGTGTGTTAGTGGTTGAGTGGAATTGCCTATCATTGCATGAGCAGGCCTTTCTTATTTTGCTCCTCTAACCCACTCCAATACTTTTTTTTTTTTAATGTTAATTTATTTTTGAGAGAGACAGAGTGTGAATAGGGGAGGGGCAGAGAGAGAGGGAGACACAGAATCCGAAGCAGGCCCCAGGCTCTGAGCTGTCAGCACAGAGCCGGGCACGGGGCTCAAACCCACGAACCTGATCATGACCTGAGCCAAAGTCAGATGCTTAACCAACTGAGCCACCCAGGCGCCCCTCCAGTACTTTTGAAACAGATTCCTTACATTAAGTTCTTTGTCAAACACCTAGATCTGTTTCTGTTTTCCTGGTGGTGCAGGGACTGATGCATACTGCTATGAATCAGCCCGTGTGTGTAACAGTCAGCAGATGTGGTATACCCTGGAAGGCATTTCATCATACGCTGGGAAAACATTCAAGGAAGATTCAATTGACGATGTCAACTCTGCATTCAATTGTTCTTTATCTCTCAGTAGAGAATCACCAAACTCTCAGATCCAATGAGAGGTTTGTGGTATCCACAGGCTTTTATAGACTCCTGTGTCTGCCATGTTTATTCCCCAGTCTTCAATAACTTAAATTATTGAAGAAAATGCAGACTTTCTGTGTCTGGTGAGTTCTTTCTTTCTTCTGTAAGCTACACAATACATCACTCTCATCTTGATGAGATACTCCCTTTAGATACTTAAGAATTTTGAATTTGTGGTTTTCTTTTGGTATTTCTTCTTCCATTTTCCCTAGGAATTATTCATTTTTACAGATAATCTGGCATTCAGACGGAGGATTCAGAAGGAAAAAAGGAAGTCTGTAGTAATAATGCTACTCCAGAGGGAGGGGTAAGATTGCTGTCATGAGTCAGATTAAAATGCGAGGCTTATGCTGATGACATCAGTGTGGGCAAGATCCTTGTGCCACAGGTTCATTATCATCATACGCAGCCTTTAACCAAGATCCAAAATGAGAATATCTTACTCCTCCAAAAATTAAGAAAGGAGTACTGTCTTGAACAATTGCATAGGTAAAATTCACGCCCATAGGTCTATATCTAGGAACTGTTTCTTCCTCATTCTGAACAATGTGGGTGAGGGGACTGACTCCAAATCTGGGAAATATATAATGGCCCATTGCCCTGGTGGATTTCTTGACCTTTAATATTCAGCCTCTCTGTCTCCATGTACTTTCTTTTCTCATGTCTGCATATAATGCAGATGTAGTAGATTTAGAAGCTGACACTTGATTAGACACAAAATTTCAAAGGAAAAGGATAAATTGTGCAGTCGAATGTTGCCCAGAAGCAGGGAAAGGCATGCAGCCAAATCCATCCCCCACCCCCCGCCCCAGCTCCTTGTTTCATCACATGACGTTGCCTAGATATCAGCTTATCAACAGACTGAATTTCGACCGCCACCATCCCATGAAGAAAGAGACCTTGCAAGCAGACTACACTGAATAGGAGTAGCAGCTTTTAAAAGAGGGAAGTTTATAATACAGGGTAAGTCTTTGAAGCAAATCTTTTTGTTTCAGACAGAAGTTATTTGGTAGATTTTCCCTCCTTGAATTTTCCAAGCATTCTAATCAAACTTTATCAGGTATAGTCCACTTGACTAGGTAAGATGGATTTCCTTAGCAATAGCCCAAGAAAACACCCATGAATTGTTGCCACAAGAAAGATCGTCAGTCATTTCCTTATGCTAGTTGAGGAAAGAAGAAATCTTTCTAGCTTTGAAGAATATTTATGCTCTGCTCTGCAGATCTGGAAAATGGGAGGAGGGATACTGAGAAGATCTAAGTACAGGATAGAGTGTCAACTTTTATCACAGAGAATATTAAAAGAGTTATCTTGGTTAGTGTGGTTTCTGAAGTGCACATTGAGGGAAGGCAATATTAAGTACAATATTTATAGTTTAATTTATAAGTTTATATCGTGGAAACAAGACACACAGAGATGTTGGCTGATGTTTTCCTAATAAATTTCTCTTCAGGAAGATCGGAGCCTTAGCTTCATGAATTCAGAAGCAGAGATTTATCACATGTTGAAATACTTCTTCAGCATATGTACATGTGGGTGCTTTTATATATGCATGTGCATGAGCATATAATAAAGGAGAGGAGAGAGAGAAGGAAGTGGCATGAAGGAGAGCTTTCTATAGCCATGATCTCAGTGAATCAAACAACCCGATGGGGGTAGGTGTTGGCAAGGGCAAAGGTATGAGCAGAGGAGACAACACTTAGAGTTCTCACTCCATGCCTTGGTGACCCTATTCCAATATGTCTATTACTCCTTGATTATTAATTTTTTTATTATTGTACACATCTCAGATTCCAAACCTAAAACAATATGGAAAGGAAAAAAAAGACTTACTCATAGTCTTTTTTGCGGCTCCTTCATTTTGTCAGGCAATTGGCAAGAAATACAGCTAAGTTTAATAGTTTCTTGGACAGTGCAGTGCCGGAAAACTGCAAAATGTGCAAGAAACGGAGAAAAATGTAAAGGAATACTATACTGCCACTAAAAATTATAGGCTTTTTTAAGGGATATTCAATGAGCTGGGAAAGTGCACAACATATAGAGTATCATCTCCCTTTTCTAAAACCGTACAAAATGTACACAGAAAAGAAAGAATAAAAGGAAATCAATCAAATGCCACCAATAGTTATGGACAGTTAGATCATGGATAAATTTTCAAAAATGACATATACTGCTTTTAAAGTCAGATAAAGTAATAACTATTATTTATAACTATAAGAAATAACTTGTGACAGGGAGTGGTTCCCCAGTCTACATGTTGCACACACAAGATGAAGCAGAAAGAAAAGTCCTTCCATAAATAGCAGGTGGGAATAGGGAAAAGTACAGAACTGAGCAGTCTGGTGAGATCCAATTACTTGGAAACATGTGAGAAAACTTCTTATCCCTTGACATAAATAACATCTATTTATTTGTTTCTTTATTTACTTACTTGCTTACTTATTTACTTAGGTCCCAAAATAGGCTGAACAAAATGCAATTTCATGCTATGTTTGTTGTTCCCTGGAGGCACAGGATAAAGAATGGGAGAAAAACGGAAAAGACAGCAAAAACTTGGGAATGTTCCACGGATTCCTTGCATTCACGTCCCTTCCTCTGCCTTGGAGACTTCTTTACTGAAGGTATAGCATATCATTCCCTAATGGAGAAAATTTGTAGGTCTCTCCTTCAAAGCTTGAGAACTTTTTTTCATGTCTTTGTTTACCCAGTATTTGGTAACATCGTGCCTGACAAAGGCCCTCAGTGCATGTTGACAGCCTGTGTGGTGAACAAATGAGCCCTTGGATGATCCGATCCTATACCCAGCGCATTTTAGGAGCTCTGTGGACAGTCTTGTCTTCATTGCAAAAGCACTGATCGGTGGCGGGAAGCAACCATGTTATGGCTCCTTGCTAGAGAACGATGTTAGTGCCTTTCAGTCAAAGTTATTTAAAGCCATTCTCATAAATACTTTTTGCAAAAGTTAAGTTCTCTTCCATCGCCTCAAGGAAGGATAAGCAATAGGGTAAGAATATTAGGACTGTTATTTAGGAAGCTCAGATCCCTGCTAAGGAAAGGACATAGCATCCCCCCCCCCCACCATGAAATAAAACAATAACTGCTAAGATTTTATCTTCTACAATGATTATTCCCATTGCCCTTTGGAGCTTTGCTTTTGAAACTGGCTTGCTATTTTCATATTATATTGTTGTCTGTCATTTGAAAAAGCTTAATTAAGAATCGATTATCTTCTTCAAAGATATTATCTTTTAAAACATCTAATTCACAAACTGTAAAGTTGAAATGATGTCTCAAATTGAGAAATACTTGGCTTTGCTACCTTCACTCTGGACACATTTTCAATATCAAGCTTAAGGTCTCTAGACACCAGAAAATAAATTTGACACACAGGCTTCAACTCCATACCATTTTTTTTAAGTTTATTTACTTATTTTTGAGTGAGAGAGAGAGAGAGAGAGAGAGAGAGAGAGCAGGGGAGGGGCAGAGAGAGGGAGAGAGAGAATTCAGCACTGTTGGCACAGAGCTCAATGCAGGGCTCGAACTCATGAAGGGTGACATCGTGACCTCAGCTGAAATCAAGAGTCAGACTCTTAACCCACTGAGCTACCCAGGCACGCCTCCACACCAGATTTCTAACAGATGAAAGTCACTTTACTTTTACATTTGATTCACTTAAATTTAGTTTTCATTACAATGGTTAACAACTTGCTTTGAAAATTCTGTCATTGTTTTGAATTTTTTAGCCTACGGTGAACTTCTTGTTCTTTGATTTTTCTAGAATGCTGATGCCACTATCTCAGTCTCCCCCTCTACATACGATAAGCATTGATGATAGATGAGGTATATAACAGAAACTGTAGTCCCAGCCCTTCTTGCTCCTTGCTTGCCCTAGAGGTCAGCCTTCTAAATGCTCTCCCTACCAATGGTCTGTCATCCCAGAAGCTCATCCTCCACAGCAGGGCCAGCTGCAAAATCTGGTCACATGAAAGGATGACATTTGGGGTTGGATAATTCTTTGTTACGAGGGACCGGGAGGCTGTCTCGTGCACTGTGGGATGTTCAGCAGCACTCCTGGCTCCTACCTACTGACTGCCAGTACCATACATCCTCCCTTTCACCATTCATGACAACCAAAAATGTCTTTACACATTGTCAAATGTCCTCAATGGTCAAAATCACTCCCTTTGAGAATCACGGACTTAAATAAAGACCTTCAATGGCTCCTCATATAAAAGATAATCTTTAAACTTTTTTTAAGTATTACTTTTAAGATTTGAGTCGGAACATTACATCTATAAGGCTTTTATGAACTTCCCCTGCCTACCTCTAAGCCTTTCCCAGCTCAGACTCTATATTCTGCTTGAAAAAAAAAAAAAAAAGTCTGCTTCCCAATATATCCAGATATTTTGTGCCCCATTGGAAATCTGTACCACTTTCTCCCACTAATTAGCCTTTCTTTTTCTTCCAGCACAGTGGTTCTCAAATTTTAGTGTGCTTGTGTCAGAATCACCCAGAGGGCTTGTTAAAACCCAGAGTTCTGGGTCCCACTCCCCAGAGTTTAGGCTTCTGTAGATCTAGGGTGGAGCCTGAGAATTTGCATTTCTAACAAGTTCCCAGGTGATGTCAATGCCCTTTGAGAAGCAGTATTCTGGTTCTTTGGGGGAATTTCTCCTCACCCTAAGACTCCGATGTTTTGGTCAACTCATTTAGAAAGCCTTGCACAGAGCTTATTTTCCTCCTCTGTGTTCATAGCACCTTTTAACTAATAATGCTGAACCTTTATCACATTACCCATCCACTCATCCAGCTATCTCCCCTGCTTACTGACAACTCTTGGTGGGAAGTTCTCTTGACCCCATTCAGAAGCCGGATCTACGTCAGGCCCTGTGTAGATTCTCATGGCCTACCTTCTCCAACAAGGATCAAAATAGATAAATAAAATTATAAGATGTTGGAAATCCTTAGATCTCTCTCAGCCCAATACCTTGACCTACTTACTTAACCTAGAATGTTTGCTTATCCATTTTTACTATCACACAGGCCAGTGGAAGTTGTTTAAATAAACTAGGGGAAGAAACTACCCAATGGTTGTTTTCCAATTGTTACATGTATGTGTGTGTGTGTGTGTGTGTATACGTGTGTGTGTATACATGTATATATACACACACACAATTTGTATATATATATATACACACACACACATATATACATAAAATTGTTATACATACATATGTATGTATACATATATATATCTTATTTCCAAAAGAAGTCAGCTTTGAATACATCACACTCGTAGTCCTAGAGAATTCCACCAACTCATCAAAATCACCTGCTGTGCTCTGACAGGACCTAACCCAAGGGCAGCAGCGCTACTTTTACAGCATCATGAGGATTTACAATTCCAGGCCCCTGTGGGAGGCCCTGCAGAACCGCTATATTCACAGCCTTCGGCACCAGCAGCTGCTTGGTGAGTTTTAACTACCTGACCCAAACCAGGCACCTTAGGGAGGGACTCGTGTGCTGCAGCCGGAAGTCAAGTTTCCAGATAAATAATTCAAGTAGAATGGCCTCCTCTGCCAGTGTGCTATTTTATAACATGGCTGGCAGGCCATGTTTAAAAATGATTATCCCTGACAATCCTAAGCAAGGCTTTATGGGTAAATTAAGAAGGCTTCAAGAAATCAGAGTATGGATTGCCATAAAATGTCAACAACTGTCTGAGATTTACAGGCACTTGATCTAGTAGAGATGACAATGGGCTTAGGCAGATGGTCTAGGCTCAAACCACAGGTCAGCCGCTTGCTGGATGTGCGAATTCAGAGGCTTGGTTTACTCACAACAATAACAGTTACGTTTCGTGAGCATTTCCCACGCTAGAGACCTTGTGCTAGGAGCTCTACACATATAATATGTAATATTATATATTATACATTTTCTCCCCAGTTCACAGCAGTGGGGAACTGCAGCTCAGACACGTTATACAACTTGCTCAAGTCGTAGAGTGAATATCAGGGCCGTCGCCTGCACAGATCATGCATTTTCACGCCCATGCTCTGACATCTCTCTTCTTCTAGCAACCTCATGGGATTTTATGAAGCACAAATGAAATGATGGTTGCAAAAGATCTTCACAGACTTTAAGCAACAACCTTGTGAAAGATGTGACTGGCATTGAGTCTCTTTTCTTCTAGCAAATGACTTCAGTCTCTAGCTGGCCTCTGTCACTGGAAGAGCTTTCTTTTTCTAAGCAGCTCACTTAACATTAGCACATCAACCTTATATTGTTGTTCCTGCGTTTGCATAAAAGACACGGTTTTTGCAAATGGTTGAATAACAAGAACAGTAACAATAGGTATCTGTTATCAGGCCTTCCTATCTGCCAGGGACAGTTCTGAGCACTTTGCAAATGTTGTCTTACTTGAAACTCAGTCACCTCCATCCAAAAGGTAGGTGCTTTTATAACCCACATTTTGCAGAAAGGAAAATTGAGAGGTGAATAAGTTAAATCACTTGGCCAGGATCATGTGACCGGTAAGTGGCAGAGCTCGATGCAGCCTGCTCAGGATTGCCTGAAGTCTTGCAGAAGCATCATCTACTAGCTTTGTTCGTAGAGTAAAATTGCATAGAGGCCAAGGAAACCCGAGCAGAGACATTCAGTGTTTAGTGCGCATAAGATCCACCTGCGTGAGATATCAAAATGCAGATTTCCAGACCTAACTCTCTGAGTTTCTGATTAGGAAAGTCTTTGGCATAGAGCCAGAAATCTGAATTTTCAAAAAGCGTTATTAAATGTGGCCTCAGCCTGATGATTGTGTCGTGGCTGGTCTGCAGCCTACACTCTAAAAACACTGACAGAGATTCAATATATCAGTTTCTGGCTTGAGGAAAATTTTGAAAATGAAGATATGCAGGTCAGGCTCAGATGACTCATGGCCCAAGTCCCTCCCCAACTGATTTGTCATGTTGATCAATGACCATGTATTTTTTAACTTAACTGAATGAGCAATGCAAAAGAAGAGAAGTACACTGCCTGTCTTCAAAGATCCTACAACCTGGGTGTGTTAAACACAATGGTTTCTACCCTGCAGAGTAGAGGAAATTTTATGGGTTCATAAACATTTGCAAGGTTGTTTGCTTATTTGTTTTGTAAGATTGTTGACTTTGAACTTTCTCTCATTTCTCTCCCCTTAGGCCACATTACTCAACAGGAAGCTCTGGCTTGTGCTGCTGTGCTTAGAGATTCAACCAAGAGAGCCTCAGCTAAGGTAGCTCCCCAAAGATCCATCTCCCAGAAGCCTTCAGCCATGACAAGAACAGGGCTGTCAGCACTACCTGTGGTTCAACGCAGGGCTAAAAGTGCAGGGCTTGGCTACGTCAGAAACTGAGGTTTTGCACAAGCTCTGAAACAGGTGCTTTGCCCATGTACCCCGACATCTAGTGGGTGCTCAGTACCTATTTGGTGAATGAGAATGGAAAAAAAAAAAGTAACTTCTAACAAAAACCCCATACCTAGGAATAATCTCTCTCCCACTCACATACATTTTACCAGCAAGAACAAGTAGAAGGGTTTAAGAGCAGTGGAGCTAAACGTAAACAAGCCTTTTACTCCTCATATAATGTGCAGAGTGAAATGACTTCTGAAGCTTTCCAGATAAAAGCTGCCTTTGAATTAGAACCTTCCAGAGAAATCCCAAGAACCGTGAAAGGGAAAAGTCATCACAGGGTGCCGGGTGCCCGGTCCCCGGGTGACTGCTGAAGCCACCCACTGCAGATTTGGAAAATACACAAACCAGTACTGAGTTAACAGTGAGCATGCAGGGTGGGTTTCCAGAGCCTATCATCTCAGCAGAAACTGGGCTGTGTATTTCCATATCCTCCTTCCTCTCTTCTTTCCCATCGAGCAGTAACATTTAATTTGGCCCCAAATCTTCTGGGTCTTGCCTGACTCAATCCCTTTGTGTCATCTTGAAACTTGGACTTATCAACTTGCCACAGCTGGGTTCATCTACGGAGCTGGAGTTGATCATGACACAGGCAAAAGAATTCGTGCACGCATCTTTTCCTGGCAGCTGAAGAAACACTCTCAGCAGAACGAGAAAGAGCCCCCAAAGAACTGGTCTCAAGTCTAACCTTTCCGTGGCCTCACTGGTTTTCAGCGAGCACCCAAGACCAGACAAATAAGCAAAACAAAACAAAAACAAAAAGGAGATAACAATGAATCAAAACAACATACAGTGGTACAGTGTTATATGAGTTACATTTAATTGTTATTTTCATCACTAGTGATTTTTTTTTTCTGTGTGGAAAGTTAGACACCAGTGCTCACATAAAGTAAAACATTTAAAAATGCCTTTACTTCATCTTTATGCTAAATGTTCAACCCCCCTCCCTCATTTAAATCAGCCAATGACTTTGTCATGCCTGTAAAAGGAGTTGCTTGAGATGGAATTATAGACTTGTTTGACGAGGGATATGCTGACAGTGATCTGGAAGGAAGATGCTGTACCATTAGAAGGAAGAAAAAAATAATCTCATCGATGATGATGATGATGATGATGTTCTCTCTGCAACCATTCATAAAGAATAAAGAAGTTTCTTGACCTCTGCAAATCCTGGCCCTGACTCAATGTACTCTATGTAGCTTTCCAGTTCTAAGAATCATTAGATAGGCTTAAAAGAAGAAAAATAAATGAAACTATAGTGAGCTATAGGGTAGCCCTCTTTAAGGGACTGAAGCACGTGACAGATTTAACTTGACCTATACTAGCTTTCCCACTGCTTCCAAAATGGGCCTTTTATCCCGATGAACTTCTTGCATGCACTTTTTAAAATTGAAGTATGGTTGACGCACGTTACATTAGTTTCAGGTGTACAACATAGTGATTCAACAACTCTAAGTGTTACGTTATGCATGCACTTTTATCTTAGACTTTTTTTTTTTTGATGGGCATGAATATTTGCTGTGTAAGCCTTTGCTAGTGATGCAGAATATTAAGGAGGCTACTTAGGATTCTGAGCAGCATCCCTTGCGTCAAAAATCTCAGAAGCACCTTGTTTCCAATAGAGGCTTCTAAGAGCTAATTGGTAAGTGAATGTCCCAGGCCCATAAAAAAAGGACAAATCTAAGTCAGTGCAGAAGGCCGCACTTACTGGCTCTCCCTTCTGAGAAAATAATGCCCTCCCAGTTGAGCCCCACCCCAAAGGCCTATGAGGAATATGACCGATTATGGTGCTAGATGAAAGGCACTCATTGAGAGAATCCTGAGAAAGACAGACAAAGGGGAACAGAGGATAATCTGTAACACCACAGTCTGCTTATCTATTCACTAGTTGATGAACACTTGGATTGTTTCTAGCTTTGGACTATTACAAATAAAACTGCTATAAATATTTTAATATAGGGGCGCCTGGGTGGCTCAGTCAGTTAAGCATCTGACTTCGGCTCAGGTCATGATCCCATGGTTGGTGGGTTCAAGTCCCACATCGGGCTCTGTGCTGACAGCTCAGAGCCTGGAAACCTGCTTCGGATTCTGTCTCCCTCTCTCTCTGCCCCTCCCCTGCTTGTACTCTTTCTTTCTCTCTCTCTCTCTCTCAAAAAAAAAATTAATATGAGCTTTTGTGTACACATAAGTTTTTATTTCTCTTGGATAGATATCCAGAAGTATGATTACTAGGTCGTATGCTAGATTTAGATTTAACTCTATACACTACTGTCAGAGTATTTTCCCAAGTGATCATCCCATTTTGCATTCCCACTAGCAATTATAAAAGTTCACGTTGCTCCACATCCTTGCAATGTCAGACATTTTACTTTTTTTTATATTCTAGTGGCTATGGCTGCTGGATGAAGATATTATCTATCACTGTTAAGTACAGACCTCCTTATTAGGAACCATAGCAAATTTCAGGGAAGGAGTTCACGATAGACAAGGAGGTGGTGACGGCAATAATCTTGGAGACTCAATAGAAGAAATTTCAACGTTTAGCAGTCAACGTTGATTAAGCAACTGTCCAGCTATTTTTTAGGGCAGCAAAGACTTGGAGGAGGTGAGGAAGAAGAAAAGGAAGCAACCCCTGTAGGAAGAACTATCCCTGGTTCAAACTGCTTAAACACACGATACTGGGTTCAGTGTGTCCTCAGTACCTTCTCTCTTTTCCTTGTTTATGTTGCTCTTCAGGTTCAGCAACCATCACTCCACCACCACCACGATATTTATGCACTGTATTAGTTACTACTGAATAAAAAAATCATACTAAAACACAGTGACTTCAACAAGATTTACCCTCTCAGTTTCTGTGGTCAGGAATCTGGGCAAGACTTAGTTGGGGCTTCTGGTTCAGGGTCTCCCAAAGATTACAGTCAAGGTGTCAGCTGAGGTTGTGGTCTTATGTCAAGATTCAACCAGGGAAGGATCAACTGGCTATGGTCTAGAGGCTCCCCTCAGTTCCCTGCCACATAGGTCTCTCAATAAGGCAGAAATGGCAATAGGCCACAATAAATCACAAATGGCAACTTGTTTCATCAGAGTTAAAAAACAAAAGAGCATGAGAGGGGGTAGAAGATGGAAGTCACAGTCTTTTATAACCTACTCTTGGAAGTGACATCCCATCACCTTTGCTATATTGTACGCATTAGAAACAAGTCACTAGGTTCAGTCCACACACAAGAGCAGCAGATTACACAAGGGCATGAATACCACAAGGTGGGACCACTGGCAGCCATTTCAGAAGCTATCTACCAAAGCCAGCACTAGGGTGAGGTGAGTGAGGTACCTAGGGTGCAAAATAGAAGGAAACACTCTTTAATAAAAAAAAATAAAAATAAATAAAAAGTTTATTTATTCATTTTGAGGGGTTGGAGGGGCAGAGAGAGACAGAGAGACAGAGAATCCCAAGGAATCTCCTCCCCGCTGCGAGCAGGAAGCCGGACGCACGGCTCGATCTCACAAACCTTGAGATCCTGACCTGAGCCAAAATCAAGAGGTGGCCGTTTAACTGACGGAACCACCCAGGCACTCCAGAAACACTTAATCTTACATGACCCCAAGAGTGAATCCCAGACAATTGCCCCCCAGAGACCAATCCAACTTTAGTCTTCACCCTGCTGCCTTCCCCATGCACTCAGTACCCTTATGCTAGCTTCTGACAGGGCTCCCTGCCTAGACATCCAGTCTGAGCATGTTTTCTCAAACTACTGCCCTGTGCTGCATACTTTTTTCTTGCCATGACCCTCTCTTGAAACTTAGCTGATTTGTGTTCCAATATTCCAACATGCTGTTAAGGAAAAATTGATTTCAGATAAGCCTGAGACATTTAATAATTACCTACTTAAATGTTATCTCTAGATGTAGAGCAGTATTTATCAAAATACAATTCATATACCAGACTCACTTAGGATGCTTAAGGAAAATGTAAGTTCCCATCTTCGAACTGGCTCCCATCTTCGACCCAGTGAATCAGAATCAGAGAGGTAGCATTCTAGGTGCTACTTATGTTTACTAAAGTATGATAGCATGTAAGAAGGGACTTCAATAGCCAGAAGGCTTTAGCCTTAATAAACTGAATTTCTGTTTGGCAAGTCTGGCAAAGATTTAGGACCAAGGACTGCATGATAAGAGTGGCTTTTGGGATAGAGAAAGATTCTCCATACTGACCTTCAATAAATCACATAAATAAAATGCCAATTATTCTCATTCAAAGCCAGACCAATGGCATATTATAACAGTACTTTCTACTAAAATGATTTATGGTTCCTAGATGTGGTATTACGAAATATGCATTACCATTCCACCAAAGCGAATCCTGACTTGGTTTTCCCTCCCATTTCCTATTGTGACGAAGGCCATAGGAACAGGGCCAAGAGTTCCTGCACCTTTTCAATTAAAATGAGTTGCTAATTGCATCAGTGCTTGTAGAGGAAACCATTATATTGGCCTCATTGACTCTCCCTTACCCCTTAAATTACAGTCCTGTTGCCCGAAATGTAATCAATCCCTATGTTCGAAATCAATCCCTTGTCTGCCTCCAGAGAACTGTCGCTCATTTTTCTCCACATTAGGGCTACCATACTGTACCAGTTACACAACGGGTCCAGTCAGGTCAGAAGTAGAGGAAATCCCTGTAGCTATTGGAAATCACAGCTTAGGAGCAGGGTCAGAGGCTTTACCCAATTGTAACTAAGCCAAACATTCAGCTATATGGTGTGAGTTCCAGCATCCTCCAGGCCCATGGGGCGTGGTTCTCTGAGGGGAAATGAGTACCTGTTTACAAACAGAGGGTTCTAGAGAAAGGCACCTTCCACCTTGAAAATAATGTAATGAGCCCAGAAACATGTTCAAGATGGCTTGACAAAGTATCATAGAAAGCCAGTGGCGTTTCAGAAGCCCGGCTTTGTTGAAGGAGAAAAAATAAATAAATACCACTGTAAATATATTACCTATTTAAATTCTATAAGTGATTACAGTATGTGCTGCATTGTATATTTATGTAAATAAGGAAGAGCAGAAGGCAAAGTCCCATAAGTCCAGGGTTCTCTCTGAGGCACAAGGTTGGAAAGGAAGGGGTTGTGGAGAGAGGGAGGGACAGCTGCCGAGAGGTCAGATGGTATGCTAAAGGCTGGGAGAAGGTGCAAAATGTGCCTCCATTTCCTAACTGAAGGGCCAGCTTTTTGCTGAGAGATACGTCAAATGGATTGTGACCAAGATCATGGAAATGGTGGTCAAGAAACACATGAATCCAGACCAAGAGTTAATTAAGACCGAAAAAGTCTATGTATAATCTATGTAAGTTAAACGAGCTTTAATTTTGGTAAGAAAAAGTCAGGTGTTAAAACTCAAGGTATCAGGTTCCTTCCTATGAAACAGGAGAAGCGCATACACAAAAAAAGAAAATGATTTTCGTCTTTAGTGCAATTCTGAAGGCAATCTACATGATTGAAACAAGTAAAAAAAAAGTTTTTAGACTTTACATATTATTTCAAAGTTATAATTTTATGATTAACTGTCTCATGGTGAGAGGGCAATATTAAGTCATCCTTCTTATGTCGTTTATTCATTTACAGTACCTGAGAGCTACTGGAAATAATATTTATTAACTGTAACGTTTACAAGCAATTAAATTTGGCGGCAGTGCAGAGAGAATATATATTTTGTGCTGGAAAATAACTCTGGGAAGAAATTACAGCTTGGTCATGGAGACACTTTAATAAACTTTAATTGGTAAACAGTAGGGAATCACTGGTGGTGTTTTTAGTAGGCGCTTGGCCTGAGAACTGATTTCCAATACTGAGCAGGATGAATCCGAGAAGATGAGGAAAGAATCAGGGAAACGACTCCGGCATCTGTCCTCATTTTCCAGTAGCAGAAAATAAGGAGGACCAAACCCAGGAATGAAATACAGGGAGAAAAACCAAACGATCTGGTGGCAGAAGAACCGGGGACTCAGGCTGGGTGTGACAGAACAGACCAAAAGGACCACTGGGAGACCTGGGGGAGAAGCACAGGGCCAACAGCCCCAGGAGAGCTGATCTGAGGGACAGTGAATTATTGTCTGGTTTTGGACAAGTTGAACTTCAGGTCTCTGCATTCTGCAGGTATTGGCAGAGGGTGAAAAGTCAGCCCTGGGGGTGGTGCAGAGGCAAGAGGAGGGGAGATCCCCAGGGGAGAAGAGCAGAGATGGAACCCAGGGACCAGAAAGGCTGTGAGGCATGGAGCCCTACAGACCAGTGTGCTTGAAAGGGATTTTTCAGGGAGGTAGGAGAGCCAAGTCCAGGGAAGAGGGAAATTAGAAAAAGGAAGGGCTAATGGCTGCCTGACGAAGATGAAGGCTAACATGTGGCCACTGGGGATGCCAATTAGGAAACCTTTGGTGACCTGAGCAAAGCAGTGTCATTCAGGCATGAGGGTAGCCCCTGACCTGTAAGGGGTGAAAGGCTGGGGTGTGATGAGAGCACAGGGATCCCCAGGATCAATCCAGTTTCAAGCAATATCAAAACTGCGTGGTCAGCATCCATTCATGTTTCTGTATTCTTTCATTCTGCTCAGCCTTCCTAGAAATTCCTATTTGAATCCCATTTTCACCATTCACTATTATACAGAGCATTTTCCTTGCACCACAACGGAAGGCGTTTTCAAAAGCTGATACCAGCCGAATGCGTTAATGGAGTCCCATGATGAAATTCTATCAGGCAGAGCATATTGTTATTGCAATATATTTTATTATTCCATTAGTACATGTTATAAAATATGTACTTACGAACAATTACTACTACAATTTGATATATCCAATCCATTGATATAGGAATTTGGAGCAACAGAGTCGTTTTTAGTAAAGAAATTGAGACGAGTAAAGGTGAAATTCAAGATTCTATAGCATGTGTGAAATGAAATGATCCATTTTAAAGACTGGATATAACTATGCTTATATAGATACACTTCCATTTAGGACAAACCGTTCCATTTATAACTGTGAAGAATACATTAAAGCTACAGAATTAAAGTCAGATAAAAATCTCTTAACAAAATGTCAACTGTTTCATCCACAAAGAACAGCAGGGAGTTTCTTTTAAAAAAGCCTCTTCTTTTTTGACTAATGGTTTAAAAACTCATGCTAATTTCAGTAAATTTAAGGGATGATTATAATCAGCACTTTAAAAATGAGAAAATGAGTGATTTAAGATGTAGACTATATAAAAAATCTAGACTCTGTAGAAATGATCAAAGTCAGTGAAGATATGGAGCAGGGGGGTTGTGAAAAGGACACTAAAAGTTGATGCAGAATAGAGATATAGGAAACATTTTAGATGGAGAAAAAGATGAATCAATTAAAGCAGGAACCATGCTGTTTATTGTGATAAATCATATTAATAGAATTCTTCTGAACAAGATATTCAATTGAAAGAAAGAGAGGGGATGTGTAAATAAATCAGGGTTTTAATTGACTGCCCCTGCTTTCGGATGCAGGAAGTTAATGCCACACAGTCACAACTGAATCTGTGTCACCACAAACACACGCTTTGGCAGGAGCCCCATGCATGTGCAGTTGTGTTGACGAGCGTGCTTACAGCAGGTTCTGAAGACTAAAACGGTTCCAAAGAGGAGGAAAGCATGGGAATCAGAGCTTTGTTACGCATGGCATTCGAATCATTCTAACAGCAGAGGGATGCAGTTTCATAAAGCCAGTCAAACCAGCTTCATAGCTTTTCCTTCTAGCTCCTTCACCAGACATTTCTTGACTGCTGGTGAGGAGACAGGTCCTGTGGCGGACCCTGAAGATTCCGTATGGAATGAAACGCCTCTGCCTAGGCTGTCTTTGCTGCTCACCTCGCAGCCTTGTGACCCTGACTACCTAACTGGGCTGTGACCAAGCCCAAGGCGACCTTCTCCACAGGTGCCAGGGAAGTGTGGCTGTGGACTGCAGGGTCGGCTCCTGTGGGAGTGCTCAGTGAGGCCACTGCCAGAGCCCCTCTACCTCTGCAGGACCCACTCCAGTGCGAGAACAAAATGAAGAGTCCCCACGAGCTGCAGGGGAGCTCACCTACAAATCTTTCTTCTGCCTTAACACAGGTTATTGTGGCTGCATTGGCAGGATTATTTGTCATCAGAACTAAGTGCCACATGATCTTGAAACAGAACCTGGGCAGAAGTATACGTTCTGCTCCCCATGTTTGCCTTTAAAGTACTTAGTGCAATCGTTGAGAGCACGGTTATGGAGTTTGGTCATCAAGGTTGAATTCTGGATACCTCACATAACAGATGTGTGGAAGCACGTAAGGGGCTGCTCCTCTGTGTCTCAGTCTCA
This sequence comes from Lynx rufus, assembly GCF_022079265.1. Taxonomy (NCBI): domain Eukaryota; kingdom Metazoa; phylum Chordata; class Mammalia; order Carnivora; family Felidae; genus Lynx; species Lynx rufus. Next base: position 27,854,407 of record NW_025814823.1, on the reverse strand, counting down.
CCATCTGTAAAATGGCAATAACAACAGTTCCTATTCTGAAGAGGTTTGGGAGGATTAACACACAATGCCTGACGGCGTGTATATTAATGTTAGCTAACTAAATTGGTTTTAGAAATATAATAATTGTGGTAACAGAACAACCAATACTCAGTATTTTTAGTGTTTTATCATTTACTGGGCACCTTTAAATAGCTCACTTAATCAAAGGGTAAGTGTGGTCAAATGGGTCTTTGAAGATAATTTTCCAGACAAAGATTATAATGGCTATCAGCAGGTAAAGTCTCATCATCTCCAATTTCCAATCCTGGTATATTTTGGAATATATATGACAAGAGAAGAGCAGTAAGAGTGATTGGATAAATTGGGAGTGGAGGGGTGGGGAGAGCTCCAAACTGGAAAAAATCCCAATTCCATCAATAATAAAATAGATAAGCAATTGGGGTTAATTCGAACAGTAGACTATTCCACAGCAATGAAAATGAGTCAATTATATGGGGCGGCTGGGTGGCTCAGTCAGTTGAGCATCCGACTTCGGCTCAGGTCATGATCTCACTGTCTGCGAGTTCGAGCCCCGTGTCGGGCTCTGTGCTGACAGCTCAGAGCCTGGAGCCTGCTTCTGATTCTGTATCTCCTTCTCTCTCTGCCCCTCCCCCACTCATTCTCTCTTTCTCTCTCTCTCTCTCTCTCTCTCTCTCTCTGTCAATAATAAATAAACACTAAAAATTAAAAAAAAAAAAAAGAAAGGAAATGAGTGAATTATAACACACACCACCATGGGTGAATTATAAAAATATAACATTGAGTGAAAGAAGCCAGGCAAAAATACATATGTGTTATGATTCTATTTATATCAAAAGCTAGTATTTTAGGGATGCATAGTGACTACCATAACATTGATGGGCATGACTACTATGGGATGGAAGACTTGGTGACAGACAGGGCCATGTGGGTAATAGGGGATGCTTCTGGAATTCTGTCAATATCTTCTTATTACTTGGTCTACGTGGTGGTTATTTAAGTGTTTGCTCATAACAACTTGTAATACTACCTATTCATTTATGTTTAGAATTTTTTACATAAGTTGAAACAAAAAGTTTATGAGGAAAGATCCTGGGAAGCTAAGCCAGGAGTGAGTGGAATAAATCTCTGTTATGTCTATGTGCCTCTCTCTCTCGGCATCATTTTCTGCACATATCCCTCTAACTCCTTTGTTCCTTCCACCAACTCAATTCCCAGCATCTCCCAGTCATAAAAGTTTGAAGGATAATTATAAATAAATGTAGATCACCGCAGTGCGCTAAGGATGTTCTCACAGTGTACGTAAGGGATCTGATTCTTTTAAATTTTTTTTTTAACGTTTATTTATTTTTGAGACAGAGAGAGACAGAGCATGAACGGGGGAGGGTCAGACAGAGAGGGAGATACAGAATCTGAAACAGGCTCCAGGCTCTGAGCAGTCAGCACAGAGTCTGATGCGGGGCTCGAACTCACATACTGTGAGATCATGACCTGAGCCAAAGTCGGCTGCTCAACCGACTGAGCCACCCAGGCGCCCCAGGGATCTGATTCTTAAATGTAAAGACTAAAACCTGGATAGTCAAGATGATGAAGCATGCTGCTGAAAGACGCTCTTTTGAGAAGAAAACTGACAAACATATGTCCTAATTTAGATAATCTGCTCCTCTTCTATTTCAGACTCCACGTTTACTCAGCTGACCTTTTTTCGAGGCGCAAAAGACTCCTGGATAATAACAGTCCAGTACAAGTCGTTCCCATGTTCCCCTAATGGCTCATGGTGACAGCATTCTGCTGACCTATTTGTAACATCCTGAACAGAAGAAAGCTTTTTTGGCCTAAACCTAGTGACCTTAAAAATACCTGCACTAAAATGTTGACCTCCTTTGGAGAAATCTCTTAAATGTATATAAAAGGATAATTAAACAAAATCCACTGAAATAAGAGAAGAACTCTGTCTTTTTTAAGACAACAGGCTGTAAGGCCCTCATTTACTTGGTGTTGCCCACCCTAGCAACGAGAACGTCATATAGGTTCCTCCTGGTTCAGAACTCTCTCCAGCACAACCCTCAGAGAGTTCCTGATCTAGGGACTTTATGAAGATGACAGGTGAGTTGAGAACAACAACTTTCTTGTACAACTTTGCTTTAATGTAACCCTTTGAGAGCCAGAGAAGAAAGAACCCAGTGAAGTGATTTTATTTTTTATATAAATAAAAAGATGCTGTTGAAGAAGTTGCTCATGGGGCGCCTGGGTGGCGCAGTCGGTTAAGCGTCCAACTTCAGCCAGGTCACGATCTCGCGGTCTGTGAGTTCGAGCCCCGCGTCGGGCTCTGGGCTGATGGCTCAGAGCCTGGAGCCTGTTTCCGATTCTGTGTCTCCCTCTCTCTCTGCCCCTCCCCCGTTCATGCTCTGTCTCTCTGTCCCAAAAATAAATAAACGTTGAAAAAAAAAATTAAAAAAAAAAAAAAGAAGTTGCTCACCATATCACCTGGGAAACTTAAATTTCAGTACCAAGACCAACTGGCTCCCACTAAACAATTGACTGTCCTATAGATATCGTGACTTAAGCAATGGCCTCATTCTTTGTATTGGTCATAGGGAATTTCAGTGCAGAGTCTGAAGTCTACTGTGAGTACAGGCAGATTCTGGTTTGATTTTATATCTTGTACCCACATTTTGAATTCCCCCTGACTTCTACATTTGTCCATTTTGGACTTGCAATGGTGTTTTCCAGAAGGTAACGGAGTGTAATTACCCCCTAAAACTGAGGCATCCTAATTGATTACATCTGTAGTTCTGGTCCAGATGCTCTCCCAAGGAACAGACATAAACACCCATTTGCACAGTAGACTCCACCTGGATTTTCCCAGCCATGTCAAATCCATACCAGAAGCATATCAAATCCCCCCCAAACCCAGTCCTTCTGTAATCCCTACTGTCTTGATAAGTGTTACCATGTACTTGGTTACCCAAGTCAGAATCTTGGGTGTCATACCGAATTCTTCCTTCTCCCTACACAATTTGCTTCCAGTAAGCCAATAATTCATATCAGAAGTCTCTTGAGTCCATTATTTCCTTCTCTTCCCACCCCTGGCAACTCATTTCAGGCCCTCCTTCCCCTCCCCCAAACATACGATCATTGATAACAGTTACTGGTTTTCCTTGCTCTTGTCTTGCCCCCGCCCCTCGGTGGCACATGCTCCTGCAGGAGGGAGCTCTCTAACAGATCTGCAACTGTCACTGCCCAGCTCATTTGCAGTCTCGATGGCTCCCCATGACCTACAACATAAAATGAAATTCCTTGGAACAACTTATAAATGGCCTTTTATAACCTGACTTCTAAGCATTTATCTCTCTGTTCCTCAAATGTTGGGAGTGCTGCAAACATGCCAGACTCTCTCATTTTCCATTTTTGTCCACATACTGTCCACCCCCCACCCCCACGCATATGCGCGCTCGCACACACAACGCACGCGCTCTGAAATTCCCTTCTCTGTTGGGTGAGGCGGGGATTCTTCCCTTCCCCCTCCAGCTCCAGCTTGGGCCTTGCCTTTGAGAAGGCTTTTCTGACCTCCAGGCAAACTTTGGCATGCCTTCCCTCATGTTCCTACTGATTCTGACCCACGCATCTATTATAGAAATTACCGGTGTGTGATTTCACTCATACGTGGAATTTAAGAAGCAAAACAAATGTACAAAGAAAAAACAGACAAATAAAAACAGACTCTAAAAAAGACAGAGAACAAATTGGTAGTTGCCAGGGGAGAAGTGGGTGTGCAGAGGAGTGAAATAAAGGGGATCGTTCCTCTTGATGAGCACTGGATAATGTATAGAGTTGTTGAATCATTATACTATATACCTGAAACTAATGAACACTCTATGTTAATTATACTTCAGTTAAAAAGAAAAACAAAAGGAAGGAAGGAAGAAAGAAGTTACCATGGTGTTTTGCAATTATTTCCGTGTATATTTCTTTAGACAATAATTTGCCTATGTGTTCAGGCACTGTGTCTCATTATTTCATATCCCAGAGCCTAGCATGGAACACACCCAGTTAAATAAATATATTAGTGAATGTAGATGAAATTGTTATTCTTGATAGGATTATACTGTAGGTTCAGAGGACTGTACTTTCAGAGCAATAGACTAGAGGTCGGCAAACTATGGCCACAGGTCAAATCTGGCCCACAGCCTGTTTTTATAAATAACACTTTACTGGGAAACAACCTGTTTGCTTATATTGTTTAGGCTGCTTTCATGCTCCAACAGCCGAGCTGAATAGATTTGACAAAGACCGTATGGCCCACAAAGGCTAAAATATTGACTACTTGGTCCCTTTACAGAAAACGTTTGCCGACTTCTAAACTAGAGGCATATTTATAAACAAGACCTAGGAGTGTGTCCCGCTTAGTACAATCTCAGTCACGCCCAAAACACACATCATCCCTCCACACTTTACTACTGTCTTACTTCTCCCCAAAACCGACACACCTCACTCCCGCAATCTGAACTCAGATTAGCACTCACACTCTGCATAGCCTACTCAAGCTTACTTACTGGAATCTTCCAATTATCTAACTACGGTGTCTGACTGTGAGCGCAGAGACTAATTGTTCTCAGTTTACAGTCCTCTCTTCTTTCCTTCGGTAACACGCTCCCCTGAGTTCTGGCTGGGCACAGGACTGCCCACCTAGAGACCACATTGCCCAACCTCCCGTGCGGCTACATACGGCCATCTGACAACGCTCTGATGAATGGAATGTAAATAGAGTGGTGTGCACAATTCAGAGCTTTTGTTCTTCAAAGAAAACTCAGAGCTCTCGCTTCCCCTTTCCCCCCTCCACTGGGTTGAAATATGGATGTAGAGGGCCAACTTTGGCCATACAGATAAGGACAGCACCTGTGGAAGCAACAAGACATAAGGAACCTGGGCCCCCTTTTCAAACTCATAGAGCACCTCTAGCCTCCCAGACTGCCTTCAAATTAGTTAGCATAGAGTGCAACAATGATTTCAGGAGTAGATTCCTTAATACCCCTTACCCATTTAGCCCATCCCCCCTCCCACACCCCTTCCCATAACCCTCAGTTTGTTCTCCATATTTATGAGTCTCTTCTGTTTTGTCCCCCTCCCTGTCTTTATATTATTTTTGCTTCCCTTCCCTTGTGTTCATCTGTTTCGTTTCTTAACGTCCTCATATGAATGAAGTCATAGGGTTTTTGTCTTTCTCTGACTAATTTCACTTAGCTGCAAATGGCAAGTTCCATCCACGTTGCTGCAAATGGCAAGATTTCATTCTTTTTGATTACCGAGTAATACTCCATTGTATATATATACCACATCTTCTTTATCCATTCATCCCTCGATGGACATTTGGGCTCTTTCCAAACTTCGGCTATTGTTGATAGTGCTGCTATAAACATGGGGGTGCATGTGTCCCTTTGAAACAGCACACCTGTGTCATATCACTTTTAGTTGGTCACTAGCACCCAGACCAATATCCCATTGCCCCCAGCTTCTCTCCAGGTATTGTTTTTCTTTCATATGCAGTGTAGATTTTCTTTCCCAGAATATGACCTCGGCCCAGCTTTATTCATTTTCAACCACTTTCTCTAAATTCTGTCTTTCTCTGAAACCTCAACCTTTCCTAAAACCCTTATCTTTCCACTTACTTCCTCTTCTTTCTACCTTTGTTCTTTCTTCTTTTGCACAAAAGAAAATATTGCCATGCCCCATGTGCCCAGGGCTCCAGAGAAAAAATCCACTGCAAACAATTCCAATCTTTTCTCAATGTCTTAAGACAATTCCAAAAGGATCTTAGTATATTCTTAATGCAAAGTTAAACTTTACAGTCTTTTTCAGATCTCTCTCTCATGGTTTAGACTTTGTGTGGGGGCTAGCCATGGGTCTCTTGTGTCTCACTCACTTCCTCCCGTGCATTTTTGCCTCCGGGGAGCATACCCCTCCTGCTAGTAGCCCTCTGTTGGAACATGGCCCCTCTCATGGCTATGCTAGAGAATCAGCCCCTTACCTCCATTCTGCACACCAGCTGGGATGAGGAGGGAGTCTCTTAATCTTCTCACATTGACAACCCTTTATCTCTTATCTTTTGAGTCTTCATTTCAACATCTATAAATCGGGGAATCTAACCACCTTATCTACTCCACAGGATTGCTCTAAAGACTCCATATCACATTGGCTATAAAAGCACTTTTGAATACGTTCAACTACTGTTCAAGTTTAAGTAGAAAGTCATCACTATTTTTAGGCCTGATGTTTTCTCTCACTTTCCATGACTTCTCCTCTCAGGAAGGAAAAAGGTCCAATTTCTCCCCCATCCTCAGATGTATAGGGGGTGGGAGAGTACTCTTCCTGACCACTGTGTCTTCCTCAAGCAACATCTCGCCTTTCCCTTCCCTTCAGGGCCACACTTTCAGGAAGGCTTGTCCACATTCATTAGCTCTCCTTCCTCAGCATCACTTAATGAGCACCCCCCCCCCGCCCCCAACCACCTCACTCAACTTACCGCTTCTGCTAAGGGCATCAATGGCTGGCAAACCAACCAAACACCGGTATGCTCCCTCCCTTGGACTGCTTCTCTCCCGGCTCTGCTTCTCCCTCTCCATTATATTTTCCTCTATCTCCTCTTCTCTAAGGCCCCTTAAATGTTTGCCATGACCCTCGTGTGTTCCTCATGATTGCCCTAGTTAGCTAGCTCGTGCTGCACACCCAGACACTTAATATGCCCTCTCTCATCTTCCTATTAACCCTAGGAGGTAGCCTTTGCTATCCCCATTTTACAGACGAAGAAACAGAGATGGCAGGAGGATGAGCGCTGGCCGGGATCACACAGCCTGTAAACCACAAAGCCAGCATTCAAATCCTGGCCCTTGCTCTTCTCTTCAGCTTGCCCCCCGCTCTTTCCTTCAGACCTCCTGAGTTTAAATCTTGGCTTGGCCATTTGCTTGCCGAGCTCAAATCCTGGCTTACTTAACCTCTCTAAACATCCATTTCCTCATCAGTAAAATGTGAAGAATAATAGCATAGATCTTTTAGAGTCCTTGTGAGGATTTGATTAGATATTGCTTGTAAACAACTCAGCAGAGTGGTAAGCATGTAGTAAAGCTCAATAAATGTTACTTACTATTGCTTTTTATTATTACATTCAGCGCATTCATCTGTTTCTTCTGTCTGTATACCTGCTCCCTGGGCAGGCTCACCTATACACTGGCTTCTAGTAGCATCTACATGTGAGCCTCTCTCTCTATAGCCAGCTCAGATTTCTCTGCCAAGTACCAGCTATATTTCCAGGAATTGGCTGAACTTCCTCCATTTGATAGCTCATGTCACCTCACATGTGACAAAGCCCTAGCGGAACTTACCATCATCCTCCCCCAAATGCCCTCCTCTGAATCCCCTAAGTCAGGGACTGACATGCCACATGAGTCATAAAGCTGGGCTCTGTCCCTGACTCACCTGTCTCGCTCTTTCAGCACACTGCATCAACCACCTGTCCTTCCTCCTAAGCATCTCTCCAGTTCATCCAGCCTCTCCCGGATGTTTTCAGTGTCCCTGCTGATTCTGTCTTTGTTTCAAAGTTTGACGGTTTGTTCGTCATGGATTGTTTTTGCACTAATTTCGATCTGTAAAAACAATCCATCAGAATATTATCTTGATTACCAGAGGTTTTTGGTGCCGCCTCGGATTCTGCATCAGAGATAAGTGCCTAAGTTGCCTTACTCCACTGCCAAGCCTCCTCCCAGTGCAAGTTCCTGTAGCGCCCTGCTGCTACGCTATTGCTAAAGCAGCCTGGCACGCTCCCTAAGAGGTTTCCCAAGCCTTGCAATTCCACACCGCCTCCACTCTTCCCCCAGGCACCCGAGGATCTAGCAACAGGACCCCATTTCCTTTCCATTTCTGTGCCTTCGGAAATGTGGCAAGTGATCTCTTTGGCTAGGCTTTAGTTTACCCAGGATGGTTGGGAACTGGTTATACTTCCAAATAGCTAAATGTTTACGCATTTACTGATAAAACTGAAATCCAACTACATTAAAATCCCTCCAAAATGTATTATACGTCTCTGCAGTCGTCCATAAGACACTCCTATTTTAAAATGTTCTCGATGGCCCAGCCTGATCATTCTAAGCATCAGTTACATAGACTCCTTGCCATAATCCAGTGATGCCAACTCAGGAGCCATGGGGATTTATAAGTCTGCTTTTCGCCTGAACTCAATGTTCACATACAATTCATTCTTTTTCTTATTTTGCTGCAGTCTTGCTCCTCCTGATCTCTGCTCTCTGTTGTCAGATTCTGCTTCTTGTGATTCATCCCTAATTAGTTGGCCTCATTTCCCTTTCCCTTGTCCATGTCACTCCCACCTTAACCTTGCCCTCTGCCATTCTCTCCCCTAGCTCTGCTCTCCCAGTACTTGACATTCACAGAGCTTGATAATTATAACCTTTGCCAGCCTACGACTGTACTCTTTTCTTCTGCGTGGCTAACTGACTCATCCACTTTATTATTCAGTCTTTGTGTCGTTATCTCTTACCTCCTTTTACTTCCTAGTTTGCCATTGTTCTGGTTGGTTCAGAGACGCTGATATGTATGTAACTGTGGCTGTGTAATCCATGGAGAAACTCCCCAGTTTATCTCTACTATGGCATTTCTCTGCATAGGGAATCATAGGAAGGGGTTAAGAAAGAATCCTAACCTCAAGTACCTGAGGGACTTGACATCCTCTGTCCTTTGCCTCTATCTCTATGTGCTCCAATCCTAAATTTTTTAGGTGGTGCAGTATGAAGAGATGTAGGAAACTAACATGGGCAACTGAAGTATCTGTGATTCCTGATGGGAATATTGAGTCTACGGATCTTACTCATGTTTGAACAAATTCACTGTAAGTTCCTTTGGTTCCCTGTTAAAAATGAAAGAAGGCAGGGATTTACTGAGACTGACAGTTGGTCCCTGAAATCTATTTTGGGGTACATTAAAGGGCTCCTTTAGATGACAAGTTCATTTTTATTAAGAGTTGACAATCACAAAATCATAAAATATCTATATGATCTAATGAACAAAATGTAGAAACATGGAAATCCAGAAACTTCTTCACAATCTGTCCTGGGTCACAAACTAGCTAGAATAAGGTTTTTAAATAGATCCTTTCCTAGTAACTGAGATTATTTAAGAAAAATAGGCATGAAGTAGAAAACATAGAAGTTTCTGTTTGCTCATTTTTCTGGTCATTATTCTCTGTTTAAAAATAAGCAAGTAAATCAGGGGCCATCGGAGAAGGTTTAGTACTTCTTTTTTGGATATTGAGCACAGATATGTCTTTTTTGTTTGTTCCCATAAGAGTCCTCACCCCTATAGTCTATGTCCTTGGAAAGAAATGTGACATAATGCAAACAGCACGGGCTTAGGAGCCAGATAGATTCAGGTGTGACCTAAGCCCCACCATTTATTCTCTGGGTGGCCTTAAGCATATCACCTTCATGGTATGAGACAGCAAAAGGTTACTAAAGGGCAAGGCATGGGACACCATTGAGGACTGAATTAAAGAATATGCACAGGACTTTTAGCTCAGTGCCTGGCACATAGTGGAAACTGGGTGAACGTAGGTTCCCTTCACATCTGCCTCTCCTTCACTTTCACTTTATCTGTATGAAGGGCCAAACCTAGTGTCAGGGCCTTTACCCCCATCCTGTACTGAGACTTGCTCTCAAGAACGGAACTAAGGAAACTTCATTACAATGTAAAACTAATGGCAGGTGGTCTGGAATCCAGTGTGTCTGGGCAGGTGCACATTGCTCTGAAGCAACCACGGCATTCATGTATCTATTCTCGGATCAGGAACTAGATCCTAAGACTTCCCCCTTATTACTGCTTGAGGGCCAAATAGGAAGGAAGGAAGCGGAGAACTCCACGGCAAACATACGGTTAACCCTCTCTGAGGAAACCACACAGCATGGCCCCATGCTCTGAACGCCTGCTGCCCTTGTTCTTCTAAGGTGTGCAAGCCACCCCAAGGCTGGCCAGGCAATGAATAATGGTCTAAGCCCTTGTCCTTTGGATGAGATGGAGGGGTCTCAGCGGCCCAGTGTGGCAGCTTCCTCAGCAAGGGCTGATTCAACAGCACTGTTCTCTCAGGCAGTTAGCCCAGTTCTGTAAGGCAGCCTCAGAAGAATTTTATTATCTTTCTTTGAATCTCTCCCAACACTTTGATGTGCCTGAAGTTTAAAAGCTAAAAATTGCAAACAGTGCAGTGTGCCACACAAAACACCTTTAGAAATTTCCAGTTCAGAGGAACTTGGGCAAAGACAAATCTCTCCATTTGATTTTGTTTCTGTTGCTCCCCTGGGATTTGTCTTGGGCATGTTACTGTACGAATAACTCCTACCATCATCGTCATCAACATCATCATCAGTTTGTTTTCAGAATTACAACAGCTATCAAATTAGCTTATCATTTTTGAGACAAGATGTCTGTTGCCTAAAATAAATTATAAGAACAAATCAGCTTTTTTTTTTTTAAAGTGCAAGCATAACCAATAGGACTAAGCCATTTGTTCATTGTGTATTTTTGTTGTCAACTTATTTTTTTGAACCTGGGTCCTTATTTGAGTGTCCTCTGATGCTGTAGGACATACCTGCCAAGCAGGCCACATGGTTCCCTCCCCTTGACTGCCATGACAGCCTTCTATACACTGTGCTACTCAGTGGTCACAGGCAGCCAGAAAATTGCACAGGGTAGCTGAGCCTTTGAAAAGTGGACAGGTCAACCTTTTTAATTCAGTAAGTCAATGTGATTTAGGTCCCCACCGATGCAGGTTGTTGTATAATAGGAAAAAGCTCTGGAATTTCTTATCTCAGAAGACACTGGCCATTACTTGGGGAGTAGCTATGGACATTAGTGAGATAAACCAGAGTCAGGTCATTCAAATTGGGACATAAAGTATCTGCTTGAGAGTGTCAAAGAGTCTCTTAGGGGTAGGGTTCCTATCTACAGTGGTCCTGAATTTTTTTAAAATGGCTTGCTTAAAAACATTTCAAAGTGGTACCCAAACAAAAACCATACTCTACTGATTAAATAAGTAATGCATTTATAGGTAAATTTATGCATGTATATTCACATACATATCTGTTTTCATAACTGCTCCAATATCCACCCTGCTCCCTGTGACAGTCAATGGAATTTTTCAGGGCAGAACATCTGCCAGCCTTCCTCTAGTCTTCTTTTCTCCACAAAGCCCTTCTCATACCTTTGTTCCAGCTGTGGTTAGCTTTTCAAAGCTACCAAACAAGTCATACTCTCCGTCCATCCCACACTTGACTCTAATTGTTTCCACTACCTTGAATGCCCTGCCCTGCCCCAATTCTTTACCCGGCTAACAATCCCTAACTATCCCCATCTACGGAGGGCTCTAGGGCTCCCTTCCAGGAACTTCTCACACACACATAGCTGTATACTTGACTAGTACTTCATGCTTACTTCCCCTTTAGCATTTAACCCTTCTGCATTGAACGGTCTGGCTACTTACTTGTCCCCCTTCACCCACCCGTAGTGTATCAGCTCCACCAGAACAGACCCAGTATCTTTTTCATTACATGACCCCGTGCTTCTCCTGATGCCTGAAAAACACTGAGTGAGCAAGTGAATATATGAATCGAATGAACGAGAGAATGAGTTAATCTTGCTCTGACCATTTGGTGAAGAGTCATCTCAAACACCAACCTCTAATCCCACTCCCACCCTGAGGTCTGGAGTTGAAGGCTGGTGGATGGAAGATTTTGTCACCATGTTCCCTGGGCAATAACGCAGCTCAACCATCCACATTCCACCTGGATGAGAGAAAACACCTACGCAAGTAGTTTTTCTTTTCCAGGAGATTTTTGTCACAGTCTGTGGCTCGTTTTATCAAGTCTAGACAGCTTTTTTTTTTTCATATGCTGTGGCGTCTCAGTCCCTGTAACACAAACCTCTTTGATCATTAGTCTTTCTGGTAGAATTTGATAGGGGTCATATAAAATCCCTCTCTTCGTCTGCTAATGGCAATTTATGGACACTTACTATGAGCAATATACATTGCAAAAGACCAGAAAACTCCCCCTCTGGCTATGATGCAGCACTATAAGGTGATAGTCTGGAAACTAGACTGATAGTTTAATCAGTGGTATGTGATCTGATTATCGTGGTTGGCTGCCTCATCAATTTTCATTTGGGAGTTGAAATGGACTCTGAGGCAGATATGGCATTAATTACGAGGGAAATTGGTTGCAATATGCCTCGAGGTAAAACCCTTCTGATGGGAATCTGAGATTGAAAGAAAGCCAAATTATAAAAGGATGATTTACTGGAAAAGGCAAATGTATGCATTACCATCACCGCTTAGCAAAGAAAAAGGAGTTGATAAACCAGAGAGATTGTGGAATGACTGAAAAGTGAAAAAAAAAAATCCCTGGATGTAACTCACTCAAAAAAGAGATTTATTCTTACGCTGAATGCATTAAATTTCCCCGGATACATACGACATTTTCCAAGAGTGTGCTTCAATTAAAAGGCAACGAGCATTAATAACAGTTGTCAGGGTCCCTATTTTCTTCTAGACTGAAATACATTTTAGTAAGAATTGAATAGGGAGCATCTAGGGATACCAAAGCAAAAATTCATTTTACCAGTATGGTACCTGCTGTTGTATCAATTTTCTAGTTATAATATCATTTTTTTTCTTGAAGATTTCCAACACCTTCTTGGACAATCCTTCTTTACCTTATCACTGAATTGTAATGAGGTAAAATATAGAAGCAAAGTTGTAGTTGAATGACTATCTCCAACTTATGAAAACACTAAGACACAAGGAGCTTCAACTAATGCAGTTTTAAAGCAACATATTGTTTTTCATTGGCTATATTACAGAGTGAGTTATTAAGAAAAGTATTGAGAGTTAATACCTCTTCCCTCATCACACCCAGGAAAAGAAGATCAGCATTGTGTTTCTAACAGTTGGGACATGTTTACCCAGAAGAGAAGTGAGGTAAGCGTAATCAGAAGTGAGAAGCCTTTGTGTGATAAGCAGAGAGTAGCACAATACATCGTTAGGGGCAGGGATGAAAATGAGGCTCTCTGCATCCAAATTCTGCCTCTGCTACTTATTAGCTGGGTGACTTTAGCCTTGGCGCCTCAGTTTCCTCATCTGTATGACCAGGAGAGCACAAAAGTGTTTGCTATTATCGTGAAAATTAAGTTAGGTCCCTTCTGCAGAGGGGAGTGTTCAAATTGGACAGAGCAGAAGCTTTTGGACCCTAAGAAGGTTTAGAGTCCTAAGATCAAATATAGGGATAGGGCTTCACACATTTCCCCCAGTAGGGGAGATCAGGTAGTGCCTTGATGGTAGACTGAAGGACACCTGAACCCAGGACTCTGTATCTTGGTCAGGAGACCAGGGGCTAAAAATCTCATAGGCAAATCTTGGACATGGTACATGTCCCCGTCTGCTTGGAGCTGAGGGCCAAACAGCACATTCATAGCTACAGGCATTTTCATTGTGTATTCTCTTTCTTCATACGTTTCCTGGACAATAGGTAAATAAATGTTCCGTGAATACAGCCACTGTGGACTGAAGATGTGGCATTTTCCCTGGTTTTGTGTGTGTGTGTGTGTGTGTGTGTGTGTGTGTGTGTGTGTGTAAGTACCTCATAAGTCTGGCGTTCTTGAGAAGACAGGACAGGAATCACAAAAATGACTGAGGATGAATTTCCCACCAACCAAGTAGGTGGACACTCACAACAGATTAAATCTGATTGAGAACAAAAGGGAATGTGTGCCTTATATCTCATTCTACTATTTTAGTGTAGACTAGAATCAATACCTGCTCTACCGGCTATGAACTCATTTGGCAGCAAAACCATACTGTTGGTGATTTAAAATATGGTGCTTTATTCACTCATGTAACAGAAAATTTTGGAGGTAGACCGTTCAGACTGTCACCAGGGCCATCAAGGACCAAGATTCTTTCTACCCCCTCATCCTTAGCACGTGGCTTTCGTCTATAGTCGGTTGCAAGACGGCTGCTGCTTCTAGAAGCCTTTTGTTAGTGGTGGAGGTAGGAGGAAAGAAGAAAGGGCAATGAAGAAGAGGAGGTGTCTAAATCAGGAAAGCAAACACTTTCCAGAAACTGTCACTTTATGTATGTACGTATGTATGCATTGACTGGAGATGGGCAACTTTAGTTTTTATTAGTTTTTTGATTGAAGTATAATTGACATATACTATTCTGTTAGTTTCAGGTACTCATCAAAGTGATCTTGTATTTTTATGCGGTTCAAAATGACCCCAGTGGTAAGTCTAGTTACCATCTGTCACCATATAAAGTTATTACAATGTTATACTTTATATTTCATTGGCCAGTAGTACTGTGCCACATGTTCATCCTTTCCATGTGTGACGATGAAGCTAGAATTTACAGCTGGGCATGTTGCCATGCTGAACTAAATTAGTTTCTATTAGCAGAGAGTAAAATGGTGGTTACTAGGGGCTGGTGGATAGAGGAATGGGGGAAATGGTGGCCAAATTGTAGAAACTTGCAGTTAGAAGATGATTAAATTCTGGGGATCTAACGCACAGCATTGTGGTTATAGTTAACAATGCTGTATTATATGCTTGGAAGTTACTAGCAGACTAGATCTTAAATATTCTCACCACACACACACACACACACACACACACACACACACACACACACACAAAGCACACAAAGGATAATTATATGATATGATGGAGCTATTAGCTATCACTATGGTAGTAATCATATTGTGACATACAAATGTATCAGATCAACACACTATATACATCTTAAACTTACAGTGTTTTATGTCAATTATATTTCAATTATAAATTACATAAATTGGCTTCTATTAATGAGATAGAATGGATAGAAGAAACAGCTGCTAATAGTGTCTGCCACACACATTTTTCCAACATCTAAAATCTACCTTTATCTATTTAAGAAAATTTATAGGGGCGCCCGGGTGGCTCAGTCGGTTGAGCGTCTGACTTCGGCTCAGGTCATGATCTCACGGTCCGTGAGTTGGAGCCCCGCCTCGGGCTCTGTGCTGACAGCTCAGAGCCTGGAGCCTATTTCAGATCTGTGTCTCCCTCTCTGACCCTCCTGCGTTCATTCTCTGTCTCTGTCTCAAAAATAAATAAACGTTAAAAAAAATTAAAAAAAAAAAGAAAATTTATAAATTGTTTAAAGCAAAACATATACCTGCAAAATATGACCATCTGATTGAAAAATAAAGGGGGAAGTTCTATTTGACTAAAGAGTTTACAAAATAACTTTCTTAAATTGTTTCTAAAAATCATTTGATATTTTTAAGAAGGTAAAAAGTCTTTGATCTCAAGGAGTCAGAGATAAGTTAAGATAGCCCTTTCATTATACAGTTGAGAAACAGACCAATAGAAATATAATGCAATTTTCCCATGTTTCTACAGCTAGGTAGTAGGAGAGAAGAAATCAAAAGCTCTGCAATAACAGATGCCAAATTTTTAACATTATCTTGCATTTTAGACTTTGACTCTTGAAGTGGCTAAATATAATATATAATACTAAATGTGTTTATTTGTAATACATTTTACAAATGTCCTTACAAGACTTTACAAAAATAAGTATATGTTAAGAATTATTTAATAATAAATTATATTTTAAAAAAATGTCCCCCCCCCCCAAGAATTATTTATCACAGCACATGTAGGTAATTTTCATTTAGAAAATGTATCAGAGTTCTAAAAAGAGGAGTCTTTTGCATGTTAAAATACTAGCATTGTTTCTTAGTAACTACATGAGCCATAGGCAAGTGGCTCATCTTTCTAAGCTTCAATTTGCAGTTGTAAAGGGAAACGAAACATTTGCATATGATTTTCTAAAAGGAGGTTAAAGAAATCAGCACACCCAAAGCATATGGTGATGTGGCTATCATTTAAGAAGTGCTCAATAGGACGTCTGGGTGGCTCATTCAGTTAAGGGTCTGACTCTTCATTTCGGCTCAGGTCATCATCTCACAGTTCATGAGATCTAGCCCTGCATCAGGCTCTGTGCTGGCAGTGTGGAGCCTTCTTGGGGTCCTCTCTCTGCTCCTTCCCTGCACGCATGCGCTCACTCACTCTCCTCTCGCTCTCTCTCTCTCAAAAATAAACTTTAAAAAAGTGCTCAATAAATGGTTCCAGCTATTGTCGTCCTCCTCCTCCTCACCACCACCACCACCACAGCCATATTCTTCTCAAAGAACACAGACCAGTGTTCTTCATAAAAGTAGACTCACAAGGAGAGGAGGACTCTGAGAAGAAAGGACTTCAGAAGACTTGTCCACTGAGGCCGAAGATTCTCCCAGGGAGTCAGGGCAAAAAGGTGGTGATAAACTCCACCTCTTTAGGGGCCTGCCAAGAGCTAACGAGATAACCATGGAGTCAAGGACTTACTTCTCTTTCACACCAGGATCTAAGTCTGAGATTTCATGGTTCTCTGAGGTAGCTTAGCTGCTGGAGGCCTGTGAATCCTTTTGGGGAAAGTCACTACCTATTTGCCCAGGGAGTTCTATCTTTCTAATCCCACTGGAACTAGATGGGAATCTTTCAAAAATAGTTCTCCATCTTTATGACTGTGATCAGGGATCTGGCGGTAACCAGCTTTCTCTCCAAGCTTCAGCAGAGGGTTAAAGATTTTCTCCAGTTTGTTTACTGTTGATTCATTAACTGATGAGAGTAGCACTGCTGGGCCTTCCACTACCTTTTTACTGGTTGTAAGCTCTACAAAGAGGCTCACAATATGACTCAACTGCTGAGGGAATAGTAATATATATTATACATCGAAAACTATGCACCTAAGGGAAACAGTAGCCAGACATAAGCAGACAAAATAGACTAGCAATATCAGATGGCCACTAATATTGATGGAGAACTGGTGCAAAATCTGGAAAAGATTTTTTTTACCAGAAGAAAAATAAAAACCGTCTCCTTCTGAGTATGGTAGAGTATGTCATTAGAATCAACCCTTCCACTGAGGACAACTAGAAAAGTTGGAAACATATAACAAATATATACTTGAAGTATTCAGAGAACAAACAAAGCCATGAGGAATTAGAGGACCAGATCTGTGGAAAACAGAAAAACCCACTAAGTGAGACACACCTCTGAAGTTGCTTTCCTTCTGGGGGTATCTGTTACTATTGAAAGATGTAGCTGAGAAGATAACCAGTTTCCAACAGCCTCATGGAGTAAAGAGACAATCATTAGAGTCCAGGGATTAACAAAGACGAAGGACTTGTATGGTCACAAAAGGAATGTACCCTAAGAGTAAAGGTGACTTATGAATACACTGGACCTTACAGGGACTGATGCCCAATGTTGAGCCACCTCAATCCCTGAAATTGAATCAAGGTAGTGTGGATGGCTAGAGCCCTTGGTCTCTTATCAGAAACTAATGTGGATCCTCTCTGGAGGAAGATAAAATTATTCTGGGCCTCACATTATTTCTATATTTTTTCGTAAGTAAGATTAGGACTCCATCAAAAATTATCAGTCACACACAAAGATAATGTGAACAAAGTTAAAGGGAAATAATATGTAATATAAACAGATCTATAGGGAATAATAAAATAGTTACCAGACAGATACTTTAAAATAATTGTACCTAATGTGTTCAAGAAAATAAAAATAAGATTGAGAATTTCAGCAAAGAACTGAAATATTTTTAAAAATGAGAATTCTAGAATCCAAAAAATGTAACAGCTGAAATTAACTCAGCATAGGTTTAACTGAAGATTACACATTCTGAGAAAGAATTAGCAAATTGGAGGATAACTGAATGGGGAGAAGGAAGAAAGAAGCATGGAGACAATTTTAAATGGTCACAGGTAGGCAATGCCGAAGTTCCCTCAAACTGGACCTCTTTGGATTTTCACAGACTAAGATCTACTAAATATGAGGAAATAAGCCACCACAAATAAGGGTAAGCATAAATAATAGTTCTGTTAGACCTCTGCCTGTTTCATATAATAGAATAATGAAGAATGTATAAAGAATATATAATACATGTGTTTAAAATATTTAAGGAGATTTAAACTAAATAAAAACATGAGCTAATAATTACATGTTATTGAAAAGAAAGATTTGAAAAATAGCCAAATATATCTCCACCCAGAATTATAATCACTGAAATTTAAAAAGCCAATAGCAGCCCAAAGAGTAGAGCAGACACAGCTTATTAGAGGTAAATAAGGTCCTTGATATAGAATTGAAAAATTTTTTAGAGTGTAGCACATTGAGAAAAAGAGAGAAATAGGGAAGAGAAAAAACATTAGCGACATGGAAGATTGAAAAAATGTCTACAAAAGATATAATTGACATTTGAAAAGAAGCAAAAAGACTTTGAAAGAGGCAATAGTTGAAGAAATGATGGATGGGAACTTTCTAGAACTAATGAAAGATATGGATCCTTAAATTCAGGAAAGATAACTAGTCCTACACAAGACAGGAAAAAAGATATCTATAGTTAGACTTATCAGAGTAAAAGTACAGATTGTTAAAGACAAAGGGAACATTTGAAAAAGTAATCACAGAAAATACAAATCATCTATATAAGAGCAACAATTAGTCTGACCAGTGAATTCTCAACAGCAAAATGGAAATCAGAAGACAATCAGGTAATACCATCAAAGAACCAAGAAAAAAATCCAGTAGCCAAATACTGTACCTAGCTAAGCAAACATTAAAAGAACCAAAATAGATCATTTCCAGGACCCCAAAATTGAAAGAAAGAGAAAGGGAGAGAGAGAAAGAGACAGGGAGGGAATTTTCTACCAACAAACTCTCAATAAAGGAAATTCTGAAGATTATACTTAGGAAGAAAGAACATGATCCTAGATGAAAATTTTATTATACCAAAGAAATATTGGCAAAAAAATTCCTAAGCACACGACTGAATTTAAACAATCATTAACCATGTAAAATACCAAAGAAATGTCTAACATGAGAGATTAAACATTAAAATTAAATATTAAAGAATAACATTCATGTAGAGAAACATAAGCTTGTCCATCAATGATTCCCTAACAGAATTTCATTGGAATTGCACTACATGCATCATTTCACTTGACAAATTATGTTTATGAGATAGCATTTTCCTCTCCAAGGATATTGTATACCTTTTCATTTGTTAAAGTGATCATTTTCATGGCTCTTCAGGGTCTTAAGAAGTTTTCTTTGCATAGACATTGTACATTTCTTCTTGCATTCATTCTAGGAAATGCATATTTTTATTGCAATTTTGTTTTATTTATTTATTTTACACTTTAAGGCATGCCACGTGTTTGTTGCAATTCACAGATGTGATGAAACACTGAGCATGTGCTCCTTGGCTTTGGGGTCTGGCTCTGCACCGTGTGGTACTGTGATTTGAGATGGGGTCTTCCATTATTATCTAATTGGTGGTTGATCATACAGAAGTTGTTTATTTATATTTTGTAGTGGTCATCTCCCTCAATTTAACTTTATTGTTTAGTTTTTCATTTGATTTTTGGTTTCAGAGGTTTATAACTCACATCATATGCAAAGATTTTACTTCTTCACTTCAAATGTGCATTTCTCTTGCCTGTTTACAACATCTAGTACCTCAGTCTAAACAATGTTAAATAAGAGCGGTGTTAATTGACATTCTTTTCTTATTTATGACTTCAGTGGAAATGTTTCTAGAGTTTTTCCACTAGGTATGAAGCTATTTTGTTGATGGAGATGGGTATTTTTTACAATCATTTTTTACAATCCCTAAAGAGGGATCTACATATTCTTAATTGAATTTTTAAATCAAGATACCATATAACTTTACTCGTATGTGTAATTCGAGAAACACAACAGATGAACATAGGGGAAGGGAAGAAAAAATACGATAAAAACAGAGAGGGAAGCAAACCATAAGAGACTCTTAAATACAGAGAACAAACAGAGGATTGCCAGAGGGGAGGTGGGTGGGTGGGGATGGGTTAAATGGTGATAGGCATTAAGGAGGGCACTTTTGGGGAGGAACACTGGGTGTCATATGTAAGAGATGAATCACTGGGTTCTACTCCTGAAGCCAAGACGACACTGTATGTTAACTAATTTGAATACAGATAGATAGATAGATAGATAGATAGAAAGAAAGAAAGCAAGCAAGCAAGCAAGCAAGCCAGCCAGCCAAATTTTATCAACTGCCTGTTTGGTTATCTATATTATTATAGTATTTCACCAACGTACATCTATGTACTTTGATACATTATGATGCATGTTCTTATGCCAAACCAGCTGCATATCACTCAAATACATTTCACGTGGTCATGCTGTAGTATCTTCTAAAGCTATTGAATGCTGCTTCATTTTTTTTTTTTTATTTAGGATAATTGTCTTACTATTGAAAGGAAAATTTGTAACTTTATTTTTTGGTAAACTTTTTCAGTATTTGGAGACAATGTTATGTTCACTTCATAAAAAAAAATCTCTGGAAGAATTTATTTCCCTATGATCTGTAAAAGGAGAAATTGCAGAGAAATTATCTGCCATACCAGGTAACATCTTTTTCAATGAAGGAAGAACTTTTCTTTCCTTCACTTCTTTCTCCTGCCCCCAACTTCAACCGTGGTGGAGGCAGTCAGCTAAGTGGGGTAGAGTGAAGGGTGTGCATGAAGATAAGGCACATATAACTGGAATGGATAGAAATTGATATTGTTCACCTCTCCTAGTCTTAGATTCCCAGCTCAAAGAAGCAGTATAAAGCTGGGGGACAGGAGAATATCAAACTTCAATTGAAGTTCAGATTTTTATTATTAAACTGGGCTGCATCCTTAAATTGCTGAACTGAGACTATTCTTGTGACTTGAAGCGACTGGGGACTTGTTATAATCTAAGAATTCCCAGAAAATCTCTGGGACTTAAATAAGCACACTGAATTGGTTTGAAAGGGCCATGGGAGGAAACATAAAGTTATTTTATGATTGTACCCTGTTGAGTTCATCTTTTGCTATCTGACAGTTACACCTGCCTAGAACACTATGAGGAATGATTAAAAACAGTGCAGGTTGTTGAAAGGAATACAACAATGAAAAAAACAACAAAAAACCTCTTGGCTTCCTCATGGCGAACACGCAACACAGAGCTCTTTCCTCCACTTCCATTTAAATTGTAAACCCGACCTAGAAGATACTCTAGGAAAGATTTTGCCAATAGTATATCATCTTTCTCAAAACAGAGAGCCATTGTGGCTCACGGATGTCAGAAAGAAATGGCTGGTGGAGAGAACATATGGGCAAAGAGGTATCAGCCGCATTATCTTGGGAGTGAAGACATCCCTTGACTCCTTATTCTATTGCTCTCTGATATTTATAATTCAGCTACCCACCCCCCGCCCCGAAGAAGTTACCGAAAACACAAAGCAATAATTCCCTGATGACTTCAATTAACTAAGGAACAATTCAGTTTTGACAGGTATTCGGGAAACTTAGCTTTGCATTTGTACATCCCAAGCTTGTGAAGGATTATGTTAACTAAACATCTGCAGGAGTTGGCACAGCTGTTGGGAGACTACTCCTATTCTTTCTTTTTTGCAGTCTTTCAAAATTTTTCTTATTTATTTATTCCCCCTGAATGCTCATTCCTCATTCCCATTGCGCTTCCTCCTTCAATCAGCAACAATTCATTTGAAGTGTATCCACTCATTTTGTGTGTTCTAGCAAAGGATGGACTATTTTATGTGAATGTATCTTAAATGCCTACTAGACAGTCCTGATCTAGACCATAATAAACACTAACCTATCACACATCTAGATGGGGCATTCGTTGCCTGGTTTTCTGTGTCAATTTTTATTGCTTTCCAGAACTGCAAATAGCAACATGCTCAAAGGTAGGCATTTCATGTTCTTATATTTGTTCCTCCCTGTCTTTATTTCTCTGAAGTATGAAAGGGAAGAAAGATACAAGACTATTTGGAGACAACATGTATTTTTCCACAATGGAAAAAATTAGTATTACACAGCCCAAGTCAATGCAAAAAGATAAAAAGAAATAAGTTCTTTCTTTCCTTTTGTACCTCTCATCTTCATATTTACGTACATGTAATATATAAGTACGTGAGTATGTGTGTGTAATGAAGAGACTAAACTGTCTTATTTGCAGTTAATATTATTTTCAACTAGAAAACCGACAGCTTAATTAGAAGTCAGAAAGTCAGCAGAGTATCCAAATGAAAGATAAACCTACAAAAATCAGTAGTTTTCCCGTATAGAAGCAACAACTAATTAGAAAATGAAATGGAAATACCACACACATAATAGCCACAGGTACTGTAAAATACTCAGAAATGAACATATACAAAAAGTATATAAACCCATATTAAAAAAGATAAAACCTTACTAAAAGATATAAAAGAATTCTTGATTAAGAGACATACAGTGCTCCTCACAGAGACAATTCAACATGATGACGGCACCTATTCCTCCCAAATTATTCTGTATATTCAATGCAATCCTAATAAAAACCTCAGACAGTATTACAAACAGAATTTAATATGAATGCCCGAATATTCATTTGAGTGGGGAATCAAGAAGTAGCCAAAAAGTTTTGAAACAAAGTGCTTGCCACAATAGTACCTCAGAATGTAACTACATTGGGAGGTAGGGTCCTTAAAGAGGTAGTTAAGTTAAAAAGAGGTCATTGGAAGTGGTTCATAATCGAATATAAATAGTGTCCTTCTGGGGCGCCTGGGTGGCACAGTCGGTTAAGCGTCCGACTTCAGCCAGGTCATGATCTCGCGGTCCGTGAGTTCGAGACCCGCGTCAGGCTCTGGGCTGATGGCTCAGAGCCTGGAGCCTGCTTCGGATTCTGTGTCTCCCTCTATCTCTGCCCCTCCCCCATTCATGCTCTGTCTCTCTCTGTCCCAAAAAAATAAACGTTGAAAAAAAAAATAGTGTCCTTCTAAGAAAAGAAAATTAGGACGCAGACATACGTAGAGGAAGGATCATGTGAGTACATAGTGAGACGGCAGCCATCTACAAGTCAAAGAGAGAAGCCTCAGAAAAACACACTCTTGTTGACACCTAGATCTTGGACTTCTAACCCCCAGAACTGTGAGAAAATAAATTTGCTAAGCCACCGAGTCTGTGATACCTTGTTATGGCAGCCACAGCAAACTAATACAGACTGATGAACTTCATTTACCGCACAGGTCAGCAACCTTCTGCCAAGGGCCAGATAGTAAGTAATTTTGGCTTAGTGTTCCACAGATTTTCAATTGCTATGACTCAACTCTGCCACTGTAAGATGAAAGCAGCCATAAGCAATATGTAAATAAGTAGACGGTGTTTATTACAGTAAAACCTTACTTATGAAAACACGCAGACAGCTGGATTTGACCAAGGGACCGGAGTTGCTGACTTCCGATTTACAGTGGCCAGGTTCAATTTCATTCAGTGATGGCAGCAGCAGTGCCAATGGTGCGACGGTCAAAGCCACCTTCGGCACATCTGTCTGCAGGGTCGACAGAGGCTCTGGCACCATCTTGATGAAATCTCTCTTGCTGCCCAGCCCATAGAATTTCTTTGGTTTTCATTCATTTTTGAAGCCCACTATGCCAGCCTCTAGTCAGTACTGACCCCAACACTTCCTTAGTGGAAGGAAATGTATTAGAAAACTATTTGCTGAAGGCTGTCTGGTCTTCTGTTGCTTCCAACTGAGAATACAGATTGATACAGAGGCCAGTTTATGCGCAACCACCAAATTTAAAAAAGAAAAAAATGTCCTTTGATCCATCAACAGAAAAATCTTGGAAGAAATAACGTCACGTAGATGCAAAGAATACATATAAGAATGTTGATTTCAGCCTTTTTAGAAGGTTGGCATGACCCAGGATTTCATTCTTGCCCCACATCTCTATCTTCTCTTACTCCCTAAGTGATTTGACTTGGGCACCTATCCTTAAACATCATCTGTAAATGTTGACAACCTCTAAATTTATAACCCAGTCTGGACTTCTCCTATGAATTCCAGAACCCCATATGCAACTCTCTACTTACTATCTCCTCGTGGACTTTTAACAGATTTTTCACATTTAATATATCCATTGCTCAAGAACAGAACGATGGAGTCATCCTTGATTCTTTTATGCTCACATGCTACATCTGATCCCATTGGCTCTACTTTCAAAATGCTCCCAGAATTCAACCACTTCATCCCTGCCAGCATCATCCAAGCCACCATTTTCTCTTGCCTAGATAACGGCAAGAACCCCTGTGTCTGCCTTTATCTCCCTCAGTCTATACTCAATAGTTTGAGGATGTTAAAATGTGAAATTCTGTCCCTTCTCTGCTCAAAATTTCAATACCTTTCCAACTCACCCAGTGTTAAAGCCAAACTCTGTACCAGAAGACCTAGAAGAACTAGGTAATCTGCCACCTTTTCCTCCTTAACATTGTCTTCTACCGCTATTCCCCTTGTTCACTCCACTCCAGCCACACTGGCTTCCTTGCTGTTTCTCAGAGCCTTTGTTCATCCTGTTCCTGTTCCTGTTCCCTCTGCCTTGAATGTTCTTCCCCCAGACAGAGACAAGACTGGAGCTCCTGCTTCCTTTAGGTCTTTGCTCAAATATTATCTTCTCAAAAAGGCCTTAACTGAACACTCTCTAAAATTCCAACTCTCTACCCACAACAGTTCATATCTCTCCTCACTGCTATATTGTTTTCTTTCTTCATTATATTATATATATTTACCTACTTAGCTTGTCTATCTTCTCCAGTAGACTCCACAAGGGCAGGAATTTTTGTTTAGTTTGTTCACTATTGAATCCCTAGTGCCTAAACTAATGTGTGGTAGGTCGTGGGCACTCAAAAAATATTTGTTCAATGAATAAATGAATGAATTGAAAAAAATGGAAACATAGTAAGTGCCCATTAATGGTGATTATTTAAATAAATTATGGTAGATCCATAAAAGGGCAGGATAGAATAAAAATGCTGAAATCAGATTACCTGAAATAAAGTTTTATCTCTGATACTCGCTAACTCTGTGGTCTTGGGAAACCTACCCAATCTCTTATTTTCCTCATCTCCAAAATGAAGATAATAAAAATATCTACCCTTTAGGACTGGCATAATGATAAATGGGATTATCATATTAAATGCTTAGCACAGATGCTGACTTACAACAAATGCCTAAATAATGTCAACTGTCATTTTCACAATGGGATACTATACAACTGTTAAAGGCACAAGGCTGATTTACATGCATGGATATCAGAGATCATAGATGTTAAAAGAAAAAAGATATCCTAAAACAAATATGTATAGTCTGACCTCACTTATGTATTATAAAATCTCTCCAGGCCTGTGTGGACGATTAAAACATGTGAGAAAAAAACCAAACCAGACTTTTATCAATAGCTAGTTCTAATGAAAAGATTAGATGGAGGGCTGTGAAGGAGACTTTAACTTTCTGTTCCATATATGTCTTTGTTGTTTGAATTACTTGACTGAATTATTCACAATGGGCACCAAGCTATTCATTTTTTGTGTGTGTAAAAACTTAAAACTGGGGTAAAAGATTGCTCCTATGCCTGTCTGCCAAGCCACTTTCCAAGAGGATGGTCCAGATCTGTGAGGTATGATTTTAAGGGTGTTAGGAAAAGAGTCTGACTGGACTTCTTATCAAAGCATATGAATCACTAGAAATTCATTTCTCCATTTATAAGCAAATATTTAAGACCCTTTCTATATCTTATATTGTCCCCGAGTAGAAAATCAGAAAGGAAAGAATGTGCTTTTACAAACTGTACTTCCTCCCTGTCCCCCTCCTACCTAAGATTTCAAAATAACTCTTAGAACCTTGCCCCTTTGTTTCTCTTCTAAAATGCAACCTAGAGGGGCACTTGGGTGGCTAAGTTGGTTAAGTGTCCAACTTTAGCTCAGGTCATGATCTCATGGTTTCAGGAGTTCCAGCCCCTCATCGGGCTCTGTGCTGACAGTTCAGAGCTGGAGTCTGCTTTGGATTCTGTGTCTTCCTCTCCCTGGCCCTCTCCCACTCATTCTCTCTCTGTCTCTCTGTCTCAAAAATAATTAAACTTAAAAAATAAGATAAACTAAGATAAAATAAAATAAGATAAAAATAAAAATGTAACCTAGAAACTGAAGCCAGTCCTAGTGTCTGTCACTTCAGTGTCACAAATGCCTGACCAGTGAGAGCAGCAGAACATGTCTAAGTAGCAATTTTGCGGTGACCATCTCTTATCCTGTTGATAATGAGTAACCAACCCTCCCCTGTTCCCGGGTTTGAGATCTTGAGCCTTCTCTGACTCTTCTTTCTCCTCACCTCTCACATCCAATCCATTTTTGATAACTAGAAAGTCAACAGACCCCTGGTGAGGACTTACAGGGTGCGGGGCCCAGAGCCTGGGGCTGTGGAGACACAAGACATTGGGTGTGGTCTTTGTCTTTGAAGTGCTCACAGTCTGGTGGGGAACCGGACAGGTAAGCAAACAACACATCCTACAAAGTGTTACGGAAACAGAAGAACAGCCACTTTTCCTCCAATAGTATCTCCTGCATCCATTCCTTCTGCTACCTCTCTTATCCAAGTCCCTTGGCTGCAATGGTTCCCTAGCTTATCTCTCCATTCTCAAGATCTCTCCAGTCCAATTCACTCTACGCAAGGCAGCCAAATGAACTTTCTCAAATCATGATTTGTAGTTTACTTCATGATCTTACATGATTTTCCTTTCCTCCAACGCTCAAAAAAAAAAAAAAAAAAAAAAAGTCTTCTTAGTTTCTCTTTGCCAACATGATAAAATACAAGTTTCTTTACCTCAGGGTCAAGGCCAGCACATGGTGTACTCTCAATATACCGATGAATGAATAAATCAACGAATGAATGAATAAATCAACAAATGAATGTGGACTGAATTCTCTATTCAAATTTATTTTATATTTATATGGCTCTAATCATACTACTTCATCAACAAGGATATAAATTATGTTCCCCAGAGCACATCAGCACATTCCTGCCTATGTCTCTTTCTGGTGCCACCCTTCCTATGTCTCCAGACTCCTTTCCTAAATGCCTCCTTCATAACTGCCAACACTCGAAAGCTCAGCTCTGGGCCCACCTCTTCAGTGGAGTCTTGCCCAAACACCACGCTCTTCCAAATGTCTTTAAAACTCCTTGTCTGAGCCATTCATTTGTTACTTTGGAATATGCCACCGGGAATTGTTATCTTTTGATAAATATGCCCTGTCTCTCCAAAAAGGATCCCCATAAATTATCAGTCCTCTGAAACTGGAAGTACAATTGTTACCTCTCATATAATAATTACTTAGAGTGCTAAAACAATACATTTAGAAGAGAAAACAACATTTACTCCCAATAGGTATGAATGACACATTCCCACATCCACCTCCACTGCAGGCTCAACAAGGAAACTGATAGGAAATCTCGAGGCAGCAGGCCTCGCTAGTATGGTAATGAATTAGGAACATGCTGATCAACATCTTCTCTCCCATCAACACGACAGAATTACAAATCTATTTCCAGGGCCAGCTCCATCAAACCAACCAGCTGTCACTGGGTATTTCATAATTTATTTGGTTTGATTATTAAAGATTCAGGCATGTTTAAATTGGGAAGCGGGAGAAAAGGACTAAGAGCCTTCCTGGGCTCTTTGTGCTAAATCGATAGCATCCCCCCGATACAGGTCTTCATGACTTTCGAGTTTTGGAGAACAAACAGCAAAGTCTGTGTTTTTATCTCATTCTACAATATTGTTGTTTATTTCATCCCCAAATTCAGGAGCCAAAGCGTATAGGGACGATCTGTTCTACTTGCAACTACAAAGCCACTGAGGCAGGTCGGACCTGCAGACCAGGGGAGCTTCTTCCAGTGCTACACCCCCATGAAGATGAGCAGCCCCCCGCCTCCATGCCCACCCATACCCCAGCACTCCAACATCATGCTGCCAGGCCACCCACCATTGTGCCCCCAAATTTGTGTGTCTGTGCACCCCAAATGGAATAGATCAGGAACAGAATTCTTCAAGATCATGGCTTTTCATCCCTGTCATTCTCATCTTCAGAAGAGCGTCCAGCAAAGAGCAGGCCTATAATGTTTGAACTGAGCAAAAACTGGCAACTTCCTATGGTTTTCCACTTCGTACAATCCTAACACCATTTCAGAAAACACAGGCTGCATGCTGTATCTTGCCATAGGAATGCAGGATGCATATTGCAGCTGGGAAAGTTCAAATGGATATTTGAAGATCTCTCAGCAACTATTGTCTAAGGCTTTAGCATTAATAAGGCATTTTCATGGGTTACTGGATTAATCCTCACAATGACCTGTGAGTTTGGTACTATTATTCCCATTTTAGAGGTGAAAAAAACAAAAAAACAAAAAACAAAAAACCTAAGACTAAGAGAAGTCAGGGGTAACAGGCAGAATAATGACCTTTCAAGAATATCATGCCCTAATTGCTGGCACCTATAAAAGCTACCTTATAAGGAGAAAGGATCTTCGCAGATGGGATTACACTAAAGATTCTGAGATGGAGAGATTATCCTGGATTATCAAGTGAGCCCTAAACGCAATCAAAGGGTCCTTATAAAATGGAAGCAGAGGGAGATTTCACAAACACACATGAGGAAGCAACATGACCACGGAGGCAGAGATTGGTGTGACGCAGCCACAAACTGAGAAGTACTAGCAGCCCCCGGAAGCTAGAAGAGACAAGGAATGGACTGTCCCCCGGAGCCTTCAGAGGAGTACAGCCCGGCGGACACCCTGATCTGGGGCCAGTTGAACTGATTTTGGATTTCTAGCTTCCAGAACTACAGAAGACTAAAGTTCTGTTATCTTAAGTCACAGGGTGTGTGGCGATTTGTTTTGCACAGGAAACTACTGCATTGAGGAACAGGCCTAAAGTCAAACAGTAAGAGGTTCACCCAGCATTCAAATCCAGGTCCTGTGATTTTATTTTTTTTTATATGAAATTTATTGTCAAATTGGTTTCCATACAACACCCAGTGTTCGTCCCAACAGGTGCCCTCCTCAATACCCATCACCCACTTTCCCCTCCCTCCCACCCCCCATCAACCCTCAGTTTATTCTCAGGTCCTCTGATGTTAAATCCCAAATCCATTTCCCTATTTCACATGGCCAGGGATGCTGAGAACACGACCCAATCCCTGGCTATGGCGAGGAGCTTTAGGAAGCTATATTAGCTTTTCAACTTTCCAGAGTGGTAAAGATGGCTTACTCCTTCACATTGGACATATCTTTATGTGACATGCCCAGTACTTACATAAAGTACTTTATATGCATTATATCTTCCAATATTCTCAACATTAGGAATTACATGCAATCGTTATATCTGTGAAAAATGGAAAAATGGAGGCACACAGAGGTTAAATTACTTACTTGAGATCCCATACACTTTAAATGATTTGCATATCTAAGCATAAATATGGCAGGATAATATTTTTGTAACTTTTAATCAGATTCAACCTCCTCCTCCCAACCTTCTCCCTCTTTGGAATTCCTTCATATGTTCCACAAGGTGTTTACCCCAACTCCAGTGATACATTATGAATTACTCACGACCTTAGGAATAGGAAAGCAGAGGAGAGAGAACAATGGAGTCAAATATATTACTTATGTTTGACAAACTGAAGTGCAGGTAAAAGATGGTACAAATTTGGAACAATAGGACCTTTGGTACCCCCATGTCATTCAGTGCAGAAAATAATTTCATGGCTGGTGAGATGGCAGGAGGAGAGATCTCATGGACAGGAATAGAGGACCACTGAGAAGCTACTCCGATCTGCCGTCCAAGAGCTTCATGGCAGCACAGCCAGGGTTCAGACCCCAACAGTCTGGGTGTTCCCCACCAAATGATAAGCGAGACTGATGTTCATTTGACCTTTGTACACTTCCATTCAACCCACCTGATAGGGACAGTCACCGCCCCCCAATTTCGATGGCTTGGGTCACTCACACAAGTAACCACAAACACATGGAAAGGAAGATGGGGCCCTGACATCTGGAAGGATAGGGCGATGGGGTAAGGAGAGTCCCTAGGACCAAATCAAAGCATTTTCCAGTCTCCCCTGGGATTCCCTGAGTCCTGTCACTCCCACCCCTTTCACTAAGGCAATCAGCAACCAACCAATTAGACCACGAATGCATTCAATGGTCCTATTGCACATTATCAGGGGTGGAGAAACCTGACTCAATGGCGTTCTTCTGCTGGGAATCTGTTACGGAAAGCGATGCTAATTTGTAGTAGTGTCTTCTATTTCTCCAAAGTACTGAGAGATTTTGGTATTCAATCTGTTATTTATTCATACACCCTACTGTGGGGTCTTTTAGGTCATCCTGCAGATCTCTCTCTTCTACCTCATTCTTCTCTGACAAGTGGTTTGTTGGCAAACCAGTTGCATTCATGGAGCAATTTATACACTTAGCCTCACTTCTCTTTGCTCTACCAATAATAAGGGTCCCATCCATTTAACCTAGTGCTAGACCTAGCAACAATTTAAGAACTCGAAAGGGCAAAGCACCAATTATAGTACAGAAGGCTTGGTCGGCTGGGTGAGGAGGAAATAGCAAGCTTGACCTTTCAGACTTAAGCTAACATGTAGATCACCAGGGTCCATTTAAAAGTCAAAGACATTTTCCAAACCACCTCAAAGAATTAACAATACATCCTATCATAACAGAATTCAGAGATTTTTTGTAATCTACAGAACCAGACTCAAAGCATGTATATATTTATTTCTAAACATTTTTCATTTGCTGGGGAGATTTGAGGAACTCTAAAAGAAAAAGAAATGGCATTAATATGCTATAAAAGGAAAACACTGAGCAAACAAGCTGTAAGCGGCCCTCCATTTGGTTAATATGGCAGTGTTTACAACATTCTTTTCTTCACCACTATCTCACAAATATTTTGTCCAAATTTCTATAGTATATATGTTTAGCCACAGACCGAGCATGAAGGAGAACAAGCTTTGAGTCACTGGCCTTCTAGAAGCAACAAGTTCTCTTTCCAATGTCTACCCAAGAGGCATTTACCCTGCCATAGTCACATCTTCTCATTAGATACTCCTGAAGCACTGGATCCTTCCTGCTCAAAGGCAAGTCCACTAAAGCGACCAATCTTTGCCCTGTGGGAGGAAACAGCTTACTCCACACAGGAATTATTAAAGTCTCAGTTGATATATAGCAACATCTTTTGAGTAGAAACCACAAGCAGCACATAGAAGACTTAATCTTCACATTAGTACTCTGCCATCACACCATGAAAAAGTTCGTCCTCCTTTTTAAAGTCCTCCTACTTAGCTTTTAACACCCTTCTTTAGAGTGAATCACCCTTGCAAGTATTATCATCATTTACTAGGCGCCCATACCATTTGAGATCATGACGTTTCTTGACATGCATCTATCTGGCAGAAGTATTCCAAATGTATTTAGTCACCGCTACTATTCTTCCAAAGTTGAAACTACCACAAAGGAAGTGTGTACTTGACCTGAACTCTTGAGAGCTGACTCTTTTAAGTAAGTATAAACAGAGCGGAAACCCTGTCATCAGAGAAGCATTTGCAAAAGGGAGACCAAGTCAGAACATGAGCAGCAGATGGGGCTTGAGAGCCAAGAATGAAAAACCCAGGAATGCATCCAAACTCTGTAAATCATTATTGACTTAGCTTCATGCCGTCTTAATGACTTTTACTACCTCTTGGTTCCAATTCGAAGTGCATATTAAAGCAAGCAACATTGCAAAGACCAGAGGGGCTAGAATAGTAAACTACCCGTGGCTTAGTAATCGTTATGCATTAATTATTCAGGAGCTGGAGCTACTCTTTGCAAACATTAAAACCAGTGACAGCAAAGAAATATGCCTTCCGTTTGGAGGATGGGAAGGAGTAGTACTATTTGGGGTTGATGCTGGCACAATATTTAGCAGAGCATGACAGGTTTAGTAGATAAATAATGTGATGTAGTATCATGCAAACTGTTAGCAATGTATTGGAAGGCTCAAGTATTCCCTGTAGGGCATTTACATTGGATTTGCTATGATTGCAATATCTGCACAGTGATGCATTACGTGTTTTATTCTCTTTATTATATGTTTTCATTACTTTGTGTGTTAGAATGCAATAAAGAAAGCTGAAGCAATAAAGGCTGATTGATAATAATAATTCTGCAAAGATGCAACTTCCTTTCTAAAGCAGTTCCAGAGTCAGAAGAACCAATGGCATCCAGTCATCTGTTCCTTTGTGAAGATTTTATCCTCCTTTCTGATAAAGGAATGGTAATTGGTTTGGAAACAGCTTCTGGTGACAGCTGGCACTCTATGGTAAAGGAGGAGGAAGGTAGGGGAGAATGTGTACCATTTAGAATGCTGAATCCTGCATGTGGTTCAATTCTCTGCTTCTCTTTTTGCTTTCATCTTCTTCAATTAGAGATCAGATGTCCTCTTTTAAAGGAAAAATAAGTACACTTTCAGGATCAGTACTGTCTGGGCTCTCTCACTCTGACAGCCTCTCCTACATTCGAAATTTTAAAACATCTTCCCCAGGGAGGCCCTTTAGTAGCTCTCAAGCCAGGTTCACTGGATTCAGGAACGTGTCACATGTGGCCATGGGTCAGGAGAGGACGAGTCCCAACCTAAGTTGAAAGGAGCTTCCGAGATCCAGACATGGCGGAGCGCATGTGATCAACTGGTGGAAGTGTCTGTAAGGAGTAGATTTTTCACAGAGGTTTTGTTGGGGGTATGTGGTTTTCTTGTGGGCATCCAGGACAAGTGGATGGATATACATGCTAGTGTTTATCTGGGATGTTGGAGGGGGGGCGGCGAGGGGAAGCTGCACGCACAAATTAAATGAAATAGTTCCATAAGGGACCCTGGGGATCCAGAAAAGTAATAGTGTTGGGGGAAAAAAAACACAGAATCAGAGCAAACAGTATCCTCCTCACTTCTGTGTCCAGCACAGAATGGGTTCATCCCCATCAGGAGGCCTGGGAACACAGCACGGCTCTCAGCAACCTGAGGGCTTGTGGCTATAAGAGAACAGGGGGGGGGGGGAGGGAGGGAGAGAGAGAGAGAGAGAGAGAGAGAGAGAGAGCGCACCTGGTCCTGGTCATGCACATCAGCATCTTCAGGGAGGCCACCAGCCTTGGAGCCATGGGGAGGCACAGTCTAAATGACTCCAAAAGCAACACACATCAACCAGCAGCACAGTGCAGAGAAGCAGGACTGAGAGCACCTGCGAGGCACCTTCCAAGACCTCCCAGAAATACCAGAGGAGAATTATGCAGGGAACTGCGGTTTTGTATTATCAGTGAAATTTGGGTTATAACCATTAAGTGGCTTTATTTGTACCCACAAACAGATGAGGCTTTGGGGAAAGTCAGGTTATATGTGAAGTAGAGAGAAAATTACATTTGTGATTGCAAAGGGCAGACAGTCACTCCCAGTATGTGATTTTCTAAAAGGCCCAAGCAATATAGATCACCCTCAGTTAAACACACTAATGGAACAAAACAATAGTATATTCAGGTCAGACCGGTGAACTCTCACATGTGGGAGTCCCTGCAAAAGATGACAGAAAGGGTAGGGATGCCCAGGGATCACATGAAATGGAGTGCAGTACTTGTAAAATATTGGTCACAAAGGAATGAATGAGGGGCGCCTGGGTGGCTCCGTTGGTTAAGCGTCCGACTCTTGATTTCGGCTCAGGTCATGAATGCATGGCCATAAGTTCGAGCCCTGCATCAGGCTCTGCACCAACAGTGCAACAGTGAGGAGCCTGCTTGGGATTTTCTTTCTCTGTCTCTCTGTCTCTGTCTCTCTCTCTCTCTGCCCCTACCCCACGTGGTGTGCCCTCTGTCTCAATATAAAGCATTAAAAAAAGAGAATCAACGAGAAAGCCTATTAAAGTGCAGATTGTAGGACCTACTCCCCAGAGGTCCTGATTCAGTCAACTCGGATATTCTCCAAGCCTCCTGCAATGTAATCTGTATAGAAGTGATCTTCAAACCACTCCTGGATAAACACCACCATAGGGGCATCTGACAAAGTATCCATCTGGGTCTGCACTACCAAACCAGAACCAGAGCTTTGCCAAGGGAATCACCGCGGCTGTGCCCAGAAGAGATAGAACCCTGTGTAAGACAGAGAATAAAGTGAGGAAGACAGCATGGAATGCTGTGACCAGATGCAGGGTCGGAAAACAGGAAGTCTAGAGAAGCAGAGAGAAGAATGAGTGGGAGCCAGGGCCACGGACCAACAGGGCCATGGGTCACAACTTTTACATGGTGTCCTCAGCTTGATCTCACGAGGTTGGGCTGGACAGTGATGGAAAAGCCTCAAGAGATAACTACATCTGATCATTTATTTCAAGTATTTTTGTAGTCATTGTGTATGGTAGGCACGTTTTTCATATGCCAAACTGCTTTCCGAAATACATTTCTCTTAACTAATGGAATTGTTTGCTATTGAGTACAGATGTGAGTTTGCAGGTACAGTTTTTGAGAAGCTCCGTCTTTCTTCGTAGACGTTTCTTTCTTCGAAACTTACTTGTGAGGCAGCCTTGTATGACAGAAAGAGCATGTGCTTTGGAGGCAGAAAGACTGGAATTCAAATTCGGACTCCACTCACAAAGTGGGTGACATTGAGCAAATTATTCGACCTCTTGGGACATCGGTTGTCTACTCTATAAAGTTGGGATGATTGTACCTAGCCTACAAGTATCTTGTGTGGATTAAGTCAAATAAAATATGTCAAAGTAAAATATAGTCATGACGCCTCCCTCATGGGGCTTGAGATTTAACAGGCAATGAATAAATGGCAACTCGTAACTAGTATAACCAACCTAGTCTATAGCTTTGAATAAGCCCATCTTTCTAACACTGTGGTTAGCAGCTTATTACACTTTCCCAGATTATAAGTAAAAGCTGAACTAGTGTTTGTTAATACCTCAGCATAAACATGTATTTATATTTCTAATCATTATATTAAAACAGAATATATGACTAATGTTGAGTTTTACAGAAATTTCAACACTTGGGGAGGGTTATTATTTTTTCCACATCCTTAATCTAATCCTAGTTTTTCTTAGATTTAAGCAGAATGTGTTCCTTCTACTGGTAATCTTTGATTGGCTTATGCCTATTTTGCATGCATCCTCCAGATAGGGATGGCCACTTGAGCATAGTCGGTCTGGATAGACCACCCTGGGGTGACAGAAATCCCCCTGCTTCCTTGCTGTCATTTCTTAGTACCAGCCTCTTCTACATTTTCCGTTATTTACTTAAGTCCAAGAGGTACTGCCAGCAAGTCTATTCTTTATTCAACCCAGAGCATATAAGAGGAGCAAGGTAAGAAGTTACAAGAGCAATGGTACCAAACTGGAAGAGCAAAGCCAATCCCTATGCAGCTATTGTTTGTGGGCAATGTCTTGTAGCTTATGGATTACTAGACTATGATTGGCGAATTCCATAAAATGATGAGTTTATAGTATGCTTTGGGAGCTCGGAGTAGGGAGCGACTATGTTCAGTATAGCTTCAAAGAGGAAGTGATATTTAATCTGGGATTACAATGGCAGGAGGGTCATGAGTATTTCAGGCAGTGTGAACAGCATGTGCAAAGAAAAGGGCAAGTACCACGTTGTGGTTAAAACTGTGTGTGTGTGTGTGTGTGTGTGTGTGTGTGTGCACGCGCGCACGCGCGTGAGAGCGTGCGTGCACGGGCATGTGCACACATCTAGAGGTGGTGATAAAGGATTGAAGGTGAGATCAGAATGGCGGGTTGGGATTAGACAAGGAATGGCTTTTAACCCAAGCTGTAAAGGTAGTACTTCATCCATAAATTTCAACTGGCTGTAAAAAAGTATTTCAATAGCAATTTGTGCATAAATTGTATAGGACAAGAACAGAAGTGAGGAAACCAGTGAAAAGCCTAAAGAATTATCTTTTAACTATCGGTACATCTCATAGACCACCCGCATGTCCCATACTAAAACAAAGTAGAAGTGATCCTACCACAGAGGAAAAGGGGTAAAACCAGCCAGCACCCTGTTTTGGTGACTTGTTTTTTAAGTAAATCAAAGTGAAGTTCAGCCTTTGTTAATGCCCCAATTTAAGACCTAGAATTGCATTTTGCTCATTTGAAAGGCCTTTTCTTTTAGAAT
Organism: Lynx rufus; assembly: GCF_022079265.1. NCBI lineage: Eukaryota > Metazoa > Chordata > Mammalia > Carnivora > Felidae > Lynx > Lynx rufus. Next base: position 27,818,140 of record NW_025814823.1, on the reverse strand, counting down.
AAGTATATTTCGTTTGAAAATGGATTTTGCAGCTTATTAGTGACCTAGTCCTGCAAAACTAGGATCCTGAAGCCAGCTTCAATGTGATTCCCACAGTATTTTCAAGCTACTTAGAGCTCTTATCACAACTCCACACCACTGTGGGGGGAGGGGGGTTACAATTTGGACAAGGGGACCTGGAACTGGGTCTAGAAAGCTGTGCTATGACCTAATATAGAAAAAATAATTACCTTGAAATTTCATAGAATCTATAAAGAAAATCAGGCTGTTTGCATTTTATAGATTCTTTAATTCCCCCAAAATAGCTCCAATTTCTTCCTAACACCCTAATCATACAATCTCTATGATTTTAATTTTTTTTTAACGTTTTATTTATTTTTGAGACAGAGAGACAAAGCACGAACGGGGGAGGGTCAGAGAGAGGGAGACAAAGAATCCGAAACAGGCTCCAGGCTCCGAGGGGTCAGCACAGAGCCCGATGCGGAGCTTGAACTCACGGACCGCGAGATCATGACCTGAGCCGAAGTCGGCCGCTTAACCGACTGAGCCACCCAGGCGCCCCCAATCTCTATGATTTTAGACAATTACTGACCAAAGTTTTATTTTCCCAGGCCATTGCTTCCTCTCAAATCCTAAATTTATTATCAAAACTAGCTTCAGTGACCCTAAGAAACTTCTCAAGAAATTTTTTCCAAGTAAATTATTCAACAGTAAAACAATAATTTAAAAGAGAGAAATTCCTTTTGATCTCTTTTTGAATCATTGAAATGGACTTGGGGTTAGGTCTTCTCATTGTCAGACTTGTTCAATAATAATCTTCATTCTCTCCACTTATCAAGAAAATGGACAAAATCACCATGTACTTCTGTTACAAATTATAATCTTATAAAACTTTCATTTTGTAAGTGAAATACCATGACTAATTAAAAAAAATGACACTGAGTTTAAATATCACTTTTATTGTAGCAAACATCATCACTTTCTGATGAGTAAATCTCATCAAAGAAACAAGAACAAAGCAAAATGTCATTCACTTTCCAAATTCTATTCAACCTCCTTTTAAAAATTAGGGACAATAAAAGTTCTGAGCTCAACATACCTTATCAGCTTCTCCTGAGAGTCCTCATCGTCCTTTGATCTTTTCTGCCATCTGTAGCTCCACTGTAGATGACAGAACCTCTCTATCCTGGAGACAAGATGGAAGCATGAAAGGATAGTGGATTTGGGGTCCAATTTCAGATCGTGGTTCAAATTTAATCTCCTAATAGTTTTGTAACCTAAAGCCACATAATTAACTCATCTGGCTCGGGTGTAAAATGAAGGTAAAAGTAACCTGCTTCCTACGGGGTGTGTGTCTGTGTATGTGTATTAAACTGCGCTCAATAAACACTTGACAATTTCCAATTACATAAGGGGGAAAGCTCAAACTTCTTACTGCACGAAAGAAGTCTGACCAACAAAACTCACAAAAGAAGTTAGAAGAGATGGATCCACATGTATGTAAATGGACTCAACTGCCCAACTAAAAGACAAAGAATGTTGAACTATATATTTTTTAAATAGTCACATCTAAAATGAAATCTGCAAAAGGAACATCTAAACACAAACCACAGAAAAATTAAAAATGTAGAAAAATTATGTATTAAGCACGTACTGGTTAACACAACCCAAAGAATTCTGGTATAGTTACAATAATATCAGACAAAAGATCATCTTTAAGAGGAAAAGATTATTGCACTAGTGGAGAGGGCTTCTACATATTTAAAAAATGTAGAAACATGTAAAAATACTAAAATTCTATAAACCACAATAAAATACCTTCAGATATATACAACAAAAAGCTATAGAATGAAAAGGAAAAATTGATAAAGCAACCATCATCATAGTGAAAGGTTTTAACACACTTCTCTCAGTAATTTAAAGACCAAGTAAACAAAGAATCATAAAATAGAATATTTGAAGAACACAATTAATATTCCATACATTAACATTAATGTACATAGAATATAATTAGAGAATAAACATTCTATTCAAGTATACATGGACTGTCTATAAAAACTGACCCTCATAAGGAGTCTCAATAAATTTCAGAGAATCCTATAGTAATCTGCATTCTCTGATCTCAATAATACTAAATTACAAATCAGTGGGAGGAGGATTTTTTCAGGCCCATATATTTAGAAAGTTAAAAATATGCTACTTTAGAAAAATGTTTTTAATATTTATTCATTTTTGAAAGAGAGAGAGAGAGAGAGAGAGAGAGACAGAGCATGAGTGAAGAAGGGGCAGAGAGAAATGGAGACACAGAATCCAAAGCAGGCTCCAGGTTTTGAGCTGTCAGCACAGAGCCCGATGTGGGGCTCAAACTCACAAACAGCAAGATCATGACCTGAGGCAAAATTGGATGCTTAACCAACTAAGCCACCCTGGCACCCCTAGAAAGTTAAAAATACACTACTAAATAATTCATGGCTCAATGGAGAAATCACACAAAACATTTGGAAAAATAACAGAAACACTACATCGCAAAATTTGAGGAATGCATTTAAAAAGGTAATTGAAGTTAAAACAAATAATCCTAAAATTTGTATGGAACCATAAAAGACCTCGAATAGCCAAGGAATCTTGAAAAAGACTAACACCATCAGTATTGCAACCCCAGATTTCAAGATATACTACAAAGCTGCAGTAATCAAAACAGTAGGGTGCTGGCACAAAAACAGACACATAGAACAAGAGAACAGAATAGAGAGCCCAGAAATAAACCCACAATTATATGGCCAATTAATCTTCAACAAAGGAGGCGAGGATATGCAATGGGAAAAAGACAGTGTCTTCAATACACGCTGTTGGGAAAACTGGACAGCTACATGCAAAAGATGAAACTGGACCCTGGCTTACACCATACACAAAATAAACAAAAAAAAATGGATTAAGGACCTAAATGTGAGAACTAAAACCTTAAAAATCCTAGAAGAGAGACACAGGCAATAATTCCTCTGACATCAGCCATAGTAACATTTTTTCTAGATAGATCTCTTAAGGCAAGGGAAATAAAAACAAAAATAAACTACTGGGACTACACCAAAATAAAAAAAAAGTAAAAAAAATTAAAATTAAAAAAAAGCTTTTGCAGAGCAAAGGAAACCGTCAACAAAACAAAAAGTCAACCTACTAAATGGGAGAAGATACTTGCAAACGACATATTCAGTAAAGGCTTAGTATCAAAAATATATAAAAAGCTTATACAATTCAGCACACAAAAAAACAAGTGAACAAATTTAAAATGGGCAGAAGATATGAACACACATTTCTCCAAAGACATACAGATGGCTAACAAACACATGAAAAGATTCTCAATATCACTCATCATCAGGGAAATGCAAATCAAAACCACAATGTGACATCACCTCACACCTGTCGGAGTGGCTAAAACCAACAACACAGGAAACAAGTGTTGGCAAAGATGTGGCTGTAAAGGAACTCTCATGCACTTTTGGCGGGAATGCAAATTGGTACAGCCACTGTGGAAAACAGTACGGAGGTTCCTCCAAAAATTAAAAATAGAATTACTTTATGATCCAGTAATTCCACTAATGGGTATTTGCCCAAAGAATACAGAAACACTAATTTGAAAAGATATATGCACCCCTATGTTTATATCAGTATTATTTACAATAGCCCAATTATGGAAGCAGCCCAAGTGTCCACTGATAGATGAATGGATAAAGAAGATGTGGTATGTGAGTGTGTGTGTACGTGTGTATGTATATGTATATATATATTTCTGTTCCAAATTGTGGTTTTGTAAAAACTTTCATTTTATCATAAGTTCAATACCATGACTAATATAAAAAATGACCCTGGGTTTAACCACTTTTATTGTAACAAACAATATATATTTGTGTGCACGTGTGTGTGTACCTATATATATATACATATATGTATACATGTATATACATATATATATATACGTATATGTATATATATATACACATAAGTACACACACACATGCACACACACACACACACACACACACATACAATGGAACATTACTTAGCCCTAAAAAAAAACGAAATCGTGCCATTTGCGATGACATGGATGGATGGAGCTAGAGAATATAATGCTAAGCGAAATAAGTCAGTCAGAGAAAGACAAATGCTGTAAGATTTCACTCATATATGGACTTTAAGAAACAAAACAAGCAAACAAAGAAAAAAAGAGACAAACCAAAGGACAAAATCCTAACTATAGAAAATGAACTGGTGGTTGCCAGAGAAGAGATGGGTGGGGGAATGGGTGAAATAGGTGAAGGGGATTAAGAGCACACTTATCGTGATGAGCACTGCGTAATGTATAGAATTATTGAATTACTGCATTGAACACCTAAAATTGATACAAGACTGTATGTTAACTATACCTGAAGTACAATAAACAAACAAAACCAAGAACAAAATGAAAAAAAGGTAATCAAAGTAACACAGCCATAAATGCTTTTATTAGAGAAAAAGAAAGGGTGAATATAAATAAAGAGTCCAACATACAGAATTTTTAAATTTTTTTTTCAACGTTTATTTATTTTTGGGACAGAAAGAGACAGAGCATGAACGGGGGAGGGGCAGAGAGAGAGGGAGACACAGAATCGGAAACAGGCTCCAGGCTCTGAGCCATCCGCCCAGAGCCTGACGCGGGGCTCGAACCCACGGACCGCAAGATCGTGACCTGGCTGAAGTCGGACGCTTAACCGACTGCGCCACCCAGGCGCCCCAGGAATTAAAAAAAAAAAAATCGAAGTAACACAGCCATGAATGCTTTTATTAGAGAAAAAGGGTGAATATAAATAAAGAGTCCAACCTAAGGAATTAAAAAAAAATTTTTAGTATTTTTTAAAAATACTAAAAACAAAGAAAAAAGGAAAAATAGTAAAGATAAGATGAAACAGGAATAAAATAGGAAATGAAGATATTAATAGAGAGGATTAACTGAACAAAAGAATTCTTTTAACTGAGTAGTAAATTTGACCAATTTTAGCAATATTGATCAAGAAAAAATAGAAAAGGTACATGATGAGGAATAAAATTAAGTCATAATTACAAATTCAGCAGAGACTAACAAGATTTCTTTAAGATTATAGTTTTTTTGTCAATAAATTCGAAAATATAGGAAAAATCAACAAATTCCCTGAGACAGTTAAGTCGTCAAAACTTACTCAAGAAAAAAAAATAAAAAACTTGAATATACCCATAACCAATAAAGGCATGGGTCCATCTGAACTTTTTTCATAAAGGAAACTCCAAGGACAGACAGTTTTATATGCAAGTTCTACCAAATATTTAATAAGCAACTAATTCCTAAATCAGTTTCTTCCTTTTATGTTTTGTTCAACAAATATTTTTCAGCTGAAGGTATAAGCCTGTTCTGTATTTCCTTAGAAAATATTTGGAAGTTTTGTCTATCATATGTACATATTTATTATATTTAGAATTGATTTTGTATATCCTGTGATGTAGGAATCAATTTTCTATTTTTCCATATCCACTGTGCTTTCTGCCATGTATCAGATTTCAATATATGTCTGTTTCTGAGCTGTTGCTTCATTGATTCTGTATCTATTTATCAATATATACTAATATCCGCTGATATAATTACCACAGTTTTTAATGTTTGCAAGTTGTCTGGCCTCCTTCCTCACCCCACTTCACCCCCCACACCACCCACCACCTCCTTCTTCAGGAACATCTGAGCATCTGGGCTATTTTTACCTCCGTTCGTATAAATTTTAAAATACACTTCAAAAGTTCCATAAAAAGTCTTGTTGGGATTTTGACTGGAATTTCTTTTAAAAATGTAGACCAGGAGCGCCTGGGTGGCTCAGTCGGTTAAGCAGCCGACTTCAGCTCAGGTCATGATCTCGCGGTCTGTGAGTTCGAGCCCCGCGTCAGGCTCTGTGCTGACAGCTCAGAGCCCGGAGCCTGTTTCAGATTCTGTGTCTCTCTCTCTCTCTGACCCTCCCCCGTTCATGCTCTGTCTCTCTCTGTCTCAAAAATAAATGTTAAAAAAAAATTTTTTTTTAAATAAAAAAAAATGTAGATCAACTTGGTGAGAACTAATACCTTTATAATATTGAACCTTCTTATGCTAAAATATGGTATACAGCTTCATTTATCACAATCTTTAGGCTTTTTCAATAAAATTGTTGTAAATTTCTCCTTAATGGTCTTTATTTTTTTTCCTTAACCCTACACATTATGTTGTGTATTTTTTAAATGTTAAGGTCTGTTGCTGGTGCTACTAAAGAAATAGACTTTTATATACTGAACTTCATCCAGCAACCTGTTGAACTCTTACTAATTCTGATATTTGTCTCTATATTTTATTGAGTTTTCTATGATAATTTCAACCACAAATAACAAAATTTTGTTCCTGCCTTCACAATCTTTACAATTATTATTTCTTCTTCCTTATGAGTACTATTTCTGAAATGTTTACTACAACATTGCACCTACACGGTCATAGTGGGTATCCTTGTCCTGCTACTCTTTTTAAAGGAAAGGTTTTGTGCTTAGCATTGAATTTACTGTTGTTTCATGTCTGATGTTTGGTATTTCAGATATACTTTATCAGGTTAAAGAAATTCATGTCTATCTCTAGATCCCTTAATAGCATTTTATCAAGTGATTTTATATCTTTAATACTACATCTGTTAATTTAGTAAAATAAACTATTTCTCTAATGCTGAACTTTGCTTTTCTGCTGTAAACCCAGCTTGATCATACATTAGCTTTTTGATGGATTCCTGAATTCAACTGCTAACATTTTAATTTTTTTTCTTAATGTTTATTTATTTTTGAGAGAGAAAAAGAGAGCATAAGCGGGGAAGAGACAGAGAGAGGGAGACACAGAATCCGAAGTAGGCTCCAGGCTCTGAGCTGTCAGTACAAAGCCCAAAGTGGGGCTCAAACTCAAGGACCGTGAGATCATGACCTGAGCTGTAGTCGGATGCTTTACTGACTGAGCCACCCAGGTGCCCCTCAAGTGCTAACATTTTAGATGCTACTTTTGCATCTATCCTCATGAATATACTTAGCCTATAGAGTTTCTTTCTCATACTCTCATCAAGACTTTGCTAGAATAGCAGTGAGGTTCCGTTGCAAATAACAGAAACCACTCTAATTCTTTTAAGCAGAAAAAGGATTAGGTCCTTACAAATTTGTTAGAAGGAGTGTCGAACTGGTTTTAGGCTGAGACTCCAAGAGACTTCTAGAGAAATCTTGCACATGTGGTCCACCAAGTTAATGGTTATCTCTGTTACAATTAAACACACACACACACACACACACACACACACACACACACACACACAGGCGTGATGGTTAAGTTTTATGTGTCAACTTGGCTAGGGTCTGGTGACCAGTTGACTGGTCAAACAGTGGTTGAGATATTGCTGTGAAGTTGTTTTGTATACACGATTAACATCTATAATCTGCTAACTTTAAGTAAAGGAGATTACCCTCAATAATATGGGTGAGACTCACTCAATCAGTTGAAGGCCTTCAGAGCAGAAACTGAGGTTTTCCAGAGAAGTGTGCCTCAACACTGTAACAGGTGTATCCTGCCTAAGTTTCCAGCATGCCAAGACTGCCCTAAAGACTTCATACCCAAGAGTACAATATTAGCTTCTGAGATTCCAGCCTGCTGGCCTGCCCTACAAGTTTTGGATTTGCCAGCCTCTGACAATCACATGAGCCAATTTCTACCAAAAAAAGATATACATACCTTTATGTGTGTGTGTGTGTGTGTGTGTGTGTGTGTATATATATTGTATATATATATATATATATGTATATGTATATATATATATTCTGTATAACACATATAAATGTCTATAAATGTATATTATGTCATATATATTATATGAATATATATACATATTACATGTATGTGTGTACACACACATATACATACCTACATGTATGTATATACATATATATACACACACACACATATGTGTATATAGGAATACAAAATGGTACAGCCACCTTAGAAGACAGTTTGCAGTTTCTTGCTAAACTAAACATACTCTTACCATAAAACACAGCAATTGCATTCCTTGGTATTTCCCCAAAGAAGTTGAAAACTTACGCCCATACAAAAACCTGCACACAGATATTTATAGCAGCTTTATTCATAGTTGCCCAAACTTGGAATCAACCAAGATGTTCTTCAGTAGGTGAATGGATAAGTAAACTGTGGTTCATCCAGGCAATGGAATACTATTCAGTGCTAGAAAGAAACGAGTTATCAAGCCATTAAAAGACATGGAGGATTTCTGCATTCTTTGGGTAAACACCTAGTAGTACAATGGATGGATCATGGGGTAGTTCTATTTTTAACCTTTTGAGAAACCTCCATGCTGCACCTCAATGTTTGTAGCAGCATTATCTATAATAGCCACATTATGGAAACAGCCCAAGAGTCCATCAATTGATGAATGGATAAGAAGATGTGATATATGTATACAGTGGAATACTACTAATACATAAAAGAGAATGAAATTTTGCCATTTGCAATGACATGGATGGAGCTAGAGAGTATAATGCAGAGGGAAACCAGTCAGAGAAAGACAAATACATATGATTTTACTTATATGTGGATTTAAAAAACAAAACAAATGAGCAAAGGGTAAAATAAAAGAGAGAGAGAGGCAAACCAAGAAACAGACTCTTAACTATAGAGAACAAACTGGTGGTTACCAGAAGGGAAGTGGGTGAGGGGATGGGTTAAATAGGTGATGAGGACTAAGAAGTGTACTTGTTGAGTGGGAGCCAAGGTGGTGGAACAGAATGGAAGGTTTTTTTTTGCATCTCTCATCCATGAAATACAGCCAGATCAACACTAAACCATCCTGCACACCTAAATAACTGATTTGAGGATTAACACAACAATCGGCACAACCTGAACCAGAGAACTCAGCAGGTACTCAGTGTGGAGAAGTGAACTGGGGGAAAGAGAAGCAGCAGAGAGAGGGAGCTGTTTTTGCTTGCAGAGAGAGGATGGAGATGGGGGGAGAGTACAGGAAAGCTTCCCCCCTGCCTGAAAGCTGGAGAGAAAAGAAAGAATATACAAGGGACTGAACCTAAAAGGGAGAAAGGAGAAAGCAGAGGGTTTAAATTCCATTAAGACTCTATAAACAGGGGCGCCTGGGTGGCTCAGTTGGTTGGGCGTCCAACTTGAGCCCAGGTCATGATCTCACGGTTCGTGGGTTCGAGCCCCGCGTGGGGATCTGTGCTGACAGCTCAGAGCCTGGAGCCTGCTTTGAATTCTGTGTCTGCCTCTGTCTCTGTTCCTTCCCTACTCACACTCTGTCACTCTCTCTCAAAAATAAACATCAAAAAAATTTTTTAAAAAAAGACTCTATAAACAGGGGGATCACAGAGTCTGAAACTCTGCAGCTTGATACTGGGCAGAGCTCTGGTGGGAATGGCAAATCCCCAGGAGCAGAGAGTGAGGACCAAGGGGTCCTCAGGCTACAGGGGGAGAGGCAGTTCCCTTGCTGGGAGGATATTTGGTAGAGGCTGTGCAGCCACCCCACAGGCAAAGGTCCCAGCAGACCCTGGAGAACAACCACATTCGCTGGTACTGGAAAAAGGACATTAAGCAGGAAGCCTGGTGTCAGATGTATGTTGTGATTTACCATAATCCCTGAAACGATGCTGCTACATGAGAGCGGAAATTTTTCTGGGGCAGGCTGGCACCCAGCCACAGTCTCTGAGCATCGTCAGTAGCACAGTCCTACGAATGTTCCTGGGTTCGGCCGGCACCTGACCATCGCTCAGTGAGACTCTCCCCAGAGGGTCTGAGTGGGTCAAAGCCTCAGTCCCTCAGAAGTGAGTGACTAGGAAAAAAATCCCAGCCACATCTGAGATAAAATTCAGGAGGGAGGTGCCATCTTGCAACCTGATGGCTTGGTCACAGACAATGTAAAAGCGGGAAGTGAATGGAAGCCAGAGACAAAGGAGGGGTGTGCGATTGCTGGTTGGGGAGAACAGAGTTCCCAAACTAGAGACTGGGTAGCTGGGTGACACCATTTTCATCCCTCCCATGCATGCACATCCACACCTACACGCACCACAACAATCCACCTCAGTAAGCTAAGCAGGGCCACCTAGTGCAGAAGGGAGCTGTTACACTAAGCCCCACCCATCTGGGGCAACCTCGCTCTACAGGAACACCACACGTCTCTCTGCCTGCTTAGTTTACAGACTATAAAATGCTTCACAGACGTCTGGGGGAAATTGATGTAATTTCAATCGTATTTCAGTCTGTTCGCTAGTTCATCTATTCAATTTTTTTTCTTTTTCTTTTCTTATTCTTAAATATAGAAAGAGAAAAAATTATTTTTATTTCCCATTTTTATTAAAAAGATTTTTAATAATTTTCTACTATATCTTCACACTTTTGTAATTTTTTTACTTCTATTTTACTTTCATCATTTCATTTTATTCTATTTTATTGTATACATTTTTTCAAATTTTCAAACATTTTCCTTTTTCTCTTTTGTTTCTTTTTCTCATTTTTTTTCTTCTCATATCTTTCCCTTTTTTCTCCAATCTATCAAGCTCCTTTCAACCACCAAACTAAAATGCACCTAGGATCTAGCATCATTTATTTGATTTTTTTGTTGTTTTTAATTTTTTAATTTTAATTTTTTTTACCTTATTAATCCCTTTTCTTCCTTCAAAAATATGAAATGAAGGAATTGACCCCAAAAGAAAGAACAGGAAGAAATGACAGCCAGGGACTTAAGACAAATACAAGCAAGATGTCTGAACCAGAATTTGGAATCACAATAATAAGAATACTAGCTGGGGTTGAAAACAGATTAGAATCCCTTTCTGTGGAGATAAAAGAAGTAAAAGCTAATCAAGATGAAATAAAACATGCTATAACTGAGCTGCAATCTCCATGGATGCTGCAGTGGCAAGGATGGATAGGGCAGAGCAGCGAATCAGTGATATAGAGGACAAACTCATGGAGAACAATAAAGCAGAAAAAAAGAGGGAGACTAAGGCAAAACAGCATGATTTAAGAATTAGAGAAATCAGTGACGTTAAAAAGGAACAACATCAGAATCAAAAGGGCCCCAGGATATGAAGAGAGAGAAAAAGGGGTAAAAGGGTTATGAGGAAAAATCATAGAGGAAAACTTTCCTAACCTGGGGAAAGACACGGACATCAAAATCCAGGAAGCACAGGGACTCCCATTAGATTCAATAAAAGCCAAACATCAACAAGGCATATCATTGGCAAATTCACAAAATACTCAGTCAAGGAAAGAATCATGAAAGCAGCAAGGGAAAAACAGTCCTTAACCTACAAGGGAAGACAGATAAGGTTCAGAGCAGGCCTAGCCACAGAAGCCTGGCAGGCCAGAAAGGAGTGGCAGGATATATTCAATGTGCTGAATCAGAAAAATATGCAGCCAAGAATTCTTTACCCAGCAAGGCTGTCATTCAAAATAGAAGGAGAGATTTAAAGTTTCCCAAACAAAAATTAAAGGAGTTCGTGACCACTAAACCACTAGCCCTGCAAAAAATTTTAAGGGGGACTCTCTGAGGGGAGAAAACACACACACACACACACACAAAAAAGACCAAAACCTACAAAGACTAGAAAGGACCAGAGAATACCACCAGAAACTCCGAACTCGACAGGAAACATAATGGCAATAAATTCATATCTTTAAGTACTCTCCCTAAACATCAATGAACTAAAGGATCCAATCAAAAAACGTATGGAAACAGACTGGATAAGAAAACAAGATCCATCTATATGCTGTTGAGACCCACTTTAGACCTAAAGACACCTTCAGATTGAAAGTAAAGGGATGGAGAACCATCTATCACGCTAATGGTCACCAAAAGGAAGCTGGAGTAGCCATACTTGTATCAGACAATCTAGACTTTCAAGTAAAGACTGTAACAAGAGATAAAGAAGGGCATTATATCATAATTAAGGGGTCTATCCACCAAGAAGACCTAACAATTGTAAACATTTATGCTCCAAATGTGGCAGTCCCAAATTAATTAATTAATCACAAACATAAAGAAACTCATTAATAATACCATCATAGTAGGGGACTTCTCATTAATAATACCATCATAGTAGGGGACTTCGACACCCCACTTACAGCAATGAACAGATCACCTAAACAGAAACAGTGGCTTTGAATGACACACTGGACAGGATGGACTTAACAGATATATTCAGAACATTTCAACTAAAGCAGCAGAATACACATTCTTCTCCAGTGCCTTTAGAACATTCTCCAGAATAGATCACATACTGGGACACAAAGCAGCCCTCAGCGAGTACAAAAAGATCAAGATCATACCATGCACATTTCCAGACCACAATGCTATGAAATTCGAAATCAACCACAAGACTAAAGACCATCCTACTAAAGAATGAGTGGTCTAACCAAGAAGTTAAAAATGAAATTAAAAAGCACATGGAAGCCAATGAAAATGGTAAGACCATAGCCCAAAACCTCTGGGACGCAGTAAAGGTGGTCATAAGAGGGAAGTATATAGCAATCTGGGCCTTCCTAAAGAAGGAAGAAAGGTCTCAGATACACAACCTAACCTTATACCTTAAAGAGCTGGAAAAAGAACAGCAAACAAACCCAAAACCAGCAGAAGACAGGAAATAATAAAGATTAAAGCAGAAATCAATGTATCGAAACCAAACCAAAACAAAACAAAACAAAACAAAAAAACAGTAGAAGAAATCAAGAAATCAGAAGCTGGTTCTTTGAGAGAATGAACAAAATTGATAAACCCCTAGCCAATTTGATCAAAAAGAAAAGGAAAGGACCCTAATAAATAAAAAGCAAGATTTAAAGAGGAGAGATCACAACCAACACAGCAGAAATACAACAATAACAAGAGAATATTACAAGCAATTATACACCAATAAAATGGGCAATATGGAAGAAATGGACAAATTCCTAGAAACATATACACTACCAAAACTAAAACAGGAAGAAATAGAAAATTTGAACAGACCTATAACCAGTAAGGAAATCGAATTAGTAATCAAAAATCTCTCAAAAAACAAGAGTTCAGGGACAGATGTCTTTCCACAGGAATTTTACCAACCATTTAAAGAAGAGTTAATGCCTATTCTCTTGAAGCTGTTCCAAAAAATAGAAATGGAAGAAAAACTTCCAAACTCTTTCTATGAAGCATTATCTTGATTCCAAAACCAGACAAAGACCCCACTAAAAAAGAGAACTATAGACCAATTTTCCTGATGAACACAGATGCAAAACTCCTCAACAAGATACTAGCCAACCGGATCCAACAATACATTAAAAAAGTTATTCACCATGACCAAGTGGAATTTATACCTGAGATGCAGGGAGGTTAAATATCTGCAAAACAATCAATGTGATACATCACATCAATGAAAGAAAGGACAAGAACCACATGATCCTCTCAATAGATGCAGAAAAAGCATTTGACAAAATACAGCATCCTTTCTTGATACAAATCCTCAAGAAAGTAGGGATAGAAGGATCATACCTCAAGATCATAAAAGCCAAACATGGAAGACCCACTGCTAATACCATCCTCAATGGGGAAAAACTGAGAGCTTTCCCCCTAAGGTCAGGAACAAGACAGGGATGCCCACTCTCGCCACTGTTATTCAACACAGTATTGGAAGCCTTAGCCTCAGCAATCAGACAACATAAAGAAATAAAAGGTATCCAAATCAGCCAGAAGGAGGTCAAACTTGCACTCTTCGCAGATGACATGATACTTAATATGGAAAACCCAAAAGATTTCACAAAAAAACTGCTAGAACTGATCCATGAATTCAGCAAAGTTGCAGGATATAAAATCAATGCACAGAAATTGGTTGTATTCCTACACACCAATAATGAAGCAATAGAAAAAGAAATCAAGGAATAAATCTCATTTACAATTGCAGCAAAAGTCACAAAATACCTAGGAATAAATCTAATCAAAGAGGTGAAAAATCTATACACTGAAAACCGTAGAAAGCTTATGAAAGAAATTGAAGAAGACAAAAAAATGGAAAAATATTCCATGCTCCTGGATAGGAAGAACAAATATTGTTAAAATGTCAATACTACCCAAAGCAATCTACATATTCAATGCAATCCCTATCAAAATAACAGCAGCATTCTTCACAGAGCTAGTACAAACAATCCTAAAATTTGTATGGAACCAGAAAAGACCCTGAATAGCCAAAGAGATCTTGAAAAAGAAAACCAAAGCTGGAGGTGTCACAATCCCGGACTTCAAACTGTATTACAAAGCTGTAATCACCAAGACAGTATTGTACTGGCACAAAAACAGACACTCAGATCAATGGAACAGAATAGAGAACCCAGAAATGGACCCACAAACGTATGGCCAACTCATCTTTGACAAAGCAGGAAAGAATATCCAATGGAATAAAGACAGTCTCTTCAGCAAGTGGTGCTGGGAAAACTGGACAGCAACATGCAGAAAAATGAACCTGGGCCACTTTCTTACACCATACACAAAAATAAACTCAAAATGGATGAAAGACCTAAATGTAAGACAGGAAGCCATCAAAATCGTCGAGGAGAAAGCAGGCAAAAACCTCTTTGATCTTGCCCTCAGCAACTTCGTACTCAACACGTCTCCAGAGGCAAGGGAAACAAAAGCAAAAATCAACTACTGGGACCTCATCAAAAAAATAAAGCTCTGCACAGTGAAGGAAACAATCAGCAAAACTAAAAGGCAACTGATGGAATGGGAGAAGATATTTGCCAACAACGTATGAGATAAAGGGTTAGTATCCAAAATCTATAAATAACTTATCAAACTCAACACCAAAAAAACAAATAATCCAGGGAAGAAATGGGCAAAAGACATGAACAGACACTTCTCCAAAGAAGTCATCCAGATGGCCAACCAACACATGAGAAAATGCTCAACATCACTCATCATCAGGGAAATACAAATCAAAACCATAACGAGATACCACCTCACACCTGTAAGAATGGCTAGCATTCTCAGGCAATGACAGATGTTGGCGACGATGCAGAAAAAGAGGTTCTCTTTGGCACTTTGGGTGGGAATGCAAACTGGTGAAGCCACTCTGGAAAACAGTATGGAGGTTCCTCAAAAAATTAAAAATAAAACTACCCTATGACCCAGAAATTGCACTACTAAGTATTTATCTAAGGGATACAGGTATACTGTATCCTGGGGTACATGTACCTGGGGCACATGTACCCCAATGTTTATAGCAGCACTATCAACAACAGCTAAAGTATGGAAAGAGCCCAAATGTCCATCAATGGATGAATGGATAAGGAAGATATGGTGTGTGTGTGTATATGTATATGTATGTATGTATGTATACACATACATATACACACATACATACAATGAAGGATGTAAATTAAAAAATAAATTATTTTTAAAAAGAAAAAAAGAAGTAAACTTGTTGTGATATGCACCACGTGTTACATGGAAGTGTTGAATCACTACATTCCACACATGAAACTAATATTACACTGTATATTAACTAACTGGAATTTAAACACAAACTTTAAAAAAAGAAAAAGCAATACAGCTTCTAACAGACTCTCCATTTGGGGATACTCACCCTTGAAACATTCATGCAATGTAAGACTCTATGAAATTATTGTATTAATATTTAATTATAGACATATTTGTTCATTGACATAAAAAAGATGTGGAGGGGTCTCAAATGCAGATTACTAATCAAATGTAGCCAATCTGAAAAGGCTACATACTGTGTGATTTCAACTATATGACATTCTGGGAAAGTCTTACTATGGAGACAGTAAAATGATCAGTGGTTGCCAGAGGTAGGAGTAGACAGAGATGAATGGGCAGAGTACAGAGGATTTTTAGGGCAATACTCTATATGAAATATACTCTATATGATACTATAATGATGGATACTTATCATTATATACTTGTCCAAACCCACAGAATGCACAACACCAAGAGTGAACTCCAATGTGAACTATGGACTTGAAGTGATTATGATGTATCCGTATACTTTCACTGATGGTAACAAATGTGCCACTCTGGATGGGGGTGTTGACAATGGGGGAGACCATGCATAGGAGGAAGGGTATATATGGGAAATCTCTATACTTTCTTCTCAATTTTGCTGTGCACTTAGAAGTGCTCTGAAAAAATTAAGTCTTTAAAAAAAAGAAGTCATAGACTCACTAATCAGGGCATGAGACTGAATTTTTGTCACAGAAAGGAAAGCCGTGTGTCTTATCAAAATGAAGATATGTGGTGAGAACCAGTTGTATGAACTTGGATAAGACACTTATCCTCTCTAATCCTCAGTTTCCTACAACTTAAAATGAGGCTAATTATATCTAAGTCACAAGAATTAATTACGTCCAAGCCTCGTGCATGTGTTTTAGTAGGAACCTTATAAAGTGAACCGAACTCGATTAAATTAAGGTGAAGTTATTTTCAGCAGATAGAGCGCCACCGAGTCATCCTGGCTGGCGTGCTATGTTATCTCTGTGTGTACAAGGTCATGGGGAAAGGCTGCTTGTATTTCTAGGGGACATGCTGTGCACAGACCACCTCTGATTGGGTCCCCTCCGTGTCAAGATCAGCCACTGTCAGATGCCTCGCACAACTGCTGTCTGATCAGAAAAATCTAGTTCTAAATACAGACTCCCTCAGAGCCTTGTCATCCAGTCAGTAATATTCCCTCCTCCACTGCACAGTGCAAAACCGTCAGCCCTACCACACTTCCTCCATAGGGCCACCTGACATCTGGAGCGTCCAGACAAAAGGAGATTCTAGCCTATCAAGCATTTCCAAGACAGAAATTCTTAGTGGCTGTATAAAAACAAAAACAATACAAAACAAACAAACAAAAAAAACAGGAAAAAACAGAAACTAAAGAAAACACATGAGAAACTGGTTTGTGCACCCCCACTCCCACCCCCCCCCACCCCCCATACAACCTTTAAGACTTTGGGATCACGTTCTCAGCTGCAAAGCCTGTTTCTGAACTGGGCACTTTCTCCAATGTTGATCAGAGGCAGATAGCATGCCTTCTATCCTGCATATGCCAACGGCAATGTCAGCACTCAACAAAAAAGAAAGAAAAATAATGATAAAAACGTGAGGCTAACATCTCGTGCAACCTTTTGCCAACTCCTGCTTTTGAAATTCTAAATTGCATGCTAAACCATATGGCTCCACATACCTTACCGACTAGTGGCTTCTCTCTTGGGAAATGACTCAATCATACATTTGTCGTTCTGGGGATGGCTGAGTTTTCTAAAAGCCCTCTGTCCTCACAAGCCTACAAGCTTTTTGTTGAAGGAAAATCTTGTGAAAAGCAGAACATTCAAGAGTCATTAGTAGTCACACTCATAGGCTTTCATACTTACCCACAACCCTCCAAACAGGCCTCCCTGTGGTTACTAATTTTTTCCTCTTGCTGAGACTTCCCAGCATGCCCTAGGATTATCAAGTAAAGCCAAATATTAAGAGGAAAATCTTGAAAATCCTTCAGTGCCTGGGGTGGAATCAAATCAGACAAGCTCTCCACTCTGGCACCGGCCAGCTGAGCTACAAACACTGACCCAGCCCATGCTGAGAAGACTCATCATGAGTAGAAACCCATAATGTTGCCAGAATACGTTGTAGACTCACAAATGGGGGGAAATGAAGTATATAAAACAGTGGGAAAGTTTGCAGAAATAACAGTTAATATTTATTTCAGGCATTCATCTGTTCATGGCAAGGTTGAAATCTTTTTTTTTTTCCTCAGCATTTCTCTCTACCCTCAAGGCCTAATATTGGATAAAGATTCTGAATTCCTTAATCATAGCAGCTACACACCATGTCTCAATTTGCAGCTAAATGTAGCCTTTGCCAAAGTGAGCACTGGACCCAAAACACAGCGGACATTAAAAATGAGGAAAAAAAAATGAGGTGGAGACAAAAACATGGAAGCCCATATTCCTGGTCAAATGAATTTTATTATGCCACGTTTTAGTGTCTTCTTTATGTATTCTACTTGGTTGCTCCGATTGTGAAGATTACAAAATAAAAATTAAGTGGCTGTGTAATATCTGACTTGTCAGTTTTTCCACCTGGCATTTCTTTCTTTTGCAGCGTTAACTCTGTCTCAAGGTGAGGGTGCATGAAATATGGAAAGCCACCTGTCTCGTTTAGTGGAATGGGGAGGGAAGTGGGCTGGAAGTCAGGGAGGCTGGTTTCTAAGCCCGCTGCTACTTTTTGCTACGTGTCCTTAAGCAAATCCATAGCATTTCCTGGGCCTTACCTGTGCTTAGGCTTTTACAGGAAATGTCATTCTCAGTAAAGAAAGCATTATCTCTAAGACTGTTGTCTCTGATGGAAGAATCTCTGAGCATGGAAGGGCATTTCTGCCAAAAATCCAATCTGGACATTCTGAATAACCAGCGTCTATCAAATAAAAATGATGTTCTTGGGAAAAGCTGCTGGTTCGGCTCACAACTCAACTACGCAAAGTGCTTTTTGGTTTTGTTGTTGGTTTGTTTTTTGTACTTTTGTATGTAACAGGAGGACTTTTTTGTGCTCCCATGTCATCACGAACAATGCAGGGAAAAGACATGTAGTGAAGAATTAAGATTTAACAAAATAAATAATTTGGCTGCTTCACCAAGGTCATTCTTAAATGAAACTCTTTTGTTGTTGTTTTCTGCCAGTGCAAGTGGATGAAGAACACAGCGTCTCCTGGTGCAGCACGGCCTTGATCCGTGCTAAGACGTCAGCAGTTTCACCTACCCGTGCTTTTGTACTATCACTGCGAATGTCAGCACAGCGGAAGAAGCAAAACTGAAGGTCGGTTTGACCTCCCAGACCCCACGGAAGAGACTCGGGATTAACCAAGCACCCATGGACAATACTCTGATGTCCACTGAGTGCATATGTTAATATAAAGACACGACAGCAGCATAATTGCCTTCGGGACAGAGCAGACAGAAACAAGGGGGGCTTGGCTCAGAGCTATAGCACTCTAATCTCTGTCCGTTTCCATCTACACATCGTATTCTGTGTATCTGTTTGTGTAACCTCTCCTCTGATAAAAATACCAATCATTAGATTTAGGGCTCACCCTCGTCCAGTAGGACCTCATCTAAACTCAGCCACATCAGCAAAGTTCCTGTTTCCAAATAACATCACATTCATAAGTACTGGGGGTTAGGACTGAACATATCTTTTGTGGGGGGGGGGACCCAAAATCAGGGGCATGAATCGCTATTAATTATCATCATCATGTAGTGTAATGGGTTTGTGTCCCTTAAACCCACACTACTGCATAATAATAACGAATTAACTGCAACTGATGCTCCTCATGGCAACGTGGATAAATCAAGCTTTTGAGCTTCAAACAGCTGGAAATGTTGGGCAAGAAATTTGGGCAAGAAACAGTTTAACTGAGGTATAATTGATATGTGATAAACCACACATATTTACAGTGTACAAATTTAATAAGTTTTGACTTATGTATATTCCCATGAAACTATAACCACAATCAAGATAATATACATACCCCATCACCCTCAAAAGTTCCCATGTACTCCTCTGTAACCTTTTCTTCTTGCCCTTCTCCACCCCTACCTCACGTCCCCAGGCAACCACTGATCCGCTTTTTGTCACTATCATTAGTTTGCATTTTATAGAGTTCTATATAACAGACTCATGAAGTATGTACTCTTTTTTTGTATGGCTTCTCTCACTCAGCATAATTATTTGTGATTCATCCATCCTGCCACACGTATCGGTGATTCCTTCCTTTTAATTGTTAAATAGTATTCCATTATATGGATGTACCACATTTGTTTATCTATTGGCCTAATAGTAGAAAGTTGGGTTGCTTATTCATTTGGCATAAATAAAAAGAGTTTTAAATCTTCAAAATACAAGTAATTTCCTTTTTACAATATGCTATATATTTTATTCATTTATGAAACTAACAAAGTTTTTGTTGCTTATAAATAAAACTAAGCTTTTGTGGTTTCCAAGAAGGCTGGATTCCACTGGTATAGACGGTGGAAAGCCTTGTAAAGAAAAATGCATGATAAATCAAGAGTCAAAAAAAACACAATTTTATACTTAGTAATCCTACTCTTAAGAACTTAGCCTATGGGTGCCTGAGTGGCTTAGCAGGTTAAGCATCCAATTCTTGATTTTGGCTCAGGTCATGATCTCATAGTTTCTGAGTTCTAGCCCTGTATCAGGTTCCACACTGACAGCACAGAGCCTGCTTAAGATATTCTCTCTCTCTCTCTCAAAATAAATAAAGTTAAAAAAATAATTGATTAAAAAAAAAAGAAGAGGTAAGCTCATAAAGGTATGTTCTTCAGATCTGTAGAGAATAGCAAAACTTCAGAAATGGTCTAAACATATAATGAATAAACACTGAAACAACAGGAGAATGTGATTCAAATATAGTATCTTTTCAAAAAAGCATAATATAAAATTATATCTAGATTATGACTGTAACCATATAAAATTCATATATGTTTGTGGATGAGGGAACTCAAAAAATATTACTGTGTTATAGTTCCATAATGTTGAATTTTTTTTACTGTCTTTATTTTTGTCATAAAACTTATATGATAATAAAGTTGGCTGCTCTTAAATCACTAAGCCCATAAGCTTCTTCTCCTTGCTGATAAGCAAGGCTACGTGTATCCATCTGACCCATTCATCCTCTATCATCAGTGAAATAAAGGCGGATGTTGTTAGAGGCCCAGTCTAACCTGCCCCATTTGTATCGCTACACTCAAACAGAACCTGGAGGCTGGTATTAGAAAGTCTTTTCTACTCTGGGAATCTTCTTTCAACTGAAAATTATGTCCTTATAAATGAAAAAAGATAGAAAATATCAAATGTGGCCGATCTGCCGGTGGGTGTGTGATTTGGTACCACTGCTTTGGACAACTACTTGGCGTTATCTAATAAAGAACATACCGCATACACCATGACCAAAAATCTCTCTGGTAGGTAGAAACACACAACAGAATCCCATATGACAATGAGAATGAACAATCTACAATTGCATATATTCAAACGGCTGAATGCCACAAATGTTGACAGAAATAAGCCAGATGCAAAAGTATATACACTCTACAATTCCATTTATGTAAGTGCAAAGCCAGGCAAAATTAATCTATGCTTTTAGGGAGCAGGATAATAGTTATCCTTGCAGGTAAAAGGGGAGATACTCCAAGGAGCATAAAGAGGCTTCTGGGGTGCCTATGATGTACTATTTATTGATCCAAATGCTGGTTATATGAGTGTGTTCGGTGTGTAGAAATTCATCAAGCTGTACACTTATATGTACTTTTCTGTAATGTATATTATGCTATAATAAAAGTTTTTCTGTAAAGTCAATAAGTATTATCAAAAGCATTAAGAGTGTTACCAGGAGCTTTCTTTTTTTATGTAGATACTGAAAAGAGGGCCAGTTGGCAGAGTTAGGGTAGTGTTGTGAATTTACAATGAACTAGAAAATCAGGGTTATATAGCACAGCGTATCTGGGGAACTTTGTAACCAGCCAGGAATGGTTATTGCTAGTCACAGAGCCGAGAGCTCTCAATAAATTTTGTTTCCTCCATTGCCCACTGTCTGATGATCGGCCTCTTCTCCAACCACGAGAGGCCAGGAGGGAAGGGTATCAGCCTCGCAGCTGGTTAAAAATCAGCTCCAGGAAGCAGAGGAGAAAATGTCTATCCACCTGAAGAAGTGTCATTTTCCTTTAGTCCTCACAAAATTGGGTTCTCGGGAAGTTTGTATGGGAGAAATAAAGCTGACCACACCTGAAACAGCTGATCAATTTCAGCCTCACTTAAACTAGGCCCACCCACTTTCTGTTTTTCCTAATGTGATGCAGCAGGCAGTATGCAACATCTGCTATTCCGTGTTCTTGCCAAAAAAATGGAAAACGTGAATCTAGTCAATGCTTTATATTCAAGCACCTAAAGGAAACACAGGGTAGAAAAAGGTGTTAAATCACATTATAAGGGTACAGGAAGCCAAATCTAGAAGATGGGAAATTCTACAAGGGAATTAACCTGGTTTCCTCAATAATACAGGCATTAAAGGGAGAGAGGAAGGGAAAGTTGTAAATTTAAAAGAGATTTATAAGCCATATCATGAAAACACAATGTCTGGCTCTGAATCCTCAAACTGACCATAAAAAAAAAAAAAAGACATTTTTGAGGAAATCAGGGGGATTTAACCATAAAGAACTATTATAAATTTGGCTTTAAGTGATAATGGTTATTATGGTTATGTTTTTTTAAACACCTCCATTAGTGATTCATATTAAAGTATTTATCTGATAAAAATAACATAAAGCCTAGGTTTGCTTAAAAATATTCCAGGAAAAAATGAAAATATTTTAAAGTTAGGTGGAATATATGAAATAAAATAAAGCACCAATAATTGTTGAAGCCAGGTGATGGGCAGTGGGGATTCATCATGTTATTTTCTCCATCTTTTATTCTTTACAATAAAGAATCCATCTTTAAAATAAAGAACAAAAGAACAGATTAGAACTCTGACAGTTGACCTGGAGCAATTTTCATGCTTTCTTGTTGAGTGAAAAGAGCGAGATGAAGTAAAGTACACATAACAATCATAATAAAGAACCCATTTTGGGGTTATTTACAAAACGATGACCTGTTCTGTAATATATATATACATATATATGTTATATAAATACAAACATATATAAACAAACACATATGTAAACACATACATGTATATAAACATATGTGTGTATATATAAACACACATAGATGTACGTTTACATGTGACTTCATAAGATGAGCACTGAGAATTATTTGAGCACAAGCTAGATTATAAACATGGACTAGCTGGGTGTAGAGGCTGATATGGGTTGGGAAAGAGTAGGAAAGGGCAGATAAAGAAAAATATTTCGCTTAAAAAAAGGCATGATGCTATGATCCAATGCATAGATTTATATGAAATGATATAAATGAAACAGCACGACCTGCTCACGTTTCTGAAGCTGTTGTCCTCGCACTGGGGCCTCATGGCCACCATAAAACTCTGAAAGCTGCATGTAAACTGGGCGAGAACAAACAAGGAGCTCCCGTAGCAGCTCGCAGTGAACTGAAGTGAAGCAAACAGAAGTGGGTGTGTGGTCAGGTGTTTGGGATGGGGGCTGGCTGGAAATCAATGCTTCAAAAATCCACTGAAACACTCACCACTGTGACACAGTCATGGATGGCAAGGAACCAAAAGGAAATGTCCGCTGAGCATACAGGAGAGAACGAACATCTGTTTCAAAGCAAGTGGCAGTCAGAACGTGCATCAGCACCAGGAAGCCGTGAGGCAGAGGGGTAGCACTGACCCAGGCATCGGAGGTCTATTGTTGACACCTTACCTTGGTTCATACACACTGCATGACCTTGGAAAAGAAACTGGACCTCTTGGCCTCACTTTCTACACATGGAAAAATGAGAATAAAAGTAACAGCTCACCTGTGATGATCTCATGAGATAATATACACCTACTTTATTTTTAAAAGTGCTGTACATTTGAAAGTGCCAAAAAAAAAGATCGCTTGGCCCCAGCCACACACATACGTGCACACCTCACCGTTCACATAAACAACGCCATACAGAAATGCACACCATATATACATAAGTGCTGTATATACATAAGTGTGACAGCAACATAACTCTCCTCCCAACTTTCAGATGGGAAAACCAAGGCTTAATGGCGTTAAAAAGCTAAAGGTCATATAGTAACCCATTATGATGCCACTGGGATCTAGCAGATATATATATTAAGTTGTCTCATTAATAGCTATTAAATATTATTTCTGATCTGGAAAGGAATCTATAATCCTTGACCTGAAAAACTTCTAAAACCAGCTGCTGTCGACTAAATTATGTCCACCCTCAAAATTCTACTGTTGAAGCCTTAAACTTCAATGTGATTGTATTTGGAGATAGAGCCTTTGGGAGGTAACTGGGTTTAGATGAGGTCATGAGGAGGGGGCCCTCATTATAGGACCAGTGTCTTTATGAGACGCCAGGGAGCTGACCTCTTTCCTCTCTGCTATGTGAGGACACAATAAGAAAGCAGCCGTCTGCAAGCCAGAAAGAAAGCCCTCGCTGGAAATGGAACCCAGACTAACTCTGATCTTGGACTTGCCAGACTCCAGAACTATGAGAAAATAGAGGTCTGTTGTTTAAGCCACCTAGTCTATGGTACTTTAGTTATGGCAGCCCAAGAAGAAGTCTAAGACATCAGGTCAGGAGCCTCTAATCCAGGCTTTCACAATATTCTGAACGTACCCCCATCACAACACTGGTCACCTTGTATTGTCAGTGCCACTTTGAGCTGTGCGGCCTTGGGCAAGTTACTTAACACTTCCCCGTGTCTCTGCTTCCTCTTCCATACAATGGGCATAATAATGGAACCTAGCTCATAGGTCTTCCCACATTGTATTGTCATAACTAAGTGAGGTAATACATGAACTCACCTAGAACAGGATCTGGCAAATAGTAAACATTTAATAAGCAGAACAAGTTATAGCTGTTACCATTGTTTTTGGTGTTACACCTGTCTACTTGGCTAAATTATAAACTCCCTAAGGGCCTAGGGACTTTGATTACCTTGCTCACAACTGTCACCTTCAGAACACACACAGTAACTCAGCACATAAGTGAATATTTGCTAAATGAACAACCAAATGAGGAGAAAGGACAGAATGATTCAGCGCGAGAGAAACCATCTTCAGGAAGTACATACTGCATCTATAAATAGAAACAAAAGCTATTTTCTCAGAGATTTTAAGCCGAAATTTATAAGCTGCAATTTAATTGATTCAACACACAGCCAAAAAGATGAGGAAAGAACAGTATAATATTCTTGCACATAATAAAATATCCACCACAGAATGGTTGGGAGTGCACTCCCTCCTGAAGCCCATTAAAGCTGTCTGAACAACCACTGTGCAGGTTTTGGTTTTTCATTTAATTTTAATAAAATATTTTACTGGAGGAAGTTTGGGGTGTAATAGCAATGAAGTGTGTCTACTGCTTTAGGTGACCTTTCATTTCATTTCTGGACACCTGTGGAGATGAATATACTAATCTTAATGCCTGGGAGTTGAGGTTGCTAGTTACCCAAAAGTGAAATGTCACGTACAAAAACTTATTTTTTATTGTTTAATATCCAACTGTCTGGCCAGCAAATCACAATGACAAAAACAATAGCTATTTCAGGACAGGGCGCCACATGCATTATAGAAAATGCATCTCATTTGGAACTTTATTCCTATTCTTGATGAAAGATCAATGAAAATGTGAACTTTAAAATATTCCTCAGTGCTTCCTGAACAAGGGTGATTATGAGCCTTTAATTTTGTTTTGACTGAAATCGTAAAGCAAAGGCATGGATATATGGCACAGCGGTAACCACACCATCTGCATAAACCATCCATATCTCTAGGCAAACCTTTTATAGCCTAAATAAGTCCAGAAGACAATAAGAGCAGTAAGTAACTTAGATTTAAAAGCGAGACGGTGATCTGTAGCTCAAGGAAGTCGGAACAGACAGAGAGACTGTTCATTCTATTACCAGGACTATGGTTGACAATTCTTCAACCTTATCACACATCTCAAAGCATCAGAGCATTATTCCCACCTTGGACCAAATTGTCTGAAGGAATTCAGCAATATCATCCTGTTCCTCTAAAGTACAAATAAGTTGCTCAAATGCGTAACTTAGTCTCCCCAAAATGAGGGAAGAAAATGCTCTTCTGGTCCATTCTCAGTAGCCTTTGGGGATACTGCGAAGATGAAGCTGCCCAGAGATTTCTAACACGACTTTGTTTTGGACAATATCCACGTGTCATCTCTGTCAGACTCCCCCCCCCCCCACACCAATCCTTATGAAAAAGGGTGAAAGAACATATTCGTGAAATCCTTATGCACACTTGTTTGAGGAGGTTAAGTCACATTGGACGGGGACTCCATGAAGTTTATTTCTCCTCCTCTGAAAATCTATAGTGGCCATCATTGGTGGTTCCATGCATCAAACTTCTGAGTTAAGCTAATTAGACAAAGTTTTGACCATGCTGTTTACTTTCTTTATCAAAAGACCCTCCCTTGTTTGCATTTATTGGTTCAATGGTATAACCTTGAAGCTTTGACCGGACCACCTTCTCTTTTCTGAGGACACTTCACTCCTACCCTGGGTACTACCATTTAGCCATATGGCTTTAAATATTATCTATATCCTGATGATGCCCAAATGCTTACCTTCATCTATGACTTCTGCTTGAGTTCCAGACTTTTATATCTAACTTCCCACATGATTTGTCCATTAGGGATGAAGACTAGGAATCACAAATATAAGGAATCACAAACATGAAAAGAGAACTCTTGATTTCCATTTCACACTATTTCTCTTACAGAAGTCTGCTCACTTGCTCAAGCCCCAGATCCAGGATTCATCCTCGATTATTTCTTTCCTCCTCCATCAGCAATCCCTGACAGCCGGCCTCCAAAATAAACAGTAACTAAGCAAAAAACATAAACTGATACGGATTAACAAAGTGATAACTGTCATTAAGACTATGAAATAAGTGGACATGAGAGGAGGGAGTGAGAGCCTACTTTTGACAGGCAACAAGGAAAACCTTTTTAGGAAGGTGGCAATTCTTCCATCTGGATGTCGAGATGGAGATGTCCATCCAAAGACCTAGGGACCAGCCATTCCAGGTAGAAGGAACAATGACACTAAGGCAAGAAGGAAGGCTGCTTTGATTAAGGGGAGTCGGGGTTTGGGGGCGGAGGCAGGAATGTACCATGAGCTCTGGTTGCAAAAGAAAAATAGGAATCGATTCCTATGGGATATTTTCAGCCAAAATCAGGAGTTTGGAGTTTATTTATCTAAATGCAATAGCAAGTCATCAGCAGACTTTAATCTGGAGAGAGACAAGATTTATTTCATTTTCAAAACATCACCCAAGATCCTTGGGCAACATAAACTGAAGTCATTTGCATCCTTCCATCGTCATTACCACCACAAACAGATACTACTGATGCTGTTGAAAACACAGCAATGGGGGCGCCTGGGTGGCGCAGTCGGTTAAGCGTCCGACTTCAGCCAGGTCACGATCTCGCGGTCCGGGAGTTGGAGCCCCGCGTCGGGCTCTGGGCTGATGGCTCAGAGCCTGGAGCCTGTTTCCGATTCTGTGTCTCCCTCTCTCTCTGCCCCTCCCCCGTTCATGCTCTGTCTCTCTCTGTCCCAAAAATAAATAAACGTTGAAAAAAAAAAAAAAAAAGAAAACACAGCAATGCTACGTAAAAGCATTGAGCAATTGTATAGAATACATTATCAACTCAGATGAAGAAGGGAAGTGGGGAGAACAGGAAAGGAGAGAGCAAGGAGGAGAGGGAAACCCAGGAAAAAGAACCCGAAACCAGACTGGTAATTCTGACAACTGATGAAAGAAGAGCCCACAGGAGCACGGGTCTCCACAGTCCACCAGGAAGCTACAGGCAGAGGCTTTACCTTGCACTGAGAAAAGGAGATAATGCCCCGGGGGCAGTGTGAGGCAAGAAGCTGAAAAAATAAGAATCCTGCACAGAGTAAAGTTCTGGAAAGGACTTCCTTCTCTTCAGAAAGAGGCTTAGAAAAACCCTACCCATCAGCTCAGGAAAGGGAAAGAAAAAACCTTACAAATTGCTGGGAATCTAAGTAGAAAACAAATAAAATCTTCCATGAAATTAAAACCCCACACCAGACATGGTATCAGAAATTATAATTCCCAAAGAATATAATAAATGCAAACCAAGAGAATGTTACAAAACCTACTCTAGTACAAGGGACCCCCTGAAGTCCAAGAAAAGTAAATGCAAAATTGAGCCACAAGGGAGTATGTCCCTTACATGGGAAAAACAACCCCACTTTAAAAGGAATTTGCAATAAAAAATTACAAAACACACAAGAAATGAAATTACTGGAAAGAGAATAGCAGACACGACCATTGGATTTAACACCACATGTTCTAGGGTAGTTGACAAGACAATATGAAAAAGATTATATAATAAGAACTAAAACTAAAACGGAAGAGCCAAGAACTAGGAAAAAAGGAGACAAGTTAAAGACAAAAACACATATTATCTTTAAACCTTAAAAAAAATAGTTATTCCAGAACAATCTACAAAACAGAGCTAGAGGCCTCATACTTCCTGACTTCAAAACATATTACAAAGCTATGGAAATCGAAACAGAGTGGTACTGGCATCCAGACAGACATAGAGACGAAGGGGGCAGAAGAGCCCAGAAATAAACCCACACATATATGGCCAAATGATCTTTGACAGGGTGTCGCTACTATATGATGGGGAAGGAGAGTCTCTTCAACCAATGGTGCTGGGAAAACTGGATATCCATATACAAAAGAGCAAAGTTGGATTCCTACCCCACACCATACACAAAAATCAACTCAAAATGGATTAGACTGAACTGTAAGACCTGAAACTATAAAACTCCTGGGTGAAAACATAGAGGAAAGCTTTGTAACATGGGATCCGCAATGATTTCTTAGATAAGGCAACAAAGGGAAAAACAGACAAGTGAAACTACACAAACAAGCAAAGGAAACTGCCAACAGAGTAAAAAGGCAACCCGTGGAATGGAAGAAAATATTTACAAACCATATATACGATAAGGGGTTAATATCCAAAATACATAAGGAACTCCTACAACTCTAGCAAAAAAGACAATAACCCAATTATAAAAATGGGCAAAGTATCTGAATAGGCTTTTTTCTACAAAAGACATACAGAGGGTCAACATATATATGAAAAGATTCTCAACATCACGATTCATCAGGGAAGCACAAGTCAAAACCACAATGAGCGAGCACCTCACGCCTATTAAGATGGCGATTCTCAAAAAACAAAACAACAAAAAATAACAAGCCCTGGTGAGGATGTGGAGAAATTGGAACCCCTACGTGCTGTTAGAGGGAATATAAAATAGTGCAGCTGCTACAGAAAACAGTATGGAGGGTCCGCAAAATACTAAATATAGAACTACTGTATGACCTAGCAATCCCAGTTCAGGATATTTATCCAAAAGAATTGAAATGAGGATCTCAAAGAGATACACGCACTTCCATGTTCATAAAGCATTACTCACCAGAAATGGAAACAACCTTGGTGTCCATAAACAGATGAATGGATAAAGAAAATGTGGTATATACAAACAATGGAGTATTATTCAGCTTTTAAAAAGAAAGAAATCCTGTCATATGCTACAGCATGGATCAACTTTGAGGACATAATTATCTCATAATGTGAGATAAGCCTGGCAAAGAAGGACAAATACCACATGATTCCATTTACCGGAAGTATCAAGAGTAGTCAAACTCATGCAAGCAGAGTAGAATGATGGCTGCCAGTGGTTGGAAGAGGGAGAAATGAGGAACTGCTGTTCAATGGCTATAGAGTCTCAATCACGCAAGACGAAAAAGTTCTTGGATATTTTCTGTACAACACTGTGCATACAGCTGACAACATAGTGCTATGCACTTAAAAATTTGCTAAGAGTATAGAATTCATGGCATGTGTTTTTTAACCACAATAAAAGGTATTAGGGACAAGTCTATTTTAATAAGCTGTTGTATTTCAGAAAAGTGTTCATTACAATTTAAAAACTCAATGAAGGGGCGCCTGGGTGACTTAGTCGGTTAAGTGTCCAACTTCGGCTCAGGTCATGATCTCGCGGTCCGGGAGTTCGAGCCACACGTCGGGCTCTGTGCTGACAGCTCAGAGCCTGGAGCCTGCTTCCGATTCTGTGTCTCCCTCTCTCTCTGACCCTCCCCCGTTCATGCTCTCTCTCTGTGTCAAAAATAAATAAACATTAAAAAAAAATTTAAAAAAAAACCTCAATGAATATGTTATAGTAGATGAGAACCAGCTCGAGAGAAAATTAGTAAACTCCAAATATATTTGAAGAAATTACACAAAATGCAGCACAAATACATGTAGAACAGAAAGAAAGGCTGGGCATGTATCTAGTAGGCATGTATCTAGTAGGATAACAAGAAGAGAGAACGGTGAAGAAGCAGTATTTCGGTCTGAATAATCACAGAACTCTATTCTCCCGGACATAAAGTGTGCTCTGAGGGGGAACACATGCGTGTCCAGCAATTCCAAATAAGCATTTCCCTCGGGCAGATGTATGAGGTTGGGAGACATCTTTTCAGCGGGCTGCAAGATGCAATGTCAAGGGAAGGTATTGTGCTTTGGGTGGGGGTAGAGAATGTGCATCATGAATGGAAATCCAGAACTCCTTAGCTTTTTTTCCCGCACCTACTCTTTCTTTACACGAGCTGTGTCCGGGGGTGGAAAACCCTGAAAACAAAGGCACACGCTTAAGAGCGCCCACCGTGAACCTGACACTTTCCTAGGCAACGCGTGTAGGGTGAATAAGACCTTAACCGTCCAGGGAGAACCAGAGTATCAGGGGCTGAGAGGGGCTGGGACCCACGCCTGCTGACATCTGAGTCCCAAACTCCTTCTGCTCTGTCTTCCTCCCTCATGATTCCACAACACTGTGTGGCAGCCATGACAATGACTGAGAGCTAACAAAAGGTACTTTAACCTCCTCTCGACCCTGCTTTGCGCTCATCACGAAAGGAAATGCTCCAGCCTCCCTCTGGTAGCCAGAGCCACTCTCCCTGCATTCTTTTGGCAGAAGCATCTCACTTGGAGCGGCCTGGGGTCCCTGGGCTCTTTGAAAGGATCAGTGGGGATGAGCGTCTACATCGTATGGCCGCTGTGAAAAAATGCTCTGCTCACAGCCTAAGGGAGAGCAAGGCCACGGGCAGAGCGGGGGCCAACAGTGCAGGCACTGGGCATGCTGGAACCTGCAGCCACACAGCCCTGGCCAGTGGCGGGTTCTACTGAGTGATCAGGACAGGGCAGCAGACACAAGGATCAGAAAGGGGGCTGCTGAAAATGGAAGCAAATACTGCAAAATAAAAAAAGCACCGTCACGCTCTAGACAAACATGAAATAATCGACTTAAATCCTTTTGCATTTAAGTGAAACACAAGTGCAAATTCAAGATTTCTGAACCGGCACCTTACCTTTCAAGGCTGGTAAACGTAAGTTGTCCTTTCTCCTGGAAATCATGCCTTGAACTCTGCTACAGACAAGGTGGCTGCCTCCTGATTTGCTCAGGGACAGCCGCGTGTA
Source organism: Lynx rufus (assembly GCF_022079265.1). Taxonomy (NCBI): domain Eukaryota; kingdom Metazoa; phylum Chordata; class Mammalia; order Carnivora; family Felidae; genus Lynx; species Lynx rufus. The sequence goes on along the minus strand of NW_025814823.1, from coordinate 27,786,806 downwards.
TAGCTGCTGTCTCAGGCGTGACCTCTTTTCAGCATTTGTTCAGGATTCTTTAAGTAACAGCAGGGGTGGCAGCAGCAGCGGCAACGGTACCAGTGGCCTAAGTTAGCCGGGACAGGCTCAGTCCGCTTCCAGTGGGGATGCTGTGAGGTACGCCTCAGAGACCCATCAGGATTATTCCTGAAGCTTCCAGGAGGGCTTCCGGAGAAAGCCCCAGCCATCAGCCCTCCTCAGACTTGCTTCAGATGAAAAGTGGCATCTCAACATGGCCACGTCCTCTTCCCAGGGTGCCCAGGTTCAATGACTTGTTTACGGAGAGGTAGAAAGACCTGGCCCGGCTTCGAGGCTCCCCACGGGAGCTTGGGTTGGCTTGTGTTGAGGCCCTCCTCACAGGCCAGCTTCTCCTTCTGCCCAGGCCACCTCCCTCGCTCCCCTCCCAGAGTGGGTGGTCCCAAGAACACGCCCCAACAAACTCCTGGATGCTCATCTCCATCTCAGAGTTGACTTTCCAAGCAGCTCACGGCAATGACCGGTGCCACTTGGTGCTTTCGGCTTTCTACACGTCTGGTCGCACATGAGACACTTATGTAGTGAACGGAGTTCTTACTCTGGTGAGATCAGAGGATGCCCGGAGGTAACCGATCTCATTTTTTCCAATCTTGTCTAGACACGACGTATGGCAGGCTATCTGATGTCGAGATGCTTCTTCAAGGTGGAACTTGCTGGCCAGGTGTGGGCAGCACAGTGAACAGACAGCCTCTGTCAGCCTCTTCAGGGTCAGCCTCAGCTTCAGAGAGTGGCCCCATCGAAGTTCACACACCTTCCAGGACAGCCCACACACCTGGTGACCAAGAAGCGGGTGTGTGTAAGTCCAGCTCTCTGGCCGAACGCGAACACCTCCGAGGGGTTACCCTTACTCCAGAGTTCCCAGCTAGTTTAGCCTAGGCTTTGTCAAGCCTGTATGACATCTGGACATCTTCCTCTACCCAATCCCGCTCTTCCCCTTCCCTCTTGATCCCCAAAATAGACCCCAAACTTCCTCTCGGCATCTTCTTCTGAATAATTCAACCCGCAACCCAATGTAACACCTCCCCTTCCGGGACGGCTTGTGGGGTGCTCACTTACCAAAGAAAGTGACAGAACACCAGCAGCTGGGAAGAGCTCTCATCCATCTGGGATAATGATGAGAGGAGATTTGGTGCAGCTGCCTCTGCCGTCTTAACTTGAGAGCTACCCGAAGTCAGCAGGTCACCATTGGGTGCAGTGGAAAACCAGGGGAATCTCAGTCTAGGTGTATATGAAACATGGGTAATGGGCACTGAGCAGTCCCATCACATAGCATATGGAAACAAATCCAAATACTCTTCCTACAGTGGTTTTAACATTAACGGCATGCAGGATGAATCTACAACTATTAAATTGTGTGGTTACACAGTGGCACTTTAAAAACTGGCAACGAACGTTTGGGCATTAATGGGTTAAAAAGAGGAAAAGGACTGTTTGATGGAAAACCAAATACTCTATTCATGAGAAAGTCCGTGACAAACCTATAAATTCCAAAAGGTTGATCGACACTTACCCTCTACTAGAGGAGTCACATGCTATCGCTGATCCCACAAAAACCAGAAGACGCACATCTGCTCAAGTGTCGGTGTCAGCTCCCAAAGACTGTGCCGGAACACAATGACCTGACACGCTCAGCTGTGGAAAATATGCAGGAAAGCAAGACTTTCATCTAGATCAATTAAACGTTGCTCTACAGTTTTATTCTAGTAATTATTTATTATTAATTTATTAATGTCTCTGTATTCTATTTATTAATCAACTTACTGTATCAATTTCATTCTATTGTTCTTGGGCACATAGAAAAAGTGAAGACAGCTGTTCATGTGCTGGCTCCCCGGTAGAAGAGCGTTTCAAGTTAATTAAATGACGTCACTTTTACAGAAATGTAATCAGAAGCTACAAACTGGAAAACAGTCGTTTTCCATAATGATTCCTTTTTTTTTTTAAAGTTTATTTATTTCTGACATAGAGACAGACAGAGCATGAGTGGGAGAGGGGCAGAGAGAGGGAGACACAGAATCGGAAGCAGGCTCCAGGCCCTGAGCTGTCAGCACAGAGCCCGACGCGGGGGCTCGAACTCACAAACCGTGAGATCATGACCTGAGCCGAAGTCACTTGCTCAACCGACCCAGGCACCCCAATTCTTTTTTTTTTTTAATTCATGGTACCAGTAAAGCATTTGGGATTTCATTCTGTTGAAGGTAAACACCTGACATTACCAGGGTGAGATGCCATGATAAACTCCATTAAATGAGTCACTGCTGCTGTAAATTCAGTTCCCAGAGAGTTCAAACGACAGATAAAAGTTATCCTTGCATACTGATATAAGTACAAATTTTGATGGAGCACAGTACCATGGTAAAACCCCATTTTTGCGAAAAACACTGATGGAGTAGAAATGTGCTTGGAATTAAGTGTGGTGCAACATGGTACTCAAGTTGTCAAAATAAGCAATGGCTGAGGAGTTTATAAATAGCATAACGTATATAGTACTTGGAATAACTGAACCACACACTTTTTGTGAAAAGTCTGATTTTGAATACCAAGCAATGCGTGGTTTCTCTTTTTCCTGGCTGCCATAAGTAGGATTTTAGAAAAATATGAGCCTTTGAGAAAATAATTTGTAAATCAATCTAAGTGTCCTATGATGGGGCTGAACTCTTTATAAATAAGCCTTCTAGATTTGGGCCATATCCTTCTAAATCCGTTTTGGAGAAGTTGTTATCAACATTTTCAGTGAGCAGATGATCAAACTTCAGTTTTCTAGAATTTCAGCAAATTGGGATTATTGGTAAGGAGGTTTAAAAACAGCAAGACGCTAAAATTTGTACCCACAAGGGCAAGGGAAGAACTGAACAAATTAAATAATGGCAGCTCAAATGATGTGTAAGATTTAAATATGCAGTTCTAGAACTACATTTTGGAATATCTCCGTTTGCAGAGAGAATTTTTTTTATAGAGTTCCTTCCTATCTTCCATTGTACCAGACTAGGGTAAAGCTGAGGAACAAGTTTTTGCAAAATATAAACATGGCACAATAGAGACAACTAATTTGACAAGCTTTGCCTTGTAAAAATACTTTTTGAGGAAAGGAATGGAAGCAAGAATACCCTTGAAACTGCATTAGAATTGAGAATATCATCCACTTAGAATGTGTTCCGATCCTATTAGTATGCTAGAGAAAGTACAGTGTCCAACACAATATGGTCTACAGAAAGGTTAATTGAAGGTTCATCTCAAATTTATTAGCCATAAAATGTAATTTTGAAGAAAAATTCAGGTAACTTTTGGTTCAACATAACAAGATCATATAATAAAAAAAATCCCACTTGCTTCAGAACAAATACAGTACCGTGGTATGCAAGATATATGTGTTTTAAGGAACTGATTAAAGAGGTGAATAAGGATTCTGATATTTTTTAACGTTTACTTTTCAATATAAAGTCGTATTAAAGTTTACTGTGCGCAGTTATGTTATTACACGTTTTGGGAAAAACTATTTTTAAACAATTCTTGAATATAACTTTTATGGGTTCATCAACATAATGAAACTATCAGTCATTAAATAAATATTTCAAAAAACACATGGTTACTTTCAGCACTTTCTTCCTTCTCAAAAGTGTTCTGATTTGAGTGGTAAATACTATGATCACCCTATGATGACACCCACAGTCATCAGGTTCCTCACACTTTAAAGAAAATGAATGTTCTCTGACTCCCACTTCTAGGGACAAAGGCTCCCAAGATGCAAAGGACTCTCAAAGAAGAGATGATTAACTCTTTTCCCTAAAATTCTCAGTATGCATAGGATTTCTTTGGGAGCCTATTATAATACAGATGCCTGCCCCTACTCACAAAGTCCATGATGGGGCCCTGGAGTCTGTATTTTGCCCAAGACTTCCCCATCTCTCCAACAGATTCCTGGAGATCCAAATGCAGCTTTGAAAAATGCAGCTGGCCTTTTCTCAAATCAACTTCCAGAGGCTTTTCTTGGCATGGAGTTGAACTCTACATCCCTGAAGTCCAACCCCTAGTAAGATCAGCCACAAAAAGAGAAAATAGAGCTCTCTTCCCCATGATGGATCTTCAACTGTGAGGAGACGACTTTTATCCGTTTCTGGAGTTTTCTCTTCTCTGGTCTAGTTACTTTAGTTACTTCAGCTCTTTTTCAAAATGTAAAATACACACAACATAAACTCATAAAAGATTATTGAGAATACAAAGTATTCCCACACAGAAAGACTAGGGTGATATGGCTCAGGCATAATGTGAGTGGAAACATTCAGGATTTTAGCTGATGGTAAACTCAAAAGGAGTCAACAGTATTAATCATTACAAGAAGAAGAAGAGAGAGCAGGAGGATGAAAGAGGGAGGAGAAAGAGGAAAAGGAGAAAAAAAATCTCTACCTCTATTTGTCGATATCAAATGATATGATGCTGATTACTCAGACGTCTTCTAACACATTCTACTGTTTCCATTCACTCTTCTTTGATCAAATATCTCCTACTTCCTGGAATCTCAGCTCCGCTCCTCCCCTAAAGCAACCAGCTATTTTCAAAACTATTCATCTTTCAAGATTCAGTTCACTGATCAGGTCCTCAAGCATCTCAGAAGAATTTACTATTCTTTCCTCTGTGCACCTGCTGTCCCCAAAGAGCCGTCACCAGACTCATCTGTTGACACGTCTCTTATGGCATATACACCTTCAAGTAGACTATAGAATTTAGATATTATGTTTATTGCTAGTCCTCTATCTGTCCTCTAATATAAGCTTCATGAGGGCAGGTCTGTGGTTTTATTTAAAATCCTATTTCCAGTACCTGGAAGAGTGCTCAGCACACATTGGGGCAGTCAATCTTTGTTGGATAAACAAATAAGTAAATTCATATATTTTTAAAGAACTATAGGGCAAGAACTATGTCCTATTTATCTTCCTAGACAATACAACATACAGTCGACAAATGTTTATGGAAAGAGAACGTAAAGAAAGGGAGAAAGGAATGGATTATTTGACAACTGGGAAACAATGTCCACATTAAGGGCTTTTTGTGCTGCTAAGGAAAGGGATCAAATACTAGACAGATAAGCTGGGCCTATCAAATGAGCCCTTGAATATCCATAGAACACCTACTCGTACATGTAATAATGTATCAGATAGGGAATGAACTGGGTATCTAAGGTCCTTTCCAAGTCTGGATTCCACAGTTCCCAGGTGGTGGAATTTACCTGTCTTCAGCCAGCCTGCTTTTCTCCCTTCCTCCACCCTCAAAGCTCTCCCTGCGTGGGTGGGTAAACTCACCGGCACATTTTCTCAGAGCCCTGCACTGAAATTCATTCAGAGCCAGCACCTTGGGCTCATTTACAAACAACGCATGGCTCGCACAGAATCTCTTCACCCATCTTGGGCTTCCAACTCTTAACAACATTCATTCTACCCTGTTTAGTCCAAAGACAGCTCTCCTTGACAGAGAAGACAGGAAAAACAGCAGGAAACAAGTTCTGCTTTCTTCACGTTATCCATCAACATCACACCATTGGCCGCAAGCAACACGGCCTGCCTCTTCCTTTTTGTTCTCGCTCTGAAGTTGTAAGTCCTCCATTATCCTGCCCTTAACTTTTTTTTTTTCTTTCTCAAAAGCCTCAGCACACTCTGGCCTTTGGTCCTTCTGTTCCCTGTTACTGGCCATTGCCTCTCTTTCACATAATTTTTGGTGACAGGTCTTTCCACTTTTTGGCACGTGCCCTTTTTAAATCTGAGTTTCTCAGAGAGAGTGCTTCCATGTTGGCTCTAGATGCCCTCACTTTTGGTCTTCAGCATGGATAACGTGTAATTGCAAAGACAGACTATAATTTTGAAAGCTTACTTATCCCTTTGAATTCCCCCTTCAGTAATAGAATGATAACCATCTTGTCTTGAATTCATTGAAATCTGCCTTCTCTAAGTGTTGAGTACTTGTGTTAGCATTCCAAGCTTTCTGTTTGGCTAGCAGAAATCCTAAAATGCCACAACTACTTCCTCACAAGATTCCCATCACTTCCACGATACCATGAGGAAGAAACTGTATCCTGACGACAGAAATTACCACTTATCTTTGTGTCTCCACATCCCATATTCAAAACAGACCGGAATATAAATACTGTATTTAAATTTTGATCTCTGATCTTTCCTAATTCACAACGTTCCCTTTCAAATATTCCTCTCTCATCTGTTTCTGCGGCCCCAATACGGAGGCACAATTTCCGTTCTATTTCGGCACCATTATGGTTTCTAACTCGTAGTAATTAAAAGGTCTAACCAGTTCATAATACAGTGGGGATCACTCACATAGCATTTATGTAGAAACGGAGACGTCTTCCCTCTGATGACTGGACAATTCCTACAGCTTGGCTGCAACAGAGTTCTTTGGGCACAAGAGAGGTCCTGAGTGCATGCACGCAGCTCTGGGAGGCGAAGCAAAGGAGTCGTAAGCAGCAGCTTGCTGGGACATGTGAGTTGCAGCGGCACCAGTCTCCCTGTAGCCTCTGCTCCAGAAGATGGCACAATGACATGGCAATACATGTACTGAAAAGGTTCCTCGATTTGCCTTCATTTGCCTTTTTTTTTTAAATTTTTTTTTCAATTTATTTTTGGGACTGAGAGAGACAGAGCATGAACGGGGGAGGGGCAGAGAGAGAGGGAGACACAGAATCGGAAACAGGCTCCAGGCTCTCAGCCATCAGCCCAGAGCCTGACGCGGGGCTCGAACTCACGGACCGCGAGATCGTGACCTGGCTGAAGTCGGACGCTTAACCGACTGCGCCACCCAGGCGCCCCTTCATTTGCCTTTAAAACCCTCACTTTTGAGCATGTATTTCTGTGAGGGGAAAAAAAGAAATTATCTATGATCCTTTGTAAGCTCCACCGTTAAACAGTGGACTGTTTAAAAAGAAAACGATTCCAATGCAGGGCTTCTTCCTGAAAGAAATACCTAACTTTCCGAAAGCCAACCAAATCGTCAAGTTAAAAATAAGCTTACCAAATTTTTAAAACATTTAACAAAATCAATCTGACGAAAGAATCTCATTTTTTTTTTTTTTTTCCAGCTTAAAGTGTTTGGAGAGCACAGGAGTTCTCCCGTGTAACAACTCACAAAACGAACGTGGGTGCTCAGGTCTATGCCAGGAATGGAATTAAGACCAGCTGCCCCATATTGTCCATAACTACCCCCAGCAGTTTTCATTTTCTGGTGATGAGTCACTGGACGGCTTGCTGCTTTGCACCTTTTAAAATCTCTCAGTGCAGGGGGGTGCCTGGGCCCTTAAGAAACTGACTTCAGGTCATGATCTCTGAGTTCCTGAGTTCAAGTCCCGCACTAGGCTCTGCCCTGACCTTTCTTCAGGTCCTCTGTCTCCCTCTATCTCCATCCCCTCCCCTTGCCGACTCACATGTGGGCTCTCTCAAAAATAAATAAATATTAAAAAAAAAAAATCTAGTAAGCAGGAATCTACTTCTAGGTTCCAGTTCAAGATGGTGGCTGGGAAGACTCTGAACTCCCCTCCACGGAACACACCGAATCACACCTATTAACAGAATGACTGGTCCGGAAGCAAACCGAGCACTGACTGCACAGCTGCCGAACAACCAGGGAAAGAACAGCAGGAGACACAGAGACGTGGTAAGTAACTTACCTTACCGGAAGCCCCACCTCAGCCCCGCCCCCTGACACTGCGAAGGGCAGTGGGGAAGGAAGGAAAGTAAGGGAGGGGTCAGAAACAGGTCCTTCTGGGCACAGGAAAAAAGTGGGGTTTAAAAGAGGAACTAGCACAGAAAAGAGTGCTAGAACTCGGCCAAGCGGTAGGGGAGTGATGGGAAAGCTCTCCAGGTACACCCTTCATGGTCCCCCCTTACCTTACAAGCCTAGACCAGAGCACGGTGGGGACCCCCCAAGGGGTGGGTCCGGTCCTCTCGGTGAGCTTGCAACCGTAGCAAGCCCAGGGTCCATAACCCCACATCAGCCCACCTCTACAATAGGGCACAGAAAAAGCAGGTGGTGGGGTTAAAAGAGCTCGGGAGCTGTAGGAACACTCTCTCCCCTGTCGCTTTAAAAGCCCAAACTGATGCAATAAGGAGGGGGTCTCAACACCGTAACTGATGGGTCAGATCTCACAAAAAGCTTGCAAACCTCCGCAAGCCCAGGCATTGCAGGCCCACACCAGCCCAGGTTGTACTGGGACACCGGAAAAGGCCAAGGTTTCAAAGGGCCAAGGAATTGCTACAACGCTCTCTCCCCCTCCCCCTTAAAAGTCCCAACTGGAGCCGGGTCTGGCTGCCATGGGGCTTTCTAACCCTTCTAACCTGCACTTTTTAACCCTCACAGGGAGCTTGCCACCTCGGCAAGAACAGGGCCCTCAAGCCTACACCAGCCCCAGTCGCGCGTGCGCCAGCGCTGGAGAACCGCGGAGGTGGGAAGCCACAGTTTAAAAGGGGCGAAGAACCCCGGGACTGTTCTCGCCTCTTGCGCCTTAAAGGGCCAGACCAGAGCAGGGTCCAGCACAGGGTGAGCTGTGAGCTTGCAACCTCAGACAAGCCCACACCAGCCACCCTGTAGTGCGAGGGCACAAAAACAAGTGGTGATCTTGTGGGGGGTTTACATTTTTACTTTATTTTACTTTTAAAAAGTTTTTTTTTTATTTTGGGTTTTTTTTTGGGGGGGGAGGGGTTGTTCTTTCTTGTTCTGTTTTTCTTTTCTTTTATTTTTTAATTCTCCCTGTAAAAAGTCACAGTTTAAAAGAGTAACTAGTACACACAGCCACAGCTCCAGCCAGCCAGCAGTCACAAAGCACACAGTCTGCAGGAGGGACATCATCCACAAGACCAGTCCTTCAACTTTAGGTGGAGAAGCCATTTTGTCTAATCCATAGAACCAAACACAGAAAGACAAGCAAAATGGGGAGGAAGAGATATATATTTCAACAGAAAGAACAAGAAAAAAAAAGCTCAGAAAAAGAACTAAATGAAACAGAGATAACCAATATGCCTGATAAACAATTTAATAACTGTAAAGATACTGCACTAGAGAAAAGAATGGGAGAACTCAGTGAAACCTTCAATAAAAAGATAGAAAATATTTAAAAGAATCAGAATTGAATGCAGTAACTGAAATTAAAAAACACACTAGAAAGAACCAACAGATTAGAGGATGCAGAAGAATGTATCAGTGATCTGGAAGACAGGGAATTGGAAAGCACACAAGCTGAGTGGCAACAAGAAGAGAAAAAAAGAGGAATGTTAAAAAATGAAGGCAGATTAAGAGATCTCTTAGACAACATCAAGTGAATACATCACAGGGGTCCTAGAAAAAGAAGAGAGAGAGAAAGGTGTAGAAAACTTATTTGAAGAAACCATAACTGAAAACTTCCCTAACCTAGGGAAGGAAATAGACCTCCAAACCCAAGAATCTCAGAGTTCCAAGTAAGACGAACCCAAGGAGGTCTTCTGTGTCTCCCTCTCTCTCTGCCCCTCCCCCACTCACACCCTGTCTCTCTCTCAAAAATAAATTAAAAAAACATTAAAAAATGATCATGACACAGAAGAAAAATATGAAAAAAGGATGTAAAATGATAACATACACATAAAATGTGAAGGGAGTAGAAAGGGAAGAGAACTAGAATAACCATTCTTTTTTTTTTCTTTTTTGAATGTGTTTGAATTTAAATGACCATCAAATTAATATGGACTATTATTTACTTAGGATGCCATTTATAAACCTCATGGTAAACACAAACCCAAAACCCATGATAGATGCACAAAGAATAAAGAAACCCAAACAAAACACTAGATACTCATCTATCACAGAGAAAGACAGCAAGAAGAAAGGAACAAAGAATTATAAAAACAATCAGAAAAAAAATTTTTAATGCCAATAAGTATATACCTATCAATAATTACTTTAAATTTAAATTGCCTAAATGATCCAATCAAAAGACAGAGTAGCAGAATGGATAAGAAAACAAGACCCATATATATGTTGCCTACAAGAGACTCACCTCAGACCTAAAGATGAATATACAGACTGAAAGTGAATGAACAGAAAAACATTCATCATGCAAAGGTATGTGAGAAAAAATCCAGGGTAGCAATACTTATATTAAACAAAATAGACTTTAAAACACTGTAATAAGAATCAAAGAAAGGCATTACATCATGATACAGGGGTAAATCCAACAATAGGATAAAACAATTGTAAATATCTATGCACCCAACACTGAAGCACCTAAATACAAAGCACTTAAAGCAAATATTAACAGACATGAAGAGAGAAACTGATGGTAATACAATATCAGTAGGGGACTTTACCACTCCTCTTACATCAATGGATACATCATCCAGACAGAAAATCAAGAAGGAAACAATGTCTTTGATTGATACAATGGACCAGATGGACATAACAGATATATACAGAACATTCTATCCAAAACCAACAGAATGCACATTCTTTTCAAGTGCACATGAAATGTTTTCCAGAATAGATCACATATGATGCCATAAAAAATACCCCAATAAATTTAGAAGATTGAGATCATACCATGCATCTTTTCTGACCATGACGGTATGAAACTAGAAACAAATCATGAGAAAAAAAATAACTAGAAAAAACACAAACATGCAGAGACTAAACAACATGATACTAAACAACCAATGGGTCAAGGAAACAATCAAAGAAGAAATTTTTAAAACACATAGGGACAAATGAGAATGAAAACTCAGTGATTCAAGATCTCTGGGACACAGTAGCAATGCAGGCCTACCTCAAGAAATCAGAAAAATTCAATCTAATCTTCTAAAAGAACTAGGAAAAGAAGAACAAAGCCCAAGGTGAGTAGAAGAAATGAAATAATGAAGATCAAAGCAGAAATAAATGACATAGACACTAAAAACACAATAGAAAAAAAAATCAGTGAAACCAAGAGCTGGTTCTTTGATAAGATAAAATTGACAAGCCTTTAGCCAGACTAATCAAAAAAAAAAGAGAAAGGATACAAATAAGTAAAATCTGAAATGACAGAGAAGTAAAAACTGATACCACAGAAATGCAAAGGATTATAATACTATGAAAAAGTGTATGCCAACAAACTGGACAACCTAGAAGTTTGGATTAATTCCTAGAAGCATACAATATTCCAAAACTGAATCAGAAAGAAATATAAAATCTGAACAGAATGATTGCAAGTAACAAAATTTAAATGGTAATCAAAGACCTACCAAAAAATAAAAGTCCAGGACCAGATGGGTTCACAAGTGAAATCTATCAGACATTTAAAGAAGAATTAAAACCTATTATCTTCAAACTATTCCAGAAAGTAGAAGTGGAAGGAAAATTTCCAAATACATTCTATGAGGCCAGCATTATCCTGATACCAGAACCAGACAAAGACACCACAAAAAAAGAAAACTACAGGCCAATATCCCTGGTGAACACAGATGCAAAAATCCTTAACAAAATATTAGCAAACTGCATACAACAATACCTTAAAAAGATAATTCACCACCATCAGGCGGTATTTACTCCTGGGATGCCAGGATGGTTCCCTATTCATATATCAATCAGGTGATAAACCACAACCACAAAACAAAGTATAAACATTATATGATATCTCAAAAGATGCAGAAGAAGCATTTTAGAAGATTCAATATCCATTCAGGATAAAAACTGTCAATGAAATGGAATTAGAGGGAATATACCTGAAAATAATGAAGGCCATATATGAAAAACCACAACTAACATCATCCTTAATGGTGAAAAACTGACAGCTTTCCCTCTAAGGTAAGGAATAAGGCAAGTATGCCCACTCTCACCATTTTTATTCAACATAGAAGAAGTGATAGCCACAGCAATCCGAAAAGAAAAAGAAATAAGAAGCACCCATATTGGTAAAGAAGTTAAACTGTTACTATTTGCAGAAAACAGGATAGTATACATAGAAAATTCTAAATATTCTACCAAAAAACTACTAGAGTAATAAACAAACTCAGTAGAATGGCAGGATACAAAATTAATACCCAGAAATTTGCAGCATTTTTATATCTTAACAACAAAGTTGCAGAAAAAGAAATTTTAAAAAACACATTTATAATTGCACCAAAAAGAATAAAATACCTAGGAATAAACTTAACCAAAGAGGTGAAAGACCTGTACTCTGAAAAATATAAGACACTGATGAAGGAAATTGAAGATGACACAAATGGAAAGATATTCCATGCTCACAAATTAGAAAAATTAATATTGTCAAAATGTCCATATTACCCAAATCAATCTACAGATTCAGTGCAATCCCTATCAAAATACCAACAGCAGTTTTTCACAAAACTAGAATAATACTACAATGTGTATGCAACCACAGTAGACCCTGAATAGACCAAAGCAATCCTGAGAAACAAGAGCCAAGCTGGAGATTGCAGATTTCAAGATATACTACAAATTCCAGATTTCAAGATATACTACAAAGTTGTAGTAATCAAAACAAATGGAACAAAAATAGACACATAGATCAACAGAACAGAATAGAGGGCCCAGAAATAAATCCATATTCATATGGTCAATTAATCTATGACAAAAGAGGCAAGAATATACTAAACGGTGCTGTGAAAACTGGATGTACAAAAATGAAACCGGACTACTTTCTAACACTGTACACAAAAATAAACTCAAAATGGATTAAAGACCTTAACATAACATCTGAAACCATAAAAATTCTAGAAGCAAACACAGGTAGTAATTTCCCTGACTTCAGCTACAGCAACATTTTTCTAGATAGGTCTCCCAAGACAAGAGAAACAAAAGCAAAACTAAACTATTGGGACCACATCAAGATAAAATTTTTTGCATAGTAAAAGATCTGAAACCATAAAAATTCTAGAAGCAAACACAGGTAGTAATTTCCCTGACATTAGCCACAGCAACATTTTTCTAGATAGGTCTCCTGAGACAAGGGAAACGAAAGCAAAACTAAACTACTGGACCACATCAAAATAAAAAGTTTTTGCACGGTAAAGGAAACCCTCAACAAAACAAAGAGACAACCTACTGAATGAGAGAAGACATTTGCAAATGACATTTCTGCTAAGGGGTTAGTATAGAAAATATATAAAGAACTTATACAACTCAATACACACACACACACACACACACACACACACACACACACAGAGCAATCTGATTAAATATTGGGCAGAGGACCTGAATAGACATTTTTCCAAAGTAGATATATACAGATGGCCAATAGATACATGAAAAGATGCTCAACATCAGTATCAGAGAAATGCAAATCAAAACCCCAATGAGATATCGCCTCACACCTATTAGAATGGCTAGAATAAAAAATACAGGAAACAACAAGTGTTGGTGGGGGATATAGAGAAAAAGGACCTCTTGTGCACTGTTGGTGGGAATGTAAATTGGTACAGCTACTGTGGAATACAGTATCAAGTTTCCTCAAAAAAAAATTAAAAATAGAAATATCATATGATCCAATAATTCCATTATTGGGAATATACCCAGGGAAAACAAAAATGCTAACGTGGAAAGATATATGCACTTCTGTTATTTACCATAGCCAAGACATAGAAGCAAACTAAGTGTCCACTAATAGACAAATAGATAAGGAAAACGGTGTGTCTGTATATGTGTGTGTATCCATACATGTATGTATATACGTATACACACACATACACATACTATGTGATATTACACAACTACAAAAAAAGAAGGAGATCATGCCAGTTGAGACAACAAGGATGGACCTAGAGGGTATAATGCTAAGTGAAAGAAGTCAGACTGAGAAAGTCAAATACCATAGGATTCCATTCATAAATGGAAGCTAAAAAAATGAACAAAAAACTGAATCAGAACTATAAATATAGACAGAAAATGGATGGTTGCCCAAGGGTAAGGGTATGGATGCAGGGCAAGGGTGAAGGCGAGAGGGAGACACAGACCTCCAGTTATGGAATGAGTAAGTGACAGGAATAAAAAGCAAAGCATAGGAGCGCCTGGGTGGCTCAGTCGGTTGAGCGTCCGACTTCGCTCAGGTCACGATCTCACGGTCCGTGAGTTCGAGCCCCGCATCAGGCTCTGTGCTGACCGCTCAGAGCCTGGAGCCTGTTTCAGATTCTGTGTCTCCCTCTCTCTCTGGCCCTCCCCCCGTTCATGCTGTCTCTCTCTGTCTCAAAAATAAATAAATGTTAAAAAAAATTAAAAAAAAAAAGCAAAGCATAAGGAACAGGGTCAATTATATTGTAATAGTGTAATGAGACAGATGGTAGCTATACCTGTGTTGAACACAGCATAATACATAAACTTGTCAAGTCATTAAGTTGTACACCTGAAGCTAATGCAACATTGTGCGTCAACTATAATCAAATAAAAAAATTAACTAAAATTAAAAAAAAAATCTATCAACATAAGACCAAGAGGAAACCACAAAGGAAAAAAGACTGATATATCCAAAGACATAAATATTTAAAACTCAATACTAAGTCAAATAATGCTGTATTAAAAGATCCATAAAAATTAGAATATTTACAACACAGTATCATTACATAGATCTTTGATAAATCAACTATACACAGGGGCACCTGGGTGGCTCAGTTAGTTAAACATCCAACTTCAGCTCAGGTCACAATCTGATGGTTCAGGAAGGAGAGCCCTGCATTGCGCTCTGTGCTGACATCTCGGAGCCTCGTGTCGGCTTCAGATTCTGTGTCTCCCTCTCTCTCTCTCTGCCCCTCCCCCACTCACACCGTCTTTCTTAAAAATAAAAACATTAAACAAAAATCAACTGTACACACACACACACACACACACACAGAAGATAAAGAATGACCAGTAAACCTGTGGAAAATAGAACAGTTAAGCTCTCCAAATGATGTGGGGTTTTTTTTTGTTTGTTTGTTTGTTTGTTTTGCCTAGGATATAAGCAACGACTTACAAACCACTAACAGTATTAGCTATAGGGCATGCCTCTGGTGGTAATAAATATTTGTGCCACCTTTTGAGAAAGTAATTTGACTACCTACATTAAAACCTCTATAAATGCGGATTACTTTAAACCACCAATTCTAATTAAGGTGTTTGTCCTTATCCAATCTTCAGACAAGTATCTGCAAGGATTTTTATTGCAGGGATTTTGATATACAGTCATACAGAAAAGTATCTGAAAGGGTGCATGCCAAAATAATAACTGTGGTTATTCACAAATAACCTGAAAAAATCACTAGTTTTTTGCTTTTTATTACTCCTCCATATGTCTACAGTTTCTGTAACAAACACCTCTTTTGTAACAATTTGTCTCATTTTTATTCTCTTTTTCAGAAGAAGAAAGCACTTCAAAAGCATAGACATTGTGATGAGAACTTTGAGATTCCTTTCCAAAGTTATCCACAAGTCAAAATTTTATTCCAATTGATTCAACAGGGCAGATTAAATGTGAAAAGCTGATGGGAGGCTCCCTTACACAGCAACTCGTGTGTCTTTTCTGCTTCCTTCCACCTACAGAGAGAATTGTTCAAGGAAGATGTTTACAACCCCATACATATTCTAGATAATTTTGGCCACGAAGTCACAATTTTCCCTACCTGCACAATGGCACAATGGTTTTTTTCTTTTTTTAGTGAGACCAAAGACCTGAACAAAATCTTCACTTGGGGAGGCAGGATACAGCAGGCAGGGGAAGAGAAATTCATGCCAACTGTCCTGAGGTCCACTAACGTGAGAAGGCATCGCTTTCCCCTACATCAACTCCTGATTACATACTGGAAAATAGCAGCAAGTGAAGAATGTTGGCCCGAGACGCAAACACCAGAACATGACTATGGACTCTGAGGTAGCCAGGCTGGCAGGTGTAGGGCTTAAATGGCGGCATGCCACAGCAGTAAAATGCCTGCAACATTCACACATTTACAGTCGTTTTGGCGAAGCTTCCAGCCCAGGCTGAGGGATTTCGTTTTCCCCATATTAGGCAATGACAAAGACTTCAAATGGACCAAACATTTTATATTAGCGTCAACAGCACTAACGCAGCTTCAGCTGGCAGAAGAGAGGAAAACCAAGCGTATCTACCTTATTTACTCCAGAGAAGCTAGCTGAGCGCCGTCTGTTCTCAGCCCCCATCACCCCCAATGCAGCCCTTTCTATACTATACCTTTGTCGTGCTTCGATGAGCCCCCTCGGTCTTGGCCTTAGAACCTGAAGTCCCCACGCTTCCCTGGATACACATTTGGAAAGTCAATTTGAAGAGTGATTGGCAGCACAGGAGATCTCTTAATGCTACGAAGTATTAGTTTTGGGGAGATTTCCACAAGATGGTGGCATAGGAAAATCCTGAACTCACTTCCTCCCTAGGACACACCAAATCTACAGCTACATACGAATCATTTTTTTTCTTTGATAAAGATCTGAAAACTAGATGAACTGCTTCTCCACAAAAAGGATAAAAAGACCAATATTGAGATGGGTAGCAAAGTACAGGCACAGTCTCACCAAAAGACCCCACCCCCAGCTTGGGACCTACAATAGGGATCTCACCAGTCTGGCACTTCTGCTGGAGTGAGGGGTTGGTACCCAAACCCCTGGGATCTGCACCAGAAAGATGAACACCCGCCTCCACCAAACATCTGACTTAGAAAATCAACAGGGCTGACATCCAAGGGACTCAAAGTACTGTAGGAGACTGAGATTTTCCATGTAAAGGGCTCAATACGGTGTCATTTGTCCCATGACCCAGCAGGAATAAACAGCAGTTTGAAAAGCACCTAGACTATATGTGAAAGAGATACATTTACTAACCTAAACATAGCTGCTGGAGGGGTAGGAGACAGCTGAAACGCCCCCCAGAGATGGAGGTATTGGCAGATGTCATTTTTGGACCCTCTGTCTAGCCCGCTGGCACAGATGGGTGAGCCTGGACACAGAACCCTCCCAGCACTTTGCTAAGACAGCCAGAAGCCAGTGGTCACAGCACTATCTTACCGCCTTGCTGACGCCAGAGAGCACAGGTGGCCATAGCATTCCCCTAGTCCCTGGCTGGAACCGGCAAATTTGAACAGTGGCAGCATTCTCCTGTTCCCCAGCTAAAGTCTATGAAGTGTGGAAGGTTGCAATACTCCCCCAATCCTTGGCTGGGGCTAACAAGTGTAGCAGTCATGGCATTCTGCTCCCAGCCTAAAGCTGGTACATGCACACAGACAAGGCACTCTGTCGCTGCATTTCTGAAGCCCCTGGGGCACATTCAGTCAAGACATTTTCTGAAGCCAGAGAGCATTCCCCACCCCACTTTCCACTGCCTAGCTAAAGCCAACAGGGACACACAGGAATTCCCCTTAATCACTTGGCCCTGGTGGCCAAGGAGGCTAGCATTGTGAGCTTCCCAGGAATAGAACAATAAGAAAGACAGTTCTTGGAAGCCCATCACCCCCAGGGTACTGTACAGATGGCAGACTGAAAAACAACCCAGTCTTCCTATGAAAAGGCTTATTTACTTAGCTTGGAGCTTCAGCCTGAGGGACAGGCTTCCAAAAAAAATTGAAGACAATGATTTCAAACTCATTTTATAAGCACTACCCTGACACCAAAACCAGACAAAGCCATCACAAAAAAAGCAAAATTACAGGCCAACGTCCCTAGTGAACACAAATGTAAAAATGCTCACCAAATTTTAGCAAACCAAATCCAACAACACAAAAAGGATCATATACCACAATTAAGTGGGATTTATTGCAGCGATGCAAGGATGGTTCAACACCCACAAATCAATTGCAATATACCACATTAATAAAATGTAAGATAAAAATATGATCATCACAGTAGGTGCAGAAAAAGCATTTGATGCAATTCAACATCCATTCATGATAAAACCTCAATAAAGTGAGTATAGAGGGAACATTCATAACCCACAGCTAATATTAGAGTCAATGGTGAAAAGCTGAAAGCTTTTCTTCTAAGATCGAAAACAAGAAAAGGATGCTCACTTCCCCCCCCCTTTTATTCAACATAATATTAGAAATCCTAGCCAGAGCAATTAGTCAAGAAAAAGAAATAAAATGCATCCAAATTGTAAAGGAACAAGTAAAACTGTTACTATTTGCAGATGATTTGATACTATATATGGAAAACCCTAAAGACTCTATCAAAAAAAAAAACTATTAGAATAAATGAATTCAGTAAAGTTGCAGGATACAAAATTAATATATAAAAATCTGTGGCATTTCTATGCACTAATAATGAACAATAAGAAATTTTAAAAATGATTCTATTTACAATCACATCCAAAAAATAAAATAGCTAGGAATAAATTTAACCAAGGAGGTGAAAGACCCATACACTGAAAGATGTAGGACACTGATGAAAGAAACTGAAGACAACACAAATAATAGAAAGTATTTTGTGCTCATATGTTAGAAGGAAGAATTAACATTGTTAAAATGTCCACACTACCCAAAGCAATCTACAGATTCAATGCAATCCCTATAAAAATTCCCATGGCATTTTTCACAGAACTAAAACAACTAATTCTAAAATTTATATGGAACCACAAAAGACTCCAAATATCCAAAACAATCTTGAGAAAGAACAAGCCAGAGGTATCAGGCTCCCTGATTTCAAACTATAATACAAAGATGTAGTAGAGAAAGACAGATACCATATGTTTTCACTCTTATGTGGATCCTGAGAAACTTAACAGAAACCCATGGAGGAGGGGAAGGAAAAAAAAAAAAAGAGGTTAGAGTGGGAGAGAGCCAAAGCATAAGAGACTCTTAAAAACTGAGAACAAACTGAGGGTTGATGGGGGGTGGGAGGGAGGGGAGGGTGGGTGATGGGTATTGAGGAGGGCACCTTTTGGGATGAGCACTGGGTGTTGTATGGAAACCAATTTGACAATAAATTTCATATATTGAAAAATAAATAAATAAAAAAAAATAATAAAAAAATACAAAGCTGTAGTAATCAAAACAGTATGGTATTAGCATAAAACCAGACACATAGATCAATGGAACAGAACAGAGAGCCCAGAAATAAGCCCGTGCATATATGACCAATTAATTTATGACAAAGGCAAAAATACACAATGGGTAAATGACTGTTCAACAAATGGCGCCAGGAAAACTGGAGAGCTACATGCAAATAATAATAATAATGAAACTAGACCATTATTTTATACAATAAACAAAAATTAATCCCAGATCAATTAAAGCCTTGAATATAAGACGTGAGACCACAAAACTCCTAAAGGAAAACTTCTTTACAGTAAGCTCCTTGACATCAGTCTTAGGGATATTTTTTCTGACTCCAAAGGCAAGGGAAACAAAAGCAAAAATAAACAAATGAGACTACATCAAGCTTCTGAATAGTGAAGGAAACCAACAGAATGAAAAGGCAACCTACTGAATAGAAGAAGGTATTTGCAAATCATGTATTTAGTAAGGGTTTAATATCCAAAATATATAAAGAATTCCTACAACTCAGTAACAAAACAAAACGAAAAGCTCAAATAAGAAATGGGCAAAAGAGTTGAACAGACATTTTTTCAATGAAGACATAAAGATGGCCAACAGGCAAATGAAAAGATGCTGAACATCATTAATCACCAGGGAAAGGCTAATCAAAACAACAGGAGATATCATTTTACATCTGTCAGATGGCTACTACCAAAAGACAAGAATTCAGTGTTGGCAAGGATGTGAGAAAAAGGGAAACTTCATGCATTGTTGGTAGTGATATAAATTAACTCAGCCACAATGCAAAACAGTATGGAGTTTCCTCAAAAATTTATAAATAAAACTACCATATGATCCAGCAATTCCATTACTGGATATCTATCTGAAGAAAATGAAAACACTAATTGGAGAAGATGTATGAACCCCTATGTTCATTGCCACATTATTCACAGTTGCCAAGATATGAAAACAGGGACACCTGGGTGGCTTATTTGGTTAAGTGTCTGACTTCAGCTCAGGTCATGATCTCATGGTTCATGAGTTTGAGTCCTGTGTCAGGTTCTGTGCTGACAGCACAGAGATTGGAAGCCTGCTTCGAGTTCTGTGTCTCCATCTCTGCCCCTCCCCTGCTCACAGTCTCTCTCTCTCTCTCCCTCTCTCAAAAACAAACATTAAAAAAATTTTTTTAAGATATGAAAACAATGCTTAAATGCCCATCAATGAATGAATGGATAGGGGCACCTGGGTGGCTCAGTTGGTTGAGTGTCCGACTTCGGCTCAGGTCACAATCTAGCGGTTTGTGAGCTCGAGCCCCGCGTCGGGCTCTGTGCTGACAGCTCAGAACCTGGAGCCTGCTTCAGATTCTGTGTCTCCCTCTCTCTCTGCTCCTCCCCCACTCACACTCTGTGTCTCTCACCTTCAAAAATAAATAAACATTAAAAAAATTCTTTAAAAAAATGAATGAATGGATAAAGACAATGTGGTAGATATATATAACAGAATACTACTCAGCCATAAAAAAGAATGAAATCTTGTCATTTGTGACAACATGGATGGACCTTGAAGGCATTATTCTAAGTGAAATAAGTCAGAGAAAGACAAATACTGCATTATTTCACTTGTATGTGGAACCTAAAAACAAAACAAATAAACAAAACAAACAAACCCAAACACACAGATACAGAGAACAGATTAGAAGTTGTCAGAGGAGTTTTGGAGAAATGGGGGAGTGGATGAAAGGGATCAAGAAACACAAACTGCCAATTATAAAATAAGTAAGTCATGGAGATAGAATGTACAACATGGAGAATATACTGAATTATATTGTATTAACTTTGTGAGATGATAGAGGGTAACTAGACTAATTGTGGTGATCAGTTTGCAATGTATACAATGTCAAATCACTAAACTATACACACGAAACTAATATAACATTGTATGTCAACTACCCGTCATTAAAAAAAACAGTATTAATTGCCCACCTGCAAAAATTATTTGCTCTTCCAACTTTCATTCTAAGACTAAATGCAATGCTTTCCTATATACCATGGAGTGGGGTGGAGCATAAAGCATGGAAAACCAATATTCTTACACTCTAAGGTTTTTTAACTTGGTTAAAGGTCATAAAAGTAGAATAGAGAAGCCTACTGAATTAGCTATCATAAATAATAAATAGGTTGCATAGAGAAAAGACAGGATTCCCGAACACCTATAAAGCACACTTTGTATCTACATTTGTATCTAGTTGATTTTCATATAAACAACATCCTTTCAGGGAATTAACTGAACCGCTATGAAAAAGCAGAGGAACAGTATTAGTAAGTAAATCAAGACCAAAGGCATATCCGATAGTGATTAAGGTCTTACAATTAATCTATATGAACTACGAAGAAGAATATAAAAATGAGACCCATCAAGAGAGAAAAACTCAAGAGCCTTTCATTAAAAATAAAACAAACCATTTACACAGAAGTATTTCAAAATTTATTTAAAAGTGTGTTCAAAAGAATATAAAAGATTTATTTTTTATCTTTTTCTCAAGTTTGTACCCTGGATTAAGTAGAGCTTAAAATCCAAAAAAATGCCCAAGATTCCCCAAACCTGATCTGAGAATTATGTAAGAGTTAGCTACTCAGAGAGATAAGCCTGTAGCACCCGTATAGCTCTTATACACCTGAAAGCAGCAAATGATTCCCTCCTTTTTCATCTTACTAACATGGCTGTAATTATACTTCCAATAAGATGTGAAACCAATGAGAAAAACAGTGCAACATTTCACTGGAAGTAGAAATTAAGTATGAGCTCAGCAATCAGCTCCTGCAAGCATGTGTAAATAATGACAGGGGAAAACGGGTCATTCCCACGTGTTCAGCTGAGTGAGTGGGCAGTTGAAGTCAAGGTGAAAACAGTAAGGATAAACAAAGCAGCATGAAGGAAAAGCATTGAGTGATGTTCTTCAAGGTCCATTGACAAAGGACAGATGTAAGTAAATATTTCTCATACATCCTGGAAGCAAAAGAAAACAAAAATTAGTACAAGCAGCAAAACAAAATTCAAAACCTTTTAAAGTCCAATCTGAAGCTCCTTCAAAGAATACTCTTACTATATTGAGTTTAATGCCTATTTTTTAATGATTTAATGTCCCAGTGACATGTTTTAATTTTCAAGTCCCATTGCATTGGATTCACAAAATAGTCTCTGTCAACAATGTAATGGCTTGTTGAATGACAGCTCATCAGCTGTGTTCTTAGAGATAGGCTAACATAGGTCACAAATAATAGTGTTCACAAATATTGTCACCCACCTCCATAGTTACAGCAAGGACAGGACAAGCACAGTGTGAAGCAGAACAATTTAAATGGAAATGTATGGAGTAGAATGGCGCCATATTATACAGCAGAAAGCTGACTTCTAAGGGGACCTTGAGTTAGGGAGATGGACTAAATGAGTTCCTTCTGCCCCCTACCATGTGCAAACGATCAAGAATTCTCCATCAGGCCTCCAGAATGCTGGGGCCAAGTTACACTTGGCATTCAGACTATCGCTGTTCTAACATTCTGGGAAACTAAAATCTCAGGTTGCGTCATAGGTCATGGCAAATGCTCAAATGCCCTTGAAGACATAGGATTTAGGGTTCCACAGCATTTCAAAGGGTCTCACCTACTGACATCAAAGAGAATTTGAAGTGATTCTTTCAACATCCTACCCTACGTACATCATGAAAAGTAGAGGGGTCGAGAAAACCAAAATTTTTTTAAATGTAACAGCAATTTTAAATTATCAAAGAAAAAAATACATATATATAAAGCAATATGAGAAGAATGTGACTTAAATGTTAAAGATTTAAAGATAAAGATCAATCTCATTTGTCTACCCAAAATATACTTATTAAAGGCCTGCTACTTAAGTGCTTATATGATGTTTCAAAAATCAAGTTTTTCTCTCTTTGGCTTTCATTATTGTTTTGTCATATTTTCTGCCTTCTTCCTTTTCTTCTTTTTGAACCTTTTACTGATTCCAGTATTTCCTCCAAGCCCTATCTGTGAGCTCCTCTCGATCATTCCCAGGGTAGCTCAGGTGTCAGCAACCAACTTCTAAATAACTGACAGAGTCTAAACACCTCTGTATACTAACATTTTGTCCACTTATTTAAAAAATCTTCATATGTGACTTCTTTCTTTTGTACGGTGTCCTTTGATGAACAGATGTTTCATTTTAATGCATATTTATCATTAGTTTTTGGTTTATACCTGGGGTCTTACAAAATCCTCAATTTTGTAGTCTATTCTAAAATCTAAAAAGTCTTCATTTCTACTTATAAGCCTTAATCCACCTGGAATTAACTGGTTACAATGCCATGTGGGTTCTCAATTTGTCCCGCCAGCAATTTGTTAAAGAGTTCATCTTCCCCCAATGATGTGCTCTGCCTTCTGTCATACATCAGAATTCCAGAAATGGCTGGGTCCACCTGGGCCAATTCCAGACCATATTAAATATTTAACTAAATCCCCGTACATATTTCTTTATCTTTAGGAGTGAATTGGCTATTCTTGGTTCTTTGCTTTGATTAGGATTTAATGAAATCTATAGATAATTTGAGAGTTCGTTCCTATTTCTACCCATTAAACAAGGTATAACTTCTTCCTTCATTTGTTCCTTAGGGTCTTTCTATAAAAAATTTATATATATTTTTAAAGGTTATGTGCATTTTTGGTTTTATCTTTTTATTAAATTTTTTGTTTATTCACAATGTATAAAAATGAAGTGAGTTTTTACATACTGATCCTGCATCTACCAACATTGTTGGCTCCTCGTTTATTCTAATAACTTAAATATCAATTCCTTCAGATTTTCTGAGTAAATGATTGTATCATCTATTAATTATAAATGTTTCTTTTCCTTTCAACCTTTATATATGATTTAAAGGAAATGCTTTTGATGTATTTTTATTATAGAATTTCGATCAGTTTATTAGCTAAAGAAATGTAATTTCTCTTCCTCCTTTGTTAGCAATTTTTACCACAAATGAGTATTGATATTTATCAAGTTGTTTCTTTTTCCTGTATCTATTGAGATGATCATATGGTATTTTTCCTATAATTTATGAGATAAACCATCTCAGTTTTTTTGTTTTTTAATTTGTGATAAATCTGTCAAAATTTGTGATATTTTCAATCTGTTTATGAGTGAGCTTACATACATATATTTTTTTCTGTATAGTGTTTGTGTAATTTTGATTCAAGTTATATTCACTTGCTTAATCCTTTGAGAGAATATTTTCTCTTTTTTCATTTATCTGGAAAACTTTCTAGACATTTGAAATTATCTGTTCCTTCAACGTTTCGTACAACTTTTCTGCAATATGTCTAGGTCTGGTTTTTATTTTATGAAAAGACAGTGACAAATTAATTTAGATAGTGTTTACATCATTTTGAATTCTCACCAACAGTGTGTGAATGAACCTTTATCCCCACAGCCTTGCCAACAGAGTATATTGCCAAACTTTTGTTCTTTTGCCAAAATAATAGATGAGAAATGGTATTTTGATTTAGTTCCTAATTCGAATTCCTTTTATTGTGATGAGTTCATTGAGTGCTTTAATTCCAAAGATTAAATTTCTTTATTCCTAGAAGTTCTATTTTGTCCTTTTTTCAAATCTTTTTGTTTGTCTTTGTCTCTTGTTTTCCCTTGTTGTCTCAAATCCAAAATTTGGTCCATTGAATGTTTTATACATAGCTATTTTCAATTTGGTATCTAAGCATTTTGGTATATCAAATCATTTGGTCCTAAATCTTTGTTGTTTGGCCAACCTTCAATCACAGCCACCTGTTTCCTTGTGTCTGTGCTAAGTTCCAATTACTGTTTTATGCTTGGGATAGATCAGTGAGCAAAACAATCAAAGGACCCTGATTGACACAATACGGAACATGCATTATCACAGGGAGAGACTGAGAGTAAACAGTCAACAATACATATAAGCAAATAATATTAGAAAGATGTAAGAAATTGCAGAGTGCCAGAGAAAAGGAAGTGGAGGTTGGAAAACGTATGGCCAGAGCCAGGGATGAGGGCACAGGTGGCAGCATTAAATAAATGGCCAAGGAAACCTCAATGGGGTGGAATTCTACAAAATGCTTGGAGAATAAATCATATGGAGAAAGGTACAGAAGGAGCAGCCAGTGCAAAGGCCTTAAGGTGAAAGCATCCAGGTCCTTAAGTTTTCAAAGAGAAGCAAGAAAACTAGCATGGCTGAGAGGAATGAGAAAGAAGGGCAGTGGCAGGAGAGCACCAGCGGGGTAAAGTGGGGTCTAGATCAGGTAGCACCCCGTAGGTGACTATATGGACTTTGGCTTTCACTCCATTGGATTTAGAGAGTCATGGGAGCCACTGGGGGATTTTAAGCAGGAAAGTGACAGGATCTGGCTTCTGTTCCAAAGGGATCACTCTTATATTGAGAATAGGTTCTAAGTGGCTAAGTGTGGAAGCAATGTAACCATCTTGGAGACTTTTTCGAGAATCTAGATAAACATAATGGAGGTTAGAAGCAGGGTAATAGTGGTGGAAGTGGTGAGAAGCTACTGGATTGTATATATTTTGAAGGAAAAGAAAAAAAAAGATCTGTTGATGGATCAGTTATGAGATGTGAGATGGGTTGTACCATTATATAAACAGCAAAGAGTACAGATGGAGCCTTTGGGTAGAGCGGATCAAAGGTTTCTTTAGTAGGACAATCATGTCCTACCAAGTTTTAGACATGTGAAGGTTGAAATGTCCATTAGACATACAAGTAGAGATGTTGTGTGGACAAATCGATAATGCAAGTCTGGAGTCAAGGAAGAGGTAGAGGCTGGAATTAGAAATGTGAGAGTATTAAGGGGTGCCTGGGTGGCTCATTCGGCTAAGTGTCTGACTTCAGCCTAGGTCATAATCTCGTGGTTCTCGAGTTCAAGCCCTGGATCAGGCTCTGTGCTGACAGCTCAGAGCCTGGAGCCTGCTTCAGATTCTGTGTCTCCTGCTCTCTCTGCTCCTCCCCTGCTCATGTGCTTGCTCTCTCTCTCAAAAATAAACGTTAAAAAATTAAAAAAAAAAAAAAGAAACACGGGAGTAATAAGCACAAAAATTGTATTTAACGTAATGATAACCAATAAGGCACCACGGTATTAAGTGAACATAAAATTCAGAAGGCGGTCCAAGGTGGATCTCTGAGTGCTCCAATGGTGAGACGACAAGATGCAGGGGATTCAGCAAAGGAGAATGAAAAGGAGTAGCCACTGAGGTTGGTGGAAACTCACGACAGACTAGTGCCCCAGAAGCCAAGTAAACAGTTTCAGAGAGGAGGGAATGACTCGCCATGACAAATGATGCTGGTACATCAAAAGACGAAGATTGAAAAATAACCACCGGACTTTGTAATGTGGACATTGTAAGTGACCGTGACAAGAGCATTATGGTTGGATGGATAAGGTCTAAATTCTGATTTAAATAAGTGTAAGAGAAATGGGAACAAAGAAATTAGAAAAGCTGAAGGACAGATACCTCTTGGAGTTCTGCTTGAAAGAGGAACAAAGAAATAGAACAGTAGCAAGAGGGAGAGGGATATCAATATAATTTGTATCTCTATTTTATGCTGATGGGAATTTTCTAGTTGAGATGAATATTTGATGATTCAGAAGAGAGGGGAGTGTCATTAGAGCAAAGTCCCTCAGTAGGTAGAGGAGTAAGAATCTGGTCTCCAAGGAAAAATAGGCATATAGGTAAGGATGTCTATAGGGAGGTGGAGTCGGGAGCCTGAAGAAACTCTCATCTTTGTCACAGCTTCCTTCAAGTAAGGGAAGAGCCGATAACCACTTTGGACTTGGTTCTGATTGTCCTACTAAGGAAACTTTAATAGCCTTCACTCCTATCATGAGAAAATGGTGTTCCTTCCTTTTTACCCATGAAGAATCTAAGCAGAGATTCATAGCTCACTTCCATAAGGCCTACCAATGGTCAGTGGTGAACCAGATTCCCAAATTCTCATTCCCTTAACAGCAGTCCATGTGGTATTCATTTACTCTCTCCCATTATCCTCCCCTCAATCCCAGGTATTTTTCTAACTAGTTTCTAAATTTTGAGAGTTGGTAGGTAGAGGAGAGAACCTGAAGACAGTTCCCAAGTCCTGTCCAAAATCAAACTTCCAGTCGTGTTTCACAACATACAAATTCCACGAATTTGGATAACGTCTCAAACTCACTCACAATGCCCCATTTTCAACATGACTCCTACTCATATATTCTTACAAGGAAGTCAATAATTTGTAAATTGTAATTCATGATGGAAAGATACTGTGTTTTGATTCTTTTCTTGTTCTTCCATCTTGTCCCTATTCTCAATGCCACAGTGATACACGTGGGCACGCATTATGGAAAGACATGCCCAGTGTATACGCTGAAAACTGTTAGATCTATCCATCAATTTTAACTACTAAACGCCTTTCAAGAAAACATCCATAAGATTTCCAACATATTGTCTTCTCAAAAATTATCTTTTGTCCATCAAATATTTATTAAAGGGTGATCTCTAGAGTTTCCGGGCCAGCAAGCACTTGTTTTGTTGTATTTTACCAGTTTAAAGATCTCTACCTGTTCCATTTCTTTTAGTAGGTACATATGTACTTGGCTTAAATTAAATTATAAAACCCACTATAGTTAGTTTTGATTCTGTACGCGTTGCAAACCCTGCAATCATACATTCAGAAGATCTGGTGTGGGTTCGATGATATATTGTGCATGCAAAACACATTAAACACATATTACAACACAGTTGCAATGTTTTCTTCACAGAAATCCAGAAAGACATTTCATTTTCAGAAAGTGCCTTTTGCTGTAGCGTTTTTTAAGAATCATTTTGTAGTGAAAAATTAAATACTGGTTTCTTTGATGTGGTAGTTTCACCGAAAGACTATATTACTAGAGAATGCTTACTATTTTTATAACCATATTGCACTTAAAGTCTTCTTGAAAAAATTTTTTTTCATTTGTTTTTGTTGTAGGGTCTGGGAAAGGGGTGATAAAAAAAAATCCTTACAGTCCAGGCAATTACCCTGAGAGCAAAGGGCAGGTGTCATTTTTTATTGTGATTGGCCAGAGCTGAAACCTGGACTTTCTCCTTCTCTCTAGAAACTATTGTGGAATTTACAGTAATCACCCTGGCTGACTGCCCATCACACAGCTGAACAGCACACCAAAAAAATAATATCTTGGGAGAAGGCCCAACATATTTTTAAAATTCTCATTGTTTTTACTTTTCAAAGATTTTTTTTTAAGAGACAAGAAAAAACTCACCCAGCTGTTACCACTATTCATATTCCAATGGCCTCCAAAGTGCTCGAAGCCACCTGGTTGACTTTTGCCTTGGAGTCGGTCCAGAAAAGCATTATTTACCCTTTAAAACAATGAAAAATGTGTGTAAGTGGAAAGCGTGCTACAGGGCTGAGAGATTTTTGAGAACCTAAGGTGCTGTATGAACTGACCGTGGGGATTGCTTTCCCCTACCCCCACCGCTTAGAAGAAATCTACAGAAACTTCTTCTCACATTAACCATATGACAATATGACAGGCTGTTAAGAGCCATCGGCTGGAGCTGGTGCCAGATGTGGGCAGAGGGGGAACGGTTCTGAACTTCAGAGCTTCATTCCCTCACCTTCTACCAGTTCAACAAGAGCTTTGTTCCCGAGCAACTGTCTCCTTGCGGGCCATGCCAGGTGTGAGCTCCGGAGGCTGAAGGAAGACGGAAGCTTCAGCAAGACCTAAAACGTGAAGGGGAACCCGAAGTAGCTCTGTGGCATTGCTGCTGCAACACAGATGTCCCTCCCGTATGCCCTGTACCCCACTGTCAGTCTCGCTAAAGTAAATCCTGTAAGTGAAGAGTAGAAGGAAAATGGGAAGAGAGCATAAGAAAGGGGAAATATCAGAAAAGGGAAACTCGACCTTTCAAAAGAAAGAATGGGCAGAGCTTTCCCTCGTGTTTGGTGATGCTTGCAGCAACTGATTTCAAAAATTAAATTTAACACATAGGAGTTGACACCTTAAGGAAAGGCAAGAAAATGATTATCATAAAGGTCAGAATACAACCGATGGTTGTATTCTACTTCTAGAGCTGGCTACTTAGAGGCTCCCCCTATAATTAATCCATGGACTTTCCTGTGTGTTACATATTACAACTTTTGAATTAAAAAATGTAAATTGGGGCGCCTGGGTGGCTCAGTCGGTTAAGCATCCAGCTCTTGGTTTTGGCTAAGGTCATGATCTCATGATTCATGAGTTCGGACCCCACATTGGGTTCTGTGCTGGCCGCATGGAGTCTGCTTGGGATTCTCCCTCCCTCTCTCTTCCCTCCCCCACTCATACTGTGTCTATCTCAAAATAAACAAACAAACTTTAAAAAAAAAAGTAAATTGAAGGCAACACCATGCTCTCAGTTGCCCATGTATTGTTGAGTCAGGGACGTGGAAGCTGAAGAAACAATGCTGTAATAGGTACCCTATGATGTCAACTGATTCTTAAGGAATAGCATCATTAAGACCGTAAGCTTCTTGGCAGAAACAGGTCTGGCGCACCTGGGTGGCTCAGTCAGTTGAGCACCTGACTTCAGCTCAAGTCATGACCTCGCAGTTCGTAAGTTCAAGCCCCATATCTGGCTCACTGCTGTCAGCCTGTCAGTGCAGACCCAGCTTCAGATCCTCTGTCCCCTCTCTCTGCCCCTTCCCCACTTGTGCTCTCCCCAAAATAATAAAATATTTTAAAAGAAAAGAAACACAGTGCCTGATGCATAGCAGCAGATCAATATATGTTTATGGAAGGAAGGGTAGGCAGGCCCCATTCACAGCCTCCTTTTCAGTCATGAAGATTAACAGAAAGTAGTCATGGTAGGTGGCTATAAGTCAATGACTGGGGAATTTGGGAACCTTGAGGATAATGACTGCTGGGTGGCAAAGCCAGAGGCTGAGTTTGTTTTGTGCCTAGCTGAAATGTTCAGTGCTAGCTAAAATGCCAACTGCACGTTGACCCAGAATGCTCTCTCTGGCTTACTGGGTTGCTATTTTCTCAACAACTTCAAGATCTATCAGGTGGTAGTCACATCTTAGCTGCTAGAATGGTTTTTCTTTTTTCCTCTCTCACCATAAAGTATACCCAAGTGCCATATTCTAGTCAGCCTGGTTCACTGAAGAGTATGATATTTATGTCCCCTTTTCTAGACTTCTCAGCATGCAGATTGAACAGTGTGTTACTGAGCTAGAGACCTGAATATTAAGAGAAACACGACCGTTAAAAGTAGATCTACCCCCTATGATCAGTAATTGTGTTACTGGGTATTCACCCAAAGAATACAAAAACACTAATTCAAAGGGAAACATGAACCCCTATGTTTATTGAAGTATTATCTACAATAGCCAAACTATGGAAGCAGCCCAAGTGTCCATTGATAGATGAATGGACATACATACACACACAAGGGAATATTATTCAGCCATCAAAAAGAATGAAATCTTGCCATTTGCAACAACGCGGATGGAGGTAGAGTTATAGTGCCGAGAGAAATAAATCAGAGAAAGACAAATACCATGTGATTTCACTCATATGTGGAATTTAAGAAACAAAACAAGCAAAGGGAAAAAGAAAGACCGAGAGAGAGAGAGAGAGAGAGAGAGAGAGAGGAAAACCAAGGAACAAGCTCTTAACTATCACGAATAAACATGGTTACCACAGGGGAGGTGGGTGGGGTATGGATAAAATAGATGATAGAGATTAAAGAGTACACTTATCATGATGAAAAAGAAAAGAGAGAAAACTGATCCTCATCCTCCTTAACCACACAACCAAGGGTATTCTGGATTGCCCATGTACCTGGGACTGTTTTCATCTAGTATTTTTGTCAGCAAAGATGGGCTTTCCTTCAATATCCCCCATCCACCCCACATCCAAACCACTAGAAGTTTTGTTGACTCTACCTGCTAAACACATCCTGAATTCACCCATTTCTTTCCATGGCCATCATTCTAGTCCAAATCATTATCCTCTCAGGCCTGGCTTTTGCTTCCACTCCCACCCTCTATGATTTGGTCTCCACACAACCACCTGACTAAATTATAAAAGAGATCATGCCTTCCTTTCGCTTAAAACCCTCCTGTGATTTCCCATTAGTCTTAGAATAAAATCACTGGCTTCCAAAACCTTGTACTTCCTGGCTCCCGCCAACCTCATTTCACCGTATTCTCTTCCTCACCATCTACAATCCAATCACTAAAGACTCAAACTCCAAAGTCACTCCCACTTTAGGGCCTTTGCATTTTCTCCCATACCAGATAACAGGGGACATCTAAGTGTATACTTTGGACCCCAATCTCTATGTGATGGTCTCTTGTCCTTTCATGTTACCTCTTCATGGAGGAACTATGACCTCCCATCTCTCCCTTAATCTCACCCCAGATGTGTTCCTCACGGTACATATCATTGTCTGAAATACCACTGCTATCAACTTATTGACTTCTATTTCTTGTCTCCAGATTGTAATTTCCATGCAGTCAGGGATGTTCTCTGCTATTTTACGCCTGTTCCCAGTGCCTAGAACGAAGCCTTCACACAGTGTGCCTTGATACGTAAAAGGTGAATAAATGAATCATGCAGGTGCGTGGTCCCCACATCTGTCTGCTTCTGTTCTGTTGCATCGTGAAACCCCCAAAGGTGGTGAGTACCGGCTGAAGAACAGCCCGTCGTCCACTGCTCTCAGTTTGCTCACACACTGGGAGGACTGATGTCTTGTCATGTATGCAAGTGGTATGATTCACTTCTGAGCACCAGTTACTAAGAGGACATCACTTACTAAAGAGATTGAATTCTCAATAGGAATCAAGAAAAACAAACAAAAGAAAAAGTACCTGTTTATATAGTTTTGTTTACTAGCGTTAGAAAGTGCATGCCCTTTACTGCAGTACTCTGGATTTTCTTCTAAGGGTTAATGTCGACAAAAACTGGGGCACCTGGGTGGCTCAGTCGGTTGAGCGTCTGACTTTGGCTCAGGTCATGATCTCACGGTTCGTGAGTTCGAGCCCCGCGTCAGGCTCTGTGCTGCCAGCTCAGGGCCTGGAGCCTGCTTTGGATTCTGTGTCTCCCTCTCTCTCTGCTCCTCCCCTGCTCACACTCTCTCTCTCAAAAGTGAATAAAGATTTAAAAAATATATATATATGGATAAAAACTACTTAAGGATGGTTCAAGTTTCAATAAATTGATTCAATTCACTCCAGTTTGCAGCTCATGGCCCAGATCCTTTCAAGTCCTTGACCCTCATGCTCTGTCTTTTCTTTCTGAGGTTTCAACTTTCTTCTCTTACTCAAAAAGTTATGATGGGTCAGGTCAGGTGCAGCCAAGCTCAGTCAGTATTGGATACACTGAAAAACTTGTGAGGAATACCATAAACTTTCTCTTATAAAACTCACCTCTAAACAGTAGAAAGCACATTGTCTTTTTGACTCCAATAAAATTATGTCCCTGGAGAAAATCTAACTTACGTCACACACACACACACACACACACACACACACACACACACACACAGTTGGTGTTGCTGCCCTCAGCAGAAATGGTCACAGCATTTTATTCATTATAAGACTACCAAATGAGTATTTTCATATAATATGGGAAAGCTCACTATAAACTCTAAAGCCCAATACAAACACACACTGTCTTCAAAAACTGATTGAGAACATAAAATATGTGTGTAAAACCTTGATCAGTTATCTCAAAACTGGTTACTGAGTTTATTGCCCAGAGAGATTTCCTATTAAATTTGTATCTATATTTAACTAGAATCCATAAAAAGAGAAAATAAAGTATAGAAAATAAATAGTCCCCCCCCCAATATTTAGGTATGCAGCAGTATGGAAATACACTTAAAGAATGAGGAACAAGTTTCCTATAACAAGAAAGTAATCCTTTCCACCTCTGATCAAATAACTTGCATTTTTATTGGAGGCCCATTGAAGATGAATTTCTTAGCAACAGGGCCTATTAATGTGACATATCACACTATCTTTAAGATGTTTAAAGCTTTACAATCCAATCAGTCCTCAGAAATAAAGAGAAATGGGGGGGGGGAGAAATAAAGAAAAATAACTGGCTACCACTAACAACCGGTGTTAAAGAAATACACTATTTAGCTTTTTAAAATTTTTTTAACATTTATTTATTTATTATCGAGAGACAGAGAGAAACAGAGCATGAGCATGGGAGGGGCACAGAAAGGAGGAGACCCAGAATCCGAAGCAGGCTCCAGGCTCTGAGCTGTCAGCACAGAGCCCGACACAGGGCTCAAGCTCACAAACCGTGAGATCATGACCTGAGCCGAAGTCGGATGCTTAACCGACTGAGCCACCCAGGCGCCCCTATTTAGTTTTTTTAATAGAAAGAATTTTAAACAGAAAATGAGAAAAACCAATAAGAGACTAAGCTAGTTTATAACCTATTTTATTAAAATAAAAACAAAAACAAAGGTAGCAGTAACCGTTACCCCTTACCTAACAAAATAGCCTAACCAGTGTCTCAGAGTTTTGATGTTTTCTTTTAATTGGAAAAAAAACATATAAATTCACATTTGACATTTTAAAACTATTTTGACTGGATTATGGAAGCACAATAATAATCCAGTCAAAAGAATATGAGTACCCATCCATAGTTCACAGCTCCAGCAGAATTGGGAGCTTCCGTGAACACTTTTTAAAGTCTCAATTACAAAATGAAAGCACCACAATTTAAAACCACACATTAGCAACAGTGGGAAGGTTAAACCTGTAAGTGAAAGCACTCGGTTTTAGAAAAAGAATTTGCTCCTTTAGATCACGAGAGCCTCTACATTAAATACTTTTGAGATCTTCAACCACACTGCAATAAACTAGGATAACCCAAGTGCCCCCAGGAGAATCCTAGAATAAGGACAGATATGGCAGGTATCTATCATATCAGTATACCAATGTGAGTCAGTATACCAGGCCAATATCAGTATGATATTTTACTGGGTGTTAGGAATAAGACAGAGAGTACTTGAAATTTGCTTAGTGGTTCTATTTTAAGCTATTTTCCCCAATATTAGTCAATATAAGATAGTTCTTGTCTGAGCTTTCGTATGAGTATCTCACCATCTGGATGAGTTCAATTATTCTAAAATGGTCTACAAACAGTAAAGGATCATCTCAAAGTATTAAAATGCTTTGTTCCCTGGGAGGCAAATTAAGTATAACCCAAATAAATAGCTTGAGAGCATGATTCTGTTTTCTAGTGTGAATTTATGCCACCTATCCAGAAAAACTGGATTTTGTGTGTGTGTGTGTGTGTGTGTGTGTGCACCCACTCGTGTAACAGTGGGCATCCTCATATACATATAATACCCAATAATATAAAGATTAAAAAGGTAATACAGGTTCTAAAACACATTCAATATAACTATAGTGATGTCTTAAAACAACTGCAGAAACTTTATAAGTAATTGTTTTAACCAAAGATGCTAATTTTATTAGCCATTTATACCTCTTGTGTTCAGCCTGGTGGGTTCTGGTTCTCTCTTCCTCCTGTTGCTGCCAGTTAAATTCCAGTAATTCACTCTAAGAACAATAAAAGTTTTAAAATAAGGCTTTCGAGTAACATGGTTGTACAGAAGATACCCAAATCAATTACATATTTAACCTTAGCTGGTATAATATTTCATTTTTGAAACTTTTACTTAAGTACCATTTCCATGTGAATTTTCTTACATAAGTAGGTAGCAAAAATGATTGTGCCTCAGTCAAACAATAGCTCTGTGAGTGTAAAATCGTAAGATTAAAAAGCCAGTGTGCATGCTCAAGATATTAGACTAATAGGTGCAACATACACAGAGGAAAATGCAATGTGAGTCAAACTCACCTGTGTCTTACAAAGAAAAATCAAATTAGTTCTTGAAGAAACGCCACACAGTACTATTTCCGGGTATTTCTCTAGCATTTCTTTCCCCCCAAATTTATAGTAACTTGCAAATAAATGTTGGACTCAATTTTGTAGTACAATTCCATTGGTAAAACATCCTTCATCCTGGAAAATAACCAACTTACCGATTATTGACTCGTTACTTCTAATACCAGCCGAACTCAGGACTCCCTGGAGGGGTACTTTGCTTCAGGTAGGAGATCATGTTACTACAACTAGATCTCTGCTTTTGACATTCCAATTATTCTCTTAGAAGAGGCAACTTCCAAACTTTGTTACTCTGTTTCTGATATTAAACCAAAGAACTAGGTGCCAGGATTTCTCCAGTACTCAACTGCCTTCCTTGAGGCAGACTGATTTTTAACCTCTTCTCAAAAACAGAAAAAGGCAAAGGGAAGAGCGTTATCAGGACCGTGTCATAAATTAATGCCTGAGTCAGAGAATTTTCTGGTAGAGAAAATACTGACACGTCTTGATAAAAACATACCAACACATGTATTTTTTAACCCTAAAACTTCCTTAATTAAAAGTATAAAGTAAATCCAAAGTCCAGACTGACATTTTGTATTTTTTTTAACTTTATTCAAAGGCCTTCTGACATGCTATAGTCCTCAAAATAAAGAGACTGGTTTTATATACTGTGATATTCCACATATATTACTTGTCAATCCATAAAGCACACTATTTAATTCTAATTCCTATCTAGCACCATCAACAAGGGAAAAAGAGTTTTCTAAATAACTGAATAATATTCACTCAACTATTCTATAGGCATTTATGCAAGCCTTGTGCTAGAGACTCACTTTTCTACAATGGCATGAAGTCATTTATTTCATTTTATTTTTTGTCACTATAATACATGTACCTAGTTTTAAAAGTCTACCAAGCAACGTGCTAGTTATTAATACTACCAAGGCTTATACAAAAATAAAAGGGGGCACATGGGTGGCTCAGTCAGATAAGTGACCCACTAATTTTGACTCAGGTCATGATCTCACAGTTCTTGAGTTCAAGCCCCGCATTGGGTGCTGCACTGGCAGCCCAGAGCCTGCTTAGGATTCTCTCTCTCCCCCTGCTGTCTCTGCCACTCCCCCACACACCCTGTCTCTGTCTCTCTTAAAATAAATGAATAAACTTAAAAAAAAAAAAAAAGAAGAAGCTCCTGTCCTCCCCATCAACCACAGAATCACTTTCTTTCTTTCTCTTTTTTTTTTTTAACATTTATTTATTTTTGAGAGACAGACTGAGGCAGAGTGCGAGTGCAGGAGGGGCAGAGGGGGGTGGCGCACAGAATCCGAAGCAGGCTCCAGGCTCTGAGCTGTCAGCACAGAGTCCGATGTGGGGCTCAAACCCACAGACCACGAGACTGTGATCTGAGCCGGAGTCAGACGCTAAACCAACTGAGCCTCCCCGGCGCCCCTCCCACAGAATCACTTTCAATTCCTGTGTGTCGTTTCACCTCTCAATTGCCTCCTTCTTAATAGCATGCAAAGTCTTCTGTGTCTTAACTTTTAAAAAACATATTATCTTTTGACTTCCTGCTATGGGAGAAGATTTATGTCTCTATTACTACCCCCATCCCAGTCCCAACTTCCCCTCCCAAGTACATCACCTTCCTCAGCCCTCATCTTTACCACGTTTTCCAACATTCACTGTGGCAAGGGAGGGGCTCCTGGGGTCCTACAGGTCCTCATTTAGACTTCCAATTCATCATCATCTTTTCAACCCCAGCTCTGGACGCACCAGGTGCCTCCAATTCCAGAATGGCACTGGGACTGCTTCAACTGGCACCTCACTACATCTTGCAAATGAGTTTTGGCTTTTTCTGCTCTACTTTTCAGCTCCCGAAATTCTGCCGATTTCTTTTCTTTGCTGCAATTGCGGGCCTGTTTTTTGTTTTTGTTTTTGTTTTTGTTTTTGTTTTTGCTCTTCCTGGCTTATGGCTTTAATTTTTTTTTTTTCCTTTATCATCTTTTCGATGGGATTTGGGGAGAGGGGGACTGGAGGTAAGCAAATGAAAAGTTTTTCAAGGAACAATGCTTAACCAGGACTTAACATTTTCAGACAAAAATGTTACCAGAATTCTGTTATTTGTTCCTTACAGTAACTCCCAAAGGTAGGCAGAAAAATAAGGTATTATCTGATGAGTGAATGAATTGAGTGCAGATTATGCTCGTTTTACAGATGAGGGAACACGATCAGAAACTCAGTTTAACTTATCAAGAGCTAAATGGCTCATTAGTAGCAAAAGAAAGACTAAAGTTTAGGCTTTTTTTGTATCTAGTGTCTCTTGCAAGATGCATCCAAAACAGGAAGTTAAGATTAAGGATAACTCGTCAGTAGTTCATCACACTCAAGTATAAACGCCACATCCAGAAATATAGCACCCACTGACACTCAAAAGTTCTAACAGAGCATATCCAGCCTAAATCAAAATCCCTCTTGCCAAAGGATGCTAACTCTTCTCACATGCATTTCTCCAGCAAGCAACTTCTGATATCCAGCCCATCCTAAGTTTAATAACATGAATTCTGAACAAATTAAATTCTCATCAGCTCGAAACAGGAGACAAAAACTATACAAGGCATATATTCTGAGTATATGTGAATGCTATTATGCATTGCTTTAAAATATTTTTTCAGCCTTGGCAAAATGATTCTGAAATTCATCTGGAAAAAAGCTAATAGGCAATCATACCATGAAAAACAGAAAAGAAAGGAGAGAGATCAGCTTCGCCAGATATGAAAACATATCATGAAACTGCGGCAATTAAAACAATCTGACTGAGGCCAGAAACCCGTGGAAATGTAGTTTACCATAAAGTTGTATGCTAAATGCATGCAGGAGAGCCAATTCAACGAATGACAAGGAACTAGCCAACTGTTGTGAGAAAAATTAAAACTAGATTTTTAAAATATCAAAATAAATTGTATAGACGTCTAACACTTGAACTTAGAAGATGGAGCCACAGAGTCTTTAAAGGAGGCAGAGGTAAATTTATTTATAAATGTGGAACAAGGAAGTTTCTGAAATCATCAAGGAAAATGATTGATAAATGTGGTTGCATAAACACTTCAAAGCTGCCACTGGGAAAAATTCCACAAACAAAATTAGGAAACAAACAAAAAATTTTTATAACCCATGTAGGCTAATTCAATTCTTCTTTCATTCACTCAACAACACCTGAATGCTTATCATGAGCCAGGTGTGCATCTATGTGATGGGGATACAATAATGAACAAGACAGATGAGATCCATGATTAAGAGTCTCTACTCTAGAAAAAGAGAAACCCACAAACAAGTGGGAAATATATCCAGTTGTAATCCTATGCAGAGGATTAAACACTGAGGTGAGACTCAGTTACAATTTTAGATCAAGGCTCAAGAAAGGTCTGAGGAGGTTGATAAGACTTCATCTAAACTAATGAGAAAAAACAAAAACAAAAACAAAAAACAACCAAACAGAAAAAGAACCAAAGGATGGGAAGAGAATATTCACAAATGAAGTACAGATTGCTTATAAATTCAAAATGGTCCTCATCCTCACACACAATCCAAGAGATATCGAACAAGGAGAGAAAACTTTTCTATCATACTGGCAAAAACTAGAAAAGATTGACAGGGAATCAAGTACACTCAAGCACTTTGGTGGTACATCTAAATTAGTGAAAACCAATTTAGTTTTTGAAGGACAATTTAGCAACAACAATCAACATGGAAAACATGCACATCCTTTGCAGAACTGTTCAAAGATATACGTACAGGGATAGTCACAGTTGTATTACTGAAACAGTAAAAGTTCAAGAGAAAGTCTCTGCCCATTAATAAGGAACTGGACCAGAAAGTTAAACCATCTACATAATGTAATACTATGCAGGAGATACAAAGAATAAGGTAGATGGGAGAGAAGGAGAGGTACCTATGGAGGGATCTCTAAGATACATTAAGTAATAAAAGGTTTAGAGAACAAACTGATGGTTGCCAGAGCGGAGGGGTTTGGGGTTGGGCAAAATGGGTGAAGGCTCCCGGTTATGGAATGAACAAGTCATGGGAATAAAAAGTACAACATAAAAATACAGTCAATGATATATTTTTAAATTTTTTTAATGTTTATTTATTTTTGAGAGACAGAGAGAGACAGAGCGTGAGCAGGGGAGGGGCAGAGAGAGAGAGGGAGACACAGAATCCAAAGCAGGCTCCGGGCTCCGAGTTGTCAGCACAGAGCCCGACGCGGGGCTTGAACTCACACGCCGCGAGATCATGACCTGAGCCGAAGTCGGACGCTTAACCAACTGAGACACCCAGGCGCCCCCAGTCAATGATATTTTAATAGTGATGTATTGGGACAGAGGGTAGCCACACTTGTAATGTATAACGTACAACATTATAAACTTATCAATTTACTAAGTTGTGCACCTAAAACTAATGTAACATTGTGTGTCAAGTACTCAAAATTTTTTATGGGACAAATAAATAAAATAAATAGAAAAAAAGGTAGGTTCAGAGCACTTTTCTTGGGACTGTTCCGCGTAAATAGAAAAGATATACATATATCATTTCAACTTTTATCTATAGATGTGTATCATATTTAAAACAATTTTATAAAAAAAACATACACCAAAATGTTAACTGTGATTATCGCTGGGGAGAGAAGCGTGGAGTGCATGGGCAGGGTAGGAAGCTTTAACATCGTATATAATTTTTGCTTTCTGACTTTTAATCCATGTGCATATATTACTTTCTCATACCAACCACAGAGGTTTATCTGTGTGGGAGACCATTTCCGGTTCTGTAGGTTTTCCTCTATTTAAAAATCCTAATGAGGGCCACCTGAGCAGTTCAGTCAGTTGAGTCCAACTTTGGCTCAGGTCATGATCTCGTGGTTTGTGGGTTCGAGCCCCACATCGGGCTGTGCACTCCTTGGCATTCTCTCTCTTCTCTCTCTCTCTGCCCTTCCCGCAGCTCTCTCCCTAAAAATAAATAAATGAACTTTAAAAAGAATCCTCATCAATTCATACAGTTTTTAATACATGAAGGTGCAAAAAAGGAAAAACACTACATTACGAAGCCAAGAACTGCCAGGCAGGAAGAAAAGAGGACGGGAAGAGAGTGACATGCATCATCCTATGACAGAGCAAGGCCAGGGAGAGGAGAAAACCCAGAGCAGGCGGGAAACCAGGGCAGAGCTGATGAGGCATCACCATGCAAGAACATTGCTCCAGATGGCAGCGGGGAGGCTCTGGCGTCACCACACTCAGGGTTATCATTCTATATCTAGCAAAGCGTATTTACTAGGAAGAGGCTGGTTCTCCTTTGGTACCACGAAGGATAATTTCGACTAATTCATTTGTTCTGCTGAATTGATAGCCACTGCAGATGCATCTGCATGCCTTATAAACACATCCTTGGCTCATTTACTGGCTTCTCATACAGAAGTGCAATATCTAGTTGGACAGATACAAATAAGTGGTTCTTGTTCCAAGGGCTGAGCTTTGGACGTTAAGGAAATCAAAATGCTTTAAGCAGGAGGAATGTGACACACGGCATCTGAGACGCTGTCAAGTCCTGTCCCGCTCCACACCGATTTGCTAAGCAGCGAGCATTTTCCAGACACCCGGATTCATGCTGAAGGTACAGATGCAAACAGACACAGCTCCACCCTGAAGGACACCAAAGTGCAGTGAGGGAGACAGACCCAGAAGCAACGATGAGACAGAGCCCAAAGAAATGTATTGCTGAACACCAGTTCAAGCAATAGGGCCTGGGGCTACACAGGAAGGGATGCCGAGAAACAAGGAGTAAATGGTGCTGGGTGTGGCTCAACAATGCAAGCATGTCGTGAAGACTCCCAGAGGAAAGAGACCATGTCTCCCCACGCTTCCCACGTCTCCCTACGTTAACAGAGCTCCACGTTAAGAGGGCACTAAAGAAATAGGATAAATAAAATACCATTTTGGAGATGCTAACAGCAGAATCTGCTGTGAACATTGGCCAAAGTGGTGGGAGGAAATTCAGACAACACAGCCATCCATGCCTCTCCCTTTGCTCACGCTTCCGGGGTGTGTGTTGGGCGGGGGGGGGGGGGGGGTGTTGCTCTCGCCAGAGGATGGGCTACAGGGCTGGGGAGCTCTAAGGATCAGTGCCGGGGCCCAAGCTAACAGCAATAAGTAGAGGGCTCACCACTTCCTGCCAGAGGTTGTAGAAATCACTTCTCTGTGGTCCATTGAACCAAAGGGTCAACCACACAACAGCTAGGTGTGTGCAAGTTGGACGCTGGAGAAACCTGATGAGGCCAGAAGGACAGGGATACTCCAGAGGAAGGCTCTTGTGCAGTAACTTAAGACGAAGATAGGGTCATTTTGAAATCATGTCTGAATCCCAGTGAGGCGCGTTCCGACATGGTTCAGCTTGACCGCTTTATGTAAACATTGAAGTGCCATCGCCTGGCCAGGACAAACTTTTCCCAGGAGAGGATGTTCTCTCAACTCAAGAGGAAGAGGACAGTGGAAGCAGGAGAGGTGATGTCATGAATGTTAAAGAGCCCCTTCCTTTGAATGTTTTTTAATAGAAGAGACAGAGCTCCAGGGGGAGGGGGCAGTTCAGAGAACTCCTGCTTTTGGGGCCCCCCACGGGAATACCTTTGCCCAGAAGGGCAAAGATGGCCTTCACTGGGGAACAAAGTGGAAACTACTTCAAGAAATTAAGAGGAGATAACCAAATCAGAGGAAGTAAATATTAAGGGGTAAAGTAGGGGAGTCAAAAAATAGCAATAATGTGCATTCCCCTTTTACCTATTATTGTTAGTTCTAGCATTTTAATCTAAAGACATATGGACTTCCAGCTACTAGTAATCATTGAATCACACAGCTCTCTCTCAGCCCAGAAATATTGCCTGTCAACTTTCTTCTTTTAAAAAAATATTTCTCATAAAAGTTACTTATTCATTGTAGAAAGCATAGAAAGTACAGAAGCGATAAAGCCAGACATAATAATCACTCATAAAATCTCTCTACTGATAACATGTCAGTGTATTTCCTTCATCTCTTGATTTATATACACAGATTATAACTTCCTATCAGCACCCCAGGTCGCATTATCACGTGCTTATCACGTGCCAGGCATTAAGATAAACTTTCTACAAGCTTTCTCTCCGCTGACCCTAGAAACAGTATCACGGGGCAAATAACTCTCGTACATAATAAAGCTTAGGGGGATGAAATAATCTGCACAAAGTACAAGAAGAAGAGGCAGTCTTCAAAATTCACCCAGAGTCTATTTTTAATAAAACTTATTTGTTTCATTTTTATATGGGTGATCACATTCCCATGTCATTTAAACACAGCAGTTGCGGGAGGGGAAGGAAAAAAAAAAAGAGGTTAGAGTGGAAGAGAGCCAAAGCATAAGAGACTCTTAACTGAGAACAAACTGAGGGTTGATGGGGGGTGAGAGGGAGGGGAGGGTAGGTGATGGGCATTGAAGAGGGCACCTTGTGGGATGAGCACTGGGTGTTGTATGGAAACCAATTTGACAATAAACTTCATATATTGAAAAAAAATTTTTTTTAATTTAAAAAAATTAAAAAAAAAAAACCACAGCAGTTGCGCCGTGGTATTCCGAACGTCAAAGTCCTCAAATCCTCTCTTACCTCTTGAGCAAATGGTTTCAAACTTTCCAGTAATATCATTTTGAAAATAAACAACACTGTATGTACACCTTGCGTTTATCTCTGACCTCTGATTATTTCCACAGAACAAACTTACACCTTTTATACCTAATACTTTCACATTTAGGAAACTATAATTTGATATTGTCAAAGAGCCCTTCAGTTCACCTCTTATGCACAGCAGTACAAGGGAGTTTCAGATATTTTTAAACAGCTAATACCTTAAGCTCTCCTTGCCCCAGCACACACACAAATTATTATCCATATTCTGTAAAGCTTCTTGTTTAGTCTTGTGATTATTCTCATGGTTGAAATGTAGAAACAGTCTTTTCAAACCACCTCATTCCCCTGAAAATTTTATTGGAGTTGCACTAACCTCACAAATTAACTTGAACAGAACTATAGTTATGACAATATTGAATTTTACCACTCGGAACCATCACCCATCTCTATATTATTCAAACTGACATGATCATAGGAAAGTTCTGGGGTTTTTTCTTGGCTTACTCACTTTTTTTTTTTGGAAGGGAGGGAATGGAGTAATTTCTTTACATAGTTGCTTTTTGATAAGGACTTTTTATTCTATTTTCTAATTAATGTTTGCTGCTATTTGAGAAAGTTGTTGATTCCTCTATTTTATAACCAATTCTTTTATTTCATTTGCTCTAATCATTTTTCAGTAGACTCTCTTAGGCTGTACAGGCAAATTGCTCTCACCCAAAAATAAGAACTTATTTCCAATAATGAGAAAAGGTCCGTTTTGTATTTTTGCCTTATCAAGTTAGCTAAAACAATTCCCAAACTTTGTTCCATGCTATGTTAAGAGTTTTCAGCTTTAAAAAAATTTTTTTTCCATCAAATAACTTTAACCCATGAAGCACTAGGTTAGAATTTCCAGAACAATACTGGTTGGTAGTAGGTGTTGCAGATATCCTGATACTGTTTAGTGCTCTAATATTTCACCATTGAATTAATGTTGGTTATTGGTTTGGAAAACTATATGTAGGTTAACACAATCTTTTAAATATCTAGTTCATGATAATTGTTTTTTTGTTGTTAATTAGTAGTAAAGATTAAAATTTATCAATGCATTTTTTGTTGTTGTTGCTAAAATCCAATGGATTTTCTTTCATAACCTACCCTACCGGAGGGAAAAGATATAAAAAGTTATAACATATAGCTAGTCATCTTTATGTTCTTAGAATAAACCTTACTTTGCCTTGGTAAATGATCTAAGAGAAAAAAATATCATTAAAGTTTTCTTTCAAATGTTAATTTCTACAAGTTTCCATGTTTGTGCTCCCTTTATCAGGCTGTGACATATAGAGATTCGAGTTCAATATTAATTCTACATTAATCTCTTTCCTTACTCAAAAACCATTTGTAAAGCATAGGAAAAAAAACCCTGTTCCTTGAAAATTCCAATGAACTTGCCTGTAAAATTTTCCAAGTTTAGCTTGTTGAGGGAGAGTAATTCTCATAAAACTTTACAAATCACATGCATCTGCAATTGTCTTTATGTATTTTAACTCTGAGTCATTTTAGAGTTTTATATTTTCCTATAAAATCTTTCACTTAATCCACATATTCAAATTATTAGCATAGCATTATCTCTAGTAATATAAGCTTAATCTTTTCCAAATGTACGGTCCTGGCTCCTCATTTCTAATGTTGCGTATTT
The DNA here is from genome assembly GCF_022079265.1 of Lynx rufus. Lineage (NCBI taxonomy): Eukaryota > Metazoa > Chordata > Mammalia > Carnivora > Felidae > Lynx > Lynx rufus. The sequence continues at coordinate 27,742,436 of NW_025814823.1, read as the reverse complement.
GCATTTTTACTCATCTCTTCTTGATTGGACTTGCCATAGATTTGTTCATTTTGTGACCTTATCAAAAAATAAACTGTTGGATTTTTATAACAGCTGTTTCTTGAAGTTGTTATTAATTTATGTTTCTTATCTTAATTACTTCCTTCAGTGTCGTTTATTGTTCTTGTTCTAAATTCTTAGATTGGGTGCTTAATTCATTTCTTTTTTAGTACTGATTGGATTTAAAAGTTACGATTTTTCCTTTTTGAGTACAACATCTCAAAATACAACTTTGCAAGCACGCCCCATAAAATGCTCTCATAATTTTTTGATATATTCTACAATAATTTTCTCTGCCACCCAATTATTTCAGTGTTTTCTTACTTTTCGGCTTGTTTTTACTTTCCAAATGGCTACATAGAAGTCAATAAACATGCAAAATAGGTACGTGCAACTGGCCTATCAGAAGTTTAAGTTCCTGAATGGTAGGAAGGAGGCAGGATAACTTACACAGGGAAACAAGTGTGTAGGATAAACTGGACTGAGTTAGCTGTGCTTCTGAAAGAGCTCCAGGAGGGAATACTGAGGTGGTCATTAAGAGGATGAGTTGGAGAAGTGCAGTGAGAGCAGCTGGGAACTGGGCCCTTTCTCCTCCCACACTTGCACTACACAGGAGACAGCATGGACATGGCCCACTGGCTAACCAGTGAATAGAGGAGGGGTGTCCGGGCTCAGAGAAATGGGATGATGTCCCTGACGCCTACTGACTGTAGGAGGAAAAGAGGCTACTCCTCCCAGAAGCTGAGCTCCCACATACCCCACTTGACAGCACGCCCAAAGAAAGAAGATAACCAAGAATCGTACATTTAAGAAAGAAAACCACAGGAGATAAAACTTAAAATGGAAAGGAAAAGAGTACAGCTAAAATAGTAAATCGAAAACTTCAATGTTGGTGTAATTACCCTCAATGAAGAGACTAGAAAGAATATGGCACTGTTAAAACATAACATGGTCATGAACAAATCAGCAATCTTGGTAAAGAAACAAATTCAATACATGTGCCAAATAAGCAGAATGGAAACTTATGAAATAAATTAGTGAGCTGGATGATCTAATCAAAGATTTCTCCCAGAACACAATGAAAAAGGCCAAACGGACAGAAAGTATCAGGAAAACAATTAAGAGATATAAAGAACAGATTTCCAAAATCCATTTGATACACATCCCAATAATAAAGAACAGAGACGATATAGTAGAATAAACATAAGAGAAATTTCCCTAAAGTGAGATATATATTTTGAAATTAAATGGGTCAAAGGTCATACAAGATTAAAAATAAAAACACTGAGGTGGAGGGGCCAAGATAGCAGAACATCATGGAAGGTTTTTTTTTGCGCCTCTCATCCCTGAAATACAGCCAGATCAACACTAAACCATCCTGCACACCTAGAAAACTGATTAGAGGATAAACACAACAACCCGCACAACCTGAACCACAGAACTCTGCAGGTACCAGCAGCATGGAGAGGTGAACCAGGGGAGACAGCTGCAGAGGGCAGGGACCTGTTTTTGCTTGCAGAGAGAGGACAGAGAGAGGGGAGAGCATGGAAAGCACCCCCCTCGCCACCCCCCGCCCCTCACCCGAAAGCAGCTAGAGAGAAAAGAAAGAATACACAAGGGACTGGAAAAAAAAAGGGAGAAAGGAGAAAGGAGTTTAAATCCCATTAAGACTCTATAAACAGGGAGTGCAGAGTCTGAAACTCTGCAGCTCGATACTGGTGGTGCTCTGGTGGGAAGGGCAAATCTCCAGGAGCAGAGAGCCAGGTCCGAGGGGTCCTCAGGCCACACGGGCAGAGGCAGTTGCCCTGCTGGGAGGGTATCTGGTAGAGGCTATTCAGCATCCTCACAGGCAAAGGTCCCAGTGAACCCCAGAGAACAGCCACATTACCTGGAGATGGAACAAGGACATTAAGGGGGAAACCTGGCACCAGATGTGTGTTGAGATTTTCCATAACCCCCGAAATGCCGCTGCTACATGATCGTGGAACTTTTTCTTGAGTGGGCTAGCACCCAGCCGCAGTCTCTGGACATCAGCAGCGCGGTCTCCCAAATGTTCCTGGGGGTTGGCTGGTACTCGGCTATTGCTTAGTGAGACCCTCCCATAGAGGGACTGAGCACGTCAAAGCCACAGTCCCTCAGAGGTGAGGGGTTGGGAAACTCAGCCGCAGCTGAAATAAAACTTAGGAGGGAAGTGCCGCCTGGCAGCCTAACAGATTGGTCACAGACAGTGTAGAAGCGGGGAGTGGATGGAAGCCAGAGACAAAAGAGCATGATTGCTGGTTGGGGAGAGCAAAGAGTTCTAATACTAGAGACTGGGTAGCTGGGTGATGCCATTTTCCCCCTCCCACACATGCGCATACACATCTTACAGGTGCCACAACAATCCACCCCAGTAAGCTGAGCAGCACCATCTAGTGGAGAATGGAGCCATTACACTAAGCCCTGCCCAACTTGGCCAATCTTGCTCTTCAGGAACAACACAAGTCTCTCCACCCTGCTTAGTTTATGGACTACAAAGTGCTTCATAGTTCGACTTCTACGGGAAATTGATGTCATTTCAATTGTACTTCAGTTTGTTTGCTGGTCCATCTATTCAATTTTTTTTTCTTTTCTTTTCTTATACTTGAATACAGAAAGAGAAAAAATTTATTTTTTATTTCCATTTCTACTAAAAATATTTTTCTTTAATTTTTTTTCCACTAAATGTTTTCCTTTTTTGTAAATATTTCAAATTCTATTTTTATACTGCCACAATTTCATTTTATTCTATTACATTGTATTCATTTTTTCAAATTTTCAAACATTTTCCTTTTTTTTTCTTTTCTTATCTTTCCCTTTATTCTCTAATCTATCAAGCTCCTTTCAACAACCAGACCATAACACACCTAAGATCAAGCATCCTTTATTTGATTTATTTTGTGTTGTTTTTAATTTTTTAATTTTAAATTTTTTTTACCTTATTAATTCCTTTTCTTCCTTCAAAATGACAAAATGAAGGAATTCACTCCAAAAAAAAGAATAGGAAGAAGCAATGACAGCCAAGGACTTAATCAACACAGATACAAGCAAGATGTCTGAAACAGAATTTAGAATCACAATAATAAGAATACTAGCTGGGGTTGAAAACAGATTAGAATCCCTTTCTGTGGAGATAAAAGAAGTAAAAGCTAATCAAGATGAAATAAAATATGCTATAACTGAGCTGCAATCTCCATGGATGCTGCAGCGGCAAGGATGGATAAGGCAGAGCAGCGAATCAGTGATATAGAGGACAAACTCATGGAGAACAATAAAGCAGAAAAAAAGAGGGAGACTAAGGCAAAACAGCATGATTTAAGAATTAGAGAAATCAGTGACATTAAAAAGGAACAACATCAGAATCATAGGAGCCCCAGAAAATGAAGAGAGAGAAAAAGGGGTAGAAGGGAAAATCATAGAGGAAAATTTTCCTAACCTGGGTAAAGACACAGACATCAAAATCCAGGAAGCACAGAGGACTCCCATTAGATCCAACAAAAACCAAACATCAACAAGGCATATCACTGGCAAATTCACAAAATACTCAGTCAAGGAAAGAATCATGAAAGCAGCAAGGGAAAAACAGTCCTTAACCTACAAGGGAAGACAGATGAGGTTCAGAGCAGGCCTATCCACAGAAACCTGGCAGGCCAGAAAGGAGTGGCAGGATATACTCAAATGTGCTGAATCAGAAAAATATGCAGCCAAGAATTCTTTACCCAGCAAGGCTGTCATTCAAAATAGAGGGGGAGATTAAATGTTTCCCAGACAAACAAAAATTAAAGGAGTTCGTAGCCACTAAACCAGCCCTGCAAGAGATGTTAAGGGGGACTCTCTGAAGGGAGAAAAGACTGGGGGGGGGGGGGGACGGTGGGAAGCAACAAAGACTAGAAAGGACCAGAGACCACCACCAGAAACTCCAACTCTACAGGCAACATAATGGCAATAAATTCATATCTTTCAGTACTCACTCTAAATGTCAATGGACTAAATGTTCCAATCAAAAGACACAGGGTAACAGAATGGATAAGGAAACAAGATCCATTTATGTGCTGTTTACAAGAGACCCACTTTAGACCTAAAGACACCTTCAGATTGAAAGTAAGGGGATGAAGAACCATCTATCATGCTAATGGTCACCAAAAGAAAGCCAGACTAGCCGTACTTATATCAGACAATCTAGACTTTAAAATAAAGACTGTAAAAAGAGATGAAGAAGGGCAATATATCATAATTAAGGGGTCTATACTCCAAGAAGACCTAACAATTGTAAACATTTATGCTCCAAATGTGTGAAAGCACCCAAATATATAATTAATCACAAACGTAAAGAAACTCATTGATAATAATACCATCATAGTAGGGGACTTCAACACCCCCCTTACAACAATGGACAAATCATCTAAACAGAAAATCAACAAGGAAACAATGGCTTTGAATGACACACTGGGCCAGATGGACTTAACAGATATGTTCAGAACTCTTCTTCCTAAAGCAGTGGAATACACATTCTTCTCCAGTGCCCTTGGAACATTCTCCAGAATAGATCACATACTGGGACACAAAGCAGCCCTCAACAAGTACAAAAAGATTGAGATCATACCATGCATATTTTCAGACCACAATGCTATGAAACTCAAAATCAACCACAAGAAAAAGTGTGGAAAGGTAACAAATACTTGGCAACTAAAGACCAACCTACTAAGAAATGAATGGTCTAACCAAGAAGTTAAAGAAGAAATGAAAAAGTACATAGACCCAATTAAAATGATAACACCACAGCCCAAAACCTCTGGGACACAGCAAAGGCAGTTATAAGAGGGAAGTTTTGGGGCGCCTGGGTGGCGCAGTCGGTTGAGCGTCCGACTTCAGCCAGGTCATGATCTCGCGGTCCGTGAGTTCGAGCCCCGCGTCAGGCTCTGGGCTGATGGCTCAGAGCCTGGAGCCTGTTTCCGATTCTGTGTCTCCCTCTCTCTCTGCCCCTTCCCCGTTCATGCTCTGTCTCTCTCTGTCCCAAAAATAAAAATAAAAAACGTTGAAAAAAAATTTAAAAAAAAATAACAGGGAAGTTTACAGCAATCCAGGCCTTCCTACAGAAGGAAGAAAGGTCATAGATACACAACTAACCTTACACCTTAAAAAGCTGGAAAAAGAATAGCAAATAAAACCCCAAACCAGAAGAAGACAGGAAATAATAAAGATTAGAGCAGAAATCAATGCTACCAAAACCAAAAAAAAAAAAAAAATGATAGAACATATCAATGAAACCAGGAGCTGGTTCTTTCAAAGAATTAACAAAATTGATAAACCCCTAGCCAGTATGATCAGAAAGAAAAAGGAAAGGACCCTAATAAATAAAAAGCAAGATTTAAAGAGGAGAGATCACAGCCAACACAGCAGAAATACAAACAATAACAAGAGAATATTATGAGCAATTATACGCCAATAAAATGGACAATCTGGAAGAAATGGACAAATTCCTAGAAACATATACACTACCAAAACTGAAACAGGAAGAAATAGAAAATTTGAACAGACCCATAACCAGTAAGGAAATCAAATTAGTAATCAAAAATCTGCCAAAAAACAAGAGTCCAGGGCCAGACGGCTTTCCAGGGGAATTCTACCAAACATTTAAAGAAGAGTTAACACCTATTCCCTTGAAGCTGTTCCAAAAAATAGAAATGAAAGGAAAACTTCAAAACTCTTTCTATGAAGCCAGCATTACCTTGATTCCAAAACCAGACAAAGACCTCACTAAAAAGGAGAACTATAGACTAATTTTCCTGATGAACATGGATGCAAAAACCCTCAACAAGATACTAGCCAACTGCATTCAACAATACATTAAAAAAATTATTCACCACCACCAAGTGGAATTTATACCTGGGATGCAGGGCTGGTTCAATATCTGCAAAACAATTACTGTGATTCATCACATCAATAAAAGAAAGGACAGTGCTCACTTCGGCAGCACATATACTAAAATAAAAGAAAGGACAAGAACCACATTATCCTCTCAATAGATGCAGAAAAAGCATTTGACAAAATACAGCATCCTTTCTTGATACAAATCCTCAAGAAAGTAGGGATAGAAGGATCATACCTCGAGATCATAAAAGCCAAATATGGAAGACCCACTGCTAATACCATCCTCAATGGGGAAAAACTAAGAGCTTAAGGTCTCAGTTCCATAAGGTCAGGAACAAGACAGGGATGCCCACTCTCACCACTGTTATTCAACATAGTATTGGAAGCCTTAGCCTCAGCAATCAGACAACACAAAGAAATAAAAGGCATCCAAATCGGCCAGGAGGAGGTCAAACTTTCACTCTTCGCAGATGACATGATACTCAATATGAAAAACCCAAAAGATGTCACAAAAAAACTGCTAGAACTGATCCATTAATTCAGCAAAGTTTCAGGATATAAAATCAATGCACAAATCTGTTGCATTCCTATACACCATTAATGCAGCAACAGAAAGAGAAACCAAGGAATTGATCCCATTTACAATTGCACCAAAACCCACAAAATATCTAGGAATAAATCTAACCAAAGAGGTGAAAAATCTATACACTAAAAACTATAGAAAGCTTATGAAAGAAATTGAAGAACACACACACACACACACACACACACACACACACACACACAAGGAAAAATATTCCATGCTCCTGGATAGGAAGAACAAATATTGTTAAAATGTCAATACTACCCAAAGCAATCTACATATTCAATGCAATCCCTATCAAAATAACAGCAGCATTCTTCACAGAGCTAGTACAAACAATCCTAAAATTTGTATGGAACCAGAAAAGACCCTGAATAGCCAAAGAGATCTTGAAAAAGAAAACCAAAGCTGGAGGTGTCACAATCCCGGACTTCAAACTGTATTACAAAGCTGTAATCATCAAGACAGTATTGTACTGGCACAAAAACAGACACTCAGATCAATGGAACAGAATAGAGAACCCAGAAATGGACCCACAAACGTATGGCCAACTCATCTTTGACAAAGCAGGAAAGAATATCCAATGGAATAAAGACAGTCCCTTTAGCAAGTGGTGCTGGGAAAACTAGACAGAGACATGCAGAATAATGAACCTGGACCACTTTCTTACACCATACACAAAAATAAACTCAAAATGGATGAAAGACCTAAATGTAAGATAGGAATCCATCAAAATCCTCGAGGAGAAACCAGGCAAAAATCTCTTTGACCCTGGCTGTAGCAACTTCTTATTCAATATGTCTCCAGAGGCAAGGGGAACCAAAGCAAAAATGAACTACTAGGACTTCATCAAAATAAAAAGCTTCCACAAAGCCAAGGAAGCAATCAGCAAAACTAAAAGGCAACTTACAGAATGGGAGAAGATATTTGCAAAGGACATATCAGATAAAGAGTTAGTATCCAAAATCTATAGAGAAGTCATTAAACTCAACACCCAAAAAACAAACAATCCAGGGAAGAAATAGGCAAAAGACACGAATAGACACTTCTCCACAGAAGACATCCAGATGGCCAACCGACACATGAAAAAATGCTCAACATCACTCATCATCAGGGAAATACAAATCAAAAACACAATGAGATGCCACCTCACACCTGTCAGAATGGCTAACATTAACAAGTTAGGCAACAACAGATGTTGGGGAGGATGCGGAGAAAGAGGATCTCTTTTGCACTGCTGGTGGGAATGCAAGCTGGTGCAGACACTCTGGAAAACAGTATGGAGTTTCCTCAAAAAATTAAAAATAGAACCACCCTATGACCCAGCAATTGCACTACAAGGTATTTATCCAAGGGATACAGGTATGCTGTTTCGAAGGGGCACATACACCCCCATGTTTATAGCAGAAATATCAACAATAGCCAAGGTATGGAAAGAGCCCAAATATCCATCAATGTATGAATGGATAAAGAAGATGTGGTATGTATATGTGTGTGTGTGTATGTGTGGAGTATTACTTGGCAATCAAAAAGAATGAAATCTTGCCATTTGCAACTACGTGGATGGAACTAGAAGGTATTATGCTAAGAGAAATTAGTCAGAAAAGGACAAATATCATATGACTTCACTCATATGAGAACTTTAAGATACAAAACAGATGAACATAAGGGAAGGGAAGCAAAAATAATATAAAAACAGGGAGGAAGACAAAAGATAAGAGACTCTTAAATATAGAGAACAAACAGAGGGTTGCTGGAGGGGTTGTGTGTGGGGGGGGAGTGGGCTAAATGGGTAATGGGCTTAAGGAATCTACTCCTGAAATCATTGTTGCACCATGTGCTAACTAACTCGGATGTAAATTATAAAAAATAAATAAGTTATAGAAAGTAAAAAATAAAATAATAAAAACACTGAAATTTCTTACTACTGGGGAAGGGAGCCAGGGGAAAGGAAGGAGGAGAGGAAAGAAAAGAGGAAAGGTAAATAAATGGAACAGAGAAAATTCAAAGAGTCAAAAAAAAATAACAGAAAACAAGAAAATATAGCTACAAAGTAAATTATGTACCAAGAATATGTGCAAAAGCACTAGTAATCACAATAAATGAGAATATACTAAATTAAAAGAGACTATGATACTGGGTAAGAAGAAAATCAGCCACTTTTTATCACTAGAAATATAATTTAAACCAAATGACACAGAGAGGTTCAAATTAAGTGATAGAAAAAGATATTGCCAAATTCTAACAAAAAAGCTAGCAGAGAAAATATTAGAATCAGACAAAATAAAAAGACAAAAAAAGAAATAAAGCTGAAAATCACCGAATAGGAAGACTAGTCCATTTCATATTGATAAAAATCTGAACTAAATGACAGGTTTCCTGTAAGTCTCATTGGTTGGAACTATTTCCTATGTCCATAGCTGAACCAATCACATTGAGGAGAATGGAACTCCCAGGAGCAGTTAGACCCTTTGGGATTGGATCCCTGGAACCGGGAAGTGCCTGCCTTCTCTGAAACATGGCCCATGCCAAGTAAAATGTATACTGAGGAAAAAAAAATCAGTGTTTTAAGAGAAAGGCAGGCAATCGATAGCATTCAATACATCACCCTGAAGTTATCACAACACACAATTTATCCCTTCACAGCATTAATTACTACAAAGTGATTGATCACTATAAATGTAAAAATATAGTGTTTTATTTCTCTGTCTCCTTTTAATTGTCTATCTCCTCCATTAAAAAGTAAACTTTGGGAGGTTAGGGTTCTGGTCTATCCTGCTCTAGCATCCTACAAAAGACTCCAAATATAATAGGAGCTCAATACATGTTTGTTGATTGGCTGGCTGGCTGGCTGAATACTGGGATAGATTACTCTGAGGTAGATCCACCAGAGTAATAGAGTGAAAAAAAAAAAGCCAGAAAAGGAAAGCTTTAAAGTGGTATTAAATAGGGGCGCCTGGGTGGCGCAGTCGGTTAAGCGTCCGACTTCGGCCAGGTCACGATCTCGCGGTCCGTGAGTTCGAGCCCCGCGTCGGGCTCTGGGCTGATGGCTCAGAGCCTGGAGCCTGTTTCCGATTCTGTGTCTCCCTCTCTCTCTCTACCCCTCCCCCGTTCATGCTCTGTCTCTCTCTGTCCCAAAAATAAATAAACGTTGAAAAAAAATAAATAAATAAAGTGGTATTAAATACTGTTACAGAGTTAGAGAGGGAGACAGGGATTGCAAAAGACCACTGAATTGAATGGTCAGAAGGGATTTACCTTTGGAGAGCAGTTTCAGTATGATCATTACTAAATGTAAACCAGAACATAAGGAACAAAGGGCAAAATGGCTAATAAATATGTGATTACAGGAAGATTACCTTTGTCTTTGTCTTTTTTTTTTTCTGGTAGAAACAGAAAAGATAGTATCTCTGAGGATAGCAGAATTAAGGAAGGGGTTATTTTAGAAAGGCAAGAGTAAGTGTAACTGTTCACACACACACACACACACACACACACACACACACAAAGTAGTGAAAAGAGAAGAACATATTGAGTGTATAGGGGGAAAGGGAAATTATAAAAAAATTTCTAGAAGAAACTGAAACCTTAAGGAAGAACCTACTGTTCCCAGAGTAATGAAAGAATATGAAAGAGACACAGAACAAAATAAATGTGCTATCATCTCAACCTAACCTAGATTATTTGCTGATGACTCACTTCATGGCGGGAATTCACTAAATATTTGTTGAATGAATGAAAAGAACAAACACATGAATAGATGTGATGTTATACATGTTTTTTTTTCCTGTATCTTCTTACCATAAACATGATCCTTATTTTTTTAAGCTAAATCATTGAAGTGATACGGAATGAGACTCTACCAATCAAGAAATGCCCTTCTGTGGACATGTAAATAATAGAGTGGAAAAAAGTAGAGAAATAAAAATAAGGTAAATACCCTCATATATTCTACTGATACTGAAAACTCTAATGATGGAATTATGTGTATGTCAAAGTTATTCATTTTACTGAAAGCTACAGTAAGTAAAGGGAAATAATTTATGCAAAAGAAACATACGCTCAGTCAATAACCAGAAAATATGTATGTATCAATATTTGTCTAACTCTAGAAGAAAAACAAGATTAAGAAATAAAAAGCTTAATTCTCACTGTTTAAAATAACTGCTCAACCTGAAAATTAAATCCCAGATCTGATTTTCTAATCTGTTGAGCATTCTCTTTGTGAAATGTTCTACTTTTAATGGTTTTCACGTTCCAAATATGCTCCCAAACTTTATAAAGTACTATTTAAAATTCACTAGAAGTTATTTTTATATAAATCATATCCTACGCTGACTTCACAACATTCTCCTCAGTATCTAAACACCTCAGGATTTGATACTGACTTCAAAGGTCACAGAAACAGACTAACATTTACATATCCCTTGACAGACATTATTGAAAATACACCACGAGTATATACCAGACTTAGCTTCTATGTGCTAATTACTGCTGACTGTTACTATAATATTATTTAATTGTGCTTTCATTATGAGGTCTTTGTCAAAACAAAGGTATTAAAAAAACACCAAGGAATAAAAATGTTTTCTGGTTTCTTCCTTTTTTACATAGTAACTTAATAACTAAATACACAACTTACATTATTTCCTTCAATGATTTAATTATTACCTCCTATGCACAAAGCAGTTGAGTGACACAGTCATTTAGACTGCATGCTGGCAGAAACAACAAACAAGGAAGGGGGGGACCACTGTTGGAAGGAGGGTAGCACTTAGAAGGGTCAAATTATAGCAGTGACGATACATACAGCCTATTTCATAAAACGATTTTACACACAGTTGCTATAATAAATTATGTTGTGCAGCAAAGGCATAAGGAAAATAATTTGAACTGAATCAAGGAAATCAAATGGGAGTTCGAAGTCAAGTTAATTGTACAAATGAAGAAATGGCTTTGAGAGAGATTCTGGACAAAAGGACAGGATTTATCAGCCACCAATATGGCAAGTTGGAAAATACTGGTGGGGAAGGTAATGGTGTCCAACTAGCTGAATAGTCTATTTTGCTTCTTTAAAGGATCTGGAACGAGGTGGTGCCTTGGAGCTAACCACTGATCATCATCTGATCCCTTGCTGAGGAGCCGCTGGCCCCATCTGAGCAGATGTAGGAAAGGCAGGTATGACCATCAAGTCACGACACTGAATGTTTTCAGTCAACATACCAGAAGTTTTAGATTCTAACGAGAATTACCCTTTAAGCGCTCTTCTTACGAAGCTCTGCCTTCATTTCCCTGATTTCTGTTGCTCAGAATAATTTGGAATACCTCACAAACTCACATATATGTGTGGAGTATCTTTCGTTGTATAACAGGTGTATTTTTAGGTGAACATTTAAGCCAGTTTCATAACTTTGTATGGATATCTATTATTCATTATTCTATGGACATGATTTGTAATTTCATACATCTTTGGTTTGAAAAAACGGCAGTGACAGTGATTGCATTTTGCAAATCAGAACTTCTCTGCAAACTGCTGGCCTCCCTCCAGCACACATACTAGATGGCAAACCCCATGAGGCTAAGTGTCATGAGAGTTTTGACCCAAAGTTTTGACCACACCCCACCATACTCTTAAAACACACCAAAATCTCACCTTTTATATTTAATGGGTTTTTTTCACAATTTTCATATATGTAAGTATTTCTGTTCAGAAAACTTTAAAAATTATCTAGTATTACAAGCAAACAATTAGCAGTGACCAATAAGGTCTTGTGACTACCTTCTGACATTGTTCCTCCTTCATCTTTTGCAATTTCTTATTTTCTTCTTCCTTTAGAGAATCCTTGTAAGCCCAGCTTCTGGCCTGTGAATGTACAGGAAAAAAAAAACCATAGGAAAAAACATCACCACCACAATTTACTAGTCTCCCTACCATGGGACTGGTTCTAATAACTCAACCTCTGTACTAAGCATACACTAAGCTCTCCATACACACTTGCTTAATGAGTGATTTATGCATATCATCTGAAGATGTCCCTGGGGATATATAAAAAGAAGGCTAGTATAAGCATAATCATCCAGCACATTTTAAAGGATGATCTAAATGTTTGTTTAATTAAGCTTAAAAAAAATGTCCCCTCAGAGATAATCAACATGGTTTATTCTTCTAGTGATAAGGATTGAAACAGAGGAAAGTTAAATATGTTTTTCAAGGATATTCCAACTAACTGGCAACAATTCTAACTAGACTCTGGTAAGGAGAGAGCACAGAGATCCAACTGGACTCAGAATAAGCTAACCAAGAAAGAGGAGACTTTACATCGCTTACGGCAGTGTCAATGCATTAAACTGCCAGGCATTTTATTTCTATTATTTTATTTAACCTTTAAATTCTATGAAGTAGATATTATCCTCATGTTGTGAATAAGGAAATGGACTTGGATACGTGAAATAACTTGACAAGATCATGAGGCGAAGATGGATCTAAAACTCCTGTTTATCTGACGCTGAAGCCCCAAATCCACTGTTCTCATCCTTGCCTGGAATGTCCTTCCTTCAGCCCTTCGTACTGCTTTGCTGCTCAGCTAAAATGCTGCTGCATTCAACATACAGAGAACTCAAACAATGCCTCACACATGTAGATTCTGGAAGGTGGGCCTTGCCCAGCAAAGCTATATTCTTCTGTATGTGTGTGTGTGTATGTGTGTGTATGTATGTGTGTGTAACATATATATATATATATATATATATATATATATATATATTTTCCAAGTAGCTGATCAGTTAATATCAGAGATAAGCAATAGAGACAGTGACTTTAGAATCACTGACATGCCGGGGCGCCTGGGTGGCGCAGTCAGTTAAGCGTCCGACTTCAGCCAGGTCACGATCTCGCAGTCCGTGAGTTCGAGCCCCGCGTTGGGCTCTGGGCTGATGGCTCAGAGCCTGGAGCCTGCTCCCGATTCTGTGTCTCCCTCTCTCTCTGCGCCTCCCCCGTTCATGCTCTGTCTCTCTCTGTCCCAAAAATAAATAAACGTTGGAAAAAAAAAAAAAAAAAGAATCACTGACATGCCTACTGCTCATTAATGGTACCCTACTAAATAGCTTGTCAACTGGTGACTGATACCATAGAATTCCAGAGATGCATTTCTTTCCAAGTCGGTGCCTCCCTAAGCAGTACCTGAAGCTTATTTTTATTTCTGAGAAGAAAAACAAAGGCTGTTCAGGAACACAGGAGTCATTACTTCTGGCTGAATTAGAGTCTCAAGGGGCAGTCTTAGGAGGACCAGTACATGCAGTAAGGTGTCCTTCAGCCCCACTGACCCACCATGGCGGGGTTTCACACACTGGCAAAGTGACCATGCATTCTGGAATTTATGAGATTCCAAGTAGTTTGTCTGTTCATTTGTCATATGCTTTCTCTGCTCACAGTGATTTGTAGCCCACCCTCTGCGGGCAGCCTGATAAGCTAATACGTAGGAAATTCCACTGTTGTCATAAAACTACCAGCAGGCATCATGGCAGCAGACCACATATTTCAGGCCTAGTTCTTCACACTAATAATCCATAAAGCTTATGAAGGCTGGTTCCCGCCTTTTTCCTTACTATAATTTTTCTCAAGCACTTCTTAATTCATTCCCCCATTTATGTCACTGTAAAAACCCATATTCCATCAAATAATAGGCACTTGCCAGAAAGAGGGGAGGCTTTTGGAATGGGATCATCTACAGCACTACCAACCGGAATGTTGGAACTCCAGCTGTGTTCAGAAAGTCCTCACACATTCACACCCTGCTTCATGGGACAGACAAACATATCCTCGGATTTTCTCTTATCTAAGTCCTAAACACAGGAGGACTGTGATAAGACACTGAAAGCGGAGAGTGGTTCTCCGATGACCTCTTCGCTTTACACTAGAGAGAGCTAGTCTTTGCCACAAATACTCCATATACGACCTCAAAGAGGAAAATGGACCAGGGGACACAACTTCTGCTCAAGAGATGAGAACCTAAATTCTATTTGCATACCTTCCTTTTAAACTTAACCACTTAGGGACCCCTGGGTGGCTCAGTCAGTTGAGCATCTGATTTCCGCTCAGGTCATGATCTCACAGTTCACGGGTTCGAGCCCTGTGTCAGGCTCTGTGCTGACAGCTCGGAGCCTGGAGCCTGCTTCGGATTCTGTGTCTCCCTCTTTCTCTGACCCTCCCCTGCTCGCACTCTGTCTCTCAACAATGAATAAACGAAATGAATGAAAAAATTAAAAACAAAAAATGTAACCACTTAATTGGTCTTTTATCAGAATATGGGTGCTAGTTTTTGACTCAGAAGAAAAAAGGAGGGATTAGACACAAAATGTCATTTAAAAGGGCAGTCACATGGCACATCAACTATGAAGAGTTCAAAGTTACTTGCTATCTTAAGGCTTACCGAGGTAGGATTCCCAGGCAGGACAGGAAGTTTCTGTTCAAAAATAACAGGGAGGAAAAAAACCTTTGATCACTATTTTTCTCAGTTCTAAATCCCAGAAATTTCTGTCATTGTGTTCACGTACACTAAGTATTACTGTGCTGAAAACATTGTATTCACTATCACTAAGTATTAGTATAATACTAATACTAAATTTTTGTTATTCAATTAAAATACACGTTTTTACTTGCTTTACCCCAAAAGCTATGCTTATAATACGTCCAGTCAACAAGTAACATTTAAGCCTCTATGTGCAGGCACTGTCATAAGACATGATCTCTCAGACAGCAAGTCACTAATAGCCTAGTGTGGAAGGCTGATGCGAGGACTGAGGATTGAAACACAGCGTGATGGGTATTATGACAGAAGAAGCTAAAAAGGACATTTAATTAAACGGGATCAAGAACACCTCCTCAAAGTGGGTGACACTGAGTTGTGTTTTAAAGAGTGAATAGGAAACAGACTGAGCAGGGGAGGGGCAGTGTGTGAACAAAGGAAAAATAGCATTGCACTAGTTTGTTAAGGGTTGCCGTGAAGTACCACAGTCCAGGAGGCTTAAAAAACAGAAATTTATCGTCTCGCAGTTCTAGAGGCTTGGAGTCCAAAATCAAGGTATCTGTGCTGTTGGTTCCTGCTGAGGGCTGTGAGGAAAGGGTCTAGGCCTCTCTTCTTGGCGTGTAGATGGCCACCTTCTCCCTGTGTCTTCACATCATCTTCCCTCTATGCGTGTCCTGTCCCAAATTTCCCCTTTTTATAAAGACATCTTTCCTGTTGGATTACAGCCCCCTTCTAATGACCTCATTAGAGGTTGATTACCTCTATAAAGACCCCAATCTCCTAGAAAGATCACATTCTGAGGTAGTGAGGGTTAGGACTTCAACATATGAATTCTGAGATGGCCTGGGAGATCACAGATCAATCCCTGACAAACATTAAGTCCCCACTTCAAGACGGTGGAGTAAAAATGTTTCTGCACCATCCTTCTCTCAAAAATTATGCTAAATTTAGGGCACCTGGGTGGCTCAGTAGGTTAAGCGTCTGACTTCAGCTCAGGTCATCATGATCTCACGGTTTGTGAGTTCAAGCCCTGTGTCGGGCTCTGTGCTGACAGCTTAGAGCCTGGAACCTACTTCAGATTCTGTTTCTCCCTCTCTCTCTGCCCCCCTTCTCAAAAATAAACATTAAAAAATTTTTTTAATTATGCTAAACAGAAGAGAAAATGAAACAAGCTCTACATTCAGAAACCAAGAGACATCTGTATTCTCAGACAAAAATCTATGAAGACAAAGTAGATGAAGAAATGGTAAGTGACTAAGAGGAAAAGAACAAAACAGAAGGTGTTCTGGTAGGGATGTAGGATACCCACAAGAAGCCAATATTCTCCACAGAGCAACATGAGGGCTCAAGACATGCATGTAACAGCTATCAAGGATGACAGATGGATGATAGGAAAGTACCTAAGCCAGCTACCACCCTGAGAATTCAGGTGCTAATTCTCCCAACCCAGACAGTAAATCAGAAGTGTATTCTCTGGATAAACTAAATCGGACACACCTAGCACAGAAGGTCACAGTGGTTAAACCCAGGTTGAGAATGAAAGGCCTGTATAAAATGCTGTATACTAAGTGGTGAGCCTCTGGGCCCCCTTCTCTGAAGTCGTCTTCTGTTCCCTGCACGGTTCCTTCCGAGAGCTAGAAGGGGATATTGCATCCATGAAACAAAAACAGGTTGCTATTTTTTACGAAGCAACAGAGAAAAAAGAAGTTCTTGGAAAATAAAAAGATCTTCCCTCCCCTCACAAAAATGTGACCAGTAAAATATTTAGGAGATACTCAAGAAAATGTGTGAGAAAACAGAAAAAAATATACATGTATGTACACACACACACACACACACACACACACACACGTCTCCACCCCAGTTCCTGGAACATAGCTCCTCAAACTTTTGTGATTTCCTAAGCCATCAGGGCAGTAGGAGCATCTTTTGTTCGAATGAGGCTCACTGGGTGGGCTCCTGAATGGGAACTGGTCACCAGAAAGACTAAGCCACAATTAGAAGCTTGGAATTTCCAGACCCAACCATCCCCTCCAATCCTCCAGAGAGGGGAAAGGGGATGGATATGGAGTTAATAATTGATCTTGCCTGTGTGAAGAAGCCTTCACAAAATCCCAAAAGTACTTGAGGGTGGGGAATTTCCAGGTAAGTGAATACATTCACACTGCGAGGGTCACCATATCCCAACTCACAGGGACAGAAGCGCCTGCATTCAGGACACTCCCAGACCTTGCTCTAGGTATCTCTTCATCTTGCTGTTCATTTGTATCCTTTATCATATCCTCTAGTAAACTGGTAAATGTAAAAGCTTCCCCAAGTTCTGTGAGTCACTCTAGCAAATTAATGGAACCCAGGAGGGGGTCATGGGAACCCCCAACTTGTAGCCATATTAGACAGAAGTTGTGGGTAACCTGGGGACCTACTACTTGCAATTTGGCATCTTAAGGGGAAGGCAGGGTTGTGGGTCCCTTTACCTTGGGAACCTCCAGATAGACAGTGTCAGAACTGAATTAAATTGTAGGATCCCCAGCTGGTGTCACAGAATTACTCGGGGTAAAGCAAGTCCCCCCACATCTGCTGTCAGAAGTGTGCATGTGGTAGTCATGTGAGAAGAAAGGAGACACTCAGTGGGGAAAGGACTGGGTTTTTTTTTCTAACCCAATATGCCAAGAAGTAGAAAAAAATGTCAGAGATAAATTAAAGGAGAAAAAAAATTTTTTTTCACAAAAATGAAGATAAATCCAGGAGGCCTAGGATTTCAGTAAGAATTCCTTAGAGAAAATGAAGAGAAATAAATCAAAGAAATAACACAAGAAAATCACCTAGAACTAGAAATGAGTTTCCAGACTGAAAATGAATATTAATGACCCTCATACCAAGGCATATCATTATGAAATTACAGAATACCAGAAAAAAGAAGAAGATAACTAAAATATTTCCAGGGGAAGCAAGGAAAAGCCCTTATATATAAGGACTGAAATTCAGAGGGCCTTGGATTTCTCAAGAACAAATACTCAAAAGTAGAATAGAAAGGCCTTCAAAATTCTGAAGGAAAAGGATTCCCAATTTGGATTACTTACCAGCAAATTACAAGCTAAGTGTGTGGGCTGAATAAAGATACCTTCAGATATGCAATGACCTGACCATACATCTTCTCCTGGGAAGCTACTAAATAATATGCTCCATCAAAACAAGGAAATAAAACAAGAAAATAGAAGACAGGAGGCCTAGAAATCAGGGGACCCAACACAGGAAAGCAGTAAGAACAATTCCCCAGATGACTTTAAAACAATGATTCTCATCCTAGGCTGCACATTAGAATTACCGGGGGAGCTTTAAAAGCCCTGAAGCCCAGGCCACAATACAGCAGGATCTCTGGGGGTACGACCCAGGCGTCGGTGAATTTTAAAGTCCCCCAGATGATTCCGATGTGTAGAGGAGGTTGAGAACCATTCTGTGAAAGCAAAGTCCCAGAACAACCGCTGTGTAGGAGGCCAAATGAACCACCAGCCAGGTTAAGGCAGAAGAGGGATGTTTCCAGAAGGGAAAGAAATCCGAAACTGACAAGTTACCTGACAGACACAAAACGGAAAACTGTATGGAAATCTGCATCAGAGACACTTTGTGGAACGGTCACAAAATCTGAAGGAAGCCAGTCAAACGTTCAGAGGAAACCAAGCAAATGTTAAAGCAAAAATTTTAAGAAGTCCTAACAGAAAGAAACTGTGAAGTATACTAACTGGCTTGGCAGTGAGAAAAAAATTCATGTAGTCATTACAGTAAGAGAAAGCCTGAAATGCTGAATAATTAGGGGAATGGAGGGGAGGGGATAAATTAACAAGATCTGAACTTGGTTAGCCAAGCAACAGCCATACCTACGTTGAAAGGTACGTGGATCCACATAACAAAGAAACCGCTTAGGCGAGTGTGGTGGGAGGAATAACGGCCCCCCCAAAGATGCCCACTTCCCACTCCCTGGAAGCTGTGAACGTCACCTTATCTAGCAAAGGTGACTTTGCAGAAATTGAGGATTCTGAGATGGAAAAGGACCCTGGATGATCCGGGTGGAATCACAAGGGTCCCTGTAAGAGGAAGGCAAGAAAGCCAAAGAGCAGGAAGAAGGCGGCATGAGGAGGAGGGCAGAGGTTGGACGCAGCCACATGCCAGGGGGGTGAGAGTGCCCGCAGCCAAGGAGAGCTAGGAGAGGCAAGGGACAGGTTCCTCTCTAGAGTCTCCAGAAGAAGCCAGCCTTGCTGACACCTTGATTTTACCCCCTTCATACTCATTCCTGACTTCTGACCTCCAGATCTGTAAGACAATACATCTGTGCTGTGTTGAGCCACTAAGTCCTTAGCAATTTGTTACACCAGCGATGGAAAATTTTTTTATTGAGCCATAACTGACATGACATTATATTAGTTTCAGGTGTACAACATAATGATTCAACGTTCGTGTGTGCTGCAAAATGATCACGGCAATAAGTCTAGTTAGTATCCGTCACCACACGTAGTTACAAAAGTGTTTTTCTTGTGACGGACCTTTTAAGATCTCTCTTAGCAACTTCCAAATACGCAGTACGGTATTGTTAACTGTGGCCACAGGCTGTGCATTACATCGCCAGGCCTTATTTTATAAGCAATAGGAAATTAATACACAGAGGTTTTTTTTTTTAATTTTTTTTTTCAACGTTTATTTATTTTTGGGACAGAGAGAGACAGAGCATGAACGGGGGAGGGGCAGAGAGAGAGGGAGACACAGAATCGGAAACAGGCTCCAGGCTCTGAGCCATCAGCCCAGAGCCTGACGTGGGGCTCGAACTCAGGGACCGCGAGATCGTGACCTGGCTGAAGTCGGACGCTTAACTGACTGCGCCACCCAGGCGCCCCAATACACAGAGTTTAAAATACTGGGAGCGGGAGTGAGATTAAAGGAGTGCAAGGGACACAGGCCTTCAAGTGTTGGCTTTTTTTGAAAACACATGTGGCACGTGGATAAAAATTAAACCATCCGCACGAGGAGTTCCAAGCAGAAGTGAGAGGAAATGGCTGGAAAGGCACAAGCTACAGAGCAGCGCTCCACAGACATTAATGTGTGCACAAGTCGCCACAGACCGTGTTAAAATTCAGCTTCATATTCAGGACTGGAGTGGCGCCTGAGCTTCATCTACACCCTTCGAGGCTCCCGGGTGATGCCCATGCTACTGGTCCATGGACCCTACTTAGAGTAGCCAAGACCTAGATTCTACGTACAGAAAGGAGTCGTGAGGGAAGGGAGGAAGGCAGAGGGCAGAAAGGGCTCTGTGCTCAAGCTAAGGCATTCTGACTTTATCCTTGAAGACACAGGGAGCCACGGGCAGTGGAACAACCGGATGAGATGTTTCTAAACGACTATTCGCTGTAGAGGAGGTGGCAAGAGGCAACAAAGCAGACTGGAAACCATTTAGTGTACAACCAGAAATATTCAATGATTATGATTGAGGAAGGCGGCATATTTTCTGGCACTTCTCACAACGGTACAGAGAACTGTATCAACCCATGTGTAAGTAAACACTGTAAGTATCTTTGGTCTGAAGTTCTCTTACGTATCGCTTAAAGGAACATTCTTGTCGTCTTTTCCACTGATGTAATTATAGAGTATGTATTAAATTCCCAGCTGCCCATGGAAGATCCACACGTAAATAAATGTAATAAGAACAACTTTCTCTGAAAAGGTACATTATGTGAGAATTAAATTTTTTTTAAAAAACTTGAAAGCTTGTAGCTTATCACACCCCCATAGAAATGGGGGTCACACAGCGCTGACATTCTATACATTGACCACAGTTAAGGCAAACTACAGGTGTCTTCCTTCCATGTTACAAAAGTGCACTGTAAAGGCGTGTCATTCCTAAAGCATTAGAAATGGTTTTGCAAAGCATTCTCAGAGGAATTCTACGCAGATGGATTAGACAGAAGAAGAGTACAATATTGGTAAAAAAAAAAAAGTCACTTAAATATATTGAACACCAACAAATTATTAATAGTTTGCTGTCGAAATGGGAGCAGCTATTGAATGCAGTTCATAAAGAATCATCCTGGGTCCAATGCTGCTCCATATTTTCTATTAATAGCTCTGAGGATCTTGTGACTAATGCACTAATCAATCCACAGAAAACGCAGTCCTGGGAGACATTACTCATGTCATGGACAACAGTATTAAAATTCAGGATGATCTTGTTAACTTGAAGAAACAAACCAAAATCAATAGGCCAGGCACACACAATTCTGCCGGGTGTTTCGTAGGATTCGGGAAGCCTTCAAACAGGGTCAAGACCATCCTGGCAGCCAAGCACCCAGTTGATAAAGTTATCCAATTCCTGTCTTCTCTCCCTCCCTCACGGCCACAGGGTATCTGGACAGACGTCAAGGACTGTCCCTACACAGGATTTAGCTCTCTACCTACAGTTTTCAAGTCTGTCCTTTCATGCCCTGCAGTGAGAGGAGAGAGGACAGATGTGACAGGACCCATGGCAAATCTTAGACTTTGGAGCACCACCTTAGAAGCGGGGGATGAGGGTGGGGGGAGGAACATTTAAACATTTGTAAGTAAGAGTACAATGAACTTATCCTAAGGAGTGTCATAATAGCTTCTCAACATTTTAAATCATGGTCACTGAAGTGCACACTTTTAAAAACTTAAACCCATCCTTTTTTTCAACTACAACCATTTCCAGAGGCATCCTGAATTATACTTACTTTGTTGTCCCCAGTTAACCAGTCAATAACCAAGGCCCTGCCAACTTCACCTTTTATTTTTTTTAATATAATTTATTGTCAAATTGGTTTCCATTCAACACCCAGCGCTCACCCAACAGGTGCCCTCCTCAATGCCCATCACCCACTTTCCCCTCTCCCCCAGCCCCCATCTCCCCTTAGTTGGTTCTCAGTCCTTAAGAGTCTCTTATGGTTTGCCTCCCTCCAACTTTTTCCCCCCTTCCCCTCCCCCATGGTCTTCTGTTAAGTTTCTCAAGATCCACATATGAGTGAAAACATACGGTATCTGTCTTTCCCTGACTGACTTATTTCACTTAGCATAATACCCTCCAGTTCCATCCACGTTGCTGCAAATGGCCAGATTTCATTCTTTCTCATTGCCAAGTAGTATTCCATTGTATACATAAACCACATCTACTTTATCCATCCGTCAGTTGATGGACATGTAGGCTCTTTCCACTCACCTTTTAAACGGTTCTCTGACCTGTGCTCTCATCTCCATCCTCCCATCCACTGCCCTATTTCATGTCTTTATCATTCCTTACCTGGACTAACGCAGAGCCTCTCAGAGGCCTCTCTGCCTCTCCATTCCCTTAGAGCCATCCTTCACATGGTTACCAGTGTGATCCCACTAAAACACAAACCTGACCTTGAACCTTCCCTGTTTGAAAATTTTTAGTGCCTTCAGCACTCACAGAATGAGGTCCAAGATCTCCAATGCAGCATACAAATTTCTGCAGTGGTATTCTGCTGGCCTCCCATGTGAGGTATTTCTGGATGTCTTGATGTCTGGGGGACACCTCTAGCATGTTGTGCCCACATCCTACAGTACCCACGGCAGCCCATACAATGAACTGTCCCACCCAAATTACAGTCCTTCCAGGCAGAAACTGTATGCACTTGGTAGACCTTACGTAACCTTACGTAAACACAAAATTTGGAGGATAAATGGATGGATGACTGGATGAGATCAAAGGCTTTTCAAAGGGTGGTGTTTAGTCCAGGTGCCCATAATGTAGATAACCAAGTGCAAGCATTGTTTTATAGCTCAAGGAAGCAACAGCTGAAGTTAAGTTTCAGATCAGGTCCATCTGCCTTTAGTTCCAGCCATCTATTATACACAGCTCACTCTGTGCCCTTAGCCTTCATTCACCAAATGCCTCTTTATAAAGTACCAGACAGCAACCCTGCATGGCCTCCCACTTACCCAAGTTGAAGACTGTGAGTCATGAAGAGCCTTTTGACAGGTACTTCTATCTGGCGACTCTGTGTCCAGTCTGCTCAGGAACTCCGCAGTTTTGCTAGCAGGGACACAAACGGGTGTTAGGGCCTTCATAAAAACAGAAATATCATTACTCATCGTGCCTCTGGATACTAGCCAAGACATTCATTGGGTGATGACTTAAAGTGTCCTGGGTAGAACAAAAGGTTAGTGTGAGAACAAGGTCGCGTAGAAAACCAAAATAAAACGCTACCGTAAGACCGCCTTGTTGAAGAACATTCATCTGAAAAGTATAAAATTAGGTTTGTGGCATGTGGAACTGGGATTTCATTTTTATCTCCTTGACATGGAGAGAAATGCTCCCTCAGATTCTACAGTGTGGGGTCCTAACTTCCCGTCTCAGTATTTAAAGCCTGACATTCAGACCGCACGATAGAGCCGTGGCACGTTGGGTCCCCTGTGAGACCGCATTCCACGCTGGTTTCCTGTGGCCCTTCGCCCGCTTCCTCCTCTCGCTGCCCTCATGGCTTTGGCTGCTCTCGGGATACAGGCCCTCCAATCCTGTAACTCTTAACCACATATGGATCGTGGAGCCCCTATGGGATTCTGAAAGCAGTTATGGCCCCTTACACAGACACATGCACACAGACACACCTTTGCATTTGATTTGTACCTTCCATGGAAGGTAAGAAATGCTGCTGGTTCTGGCCTGCATTTCCGACATCTCTTGTTAGCTCAGAAAGATTGGCCGAGAAATAGCCTCAGTTTTGAGAAGGTCTTTGTTTTTCCCTTAAAAACCCCAAACCATCACCCCAATTTCTCCTCTCACCTATGTCAAGCAGAGAACACTAGCATTGTTCCCTAGACCTCATTTCAGTGACTTCCCCATTTGGCCTACCACTGATCTCCGTTTCTTTGTCCTCTCCCCATGTAATTTGTGGGATTTTTTCCCCCCTTATTTCCGATGCACAACCAAATACTTCATTCATGGAGGTCTAATGCATATTGCACCAGCCTCTTGCAGCCCTCTCACTGCCTGCCTCCTTCCCTCAGTTATCCCCCTTCTTCCCCCCTGATATTTTAGTCCTCAACTTGTCAAGCACTTAAGATACGGACACCCAAAAACGCATCAATGGTCTGGTAAAAATAAATGGTATCCAGTGGAGGAAAATCAAAACAAGGAATTCAAAACTAAACAGGGATGCCAACATCACTTCAAATAATTACTTAGATAGAACATGGCATTTGAACAAGGTCAGAAGCTTGAGCTGGGAAAGGAAGAGCAAAAAGGTAAGCGACGTACATCACCCTGAGAAACATAAGGCTTCGGCACTGGAGACAAACAGCCTCTCCATTTGTCTAGGATTGTTTATCTTGCCCGGAATAGACAAGGAGACTAATGAAGTCTCAGAGCCTGGAAGCTGCCCCACTGTCTGGGGCTTTATGAAGTCATCAGTCAAAAGTGTGAAAAGAAGAGAGTTGCCAGAAGTTTGGATGAGATTGCTGAATATCCTGAGTTCAGACCTAGGAAAAGCGGCGAAAAAGAAACACTGCGATAAACAAGGAAAGAACCTCAGACCAAGTTGACGGGCAGCCCCACGTTGTGTTCTGACAGTGGCTTCTTACCTGCTGGTGCCAAGGACAAAACTGCCTGCGTCGCCAACCACTAGCCATGGACCTTCTACCAATTATCACTGCCCCACTTATGCCACAGGATTAAATCATAATGACAGGGCCACAGGACTGCCACAGAAATTCAAGTACGGGTCTGTGGAGAATGTGGATTATTCCCAAAGATGAACCATATTGACAAGCCACGTTCCAAGTTACTAAACTAACTGACTGGTATTTCTCAACTGTTAGTATAGGCCTAGGTATAGAATGTAATTTCCATGTATTGACTAAACTGACCTGGGATACTTGTAGGCAATTATGGTCACATTTAATAAAAATAAAATACAGAAGAACCTTCTTGAGGGCAAAAGTGGGAGAATCTCAGAGTGCCTGGGTGGCTCAGTCGGTGAAGCACCCTACTTCAGCTCAGGTCATGATCTCATGGTCGGTGAGTTCGAGCCCCGCGTCGGGCTCTGTGCTGACCGCTCAGGCCCTAGAGCTTGCTTCAGATTCTGTGTCTCCCTCTCTCTCTCTTCCCCTCCCCCCAGGAGAATCTCCTGGTGGGAAGTCCAACAAGACTGAGAACCCTGACTGCAGCACTAGGTCACCTTTCCCTTGGGAGTTTCTTGCTCTTTGTCATCCCTGTGACTCTGCCACCTGTAGAAGGGATGACCCTCTTTTGTTCATCATTCTGACATAAGCATAAATACAGGACTCCTTCCTTTACTCTCCACAGAGTGGATGAACCAATTAAGTCAGACTTGGTTTAGAAGATTTAGTTCGCTCACATCCAACTTAAGATCTTCAAGGGTACTTTGTTGTTAGGGTGATTCCCATAGCTTATCCTAACCTCACTTCAATACAATTCAGATCCAGCAGGGACTGCTAAATGTCCATCAGATTCATGTTCTCTTATTCTAGTGACACAACTTGACTATATACCCTGGCCTCACTTGCAGTGAAGGTTGGCCACGGGGTTGAGTCTTGACCAATAGACTGTGAAAGGAAGTGATGCACACCCCTTCCAGGACTAATTACAAACTTCTTACACATCTATATGTTTTTCTCTTTCTGGCTGGCTGGAGTAAAGACAATCCCCAGCACAAACCCAAAAGTTGTATATTGAAGGTAGGAGAGCCCATATGGCTTGGTGCCTGAATATCTGAGTGGAGAGGGCCTCCACCCAAACTTGTTCACCCATTCCTTAAATGAGCAAGAAAAAAACAACATAGTATTCAAACTATTCTATACTTTAAAGTCTGTCACAACCCCTAGACTACCCTAATAACACAACATAAGAAATATGTACAACACAGCTAAGGAAACAATCAGCAAAACTAAAAGGCAACCGACAGAATGGGAGAAGATATTTGCAAAGGACATATCAGATAAAGGGTTAGTATCCAAAATCTATAAAGAACTTATCAAACTCAACACCCCAAAGACAAATAATCCAGTGAAGAAATGGGCAAAAGACATGAATAGACACTTCTCCAAAGACATCCAGATGGCCAACCGACACATGAAAAAAATGCTCCACATCACTCATCATCGGGGAAATACAAGTCAAAACCACAATGAGATACCACCTCACCCCTGTCAGAATGGCTAACATTAACAGTCAGGCAACAACAGATGTTGGGGAGGATGCGGAGGAAAAGGATCTCTTTTGCATTGTTGGTGGGAATGCAAGCTGGTGCAGCCACTATGGAAAACAGTATGGAGGTTCCTTAAAAAACTAAAATAGAACTACCCTATGACCCAGCAATTGCACTACTAGGTATTTATCCAAGGGATACAAGTGTGCTGTTTTGAAGGACACATGCATCCCAATGTTTATAGCAGCACTATCAACAATGGTCAAAGTATGGAAAGAGCCCAAATGTCCATTGATGGATGAATGGATAAGGAAGATGTGGTGTGTGTGTGTGTGTGTGTGTGTGTGTGTGTATACATATATATATATATATATATGTATATATATATATATGTGTGTGTGTATGTATATTTATATATATATATTGTAATACTCCATTGTGTATATGTGTGTATATATGTGTGTGTGTATGTGTGTGTGTGTACACACATATATACACACATATACACAATGGCGTATTACCCAGCAATCAAAAAGAATGAAATCTTGCCATTTTCAACTACATGGATGGAACTGGAGGGTATTTTGCTAAGTGAAATTAGTCAGTCAGAGAAAGACAAATATCATATGATTTCACTCATATGAGGACTTTAAGAGACAGATGAACATAAGGGAAGAGAAACAAAAATAATATAAAAACAGGGAGGGGGGCAAAACAGAAGAGACTCATAAATATGGAGAACACACTGAGGGTTTTGGAGGGGTTGTGGGAGGGGGGCTGGGCTAAATGGGTAAGGGGCACTAAGGAATCTACTCCTGAAATCATTGTTGCACTACATGCTAATTTGGATGTAAATTAAAAACAAAAAGAAAGAAAAGAAATATGTACAAGAGAATCATTTCTCAATTAAGTGATCAATTCCAAAAGTGTAAGAGGCAGCCAAGAAGAGTTGAGGAAGATGAGAAACAAGGATTCTCAAGGATTCAGCTAAGCAGATATTTCAGAACCTTAGTCAGGGGAAGGGAAGGTGGGAAAGGGGCTTCATTCTAGAGCTGTCTTCCTGTTAGGCCTAGGAGCTACCTAGGCTCAGAGCATAAAAAAGCATGAACCTTCCAAATACTGGGGAGGGTGTCTTACAAAACTGGTCCTCTTATAAATTGCTAATGGAAGGGAAAATTGGTGTTACCACTTCAGGGAGTAATTTGACAGTGCTTAGTAGAGATGAATATGTGCATAATGCCTAGGTACCAACTCTAGAGAAACTCTTGCATAGGTATTTAAAGACACCTGAACAAGGTAATTTAATCCAGCACTGCTATAAGAGTCCCAGAGATAGAATTTAAAAAAGGGGGGGGGGCAGCGCCTGGGTGGCTCAGTCAGTTAAGCGTCTGACTTGGGCTCAGGTCCTGATCTCACAGCCCCGTATCAGGCTCTGTGCTAACAACTCAGAGCCTGGAGTCTGCTTAGGATTCTGTGTCTCCCTCCCTTTCTGCCCCCTTCCCTGCTAGTGCTCTGTCTCTCATTCTCAAAGATAAATAAAACATTAAAAAAGAGAGAGAGAGAGAGAGAGTCCCAGAGATAGAAAGAAGATGTAGAGTGGGGGTGAGGGGAAGATGAGAATGGAAAGGAAGAAGAGAATGAACTAGATCTACATCAAGAATCGATATGGTGAAATCTCAAAAAACAGTATCCAGTCGGGGCGCGGGGGGGCGGGGGGAGGAGTTGTAAAGGTATGATACAGTGATCAAAGTATCTGAAGGACATAAAACCTTGTGTGGATTCACATATATGTAATAAAATTGGAAAAATGTACATGATGAGAAAAAGAAAAGCAGCCCAAGATATTTAGGAACTGTTCTGACACATCTTAATCTCAATGTTATTACAAACTAATCCGACGTTTACAGCTAAGCCATGTTGTTCTACTGATGGACATAAATGGTCCCACAGAATATCCACTTTACCCAAGTAGACCTCACAAATTACCAAATATCCCCCATCTTGCTAAATGAATGCAGACTTTCTTACCAATTACAGTGTCATACTCATCTAGGCTGTCCTCCCTATAGGTAACATTTAGTGAGAAATCCAATCACAGAATTGTCCCCACATGCTGACAACACACAATCTAGAGCAATCTCCTGCTTCTTTAGACCCTTCCCCAAATTACCTAACTGAAACCTAAATCCTCATCAGTTATTTCTAACACTCTTACTGAGATATCCCTCCATTTCTTACAGTGTGTGTTTTCCCTTTTTTCTTTTTTAGTTGTTTGTTTTTGAGAGAGAGAGAACACGGGTAGAAGAGAGGCAGAGAGGGGGCGGGGGAGAAGACACAGAGTCCGAAGCAGGCTCCAGGCTCTGAGCTGTCAGCACAGAGCCAGACGTGGGGCTTGAACCTATGAGACATGAGATCATAACCTGAGCTGAAGTCTGACACTTAACCGACTGAGCCACCCAGGTGTCCCTTGTTTTCCTTTTTTGTAATAAACCCATAATGTTCAACTACAGGTATGTCCCTGGTGGTCTTCTGCTGAAGGGCACTGACAAATGTTACACACCAGAACACTGTTGCTGTTAGAGAAAAAATGGAGGGAAGGGATGAGAGTGAAAGGGTAACTAACACTTTAGCCATCACTATGCCATTTAATTTCTTTTTTAAAAATGAAACAAATGTAGGCAAAATCGTAAGTGTGACCTTAGTGATTGATACATATTTTCTGTGATTTTGCAATGCTTCTCAAGGAGAGAAAAAGCATACACACTATTGTGGTGCTTATGGGGAAAAGTTTTGCAGATGCCATTCTGGATTCCTTAGAGCAATAATTTCCAAAATGCCACCAGGAAGACCCACGTGTGGCTGACACCATAAGAATCATCTACGCTGCTTCTTATTAAGCCCTGGACTCAAGACTTAAACTTTCCAATTCAGCATGTCTGGTATTGGATCCAGGAACCCGTGTTTCTCAAAAGCACCCCTGGTGATCTTGGGATCTACTATAGAGGTACAGATGGATATTTAACATGCGTAATTCTCTGAGGTCCAAATGATTCTGACTTAATGATTAAATCATGCTATCACATACATTTGGAAACACAATCTTAGCGTGTCTTAGAAATCCTTCTCTAGGAGGACTAACAATACATTCTTCCTGTCTTTCACAATAACTTCACAAACCTGAACTTGGCCACTGTGAGGTTTAGGTGAGCAAGTAATCATTCTTACATTCACAGACGCATTTGCGCCAGCAACAAATTCTTCCTCAGTCTCTGCTTTGTGCTTAGTAATATGGGTTATTGAATAAACTAAACAGAGATGGTTTTGACTGAGTCAGTTTCATTTAAGTGGGTGTGAACAAAAAACATTCATATACTTATAAGCACTCAAAGATAAAATTAGTGGGGAAAAGTTTGAGGATAACAGGATATTAGAATAGTCTTAAAGTATTTCCCCCAACTACAAAATATCAATTACAAAGGGAAGAAAACAATTAACTTTACAGTGGAGACCACCCTGACCGAATAATGAAAGTTAGTATCACCAGTAATGAGGACATCAACATCATATACCCTCTTGATAGGATGCTCCAAGGACACAGGATCACCTCTTTAATTTTTTTTTTCAACGTTTATTTATTTTTGGGACAGAGAGAGACAGAGCATGAACGGGGGAGGGACAGAGAGAGAGGGAGACACAGAATCAGAAACAGGCTCCAGGCTCTGAGCCATCAGCCCAGAGCCTGACGCGGGGCTCGAACTCATGGACCGTGAGATCACGACCTGGCTGAAGTCGGACGCTTAACCGACTGCGCCACCCAGGTGCCCCTAGGATCACCTCTTAGTATTCTGAAAATTAAAACCTCAATCTTATCATAATAAAATATCAGATAAACCCAAATTAGAGGTACATTCTACAAAGTAACTAACCAGTACTGACTGAAAGTGTCAAGGTCATGAAACATAAGGCAAAAATGAGGCACTGTCACAGACTAGAGGAAACTAAATAGTCATGACCACTAATTATATTATGTGATCCTGAATCAGATCCTAAAATAGAAAAAAGAACATTGAGGAGAAACTGGTGAAATTCTAATAAAGCCTGTAGTTTATTGTGTCAATCTTAATTGCCTAGTTTGATAAATGCACTATGGTTTATACAAGATCTTAACATTAAGGGAAGCTAAAAAGTCTCAGTGCAAAACTCTGTACTATTTTTGTAACCTTTCTCTAAGCTGAAAATTATTTCAAAAGAAAAAAAAAAAGGAATCTCCCTCAGCTCTCTTCCTTACCTGAAACCAAGAGAAGACAAAACCTAAAGACAGCATTTGCCTCCGAGTTCCCTAAATGGAGGCATCTTATTTCTCATACATTTTCCTCAGTGCCTGGAGGGCAGGGGTGGGGGGGAACACAGGCCTCTTCTTTGCTCCTCACGTTACTTCAGACAATTACTTCTCCCTCCATCACTTGCAAAAAAAAAAAAAAAAAAAAAAGTCTGTTCCAGTTAGTGCCCTTGACATCAGTATACCCTACGTTCTTCTCCCCTCTTTGCTATTACACACTCCAAACCTTCTGGTCCGAAGCATCTCTCATTCATCACGACCAGGCTTCCTCCCTATCTCAACTACTGTTGGAGACATGGATGTCCCGGATCGCCTCCTCGCCTTCCAGTTCCCAGGCTCCACTTTTTATTTTCTCATCTCCAACACCTCTTCAGTCTGCCTCAGCCACACTCCTAGAGTCCTACCCTAAACTCTACCGTCATGAACAAGTATCCTCCCTCCAACAGAAGAACTGACAAACACCACTCTTGGACAGAACTTTCCATCATTCCGTGTTCTTGGCACAAAGATCGTCACTACAACAATTTTCTCCCCAGTTTGGGATTTCCAAGCCATCATTCCTCCCTTTTTCTCACCATCAGTTCCTACCCATCTCTATTTATTGTGCAGCTTAGAGCCCACAGTGCATTTTTACAATCTTTCCTTTACAAATGTCTTTGACTCTCTAAGATAAAGTCGACCATCTGCTTTCTCTGCATGGGCACCAGAGCAAGTGAATCAAACTTGGGGAAAAATAACCTATCAGGTGTTTGGGGATGGTAGACATGGAGGAGGATGGGGGCAGGGGTGTAGACAGGCTTCACATGAAATTCATGAACACGGACATCACTCTGATCAGAGCCAACACCAACTCCTGCCTGGACTACCGCCGTAACATTGTCTCTAGCTTCTCCATTTCCATTCTTGCCTCCTCAAATCTATTCTTGACACAGCAAGCAGTAATCACTTCTTTAAAAACAATAAAACAGCTTCTGAAGGTTTGCTCCTGTAGCTTAAATAAAACCCAAACTATGTGCCATGGCTTGCATGATCTCTCTGGCTCCTATCAATCTTGTCAACTTCATGATCTCTCTTCCCCCACTTCAACCCAAATATATCAGCTTCCTTTCCGAATATACTGGGTGCTGCTCCCGCAGCCTAGGACCCACTTCCCTGGTTCTCAGCAGGACTCGTTCCTTTCTCATCCCTCCACTCAACTGTCATTTTCTCAGAGATGCAGGTCTTCCCTACATTCTCCCCTCCCAGTTTCAGTATTCTTGATCACTGGTAGAGATCATTATCTTCCCCTATGTTCTCTCATAGGAATTATAGTCTATTATCCTGTATACTCCTTGGTCATCTGGTTTATTATCTGAATTTCCACACTTGGTCATGGGGCTAGATTTGCTTTATTCATCATACGTGTCTAGAACCTAGTAACCTAGTATAGTGCTTGATCTATACCAGGTGCTCACAGTTGAATACATGAAAGCCCATTGCCTAATGCTAGATACTATCAATACATTTACATTTTGGCCAGTGTCAAAATAAAATGTTTTATGTTTCTCTGATTATCAGTGAGGCCAAATATTTTTATCGATTTTATATCTCTTGTCTTTGAACTGCTAGTTCAAGCCATTTGTCAATTTTTCTAGAGTTGTCTTTTTCTTACTAATTTATAAGAGTTCTTTGTGAAATTAAGCCTTTGTCCATTACTCTTGAGGCAAATATTTTCTCCTAGACTCACTTGTAATACTGTTGACTGTTGTCACCTACCACAATTTTTTCCTGCAGTCAAATCTGTATTTTTCCTTATGGCTTCTGAGTTATGTGTGTGACTTATGATTTAGGGGGTAGAATCTCCTTTCCAAAAACATTCTTCATCATATTCTAATTGTGTTGGCTCAATACAATTTGTCAAATTGTCTTTTTGACACTGATTTGAAAGGATACTTTTATCAATAGCTGAAGTCCTAAATACCAAATGCCCTTATATTCATGGGCCTGCTTCTAGATTCTTTCACTGAATAGATTAATTATAATGCCAATAACACTTTATTACTACCATACTTTTATATTAATACATGTGATACATGGTACAACAAGCCTCTCCCAACTCCATTCAATTTCTCTCTTTCAAGTGTATCTGTTTTTTTAGTATTTTCTCTTTAAACTTGATTTATCAAATTCCACAAAAGGTCCTGTTCAGGAGAACTATCTTTATAATACTGACTTTTTTTTTTCCTTCTAGAGTTAATGGTCTACATTTATTTTCATCTTCTTTTAGGTATCTTATGTAGGATCTATCTATTCGACTCACCTGTTTTACAGTGGATGATTATTTTAAGTGGGCTTTTTCTTTAATTATATTTTTTAATGAGCTTTTGATGGTATAGAAGATAGACAAATATTTGCATATTGGCTTTAGATTCATTCATGTTAGTTGAACTGTTAGTATTAGGTCCAGTAATTTTTTGGTTGATCCCTTCGGGATGGTTTAGACGGATAATCAGAGACACTGATCTCTTTCTTTGCAATATTTAGATTATTTCTTTGTTAAAAATAGAAACAGTCTCTAGTTACAGGGCAGTAATAACAAGCATTCTCATCACCCTGTTCCAGACTTCACTGGAAAAGCTGGCTTCTTTCTTAAGATTTCAAATGAAATCTAACATCTTCCTTGAAGGTTTAGTAGAACTCACTGAAAAAACAAAACCAGAACAAAACAAAAACCCAATTGGGCTTTTTTTTTTTTAGGTAAAAACCAAACTGTATTTTCTCTTCCACTTCTAGTTATTACTCTATTCAGGCTTCAAGTCTAGTCATGTATATTTTCCCCAGGAAATAAATGAGGAAATCTGGGTGACAAAAAATTAACAATTAGAAGTAGGATAATTAGGAGTATTTTGCTCTTCCAGAATTCTGGTTGTACTTCCTTTCTTATCCTTGGGGCTCTTCTTTATTTTTAAATCAGACAAGTTCAAAATTGGCCTGAAATTTTATAAGAATTTTTTTAAAAAAGCAAAAAACTAGTTTTGGGGTTAATTTACAGATGATAAATTTGTTTTCTACATCATTTAAACAAATTTGGGGGGGTGGGGGTGCCTCGGTGGCTCAGTCAGTTAAGCATCTGACTCTTGATTTCAGCTCAGGTCATGATCTCATGGTTCCTGAGACTGAGCCCCGCGTAGGGTTCTGTGCTGACAGCGCGGAACCTGCTTGGGATTCCCTTTCCCTCTCTTTCTGCCCCTTCCCTACTTGCACATGTGCTCTCTCTCAAAATAAATAAACATTTTAAAACTTTTTTTCCTGTATTATCCTTCCTTCTACCTATTTGTACTTATTTTATTGTTCTATTACTATGTTAATATGATGTTTAGTTTGTTTCTGTTTTTACTAAATGCTTTTAAAACTATTTTCTAAATAATTTTATAGCCACATTCTATAGATTTATATAATATGGGATACTTTAAAACTTGTATTCTTTTATCCCCAAGTAATTTGTAATTTCAGTTTTGGTTTCAACTTGTACCCTAACAGTCATTCAGAAAAGTGATTAGAAAAACATTTATGTGAATAGACACGAAATTTCTTTTTTTTGCTTATTTGAGTAATCCCTACACCCAATATGGGTCTCAAACTCCTGACCCCGAGATCAAGAGTCACATGTTCCTCCAGCTGAGCCAGCCAGACGCCCCTGACATTAACATTTCTTATTGCTTAATTTATGATTTTATTACATTTTCCTTAGGAGTGGTGGTTCTCTAGGATTTGGGAGTACTGGGGGGATTTTCTGAGAAACTCTGAAACCTTAGTGAAGGCCAATTGTAGTTACGTCAATATTTGTAAAGATTTTGTATTTTCATAAACTAGGTACAACACTTTATAACTGTCTATATAATCATACTGATTATTATTCAAATCTTCTATTCCTTATATCATTTTTTGGTTCACATGATCTGCTAATTTCAATGGAGAATTAGTTAAAAAGGAAAATTTGAGGCGCTTCGGTGGCTCAGTCAGTTAAGCGTCCAACTCTTGATTTTGGCTCAGGTCATGATTTTGCGGTTCATGAGTTCAGGCCCTGCATCGGGCTCTGTGGGCTCAGCACAGAGCCTGCTTGGGATTCTCTGTCTCCTCTCTCTCTGCCCCTCCCCCGCTTATGTTTGCTCACTCTCAAAAATAAACTTAAAAAAAAAGAGAGAAGGTGACAAATCCATTATCTATATTACAGACTTTAGCAGTTTGCTTTATAGGTTTCAAATTGATAAAGACCCATTATTCACATTATCTTTTGGCTGACATATTTTATCTCTATAAAATACTCTTCATCCTGTTGAATGCTTTTCACCTTGAATTTAATTTTGTCTCCTATTAACAGTGATATTAATTAATCTGCCTTCTATTGTTAGCATTTATGGTTATACTTTCCATTCCTTTATATTCATCTCTTTTGTTTTATGGCATCTCTTATAGTAGCAGATAGCTAGAATTTCATCTTTTTATGCCACCCGAGAGTATTTCTTTTAATAAGGAGATTTGGCGTGTATACCTTTTCTGTGATTGCTGACTTGTTCATAGTTCTTCCTCTTTTCTGCCTTATGTTACAATGATCAAATTTTCGTTGTATTCATTGTATTTCACTGTATTTTTTCACCTGTTTTTATGTTATATTTCCTATATCCCATATAATGAAACACATAAAACACAAATTAGTCTTCTATCAACATGCAGAATTCACAAGCCTTCACTCGTACAAAGAAAAAAACACTCAACGTTACTTCCTATCTCCTCTTCCTTGTGCCTCTTCTAGCACTAAAATCCTCTATATTAATTTGATCATGCTTATTCTTAATTTTTAGAAAAGAGAAAAGTCTATCACATACCTGACTATACATGTCACTATATTCTTTGTTCACAACTGTTCTAATACCTACTCCCTTCCTTTTTCTTGGATTCATTCTTTGTTTGGTCGGAGTTCATTTGGTGTTAATTTTTTTTTCCAGTAAGGATCTTAGAACTCACACAGAAGTGATAAAGTTGGCTCTGCAGCCAGCTTTTCTGAAGGGTGGAGGGGAGGTGCACACATATCCCCCCAGGTATACCAGGTCACAGTGATGAGATAACTAAGGGAAACTAGTTTATAAAAAGGACATTAGTCAACTCTCACCTTTTACTAATTATTAATTACATATTGCGAAAGCTAGAAGCTGTCCCTGACATGCAGGAGCTAGTCTAGCACTCAGAGCTAGGCCTTGGTGTTCTCCTGGTGAAAGCAATTCACACAGTATCAACATCAAAAGAGTCACCCTGGGGCTGTGATGGATATTGACAAAAATAAGACCCCCTCATTAACATGTCTGAGCAAAAAAAGATACACGAACCTGTCTAAACCACCGAAGTGACCAAACACCCCCAAATTCCTACCTGATTTGTGTGACAGTGCTTCTTTATCAATTACATTACAAATGCAATTAACCACTCAGGTCTTCCCTCCTTTTAAATAAAATAAAGATACCTAATCGCAATCACCCCTGCCTCCTGATAACATTCAACCCAGAATGAAGCCCCGTTTCCGCAAAGTCTCCTGCAGTCACCTGACACAGGCCCAAATCTTAGCATGTTCTGACATCTTCTTACCAAGGTGGCCCACAGTTCCCCCAAGATGCAGCTAAGAAGTTTAGAATTCATTTTATAAGCAATGGGAAATAATACCCTTTTAGAATAGGGTAGTGACATGATGAAAGCCGTGCTTTAGAAAATGAAATCCAACAAAACATGTAAGATAACTGACAGAAAAGACAGTTGGTGAAGACAGAAATGAAGCCATTCAAGTATGCCAGGGGATGACAAGGAGACAGAAGCCATAAGGCAAGTGGAATGTGAGGAACACCTATCGGAAGGTGGTGGCAGTGGGAATGAAAAAGTTAATGTGTGCTGGGACATCCACAGGAAGAACGGACAGTGATAGAAATATTGATACCATCAGCATGATTTAACATTCAGTAGGCAAGGATTCTCTCAGATCAGATTTCCCATAAAATATTCAGTCTTATTCTGAACAAAATAGGGGATTTTTGTATCTATAAGTTCACTTCATTAGCATAAGATAGAAAGTTATGAATAGGATGACTTTCAATTCACCTTACTTGGATTATAAAATGTGAAGTTGGATTTAAGCCTACCATATGGATAAGGGATCGATTTAGCCCTTAAGTGTCTTTTGCAAGCTCCCATGAAGGGCATTAGAAGTTTTGTGAGCACATTAGAAGGCAAACTTGGGGCCTAAGTGTGCATATTCAGCAGACCTGCCTAGATCCTCCATTCTTAGAAAACTAAAATAGATGAAGATGTGCCTCTTAGGACCTAATCACACTATTATTCAAATGGAAATAAAAGAGATGCACGGTTCCGATGGTGGAAGTGAAGTAAACTTCCCAACATTTCAATCGACAGGCTGAGCTCAAGGTAGTGCTTGGCAGTTGAGGAATAGGAAGGTCCTGTTTTGGAATGAGCTTGGTTCCAAGAGCTTTTTCAACTAGTTTTTTAAAGAACTAAGCATCCCCCCAGCCCCGCCCCATCCCCTAGAAATATTGGAAACAGTACGTAGGAGCAGAGCACTGCCTGGAAAGATCACAAAAACCCACATACCCTACAGTAGGTTTAAGTGTGGTACTAACCCAGTGTTGGGACTGGAAAAGGATAGCATTCATCTACGATGAAAATCAGAGAAAGTCAACTTATTTCCTCAGTTTTTCTTTCATCTAACCTAGGCAAAATGTACATCTTGGTAGAAGGAAACAGAAGTCAACACTGGCCAAATCTTGCTCTCTGAACTGAACTTTACCCCCCCCCTTAACTCCAGGGCTTATCACCCCCCACCCTAGCCAGATATTCCTGACCTTCCAACTAGATCATGCCTCTCAAAGACCTATTTTCCCCAGCCCCCCTGGACCCCCAAATCTCAAGACCAAGATTTGGCTGCATCACTTATGGTCTTAGGGACTTCAGGTAATTTACTCAACCCTCCATCTGTAAAATGAGGAGGATATACCCCTCATAGGGCTGATCTGAAAGTTAGATTAAAAAATGCATATAATAGGGGCGCCTGGGTGGCTCAGTCGGTTAAGCGTCCGACTTCGGCTCAGGTCACGATCTCGCGGTCCGTGAGTTCGAGCCCTGCGTTGGGCTCTGTGCTGACTGCTCAGAGCCTGGAGCCTGTTTCAGATTCTGTGTCTCCCTCTCTCTCTGACCCTCCCCCGTTCATGCTCTGTCTCTCTCTGTCTCAAAAATAAATAAACGTTAAAAAAAAAAATTAAAAAATAAATAAATAAAAAATAAAAAATGCATATAATATACCTAATACTCCGGATACTCCAGAGGCTCTCAGCAATACAGCAGCTTTTATTATTATTTTGCTTATTTCAAAGAGCCAAGCATTTTGTATCTAAAAAAAAAAAACTGTGCAAATGTATAATCTATTACATTAAATGGTTATTAGATATGAATTAACATTTCAAATGTTTGGAAGATACCCAATTGTTAGCTCTCCAGCATATCCTTAAGAGAACCTTGTTTTTTCCTAAGACCCACACACAAAATGTATCCCATTGCTCCCACCCTATGTGAGCCCCCGCCACTGGTTAAATAGGCTCAAAATTCAAACTTGTCTCTATATCTATGTAAAAAACATAATTAGAAAAACGACTAGAACCCCCCAAATCAGCTACTATTCAAATTTTTAAATGCGGAGATATATTTACTCTGTGTTTTAAATCACCTATATCCCAACGTCCTCCCTTTGATATTTTTTAAAAAGCACAATCAAAAGTTTATTAACTATCACCTCAAACCCTCAAATCCACCAGTAATAATGATTAATAGAAAAGGCCTTCCTGAAAAGTGCCACATTTGACTTTTTATAGGTAGTTACAGACAGTAAAAATAATGGGGGAAACTACACCAAGGTTAGATGCCTATTTTTGCCCTTTGCTTTCCATGCTCAAGAATCCTAGAACTAATTCTAAATTGTGAAATGAATCTGTCCCCAGCCAGAGTAGCAGACTTAATGCACCATTAATCTGGTCTGCTCTCAGCTGCCAATTGAAATAGTCACAGTCCTTCGATTTTTAAGGAAAAGACAGTACTGCAGAAGTACATTCCAGAGGTCTTTTCACAAAAGCCATCCTGTGTGCTCCATCTGCACACGCAATCTGCTTGTGTATTTCCAGCCAGCTTGCATGGGCAGATTAATGCGTACAATTAGAAAGCAACCTCACAGGCATTCAATAAACTGCCTTCATTATTACACTCAGGAGAGTCCCTTTGGATGTCAATAAAAGCCTAGTTTTCTGCCTGTTAGCTAAATAATTGACAACACTAAAAATAATCAGAAGCAAATGAACGAAGTCAGGAATAAGGTGTTAAGAAAGAGCACATTAAGATTCTCATGGTGGTGCCCCAGGATACTATCGTGAGCTTTTTCTCCAGCAGCTTAGATTTATAGTCTGCTCAAGTCCATGGATGCACTCCTCTACAACACACACACACACACATACACACACACATACCACTGTTCCTGGTCTGCTATTTGAACCACATATCACAGCACGCTGAAACTAGCAAGGACATGAGGTATTGACGGGTTTCAAAGAATTTTAGCTGTGTTCTATTTTGTGTTCCTTGGTTTGACAGCTTCAGGATAATGTAAATTTTTTGGTGGGGGAAGGGCGCATTGGGGAACGGAGAGTAGCCTGGTTGGTCTGGTGAAATCTTTGTGCTATTAAAATTCTAACAGTTTGGGGCGCCTGGGTGGCTCAGACGGCTGAGCGTTCAACTTCGGCTCAAGTCATGACCTCACAGTTCGTGGGTTTGAGCCCCACCTCAGGCTCTGTGCTGACAGCTCAGAGCCTGGAGCCTGCTTCAGATTCTGTGTCTCCCTCTTTCTGCCCCTCTCCCGCTCACGCTCTGTCTCACTCTGTTTCTCAAAAATAAATAATAAATGTAAAAAAAATTTAAAAAACAATCCTAACAGTTCTCCTAGGCAATTTTTGTACCATAAAAAATCGATTATAAGAAGGTATGATAAAGGCTTGTTATACAGAGGGTCCATGTTTTCCAAGGAGTCCCTTTCATATT
The DNA here is from genome assembly GCF_022079265.1 of Lynx rufus. Taxonomy (NCBI): domain Eukaryota; kingdom Metazoa; phylum Chordata; class Mammalia; order Carnivora; family Felidae; genus Lynx; species Lynx rufus. The sequence goes on along the minus strand of NW_025814823.1, from coordinate 27,702,758 downwards.
TCTAGCTATATAATGATCATTCATTTCATGAGCTATTAGTCTTTTAATTTCAAAAGTAGTTCAAAACAAAATACTCTTCAAAAAAAAACCCCTCACATATATTTTTTATGTTTCTCAATACGCTTTAAAAATCAATTTGAGATACTTCTCATTTTTACTCAACTCCTTTTGCCTGGTTAACTGGGACTTTCATGATAAGCAGAAGAAAGAGCAAGAGTGAAATGTGCGTGTAATTGAATTCAGCTCCACTGATGGTATAGGAGGCGGCTAAGGGTAAAACTTTTTTCTTCAGAGAAAAAGGGTGATTGATCTCCAGTGTTTAGTAAAACACACCTCAAGAAGCTGGAAGACAGGCGTCTGGGTGGCTCAATCAGTTAAGCGTCCGACTTCAGCTCGGGTCATGATCTCACAGTTCGTGAGTTTGAGCCCCGCACGGGTATCTCTGCTGCCAGGGCAGAACCTGCTTTGGATCCTTTGTCTCCCTCTCTCTGCCCCTCCCCTGTGCACACATGAGGTGGGGGGGAGGGGGGTTCTCTCTCTCTCCCCCCCTTGCCCTCTCCCTCTTTCCACCTCTCTGTCTCTCAAAAATAAAAAATAAAAAAAGCTGGACTATGAAAGAAAGGTGACTGAGTATCACAACCTCCCATGTCCTTTCAGACTCTGAGAACCTCTTATTCTCCACTTTACCATGTTTAAAACTCTCCAGAGAATGGGTTTGTTCAACTTCCTTGTCCTGTCCTTAAGACCCCTCGTTGACAAGCAGGCCTTCCCTTCTCCAGCCTAAAACTAGAATGACACGGGGATAAATACATTTGTTCTTATTGTGTCTCTAGGCTACAACTGTACCCTTATTTCCTTCAACTCCTCTGGTTGGCCTAGAAATACACTCATCCATCCTCTAAGCAATGAAGGGAAAGGCAATAATATACCCTTAGTCTATTGCCTCCCTCTTGCCAGCTCTAAGACAGTTCATCTTTCCTGGTGTTTAGCTTCCCACCAGCTCCCTCACCCCCATGCCTATCTTAGAAGAACAGCGGGGAAAGACACGCTATGGAATCAATGACTCAGATGAGGGCAATGCCTATTTTAACTTTAAAAAGATGACGTTACTCATTGGCACTTGTACCCAACCCACCCCATCTCCCATTTTGTGGCCTGGGTAGCAGACGCCAAGTAACCTAATTTGCCAAGAAGCAAAGTAAAGCGCTGAGAAACTTCTTCCCACTCCTCTCTCTGAGACTCAAAGCAAGGAGGAGCTGCTTAGGATAGAGGCAGGATAATTGTGGCGGAAGGAGAAAAACAGAGGACCCTGTACTTAGAAGAGCAACACGCATTAGGGCGTCACATATGCTCACCTCCACATTAGAATGATCTGAAATTCTGAAAATGAGGTACAATAACGGGAAGAGAGAACAGGAGGGAGTCAGATGATAATCCATCTGAAAGTGGAAGCCAATTGCTAATTCTGGGTGGGACCAGAATCACTATCCAGTTTCTACAAAATATAAGTTGGCTGATCCATTCAACAAGGACTCCTGTAAGTTTCATTTCTGTCTCCATAGAATTCAGGCACTTTTAAGCCATTTATGTAAACTATTTTATTTCATCCTTACAAATGGCTTATGGGAGAGATACTGGCATCCCTATTTTTTTTATTTTTTTTATTTTTTATTTATTTTTAATATATGAAATTTATTGTCAAATTGGTTTCCATACAACACCCAGTGCTCATCCCAAAAGACGCCCTCTTCAATGCCCATCACCTACCCTCCCCTCCTTCATACCCCCCATCAACCCTTAGTTTGTTCTCAGTTTTTAACAGTCTCTTATGCTTTGGCTCTCTCCCACTCTAACCTCTTTTTTTTTTCCTTCCCCTCCCCCATGGGTTTCTGTTAAGTTTCTCAGGATCCACATAAGAGTGAAAACATATGGTATCTGTCCTTCTCTGTATGGCTTATTTCACTTAGCATCACACTCTCCAGTTCCATCCACGTTGCTACAAAGGGCCATATTTCATTCTTTCTCATTGCCACGTAGTACTCCATTGTGTATATAAATCACAATTTCTTTATCCATTCATCAGTTGATGGACATTTAGGCTTTTCCCACAATTTGGCTACTGTTGAGAGTGCTTCTTTTCAAATATTATCTTCCTTATATCAGTGTTTTGAAAGTCAACATAATCAGAAGTACCTTGGATTGCCAAAGAATCAGCCCTCCAAGTTATTTAGAATCAAGGATTTCTCAAATTTAGCAGTATTATTTCAAATCGATGACGAATACTCTGGTGAGTACAGAGGTATCCAACCTCAAACCTTACATAATGACAGAGTTCAATGACATAATTAATATAACAGCCCATAATCCAATACCAGAGGTCTTGGAAAGTTACCTAGAATTCAAAAGCAGAGTAAACAATGTCTTAAAGGTACAAAGTTCTGAAGATACAAACTTACTACTGCTGGTGCTCTCTAAATGCTTCTCTTCTGAGGTTTTCTTGAAGTCTTTTTTTCTCCTCTAGTTTATTGCTCTGAAATTGCAAGTATCAAAATGCAATCTATTAGGGAAACTTGAGGCAGAATCGTGGTATTAAAGTTATCCAAGGTCCCAAATCCTTAGGTTCAAGTGGCCTCAGTTATACAATTTGGTACCTACCAGGGCTTCCAAGGTGTGCCCTTTCTTTTTCTTTTTCTTTTTTTTAATGTGAAATTTATTGTCAAATTGGTTTCTATACAGCACCCAGTGCTCATCCCCACAGGTGCCCTCCTCCACACCTATCACCCACTTTCCCCTCCCTCCCACCCCTCTTCCCCCATCAACCCTCAGTTTATTCTCAGTTTTTAAGAGTCTCTTATGGTTTGCTCCCAGATGTGCTCTTTCAACCCACGGTCACTATTTACTGAAAGTGAGGAGTCCCAAGTTCCTTCCATGGTTCCCCTCTCCCAACTTGATTGGTATAATCGCAGAATCAGTATTCACATTTTTATTCTTTACTTCAAATGATAGCAACATTTATATTTTAAGAAGTGTTTTCAAGATGTTTTAAGGGAAACATGAAATTTCCACACCCAAGTATGTTAAATGAAAATTATAAGCAATGGTTAAGTAGTTCATAAAAAATTTATACATATAAACCCACATCCCACTAAAGCATTCGGAAAAAGATTTTCAGTAAGCCAACTCAAGTCCCTTCTGACTCAGAATCATATACTTAAAGCTGTTGAGAGACTGAACAGCAAAAGTCATAAAAAATGGAATGGAAAAGAGTTCTTTTTTTTAATTAGTTGTTTGGAGAATCTAGAAACAAAGGACTTCATATTTGAGATTACAGTCACCAAGGCTCTGGCATATTTTAATCCAATTTAAATAATCCTGGAGCTTTTTGTTCACTATGATATAAACTGTTGTGTTTTTGTTTTTTAAAACTTGCCTATGAAAAACAAGTAAAGTTCTTAGAAAACAAGCTTAATGGGGAGTTGAAACAAATTCTACAACACAGGAGAGACTTGAAGTTTTAAATGAATCCAAGGGAGACAGCAAGCAGCTGGGTTTACTTTACTAAAAGGAATTGGATTTTCCTGGCAGAAAGACCTGTGAAAAGGGAATAATGGAACTCATCATTTCTAAACCCTGACATTAGTTTGGCTCCCATCTTTCAAAGAGGGGGGGAAACAGTTCATATTGTTCATTTCCATGAAAGTCTTCATTCACACAGAACCATTTACTGGTTCCATTTTGAAAGGTGAAACAGAGGATTTCACTTTCAGGAAAAAAAAAAAAAACATAAAGGAAATTTACTGCCAAAGGAACCAATTAGAATACAAAGCGGGGCGCCTGGGTGGCGCAGTCGGTTAAGCGTCCGACTTCAGCCAGGTCACGATCTCGCGGTCCGGGAGTTCGAGCCCCGCGTCGGGCTCTGGGCTGATGGCTCAGAGCCTGGAGCCTGTTTCCGATTCTGTGTCTCCCTCTCTCTCTGCCCCTCCCCGTTCATGCTCTGTCTCTCTCTGTCCCAAAAATAAATAAACGTTAAAAAAAAAAAAATTAAAAAAAAAAAGAAGAATACAAAGCAATTGGATTATTAATTAAACAAGTTCTAGGAAGCAAACAAATAGAGAATTGTGAAAATAAATGAACAGGATCTCAACCTAGAAAATATCCTGACTCATGAGACCAAAATGGCGGACTGTGAGGAGCCCCTACATCTCTGGAAAAAAGTGGGGGGCGGTAAAAGACAGTAAGCACGCAGTAGGTATTCATTAGACTACTGTTAGAAATGCTACTTCAAAAATGGCAAGAAAACCACACAAGGATCTGGAGACCGGGGCTCCTTTAGCAAGGTCACAAAATGGAAACCCAGTTTTAATCTTGTCACTAATAGATTAGCATTGAATTCAACTCATGAATAACTGATAACTTTTAACTCATGAGTTATTCAGTAGCTAAATTCTGTCCAACAAAGGTCTGTTTATCTCTCAGAGGTTGATGGAGAAGTACTGCAAAATACCAGAGTATCTGCAAAAAAAAATTATATTCAATACCTAACAACGTAGGAGCTGTTTTAGTATAATAATCCAAATACTTAAGTTTAGTCATACTGTTTAGGTCTTTTCATTTTGCACAGAGTTAAGAAGTCATCCAACCATACTTATACATATATACACAAGTATAAAATGTCTAGAAGCATGGGGTCTAAAAGAAAAAATTTTGTAACCAGCTCTAGATCCATCCTCACCGAGTGACCTGAAACAAATCATTTAATATTACCAAATCTCATTTGCTCAAACATTTATCAAATGCCTATTATATGCTTGGTCCTATGTTAGATGCTGAGAATACATATGAGCAGAGTAGTGCCTCCTCTGGAAAATTTCAGAGGCTAGCTGGGAACACAGACAAGGAACCAATGATGACAGTCTGTAAAATACGTTGGGGGATTAGAGGTTTGCAAATAATATGAACAGAGAAAAAGCACGGAAGTAGGTACTCTTTCAACAGTTCCATGAACATTCATTCAGCGTCTACTAAGTGGCAGACCCCACCCTGGGCACAGGAGCCAAGTTGAGTGACATTCAGAATGTAGTTTCTAACCCCTTAACTCTGTTAAGAGTATGCTCATTTCTACAGAGAGTGGGCTCATCCATAGCTTTGTTCAGATTCACCAAGGGGTTAATGACCAAATTAAAGGATACGAACCATGGTCTAACGAGAGGTAGAAATTCTAGACAAATCTAAGCAAGTTTTCCAGGAGGAGGAAGAGGTGATGGGAACAGGGCTTAACTTAACTCCATTGTACAGGTTGCTCACTACCCATGGGGCCGGCAAAGGGATTGGGGAGGCTAAAGGAGGGCTGGCATTCAGCTCACCAAACCCTAGATCCCAGCACAGGGTGCTTCAGCGCAGCACAAGTATCTTTTTCTATGTTCCACAAAAGTACTATCAATCACCAACCTGAGCACCCACAGAACTGACCACCTGGATGAAGAATCTGCTTGTAATTTGCACAAAGGCAATGATGGGCTAGTGGTGGCCCTGGAGAGGGAAGGGATATTCCCTTAACTTACAATTTTTTCAATACACAAAGGCATGAGAGAATTAGCCAATTTAAGGAAGCCTGGAGCAGCTCATGGATAAATTAAAAGGTGTTTGTAGTGACACGGTGGATGAGAAGGTTGAGGAAAAGGGAAGGGGTAGTTACAAAAGAATTTATATGCCAAGTGAAGGAGTTTGGGCTTCAGTAAAGGCAATGATGAGCCATTATGTTATTTTAAGCAGGACAGTAAGCAGCTCACTCTGGAAGCAGTGTAGACAGTGAGCTGCAGAAAGCACCACAAACATAAAAACCAATGGAGCGGTTCTCACGGTAATCGGCCCATAAATTAGGAGTCCCAAATTACGGCAACAGGGACAGAGAAGGACGGGCAAATTCCAGAAACATTCAGGGGCCAGATATAATAGGACAGGGGGAAAATAGGAGGAGGACTACATCCATAGAGAATGGGTGAGGCAAGGGGGAATGGTACAGGGTGGCCATTAAGAGCATCAGAATGAACAGAAGTTTCATTTTGAACTTACTGGATTTGAGCTCTACTTGGGGAACATCTGGAAAGAACTATCGAGCATACGGTATAATACATGGTTCTGGGACTCAGGAATATGGGCTAGAGATACGGGTTCCAAAAATCGCCAGCACAAGCAATAACTAATCCTTAAATGTGGAAAAGTGAGGACTTTCACCTAAGACTATGGTGGCACAGGCACAGGGATGAGAGACGACCCCACAGGTGGCACCTGGGTAGAACATCAGTAGCAGAAAAACATGAGGGAAACGGATCTGGAAATCCAGAGGGGTAGAATTCGAAGGACAGAGTACTTAACAGTTATGATATTACGAAGAGTTTAAGTAAGGTAGGAATTAAAGAGTCTCCATTGTGTTGGTGGTGGTGGTTTTTTCAATTAAGAGCACCTCTGGTGTTCTTAGCTAGATCAGTACTGTGGAGTACTAGAGACAGAAGTCAAACTCAGTCCACCAAGGAACAATTAGAGGGGAGAACACAAAGACAGCAGGTTCCTAGGCCAGCTGCGCTCAGCATCACCTAAGGGACATTTTTTTTTTTTTAAAACAAGAGATTCTTTGGTTCAGGTGATTGCTAGAAGTCAGTTCACAGACTGGCACTTGGGAACCAAATGTGGTAGAAAGGCCTTCAAGCAGCTGAACCACGATGCGTGGCACAGAGGAGTTGAAAGGAAACCAGAACAGGGAGAGATCCTTTGTTTTTAAAAGAAGAGATTTGAGCAGGATTTTACACCAAGAGACTGAGGGAGTGGGGGTGGGACAGGGACAAAACAGGACAAAAGGAGGCTTAACAGATGGGGCAGCAAGGTTCCTGAGGAGATAACAAACACAGGTGGAAGCATCTATCGTAGCAATGAAGAAAACCCTTTCTTATTTCTCCTGAGATGGGATAGGAGTAAAAACAGCAAAGGAAGAGTAAAGGAAACAGAGAGATAAAGGTGCTTATGCTTGATGGACTTTTTTGCCTAGCAAGTGAGAGAGGAGATCGTGAGCTGAAAATGAAAGAAGACAGTAAGAAGAACATGAGGAGAGGAAGATCTTGGTACTTAGGGGTGGGCCAGGAATGCAGAGTAGGTATTGTTAGAGACCCAGCTGAGCGGGAAGCCCACAAATCTGGTGGGGCAAAATTACAACACACACACACACACACACACACACACACGCACGCACGCGCGCGTCATGTGTGTTTGTTTCTCGCCAGCAACCTCGTTCGTGTAGGTTTAGTAAAAATGAAAAAATGGAACCAATTCATATGTAACACAAGAATAATTCTTTGCCTTCCACAAAACAGCTTGATACAACAGACTCAAATGAGATAGTGTTAAAGCACTTCTTTTCCTTTACAATGAATTAGGTTAAGGAACCCCTAGTCGGTAATTACTACGTACTAGGCGTTGTACTAAGGGCTTTGCACATACTGTATCCTCTAAGCCTTCCGGTCCATTGTATTATTACTGTACCCATTTTGCAGATAAGGGAAGTGAGGCATAGAGAAGCTAACAGCTTACCTTCTTAGTACTACCTCTATATTTCAAAGACAGACATCCCAACGTTAGGGGATTAACGGGATCCTACTAGATTTTAACAATAGGCGCTAACTGCCCACACTAATTCATCCACCATGAAATGCAAAACATAGGAACCATATTTCTGGGAAATACTAGTGTTCCTTGAGATGTCAGAAATGGACATTTTTCCTAATTTATAAAGACAATATTGAAAGTGGTTCCTCAGTGTGGCTTTACCCTGCAATCTGTCTTAAACTGTTAGCCCTTGCTAGAAATAGTGACACACGATTCCTTAAAAATATGTATAAGTATGCATCTCTGCATCTACTTATTTTCTACTCGTTGGTTCCCACTTCAGTTTACAGCATGAAAATTAACTCACAAGGCTTCTCAGGGCCTGCATAAAACCCAGTGACTCCCGGTGCTCCAAATAACTATCAGCTTTATGACTTTTGGTTTAGCGGAAAAAAACAAGGAGAGTCATCAGGTGCCACTCAGATCTCGGGCTGGCTTCTGCCCTTTCTGACGTGATGAGACCCCAGGAGGGTCTGTGTATTAAGTGAAAGTATTTACAAACTAGATGCCACTGTGTAATACTATTTCAAACAGAAGTAGAACAAAGGCAGAATCAGAGTAATCCGGGAGGTAGGGAGGTTCTTTAACACGGAACCGGAAGGTTTTCATTTTGCAAGTTTGTGGGTATTATGAAAGCGGGGGGGGGGGGGGTTGGAGGAGGAATCGAAGTATTACCTAATTCATCAATAGGATTATGGGGGGAAACCGCAGTGGAGGTCTGCTCCCACAGTGCAGAATTGCAGGTAAAAGGCTTTCTGGGAGGATTATGAAAATCTGTCTACTTATGCTGCAGGATCCAGTGGCAAAGAAAATACTTGTACCCCTGTATGTGCAGTCGTATGTACAAAGTACTCGTACACTGCTTTTATGTAACGACTTCCTTTCACTCTGACGTTCTAACTTTCGAAGTATTCTCTCTGTTTCATGGAATTCCAGGAAGAGAAATGAATACATCATTATGAAGCCGCATTTGCCAAAACTTAGTGGCTTCAAAAAACACGAGTTTAGGGGCGCCTGGGTGGCGCAGTCGGTTAAGCGTCCGACTTCAGCCAGGTCACGATCTCGCGGTCCATGAGTTCGAGCCCCGCGTCGGGCTCTGGGCTGACGGCTCAGAGCCTGGAGCCTGTTTCCGATTCTGTGTCTCCCTCTCTCTCTGCCCCTCCCCCGTTCGTGCTCTGTCTCTCTCTGTCCCAAAAATAAATAAACGTTGAAAAAAAAAATTAAAAAAAAAAAAAACACGAGTTTACTAATAATCTTACAGCTCTGGAGATCAGAAGTCCAAGGTGGTCTCACTGGGTTAAAATCAAGGCGTCAGCGGGACTGCTTTCCTTCTGGAGGCTCCAGGGGAGAATCTCTGTCCTTGCCTCTTCTAGCTTCTTGAGGCCATCTACATTCCTTGGCTCGTGGTCCCTTCCCTCTATCTCAAAGCCAGCAGCGGCAGGCCAAATCTCCCCCTGCTAACATCTCTTCACGCTCTCAATCTCCTGCCCCCCTCTTCCAAGTTAAGGACCCTTGTGATTACCCTGGACCCACCTGGAGAGTGCAGAGCTCCACCTGAAGGTAAGTTAATTAGCAACCTTAATTCCACCTGCAAATGTAATCCCTCCACTTTGCCACGTAACGTAACATAGTCCTAGGTTCCAGGGATTAGAACGGAGGGGCAGGGGAGGGGTCATTACTCTGCCTACCATATGGGCTATAATCTAGTTTTAAGTCAATAAGTACCAGACATATAATATGCCAGATACTTCACAAAACTGTTGCCCTCCTTAGCCCCCAGGCACTTGGCTTTGGAATGTGTGTGGTGGAGGGAGGTGAGCGAGGCCCTCTCTCGCTTAGGGCCAAGCAGGGGTATACTGATAAACTCAGCAACCTCCTCTAGCAAAGAGGAGGAGGGGGAGGTTGATTTGCAGCGTTTACTGATTTCCGTGGTGAAAAGACTCCCAACAGGGAGGGTTTCAAGCTACCACAGTGAAGTCAATGAGTTTACAAAAATCCTGAAAACGTAACAATCCACTCTCACAGGTGGATTTGAGCAGGCTCTCGTACACCCGGGGAAGAATACATAACATCAACCTAGTCTAGGACCGGGAATAAAAGTTTGACTAACGTATCCTAGTGCCCTTTCCAAATTTCCCCCTCACCTATAGGGCTAACTCTTCCTGAACCCATTGACAAGACCGGATACTAAAGGACTGGCTGCCTTTCACAACCTTCTGCTTATTAAAGATCAAAGAACACCCCCATGTGCTAGCAGAGAATAGTCTACTTGACCCTCACTCACACACAGGTGGTAAGCAATTAGAGGCCCAGGGTTGGGGGGGAGGTGACCCCTCTTGGGAGAGGGGAAAACTGAAGGGCAACAGGGTTAAGACAAGAGGCCAAGCTAGGGGTTCTCGGGTGGCAACAGGCTGCTCAGCTTCTATTTGACTCGGTGTTCCTGGACAGTAGCCATTCGCCTGGGGAGGAGGGCGGTATTTTGCAGGCTGGTGTCCATATGTGTGTTTGCCGTGCATTTTAAAGAATAAATGCTCCATAAGCACAGCCATTATTGCTTCCCTTGGCCATTTTCACACTGGCAATGTGAAGTATGCCATTTCTAGATGGCTAATGTCCATTTTTCTTTTATCTGACACATGCTACTAAATAGGCTCACATTTACTACGAAAAGCCACAGATTTATGTACAATAAGAACAGCTAGGTCACGGTGGTAGTGCAGGGCAATTAACCAAAGAAATCAGGTCCGTAGAAGGACCAGGGGAGGCTGCTCCTTATCTTGTTATGTAGATTACATTAATGCTCCTCAATTTTATATGCACAAGAATAAACTGGGAAGCTTATTAAAATGCAGGTTCTGGTTCAAAGGTTTGGGGATCTCAAGATTCTGCATTTCTAACAAGTGATGCCCATGGGGCTGGTTCAAGGAACATCTTTTGAATGGGAAGGATCAACATATCAACTTTCTCTCCCCATCTCTCATTTTTGGACAAAATTATACCAATAATCATTACAATTATCACATTAGAAAAGCAAATCCAATTAAGATTTCTGTAGTTAATGATTGTTATACACCTAGTGTTATAGTACAACTTGGAAAGAGGAAAATGCTGCTTTTACTCAGTGTTAAATAAGACCATTTCAGGGGCACTCGGGTGGCTCAGTTGGGTAAGACTCTGATTCTTTTTTTAAGTTTATTTATGTATTGAGAGAGAGAGAGAGAGAGAGAGAACCAGCAGGGGAGGGGCAGAGCGAGAGTTGGGGACATAAGTCTGACAGCAGAGAGCCTGATGCTGGGCTTGAACTCATCATGACCTGAGCCAAAGTCTGACGCTTAACCAACTGAGCCACCCAAGCATCTATCTAACTCTTGATCTCAGCTCAGGTCATGAATTCCCGACTCCTGAGTTCAGGCCCCTCATTGGGCTGTGTGCTGACAGTGTGGAGCCTGCTTAGGATTCTGTCTCTCCCTCTCTCTGCCCCCTTTCTCTCCCCCACCCCCCCCTCAAAATAAATAAATAAACAAGCTTAAAAAAAATGAAGACCATTTTGGCCACTAACATTTCTGAATAGTATACATTATTTGATCCCATGAAGAAATGAGCTATAAATAACCCACAAGTCAGCTAATTATGGGTATTAAATGACAACTAATAAATGGCTTTTAGAATAAGAAGTTGCAACACAGTAGTTCTTCAGGATCTACAAGACTCTTAATTCAATTCCTGGTGATGATCTGACGATTTTCTTAGTTCCAACTGAAATGCAGAAGGACTATGTAAAGGGGCCGTCTCCTCTACAATCACAAGACCAAAGTGTGAACTTCCCTTTGAAGAAAAATTGGGAGGGGGCGGTTGGATGAAAAAGAATGGGGAACAGAGAGGTAGAAAGACGAAATCATGTTTTTGAAGATTAAAAACAAATTAGTGTCGGGGCGCCTGGGTGGCGCAGTCGGTTAAGCGTCCGACTTCGGCCAGGTCACGATCTCGCGGTCTGTGAGTTCGAGCCCCGCGTCAGGCTCTGGGCTGATGGCTCAGAGCCTGGAGCCTGTTTCCGATTCTGTGTCTCCTTCTCTCTCTGCCCCTCCCCCGTTCATGCTCTGTCTCTCTCTGTCCCAAAAAAAATAAATAAACGTTGAAAAAAAAAAAAATTAAAAAAAAACAAACAAACAAAAAAAAAAAAAACAAATTAGTGTCACAAAAATCTTTTCAGTGAAGGTGTAATAGCTGATCAATTGGAAACAGACTGCCAAATCAAATTTTGCGAGCAAAGTTCCTATATTCTTTTGTCTTACACCTCCAGCATTTCATTACAGTTCCGCATGCAGAAGTCCAGTCTTATCTCTACCCTAGAGCCCACATCTCTGCACTTGACAGATGTTCCCGGAGCCGTGAGGGAAGAAGAGGAGGTGGGGCTTAGTGTAGAGGCATGGCAGAGAGTTGCCCGAGATCATACAACAAGACACCTTATAAAGAAAGACTGTCTGCTCACCAGCCAGGTAAACAGCAGGTAAGGCTCATATACTCTCATGTGTTTTACAGGCCATCACCTTTCGGCTTCATTAACTGTGACTGGTAAAAATATCCATTGCTTGGTAACCAGGCTTAAATTTTGACCAACCCTCAATCTTGAAAAGAAAAAACGAAAGGGAAGGAGGGAGGGAGAAAGAGCTGCACAGACAGACAGGCAGGAGGACAGCAAGAATAGGAAGTGTGTTTCCATGACTTATACTTGAGCAGGTGCCATACTTGGTGGTCAGTATCATGAGCCAACCCCTCGCCCCCATACTTCCAATACTTAAAACCTACTACAGCTTAGGACCTTGTGGGAATGGGAGGAGGAAGAAGAGTGGGGGTAGAACAACACTACATTCTTCCTTCTTCTGTAGCAGAAAAGTATGTTTTAAGAGAGATTTTTTGCCAAGCTCCAGAAAGAGTTATCAAAACTAAACACATCACTGTGAGCTTCATCACGTCACTAATACTGAAATGCAAATGCACACTTTTTCTTGCACCGGTAAGAGAGGCATGTTCACCTATCTAACACTCACCCTGGAAAAGGCAGTGCACCGTGAATTGCTGGTGTTACTAACCGCTTTGCCTTCTGGTCAAATACACAGCCACTACTTGATCACTTGCCTGGGAGGTGAGATTGTGTGGTCACTAAAAACTCCAGCTCTGAGGGGCACCTGGGCGGCTCAGTCGGTTAAGTATCCAACTCGTGATTTCGGCTCAAGTCACGATGTCACAGTTCCCTGTGTTTGAGCTGTGCCTGTGCGTCGGGCTCTGCACCCAGAGCACAGAGCCTGCTTGGGATTCACCATCTCCCTCTCCCTCTGTCTCCCTCTCTCCTTCTCTCTCAAAAGAACTAAACAAACACAGGAAAAAAAACAAAAAAAAAACAAAAAAAAAAAACAAAAAAACCTAGCGCTGAGGCCAGTCTGCCTGTATTTGAATCCTACTTCTCCTATCTACTGGCCGTGAGCCCTTGGGCAAGTTACCTACCCTCTCTGTGTCGGTTTCCTCATTTGTAAATGCAAGTAATAAGAATAATCTAGGGGCGCCTGGGTGGCGCAGTCGGTTAAGCGTCCGACTTCAGCCAGGTCACGATCTCGTGGTCTGTGAGTTCGAGCCCCGCGTCGGGCTCTGGGCTGATGGCTCAGAGCCTGGAGCCTGTTTCCGATACTGTGTCTCCCTCTCTCTCTGGCCCTCCCCCGTTCATGCTCTGTCTCTTTCTGTCCCAAAAATAAAATAAAACGTTGAAAAAAAAAAAAAAGAATAATCTATACTCGTAAGACTGTTTCGAGAATTGAACGAATTTGCATATGGGCGGTGTGCAGAAGACAGCCTGGCATACACAGGGAGCCTTCGGTCAGTGGTAGCTCAGCATCCTTGCCACTATCTTACCTTCTGTCTCTGAACTGCCTTCATCTGTTGTATTCTGGCCTCTTCCACTTGCTTCTTGATTCTTACAGATTCTTCTCTTTTTAGCTAAATTGTATTGAAATTACAGAGGACAAAAAACAGTTACTATCTTTCAGTCTGAACCTCTGGAACACGAAATTATGATGAGAGACAAATTACAGTATTGTTTGTGTTCTACCTCGCCATGATGATAGGCTGGCATTTCCCACTACTAAGATCACAGAGAATTGTGGCTGCATCTCCTGTCCGTGACATTTCTCTCATGGTTCTTCCTTGGTCTCTGTCTCTCTGTCCTCCCACCCCACCCACCCAGGTTGGGGAGGAGAGACAGCAGATGATATTTCCTTATTATAAAACTCACATGCCTCATTATTTTTAAAAAGTCACTGGCATCTTCAATCTTTTCTGTACTACTTTTGTGCAAACCCATGTTCTTGGTGCAAAACCTTCAAAACGTGGCAGGGGTTGAACTATAAAAAATAAATCCCTTTGTGAAGGGTCCTGCTGACTGATGTATGGCTTGGATAAGAAGTCTAGAGAGTCGTCTCTTCATTTCTTACTTCCTGACTTCTTTGATTTTGAGAGTTTCCTTTTGTAATTGGTTTCAAGGTTTTATGCTTTTGGTAAATGTATTATTTCATGGCGACTGAAAGTGCCAGTACTCAAATTCCTTGCCAAAACTGAACTAAAAGAGACGGATTCTGACCTTTTGTTGGTATTTCGATTGCATCAGTTGGAGTTGTTGTTTCTGCCTGACTTCAGCTTCCGATTGGCTTCCACCTACGGGGAAAAAAGTCACAAAGGTGAAACATGAATATTAAGCTCAAATGTCAGCCATCAGAGACTAATTAATACATGATAAGTCTACGCCAGGAGTTTCTTTAACATTTTCATGCCCCTGGAAATGAGGATATAAACAGTTTTCTTAACAAGACATTAGAGAATGGGAATTTCTTAAAAGAGAAACATGCTCTGGACAGAGCATGATACCATATGCCTAAAAGGAGAGGAGAATCCTACAAAGGTTTTCAGTCATGTGGGTAGTCACGTCTTCACTTAGACTGAATTTACACCTGAAGGTACATGCTAAACAGTGCCGGTCTTAAATACTCTAGAACATTCCTCCTACTTGAGGATGGCCATTCCTTAGCCTACTCAGGCTGATGATGCTTTGCTTTGCTTGTCTTGTCTTCTCCTGACCCTACTGCCTCATTCTTTAGTAGCATAGTGTAGGAAATCCTCAGGGGTCTTGCCACCAGAAAATTACATAGTCTTTATAACCAGGTTTTTAAAACTACTAATATTTTAGTTAGTGACTGTCAATCCATACCCCTTAGTTTTCTTTCTTGAGGTATTCAAGAGAAAAATATGGAAGTGAGATTATTTGCCTATTCTCTCTTAAACCTAAAATAATTCAGGGACAGAAATCCTTGCAGCTTGCCAATCATCTAAGAATTGCTGTTTAGGGATTTCTTGGTGTTTATGCAAGCTTGGTATGTGTATTATAAAGATTCCTTTGAAATGATTCTCTGGTGCTTTGGTCACTAAAAGTGTCAGTTCTCTGAAAGATTCATTCGCACAGAAGATGCATTAAAACAATTTGCATTCACTGTAGTTTTTGTAATTGAACTGATAAACACACCACAGAGACATTTATCCTGAGTCCCAAAAGATATATAAGGCCTAGTTGGTTGTGGCCCTTCGGTCTCTGTTGTGGGGAACTGGGGAAAGGGAAAGAAACAGTGAGGAATATGGAAGCTATTATCTAATGTTACAGCCACTGTCAGTATCTCCTGGAACTATTCCAATATTTTAAAGGGTAGATGAACAGGGGAGGAGTGGAGAGTTAAAACAAATAAAGAAAGGGGCTCTTAGGTGGCTCAGTTGAGATCCAGACTTCAGCTCATGTCACGATCTCACAGTTTGTGAGTTCAAGCCCCACGTGGGGCTTGCTGCTGTTAGCACAAAGCCTGCTTCAGATCCTCTGCCCCCCACCTCTCTGCCCCTCCCCCACTCATGCTCTCATGCATGTGCTCGCTCTGTGTCTCTCTCAAAAATAAATAAAAACATTTAAAAAAAGAAATAATGAAAGTCAGATGTCTAAGAATGTGAAGGCTTTGTTCCAAACTCATCTCAAAGTTTCATATATTCTAGGATTTTCTTCTTTACCTCCTAGACGCTCGTGAAATACAATGGAATGATAGTGATAATACCATTACGTTCACCCATTAAATCATTTCCGAATTAGCTTATTTTTACCTTTGTCCTGGAAAAAATACTTTCCTAAAACTATTGTGACAGTAAGTAACCCCTGACTCTAATGCATTTGTTGTTAACGAAATCTGTGGGAACCGTGTATCCAGTCTTTTCAGTTCCCAGCTGCTGCTGGAGAAAGGAAAAGCGAAGAAAGGATGTGAATGATTCCCATTAGGTGGCATCCCTGTTGAATGATTCAAACACCAGGCACAGGCAGCCCACACAATTCATCACACTGGCATGTGCTCTGGGGGCCCAAAGGTCTCTATCTGTAGAATGAAAACACAGGTGAAGTTCTCTTTATACCCACCACCATGTCCCCAGCTCACTCTCATCTTCGTTTTAGAATTGAATCTCCATCTGTTTTTTTTTTTCCCATTAGCATTCAATATTGCCAGGATTAATATGCTTGTGATAGCTTTTACTCCCATCCTGTCGAGTGCTATGACAAGGCATATGCAGCATCCCAGGTACTTTCTTCAGAAGTGATCCTCTAAGAGACTCTAAATTATTCAGCAATTAAGCCATCACTTTATTCCCACATAACTGGGGCATCATACATTTGCAGAAGATCCAAAACAACATACCTACATACCTAAGAGTTTCAAGTTTAAATGCACTGTATTCCAAGCAGCACAATGACCCCCAAACCAATAACGCACGTTCAAAGACAGATGCAGGCAAGGCGCTAACAGGATCCCTGGGTGGCCCTGTCTCCCCCAGTCCAGGACCTGGTTTACTGGCTTACCTAAGCGCCTTGGGACCAGGGTAACAGGCTTCGCTCGCTGTTGTTCTTTCCACTTCTCAAGATTTTCCAGCTCTTTCTCAGCAACTAAGCCAGGTGAGAAATGTCAAATCATCAATTATTAGAATGTGAAAAGAAAACAGTTCCGTTGATAGCACAAGAAACAAGCATCAGAGGGCAATTAACTCCATGCAAGCAAGAGTGCACAAAATAGCCAGTAAAGGAAGGCACCCTTTGGGGCGACGCTGCGCCCACCCCTGAGACTCTCTCTCTCTCTCTCCAAGAGTATGAACTGAAAGTCCAAATTTGGAAAATCCTGACCTCTTACTAAAATAAAGGAGTTTTGTTTTTCCTCTCATTCTGGCATTTTTAAAACCCTAGATCCAATTAGCTTTTTGAATTTTCTATAGAGAGTGTGTATAAAACTAGAATATTCGTATGTCAGTAAGAACTCTTTGCACACAGTAAACAAAGCCCCAGAGAATTCTGATGCCCACAGCACTGTGTTTCAAACGTCCCCCAAGCTTACCGCAACTAGGGGTGAGGGCTCCAGCCCCTTGCACTCCATACCACCAGGCAGGAAAGCCTCCTCTAGGTGGAGCAGTGCTCACTGCCCAAATACACGCTCTGCATGACAGCAGGGGGCGCCCGAGATACTAATTCTGTTCTTCAGTGCGCATCCAGATCTCCCCCACCTTAGACCCCATTGTTTCAAACGTCCATATGTAGTATTTTTAATTAGAGGGGGGGAAAAAACTTCTGAAACATACCCCAAATCCAGACCACACTAAGGCATAAATTCCTGGAAAGTATTTAAATCACAAGCTCGTAAAATGCCAGAACCTTTGGGACTCAGTTGGGTCGCTGGTTCAGTTGCTGGCAATACCCACAGTCTCTGCATAGCTGTGACCGTCATACTCTGCATTGATGCAGGTGTACCATCCAGGGTGCAACATGTCTGGTGGAGACTCAAGTCTCTAATTTAGACAACTGCTTCCCTGTTGTGCCTGTATGTCCATTCTTAGTCACAATACTAAATTTCCTATCAAGATCTAATAAAGGAGAGGGACACCTGGATGGCTCAGTCAGTTAAGCGTCTGACTTCGGCTCAGGTCACGATCTCACGGCCTGTGGGTTTGTGCCCCGTGTTGGCCTCTTGTGCTGACTGCTCAGAGCCTGGATCCTGCTTTAGATTCTGTGTCTCCTTCTCTTTCTGTCCCTACCCTACTCACACACACACACACACACACACACACTCTCTCTCTCTCTCTCTCTCAAAAATAAACATTTAGGGGCGCCTGGGTGGCGCAGTCGGTTAAGCGTCCGACTTCAGCCAGGTCACGATCTCGCGGTCCGTGAGTTCGAGCCCCGCGTCGGGCTCTGGGCT
The DNA here is from genome assembly GCF_022079265.1 of Lynx rufus. Classification (NCBI taxonomy): domain Eukaryota; kingdom Metazoa; phylum Chordata; class Mammalia; order Carnivora; family Felidae; genus Lynx; species Lynx rufus. The sequence goes on along the minus strand of NW_025814823.1, from coordinate 27,684,792 downwards.
GATGGCTCGGAGCCTGGAGCCTGTTTCCGACTCTGTGTCTCCCTCTCTCTCTGCCCCTCCCCCGTTCATGCTCTGTCTCTCTCTGTCCCAAAAATAAATAAACGTTGAAAAAAAAATTTAAAAAAAATAAAAATAAAAATAAACATTTAAAAAAATTTTTTTAATTAAAAAAAAAAGATCTAATACACGAGAGCACAGAATGTCAGGGCTAGCCCCACAGCTTGAATTGAACAGGCCTCATAACTTCTTTGTGAACTGGTTGAACTTGAGTTCTCCATCTACCTCTAAGTTATAATGCTGTAATTTAAATGGCAGCATTTATTTTATGGTACAACTTCAAATAGGCTATGCACCCACTAGGTACAAGGAGGGAAAAACTGAGTAAAGTGTAGTCCCTGCCCTCAAAGAGGTTGTAATCTAGAACAAGGAAATGGACACTCTCAAATAAAAACAGCCGAGGGCAGACTCTGATACTTACAAAATTATGGGAGCACAGAGGTTAAAGAAAAATTCCATTAAGAAGGGATGGGACAGGACAGATCAAGAAGGGGACAGATTATGTCATGATCTGTTTCATATATAACTCATCTGCTCTGCAAGTATTCATAGTCCTGTAAAAATATCTGCAGTCAACCCAATTTCATGGGAACTAGATAATTTATTGGCAATAGATGTGAAATTGTTTAAGTCCAACAGAAATCTGAGATTTGCCATTGTGCTATGAGTTCTGCTATTAACATAGAGAAACTAATTTAGAAGGATTAACAATAGAATAATTTTAAAAGCTATAATTAAAGCTGCTAAAGTTAAAAAAAGAAAAAACTCTGTAAGATGTGGTGAGTCTATTCGTACCAGAAAATAAAACTATAAACCAAAGTAAATCAATCCTACTCTATAAGATGAGAAGCATTCTGAATGTTAAATGAATAAATATACATACTCCTCTGTATCTGATTTCTTCGGTTTTCATTTGGTGTTATCAAGGTATATGCGCCTGTGCTGGAATAAAGAGGAAAAAAATTGGTTATCATGAGAAACTAATACATATAACTTCCAGACACTCTTGCTGCTAATATACTGTATTTATGATCATCACCATCAAATAGGTACTGTGCAAGATAATCTTCTTAAGACCCAGCTCTGTTCTCTGGGAGGTTACAATCTAGTTGTCAAGTAAAACGAGTACACGTGGCCAAATATGAAAATATAAAGCAACCGATCAAGACCGACAAGGGACTGCTTCACAGTTCGCTCTAGTAAACTGTCTTTGTAGGGATCCACCGTTCCTCCAGGTGGCACTCAGGGGCAAGTCCCTTTGAGATGGCGTTAGCCGGGCATTCTCTTCCATCATGACCCACGTTGGGAGTACAGAAAACATTCATGCATTCTTGGGTCCTACAAACTGGAAATCCATGCCACTTGCAACACAGCCACCTTCTCTTCATGACCCATCTGAGTGGCCATGTGGCCACATCTTGTACTTCCAGGCTCTGACTCTCCTAGGCATGGATCTACTAGGTCTCCTCTTCTCCTGGGGACACAGACAGAACATAATCAGGAGCTCAGAGAAGCATCCTTGAAGCATTTTAATTCATGGGGTGCGGATCTGGGAAGATGGCATTTAACCAAATATACACAGCACTGAGATTCCAGGAGGCTGTTAAAATACTGTGAGCTTTTGAGGGCTGGAACTTGACTGATCTGTACCCACCCAGCCTCTGGCACAATGCCTGGCACAGGGTACCTGCTGGAGGACTGTGGGCTGAACTGAAATGAAATGATGCCACAGACCCAGTCTGTAAATCTGTTTGGCAGGGGGAGAGAGGCTCTTCTTTGAGATGATGGATGTGGCCCCACAAGAGCACCAATACCTCACAGAGCAACAGACTGCAGCATATGTGTGGGCACAATTTTAGGGGGAATGCTATGAATACACACAATCAGCTTGTAAGTGAAGGTTGTTTTTTTAAAAAACCCCAGATACTCTTAGAATTCTCTCTCTTCAACACAGAATGTACAATTTCAAAGGACAAATTAGCAAAGATTGAACAGTAGAGGCCAAAAGTGCTGATTAACAGAAGTCATTTCTTCCTTATCTTGTTATTTTCCTAGCAGTGAGACTTCAGCCTGCTTCAAACTGGGCTTTAATTTTAGACTTGTAAATGGGAAGTGTACAATCACCTTTGCATGCAAATGGGGCTGCAAGATGCCCAATTACCTAACATATATCAGCAGACATTGCATTTGTAGCCTCACATGCATACAACGTTATGAATACAAAATGAGGAGGCTGCTACTGAAAATTAATCCCTTGTCCATTGCACATTCTTTGTTCACCCTAAGAAAGATTTTTCACTCCTCAATTCACAGGAGCTTGGGAGCTGCAATTCTGTGGGTAATGGCTACACACTTGAATATGATGCAATGGTGAGCCATTGTACAGAGCCTTAAAGATGAAACGCAAGGTACTGGATTTAAATGCTCGCCGTGACACGATTGCACAATCCTTCAAGTCTAGCAACATCGTGGCACAGAGATTCTCGCCATCCCAGGGATTTGACTCTACACTGATCAGCAGTTCTCAAACTTTAGCACGCATCGGAATCACCTGGAGGGTCAGTTAAAGCGCAGAGTTCCTGATTCAGTAGGTCTGGGGGTGGGGCGAGGGGTGAGAACTGGCATTTTTAACAGTTCCCAGGTAATGTTGATGTTCTTTTTTTTTTTTTAAATCCATTTATTTTTGAGACAGAGAGAGACAGAGCACGAACGGGGGACGGTCATAGAGAGAGGGAGACACAGAATCTGAAGCAGGCTCCAGGCTCTGAGCTGTCAGCACAGAGCCCGACGCAGGGTTCGAACTCACGGACCACGAGATCATGACCTGGGCCGAAGTCGGATGCTTAACCGACTGAGCCACCCAGGCGCCCCAATGTTGATGTTCTTGATCTAGGGACCACACTATGAGAACCACTGCTGTAGATCAATCAAGTTATATTTGAACATTTAGACTTATGGGAATATCTTGATAAAGATATAGATACAGATACACACCAAAGGTCACAAGGTTAATTAAGCAATGGTACTCAGACTCAAATGCAGGACTTTTGTTTGGGTGCAAGGACTTTTGTTTTGTTTTGTTGGGTGTTTGCAGCTAACCCTTCAGCTTGACACAGAGAGTAGAAGATATGATCGTCACTCATTCCCAGCCTCTTGATAGACTTCCAAAGTAACCTACTTTACTGAGCACCTATTTATGGACTCACATTAAGGGGTTGATGAAGAATGAAGGGAGATATGAAAAAGCAGACCAACCACTTTAATGGAACTTATATTTTAGTTAGGAACAATTTCTGAAGCCTCTGGAGCATACCACAAGAATATCCAAACAAATGTCGAAGTAAGAGGACATTAAGTAGAAATTCAAGGTGGGGGACAGTCACAGAGGGATAGAAATGAGAAGTATAGCCAGCTGAGGTTTAAAAGACAGGGTCTGAAATGGCCAAAGAAGGGTTCCTTTGCTAGGGCTTTACCAAGAGCAGCTTCACAGAGAATTTTCCAAGTCCCATGGGCCTCCCTTATGCCCAAAATTTAAATTTCGTTAAAGATCTGGAAAGAAAAATCATTCTATAGGTAAAAGATCTTATTCCACAATATCTAATCTGAATATGTTCAAGTCTGATAACATCACAGTAGCATCTTTAGTTTTAGGAATAGAACTGCGGTCAATCTATTGCAATTTGTGTAGCCTACACGTACCCAGACATAGTGTGGGGCCATGAAAAGAGGGAAAGAATTATCCAACCCTAAATTCAAAGCCTTCTAACTTGAAAGCCTTTTAACATAACCCCAGGCTCAAGGAGAGGTCCCAGTAATAAATGTTTCATGTTAGAGAATTCCTTAGTAACCTTCTTAGTAACATTTTCTCGGCTGAAATTGCCAAATCTGACACATAATATCCAGAAGAAAGCATGGCAAGTATTTGGGCTTCTAGTCCTCTGACTTGCTATGGAAAGAGGAGCCTACTTCTAAGGATCTGCTTTTTAGGTTTTTTATTATCATGTGGCAGAGAGTAATGCCTTGATAGATACAAATATCCGTCCCTTCTCTCCTCCCTTTTTCTTGACATGAATAACAAGTATAACTTATTCATGTTTTCAGCCAATTAATTTCCACCCACAGCAAGGGCCTCTGCTGTTTTAACCTGCATGTCTTCCCTTTCAACAGCCTGACTCTCAAAGATCCAGACAAGCCCAACCTGCCTATATTTAGTATTCTTTTTTTTTTTCTTAACGTTTATTTATTTTTGAGACAGAGAGAGACAGAGTATGAATGGGGGAGGGTCAGAGAGAGAGGGAGACACAGAATCCGAAACAGGCTCCAGGCTCTGAGCTGTCAGCACAGAGCCCGACGCGGGGCTCGAACTCACGGACCACACGGACTGCGAGATCATGACCTGAGCCGAAGTCGGACGCTCAACCGACTGAGCCACCCAGGCGCCCCTATATTTAGTATTCTGGGCATCTCCCGATTAAGCAACATTCAAGCCACTGAAGTAAATGTATATCTTTGAAAATGAGTTTCCTTAATTACCTCATTGAAATTTAATGAAATCTCGCAATTTGTAAGATTATTTTCACTTTCCAACAGCACACATCCAGGAGACATACTGAGGGAGAACATAGAAAGAAGAGCAGAAGACAAAGAGAAAATGTGTTCCTGCACCATACAAAAAAAATAGAGAGAAGAAAAATATATTTAAGAAATGTTTTTCTTGCAAGGTCTCTCCTGAGCTACACAATTGCTTCTCTCGTGTCCATTCTTGCACAATTTTTATAACATCTCATCAATAAGCGCCCTATGAAAATGTTATGCTGAAGTTATGAAAAATATCTTGGCTGGCTAAAAGTATTACATAAATATATCCCCTGGTGTGTACAAACTGCAGCAGATGTAATTTAAATTTCTAATTAGGAACAACACTGGTTTGACTGAAAAAGAAACATAGGAGCAAAAATTCAGAAACAGAAGATTAAGTAACAAACAGATCTTTTCAAGCAGTACAGGAGACATGTAAAGTCTACCATTCTTCAAAAAACTAGTTTGAGGTTTTCTTAGTTCAAGAAAACCTTAACCTTGCATGAACTTGAAAAAAAAAAGATTTTTGGTTAATCAAAGGCACTGGATTTTTCTTGCTATGGCTTTCCATATTGGCTTTTGTTATATGACCTTCAATATAGGCATCTGAAGCTTACTGTTTTTAGCCAACATGTGTCAAAACTTGAAGCATTCGGGTTTCCAAAAGTTTAATAAACAGACCATATTCCCAAGAAAAACCAAAAATAACAAGATCCGGCTGAGTAAATCATACTTAACCACTACACCTGTTACACCAACCCTGATCCAGCACTACACAACTCCAGTGAGGAAGGGCTCATGAATTCTTTGACCTCAAAATCTGCAGAGCCCAAAACATTGTCTACACATCCAAGAAGCTGATGTGAAGCAAATTAGTTCTTGAACTCACAGCTTCTGGTGGACAATTGAATAGATACCCAGAGGGCAGAACAGACACCCAGAGGGAAAAGATACGCAAGAGATCACAGGTCATCAGCACCTTTGTGCATAGAATAACTTTATGGAAAGTCGAAAAGGTATACACACACACACACACACACACACACACACACACACACACACACCCTCCATCCCAGCATTCCTATGTAGGCTCGTGGTTTAGTGGGATATGGTAAATTTATGCAAATGAGAAAAAAGTGCTCCTTCTTTCAGGTAGAGGTAACCCTACACTAGGGTGCATGGTTTGGTATGTATTTCAGCTCCAAATTACTACCTTCGCCAGACAAGTTTGTGTAGTTACCAACCTGCACAACCATACAGGGTAGACCTGAAAGATGTCACATTTCATCACTTAAAACACATACACAGACATAAATGATAAGGGCTTTGAGAAAAGCAAGAAGGATTCACTCTAAAGATACAAAGAATATATATGAAACAGTATTATTGAGACTCACCATCTTTAAGAGGCCAAAAACTAATGATGGGAGTGGAGATGGGGACCAACTGTTAGGTATACTTGCAAAATGTATGAAATTGAATTCATATTTTCAGAACATAGAGATGTTGGATCTGGGACTTGATTTGAGCCTACTTGCAAACTACTTGCTTAACCTAACAAGCTAACCTTAGCCATGTTACTGTTTCATAGATACTGGCAAAAGCCACGAGACTCCTGGGTCAGAGATAAATGCAAGGCGTGAGGGATTTTTATCTAAATCTCTGCATAAAACATTTAAAAACAAAATTCATCTTTTATTTCTGATTTTGAAAGACATATGCTTATAGAAGAAAATCACAAAATATATTTTTAAGTATTTAAAAGGCACTCATAATCCCACGCCTCAGAGATCACAATTAGTTTCATTTGAGTGAATTTCAGTCCAATCTATATTCTGTACATATTATTACACCATTGCAAACATATCTTAAGTCCAATTTTATGTCTTACGTTCACTTGTAGGTGCTTTCCCAACTATTCATGTAACAAGCTTAATATTAGATGGCTACATAGTATTCATAACATGGATGCATCATAATGTAGCCACTCAACTATGTCAGGTGTTTCAATTGTTCACAGTTTTAAACAATACTGCACCATGTACAAAGCATAAAAATACAGCTTTGCACAGAATATTAACCAGAACAAAACTCTAAAACAATAAATAAACAATAGTCCTCAAAAATCAATACTTTGAACAGGAATGTGGACATTTAAATTTTTCTTCCTTAGCTATCTCATTTGCATTTCCAAAATCCCAGAAACAGTATGATCAAATGATTAATTTCTGTTCTGGTGCCTGACTCTCCTCAATTCTTAAACTAGGAAAGATGCTGGCCCTACCCAACCATTGATTTTTCACCTCCTTCTTATTAAATGGCACCTTTGTATTATTCAGCTTCACAAAGTACCCAATTAAAAGACTACAGTCCACAACCTTTTTTATAGCTAGGTGTGACCATGCTATTAAGTTTGGGAAACCTGAAATGTAAGGGGAAGCTATTGAGAAAGGTTTCTAGGAAAGCTCCTTTAAATGGAAACAGGCAGGAAAAGCTTTTTTTGTTGCTTTCTCCTACCTGGAAGGCTGAAGTGGTAGCTGGTGCTCAGACAGGTATCTTGGTCAACAAGGCAACTTGAATATGGAAGATATGCATCAGAAATGGCAGAAATGGGGCGCCTGGGTGGCTCAACTAGTTAAGCATCTGACTCTTGACTTCAGCTCCGGTCATGATCTCACAGTTCCTGAGTTTGAGCCCCACATCAGCACAGAGCCCGTTTGGGATTCTGTCTCCCTCGCTCTCTGCCCCTCCCCCACTCGCTCTCTATTATCTCTATCAAAATAAATAAAAATAAATGAAAAAAAAAGAAAAGAAATGGTAGAACTGAGGGGCACCTGAGTGGCTCAGTCAATGAAGCATCCAACTCTTGATTTTGGCTCAGGTCATGATCTCACGGTTTGGGAGTTCCAGCCCAGTGTCGGGCTCTGCACGGACAGTGCAGACCTGTTTGAGATTCTCTCCCTCTCTTTCTGCCCTTCCCCCACGTGTGCATGCGCGTGCTCGCGCTCTCTCTCTCTCTCTCAAAATAGATAAACATTTTTAAAAATTGCAGAACAGAAAGACAAAAGCAATCTGGTGCTCTGGGACTATAAAACCTCCACATTAGTGGTAATCTATTGCCAAACTGCCTGGCTTGAAACCCTAATTCCGTTACGTTCTAACTACAACTTTGGGCAAATTACTAAGTTTTTCTATTTTTTTCACCTGTGAAATGGGGCTAACCACTACCTACTTCTTAGAGTACAGACATAAAGTACTTGGGACAATGCTAGAAAATATATGTTCTATTATGGCTTCCTGTTATTTGTACTACATCACCCATAGGCTAGCTACCTTCAGACCTCTCTCATAGGCGAGAAACAAATAGACAAAGCCATCTCTGCTCAAGATACCTAATTGGAGATACTGTATTATATGTAATTGTAATATAATAATTACATATAACCTATGTGTAATATGACACCTCCTTTACCATATGTAATAAAACCTAGTCCTGAATCATATGCTGCGATTCCATTTCTTTGCCCCATCTTCTTCAACAATGTATGTGAGTTAGTTTTTCTGTCTTTTTACTTCCTGGTTCTGGCATTTGCCACTCACATCTATATCCTAGTTCCTGATTCTTTCCTTTCATCCATGTCTTAGGAGTCATAAGAACCACTACATGAAACAAAGTAGTGTTGATAAATCTCTCGTTAAAGATTAGTATATAGTCTTCTGTAGAAGACAGCATGGTTCTGAGCCCAGGTTTTTTGCTAAATTATTTATTGAGATATAATATTTTTAGGCAAACTGCACAAATCTTAAGTATACAGCTCCATGACAAACTTCCTTTTAATTTATCCAGATTCCAAAAGAATAAAGGAAAAAAGAGAGAGGCATAAAAAACTTTAGAATATCACCTGAAATTATTTTTGTACCTTAAATTTTAAGCCTATAAGCAAAATTAAAATATTAGTAAAATGAGAACCCATATACTATTTACCTATATTTACCGATTGCTCACGTTTGGCCATATTTCTTTCACTCCCTTCATGTTTATTTTTTCCGAACGATATAAAAGCAAGCTGCAGAGTCATTAATGCATAACCCTGAATACTTTAACCTGTGTCTCTCAAGAACAAAGACATTCCCCTACTTACACATTAAAAACTATCACACCCAAGGAAATTAATATTACTATGTAGTCTCTGTACAAATTTCTAAACTGTTCCAATTTTTTAAGTATTCTTCCCTACCCCCACCACACCTTGGATCCAATCATGGATTACACACGCCTGTTTTTTGACAAGTCTCTATAGACTCCTATAATCCTGGACTGTTTCCTTGACTTTTTTCTTCCTTTCACGACTAACAATTCTGAAGAGTCCAGGTGTGATGGTTAACGTTGTGTGTCAACTTGACCTGGCAACAGGATACCCCCGTGTCTGGCTAAACGTTATTTCTGGGTTGTCCATGAGGGTGTTTCTGAAAAATGTAAGCATCTGAATCCATGGTCTGAGTAAAGCAGATGGCTCTTCCTCTTTGGGGGGGGGGGCAATCATCCAGTCCCTTGAGGGCCTCAACAGAACAAGGAAGGCAGTGGAAGGTGGAAACCAATCTCAACCTGACTGCTGAGCTGAGACATTGATCTCCTGCCCTTGGTACTCCTGGTTCCCAGGCCTTCACACTTAGAGGGGAATGTACACCATGGCTCTCTCGGTTTTAGAACTTCCAACTACACAGTGGCTTTCCTGGGTCTCCAACTTGCAGATGACAGATCGTGGGACCTCTCAGCCTTCATAATTATGTGAGCCAATACCTTATAACCTTATAATAAATTTCTTTATATATATGAAATAATAATCTCTTAATACAAACATATACAATATATAAGCATATTACATATATAATACATATTATATACGTAATAAATATTATATATTTATAATGATAATCTATATAATATATAGTACATATATGTAATCTATTAGTTCTGTTTCTCTAGAGAACCCTAATACACCAGGTAAACTGTCTAATAGAATTTATAGAATGCCTCACAATCTGAATGTGAAACATTGATGACTTCCTCATGATTACATAGTCAGGTGAAACGTGGGGGAAGAGTACTACATAAAAGATATTATCCAAGATTCCATTGTTAGAACAAGGGCTGTTTCCTTGCACAACTAAATAATAAATCAATGTGAGAATAGAATCTGCCTGTAAGTTAGCAGGCAATCACATTTTAAAATAAAGATTAGAGGGGCGCCTGGGTGGCGCAGTCGGTTACGCGTCCGACTTCAGCCAGGTCACGATCTCACGGTCCGTGAGTTCGAGCCCCGCGTCGGGCTCTGGGCTGATGGCTCAGAGCCTGGAGCCTGTTTCCGATTCTGTGTCTCCCTCTCTCTCTGCCCCTCCCCCGTTCATGCTCTGTCTCTCTCTGTCCCAAAAATAAAAAAAAAAAATAAAATAAAATAAAATAAAGATTAGAAAGAGAACATATCTTCTCCTGCCTGTCACCTTCTATTGGCAATAGAAATCAGAAGGCATAATGGCTCTAAGACTTTCTACTTGGCCTAAAGAGTCAAAAAGCACAGCCTACACTTTAAAAATAAATATGTCTTGGGGCACCTGGGTGGCTCAATTGGTTAAGCATCTGACTTCGACTCAGGTCATGATCTCACGGTCCATGGGTTCAAGCCCCGCACCAGGCTCTGTGCTGACAGCTCAGAGCCTGGAGCCTGCTTCAGATTCTGTGTCTCCTCTCTCTGTTCCTCCCCCACTCATGCGCTCTCTCTCTCTCAAAAATAAACATTAAAATTAATTAATTAATTAAAATGTCATCATATCAAACCATTTGAAGTGTTTATTTCTAAGGATTAGAATTGCAGGGAACTTTCACTTTGTATATTATTTTTGTAATGTTTGAGTTCTTATAATAAGCAGATATAACTTTACTTTTACAATCAGGGGAAACATTCCAAAAAAAAAAGAATTTTTCAATGAGGAAATATTTAAAATTAAGACTTCAAGCAGGGGCTCAGATTTGCTTACAAGATTAGGTCGCATAGGATTTCCACTCTCTGGAGCACCAGTAAAATATACACTGGGCAATACTAGCCCTTGAGTGTTAATGATGATAAACGTCGTTAGGTTTTCTATCGGAGTTTAACAGACTGCCTTTTAAGTTTCATATTTGGGGGGAAAATTATGAACATTACAGAACAAAGGAAGATCGTCATTAGCTGATTCTCTGATACAGAACAGACCCTTCAAAAGCAGTCTTCATCTTTGATGATTTTTTTTTTCCTGTTAAGCTTTTGTTTCAGATTCAAATAGATTCTGAATAGACGCAATTAACCTTAACAATATGTATAACCTTACAGCATTCTACTGACTTTGAGTTAAGTAACCTTACTGTGTAATTGAACTAAGTTTCTTTTTTCTCATTTCTGCTATGCGTCTACTGATTATTGCAGGTATTATGTATTTTCAGGCTTTCATCATCCTGTTGATTTATTGTTTCACTGTTTTAGCTGTCAAAGACTTTTTGAGAAATGCCCACTCATTTTTGATATTGTATTTGAGCAAAAGTGATTGCGCCCCAAGACTTGGCGGACTGCCAAATGTATTCCATACCGAGGGGTGAAATCCAGTGCAGAAAAGTTGGAAATTCCTTCTAAACACAACCATAATTTCGATCCTCCTGTCTAAACAGGAAGAGAAAGTGGATCTAAGCAAACCAGACTGTCTCTCCTTTCCATCCACTCCAGCAATCTCTTCTGACACGCACAGAACCATGCTTTTCACACTATACAGGTAACCCACTAATGGGTCATGAAACCAATTTAACGGGCTTATTTTTAACAAATGAGTGTAGAAAAGGTCAGTGTTCATCACATAGAAGAAAGGTGAGAGTTGTTTTGTGAAGACTTTTTCAGTTATATATGAACTCCTACCTACCCACACCTGTACCAGATCATGAACGTCAGATGCATTGCATACACTAGCCTTTGGTCAGAAGTCTGAAAGATCACTGGAAGGCAGGATGCTGTTTAGGTTGCTCATAAACAGAAACAGTAAGAGAATTATTTTAATGCAAGCCCACCAAGCTGTCATTTAAGAAAAGCAGCAGAGACAAGAGAACCCCCACAGAAACTTCATTCTTGCAAACGACTTCTTTGTCCAAATAATTTTAAAGCTGTACATAAAGGTCACATTACCGTTTGTACAATGCCACTCCCTTTAGCCTACAGAGTTTCTATTTTCTTGATGTGAAAATATGACAATTGATGGAAGCTTAGCTAGCTGCACTCCCACTCCTTCCTCCAGCTCCATATCATGTTCGGGATCTAGACTTAGGTAGATAGACTCAGGTTTGAGTGCTGCTTCTTTTACTAAAAAAAAAAAAAGCCACGAGACTCCGGGACATCATTTAATCTCCAAAGACTCAGTTTCCTCAACTGTAAAGTGGCAAAGTGTTTACTGTATCAAGAAAAAGCAATTATAGGACATGCATAGTACGAGGTCTAGTACATGGTTAAGAGTTCAAGACATAAGAGTTCAAGCTATTGATTGTTATTTCGGTTTTATTCTCTCGGGGTGCCCACTTTGACTATTCTAGGTCACAAGTAATTTACTTTAAGCTACCACAGTATTGGAATGCTTTGCCATACAGCTCATTTCTAAAATAAGTCAGATAGGCAGAGTTCTACTGATTAGTTTGCTAGTAGAATATAGTAATCATTGAGACACCTAACAAGCTCATTGAGCCATATAATTATCATTAAGAGTTAAACACTGTTGTTTTACAAACTTTCTGAATGCTTATGAGCCTTGCCTGAAGATTGAGTTATAGTCCTCTAATGAATAGCCATCTATATTGAGCCGTCAAGAAGATTACTCATCGGAATCAATCATAGATTTTTCTCTTCCCATGTACTATTATTTCATAGCACTAAAAGGGCCTGGAGCTCTCCATCCCCAGGGAGGAATAATAACCTGATGCTTTCATGCCATTTAACATCTATAAACAAAAGCTTACTTTCTCAGAGTCATATGAGGATTCAGAAGAGAAATTTGGGGCATTGCGGTGAAGAAGAAATAGTGAAAGCAGTTCTTATAAGTTTGTAAAAACTTGTACTTAATTTAAGTCTATTTTATGTAGCCAGTTCAGAATCAAGTGAGGTGAGTCAAGAACATAAGTTTTTGATGATCTGTCTTAGACCTAAGACATTATATTTCAGGATTCAGAATATACTCAACAATTATTCCAATAGTGATGCTCATAAAAATTGAACGCTATAACTTAATGACTATATGTTCCACTTTATACCCCATCCTATATCTATAAAATGCTTAATACTAACGTTTGACAGTGCTCTTTAAGGAGAAAAGAGAAAAATTGGGAAGTTGCCATTAATAAGTGGTCTTATCAAGCCATCCTTTATTTCCCTTCACTGTTCCTTGAGACTTTGAGGACAAAGGGAAAAGGACAAAGGGTATGAGTTACCAGGTTTATTTCCTTCCCTGGAGCACAGCAAACTGGGAAAAGTATTGAAGTTTTGAGTAAGGAAATGAGGGAACTAGAACTGCAAAGGGAGGAAATAAGAAAAAGGAGTGGGTTTCCCTAGTATACTTATATAGCACTTCAACAGCATCGAGTCTAAGCAGTTAGTAATCAGGGCTGTGGTGTATCTGAGAGGCTGTGTCAGCTTGGGTCCTCCAATTCAAAGACATCAGGACAGGATTAGACATGCAAGATGTTTTGGGGGAAAACGCTTAGGAAGGACCAAAGTGGAATGCGCGCGGGTAGGCAGTGAAAGCCTCAAGAACATGAGCAGGTCTGATACCTATGAAAGGAGAGAGGTGAGGCGGGGATTGAGCGGGAAGAGCCTCAGACTGCTGTATAGTTCTGAGAAAATCTCGGAGAGTTCAGTGGGGACTCTTCTGGCAAAAGCTGCCCAATAGAGAAGTCCCACATAGGCCAGGAACACGCTTCCATGAGTACCCTGGAAAGTTTGGACACTGGCTGGAAGGGTGCAGAATAAGAGTGCTCTCAGAACAAAGGGCATAATGGACGGTGGCAGCTGGGGCTACCAGTTGACTATGCTCCCCACAGTAAGTTCTTCTGAAGGACATCTGAACACAAAGTTTCCCTGGCTGTCATAGGGGCCACATAAACTCCTGTGGTATAATAACAGATAAATACTTAGACCTTAACCCTGGTTCCCGGCACAGATCTCCAAAAATCCTTGGGATTCCACGTGATAAGAGTGTTGATTATATGCTAACGAGAGGACCCCAGAATGCTTCAGGATAGGAGTGATTTGCCAGGAAAACCAACCATGAGATTAGAGGATGATTTAATCGACTATGCCTGTGTAATGGAGCTGAATAAAAATTCTTGAATAAGGACTGAGGAGCTCCCAGAATGGTGAACACATCCAAGTGCGGAGAGGGTGGCCCACCTAAACAGGGCATGGAAGTTCTGTGCAATGCCCCACCCTCCTACCTTACCCTTGCATCTGTCCCATTTGGTTGTTCCTGAATTGTATCCTTAATAATAAAACTGTAATCGTAAGCACAACAGTTTCCATGATTTCTCTGATTCGTTCTAGAAAACTAGGGGAAGAGAGGTCACGGAAACCCCCACATCTGTAGTCAGCCAGGCAGAAGTGTGGGTAGTTTGGGGACCCCATTTGTGGCTGGTGTCTGAAACAGGGGTAGTTTTGGGAAACTGAGCTCTAACCTGTGGGGTCTGCACTAACTCTGGGTAGTGTCAGAACTGAATTGAACTGAAGCTGGTTGGTGCTGGAATAATGTGTTTGATGTCAGAAAAAAAACCACACGCCTCCTAACCAGCCTGTAGACTGCGGCGCAAACATCACTTCTTGGTAACGCTTCTCCTGCTCCCAAGACGAACTCAGACCCCGGCTTTCCTTTATAGTGCATATACTGTTATTCCTATAATTATCTAATAACTGTGTACCCCATCAATTAGACTATAAGCCATATAAGGGCTTATCTCTTGTTGAGTAGTTATTTGTCCCTGAATTCATAATTAAATATCCAGAGCTAGAGATCCTCTCTTCTTACAGGATTGTTGTGAGGACTGAGTTCATATACGTAACACACTTTCACATGTTAACTGTTACATATGTTATTTTATTGCTTATCTTTAACTCTCTTCAGTTCTCAGCATAAAGTAGGCCACAAATATGTTAATTTATATACAAATTCAGTTCACCTGATGTTAAAGTAAATTGTATAGCAAAATTCCACATTATAGGTTCATTTTGAGAATATCTTTTTATTCACTTTAAATGGCATCAAGCTAAAGGACTATTTCTGGGTATGACTATAGACAAGTACCTGAATTGAGGGAACCCTGTGTTGCTATCACAAGCAAGAGTCTATTGCCCAGAATTGGGTAAAGTCAGGTGAAAAATCTCCTTCTTCATATATAAGATTAAACCCATGTTTTAATCATATACTTATCTAGAAATTATATAAGTGAGTGGGAGATATTTACAAAAAAGCAAAATATTGGGGCACCTGGGTGGCTCAGTTGGTTGAGCATCCAACTTTAGCCCCAGTCATGATCTTGTAGTCTGTGGGTTCGAGCCCCATGTCAGGCTCTGGGCTGACACTCAGAGCCTGGAGACTGCTTTGGATTCTGTGTCTCCCTCTCTCTCTCTCTCTCTCTCTCTCTCTCTCTGACCCTCCCCTGCTAGTGCTCTCTCACTCTCTCTCAAAAATAAACAAACATTTAAAAAATTTTTTTTACAAAAGCAAAATATTGAAAGGGACAGTGAAGGTAAATTGTTACTTTGGATTCGAAGTATATATAAGCCTTTTTTCTCTTTAAATCTGTGTAAATTGCTTATGATACCTAGGGACAAGATAAAAATCACCAACTAAAAATAATTGGGAAAGCCAACATGAATTAGCACTTATAATTATTTAAATCCAAACATAGTCAAGAACACAGCCTTGCCTTAGAGTCTATTTGGAGGTTCTCAGGAGTCATTTAAAATATTAAGAGATTGCCTTAACATCTCCACATGGAAGTAGGTGTTTTAAACCAGTGTGTTTTTACAATGTACAAATACTCCGCTTCAGGGTGACGGCACAGTACTTGATCAATTAACATCTGTTAAATGAATTTCAGGTTGTCAGCATCCCACATTTACTGGACATTTCCTTCCTGCCAGGCATGAAGCTCTGTTTTACGCATACACCTACACACAAATAAAGAAGCCCTCAGAGGTTGGTATTATCTCATTTTAAGTAATGAGGAAACTGAGGCATAAAGTCCTTGAGCACCTTGCTGAAGTTCAGAGAGCAAGTAATGGCAGAATGAGAACATGGAGTCTGGCATCAAAGCCCATGCTCCTGTGCCCTCACTGGCACTTCCCTAAGGAATTAATGGAAAGATGTGCACAATACAAGGTGAAATCCCAATCCTTTGTCATGTAAATAAGCGCATATTGAGAATGAACAAATGAAGCTTATTAAGCACTTCATCCTTCCTTTTTCTCTACTTCCCACCAGAAAATGCTATAATTCTGCTCAAAAAAAAAAAAAAAAAGAATAAAGCCCTCTTTTAGGGTTTGTGTGTGCATTTTAGTAAGATATTATTTACCATTCAACCATTTTCCTTGGTTTTCCAGTTCCATTAAAGGATACAAGTGAGAATAAACAATAGAAGTGACTAATGGAGATGTAAGAATTCGGAGTGGTCCAAACAGGATCTCCTCTACTGAACACCTAAAAGGGAATGACTCTTATAACACTCTACTTATTGCTGGGGCGCCTGGGTGGCTCAGTCGGTTAAGCGTCCGACTTCAGCTCACGTCATGATCTCACAGTCTGTGAGTTCGAGCCCTGCGTCAGGATCTGGGCTGATGGCTCAGAGCCTGGAGCCTGCTTCCGATTCTGTGCCTCCCTCTCTCTCTGCCCCTCCCCCATTCATGCTCTGTCTCTCTCTGTCCCAAAAATAAATAAACGTTAAAAATAAATAAATAAATAACACTCTACTTATTGCAACCGGTTCTCATTTTTTAAAAATAAAAGAGCTCTGTGAAAGCCAACTCTCCCATGTACTCTCTAATGGTCTATCGGCAAATCTTAAAAATCACAAAATAGTATGCAGTGAGGTCTTCAGGTATTGAGGCCTGGACAATGAATTAGAAAACCGCCCCTTTCCGAGCAATTTGGTCCAGCAAGATTCTGGGGATGTTGACAGCCAAAAAAAAAGAAAAAGAAAGAAAAGAAAAGAAAAAACAGATAGATGCAAATGCTAATATTTATGAGATGATATGAGCTTGCAAATAAATGATTGTATCTAACTAGATGCTCTTTAACAACAAAAAGGCATGTAAAGGGCGTTCATCATCAACCTGAGACTGTATGCCCATGACCTCTGCTACATTAAATGCTACAGCTTACTGAGATTACTTGAATTTAATGAACCTCTATCGTAGCAAGACACCTCTCATTCCGCAAAGGTGACAAATGCTGCAATCTCTAACTGCAACCACCCGGGTCACCCACCCCATCTAAGGGCAACCCTAAGTGGAATAATATCAAAAGCCCAGTACTCATGACTTCTTTCAAAGTTAAGGGATGAAAGAAAAGTTACTGTTTACGGGTCATATGGTGATACACTGTTCCTTGGCAACCAGGAGGTCTTTTGTGCGACTACAAGTTGATGGAAAGGGGGGAACTGAAAATGAAACTATTCAGAGGATTCCAATGCACAGAAGCAGCACTTCCGGAGCCCTGTGTAGCCATACTATCCTGTTAAAGAAGCTCCTTCCATTGGGAGGAAAGAGAGGATCACTGACGCGGCGTAACAAACGTTTTCAGGGTACCAACTGTAGACTCTGAACCAAAGACCAAGATCAAGGTTACCTATATGACAGGAAACCCTGCGGCCACTCTCGACCTCACCCGGTCCCACTCCTCTGGTCCTAAGAGGTCATTTATCTGGGAACTTGGTTGAGATGCAAGCGTGCTCCCAGAGCCAGCATTTGGAGCATCTACCCCATAACACATTCCCTCTCCGCCCTTGCCCCGGCAGCTGACGCGGAGACACCACTTAAGGGCATCGATGGTTTAAACCAGGAAGGAAAACAATAATTCATGCTAAAGAGTAGGAGTTCTGGAGACACCTGTAAAGTTCGTAGGAAGCTCAGGCGAGTTCTCCACACGTCTTTTCAATCCTATAGCCAGCCACGAGAATCGGGGAAGCAATGTTCTTGAAAGGAACGAGAGCTGTTATTTAGCAAAGAACCGCAGACTGGCACACTCAATTTATAAGGTAATAATTCCTGAAAGCTTTTGGGTAGGCAAACGAGCCTGCACTCTCTCAGAAACCCCGTTACTGGGCCCCCGTGGTTTCAAACTCCGATGATCAAGAAAGTGCTCGCGAGTCTGTCTGAGGTCTGGGCTCCCGCCCCCAAGCCGGGTTGTTAAGTACTTACCACCGCTGGCCGGCGAGCCGTGGGCTCTCCTGCGAAGGGCTCTGGGGGGTCGCCTGCGAACCCGGTCTGGGACCTTGCAGCTGGCCCGGCTCCCGAGGCCGCCCGGGGGGGTCCCGGGCCGGGCGGGGGGCGGGGGGGGCGCCGAGCCCGGAGCCCACCACCGGAGTGCGGGTGAACATAGCTCTGATTCCGCGGGTGCCCGGCCGCCGCTGCGGCGGGGACGCGGGCTGGGACGCCTCGGGAGTCTCGAGATGAGATTCGAAAGGGCAGGGGCAGCGGTTTCAACAGCTTGAGTTTCGATTTCCCGCCAGCAGCGGCAGGTGCGCCCGCCCCCGGAGGACTTCCCCATTCGGGCTCCACTCGGGCGCCCTCTGACCTCAGCGCGGGTGAAGGCTCTCGCTGCGCCGCCCTGGCGGGGAGAAGTGAGCCTGCTCCGCCCCTACCCGTGATGGTTCAAGGTCTCGCAGCCCCCTTAGAGGATAATGAAGAGACCTGTGATCAACCACGGACGCCTGATGAGGAGGTAGCCGCAAGGGGACTAGAACCCTCAAAGGTACTTTAGGGCTGTGTAATAGGTAACCCCTAATTTGAGGTTACTGCTGGAAATTTGAGACCCTGAACAATAGATTAACCTTGGAACGCCAGAGATTAGGTGAATAAATAAAATCATCTGAACAAAATTTTGCCTTACGTTGGTTGTGCACATACTTTCAAGTTAAAGGAAATGTAAAGTGGAATCAAAAGCCAAAAGTGAAATCAAAAGCCAAAGAAAGCCCAAAAGAGGGGAAGCAAGCTCTTTTTATTTATGATGGCAGCATTAGCGTTTGTTTACGTGTCTCCTACCACATAGGTTATGGGAGGGAAGAGATTTCTCTCATTTTTGTATAGCCAGCATTAGGACAGTCATGATCAACCCCACTACACATCAGAATCGTCTGGGAGCTTTCTAAAAATATGGATGCTGAGACTCACCCCCCAGACCTACAGATACAGAGTCTTGCAAGTCCAAATTTGGAAGGAAAAAAATCTCCATTCCATAGTCGAATCATTGCCCAATGTCTTGCACAGACCGGGTATGAAACTAATACTTCTTGAATGTTTGATCAATTACTGAGCAAGGCTGCCTGGAGAATCATTGCTGCCTAGCCCTCAGCTTGCCCAAGAATTTGCATTTCTAACAAGTTTCCTAGAGATACCCATGGGGCTGGTTTGGGACCACCTTTCGAGAACCCTGCTGTGGGCAACGTGGGAGGCACAGAAGGTTTTTCCCTAGGGCAGTTATGTAATAATATGTTTGAGAAAGTTCTATCAGCAATGTGAAAGATTGAAAAACGAAGAGGCTGAAATCTGAGAGAGAAACTAAAAGCCTAGTTATTATAATCTAGGTGGGAAATCTGAGCTAAGGCAACAGCATGGGAAATAGGAAGGAGGGGACAAAACCGTGACGTTCCAAATGAAAGGTTAACATAGTCTGATTAAAAAAAAAAAAAACAAAACTAGATGCAGAAGGGACCTGAGCTCCAGAGGTAGCAAATGGGACAGATGGGGAGACAGTTTGTACAGTACTCTGAAACCCAGCTCTGCCACATACCGGCCCCATGACCAAGGACAAGTCACTCAATTCCCTAGAGGCCCAGTTTCCTGATCTGCATTATGTGGAATGAAGTTACAGTATGTACCTTGTGGGATACTGTGAGGAATAAAGAGACAATCCACATCAACGCTTCTCAAACGCAGTTGATTTTGCCTCCAGCAGACATTTGACGACGCCTGGAGACATTTTTTGTGAAGCCTAGAAGGGGGAGAGGGGTATGTCTACTGGCATCTAGTGGGTAGAGGCCAGGGATGCTGCTAAATATACTGTAATGGACTGGGCAGCCTCCCAGAACACAGAATCATCCTGCCCAAAAAGTCAATAGTGCTGAGGTTGGAAAATGCTGATCTAGGTAATATGCCTAGCTTAGAGTCCCAGTAACTTAATGGTTGCTGTTTGATGGTAACTGTAAGGTTTTAGCTTTGTGTATAGGAGGAAAGCGGAACCATTCATCAGTAACCAAGAGGAGGGACAGGTTTCTGGCAAGGGTGAAAGACTTTGATTGGGGAACTTCCGGGTTGTAGGTGCCTGCAGGGCGAGAAAAGCAGTTCCAGAGTCCCCCCAAAAGTGGATCTGGGTGATCTTCCTGGAGGCAATTTTCTTCAAATTGTCAACTGCTGGGAAAATACCACTGGAACTTTTATTTCAGAGGATAAGAAAGAAGTTGTTTTGGTGATTGGATTCAATTCAAAGTTTGAATAAAGGAAAATCAGTTCTTCTAAAGGAACTAGTACGAGTAACGCTGACTTCAAGGAATACACTCGGTTGACCGTATTTATTTTAAAACCCAACCGCGTAGCACACCCAAGTTGCAAACATGAAATAGAAATAGAGGATAATAGGCAAAATCTAGATTGCTTATTCTGTTCATTTGTCATTTTGCTACATTCCTAAAGTGTTAAAAAATGTGAATGTGGTTTATTATTGCAGTAGACATTACAGGCTCCTTTAGGATACTTGAGAGTGGGTTATCTATTTGCATATCACATATTCTTTCACCTTATGTGTCTGTGTATTTGTGTGAAGATATGGGCTGGCCTTTTACTAGGGTTGCTCAGAGATGTGTGCCTCTGCAGCAATGGCTAGTGGAGAGAAATAGGGAGAGTGGAGAAGATTCTGGACCCCCACCCCTGCCTCAGCCCTTATCTCTTCTATTTACTGAATTGCTACCTGGTTTTGTTTGAGTAAGAGCTCCATGGCTTTGAAAGTTCAAGGAATCATTGTACTAGACAATTACCTGTATATTTTAAGGGACAAGGGGGATTACCTGGAATCTAGGGAGATTGTTAAATGGCCTGAAATTTGGCCAATTAAAGATTCCCTTAGGAAATGGCTTTCTTTTAAAATGTAACTGCATCCGGGAAATAATCATTTATTCATTCCTTAGGTAAAGGAGTTTAATCTAAGCAAAAGATATTTTGGTTGGGGAAGAGGGAAGCTAAAGTGGAAAGAAAAAGAGGATTCAAAAGGATACACAAAGGAAAACGTTGTAAAATGAGACATTGATAGGAAATGGCAATTCAAGGCTACAATGAGCAGTTTTAGCCCAGCGTGCTGGGATAAGATTAAAGATAAGATGAAATCAAAAAGAAACTTCACCAATTTGGGCTTATGCTAACATATCCAAGTATGTCTTTTATCTTCCAAGGATCTAAATGAAGATACATATCTGGTTTTTAAATTAGTTGCCTTCGATTACTCTCTCATTAGTGTGAATAAATACAGACATAGATTCTCAGCTGTTTCTTGTCATAAAATGTCTCAGTGAAAATCTTAGTTTCTAGGGGTACCTGGGTGGTTCAGTTGGTTAAGCATTGGACTCTTGATCTCAGCTCAGGTCTTGATTTCAAGGTCCTGAGTTCAAGCTCTACACTGGGCTCTGTGTTGGGCATGAAGCCTACTTAAAGAAAGAAAGAAAGAAAGAAAGAAAGAAAGAAAGAAAGAAAGAAAGAAAGAAAGAGAAAAATCTTAATTTCTGAAAATTCCAAAAAGTCATACTTCCTTAAATTTGATTCTGCAGTGAAAAGTTAGATTAATCCAGTAGGGTGAGGACAGCAGTTAAAGATTTGATTTCTCTCTTCCAACAAAGGATCTACGTGAATCAGTGACTACTTTACTAGGCACTCCTCATTTTGTGTGTGTGTGTGTGTGTGTGTGTGTGTGTGTGTGTGTGTATGTTTGCATAAGAGCATATTTGTGGCAATATCACATTCTTTAGAAATTCTTTAAGTTTATGCCATAAATCATGGAATGCTACAATTATAAGTCACCTTAAGTTCAGGTAATAAATATTTATTAATAATAAGCACAGACCATTCACTCCATCAGACCCAGCAGCTACAGTGGGGAACAGACAGAACCTTCTTATGCTAACCCCTTGATAAAGATCACCTCATTTTAGACAGAAGGAAACAGAGACTTAGAGAAGTCAAGTGACTTCCAGTATTGTGTGACAACTTTGTGGCAGAACTGAATTTAGGTCTTCTGAGTCCACATAGAGCTTTCTACATTTTGGAAGATGATTGTGACAATATATATCTTTTGACAAAATCCAGAATTTGGAATGCTTTTCATTTGTTATAATTTCCCCACGAGTAGCTTTGTATTATTTCCCAGAACGGTTATGGCAAAGTCTGTAAACCTATTAGAATCAACATTAATAAAAACCGTTGCACTCCAACATTCATCCCTATAATTATGTGGTCAAATAATCTTTACAATAGACAGTGCTTTGTACAACATGTCAAATTTTTGTGAATAGAAAACGTGCTAAATTTGGGTTAGAATTCCTCTTCTTTGACTGTGTTAAAATAGTGAGCTTCATAGTGTAGAAACGGAAAGATGTACATTTGTTCGCTCTGTTTTTCTGATGACAATGAATACTGTCACTTGGGGAAATGAGGAGAAATGTGCTTTTAATAATATTTGCGATCTTCCGGAAGGTGGCTGCATTTCTTTGTTTATAAATTCATATCTGAGGAAAGCGTAATGGCTTCCATCTCTGAGTTGTCACACTGTATGGTAGCTGTCACCAGACCTCTGCTGGCTACAGGGATGAAAGAAATTTCCCTTCACTGGGGAAAGTTCTGAAGACTCTGTCAGTGGCATGGGAGAGAAATTCCCCTGAAGAGTTTCTTTAGCCATGATAAATGAACCAAACAGAAACTTTCTGTTTTATGCACTGCCCATTTTAAACCCCACCACTATGCCTTTTCCAAAAATGCCCTCTCTTAGGGAACTTCTGACTGTCCTGATGTCTTAACTCCAAGCCAACTCCTGTGGGTATTCACATCCTTTGTAAGTATAGCCAGGTATGTAACAGAGAGTATGGCATAGGGGCAAAGGGCAGAAAGACCTGAACTTGAGACCCGGCAGAGCCATTTAAGAATTCTGTGACCTCGGGCAAACACTGAAACTCTCTGAGCTTTGGTTGCTTCATTTGTAAGATGAAATATTAATCATAATAAGACCAGCTGTCCAATCTACCTTCGGGGCTTGGTGAAGGCCAAATGAGATAACATTTGTGGAAGTGGTTCGTAAATTGTACCTTGACGCCATATAAATGGAAGATCGTGTTGTGGCTTTTTTTGAGCTGTCCATGCAAGCACTTTATATATGTTTTCCAATAGTACTTAAATTTGTCCTCAAAGAGTTCTTAACTTTGGTTCTACCAGCTCCCAGCTTTCAATTGCTAAAACCTCATAGGGCTATATCCTCAGTGTGTTTTATCTTGAAATCCCTTTCAGAATAGAAATAAAGCAGTATATAGTTTTACCTACCACTATATAAATGCCTGTCACAGGAGTACAGTCCCCAGTGAAGCTGGAATTCCGTTGGCATAACTGGAAGGCCCTGAGCACTCTGTAGACATTCTGGGGCAGTATTCCATCCCAAATATCTTCTGGCAGCCAACAAGAGTTCCATTTCTATGGATAAAACTTAGGATCCTCCTATTTTGCTTTACTTGTAGAAAGGAGTCATGTTAGAAATTCCCTTGGCCTTGCAGGCTTCCAAGAGTGCGATGTGGGGTAGGAATTCCCTGCAGGCACACCACAGCGGCTAGAGTTCAAGACTCTCCTGAGTAGTCCTCAGCGGCCACCCAACTCTATGGCTTCTCTTTTGGGGCTCCAGTAAAACAAAGGGAGGGTGATGAAAATGGTTACAATAATGAAGTTTCATGCAGTCTGAAGAAAGGGAGTGAATCCCGTGTTATTCAACAAGGGTTCAGCATGCGCGCTTCAGGCTTTGTCAGATCGACCTGTGTTTAGATCTTGTCTCCACTACTTGTAACACGAGAGACTTTGGGTGAACCACTGAACATCTCAGGGCTTCAGTTTTTTTCAACTATAGAATGGAATGAGTTCTAAACCTACTGATGATAGTTGTCATACATGTTAGGTAAGCATAAAGTGCTCAGTACCATGTATCCAACATGGTATCCTCAATAAATATAGTGATCAATACTATTTAAATTCGCAGGAGCACCTGGGTGGCTCAGTCAGTTAAGCCTCCAACTCTTGGTTTTGGTTCAGGTCATGATCTCTGGGTTCGTGGGTTCAAGCCCCACGTTGGGCTGTGCTGACAGCACAGAGCCTACTTGGAATTCTCTCTTTCTTTCTCTCTCTCTCTCTGCCCCTCCCCCCTCCTCAAAATAAGTAAATAAACTTCAAAAAAAAAGAAGACAGCCAAATGGCTAGTAAATATATGGATATGCAAACTGAAATTACAATGAGATACCTCTATACACTCAACAGAATTACTAAAATGAAAAAAAAAAGCTACCATGCGTCAGGATGGGAAACTGAAATTCTGGTGCTCCACTAGAGGACTGGTAAATTAGTGCCTTTTTGGAAAATTGGCAGAACCTTCTAAGGCCGAGTATTTTCATACCTAGACATTCCACTGTTCACGTGCTCACCAAGTCCAGTACAAGCATGATTCATCAGAGTTTAAAACAGAAACTATTTACATACCTATCAGTAGTAGATGGATTGTAAATCAAACCATCCTGCTGTATACTTTGAACTTATACAGCGACGGATATCAATTATATCTTAACAAAACCAGAAAACTACGCGAAATAAGGCAAAGACAAGATAACCGACGAATAAACGGTGGTATATTCCTACAGTGTAATACTACATATGAGAAGTTCTATAGTCGTCGTCCTAAAGGGCTAGTTCGCCATTTCTCTAACTTCCTCAAGCTCTTTTCAGGCATGATGGTGTTTCTATCCAGCCCCTCTCACTCACGTCACCTAGATTAAACTACAGGTTCAGCCGCAATAGTCGAGACTCAAAATAACTGTGATTTAGCAGCTTAGAAATTGTCTCTTAGGTGCTAGTCTCAGCACACGCAGGCCAGGCCTGGCACAGTGATGGTGTTACTTACTATGGTGTCAAGGGTCCAGGCTTCTATTGTGTTGCTCTGTCTTCTCTAGGGTGCTTCCCTTATCTACATCAAATGCATAAATAATCCAGCCAGTGAGGAGGGAGAAAGGGAAACTGCAGGGCGAGTTTACCTCTAGGTGTACAACCCAGAGATTGTACTCATCACTTTTGCTCACACTTCACTGGTCAAATTTAGTTGCACAGCTACACCTAGTTACAAGAAAGGCCAGGAAGTGTAGTCTTACTTTAGTCACCTAACACACATTTCTTGAGTATCTAGTATAAACCAGACACTGAGGCTACAGTAGTGGATAAACCCAACAAAAATCCCTCAGGGCACCTGCGTGGCTCAGTTGGTTAGGTGTCCAACTTTGGTTCATGTCATGATCTCGCAGTTTGTGAGTTCTGGCCCCGCATCGGGCTCTGTGCTGACAGCTCAGAGCCTGGAGCCTGCTTCCGATTCTGTGTCTCCCTCTCTCTCTCTGCCCCTCCCCTGCTCATGCTCTGTCTCTCTCTGTCTCTAAAATAGATAAACATTAAAAAAAAATCCCTCTGCCACATTCTTTCATTCTAGATGGGCAACTCACAAAGCAAGTAAGTAAAATATATAATGTGTTAGATACTGTTAAATACTGAGGTAATCAGATTTCAAGCCAGCCTCCAGTGATTCTCGCTTCCTACCCCAAATTTGGGATAAATTGTAATGCAGCAGGAAACAACTTATAGATTATAGCACCTGGAAGTGTGGTGCAGTCTAAAATGAAAACATGGGCTTGGCTTCAGAACTGGTCTGAGGGCAGAAGCTGGAAAGTCTTTGAGGACAATGCTGGCACAAGTTTAGGAACATTATAGAAGGGGTCCCTGTTATTTGGTGTTAGATAGGAGCACCGTTACCTGTGGTGATGTGGGAAGCAAAGGTACCTAATGACCTAAGTGAGCTGGGTAAGGAGATAGCCAGGCAGAATGTGGAAGGTCCTGCCTGATTCATTCTTGCTGCTTATAGTAAGATGTGGGAAGATAGAGATAGCCTAAATGAAAGGTTATTGCCCAAAAAGGAGCTAGGAATTGCTGATTTTGGTAGTTCTCAACCTCTGTAAATGGCAAACTATGCTAAGGTTAAGAATTGGCTCCAGGAAGAGATCAAATCAGAGAACCATCATGAAAGCCTGATTTAAAGTGGAAAATGCGAGAGTGGCTATTAATTCCTTTGTTAAGACATCAGAATGATCCAAGGAAATAAATATCTCAAGGAACCATTCAGTCAAAGAATAAAACTTTCAGAAGCTTAAAAATGTTGTCCTTTAACAGTCTGGCAGAAGACCAAAGAAGACAGAAGACAAGATATGGTTTTTGTCCAATGGGATAAGCCCAAGTAAGATTTATAAAAAACCCCTCAGACTTTTTAAGACAATTGTATTTTCAGAAATACCACCAGTTTGGACTGAAAGGGACAGATTCATGATGAAATGAAAAGTCTCATTATGACAGAGATCAGGCGGGGAACACCAGCAACCACATACATGGGTTGTTTTTCATGGAAAAGGAAACATAACTCAAAGGGCAGAACTTAAAGCCCACAGTGTGTAGCCAAATGCCACAAACAATTATTCTCATGCCTTGAGTCCTAATCAAGGAAGTACCAACCCCTATCTTGCTGGATTTTAGAATCGCTATAGCCCAATGACACCAGCTTCCTCCCATTTTCCCCCTTTGAATAAACACCTATACTGGTTATCCTATGCACATCCTACCATTTTATGTGGGATACGTTGGAAGCAGATAACTTGACCCTTTACTTCACAGGTCTCAGGTCAAGAGAAACCATACTGGATGAGCTATACGCGAGAACTACATGTGTGGAGTCTCACCTGCACCAGACTTGCTTTAGATAACAAGATCCTAGATTTTGAGCTGATGCTGTAATGGCATGAGACTTGGGGGGAGGGGGTCTTGGGAGGAGATGAGGATAACTTGCATGTGAACCTGTGGGGACCAGTGGTCGTATTGTGGTAGCTGGTCTCCAAGGTGGCCTCCAATGATTCTTATGTTCTGCTATTCTTGCCCTTAAGTAGTTTCCTCCAACTTTGAAGACGACCATCTGGTGTAACCTCCAGCCCCTATCACGATGACCCTAACTCTAGCTGACATCTTGGTGCAACGTGAACAAGAACCACACAGCCAAGCTGCTCCTGAATTTCTGCCTTCCAGAAACTGTTGGGGGAAACACATACTGAATGTTTTTTTTAAGCCACTATATGTTGGGGGTAATACATGATGCAGCAATGGATAACTAATACAAGTACAAGGAGAAAAATTAAAGTGGAAATTGAATGGGAAGTAAAATTTGTATGAAATTTTAGATAGGGTGGCCAGGGAATATCTTCTTGTGACCTCTCAATAGGGATCTCAGGGATACAAGGGTACAGGAAGAGCATGTTGATACTCAAAACATTAAACAACCAATATGACACAGGTACTGACCAATCACAGCATGTGTCCCACCCAATAAAAGCTAATACAGTTCAAAAACATTCCCTAGGGCCCCATGTTGAAACCCAGCTGAATTTCAGCCTTGAGCAAATGGAATATAGTCAAATATCCTGAAGTGAGAGAATGTCTGTCTTTGATAAACAACAAAAAGTTTGATGTGAGCAGAAGGAGAGAGTACTAGGAAATGAGGATAAAAGCCTAATATGGGGCCAGACCATGTAGGGTCCTTTAAGTCATAGTAAAGCTTTTGGCTTTTACTCTGTGTGAAATGGGAAACATTTGGAGGATTTGGTGCAGGGGAGTAACATGATATAGCATGTTTTAACAAGGTCACTGTCACCGATATTTTGAGAACAGATAGGAAGGAAAGCAAGAGTAGAAGCAGGGAGGCAAGTTGAGAGGCAGCTGCAATAATCCAGATGAGAAATGATGTTGGCTTGTACCATGCACACGTGCACACGTGCACACACACACACACACACACACACACACACACACAGTAGAGGTGGTGAGAAATGCCTAGATTCTTGATATATTTTAAAAGTATAATGAACAGGATTTTAAGTGTAGGATGAACAGAAACAGATTGGATTTGACTTGTAGAAAAAGAGTCAAGGATGATATGTAGGTTTCCAGCCTTAGAAGATAGAGTTAACATCAGTGAAGTTAGGGAAGGCTGTGAGACGGGTGTTTCTGGTATTGGTGGTGAGGAAGGGTATTGTCATGAGCTCACGTTTGGACATGTCGAGTTTTAAGAGCCTATTAGACATCCAAGTAGAGTAAGCTGTTGAAGTTCAAGTGTGGGGTCAAGGAAGATGTCCAGACTGAAGATACAAGTTTGGAACTCATTAGCTTATGAACTGTTTTTAAGTCAAGTGGTTGGATGAGACTACCTAGAAAGTGAGTTTAAACAGAAAAGAGAGGGGCGCCTGGGTGGCGCAGTCGGTTAAGCGTCCGACTTCAGCCAGGTCACGATCTCGCGATCCGTGAGTTCGAGCCCCGCGTCAGGCTCTGGGCTGATGGCTCAGAGCCTGGAGCCTGTTTCCCATTCTGTGTCTCCCTCTCTCTCTCTGGCCCTCCCCCATTCATGCTCTGTCTCTCTCTCTGTCCCAAAAATAAATAAACGTTGAAAAAAAAATTTTAAACAGAAAAGAGAATTTGGGTGTCCTTTTCCCTAGTTTTAAATTATAGAAGGAATTTTATCACTATGGAAGAGAAACATCAATATCGAAGGAGAACTAGAATTCTCTCCCTGCTTACTCCAGATCTAGGCCCATGAGTTAGTAAGAATGTATAGGTATCCAGGAGTGGGCATTAGCAAGTCAGGCCAATGTTTTGGTGGTGTGGGGTGAACACTGAGAGTGTAAGAACAAACAGACATACCCGAACCTCTGAAACTCAAGTCCGATCAGGAACACAATCACAGACAAGGTGGAAAACCTGTTGACCAACACTGCAGTTGGTGAACCAACTCTTTATATTCTAGCTCAGTGGTTCTCAATGTTGGCTATACTTTGGAATCACTTGGAGAGCTTTAGAATCACTGAGGCTTGGGTCCCACCCCAGATTTCCAATTTCATTGGTCTGGGGTACGGCATGGACACTGGGGGTTTTACATACTTGCCAGGGATTCCCATGTACAGCCACAGTTGAGAATCAGCACTGTAGATGAAAAACAACACTACAGTTCATAAGGCATCCTTATCAGCTCCTTTAGGAGCAGCTCTTGGCTTGCTTTTTGTCCAGAAGGACATTACAGAGAAGTTACTAAACTGTAACAAAACAACAGCTTAGAAGACTGAAAAAAAAATATATATATATAGGGAGAAGTCTTGAACTTATATTTTGTATTGCTTCCCGTAGGTCATTTCTCAGAACATTAGGCCTAGACTAAGTACTGGCTGCTCGCAGAACAACAATTCGGGTTTTTTTTTTTTTTTTTTGAGGTTTGTGATAGAGTAGGTGTTGTACCACATAGAGCAGACTCATCGGCTGGCCTGTGAACAAAGGACAACAAAATATGCACACAGAGTGTTCTAAAACACAGGCTGTTCCGTGAATGGAATACCTGACACTTTTTAGGAGAATGTGGAAAAGGTAAGGATATAAACATTGTTTACCGATGTAAGAAATTTCTGGTTCGACAGTGCTTTCAAAACTCCTTCTGAACACACATCTGGGAAATCTGTTCGTCAGAGATTCTGTGGGTTCTGCTTGGCCCCCGTGCAGCTGACCCTGAGAAGCTCACACTGTTCTTGTGGCTGGAATATGGGGACGTCAGCTTGATGACATGAGTTTTGTGGCACAGTGTTATAGAAATAAAAGTATTTTGAAGAGCAAGCCCACAACAGCCATACTCCCTTGTGCATTCAATAACTTATCACGGCTGTAAAGTAGGAAGAACAAGAAAAATGTGCGGGAAGTGGCACAGTTCGTACTCTGTCAGTACTAGATAGGGGTTCTTTACTGCTCACGGTAGATTAAAACAACCCAGTAGATTTGGTCTCAAAACCTCACATACTCACACAGAGGCTGCCACAAAACACGAAGTCAGGACCCTAACAAAAAACCAACGTTTTGTATTTCCTAGTTGTGTTTGTCAGCAATGCTTTTCAGACGCAAATGGCCTTGCATCATCATGCTGTTATTCCCTTTTAGGGGGTGTATTTAATCCAAGAAAAAAAACATGCTCCTCTCTCTCTCTGCCCCTCCCCTGCTCATGCTCTGTCTCTCTCGGTCTCAAAAAAAAACAAAACAAAACATTAAAACAAAATTAAAAAGGGGAGCCTGGGTGGCTCAGTCGGTTAAGCGACCGACTTCAGCTCAGATCATGATCTCGCAGTTCATGAGTTCTAGCCCCGCGTTGGGCTCTGTGCTGACAGCTCAGAGCCTGGAGCCTGCTTCAGATTCTGTGTCTCCCTCTCTCTCTGCCCCTCCCCTGCTCATGCTCTGTCTCTCTCTGTCTCAAAAATAAATTAAAAAACATTAAAAAAATTAAAAAAAAAAAAAACATGCTCCTGAGTTACGGAATATGCCAAGAGGAATGTTCAACCCACTGGGAAAATAAATGAAGCAAACAAAAGTATTCTGTTATGATAGTAATAGGTGGATTCGTTCTCTGGTACCATCAACAATCTGTGCTTCAAACCAGGTGTTTACTTCTGGCTAGGATGTGTTCCAAAGAGATGACTGACACGGGCACTTTAGGAATTTTAAACAAGAAAAGTTCCCCATGTTGTGTCTTCTTAAAAGTGGCATGACCTTGAGCGAATTATGCGACTCTCTGAAACTGTTTCCCTCTGTGTAAAACCACTCTTCCCCATTTGCTTTTACATGACTTCAGGGCCAAATGCGATCCTTCCACACTGGAAATCATAAAGGTTTTTGTTTTTTATAGTTATTACTTAACAAGTTAACAATGGCATACCCAATAATCTGGATCTATAAATAGTATCGTAAGCATGCAGTAGTGTGATGGTAGCATTTTTACAGATAATGGAAATGTTCTCTGCAGGAGAGGTTCAAGGTTAAAAAGAAATTTTCCATTTATTATCTCATTATTTACCCTGACACAACCTGTGAAGAATGTTAGTTTCTTGATCTTTAATTTCAAGCAAGCAATTCAGAACTATTGCATAAGAGTTCTTACACACACACACACACACACACACACACACACACACACACACATATTTACATATACATTTACTTGGTACATACTGCTGTGTGTCAGACATGGTCAGGCATTTTTACCTGTGTTATGTCAGTTCCCAAAGTAGGCTTCAAATCGAATTCCTCTAATTCTCTACTACCCTCTGCACTATCTTACTCTGCTTCATCGTATTGGGCATTTTAAAGGAGATACTATCCAGCAAGAAAATAAAAATTAAAAGATACTGTCATAGTCCGTTTGGGCCTACTAGAACAAAATACCACAGACTGGGTGGCTTATAGACAGAAATGTACTGCTTACAGTTCCAGAGCCTGGAAGTCCGAGATCAAAGTGCTAGCATGGTCAGGTGAGGGCCTTCTGGGTAAGACTTCTTGTTTTGTATCCTCATATAGCAAAAGGAGCGGAGAAAGCTCTGTCAATCTCTGTTATAAAAGCACTAAGCCCCTTCATGAGGGTTCCACCTACATGACCTAACTGCCTTTCTAAAGGCCTACCCACTAATGCCATCACCTTTGGGGGTTAGGATTTCAACCCTAACACACATATTCTGACCACAGCAGACACAGTGACATCACTTGCAAGACTTCCATTGGTATGTGGATAAAAGATATGTGCATAGAGAAAGAACAAATATTTTTACATGTACATGGAAATACATTATTGTATAGCTCTTTCAGTTCCTCTTAAATATTCAAGTTCAGAAAATCATATACATACGATGATGCTGCTGTTAATAGCAAGCAAGTGATTTGATTTGTCTTAGTTTCCTAGGGCTGTTGTAACAAAAGTACCATAAACTGGGTGGCTTGAAGCAACAGAAATGTATTCTCTTACATTTCTGGAGGCTGGAAGCTTGGAATCAAGGTGTTGACAGGGTTGGTTCCTTCTGGATACTCTGAGGGACAATGTGTTCTGTGTTTGCCTTCTAGCTTCTGGTATTTGTTGGAAATCCTTGACTTATAGCTGTATCACTCCTATCTCTGCCTCTGCCATCACATGGCCTTCCTTGTGTGTCCATGTGCCTCTAAATCTCTCTCTCCTTATAAGGACACCAGTCATTGTATTTAGGGCCCACCCTAACCAGTATGCCTTCAAGTTTACCTTGATTATATCTGCAAAGATCCCATTTCCAAATGAGGACACATTCACAGGGATAGGGTTAGATCTTCAACATTATCTCTTTGGGGGATCGTAATTCAACCTTCAGCAACACACAGCCCCATTACACGTAAATACTTGAGCATGCATTTCCTAAAAATGGAGACACTCTTCGACATAACCATAGTATACACATAAAAATCATGAAATTAACATCGATACCATACTACCATCTAGGCCACATATGCCACTTAAATTTTACCACTTGCCTCAAAAAATCCTTCATAACTAAGCAAACAAAGAGCAAACGTTTTCCCCCATGACCCCTTTCTTCGTGATCAAAGATCCAGTCTAGAACAATCTAGCTGTCGTGCCTCTTATCTCTTTCAAGCTAGACCTGTTCCCAATTTTTCCTTGTTGCTAGTGACCTTGACATTTTTTGAAGAGTAAAGGCCAGTAATTCTGCAGTGTTCTTTGCAAAGGTTTGTCTGATGGTTCCTCAAGATTCCAATAAAGCTATGCATTTTGGCAGAAATACAACAGAGGTTGTCTTTTTTCCTCAGTACACCAGATTGGGAAATGTATTATGGCAGTTTATTCCAATATTGGTCATGCTATTATCATTTGCTGAAAATAGTACATGTTCAATTTCTCCATTGTATACTTAATGAATAATTAATAAGCAACTGGTCTGTCATCTGTGGGAAGATACTCTGAGACTATGTAAATATCCCTTTCCTCATCAGACTTTTACACACTGGTTTTAACATCCACTGATATTTTTTTCCTGAATCATTTGTGATTGCAAAATTAATTCTGGCTCCACCATCTCTTCAACACTTATTAGGTGACATTCTGCTTTAAGGAAGAGTTTTCTCTTTTCCCTTATATATCCATTTATACAAATAAGGACTCATGGGTATCTATTTTATTCAATGGGTTATAATCCATTATTATCATTATTTATTTAGATTGTCACATTTGGCCAATGAGAAATCCCTTCATGCTGGCTCCTGATACTTTTGACCTGTCCCCATCATTTTTTGAGTACTTCCTTACTTTCTGTTACAAGATGTTCCAGGCTTATCTTGTACTTTTCCTGCTTCAACCATACAATTATCCAAGAAACCCTCTCTCCATTTAGTAAGGAATGATATTTAGAAACCATTTGAGTGCAAGGTGTATATATTTTTATTGGGGTATCATTGTTTCTAAGCTCTTTCCAAAGACATGTATAGGAAATACACACACACACACACACACACACACACACACACACACACTCTTCCATATCCATCCATACAGATATTTTAATCCATTGGGATTAATTCCCTTGATTCCCATAACAATATGGGGAAAAAAAGAATTCTAAAGATAGCTTCCCTGAGATTCTTGTCTCTCATTTATTCAATCAAACATTAATGTAGGTACTGCTCTTAAGTGGTTTTGCAGATATCATTCAGGCCCCAAATCAGATGCTTCAGGTAGGTAAGTCTTGCCTATTCAGGTGAGTTCTTTAAAAGTAGAGAGTTTTCTTCAGCTGGAAGCAGAAGAGAAGTCAAAGATGTGAAGCACAAGAAGGTTTGACATAATGTTGCTGGCTTAAAGATAAAGATGAAGGGACAATATGTTGAAGAATGCAGGTGGCCTCCAGTGGCTGAAAATGGCCCTGTCTGACAGCCAGAAAGAAACAGGGACCTCAGTCCTACAACCACAAGGAACTAAATTCTGTCAACAACCTGACCAAAACAGATTCTTTCCCAGAGCCTCCAGATAAAAGCCTAGCCTGACGGACACCTTGATGTTAGTCTTGTGAGACCTTGAACATAGAACCCAACTGAACTCCCTTGGATTTCTGACCTACAGAACTAAGAGCCAATTAATAAATGAGTGTTGTTTTAAGTCACTGAATTTGTGGTAATTTTATAGTAGCAATAGAAACTTATACAGATAGACTATGAGATAAATATAAAACGGAATTTACACTGATTCTGATTGAATACCACAGGGTTTTTCTGATCTTCCCTTTTTCGTATCTGTACCTCTCATAGGCCAAGGGCTCAGACCCACAAAATTGCAACCTCAGTCTCACTTCAGATGCCAAATACAAGTCCAGGTTGTTACCTGTGCTTCTGATAGACTGGCTAGAATTTGGAGGTTCCTAAGACTGCCTCCTTGGGTTTGATTAATTTACTAGAGTAAGTCACAGAACTCAGAGAAACATTTACTTTTGTTAACCAGTTTCCTCTAAAGGATGTTATAGAGGATACAGATAAAGAGGTGCATAGGATAAAGTCCAGAAGAGTGCCAAGCACAGGAGTTTCTATCCCCTTAGAACTGGGGTGCAGGTTGCTCCTGAGTTCACCGACCAGGAGGCTCATCAAATCTCCTAGTTCAGCACTTTTTAACAGCCTAAGGTGCAGCCTCCAGCCCCTTTCTCCTTCGCAGAGGTTGGTGGGTGGGGCTGAAATTTGCAACCTTCTAATTACTTGGTTTTTGTGACCCCCTTATCCTGAGGCTATCCAGGGACCCCACCCTAAGCCACTCATTAGCATACACTCAGACTGCCCCAAAGCAATTTAGTTTGGATAGCAAGAGATGCTCCTCTGTATTGCTGAAGCAATTCCGAGGGTTTTAGGAGACCTGTGACAGGAACCAAGGGCAAAGATCAACTATATTTCTTATTATACCACAATTAGGAACACGTCTTCCACACATTTCTTCTCCTTTTGGAACAGAGAGAGAAAAAGGAAGGGCCAGATTCGGGAACATGTCAAACATAATAAATTCTAATTATAATAGTCAGGTAATACAAAGAACTTGTTTTGGTATCTGGTAGAAAGACCTCCTCTCTCAACTATAAATCTGGCTGAGAGACAAGGACAAAATAATTATATATTCACCTCCGTCTTTCAATAAAAGCAGAAAGAGCTTTCCATTTCAAATTTGTTTTGTTTTGTACCACATGTGGGTTAATTAGATAAAACCATGTCATGTGCCAGATTCAATCAGCCTGAAAATAATCAGAAAACCGGGTTTGGCATTGTTTATGCTGTTCTGGCTCAGATAGACAAAAGCACAAAATGTAAATTGGCTCCAGAAAATAACATGTGCATACGGGCGCCAGCTTTTCTTTCATGGGATTATCTCTAGCTGGCACCTGAACAGCAGAAGCTGCTCTGGGTGACCATTAGACGAGCCTACATGATGTAGACTCCCATTTTCCATGAGTGGACACCTCCATGAAGGGCACTTACTTCACTGCCTTTGACATAGGCCAGAACCAGCTTTCCAGCTACTGGCAGTCAGTCAACTGAAAATACGTGTTGAAGCGAAAAACTGAAAATGCATTTTTGTTTGGCTTATCCCCTAGTGACTTCCTGGAGGCTTATTTCTTTGTTTTTAAAATCTCCTATCAGATTAGAAATACAGTCCTGAAACCACGCCTCAGCTGTATTTCTTTGCCTTAGGTAGTTCAGTGAATTTTATTACGGGGAAGAAGGCAGAGTATTTCACTGTCTTCCTACTTAAGTTCCAAGGGATGAACTTTGTAGCAATTATCCAAGCCATCATGGAGTGAGCAATAGTCATTTTAAAAAACTAATCATCTGATGGTTGATAAAATCCAAATTAACTCGTTTTTTGCCTTCTCTTTGTGCTACGTAAACTATCTGATATCAGTGCACAGGGGAATAGGATTCCACATTGCTCAACTCATACTTTTTTTTTAGAAGAATATTTTTTAGAATATTCTAGAGTGTGTGATGGGAGGTGATGGATGAAACTATTTTTGCTCTGGTCACAAGTGAGCACCTGAGATAGGGAAACTAAGGGGACTCCATGAAGAATTGCTTTTTTGTTCATTTTCCAGCCTTTTTTTTTTTTTTTTTTTTTTTTTTGCTGGGACCTGCACCCCCCCCCCCCACATGCCTTATAATAGGTATGTCCTCTTTGTAAGGGTCAAAGAGTTCATGATTTCTTTGGAAGCTTCCAGCACAGTAGATAACATCTGAGGAGTGACCAGGTCACTTTAAGACTGTCATGTGTGTTTTCCAGACCCCTGACTCCAGATACCTGACACAACCACCACCGGCTGCAGGACATAAATGACTTATGGAGGATGCCTAGATGCTTGTCTTTGTCTTTGTTCCTGGTTGCCTGAGAGGACACGTACATGAGACCACAATCCTCAAAAAACCCCGCAGACCCCAAGCAAAGGAGAGACTCACTCTCCTTTCCTTTCCCAATTTCCCAGATGCTCTGTCTGTATCTGCATTCTTTCTCTATCTTCAATAAATCCTGCTCTCACTTCCTTCCAGCTGATGTTTGATTTCTATCCTACGTGAAGCCAAGGACCCCCTTGGCTGGTCCTATGGGACCCCTTCTGGGTCCTCGGGTCTGGCCTGCCTATGTCATACCTACTTGTCAAATTCAATGGGCACATTAGACCCTCATCTTACTTGGTTTACCTACAGGTATCTGGCATTTTCCACTGTTTCATCCTTTTTGAAATTTCCTTGGTTTCCATGACCCCACTCTCTCCTGACTTCTACCTCTTCTACCTTTCTGGCTTTTTATTCGTAGTTTCCTTCCTCTCTCCCTTCCTCCCATCTGCTTTCTCAGTCTTGGTGTGCACAGAGTCTAATTCTTTCTTTCTTTCTTTCTTTCTTTCTTTCTTTCTTTCTTTCTTTCTTTCTTTCTTTTTGTTCTATATGTGTTTTCCTACCCCAGTAGTTGCCACTGGCAGAAATCTAAGAATCACTTCGAACTCTTCCCTTTTCCTTTTCCCTTCTATCTGCTCAATCCCCTGTCTTCTTGACACTATCTCTTCACTCCTTAGATTTCTCCCCTTGGATTAGTAACACTACTTTGGTGACAAATATGGAAAATCCCACTAAAACCTGGCTTAAAACTAGGGTGATGGTTTCTTCAACAAGTCAATGGTATGAAAAATGTGGGGAAAGGGATTTTTGTGATTAAATGCGACTAATGTGACATAAACATCAGCTGCTGCATGTTTGTTTGGATTTTGTTCGGATCCCAACATGAACAAACCAGCTATTTTAAAGTTTTTTTTTGTAACAATCAGGGAAATTTGGATAAGTACTGGATATTAGATGACACTGTACTGTACAAGGGCAGGCTGCCCCAAGGTGGGTTTCCTTGGCATGAACACTATTTTGAGTTAAATATAATCTGAACACAGCAGATGGAGGAAAAGCCCTCTTCCTGATTCTCAACTGCCTGGATATACATTGGAAAGAAGAGCCCGTACCAGAAAGGGAGCTATTAACAGAAATTCCCATTTACCTAAGAAACTTACCTGTATAATAGAGCAAACTTTTTCCAAAACATCTCCTTTCACCTTCCTGCTAGTGGCCTTCCTACTTTTTGTCTCCTCAGACCCTACCCCTCTCCTTAGCTCATATAAACTTCATGTTGCCTCATTGTCTTTGGAATTCGATGTCTGTATGGATTCCTCATACGTACACCTGTCAAATTTGATTTTTTCCTCTTAATCCGTCTCATGTCAATTTGATGCCAAGTCCAGCTAGAAGAACTGTGAAAGGCAGAGGACAGTCTTCCTCCCCGACAACACAAAAGGCTATCAACAATTTTTGTTAGGTTCACAATGACGTGACATTAGAACATGTCCACACTGAAACGCCTACTGAAATAATCAGAAATAATCAGAAATGACATGATACCTTGATTTTCTTTAAAACACTTCAT
The DNA here is from genome assembly GCF_022079265.1 of Lynx rufus. Taxonomy (NCBI): domain Eukaryota; kingdom Metazoa; phylum Chordata; class Mammalia; order Carnivora; family Felidae; genus Lynx; species Lynx rufus. The sequence continues at coordinate 27,646,707 of NW_025814823.1, read as the reverse complement.
CAGAAAAGGAAAATAGATGAAGAATTGCAGCAGAATCTTGACAATTGTTGAATCTGGATTTGCGGAATATGAGGGTTCATTCTACTACCTTTATGCTTTTTAAATACTTAAAGAGAAATTAAAAGAAAGGGTATTTTTACTTTAAGAAGTTCAGAGATGAGGTAGACTTTAATTGAAACTTGAAAGAGTAGTTAATATCATGAGGGCCTCAGTTTCTTTTTAATCTCCTTGTGGCTTTCAACGGTGTTTGCTTCATCCTAAAGTCCTAACGTAATTATTTATAGCATTGACTTTCATTCACCTGTAACCTAGTTTGAGATGGGAAGTAAAATGGTCACCGTAGCTCATGGTTGTCCCACGATTGCCAACCACAGTTAGGTCTTTACGCTTCTCTGTTCATGTCTAGCAGAAGAGAGAAAAAGCTGCTCTCCCAGAAGCACCCAGCAAATATTTTCTATAACCCCAATGTCCTAGAAGAGATATGTGCCATCCATGAAACAAACATATGCTTAGAATGATGTGATACCTTGGTTGGCTTAGGTTACTCAGGACCGACCCTGACAGTTGGGGGCAGAGTCAATTCTTGGGTCCCTTTGGGTGGGGCCAAGAGGGATTGAAGTGGGGAGGAAACTAATAAAGGTCACCATATCCCTCCTTGCCATGTCTGCCTACGTTCCTAGTTCAGCACCCGACATTTCTTACTGAGACTTTTGAAATAACTTTCTTGCAGATTTCCCTCCTTTTGTTTTGACCCATCAATCCCACACCACTACCAGAATGATCTTCTAAGCGTGTAGATCTGATCGTGTCACTGCCACAGTCTACATGTTTTGATGTCTTGGCTTTACCTATAAGGTCAATTCCAAATGCCTTTTCTTATTAAGTAAAGCTGTTTAATATCTGGCCCTCCTCTGGTTATCTGTCCACTCTCATCTATCTATAGTCTCTTGTCTATACTTTAAGCTTTAGCAGAACTGAATTACTTGTAGTACCGTTCATACACATTGCTTTCTCATACCTTGTTCCCCCAAGCCTGTCTCAGTCTTATCAATCCAGCAAATCTGTATTCATTCTCCCATAGTCAGCTTGAACGCTGTCTTCTGTGAATCCTTTCCTCTTTTTTTAGACCCATCCTCCTTTATGCTCGCTGTACTTGCCACACAGGAGAGCCCTCTTTTCTGACCAGACCAGGATAGTGGTTGATGGGTTAATTGAAAAACTAAATAAATCAGGGATCATGACGATAATGACATATGCTTTAAACATTATTATTAATATTTTATTTTATTTTATTTTATTTTATTTTATTTTATTTTATTTTATTTTTAGAGAGACAAGGAGAGAGTGCAAGCTGCGGTGAGGGGCAGAGGGAGAGAGAGAGAGAGAGAGAGAGAGAGAGAGAAGAGAGAGAGAGAGAGAGAGAGAGAGAGAGAGAGAGAGAATCTTCCTGCTGAGTGTGGAGCCCAACACGGGGCTTGATCCTATGACCCTGGGATCGTGACCTAAGCCTAAATCAAGAGTTGGCTGCTTAACTGACTGAGCCACCCAGGTGCCCCTAAACATTATTTTTTAAAGATCCCTTATAAATCACTATTTCTCACTAAGGAGCTTTCTTCTTCTTCTTCTTCTTTTTTCCTAAGTAACCTCTATGCGCATTGTGAAGCTTGAACTCACCACCCTGAGATCAAGGGTCTCATGCTCTACCAACTGAGCCAGCCAGGCACCCCTCACTAAAGAGCTTTTTCAGACTTTTATTTTTATCCTAAAAGCATCCTTCCTCCCATTGCCTATGAAATTTTGATAACACAACAAACACACACTGTATCTATTCATGTGCTCCGTGTCTATCTTCAGGGTTAAGGCCTTTTATATGGATGTGGGTCCTCTGCCTCAGATTTCTTCCGCATAGATAATCTTCCGATATGATTCCCAATTTGGGTTCCTTTAAAATAGAGGGGGAACAAAACATTTGAAAAACAAACTGAATGTAGAATCATGCTCCATTGTTACGATTCTCACTCCATGCCTACCATTTAACAGCATTTTATTTTACTTTATTTTTAAAATTTTTTTTTAATGTTTATTTATTTTTGAGACAGAGAGAGACAGAGCATGAGCAGGGAAGGGGCAGAGAGAGAGGGAGACACAGAATGTGAAGCAGGCTCCAGGCTCTGAGCTGTCAGCACAGAGCCCGACGCGGGGCTCGAACTCACAGACTGTGAGATCATGACCTGAGCTGAAGTCGGACGCTCAACCGACTGAGCCACCCAGGCGGCCCTATTTTACTTTATTTTTAAATGTTTATTATTTTTGAGAGAGAGTGAGAGAGAGCACTAGCGGGGTAGGAGCAGAGAGTGAGGGAGACACAGAATCCTAAACAGGCTCCAGGCTCTGAGCTGTCAGCACAGAACCAGACACAGGGCTTGAACTCACAAACTGTGAGATCATGACTTAAGCAGAAGTCAGACACTTAACTGATTGAGCCACCTAGGCACCCCTATTATTTTATTTTTATTTTTTAATGTTCATTTATTTATTTTGGTGGGGGAGGGGCAGAGAGAGAATCTGAAGCAGACTCCCCGTTGTCAGCACAGAGCCCAACATCTGGCTGGATCCCACAAACCATATCATGACCTGAGCTGAAATTAAGAGTTGGAGGCTTGGGGCGCCTGGGTGGCTCAGTCGGTTAAGTGTCCGACTTCAGCTCAGGTCACGATCTCGCAGTCCATGAGTTCGAGCCCCGCATCAGGCTCTGGGCTGATGGCTCAGAGCCTGGAGCCTGCTTCCGATTCTGTGTCTCCCTCTCTCTCTGCCCCTCCCCCGTTCATGCTCTGTCTCTCTCTGTCTCAAAAATAAATAAAACGTTAAAAAAAAAAAGAGTTGGAGGCTTAACTGACAGAGCTACCCAGGCACCCCTGAGTTTTTTTTTAAAAAAATATATATGCATAAGTTGCTTTTTATGAAGTATTTCTAATGCATTTAATTTCATTTTCATAAAAATAAATTTTTCTCTCCCCACACTTACACTTTCTCATTATATATAATGTTTAATCACATTTTATCATTTCAAAGACAGGACAATCACTTGGAGATCAAACACAATCGCTGGCGGGGGCAGGGGGCAGCAATGAGAAAATACGTAGGAAACAAATAAGTGAAAGAAGTAATAAACAGAAAATAGTAACTAACACTTTCATAGAATTTACAAGGCATCCAGAACTGTTTAAAGAGCTTTACAAAAGCCAGGGCACCTGGGTGCCTCAGAGGGATGAGCGTCTGACTTGAGCTCAGGTCATGATCTCTCAGTTAGTGAGTTCAAGCCCCTTGTTGGGCTCACTGCTCTCAGCAGAGAGCCCACTTCAGATCCTCTGTCTCCCTCTCTCTGCTCCTTCCCCACTTGTGCTCTCTCAAAAACAAATAAAACATTAAAAAAAAAATAAGAGCTTTACAAAACCCATATAATCCTCACCACGGAAGTTCCATTATCATCTCCCATTTTCCTGATGAGGAGACTGAGGCACACAGAGGTTTTTTTTTTTTTTTTTTTTTTGCTAAAAGTATTCTTAAGCAACAAATGTTTAAGACATCTTTTACCAAAATGTTTCTAAGATATACTACCAGCACCTGCCTTTCTTTTACAAAGTCTGTTGAACATAATGTAACCTGTCTTTGAAATGGTGTAACTAATAAAAACGGGCTGATGAAAATGTAACGTGCCTTCCTTTTCGGGTTTCACAAAAAGCATTCCTTTTCGTTCTCAGGGAAACCAGAGAAGTGAATTTAGCTCAAGACATCTGTGTGAGGCGAGAGGGGACTTAATTGTTCATTTCCACCCTTTCCTTGGGGGTGAGGGTGACCTTAGCAACGAACCAAAAGCTGAGAACTGATAGTCTCTGTGGAAGCTTTTTCTTTAAAATTGGAGTCATCAGACCCTTCTCTGAAGATCCCTGTTAAAAGTGACTATGCCCTCCCATAAATACCAACAGCATTGTGGTAGTAACTGTGTGTAGTATACGGTAACTGCACGTACAAACTGCCTCCATATCCTTCTCTCCTCCCCCCCCAGCCCCCCGCCTTTTTTCATTTTATCCTTGCAACTTCCCTGAGTCTGAATGTTGGGCAATGTCATTGCCCTTCCACAGATAAGGAGAGATCTGGAGAGGTAAATGGGTATTGCAGGGACACAAGCCCAGAAAAATGATAGACCATACACTAGAACTCACACCTCTTCCAATGGTTACAAACGGCAAAAGAAGGGCCAAGAGGGTTCAGGAGTTGGAAAACCCTTCACTGGCTTCATCTGTTGGTGAATTTTTGCACCAAAAGGCTTCACTTAAACATTAATAATAAAATGGATCTTTCTACATCCAAGTCAGCACAAAACCATTTGTGGGGAGTGAGGTTTATTTCCTTGCTTATGTTTCTTCTTTGTAATTTCATCTTAAACATAACCGTCCATGCGGAGCGAAGGGTAGAACACGCAAATTACCACTTCTATTGCTTTCATGGGTTGGAGAATTGCGGCATTAAACAGAAGTATGATCAGTAGTTGGGGGTGGGAAGAAAGGTCTGGTGTGGGTCAGAGACCTATAGGCATTGCGGTTGGAGCCTCCGGGTCTCCCTTGAATAGCAATTTGATGAGAATAACATCAGACCATAGGGTTTAAATCCTGGCCCCTGGTAGGAAGGAGGGTTGGGGAAGAGCCAGCTCCACCACACAATGCCCAAGAGGCCCAACCTTGACTTTGGGCCTCCGAATCTCCGTCAAACAAAAAACCCTACACGTCCTAGGGGGTCTCAGCTCGGAGTCTGACCCCAGGTTTCGCTGGGACAAAACGGTCCCCGCCTGGGTGAGAAGGAGATCTTCTGGGGCCACGCCCTCCTTTGGGGCAGCGGGGGGCGGTGCCAACTAAACCCGCGAGTGAACCGCCCTAACTAGTTTGTCCCTGCGGCCGTCTCGTAGGCGACGCCCCGGCGCCCGGAGTCCTCCCCGCCTCCCATTGCCATGGCTGCCGGTGGCGGCGTCGCTCCTGCCGGCGAAGGTCTGCGTTACGCCGAGTATTCGCCGCCGGCGACCAAAAGGGCCGTTGCGGACATCGACCACGGACTGGTGAGTCCCGCCGGCCGTTCCCGCCCGTCTCCGGGCCTGCCTGCTGGCACCCCGCAGACTCCTGTAGGCCGTACGTCACTCCTCACCCCTCTCTCCCTTCCGACGGTGGTAGTCCCGGCGTTCACGTCCTTGTCCCACCCCCTCTTTCGTGCGCCGAGCTGTGCTCGGTGCCGGGCGTGGACGAGTAGGCGTGTGTAGCCTCTGTTCCCTCAAGGAGCTTACAGTCTTGCGGGGAGATAGACCAGGAGACAGGCAGTTGCGGATACCGCGTGATAAGTACGGTAGGATGGATTCGCCGATCACCTATCATCCCTAGGTAGGATGGATTCACCTATCGCCTAGAGTGGACCCCACTCCAGCCTTGCGGGGGTAAGGGGTGAAGTCAGAGGAGGCTTCTTGGAGAAAGACGGTTAAAAACTAAGATCTGAAGAATGAGTGGCAGATAACTCAGCGAAAGGAAGAGGAAAAAGTGTTTCAGGCACCGGTAATAGTGTCTACAGTGTCGTAAGCCAGAGAAACAGGGCCCAGTTGGAAATTGCAAGTGGTTTCTTCAGGCTAAAATGCAGAGCTGGGAAAAGTAAGTGTCCAGTAGAAGCGTAATGCAAGCCACATACAGATCTTTAAGTTTTCTGTAGCCATTTTTAAAACGTGAAAAACAGGTGAAGTTAATTTAATTATCTTTTTAATGTTTATTTTTGAGAGAGAGAGAGAGAGCGGGGGAGGGGCAGAGAGAGAGGGAGACACAGAATCGGAAGTAGGCTCAAGGCTCTGAGCTGTCAACACAGAGCCTGATATGGGGCTCGAACTCACAAACCGGGAGATCATGACCTGAGCGGAAGTCGGATGTTTAACCGACTGAGCTACCCAGGTGCCCCAGGTGAATTTAGTTTTAACAATGTATTTTATTTAGCCCCGTGTATCCACGTTGATATTTTGACATGTAATCAATATAAAATTGTTGAGGTATTTTTTATTTGTATCCTTTTTTTATTGTGCCAAGTCGTTGAAATCCAGGGTGTGTTTTACACTAATGGCACATCTTACCTGAGACTAGCCACATTTCAAGCGCTCAGCCACATGTAGCTAGTGGCTACATTATTAATCCGTGCAGTTGCCAGATAGAAGTGGGGGCTAGAACATGCAAAGTATCTGATAAAACACGATATCCTGAGGGCAGTGATACCATTTTGATGAGCTTTAAGCAGGGAAGTGACAGGTTTGGCTGTTGTAGAGTTCTCTCAGGCTTTGTGTAAGAAGAGTGGAAGAAATCTAGAAACATGGCTGTTTTGTTTCTTTTTCACGTGGCATTCCATGCTGTGCCAGCCTGCCGTGATGTAGACCTTGCCTTTAGATGCACAGCATTTAACTGTCCCATACCCTTTGTTGACTACTGTACTATGACATTTTTTATGTTGACCTGTCGTTTTCCGGTATTTTTCTAAGTTTCCTAAGAGCAGGGACTGGGGATTTTCTTCTAGTAACCACTCACTTTGTGGGCACTCAGTTATCCTTGCTTGATTAACTGATACATTTCTGGAGTGGTCAGATTGGGCTTGCCTGGGAAGGTTTCCGGAAGCAATGTGTTTTCATTCAACAGACACTTCTTGAATACTGCTAGGTGCCAGTTATTATTCTAAGGCCTTGGGATAGGTGAGTAAACAAAACAGGTGAAGGTTTGAAGTAGTAAGCTCTGAGCTCTTACTTGTTTGAGTCATTTCATACCACAACCTTGGGAGGAAGGTTTTTTCTCATTTAAGAAATGAGGAGATTCAGAAAGTGGTAAGTAGGGGCGCCTGAGTGTCTCAGTTGGTTAAGCGTCCGTCTTCAGCTCAGGTCATGATCTTGCAGTCTGTGAGATTGAGTCCCGTGTTGGGCTCTGTGCTGACAGCCCAGAGCCTGGAGCCCGCTTCAGATTCTGTGTCTGCCCCTTCCCTGCTCATGCTCTGTCTCTCTCTGTCTCAAAAATAAATAAAAACATTAAAAAAAAAAAGTGGTAACTTACCCAGGATCTTTGTCATAATAAGGGGCAGACCTAGGATTCCCTCTACCCTTCCACCGTGACTTGCTGACTTCTTAGAAATAAGGCTTTTTGAGGGTAATATTCAGTCTGTGATGTAGACCGGGTAAGTTCTTAGGTAGAGGAATCTCTTTATGGAGAATTGTAGAAATCTCAGTACTGGACCGACTTGCAAGGCAGTTGGCAGCTCTGGTATTTTGAAGATAGAAGTAACATTGGTGATCTTTCACATCTGTAGGTACTTCATTTGGAAGAGGGTATGTGTAGAATTTAAGATATCAGTTAGATGTCTTCAGTAGTCCAGGCACATGAAGGCTAAAGTGTGGGCCAGTGATTCTAAAGTGATTCCTGTCCTACCTAGTGCCCCCTTTTTTATAATAAATATTTTGTAAAGTCTTCTGTAATATCCTAAAATGATCATCATAGACAATGAAATATACTCATAAATATAACTTTTAAAAGTCAACGCAGTGCAGGGCACCTGGGTAGCTCAGTTGGTTAAGTGGCGTCTGACTCTTGTTTTCAGATTGGGTCATGATTGCACGGGTTCGTGAGATCAAGCCCCGCGTGGGACTCTGCACTGACATCACAGAGCCTGCTTGGGATTCGGTCTTCGCTCTCTCTCCCTCCTTCCCTCCCTCCCCCTCTCTCAAAATAAATCAATTAAAAAAAAAAAAAACAACCAATGTAGTGCTTTAACTGAAACATGAAGGTGAAATATTTTATTAGAAAATAACAGGTTTGCTATTTAGGTATGTAAATGCTCAGACATGATTATATTAGAAGATAAAATGAAGTAATCAATTACTGGCATATTGCAAAGAATCACTATGAATGTGACAACTATAAATGCAGACTGATTTCACATGCATTCTGGCATTTCAGATACCGTAAGGGCCATCATCATTGACAAACTGATTTTTCCCAAATTGTTAACAATGTTTGGTAAAATTTTGAACACAACAAAGTGGATACTTCCCTCAATTTACATAAATAATAGTTGCACTTCTGAAAAATTTGGTCTTCTTTAAAATAGCACAAAAATGGGGCGCCTGGGTCGCTCAGTCGGTTGAGCCTCCGACTTCGGCTCAGGTCACGATCTCGCGGTCCGTGAGTTCGAGCCCCGCGTCGGGCTCTGGGCTGATGGCTCAGAGCCTGGAGCCTGCTTCTGATTCTGTGTCTCCCTCTCTGTCTGCCCCTCCCCCGTTCATGCTCTGTCTCTCTCTGTCCCAAAAAATAAATAAACATTAAAAAAAATTTTTTTTAAATAGCACAAAAATGATATGTTTTATATATACTATATTATAAAAGTTTAGACTAAGATGATCATAAGTAAACTTTCCACCTACTTAATGCCCAGCAGATCTTTTAAAATCCTGAGGGATGCAGACAGTTCTCTGTTATACAGGGTTGTCTTACACATTTTAGGACTTCTAGGATGAATAGTTCCCCATCCATCAAATACCCTCTGTCCTATCCAAATGATTGTGACAACCAAAAGGTCCTCACAGATTTTCAAAATGTCCCTAAGGATCTGTTCTGCTTCTGTTGGAATCATTGGCCCAGGTAATGACCAATGATGTGTTCGAAGATAAGAGAACTGATAGTAATAATTTTGGGAGAGCTTGGAAGTACTGAAAGTGATGGGAAGCTGACAAAGAGTAAGTGTTAGGAAAAAAGAAACAACCCAGGAGTGGGACATATGGGTAATCTTAGGAAATAAAATAGTAAAAAATAAAATATCAAGGAGTTGAAGAAGAAATTTTTTACATTGTTTCTTAAAAAGATCCAATTTATTTTGAAGTTGTTGAAATATACTAAAGCAGCTGTAGATGTTAAATAACTCTTTCTCAGGTAAACTTCCCTTTAGAGACTAGGAATTAATGTGCAATAACCAGTTTAGGAGATTAAAAAGATAAAAATACAGGCAAAAATACCCGTGTCATACCTTGAATAAAATAGTGGCTTAAAATTAATTTTTTAATAGAGGTCATGGTCAGATTTTGCTTTGTAGCAAAACTGATTCTTATGAAAAAGTAGAGAAGAAACTTGAATGTTAGGAAGAGAATATTACCAGTTTTTAAAGCATTTTGAAAAAAACCCGGTTTGTATGAAATGATAGCCTTCAGTTTTCAGTACTTTCCCAAAAAGCGTAACTCCTAGTGTCAGTAGCATAGTGTAACATGTAATTAGCCACATACACATTTCGGTATAGGCCAGCTAGGAAACGAAAACCTATCAAACATGTAAGTCATTAACTACTTACTACCAAAACAAATCACTTCTAGTATTTTTCATTGCAATTTGATTTAAAATGTTTACCTTGAAGCTTCCCTTTGAAGAAATCACATGACTTACATATTGTATACCCATATTTTTAATTTTATCTGATTTTTTCCCTCACTGTTATCATAAGCGGAGGTTAACTTTATATGATAAGAGTAGGCTGAAATCTAAGCTCCATGGGCAGGGACTTTGCTTGCTGTCTGTGTTTTTCCAGCATTTATAATGGTGCCTGATATGTGATAAGCTTTCCAAAAAGAAATTGCTGAATGAATAAATGTTATTCTGGAATGGGAAGGAATGAGAACTATTCTCTCAGTGAATGGAGTTAATAAGAATTTCCACTTGTCTCACCACTGAGTCCTACAAACAAAAATACAAACTTCAGCTGCCTAAAATGTAGCTTATTATGTTCTCTCCCCATACGAGCTGATTCTCTTCTTTCCCCTATCGTGAACAATGCCATTATCACTTCTGGTTTCTTCTCTATCTCCAGGTTTCTTCTGTTAGTCCGTTATCCTGATCTCTGATTTCTTTCTCTGACCTTGCCACTGCTATTCTGTTAGTCTTTATCATCTCTCCCCTGGCCTATTGTAATAGCCTTTAAAAAGCAGTCCTCTTGGCTTCTGGTACTTTATCCTTTTTAAACTTCACACTGCCATCGGTTATTTTTATAACCTTTTTATAAGTGTACCATGGTCCAAACTTTCCTCAGGGTGGTATACAGGGCTTTCTATCAACTGACTCCCAAACAACTTACCCCAACCCTATTTTCCATTCCCCACACTGCACTGTACCCTGTGCTCTGACTTCACTTGGTGTGGTTTTCTCCTCTGTCTGAAATTCTTTGCCTGGCAAACTCCTGTTCATTTTGTGAGACTCAGGTTACTGATGTGAAGCCTTGCCTGACTCAAGTTCCCTCTCCCTAGTAATGTTTCCTCTTGTGTACTTCCTCAGAAAGTTGTACAGTGTTTTGAAATATTTCATATATCAAAATTATTCATTGTTGGGGTGCTAGGGTGGCTCAGTCAGTTAAGCATCCGACTCTTGATTTCGGCTCAGGTCATGACCTCACAGTTTGAGTTCAAGCCCTGTGTCGGACTCTATGCTGACAGTGCAGAGCCTGCTTGGGATTCTCTCTCTCCCTCTCTTTCTATGCCCCTTCTCTCTGCATGTGCACTATCTCTCTCAAAATACATAAATAAACTTTAAAAAGTTACTCATCTTTGTATAAGCACCCAGGCTGTGAAGTCTTCTGAGCAAGAACTTTTTTATGCTTCTGTGATTGCACTGTAATTGACCCAGGGTAGTCACTTAATTGTTTATTAAATGAACAGCTATTAACTTTATTACTGTTGAGTGACTTAAACATGAATGTTTGATTCTGACATTGATGAATGTGTTTTTTCTGTAGGATTTCTCCTTTATGTTAGCCTCTGAGGAAGAACAGGAGTCTCTGTGTTACTTAGCACCGGGCCTGGTGCATGCTGAGTAAATGTTTGTATATGTATATGGTAAATGCTAAATAAATATTTGTGGTATGAGTGAATAGTCTCCATCTTTACTCTCTGCATCGCCAGTTCTGCCTCTTCCTGAGGCAGAATGATTTTTTTCCTTCTTAATTTCCCACTGGTACAGCTATTGTCTATCTTGAACTTAAGTGTTATAGTCTCCATAGAAGTTTCAGCATTTTATAACACTTTCAGGCAACTTATATTTATTGAGAGGGTTATTTACTGCTTATGCTGTTTTGGAAGAATAAAATGCCTTAGGGAATTAGTAAACAAATTTGATGCTCTTTTTCCCCTCCCCCAGCAGTGGCAGTTGTGATGGAGTGAGCTGTTTTCCCAATTTTCAGAAATACTTGGATTCATAGTAGTGGAACGTTTAAATTTTTTAGTTTGGTTTTTTTGTTTGTTTTTTTTCTGGTGAAGATTTGAAATTAGGTGACAGTAACAGATACCAGACTTGACCCACTTGTTGATTTGCTGGTATTTAAATAGTGCTTCTCTTTTTTGAAATATGTCTTTTAAACTAAGATTAGATAGCCTTCATAGGCAGGGACCAAGTTTTAAGGATCCTCATTCTCTCAGCTCTCAACATAGTACCAGTAACCTGGTTACTGCTCCATAAATTTTTATTGAATGTTTAAATTAGCAATTGAATGAAAACAACTGGATAGGAAAAAAATAGAAGATGAGAGAAATGTTTTATAGAATTATGAACTGATAGCCCTAAGGAATAAAAAAGAATAAGATAAATGAGACTCTCTTGTTTCACTTTTTAATGGTAAAGAGAGGGCTAAAATATAAGTAATAGTATGTGTAGTCAGAGTATACATAATACTCTGACTTCTGATGTGCTTTTCTAGGTTTTGGTAATTTTATTGCTTATTAACCTCCAATAACACAGTCTCCAACTCTGTTTTTAAAGTTTGTCAATTCAGTTTAATTAAAAAAATTTTGGGGGCAGCTGGGTGGCTCAGTCGGTTAAGCGTCCAACTTCAGCTCAGGTCACGATCTTGCGGTCCGTGAGTTCAAGCCCCGCGTCGGGCTCTGTGCTGACAGCTCACAGGCTGGAGCCTGCTTCCGATTCTGTGTCTCCCTCTCTCTCTGCCCCTCCCCCGTTCATGCTCTGTCTCTCTCTGTCTCAAAAATAAATAAACGTTAAAAAAAAATTTTTTTTTGAACACCAAATATATGGAAGCTATATACTAGATGTCTGTGGGGAGGATATGGATAAACCAGGATTGCCACTCTCAAGGACGGATGTCAGCAAATTTATTTTGTAGAGGGCTAAATAGTATTTTAGGCTTTGCAGGCCATAGGGTCGCTACTATACTACCGAACTCTGCCATTGTAAAGCCAAAAGTAGCCATAGATAATCCATAAATATGGCTGTATTCCAAAAAATATTTATTCCAATAAAATTTTATTTATCCAGCAAAATAGTTGGAGGGCCGCATTTGGCCTGTGGGCTTTAAGTTTGCCCGTCACTGCTCAAGAAGGTAAATTGGATCAAATTTAAATACCTAATGCAAGACCGATTCTGTTAAGTGCTGTCCTACTTTAAAACTCCTAGAAGAGAGAAAACATGGGCAGCAATTTCTTTGATATTGGCCTTAGCAACATGTTTTAGATATGTCTCTTCGGGCAAGAGAGACAAAAGCAAAACTACCTAAATGTGAGATACGAAGTCCCATTTTATTAGGTAAAGTACTGAGGCTAAGTGCTGTAGTAAGTACAAAGATGAATCAAACATGGGTTTCTCCTCAAGAGCCTTGAAAAAGATCTCATTTTTCAAGAGAAGCTAGAAAGAGAGAAAACCAACTGTAGCTTATATTAAGGGGGAAAAAATAAGGGAAAATATGTTGGGATAAGATTGTGGATATACCTGAGTGGCAGGTTAAGGAACGAGTACCTTATCTATAGGCTGTTGCAGTTTTGTAGGAGCTGTGTGATCAGTAGTGGGCTTCAGGAAGATAAAGCCTAGGGCATTGTTCAAGAAGGGTAGAGGATAGAGAAGCAGAAGAGGGCAAGACCAGTTAAGATTGTATTACAGTGGACAGTCCTCTGGAGTCTAGAAGCCGTAATGGCAGCTGTAATAGTGGTGGTAGCTAAATGTTTTGTACCAGGCATTAGGCTAGTTCTTTAAATGCATGAACCAATTTAGTCCATGTAATAACCGGGTGAAATGTAGATACTGTTATAATCCCCCACTGATGGATGAACGAATCAAAGCTTAAAGCAGTGAAATAATTTGTCCAGTGCCACACAGTTGATGTGTGGATGAGCTCCAAAGGTGTTCTGCTTTCTTTTCTTTCTTTTTTCTTTTAGTTTTTTTTTATTTTAATGTTTATTTAATTTTGAGAGAGAGCCAGAGCATGAGCAGGAGGGGGGCAGAGAGCGAGGGAGACACAGAATCCGAAGCAGTCTCCAGGCTCTGAGCTGTCAGCACAGAGCCTGACGTGGGGCTCGAACTCACAAACTGCGAGATCATGACCTGAGCCGAAGTCAGTCGCTTAACCAACTGAGCCACCCAGGCACCCCGGAATTCTGCTTTCTTTACTCTGCTTTTACTCAAAATATATTCCATCTCCATTGCCCTTCAACCTGTCTGTGTCCTCAAGGTCTAACCAGGAAAACAGACACATTTAAATTATGTAAAACAAAGGAAATGGAATGTAGAGAGTTGGTTTTACAGGTGAAGGAGTTGTTGAGAAGATGGGATTGTGAGGCAGTGCAGAGGCTGAGAACAGGAAAAAGCCACTAGCGCTCTCTGGCTGCAGGGTCAAAAGGAAGAGGTGTTTTCATAACCACTGTTCTGTAACTAGACCGTGGGGGTCTGTGCAGGAGGGAGCTGGAGCCTCGGAGACGCTGCTGCTGTGAGAGCTGCTACAAGGCAGAGGAAAGGGGAGAAATACTGTGGACTTCCCTTTTTCCCCACCCTCTTGTCTCCCACCATTGAGCCCCATTCATCAGACTCAACTGGAGCCCGGTGACACAGGAGCCTGCAGGACTCAGCTCTCCTCCCAAAAGAACAGAGTAGGGAAAAGCCGGGAAATGGATCAGTGAATGCAAACAGGTCTGGGACCAACACACTCTGTTTTCAGCTGTAAGGTGATTTGAATTTCACAGATGTGAGAAATTTGAAAGCATAGTCTCCTACAAGCAGTGTTACCAAACACTAGTTTATAAATGGTGTGTATTCCCTTAGCCCACAGGTCTATGTAACTCACAGCGTAAGACAGAGTGTTTCAGGAACTCCATTTTCACTGTCTTATGTGCTCTGAATGTTATCTAAATGCTGTTAGGGATTCAATAAACATTATTAGCTCTCGTGAAAATCTAATCACATATAACATTTTTTTTCTTTAAAAATTAGATGTTTTTTCAACTACAGTTTTAGATTTACAGAAAAGTGAGAAGAGAGCACACAGAATCTCCATGTACCCACACTCAGTTTCTCCTTTTAACATCTTGTGTTAGTATGGTACATTTCTTATAATTAACAAACGATTGTTGCTTCATACATTATTAACCAGAGTCCCTACTTTATTCAGAATCTCTTGGTTTTTACCTACAGCCCTTCTAATGTATTCCAGGATCTCATCCAGGAGATCACATTACATGTAGTTTTCATGTCTCTTTTGGCTCCTCTTGGCCGACAGTTTCTCAGACTTGCCTTGTTTTTGATGCGCCTGACAGATGTGAGGAATGCTTATTCCGATATTTTGTAGTGCCCCTCCACTGGAATTTGTCCATATGGAAGGCACGTACTAGAAACATGATTTCTCACTATTTGGGTTCTCCTTGAACTAATCTGATGACGTAGCATTTGTCTGGTTTCTCCACTGTAAAGTTAGCTGTTTTTTCCCCTTTCCCTTCCCCTACTGGACTTTTTGAAAGGAAGTCACTATGTATGGCCTACATTTAAGGAGTAGGGAGTTATGCTTCCCCTCCTTGAGGGTGGAGTTATTTATGAAAGTATTTGGAATTTTTCTGCACAGGAGATTTGTCTCTTCTCCCCCATTTATTTATTTATTCCATCATGTATTTATATTGGCCTGGATTCATGGATATTTATACTTTGGGTTATAACAGTATTGTTTATTTTGTTGTTTAAATTATTCTTCCTTCGGCCTTGGTATCTCTTTCAGTTGGTTCCCATATACCTTTGACATACCCCATTATTGTGGAGTTTTTTTGAGCACTTCCTTACTTCTGGCACTATAAGGCGTTCTGGGCTTATTTTGTATATTTCTTGCTCCTGTCCTAGAATCAGCCATTTCTCCAAGAAGCCTTGTGTGTATAACATTTTATCTCATGGGAAACTTCATTCTGGGTCACAACTCTGGATCCTAATAGTTTCATTTTTATCCTCTTACCCAACTTGTCCCCATTTTCCTTATCTTCCTCTTGTGTAGCTGATGAAGTATGATAGTAAAAGATTTCCTTGTCTTGGAGTAAGTGGCTTTGCTTTTAGTCCACTAGAGAATGTGGCATTTCTCCTACAGCTTCAGCAATGCACTTTTTTGCTTTGTTGGTTTGGCTTTATTTTTGTTTTTCAATATCTGCCAACAGAGAGTGTCAGGGGATTGTGAAATCAGAGAGAGAGAGAGAGAGAGAGAGAGAGAGATTCATCAATTGTTCTGTATTTATCATTATATTTCAAGTTTGTTATAGTTTTACCAGGTCAGTGAACAGAAGTGCCTATGTCCAGGGATATGGTAAAATATCACATATTCCTCTAAGTAATTTATTATGGTCTTCCAGAGAATAATTCCACTTCCTTTTGGTATCTCTGGAATTTCACAATAACTATCATCACCATCACAACTGAAAAAATAGTTTTGGGGGTGCCTGGGTGGCTCAGTCGGTTAAAACGTCCGACTTCTGCTCAGGTCATACTCTCCTGGTTTGTTAGTTTGAGCCCACATTCGACTTCTGCTGTCAGCGCACGGCCCACTTTGGATCTTCTGTCCTCTTCTCTCTACCCCTTCCCCCGTCGTGCTGTCTCTCTCCCTCAAAAATAAATAAACATTAAAAAATTAGTTTTGTATAGCAGGCATATAGAACTGAGGAGATAAGAACTAAGCCAGCCATGAAATCAGTTACAGATGGTACTACAAACAGCACTTTTCCCCTCAAATACTGCCTACATACAATGATGTTACAGTTTTATTCACCAAAAACTTTATTACTATATAGTATTTAATAATATTTCTAAATATATGGTTTTTGTAAAATTAGTAGATTTTTAAAGAGTAGATTTATTTTTTTTTTTTTAGAGAGAGAGAGAACATGAGCAGGGGAGAGGGACAGAGGGAGGGAGAGAGAGAGAGAGAGAGAGAGAGAGAGAGAATCTTTTATTTTTATTTATTTTTTTATTTTAAAGAGAGAGCATGCAAGTAGGGGAGAGGGGCAGATGGAGAGAGAGAATCTTAAGCAGGCTCCACACTCAGCATGGAGTCTGATGCAGGGCTCGATCCTACAACCCTGCAATCATGACCTGAGCTGAAATCAAGAGTCAGACACTCAACTGACACCCCTTTTCCAATGTGTGGCTTGAACTCATGACCCTGAGATCAAGACCTGAGCTGAGATCAAGAGTCGGACGCTTAAGCGACTGAGCCACCCAGGCACCCCTGTGAAGAATTTTAAATAGAAGTTTTAAAAAAGGCTCTGAATTGATACCCAGTTTGTATATTCCTTTAACTGATTCAGGGTAGCCCGTTTCAGCCTTTCCCTCCATTCTGGAAAACTTGTACTATTCTATTTAAACTACATGGAATATCATGTAGTTTAGAACTGTTGACTCATTCATTCTCATTTCTAAGTGTCAACACATCTATTTCTTTTTTTTTAATTTTTTAAAAATATTTATTTTTGAGAGAGAGAGAGAGAGAGAGAGAGAGAGAAGGGTAGGGGCAGAGAGAGAGGGAGACACAGAATCTGAAGCAGGCTCCAGGCTCTGAGCTGTCAGCACAGAGCCCAATGCAGGGCTTGAACTCAAAAACCGTGAGCTCATGACCTGAGCTAAAGTTGGATGCTTAACCAACTGAGCCACCCAGGTGCCCCTAACACATCTATTTCTGATACTAAAGTTGTCTATATTGGTATCATAGAGTTTTTGACTCTGAGATTTTGTAGAGGATTACTTTTTCACTTTTGGGGGCGCCTGGGTGGTTCACTTGTTAAGCATCTGACTTCAGCTCAGGTCGTGATCTCATATTTCGTGAGTTTGAGCCCTGTGTTGGGCTCTGTGCTAACAGCTCAGAGCCTGGAGCCTGCTTCGGATTCTGTGTCTCCCTCTCTCTCTGTCCCACCCCCACTCACACTCTGTCTCTCTCTCTCTCAAAAATAAACATTAAAAATAAATAAAGGAGTTTTTTTTTTTTAATTCACTTTCGGCCAGTGCAAGTTTTTTCCAGATTTGTTTGCCCCAAAACACTGCCTCTTAATCTTTTCAAATGTAAGTTCTCTTATAAAATGAAAAATTTCATACCTGTCTCCTCCTGCTTCCATAATATTAGTAATATTTTCTATTTTTATTCATTGCATGTATGAAAAGAAGATAAAACTGTATGATATGCATGAATGTACTGAGTGCATGATGTGCATGCAAATGGTTAAGGAGGAAGTAAACTAACAGTTAATGTCTGCTAAGTACCAAACACTGTGATTACATTGTCCCATTTCTCATCATAACCCTGTGAAGTTAGATGCTACTTTTCTTACATATAAGAAAACCAAGGACCAAAGAGTTCTCAAGGTCATATAGCTAGTAAGTGGCAGGACTAGAATATGAAACCAATTTTGACTTTGGAAGTCCTTGACTTTTTCACTAAATTATATTGCTGCTTCATCATTTAGATATCGGAAATTGATGAAATCCAACTCCAAGAAATGATTTATAGCCCTGATATTTGTGGTAATTTTCAGTCTTCAGATGCTTCAAGATAGTTTAAAATTCTTAAACCTTGAAGCAGAGTTAATTTTATCTCACCTTAACTCAGAAAGGAAGAAAAGAATACTGTGTAATGAAATTTAAGCTGTGAGTATTACCACTCCAAGAAATTGTTGCCTAAAGTAAAATAGGTTCTTGTAAGGGAGTAAAAGTAGCTTTTAGAAAGTGGCATGATTTGCCAAGCAAGAAGAATAAGCAAAGCTACAGAGTGTTGCAGGTAAGGTGTACATCAGATGTAATCTAAGAGAGTTTAGGGAGTACTTGCCCAGGGCCTCTAAAGTCAGTGTAATAAAAGCTTGTAGGAGTACATGATAGAGAAGAGGCCAGCTAGAGATTCAGCAAGATCATTTTTATGCTCAGGATGCAAACTTAAGTGCAAGGATAAAAAGGGAGATGCCAGAGATCAGTGCATTTGTTTTTATTGGGGAGTGCCAGGGAGAATTTGTTTTTAAAGTTTATTTGTAAGTAGATAGGTCAGTGCATGTTTCACATATGCACTAATTTATTTAATTATCCCCTGTTGTTGGGTATTCTAATTGTTTCCAACTTTTTATATTATGAATAGTGCAATTATAAATATTCTCATATATAAGTTTTTATGCACCTCTTTGATTATTTTCTTAGTGTAGTTTTTTCTAATTGTAGTTACTGAGCCTAGTGTCTTGCATATATTTAAGGCTGTTGATTCCTATGCTGAAATTACTTTCAAGACAGATTGTCCCAATTTGCATTCCCAGCATCAGTTCATGAGATTGTTCATTGAGTTACTCCCTCAACAACTTGTAAGACTTTCAGTTGTTGGCTAAATTGTGTGCCTTTCATTAGTACTGGTCTTTATACTGAAAGAATGACAGAGTGCCACATGTTCCCATCCAGAAGAAAAGTTGAAGGAAAATGAGTAATTCCACTTATTTGCTTATTGAAGTGGTCAGTTTTATCTGCTTCCATACTTAAAAACTGAATGATTTTATATTAAATGTGAGAGTATTGAAAATACAACTTTTTGGGAGTGGGTGAGGGAATATAAAATTTTGTGAAAAAATAGGGAATTATGAGGAGTAAGGGCATCAAGGACCGGTGCTAGAATCTAGTTTGGCATGAAATAATTAAATGACATTATGTTCTCTAGGTCATTAAAAAACTAATAAATAGGATAAGACATTATAAGGTGTTTGTGAATGGGTGTTGAAGTCAGATAGGGATGTTTCATTGCCTATCAGCTCACACTGGAAGGATTGACGAATTTTTATAATCTTTTAAAAGAGCATGGCAATAACTTAAATTTTTTTTAATGTTTATTATTTATTTTTGGGAGAAATAGAGAGACAGAGTGCCAACAGGAGAGGGGCAGAGAGAAAGGGAGACACAGAATCCGAAGCAGGCTTCAGGCTCTGAGTTATCAGCACAGAGCCCAAGGTGGGGCTCGAACCCATGAAACACGAGCCGAAGTCGGATGCTTAACCGACTGAGCCACGCAGGTGCCCCATTTTTTAAAAAAAAATTTTTAATGTTTATTATTTATTTTTGAGGGAGATAGAGTGCAAGCAGGAGAGGGCATGGCAATAATTTTAAGTTGTTGCTTGAAGACATAGGGTCTGGTCTGGAGTTAGGATACTTGTATTTTAGTCCAGGTGCAGACACTAATGACCAATGCTAAACCTTGGACAAGGAATGTCACTTTTTAGGACATCAGTGTCTTCCTCTATAAAATGTGGGTTTTTCTATGCTAGATGTTTTCTGTAATTCCTTTCAGCTCTATGATTGTGACATTGACTTACTGTATTAGTGAGAAACGACAACAAAACATTGGACACCCTATGGAAGCTGTTGGAAATAAAGCAAAACAGAAACATATCTTTTTGTATAAAAGTATGGTGTCTCTATATCTAGAATAATTTGTGTATTTCTGCTTGTACCTTTTAAAACAGTCAAATAGAAATGGAAATTTTCCAGGGGTGCCTGGGTGGCTCAGTGAGTAAAGTGTCTGACTTCGGCTCAGGTCATGATCTTACAGTTTGTGGGTTCGAGCCCCACGTCAGGTTCTGGGCTGACAGCTCAGAGCCTGGAAGCTACTTCAGATTCTGTGTCTTCTCTCTCTCTCTGCCCGTCCCCCACTCATGCTCTGTCTCTCTTGCTCTCAAAAATAAATAATAAACATGAAAAAAACATTTTGATTTTTTCCTTTTTAAATATTTATTTATTTATTTATTTATTTATTTATTTATTTATTTATTTATTTTCAATATATGAAATTTATTGTCAAATTGGTTTCCATACAACACCCAGTGCTCATCCCAAAAGGTGCCCTCCTCAATACCCATTACCCACCCTCCCCTCCCTCCCACCCCCCATCAACCCTCAGTTTGTTCTCAGTTGAAAAAAACATTTTTAAAGAGAAATGGAAACTTGCCAGAAAGAGATGTATTGAGGGAAGAAGTATGTATTGAGTGTGGAGGTGTGGGGAGGGGAAAGCTCATTTGAAGAAAGGCAAAATTTGTTTAGAACTGTAATTCAAGGATAGTTTAGAACTCTTAATTCAGGACATCACTGGACATGGAAATAATTTAATAAAAGTACAGGAATAAAATGGTAAAGGATATCCGTTGGATAAAAAAGTCTCTGTCCTCCAAATTTTAGAAAACAGAACTGAGGATACTCCTTAAACATAAAAGAGATCAATTTAGGACCAGCAAATTAAATAGCAGTGATGAACAAGTTAAAGTAACTCTTAGACCTAAATGAACCTTGAAGTGCCCAGAAGACCCAGCTTTTGAGAAGAGGTATATCTGAAGCTTCAGATCAAAGAACACATTTCAGAAGTTGTATTTATAGATTTGATGTGTTTAACATCAAGAGCTACAAAGGAAGAATACAGAGCCTATGATAGTTATTACTTTTTAATAGGTATTTTCCAAATGCTGTGGTTATTTTTCAGTATCATTCTGAGTTAGCTTTCTGATCAGAATTTTGCTTCAAAAATCTTGTCTGTTTTTGGTCTGTCTGCTTAATCTTGAGATGATTCCATATTGTTAAATAGATGGAAGGTTGACTTTATGTTTTATGAGTTGTCTGATCTAATCTGTTTAAAATATTCCATAGGTAACTAGTCTAATCTGTATTTAACATTTTATAGATATTTAATATATTCTATAGATGATCCCTGCCCTCTATCACACATACACATTCACTTGGGATGAGCAAAGGTCACAATGAGTTAAGGGCAGAACCCTAGTCAGAAGTCAGGTTTCCCAGCTTCTAACCTTTATTTTGTCTCTATACCTTCCCTTTTTCCTCTTTGGCCTAACCTTGACTGTGTCCTTCAGCTTTAGCTGGACTCTTCTCAGAAGCCATCTATTGCCCAGAAGCAGAGTACTCAATCAGCTGGCCATCTGTCTGTCTAACCATCTGTCCCCATATACATCCATCCTGTCAACTAACTACTAGCTTATTTAGCCCATACTATATTTGGGGAATATAAAGATGAATAAAGCCTACTTTTTGCTCTCTAGAGGCTCATGATTTAGTAAGGGAGACAATTCTGGGATCACAATGGAGAAATAAACTGGGAGATAGAGAGGTGGTATTGATGTTGGAATAGGGGAGATTCCAATGACATTGATTTCTTTCATATTTGAGAGTTTACTTGATCTTGCTGCCTGTCTAGAGTAGTTCCATTTTTCTTCTTTCCTGTTTAGTAGCTGAAAAGCCATGTTCGCAACACTCTTCTCTGTTAGGGATAAGGATTGATCATATCACCTTTTCGTGAAGGGTGGTGACATAGAAGGGCAGGGACTAGTGGAGTCAGTGAGGGTAGTGGGGATATGACTCAGGTACCTCTGCTCCCTTGCTCACAGCCAGCAGCTTCAGAGGAGAGAGAACTTATTTTAATTAAAAGTGCCGTGTTCTGAATACAGGGTTGGGACCAGCTCCTACGCAAAATGTGTAAGAGTAGGTACAGGTTTCTTATTGGCAGCCTCTGTCAAATATCTGCAAAAGCCCTCTTTCAGCCTCTCAATTCCATTGCTCCCTACTACATCAACGAAAATGAAATAAAGATATTAAAATGAAGTCTTCCCCTCTCAAGTTATATCTAGTGTTAAAGTGAAAGTTTTCACAAAATTTCTAATTCCAATTACTATATGATTATAATTTTATACGCATAGAATAGTTTTTAGTTAGTGCATCCTTGTTCCAAAATTTACTGATGAACTGTGTTAACACTAGCAAAGTATGTGTACTAGATTATTCTTAGCGCTCTGGTTATCTCAGTATAATTGTATAAAGCGGTGGATCTTAACTTCGATGTTCCCACATATTAATATAGCAACACGAGAATATGGATGGGGTTTACAACCATGTGCTTTTGCAAGTAGCCTAGAGCATGCTTTATATGTGGTCCATAATCTGACTTAAAATCTGAGCCTAAGAATGGAAGTGTCCTATGCATCAA
Organism: Lynx rufus; assembly: GCF_022079265.1. Taxonomy (NCBI): domain Eukaryota; kingdom Metazoa; phylum Chordata; class Mammalia; order Carnivora; family Felidae; genus Lynx; species Lynx rufus. The sequence goes on along the minus strand of NW_025814823.1, from coordinate 27,624,378 downwards.
CTTTTGAGAATCATTGACAACTAGTATTAGCATACCTTTATTATCCAAGAAGTATTTCTAGCTAAAAATCTAGTAAGTTTTAAAAGGAATTAAATATACTTATGGATAAATAAAATAATGAAAGCAAACTAGTAAAATTTGAAGGCATGCATGGTTTAAGATTGTGAATCAGTTTGTAACCTTTGTGAGGTTAGTTTCTCTAACTGAAACTTACTGATCTGTTTCTCTATCCCTACTGCAGTGTCTGGTCTGTAGTAGGCACCCAGATTAAATGTTTAAATGTTGATTTAATTAGTGAATAATATATGAATCAAGGGCATATGCCTAAAAGCTTTATTTTCTGGTCCTAAAGCAGAAATCTGTATCAGTCAGGATTTTCCAGAAAACAGAACCAAGTAGTATGTATTATTTATCTATTTATTTATTTTGATGATTTGGCTTAAATAGTTACGTGGACTGGCAAGTCTAAAATTTGTAGGGCGGGCCTGCAGGCTGGAAGCTTTCAGACAGCAGCTTATTCTTGAGGCAGAATTTCTGCTTCCTTAGGGAAACCTCAGTTTTGTTCTTAGTGCCTTTCAGCTGATTGTGTGAGGCCCACCAATATTATCAAAGATAAATTTCTTTAAAGATAATACGCACTAGCCACAGGTATGAAATACCTACACAATAGTGTTTAAATGACTGACGTAGCCAAATGGACATATGAAATGAACCATCACAGTGTCTTTAGGTTTAAGGACATGAAACCAAATGTACAGCCTGGTTTGGCAAACCTGTGATGAGCCCGGGAGCTCTTTGTGCTCTCTGAGGCATCCAGGGCTAGGTTGATACTGGGGCAGGATTTTGACAAGCTATATTGAATGTGAAAAAGAAAGCTGCTTATCTTATTAGGAAAAGGGGAGATAAGGTTTACATCAGTGGGTCACTGAAGAAATGCAAAATAGTACTTGAAGACTATTCTTAAGAAATCACTATTTACAGCAAGGATTTCAGTTTGGGGATTTTAATTATATGAGAAAGTGGAGAAATACTCAATTGGACCATGCCCGAGTTTTGTTTCTTAACTATGTTTGACTTTTGGCTTTGTTTTGTTTTATTGTTTTGCTTTGTTTTTGTTTTGCCCTTTGAGTTACTATGTAGTCTTGTATAAATTAATGCTTGTCTATAGTTAAAAATAAATCAAGTGACTTAAAAAAATTTTTTTAATGTTTTATTTAATTTATTTTTATTTATTTATTTTTAACGTTTATTTATTTTTGAGACAGAGAGAGACAGAGCATGAACGGGGGAGGGTCAGAGAGAGAGTGAGACACAGAATCTGAAACAGGCTTCAGGCTTTGAGCTGTCAGCACAGAGCCCTATGCAGGGCTCGAACTTACAGACTGCGAGATCATGACCTGAGCTGAAGTCGGACGCTCAACTGACTGAGCCACCCAGGCGCCGCAAAATATGTTTTTATTTTATTTTTGAGAGAGAGAGAGAGAGAGGGAGGAAAGGAGGGTCAGAGAGAGAGGGAGACACAGAATCTGAAGCAGGCTCCAGGCTCTGAGCTCTCAGCACAGAGCTGGATGCGGGTCTCGAACCCATGAACCACGAGATCATGACCTGAGCTGAAGTTGGATGCTTACCCGACTGAGCCACCCATGCGCCCCTCAAGTGACCTTAAAGTGGAGGAAATACAGATGTAGTTAGTTTTGCCTTCGCTTTTTACGTAATTTAAGATTTTCAGGGGAATTGGTATTTTGAGAGAGGTTCAAGCGTGTTTGTTTTTGACAATGGCTGGTAAAGGCAGGTAGATTAATGTGGACTAGTCCAATTTAGATATGATAGTCTGTGAAATTCATGCCAGCTTGAAGATTTTAGGGAAGGGTAATTGTAAAAATTATCTTCCTAATGTCATTTTATCATGTCTGACATTTTTTCTTGAATGTCAGTTCTCTTCCTCTCTTTCTTTTGATCTGAATGTGCAGTACTTTTCTTTCCCAAATTCTGCTGATTTGCCAGCAGTCTTTCTTGTTTCCTCTCTTTTTTCTTTTCCACTTATGTTGTCTAAATTCAAAGAGCTTTCTTTGTAGAAATTGAACCAAATAATAAGGCAGCATAAAACTCTGAGTTCAGCAGAAAGTGATTTGCTTGTGATTAACCCTTGAGAATTGAGAGTCACTGCAAGATAACAAAGAAAGAGTGTTTTTTGATACAACTTGCTCATTCTTCTTTTCCAATTGTAGACGAGACCTTTTTTTTTTTTTTCTCTCCAGTTGTTATGAATTCACATACTGCTTTGGTTGGGCTTTATGTATTACACTTATCATGGCATGCTTTTAGAAAAATAAGTACCAAAAGAGAGCTTATGGCCTCCCTTTCCTCTGACTGCAGTCCTGTCACAGACTTTACTCTCAGCAAAAAGGGAACTCATTTTCCAGTTGTTTAAGGCAAATAACCTTGACATCTCTTCTTACCCCCCAGCTTTATTGAGGTATAATTGACACATAAAAATTGTTTACATGTAAGGTATACATGCAATTTGATACACATTGTGAAATGATTACCACAATCAAACTAATTAACACATACATCACCTCACATTGTGTGTGTGGATATGTCTGGTGAGACACTCAAAGACCTACTCTTAGCAAAGTCAAGTGTAAAACTTAACTCATCTTATAACTAAAAATTTGACCAACATCACCCCCATTTCTCCTACCCCCAGCCTGGCAATCACTGTTCTACTGTGCTTCTGTGAGATCTTACAGTTTTGTCTTTCTGTGTCTGGCTTATTTCACTTTGCATAATGCCCTTAAGGCCCATCCACGTTGTTGGCAGATGTTAGAATTTCCTTCTTTTTTGTGGGTAATATCCCTTGTATATATACATATTTTCTTTATCCATTCATCTGTCAGTAGACACGGTTTCTTTCATACAGTCTCTCAACAAATCTTAATGCCTTTATCTTGAAAGTATATCCAGAATCTGACCCCCGCCCCCCTCCGTCTCTGTCACTAATCACTTTGGTCCCAGCAACCATTATCTCTTGGATATTTTAATAGGCTCCTAACGCATCTCCATACCTATGGCTTTGACATTCTATTCTTAACATGACAACTAGTGGTCATTTTACAGTTCTAACTAAGATAATGTTAGGCCTCTTCTCAAAACAATCAAGTCTCCTATCACTCAGAGAGAAGTTAAAGTTTTTATGTTGATCCTTAAGGCCTGACATGAGCTGTTCCCCATGTTATCTTCTGATCTCATTACCTTTTCCTCCCCCCCCCCCTTCCCCCTCCCACGTTCTGCTCTGTGTACCCTGGCCTTCTGGTATTCCTCAGGCACACTAGGTATACCCCTGCTTTGGGGCCTTCAAACTTGTTCCACCTGCCCAGTGATCTATCTTCCTTAAATATTGGCATGGCTTCTTGACTTCCTTCAGTTTTATTTTTGTTTTTTTCCAAAAATCACGTTTTCAGTGAATCTTTCCCTGCTTATTCTATCTAAATTTGCTGTTCTCAGTATATAAATACACATCCTTGTCTTTACCTGCTTAATATTCTCCATAGCACATAACACTTTCTATTGTCTCTTTTCCTGATTTATATTGTTTAATGTCTATTTCTTGTGCTAAAATGTAGCTTCAGAAGGATAAGGATTTTGTCTGATAAATCATCAGGACTTAGAATTGTGACTGGCATATAATATCGTAGGCACTCACTGAGTATTTATTGAAATCAGTCAACCAGTCAGAGATGAGAGATGGCCTCCAAATAGCTACTTGAAAAATATCTAACTCTTTTATTGGGAGTTTCTTTATTTTTCTTTGTATAACAACTCAATCATTTCTTCATGTTTTCCTATATGGACCTGTGGATTATCTTCACTTACGTAATGAAATTTACTGACGTACGACTTTTTACTTCATTTTCTTGGTCATCCATGAGACTTTTGGATATGTATTTATCTGGTCCAGGATGTTTAGAGACATGATTATGTGTTATTTTCTTAATTAAATGTGACTGTCCTTGTCCATTATATTTTCCTATTTCAAATAAAATTCTGTTCAGTAGCAGACACCAATGTAGTACACAAATCATACAAACTCCAAAAGGCATCTGGATAGTGGGGAACCTTCTTAAGGTCATTTTTATCTCATTATACAAGTTTTTGAAAACCTATTATGTACTGGATACTTTGTTAGATTTTAGAAATGCAAAGAGATAAACAGTCCCTACTTCCAGAAAGCTCACCTTTTTGGAGGGGTTGAAGTAGACAGATAAAACCATTATTAATAATGTATCATGTATTATAATAGATCTGTTAAATACCGTGAGAGCACTAGTGAGGGCACTAAAGAGGTTTGCTTGGGTGAGGAGGTGAATGGGGAAAGCTTCATTGGGAGATGACTTAAAGCTATTTGTTGAGGAATAAGTAGGGATTTTCCAGGTGGACTGAGGAGAGAGGAATAGAAAGGAGTAAAAGTAAAGAAGGACTAGCAGAGATCTGCTATTGTTTGCACAGTGTGCTGGTCATTTTTTATAATCTTGTCTCATAAATCATTTTGAGCATCCTATGACGTAGGCATTCACATTGCCATTTTATTGATGAGGAAATGGGCCCAGACAGATCAGCTTAGGGTAACAGAACTGGTAAATGTTGGTTTGGATTTTGAACCTGTTTAACTTTGAAGCCCATGTTTATCTATACATTCAGGAGTGTAATGTATGGATAATCAGGGTGGAAGATTGAGAGAGTTCATACCTGCTGCATGGATGAAAAACATGAATGAAGTCTTATTTAAAAAGTAAATATTTAGAATAGTAAAGGCAAAGAGGAACGGTATGAATTTGGGTTGAGGATGATGATGATACTGAACAGATTTGAAGGTCAGCAGACATCAGAAGCCATAATTTTCTACTGATGCCATTTAGTGTGGACATAAAACTTTTCTTCAGCCAGGCTTAGCAGTCTAGGGAAAAGATTGTCTGTGGTAACTCTCTAACCATTTTGAAACCAATCAATGATTTCGTTGAGAAGTTACCATTCATTGGTTTCTGCATATGCTATTATGCATATGCCTGGACATTTTAAAATTTAAAATATTCATACTTTGTGTATGGTCAAAGATAATGCTTTATGAAAAGTGAAAACCGCTTTGTGGCATTTTTCACAGATATAATCTAAAATTGTCATGAATTTTTAAGACTTAATTAAATACCATTGGCCAATGTCACATACATTTGTTTTGTGTATACATATAGTCTTTGTTTTCCATGGTGACCATAATGAAATTGTTAAGAGCTGAATTTCCAAATTTGGTGCAAGTAGAATATTTTCTGTTTTCCTTATATATAGACCACTGTTCCCAAACACTAGTCTGGACCAGTTGTAAAGAATTAGTTGGTGGAATTTTTAACTGATTTGTAACTGATTTCTTTCTTAGGTGAACATTTTCCCCCCAAGTTTTAATTTAAATTCCAGTTAGTTAACATATGGTGTAATATTAGTTTCAGGTGTAGATTTTAGTGATTCATCACTTACATACAACACCTGGTGCTCATCACAAGTGCCGTCCTTAATCCCCATCACCTATTTAACCCATCCCCTTGCTCATCTCCCTTCCAGTAACCCTCAGTTTGTTCTGTATAGTTAAGAGTCTGTTTCTTGGTTTGCCTCTCTCCTTTCCCATGTTCATTTTTTTTTTAAAGTTTGTTTGTTTGTTTATTTTTTGAGAAAGCATGAGTGCACAATCAGGGGAGGGGCAGAGAGAGAGTGGGAGACACAGAATCCAAAGCAGGCTCAGCACAGAGCTGTCAACACAGAGCCTGACGCTGGGCTCACACTCAGGAACCGGAGATCATGACTTGAGCCGAAGTAGATACTTAACTGACTGAGCCATCCAGGTGCTCACTGCCCAGGTTCATTCGTTTTTTTTTCTTAAATTCCACGTAAGTTAAATTATATGGTATTTGTATTTCTTATATGTGCACATTTTTATAGAAAGATCAGCTTCTTTAAGTATGTGCTAGCCTAATTTTGTACAGAAAAGAAAAATGTATCTAAGAATTTATTTAGATCTTCTGTATACCTAGAAAATAATAGCTGCTTTCAAACCCATATACATCTTAATCTTTAGAGACGATGTTTCAAAACTAAAACTTGCACAAGGCGGCTTTGTGGATATTTCTAAAAACAATAACAAAAATCCTTGTATAGCATCCATATTTACCATCTTATCTCTCCTATGTATGTATGACACCTGTGACAGTTATAGCTAAGTCAGAGTACAGTTGTATACACATATTTCTTTTCAGTTTTTTATTTTATTTTTTTAAAAAATTTTTAATGTTTATTTTTGAGACAGAGAGAGACAGAGCATGAATGGGGAGGGTCAGAGAGAAGGAAACACAGAATCTGAAACAGGCTCCAGGCTCCGAGCTGTCAGCACAGAGCCTGATGTGGGGCTCGAACTCACGGACTGTGAGATCATGACCTGAGCCAAAGTCGGCCACTTAACCGACTGAGCCACCCAGGCACCCCAGTTTTTTATTTTATTGTTTAAGTTTACTTATTTTGAGAGAGAGAGACAGCACAAGCTGGGAAGAGGCAGAGAGAGAGAGGATCCCAGGCAGGTTCCCACTCAGCGCAGAGCCCCATGTGGGGCTCAAACTCACGAACCGTGAGATCATGACCTGAGCCAAAATCAAGAGTCGGATGCTCAATCGACTGAGACACCCAGGTGCCCCTACACATCTTTCTTTTTATTTTTTTTTCAACGTTTTTTTTTTTTAATTTTTTTTTATTTTTTTTATTTATTTTTGGGACAGAGAGACACAGAGCATGAACGGGGGAGGGGCAGAGAGAGAGGGAGACACAGAATCGGAAGCAGGCTCCAGGCTCCGAGCCATCAGCCCAGAGCCTGACGCGGGGCTCGAACTCACGGAGCGCGAGATCGTGACCTGGCTGAAGTCGGACGCCTAACCGACTGCGCCACCCAGGCGCCCCACATCTTTCTTTTTAAAGAACACTGCCTGATTTCTTCTATTTTCAGCACCTATTGTAATTTTCCTAAGTCAAAGAAATAACATTTCTCTAGTTTTCTGTGAAATCACAGATGTACCATGTCTAGTCGCATGAGCAATTTTAGACATTTAACCTGGTTATTGCCTAGTTGTTAGAAAATGACTGTCTTTGTGGTAGTAATGCTGTGCCTCATTCACCATTTTGCTTTTAAATTGTCTTTTCAGTGTCGTTTTTGTTGTTCTGTTACTGGCAATTTAGTTTTAAAGAATCATTATTTAAAACACATTCAAAATAAAAATTGAAGTATATCGTGTGCTTGACACTGGATCAGATATGATGTTGCTTATATAAAAGAAAGAAATTAGATCCTGTTAGCCTGAGGATATAATACTGAAATTTAAGTAAATGTGAAATAGCATAGTGATAGAGCATATGCGAAATTTTTTTTGAATAGTGGTAAATTAGAGATGTTGATGGAATTCTCTGATATTTACAGAGTTAGGCCAAATGAACCATGGGCTATTTAAATGCCCCAGTATGTTTTAGATGTTATTTTACTTTTAAAAATTAAAGTCGAATAAAGGTATTGTCAAGAATTCTGTGTGAACTACTTGCTGAGATTTCAGATTCAATCTCCTGTACTTCCTGTTTTCTACATTTGCAATTAGATAGTTTCTTTTCCCCTTTGGGGTCATTCAGATATGTGGAGGGCTGGGGGAATTTATTGTTGCCTTAGAGCTCTCTCAATTTGTGTCTGAAAAAAAAATACCAATGATGTTTTAGTGCATGAAAAACTGTTACATAGCAGATAAATGTGTTTTTCTAGGAAATTGATCATATTCTTATTTTGGACCAGTTAATGTTAAAGTTTTAACTTAATTGCTTTATATCTAACAGTTTTAGTATTTCCATAGAAAACTTTATGAGAAAGACCTATGTTCTTATTTCAGAGTCTAAGATCTGATTGTGTAAGATACATGGTATTTTTTGAAAATCTCAAGTGGAGTTCAATTTCCAAATAATATATTTTTATTTGTTATAAATGGTTTATGCTTAAAAAGTGTAAACGATTTTAATATCAATTAATTAAAATATAATTAAAGAGGTAAATCAGTTATAGTTCTTCCAATAAGGAAAATGACGTTTTTTTTTTTTTTAAATATTTATTTATTTTTGAGAGAGAGAGAGACCAAGCGTGAGTGGAGGATGGACAAAGAAAGAGGGAGAATCCAAAGCAGGCTCCAGGTTCTGAGCTGTTAGCACAGAGCCTGACGCTGTGCTCAAACTCACAAACCATGAGATCATGACCTGAGCCGAAGCCGGACGCTCAACCGACTGAGCCAGCTCGGTGCCCCAGAAAGATGAGTTTTTGATGAAAGCTGTGCACAGCTTTGTCCATTCACTGTGGGTAAATAAGATTTGACTGCAGTTTTTGGTCATATATTGAACATTCTTATCTGCGCCAGTGATCTACCTAATTTGGGTTTGGTTTCTTTTTGATTTTAAAGGTTGTAAGGCCTTTCATGTTTATCTTTCTATAAAGTTAGTCTTGAGAAACAGAGGTTAACTCTGTCGTCAGTGTTATTTTTCTGGTATTATTTTGATATATTATTGTATTATTAATACTTTTCTTGTATTGTTGAATGAATGTAAAGTGAAATGTATGTGGCAGGTCTTCTCATGTGCTCTAGGACCACGAAGGTAAATGATACACCCTTTTTGACCTTAGCGAGCTTATTTATTTATATATTTTTTATGGAGGTTCTCATGTTGGGCTTGTGAACTAAAGGGCTTCAGAGAAACCTTTGGATCCCTTCAAATTATGTATAAAAAATTCGCTGTGTGTACCTATGTGTGGTTTTCTGGGGTGACCCATAGATTTAACCAGATTTTTAAAAGGTTCTTTATATGTAGAAAAGCTAAAGGAGACAGAGCACATCTAACTATAAACTAGTGTAGTAAATGTTGTAATAAGGGTAAAAATAAAGGTCTTTGGGAGATTAAACATTGGAGGCCCATCACGTTTCAGGTCCTACATAGGACTCATTTGATATGGACCTTTGCCTTGCTACATGCTATGTCTGTTGTGCATAATATAGTGACTGATGTACAGTAATTTTTGTGTCAGTGAGGGTCCTGGCAGTAATGGATGGTTTTTTTTTGAAGATAGTTTGATGAAGAGATTATTTGCAGAGGTAGGCATGGTTTAAGGTAACCAGAAATGGGTGATGAATCATCCAGGGGCTAGCAATGGTTGGGGACTGCTATCCACCCAGAGAAAGGGGCAAGAGAATGGGAATTATGTATGTTCCAGAACCCAATGAGAGTCGTGGGCATGGAAGAGGAGCTCTTTAACAGGAGCTGTGGCTGAAAAGGAAACATAACAGGAAGTAAATTGTACCATTACTTCTATCTTTTTCCACCTTTTGCTATTCTGCTGATGCTTCCTGTTTAAGAAGATGGTCTTTTGTGCACAGTTCTCAATCCCACTTGGCCACATAAAAGTGGGTGCTGGGCTCAGAATACTTCCCTACCAAGAGATGAGGAGTTCACATACCCTGTGCTGGGATTACCACCTTTGTGGGATTTGTTCTGCTGAAGCATAGTCAATGGCTCTCACATATGCCCTCAGCTTTCAGTATTTCAGACTCCAGGGATGGTGTGGGGTGGAGAGGGGTGAGTCCTTCTGTTGCGCCACCAGAGGGGTGGGTGTTTGTAGGCCCATTTCCCTTAGTTAGCTAGCACTGGGGGTGGGGGAGGGGGAACCCATTAGCCATAACGGACTGATGCATACAGCTGGAGCTGAACTTTGTCTTCTTTCGCGTAAGTAAAGCATTTTTCAGTGCTTGACTGTGTAATGTTTTCCTTGGCAACTTTGATACCAAGATGCAACAGGCAGAAGTGTTTGGAGTCCTCTCCTGGGATTCGTCACCTGTGCCTGGTGTTCTTTTTGAAACTTCCTCTCTTTGGTAAAACCCAGACAGAAACTAGTGGGCAAGTGAGGACTTGGATAATGTGGATAAGGGGATGCAGAAGTACAGAGCAAGTCAGAGAAGGGTGGAGAATGAATCTAGAAGGACAAATGGAGAATGACAGCAGAGTGCTTAATACTTATTTGTTGAATTCAATTGAATATTGTTAAACATTTTAGATTTACATATTAAAGGGAAAAATGACCAGATGCCTAATGGTTTAATGTTTCTGATATAAATACCTCCAAATGAAAATCTCTTTGGAATTGTAGAGGCAACAATTTGTATTTTGAGTAGTTAAAATAGTAAAAGTGACACAATTATTAATCTATAAAAATGTGAAATTAGAATAACACAACTTTTTAAGACTATATTTTTCAAATATGGTTTTTTGAAATGTGAGAATTTGTATTATTTAATTTAGAGAAGACCAACTCATTTTCTAGGGCCTACCTCAAAAATTACTTCTATGAATCTTCCCTTAGACAAATTTAAGTGTTTGCAGAACACTGTTCTTTTTTCTGCTATACCACTTATATTCAATTAATAGTAGTTATTTTGTTGATAATATTAAAAGCAGTTCACATTTACTGACTGTTTACTATGTGCCAACCCACTGTGTTAAGTCCTTTACATACATAATTACATTTTATCCTCACAATAACCCTAGGAAGTATAGATACTGTTGTTTCGCGCTTGAGATGCCTCACCGGACAGAAGTTCCACAAAGGCCAAAGGTCTTTATGTGCTGGTATTGATATTTCTGCAGCATTTTGTTGTTAGCGTCCCCTAGGTATTCTTTTAGTTGAGTACCTTTTCATATGTTTATTAGCCATTTAGATTTTTTTCTATAAAGTCCCTGACCTTTTGCCCATGGTTCTGTTGGATTGTCTCCCTTACTAGTAACATGGAGGAATTCTGTACATGTCTTTGGATATATGCTCATTGTCTATTATGTGTTACAAATGACTTCTCCAATTCTGTGGCAGATTTAGACTAAAGTGTTAAGAACAGGACATATCTGGTAGGCAAATATAAATATTTCTAGACAGATGAAAGACTAAACAAGGTTATAAGGAAGGAATAAATTCACACATGAAACAGTTGAGTAGTTTGTTAGGACTGAGGTTCATTAAAGTGAACCAGTGGAAGATAAGACTGGAAATTTCAAACCATACAGCCTCAGGGAAGCTTTAGAAAATGGTAAACATATACCTCAACAGAATATCCTCTTTAAATCTATACTCTTTATTTTTTTTTTTTAATTTTTTTTTTTCAACGTTTATTTATTTTTGGGACAGAGAGAGACAGAGCATGAACGGGGGAGGGGCAGAGAGAGAGGGAGACACAGAATCGGAAACAGGCTCCAGGCTCTGAGCCATCAGCCCAGAGCCCGACGCGGGGCTCGAACTCACGGACCGCGAGATCGTGACCTGGCTGAAGTCGGACGCTTAACCGACTGCGCCACCCAGGCGCCCCAAATCTATACTCATTAAATCTATACCTCCCTTCTGTTCAGGACAGACAACTTGTCTAGACAACCTGAAGGGAACTTTGGAAACTGTTTTGCCTCTCTGGGTAGCTAGCTCTAGACTTCCTCTGCTCTGCTGGGGGAAAAAAATCTTTCTTTACTAGGGTGTCCAGTGTTACTGCCTGGTAAAAAAGTATATCTTAGCATTAGAACTGAGGAGGAGAACCATAGATGAACTTCCTTCATCTTGTCTATGAAGAGCTCTAGATTTCTAAGAGACAGATGCTGGATATTAAAGTTAGTGCACTTTCATAACGTCCCTCCAGGCTCAACCTCTGTCTTACTACTTCTGCACCAGTGTGAAATGAATCCATTCTGTTCCCTACTGAGGAAATTTTTTTTCTAGATGTATTTTTTAGTCTTTCCTGGATCTTACAGATTTACCTCTCACCATTAGAGAAAAACATTCCTGTCGTGTCTCTCCTGAATTCTGTATCCATCAAAATTTGATTTGGCTGCAAGCGCCTAAAAATAATAGTGGCTTACAAAGATAGAATTTTATTTTTATCTTGTGTAAATAGAGGCAGTCCTGGGGTGCTATGGCGTCTCCCTGATCATCTGGGGCACAGTCTCCTTTCATTTCATTGTTTTTCCTTCTTTATCCAACATGGCTGCTCTAGGTAGAATGTCTACATTTCTAGCCAGTAAGAAGGAGGAATAGAAAAGGAGAAGGACATTTCTTCCATTCCCCAAAGGACTTCTCAGAAGTTGCATATACCACCCTGCTTATATCTTATAAGCCAGTATTTAGTTAACATAGTCATAGTCTAAGGGAGGCTTGGAAATATGTCTGACTAAAAATAGGAATTCCCGATCCTAGAGAAGAAAGGGGGAATGGATGTTGGGGTAAGGGAGCTATTGAGCTCTGTTATGTAAACCTTATCTGTTTTGATTTAAATATTTTTCTGAGATGGTAAAGGAGAAAAGCATAGAATAATATGGAGTATATAACCAATTTAAATTAGATTTTGATCAGAATGAGCTCATAACTTTATGGATTCTAAATTCTTGGCTCTTATTTAAAAAACTTTACATTGGTCTGTAAAGGTAGAAATAAACTAACTTTTAAATTATTCATAATTCTTACTAATTTTTGGCACTTTGACTTCTTTACTAAACATAGATCTAATGTTTTATCAAAATTTAAAAGATAGCAAATGCTATTGCAAATATAAAGGAAATATGTTCCTTCTATCTTTGTAGAAGATAAATATATTTAACCACTATTAAGAATAACCTATAGAAAATATTTTAGCATAAAAGCTCTTGGGTAGAATGAATTCATATATACAGAAATTAAGTGAAATCTAGAATAATTTTAGTTTACTGAAAATTAATTTTTTTTAATGTTTATTTATTTAGAAGGACAGAGATATAGAGCATGAGCAGGGGAGGGGCAGACAGAGAGGGAGACAGAGAATCTGAAGTGGGCTACAGGCTGTTAGCTGTCAGCACAGAGCCTGACGCGGGGCTTGGACTCACGAGCTATGAGATCATGACCTGAGCCGAAGTCGGATGCTTAACCGACTGAGCCACCCAGGTGCCCCAAGTTTACTGAAAATTAGCTAATATGGTACACAGCAGGGAGAATCCCATAGACACTGCAGATTTAAAAAAAAATTCTGTTTTTCACAGCAGAGCTTGAGTAAAATGTAATATTTAACTTAATTATTCTCATTATTTTAAATGGTTTACTTGAAGAAAAAAAAAGCCAGTGTAAGACTATAAGTGATAATCATTTTTTTCCTTTGCAGGCAAGAAGTTTGATAGCTGTCGGACTGGGTGTTGCAACTCTTGCCTTTGCAGGTAAGATAAGTAAAGCATACTTCTCAATAAATGTTGCAGGAGAAATATTTCCAAATAGCTTCTATAGTGATTCATGAGGATACCCTCTGTATTCTGAGGTTTGGGTTTTAAGACATTATACATTCTCATTTGTTTCTCCATTTATAGTCCCTGAACATTTGTCAGTGTAGCAAAAGCTAGATAACTGTGTAGTGAAGAAAATTAACAATAAGAAGCTAGGAAAACTAGCCCCAATAATAGTTGATCTTCATAGTATTTTTTTTTAGCTTGAACTATAATGTACTTTAAAAACATTCTTCAGTATGAAGCAATGTAAGTGATATGGGGTTCCTCTGTTCTCCCTTGTTTTTTTGTTTGTTTATTCTTGTTTTTTTCTTGCAGTAAGATGTCACATTTCCTGAGCAGTCACTTTTTTTGATGAGCATAGTTATTCCCTGTAATGTATTAACTACTTCATTTTTTTTTTAACACATTGGTGTAATTTCTTCCGAAAACCTGGGAGAATTTCTTTTACTGTCCACATCACCAAAGAATAGTTATAAAAATTTAAAGCAAAATTGTTATCTCTTCCAGTTGTAAATTGGATAGCTATTTCCTAATCAGATGTTGATCTGAGAGCATCTCTCATTACATTTTTTGTTTTAGCATTTGTGTCTCCTAAGTTTCGTGGATTTGATTTTGTTTGTTGGATCTTCTCTAAGTGAAGCTACATTCCATTGTGGTTATATGGAGTTGGTAAGATCCAATTGCAAAATGGGACATAAAAGATTGTTGTTTTGTTTTGTTTTATATGATACTTAATTTCACGCAACTCTCTTAAAGCACCTTAAGCATAAACACTTAAGAATCAAGATCAGTGGTTCAGATTCTCTTGGTCTTTGTGCCATCAACGTCTTGTGTCTCATCGTGATGACTACACTGAGGTTTTCTGAGAAGACTATCGTCCAAAAAGGAATTCTGACAAACTTGGCCCTAAACATGAAACGTGAATTTTAGTATCAACTATTTTAGCAGAATAGGTATAGTTATTTTGAAATTCAAATGGAAGATTTTTATTTGAAATTAAAGACAGATGCTGTACTTTTGCCAGGGTTTTCTTTCTAAAATGAGAAGAATTGGTGTGTGAATTGTGTACGTACCACACTTTTGCCAAGTTCTTGTTACTAACTAGAATGTTAATAGCAGGCAGCTCTCTTCCAGAGCCAAATGCAACTGAATAATGGAATTTAGGAGAAAGTACATTTAGACTTGTTGGAACTTGGTCTTCTGGTTTATGGTTAAAGTAAACCTTCAGATGTCACTTGTTGAAGACTTTACCTACTTTTTTCATCAAGACTGCCTGATTATATGTGCTTTTATATTTTAAATTTTGAGATAATTTAAAAGCTATACTGTGTACTATTGTGGAATCAAATGGAAATTGACATCTACAGGACAAGAGGTTTGGATGAGTTAGGCTCTCACTTAATTCAGTGTCACTTATTTAACTTATTTAATTTCCCTTTATTTAATGCCCTCCTTGAGGTCAAGAACTTTTTCTCTTCTATGTGGATTGACTATTTCCCATCTCCCATATCTAGTATCCTATTTTTCACATGTTGTTTGCACAGGAATAATAGTATGTTTAGACAGGTAACTTCTTTTTTTTTTTTTTTTTAATGTTTTCTTTTTTTAATATTTATTTACTTTTGGGAGACAGAGTGCAAGCAGGAGAGGGGAAGAGAGAGAGGGAGACACAGAATCTGAAGCTGGCTCCACGCTCTGAGCTGTCAGCACATGGCCTGACGTGGGGCTTGAACCCATGAAGCGCGGGATCATGACCTGGGCCAAAGTCTGACGCCTAACCGACTGAGCCACCCAGGTGCCCCTAGACAGGAAATTTCTAAGAGGTGTATGTAATTGAGCTTTCCCAGTGGAAATCTTGATTTGCAAAGAAGGTTATGGTTGGAAATTGAATAAAATCCAGAGTATCATAGTGGGTTTTCTAGCAAGACTTTTGGGAAGAGAGACACTACTGTTGATCGGTACATAATGCTGATTAGGGTACAAAAGGTAAATTAATCAGGTAATATTTTATTCTTGTTCTATGCCCTCAAAATAGTTTGGGACCTGTTTTGCTATTGATGACTCAGGAGTTTTAATTATTAGGATACCTAAGAAAAGAAAGCACCAAAATAAATTATGCTTTTAGGAGAATAGTTAAATTTGGTGAGAAATTGACAGTAAATATCTTTGGTGAATATTTCTTACATAGTTGCTTTTTACTTTGTAGATAATTCCATTAAAATTGTTCCTATGTTTTACAGATCCTAAATAGTGTTTGTTCTCTTAAGTATTTCAAAGTGAGTATCACTGGGAAAATCAGTACAGATAACCAGATGTGTGAATCTACACATACATAAAAGGACTTTATAGTTTGTGTTAGAGTACTAGGATGTTTTTTTTTTTTTTTTGATTACCTATCCTATCGTATAAATAGAAGATATTATACATAAACATTGACATTTTCTAATTTTATAATCATTAATTAGAACTTGATAAATAATAACTTTATTTTTATTTTTATTTTATTTTTTATTTTTGAGAGAGACAGAATGTGTGAGCCGGGGAGAGGGGCAGAGGGAGAAAGAGAGAATCCCAAGCAGGTTTTATGCTCAGCACAGAGCCCAATGCAAGAGCTCGATCCCACGACCCTGGGATCATGACCTGACCTGTAAGAGTTGGATGCTGAACCAGCTGAGCCACCCAGACATCCCTCAATCTAATAACTATTTTAATTATGTTAAAATGAAATGCTTCCTCCATTCAATAAATTAGACATTTGGAAAAATAGAACTTTCTGGTAAATTTTGAAATAGTTATTGAAATAATACATAGAAAAGAAACTATCGATAAATATTGTAGTTACTACCTTGTGGGTATTGTCTTTCCATATTATGGAAAATATGTTTGCTCTTATTCCTGTTGTTTTTTTAGGTCGCTATGCATTTCAGATCTGGAAACCTCTAGAACAAGTAATCACAGAAACGGCAAAGAAGATTTCCACTCCTGTGAGTTAAAGATGGCTTTAGTTAGAAGGCTTGTTTTGATTTTTGTTTATATGCCATATTTGGTAGTAATTTAGAAAATGTCTTAGATTTTTCAACATTTGTAGTTTACTTTCTTCATGATACCCTTGGGGTGTTTGTCTATTTCTTGATTTGTTTCAGTCTCTTAGTCACGTTATTTTTATTTCTAATCTTATTCCTGCTTTTGACATCTAATTATTATATCTCTCTTAGTATCACACCAACTTTGAGGTAATTTATCTTCCTTGTTTAATTAATATTAATTCTTTTAGTGATTGTCTATATTAATTCTTGTGGTAGAAGCTGGATATAGTTGATGAATAAAACAGACAAGTTCCTTGCCCTGATGGAGCTTACCCAAGAGTTTATTTCATCATAAAATTTGAAACTGATCCCCGTGTACCACCGCCTGATCATTTCAAGCATAAAATTATAAGATTCCAATGCTGAAATCCTATAGGGCTTATACATTCATCTATAGGCATTGTAGCTACTCTGCTGAGCTAAATGTAAGTGAAGAATGAATGATAGTAGGTACTTAAAAGCTACTGCGTAGTGGACTGGTTTGTAACTACTGGACACAATGCAAAGAAAACTCACTGAAGTGTTGCAGCATAATCGTTGACTTCTGGGAAATAGAAGCAGATATGGGATAGATCAACTTGGCTTGCAGCAATTGGAGAATGAATGACTTGTTTTAGCAAAGGCATTACAGGCTTGTGAGGCTTAGTTAGCCATGAACAATGACCACACTTTCAAAGGATGACATACAAATAATTAAACTCAGGTCCAAAAGAACTGCGAGTGATTTTGCAGACCTATAAATGTATGTCTGTGATTAGAGGGAGCATGTGTGTTTTTTTTTCTGTGTTCCTATTTATATTTTATTTGGCTACAGTATTAATAGGTATTTAGCATTCGTTCAGTAATTATTCATTAAGGGCCTTCTACATGCCAGACATTACTGTGGAGAGTGGGGTATAGTCAAGGACCATATAAAGATATTGCCCTTAGGAGTGTATATTTTAGTGGACACAGACAATTAACAAGTGAATGAATAAGTAAAGTATATACTATGTAGAAGTGTTGACTGCTTATAAGAAAACTGAATCAGGCTAAGAGTTTAAAGAATAACAGCAGAGAGGAATTGATACTAGATGGGTCAGGGAAGGCCTCACTGAGAAGATGAGAGAGCAGATGTGAATCTCTGAAGAAAGAGCTATCTAGGGACTGAAACACTGCAGAGGTCCTGAAGTGGAAATGAGCTTTGCAGCAAGAATAACCCCAGTGAAATATGCAAAGGGAATAGTGGTAGAATAGGGACCAGATCATTTGAGGCCCCATAGACTATGGTCAAAACTGTGAATTTTACTTCAAGTATAATGGAAAGCTTTTGGAAGGTTTTGAGCATGGGGGCAACGTGATTTGCATTTTATTTTATTTTTAATGTTTATTTATTTTTGAGAGACAGAATGTGAGCGGGGCAGGAGCGGAGAGAGAGGGAGACACAGAATCCAAAGCAGGCTCTATCCAGGCTCTGAGCTGTCAGCACAGAACCCGATGCGGGGCTCGAACTCATGAACCATGAGATCATGACCTGAGCCGAAGTCAGACGCTTAACCAACTGAGCCACCCAGGTGCCCGTGATTTGCATTTTAGATGATCACTTTGCTGCATGGAGGGTCAACAAGAACAAGCCAGAGTAAAAGCTCTCAATCCAGTTAAGAGGGTATTGAGATACTTCAGGTAATAGATAAATGGTGGCTTGAAATACAGGAATGAAAATAGTGGCATAGTTCCTTAATTCAGTGTTACTTATGTCTTTCCATATGTTTATAAATAATGAATGGAGAGAATTTCAGAAATTATTTCTCTTCTGTTAAGGTGATATTCAGTAGATATATTTATGCTATAAATAAAGGACTCCCAAGTTTTGTAGAACTGCATTATTTAACATTGTAAAGGAAGAGAGAGCAAGAAAATGAGAAAATTTTCACTGCTCTGTGGAGGCTCACGGATAAGGTAGAATAATTTGAGAGATTGTCATGGGTATACTAAATAGAGAAATAATGTGTCCCTCTTTCCTTTTCCTTTGTGGGCTTGAGTTAAGAAACAGTTTTTGATAAATCTGGCCCTGTTTTCTCCCACAAAATACTACTGTTGCAGTTGGCAGTGAAAATATTTTTTAGAACATCTTTATCATCGTCACTGTCATCATAATTATACCTCTGTGAAGATAAGGGTGTTTTAAACAATTCTTTAAATATTAATAATTCTAGGGAAACTGAGAAATTAAATATGTGCATGCTTTCTCTTGGCACTAATGATTCCAAAAAGTCAAACTTCATAAAACACAGCATTTACAATGTTTTGATGTTATTAATATGATTCATTATTAAACCAAATAGGGTTGTTAAAAAAATAGGAATTTGTAACTGTGTGCCACTAAATCTCTGTCGCTCAAGAGAACCTGGAAAGCATTCAAGGTTCAAGTTTCTATGTTTTTTAAAAAACAATTTTTTTAAGGGAGCCTGGGTGGCTCAGTTGGTTAAGCATCCGACTTCAGCTCAGGTCATGATCTCACACTCCGTGAGTTAGAGCCCTGCCTCGGGCTCTGTGCTGACAGCTCAGAACCTGGAGCCTGCTTAGGATTCTATGTCTCCCTCTCTCTTTGCCCCTCCCCTGCTCATGCTCTGTCTCTCTCTGTCTCAAAAGTAAATTTAAAAAAATGAAAAAAAAATTTTTTTAATGTTTATTTTTGAGACAGAGACAGAGTGTGAGCGGGGGAAGGGCAGTGAGAGAGAGAGAGACAGAATCTGAAGCAGGCTCCAGGCTCTGAGCTGTCAGCACAGAGCCGCCCCACCCCCCCATCCCCCCATCCCCCCTATCCCCGTGAGGCTCAAACACAGGAACTGCTAGATCATCACCTGAACCAAAGTCAGATGCTTAACCAACTGAGCCACCCAGGCGCCCCTCTATGGGTTCTTTTTAAATTTCTTCTTGAAGTTTGTTTTCTCTGTACTTTATTTAACATCATTTTGTCCTTAAATCTCATCTTTGTATTTTCATACCTTTTTTTCCCCCCATTTTTCTTGAATACTACCTGGAGTAATTTTTTCATATGGAGTGCGTGGATGGTAAATGTTTTAAGTTCTTCTCTACTAAACGGTTTGTTTCTTTTCTCTCATTGTTAGTCATCAGCTGCTGGCTCCTTGGAAATCTGGTGAGCCAGTATGAAGGAAGAACAGAAGTTTCTGCTCAGGGGCCACCTGGCTGGCTCAGTCAGTGGAGCCTGCAACTCTAGGCTCATGAGTCTGAGCCCCATATTGAGTGTAGATTACTTAAAAAAAAATCTCTGCTCAGACTGAACCTCAGTGCCCACATACATGCTTTCCTGTATACTCTCAGCCACATTTTCTGGTAACTGAGACTCTGAGCCGGAATTTCTTGTGTTCTTATTCTTACTCCTTTGTAAGCAGCCTGTTTCGGTTTTCTTTTGTTGTTTGTGTTTTAGGTTTTTAGTTTTTTGGTAATTTTTATTTGTTTTTTAACTCTGGAAGTTTTGGGTTTTTTTTTTTTTTCCTTTATTACTGATGTTCTGAAATTTCACAGGTATTCTCAGTGAAATTTAAGTGAAAACTCCCTATCTTTTATTCTAGAAGATTCTCCTATACTTTTTCTTTATTTTTTCTTTTACATTTTCTCTCTTTTCTGTTGCTGGAACTCTTACTAGAGACACATTGGACCTCTGAGTCTATCCTTTATGTCACTGAACAGTTTCTTTCTTATTTTTCATCTTCTTATCTTTTTGTTTTACATTCCACAGTATTTCCATAGCTTATCTTCCAGATCACCAGATTGGGTTTTAGCAATGGCCAGTCTGTTATTTAATCCATCACTAAATGTTTTACTTCAGTAATATTTAATATCTCTTTTCATAGCAATTTACTCTTTTATGGATATAAGATACTAACTTGAAAATTGTCAAGTCCTCTTCTGCTTTCTGATTTACCTCCTTCCTCCAAAAGCCAGTTGTTACTTGTTCATCTTTCTTCTGTTTTATTGCCCCCCGTGGTATTGGATTTGTTCAAATGTCTGACAATCCTTGGTAATTGGTGTATGTTTGTGAGGACTGAGTTGAATAATATAAATGTTATAATAGTATAACAGTTTGGTAAACTCACTTTATTAAAAAAATTTTTTTTAAAGTTTATTTATTTTTGAGAGACAGAGCACAAGCAGGGGAGGGGCAGAGAGAGAGGGAGACATAGAATCTGAAGCAGGCTCCAGGCTCTGAGCTGTCAGCACAGAGCCTGACCTGGGGCTCGGACTCACAGACCATGAGATCATGACCTGAGCCAAAGTTGTACACTTTAATGGACTGAGCCACCCAGGTCGCCCCTGTACATTCACTTTAATTGAACAAGAGTGTTGATAGTGGGCTGTGAATACAAAGATGGTTTATGTCAACAGGCATGTTTTCCAAAGCAAGGAACCCAGAGGCAGGCTTGAGACCTCCAGAGAGAGGTTGAGGAAAGATTAAGCACTGTGTATGTTTCATTCCTTGGCGTAACTGTCCCCCCTCACTGGCCTCCTGGGTTCTGTAGTGTGATTTGCTAGTACTCTCCTTTGCTTCTGTTGGGACCTACCACCCACAATGAGATACATCTCAGGCTAGTAGTTGTTTTTCTTAGCCAGAGGGCAAAAATGGCAGGTGGTGGGCCCCTTATGCTCTGTGTTAATGGAGTTAGAAATGGTCATCTCTGCTGTTCTGGTTTAATTAATTATCCTGATGTCATTATTATATTTGTTGACTCTAAAGTTAGTGTTTTCTTTATTTCCTGGGAAGGCTTTTCCACTTTCCTCTGGTGTTTGAAGCTGCAGTGATGTTTTTGTGTCTTTAATTGTAATCTTACCTGTTTTCAGCTTTCTGGTTTTCTCTTTGTCTCATTTCTTGTTTTCTCTCTCTTCTTATTTCAGAGGCACTTTAGGAAGCAAAAGACCTTTTTTTATTCAATCTTCTGTTTTGAACCAGTAGTTTTTTTGCTTGACCTTTCATATGTTAGTATCTGTTATAAACTCAGTCAGTGTTTACCCCTAATTTTTTTCCTGGGGAAGAAACCCAAGTCACTCATCTTCTTCTGAGGCTTTTCTTTTTCTTTTTAATTTTTTAAAATGTTTTTATTTATTTTTGAGACAGAGAGAGACAGAGCATGAGCAGGGGAGGGGCAGAGAGAGAGGGAGACACAGAATCCAAAGCAGGCTCCAGGCTCCGAGCTGTCAGCACAGAACCTGATGCGGGGCTCGAACTCACAGACTGTGCGATCATGACTTGAGCCCAAGTTGGACATCTAACTGACTTAGCCACCCAGGCGCCCCGAGGCTTTTATTTTTCTATTTGTGAAAATGTCCCCTTATTTGAATACAGTTTTTAAAAATTGGACTTCTTTTGTTTTATGGTTAAGTGAATTTCATGGAAACAACACAAATTAAAATCGTACCTCTGTGGCTCTATAAATGAAATAGATTATTGTAAATAATAGGAGATTATAGTTTATGGTAAATTTATTTCTTCTTAAGATTATGGAATGATATAGTTCTTCTTTGGTTGTGTGGAGGGCTTTTGTATTTTAAGCTCTTGGCTGAGCCAATTAACGAAGTTTTGTTGAACTTGGTTCATTTCATATCTCCTTTGATAATATGTGACACCATGGCATTTAATGCTAATTTCAGAACGAAAATGATTTTGAGGTATGTTGTTTATGTATATAATTTATGGATAGAATAACACAAAATAATAATTTGTAAGGTGCAGGGTATATTTCAAATGGCAGCATAAAAGTCATGGCATCCTGTTTCTATTCTTGGAAATTCTGTTAGAAAAATATAACCATTTACTCTATTTGATGGAGTTTTTGTATAGTTAAACTGTTCCTTATAGATATGCAGAGATTAACTTATTCATAAGAAGGTCAGTGTTTTAGGGTATGAGTCTCATCTAGATGCTATATTTTAAGTAGCTTTTTCTAGGGCACCGGGGTGGCTCAGTCGGTTAAGCATCCAACATCAGCTGAGGTCCTGATCTCACGGTCCGTGGGTTCGAGCTCTGTGACAGGCTCTGTGCTGACAGCTCAGAGCCTGGAGCTTGTGGAATCCGATTCTGTGGAATTCTGTGGAATTCTGTGGAATCCGAATTCTGTCTCTCTCTGCCCCTCCCTGACTCACTCTGCTGTGTCTCTGTTTCTCTCAAAAATAAATAAACATTACAAAGAATTTTAAAAAAATTTAAGTAGTTTTTTCTGTGTCTCCTTTTCTACCTGGGCAAACCAGAAAGTAAATCAATTGCTCTGATACAATACCTGCTGTTAGGGCTAATGAGTTTCTGACTCATGGCGTGACACTTCATGAAACATCAGTTTATCGTGTTTATTATGCTGAGATTTTGGAGTTCCCTAAGGTAAATAAATACTTACAGAAATATCAGGGAGTAAGGTACGTATCTAGTAAAAATTTTGATCTGTTGAGAGAAAACTTAAAACTAGCTGTTATTCCTTTGTGAAGTCCCCTCGTTCTTTATATAATCTCCACGTGCATGTGTGTGTATAATTTGTCCAGGTTACTATGTGTACTTCCATAATTTGATTCTTTTGCTCCCCTTACAACTTAGAGACGGGTATTTTTAGTTTTCTTTCTAGATTGTAAATTACTTGAAACTTGAAATAGTACGTCCTATCCCTCACGGCACTGGTGCATTGATACGTTAGCATCTATGTGATAAGGATGGAACTTGACCTGTCTCTTTTGAAATGTTGCTGGCATGTAATAGGTGCTGAAGTGTTTGTGAAATGAATTAATTGCCAGGGAATTATTCCCAGGTGGAAATTTATATCAAGCTGTTCAAAGAGAGCAGCTTATATAAATGACCAGATCTGGCTCCCTGGGACTCATTTTTAAGTTTGTTTTCTTGGTCTTTTATTTAGTCCTCCTTTTTAAAAAAATTATACGAATAGTCTGTGTTCATTGTTGAAAACTTAGGAAATAAAAATAAAGAAGAAAAAAAATTATTCATAACGTCACCAACTAGAAGTAACATTTTAGTGTATATATACTTTCAGAGTTTGTTTTATGTAAACATACACTTATTTATCTTTCCTTACAAAAATAGAGTTTCATGTTTTAGAAACATGTATACAGTACAGTCATCGATGCACTTTTTTTTTCCTTCTAAAGTTGAGTTCGTGCATCCTTTTGCTTTGTTACGAGCTCCTAAAGAGCTGTCTCCCATTCCTTCTCTCCCGTTCTCTCTCAAACCCAGTCTCATCAGACTCTCACTCCTACTCCCTGCGACTCTTGTCAAAGACTTTGACCTCTTTGATAAATCTAGCAGTCAATTCTCAGCTCACATCTGATTTGACCTACAGAAGTGTTTGAAACTTTTTCCCTTCCTTACTTTGGGCTGCTTTTCCTTCAGCCTTATTGCTGGTCCTACTCAGTCTGCTTACGGATTCCTCTCCATTTGTGTGCCCCTAAAACCTGCAATCTCTAGGGCTCACTGTTTGGACTTCTTACCTACTCTTACTCCTTAGGTGATCTCATTCAGTCTCATGGCTTTACATACTGTCTATATATACTCGTGACTCCTAAATGTTATCTCCAGGTCAGACTTTTCCATTTAGATATTTAACAGACATTTCAAACTCAATATATCCAAAACCAGTCTCCTGATACCTATTACCCTCAATAAACAACTGCTCCCTCTCTAAGTCATTTAGTGGCAGTTTGGCAATTTAGGCCAGAAACCTTAAAGTCATTTGCAGTTTAAGTTCCCTGGAACTGAGACAAAGCAGACAGACAGAAATTAGCAAGCTGGTAGTTCATCAGGGAGTGCTTTTAGGATCAACAGCTCCAGAAGGGAAGAGAAGGAAGGACAGAAGGACAATTTAGGCTGCAGTAGGCCTCAGCCAACCCCATAGTGAGCTCTGAAGCACGGGTAGCTCATTGTGGTTGTCCCAGGTTGGGGCAAGGAGCCACAAGACTGAATGATGTCACTCGATAAGTGAATATAGATAGGCAGTTTAAGGACTGAACTCAATGAACTACAATGTTTATACCCCCCATATCAACCAGTCATTAAATAGAAAACTGCCCTGGGAAGGGGGCCTGAGCTTGACTTTCTTTAGCCAAGGCAACTCCTCTAACGAGTCTGACAGCTGAGTGCTGTCTGCCAGCAACAGCCCCAACGTCCACGAGGTAAGTCCTTCACGTCTGAAGGGGGAGCTGCACACGTATAGTAGTGTTTACTGCATCATCTTTAATCCCTTTTTCATATCCCTTATGTAATCTGCCAAGCAAATTATTAGGTTTCCTTTCAGAATACATCTAGAATGTGACCAGTTTCAAACTACCTCCTCTATTACCACGTTGACCCATACCACCATCATCTCTTGCCTAGGTTATTGTTATCTCCTCTTAACTGGTCTCCTGATTCTCTCCTGCACCTTTCTTCCTATTCTTCACATAGTATTTAGAGTAATCCTTTCAAACGAAAGCCAAATGACATGACTCCAGTGCCCTGGTTTCTCCTACCATTGAGAATAGAATCCTAAAGATTGCTGCTACTTACAGGGCCCCCCACAATCTGGCCCCTAGTTGCCTCTCTGATACTATGGTCTTCCTTGCTCATGCATTTCCAGCCACCTTTCAGTGACCTTTCAGTCCAGTTTTGTGCTCTCTCTTGGCCTTGCTGTCTGCTATTCTGACGTCCTCCCCACTTTGTCAGTTCCTCCTCTTCCTCTTCCTTCTCTATCAGCCAGTCCAGTGGGTAAAAAAGATGTGTGTCATATCAATATTAAATGACTTGTCAAGGTTACCCAATGAGAAAATTATTGCAGAGCTCAGGAAGAGTTCAAGCCTTTGCTTCTGTTGATTGCTTTGATTCTGTTATATCTTAGTGTAGAAAAATTAATGTATTTGAATGTGAAAAAATTGTTAATGTTTTTTAAGTTCGTCTTGGTCATAGTTTCTTGTAAAGGATCCTTGTTTAGTGCCCTCCCCCCCTACAGTTTCAGGTTGCCTTGTAGTAAAATGCATTACTCTTATTGCAGCTATGATAGGTTTGAGGTCCTGCCACCTCATACATGCAACTAATTATTTCATGCTCTTTCTTTCCTGTACAGAGCCTTTCATCCTACTATAAAGGAGGATTTGAACAGAAAATGAGTAGGCGAGAAGCTAGTCTTATTTTGGGTATAAGGTAGGTGAGCTACATAAGTCTTATTTTATTCTGTGGCCAAGCTTGTCTTGCAAAAGGGAGAAAATGTTACAGTAAAGTTTTCCTTATATTTTAAATTATGAATAGGAAACAGAGGAAAAAATACAAAATTTTTACATTTTAAAAGCCCAAATCCCTAAAAATATCAGGCAAAGATGTGATGTGTCCTTATTCCTTAACAAGGGGCTCTGAGCTCTTATGTTTGAATACAGTAGTAAAATTTCAAAGCAATTGTCAAAATCTCCCTTACTGTGATACCCCATTCTTTCTGAAATCAGTTTTAAAATTTATTATCTATCATATTTTCTGTTATAATATAGGATCTATTTCACAGTTCTTTTCTATTTTCACAATTTGACATCTAGCATATTTTATTATAATTGTTTCACCCTAGTATCTATTGTGTGACTTTGGACCACATAGGAGAAAGCTAATGATGTTGTGTGATTGCTCTGTGATAACATTTAACACTTAAAGTTAAGAATATGCCCCCTGCCATTTAGTTGCTAGTCGCTATATTCATTTGTTTACCTTATGTTCCCTTAGAGCCCACTCACATTTTTGTGGGGGTTGGTTACAGTATGTCATCTGCAGCAGATCTTCTGATGATTTAATCAACATCATTAAGCAGAATAGGTCATAAAGTCCTGTATTGATACAGTTTTTTGGATCTCTTGTAGATTTGCACATTTTTAAGGCCAAAACATGTTATTATTTCTTTTGACTTAGCAAGAAAAGATAAGGGGTAGGGAGCAAAGGAAATGGTTCGGTTGAGCTTGGTGCTTTATTTAAATATAAGAGATGAAGTTTCTCACTGAGAATAGGTTTTAGGTAGGGGAGGGAACCAAAATAGGAAGTTGGCTCTATTTCTGACCATTCTTTGCTTTAATATTATTCAGGATGGCCTTGTTATTTTTCTGGAACTATTATTGGGCCCCCAGAGCATCCCATTCATAGTCTTGAAATGTGAATATGGAACTTACTATAAAACAAAACACAAAGGTTTTTGAGAATATCAGTCGATATCATCCAAAGCATTCCTGTTGTTACGACAGATAATTAGGAGTTGACTTAAGATTTCTGTTTTTAAAGGTTTATCTTGTTAACCTAGAAACTGTAGAAAATTTCACAAAGATGATTTGCTGGTTAAGCGTATATACTCTCAGGGAGTCTGGGTGGCTCATTTGGTTAAGTGTCAGACTCCTGATTTCAGCTCAGGCCATGATCTGACAGTTCATGAGAGTGAGTCCCGGATCTGGCTCTGCGCTGACAGTGTGGAGCCTGCTTGGGATTCTCTCCCTCCCTCTCTCTCTCTGCTCCTCCCCTGCTCACTCGCATGCACATGTGCTCTCTCTCACAATGTAAACTGAAAAGTATATGCTCTTAACAGGTGAATCTATGAGTACCAGTTTTACCATTTACTAGCTGCATGACCTCAGTGTCCTCATTTGTAAAATAGAGATAATAATAGTTTCTGTCTGGTAGGGTTGTTGTGGAGACCGATACATGGATAATTCTGCACGTAAACACAGCACTTAGTGCCACAAGATTAGAGAACGCCACTCAGTCCCGTGAACCCCACTTCCCAAGTCCCAGTCACGTGCATTCCGGGGAACAGTTTGTATTCCTTGATGTAGGCAACATGATATTTAAAGTTATATTTCAATTTCATGGTGAAATTGTCTGTACTGGAGATACATCCGAGCTTTATTTAATTTTTGTACTGTGTTTAAGAACTAGGATTCTCCCATCCTGTTTAATCTTTAGAATAACAAATAAATGTCTTATGTATTAACAAATAACAACAAATACCAGCTGAGCCAAACAGATTCTTATCCTGCTTCTGTCACTGAAGCACTGCATTATAGGATCCCAGTCAAGTTATTTTTAGCTTTTCTGCCCTTCAGTTTCTTCATTTTTGAATGGAGTTAGTAATATTTAGGCTTGTTGAAATAATATAAAATGATATGACGATACCTTTTTATAATAGTGCCTACCAAATAACAGATGCTAAATAAATGTTGGCTCCTCTTTCTTCCCGTTTGTATCACAAATGCAGAAGCTAAATATTTGCCCTTTACATATTAAACAGAAAGGTAACCCTTATTTGCTTTCCTCTAGCCTTTTCTTTCAGTCAGGTAGTGTTGTTTTTGAGAAGACTCTTCAAGATGTGACTACGTTGCTGTGGCTCCCTTCTCTGTGATCATTGAATCTAAACTACTTAGACTATGTAACAAGTAGGCAAAGGCACAGTGGAGCTGACTGTTGATGACCTATTAGAAAAATACTCTGTATGCTATTAGATGAGTCTATGCATTCTTATTGATTTCTCGAAGCCTAAAATATTTTACCGAGCGGCCCAGGAAAACTGTTGTTCATACTTGTTACTTTCTGAAATGATGCACATTTGAGATTTTCATACTTTCTGAACACTTCTGTGGAATTATGTTAAGCTAAATATTATTCAAAAGACCAATAGTAAAAGTGATGAAACCAAAACTGCTCCATTTGCCATGAGATTAGAGAACACCACTCAGTCCCATGAACCCCACTTCCCAAGTCCCAGTCACACGCATTCCTGGGAACAGTTTGTATTCCTTGATGTAGGCAACATGATATTTAAAGTTATATTTCAATTTCACGGTGAAATTGTCCGTACTGGAGATATATCCGAGCTTTATTTAATTTTTGTACTGTTTAAGAACTAGGGTTCTCCCATCCCGTTTAATCTTTAGAATAACAAATAAAGGTACTAAAGTGTATTAAATTCCTAGAGCCTTAATATAGCAGTCAGGAAAAGGGAATAAATTCTGCAGGCACACAAGAATATTTCCCTTATCCCCAGAGCTCACCACTAGGACTCTGATCATTATTATCTTAAAGGCATAATGTTTTGAATGGCCATACTTGTACATAGAAACTTTCCTTGCATTTCTTACTTCCTTCAGTATATTTCAGTGGTTGGCAGACTACATTGTACATAATGCTTTATGGACTTTTATGTACAAAACCAAGTGTTAAAGGCAATGTAAGTGATTATGAACGATAATCTATGAGACATAATTATCAAGGATAATTTTCCGATTTTGTCCTACATGCTAAATTAAAGTTTAATATCCAGGGTAAGATGCAACTTACCATTTATACTCCCCCCAAAGAACATAGAATGTACATTTGGATTTTACCCAACTTACATCTTCATTATCTAGTGGTTCACATTTGATTTGTTTTATGAAATGTTTTTTAAAGCGCTTCTTTTTCCATTTTAAGATTTTCTGCAATACAGTAATCCTTTATAGTGTCAGTGTTTACTAATATAGAGCCATTATTTGAAGGAGTTTACCTTTTAGAGCCATTTTGTTTTGGAGGACTATATAAAATGCATTAAGCACATATTGGATATTCAATACTGGATGCTATTTTAAGATACAAATCATAGCTTCTGCTCTTTAGTATCTACCTTAAGAAGACATGTTAAATACATGCAGAACAACTAGAAAGTATAACTAATAAAGGAAAGAAGGGCTGTAGAGCACCACAAAAGAGAATGAGAAATGTAAGTTTGCGGCAGGAAACTAACCATACTGGAATTAAAAAAAAATAATGTGTGTTCCATTTCTTAATAGGCAATTAATAAAGTATTCACAGCCATGATGTAATTTTAATGACTTATTTTTCAAAACTTAGTAGTCTTTAGAATCAGACACTGTCTTGATTATCCGGGAAGTATCTACAAACCAAAAAGTAAGTTTGAAATGGTCCCCAAAGGACTTTCGTAAGCCAAAAGGAATACCCTAAAGTCCTTATACTAAAAGACTTTTTTATTATTAAAAAGGTTTTTTTAATTTAAAAAATTTCCCTCTTGTTTCATTGAGATATAATCGACATATAACATTGTATATTAGTTTAAGATGTATAACATAATGATTTGACATATGTATAATATGTACAGATTGCAAAATGGTTACCATAACAACTTTAGTTAACATCCTTCACCTCACATAGTTACAGATGTATTTTTTCTTGTGATGAGAACTTTTAAGATCTACTGTTCTAGCACCTTTCAAATATAAACTACAGCATTGTTGACTGTAGTCACCATGCTGTATATTCCATCCCCAGGACTCACTTATCTTACAACTGTAAGTTGTACCTTTTGACTACCTTCACTCATTTTCCCCACCCTTCTCCTCTTGCCTCTGGCAACCACCAGTCTGTTCTGTTTTTGTGAGTTTGGCTTTTTTAGATTCCACATATAAATGAGATCATACAGTATTTGTCTTTCTGTCTTTGACTGATTTTTTACTTAGCATAATGCTGTCAGGGTCAATTCATGTTGTCACCAAGTAGCAAGATTTTCTTCTTTTTAATGACTGAAAAATATTCTGTTATGTGTGTGTGTGTGTGTGTGTGTGTGTGACATTTTTCATTCATTCATCTGCCCATGGACACAGGTTGTTTCCATGTCTTGCTACAGTGAACATGGGGGTGCTAATATCTCTTTGAGAGACTGATACTTTTTTTTAAGTTTATTCATTTATTTTTGAGAGAGACAGAGACAGCATGAGTGGAGGAGGGACAGAGAGAGGGAGAGAGAGAATCCCGAGCAGGCTCCACACTGTCAGCACAGAGCCCAATGAGGGGCTCAAACTCACAAAACCAAGACATCATGACCCGAGCCGAAACCAAGAGTTGGACAGTGAACCGACTGAACCACCCAGGCGTCCTGAGAGTGATTTTATTTCCTTCAGATGTATACCTAGAAGTAGAATTCCTGGATCATATGGTAGTTTTATTTTTAATTTTTTCAGAGCCTCCATACTGTTCCATAGTAGCTGTACCAGTCTACATTTCCACCAACAGTGTACAGGGGTTCCCTTCACATCTTTCTAACACTTGTTTGTCTCTTGTCTTTTTGATGGTAGTCATTCTAGAAGGTGTGATGTGATATTTCATTGTTGTTTTGATTTGCATTTTCCCTAATGACCAGTGATGCTGATCACCTTCGCGTGTACCTGTTTGCCATTTTATGTTTTTGGAAAAATGTCTAATGAGATCCTCCACTCATTTTAAAATGAGATCTATCTATCATCTGTCTGTCTGTCCATCTATCTATCTTTGCTATTGAATTGTATGAGTTCTTTATATATTTTGGATATAACCTCTTATCAGATATATGATTTGCAAATATTTTGTCTTATTCCATAGGTTGTTTTTTCACTTTGTTGATGGTTTTCCTTTCTGTGTAGAAACTTCTTAAACTTTGATGGAGTCCCATTGTTTTAATTTTGTTGCCTAGCTTTTGATTTCAGATTTTAAAAATTACTGCCAAGAACGATGTCAAGGAGTTTACCCCCTGTGTTTTATTCTAGGAGTTTTATGGTTTCAGGTCGTTAGTTCAAGGCTTTAATCTATTTTGAGTTGATTTTGTGTATGGTATAAGATAAGGGTCCAGTTTTATTCCTTTGCATGTCAGCTGTCCAAATTTCCCAACGCCATATTGACAAGACTATCTTTTACTTGTTTTACATTTTTGGCTCCTTTGTCATAAGCTAATTGACCATATATACATGGGTTTATTTCTGAGGTCTCTCAGAACTGTTTCATTGATCTGTGTGTTTCTTTTTAAGTTAATATTATACTGTTTTGATTTTTATAGCTTTGTAATATACTTTGAATGCAGGAAGTGTGATGCCTCCAGCTTTGTTATTTACCAAGATCTTTGGCTGTTTGGAGTCTTTTGTGGTTCCATACAAATTTTAAGATTGTTTGTTCTATTTTTGTGAAAAATGCCTTTGGAATTTTGATAGGTCTTTCATTGAATCTGTAGATTGCTTTGAATAGTATGGACATGTTAACAAATTTCTTCCAACTTATGAGCATGGAATATCTTTCTATTTATTAGTGTTTTCAATTTCTTTCATCAGGATTTTATAGTTTTCATTGTACAGGTCTTAACTTCATTGATTAAGTTTATTACTAGGTATTTTATTTTATTTTATTTTATTTATTTATTTATTTATTTTTTAATTTTTTTTTTCAACGTTTATTTATTTTTGGGACAGAGAGAGACAGAGCATGAATGGGGGAGGGGCAGAGAGAGAGAGGGAGACACAGAATCGGAAACAGGCTCCAGGCTCCGAGCCATCAGCCCAGAGCCCGACGCGGGGCTCGAACTCACGGACCGCGAGATCGTGACCTGGCTGAAGTCGGACGCTCAACCGACTGCGCCACCCAGGCGCCCCCTAGGTATTTTATTCTTGATGCAATTGTAAAAGGGATCATTTTCCTTTTTTCTTTTTTTGGAGAGAGAGAGAGTGTGTGTGTACATGTGAGTAGGGGTAGGGGCAAAGGGAGAGGAAGAGAGAGAATCTTTTATTTATTTATTTATTTATTTTTTTTTAATTTTTTTTTCAACGTTTATTTATTTTTGGGACAGAGAGAGACAGAGCATGAACGGGGGAGGGGCAGAGAGAGAGGGAGACACAGAATCGGAAACAGGCTCCAGGCTCTGAGCCATCAGCCCAGAGCCCGACGCGGGGCTCGAACTCACGGACCGCGAGATCGTGACCTGGCTGAAGTCGGACGCTTAACCGACTGCGCCACCCAGGCGCCCCAAAGAAGAGAGAGAATCTTAAGCAGGCTCCACATCCAGCACAGAGCCTGATACGGGGCTTAATCTCACGACTCTGAGATCATGACCCGAGTCAAAATCAAGAGTCAGATACTTAACTGATTGAGTCATCCAGGCACCAGTGGGGTTGTTTTCTTAATTTCTCTTTCTGATTATTTGTTATTAGTATAGAGAAAGGTAACAGATTTTTGTATATTGATTTTATATCCTCCAACTTTACTGAATTTGTTGATCAGTCCTAAGTTTCAGGGTTTTCTTTATATAATATCATGTAATCTGCAGTTTTACTTCTTTGTTTCCAATTTGGATGCCTTTCATTTCTTTATCTTGCCTAATTGCTCTCTGACTTCTAGTACTATGTTGGATAAAAGTGGTGAGAGCAGGCAACCTTGTGTTGTATCTGATCTTAGGGGAAAAACTTTGAGCTTTTCACCATTGAGTGCGATATTTGCTATGCATTTGTCGTACGGCCTTTATCATGTTGAAATATGTTCCCTCTATACCCATTTTGTTGAGAGTTTTTATCATGAGTGGGTGTTGAATTTTGTCAAATGGTTTTTCTGTGTCTTTGGGGAGATCATATGATTTTTATCCTGTATTTCGTTTCACATTTATGGTGTTTCACATCGATAGGTGGATGTTGAACCATCCTTTCGTCCCTGGAGTAATCCTACTTGTTCATGATGTATGATCCTTTTACTAATATTTTGTTGAGGACTTTTGCATCTATGTTCATCAGGGATATTGACCTATAATTTTCTTTTCTATAGTGTCCTTGTCCGCTTGTGGTGTCAGGATAATACTGGTCTCATAAAATGAATTTGGAAATGTTTCTTCTTTTTTTTTGAAAAGTTTGAGGGGAATTGGTATTCTTTAAATGTTTGGTAGATTTCATTTAAGCCATAGGTCCTGAGCTTTTCTTTGTTGGGAGGTTTTTGATTAATGATTTAATCTCATTATTAATAATTGGTCTGTTCAGCTTTTCTGTTTCATCCTGATTCAATCTTGGTAGGTTGTATGTTTCTGGGATTTATCTGTTTCTTCTACATTTCCATTTTGTGGATGTATAATTGTTAATATAGTCTCTAATGATCCTTTGTATTTCTGCGGTATCACTTTTAATGTCTTCTCTTTCATTTCTGATTTTATTTGAGTACTGTCTTCTTTTTTCTTGGTGAGTATAGCTAATGGTTTGTCTATTTTGATTATCTTAAAAAAAATAACTTAGTTTCATTGATCTTTTGTCATCTTTTTAGTCACTATTTCATTTATTTTTACTCTAATCCTTGTTGTTTCCTTCCTTCAGCTAAGTTTGGTCTTAGTTTTTCCTTTTTTTCTAGTTCCCTGGGGGATAAAGGAGGTTATTTATTTGAGCTCTTTCCTTTTTCTTAATATGGGCATTTATTACTATAAACTTTCCTCTTAAAACTGCTTTTGCTGCATCCTATAAATTTGTTACGTTATATTTCCATTTTTTGTCTCAAAATATTTTTTCTCTTTTGATTTCGTCCTTGACTCAAGACATTTTTTATTCATAGAAGAATGTTTTATATGCTTATTGCTTTAACATGTTTGGTGATCTGGTATTTAACCTCAGAAGATTAGAAGTAGTAAGTAATGGTCAAGGAATAGCTAGAGACTGGAACAATGGCAGAATCAAGGCTTGACAGCTGATAGCAAGGGAGGCAGTTCTAAAAGTAAATAGAAAAACTTAAATGGAAAGCATTCTAGAACTCTTTAAAACAAGGGTAAGCAAATCTCTGCAGACCTTAAGAATTTCTTTGCACTTAATTTATACTCATGATAATACTTTTGAGTCCTTCAAGAGATGTCAAATTAGGTTATTTATACCCCAGTTTTGAAAGGAAATATGTAATGTACTTTCATAAGCATCCTTTGTCTTCATAATAATTACTAAAAACTATTTATTTTTGAACACTTTGAACACTGTATATGATGTTATGCTAATCCTTTTACTTGCATTATCTAATTTATCCTTAGAATAATCCTGGGAGGTGGTTTATTATGTCCATTTTACTTAGGAGAGTTTAAGTGAGCAAGACAGAGTTTTGTAGCTAATGAGTGGTAGAATCTGGATGTTAAACCTATGTCTGAATATCTCTCTAAAAGTACCTGCTTTTTAGCTATTGCAGTGTGGTTCATTCATATGAATTAAATTACTTTGAGTTTTGCAACAGCCATGCTATACTTTAAGTCAGTTGCTATTATCCCCATTGGAGACCCATAAATACTAAGTAGCTTAGATAAGATAATATAGCTATTAATAAGCAATACCAGAATTTTGTTGTTGTTAGTGTTAATTTTGTTTCCTTGCCTGGAGAATGTGCTAGTGAGAAACATTTCCAATACTGGATAGATTAGTTTTTACTGAAATAATTTTAGGTTTATTTAACTTTCTCCTTTAATTTTTGTTTACAGCATAGGCTCTAACAGCTAGGCTTTTCCCATAGGTTTCCCCAAGCTAAATAAATTATGAGCTATGAAATTTAACAGAAGACCATGGGGGAGGAGAAGGGAGGCAAAAAAAGTTACAGAGACGGAGGGGGGCAAACCATTAGAGACTCTTAAGGACTGAGAACAAACTGAGGGTTGATGGCGGGTAGGAGAGAGGGGAAAGTGGGTGATGGGCATGGAAGAGGGCACTTGGGATGAGCACTGGGTGTTGTATGGAAACCAATTTGATAATAAATTATATTAAAAAATTATGAGTTATGAAGAGTTTTGAGATGCTCTGTTGAAATGTAATAATAATAAAAGCTAACTAGTTTGGAACACTTGATCTAGCACTTTGTTGGCTTTAACTGATTCAGTCCTTACAGTTGCTCTGTGAGGAATATGTCTTTCTGAGCCCTGTTTTACAATGAGAAAACTGAAATACAGGGAGGTGAAAAAATTTCACCAAGGTTACCCTTATCCTAAATAGGAATGGGATTAAAATCTGGTAGTCTAGGAGCTCTGGAGTCTGAATATGTGTTTATTACACACTATATAAAATACCTTCTCCTCAAATAACTTGAAGCATAAGTTTTCAAACTGAGTATAATCTATAGACTGTGACTGTCCTACCCTATATATTGTGTTTTATTTTTTAAAGTGATTAAGAATAGAGATTGGCATTACAAAGGAAGAAAAATGCATGTGACATTGAATCAACGGTTTATTTTGATAGTTAGTAAAATTAAGTGACAAGCTGTAATTTCATATTTATCCACAAGATGGTGAAATTCTCATTAGTTTTTAATTCCTTAAAACCCATATAAACTGTTAATTTATAATCTGCATTTGACACTATTTATTATAAGCACTTTAATTTCTTTTTACAGCCCATCTGCTGGCAAGGCCAAGATTAGAACAGCTCATAGGAGAATTATGATTTTGAATCACCCAGATAAAGGTAGGCAAAATTCCTAATTTTCAAAATATGTGGATGTGAATCTGCTTTGAATTTCTTTTCAGTTTACTTAAACTCATTATAAGTGATATATGTATACACACACACACACACACACACACATATATTTGAAATGGAAGATTATGTGCCACCTGTGTTGTGATTTTTTTTATAAATAAATATGCTTTTGGATTAGAGTTCATTGACCCACAGAAGTGGTGGGTTTATATCATAAGCTTTCAAGAATTTAGTTACTGATTTTTACATATGTGTACCTAACTACTGTTTGAGGCTCCTAGCATTTTGATTGGGAAAGAGAAAACATGAATTGTAGACTCTGTATAAACTGATTTGGGCATCATGAGTTATGTTGGTTTAACCTTAAACATAAAAACATAAGATTTAGAGGATATCCTCTAAATCTCTGTAATATGTCATAGATAATTCTGTATTTCTTAATTTTATTCTGGAAGGCTCTGAGGCTGAGCCATTTGTTTTTAACTGGCCAGGTTTTTAATGTAAATTTATCTTACAGAAAGACAATTATTATAACTTTAACTACACTACAGCTGCTTGAGAGAGAAAGCCCATATGTTCATTACTGTTTCTTCTCTAAAATAACAGATGGTAGAAAGTTGCACTGTATTTCAGAAGTCAAGGGTGGCGGGGGGGAGTGAAGGGTTTTTTGGATTCTTATTTACAGGATTTCAGTTGTCTAATTATTTTGAAAAAAATTAAAAACAAATTTTGGATTTCTGCACATCCTAACTCACACCAAAGTAGGGCGTTCTTTTTGAGTTTTCTTACTTAATTATTTCCTATAAAAATTCTTTTCACTAAACATCATCATTGATTTTTGCATTTGCTATTTTTTAGTATGAATAAACAGAAAATAAACTTTGAAAAGAGGTTTTGCTTAAAATTTCCAAATAGCTTTAACAGTTACTGAAAGATCTACTCAACTATTACTTTGTATTGTGGGGTTTCTGAGTAATTGACTCAGGCAGACATGTGTTTAAAGTGCCTCCTTAAAGCCCTCTTTCTCCTAAACATCCTTTGTCCCTTCCAGGTCAAGTGTGTGCCCTTCTCTGATTGATTGCAGTGGGATCAGGCACTCAGGTCTTTCAGACAATTGACAAGTTGTTGACGGTGCCTACTGGCAAGGAAACCAGTTCTAAAATGGATCTAAGAGAACATCTATTTTTAGATACCTGTAGTGAAAGAAAAAAGAAAATGTGTATCTTATACAGTAGTATTCAAAAAATTACTTGATTTGTGTTGAGGTCATATATTTATCAGAGGTGGGATTGTTGATTGCCTGTAGCATGCTTACTGATAATCCTGTCTGGCCCTGTGTAGGAGGCAGGATGTTAGGGAAGGGACCTGGAAGGAGGAGGCTGGCGTTTTTCTCTGGCTTCTGCCTTTCAGCCAGCAATATGGCCTTGAACACTTCCTTAAACTCTCCAAATGTCAATTTTATGTTCTGGAAGATGAAGGGATTTATTTCTAAAGTCCTTTTGGTTATAGAATGTAATATCTTTATATACCTATTCAATTAATGAAAAACCTGTAGTCTGTATTTTTCTTTCTTTCTTTTTTTAACTTTTATTTATTTTTGAGGGATAGAGACAGAGCATGAATGAGGGAGGAGCAGAGAGAGAGGGAGACACAGAATCCAAGGCAGGCTCCAGGCTCTGAACTGTCAGCGCAGAGCCCAACACAGGGCTCGAACCCACAAACTGTGACATCATGACCTGAGCTGAAGTTGGACGTTTAACCGACTGAGCCACCCAGGTGCCCTTGTGCTCTGTATTTCTATTC
Source organism: Lynx rufus (assembly GCF_022079265.1). NCBI lineage: Eukaryota > Metazoa > Chordata > Mammalia > Carnivora > Felidae > Lynx > Lynx rufus. The sequence continues at coordinate 27,586,852 of NW_025814823.1, read as the reverse complement.
GGATCACTTTTTTTTTTTTTTTAAGTTTATTCATTTTTGAGAGAAAGACAGAATGGGGAGAGGCAGAGAGAGGGAGAAAAAGAGAATCCCAAGTAGGCTCCATGCTGTCAGCACAGAGCCTGATGTGGGGCTTACACTCACAAACCGTGAGATCATGACCTGAGCTGAAATCAAGAGTTGGACGCTTAACCGACTGAGCCACCCAGGTGCCCCCAGATCACATTTTTAAGAAAGATACTTTTAATCATTTTGGATTATTGTACCCTTTAAGAATATGTTGGCAACTGTGTACATTTTGTCCATATAATTGCTCATTCACCCACAATTTTAAAAAACATTTGGAGTTTCAGAGAGTTCATAGACCTCTCAACACCCAGCCATATGCTCACAGTTAAGAACTCCTGTTCTAGGGACACCTGGGTGGCTTACTTGGTTAAGCATCTGACTTTGGCTCAGGTCACGATCTCACAATTCCTGAGTTTAAGCCCCACATTGGGCTCTGTGCTATCAGCACAGAGTCTGCTTTGTATCCTCTGTACCACCCCGCACCCCCAACCCTCTTCTGCATACATGCACATACATTCTCTCTCTCTCTCAAATAAATAAACATAAAAAAGAACTCCTGCTCTAGTACAAGTAGTGTGAATTAAGGAATACTGGAATTACTGAAGGGAGAATATTCATAGATGATGGAATTGGGAGATAATAGTCCATAAATCCTGAAATTGTCTCTTGAGAAGGAAGGTTGTTTTATTTTATTTTTTTGTTTTGTTTTGTTCTGAATGAGAAGAAGATAACAGATTTTAAACAAAAATGTCTCACTGTCCTCAGAGAGAGAAAGCCAGAAGAATTGGGGGAAATACGAGAATGGGCAACTCTTAATTTTGTCTCTTCTTTTTGTAATTCTTCACCATATTGCTTTGGCCAGATCAGCACTGACTGTTACATAGGTAGTTGAAAAAACTTAAATCCTCTACTCCATGCTTCTGAAATTCATGAATGTACCCCCACTTTATCCCCAAGTCACTTTTACTGCCAGCTAGTAAAACAAAGTTAGAACTTCAGATGTGTGATCAACTATAATTTGTCACACATTTCATTATCAGATTATGCAAAGAAAGTGACACCAGAAAAGTAGGTGTGGTAATGGCTGAAAATACATTTTTTGTAACCAGTTTTAAATAAGCATTCAGATGTGCTTTGGTAAAAAGTAAATTTTGCTATTCAATTTAGGGAGATAAGATCTCAGTTGATCTAATGTATTCAGATTAGATTATGTTTTTTTTGAAATTGCTGGAGAGGCTAGATGTTTGGAAATAAGTAGTTTGATATTATGCCTAATGAATGAATATAGAAAGGAAGACAGACTAGGTAAATTTGAAAAACTGTAGAACCTCAACGATCTCTTACAAACTCTCTAATCCAGTGCTACTCAGAGGATAGTTTGCTCGTGCATGCAGGCCGGCTTGTCACCTGTATGCAGTGAGTTTCAAACAAAAATCAAAGTAAGCATTTAGAAGCCTCTGTAGCAATTTGACATTGTGGTGACATCCAAATGTGTGATACTTTTGTAATTTGTGAAAGTATCGGTCCACTACAAATTGGAAATATTTTAAAAGGTGCTTTTTTACCATAGTTTGAAAGACACTGATCTGATCAGTGTTGCCTCCTAAGTCAGGACTGTTTCTGCTCATCCTGGGGAAAATGGCCTGTTAGCTCTCCTGAAAGATTTTTAGTGATGGAGAGCTTTCTGCTTTACAAGCAGCCTGTTGGTAGGCAGCTCTACCTACTAGAAAGTTCTTACATTTAGCTGCAGTTTACCTGCCTGCAGCAGAGATTCTCTGTCTTTTCTCATTTATGCCCTCTTTCAATAAACATTGTTTATTGTCACTCTTCTTTCACTGTGTTTCAATAAAAATTAAATATTGGGGCTACAGACAAATCAAAGTATACCATTGAATGGATTTCCCCTAATTACTCTCATTGTAGAAGAAGCTAAATTTGACAAATAGCCCTAGTAATAAGATATTACAATTTATTACAATATGTTACACTTAGAAGATGTACTGCAAACATTTATAAAAAGAAAGACATGATCACCAAGAGTCAAAATGGATTCACTAAGAAAAAGTGGTGCTTAATTAGCTTGATTTCCTTTTTTGATAGATGTACTAGACTCATACTTGTTTCAAAGGGCTCATCTTTTCTTCCCCTTATTTCAACAATTTTAATTAGATATAAGGCTGTGTATTTGAGTTAATAACTTTTTTAGTAAATGTATGATTTTGTTTTATCCGCATTGATTTTCCTTGGTAAATAGGTGATGTGATCTTTAAAACAAAAAGAACATGGGTTATTCATCTTTATAGTCTGTATAGCTGACACTTGAACTTTTTTTTTCATGAGTAATGAATAAGAAAATGGATAAAAAGCAAGCATACAAATAAAATTTACAGGTAAAATAGAATTGGGATTGATAATACATAATGATCATATGAAATATTTTACATACTTATTGATTGATATAAAACCATCTGTAACTATTCTTTCAGTCATTCAGAAGGTATTTATTTAACTTCTGTAATGTGCCAGATGTGGTAAATCTTGGGGCTTTAACTGTAAAATAGGACGACTGGATCTTTGGCTTCATGGAGCAAGAATTCTACTGGAGAGACAGACAAAAAAGAAGTAAACCTATTTCACATCGTAGTTAGTGTAGTAAAGGGTGTAAGAAAGAGGCAGCTTTGCATGCAGTGGCTGGGAAGGCCTCCGTGAGGAGACCTGAAGGATGAAAAGAAGCCAGCTGTGTGAAGAATGCTTGCGAGGCCAGGGAACTAGCATAAGCAAAGGCTCTAGGGGTGTTTAATTACTTGAAAGAAGACTAGAATGATAGGGGTGTAATATGCAAGGGGAGAGAGAGCAGGAGATGAGGTGGTGTCCACATTTTGAAAACTGCAGGTGTGCTTTATGATAATGAAATGCTGTAGGTGGTGTGTAATACTTGATTCTAAACACAGTGGGAAGTTTCTGTCAGCTTTTAAGCAGTAGAGTGATGTAATTTACTTCTTAAGAAAATTTTCTCCTCAATCTCTGCTTCTTTTTCTTTTTTTAAATATACTTTGTTTTGAAGTATACAAGCAGAAAAGTGCACAGATCATAAGTATATATCTACATAAATTTTTACAAACACACCTGTATAACCATCCCCTACGTCAAAAACTAGAACATCACCACACCCCTGAAACCTCTTCAGGAGCCCTTCCCGTTCTACTTCACTCTTAAAAAGAACCACTGTCTTGATTCATAGTATCACAAATACGTCTTGCCTCTTTTGAATGTGTGTAGTCATTTGCACCTGGCTGCTTTCGTTCAGTATTTATCCTTGTGAGAATTATCCATATTGTAATGTGAAGCAATAGTGTGTTCATTCTCACTGATACATAGCAGCCTTAGCAAGGTGGGCTCTGTGGGCCACGAGGGGTTCCTGAGACCCTTTCAGGAGCTCTTAGGTGAAACTGTTTTCCTTTTCCTGTGTGGACATTTGTAATGATGTTGCAAAAACATCATTGGTGTGTAAACTGCTAGTGCCTTAGCACCAGTAAAGGCAATGGCACCAAAGTGTCCATACACCCATATGAGAAAAATGCATGTTGACTCCATCTCACATCATATAGAAAGTTAATTCTTAATGGATTTTAATGTAAATGTGTGATACGAAACAGCAATACATCTCTATATTTCAAAACACAGAGTAGGTAAAGATTTCTTAAATAAGGCATAAATAGTACTTAAGGTATTTAAAAGGAAAAATGTGCCTCTGTTAGTGAGAAAAATTAGCCTGTAGTTTTGCTTTTTTAGAAAGTTAATAGATTTTGCTATCAGGGTCACTCTAGCCTCTTAAAGGAATTGGCAGTGTTCTCCTTTGTTCTCTGAATGAGTTTGTGTAAGATGTGTTACTTCTTGTTTTAATATTTGTAAGAATTCACCAATGAAGCCATCTGGGCTTGGAGACTTCTTTGTGGGAAGGTTTAAAATTACAGATTCAGCATTTAAAAAATATACACCTCTTCAGATTATCTGTTTCTCCTTGTCCCTAGTTTTGGGTAACGTTTTTATAGGAATTTTTCCAGTTCACCTAAAATTTCAGATTGGCACAAGGTTGTTTATAATATCCCCTTGTTACCTTTTTTTGTCTTTTAAAGTTTATTTATTTATTTTGAGAGAACAAGAGAATGAGAGTGATGGAGGGGCAGAGAGAGAGAGAATCCCAAGCAGGCTCAGCACTATCAGCTCAGGGCCCAACTCACAAACGGTGAGGTCATACCTGAGAGAAATGAAGAGTCAGACACTCAGCTGACTGAGCCACCCAGGCACCCCTGCCCTTAATACCTTTTTAATGTTTGTAGTAGCTGTGGTTTTCACTACTTTTTCATTCTCAGTGTTAACGTAATTTGTTCATTGGTATCATCCTCTTTGTTCTCTTGACAGATCATGTTAAAGGTCAATATATGTGTATTAGTCTTTTAAAAACTTAGGGTCGTATTTTGTTATTCTGCATTTGTAAGTTAATTTTCTGTATCATGAATTGTTATTTTTATTTCTTCTAACTTTGGTTTTAATTTGCTGTTTGTTTTCTTTTTCCTTTTTTTTTTTTTTAAGTTTATTTATTTTGAGAGAGAGTAAGCAGGGGAGGGGCAGAGAGAGAGAGGGAGAGAGAGGGAGAGGGAATCCCAAGAAGGCTCTGCACTATCAGTGCACTGCACTGATAGTGCAGAGCCTGACACGGGACCCAAACCCATAGACCATGAGACCACGACCTGAGCCAAAGTCAGATGCTTAACCCACTGAGCCACGCAGGCACCCTGCTGTTCTTTTTCTATTTTTTAAACTGAATATTCAGATCATTGGTTTTAGCTACCGTTAGTTCAAAGTATTTTTCTTTCCCTCATGTGTTAACATATATTGCCTAATTTCCTAGTGACCGAATATTTTCTAGTTATCTGTGTTAGTGATTTCTGTCTTCATTCCACTTGGGAAGAGAACATACTCTGGTTTCAGTTCTTTAGAAGTTGTTGAACCTTACTTTATGATCCAGCATATATATGGTTAATTTTTGGTAAGTAATCTGTGAACACATTGTATAGTCTGTAATTCTTGAAATCAGTATTAAAGATATATGAGTAAGGTAAATTGTTTTGTCAATTAGATCTTCTATATCCTTGCTGTTTTGTTTACCTACTATGGTTGTGTATTTGTTTATTTCTCCATTTAAGTTTTGTTTTGCTTCACTTACTGTGATGGTATGGTTATATAACTTGGGGACAGATAATTTAGAATTGTTATATTTTCCTTGTGGATTGACTCCTCGTTTTGAAATATCCTTCTTTATATCTAGTATTGCTTCTTGCCATAAAGTCTGCTTTATTTGAAACTGTAGCTTCCCCAGCTTTCTTTTGGTTAGTGTTTACATGGTATATCCTTTCCTGTCTTTTTCTTTCAGCCTTTTTTTAACTTTTGAAGTTTGATGTTTCTAAGCAGCAGGTTTTAGTTTTTTAATGAGATCTAACAGGTTTTGACTTTTAATACAAGTATTTAGTTCTTTTATGTTTAATGTACTTATTGATGTTTGAATATATATATATATTTATATATATTGAAAAGAAGTTGTGAGAGCAGACATTTTTGTCTTGTTTCTGATCTTAGGGAAAAACATCCAGTCTTTACCACATTAGTATGGTATTATCTGTAGGTTTTTTTTTATGGATGCCCTTTATCAGGTTAGGAAATTCCCTTCTATTTTTGTTTTTTATTCTGTAGATGTAATGGATTCCATTAATTGGTTTTCAGTTGTTAAACCAACCTCAGATCCCTGGGATAAATTTCACCTGGTCTAGCGTATAATTTTTTTATATGTTGCTATATTCAGTTTTCTAGTATTTTGTTGGGTTTTTGGAATACATATTCATAAGAAATATGGATATGTAGTTTTATTGTGATGTCTTTGGTTTTAGTATCAAGGTAATGTGGGCCTTGTAAAATGAGTTAGGAAGTGTTTCCTCCTCTTCTATAAACCGTCTAGGCCTGGGCTTTTCTTTGTGCATAGTTTTTTGATTACTGATTCAATTTCTTGAGTTGTTATAGGTCTATTCGATTGTCTATTCCTTCTTGAGTCAGGTTTCAGTAATTTGTGTCTTCCAAGGAATTCGTCCATTTTATCTAAGTAATCCAATTTGTTGAAATGCAACTGTTCATAGTATTCTTTCATAACCTTTTTTTATTTCTCTAAGGTTGATAGTAATACTGGTTTCTAATTCCAATAATTTGAATCTGTTCTCTTTTTCTTGGTCAAACAAGAAAAAGGTTTTTATTGCTGATCAACAAGTTAAAGGCTTCTTTTCAAAGAACCAGCTTTTAGGTTCATTGATTTTTCTGTAATTCTTTTTTTTCTATTCTCTCTTTCATTAATTTCTGTTTTATTTTTTTTTTGCAACGTTTATTTATATTTTTGGGACAGAGAGAGACAGAGCATGAACGGGCGAGGGGCAGAGAGAGAGGGAGACACAGAATCGGAAACAGGCTCCAGGCTCTGAGCCATCAGCCCAGAGCCTGACGCGGGGCTCGAACTCATGGACCGCGAGATCGTGACCTGGCTGAAGTCGGACGCTTAACCGACTGCGCCACCCAGGCGCCCCTCTGTTTTAATTTTTACTGTTTTCTTCCTTGTAATTGCTTTGGGTTTAGTTTATTCTTCTTCTTACATTGTCTTAAGGTTGAAGGTTAGGTCATTGATTTAAGATTTTCTTTTTTTAACATAGGCATTTATAGCTATAATTGCCTTGTAAGCACTGCTTTAGTTGTGCTCCATAAGTTTGAGTATGTTGTGTCTTCATTTTCATTTATCTTCACGTACTTTCTAATTTCCCTTTTTTGACTCATTTGACTCATTGATTGTTCAAGAGTATGTTGTTTAATTTCCACATATTTATTTCCTAAATCTGTCCTTATTGATTTCTAGTTTCATACCATTGTGTTTGGAAAACATAATGTGATTATTTCTATCCTTTTAGCCTATTGAGGTTTGTTTAATGGCCTAGCATATGGTCTCTCCTGGAGAATGTTCCATATGCACTTGAGAAGAATGTATATTCTGCTTTTTGGGGGGTGGAGTGTTTTGTTCTGTAGATGTCTGTTAGATCTAGTTGGTATAAGTGTTGTGCAATTCTTCTGTTTTCTTGATCTTTTTTCTAGTTGTTATATCCATTATTGAAAGTGGGGCATTAAATTTTGTTGTTGAATTGTCTGCTTCTTTCTTCATGCTGTTAGTTTCTGTTTCATATATTCTGGTCCTCTGTTGTTAGATGCATACATGTTTATAATTGTTATATCTTCTTAATGAATTTGATCCTCTTAGGTGTTCCTTTTAAAAATCTCATTTACATTTTTAAAGTCTATTTTGAGAATATGCACTCTAGCTTTTCTATGGTTGGTTTTTTCATGATATATCTTTTTGCATCCTTTTACTTTCAATCTGTGTTTTTGTGTCTCTGGCAAACAGCATATAGTTGGGTCATGTTTTTTTAAATAAAATCTGACAACGTTTTGATTAATTGAATTGTTTAACCCATTCACATGTATTATTACTAATAATATAGTTGGATTTATGTCTGATTTACTTTTTGTTTTCTATGTCTCATGTCTTTTTTTTTTTTTACTCCTCTGTTCCTCCTTTACTTTTTTCTTTTACGTGGAATGAATATTTTCTAGCATTTTAATTTCATTAATTATTTTTTCACTGTTTCTGAGGTTTTTAAAAAGTGATTGCTGTAGGGTTTCTCATATGTACCCTTCCTTTATCAGACTCTGTTTCATATTTGTACTAGATTCCAGTAATATTTAGAAACATTAGTCTTACATAGCTCTATTCCTTGTGTACCCTTTTTGTGGTATTATTGTTACACGTATTATATCTACTAATGTTACAAACCCAACAGTACGCTTAGTATTATTACCTTATCATCTCATGTTATTTCCTTAGTCCATATTAGCTTTGTTCCCACAGACCTCCTTTGTACTATTACTAGCAAATATATTTTGCATATGTTTCTAAATGTTATAGGTTCAACAATACATTCTGTATGTATTATCTTCTACCATTCATTGTCTTTTCAGTGAATTAAGAGAAGAAAGAAAAATATGTGTTTATATTGTCTTCTATAATTATGGTGATCTCTACCTAGTGTTCTTTGTGTGTGTGAATTCAGATTGCTGTCTATGGCCATTTGCTTACAGCCTAAAGAAATTCCTCTAGTATTTCTTCTCAAGTGGTCTGCTAACAACAAATTCTTTCAGTTTTGTGTATATGGGATAGCGTTTGTTTTGCCTTCATTTCTGAACGAAGGCCTTGCTGAATTTAGGATTCTTGGCCTACCGTTTTTTTCTTTGAGGACTTTGATTATGTATCCCACTGCTTCTGGCCACCATTGTTTCTGTTAAGTCAGCTATCAGTCTTATTGGAGGTTTTTTTAAATAAGTGACACATTGTTTTCCTGTTGCTACTTTTAAAAGATAAACCTAGGCAGGCGCCTGGGTGGGTCAGTCCGACTTCGGCTCAGGTCATGATCTCGCGGTCCATGAGTTTGAGCCCCGCGTCGGGCTCTGTGCTGACAGCTCAGAGCCTGGAGCCTGTTTCAGATTCTGTGTCTCCCTCTCTCTGACCCTCCCCTATTCATGCTCTGTCTCTCTCTGTCTCAAAAATAAATAAACGTTAAAAAAAAAAATTAAAAGATAAACCTAGGCATATTAAAAAGGTTTATTTGAGCAAAAATCTGTTTGAATTGCACCAAACTGCAATTGGTTAGGAACACGCCACTGACAGGAGCTAGGGGAAATACTTGTATAGAGAAGAGGCAGAAGCAAAACAAAGAAATTGTTTGATTGACTACAGCTTAAGCATTTGCTTTATTTGGAAGAGTCTGGTTGGCTGTTGGTGATTAGTTGCCCTCAGGTTTCAATTTCTTAATCTTGAGTGATTTACAGGCTTAGGTTTTGGTTTGGTTATGTAGACTACTAAGGCATTAAAGCCACTTCCGTACAATGGCCACCTTACTTAATTAATTTAACACTGCTTTATAGATTTTCTCCTTGCCTTTGACTTTCAGCATTTTTACTGTGATGTGTTTGTATTTAGATCTCTTTTTATTTATCCTTCTTGGAGTTTGTTGAGCTCTTTCGGTGAGTAGGTTATTGTTTTTCAGGAAACTTTGGACATTTTTAACCATTATTTTTTTTAAAGATTTTTTTTTTTTTCATTTTCTTTCTCATCTTCTGGTACTCACATTACATGTATATTTGTGGTTTTAATGATGTCCCACATTTGTCTGAGACTGTTGTTTTTTTCTCATTCTTTTTTCTTTTTGATCTTTGGCTTGAGTAATCTCAATTGCTCTATCTTCAAGTTCACTACTTCTTTCTTAGGCCAGGTCAGGTCTACTCTTGAGCACCTCTAGTGATTTTTCAATTTTGTTCTGTGGATGTATAATGGCTTCTTGGGAATCTTTTCCTGTAAATCCAACATCTGATTATTTTCACAGGTAGTTTCTGTTGCTGCTTTTTCATTGTGTATGTATGGGTCATACTGTCATGACCTGTTAATTTGTATGCCTCATAGTATTTTGTTGGAAACGGAACATTTTAGATTTTGTAGCAGCTCAGGGTATTTGTCCACCCCAGGGAGGGCTTATTATTTTTATTTATTTGTTTAGTAACTGGATTATTTTAATGAAGTTGATACCCTCACCCCCCCCCCCCCACCTCCCCTTGTTAAGCTTTTTACACTGTTCCTCAAGGTGGCATAGCTTTGGGTATGCAACTCAGCCACTGTGGGATAACAGTGGTATTGGTCAGGCACTCTTCCTCTCTTTTCTTGATCACACCCAATTGTAAACTCCACTAATTGCTGACCAGTTGCTCAGTTGTTCTCAACAATGCCCTGGGACACAAATTTCTCTACGAATGAATGCAATCAAATAGTTGCACCTTTGATGAAATGGTTTCTGGAGTCAGTGTCTGATGTTTGTTCTGAACCCAGGAGGGCTCCTCTCTGCTGTTTGTTCCCTGTTTCTGTCCTGTGAACATACAGTCACTGTGTATGTTCACTAGATTCATGAGTCTTCTCCCAGTTGCTTTTCGGAACCTCTGCTGTCCCTCCCTGTACTGTCCTTGAGAGCACCCTCCATGCTCTGTTGTAAATGAAGTCACTTCCTTTGGAAAGAGGTTTGGGGCTCTCTGTTTCATGGCCTGTTTACTTCATAGGAAAAATATCTGCCAGGGCTCTGGAGTTGAGACTGGGAACTATGGCAGTCTTCTCTGCAAATGAAACCCCCGCTGTAGGATCTAAGCATGCAACACAGGGAGCAGTAGCCTGAGGTCTTCTTGGCTTACCTCTCTTGTGTGGAACCACCACGCTTTATGGACTGGAGAAGGACTCTTGAGGCCCAGTATTCTAAAGGAGCCACACTTAAGGTAGAGCTTCTGTATCACTTGCTTAGCACTTAGCCTCAGCAGCAGGCAGCTGGGGGAAGGAAGAGAAATAATGGAGATCATGCTCCTCCCAGAAAGAAAACCCTTTGTCCAGGAGGTAGGGAGAGAGGGGAGCCCTGTGTTTTTGGCTGCATCAATCCAGCAGAAGTGTTTGTCTGGCTGAGCCGAGAGGAGAGGAGGGAAGCTGTTTTGGTTCAAATACCAGTTTCCTGCCTTTCTTACTGAATTGTCATAGATTTTCTTGAATAGATGTTTCTTTTTTACTTTTGCTTTTAAGACCATTTTCAGAGGTTTTAAGTGGCTGGGGTTATTTACATAGTTTTCACCAGTTCCACTGGGGAGCAGATCAGTGGAACTCCTCATGCCAGAAGTCCATCTGTCTCCACATGATTTTAACATCTTTCTTTTAAGAATTGTGGGTAGCCTTTAAGGATCCTTCAAATCAGCAGATGGTAATACTTTTTACTTCTGTCTTACAGGTTTGGAATGTAGACATTCATAAGTTTTAATGAAGGTTGAAGAATATGTAAAAACCCATGAAAAGATCTACCTAAGGAAAGCCCAAGGATATAAGGGAACTTGTATTTTCTTAATCCTCAGATTGGTGTGCTAATTATGAAACTCACATTAGTAACAATTATTCTACTTAATTAGGTATAATTATTAAGTTATAACTAATATTATTAGTTATATATAATTATTAATAATTATACCTAACTTTGAAACACTTACTAATTATAGAATATTTATTTTCTTTTGTACTTGTTAGGATTTCTTACTCAGCTGTTTTGCAGACATTTATTTATTTATTTTTTTAATTAATTTATTTTTTTTTTCAACGTTTATTTATTTTTGGGACAGAGAGAGACAGAGCATGAACGGGGGAGGGGCAGAGAGAGAGGGAGACACAGAATCGGAAACAGGCTCCAGGCTCTGAGCCATCAGCCCAGAGCCCGACGCGGGGCTCGAACTCACAGACCGCGAGATCGTGACCTGGCTGAAGTCGGACGCTTAACCGACTGCGCCACCCAGGCGCCCCTTATTTTTTAAAGCACCTACTTGTGACACTCTTGTTACTGTTTTCCGTATCTTTGGGTCTTTGGAGTGGTTTTTCTTCTATGAAGCTGGTACCTGATGCAAGAAAAATAATATGGGGTGCCTGGATGGGCTTGGTCAGTTAAGTGTTTGACTCTTGATTTCAGCTCAGGTCATGATCTCACACGTTGGTGAGTTTGAGCCCCGTGTCTAGCTCTATGCTGACAATGTGAAGGTTGCTTGAGGTTCTCTTTCTGCCTCTCTCTGTCACTCCCTTGTTGTCTCTTTCTCTCAAAATAAATAAACTTAAAGAAAAACTTTTAAGAAAATAATAGATAGTAACTCATCACTTTTCTACTCCTCCACAAAGAGTACCTCAAGCCCCATTGGTGTACTCAGAGCTGTGTTGATAATACAGATATAAGGTTGTTCTTCAAGGTATTTATTATCTAATGGGTAGATAGATATATATTTCAAATGATAAATCACACTCATGATTTCAATCTTCTCTAGAAGGAACGGGATGGCCTAGGATGGGATTATGGGCTTGAAGAAAGCAGAAAAGGTCTACAACAACGACATGTTCGATACGATAGGAATTTAATACCCAAGAAATCTTGTAAACAAAATGGTGTGGTATGGTGATCAAGAAGATTGCCATCTTGGGGTACCTGGCTGGCCCAGTCAGTGGAGTGTATGACTCTTGATCTTGGGGTTGTCAGTTTGACCCCACATTGGGTAGAGAGATTACTTTAAAATCTTTTAAAAAAGAAGAATATGGGCAGCTCAGGAGCCAGGCTTCCTAGGAATCCTGGTTCCACTTCATATGAACTCTGTGGCTGGTGTTGGGCAACTTACTACACTTTGTTTTGTGATTTAGACTCTTTAATTTATGAAAATAGAATTGGAAACACCAAATAACGCCTAGTCACTACCCTCATCATCATGGTCTTGATCATAGGTTTGTTGAACCTAGTGATTTTTGGACAGTATGAATTTGTAGTGTCATCAGACTGCAGGAGGTCGACATACCTCAGTAAATTTTTCAATAAGCTTTTCAAAATTGAAATATACATTCATGAAAGTACATAGATGATAAGTATACAACTCAATGAATTGTCACAAAATGAATTCATTTATGCAGCTATTACCCAGATTAAGAAATAAAACCGTACAAATCTCTCCTCAGGTACTTTTCCTGTCATTCCCTACTCTTCAGAGGTGACCACTGTCAGGCTTTTATAGCCATAGATTAGCTTTGCCTTTTTTTGAATGTCATGTAAGTGGAATCCTGTAGTGTGCAGTCTTCCGTATTCATCTTCTTTCATTTATTATCTTTGTGAGATTCATTTATGTAGCAGTGAATGTTATAGAAATGATTCATTCATTTGTATTGCTGTATAGTATTCCATGGTATGAATATATATTCTCCATTTATTCATTTTTTCTTGTGTTGTCTCCTTTTCTTATTGACGTTTGAGAACATTATATATTCTAACATTCTAGACATGAGTCTTTTGTGTTGTAAATATCTTCTCTCTGTGTCTTGCTTTTGCCTCTTAATGGTGTCCATTCATTGAACAGAAATTCTTAATTTTAGGGATGTGTGGGTGGTTCAGTTGGCTAAGCATCTGACTCTTGATTTCAGCTCAGGTCATGATCTCCTGGTTTGTGAGATTGAGCCCCGTGTCAGGCTCTGCACTGACACCACAGAGCCTGCTTGGGATTCTCTCTCTCCCTCTCTCTCTGTCCCTCCCCAACTCATGCACACCTGCACACATTCTCTCTCTCTCAAAATAATTAAGTAAACTTAAGAAAAAAATATCAATGTTAATAAAGTCCAGTTTGTCAGATTTTTCCTTTATACCTAGTGCATTTTTTATCTGTTTACGAAATTTTTGCCTGTCTCAAGGTCATGAAGATAATTTCTGAAATCTTTTACCTGACATAATTGTATTTGTAATAAACTGGAATCAATTTTTGTATATGGTGTGAGATAAGGGGAAAGTTTCAGTTTGGTTTTAAGTAGGCTCCACGCCATGTGCAGAGCCTAGTGTGGGCTTTTTTCTGTCTGCTAATTGCTAAATGAGCATGTTACGATTTCAATATCCAGAGTGCATATCAATCAATTACAGGTTATATTTGAATTCAATTAATATTTTAATATTTGTTGAGGACATGCAGAATGCCTGGCATTGCCTTGGTAACTCTAAACATTTAAACAGCTTTCCAAGATTGACATTACCTAAGTTAAGATCATTTTCAAAGATAATCACGAAATCAGTTTATTTCATAACCAAGTGCATATGGAAACTTTCATCAACGTTGCTTGTAATTCTTACTGTATATTCAAGGACACTCCTTGATATATTCCATAAGTGTTTATAGCAGTTCAAATCTTGATGTAAAAATGTCAGTATTATCCTCAAGGGCAAAAAAGCTAAATATAGCTTCCTCCAGCATTGCCGTTTCTGCTATAACCATGTTTGTTGATTTGTTTCCCTGATTTTTTATTCCTATATAAAGTGGGTGGTATCATATTAATGAAAGGCTTGGATAAAACCTGGACAATTTACACACCAATGCTATCTAGGTGTATTTTGTTTTTTTGTAAGCTAGTGAGGTCTTATGAGGTTTTCAAAAGCCATAGATGGTTTGTACTCAAGGGGAGAGTAAAAAAATAAAAACAAACACAGAGAGATAGGTGAACCATAATATGATTGTTAGCTCAAGCGTTAAGCAGTAAAAATGTTCAGGGGTAGAAATGAGAAGGCATATAATGCTTAAATAGCCTAATGTGACTGTTTGGGGCTAGTATTTTTGTATGTCAGTTAGGTTCTGTTTGTGATTTATAATGATTCTGAGTTTGAAAATCAGCTCAATTTCCTTCTTACTATTTGCATTAGAAAGAATTCTAAAAAAAAGAACTGATGTAATTTTAGGGTACAGTGAATCTAAGACTACTCAAGTATACATAAGTATCCTAATAGGATTATTTTGGAGAACAGAGAGCATTTCCTTTAAACATTATTTTTATTACCACTCATTTATTAGTTCATTCATCTGCATTAGTAAATATGATTTTTAGGATTGGATAGTACATAGTTGATTTTCTAACATGTTTTTCATTTTTGTGGAAATGTATGGTTTGATACATCTCTGAAAGTTCCTGTGGATTGCTTTACCTCCTTCAGAAAGATACCCTCCTTCATAGATGAATATTCTTCTCTTTACAGAAAAAAAGTCTTGGACAGAGACCATTATTTTATTTACCTAACCATCCACTTAATTTCAGAAAATTCTGTGATCAAATATTTGAATGGCAGTGTCTGACCAATGAAATGTTTGAGTGTTTTTCAAATTATTCCTGATCATAGCTTTCTTTCATTATTTTCCTCAGAGGTTATCTTTGATTGTTGGGTATCTGTAGCGCTTCACTAAACAAATTTAATTTATGCTGTTATGATTTCTACTTAGCTTGTAAAATAATTTGTCAACAGGATGAATGTGTGGGAAAATATCAGAGGATTCCAATTACGAGTGTTTTTCTTTATTTGAGACTTTTAAAAATGTCAGTGATGAAGTTTTAATCCATTTGTTTTTTCTTTGTCCTCCTAGGTGGATCTCCTTACTTAGCAACCAAAATAAATGAAGCAAAAGACTTGCTGGAAGCAACCACCAAACATTGATTGATGCCCAAGAAGCACTCTGAAGGAAGAGAAGGGGGAATTTAAAGCAAGAAAGTCCTGCAAATTAATCTAAGCCACGACCTTCACAATTTCCGTACATGTATTGACCACAATCATTTATTTCAATATTAAGGTATATAATAATAAAATATTAATAATCTATCTGTTTATTATCTTTTAAAGGAACACTTTGCTTATTTTCCTCCTTTCTCTGTGGTAGTACACAGTGTAAGATTTTTGTTCATTAGTCCTAAGGTCCCTCGGCTCCCCTCCCTCACTCAAGTGTCATCATCAGTAACGTGGGATTTGTGAGCAATTAGTAGAGATTTTCTTACTGCTTCTATTTATATTCACATTGTCCCTTGTTTCCTCAGAGGACTTTAGTACTCTGCCTGTGTAAGGTGCTTTACATGTTTTGAGATCAAACACTGACTGCCATCCCATGGGGAAATGATCGGAAACTCCATCGAATTTACTAAATGGTGTTTTGTAAAGTAGTGGTTAGGACTTGTTAAAGAACTCTGTTCTCTCTGAGACCCTATAAGTGAAGCATGAGAACTTGGAGAGCTACTAAAATGATTAAAGATTTGCAAAATGAGCCCTGTGAGGAAAGGCTGAAAAGACGTAGGAAAAGTCTGAGGAATTTGTCTTTAATTATAGCCTTCCAGTACTGTATATTTATTCAATTATTCATTTTGCAAGTATTTATTGACCACCTATGATGTGAAGGCACTATAGTGGGTCCTCTGAGAGTTACAGGTGTGAACTAACCATGGATCTTGACCCCCCAAAAGTTATATTTAGAGGAAAGATAAATCACAGGAACACTATTAGGGAAGTACAGGTGATATGCTAAAGAAGTTCAAAGAAAAAGAGAATATTTTAAGCTGAGAGCATAAGGAGGAGCCTCAGAGAATAAGTGGCTTAAGAGCTGGGCTTTAAATACAATTAGTAAGAAATATACCACATGATTGGTGAGTCGGTGTTGTTTCCCCTGAGATCAGTCACAATTAGTAGAAATAAGATTTATTAGTGTGATTACAGTACAAGGTTTCTCAAAAGCAATAGATGGACGCATGATCGTGAAGGGCCAGCCTTTTATACTGCATGGATTTATTATCTCATAGAGCCCCAGTCGTCATCACTTTACTTTCCCAAAGTTGAGAAAACGGATTCAGATACAGGGTACCAGCAATATTTTCCTGTAATCCTTTATCAATCCTGGGTCATCCCAGGTAAACTGAGCCACTATACTTCATCTGTCTTCAAATACTTTTTTTTTTTTTAATTTTTTTTTTTCAACGTTTATTTATTTTTGGGACAGAGAGAGACAGAGCATGAACGGGGGAGGGGCAGAGAGAGAGGGAGACGCAGAATCAGAAACAGGCTCCAGGCTCTGAGCAGTCAGCACAGAGCCCGACGCGGGGCTCGAACTCACGGACCGCGAGATCGTGACCTGGCTGAAGTCGGACGCTTAACCGACTGCGCCACCCAGGCGCCCCTTCAAATACTTTTTTAATATTCTAGTTGCATCTCTCAATTTATGACATCCTATATAGTTTGATGGTTCTCAATATTCGCAATATTGACATCTTGAGTTGAGTGATTCCTCTCTCCTGTGCATTGTGGGATAATTAGCAACATCCCTGCCCTTAACTGCTAAAGGCCAATAGCACCCCCTCAGGGTGACAACCAGAAATGTTTGCAGACATTGCCAAATGTTCCTTGGAGGGAAAATCGCCCCTGGTTGAGAGCCACTGCTGTAAATTTTAAGTACTTTTTCCTTTGGTACATAAAATAGTGATCTCACTGAAAATCAGTTGAATCTTAGGATCACTAAAATATTGTTCTCACTTTAAAGTCCCCATGGATGTCCTAATTTTCTTGTGCATTAGGGTTTTTCGTTTTTCTGGTCATTGTTATCCCTGTACCTTGAATGCCCGGATCCCTGCATCTGCACCTGCCAAAAGCCCAGGAATATTCAAGGCCAAGCTAAAATGCACCCCTGTCTTGCTGGCGTTTCCAGCAAAAGTAATACCGTAAGTTGTCAGTTCTCTGAGAGCAGGGACCGTATCTATCTGTTCACTGCTGCGTTGGCATTCAATAAATATTTGTTGAATGAACGAATAAATTCCCATAGCACTGTCTTCCTCACTCATGATAGTTACAACTTGGTACCTTGTGGAAAAAAAACTCCTTGTGTAACACGCCTTATTTCTCAAAAATGCAAGAACCATTGGAGCAAGAATCTTGTCGTTCATCTTCATAACCTCTTTTTAGTATGGAGCACTTGCACACAGCAGATACGAAGTTGTGAGCACTGAGAAAATGTTGTTTTCCAAATAGTGTGTTTTAAAAAATGCTACCACTAATTTTAAAAGTTATCTTAAGCAATAATGGGGTGTTCTCAGGACACACTTTTTTAAAAGAAATTATTTTTTTTAACGTTTATTTATTATTGAGAGACCGAGCGAGACAGAGCATGAGCATGGGAGGGGCAAAGAGAGGAGGAGACACAGAATTTGAAGCAGGCTTCAGGCTCTGAGCTGTCAGCCCAGAGCTCAACGTGGGGCTCGAACCCACCAACTGCGAGATTGTGACGTGAGCCGAAGTCGAACGCCCAACCAACTGAGCCACCCAGGCGCCCCTCAGGATATACGTTTTAATTAACATGCTGTTTTCTAATCCATACTGTATTTTATGAGAATTTGAGCCTGTAGCATTAGCTTGGAATTTCCTTCATCCCATTTTCCTGCTAAGCATGTGCCTAAGAGTCTGACAAGATACAGCTTTGAATACTCTCCTTCTGTTATGTGATCTTGGGCAGTTAATCTGCAAGTCTATAGTGACCTCATTTATAAAATAGAGAAAATAATCCTATTTAATAAGGTTATTGTAGGAAATAAGGATATGTAAAGCATTTAGTCACATAGCAAATGCTCAAAAAATAGAATTATTGCTTTGTTCACTGCCCGTTTAATTTAAAATCTTTCAGAATACCTTGAATTAAGGTTTGAAGGTGTGTTCCAGTAATCATTAATTTTACTCTAGAATCTGCAGTTTGGGTACATGGTGGGGACAGTTCGTCTCTATTCCATGCAGCATCAGCTGTCTCTGAAGGAGCCACTTCATGTGGCTGGCAAGTCGGGACCAGTTTTGGCTGGGAAGTTCACCAGGACAAGTCAGCCAGGAGCCTCAGTTGCTGTCCGAATACGCTTCTCCATGGAGCTGTGGAGAGAAGCATCATCACATTCTGGTGGCCGTGTTACAAAGAAAGTGAAGGGACAGGAAGTAGAAGCTGCAAACTGAGGCCGGGTCTGAAAACCCGCAGTGGTTCCGATAGGCACAGAGAATGCCAAGTCTCAAAGGGAGAGGATAGAGAGGATAGTGAAAGAATTAGTGGATTAGTGGCCATTTTTTAAATAAAATTTTTTTTTAACGTTTATTTATTTTTGAGACAGAGACAGAGCATGAACGGGGGAGGGTCAGAGAGAGGGAGACACAGAATCTGAAACAGGCTCCAGGCTCTGAGCTGTCAGCACAGAGCCCGACGCGGGGCTCAAACTCATGGACCGCGAGATCATGACCTGAGCCGAAGTCGGCCGCCTAACCTACTGAGCCACCCAGGCGCCCCATAGTGGCCATTTTTAATATGTAGCAGGGCAGGGTTTAGATTTTCCTCTCCTTACTCAAGTCAGTTAAGGCATTGCTTTCAAAATGTTGTCAGGAGTGTAGAATTCAAGTAAACTAGCTAGAGTAGTTTCCGATGACACAACTACTACTTTAGGTAGATATTAATTTAGTAGTCATTCTGCAAATGGCATTGTACTTACGGAATAGAATTTTAAAAGCTACCCACCCTCAACTCCTTATTATCTAAAAAGCTTATTTGAATCGTCACTTATCCTCAGTAAAGATGGCTTTTACATATTTGCTGTCATTGCATATTCTTCTTAATTAGGTTCTTTGTTGATACTGCAGTTTCTGTTTATTCTTACATCTTAGATGCAATCTGAGGAAGCAGGAAAGACCTTTTAAAAAAAAAAAAAACAATTACTTCCCAGATTCCAGAGAAAGTGTAAGTCAAATGGACAGTTAATTAAAGGGAGCATAGAATGCCACTTACACTATAATTGGTGGTGCAATCTCCAGCCTAAAGTCAAAAGTGGAGAGAAGTCTAGTAAGGAAAAAAAAAGTATGGTGATTTTGGAAGACATTGTTTTAGTCTTCAAACCATTTCCTTGATTTGGTTTGAAAATTATGTCAGGCAGTAAAGTTATACATTTATTCTTAAAATGTGTAATATGCTCAAACTAAATAGAAAAACAGATTCTTAAAAACAGAGAACTTTTTTTTTTTGCCTGATACTTTTGAAATAAGAAATATTAAGAGTCGTATTACCAGTCATGCTTGTGATGACCAGCATGGTCATTAGAAATAACGTATCATATCCAAGGACAGAAATTCTTTTGTTGTCATGGGGAACCTTGAACACAGAAAAGAGCCTTTAATGACATATTTCCGACACAATTGGCAATTAGCTTAAGGTGGTTTAATGACATACGTAGGAGAAGATGAATCAGCTAGGCCCTTAATGTCAAAAATACTGAAGTTTCCCTGACTCAACTCACTTAGAATGAACTACAGGGGCCGTGGTGCAAAGTTAAATATCTAAGTAGATCGGCTCATTTTGCACTTTGGCAACCACGCCATCCACAGGCACTCAGCCCCTTGCCCACAGTCACCTCCTTAAAGGCCTCTGGCTCCAAGGAGGATTTGATGGTAGCAAAGTGAATGTGTCAGCATTGTGCTTCCCTCCTAACAGAAAGGCAACCCAAAGAGCATATCCCGTTAACGCTAGATCAGTATCATCTACTTGTCAAAAGCATTCCGTCAATTACCAGCTGAATTTTATTTATGGCAGAGTTATACACATTAGGAAATTAGAATTTTAACTTATTAGCTGGAAAAGTTGAGAAGTTCTCTGGACTCATTTTTTAGGTAGAATCTAAGTGATTTGGATCATTGCCCACCAGTAAAATTGCTGGGCATGGTAGACAAAGAAAATGTTCCTTCTAATGATTTTTATGAGCTGAGCAGCTATTGTTCCCAGTTGAGTGCTCTTTTCCTTTTTTTATTGTTGCTGAGCAAAAGAATTTATAAAAAGCTTTTTTTTTTTTATTAAAAACCCTGCTCAATTGAAATGCAAGTTCATTAAGTACTATTCATTTCTCTTCCTGCCATAATAACCCCCTGTCCCCCTCTGCTCAATTCAATAGTGCCTAGCTGCACTGGTCAACACTTTAAGTCTGAACAGACTATTATATAATATAGATATGCAATCTCCAACATCAAGAAAGAGTTTTATTTCAGATGGGCAGAGTATGATCACTCAGGCTAAAATTGGCCATAAATTTCACATTAGTTCCTCAACTTAAGGGGGGAAGATGCCCCTGGAAATTTAAATCAACGGTGGGAAACTTAATTCAATTTTGACAACATGGAAATCACATTGAGATATTGGTTCAGTATTGACATCTAAGCAGTAGTGCTAAAGACTAAGAAATTAGAATCGGCTTGTTAGTGTAAGTTCAAGAGATTTTATTAATAATAGCAAATATTTGTTGAACACCATGTGCCAAGCCTCCTACCTACATTTTCTCTTTTAATTTTCACAGTACCCCTAAGAGATAGTTACTATCTGTATCCCCCATTTCACAGATGGAGAAAGAGAGGTAAGGTCAGAGGAGTTTAGGAACCTTGCCAAAAATTACATAGTTAATAAGCAGTGAAACTGGGATCCAAATCCAGTTTGGCTTGACTCTGAAGCACATGCTCTTTACATGCTCTATTGTATTAAACTAATTCTGGACACATGGGAATCGTTGTAAAATGGAGGGACTTGACTCATTCTTTGCTTGTGAACCTTGGGTTATAGATTGTGAAAGGCTTGTGGGAAGGGTCGTGTCATTTGGCGTTACATTTGGCGTTATGAACAAGGAGTGCCTAATGTCTTTTATTCTGCCCTGGAAGCTTGTGATATCCATCCAATTGCACATACTGAGAGTTCACTTAAGGAGTTTAGCAGTGTGAGTTTCTCTGACTTCAGTGGGGATGAGATTTTATTTGAAACTTTCACGGGCAGAAGTTTCCTACGAAAACATCTAGAGCAACATTCAGAAGATGGCTTGTGAAATTGAATCAGCAGACCTTGGGGGAGAAATGAAGAAATTGCTCGGTGTAATAAAGATGAGAATAAGAAAGCTGAATTTATTGAAAGGAACAGAGAGGTAGTGAAAAAATTAAGGTTAACAGGAGAGACAACTGAACCAAGAAGAGATCACTTACAGCATTTGAAAGAGAATTGCCAGTGCTCAGTAGAACATTTCAAAATCATTTGCCAATATTCCCAGCTGTGGACTGGGTTATTTGTTCATGCCACGCTTTTATGCCAAATTCCAAAATTACATTTTGCACAGTTATAGGCTTGTCTAGTAGGACCCATAGATCTTTAGTTGCCAATCTAAGAATGTGTCTTGAGATTATCACTTAATTTTCTATGCTTTCAGAAAGGTGCTCTAATCAAATGGTGAAAAGGTTTCAAACTTCCAGAGATTTATAACTATGCATGACTCTCCTATTCATAGGAGATTTGTGCGTTCCTTGAATGTTAGATATACATGTATTCAAGAATAAGTACATTCCAAAGCCAACTCCAGGATCTTCCATCTATCTACTCTTAGATTACCCTTGCCTTTGTTCTTTCCTTCTGTAAATGTGGATAGTCAGGAGTTGACTTCAGAAGTGTTTACGTTTTGGCTTCTCTGCCTCTGGAGTAGGATGAAATCTAATAGTGTTTGTCCTGTGATGGTGAGATGCCATACTGTATCTGCGTGGTCTCTATCTTTCAAATCGTGCTGGCACATTCTATAGTACGGTGTTGCAGAAAGCCGCATGTACACACAGAAATGCAACCTTCCCTAATTAACCCTGCTTGGGTCTGATTTTATGCCTTGTTCCTCAGCTTCTTGGGACATAGGTATTCAGTTAGCACTTGATTCTGTCCCGGTTTACACTTACATACTATATACTTGTTTGGGCTTTTCTCCCCTTGCAAGCAGATTTTTTAACCTCATATGTAAAAATTAAATACATACATACATATATACATACACACTGTTGTGTTTGTTTTGCTTTAAAATTGTAAAGGATAAACTGTGGGATACTTTTAGCTGTCTCATTTTCCCAGCACAGTTAAAATGAAGTCTGACTTGCTACAACTGAATTTACACTCAATTTTTTTCTGTCGTACAACTCTTGTAGAAAAGGCACTAATCTTATATGTAACGTAACTTCGTCTACACTGAGCTTTCATGCAGGCGATGCTTTTATTTCTACTTCAGGAGATGCCTGGCCGGGTGTCCCTCAGGACACGGTATTGATTGGTTTACTTCTAAGG
The DNA here is from genome assembly GCF_022079265.1 of Lynx rufus. Taxonomy (NCBI): domain Eukaryota; kingdom Metazoa; phylum Chordata; class Mammalia; order Carnivora; family Felidae; genus Lynx; species Lynx rufus. The sequence goes on along the minus strand of NW_025814823.1, from coordinate 27,564,130 downwards.
ATAACTGTCAGGCACCAAAATTGTGAACATGTGGATTTTCTTAGAAGCCATTAGTGAAACTTGGGTTTTTACCCTGCATACCAAAATAAGCAAGGGGGAAAAAAAAATAGAAATCAGCCCAGTAATACTTTAAATTTTATTTTTGTAGGTATCTTGTAATGCAAATACCAAAGAGAGTGCCTGTTCCCTTGGTTTCCTTCTTCCTTGCCTCGGGTGTATCCCTAGCAGTTTTTGGTCTGCGGCACTTCTAACTGCCTAAACAACTCGAAACATAGGCATTGGTGGTGGAAATGCTGACACAACCCGAACTGTTACCCCTAGAATGTATTACCGAGTATGTGGGCACAGATGCCTGATTCCGTACTTAGTGTAAGTGAAGGATAAGGCTACTACTGTTCAGTTTCCAGCTTCTGACAGGAGGGGAGTCCAGGTAGGTGTGGACCCTCTGTTTCTCCAGTCTCGCCCTTCATCCTCCCACCGCCCCCACACATGCCGTGCCCCATAAAGTGGTCGCTTCGTAATTACCTCCCACGGCCAGAGCGTGCAGCAGTCACTTAAGTGTTTCTGGGAGGGTCTCGTGTTGTCCTGAGGCCCCATCCTGTGATCTGTTCTTCAGATCGGTGGAGGAACCAGGACTGACACTGTTGAGCCAACATAGGGTGTGTCTGTCATAAAATACAAGCTTGAATTTTGTTTCGTCGGGGAGGGATGTTTCTCACAGCAGTCTGGTGAATTAAGAACAGTATACAGAATCATACGGTGAACGTGTTATATTTGGCTCTGCCGATAGGATTTATGTATGGAACATCAATTTTCTGTACAGACATAATTGAGTACATATTACCATGGTATGAGAACTGCAAGAATGCGTATGGTGTGTGGGATGTTAAGTTTTAAGAAATGTAACAAAGGGGAAAATCAGAGAAACCTGAAAACAACGCAACTGATAACATTAACTTGAATTTTTTTGCTCAGAATACGTGTGAAGTACGTATGTTCTATGCACAAATACAAAGACAAATACATTATTTTAATATGTTACCATCTTCCTTTTGGGGTTGAATTTTTTTGCAGAGCAAGAATACCTAGCGGGCAGTTCCTAGGGTCTGATGTATGGCTCAGTAACACTCTCAGTTTGTTAACAGCTTCTTCCCGTAGGGCTGTGAGTAAAGTGTGGTGTCAGGAGGTCTGAGGGTCTCTCCTACTTCCTACTATCCCGGGAATAGTGTGCTTTCCCCCAAAGCCTGGCTGAAAGTTACTCTTGGGGAAAGAAGAACCTGGCTGACAAATCTGTCACCCGTTTGAAGGAATCATCTGGAGCCACAAACAACCTAGTTAGTGGAGATCAGCAGGAGTTTAGGCAGTAATTGTCCAGAGCCCCATTCATTGGCGGTGGTGGAATTATTATAGAATAATGTGACTTTAGGGGACATATTGATCAACCGAAAGAGGTTTAAAGCTTCTCAGTGTTGGTGTTACAGTAACGGTTTCGACTTTCTGGATTCAGTAAGGAAATGCATAGCAGTTGACTGCTTGACTTCAGGTTTTGTGTCCCCCCTGTGGTCCCCCAGTAGCATCCGTTTCTGGTTCTTAGGCTGCCTAGCCTGAAACCGAGCTTTTGGTGTTCGCTGTCTGGGAGTTACACGTCCACAACGCGGCAGTCAGAGTTTTTCTTTCTCCTAATAAACCAAACTGCCCTTGTCATCTCCTACTCTTGGCCTCTTTTTCACCTTCGTACCAGTCACGCTTGCATCAGGCTGGGAGCCGCGGCAGCATCCGGCATCGGGGCACTGGGGCGTGATTCCTGCTGGGCCGTCGGTGAGCTCTGGGCCCACAACCCAGCACCCCAGCCTGCCTCGCCGCGTTTGCTCCTGCTGGAATACCATCCACCTGCCTGCCCACAGAGTGAGATGGTGAGACCAATGAGAAACGAGTGGGAAATAATGAGAGACACGTTGAATGTTCTGGACACCTTGAAGAGAGATGTTTATTCAAGTCATTATTAATATTTTTTGCAAAGTATGGCAACATTGATTTTTTTCATCTGAGAACCATTTTGCATGTGTACAGAGTTGGAATGTTGAATTGAACCTTTCTCTTATACATGGGCGAAGTACCTCGCCCACCGCCTAATAGCACAGACTTTGAAGTTGCTATTTTTTATTTCCAGCTTCAGGCATGAATCTTTGCTCCATTTTGTGGGTGGCCGGGAGATAATACTGCATTATTTTAAGTTTTCTACCTAGGGCTGGGTGTGTGAGCTGATGTCGAGCACATACACCGTTGTGCACAGGATGCTCTGTGCATCTATGCTGCAAACTCGCCAGGCGCAAGGATTTAAAATTTTCCTTGGCAACCCAGCCAGTCAGGTGTCCAACTATACCTGGAAGCCAATTAGTATTTTTCACAAAGCCAGGTGCAAAGCTGCCAGGTAACATCTGTAAGTGACTCGCGTGGCTCTGATGGGATCTGCATATGTTCAGCCCTATATGAAGATGTTTTTCACTTGACACTGAGTCATCTTTGGTCTTGTTCTCCACCCACTCCATTAAGCAGACGCACCCACACATGTCGCTGATTTGATTTGCTTTCAGACGAGGATGGTGCCTCGAGTTTCTCTTCCTGATGCTAGTATTTCTGTAGATGCCTCTTGGAAAACTATGTGCCCATCCAAAGTGCTTTCAGAGGGGACGGGACGACAAATCCTTATGTTAATTATCAAGGCATTTTCTGATAATCCTGTGGGTCTGACCTAAATTACCCAATAAGGACTTATTTGAGGATTTTGTGTTTTATTTTTCGACAATGTGTTTGAAGATGGCGGTTTTCCTCCAAGAAAAGAACACACCTGAGTTCCTGTAACGTTGAGGACTGAAGACTTGGGTTCTAATTGCCCTGGTTCCGCAGCTAATGAGCTATGTGACTTTGGGCAGGACACAGCCTTTTCGAAATACTTGAATGCGCTGCTTTCTCAGATGCGTGCCATCTGGAGAAGCACTTGTTCCCGAGTCACACAGACCTAAGTTTAAATCTCTGCTCCACCTTCTGTTAGTAGAGTGATCTTGTGGAAGTTCTGTTTCCTGACCCATAGAATGGGTATAATATTATGTACCTCAGAGGGTTATTTCCAGAGTTTAAAGATTTCATAGATACGGATGTGCGTGCTTGTTAGCGCCTGTGCGCGGTAGCTTTTCCACAAATGTTCATTTTTACTGCTTGTCTCTTTGACTTTACTAGTTTTTTATTTCAAGTACTACACAAACATAATAACAATTAAATGATTTTTAAAGAATGAATAACGGGCGCCTGGGTAGCTCAGTTGGTTAAGTAACTGACTCTTGATTTCGGCTCAGGTCATGATCTCAGGGTTCGTGAGTTCGAGGCCCATGTCAGGCTCTGGGTTGACAGCGTGGAGTCTGCTTGGGATTCTGTCTCCCTCTCTCTGTGCCCCTCCCCTGCTTGCACTTTCTCTTTCTCTTAACAAACAAACAAAAAATAAAAGAATAAAAGAATGAATAGCAAATTACCAATAATTCCAACATCTGAACATCAACCATTTTCTTTTTTCTGGGGCCCCTTCGAGTGCATCTTAATATAGAGCCTTAGGAATCTTCTAGAAAACCCCTGTGGACAAATACACAGATCTCTAGATGGGAAATCAAACTATATTTTACAATGACATTGTAATAAAATTAGAATGTTTTTATTGAAATGAATAACTGATTATCAATAATTGTGACTAAATAAGAATATGTATTCTTATTTATTTAACAGCTGAAAAATCGATCCAAGAGAATTTAGAGAAAAAAACAGTCCTTTGGCCAGCTTTACGGCAAAGCCAGGTATGACAACTGGTAATTACTGAGTGCCTGATATTTGTGCCAGACAGTATTTAAAAAAAAATTTTTTTTGTTACTGTTTATTTTCGAGAGAGACAGAGAGAGAGAGCGTGAGCAGGGGAGAGGCAGAGAGAGAGACACACACACACACAGAATCCAAAGCAGGCTCCAGGCTCTGAGCTGTCAGCACAGAGCCCAATGTGGGCTCGAACCCATGAACTGTGAGATCATGACCTGAGCTGAAGTCTGATACTTAACCGACTGAGCCACCCACGCACCCCCAAAACATGCTATATACATGATGTCTTTAATCCTTACAACAACCCACTCAACTAGGTATTTTTATCCCCATTTCATCCATAAATAGGGGAGTTCAAGAGCTTAAGCACTTGCTCAGAATCCCAGTTAGGAAGGAATGGAGTTGCCTCTGCTTCCAATCCGACTAACCCCGAAGTCCGTCCTCTTTCCCTTGTCCAGCTGCCTCCCAGGAAGCGTTCCCAGCCAAGTACAAAACTCGCCCTCAAGACTTTTAGCTTGAGTTCCCGAAAACGTCACTCCTGGCTTAGAGAGGATGCTGGGGATTTTATGAAGTCTCCTCGGGGTGGTCATTCATTCCAACATGATCACAGTCCAAGGGCCTCCCTACCTCTGAAGACATTTGTCACTTGTCATGTTGCGTTCAGGATGCCAGAGGAGGCATCCAGCGAAATGAACGGAGGCCCTTTTGTGACAAATAGACTTAAGGAGCTGAAGCTGGAGCGGGAAAAGACCTTGCAGATCTGCAGGCCTCCTCCAGGCGCTGTCTGATGGATTTCCAGATCCATGGCATTTTCTAAGCACTTGATCACAGCAAAGAGGATAAACATTGTGAGTTAAAAGGGATAGCATCAGGCCTGGGGGCAAAAGAGAGTGGTACCACTTTTAAGTCCCCTCCGTTGGGAAACGGCAGTCTTCCAAGAACTCGGGCTTTGGAGACAGACTAATGTGGTTTTAAATTCTGGCTCATACACTTCCTTGCTGTGTGGCTTTGGACAAGTTATTTAACTACTTCTTTATTTTTTCTTTCTTTTTTAAAGATGTAAGTCTACAGTTTTAAGGAATTATTTCTTTTAAAGTAAAAGGAGATCACAAATTATTGCTATATACCATTGTATCACTCTTGTTTTATGGACAAGGTCTTTATTTATTAAAAAAATGTTAATTCCAGCATCGTTAACACCCAGTGTTATATTAGTTTCAGGTGTACAATATATAGTGATTCAACACTTCTGTACATTACTCAGGGCTCATCATAAGACTTTACTTAACTTCTCTGAGCCCTCAGTTTCCTTATCTGTAAAATGGGGATCGTGTCACCACTTCACACAATTGCCATGAGGATGAAAGAAAGTGATGCGAGCAAAACCTCCTGGTGCACAGCCAGCACTCCCTAACTGCACATCATCGATTTCCTTTCATGAAGCCAGGGCTTCTCTATTTGGGCTGTTCCTTGGAATCACGTCTGTAGATTTTACAACCCTTAATGCCCAGGCAGCACCCCGGATCAGACTTTCTGGGATGGGAGCCAGGCAACAGTTTCTTTAAAGCCCTTCTGGTATTTCCTTGTCCAGCCAAGGTTGGGCATCCCGGGGCTGGGTACAGTACGAGTGACCCAGCATGTGCCCAAGCTCTGTAGGAACACAGCTCCAGCAGGTGTGGGGCCTGAGGGCCGCCGTGCAGTGTGGGAGGGACTCTCCGCTCTCCCTGGGGGCTTCAGGCAGAGCTGTCCCCAGGGCCTGGTGGAGGTTAATCACCCTGGGGCCTCTCCTTCCCCCACAGCACTTTTATCCAAGTGAGACCAGCTTCACATGGAATTTGAGGGAGTCTTGGAACAGAATCAGGGCCAAAGCAGACTGCTTAAGGGGAGATGGCATGCAAAGAGGGAGAAGAGACAGCAGAAGGAGATGGTGAGAGCAAGCTTTTCCCCGCAGGTCCTGACATCACAGGCACTCTGACTTTCAGTGGAAGGTGCCCAGAGTTCCCCTCTCTTTCTTCCTCTGGAGTCAAGGACCACTGATAGACTCATTACACTGAATGGGGTCTCTCCAAATCATTATTGGGAAGTGCAGTGTGGTCTGTCGCAGGACCAGAGGTATCACCAGGCAGCTAGTCAGAAATGCAGACTCTCAAACCGCATCCCTCGGCAAACCTGAATCAGAATCTCTAGGGATGGGGCCTAGGACTATGCATTTGAACAAAGTTCCCAAGTGAGTCTTGCGCTCATTAAAGATGGAGAAGCACCGCTACAGTAAAAATAAAACCGGCTTTAGAGGTGAACGTGCTTCTGAATTTGAACCCTGGTTCGGTCACTTACTGAGTGATCTTTGAAAAGTTAACTTCTCTGAACTCTAGTTTCCTCATCTGAAAATTGGTGGTCAATATTTTTACCATAATAATGGACTGCCAAGGGAATTGTGGATGGAGTCCAGGGGGTCTGTGAACTTGGGTAGGAACAAAAGCATTTTTATTTTCACTAATCTATACCTGAAATTTAGCATGCTTTTTAACTAGGAATGTAGGCAGCAAACCACAGGAGTTTTAGCAATCGACAACTTTATCAGCAGTAGAAGGCACAGAGATTCGCATCTCACATTACCATTGCTACAGATATCTCTACACACGTTTGTTTTCATCTACTTCAAAATTACAGTCGTTAGACTCACTGCTAGTTCTCAGTATTTAATGAATTAATAATGAGGCACTGGGGCGCCTGGGTGGCTCAGTTAAGCTTCCGACTTCAGCTCAGGTCATGATCTCCCGGTCCGTGAGTTCTAGCCCCGCGTCGGGCTCTGTGCTGACAGCTCAGAGCCTGGAGCCTGTTTCAGATTCTGTCTCCCTCTCTCTCTGCACCTCCCCCATTCGCACTGTGGGTCTTTGTCTCTCAAAAATAAACATTTAAAAAAAAATTTTTTTTTAAACTATAACGAGGCACTTACATTACTCCATCGTAAATGTTTTTATCTTTTTGAAAATTGTGTTTTAAACTAATTGGTGTCCTTTGGAATTTTATTCATTTATTTATTTTATGTATGTGTTTGAAAACTTTATTCTGAAAAGGGGTTTAGTGGTTCAGGGCACAAGAAAAGCTTAAGAAACCCCTCTCCTGCCTTGCAAGTTTGATGATTACACAAGGGAATCCAATGTGTCTAACGCTTAGCAGGGATGCGAATGAAAGCAACCTGATTGCCCTCCTTGGCATCATCATGCTTTGTCCTACACTCGGACCAAAGGATCCCCCAGCCTTTCCCTGTACACTGTGTCTAGTCAGCGTTCCCTGCAGGCATCTTTCTGGTTTATTCTGGTTTTATGGAATGAAAATTATTCTTTTTTGAGGGTCTGCTCTGTGTCAGAGAGGTGAAGGAAAGCTGTCGAGACTCACCCTAGCCAGGAATGGGAAAGCAGGCATTCAACCTTCACACCGCTATGTGTACTCCAGGTGTAGGGGGATAGGTTAAGGGCTCTTGCATCGTCCTGGCTCAAGAAGGCAGCAGAAGTGATATCAGCTGGCTCACTAAACACCTATAATCTCTTAGTTCTTATATATATTCTTATATATATATATTCAATGAACATATATAGAACATATATAGAAAACCCATAGGGAGAAAGCTCTTGGTGATGGTTTTTTGGATTTGACACCAAAAGCAAATGCAACAAAAGCAAAAACACACAAGTGGGACTACGTAAACTAAAGAGCTTCTACACAGCAAAGGAAACCATCAACAAAATGAAAAGGCAGCCTACCAAACTGGAGAAAATATTTGCAAATCATTTATCAGAGAAGAGGTTACTGTCCCAAATATAGAAAGAACTCATGTACCTGAATAGCAAAAAAAAAAAAAAAAAAAAGAAAACCCAAACAATTTGATTAAAAAATGGGCAGAGGATCTGAATAGATATTCTTCTAGAAAAGACAGATGGCCAGCAGGTTCATCAAGGAAATGCAAATCAAAACCACAATGATATATTACCTTACACCTGTTAATGGAGAGATAAGAGATAACAAGTGTCGGCAAGGATGTAGAGAAAAGGAAATCCTTGAGCACTATTGGTAGGAGTGTAAATTAATGTGCAGTGAAGGAAAACAATATGGAGACTCCTCAAAAAATTTAAAATAGAACTACCATATGATCGAGCAATACCATTTCTGGGAGGGTATCCAAAGGAAAGGAAATCAGGATATTGAAGAAATGTCTGCACTCCTCTATTCAGTACAGCATTATTCACAATAACCAAGATACAGAAACAACCTTAATGTCTATCAACAGATGAATGATTAAGACGATATGGTATATATATATATATATATATATATATATATATATATATATATATATAATGGAAAATCATTCAACTACAAAGAAGAAGGAAATCCTGCCATTTGTAACAGCACAGACCTTGAGACATTTTGCTAAGTTAACTAAGTCAGAGAAAGACAAATACTGGATGATCTTACTTATATGTGGAATCTAAAAAACCAAACTCGAGGTAACAGAGAGTAGAATGGTTGCCATGGGCTGGTGCATGGGATAAACGGAGAGATGTTGGTCGGAGGGCACAAGCTTTCAGTTATAAGATGAATAAGTTCTGGGGATCTAACGTCCAGCACGGTGACCATAGTTAGCAGTGCTGTGTTGTATACATGCAAGTTGTTAGGAGAGTAGACCTTAAGTATTCTTACCACAAAAATATAAAACGGTAATTATATGAGGTGATGGAAGTGTTAATTAAGCCTATTGTAATTATTCTGCAACGACAGTATATAAGAGGATCCAATTATCAGCTTATATACCTTAAATATATACAATGTTGTATGTCAGTTATATCTCAACAAAGCCAGACCAACAATAACAACAGAAACCAACAACGAAAATCATTAAGTCCAATTGACTTTATCCACACGTGATTATGCACCCATGGGCTTTACCTTTTGTTTGATTGTGTCTTATTCCGTGGTTCTTGGCCTGGGGTTCCAGGATTCTAGGCCCCTGAGAGATTTTTATTTCATTACAGACCCTTCATAACAATGGTCTAACTAGGCCAATGTAAACTGTGCTGGTTTACTGGGCACAGACCATTTAGGGAGCACTGAGAAGCCCGGGGTTAGGAGGGAAAGGAAATAATATTTAGTGAGTGCTCGGCACGGTGCATTTTACATTCACTTTAACCTCTACTTATTAATACACAAAAAGGTATTTACAGAAAAGAATTCTGCCCATTTCACAGACCAAAAAAAAAACCCTGAAGGCTAGAGAGGGTAAATGACTTTCTGGCAGTCACCCAGCTAGCAACAAGGAACACAGTTGGCATCCAGACTTTGATGGGTCTGCTTGACACCCAAGACAACCAAGGCCAGGCTCTTTAAAACACAGGTGTTGCTTCCCACGGAAGGTGCTCCCTACCACCAATGGGTCCCTGTAGCCACACCAACCCCGCATGTGAGAGACCCTCTGTAGCCTGCAGGAGGTCCATCAGGGTCACCAAGTTGTCAAAGAAAAGAGCCCTCCCGTCTCAGGAGAGTCTTTGAAGCATCCCACTTTGATCCTGGCATGGAACTTGGGCTCTCTGTGGGCCTCAGGCACGTTGGTCATCAAGCTCCACTTGACCCGGCTCCATATTTCACTGCGCTGCACGCCTGCCATTTTGCTCTGCTGATGGGAGTATCCATGGGGCCGAGTTGAAAGCTCTCCTGCAGCCCTTGGAGATTGCATCTGTTGTTGCTTCCTTATCTCTGTGTCCTTTCATTCTAGCAGACAAGGAAATTAAATAGGTCTGGCACCACTTGCTCTCCGGAAAGCTACTTTGGCTGCTAAATCTCCCCAAAAGGGTGGATTTATTTGGGTGTTTCCTTCCGAAGTGAGTGAACAGGCCTTTTCAGAGCTGCCCACGATTAGCCAAAAGGCCTGAGTGCCGTGCCAGGCCCACCTGTCAAGAGGATGGCGGCCAAATGGGGCAGATGGAATCCAAACAGGGCCAACAGATAGCCTCTTAATTTAGCCTCAGAGTCCTTTCCCACTCTGTTCCGAGGGCCCCTGGAAATAGGAAAACCATGGAAGGCAAGAACCTGAGTCAAAGAAAACCATCCAGGAGCCTGTGCGTTGCAAACTCACCTCCAGACCGCAACAGCAATTCTTTAGAAGGAAAAAAAAGGCCGAACAACAAAATTAAATATTGGTTTTTATTCATGCTGCCTGGAAGGCTCTCCCTTGCCTTGTCCTTTTTGCGAATAAGTGTCTACCTCTCCATCCTTCAAAGGTCATCCCCTCTCAGGAGCCTTCCCCAGCACTGCCCCTCCTTCACCCACCCCACCAGGCAGAGCCCGCTGGTGCTTCTTTGTGTATCCTTAGCATATTGAAATGACCTCTTGACATAATTGTGAGTTCTCATTATTGTATATTTTTAATTTTGACATCCTCTAAGAGGGAGGTAAGGTGGATTTCAAATATACAATTAAAATGTAAAATAAGCCACATACTTTAAAGTAGGTGACAAAATCAGGGCACAGGGAAATAAGGGGTAGAGAGGGAATAAAAAAAAAGAAGAAGAATGAGGTTTATGCGTAGAATACATACTCTGGGGTCTTCTACTTAGGCTTCAGATGGGCCACGGCTTCAGCCCTAAGCCTTATAGCAGCCAACCCAACCCTTTTAGGGGTCACGAACAGTGTCCTCAGCAGTATCCTCAGAGCGGACATAATACGTTTCAAGGGCTGTGTTATGTGACATCCTTTACTGTCCCCCTATGGCATCACACCCGAGTGCCCTTCAGGGTAAGCGATTCTGCGGGGAGGCCGATACAATCAGATCTGGCTACACGGGCTCTGTTGGCCTGGCTAGACTCACAGATGGGCTTTACCGAATCAGAGGGACTGCAGGGCTTTCTGGCCTCAGTGGAGATTTGGATACGTGTTGTGTGGTGGTCGTGAAGGATGTCCATTGTCTTCGTTACCGAGCATCCAAGCCTCCTTCCTAGCCTTGTTGAATTCCCTGAGCTCGGGCAAATCCTGCCTCCCCTTGGAGAAGCTGAAAATGGCAGCTACTTGCTCCATCAGCCTTCTTTACAACTGGCAGGTGGGCAGACCTCTAACTCGCCCCAGAGTTATGACAACGTAGGTGCTGGTAGTAGCTGCGGAAGGACGACCTTTTGAGGGCAAGCGCTGGTAACGGCCCTGACTGGTGGCACCCAGTGACTGACGTTAGCAGTATCTGTAATGTAGACTGTGACCTCCCCATTTGATCCAAGGCACTGTCCTGGCTGCAGGCCCCTGAACCTGGTTCCGCTGCCTTCCTGGTGATTCTGTGTGCCTCTTGATATCCTCGTAATGAGTTTATTTTCTGCTCAAATCAGCCTGAGTTCGTTCCGGTTGCTTGCAAGAAAGGGCCTGCCTGATTTGCATAGCTCTTTGACTCTGCCTCCTGGCTGCTTGCACACAGAGCGAAGGAAAGTTGACCTACTATGAAAATCAGGATTGTATAAAAAGATAAGGACACGATTCATGTCTGCCCACAGAGGGTCCCCAAGAGGCATGGAGAGAAGAATTGAACAGAGGGAAGACTATTCCAGCACTGACCCACCTGAAATCTCAAAGCCTAGAATTGCACAGTCCAATATGGTAGCCAATGGCCAATGGTGGTTAAAATATGAATTTAAGTTACTTAACATTAAATACAATTAAACATTTATTTTCTCAGGTGCACTAGCCACATATCCAGTGTTCAATCGCCACCTGCACCTAGTGGCTACCATTTTGCACAGGAAAGATACAGAATAGTTCCATCATTGCAGAAAGTTCCATTGGACCATGCTGACCACCCTTGAAAAAACCCTTGAGTGTCAGGATTACTGCCTTGTTTGGTCACATCCATCTTTCTGGTGGCTGATGAGGCTAGGAGTACAAAGGCAGTGAGGCAGTAGTTCTGTGCTTCTTCATCCTGGTGGACCTCAAATCCACACCGGCTGGCAGGATCCGGAAACACTGGGTGTGCCCTGTGAGAAATAGGCAGAGGTATGGGGAGCCCCAGTTAACCTCCTGCATTTTTGTCTTGTTTATGTCCTTTGTACTGCTTGTTGTTGGCTGCTTCCTAGGAAAACAAAAGTAAGGCAACTTTCAATCTAGTCCTGACCATCATGCTCACGGTTCTAGGACCTGGACTGTGCTCTGCAGCCCAGGAGGGGCAGAGGCTGCCTCATGTAGAGACATGTGTTAGCGGTGGGGCCCCCTGTGCTTACCCAGGACCTGGCACAGTACTTGACATTGGAAGTACCCAGCCAACATTCATTGGGTTGGCACAGACCTAATGCAGACCCCAAGGAACTTTATGTAGGACAGTCAAATAATGTTCATGCCAAATATCTTTCATTTAGGGGTGAGGGAGACGCTGTAATAACGATGACATGATGATGTATGAAAAAAATGGGAGTATATGGTATAAGCTTATTATCATTGGGCTTATGGAAAAATAGGTTGCATGCGTGAGTTAGGGGACTTTTTTCTAATTTTTTTTTTAATGTTTATGTATTTCTGAGAGAGAGAGGGAGAAAGAGCATGAGTGGAGGAGGAGCAGAGAGAGAGAGAGATACAGAATCCAAAGCAGGCTCCAGGCTCTGAGCTGTCAGCACAGAGCCCGACGCGGGGCTTGAACTCACGAACTGTGAGATCATGACCTGAGCCGAATTCGGACACTTAACCGACTGAGCCACCCAGGCGCCCCACTTAAAAAAAAAATTTTTTTTTAATGTTTCTTTATTCCTGAGAGAGAGAGAGAGAGAGAGAGAGAGAGAGAGTGTTATGGGACTTTTTTCTTCTAAAATTCCTTAAATATATACATATATATTTTTTATATATCTGATCTATACATATATTTATACACAGGTATGTATATTTATAAATCTGATATATATATTTATATACAGATATATACACATATATATATTATACAGATATATATATTTATATATATCTGATATATATGTATCAGAGTGGTTAAGAATATGTTCAGACAGATGTGATCCCTTCTGTGAAATGAGAGCAGTGATAGTGCCTACTCCCTGGGTTGTATGATGAATAAATGAGATAATGCATGAAAAACATTTAGGACAGTCCTCGGCACATCAGATATGCTAATACAAGATGGGAATTACTGTTATTTTGCTCTAGAAATCTTCAGGATAATAAAAGATCAAGGAGCCTTGGCATCCGTGTTGTGTTATGACTTTGGTCCCCTTTCCTGTGGGACAGGGATGAGAAGGTGCTGGGCCTGGGGGTGGTTTCTGGATCCTGAAAGCCCCAGCCCTCTGCCCACAGGGCAGTTGTGCTAAGTCTCCGTTGCGTGCCCCCTGGCACGAGGACGCTGCCAGGCTTCTCATAGCATTTTACACTTCTTGGTTTAAGCTATGGAGGTTTGGAGGGATTTTTTTTTTTAATTATAAGTCTGTCATTTTTGCAAATGATTTTGTCTTTTACAGCAATCCCACTCAAAACAAACACACTCTCCAGTTTTCTTTTTGTTGCCCTGTCTCCTCCTTTCCCTTCACATCCAGCAGCTATTTTTTTTATTAAAATTTTTTTTAATGCTTATTTATTTTTGAGAGAGAGAGAGAGAGAGAGAGAGAGCAAGCAGGGGAGGGGCAGAGAGCAAGGGAGACACAGAATCTGAAGTAGGCTCCGGGCTCTGAGCTGTCAGCACAGAGCTCAACACGGGGCTCGAACCCACGAGCCACGAGATCATGACCTGAGCCAAAGTTGGACACTTAACCACCTGAGCCACCCAGGTGCCCCCACATCCAGCAGCTATTAATAAGGGCCTCAGTCAGCAACCTGGGGGGGACCCAAAGAGCTGCCTCCTCTCCTTCTCTCTCTCTCTCTCTCTCTCTCTCTGTCTCTCTCTCTCTCTATCTCTGTGTATTTTTGTCTTTTTCTGTGCATCTCTTTCTGTTCCCTCCTCCCTTGCCTATCACTCTTTGGCTCCTTGTGTCCCTGGAGTCTTCAAAGCCCCTCTGGGGACTGTGGTCTGGAACTACTAATAAAACCCATGCCACTCCCCAACCTCCACCACACCCTTGATAGACATTTGCTGCAGGAGCAGGAAGGGGGCTGCACCTCAGCAAATGGTTCCTCTTTCCCAGGCAGGAGATAAAAATGCGCCCTTCCTTCTGACAGCCCTTTTTCCTAAAGAGAAATAGTGTACATGGGCTCTTGCTGGGAAAACCTTCTGGGTGAGGAGGTCCCATCACAAAACAAACTTTCAAATATATCAATTGTATTGAAACAAAATCTTTGTGGCTGTTTAACTGATTTAGTCTGCTTGGAAACATGCAGAATAACTACAAATAAAATGTTTATAATTATAGCATTGCATTTAAAATCCTAGCCCTTTCATAATCTATTTTTTGATCTATTACCCTACTCTTTGTTTCTTAGGATAACCTTTTTATAGTAGGAAGGTGGTATTATTATCGTCTCCATTTTTGAAGGTGGGAATTGAGGCTCAGAGAGATGCCGTGATTTGCTCACCCTCATGAAGTTTCATTGCCCCAGGACCCCCATCTGCTGGGGACCTTGAGGCCCTCACTCCCCTCCATGGCCCCAGCTCCCAGATTCTCTGGTTCCCATCAGATATTCCAAATAAGGGGCTCCTGAGTGGGTCAGTCGGTTAAGCATCTGACTCTTGATCTTGGCTGAGGGTCATGATCTCAGGGTCATGAGATTGAGTCCTGGGTCAAGCTTCAGGCTGAATGTGGAGCCTGCTTAAGATTCTCTCTCTCCCCTTCTCTCCCCCTCCCCTGCTTGCTCTCATGCACGTGCTCTCTCTCTCTCTCAAAATAAATAAACATTAAAAAAAAAAAAAAAAAAAGAAATTCCAAACAACTCAGACCAGACTTGCCCCAGAGAGTCTGGGTGGCTTCAATGCACACAGTGTTCTCTCTAAATTGTCACCTACGGCCACGTGCGCTGGCCGGGGCTCCAAACTGAGTGCCGCTCAGAGATCTAATCAGGTCCGCAGTTTTAGTCCCTGCAGTGAATCTACAGCAAGTGGAACAGCAAGAGCCAAAGCAGAAACCCTGGTGGCAGTGGGAGCTCTCTGAGGGTTTGGTGGAATAAATTACTCAAACGCTTGGGTTTCTCGAGATGCCGTGAAACTTAATTCCTACTATGATACTGGGATAAACAAAATGTAATCTACAGCATTGTCCTAGCTCATCCAAATCGTATCTTCTTTTTCCATGTAAGTGATTGCAAAAAAAAAACATCGCAGAGACCTTCTGGAGCATTATCTTTTTCGGATCCGATTTTAACGGGAAGGCCAAATATTTCGCACCAAAGGCAAGTGCATAGTTGCTGCGAATGTAAGGCGAACTCCAAGGTGAAGTGGCTCCCCTGTATGATGGGAGATGCAAATGTTTTAAAGCTACTCAACAATTTCCCCTCGCAGCTGCCCATTTTATCTCGTGCAAAACTAGCAATGATACAAGCAGTTGATTATGGTTTACAATAGCAATAAACCTCTCACAATTGGTTGTTTCCAAAATAAATAGCCATTCTGTTAAATGTTAAATAACAAGTCATAAACCGCTGAAAACAACCAATTTCTTGTGGATTATTGCCTGAATAAATTTCAGCAGGAATGGCAGATCATTAAGCCGTGAACACCACAGATCAAAACCATTGAAATTAAAAAAAAAAAAAAAATCAATCAACTAATCCATGAAGAAGAACTCCCATTTTACAAACCAAATCACACCACATCTTGTAACATATTCTTTGGGTCTTTTCCTCCGTTGGTCAACGGTTAGCTCTATTCTTGCCCAAATCCTTACACGCTTTTTCAGAGATTGAAGAATTTCCGGCCTGGTGGTTAAATTGGCCCGTTCTGAGAGCATGAGGTTTCACTCAGCCACATTCTATAGGCATCACGTTTAAAGTCTACAATATTCCAATTGCTAAAACACAGACCTGTCCACTAAGTTAAACATTTGAGTCAAAGCTCAGCGGCAAATATATTCAAACTGTAGCTCTGATCGAGGCTGTTCTTACAAGAAGAGCCAACTTCATCGGGGTGATTGACAGAAGATTCCTCGCCATAGCAACCGGGGTTATCTCTCTGGAATAACAACATTAACCTCCCTCATAACCAGTTTTTCATCCTTACGTAGAAAAGGCAGTTGCATGCATCTCTCGTGATCCTTTATTTTTATTTTTGAGTGAACAGTTCGCACTTAGACAAAAATAGGACAAGATGCAGGGAAACCAAATTAATTTTCAACTTCTCCCGAAAAAAGCATGACAATGGGTCTTGGAGGCAGAACAGCGAAAGGGCAGGAGGGGTCCCTGTCTCTTCTGAGCACAGGGCGATGGCGGAGAGATTTCTATTCATCGGCTGCCTCTAAAATAACCTACTGCATTGCATTGATTTCCTTTGTGTTGTCACGGGGCTGGGGTGGAGACTTTTTTCAGATCTTATTCCTGCCTCATTCTGTGGCCTCATAACCCCTCACACACGTGTGCATGTACACCCCCCCCCCACACACACACCCTTACCTTAGCTGCGTTCAAGTACAAAATAATCAATGATCTGTGGAAAATGGTGGGAACATGCCTGCGTTCCATCTGGGAAAATATGCATATTCTATCACCTTTTTGAAAGAAACTGCTAACTGGATCCAAACCGCTTCTCGTCTTAGATCTCGAGTTCTCTGGAAGCCTTGGACGTCAGTGGATTAAAATGTCACTGCAGCATCTCACCAGCACCTCGCAGAGATGCTGTGCTTACCTGTGACGCCAGTCTCTGCAAGTGAGAAGTGGGGCACTCAAGCCTCAAGGAACACTACGACAATGATGACGAGAGACAGACCGTGAACCTGGAGGGGCTGCCTCCAAGTCTCGTTCTCCCCATCTCCCATCTCAGAATCGTTTCCCATGGGAGCCAACTTAATTGCAACTGCTACCTTGACAGGCCGAACGATCTTTCTTGAGGCTTGTGTATCGTTCAAAGTCACCATCTTGAAACCCAGGTTCCCAGGTGTAGTCTCGGAGAATTTTAGTCCTCTGCTGAGGAAAGGGCCTGGGTGGGAGAGTAAAACAAGGTTTCGCTTGGGCAAAAGCAAGAGGAATTTGGGAATACGGTATTGAAAAAGTGCGAAACAACGTGGGCCTAAGAAGGGGAAGGTAGCAGAATCGTTCCAAGTGAATCTGTGTCCCGACTTGGATTTAAGCGAACAAATTAGCCAAAAGGGATGACAACGGATTTCAAAAAAAGTGTTCTGTGAAGAAACTGTGCACCTACTTTGGAAGTAGGAAGAACTCTTTGAGATCCCCCCTATATGGGACACAAACATCGGAGGCGCCCTCAGATGTGCTTCAGGAGTACCTTGTTTCTGAAGAGGCCGCCCGTCCCCACATCCCCCACCAACGGCATCGCTGCTTTTGCCAAGCTCTGGAATGGACCCCTTGCCAAGCTGAGGCCCTAAGCCTCACAGCCTCACTGTGGAGCACATTCATTCCAGATGCCGTCTATTCCAGGGTTTAGATGTCATGCTACAGCCAGGGGCATGGGACCTGGTTTCCGGAGTGGCGGCTCAGGGACCAGAAGACACCCAGAAGAGCGGGATGTTGCCTCCCCGGGAGTGAACGTGGACTCAGGTAACTGGAGATGGGGAACCTATTCTGTCTCTGAGCGGTGGCGTCTCCCGGCAAACCTACAGCCATTCCTCAGGCTGAGGGGACACACCACAGAGCAGCCCGTGTCTTTGGCCACCCACCAAGAAGCCATTCTGGTGGCCATGGCATCACATTGCTTCTTGTCTTCCCTGCCCTTCTTCCCCTTTTCTTCTCACCCCCACCTCTCTAGGGTTTTACTTCCCAAAGAAAATAGCTGTACTATAATCCTTGTCTCAGGCTCTGCAAGGAGGATGTGACTGAGAAAATCACCTAGAAGTGTCATCAGGGCTGTGGCAACGTTCTCTAAACAGCTTTCAGGCAAATAAACGGGTGGGGAAAAGCGCAACCCTTCTCTTTCAGTGAGTCTATAGACCACCTGCCCACCCCGCCTTCATTTGCTGCAGGATCCCTGACTCTACAGTGATTTCTGGAAGCTGCAAGTTTCCTAAAGGCCGAGGTGTGAGAAAGGGTTGGTTAACTGCTCTTAAGAAATAGTGTAATGAGGGGCGCCTGGGTGGCTCAGCCTGTTTAGTGTCCGACTTCCGCTCAGGTCATGATCTCGAGGTCCGTGAGTTCGAGCCCCGCGTCGGGCTCTGTGCTGACAGCTCAGAGCCTGGAGCCTGCTTCGGATTCTGTGTCTCCCTCTTCCTCTGCCCCTCCCTGACTTGCACTCTGTCTCTCAAAAATAAACATTTAAAAAATTTAATAAGAAAAGAAATAGCGTAATGGGCCTTTCTTATTCATCAACAAAGGCATTGAACTAGGAGAAAATTAAGCATCTTTGCACCCAAGGTGTTTGCAATCAGTTTCTCTTAAAACAGAAAAGAAAGGTATTTTAATAATCTAAAGAACACCAACAGCAGCAAAACCCCGTCGCAAATTGCTGGGGCTATCAGACTGAAGAGACCTGGTGCCTACTTTCAAAACACACAGCGGGGGCGTTGCCTTTCCTGGTTGAGAGGAAAGAACCCTGATGCTCTCCCTTTCCCACTCAATGCTCTCCTCACGAAGTCTTGCTAAATCCTGTGGCTCGTGTAAATATTTCATTCTTTACGGGTGTGTTGGTTTATTCATGGGCCTGGCCCAACCATCCTGTGATCTCTCTTTGTTTTGTGGAGTCTGTGTGCGACTGGTGGGTTGCAGCTGGTGCTAATGAGGCCAAAGTCTGGGTCCAATCCCCCTGGGGGCCAGTTAACTTCACTCTCCTCCACTGCCAGGGGCTGCGCCCAGCCACTCTGGCTAGAGCCTGTGTGTGTGACACTAGGGGGAGGGCACGCCAACAGAAAGGAGGGAGCAGCAGGAGATAGACGGTTCAACACACTGTCTACACCTCTACTGGAGAATGTAGCTACGTCCTGTGGTGCCTTTGCCCTCTGCAAAGGTCAACGCTGGTTTTCTCCAGGATTCCCTATTTGATCCTCTCTAATTGTGCATGTGTTTTTGGCATTTTCCTTTTTTATTTAATCAGCAAGTATTTGCCAAGTACCTGCCGTACATTAAGGACCGTGACATAGTTCCTTTGCTTCAATTCCCTGGCACATTCGTTGTTCATTCACTAGAGAAAACTGAAGGCTCTGTTGGGGGGGGGGGGGGGTACAACCTACGGACACCAGAAAATAAACTAGGTGGGGTTACAGATTTTGTATAATGTTTTGTGAACATATTGAAAAAAAAATCATTTGTTCACTCAACAAAATGTGTTGATTATCTTTATGTCTTGGGACTAGGGCTACAGCAGTGAAACGAAACAGATTGAAAAATTCCTGCTCTCAGGGAGTTTATAGTCCAGTATGGGGTCCAATAAACAGCAAATAAGAGAAGCTGATGTGCGTTACCTGGTGACAAGTGTGAAGGAGAACAGTGAGGCAGGAACAGGAATGGGGGTGGCTGGGAAGAATGCTGCAATTATAAATAGGGAGGTCAGCACAGACCTGGCTGAAGAGTGAACGTTGCCAGCAACGACCCGGCAGGGGAGAGAGAGGGCGCTGTGTGAATAACAGGCGGGAGAACCTTCCAGTCGGAGGGAACGGCAAGGGTAGAGACCATGAGGAGGGAGCATGCATGGCATGTTTGAAAAAGAGCAAAGAGGCCAGGGTAGCTGGAGGAGAGTGAGCAAGGCGGAAGCAATGGGCAATGCAGCAAGGAGGGAGGGAGGATGGGGTACCAGGGAGGGTCTACAGGCACTTGTGTGGGTGTTGGCTTCTTTCTGAAGAAGTCAGAAAATGCTTCATCAGCTTGGTCTTAAAGGCTGAGTAGTCTTAATGCAATCTCCCATGGAAAGAGGTGTTGCCAGACCTACCGTGTGGTTTGGGAGGCGACATTTGCGTGTACCAGGGTGTGTTTGCAGACTGGACGACTGACCGGAGTCAGCATCTATCCCCTGCCCCACCCTGTCCCCCAGTGCGTCTGTGCTAACAAGCCTGGGAATCACGTATGGTCCTGTGGTGGAAATCCACTCGGTCACTGGGATTACTTTTCCCACCAGCTGGGCAAGGGTGTGTGGGGGGGGGGGAGGGGCTCAGAGCAGATGTAGAAGAAAAGGGAATGAGTCATTTCTTGCCCTGTAGAGTTAGAGTCACCAGTTCATAGCTGACAAAGGAATAGGCAAATCACCTGGCAAGGCAACCCAAGGCCAAATGAGTGAGGAAGAAAGCAGATGTTCCCTGAGTTCCACGCAGGAGAGGGTGACCTCAAGGTGACCTCAGGGTGGCGGGGGGGGGGGGTGGCGTGCAGGGAGTGTTGGGAAGGGATTATGTTGGAACACATAGAGGAGGGGGAGATTTGAGTAGGTTGGGACGCATGGCTGAGATGTGGACCCATGAGCAGGAGGGAGAACGCTACAAATTTATGTCTCCGTGTGAGGGACAGCAGGCTGTTTTGTACATGTTCAGGGCTCAGGAAGGAGACTGCCCAGGCTAGAATGGAATTGCTTTACTGGGAAGGAGTAGGAAAAGGGCTGGCAAAGAGTAGGGCAGATAGCGGAAATCCTGGAATGCCAGATGGAGAAGTTTGGACTTTTCCTCAGGGCGATTCTCTGCTTTGGACGGCAGGGTTATAGCAGACAGAACCATATCTCTTTCCTTTAGGCCTGTGTATATGTATGTTGTAGCCTTGCCGGCTATAAAATACAGGGAACCCAGTTAAATTTGGACTTCAGATAAACAACAGATAATCTTTCAGCCTGAGTATGTTCCATGAAATATTTGGGACATAAAAACAGGACACCCAGGTAAATTTGGATTTCAGATAAACGATGGACTTTTTTTTTTTTAATAGAAGTATGTCCCATGGGATATTTGGGACATACTTATACTGAAAAAACATGCATTGTTTCTATGAAGTCCAAATGTAACTGGACATCGGGTGTCTTTATGTGCTAAGTTTGGCAACCCTAATATGTAGTATTGAATAAGTGTTGCTTTTCGATGCTGTGGACTCCAGCCAGGGCCGAACCCCCTCCAGTGATACTAACTGGCCTGGAGAGCTCTGTCTTGGCCACCTCGGGTGCTGGCCCTCAGCACTCCGATGAGTCCAGTCTGAATGACTTAGAGGAACTGGTGGACCCCCAGCTGTCCCCTCAAGGGTCAGCTGCAGCTCCCCAAGTCTGCCCTTCTGGAGTTCAGCACCGCAGTCCTGACGTTTGCCAACAGACTGGTAGCAGCAGTGAAAATCAATAGTCTCCTCTCCTTCAGGACTCGGTCTCTCGCGAATGTGGTCCGCCACTCAGTTTAAGAACCGAAGCGCAAAGTGGGAAACGGAACAGAAGTTGTGTTGGAAGTCTAGAATGTGCCGAGCACGGTAGTGAGCATCTTGGACGTATGGTGGTATTTTATCCCCATAGGAATTCTAGGAGATACGCAGTACTCTGCCCATCCTACAGATTCAGAAGTAGAGAGTCAGCAAGGCGAAGTGATTTGCTCAGGGCAAATCCCGCTAGTGGGTCAGAGCCCGGGTTCAAACCCAGGCCGATTTGACTTTTAACACTACTGCCTGCTCACGGAGCCAGATATGCCACACACACGACTGGTTTGTTAGACTAACCTGTCCTCTAAAATTCCTAAGTGATAAACATCCTCTGAGAAACCGTTCCTGGTTGCTTTGAAAATGATCAGGTATCTCTCTCTGCGCTCGCACGATTTCCTTCCCACCTGTGTTGTTAAACAACGCCTGGCTCCCGCCACCCCGCTGTGCCGCAGAAACATTCGCTTTTCTGTATTCCCACTTATCCCTGAGGTCCTCAAGGTCAGCATCAGTGTTTTTCTATCAAGTGTGTCCCTTTCTACCTGCATGGCCTCGGATATTGGTCAGCGCACGGTAGACTCAATAGATATGTGCCACTGAGTGCCGTTATAATTTCCAATTGTCTTTTCCCATTTGTGCAGTGATGTCCAAGGATGCCGTCATGTTCGTGTCTCATTTGTGACTGCTGGTATTCTGCATTCTCATCTACTTTTTAAAATTTTTTTTTTTCAACGTTTATTTATTTTTGGGACAGAGAGAGACAGAGCATGAACGGGGGAGGGGCAGAGAGAGAGGGAGACACAGAATCGGAAACAGGCTCCAGGCTCTGAGCCATCAGCCCAGAGCCCGACGCGGGGCTCGAACTCACGGACCGCGAGATCGTGACCTGGCTGAAGTCGGACGCTTAACCGACTGCGCCACCCAGGCGCCCCCTCATCTACTTTTTTACAGTGAGTTTTATATGTGTTTGTTCTTACCGAGGGCTCAACTGACTGGTCAATATCAATACTGGGAGAAGGTTCTTCCGAGGTCAAATGATGGACAAGTGGCTATCTTTGCAGAAGCCCAAACTAGTCTTCCCCATTGTCCTTCTTTGCCATCTGTTGGGAGGTTTTGGAGGGAAGCAAACCCGACGGGAAGCCTAACTTCCTAGACTTAGGACCTTAAGGCCAATGTCTTTTCGGTCACAGTGATACAGGGATGGGATACCAAGAGAAGGGGCTAGAAGACACAATGAAAGAGAATGACGGATCAGTTCTGACCCTATTTCCTCACAAGAGCTTCATAGGAAAAGTCACCCTATATTTGAAAAGAGCACACATTCCCACAAAACCTTCCAGGAGGTAGACGGACAAAATTTTCTCATGGTTCTGCTTCCAGAAGGAAATATGTGTATAAAAGGAAGTGTGGTATCCCATGTGCACGCTGGCCCTTCAGGGGCCAGGCTGTGGAGTTGATGGTTGATGCTCACAGACAGGCTGTGGCTGAGGGGGGTGGCATGGATTTTGAGCCTAGCCACCTGACACTCAAGCACTTAGTGAGGTCTATAAATGGAGATCATGGCATTTAAACATTTTTGATCTTTGTGATCTTCTGCAGGCCTGAGGTCCTTCCAGGAGTTTTATGACTAACAGTGATTGCCCTGTCACATTAATTCATTTCACATCGGCTGGTTTTTTATAGGTCCTATCTGGGGCGACGATGACTGTGACAGAAATCTGGGCTTGTTCTTGCTGACAGAGTTAAATTTGGCCTGTGTTCCTTCTGCACAAGAAGAAAGCCTGAATTGCACTGAACAACTGTCTTGAGGGCATGTCCAGAGCTGAGTTTGTCTCTCTCATCTTCAACCTTTTATTGTTTTTGTTACTGTACATATTTCAGTGATGTCAGGCTTTTTTAAGGCTCCACCTTGGGAGAAGCTCAAGAAATGGTCTGTGTTAACATTGGCGAGGTTAAGACAGTTTTATGCATATGAGCCTGGCTGTTTATTGATCCCATGGAATAAGAAACCATTTGGAATATCCTGGCTGTGAGAAATATAACCCTTGACCAGCCAAAGCCATTTGTCTGCCTTCTCAGTCGAGGCAGGCGCATTTAAAATTCCTCACCTGGGAGGAACTTCTTGGAAAGAATATTTCATGCAAAACGAATACACTTCTTAGACTTGAATTGCAACTTGGCCGAGAAAAAATGAGCTCGTTATGTCTGGGCATGCATTTTGTTAGAGTCCATCTTGAGCGCGAGAGCATGGATTACTCAAGGGGTTCTTGTGTGTCATGTATCTTGGAGTAGACCTGGGATGTATCTTGCTCCCCATCCTGTATGAGGGGTTTGAGGCTGCGACCGCTGATTCTGTTAATTTAATGCTGTATGTTGCTGGGGAGGAGATCCTAACAAAGTTCAGAATTTTAAAATAAAGTGCTAAAATATGCTAGGAGGAAATGGAGAACAGTTCTCCATTCCTATCTTGAGACCTTTATGGATATTTACTGGGTGTGGGGTGGGGAAACCTCCAAAACTTAAAGTCAGACTTAGATTTTGTACACATTTTGAATTCGGGAGAATGTCACATTGGCCTCCAGAGGTTCTGTTTTGTTCTTTTAAACTAGTCACTCTGTGAAATGCATTCTCTGAGGAATGTTGAAGAAACATCCAATCGAAATTTTCAAGTTTCTACTGCTTTGGTGGCACCAACTGTGCCCAGAACTTTCTTCCTCACAACCTGCTATTTTCGAATGACGCACTGAGCTTAGAAGGTGGCTGAGTGGTGTGTGAGTACTTTACTAGAGAATGGATTTCAATAGCCCGTTGTGAGGTGATAAGGGTTGTGGGCCCTCCTAGGTGGATGAAGGCACGTGACTACAGAAACCTTAACAATTTTAATTAAAAAAAAATGTAGATATATTATACATAAAAATCATCATCGTCATCATCACCATCTGGATTTTGAGAAGTTGCTTTTCAGAGAATGACCCAGAAGGGCAAGACTTTTGAATACACAGGCTCCCCCTCAACATATGGGATATAGGAAGTGCTGTCTGGCTTAGGGTTCCTCTCCTAATGTCACGGACATCATCTGGGGTGTCTGTTAATGCAAGATTTTAGCGCCTTTTTGATTTTTTTGCTTCTCAAATGCTAATTTGCATATGAATCCCACAGGATCTTGTTAAAATGCAGATTTGGGTTCAGTGGTTTTTAGGTGAGACTCAAGATTTTTCCTCACCATGAAGCTCCCAGGCAGTGCTCAGGCTGCACACCCAGGACCCACCATCTCCCTCCCGCAGGAAGATAAACACAACCTCTCTTTCTGATGTCAACAGGACTGAGCTGGGCGTCTCCTCTGGGATCTGGCTGCACCCTGGCTACTCATTTTTGCAACACAAGGGAAGAAACCAAAGGGTTGAGACACCTTTGGGGAAGGGTAGGGTTTTCCAAGGTGGAATGGGGGGAGGGGGGAAGGGGGTTCCCCTTACTGGGGAACTGTAAGGAGGGGGCTGTGTGGGGGCAACGGGGAGAGTGAGGAGCAGGGGAGAAAGGAAGGTGGCCAGGGGACGGGGGTGGGGGTGTCCATGGCAAGCACCTGTTCTACCAGAACCTTTCCCAGACTCAAGTCTGTGGTCCTTCCTTCCTTGGCAAGCCAATGCTCAAGTGAAATCTACAGAGAACGTCTATTTCTCCAACATGGTAGAGCTACTCTGAGCTACACCTGACCCTTCACTGAGGGCTTTTTTACCAGTTCCATCATAATCCTCTTACTACCATACATGTTTCAGCTGCACACGATGGGGTGCCACTTAATGGTTTCTTACCATTCTCTTTCAATCCCGCTCTTCCCTGCCCTTGGACGATACATAGAGTGCATAGCTTTTCTGGTTATTTCCAGGTGACAATATCCATTCTTATTAGCAGACATTAAAAACTCCACCACAATCTGATATCAAAATTGTTATCTGTCACCATATTTAAACTGCTCCCCTCTCTCTAGCTCCAGCCGGATTCAGAAACCTGGAAGGAAGATATAAACAGTTTCCTTCCTTCCTCCCGGTCAGCCCTCCCCTGGAAGGACAGCCCTGACACTCACAGTACAGATGCCTGACTGGGCCCGATGTCAATTGCTGACACTTTGGCCAGATGAGCCACATTACAGTCATGCTTGAGCCCTGTGAGTGGAGTAAGAGTTAAACCTAAATGCTTCGCTGTCATTCACCAAAAGGCATCATTTTCGAGATCCCTCTGTTAAGGGTCGAATTGTGCCCCCCACCCCGAAAAGATGGGAGTTGAAGTCCTAACGCCCATACCTCAGTTATGACCTTACGAGGAAAAAAGGGTCATTACAGATGTCATCAGTTCAGCTGAGGTCATACTGGAATAGGGTGGGCCCCTAACCCAATATGACTGGGGTCCTTGTAAGAAGAAAGCTACGTATACGCAGAAACACACGGGTCTCCCTGTGGCCACAAAGGTAGAGGTTGGAGCGATGCCATATGGCCACAAAGGCAGAGATTGGAGCGATGCAGCTTCCAAGCTAAAGAGTGCCAAAGCTTGCCGATGACAAAAAGAAACGAGGAAGAGAAAGAGAAGGATCCTCCCCTAGAGTCTTCAGAGAAAGCCGGATCCCTACTGACACCTTGATTTTAAACTTCTAGCCTCTAGAATTCTAAGGGAAAAAATTACTGTTGTTTTAAGCCACCCAGATTGTGGTACTTTGTTGTTGAAGTCCTAGCAAACCAACCCACCCTCTTAGGGTCCTTACAGCGTGACTGTAAATTGCATTTGCTTGTGAGCATACCCGATCTCACTCAGTAGACTGAGAGCTCAAAGATTCCCTACAGCCCACTCCCCGACACAGATCACAGCGCTTGCGAGTAAATATTGGTTGAGTGGACACATTTTAGAAGTTTAGAACTTAATGGTATGTTAAATACAAACAAAATACAAGAATTAACAAGGGAGAGATGCCTGCCTGCATTGGATCGGTGTGTATATTTTATTCATTACGACGTGATATGATCTCACTTATGATTTGCAGAAGTGAATTATCGTGCTGTAAGCTGAAACCCGTCAGTGGCTTCTCTCTGCAGCACGAATGCTACAAAACAAAAGTCTTCATCTCCTCTCTGGGTGGCAAAGATGGCCATCGTGTTAGTCAAATGGGAGACCCTGGTCTGCACCGCGTCCTAACTCCTCAGCATCTTTTCCGGTTACTCACTGAGCTGGAATGGCTGCTGGGGGACTCTTCCTGCCTGTGAGATTTACATTATTGGAGATTTAAAGCAAACACTATTTCAGAACTAGCAGTAACTTCAATAATTGACTGAAGTTAATGCCCCAAGGCAGAATCTCAGATCATCAATTTAACTTACCTGGTTCTTAATCGCTTGCAAATAGCTGGCATCTGGATGACTGCTGTGTATCTAAGAGGCCATGACAGGAGGGACCCAGTGCCTTGGAAGAGATTTGTGACGTTAGTCTCATTGGGTCTTTATTTCTTCATGGATTCCTTTCTGAATAGCAACTTAGCAGATACTCAGTTGAGAGGACCAGCTGCCTGTGTGTGTGTGTGTGTGTGTGTGTTCATGCCTGTGTGTGTGTGTGTGTGTGTGTGTGTGTGTGTGTGTGTGTTCATGCATGAACCAGAGCCAGCAGAGCTGAAGGACTAGGGAGGACCCACACTGCAATCTTTTAGAGAATGTATAAGAAAATACACTGAAGGCAAGAGAATGAAAAATTGAACTAATTAGAGAGGTTCTCAATTCCTTTAATGATTTTGTTTCTCCTTTCACAACCCCTTGTTCTTTGTATTTAAAGATCCTACTTCCATTTAGTGGTGTCATTTACTTCTTAATGAAGTGAGATGAACAGTGGCTTCTTTTTTTGATACTGACAGAGCCCATGCCCTTCAACCTCATCCTTAAATCTATCACCCAGAGGTTCGTCTTACTCAGTCTGGCTTTAATTCAGTCCAATAAATATGAATGATCTCCTACCTTATGCCAGACTCAGTGCTTGACAGTTGAATACAAAGACAAGTAAAACATAGCTGCAAATGATGAGGGGGTTATAATATGGAGAGGGATTAGATAAATTGCATAGGTGTGGTAGGGTCCCTTCATTTTCTGTTCGTAAGGGGGATTTTTACCAATCCTTGGAGGACAGTCAAGAGGTTAATCATATTGCCTCCCGAATCTGGAGTCTTATCCGGCATCTCCTGGTCATGAGTCTCTTCTCTGCAGCTGGCTCTATGGTTTATCTAAGAAGGAACCCACCCAAAGGGCTAGACCAGGTCTGTCTCACCTAAGTTGAGATAGACCTATGCTTCAGCCTCTTCTGGGTCCACTCCTTCAGACTACAATGTAGATATGTGAAATTCTTTACTGCATGGCTATTTGTTTGGAGGTTCTAATCAATCCAGAAATGGTACACATTGCCACCTTGGCAAGTAAAACGTTGGATCCGCTTTATTGCGGGTCTGGAAGGTGCTCAATGACCCTGACAATATAGGTCTCTGGGCAACTCTGGGCTATAGCATTGTGGGGCACCCAGGGCCCAGTTGTGTTTTCTTACCCCCTTCCCCAGAATTGAAGTTATAAGGTCTGCGGTGAAGGCCAGCGGAGCCCCCACTGAGTCACAGATGAAGGAAAAGGAACTAGGAGGGCGGACACCTAGCCAGGCCTCTCAGCAGCAGGCCTGTCTGGTTTGTGACCTCATCCCTGTGCAGCTTGGGAATACAAAGGACCCTTTAGCCTGAGCAAAGAGGGGCCAGGAGAGCAAGAGAGGGGCTGAGCCTATTCCCCACTCTTAAGGCCACGTACCCCTACCCGCTGGTATATGGGACAGGATCCCAGGAATTTCTTCCTCTGTCCACTCATCAATCAGGTCAATCCCTCCTCTTTTGGGAACTGTGAAGAAAGGGTGAGAAAGAGGACCAAAATAGGCATTCCAATACTCCTTTCTGATCTTGGAATGGAAATCCCCTTTCCTCCACGAACATGTGTACGTGCATGGGGCAGGAAAGGCAGCCGGGAATGTTCCTGGCAAGACAAACAACTGCCAGACAAAATCTCCGATGAGCGTTTGCAAATATGTAGGGAGGATTACAATTGAAATTCTAGGTAGACGTGTCCTTCTGCCACACCTTCCAGACTTGGGGCTGTACATGGAGGTTGTCCCCTCACGTCGCCCCCTCCCCACCGCTGGTCTTGAATTTCTTCCCTCTGGTCATCCACCCTACAGCCACCTCCCCAGATCTCAGTGCAGGGGCCCCGCAGGTGCACTGGGAAAATGCTCTGCCTTTCTAAAGGTTTCTTCAAGAATCCGCTAACCTAGAGCTTTGCCTCCATGTGCAGTGCTGTCTCCGGCTCCGTCATCACAGCCGCTGGGCAGGTGCGCTGGGGACTGCTGACTGGCCCAGGGGAACCTGTGGGCAGGCTGACCGCCTTACCAGGCCATCTATGATGTCGCACCTAGCAAGATTTCCTCAGAGACCACACAGCCTGATCCTAGAACCCACCTGGAGAAAGGGGCGCATTTCCAGTTTGTCTCCTTTTGGTCTTGCTTCTTTGGAACAGCGCATGCCCCACTCCCCCACTCCCCCACTCCCCCAGGCCCCGTGCCTTTCCAAGGCCATCAGGAAGTGCTCATTGGTGCAGAGGGAGATGGAGACGTGGTGCCAGGCCTGGGGCACTGTCTCGGATTAAACTGTCTTGATCCGGGACTTCTGATAAAAGCAGGCCGGAAGCAGCGTCCCTGGTTCATCCCCAGATAGACATGTAGATAAGTGAACCGATTCAAGGAATAGAGGGTAAGGGCTCCGTGGGAAATGCTGAGAAACTTTTGAAGGTTTCAAAGATGAAAAAAAGCTTAAATGTAGGCCGGCCCCAGAGGATGCACCCTGGAGGCAGCTCTCGGGGAGGGAAGTGCAGGCAGAGGAACCCGCCCGAGGGCAGAGGCCTGGAGGCGAAAAGGCAGATCCGGGGCGTGTTCGGAAAAGGTGGGGCTGACCCTTAGGCTGTGGTGCCGGAAGTAAGTAGGGACATGGGAAGCCGGGACCGTGCAGGGGGCCGGAAGCCAGGCTAGGGATGTCAGACGCCCTACAAGAGACACCCCACGGTTATTGAAGGTGTCTGGGGAGAGCGGCCCGATCAGAGCAGTGCTTCGGCAAACAAGTCCCACAGCAGCCTCTGACGGACTGGGGGACAGAAGGCCAGGAAGAAGGGGGACCGGCGGGGATGGCAGGCATGAGAAGGAGGATGGTGAGGAGGAGGAGGAGGGAGAGGATGGCAGGTAAGCCTTAGAATGGCATGCACTGTTTCAAGCACGTCTCACGTCCCTAAGGTAATGCCCACACCACCACTGGGAGGGAGACTGCCATTTTCACCATTTTACAGATAACAAAACCGGGGGATAGAGAGGTTAAGTCACTTGTCCGGGGTCACCCGCCGAAGAGGTGGAAGACCCAGGGTGCCGCCAGATGCTCTAAGCTGTTTATTCAGGCAAAACACAACGAGGGCCTGAGCGAAAGTGGGGAGCGCTAGAGGCGGGCTGCGATACCGTGGGCCCAGAGGCCACCTGGTCCTGTGTGACGGCAGTGGGGGTGTGGGGGGGGGTGGGTTTGGAGAAGAAAAAGTGAAAAGGCCCATCCATCGTGTTGCCATAGACCCCGGGCAACAGCAGCGGTGTCGCTGGAATGGGGACGCCCAGAGGGGGAGCTGGCACCCAGAGCAAAGTGGAGCACTGGTGGCCGGGACCAGCATCCCTGGGGCTGGAATCCTGCAAGAGGCTTTTTGCTACTTTGCCTCCTTTCACCTGCCCCTTACCAGCCACCCTTTACCCCGGGGAGCTCTACATAATGGAAAGCGCGTCTCCATGGCTCACAACTCTAAAAATCTGGGTTCCCCTCTCTGGCTGACAAAACCCTACCCGCAGTGGCTCCAGCCAGTCTGTCTGACCCCGCGTCACAGCCCTCTGCCCTGGTCGGCCTGGCTCCCACCTCCCCACATCCACGGAGCCCTGCCTCCCCCGCCGAGTGCCAGCTGCTCTCGCTCAGCATCCTTCCAGGCTCACGGGTTCCCGCCGAAATGCTCACTGGTAAACGAGGCCTGCCCCGGCTGTGTCGCCTGAGCTGGCACCTCTCGTCCCCATCTGTCACATGCACAGTTCTGTCAGTCGCCACCAACGTACTCGTGTTTACTTGTACATGTGCGTATTCGTCTCCTGTGGGTGCGGAAACCCATTAGCACATGCTTGCTGACTTGAAACCGCAGCAATTTATTCTCCCACAGTTAACTCAGGCCGGAAGTCCGAAATCAGAGCTGGGCCTGGGCCAAAGTCAAGGTGTCCGTCCGCAGGGTCATTCTCCTTATGGAGGCTCTTAGAGGAGAACCTGGGCTGGCCTCTTCCACCTTCCGGTGGCCAGCAGCATTCCTTGGCTTGCGGCTGCACCCCTCCAGCCCCCAAGGCCGGCTCTCTCAGCTCCGCGGCCGCGTCACCTCCTCTCTGTGTGTCTGTGTCAAAACCTCCCTCTGCTTCCCTCTTAGAAGAATACATATAATTGCATTTGAGGCCCCCTCTGATAATCAAGGATAATCTCCCATACCAAGACCCTTAACTCAATCACATCTACAAAGAACCTCTTTCCTTCAAGCTGACATTTACAGGTTCCAGAGATTTAGGGCCTGATATTTTGGGGGAGGCGGGGGAGGGGCATTATCGTGCCTCCTGCAATTTGTCTCACTCCATTGCTCAGTGGGAGCAATCTGCTATGCCCCAGGCACCTAGGACTGTGCCCACAACATAGTGGATACTCAGCTGGTATTTACTAAGTGACTAAATAAATTAATATAGCCCAGTGTTATTTTATTCTAAAAAGTATTTTTCATTATATGTTCATAATTTAATAACAATACGCCATACTGTTCTAACTCCTATAACAATAAAATAGCTTTGATATGACAGTCATCTTACAGAAATGAAAACATGACTTAATGAAATGGCATTTTATGAGCTTTAGGCAAAGCAAATGTTTGAATTATCTTGTTTAAATTAAATGGCTCTTTTGTGTTCAGTAGTAAGCATCACTAAGTGTGTCTATCTTGCTAATACAGTGGCATCATTATATTCTAAATTATACAATTTAATTACATGTAACTTGAAATTTAAACTGAAATATTGTTGAGGTACAAGCATAACCTTTACATCCACGCGTTATTTTTTTTTTTTTCAAATGGCGTGACACTCAGGAAAATTTAACAAAATCGTATGTTTTCAACCAGCTACATAAACCGTAAGAACTGGACAAATTCAGTTCTAACCTTTGCTTTGCCACTTATTGGCTGCGTACCTCTGGGCAAGATCCTTGAGTCTTCTAGGATCTCCAGCTCCTGCTCTATAAAATGCAGTTCTCGAGAAGAGCAAGATGAATTCAGATAAGCACCTAACAGGTGTCCCTGGCGGTCAGCCAGTGTTAGGACCCCCTTCATCCTTCCTTTCTCACAAATGAGCCAGGGACAAAATCCACTTTCTTTCTTCCTTTCTTCTTTTCTTCCTTCTTTCCTTCCTTCCTTCCTTCCTTCCTTCCTTCCTTCCTTCCTTCCTCTCTTTCTTTCTTCCTTCCTTCCTTTCTTTCTGTCTTTCTTTTATTTATTTATCTTTTATAAAAAAATTTTTTTTTTAATGTTTATTTATTTCTGAGACAGAGAGAGACAGAGCACGAGTGGGGCAGGGGCAGAGAGCGAGGGAGACACAGAATCCGAAACAGGATCCAGGCTCCGAGCTGTCAGCACAGAACCCGACGCGGGGCTCGAACTCGTGAACGGTGAGATCGTGACCTGAGCCGAAATCAGACGCTTAACCGACTGAGCCACCCGGGGGGCCCCTCTTTCTTTCTTTAAAAATTTTTAATGTTGATTTATTTTTGAGAGAGACGGGGGGGGAGGGGCAGAGAGGGAGGGAGACACAGAATCCAAGGCAGGCTCCAGGCCCCTCCCCCCCAATCCATTTTAGATCTGATGACGCCACAAACCCACATACACTATACATAAACGCACTGTCCTAAAACGTGTGACACGAAGGCCTAAGCCCTTCCAGTGTGAGCCTTGCTTGTTTCTTTGCCATTGCTCTGCGCGGTGAGAAACCACCCCGGCCACATTCTGGGATTTGATATCTCAGCCCGAGGGATGAGGGAAGAGGCACGAGAAGGATTGAAGTTGAGCCCTTTGCAGAGAGGACGCCCTCCTTTGGGCACCTGGTGGTTGACAGAAGCTGGTGGAGACAAAGGAGGGGTGGTCATCAGAACTGTCCCAGGGACAGAGAGGGAGAGTGGGCTAAAGCATGGTGGTGCCCACGTTTCCTTCGAGGGGAAACAGACCATCTATGGGGGCGTGTTTTTTTTTTTTTTTTTTTTTTTTTTTTATATGAAGTTTATTGACAAATTGGTTTCCATACAACACCCAGTGCTCATCCCAAAAGGTGCCCTCCTCAATACCCATCACCCACCCGCCCCTCCCTCCCACCCCCCATCAACCCTCAGTTTGTTCTCAGTTTTTAACAGTCTCTTATGCTTTGGCTCTCTCCCACTCTAACGTCCTTTTTTTTTTTTTTTTTTTTCCTTCCCCTCCCCCATGGGTTCCTGTTAAGTTTCTCAGGATCCACATAAGAGTGAAACCATATGGTATCTGTCTTTCTCTGTATGGCTTATTTCACTTAGCATCACACTCTCCAGTTCCATTGGGGGCGTGTTTTTGAAACACGGGCCAGTTGACCAGTCTGAGGCTGAGCACGCAGTGGTGCCAGAAGTCGCAGAATATATATCAAAGCAGAATGGGGTGGCTCCCCTTTTTTTCCCCTGTACCTCTCTTTATTATGGGCACACCATTTATTTCATAGAATTTGAGATCCAGAAGAGTCCTTAGAGATAATTTGGCTCAACCTCCTTCCCCATGCAGACAATCCCTTAACGACCTTCACAGAAGATGGCCATCCTTTGTGGTGTTGCTTTTGTTATCATTTATTTTCTTTAGTAATCAGTTTTTGTAGAACATCATTAAGTGAAAGGGTTTATTTTTCAAGTCCCCATTGGAATGGCTGTCTATTTACTGTCTCTGTGTGTGTCCCATATCAAGTTAGACCCTGGGACTTTCTGCTCCCAGGTGACTCCAACTATTAGTAGGGGCAGAAAAGGGGACAGGAGGTCTTGACCTCTCAGGCAAGACTCCTGGGTAGGATTCAGGCCAGGGACTAGGGAAGAAGGTCAGGAATTAAAAAAAAAAAGAAAGAAAGAAAGAAAAAGAAAAATTCCTAGTTTGAGAAAGGTTTTTCTGACCTTCACTGTTGTTTTTCAAATCAGGCCAATTGAGATTTTCTCCTTATACAAAGAAAGTTGGTTTCAAGAAAACTTGTAGAAATACAGAAAAAACACACAAAAATAATAAACATTTGAGGGTCTTGCGATTATATGGTTTCTTCAATTTTCTTATTCTTCCCTTTTTATATTGGACTGTGGAAATTTTCCATGTTGTTATATGTTCTCCTGCAACGTAATTCCTAATTATGCAGCACATTCTATTGTGTGGCTGTGGAATTATTTACTTTACCAGGCCCTCCTAGTTCCTCTCACCTCTTGCTTCTTCATGCTGGTCAGGGAAGCTGCTTCTGGCAAAAGCGCTTCTTAATCTGCCTTGACTTTCATCCAGACACAAAATGCTTGTCCCAGTATATTTGGATGCGATGATACAATTACCATGTGTTTCCTGGGAGTGATCACGGTGATGCTACGGAGTCCGTCTTTGGGCTTTGTGCCGATGATGTGTTAATTACACTCTGTCAAGCCCCAAACTTCGATTCCCCAAACGACTCTCGGTAAGAACGATCATTTGTGTTTCACGCCGCAAGTGAGAATCAGTCTAAATGGTAGCTTTAAATCAGCCTTGGCTGCTAACTTTGGCTCCATTGACTTGTCTATAGTCAAGGCTCAGGCCACGGCAAGGCTTGCAGTGGGCTGGCGAGACCAGAATGGGCTGCGGCAGAACCACCTGCCTCACATTCTGTGGCCACCGACCCAGGCCAAGGGTCGAATCAGGGCTCCCCCTCCGGGAGCAGGCAGGGCTGCTCACACACCTCCATTTCCGCCCCACCTGGCTCTCTACTGTCCCTAATCCGCATGGGGCATCTGACTGCACTGTCATTACCCAGGACAAGTGGCAATGGGGCCTGAAGGCAAAAGGCAAACACTTGCAATGGAACCCCCGGAGAAGCTCTGTGACCTGATGTTTTGAGAAAGACGTAAAGAGTCAGGGATGCTAAGGTTACTGAATCTTGAACCTGTGCAGGATAACTGGCTTGTTCGTTGGGTTAGTTGGCCCTGTAAGGACAGATACACTCCCCTACACACATACCTTTCAAAGAAACCCCTGGGCCAATAAGTCTTCATCTGCTGGTTTGATCTCTGAGTTCACAAATCTCTATCTCATTTGGTGCTAACTGAACAGCTGTCCATAAAGCCAATCCTGGGACACTGACCTTTATTCTAAAACTTTCACCTCCTCTTCTCGTAGAGTCACACACTGGATATTGTCACCGTTTTCATCCTACTTCCTCCCTCATCCAATGCTAGATAGCACTGCTGACTTTACTGGGAGTCCTTGGGTATCAGACTATGAATTTTCACATGAAAGAATGCCCTTCTTCTCTTCTTGGGGATGCAGTTCGTCACTGGGCCTTAAATAGTGTTGCTTGTGTTCCGGGTCTCATGACGGCATTGGTAGTGGTGAGGTTTTACCACGAGGCTTTGGAAGCAGTGGACACAGACATGCAGGAAAGGATGACAAAGGAAGACACATGGGTAGTGGCCTGGGGTAGCGACTGATTTTGCCTGACACTCTCTTTCTCCCAGTGACAGACTTTGTCCCCTAGCTGCAGAGATGGGGAAGGGACCAGGCCTAATAATCATAGCTTCCCTTTCCCTGGCCACAGTGATGAGCCCAGGCATGGCCATGAGACCCGTATAGAGTTCATCAGAGTCTGTCCCTGGGATTGATTCACGTAGGCATGGTCTATGCCATGCGAGTGAAGACAGAAGATGAAGCCAGTACATAAAGAAGAACAAAGATGGCAGAAGTGAGAGACAGGAGGAGAGAGAAGTATTATGGAGGCACCGAACACGGGTTCTGGTCCTTGGGGCCCTGGTCCCCTCCACTGCCACCTCAATTAAATGAAAACCTTCAGCATCTTTCTTAACCATGGGACCCATTTATTCTCTCGTCTTGCATAAGCTCGTTTGTGATGCCCTCTGACACAAGTGGCAAAATGGCCCCGACTAATGCACTTTCTGACGCCAGCAGGTGCCAGTGTGATTTGTGAGTACAGATGACACATCCCTCTGGGGACTTCGGGAAATAACATGAGGACACTTTGAGGAAGACTTGCCTCCTGCAGGCAAGCAGGATGAGGTCTCCTGCCATAATAATTTGGATTGTAAAAGGGAAGTATGACCTTGTTTTATAATCATAGGCGTGTGAAACCAGGAAACATGTAGGTTATACTATCACAAATTCATTCAAATCTCTTACCCAGACTGACTCTTGGCTGGATCTCTCTCACCTGCTGGTGCCCGAGTGCATCAGACAAGCTCAGACACATGTCTAAAACGTGGAGATCACTTGGGCTCTGGCTGGACACATCGTCTACTTCACTCAATACTGTATGGAGAGGTTTGTGAGGTCTCAATGGCCAGATAAATGCAGGAGGAGGAGGAAGGGGAGAAGGAGGAGAAATAATCAAGGGTCACATCAGGATTTAAGGTTGAGGAGGCAGGTGTTTGGTGAGGCCACAAGCCTAGATAGAAAATCTATTGAGGGGGAGAGCAGGTATGTAAAAGATAAATTCAGAGTTGGACTTAACCACAGACAGTGCATGAAAGACCCAGGGATCCACTGTTCTGCTGTTTTAGCAGATGCTTAGAACACAGCTCTAGAACTTGGGAGAGGGCTAGATGTCACAGGCAAATAGATAGAACTGAGACCATGCAGATCAGATAAAATATTTCAAGATGCTTGCATTAGTTTCCTAGAGCTTCTGGAATAAATTATCACAAACTTGGTGGCATGAAAGGGCAGAAATGTTTTCTCTTCTTATAGTGCAGGAGGCTAGATGCCTGAAATCAGGTTTTCGCCAGGACCACACTCCCTCTGAAGGCTCTAGAGAAGAATCCTTCCTTGCCTCTTCCTACCTTCTGATAGTTGCTGGCCATTTTTGGTCTTTCTTGGCTGGCAACTGCATCAATCCAATCTCTGCCTCTGTTGTCACACGGCCTTCCCTCTGCGTCTGTCTATCTTTGTGGGTCCTCCCCTTTTCTTATAAGGACATCAGTCGTGCTGGATTCAGGACCCAACCTAATCCAGTATGACCCCACTTTAACTTAATTAATTGCACCTGCCAAGACTCTAGTCCCAGAGAAGCTCACATTCTGAAGTTCTGAGTGAACATGAATTGTGTGTGGCGAGGCATTATTCAATGTAGTATAAAGGTAAAGAAAAGAATGAAAGAAAGCTAAGAGCAGAATCCTGAGAAGCACTAACATTCTGGAGGTTAGAAGGGAAGTGTCAGCAGAGAAATGAGAGGAGAGATAGAGGAAGTAAAAATGTGAGAGCGGGGAAGCAAGGAAGCCAGAGGAGTAAAGAGTCTTCTTGAAGCACAATCACTAACCCACATCCATAGTTGTTGAGAGGTCAAGTGCGAGGGATTCAAATGGGTCAGTGCATGTGTCCATTGGGAAGTAGTGGTGACCTCCGTAGGGTGACCAACCATCTTCGTTTACCCATGCCTGCGGGGGTGGGGAGCTGCTTTGGATGCAGCCCTTGCAGAGCAATGCCAGGCCCACCTAGATGGCGGGTTTCCTACCTCAGCATCAGCAGTTTTTTGGAACTGAGGATGGAGAGAAGTCAGGGATAAAGTTTAATGGGTTGGGGAGTGAGTAGGAATCAAGAAATGTACTCCTGTGGGTATGATTGTGGCTCTCGTGGTTGTGCTGTGTTTTTCTGACAATTTCACTAGATTGGGAATTTCACTGGTTAGGATGTGGGCTTGGGCTTTAGTCCAAAGTGAGATCTTCAGTAAGGTCAGCTTAGTCTCTAACCACCTGACGTCATGGAACAACCAAATTATTGGGGATCAGAGTGTCCCTCAAATTCAGTGAAAGCCACTCTGACCTTTCTTGTCTGGCAGGATACTCTAGGGCACACCATTTAAATGAACCCAATTTGAAAGTTCACCTGTCTCTACTAAATATGATAGCTATCTTGCTCTGCCTTCAGAGCACTTATCTTCAAAGCATTCAGGACTAGGCAAAAGTCTTGATTTTTCCTTAAAAAGAAATCATCAGGATGTCTGACTCCATCCAGACCTTTGGATGTATGATTTCATTATTCATGGCTGGCGCTCCTCTTCTGGCTTTTGATCTGTAGTTTACAGAATATGTGCATAAGGAGGCTCTCTTTTCCATAAACTGATCTCTTTACCCTCTCAGCCCAGAATAACTTTCCATTTATTCCTCTGATAAAGCGTTGATGCCGTGAGCCAGCATATATTAAATCTATCATTATACAAACACAGCCCTAGACTTTTATCCAGCCCAGATCAGCAACCAGATCACTGTCAGTGCTCCTCAAGTGTTTTCTGATGATGAACAGCAAAGGGGGCCTGAGGTTTTTCACAACCATCAAATCTGGAGAAGGAATCTCATCTGAGAACAGTTTGCAAGGTCTATCACCAGTATTCCAGTGCTATTAGTAGATTTCTAATGTAGTGAAATAAATAATCTCAGCCTCACTTCACTAATATGCATTTTAAAATACACATCAAAACACCATTTAATTAAAATTCGTCAATAGCTCTCTGCCTCTCTTCTGATGAAGATCAATCATTAACATAGCTTCTAAGGACCCTGCCCTCTCTTGGGAAGTCACAAATACATATATATCTTTTATTGCTCTCTATAGCACTTATAAAACAATTATTTGTTGATACAGACATCAATGTTTTATTCATATATCAGATCTTAAGTTCTTTGAGAGCAGGAGGATATTGTATCTTTTTCACCCTTGCATACCCAACAATGCCCCATCATGCTCTTGTAGATAGTAGGTGCTCTATGAAGTTTATTGAACTGAGTCATATTCAAAGGATTATTGAAAGCATTTACTTTTTTCATGGATTTCTGAGAAATGTAAGAATCTTCATCTTCTCCCATTAATATTTTTAGTAAGCTTCATTTCCACTGGCTCTGTTAATAATGTAATTCAAAAGCGAAGACGTTTATCTAAATATGTATGTCTGTGCTACTTTTGACCTCATAAAGAGTATATTCCATTCATTCAATTCAATTCAGTAAGTGTTCATTGAGTGCCTATGATGTCCAAGGCTCATAGTGTAGGAGTACAGTGCTTCATTTCAGTGGGGTGATTTGGGATTAAAAAAAAAAAATCTCTGAACAAGTTTGGGCTCCCAAGTCCAACCGGAACAATCCACAAAGTGATTCTCTCAAGTTTACTGTGTAGCCCTTCCTCTTCCCTCCATCCCTTCCTTTCTTCCATAAGGCGTTGTTGGACATCTCTTAGAGATGGTCGTAACAGCTCTGGATTAGATATTTTGGAAGGAGTGAGACAGAAGAAGAGATCATGCTGTCCTTGCCCATTTGGAAAGAAAAGTTCAGTAGATAAGGCACCCCACAGACAGCAAGAGATCTGGGGTTAATTCCCACCCCTATTCTGTCACTAAGAACAAAGCAAACTTAACAAGTCTTCCCCACAGCTCAGGATGTCAGTTTGTTATCTGTAAAATTAGGGCATCAGACTGGATGATATCTAAAGAATAGTAGAGATTAGAAAGTCATTGAGCCAGATGACTCTCCCCAGTAACTAGAGCCTTTTGGCAGGAAGGCCAAGTATTGTTTTATTGTTTTTGTTTTAGTTTTGTACCTATAGAGAGCACTGTCCCCTCTCACGGTGCAAATGTTGGAAGAATCCAGTGCAAAGTTAGGTTAAATGGGAGGTCCTTTCCCAACACCTCAGGGCTTTGTCCTGCTGCCATTCTTTGGCCACTTCCATTACCTATAAGGCTGGGAAAACATCTCAAGGCCTAGCATACTATCTTAAATCTAATGCATGAGGCTGGATATTTATTTTATTAGCATTTTCAACTGTACCAGCGATTTGGAGTTTGACGAGAGTGAATAGATGATATATTTCTTACCTAGTAATTATGAAGCCTTAAGGAAATAATTAGCTCATGGTCTTATAAATTTTATTTACTTTCCAATATTTTATATGATCTATATGAAGATAGAGATTGGGTTGTTTTTAATTTCAGACAGATGAACATAGGTAACCAAATCCACTGGAGACACTGTAGATGCTTGTCTCAAAGAAGTCTGAAATGAGATCAGTTACACGCATTCAGTCACAGCTAACTGAAAACCCAATGACTGAAATCACAAGAACACCTTTTGCTCTCCCAACAAGTCTCAGGGCCTGGGTTTCTATCTGCGCCATTTTCTTGCTTTTTCAGTTGTAGAATGGCCACCGTAGCTCCAGATATCAACTCCCCACATGACTGTAACCACAAGAAGGAAGCAGAATAGACCTCTCCTTGTGTACCTCTTTTATTGGAAAGATCACTTTTCCAGAAGCCTTCCCTCCAGACTTCCCTTGTATCTCAGTGGCAAAGGAAGCTGCTAAAGAGAATATCCATTGTTGTTTTCAGCTTCTACTTGGGAAGGTATACAAGGGAAAAGAAGGTTGGGCATGCCTGTGGATGGCCTGCCAGGGTGTTAACCAGAATCCGTCTCCTTGGCCACTCACCACCTCTAGACATGACTCCTCCCCAATAGCCACTGTGGATGGAATGCTGTCACCCATTTTCTATGGGAGGACAAACGTACAGA
This sequence comes from Lynx rufus, assembly GCF_022079265.1. Classification (NCBI taxonomy): domain Eukaryota; kingdom Metazoa; phylum Chordata; class Mammalia; order Carnivora; family Felidae; genus Lynx; species Lynx rufus. The sequence goes on along the minus strand of NW_025814823.1, from coordinate 27,523,920 downwards.
ATCACTCAGTTACTACAGCTACCGCCAAATCCCCAATCTCTGGGTGGTTGGTAATCTCCATCATGTCTCCATGTAGACTCTTAAAGTGCAACAGCCTACAACTGAAAGATAACATACCTGCTTCGAACACGGTGATGTAGAAGGAAGAAATTGTCTTTAACAAAATCTTGCATTTGGAAAAGGCATAATGGGAAACACACAATAGTCTCTGGTTTTTAGCACATACCCAGTCCTGTTGATCTTTAGTAAACAGTAAGAATGCGAGAGGATTCAATTTCTTAGTTAACCTATCTGGAAGCCTATGATACACAGTAAGAACTATAATACAAGGCAAGGAAAATACGATGCAAGGCAAGGAAAGCCTTCAGCCCCATTTTCTGTGAGAGAAAATGGTGAAGGAAGTCGGATTGGGCAGGAAAAGCCTCCAGCTTGTCTACAGATCTGATAAAGTCTTTGCTAACTCAGAAGGGAGCTTCAGAGCAAAGATAGTTCATTAGAAGATCCCACATTGTGCAGAAATAGCCAGCCCTATCTAGTCACTGACTAGAGGCTTCTCGGAAAGACTGCGGCTTCTGATCTACAGCTGAGCAGCATCTCAAAGGGGCTCACAGCCAGAGGCTATCAGCTAACCATTCTCACTGCGCCTTCTTTCTTAAAGGGGTCCTGAATGGGGCTGCTGTGGAGGTGCAAGGATACGGCCAACAGTATAGTTGACCGGCTTTGTTTGTGTTCTCTCTTTATCAGTTAATGGTGGCTGCTGTGAAGAAGTTAAGAACGAGAGAGTGTCGGATGGGGAGGCTTCATTTTTATCAGACCTTTGCCCACAGGCGAAGAAAACTGAACGAGAGGAGTTGGAGAGGTTTGGCTCTAACTTTGCCCGGCTTAGCCTTTGCTATGTCCACGCTTCCCTGCTTCTGACTCCAGTAAGTCTCCGAATTGTGAAATGCTCCGTCAGTTTAGATCGCTGGTTATCAGCAGAGAACATCCCAGAAGAGGTCTTTTTCTTCCCTTTGTCACGACAGATCTCTAACCTGTGTTTATCTTTTTCTTGTAGGACCTTGCCAGAAGCTGCAAAAAGGAGCCAACGTAACCCCAAATCCTAAGTGCTTCTTACCATTTCTCGTAACACTATAGCCTCAGTAGGCATGTGCTTTTGATACAGGTTGGCTGGGTCCGAGGACCTAGAGAGAGTCCCACAGGACCAGCCATGAGGGTCCCTTGGCTTCTCACAGGATGGAAATCAAACATGAGCCTAGAGGAAGTGAGAGTAGGGTTGTTTTTTTTTTTTTTTTTAATGTTTATTTACTTCTGAGAGAGAGAGAGGGACAGAGCACGAGCAGGGGAGGAGCAGAGAGAGAGGGAGACACAGAATCCGAAACAGGCTCCAGGCTCTGAGCTGTCAGCACAGAGCCCGATGCGGGGCTCGAACTCACGGACTGCGAGATCATGACCTGAGCCGGAGTCGGACGCTCAACTGACTGAACCACCCAGGCGGGGATGTAGGAAGCAGGAAAAGTTTTACACAGGGTCTCTTTAATTTGTCTGTTTCAGTTTGAATCTCAGGCATGAAAATTAAGAGTCTGAAACAAATGTCTTCCCACCACCTAGTAAGTGTTACCAGTATTCCAGCCTTTAATGGAAGTCCCCACTGCCCCTGTGCTGCCCCCTTGATTCTGTCATTCTGTATTTTCAGGTATATTACTTGTGCCTCTCTGTTTATTTCTTTTTTTTTTTTTTTAATGTTTGTTTATTTTTGAGACAGAGAGAGACAGAGCATGAACGGGGGAGGGGCAGAGAGAGAGGGAGACACAGAATCCGAAACGGGCTCCAGGCTCTGAGCCGTCAGCACAGAGCCCGACGCGGGGCTCGAACTCACGGACTGCGAGATCGTGACCTGAGCCGGAGTCGGCCGCTCAACCGACTGAGCCACTCAGGCGCCCCAATGTTGCCTCTCTGTTTATTTCAACTAAATGTAAAAATAACGTGTTTAGCTACAAGTAACAGAAAACCTGAATTGCAGGGGCTTACACAATAAGTATGCTTTTATTTCCTCAACAAGACGCCTGGAGGTAGGTGGTTCCTGGGTAAGTTTAGCATTTCTATGACATCAAGACACACGACTGCCATCTCATTCAGTGTTTGGCCTTCTCCTCGTGGTCACAAGATGGTTGCCACAGCTCCAGGCCCTATACCACGACCAAGAGGCAGAAAGGAGGGTCACATACACGTGTTTTGCTTGTGTGCCTCCCACCTTCGATCAGGGAGGAAAACTCCTTCCCAGAGACCTCCCAGCAGTGTTCTGTTAGCACCGCCTCAGTGGCAGAGGGGGCTTGGAACATGAGCCTCTAGCGTTTTCACTCTAGAATGGGAGGAGGGCAAAAGGGAAGGGGGATTTGGAGAAGAGCCAGACAACAGTGTTTGCCATGGGATCATGCCTATTGATCTTAGTCCTTCAACCTCCAATTTGAAAACAGAGATGAACCATCTGTTTTTCCCTTCCTGGGGAGTTGCAAGTTATGAATAAATTATGCTGCCAGAGCCCCAGAGAGTCCTTAAAACAAAGCACTGTCAATCCAAGGTCCTCATTTCATTAAACCCATATTAGTTTCTATTGCTCATTTGATGGCATCTGATTGTTCCCTAGGATAAGATGTATTGGCGGTATTGGAGGGAGGAGAAAATTACCTCAGATCCACTCTGCCACCCCCTCTTCTCCCCCAGTGCTGAGTAATCACGGGACCCCAACGTCCTCCAGTCGTTTCAGCGTAACCAGCGAGCTAAGGCTACAAGTTCAGGGCAGGGGGATTGACATGTTTGAGAAACCTCTGTGCTGGAGTCCTGAGAAGGCCTTTGGACGGAGATACATTATTCATGGAGCGAATTTAGGCACCGGTGGCGAAGATGGAGCATCGGGGAAGCGCTGTGCCATTACATGCCCCTGAAATGACACGTTTGTAAAGCTGCCCATCTGCCTTTCTGCCCCCACTAGGCGCCCCTCGCTCTAATTCCATCTTCCCAATTTCCTGTGTCTCAGGACTCTTCAAAGGGTTTGGAAGCAGTTCTCTGGATTTCTTGGATGAAAATGGCTAGATGTATTTATTTCTATTTTAAAATAGCTTTGTGTTGTTTCCTCATCAAAGTGTCATGTATTTATTTATTTATTTATTTATTTATTTTATTTTATTATTTTTTTAAAATTTTTATTTATTTTTGAGACAGAGAGAGACACAGCATGAGCAGGGAAGGGGCAGAGAGAGAGGGAGACACAGAATGTGAAGCAGGCTCCAGGCTCTGAGCTGTCAGCACAGAGCCCGACGTGGGGTTCGAACTCACGAACTGTGAGATCATGACCTGAGCCGAAATCGGACGCTCAACCGACTGAGCCACCCAGGCGCCCCAAAGTGTCACGTATTTAATTTGCGGTCTGTTTTGTCTTGCCTCGTAGTCTTTTACGTAGAGGACTGGCTCTTCTTATCTGGGGTGCAGTCTGCTAGCCCTCCCTCATGATGGCTCGCCCTGGGCCAGTTCAAGTCTGTTTTACTTCAGGACGGGCAGTGGACGGCCCAAAGCCAGATGGCCCTGCGCTTCCCTCCTCCTATTCTCAACGCAGTTAAGAAAAAAATAAAGGTAACTCCTTCCAAAAAGAAAATTCCCTTTCTTTTTCAGAAGATACTTCCTTTGGAAGCAGGCCTGGCTAATGGCTGCTTATGGACCCACAGGTCTAAACCAGAAAGCTTGCACACGCAAGAGGCCTTCAAGGGGGCCTTGAAGGATCAAACACAGTCATGTAGTCCTTATTGTCATTTGTGGCCTGAGTCCTTTCAGTTGGCCCAGACTTCCCATGCCAAAGGGCTGGGAACAGGCAGACAAGAGCTCGTACCGCCACGCCCCCCGCACTTCTCTCTCCCGTGTCGCACCTACATCCCTTGTTTTCCGCTTCCCTCCTCAGGTCCTCATTGCTTTGCCCACCTGTCTCAGTTGTACCTCTCTGACGCAATGTGTTTCTTGCTCCCTGGTGCTTGGGGGCCAAACACAGGAGCCCTCCCGCCAAGCAACCACTCCAGGCTCCTAGGGACCCAGGCTGCTCTGGTTGGCCTATAGCTTCCCCAAGTTCATCATCCCTGGATCTTGGAACTTGAACTGGCTTCCCCAGTTTTCTGGATTTGATCTGCGTCTTTCCTAGACCATGGTCCTTTCCTCTGCTTCCCCCCCACCTCGTGCTCTAGCCAGAGCTGTTCTAGTCCCCCAAAATAGAAATGCTGCATGCCCTCCATGCCAAGGCCATCCCAACGGGCTCTCACCTCCACGGGCTGCTGGGGCTTATTTGTGAGCCCTGACTTGATATCTGCTTTCCAAGAGTGCCAATGGACTCACAATACCATCCAAATGGCCCTGAATCCATTAGTTTGAAACAGTCAGTCACAAGGAATTTGCAGCCCAGATGTCAACTAGGATCCTTGTGCCTTTGAGATTCAAATGACGTCGGCTTTAAAGCACACTGAAAAAAATATGAGATCCCGTCTGCCCAGATCCCACGTCTACGTACTCTCTTTACTTACTGTGTGATTTTTGTGCAGATGACTTGACCTCTCTCTTTCTTTCTCTCTTTCTTTTTTTTTTTTTTTTGTCTGTAAAATAGGCGTAAGAATACCTTTATATATTTGGGATGATGATTCAGTAAAGTATTGCAAATAAAGCGTTAATAACGGGGCCAGGTACACAGTGTTACCATTAGCTCTGCCCCATGAGAAGAACCTTGTGGATGAGTTTACTTTTCTTCTAGTAACTATGGCTCCAGATTCCTGCAGCTACAAGAGTCCAGTTCTAGGGACTGTCCTGCCATCTCATGCTCTCTGATTGTTTTCTACACTGCCACTCCATGCTGCCTGCCACTCTGATCTCTTTACTCCCCCAGCAGCCTCTGATCTGTAAGGTTGTAGCTATAGAGGGCTTCCTGAAGTGTTAGGGCAGGGAAGGGGATTTATAACGCAGTGCTACACAACTTAGATTTAAATGTAAGACATCCCGTTCTTAAAAGTTCTTTAAACTCCTCAGTCCCCAGCCTCCAGCCCTCTCCCCATCTCTTTACTGACTGCCTTTTCCCTTAACTTTGTTTCTCTGTGCACTTAAGGCAAAGTCCTTGGGTTTTACCTTCTGCACTAAAAATTCCCAGGATTTTCTTGAACAAAGAGAGTTCTCTTGTCCTAAGAGGAACCCAAGTTGCAGCTTCTTCAGTATCAAAAATCCCCCTCTTTCTATGGTGAAGATGATAACTACTTGTGACAAGCAACGATTCAAATGGGCACTAATAACAAAATGGCAACTAACAATTATCAGTAGCATGTGGTTTACGGTTTACAAAACACTTTCGAATTCTTTATTGTCCCGTTTGAATAAATTCCCTATTCTCTTCATGCTTGGGAGGATTTACAAACAAGGGCTTCATAGCAGAGGAGGAACACACACAAATACCCATGAACAGACGCATACGTGCGCACAGCTCCTTGTTCCCTGTGGGCTCTGTGATGCTCACATAAAGCTCCGTGAGGGACAAGGCCCCAGATCAATATATAGACAAAGTTGTTGGTACAGTGCCTATTGACCCTAAGTCCTGGGCTGGAAACCCCTGACACTGTGGGCCACCACGAGGAGCTATTCCAACTCTGTGCCATTAGTGGGTACACGTATTGAGTTTCTGAAAATACAGAGAACGTTAGGCTCATCTTCCTCTCAGATTATTGGGTCATTTCCCAGCATGTCTGAAGCCTGAACGAGAGTGAGGCCCTGATGAATCACACTCAGCGTCTATAGTTCAAGCAGGAGAAATGTGAAGTTTGAACAAAGATTTAAGTACTTCCAAGTACGCAGCCTTTCATCTTTAAGGACTAATTCACAGCGTGCATTTTATACATCTTTATGGGGTTATGTTGCCATTCCTGGGCCCTTATTTCTTAGCAAATGGGGGATGGAGTGACACTTATAAGTGAATGCATTCAGAGGAAGAGCTTGCCTTGACATGTATTTCACTGGGAGAGGCCGTAAATATTTTCCGCACATGTGTCTGTGTATCTGTGCGATGCTTCATTTTGGAAAGCAACAATAACAACTGCGTCATTAAGCAACAGAGAGGCTAATGTGTCAGCTTGCCTAGTGGGAAAGACAAACAAGGATCATCTTGTCAAGTCATAAAATGGATTGTGCTTTGGCACAAGCTCCTTGCTGTCTCTGTGTTCCACAGTTCAAGGACTTGAATTTAACCTGTGGTTGTAAGGTAAGGTATCACCATGACCTCAGGCAGCTTACCAGCTTCCTTCTGCCCTCCAGGGTCCCTGCCACGACTGGGATGGGAAGTTGCTGGAAGCCTGCAACGTGAACCAGTCATGCCCAGGACTTTTCAAAGTGTCCTGAATAGCTGCAGAAATGGAGCACAGTGATTTGTCAGGCATGTGTCGAAGGTCTCTGCCACCATCACAGCTTGTAAACATACATTTAACATTGTAATTGGCTGATTACTTCTTCAGTTTCCATCATTAGATCCCAAACTCCAGGCTTGGAGCTAATAACTGCCCTTATTTATCTCCATATATCCAGCATCCAACACAATACCTGGCATATAGCAATTAATTAGATTTGTTGATTGAATAAATGAATGGCCCTGTCCCAACAGGACAAAGGAATTAGTGGGTTTTTTTCTGAACTAATGATTCTCCTATGACAATGCTCACCTCCCCTAATTTCCTTTGAGCCACTTTATCTCTCTTGTGTTGCATGTGGGTAATGAATATTAAGAACATTTACGCTTTATTTATTTACTCTCTCCCTCAACAGGAAGACAATGAATAATTCTACCATTAAATCAAATAAAAGGTCAAAGGGATGTGTGATGGGGTAGGAGCATGGAAGAAGGGATGCCTAAGCTTGTCCTGAGGCCAGGCTTGATGGAGATGTCTAAGCATCTTCAGCTGAGAGTGGGTCTCAGCCACCTCCCAGGGGCGGTTTGAAATGCGGGCAGCTGTATTTGTCTTGATTCTGTATTTGTCTTGTCTTTGTCTCTCATTCTCTCTAGAGAATGAGAGGCCGTTAATGGTGGAGTCAAGGATGCTGAACATCCTGTGACACTTTGGTCAATCCCTCTGATGAGTAATTCTCTGCCCAGATGCTATCAATACCCAAGATAGGAGTCATCTTTTATATTGTAAGTTAATTTAATTTCAGAATATGATGTTTCTTTTCTTCTCCCACCCTTTCTTTCTTTCTTCCCTGCCTTCTCTTCCTCCCTCCAATACTTACTGAACATCTACTCTAGGAAATGTATGGTGAGGATTATGAAGATGAATCAACCATAGACTTGGCCTCAGGGAGCACAGCCATGCAAGGGAAGATATGACATGTGCTTAAAAAACAAGAGAACTGGGCAGAAAATAGCAACTGGAAAGCAAGCAAAGGTAAAATGTTATAGGACATCAGAAGAGATGTGCCTGATGTTTTCAATGAGATGCATTTTATAAATCAATACCTGATTGTGTTGTATAAAGCTTTACAGTTTACAAAGGTGTCCCTTGTGTATTTTTTGGTTTTATCACTCCTCACAATAACACGGTAAATGTACCTAGTTTGCCCTCAGATTTATTCCTCATTGGTTGTCTGCTCTACTCTGTGTCACCAGGGCCCTGACCCTCTAGGTCACGCCCCCTCCCTTATTAGCAGGCTTCCAATGTGGTTTGGCCAATGGGACGCACTGGTGGGAAGGGGGGAGGGGGCTTCTCCACTAAGCAGTGAGTGGCCTTCTGTGTCTGGACTTCAGAATTCCGCCTCCTTTCCCCTTTCTCTTCTTTCTGTTGTAAATCTGTGGTTTGCCTTTACTCTCACTTGGGTCTCAGAGCCTCCATCATCTGCGTAAGCAATTCTTCCCGTTAAAATCCCTTGGTTGTAAATATTAGAGGGGGATTGTGTTTTCCTAATTAGATTCTAATTAGAAGGAAAGCATTGCTTTTTTAATATTTAGAGATAAGGAGAGAGAAGAATTAAATGACTTTCCCAAGGTCAACCAGGTACATGAAGCAAAACCCAGGTCTGCTTTCTGATTTTAAGTCCGCTGTCTGTGCTGCCTCCCATAGAGATAATAGCAATGAAAGCGTCCTATAAAGAATTTTCTAAGGTCATATGAAAGCCTCATCTGGTTGTTCTTTCCCGTGTGCTTTTAAATTTGAAAGAGCTGTAAGCTTGTATGGTATGGCCTTTGTTTTCATTTGTTCTTGAAAAAGTTACTATATTAACTAGATTAGGGGAATGCCACACAAGTGCTTGTGGATATAAGCCTGACATTTGACAAAGTCGTTGATAATAGCGTGGTGGAATAATGCACGTTGCTAGAGTCACATGGGTTAGTAGATGATACAAGATAAAAAACAGTCTTCATACTCCTTTTGCTGTAACATCTTAATATTGCTATGATTATCATGATTATCTCACCTCAAAAGAAGAAAACAAAAGCAGACGTCATATTGAAAGCTTTTTAGCTTTAGAAAAGTTTTTATACATATATGAGTCAGAGGTACATTTGTACGCATTACTACACCCTGGCTGCAAGGACATTTTAATTTTCATTGTTGCTAAATTAATTACTAAATGTTACAATCAGTTAATCAAGTGATTTAATAATAATGAAGGACTGAAAAGGCCTTTGAGGAAGCGTCTGAATTTGCAATAAGGGCCTTGAGGGTTATGGGCCAGTGGGGAGCTGACCCTGGAGAGATGGACAGGAAGGGGGTTCTGTATGAAGGCTCAGTTTGGAGGGACTATTGATTCAGAACACTCCTTTGGGGGTGAGGGCTATTTGTTCAGGTGACGCTATTACTTGATGCCTAGTATTTCTCCTATAGAATAAGCAACTGAAACTAGGAGTCGAAAGGCACCATATCACAGTTCAGGAATGGTCACTTACACCACATCCATCAGCCAGCAAATCTATTTTCCCTTGAAGGCAGAGGGGGAGGAGTAGGAGGAAGGCATTTGATGGTGCTATTTCCTTCTTTGCGCCCGAAACCAAATAAATAGCCTCTTTCCCTTTTTAAAGTGCGTGGTATTGAAGGCTCACGTATCCACGTCTTTCAAATACTTTGTGATCTCACTTATATGTGGACTCTAGAAACAAACACACAAACGAATCCCAACAAACTGATAGAGAGATCAGATTTGTGTTTACCTGAAGCAGGAGGTTGTGGAGAGGGAATTGAAGGAAGGTCGTCGAAAGGCATAAACTTCCAGTTATAAAGTAAAGAAGTAGTATGGCATGATGACTAGAGCTAAGACTGCTGTATGATATATGGAGAAGTTGTTAAGAGAGTAGATTCTAAGAGTTCTCATCACAGAGACATTTTTTTTCTCTTTTTGTAGTATCTGTACGAGACGCTGGGTATTAACAAAACGTACTGTTGTAATCATTTCACAAGTTACATAAATCAAGCCATCATGCTCTACACCTTAAGCTTATACAGTGATGTACGTCAATTATTTCATAAAAAAAACTGGAAAAAAATTATGCACTTCTTGGAAGGGTCGGGTTTGGATAAGTTTACACACAAATCCCAGTGATTCTCGGTTGTGGATCCTAGGGGATAGGGAAATTATGGAGTCATTTTTGTGAGATACAGCGGCTAGGGGTTATTTAGCACAAGTTATGTTAGTTGTTAGAGCAGGAGCACACAACAAAGAATTGTCCTAGAATCATCCCACGTCCACCTAAGTGGAACATGTGGTGCCCTTATAATTGTCCTGGTCTGTGTTTGGACCATGGCGGTGAGATTACATTCCTGGAGCTGGGATTGGGATGTCCCCCTAAAAGAGAAGGGCTTCCTAGGTATCAATTTTTGGGGGAAAAAGTGAGTAATGAGGAAAAATTCTCATAGTTCTTTGGGGCAAGGCATCTAAGAGTATTTCTGCTTAGAACAGATGTGGGACCACCTGCAAGAGAGAGTCGATATGGGATCATATTGTTTTGTTGCCTGGATGGGCTGAGAATCCGCAGCAGAGAGGACTTATGAATTGGTGGACTCCTCACAAAATTCCTTTGGACTGTGGAAGGAACAAGCTGGCCTATTTCATCTAACTCTACTGGTGAAAGCGTCTTGTCCACATTGTTGGGGTTGGTGAAAAAGGAGTATCTCGTAGGTAGGCGTATTTAAGGGGTTGCAGCAGCCCCTGATGTTTTGATGGTGATGGCAGTGGTTCGAATGAAAGAGCTTCAATGGAAGGCAAATCCTAAGTGGGAAAGAATAAGGCTGCAAGGTTCACTCACCCTTTGCCACGTGGGAAGTCTGTTATTGCCAACTTTAAGAGACTGAGGTTTTACTATATTAAGGAAATTATGGCTAAATGCTCATTAATACTATTTCTTTATATAGGACTGCTCATTAATACACAGAGAGACTACATTTCCCAGCAGTTAGTTTGAGGCCACGTGACTGATAACAGCCCAGAGGATGTGGGCAAAAGTAATATAGGCCACTTGCAAACCTGCTTCATGACATCACCCATGAGAATCTTAGCTCACTCTTTCTGTGCCCTTTGCATGTGCAGGGTAAAGAGACGGCCACCAGCCCAGTTCCCTGGGTGTTGCATAGAGGCGAACGACCTAGGAGAGTTGCCCAAATACACTGGACTGAGACATGAATGAGAATTAAATTTCTTGTTAAGCCACTGATATTTGCGAACGTATTTGTCACAACAGCATATCCTAATTTATGTACAAAAATGTTGAAAGACCGCCAACCAGTGAACTGTTGCCATTATCGGGAGAAAAGGGTACTGTAGTATATGACGAGGCTCTACTCTCTACCTGTTGGTGATCCGGATGCGAGGGCATGTGCCTGGCTCTGTCAGAATAGTGTGTGACTCTTGATCTTGGGGCTATGAGTTTGAGCCCCCACTTTGGGCACGGAGCCTACTTAAACAAATTATCTGCATGAGGACACGGTTAATATGTTGATGAAATTAGGAGCTGGGAGGCAACAGGAAGAGATATATTGTGTACCCAATGGTAACATAGGAATCTAAAAAATAACTAAAAAATTTAGAATCTGGGCCAAAATAAAGCTAAAGTTTTATAGGGCCCAATGGAAACTCCTACACTCGTATCCCAAAAGCCAATCTTACAAGTATAGAATGGATGATATGTGAAAAATGACTTCAACTCTTAACATGACAGTAAGGTCAATATGAGTTGACGTGCTGAAGGTATACAACATAATCTTCAGCTGCCATAATAGAAATACAGAGTCTGAATCTAGATATTAGCTCCTTTCTATTTTATACTGATCAGACAATACTACACTCTTTAGTCGCCTCAGAATAAATTGTAGGAATATCCTCAAAGAAAATTACTCACCGTTACATAGAAGTTTGAGTTAATGGTATGAGGAATGACTGACAGGACTGGGCATGTTTACTCTGGGGAAAACCAACTCTGGGGACCTTGATAACTATCTAAAAAATATACATTTTCGGGGGAGGAGTTAGGATGCTAGAGTCACAGGGGGATCCTGGGCTCGTCTTATTCTTCGAACACAGCTAGATAGACAACAAATCATTTTGCATATCGAGGAAAATGATCTGAGGATTACAAGAACAATCTGTGTAATTTCAGGGGGATGATGTGGCAGGTATGTGCTATGGAGAGGGTAATTGGAGTAGCAAAAAGTCGCAGGGCCAGTGGGAGCCCTTTCCATGGAGAGGAAAAAGAGTGAGGGGGAGAGAAAGCAGCGCATCGGGGTTTGTGCAAGAAAAGCACTCCCCAAAACCATTGATGGGAGAATCGTGAGGAACCGAGTATTGCAAGTTTTCACGAACAGTGGAGCTGAAATTCTGAGGTTTTGGAAGTCCTTCGCTGCTCACTGGACTAGATCTAGGCAGGTGGCAGTCCTCCTGGGGAGAAGGGGGTGGGCCCAGCAACAGACAGTGGACAGTGTGCTGTGGGGATCCCTGCTGGGTTGCACTGGGAGAGAAATTTCCCCTCCCTGGAGTGCATTTGGAAGACGGTATATTGCCTAGGGACGAAAGGCCCGGCCGGTGCCTTTGAGCGACTATTCAACAACGGGACAGAGGCGTGCATAGCGCGTGGATAGAGTGGTCACAGCTTTTTGCTGTGCCCACCATAAACTCCAGGCACCTGCACAGCTATGCAACTATTTTCTGGGACAGAATGGCACCAGGTGCAGTGCTTCTGCACTTCTCCTCTGGAGAGAGCTGGGTGATGCGATCTTCCTCCACTCACCAGCAGAGTCAGACTTCAGTGAGCCACACAGTGCCCTCAGTCAAGGCCGGAGCCACTTACACCAAACCCCAGCACAAAAGAGGCCGCGTCACCACAGCAGAGTGCACCCAGCACATACTGGAAACACTTCCTGAAGCTCCAGGCCTTGGAGAGCATACAACCCCTTCTTAGTATAGCATTACTCTCAGGAGCAGGAAATATAACAAGTTTTCATAATGCACAAATGACAGAATCCTAGACAAAATGACAAGATGGAGGCATTCTCCCCCAAAGTAAGATAAAGAAGAAACCACAGTAAGGGATTTGCTCAAAACAGATATGAGTAATATATCTGAACAAGAATTTAGAACAACAGTCATAAGAATACTAGTTGGGCTTGAAAAAAAAGTATAAAAGACTCCAGAGAAACCCTTGCTGCAGGAAAAAAAGACCTAAAAATTAGGCCCAAATAAAAAATGCTATAATTGAGGTGCAAAACTGCCTGGATGCAATTACAATGAGGATGGAAGAAGCAGAGGACTGAATAGATGATACAGGACATAAAATTATGGAAAATAATAAAGCTGAAAAGGAGATGGAAATAAAACTATTAGATCACAAATATAGACTTAGGGAAATCAGTGATTCTGTGAAGCACAATAATACCTGTAGGAGTCCCAGAAGAAGAAAGGCATGGAAAAGGGATGAGAGGTTTATTTAAACAAATTGTAGCTGGGGCGCCTGGGTGGCGCAGTCGGTTAAGCGTCCGACTTCAGCTCAGGTCACGATCTCGCGGTCCATGAGTTCGAGCCCCGCGTCGGGCTCTGGGCTGATGGCTCAGAGCCTGGAGCCTGCTTCCGATTCTGTGTGTTTCTCTCTCTCTGCCCCTCCTCCGTTCATGCTCTGTCTCTCTCTGTCCCAAAAAATAAATAAAAACACGTTGAAAAAAAAATTAAAAAAAAAATAAACAAATTGTAGCTGAGAACTTCCCTAATTTGGGGAAGGAAACAGGAATTCAAGTTCAAGAGGCACAGAGAACTCCCCTCAAAATCAAATAGGTCAACACTAAGACATATCATAGCGAAACTTGCAAAATACAAAGATAAAGAGAGAATTCTGAAAGCAGCTAGGGACAAAGGTTCTTAACCTACAAGGGAAGACAGATCAGGTTCACAGCTGATCTGTCCACAGAAACTTCGCAGGCCAGAAGGGAGTAGTGGCATGAAATATTCAGTGTGCTAATGGGGAAAATATGCAGCCAAGAATACTTTATCCAGCAAGGCTGTCGTTCAGAATAAAAGGAGACCTAAAAAGTTTCCAAGACAAGCAAAAACTAAAGGAGTTTGTGAACGCTAAACCAGCACTTCTTATTAAAGGGGACACTTTGAGAAAGAGAGACCAAAAGCACCAAAGACTAGAGAGGAACAGAAACAATCTACAGGAACAGCAACTTTATAGGTAATACAATGATACTGAATTCATATTTATCAATAATTATTCTAAATGTAAATGGACTAAATGCTCCAATCAAAAGACATAGGGTATCAGAATGGATAAAAAGACCCATCAATATGCTGCTTACAAGAGACTCATTTTAGATCCAAAGACACCTCCAGATTGAAAGTAAAGGGTGGAGAACTATTTATCATGCTAATGGACATCAAAAGAAAGCTGGAGTAGTCATACTTCTATCAGACAAATTGGATTTTAAGCCAAAGACTGTAATAAGAGATGAAGAAAGGCACTATGTCATAATAAAGGGGTCTATCTGACAAGAAGATCTAACAGCTGTAAATATTTATGCCCCCAACTTGGGAGAAGCCAAATATATCAACTAATAATAAACTTAAAGAAACTCATTGGTAATAATACAATAATAGTAAGGGACTTTAATACCCCACTTACAACAATGGACAGATCATCTTAGCAAATTAACAAGGAAACAATGTTTTTGAATGACACACTGGTCCAGATGGATGTAAACAGATATATTCAGAACATTTCACCCCGAAACAGCACATTGTTTTCAAGTGTACAAGGAACATTCTCCAGAATAGATCACATACTGGGTCACAAATCAGGCCGCGATTGGTACAAAAAGATTGAGATCGTACATGCATATTTTCAGAGCACAATGCTGTGAAACTTGAAGTCAACCAAAAAAAAATTTGGAAAGACCACAAATACATGGAAGAAAGACGTGGAAGTTAAAGAACATCCTACTAAAGAATGAATGGGTTAACCAGGAAATTAAAGAAGAGATTTAAAAATTTCCAATGAACCAGGATATTAAAGTAGAAATTTAAAAATTTCCAATGAAGCCAATGAAGCTAATGAAAATGAAAACACAACAGTCCAAAACCTTTGGGATGCAGCAAAGGCAGTCATAAGAGGGAAGTATATAGCCATAGAGGGCTTTCTAAAGAAGAAGAAAAGTCTCAGATATACAACCTAATAGAACAGCAAATACAATCCAAAAGCAGCAGAAGGGAAATACTAAAGATTAGAGCAGAAATCAATTATAGTGCAAACAAAAAACAAAAAACAGTAGGACAGATCAACAGAACTAGGAGTTGGTTTTTTGAGAGAATTAACAAAATTGATAAACCCCTAGCCAGACTTATCAAAAAGAAAAGAGAAAGGCCCCAAGTAGATAAAATCATGAATGAAAGAAGAGAGATTACAACCAACACTGCAGAAATACAAACAATTTTAAGAGGATATTATGAGCAATTATATGCCAAAAAATTGGGCAATCTGGAAGAAATGGACAAATTCCTACAAACATAAAAACTACCAAAACTGAAACAAGAAGAAATAGAAAATTTAAACAGTTCCATAATCAGCAAAGAAATTGAATCAGTAATCAAGAATTTCCCAACAAACAAGAGCCCAGGGCTGGATGGCTTCCTAGAGGAATTCTACCAAACATTTAAAGAAGAATTAGTACCTATTCTTCTCAGTCTTTTCCAAAAAATAGAAATGGAAGGAAAACTTCCAAACTCATTCTATAATACCAGTATTACCAAACCAAACAAAGACCCCACTAAAAAGGAGAATTACAGACCAACATCCCTGATGAACATCAATGCAAAAATTCTCAAGAAGATACTAGCAAATTGAATCCAACAGGACATTAAAAGAATTATTCACCATGATCAACTGGGATTTATTCCTGGGATGCAGGAGTGGTTCAATACCCACAAATCAATCAACGTAATACACTAGACTCCTAAAAGAAGGGATGAAAACTGTATGATTCTTTCAATACACGCTGAAAAACATTTGACAAAATACAGCACTTTTCTTGATAAAAAACCCTCAAAAAAGTAGGGATAGAAGGAACATACCTCAAGATCATAAAGGCCCTATATGAAATACCCACAGCTAATATCATCTTCAAAGGGAAAAACTGAGATCTTTCCCCCTAAGGTCAGGAACACAATAGGGATGTCCAGTCTCACCACTGTTGTTCAACATAGTACTGGAAGTCCTAGCCTCAGCAATCAGATAACAAAAAGAAATAAAAAGCATCCAAATCAGCAAGGAAGAAGTCAAACTTTCCTCTTCACAGACAACATGATACTCTACCTGGAAAACCCAAAAGACTCCACTAAAAAATTGCTAGAGCCAATACATGAATTCAGCGAAGTCACAGGATATAAAACCAGCACACAAAAATCTGTTGCATTTCTACACATCAATAATGAAGCAGCAGAAAGAGAAATCAAGGGATCCTCCCATTTACAATTGCATCAAAATCCATAAGATATCTAGGAATAAACCTAACTAAAGAGGTAAAAGATCTGTACTCTGAAAACTATAGAACACTTAAAGAAATTGAAGAAGACGAAAAGAAATGGAAAAACATTCCATTCTCATGGATAGGAAGAACAAATATTGTTAAAATGTCTATACCACCCAAAGTAATCTACACGTTCGATGCAATCCCTATCGGAAAAAAATAAACACCAACATTTTTCACAGAGCTAGAACAAAGTATTCTAAAATTTGTATGGAACCAAAAATGACCCCAAATAGACAAAGTAATGCTGAAAAAGAAAAGGAAAGTGGGATGCATCACAATTCCAGACTTCAAGGTGTATTACAAATCTGTAATCATCAAGACAGCATGGTATTGGCAGAAAAACAGACACATAGATCAAAGGCACAGAATAGAAAATCCAGAAATGAACCCACAGCTATATGGTCAGCTCATCTTTGACAAAGCAGGTAAGAATATCCAATGGAAAAAATACAGTCTCCTCAACAAATGGTATTGGGAGAACTGGACAGCAACATGCAGAATGAAGCTGGACCACTTTCTTACACCATACACAGAAATAAATTCAAAATGAATGAAAGACCTAAATGTGAGACTGGAAGCCATCAGAATCCTAGAGGAGAACACAGCAACTTCTTTGTCCTCGGCAGGAGCAACTTCTTACTAGACACCTTGCTAAAGGCTAGGGAAACAAAGGCAAACATGAACTATTGGGACTTCATCAAGATAAAAACCTGCACAGCGAAGGAAACAATCAACAGAACTAAAAGGCAGCCTACAGAATGGGAGGCGGTATTTGCAAATGACATATTGAATAAAGGGCTAGTATCCAAAATCTATAAAGATCTTATCAAATTAAACACCCCAAAAGTAAATAATCCAGTTAAGAAATGGTCAAAAGACATAAACAGACATTTCTCCAAAGAAAATACACAAATGGCTAACAGACACATGAAAAAAATGCTCAACGGCATTCATCATCATGGAAATACAAATCAAAACCACAATAAGACATCACCTCACACCTGTCAGAATGGCTAAAATTAACAAGCTAGGAAACAACAGATGTTGGTGAGGATGTGGAGAAAGGAGAGCCCTGTTATACTGTTGATGGGAATGCAAACTGGTACAGCCATTCTGGAAAACAGTGTGGAGGTTCCTTAGAAAGTCAAGATAGACACTCTATGACACAGCAATTGCACTACTAGGTATTTATCCAAAGGATACAAAAATACCGATCCAAAGGGGTGCATGCACCCCAATGTTTGTAGCAGCATTATCAACAATAGCCAAATCATGGAAAGAGCCCAAATGTTCATGAACTGATGAATGGATAAAGAAGATGTGGCGCGCGTGCACACACACACACACACACACACACACACACACACACACAGTGGAATTACTCAGCTATGAAGTCTTACCATTTACAATGATGTGGATGGAACTACAGTGTATTATGCTAAATGAGGTAAGTCAGTCAGAGAAAGACAAATACCATATGTAGAGTTTTTTACCCATATGTAGAGTTTAAGAAACATAACAGATGAACATAGGGGAGGGGAAGGAAAAATAAGATAAAAACATAAAAGGAGGCAAACCATAAGAGACTTTTAACTATAGAGAACAAAGTGAGGGTTGATAGAGGGAGGTAGCTGGGGGGCTGAGCTAAATAGGTGATGGGTATTAAGGAGAGCACTTGTTATGATGAGCACTGGGTGTTGTAAGTGATGAATCACTGAATTCTACTTCTGAAACCAATATTGCACTGTATGTTAAGTAATTAGAATTTAAATAAAATTTTGAAAAGAAAAACACATATACATTTTTAAGATCTAGTTCATATATCACAAAGCTCACTTTTAAAAATTGTGTAATTCAGTGATTTTTTAAAGTATATTTACAATGCTTTGCAAATATCACCACTATCTAATTTCAGAATATTTTCATATTCTGAAAAGTCCATGTCAATTAGCAGTCACTTCCTAGTTTCTCCTCCTCATAGTCACTGGAAATCACTGATCTATGCTTGAATGTATTTGTCTATTCTGGACATTTTATGTAAGTGAAATAATATAATTAGTTGTGTTATGTCTCTAGCTTCTATCACTTAGTGAATTTTTTTTTTTAATTCATCCACTGTGTCGGATTTACCACAACTTCGATTCCTTTTTATGACTGAATAATAGTCTATTGTAACCATTTGCTTATCCATTCATTAGTTGATGTACATTTGTATCTGTCTTTTGGCTACCAAAAATAATACTTCAATGAACACTGATCCACAATTTTTTATGGCATATGTTTTCAAAAGTTCTTTTGGGTATATACTTAGGAATGGAATTACTGGGTCATAGAGCTATTCTGTTTAATGTTTTGAGGAATTACTACACTGTTTTCCAAAGCAGCTGTTTTTCATTCTTACCAGCAATGATGATGTCTCCAGTTTCTCCACAAACTGCCTTGTTAGTGTCCATTTTTTTAATTATAGCAATTTAGTGGATGTGAAGTAGTATCTCACTCTGACTTGATTTGCATTTCCCTAATGATTAGTGATATTGAGAATCATTCCATGTGCTTATTGGCCACTAGTATATCTCCTTTGGAGAGATGTCTATTCAGATGCTTTCCCATTTTTAAAATTGGGTTGTCTTTTTTTTTTTTTTAACATTTATTCATTTTTGAGAGACAGAATCAGGGCATGAGTGGTGGAGGGGCAGAGAGAGAGGGAGACACAGAATCCCAAGCAGGCTACAGGCTCTACATGTAATAATATATACATTTAAGATATATATATATATTTAAATTTATATTACATATTTTATATTTATATATAAATTATATATAATATTATATATTTTATATTTATATAAAAATATATGTGTGTCTGGGCGCCCGGCTAGCTCAGTCGGTAGAGCATGAGACTCTTAAAAATATATGTGTGTATGTATATATGTGTGTATATGTATATATACACATATGTGTATATATTTAAAAATATATATATTTAAATTTATATAATATATTTTATATTTATATCAAAATTATATATAATATTGTATATTTTATATTTATATAAAAATATGTGTGTATGTGTGTGTATATATATGTGTGTATGTATATATATGTGTATATGTGTATATATATATGTGTGTATACACACACACACACACACATACATATATTTTTTAACCATTCATCTGGCGACATTTTGGTAAGTTTCCCAAACCTAGTGAATAATGTTGCAATAAACTTGGGAGTGTACATATTACTTCAAGGTAGTGACCTCATTTCCTTTGGATATATACTAAAAAGTGGGATTGCTGGATCTCACGGGGGTTCCATTTTTAATTTTTTGAGGAAACTCCATACTGTTTTCCATAGTGGCTGTGCCAATTTACATTTCCATCAACAGTGTACAAGGGTTCCCTTTCTTCCACATCCTCACCAACATTTATCTTTTACTTTTCTGATAATAGCCATTCTAACAGGTGTGAAGAGAGATCACACTGTGGTTTTGATTTGTATTTTCCTGATGATTAGCACCTTATCACATACCTGATGGCCATTTGTATATCTTCTTTTGAGAAATGTCTATTGATGTCCTTTGCACATTTCAAATTGGGTAATTTGGTTGTTTTGCTACTGAGTTGTATGAATATTAAATGTAAAAATATTTAATATTTTGGACATTAACCCCTTATTGGATATACAATTTACAAACACGTTCTCTAGTTTGTTAGGCTGTCTTTTCATTCTGTCGATTGTTTCCTTCACTGGTTGTAAGTTTTTTAGATTGAAGCAATCCCACTTGTCCATTTTTGCTTTGGGGGTAATATCAAAAAAAATCATTGCCTAGACCATTGCCATGAGGATTTTTCCCTCTGTTTTCTCCCAGTGCTTTTACAGTTTTTGGTCTTACATTTAAGACTTTAATCCATTTTTAATTGATTTTTGTATATTGTGTGAGAAAACAGCCAATATAATTCTTCTGCATGTGGATATCCAGTTTTTCTAACACCATTCATCAAAGGGACTACTATTTCCCTATTGCGTGTTTTGGGCACCCTAATTGAAGATCAGATGACCATAAAGACTAGATTTATTTCTGGGCTCTGTCTTATGTTCCATTGGTCTGTATGTCTGTTTTTGTTTCAGTACCATACCGTTTTGATTACTATAGCTTCTGTATATTTTGTATATACACAGCTTCCAGCTGTGGTGTTCTTGCCTTAAGATTGTTTTGGCTATTTGGGGTCTCTAGTTCCATATGACTTCTAGAATTTTTTTCTATTTCTGTGAAAAGTGCCATTGGAATTTTGATACAGATTGCATTGAATCTGTAGATCACTTTGGGTGGTGTGGACATTTTAACAATGTGAAATCTTCCAATCCATGAAAAGGGGCTATCTTTCCATTTATTTGTTTCTTCCTTAATTTTTCATCAATGTTTTATAGTTTTCAGTGCACAGATCTTGCATCTTCTTGGTTAAATTTATTTCTAAGTATTTTATTCTTTTTGATATTATTGTGAATGGAATTGTTTTATTTCCTTTTTAGACAGTTTGTTGTTAGTAGACAGAAATGCAACCGATTTTTGTATGTTGTATGTTTGTATGTTGGTTTTGAGTCGAGCCACTTAGTTAAATTCATTCATTAGTTCTAAGTATTTTGGTGGTATCTTCAGGGACTCCTATCTATAAGATCAGATCATCTGCAAAAAAAGAATTTTTCGTTTTCCTTTCTGACTTGGACGCCATTTATTTATCTATCTATCTATCTATCTATCTATCGAATTACCCTGACTAGTACTTCCAGAACTGCGTTGAATGGAAGTGGTAAGAGTGGGCATACTTGTCTTATTCCTGATTTTAGAGAAAAAGCTTTTCACTGTTGAGTGTGATATTAATTGTGGGCTTATCATATATGGCTTTAACTATATTGAAATAAATTTCTTCTATATGTAAGTTTTTATGGTTTGTATTATGAATAGATATTGAGTTTTGTCAAATGCTTTTTCTGCATCTACTGAGATGATCATATAATTTTTATCCTTCATTTTGTTGTTAATGTACCACACTGATTGATTTATGGATGTTGAACCATCCCTTATATCCCTGAAATAAGTCCAGCTCGATCATGGTATAATCCATTTGATGTTTTGTTGAATTTGGTTTGCTAGTATTTTGCTGAGGATTTCTGCATCTACGTTGGGAATATTGGCCTGTAATTTTCTTTTCTTATAGTGCCCTTGTCTGATTTTGAATGCGTATGTTGGAAGAGAAGAAAGATCTAAAACCAATCATCTAACATTCTACTTTAGGAAACTGGAAAAGAGGGAGAAAATTAAATCCAAAGTAAGCAGAAAAAAAGAAATAAGAAGTTGAGCAGAAATAATTGAAATTGAAAACAGGAAATCAATAGAGAAAAATCAAGGAAACCAAAAGCTAGTTCTTTGAAAAAAAACAATAAAATCCATAAGCTCTGGTCAGGCTAACTGGCAAAAAAGAGAAAAAAAAAGAGAAGGTACACAGACAACTAGTATGAAAAATGAAATTGAGGGTATGACTACAGATATCCTGGAAATTAAAAGGATAATAAGGGAATAGTATGGACAGCTCTGTGCTCACAAGTTTGATAGCTTAGATGAAATGGACCAAATCCTTGAAAGAAACAACTGGCTAAAACTTACACAAGAAAAAGTAGACAATGCGGATAGGCCTGTATCTATTTAAAAAATGGAATCAGTTAGTAATCAACCCTTCAAAACAGAAAGCACTAGGCCAAGATGAGTTCACTGGTGAATCCTACCAAACACTTAAGGAAGAATTATACTAATTCTCTACAATCTCTGTCAGGGGATAGAAGCAGAGGGAATAGTTCCTAACACATTCTATGAGGTCAGCATTACCTTAATACCAAAACTAGACAAAGACATTACTAGAAAACTACAGACCAATCTCTCTTATGACCATAGACCCTTCTGCTTTTCCTATTATGCATATATTGGTGTGCTTGATGTGGTCCACATTTCTGAGTCTCTATTCATCTTTTTCTATTCTTTTTTCTTCCCACTACTCAAACTGGATAATCTTAGTTGATTTATCTTCAAGTGTGCTGATTGTTATTCTGCCTATTCAAATAAGCTGTTGAGCCTACTACTGTAGTCTCATTTCAGTTTTTGTTTTTCAACTCTTGAATTTTGTTCTTTTTATATTTTTTGTCCTTATTGATATTCTCTATTTGGTAAGACATCATCATCTTCATATTTTCCTTTAATTCTTTAGACATGGCTTCCTTTAGTTCTTTGGACACATTTAAAATGCCTAATTGTAAAGTTTTGGGTTTTTTTTTTTCTAGTTAAGTGCAACATCCAGGCTTTCTCAGGGACAGTTCCTATCTCTTTCTCTCCCCCCCCCCTTTTTTGGGTCATCCTTTCTGATTTCTATGCATGCCTCAAAATAATTTGTTGAAAACTGAGTGTTTTAAGTAAAATAATGTGGCAAGTCTGAAATTCAGTTTCTCCCACACACTTGAGGTTTATTTTGTTCTTGTTGATAGTTGTTATAGATGTAGTTTGTATATATGTTACCTGACTTTTGAACCAATTTTGTAAAGTCTATATTTTTTTATGTGTGCCCACAAAATCTGTTCAGCTAGCTTGGTAGTGAGTTAAATGGTGCCCGGGAAGTAAGATATACATGTAGAAAATAAAACTTGACTCCTATTCACACCTCACCCAACACAAAAATCAATTCCCTATGGGTTGTAGATCCAAATGTTAAAAAGATAACATAACATTTCTAGAACATTGGACAACATCTACGTGATCTTAGAGTAGACAGATATTTGTATTTCCATATAATATTTAGAATCACCTTGTCAATTTATACGATAAGAATGGTTGGGATTTTGTTTCAGATTGCACAGACTTATGAAATCAGTTTAGAGAAATTAACATCTTGACAATATTGAGGTTCTCAGTTGTTATGTCCAAATGTGGTACATTTCTCCATTTATTTAGATATTTCTTAAATTTCCTTCAGTAATGATTTATAGTTTTCTTTGTAGAGGTCTTGCATATCTTTTATGAGGTTATTTGCATAGATATATTGTGCTTTGGGATGTTATTGCAAATGGGATCCCTTTTAAATTTTATTTTCTTTTTCTATTTTCTTCGTCTGCTGTCTGCAAGCTGGAGAGCCAGGAAAATGGGTGTTCTAATCAATCTGAGTCAAAAAGCCTGAGAATAAGGGGGCGGGTGGTGTAAGTCCCAGTGTATGAGTACAAAAACCTGAAAACCGGAAGCACTGAGGGCAGAAGAAGATGGACATCTTAGTTCAGAGAAAGCAAATTTACCTTTCCTTCACCTTTTTTTGTGCGATATCACTCAAAAGATTGAGTGATGTCTGCCCTTACTGGTAAAGATCTTTAAGCAATCTGCTGATTCAAATACTAATCTCTGAAATAATGTTTTACTAGCTATTTACTAGCCTTTAGCCCAATCAGGTTGACACATAAAATTAACTATCACAATTGGCATATTTACAATGAAACCTATAACCTTATAAATGTGATTTAAAATTTTAATAGCATACATTTGTACTTTGGACTTTCTACATATATAATCTTGCCTTCTGCAAAATTTTTAAAAAAAGAAAAGAGAAAAAGGTTGTTTTATTTCTTCTTTTCCAAAATTAATTAATTAATTAATTATTAATTTATCTATCCATCCTGGCTTCATTGTACTAGCTAGCTAGAACTTTTATTAAAATATGAATATAAGTGGTGATACCAAGCATCTTTGATTCATTTCAAATCTCAGAGCAAAATCTTCCAAGTTACCATTAACCATGATGATAACTGGAGGTTTGGATGGATAGTCCTTAATAGATGAAGGATATTCTCTTCTATTCTTTGTTAACAAAGTGGTTTCTTCTCCTCCCTGCCCCACTACAAAAGGATGTTAAATCTCTGCATCTGTTGAGATGGTTGTATTTTGTCTTTTTCTATTCATGTAGTAAAATACATTGATTTTGTTGCTGTTGTGGTTCTCCCCTTCCGGTCTCAGTCGTTTAGTTCTAGAACCCCTTAGGAAAAACAATAATGAGGCCTGTTATGTCTTCATAACAGAGAAGGGTATACCACACTTTAAGTATACCTGTTTCAAAAACTGCCAAGAGTTACAATATGATTCCACAACTGAAAAATGATGATATCCTAATTTCGAAGTTGACTGTTAAACTACTAGCCTTTACATTTTTTATTTATTTTTGAGAGACAGAGACAGAGAACATGTGGGGGAGGGGCAGAGAGAGAAGGAGACACAGAATCCAAAGCAGGCTCCAGGCTCTGAGCTGTCAGCACAGAGCCTGATGCAGGGCTCAAACTCTGGGACTGTGAGTTCATGACCTAAGCCGAAGTTGGACGCTTAGCCGACTCAGCCACCCAGGTGCCCCCTAAACTACTAGCCTTTAATAATAAAACAAGAGAGCATACCAGAAGTGGCAAACTGGTGACCTGCAGTGTAAATATGGCCTGCAGTGGTTTTGTCTGGCCCACAGTAGTTTTAAACCACCCCTATCCCCCAACACACACAATTTACTGCTAATGATACAAGATTTTACATTTACATCTGTGATTTCTGCCTTCTCTTAAATATTTATATTTACATTTATACTTATGCATACACACACACACATACATACATACATATCTGACAAGAGTGGACCCGCATGCAATAGTCAGCTGGAGAGTACCCCCTTTTGACAAGACAAAGTGTTTGTTCCTCAATTTGCCATTGATGTACACTAACCTACCAAATTGCTACTTCTAATTTTTTGTACATCTTGTAATCTTGGCAGACTACTGGCCATTTCGTGAAAATGTTGTTCAGTAAGTAAACAACATAAAAACATCTACATTTTACACTGCCATAAAATGCTGGAATAGATTATGCCAAAATGAAAAAGGTAAACTAAACAGCAAGGGTGGAGAAGGTTGGAACTCGGACTTTTAAGATTCTAAAGCAAGCCAAACCATGATAGACAATTTAGGAAATGTTATAGTATACAACATATAGTATACAACATGACCCTGCAGCTAACGCTAAGAAAATGCCAACCATCTGTAAGAGAAACTGACAGACTGTAAGGGTGGTTTCCTTTATCTTGCTAAGCTGTAAAGATCTCACTTTGATATCAATTCGAAATGTTTACTGGAATGACCACTTTCCAGATAATTAAAACAATTTACATACTAAAACACTATTAATGTAGGAAAGGGTCTATGTGAGAAGGGAGATGGCTCATTTTCAGAGGTACCAAATAAAAGCTGTGCTGTCTAATTAACAATAGGTTTACAACCAATTGGAAAATGTAAGAACTCCTCTCCTCCCCCAAATGGAGTCCCAAACCCTTAGACACTTCACTTCCTGCTTCTTCCCCTCTCCTGTTTGCAGGCTTTACAATGAGCATGCGCCAAAGAACTGAAGTCTCTGCATCACCCAAGGAATGTACATCTGTTCCAATCAGGCTGTTTCCCTTACATGGGCATAGGTGACGTCTGGTTAAGGCTGTAACCTCTGTAGCACTCAGCCAATGAGGAACCGGGGGAGGGACTTGCTACGCTAGGAGACAAATTGCCTACTGTAACTGTCCCGAGTGTGCCTGTCCATCAGACACCTGCTCTTGTAAGAACGTTGATTAAAGCCTCCCTTCACTGTGCTCCGAGTCTCTGCGTCCCTCCTTTGGTTGGGTCAGTGGGATAATTTCTCACAGTCTATCGTTTGAAATCAGACTCAAAGGATGCATTACTAAATAATAAGCTGCCCTTATGTATATCATCAGTGATTAGTTTGGTAATTCAGTTTACCCCACTTCAATTCCAGGCACGAAGACGACACTTTACAGAAAGTTTTTTGTTGGGAGAGGTGGCAAATAAGCAGGTGAGTATACGATCCGCAGTTGAAAACAAAGAAAACTTTTCATTTATTGACAAGTTTCGTGGCCAAGACACTCTCCAAGTGCCGAAAACAAGAAGATACTCAGAAAGTGTAATAGGTCAATAAGTCATCCAATAAATTGCAGTAGAAAAGTCCCACAAAAAAGGAGTCTATGTATTTGTAGATATGGTAGAATCCCAGGTTCTTTTCTACATTGTTTTAGAAGATGAAAATGAGTATATGTTTGAGCTAATACAAAGTAATTCACCTCTTTCTCAGGTCTGTCCGTATTAGCCACCTCAGTACGGCAGATGTTTCGTGGATTTTGCCAGCCTTGTCCACGAGGCCCTCACAACATCCCGAACTGTTAAAGAGTCCAACTCTTGGGTTGCTATTTAGGATTGCAGGATGTTTACGGCTTTTGGGAAGTCACCGGTCAGTTTACAAATCACATAAATGGGGAGAGCTGCCACTTCCTAAGTGCTCTGTTCCCTTCCCCAATTACGTCTTCCAGGAGTTTCCAGCTTTCCTGCATTCCTCCATTCCAAGAATTTCAAAGGGATGTGTAGGTAAATGACAGATGGCCACCTCCGCCTGAGGCCCGATATCCAGCAACAGGTGGGGCGCCCAGAATCCAGAAGTCGCTTGCTGCCCACGCAGAAGCCTGCTCCTCTGGGCTCCGCAACTGCAGGGAGGACACTTGTCGCTGGTTTAGGAGTCACAGAAGGCTTCCTCGTGTGGCAGGATTCTTTACCTCAACACTCAGGGTTCGCTGTCTCGCTGCTTTGAAGCATGAAGAGGTGGATACAAAATAAAATGAGCAGCAGGCAAAAGTTTATTAGAATATAAGATCAGAAAGTAGCAATAGTATGAAAGATCTCTTTACAGAGAGGGGGCATTCTAAAGTAAATGCCCATGGACTACAGGCAAGGGATTCTATTTTAATGTTTTTGTTTTGTTTTTAGTTTATTTTTGAGACAGGGAGAGACAGAGCATGAGTGGGAAAGGGCAGAGAGAGAGGGAGACACGGAATCCGAAGCAGGCTCCAGGCTCTGAGCTGTCAGCACAGAGCCCGACGCGGGGCTTGAACTCACAAGTGTGAGATCATGACCTGAGCCGAAGTCGGACTGCCTAACCGATTGAGCCGCCCAGGCGCCCCAAAATCAAGAGTGGGACGCTTAACTGACTGAGCCACTCAGGCGCCCCTTCACATTTTTAAGAGGAACTTTATGCCTGAGGGAGTTTGCTGAAGGTCAGACGTTCCCAGGAGAAATGTTTTAAAATATGTTTTTCCCCACCCAGGGGCCTTCAAGCCTTAGCCTGTCCCTTTCTGCTTACTGACTCCTATCTTTCCCTGTCACTCGTCCTTCAAATTAGTCACAGTGGGCCACTCCTCAAAAGCTGTCCAGTTGGGTCCGAATCCTGCGGAAATGCCTCTGAAGGCATCCGACAGACTGCCACTGTGAGAGGGCCCACCCAGCGGGTCCAGCCTCCGCAGGCAGCCCAGCACCCGAGTTAGGACGCCGACCACCACATCGTCCATGCAATTGGTCAGTGTCTCGGCTGGAGAGGTTGGGAGAGAAGCAGAGGTAGCAAGGCCGGCCAGCTGGCTCTGCTCTAGACCGAGACGTGCAGGGCACTGGCCAGGGTGGGAGGCCGGCACTCTGGCGGGTGCCTGTCACTAACCAGAGGGCAAGTGAGAGCTCTGTCACGGTTGCTAGAGATGGAGCCGGTCTGGTGCTGTGGTTGGCGAAGGGCCTGCGCCCAGGGCACGTGCTCCAGGCCGGGATCGACACGGTGGTGGAAAAGGCCTCACCGTGCTGCCCTGGGCGCCCGGGGGCTCATCTCTTCTCAGCTGGCAGTCTGCCAGGCCAAGACAGCTCATGCCAAGTTGCCCAGCCCACCGAGGCCCACTACACCGAGGTAGTCGCAGCCCGGGGATCTGTGCATGCCCAGCTGAGCTGTTTCAACCCGGAGGAAGGCCTTCCCCAGGGCACCTGGGAGATTCAGCTGGTTAAGCCTCCGCCTTCGGCTCAGGTCATGATCTCGTGGCTCGTGGGTGCCAGCCCCACCACGGGCTCTGTGCTGGCAGCCCAGAGCCTGGAGCCTGCCTCCCATGCTGGGTCTCCGTCTCTCTCTGCCCCCTCCCCCATCACACTCGGTCTCTCTCTTTCTCAAAACTAAACGTTAAACAGTAAAATAAAATAAAATAAAGGCCTTCCGGGGCTGTGCTGCCAGTGCTGGGGCAGTCCTCCAGCTCAGGTGCAGCTCTGCTGAAAGAGCCTCTAAAGAGCCTCCACCGGCCTCTGCTTCAGGGAGTTCAGCGCCTCCTCGCTCAGGGCAACTTCTGCCTGCACGGTGAGTACCTCCTCCCTGGCAGCCGTGACTGGCCTTCCTGGAAGTTGTCGATACGTTGGTTTTTAAAGTTATGCCGATGAACTAATGCACTGCTACCCGGTTACATCGCTTTTTAGAGTTAGGGAAACATGATCTGGAAAACTATCAAATGGCTTGACAAAGCAACAGTACGTTACCTCCTACATATATATTTTTGTTGTTTAGTGACCACATCTCCCGTGTTGGGTGTAACATTAGAAAATTTGGTACCCTTGGGATGCTTGGCCCGCTATATCCTGAGTTCTGAGTACACTCCTCAAAAGTGTCCTATTCAACAGAAGTTTAAATCTAAAGGGAGCGTTTGATGAGGCTTTAAAACAAATACGCATATGTTGAGCCAAATGTTTTAAAACAGAATATGTCAATTGTTTACAGCTTGGGTGTGAGAAGGAAGATGTAAATTCAAGGTACATTTTTCCTCTACCTTTTTTTTTTTTTTTAACTTCATTTGTTTTGAGAGAGAACACAAGCAGGGGAGGGGCAGAGAGAGAGCGAGTCCCTAGCAGGCCCGACGCAGGGCTCTGTCTCGCAAACCTAACCATGAGATCATGACCTGAGCCAAGATCAAGAGTCTGATGCTCAACCTACTGAGCCACCCAGGCACCCCTTTCCTCTGCCTTTAATGTCAGTTTTGTACTTACTTGAAGATCCCTTTAAAAATGTAGCAAAATCGGGGGCACCTGGGGGCTTAGTCAGTTGAGCTTCCAACTTCTGCTCAGGTCATGATCTGACAGTTCATGAGTTCCAGCCTCAGATGGGCTTTCTGCTGTCAGCCTGTCAGTGCAGAGCCCTATTTGGATCCTCTATCCCCCTCTCTCTACTCCTCTCCCCCGCCCCCTGCGTTTGCCCCCCAAAAACAGCAAAGTCAGCAGCCTTATTTAATGTAATCAAAATATTCTTCAATGTACAAAAAGATTATGCAGAAAGAATAGTGTCTGTAAACAGATACGGATTTTAAGACTAGAAGAATATGGAAAGCTTCTATAACATTCTGCACAGCCGGTTACTTACACAAATTTCAATACCATGAAGATAAGCATAGGATACTTTATCCAAACACCCTCTGACCACAATTCTCCAGTAAGAACTAGTATGCTGGATGGAAAGCAGAATTCTTGTCTAGTAATATTCATATCCAGTTAGCTAAGCAAGTCCCAAACAATAGACTAAGAGGGAAAAAGAAAGAACATACAGCAATGAGAAAAGTCAAAGGCAGGAATGTGGGAGGACAGAGTAAAGGATTAGGCTAAGAGCGCATTTCAGGTGTGCCTGACATCCAACTTTGACTATGGGAAAAAGGAGTTGTTTTCATTAACGATCTTTCCCCTGTGGGCTCTCATGATGAGCTGTCTTTTTAATCAAAGCTGTAAGTCCTTTCAATGACCAAGAGTTCCTTAAGCCACGACCACTTCACCTGGAAATACCTGAGCTGCTGCTGCACCTGAGAGCAAGGTTGTTTTTACTCAAATTGGTTATTTTATCCTTTCTTCATTAATATACATTGATGTTTGAATGTTAAAACATTTTTTTTTTTAAGCCAAAGTGACCATGGTGTGTTATCCTTTCTGGATACAGCTAGATTTGATTTGCTAAAATTAAAAAAAAATTTCTTTTTTTTTTTTTTACATTTATTTAGTGTTGAGAGGCAGAGCACAAGTGGGGGAGGGGCACAGAGAGAGAGGGAGATACAGAATCCGAAGCAGGTTCCAGGCTCTGAGCTGTCAGCACAGAGCCCTACGCAGGGCTCAAACTCAGAAGCCATGAGATCATGACCTGAGCCGAAGTTGGACGCTTAACCAACGGAGCCACCCAGGCGCCCTGATTTGCTACAGTTTTGCGTAAGATTTTTCCTTTTAGGTAAATGTGAGAGATGGACCTCTAATTTTCCTTTATTGTAATATCTTTAGCAAGTTTTGGTTTCAATGTTTGCTCTCCTCATAAAATGAACTGGAAAGTATTCCTTCTTTTAATGCTCCATGGAATTTGTCGGTGTGATAGAATTTATTCCTTAAATATGTGATGGAAGTGACTGGTAAATTCTTCTGGATCTAGGATTTTCATTGAGGGAAGCCTTTTCAATTTATTCCTTTAATAGATGAGGAACCGTTTGGAGTTTCTATTTAGTTTTAGTAAGTTGAGCCTTCCTTAGGGTCCATTTCATCTAAAATTTTAAATTAATTAGCCTAAAGTTATTCATAGTAAGCTATTATGACTGTTACGACTTTCTTTAAATGTAGGACCTGTAATGAGGTCTCCTTTTTAATTTCTAATTTTTGGTGTTGGTGTTTCTCTCTCTCTCTGTCTCACACACACTTGTCTACAGGCTGGCCAATTATAGCCTTGGATCAAATCTAGCCTTGCGCCTGTTTTTGTACATAAAGGTTTATTGTGACACAACCACAACTATTCATTTATTATCTATGGCGGCTTTCCCACCACAATGCCAGATAAACAATTACACAGAGATCATAAGGCTTACCAATGGAGAAAAAAGTTATCGGGACCTTTACAGAAAAGGTTTTCTTACTCCTGATCTATGCTATTAGTCTACTGAAAGAGCCAACTTTTATCTTTGTTTCTCCTCTGTATATATGTTTGTTTCAATAATTTAATTTCTTTTTATTTTCTCTTCTTTCTTCATCTGCTTTTTTAAAATAACTTTTTGAGTGTTTGCACCGATAAATTGATTTGCAGCCTTTCTTCACTCTTCAGTGATAAATTTCCCTCTAAACAAGGCTTTAATTGCAATCCACCAACTTTGAAAGGTTTCCAATACCATTTAGTTCAAAATAGTTTCTAATTTCTGTTGTAATTTCTTATTTGATCATTGGGTTATTTAGAATTGGATTTCCTAATTCCCAAACATACTTTCCAGTTTTGTTTTGTTAATCATTTCTAGATTAATTTCACAGTGGTCTGGCAATATAGTCCCTATGGTTTTATTTCTTTGAAATTTTTGCGAGCCTCTCTATGGTCAATATTATGTGAAAAAAATGTGCATTCCGAGATTGTTATGTATAGTGTTCTAAATATGTCAGTTGGGATTTTGTAATTCTCTTGTTCATATCTCTATCCTTACTGATGTATTGTCTGCTTGTTCTTCAATTATTGAGGGAAGGATGCTGCAATCTCTCATTATGATTGTGAATTTTTTTAAAGTAATTTTTAAGTAATCTCTACACCCAACATGGGGCTCAAACTCATAACCCTGAGATCAAGAGTCACAAGCTCTACAGACTGAGCCAGCCAGGTGCCCCATGACTGAATTTTTTACCCGTTCTTTTACTTCTGTATTTTTGCTTTCTATATTTTCATACAAAAGATAGATTAAGTAGTTGAAATTTTAGGATTGTATATTGTCATAGTGGATTGACCATTTTATCTTATGAAAGAAACATCCTTGTTTCTTTCTAGGGATGCCTCTTGCCTCAGTGCTTACGTGTCTGACGTATAACAAGCTAAGCAGATTTCTTTGATTAGCATTCAAATGGTGTCTGTCTTTTCTCTTCTTTACTTTAAATTGTCTTATAGTTAATACCCAATTTTTATAAGCTGTGTATGGCTGGGTTTGATCTTTTATCCATTCTACAAATCTTTGTACTTAGAGTGGTTAGTATAGATGTACCGTATTTACTGGTATGTTTCAATGAAATTATTTCTCATAATTATTTCTCATAATTCAAATTTTCCTTAATGTTTACCTATTCTTCTATTCTTTTAGTGAATATCTTAACTTCCTGACATATTAAAAGGTAAAAGAGGGGAGCCTGCGTGGCTCAGTTAAGTGACCAACTTCGGCTCAGGTCATGGTCTCACAGTTAGTGGGTTCGAGCACCACATCGGGCTCTGTGCTGACAGCTCAGAGCCTGGAGTCTGCTTCAGATTCTGTGTCTCCTTCTCTCTGCCCCTCTCTATGCTTGCAGTCTGTCTCTCTCTCTCTCTCAAAAATAAATAAACATTAAAAATTTTTTTAAGTAAAATAAATTAATGCCTTTACCTCTCCTCATATAATATAAGAGATTTAACATACTTTAAATCCAGTTGCCCAGTTTCACTCTTTTGCATGTGGCTGTACAGTTTTCCCAGCACCATTCGTTGAAGAGACTGTCTTTTTCCCATTGGATATTCACTCCTCCTTTGTTGAAGATTAATTGACCATATAATTGTAGGTTTATTTCTGGGTTTTTTGTTCTATTTTGTTGATCTGTGTGTCTATTTTTTATGCCAATACCATACTGTTTTAATTAATACTGCTTTATCGTATAACTTGAAATCTGGAATTGTGATACCTCCCATTCTGCTTTTATTTTTCAAGACTGCTTTGGTTATTCAAGGTCTTTGGTGGTTCCACACATATTTTAGGGTTGTTTTTTCTAGTTCTTTGAAAAATGTTGTTGATATTTTAATAGGGATTGAATGAAATCTGCAGATTGCTTTGAGTAGTATGGACATTTTAACAACATTTGTTCTTTAACCCATGAGCATGGAATGTCTTTCCATTTCTTTGCATCATCTTGAATTTCTTTCAGCAGTGTTGTATAGTTTTCAGAGTATCGGTCTTTCACCTCTTTGGTTAGGTTTATTCCTAGATATTTTATTGTTTTTGCTGCAGTTAGAAATGGGATTGTTTTCTTTCTATTTTGTTTTTTATTATTTTTGAAAGTTTATTTATTTATTTTGAGAAAGAGAACATGAGCAGGGGAGGGGGCGAGACAGAGGGAGAACCCCAAGCAGGCTCCACACTGTCAGTACAGAACCCGGCATGGGGCTTGAACCCACAAACTGCAAGCCCATGACGTGAGCCAAAGTTAAGAGTCAGATGCTCACCTGACTGAGTCACCCAGGCACCCCATAAATGGGATTGTTTTCTTAATTTCGCTAATGCTGTTTCATTATTAGTGTATGAAAATGAACAGACTTCTGCACATTGATCTTGTATCCTGCAATTATACTGAATTCATTTATCAGTTCTAGTAGTTTTTTGATGGAGTCTTTCTATGTATAATATGTCATCCGTAAATAGAGTTTTATTTCTTCTTTACCAATTTGGATGCATTTTATTTCTTTTTCTTGTCTCATTACACTACTGTGTTGAATAAAAGCAGTAAAAGTGGACATCCTTGTCTTGTTCCTGATCTTAGGGGAAAAGCTCTCAGTTTTTCCCCAATGAGTATGATGTTAACGGTGGATTTTTCATATAAGGCCTTTATTAGGCACAGATATGTTCTCTCTAGACCTGCTTTGTAGAGAGTTTTTTACATGAATGGATGTTGTACTTTGTCAAATGCTTTTTCTGTGTCTATTGAAATGATCATATGGTTTTTTTTTTATTTATTTAAAAAAATTTTTTTTTCAACGTTTATTTATTTTTGGGACAGAGAGAGACAGAGCATGAACGGGGGAGGGGCAGAGAGAGAGGGAGACACAGAATCGGAAACAGGCTCCAGGCTCTGAGCCATCAGCCCAGAGCCTGACGTGGGGCTCGAACTCAGGGACCGCGAGATCGTGACCTGGCTGAAGTCGGATGCTTAACCGACTGCGCCACCCAGGTACCCCCATATGGTTTTTATCCTTTTTCTTATTGATGTGACATATCATGTGACTGTTTTGTGAATATTGAACTACCCTTGCATGATGGGAATAAATCCCTTGGATTTGGCTGCCATTTTGTTGAGGATTTTTGCATCTATATTCATGAGAGATATTGGCCTGTAGCTCCCTCTTTTTTTGTTGTGGCTTTATCTGGTTTTCATATCATGGTGATACTGGCCTTATAGAATGAATTTGGAAGTTTGGTTTTGGGGAATAGTTTGAGGAGAAAAGGTATTAACTCTTCTTTAAATGTTTGATAGCAGGGTGCATGGCTGGCTCAGTTGGAAGAGCATGTGACTCTTGATCTCAGGGTTGTGAGTTCAAGCTCCATGTTGGGTGTAGAGATTACTTAAAATAAATAAAACTTAAAAAAATCAATGTTTGGTAGAATTAGCCTGTGAAGCTGTCTGGAGCTGGACTTTGGTGTTTTGGGATTTTTTTGATTAGTGATTCAATTTCATTGCCAGTGATTTAGTCTGTTCAGATTTTCTATTTTTTCTTGCTTTAGTTTTGGTAGGTTCTATGCTTTTAGGAATTTTTCCATTTCTTCTAAGTTGTCTAATTTGTTGGCATATAGGTTTTCATAATCTTCTGTTACCATTGTTTGTATTTCTGTGGTGTTGGTTGTTATGTCTCCTCTTTCATTAGTAATTTTGTTTATTTGGGTCCTCTCTGTCTCTCTGTCTCTCTCTTTGTGCTAGAGGTTTATCAATTTTATTGATCTTTTAAAAGAACCATCTCCTGGTTTCATTGATTTGTTCTGTTTTGTTTTTTATTTTTTGTGGGTTTTTTTTGGCTTCTATTTTATTTGTGCTGTATTTGTATTATTTCCTTACTGCTACTGGTTTGGGGTATTGTTCCTCTTTTTGTACCTCCTTGAGGTGTAAGTTTAGGTTTTCATTTGAGATTTTTTTTTGCTTTTGAGGTAGACCTGTGTTGCTATAAACTTTCCTCTTAGAACAGCTTTTGCTGTATCCCAAAGGTTTCAGACCATTGTATTTTCATTTGTGTCCCATGTATTTTTTTATTTCTTCTTTAATTCCTTGGTTGACCCATTCATTGTTGAGTAGCATGCTATTTAACTTGCTTTCGTGTTCTTTCCAGATTTTTTTCTTGTGATTTCTAGTTGCATGGTGTTGTGGTTGGAAAAGACGTATAATATGACTTCAGTCTTTTTTAATTTATCGAGACTTGTTTTGTGGCCTATTATGTGATCTATTCTGGGGAATGTTCCATGTGCATTTGAAAAATGTGTATTCTGTTGCTTTATGATAGACTATTCTGAATATATCTGTTAGGTCCATCTGGTCCAATGTGTTATTCAAAGCCACTGTTTCCTTGTTGATTTTCTGTTAGGAGGATCTGTCCATTGATGTAAATGGGGTGTTAAAGTTCCCTACTATTATTGTATTACTTTTGATTGCTTCCTTTATGTTTGTTATTGGCTGCTTTATGTATTTGGGTGGTTTCTTGTTGGGTACATAAATATTTACAATTGTTATGTCTTCTTGTTGAATTCTTCCCTTTATGATTATAGAGCATTCTTCTGGTCTCTTGTTACAGTCTATTTTAGTTTATTTTTTTCTAACATAGCATTCTTGTCTCTTGTTATAGTCTATTTTAGTTTATTTTTTTCTAACATAGCATTCTTCTGGTCTCTTGTTATAGTCTATTTTAGTTTATTTTTTTCTAACATAAGTATTGCTACTCTAGCTTTCTTTTCTCTACCATTTGCATGATAAATGCTTTTCCATCTCTTCAGTTTTAATCTTCATGTGTCTTTAGGTCTGAAATGAGTCTCTTCTAGGCAGCAAGCATATAGATAGATCTTGCCTTTTTAGCCATTCCAGTATCCAGTGTCTTTTTTTTTTTTTTTTTAAGTTTATTTAGAGAGAGAGGGAGAGAGCAAGGGAGAGAGCATGAATGTGAGACAGGGAGGCTCCACACTGTCAGTACAGAGCCCAACATGGGGGTCAATCACATGAACCTGAGCCTAAATCAGGAGTCAGATGCTTAACCAACTGAGCCACCCAGGTGCCTCTACACAGTGTCTTTTGATTCAATTGTTTAGTCCACTAACATTCAAAGTAACTATTGGTAGTTATGTCCTTACTACCATTCTGTTATTTAAGGTTGTTTTTGTGTAGTCTTTGCTGTTCCTTTCTTTTTCTCTCACCTCTCATGGTTTGCTGGCTTTCTTTGGTGATGTACTTGGATTTATGTCTCTTTATTTTTTGCATGTTTATTACTGGTTTTTGACTTGTGGTTACCATTAGGTTTGTACATAACATCTTATGTATATAGCAGTCCATATTAAGTTGATGGTCATTTAAGTTTGAACCCATTCTTTACTCTTCCACCCCCCCCCCACCATGTCCAATGTTTTAGGTATATGGTGTCATACTTTAACACCTTTTTATTTTGTGAATTCCTTGACTGATTTTTACAGAAATATTTATTCTTAATGCTTTTGTGCTTCCTACTTTTCTTACTCCTACTTATGATCTTTTCTTCCCACTTAAAGAGTCTGCTTTAATAGTTATTGTAGGGCTGCTTTCTGGTCATGAATTCCTTTAAGCTTTTTTTTTGCCTGGGAAACTTCTTATATCTACTTCTATTCTGAATAATAGCTTGGCTGGATAGAGTATTCTTGGC
Organism: Lynx rufus; assembly: GCF_022079265.1. Lineage (NCBI taxonomy): Eukaryota > Metazoa > Chordata > Mammalia > Carnivora > Felidae > Lynx > Lynx rufus. Next base: position 27,487,299 of record NW_025814823.1, on the reverse strand, counting down.
TGCAGGTTTTTTCCTTTCAGCTCTTTGACTATATCGTGCCACTCCCTTCTGTCCTGTTGAAAACATCAGCTGATAGCCTTATGGGGTTTCTTTTGTATGTAACTGTTTTCTTTTCCATTGCTGCTTTTATAATTCTCTATTACTTTTTGTGACTTTAATTACTATTTGTCTTGGTTGTGTACCTCCTTGGGTTGATTTTGTTGGGGGCTCTTTATGCATCCTGGATCTGGGTTTCTGTTTCCTTCCCTAGATTTGAGAAGTTTTCTGCTATTATTTCTTTAAATTATTTTTCTGCTCCTTTTTCTCTATGTTCTTCTACTGGGATCCCTGTAATGTGAATGTTATTACACTTGATGATGTCGCTGTGTTCTCTGTTTTCATCTTTTTATTATTTTTTTCTCTCTCTCCTTTTCATCTTGACTGTTTATCAATACTCTGTCCTACAGGTCACTGATCCATTCTGCTTCCTCTAATCTATTTAGTCCATTGAGTATATTTATAATTTCAGTTACTGAGTTCTTCATCTCCGGTTGGTTATCTTTTTGTTTTCTGTCTCTGTTAACAGTCTCACTGAGGTCCTCCACTCTTTCCTCAAGTCCAATGAGTATCTTTATGACCATTACTTTAAATTCTCTGAAGGGCCTATAACTTATCTCTGTTTTGCTTATGCCTATTGTTGTGATTTTTGTCCTGTTCTTTCATGTTCTATGTTCTTACTTTGTCTGACTCTCCTGTATCTATTTCTCTGTGTTAGGAAAGTCAGCTATGTCTCCTGTTCTTAAGAGTAGTGGCCTTATGTATTTATCCAAGGGATACAGGTATGCTGTTTCAAAGGGGCACATGCACCCCAATGTTTATAGCAGCACTCTCAACAATAGCCAGCGTATGGAAAGAGCCCAAATGTCCACTGATGGATGAATGGATAAAGAAGATGTGGTGTATATATACAATGGAGTATTGCTTGGCAATCAAAAAAGAATGAAATCTTGCCATTTGCAACTACATGGATGGAACTAGAGGGTATTATGCTAAGAGAAATTAGAGAAAGACAAATATCATATGACTTCACTCATGTGAGGACTTTAGGATATAAAAACAGATGAACATAAGGGAAGGGAAGCAAAAATAATAAAAAACAGGGAGGGGGACAAAAACATAAGAGACTCTTAAAAATGGAGAACAAACAGAGGGTTACTGGAAGGGTTTTGGGAGGGGGGATGGGCTAAATGGGTAAGAGGCATTAAGGAATCTACTCCTGAAATCATTGTTGCACTATATGCTAACTAACTTGGATGTAAATTAAAAAAAAAAAAAAAAAAAAAAGAGTAGTGGCCTTATGAAAAAGAGGCCATTTAGTGCCCTGAAGTGCGGTGTTCCCTCTTCACCAGAACCTGGTGCTTCAGGAGTATCTCTTGTATGTGTTGTCTGAGCCTCACTATCGTGGCTGAGCCACTTTTGCCTTCAGTCCGATCTGTAATGGCCCTTTTTGCCTGTTGTAAGCAGCATTTGGTCCCTGTGTTGTTAGTGGGCCAGTCTGGGGCTTCCTGGGGCTTCGGTTGAGTCAGACCAGGCATTGGCCAGAGATGCAGTAGTTGGAATCACGGGCCACTTTGCCTGTGTTGTCCCTGAGAACCTTTTGTCGGTGGGTTTGGTCTCAGCCAGACCAGGTATCTGCCCTCCAGCCCACTGCTGGGGCCACAGTCAGACTAGTGCTTGCGGTTATCTTCTCTCCCTGGGGCAGGAGTCACTTCGGAGGAGTCCTCGCCCCTGTTGGGACTGCGAACACAGTGTCAGGCTTGTGGTAGCACTCTGGATGGGCTCTGGCCAAGTCTATATTGGAAGAGGCAGGTCGGCAGGAGAATGCGGGGGCGTGTGGCGTGAGCAAGGTTTGGGCAGGTCTGCTGTTAAGAGGGGACCCCGATCCGCTTTAGAAAACTGCTGCGAGGTTGGAGTGGGCGGATCTGCAGGAGAGCACAGGGGTGGGGCGTGCGGTGTTGGCAAGTTTTGCTGGGTCTGCTGTAGGAGGAGACCTGGCCGGAGGAGTGGTGTCTACAGAAGTGGTCAAGGGCAGGGTGTGCTGTTCCCGAGTTAGGTGGAGAGTGTTGGCGCTGTGTTGCTTTCTGTCGTCGTCGTCTAGGTATAGAGGCTGGGAGGTGGGGGAAGGAAATGGAGCCTGCCAGTTTTTCTTTTTTTTTTTTTTTTTTTTTTTTTGGAGAAGTCGCCTAACAATCCCTGCCCCTCTAGCACAGGCTCCAGGATTCATAAATAATACCACAGTCGTTTTCAGGTCGTTTTTATAACCTCCAAAGAAACCCTGTGCTCCTTAGCTATCCTCTTACAATCTCCTACCTTGCCGACCCCTAGGTACCACGAGTCTACTTTCTGCCTCTATAGATTTGCCTGTTCTGGACTTCTCATATAAGTGGAATCATACAATATGTGATTATATGATTTTCACATACAATGTGTGGCTGGCTTATTTCACTTAGCACAATGTTTTCAAGATTTGCCCATGTTGTCCCATGTGTCAGTACTTTATTTCTTTTTCTCTTTGAATAATAGTTTGTAAACGTACCACATTTTATTTATCGTACATCTATTGATCAGTGTTTGGGTTGTTTTAGGTTGTTCATGTATTGAGTTTTAAATTTCAGTTATTATATTTTTCAACTCTAGGATACTAATTTGATTTCCTTTTTAATGTTTTCTAGTTTTAGCTTTTATCTTGTTTCATGAACATATCAATCTATGATCTATACAATTTTTGGATTTTCTTGTTGCTCTGTTTTTATGGTCTGTTTCTCATTTTTTTCTCTCCAGTTTTATCTTATATACTTAGTAATATTTTTATTAAGCATCAGATATTCTGTATGAAAAATGGTAGAGATGATTTGTGGCTTTGGATTATGCTGTCTTCCTTCAGAGAGGATTTATTTTGCTTCTGTAAGGCATTTAAGCCAGGGAACTGATCACCTTAATCCAATCACGTTGGATGTAAGTGTTTGTGAGCTATGGTCTATTTCTGGTTCACCCTTAAACCTTGGGCCTTTTAGGCTCCCAATCCTGAAACCCTAGGGTGTTTACTGGAGTCCCTCCTTAGTCTTTTCCAAGTTTTGACTGCTAAAGCTCTACCCTTAGCCTCTTAGCTGACACTGTCGCTTTCAATGTCAATAATAGCCACACCTGTACAAGTGACCCTAAATTTACATTAAATTTTTTTTTCTCCTCTTCCCTATCTTATCCCTGCAAGTTTCATTTTCTCAGTAGGTTTCATGTCTTTAAAAATATTTCTTTTAATATATATTATCCAGCATTTCTGGTTATTCTCAGGTAGGTTTTTTATTTTTAATTAGAGAGATGGGGGGGCAGGTCAGGGGAGGGGCAGAGTGTGAGGGTGAGAGAGAATCTTAAGTAGGCTCCACGTTCAGCTTGGAGCCCAACTCAGGGCTTGATCCCACAACCCTGGGATCATGACCTGAGCCAAAATCAAGAGTCAGATTCTCAACCAACTGAGCCACCCGGGTGCCCCAAGTACAAGGTTTTTATAAACAGTTTAGTTAGCCAATTGTGGAAACAGAAGCCTACTCACAAACTTGTTAAGATTCTGTTCTCTCAAAGATCTGGTGAAGTAGGCATTCTTACACATGGCTGATTAGAGTGTAATTTAGTATATCTGTCTAAAAATTAGTGTGTCAGTTAACCCATGGCCTTAAACAAATTATACTCTTTTGCCCAGCAATTTCAATTTTGTGAACAAATCAGAAAGAAATTATTAGAGATGTAGAAAAGAGTTTTGTATACGACAGTGTTCAGGACAACATTTAATAGAAAAATTTGTTGTAAACTATTCAATGATAAGGACAGTAACTAAATTATGGTACATCTATAAGGTAGAACAGATAATATGTGATGATTCAAAATCATGTTTTGGAAAGTATTTACTGATATGAGAAAATAAAAGGTAAATAAAGGAGAGGGATGCCTGGGTGGCTCAGTCAGTTAAGTGCCTGACTTATGTCTCAGGGCATGATCTTAATGGTTTCTGGGTTCGAGTCCTGCATCAGGCTCTTTGCTGTCAGCACAGAGCCCGCTTTGGATCCTCTGTTTCGCTGTCTCTCTGCCCCTCCCTTGCTCATGATCTCCCTCTCTCTCTTTTAAAAATAAATAAACATTTTAAAAAAAGGTAAAGGAGGGGTGCCCGGTGGTTCAGTCTGTTAAGCGTCTGACTTCAGCTCAGGTCACGGTCTCACAGTCCGTGAGTTCGAGCCCTTCGTCGGGCTCTGTGCTGTCAGTTCAGAGCCTGGAACTTGCTTGGGATTCTGTGTCTCCCTCTTTCTCTGCCCCTCCTCCACTCACGCTCTGTCTCTCTGTCTCAAAAAATGAATAAACGTGGGGCGCCGGAGTGGCTCAGCCGGTTAAACGTCCGACTACGGCTCAGGTCATGGTCTCGCCATCCGTGAGTTCCAGCCCCGCATGGGGCTCTGTGCTGACAGCTCAGAGCCTGGAGCCTGTTCCGGATTCTGTCTCCCTTTCTCTCTGCCCCTCACCTGCTCACACTCTGTCTCTGTCTCTCTCAAAAATAAATAAACATTAAAAAAAAATTAAATAAAAAACAAAAGTTTTTTAAATAAATTTTTAATAAGTTTTTAATAAGTTTAAATAGTTTATTATTTTTATTTATTTATTTAAAAGTTTTAAGTCCATTTTAAAATAAGTTTTTAAAGAAGTTTTTAAAATAAAAAACAAAAGAATAAACGTAAAAAATTTACGAAAAGGTAAAGGAGAACACAGAATATTACACTTTTCAAATAGCATGATTTTAATTTTTAAAAAGGTATGTCTTCAGAGATAAAATAATAGAAAGATGGAAAGAAATTTTAAATGCACTTAACTCTGGGAAGATTAAGAGTTTTTTTGTTTAATGGATTTCCCCCCATGTTTATCGAGATATAACTGACAGGCAGCACAGGATAAGTTTAAGGTGTTACAGCATAATGACTTGACTTTCATATATTGTGAATTGGTTACCACCGTAAATGTGGTTAATATCCATCATCTCATATAGATAGAAAAATAAAAAAAGGAAAAAAAATGTTTCTTTTCTTGGTGATGACAATAACTTAAGATCTATGCTCTTAACTTCTTTCAAATATCCCATATAGCACTTTTAACTGTAGTCACCATGTACATTATATCTGAGGGTTGTATTTTATTTTTTCTTCTTTATATGTTTTTTTTGTGGTTTTCAAAAGTTTTTTTTTTTAATTTTTTTTTTCCAACGTTTATTTATTTTTGGGACAGAGAGAGACAGAGCATGAACGGGGGAGGGGCAGAGAGAGAGGGAGACACAGAATCGGAAACAGGCTCCAGGCTCTGAGCCATCAGCCCAGAGCCCGACGCGGGGCTTGAACTCCCGGACCGCGAGATCGTGACCTGGCTGAAGTCGGACGTTTAACCGACTGCGCCACCCAGGCGCCCCTTTCAAAAGTTTTTTTATGTTGAGTGTGTACTATTTCTATAATCAAGAAAAAGCGTCACAAAAGATCATCCTAAAGGTCGTCTTTAATCTAGCAGATTATATAAACTTTTCTTTAACACAAAGTCTCCAGCAAGCTGGAGATTCTTTACAGTTGTAAAGATTTAGTTCCTATATTTCACACGAAGAAATCAAGGCAAAGACACTTGGGATCCATACAGGAGGTTGCTGGAGAGGTGATGCTGAGCATCTTCCTCATGTTCCAGGGGACCGTCGGCTTCCCAGCTCTGGTTGTCTTCTCAGTAGTTGATGCAGTTTTCAACCCTGGAAGCTTTGGTGGTCTTCGAGTTCTAGTGATTGAATCAGTTCTTTATCTTCAGAAGTAGAAACTATTTTTTGAGTCTTTTTCATCATGAAAGGAATGTATCCTTTCTATTAGTTAAAATTTTTGTTTTGAAAGCATCTGAGTATTGTTAGGGGGATTCTCTTCTTGAAAGCTCTCATAGGAACTGATTTTTTTGGGTGCCTGGGTGACTTGGTTGAGTGTCTTGACTCTTGGTTTTGGCTCAGGTGCTGATCACGGTTCGTAGGTTCGGGCCCTGCGTGGAGCTCCAAGCTGACAGGGAGGAGCCTGCTTGGGATTCTTTCTCTCTCCCTCTTTCTCTGCCCCTCCCCTGATCTTGCTCTCTCTCTCAGAATAAATAAATAAACTTAAAAAAAAAAAAAGAGAGAGAACCAATTTCCTCCCCTTTTATTTATAGAGTAGGTCATTGGCAGAGGATCTTATCTTCAGAGAGAAAGTCTGAAGAGGGACAATTCATTACTTGACTGATTTACAGCACCTCCACGGGGGATGTTATATTTCAGATTCTTGAACTCCTCTTCAACCAGTTTCTCATACCTGATGTCTCAGTCCATTTGGGCTGCTGTAACAAAAATGTCATAGAACGGGTGGCTTGAACAAGAAATATTTATTTCTCACAGTCGTGGAGGGTGGAAAGTCGAAGATCAAATTGCTGACAGACACCGTGTCTGGTCACTTCCTGGTTCATAGATGGCTGGCTTCTTGCTTTAACCTCATGAGGCAGAAGGCGCAAGAGAACTGTCTGGGGTGTTTTCCTTAAGGGCACTAATCGCATTCACGAGGGCTCCATGTTCATGATCTGGTCACCTTCCAAAGGCCTAACCTTCAAACTGGGGATTAGGATTTCAAAAGAGGAATTTGGGGCATGAACATTCAATTGGTACCATCTGGCTTCTGTTTTCTTTCAAATGTTGAGGAACTAACATTTTCTCTACCCCGTCACCTCTCTTTGTTCTCTAGCTTAGTTTCAGAAAACCGTGGAACTTACTTTTTTCATTGCTTCAGATATGGAGGGTTTGGGGACTTTCCAAAGTTATTCACTGATCGTCTTGGCTAAAAATTTTCCTGGTATCACCAGCACCCTGAATTCTGCCCTAATTAATGAAATGGTCTGTTTTCATATTTAAATTTGGCTTGTAAGAGTAGTCTACTACCCTGAATTCAGGGTACTACTACCCTGTCATTCAAAAGCATATTTCAATTTTATTTGAAAGCCTTTTTTTTTTGTGTGTATTCCCCCAAAGCACCTTAGCCAAAAATCAAATTTTAGTTTAGAGCTTTATACAGACCAATGTCCCTTTCTTGCTCCTGTATACCAATAAAATTGTATATTTCATTTTAACCTCAATCTGCCTGCGTTTAAAATATAAAGCCAAGGTTAAGGGCTTTCACTGCTTGGCAACCCTACCTGGACATCTCAATTTCTAGATAAAATCTTCTGCAGAGACCTTTTTATTGGCTCCATGGCTCAATCCCACAATATATGCCAGCTAATCCTATTAATCCTTCGCTGTAAAAATACCAGAATCACTTACGAGCTAAAGTTTGTTTCAGCTCTTTAGTTTTCAATATGCCTTTTTCATGTTCTTTCTATCAGCTCAGTTTCTGTGACTACCTCTTTCTCTCATCCTTCTCCCACCAGCTTTGTCCCTGGGTGGGGGAGGGGAGTCTCAGAAGGCAGGACTGGCTACCTACTGCAGCTCGCTCTCTCCTGCTATGTGTTTCTGGGTATGTTTGGGAGGGAAAGGAGAGTGAGGCCTGCAAGGAAGGAGAGTGTTTCCTGGCCATTTCTGGTGGGTTTCCAGTGATCCTCCTTTGTTGTCAGAGGGTTTCCTGTCTTTTCCAGGGAGGAATAGCCTGGGAGGCCTTCTGCTGCTAGGTTGGAGATTGGGGGTTCTGTGTCTGGATGGCCTTCCTATTTTGAGTTGGGGGGGGGAGCAAGATGTTGTTCCTCAGGTCCTGGATTCCCAAATCAGCTGGGCTCCTCCTTACCACATTTTCCAATCTTTTGGTGCCTGTTGCACCATTTTTTAAAAATGTTGATTTATTTTTGAGAGAGAGAGCACACGTGTGAACAAAATGGGGAAGGGCAGAGAGAAGGGGATAGAGGATTCGAAACAGGCTCTGTGCTGACAGCAGAGAGCCCAGCACAGGGCTCGAACTCAGAAACCATGAGATCATGACCTGAGCTGAAGTTGGATGCTTAACCAATGGAGCCACCCAGGCACCCCGTCATTTTTGGCTTTTATACTTGTACTTAGTAGGGGAGGCGTCGGTATACACCACCTTGTCTAAACTAGCTATTTTTAGCTGTATAAAAGATTTTCTTTTATTAATACTTCTTATTTATAAAGTGACGCCCTACATGCAGAGACCATATGTGGTTTTCATGCCAGGAAAACTCCAGGACTTGTTCTCTGTTCATATACAAAAAGCAGTGATTGGGTTGAAATGCTACAGAGCCCAGAAAATACTGCTTGGACCAGTTCTTTAACTGGTACCCAGGATGTCTTAGGACTGGGTTCCAGATTTTACACTCATGCTGAGATTTAACACCATACTTATGAGCTGGAGAAAAATGCATAAGTCTGTTGGAAATAGGGGCTGTGGAACGAAAATGCCATGGTATTTTCTGCCTTTTCGTGTTAAACAAGGTACAGGCTGATTGCTAGGTCAGGATCTTTATTCCTTGGAAGATTTCACCTTACCTGGGTTTTTGTCTCCCAACACAAACTTGGCTGTGTCCAGAATTTTATTTACCAAAGCAAGGATCTCAAGTTAAGCCTGGACATCACAACCACCGGGCTTCTAGAATGTGGGGATGGCACCCGGAGAGCGGGTAGAACAGAACTGATAGCATGAGGTATCTCCTGGGAAGTAACTTAAGTCACATCCACGGCTGGAGTTCAGACATAGGCATGTATTTTTCTTGATTCTTCTCTTTCCTTCACACTCCATATCCAACTCATCCATAAATCTTGTCAACATCACCTTCTAATAAATCCAAAATCTAGCAGCTTCTTGGTGTCTCCATTGCTGCCTCCCCAGCAAACCCCCATCACCTCTTAGTTCACTGGCCCACTAAGTTGCTCTCTCCCTTCTGGCTCCTCTCTGCCACAGCAATGCAAGTCCCATGGTGACTCCTCCGTTTAAATCCCTCCAACATTTTCCATCTCATTCAGAGCAAAACTCAAAGTTCTTCAGTGGCCCCCGGGGCCCCCCCATGATCTAGCCCCTGATACTTCACTGACCTCATTTTCTTCTTCTTTCCTCCTTGCTCATTCCTCTCCAGCAATGTCAGTCCTCAGATTATACCAAGCACTTTCCCACCTCAGCACCCGCACACTTAGAATCTCTTCTGCCTCACCTATCTGCATGGCTCACCTTTAACTGCTCAAGTGGCTCCCCTGTCAGGCCATTGCTGGCCACTGTGTATAAAATGCTCTCTCCACTCCTGGGTTGCCCTTAATCCCCTTACTCTCCTTTAATTTTCTTTGTAACACTTGGCATCACTTGACATAGCTATGTATTAGTTCGTCTCTTTACTCCTCATGAAAATGCAAAGTCTATGAGAGATAAGACTTTGATGTGTTCCCTCTTATCATCAGAACCTAGAAGAGAGCTCAGCAGGTGATAGGCACTCACTGTTTAATGAATAGAAATTGCCCATACATCTCTTCAACATGGAATTGGGAAGTCTCCTACAAGAGCTCATTATAAATAAGGCCTGCAGAGTGTTAACCAGTAGCTAAGAAGGATAATTTCAAAGATTGAGTAATGACTACCGTTGGGCCCAATGCCCATTGGGTACATCTCTGACCCTTGGAAATCAGAAAGACACATTTTCCCGAACTATAAATTTTGGGTGCCCAAGAACACTGCTATGGGGCTACTGAACAGAGAGAACTGTTTCTCCCCTTTCGCCATGTATTAGTTTCATTTCTTTGCAACACATTACTAAAATTTAGCAGCTTAAATCAACACTCACTTATAATCTCAAGAGTTCTGTAGGTCTGAAGTCCAGGCAGGTGTTGGCCAGTCTGGGCTCTTACCTGGAGGCTCCGGAGAAGAATCTGCTTCCAAGTTCATTCAGGCTGTTGACAGAATCAAGTTCCTTGTGGTTGAAGGACTGATGTCCTGGTGTTCTTTCTGGCTGTTAGCCAGCGCCACCTTTCATTTCTAGAGGGCACCTGCCTTTCTCCCCATGTTGTCCCTCCGTCTGCAAGCCAGCAATGGTATATCAAATCCTCTGGTGCTTCATCTTTCTCTGACTTCTCCCTGTGCCATGAGCTGGAGAAAATGGTCTGCTTTTAAAGGGTTCATTAGGTTAAATTAGGCCCACCTGGATAATTTTTCCTTTGCCTTGTAAGGTAACAATCACACGAGTGACGTCTCCTCACCGTCTCCAGATTCCACACACACTCAAAAGGGAAGGGACATAAAGGTGATGGTCATGGGGGATCATTCTTAAAATTCTACCTAATATGCTTATCTCACTGCACATCGCAGCACAGCTCAGTACTAAGAAGTGTTACCTGATAGAGTAGCAACGGTCCCCACGGCACCCGTGAGACAAATAGCGGGACTGGTGGGGACTGCTTCGTCCTAACGAATTCTGGAGGGAAATGGGATACTTCTGGCAGTGGCAGTATCCCTAAAGCCTAGCAGACCAATGTCACTGGCAGAAACAGACCTACCCTGTGGAGACTGGAAATGCGAAGAATTTCCAAAGGGCGGGTGATCCTGCAGTTGCAGATGGGGCCACAAACTAATAAAATATGGGTTATTATTGTTTGGGTGACCATGTGTGTGTGCAGAGGATAGTGGTGATTGGGAAAATGTCCCCCTGGTCAGAGTAGATGGTAGCAACCTATCTGATGAGGTCTTGAAGATCTGGTGTATGATCTTCTGATCTTCTACGACCTTTCAATTTCAAGATCATAACCTAGTAAAGTAGCTAAGCCAGAACTCACCTGCAGGCTGTCTAGTTCAAAAGCTCGTGAGTCCTCTTAAGCCCTCTGCCAGGGTAGGGAAATGTGTGTCACATTTGCTGTGACTCACTACTCCCAAGTCCTGTCATTGGCTGACCAAGTAGACCTGCCTGCCGAGACCAGAATAGTCTCAGAATCATCAAGAGTCTGCTCCCGACCACCACTGCCGATTAAACAGAGTTGAAATGCAGAGCAGAACTCCTCTCTGGACTACACTGCACCTCAAATTCCAGCCATCTCAGAAACAGAAAGATTTCTGCCTATTTCTTACTCTGACGGCCAAATTGCATATTGTAAGTGTTAGAGGGACACCTCATCTCCCTCTATTGTGTGCCATTAGTTGAATCTGACTAGAGAAAGGAAAGTGAAGAGAATTGAAATACTTTTTTATCTTTTTATGTTTTAAGGGCTATTACTCAAACTTCTATGAATTCCGGGATTCTCCCCTCCTAACATTTCCCTTTTCTAATGAATAGGAAAGGAATTAAAACGATTAAATGGCAGGAGTATAGACCCAAAAAAGGATATAATAAAGCCATTTGTGCTATTTAACCTTCTTAGAAGGAATGGCGATGTGAACATTCCCACAGAGCAGGAGGGCAGCCTCGGGAGAACTGCCAGAAAGCTCAGGCTAATGGGAGACACTGGGAGCTATGGAATCTGTTGCCAGCGGAAGCAGAAGGGTCTACTGGGTAGTGCAGCAGCTCTCTTTGGGGCCGGGAAGTAGAGAGGGCTACTGGAGTCTCGTGTAGTCCTGTGGTTTGGAACTCAGGAGTTAACTTCTTTATGTTGGCATCTCTAGAACGGATCTATGCATTGTAGCCAGCTCACGCACTAGAGATAAGGTATTTCTTTCCCGTATTTCTAGATTTTTGACAACTGAGACCAAGAGCGAAACCATGACCGGTCTAAAGGACAGTAGACAGAGGTTACCCTTCACTTGGCCTTCCGGACCCCAACGACTTAACCCCTCCATCGTCCTCCCCATTACTTCTCGTGGTTGGGGTGGGAGCCAGCTGGCCACAAGGCTTTCCACGTGGCTGTTCTATCATCCTGGTCTCTTTCCTAACGCTCTGTCTTGCTGACCTGTCTTCTATTCTCATATCTCAGATACCTCAGTTACACATGCCTGCCTATAGTCCTGTAGTGGGGCTCAGTTACACTTGTGGTTACCATGTAGTACTGCTTACTAAATCATTACGTAACCATGTCATTCTTTGTATAATGGGATTGGAAATTCCTGGAGGGCAGGATTTACCTCTTTCTTCATCACTGCTCTATCTGTAGAGTCTGACTCAGTCTTTAATACTCAGGCAGGGACTTAGTAAATATGTGTTGAATGAATGCTTGGAAGAACCAAAAAAAAAAAAAAATGAGGACATGGCCTTTGGGGCACTAGCTGTGACAACAGCATGCAGCAGGTGGGTTTTATTTTTAGCACACCTCCCTTTCGCAGTGTCTGTCTTCCTGCAGACATCAATGAATTCTGGACTCGGATGCATAAGGCTTAGCTCTCAGTTGGCTGTTAGGTATTTCCTCAGTTAAGGAACCAGACTGACGGTGACCAGGGTTATTTTAAGGTGTTTTTGGAGAATCTTAAACCAAAAATGTTTCTTTTTTCTTTTGATGTTTATTTATTATTGAGAGACAGAGACAGAGCATGAGCGGGGGCACAGGGTCGGGAGGGGTGGGCAGAGAGAGGGTGAGACACAGAATCTGACGCAGGTTTCGGGCTCCGAGCTGTCGGCACAGAGCCCAACACGGGGCTCAAACCCACAAACTGTGAGATCTTGACCTGAGCCGAAGTCGGACACTTAGCCAACTGATCCACCCGGGCGCCCCAGAACCAAAAATGTTTCCAAGATTCTTGAATCCCAGACTGCCAAAGGAATCTCCAAAATCAGTCCACATAGCAGATGGGGTAGGTGAGAGAGATTTTTGTGTGCATGTGTGTGGTGGTGTTAGTGGAAGGAGTTGGATCAGATCAGCTGTTTCTGTTTTTTTTTTTTTTAATTTTTTTTCAACGTTTTTTATTTATTTTTGGGACAGAGAGAGACAGAGCATGAACGGGGGAGGGGCAGAGAGAGAGGGAGACACAGAATCGGAAACAGGCTCCAGGCTCTGAGCCATCAGCCCAGAGCCTGACGCGGGGCTGGAACTCACGGACTGCGAGATCGTGACCTGGCTGAAGTCGGACGCTTAACCGACTGCGCCACCCAGGCGCCCCATGTTTCTGTTTTTTTTTATTTTTTTTTTAAATTTTTTTTTTTTCCAACGTTTATTTATTTTTAAGACAGAGAGAGACAGAGCATGAACGGGGGAGGGGCAGAGAGAGGGGGAGACACAGAATCGGAAGCAGGCCCCAGGCTCCGAGCCATCAGCCCAGAGCCCGACGCGGGGCTCGAACTCACGGACCGCGAGATCGTGACCTGGCTGAAGTCGGACGCCTAACCGACTGCGCCACCCAGGCGCCCCCCATGTTTCTGTTTTTAATAGAAAACCATGATACTCAAAAATGCTTGATGAGACATCTGGCACTTTTATTAAGCCTCCGGCAACTATCCATCTCAGTAATATGTGCCTTACAGGCAAGGGTTCTGTTGGTTGGTTGATTGGTGAGGGCTTGGGGGAGGTGGTCGGGTGGTTAGCTTCGTTCTGGTCAAGGCTCGACTTTTCAGTTGCCTGACGAAGTTATGAGACCTCCAGTACCTTGCCTGAAATGGGTCTTTCTGGTCAGAATGAATCATGTGTGCCTTGGTGCTCTCAGAGTGGTTGGTAGACATTTTATTTTAGTCTCTGTTCTCCCCAGCAGTAGGCCACTTAGGACGGGGAGCTGGTCATCCAGATTTGTTTCGAAGCTTCAACCACAGTGCATCACAAGTCAGCCCTCAAGACAGGTGTGCTGATGTAAACCGAATGGAATGTATTAAAGAAGCTACGTGGCTTGGTTTCTCCATCACTACCAAGCATTGAATGGCCGTGGAGAAACAAATATCAAACATCTGGCCCCCTTTCTCTCTCTCTTGGTGTCTCACTGTTTCTTGTGAGTGTCCCCTTATCTTCCCTTCCCTCCCTTCTCTGCCTGTCCTCCTCTTCCCTTTTTTCATCCTTCCCTCTCCGTTTCATGGCCTCCGTCTCAGTCTCTATTTCTCTCTGCATGACTCTCTTACCCCTGTTTGTCTCTTTCTCTGCTTCCTCCCTTCTCTCTGCCACGTAAAAGGTTTGTAGGTTGTTGACTGCACAAGGACACCTTGAGGAGAGGAGAGATGAGGGCAGAAATATATCGTACGCCCTGCTTGCCCAGGCGCAAGCGCTGGCATGGGTCTTTGTCAGCCCAGAGGACGCATCTTGTTTTAATTTACACAAAAGCGTTGTGGGGGGGGGGGGGACGCTAACAGCAGCTCTTTTCTTCCTTAGAATATTCCCAGGGGAAGCAGTCATTTTGTATTTTTCTCTTGACCAGGCTTCCCCTGAATCTCAACAGGAACGTACGTGGCCCTCTTTCTCCTGCCTGCTGACCAAATCTGGGCAAGTTGGAATTGCATTTGTATCAGAAACATACCACAAGACAGTGTTCCTGCGCTATTTCAGTGTTTTCATCTTCTTTCTGCTGATCCTTTATTTTTGTTGGGACTCGAGTCGAAGAGCCAACCTTTCAATAATTTGCTTTAGACGTTTAACTCTAATTTTCTCTTCTCGGTTGGTGGTACAGCTAAACCCTTTTGTGCTTATGTTGGTTCATTGGCAATGGCAGCGTTTCTTGAACAGCGGAGTTTGTTCCGTAATCTCTGACCGGGGACTTAGTTCAAGCTCTGCGAATGCTCTTGAGATTGAGATCCCTTTCTAACTTTTTTTTTAAAGCTGTATTTATTATTATTATGATTTTTTAATATGAAATTTATGGGCATATTGGTTTCCATACAACGCCCAGTGCTCATCCCAACAGGTGCCCTCCTCCATGCCCATCGCCCACCTCTAACTTTTCTTCGTATCTGTAGTACTCGCCACATTGCTTAGCACGTGGTAGGAATTCAAGACTACTGAATGCCTGAATAAAGAAGTGCACGGTAAATCCTCCTCTAACTGCACGCTGCCTAGGAGATTCGCTAGCGCTAAAGATATCTGTTATAAATCCACATCAAGGTGGGTACACTGACCCTCACATTTAGTTCACCTGGCTGCAGTGAGATGATACCCGCTTAGGTGCCTGTGCGATGCAGGCAACAGGAGGTTCAGTGTGCAGGCATACTGAGGTGAAGTCAGTTAAGGAACACCAAGTACACGGGGAAAGCCGGGGAGACTGGGAACCAGCTCATTAGCCACGGAGCCAGGTTTCGTGCAAGGTCACTCAGCTAGGAGAGCAGGAGAGATTGTTCCTTGATCTGCTCCATCACTGGGATGACAGCAGTTGTGGTCCGCCTCTGCTGTTCCCATTGACTGACTTCTTGTGCCCCACCAGCTTCACAGTTTCTGCTTGGTGCCTGGTCTGGGAGTATCTCTTGGCTTCTGGAGTCCTTCCTTTCCGATGGCTCTCTCTGTAGATCCCACTGTCCAGCCTTTCAAGAAGGGCTCTGACTAGACTGGCTGGCTACCTACAGCAGAGGCCCCAGCACAGCATGTAGAACCTTTGTACTGGGCCGTATCAGGGCTAGTGTCCCGCGTATGGCGAGCCCCTCAGATGGGGACTATGGCGGGGGGTGGTATTTGAGGCTTCCCAGAAGTGGTCAGAGTGTGTGGTCTACATGCCTTCTGTCTCTTGAGCATCAAACCAGAATGTTTCTTAAGGTTACAGTCATAAACTATTCAACACTGGCCTTGTGTGTCAGGAAAAGGACAGCAGAACAGGTCAACCAGCAGAGGGAACATCATGGAAGCTCTCAGCAGGTCGGCACTTGTAAGACCTAGCTTTCCTTCGTTTACAGTCACTTTTACTGGGATGTGATTTCTCTTTATGGCCTTGACTCACAGTGCCTGACAAAAGGTGCTAGAGGTGCCTCAAAAGTGCCAAGGGAGAGTACCACACTGGAGTCTTTTACTGAAATTGGAGCCTCCTTCAAGAAAATAGCTCAGAAAACAGAATTGGGCCATTTGGGATTGGCAGAAATCCTTTGATGTTATGAAAGAAGGACATCGTAAAACTCAGTTGAAGCCTGGGAGGACTGGCTAAAGATTGTGTGAAATTGGAAGAAATGATGGTTGGAACTTGTCAAACCTCGGGGGATTTGATGGGAACAGTCCCCATCTCTTTAACCATTATGCTGTAATGACTGTGTACATTACCAATTCACTTGGTGCTCCCATCTGGGGGAATGCATTCTCTCAACCCCTGCCCCATGCTATTTCCCAAGAAATGAACACAAGACAATAACCAGGAGAAGGGCCCTGATCTCTCTCCCATCCTCACACAACTGGCAGTCACTGGCATTTTCTCTGCCAACGTGAGGAATAAACGGGGCTGCATCTGTTCTCTTGTTCCACAGTGGGTGTCGCCATGAGTCCAAATACTGTTTCCCTTTTGGAGACTCGGCAGCTAGCCCAAGCCTCTTGCCTGAGATTGGGTAGGGGAATTAGGGAGAAGCTGCCCGGGTCATTGTCCTTGTCCCCCTTGATCTCTCCTTTTAAGTGGCAGACTCAGTCACGGGTGCCATCAATCTAGCACATTTCATAAACAATAAATTCATTTGCAAAACCTGCCACTGAGTAGCCATCTGTCTCCATTTTTGTCAATCTGCTATTATAACAATGCTACTGTACTGTGAGGTCGTCTTTCACTAAAGACTCGTTGATCTGAAGGTGAACATGTGAAACATGGAGACAAGAGCTATGGGCCGACTGACAGCATATCCACCCACTGGCCTTTTATCACTGGAGCCTGGAATTTAAATCCTGCTTTTGACCGAAGGTGATGATATTGATGGTTTCTATATTTCACTGTGCTTGATTTATATTCTTTAAGATTACAAAGTGTTCCAGCATCCTGATTTATGACTTATTCGGTAGGAAGAAGACAGACAAAGGTTATTAGCCACTTGAGTATTGCTGGTGGATAAACTGAGGCACAGAGTACTTCAGTGCCCTAAGTCAGACGGCAAAGGAAGAGAAATGGGAATGTATTTTGGGATTACAATCTCTCTCTTGAACAACGGAGTCATCTCCCTTTATCTGTTTGGTTTGTTTTTTTTTTCTTGTACCACTTAAGCATTTCACAAAACCACTCCACATGGACATTTTGCTCTCCAGAGGCCAGTCTGAACATAGCAAAGAGCATTGGAACTAGCTCCAAACTGAATTGGAAGAAGAAGCTGACACCTGGATCCCAAGCCAGTTTTTAATACATAACATCCTACAATGTATTTTTGCAGCACTCAGGACCTCTCTCCACCAATCATTTTTATTAGGGGAAAAACATATTAAACAAAACCAAGAAAACCTCAACAACATAAAATCTCTGAAACCAAGCCAGGGATGCAGACAGCACGAGAAGGGATTGTAGGCAGTGGAAATCCCTCTTGCAAAGAAAGCTTGTTAGCTTGTGCTCAGGCCCCACATGCTCGTCTCTAGACGGAACATTTGCAAGAGCTCAGCGCGTATGTTCATGTGCTTACCATCAGTGAACACCCTTAAAAGCCATTCGGGATGAGAGAAGAGGAATTTTAGATGGGAAGCAGGTTTCCAGAGCTCTTTAAAACCACATTATTTCCATGACTGTGCCACACCTTATCTGTTAACACGGAGACTTATCTAAAACAAGTCGGATCTAAGTCGCAAGCATGGATTTCAAGGAAGGAAGCCATATTGGTTGGCTTATTCCAGCAGTGTCATGGGCTGCCCCTACCCAGGGGTATCATTCCCCTCTGCCTCCCTTCTCTGAATGTGCTTGGCTTTTGACACTTTCCTTCTAGTCTCTGTGCTAATCCACTTTGTGCCTTTCCCACTACTTTGTTCTTGTTTTTGATGCACTGAGCACCGTGCCTCCTTCCTGCTGGACTTGAAAGGGCCAGCTTCCCTTTGATCACTCAGTGGATGCTAAGAACAATACTTCTGCCTTACTCTTGTTTCTTGGGGTGATGGTTAATTTTAAGTGTCAACTCGAATAGGCTGTTGTGCCCTGTCTAGTGCTCTAGAGTTTGGTGAAACACTAGTCTCGGTATTGCCGTGAAGGTATTATTTAGATGTATTAATGTTTAAATCAGATTTTCAGGAAAAGCATATTATTCTCCATCCAATCTAAAGGAATCAAGGGTAAAGATAGCTTTCCCAAAGAAGAAATTTGCATCAAGACAGCCACATAGAAATTCTGCCTGAGTTTCCAGCCCGCTGGCCTGCTCTGCAGTTTTCAGTGGCAAGATGGCAACATCACCCTGAATTACTTGCCCATTGACCTGCCCTACAAATTTTGAATTTGCTAGCCTCCGTCATTACATGGCCTTCTTCTCTTTCTCTCTCCATGTATGTGTCTCCTTTGTATTGGTTCTGTTACTTTGGAGAACTCTGGGCCACTAGAGGCGCTTGGTTAATACCAAACTCTCTCATTTCTTTCAAAGAACCAGCAGGTGAGCAAAGCATTCCGGAACTTGTCCAGTCCTGCCTTGGAGTAGCGGAGTGATCGTGGTCAAGTTACAAACATCTCTGTGCATCTGTTTACTCAGCCTTTAAATAGGGATAAGGAGCATTTCCCCATCACCTAGAGAGGGGTCCACACAGTGTTGTCCTGAGTTTCTGTCATAAGTTAAAGGGAAACTTTGACAATGTCCAGAGCCCTTGAGGTCCTACAGATGAAGGAGGAGGACGTCCTGAAATTTCTTGCAGCAGGAAGCCTGCTCAGATGGCACCAACCTTGACTTCCAGATATCTACAAAAGGATATCTGCATATGGCATCTGCACCATAAATCTGAAGTCAGCCTGGGAGAAGCTCTGTGGGCAGCTCGTGCCATTGTTGCCATTGAAAACCCGATGTCGTGTCACATCCTCCAGGAGTACTGGACAGTGGGTTGTACTCAAGTTGGCCGCTGCCCCTGGAGCCACTCCTGTTGCTGGCCGCTTCACTCCTGGAACCTTCCATAACCAGATCCAGGCAGCTTTCTGGAGCCGAGACTTCTGGTGGTTACTGCTCCCAGCACAATCCTAGTATGTACTGTTCAGCTGGTGGCAATAAAAGGTTAGGGGTCATACTGCTTTTTCCGGAGACAGGAGACTCAAATGTAGTTTAGATAATGCCCACAAGACAAAGTATTTCATCAAATGCCTCGTGTGGTGCTGTGGGTGCTGCTGTACCCAAACCAGACATTAGATCATAGAGTTGGGAATGATTTTGAGACCAGTTCACCTTATTGCCTCAGCACGAGGGTGAGGTAAAGCCAAGATGGATTCCATGACAGTAAAATAGCTTTCCTGACAAAGTGACCTTGTTTCCACTGTTCCATTGGTGCTTTCTGTGTGGTCTCCTATTGCTCGAAGTTTTATCTCCTTAGTTAGACAGCAAGGTTAGAGCGTCCCAGGGCTCTAGGTTCTCCCTTTTTTGGGCCTCCTGCCAGTCCTAACAAAGGGCAAGCCCTCAGGAAAGAAATGTTTAATAAAGGAAAGTCACCACCTAGCTTAACATAGTCCAACAGGCTGACAACCTAAAAAAAAAAAAAAAAAATTAGGACAGGAAGAAGAAAACCATCCTCAGTGATGAATGTTCTAAAATTAGTGTCTGCAGCACAGGTATTGTATTTCCTCAGAATATTAATATGCCCTCACTGGAATACATCATCGAGACTTCACTGGAAAATTAGAAAGGGCAAGGGAAGAGTTTCAGGCTGGAAGGATATTTTGAATATCTTAAGTGATTGAAATAAACAGATGAAAAAATGAATCTGTTATGTTCAGCACCAGATTAATGACAAGGCAGTAAGTTTTAGGTCATTTTTATGGTGGCAGATGGGAATGCCTCAGAGGATTCTTACGTCCCAATGAGCTGTTCATCAAAAATATTTTCCAGATTCTTGGAGTTACAAGGGAGCAAAAAGAATGGTGTTTCCAATATACTCTATTAAGAAGGTGGTGACCCGCTCAAGATCATGTAGTGGCAAAGCCAGGACTAAAGTAAACATTCTTCAAGTACTAGACTATCGTCATGCGCTGCCTCCCCTGTCCTTTGTCATGGTGCCTGACATTCCACCATTGACGGTAGGGAGATAAAAAGATGATGGGTGTGCAGGCAGATGTGGATATGCATCCCAGCTTTGCCACTCTCTTTCTGTGGGTCTTGCTGAACTCTTCCTGTTTTTCTTTTCTCGTCTAGGAATAGAGAAAATAACTACCATGAGCAGTTTATATTACCGTTGCCATGAAAACTGCTGGGTCACCTAAATCTCTCTATTATAATGTAACTATTACAAGGAGTTTTCATAACTTGGTATGAATACTTGGATTCAGGGAATACTTGGGTAAGCTGTGTTTGAAAGTTTTGTGTGATTAGTGTGTTTCATGACTAAATGAGTGTGGCAGAGAACAATTAAACCAGGGTAAACAGATATGGGAATTCTCAGAATCTTTAATAACTTAATGAGGACTATGACTCACCTGGAAGATATAATACGCAGTGTTTCACAAATTTGTATGACCATAGAACCCTTTTTTAGAACATCTTAAAGCATCTGTGGGACATTGGTTTTCATAGAAGACGGTTTGGGAACGACGGTAGGTTGACTATATTGATGATCTCACCCCTTGTTTCTGAGCCCAGTCATTAACTTATTTTGGCCAATCAGTTGTGAGTAAGTGTTGGTTCAAGCAAAGGGTTGGAAAGTGCGTTGAGGCTTGCTATCTTGCTGCTCATAATAATTACCTTTTTAATAATCAATTACCTTTTCTAAAATTTAAATCCAAGTTAACGTACAGTGTAGTCATTATTTCAGGAGTAGAATTCAGTGGTTCATCACTTACATATGACACCCAGTGCTCATCCCAACAAGTGTCCTCCATAGTGTCTCTTGCCCATTTGGCCCATCCCCCTACCCAACACCCCTCCAACAACCCTCAGTTTGTTCCCTGTATTGAAGACTCTCTTATGGTTTGCCTCCCTCTCTCTTTGTATCTTATTTTTCCTTCCCTTCCCCTATGTTCATCTGTTTTGTTTCTTAAATTCCACATATGAGTGATATCATATGAATTTATTTTTCTCTGACTGACTTCACTTAGTGTCATACACTCTAGTTCCATCCATATTATTGCAAATGGCAAAATTTCATTCTTTCTGATCGCCGAGTAATATTCCATTGTGTGTGTATACACACACACACACACACACACACACACACATCTTTTTTTAAATAGACTAATTCATTTTTAATTATTATTTTTAATTTACATCCAAGTTAGTTAACATATGTTGTAATTATGATTTCAGGAATAGAATTTAGTGATTTATTACTTACGTATAACACCCAGCGCTCATCCCAACAAGTGTCCTCCTTAGTACCCCTTGCCCATTTAGTTCATCCCCGCACCCAAAACCCCTCCAGCAACCCTCAGTTTATACTTAAGTCTCTTATGGTTTGTCCACCTCCCTGTTTTTATATTATTTTTCCTTCCCTTCCTTTATGTTCATATTTTTTGTATCTTAAATTCCATATGAGTGAAGTCATATGATACTTGTCTTTCTCTGACTAATTTTGCTTAGCGTGTATTACACTTACATTACTTAGAGTGTATTACACTCTAGTTCCATCCATGTTGCTGCAAATGGCAAGATTTCATTCTTTTTAGTTGCTGAGTAATATTCCATTACATATTTATATATATATACCACAACTTCTTTATCCGTTCATCAGTCAATGGACATTTGGGCTCTTTCCAAACTTTGGCTATTTTGATAGTGCTGCTATAAACATTGGGTGCATGTGCCCCTTTGAATCAGCATTTTTGTGTCCTTTGGATAAATACATAGTAGTGCAATTGCTGGGTCATAGGGTAGTTCTATTTTTAATTTTTTAAGGAACCTCCATACTGCTTTCCAGAGTGGCTGTACCAGTTTGCATTCCCATCAACAGCAAAATTATTCCCTTTCTCCTCATTCTCACCAACATCTGTGGTTTCCTGAGTTGTTCATTAGGGCAATTCTGACAGGTGTGAGGTGGTATCTCATTGTGTTTTGATTTGTATTCCCTGATGATGAGTGATGTTGAACATCTTTTCATGTGTCTGTTAGCCATCTGGATGTCTTCTTTGGAAAAGTGTCTATTCATGTCTTCTGCCCATTTCTTCTCTGGATGATATTTTTGTGTGTTGAGTTTGATAAGCTCTTTATAGATTTTGGATGCTAACCCTTCATCTGGTACGTCATTTGCAAATATCTTCTCCCATTCTGTCGGCTGTCTTTTAGTTTTGTTGAGTGTTTCCTTTGCTGTGCAGAGGCTTTTTATCTTGATGAGGTCCCAATAGTTCATGTTTGTTTTTGTTTTCCTTGCCTCCAGAGACCTGCCTAGTGAGAAGTTGCTCTGGCCAAGGTCAAAGAGGTTGTTGCCCATTTTCTCCTCTAGGATTTTGATGGTTTTCTGTCTTACATTTAGGTCTTGCATCCGTTTTGAATTTATTTTTGTGTCTGGTGTAAGAAAGTGGTCCAGGTTCATTCTTTTGTACGTTGCTGTCCAGTTTTCCTAACACCATTTGCTGAAGAGACTGTCTTTTTTCAGTTGGATATTCTTTCCTGCTTTGTCAAAAATGAGTTGACCATATAGCTGTAGGTCCATTTCTGGATTTTCTATTCTGTATCTTTATGCGCTCATTTTTGTGCCAATACCATAGCTATCTTGATGATTACAGATTTGTAATACAGTTTGAAGTTTGGAATTGTGATGCTTCCAGCTTTGGTGTTCTTTTTCAACATTACCTTGGCTATTGGGGTCATTTATGGTTCCATACAAATATTAGAATTGTTTGTTCTAGGTCTGTGAAGAATTCTGGTATTGCTTGGAAAGGGATTGCATTGAATATGTACGTTGCTTTGGGTAGCATCGACATTTTAACAATATTTGTTTGTTCAATCCATGAGTATGGAATGTTTTTCCATTTCTTTGCGACTTTTTCAGTTTCTTTCTTAAGCTTTCTATAGTTTTCAGTGTATAAATCTTTTACCCCTTTGGTTAAGTTTATTCCTAGGTATTTTATGGTGTTTGGTGCAATTGTAAATGTGATCAATTGCTTGATTTCTCTTTCTGCTGCTTTATTATTGGTGTATGGAAATGCTACAGATTTCTGTACATTGATTTTATATTCTGCAACTTTGCTGAATTCATGTATCAGTTCTAGCAGTTTTTTGGTGGAGTCGTTTGGGTTTTACACATAGAATATTATGTTGTTTGTGAAGAGTGAACGTTTTGACTTCTTCCTTGCCAATTTGAAAGCCTTCTATTTCTTTTTGTTGTGTGATTGCTGAGGCTTGGACTTCCAACACTGTGTTGAACAACAGTGGGAGGGTGGACATCCCTGTTGTGTTCCTGACCTTAGGGGGAAAGCTCTCAGTTTTTCCCTTTGAGGATGATATTAGCTGTGGGTCTTTTATATATGGCATTTATGATCTTGAGGTATGTTCCTTCTACCCCCGCTTTCTTGAGGGCTTTTATCAAGAAAGGATGCTGTATTTTGTCAAATCCTTTTTCTTCTTCTTTTTTTAAAATTTTATTTATTTTTTTTATTTTAGAGAGAGAGAGCATGAAGGGGGAGGGGGCAGAGGGAGAGAGAGAGAATCTCAAGCAGGCTCCATGCTCAACACAGAGCCTGATGTGGGGCTCAATCCCAGGACCCTGGAATCATGATCCGAGCTGAAATCAAGAGTCGGACGCTCAACTGACTAAGCCACCCAGGCGCCCCTCAAATGTTTTTTTCTACATGTATTGAGAAGATCATGTGGTTCTTATCCTTTTGTTTTTTATTAATGTGTGTACCACATTGATTGGTATGTGGATATAGAACCAGTCCTACAGCCCAGGAATAAACCCCACTTGATCATGGTGAATAATTCTTTTAATGTATTATTGGAACCAGTTTGCTAGTATTTTGTTGAGAATTTTTGCATCCATGTTCATCAGGGAAATTGGTTTGTAGTTTTCCTTTTAAGTGGGGTCTTTGTCTGGTTTTGGAATCAAGATAATGCTGGCCTCATAGAATGAGTTTGGAAGTTTTCCTTCCACTTCTATTTTTTGGAACAACTTCAAAAGAATAGGTGCTAACTCTTCTTTAAATGGTGGTAGAATTCCCCTGGAAAGCCATCTGGCCCTGGATTTCTGTTTGTTGGGAAATTTTGATTACTGATTCAATTTCTTTAATGGTTATGGGTCTGTTCAAATATTCTATTTCTTCCTGTTTCAGTTTTGGTAGGTTTTATGTTTCTAGGAGTGTGTTTATTTCTTCCAGATTACCAATTTGTTGGGATATAATTGCTCATAATATTCTCTAATTATTGTTTGTATTTCTGTGGTGTTGTTTGTGATCTCTCCCCTTTCATTCGTGATTTTATTTATTTGGGTCATTACATTTTTCTTTTTGATAAATCTGGCTAGGGGTTTATCAATTTTGTTAATTCTTTCAAAGAACCAGCTCCTGGTTTTATTGATCTGGTGTGTTGTTTTGATTTTGATATCATTGATTTCTGCTCTTATCTTTTTTGTTCCTCTTCTTCTGATGACTTTGGGCTTTATTTGCTGTTTGTTTTCCAGTTCCTTTAGGTATAAAGTTAGGTTGTGTACCTAAGACATTTCTTCCTTCTTTAGGAAGGCCTGGATTACTACACACTTCCCTCTTATGATTGCCTTTGCTGCTTCCCAGAGGTTTTGGACTGTTGTGTTTTCATTTTCATTCATTTACATGTACTTTTTAATTTCCTCTTTAATTTCTTGGTTAATCCATTTATTCTTTAGTCGGATGTTCTTTAATCTCCAAGTATTTGTGGTCTTTCCAAATTTTTTCTTGTAGTTGAATTCAAGTTTCATAGCGTTGTGGTTTGAAAATATACATAGCATGATATCAATCTTTTTGTATTTGTTGAGGGTTGATTTGTGACCCAGGATGTGATCTATTCTGGAGAATGTTCCATGTGCACTTGAGAAGAATGCATATTCTGCTGATTTAGGATGAAATATTCTGTGTATAGCTGTCAGGTCCATCCAGTTCAGTGTGTCATTCAAAGCCATTGTTTCCTTGTTGATTTTCTGCTTAGATCTGTCCATTTCTGTATGTGGGATGTTGAAATCCCCTATTATTATGATATTGTTTAAATTTCTTTATGTTTGTGATTAATTGATTTATATATATATTTTTCCAAGTTGGGGGCATAAATATTTACAATGTTAGATCTTCTTGGTGGGTAGACCTCTTAATTATGATATAATGCTCATCTTCATCTCTTGTTACAGTTTTTGTTTTAAAATCTAGTTTGTCTGATAAAAGTATGACTACTCCGGCTTTCTTTTGGCATCCACTAGCATGATAGATGGTTCTCCATCCCCTTAATTTCAATCTGCAGGTGTCTTTAGGTCTCAAATGAGTCTCTTGTAAGCAGCAGATATATGGGTCTTGTTTCTTATCCATTCTTATACCCTATGTCTTTTGATTGGAGCATTTAGTCCATTTACATTTAGAGTGATTATTAAAAGATGGATTTAGTGCCATTGTGTGGCCTATAGACTTGGTGTTTCTGGTGATGTTCTCTGGTCCTTTCTATGATTTGTTGCTTTTGGTCTTTTTGTTTTTTCTCCACTCAAAGAGTCCCTCTTAAAATTTCTTGCAGGGCTGGTTTAGTGGTCACAAACTCCTTTAGTTTTTGTTTGTCTGGGAAACTCTTTATCTTTCATTCTACTTTGAATGATAGCCTTGCTGGATAAAAAAATTTTAGACTGCATATTCTTCCAATTCAGCACATTGAATATATCCTGCCACTCCCTTGTGGCCTGCCAAATTTCTGTGGACAGATCTGCTGTGAACCTGATCTGTCTTTCCTTATAGGTTAAGGACTTTTTCCCCTTGCTGCTTTCATAATTTTTTCCTTGTCCGTGTATTTTGTGAATTTGACTATGATATTCCTTGGTGATGGTCAGTTTTTGTTGAGTCTAATGTGAGTTCTCTGTACTTCTTAGATTTTGATGTCTGTGTCCTTCCTCAGATTAGCAAAGTTTTCAACTATAATTTGCTCACATAAACCTTCTGCTCCTTTTTCTCTCTCTTCATCTTTTGGGACTCCTATGATACGAATATTATTCCTTTTCAATAAGTCACTGAGTTCTCTAAGTCTGAGTTATCTTCTGTCTTGTCATTTTGGAGGAAGAAAAAAATAATAAAAAATAAAAATTAAAAAGTTAAAAAGAAAACAAAATAAAACCAAATAAAGGAAGCTGGATTAGTCTGCTTATTGAAAGAAGCCTATCTTGATGGAATAGAGAAAAAAGAGAAAGGGAAGAATAAAAAAGGTTAAAGAAGTTGAAAAATTAAAAAAATTAATAGTAAAATAGAATCAAAAAAAGAAAAGAAAATTGAATTAAAAATTTAAAAATAAAAAAATAAAAAGAAATTTGCTCTTTCTGTATTCAAGAAAGAGAAAAAGAAAGAAAAAAGGAAGAAAACAATGTAAGCAAAAACAGAAGCCAAGAAAACGAACAAATAAAGGAACCAGCAAACACAGGAGCCCCAGTGAAGTTACATCCAGTTTCCTCTAGAACTGAAACTTTGAAACACTGTTGTCCTTAGACTAAGCAGGTGGAGGGATTTGTGCTGGTCTTCTGGGGAACGTGCCTGGAGGGTGTAGTTGGGCGGGGCTTTGTGTAATGGCTCCATTCTCCATTTGGTGGCACTGCTAAGCTTACTGGCATGGGTGTGTGGGTGTGTGCGTGTGTGCACGCACGCACGCACGCCCACGTATGCACACTCAGTGCATGCATGGTAATGGTGAAAATGGCCTCACCTAGCTCCCTAGTCTCTGGTGCAGGACATTTGCCCTCTTGCCGACCCACAATCAAGCATCCCTTCTTTGTCTCAGGCCTCTCTCCACTCCCCACTCTACTTTGATATGTTCTGTCCAAGCTGTCTGCCTGCCAGGTGGTGCCTCCCTCCAGAGTTTTATCTCAGATGGGATTATGTTTCAAAACTCCACACTTCATAGACCCTTGCAGCTTGAACCCATGCCACCTCTCTGGGAGAGGGTCTTGCTGAGCAATGGCCAGGTGCCAGCTTGCCCTGGATATGTCCACGTGATCATGCGATGGCAGAGGTTCAGAGTTTATGGCAAATCACAGTACACAGTTGGTGCCAGGATTCACTGCACTCTGGTGTCTTTGTCCCAATACTAGCAAACATGGCTGCTCTCCAAGGTCCACTAGGACCTTGGCCCACAGGGAAGCCATATGGCCTCTACCAACTGCACTTCAAGCAGGGGAACCACTCTCCCTGTGTGGCACACGGACTCTTCAGATAGCCTTTCCCGATCCTGGGGATTTGCCCTACTTCCCCACCAGAGCACCGCCAGGTACTGAGCTCTGAACCTTCAGACTCTGCTGTATTGAAACTCTGCTCTTTCTCCTGTCAGTAAGTTTGGGGAACAAATTTCTTGTCTGGTTCCCTGCAAGTGTTTTCACTCTTTCTCTCTTCAGCTACTTTTGGGGGAGTGCTTTTCTTGGGCGACCCCAATGCATCACACTCTCCCCCTTTCTCTCTCTGTCCTCTCTCTGTGAAAACAGCTCCCTACCCTCTGCAGCTCCGAGGCTTTTCTCTCCCCCCGTTCACCTCTCTGCACTGTGGGTAGTACATTATCTCATTTAAAAAGAAGAAGAATGGAAACCACATAAGAGGCACTAGTTTATAGCAACTCACGTCTGGCCTTGCAAATGCCACCAGGACCACCAATTCAGAGGAGTGGAATGTTCCTTGCTTAGGCCTTAGTTCTCCCTGAGAGTGACCGTCCAATCCATTGTTTTCTGTAGCTCTGTGCTGTACCATCTGAGGTATCTTTACTTTTCTGCCATGCTTAGCTCTTTCTGTGTGCTTTGAATGGTGTTCTCAGTCTGCTTCTTACTTGTGGAAATGGAAAGCTCAGAGGTTTTCTTGACATTTTGGACAGTCTCAGTTTCTTTTAATATAAATTGGTGAGGCTTTTGGCAATACAGTACCCTCAATATTTGTTGTGGGTTTCTTATAAATCTGATGAGCCAAAAGCAACACCTACAATATGGTTAGAGCTCTATCTCTCTCAAAACTTAATCACTTATGTGGGCAAGTCAGGTTGCTGTGGGGCAGTACTCTTTAGATTTGTAGCAGCCCTTTTGTGTAGCTTACAGGATCTGCTAGGTTCTTCTTTATTTCTTTCAGGGGTTGTAATAAAAAGCCTTAAAGATAAATATTTAATTAGATACTTGCCCCAGGATGTATTTTACTTTGAGAACTTTTTGCTAACTGGAAGGCTAGAGGTGAGAAACAATTTTATTTTCCAGCCAAGAAGTTCTGTCTCGTTATGGTCCCTCTAAATATGCTTAAACACTGTTACTTATTTCTCTAACCCATCTCTTTGTTGTAGAACCTTATCGATATATGGGTAGTAAGAGCCACTGATACTTTGAACATTCTGCCTGGAAATGTTACTGCTTAAATCCCGAATGTCCTTAATATATTTTCTATCTTCTGAAGGATCACCTGTGGTGGTGGTTTTTACCATTTTTCTTCTCTGCTGCTACATAACCCATGTCATTTTTGCATCTTTTTGGAGCAGTTTTCTTACTGCTTTTCTAGCCTCTGTCCACTGCCTACTCTCAAAGCCAGGGCCACATTTTTTAGTCTTGGTTATAACAGTACCCTGATTCTAAATAATTTCTGTGTTAGTTATCTGTTGTTGCAAATAATGCTATATAACAAGTCAACCCCCAAAACTCAGTAGCTTAACACAACCACTGATTTAACTCAAGTCTACGGATGAGCAACTGAAGATGAATTGCAGTTCTTGTCTTTGATATGTTCTGTTGGACCATTAGCTGGCTTTCAGCTAATCTAGGATGGCCTTGGCTTGCCCCCTTTCCTAAACAGCTCATCCTCCCATGGGCTAGTCCAACTGTGTTCTCATAGCTGTGTCATAGTGCAAGAGTGTCCAAACCCAGTCATGCAAGGGGGCATAGAAACAGGCACGTGCTTGTTGAGCCTCTGCCAACATCTCTTTGCCAAAGCAGGGCAAATGACCAAGTCTAGAGGTAGAGTGAGAGGCGATTACATAGTTACAGGGAAAGAGGTGTGACACAGATTGGTCATTAAATGGGGCCTGTTAATAAACTCCATCTCCTTGGGATTATGTCTGTGAAAGTATTGGAATCTCCCAGAACAGGGCTCGCTGATGTCCTCATGGGCTAGCTGTCTCCGTTTCTTTGCCTTTTCTGACTCCTTTATAAATTTATTTGAAATATTTTCAAATCTACCTACATTTCTTGCCAGTATTCTCTTTTCAAAGGAAGTTCCCTATGTTTATTACCTACAGGGTTGAGCGGCATCTTCTCTTACTTGTCATAGTTGAAGAGTGAATAGCTGATCGATAT
Source organism: Lynx rufus (assembly GCF_022079265.1). Taxonomy (NCBI): domain Eukaryota; kingdom Metazoa; phylum Chordata; class Mammalia; order Carnivora; family Felidae; genus Lynx; species Lynx rufus. The sequence continues at coordinate 27,457,922 of NW_025814823.1, read as the reverse complement.
AGAAGGAAGAGAGGAAAGAACCTGAGGGGAAAAAATGATTGCCAAAAGCAGAGGTGTTTGAGTGTCAGTGAAGTGAATGTGCGTAAATGTGGCTACCTGCGTGTACATTTACATTGTGTGTGTACACAAATTTTCATTAGTGTGCATGTGTATGAATATATACATATCTGTACATGTGTGCATTAGGGCATGTATATATGCATGGGATAAGTGTTCTTCCCAGTTTATTAAAAAATACCACTGCACTTGATCTGATAAATCAGTGAGACAGTGAGACGAATACTCATGGGGCAAAGCCCAATGGTAAAAGAAGGAAATATGAAACAGGGGTCAAAGCGTTATAAAAACAAAGCAGGTGTTTCTACACGTCCAGATTTGAAAAATTCCAAACGGCAGTTATGAGCAGTTTCTCACGCCTTCTCCCCCTATGTCCTTCTTTAAACCTGGATGGTAGGGAAATATGGGCAATACGCCCATGTTGCTGCCCTCCTGTAATCCATGGAACAGAGTAGCACAAGATAGATTTTCTCTCTTTGGTTTTCCCACCAAGATGTCCCATCCTTATTGGAGATAGAAGATTGGGGACAAGATATCTTGTCCTTTCTATGTCTCAAGAGTGGAATGTTCTATTTCCTCTGAAATACTTTATATTTGAGAAAACACACCAGGCTCGTCTTTGCCAAGGCTCTCTTCCAAGAGGCCTGGTTTGAGTCAGGAACTTTACTGGTTATTCATTCATTTCACGAGAGCCTGAAATCTCCCAGGGAGGCCATGGGAATCTGCAGTCCTCTGGAAGTCCAGGTTCTAGTTCTGCACAGTCCACCGGGCTCTTGGGACCATGCGGGATTTCCTGTTACAGTGTATTAAAATATTTGTTATTCCAGAGAGGACTCAGGAAGCTGATTCTATTGGATATGTCAGTGGTAACCTCTAAAAGGAAATAGTTTTCAATTGGCAGTGGCCTGTGTGAGGCTCTGAGTTTGAAAACTTTTGCTAGAAGAGTTTTATAATCTTAGGTGACCTAGTTAGACCTAGTCAATGGACACAATTACAAAAAGACTCTATGAGATAGGTGTTACTATTATCCCTATTTCAGAGATTGAGTCACTATGATTACTCACTGGGGCGGATTCCAGAAAAAAAGTGCTCTTGAATACCTCACTATACTGTGTCTACGGCCAGGTGATCTACCCCTTCCATGACCAAAAGTCTGGAAGCCTCATTTGCCAGCCCCTAAGAGTAAGCAGCAATACAAAATACTTGACTACAGACTGGCACAGATTTCATTGTCTTTCCTTTGCTACCCATACTTACCAGACCCAGCAGCCCAAAGCCTTTTCTCTGGCATGCTTTGAACCAAAGTTACCTTTATCTGCTCAAGGAACAGATAATGAGGTGCAAAACCTTATTCCGTCCTTGCTCGGGTTAGAAATTGACAAATATCCTAAGAATTCATAGCACTTCCTGTGTGAAACTTGATTTACTATGATGGTAAGTCATAAAAATGATGCATGACATGTTGATTTGATGTAACAATCAATGTCTATTTAATAAACGGCCCACAATGGTTTTCATACATTATCTCCACCTGAAGACAGTGTTTGATTTTCCAGCCCATACTTCACATTCTAGCTCAAAAATACTAGAGAAACAAATCCTCACTTATGCATAAACATATTCAAAGGCAGAAGATTTATTTATTGATGAGAGCTTCAAATTGACCAATTTTTAGCTTTTTCTTCTGAAAAGAAGAAAGCTTTCCAAGAAGAGATTGCTACCAGATGTAGTGGATTACACAGCACTGGCTCAGCTATGAAACGCAGATGAAATGGAATATTCTGGTTTCTGATTCAGCCCTATTCTTATCTACACATAGCTCTTCTTAAGTGAACTTGACAGTGTTGTGGGCTGATATTAAGATAGACGACTTTAGTAAACAAGAAAAAGGGTTTCGTTCCCTACAATAGCAAATGGACTTTATAATAGAAATTTCTTTGTGCCGGGAAAGATATTACAATTTTCAACACACAATAAATATATTTGCTAGACAAAAAAAATGCATTTCATTACATGCAATGCACTTTCTATTGTACATTAACCACTTTTTTGCTTTGTGTAGAAAAGTACCATTTTCTACTGTAAAATGTCTGCAATTTATTTTTATAAGTCTGTTTTTCCCATGAAGGAAGAACATTCCATTACATAACCCTGTACTGATAAATTATATACGAGGCAAAATGTGTAGTATAAACATCTGAGCTTTATTGTTTGAGGGTCTATACAGTTCTGAGGGCAGACCGTTAAAATCTTAGACCAGAACGGCTGATTTTATTAACAACCAGTCTGTAATTAGTAGGTTTACTGGAGTCATTTACTTTGATACTTTCAGCAACCATAATACATGTGTAGGTTCTCTAAAATAATACTATTGCATGCTTCAGCTACACCCATAATTTTTCCTGATAATGCTTCTGCTGGGTTAAAAAAAACATAATTAATACTTTATTTAATCCTTGTATACTGTATACCTAGTTGACCATCATTCAAAATGGCACTTGCCCAGAGTGCTTTAGTTTCTTCACAGTTGAATGTATTTGACCCTGATTACTGTTTCCTGGAAATATCCCAAATAAGTAAAAAAAGCAGCTGCAATAAAGAATTCCTGCTCTACATTTTCTTTGTGCTAAGGGTCACTGTGACTGTGACTGCCCGTTGGCCTGTAAGAGTTACGAAAGTCTCATGGCGCCTAGGTGGCTCAGTTGGTTAAGCGTCCAACTTCATTCAGCTCAGGTCATGATCTTACAGTTTGTGAGTTAGAGCCCCGCGTCAGGCTCTGTGCTGATAGCCCCCTCTCTGCCCCTCCTGGAGCCCTCTCTCTGCCCCTCCTCCTCCCCTGCCCACACTGTCTTTTTCTCTCTCTTAAAAATAAACGGACAAAAAGTTACAGAGGTCTTTGCAGGTTAGAGAATTAGAATTATTTTGCTTATGTCAGTCTTATACTTGCGCATATATAATGGACTATTTGTGGGGATGATGTTTGTCTTTATTTTATTCTGACATTTAGGAACAAACACTTGTTGGCTTAGAAACACTGACTGGTTTTCCCAAAGGACAGGGTAGCAAGAAAAAGGGCTTGCCTACTTTGCTTGGTTGGAATGGTGTATCTAAAGTACAATTTTTGAAGAAACCAATGCCTTCAGTCGGCCTGCCTCAGCGTTAGGTGCTGTATGCATGCTGTCTTATTTAATCACAAGCAACCTTATGAAGTAGGCTTTAACATTACTGTATCATGAGTCTGGGACCATGCTTCACCGTGGTTAAGTTACATGCCTTAATCAGAGGTCCAGTGAATGTTGGGGCCGGGACTCGACCCCAGCACAACCTGAACATTCTCTGACAGAACACGAGGTATTTCCAAATGTTTGAAGCCCAGAAATGAAAATTGAAAACATAAGAAGAGATTGTGAGGTGGTGGAAATAGAGGCACAATATTTCTAGTGATCTAATATATAATTCACTAGAATCTGTTTAACTCTGAAATGTTCCTGTTTGGTGTGCTACCCCTAAAAGCACAGGCAGGTCTTAGGGATAAATGTGAGTCAGGCTGCAGACCACTGTAATAAAGTGAATATCACGATCAAGTGAGTCCAATGAATGTTTTGGTTTCCCTGTGCATATAAAAGTTGTGTATGCACTATACTGTAGACTAAGTGGGCAATAGCATTGTGTTTAAACAACAGTACACATACCTTAGTTAAAAATATTTTATTGCTAAAATATGCTAACCATCATGTGAGCTTTCAGCGAGTCATAATTTTTTTGCTGGTTGACAGTCTTGCCTGATATCAACGGCTGCTGACTGATAAGGGTGCTTGTTGCGGAAGGTTGGGATGGCTATGGCAATTTCTTGAAATGAGACCAGGAAGTTGATCACGTCGATTGACTCTTCCTTTCGTGAACGATTTCTCTGCCACAGCTTTATCGACTAAGTTTATGTAATATTCTAAATCCTTTGTTGTCATTTCAGCAGTCTTCAGAGCATCTTCACAGGGTGTAGGGTCCATTTAAGAAAACCATTTTCTTTGCTCATCCATAAGAGGCAACTCTTTCTTCATTCGCTCGTGTCATCTTGAGACGGCAGCAATGCGGTCATGTCTTCGGGCTCCACTCCTAACACTCTCTTGCTTTTGCCACCACATCTGCACTCGCTTTGTCCTCTGAAGTCTTGAACCCCTTTAAAGACATCCTTCAGGGCTGGGAGAACTTCTTCCAAACTCTTGTTAACATTGGTATTTTGACCTTTTCCCACGGATCACAAATGTCCTTAATAGTGAATCCTTTCCAGGAGGTTTTTAATTTACTTTGCCCAGATCCACCAGAAGAATCACTATTCATGGCAGCTATAATCTTACAAAGTAGAGTTCTTTTTTAAAAAAAATTAATTAAAAAATTTTCATTCTAGTATAGTTAACATGCAGTGTTATATTAGTTTCAGGTGTACAACATAGTGATTCAACTCTTCTACACGTTACTCAGTGCTCCTCACGGTAACTGTACTCTTAACCCCCATCACGTTTTTTACCCACCCACCCTACCTCCCCTCTGGCAAGCATCAGTTTATTCTCTATAGTTAAGAGTCTGTTTCTTGGTTTGTCTCTCTCTCTCTCTCTCTCTCTTTTGTTTTCTTTTGCTCATGTGTTGTGTTTCTTAAATTCCATATATGAATGAAATCATATGGTATTTGTCTTTCTCTGATTTATTTTGCTTAGCATTATACTCTCTGGCTCTATTCATATTGTTGCAAGTGGCAAGATTTCATTCTGTTTTATGGCTGAATAATATCCAATTATATATATTATATATTATATATATATATATATATATCATACCTTCTTTATCCATTCATCTGTTGATGGATACTTGGGCTGCTTCCATAGTTTAGCCATTATAAATAATTCTGCCGTAAATATAGGGGTGCATGTATCCCTTTGAACTAGGATTTTTGTATTTGGGGGATAAATGCCAGTAGTGAATTAATGGATTGGATGGTAGTTCTATTTTTAACTTTATTTTATTTTCATTTTTAACTTTTTGAGGAACCGCCATACTGTTTTCCAGAGTGGCTGCACCAGTTTGCATTCCCACCAATAGTGCACAAGGACTTCTATTTCTCCACATCCTTTTCAACATTTGTTATTTCTTCTTTTTTGGATTTTAACCATTATAACAGGTGTGAGGTGATAACGCATTGTAGGTTTGATTTGCATTTCCCCAATGATCGGTGATGTTGAACATCTTTTCATAGATCTGTTGGCCATCTATATTTCTTCTTTTGTCTTCATGTTTTCTGCCCATTTTTTTAGTTGGATTATTTGCTTTTTGGGCATTGCGTTGTATACATTCTTTATATTTCTTGGATACTAACCCTTTATCAGAGATGTCATTTGCATATATCTTCTCTTATTCAATAGGTTGTCTTTCATTTTTTTTGGTCATTTTCTTTGCCGTGCAGAAGATTTTTATTTTGACGTCCCAGTAGTTTATTTTTGTTTTTATTTCCCTTGCCTCAGGAAATATATTTAAAAAGAAATTGCTATGACTAATGTTGGAGAAATTACTGCCTGTGTTCTCTTCTAGGATTTTCGTAGTTTCAGGTCTTATATTTAGGTACTTAATTCATTTTGAATTTTTTTTTCAACGTTTATTTATTTTTAGGACAGAGAGAGACAGAGCATGAACAGGGGAGGGGCAGAGAGAGAGGGAGACACAGAATCGGAAACAGGCTCCAGGCTCTGAGCCATCAGCCCAGAGCCTGACGCGGGGCTCGAACTCACGGACCGCGAGATCGTGACCTGGCTGAAGTCGGACGCTCAACAGACTGCACCACCCAAGCGCCCCTTCATTTTGAATTTATCTTTGTGTATGGTGTAAGCTGGGAGCCCAGTTTCATTCTTTTCCATGTGTTTGTCCAGTTCTCCCAGCACCATTTGTTGAAGAGTCTATCTTTTCCCCATTGCTTATTTTGCATATTCTTTCGTCATTTGTCATAGATTGACCATATAAACATAGGTTTATTTGTGGGGTTTCTATTCTATTCCATTGATCTGTGTGCCTATTTTCATGCCAGTACCATACTGTCTTGATTACTACAGCTTTGTAGTATAACTTGAAATCTGGAATTGTGATGCCTCCAGGTTTATTTGTTTGTTTTCTTTTTCAAGATTGTTTGGGCTATTTGAGGTCTTTTGTGGTGCCATAAAATTTTAGGAGTGTTTGCTCTAGTTCTGTGAAAAATGTTGTTGGTATTTTGATAGGGATTGCATTAAATCTGTAGATTGCTTTGGGGAGTGTGGACATTTTAACAATGTTCTTCCAATCCATATGCATGCAATGACTTTCCATCTCTTTGTGTCATCTTCATTTTCTTTCATAAATGTTTAAGGGTTTTCAGTGGTGCCTGGGTGGCTAGTCGGTTAAGCGTTGGACTCTTGATTTCGGCTAAGGCCACGATCTCGCAGCTTGTGAGTTCAAGCCCTGCGTTCAGCTCTACACCGACAGTGCAGAGACTGTTTGGAATTCTCTCTCTCCCTCTCTCTAACCCCTGACAAAAATAAACTTACATAGATGTTTTATAGTTTTCAGAGCACAGATCTTTTACCTCCTTGGTTAAATTTATTCCTAAGTATGTTATTGTTGGTGCAGTTGTAAATGGGATTGTTAATTTTTTTTCTGCTGCTTTATTATTAGTGTATAGAGATGCAACAGATTTATCCACATGAATTTTGTGTCCTGTAACTTGACTGAATTCATTTATCACTTTTAACAGGGGTTTTTTTGGTGGAATCTTTAGGGTTTTCTATGTATACTATCATGTCATCTGCAAATAGTGACAGTTTAACTTCTTGTTTTTAATGTTTATTTATTTTTGAGAGACAGAGTGTGAGTGGGAGAGGGGCAGAGAGAGAGAGAGAGAGAGAGAGAGAGAGAATCTGAAGCAGGCTCCAGGCTTTGAGCTGTCAACACAGAGTCCAACCTGGGGCTTCAGCCCATGAATTGTGAGATCATGACCTAAGCCGAAGTCGGATGCCTAATTGACTGAGCCACCCAGGTGCCCCCAGTTTAACTTCTTCCTTACCAATTTGGATGCCTTTTATTTCTGGACTAAGTACTAGGTACTTAGGACTTCCAGTACTAAGTCAAATAATAGTGGTAAGAGTGGATATTCCTATCTTGTTATTGACCTTAGGGAATATGTTCTTTTTGTCTGTTTGTTTTTTGGCTTTTGTTTTGTTGTCGTTGTTGTTTTGTTTTTTGTTTTACCATCGAGCATGATTTAAGCTGTGGGATTTTCATATATAGCTTTTATTCTAATGAGGTACATTCCCCCTAAACCTACTTTGGTCAGATTTTTTATCATGAGTGGATATTGTACTTTGTCAAGGGCTTTTTCTGCATCTATTGAAATGATCATAAGGTTTTTATCCTGTCTTTTTTTTTTATAAACTTTTTTTTTTTAATTTATTTTTGGGACAGAGAGAGACAGAGCATGAACGGGGAGGGGCAGAGAGAGAGGGAGACACAGAATCGGAAACAGGCTCCAGGCTCCGAGCCATCAGCCCAGAGCCTGACGCGGGGCTCGAACTCACGGACCGCGAGATCGTGACCTGGCTGAAGTCGGACGCCTAACTGACTGTGCCACCCAGGCGCCCCTATCCTGTCTTTTATTGATGAGGTAGATGTATCACATGGATTGACTTGCAAATATTAAACCACCCTTGCATCCCAGGGATAAATCCTACTTGATCATGGTGAATGATTTTTTTTTTTTTTTAATATATCACCGCATTCAGTTTGCTAATATTTTGTTGAGGATTTTTGCATCAAGGTTCATCAGAGATATTGGCCTGCCATTCTCCATTTTTGTAGTGTCTTTATTTGGTTTTGGTATCAGGGTAATGCTGGCTTTGTAGAATGAATTTGGAAGCCTTTCTTCCTCTTCTAATTTTTGGAATAGTTTGAGAAGAATAGGTACCAACTTTTCTTTAAATGTGTAGTAGAATTCACCTGTGAAGCTGTCTGGCCTCAGACTTGTGTTTACTGGGAGTTTTTGTTGATTACTAATTCAACGTCAGTGCTGACAATTGGTCTTTTCAAATTTTCCATTTTTTCCTGATTCAGTTTTGGGAAGTTATATGTTTCTAGGAATTTATCCATTTCTTCTAAGTTGTCCAATTTTTTGGCATATAATTTTTTATAATGTTTTCTTACAGTCTTTTGTATTTCTGTGGGGTGGGTTGTTATTAATCTCATTTCTGATTTTTGAGTCCTTTTTTTTTTTTAACGAGTCTGGCTAAAGTTTTATTGATTTTTGTTGATCTTTTCAAAGAACCAGCTCCTGGTTTCATTGATTCTGTTCTATTGTTTCTTTAGTTTCTATTTTCTTTATTACTGCTCTAATCTTTGTTGTTTCCATGAAGTATATTTCTTAATATACTTTGAAAATCAAAATAATGCCTTGCTCCATGGGCTGCAGAATGGGTGTTGCCATAGCAGGCATGAACATAACATCACTCTTGTACATTTCATCAGAGCTCTTGGGTGATCAGGTGCATTGTTAGTGAGCAGACATACACTGAAATGAAATTATTTTTTTTCTGAGCAACAGGTCTTAACAGAGAGGTTAAAATATTCAGTAAACCAAGTTGTAAACAGAGGTCATCCAGGTTTTGTTCTTCCATTTACAGAGCACAGGCAGAGTAGATTTGGCATAATTCTTAGGGGCCCTAGAGTTTCCAGAACAGTAAATGAGCATTGGCTTCAACGTTAGTTCACCAGATGCATTAGCCCCTAGCAAGAGAGTCAGCCTGTCCTTGGAAGCTTTAAAGTCAGGCATTGACTTCTCCTCTCTAGCTATGAAAGTCCAAGATGGCATCTTCTTCCAACAGAAGGCTGTTTTGTCTACATTGAAAATCTGTTGTTCAGTGTGGCCACCTTCATTCATTATTTCAGCCATTGAAAATCTATTGTTCAGTGTGGCCACCTTCATTCATTATTTCAGCCAGATCTTTTAGATAATGTGTTGCAGCTTCTACATCAACACTTGCTGCCTCACCTCATACTTTCATGTTATGGAGACAGCTTCCTTCCTTAAACCTTATGAGCCAATCTCTGCTAGCTTCACACTTTTTTCCTGCAGCTTCCTCACCTCTCTCAGCCATCCTCAAATTGAAGAGAGTTAGGGCTTTGCTCTAGATTAGGCTTTGGCTTAAGGGAATGTTGTGCCTGGTTTGATCCTCTATGCAGGCCACTCAAACTTTACAGTTTACAATAAAACTGTTTGGTTTTATCATTCATGTGTCAGCTGGGTTTTCATTTTCTTTAAGAGCCTTTCCTCTTTTTTTTTTTAATTTTTTAATTTTTTTTTTAGAAAAAGAGAGAGAGAGAGAGGCAGAGAGAGAGGGAGACACAATCTGAAGCAGGCTCCAGGCTCTGAGCTGTCAGCACAGAGACCGACGTGGGGCTTGAACCCATGAACCGTGAGATCATGACCTGAGCTGAAGTCGGACACTTAACCGACCGAGCCCCCCAGGTGCCCCAAGAACTTTTTTTTTTTTTGCATTCACAAGTTAGCTCTTTGGCACAAGAGACCTAGCTTTCAGCTTCCCTTGGCTCTTGACGTGCTTTTCTTGCTAAGTGTAATCCTTTCTAGCTTTTGGTTTAAATTGAGAGAAGTGAAGCTCTCCCTTTCACTTGAATACCTAGAGGCCACTGCAGGGTGATTGGTTGACCTCAATTTCAGTATTGTTGCATCTTGGAATAGTGAGGCAGAGGGGGGAATGGCCAGTTGGATTAAGCTGCCAGAACACACAGAACAGTATCCTTTAAGTTGGCCATCTTACATGGATGTGGTTTGTGGCACGCCAAAATAATTATAGTAGTAACATCAAAGACGGCTGGTCATATAATAATAATGACAAATTTGAAATATTGCTAGAATTACCCAAATGTGCCAGAGAGACACAAAGTGGGCAAATGCTGTTGGAAAAAAATGCTGCCAACAGACTTGCTCGACCCAGGGTTGCCACAAAACTTTAATTTGTAAAAAACACAATACCTGCCAAGCACAATAAAGTGAAGCACAATAAAATGAGGTATGCCAGCATAGTTTATTCAGATACTAATGACAGACTGATTGAATATTCATGTTAACCTTTTGCCATTTTGATATAAAGGGAGCCAAGCTGTAAAGTTGCAGGCATCTTGAACATCTCTTCATTTTCTCGGTTTATGAGAAGAAACGGAGTATTAGGGTAAAAATGGTTCTTAGGGTTTCAAGATAAAACAGCTTTTATTGAGTGCAACAAACAGAGCAGCCATTTTTAGGAAAAGGAGTAAAAAAACCCCTGCAAGTTAAGCACCCCCAACCCTTACCAAGAAGAAGCAAGTTGTTGCATATCACAATTGACACATGGCTGTTTGTTTACACAGTCTCGTTTTCTCCATAGTTATTACCAGCATTTTCTACTTTTATCATTTCGTTTTTATCACCCTTGATGAAAACGAGAGGTTTACCAGATGGAAGCAAGCTTCTCTACACTTTCACATGTCGCTTTTGATGTGGTATGCAACGAAAGTACTTAAGTATTTTGAAACATAAACAACCTGACCTTTCCTTGTTGTACCAGGTGAAGGATACCTAGGCCAACAAGAAGAGTTCTCATGCAGTAGAATATTACTCAGCCTCAAAAAAGGAATGTAGTTCTGACAGATGCTACAACGTGGGTGAACACTGAAGACAGAAATGACATAAGTGAGACACAGAAGGACAAATACTACGTTTCCACATACATGGGAGATCTCAAAGAAGCAAATTCAAAGAGGCACTCAGTAGAATAGAGAGTGCCAGGGGCCGGAAGGACAGTGAGGGGATAGGGAGCCATTTTTTAATGGGTACATTCAGGAGGAGGCTGTAAAATTATAGTGGGGGTTGGCAGCTGTCCATATATTTAATGCCACTGAATTGTACAATTACAAACGGGCTAAGTGATAAATATTACGTACACGTTACCCCAGTGGGGGGAAAAAATTGAAAACCAAGGTAGGAATTCTGCCAAGATCTTACAACTGAGGAGTAGAAAGTTCTCGCCTCTCTTCCTGGGCCTGATGCCTGAATATGTTTTGATTCGGCCAACTTTTAAAAAAGTTCCTGCGTGGGCTCCTTCCTTCCTTCATTTGGTTCATTCAGTTGATACATATTTATTTAAAAATAAAAAAATCATGGTATGTCTTGTTAGACCGAGGACTGGAAAGATGAGTAAGGGAGCCCGCGAGACTGGGAGAAGACAGCCATATTCACATATGATCAAAATACAGTATAAAGGCTGTAGCAGAAGTCAATGAATAGTGGCGGGAACGCTGGAGAGGAGGTTGCTGAGGGGTCAAGGCTTCGTAGAAGAGTTGATAATTTATCTAGGTTTGAATTTTGAGAAGGAATTGGTTGGGATGTTTTTTTGTTTTGTTTTGTTTTGTTTGCATTTTAGTGATATGAACTACATTGTCACTCACATTTTACGCCTTGAAATCTTGGATCTAAAATATTTGCGGGCTTTTCAAATAGTTTGTGGTTTTTCTTTCTTAAGGGTCCATAGAGACTGGTTCCTGGAGGCATAAAACCACGTTGGTTCATTTCTCTGTTTTGTTTTCTCAAAATTTATAAGCAAAACCACCTTGAGAAATAATTCAAGGTAAAGGAGATGTTCAGATCTCTCAAAGAGCTTGCGTTCTAGAAGGAGTTACGGCAAAGACAGCTGGGCGTCGGTGTCTTAAGAAAAGTCAGTGTGGGCGGGCTGTGCAGAGGCTGGACAAGTGACTTCTGCTGGGGGATGAAGCAAAGCTCAGTGGAGTTGGGGAGGGAGGGGGGGCTTCTTTGCACTTTCCCCAGAAGGCTTTGTGGTAACTGGATGTCAGTAAGGTCATTTTATCCAGATAGAAAAATCTGAGCAAAACAGAAAGGCGACAAACGCTTCGTCCTCTTCAGGGAAGCAGTGAAAAAACAAGCCAGAGAGGCCTAATGGGGCCCGGTTACAAGGGCCTCCAGACTTTCAGTGTCCCCACTTATTCTAGGAACCCAAGAACCGTGATTTGTCGCCGGGTAGGTTTGGAAGAGAAAGGCTAAGAGCCTTCACGCCCACCCCCATGTACACGGGATGGAGCAAAAGCAGTGATCTAGAAGCATTGGCAGGACACTGGGCTCTTGGGAGGGTGGGGATACACCGAACTAGAAGCAAGACATAGTGAAAAGAAGAAAACGGGTTTTGGAGTCTGTCAGCCCTGGATTCAAATCCTGTAATCAGCCTTTACTGACTGTGTAGACTTGTCCAAATGACTTAGGACGTCTGAGCCTCATTCTCCTTGTGTGACAAATGAGGACAATAATAGTGTCTTCATATAGGGCTGTCCTAAGGATTACAGAGAACGCAGTGACACGCATATGTAGACTCCAGATGGCCCCAAGGTCCCAATGTCAGTTCCTTCCCCAGGTGACCTCTAAGGTCCCTTCTGAATGTCTGTGAAATAATTCAAAAGTTTCTCCTACAAAAATAAGTTATTCACGTAATCGAAGTTAAAATATATCCCTCATGTATTTCCAGACAGTTAATATAATTCGTTTCAAGTATCAGTAAGAATGTCACAGCCAAAACAGATCCTCCTGAGGCAGACCCTTGCCTCTGGGAATGACGCAAATGTTTTTGGAAGCTGCGTTAACCATTTCAGTCCTCTGTGTTGCCGTTTAGGGCTCAGAACCACGTGTTTAGGAAATGGTATCGTCTTGTCAGATCTAGTCCAAGGCCTTGCAAACGTGTGCGCGCATTTGAAAACCTCTCCCCTGCTTTCCGTTAGCGATAGTCTAGATTGCAGTTCCCCGCCTGTCTTTGACGGGCCGCTTCGTGGAAATCTTTTTCTTCTGATTATTCTCAAGGCAAACCTCTTAGGTTTTCTGTTTTGTGATGACAGTATTCGGAAACGAGGTCACCTCCTTTCTGGCTGTTGTATCCTTCTGTGTCTCCTGACGTAGAGATAAAGCTGTCGGGGTGATGGTGGTGATGGGAGTCAATAGACGGTATGGGAGAGGCCTCTGGCTTGTCAACTTTTTTTTTTTTTTTAATGTTTATTTATTTTGGGGACAGAGAGAGACACAGCATGAACGGGGGAGGGGCAGAGAGAGAGGGAGACACAGAATCGGAAGGGGGCTCCAGGCTCCGAGCCATCAGCCCAGAGCCCGACGCGGGGCTCGAACTCACGGACCGCGAGATCGTGACCTGGCTGAAGTCGGACGCTTAACCGACTGCGCCACCCAGGCGCCCCTGGCTTGTCAACTTTTAATATGATATTGACATTTAGTTTGGATCCCAATGCACCCTTGTTATATCTTTCCTGACACCTGGCTCACGTTATATAGAAACTTTCGGGACACTTTTTCCTGTTGAACTCTGAGCTCATTAAGGACAGGGTCTTTTCTTATCTATCTCCATATTCACAGGATTAGCACTGGGTCTGAACATAACACGCCGCGCAATAAAAAGATCCTGAAGACAATAATTTCCTAATAGGATATCATGAACATCTTTTCAGAATTTCAAAGAAAATTCACTGCTCAGCTGTCTGTGTGACAGTTTCATTTAAAATGAACGCGAGAGGGGCGCCTGGGTGGCGCAGTCGGTTAAGCGTCCGACTTCAGCCAGGTCACGATCTCGCGGTCCGTGAGTTCGAGCCCCGCGTCAGGCTCTGGGCTGATGGCTCGGAGCCTGGAGCCTGTTTCCGATTCTGTGTCTCCCTCTCTCTCTGCCCCTCCCCCGTTCATGCTCTGTCTCTGTCCCAAAAATAAATAAACGTTAAAAAAAAAAAAAAAGATTTAAAAATAAAATGAACGCGAGAAAAAAATAAAATGAAGTTAGTATCAGGGTGCCTGGGTGGCTCCGTTGGTGAAGCGTCTGACTCTTGATTTCAGCTCCGGTCATGGTCTCAAGGTTGTGAGATCAAGCCCCACGTAGGGCTCTGTGCTGACACCACGGAGCCTGCTTAGGATTCTCTCTCTCTGTCTCTCTGCCCCTCCCCCACTCTCTAATTCTCCCTTTTTGTGATTCCTATGTAAGAGAGCAGGAAGGAGATACAATTGAAAGCTGTATCCTACTTGTAATTAAAAGAAATAGTGAAAGCCCAAATTCTGATTGAACTGTTGGCCCAGGTATGAATTCTTTAATTCCTTTTCTAACTTGTATGCTTTCCAGCAAACATAAAACTAAATAAACCCAGGAATTAACTAATTGACTCTTTTGTACTTGCCTTTGCAGACAAAGGTAATATTTATGTTGATTATACTTGGATCAAGGTGTTGGTATTTTAGAAACGACATACACTCTAATGCTGTATAATCTGCTTTTCATGGTACTTCCCACTTCAGTTTTTATACATTTCTATTTGACATAATCTTTTGTCTCAGTGCCATTCATGTAGAAAATCATTTAAAAATGGTTGGATATGAGATGGGACTGGATAATGTGCAAAAGACTTCTTAAGGGTGAATACAATGTATCAAAGAATAATTTGCAAAACCAATATGGCAGAAGTCATATTTATTGAAAAAAATTAATATCTTTGCTATAAAATTTGTAACAGGAATATTTACTGAATGTTTATTTTGATGCATAAACCTGAATATTACATACCAAGTACAAGACAGGAGCACTAGCTTTTCCTTTATTTACATTTTATGAAAACTGTTATGCAGTCCATGTTAAAAGAAGTGACGATGGAGAATTGTTACATTAGAAAAATAATATTCTTGATAAAGCATTCGCAAGGAGTCCAAGGAGTCCAATCACATTTTCTGCCTCTTCAATAAGGCAAAAGTCCCTGGAATAGCATATAACTTAATTTACAAAATACAATAAATGTTCAGACACATATTCAAGTTTTCTTTTGGTATGATTTTTTCTCACTGTAAAATTACTTTTTTATTTTTATTTTTGTTGTTGTTGTTGTTTTGTTTTGTTTTGTTTTTTTTACTAAAACAGAAAGACTTTCCGGAAAATGTCATTGAATGATTTCCGCTATACATTAGATATACAACTCGGTAGCCTAGCAACAACCATTGCTACACCATCATTCACTTTACATATTCTGCTCGGTGAGCTATTCTCAAATGTAGCATATTTTAAGATTTTGCCATCGTGATGACTGTGGAATCGTTGGTTTTCATAGGAAACAGATCTGTCACAGTATGGAGCTTGGTTTTAGGGAACTGGTACACAATTACATTTCCACTCACAAGAGGACGCCACGGATGTCACTGAAGTCTGGCTCTGATGGCTCCGCAGGGGCCCCACGCCGGACGACCCCAACCTCCAGTGCTCACAGCGCACAGCCCTGGCCGAGTTCAGGCGGTTTCACTTCCAGAGACTTGTTTAATTCCTCATAGTTAGGTCGTCTTAATTCCTTCAAAGGCACACAGCTTCCACCTTTTTTCCAAAGTCGCTCCCACGCCTGTGAATTCCTGTTTGAACATGCGTGGCAGCCTCATCAGAAGCATTTCGATTTCGTTGGCGGATATCTGTTTAGAAAGGAAGAAAAGTCACTTTTAGAAACAAGGCTCCCCCGAAAGGAGGCAAGGGGTGGGGTGAGGAGGCGCTTGCCCGGTGAGCCAAACAACGCGACGCTCTCTACTTGGCTGTCAAGTAAGGCTCCTGGGAGAGGAGCACCAGTAAAGCTCCGAACGTGGTTATCCTGGTCGTCCCCTGAGCAGCTGGTGGGGGTGCGGGCGCAGGAGACGAATGGGTGCAAATTCCAGGCTCACCGTTCATGTGGACGGCTAGCTTCCCAGTAGTGCCAGGCTTCAACAGCACTCTCCCCCTTGATACAAAAGGAGGTGAGAATGGGACTTATGAGGGCTGAGAGCAAGTTCATCACCACTCCCAGCGCTCTCATCCTCTTCTACAAAGGACATCTGTATCTTCTATCTAACTCAGTGAGGGCCAAAGGGCATTTGAGTAGATTTCTGGCCGCCCTAACTTCTCTTCTTTCTCTTCCCTTAATTCTCACAGGGACCAGAAGACCATAAAGGTTTAGGAACAGAAATGAAAATCCAGAACCTGCAATGGTAAAAGTCTCAACATCCGTTCTTAAAATCCAGGTACTTTTAAATTTTTTTTTAAGTTTATTTATTTATTTTGAGTGAGAGAGAGAGAGAGAGAGAGAGCGAGAGTTAAGCACAAGCAGGGGAGAGACAGAGAAAGAGGGAGAGAAAGAGAATCCCAAGCAGGCTCCACACTGTCAGCGCAGAGCCCGACTGGGGGCTCGATCCCACAAATTGTGAGATCATGACCTGAGCCAAAATCAAGAGTCGGAAGCTTAACTGACTGAGGCACCCAGGCGCCCCAATCCAGGCAATTTTTTAATGCATTTTTTTTCTTCTACCAATTTTTCTTTATTACATACAGTTTTATACCAATAATTCATTTTATCTTAAATAAAGGGCAATCTGACCATAATCCGTCTGCTCTAATACAGCCGTTGTTCTTGTTTCCGTGTCTTTGCTTCCTAATCCATGCATTTGCATGGGGATCTCATACAGCAAGGTGGCTAAGACCCTGGAACCAGGGTGGGGCTAACATTTCTATTTGAATCCTGTATCTACTATTGTTAGGAGCTAAATCACTCCAGCCAAGATAATTAGTCTCTCTAAGCCTCAGCAAATGGGAATAACAACATGTAATAATGATGTATGAAGACTACTGGCTTAGCATAGACTTGGCATGTAGAAATGTTTAATGAATCAGACCTATTATTATTTTTCATGGTACAATCGTTGAATAGATATTTTAGAGTCTACACTTTCCATTTCACATTTAAATGTGAAATAAATTTAACATTTATTTTAAAGAGAGAACCGAATAGACCAGGAAGTCAAGCCAACTGTTCATTTAATGTTCACATAGAGAAGATTTCACATGATATAGTTGATATTCCTAGACCTATAACAAAAGGCCTTTCGAGGTGGCCCTGAAAGTTAAAACAAATCGCATTCTAAAATTTTTGCGTGCATTATTTTGAAATCGGAATGCATTTTCCCATGAAGCCATGTTAAAGGGATTATTAGATTCCCAGGTCAACCCACAAAAGCCTGTTAAAGGTTCATGTGATTTTGAAAGATTTTATTTCAGTGAGCTCTGTGTGGAATGCCTTCCTAGCACCCTGGTTTCATTGTCACAACGCTCCTAGGAGATGCGTAGGGCAGCAATGTCAGGATCTATCCCCATTTTGGAGCTGAGAAAATGGAGTCAACTACAGAGGCATTTATCATGGAACTGGGAAAGAACCCAGGGCTTGGGCACAGGAACTAGGCAATGGTATGCTTTGCGAGCTCTGCATGATTTCAGCAGTTATGGGTGAAGAACCAGGGTGGGGTGATTTCTTTTGAAATATCAGTCACCTGAGTTTCTTTCTTTCTTTCTTTCTTTCTTTTTTTTTTTTTAAAATCAGGTTCCCTAGTCTCTTCTCTGGAGACTCTGATTCAGCCTCTCTGGGATGTTGCTCATACACTCTAATCATATACTAATCACCCCTGGTAATGCTTAAGAACAAGCATATTTAGGTTAAGAATGGGGATTTAAAATCAGACCAGGCTTGGATTTGAATCTGGGCTGGGCCAAGATGTGTAACCATGGGCAGGTCATTTAATAGCTGTTCAGTTTCTTCATGTGTATAATAGCTCTCTCAGCCTAATTGTGAGGCTTATACACAAAATATAGCACAGTGCCTGGCACAAGAGGTTTCTCTCTATGTACATATAAGGCGATGCTGATAGAATACGATGCTCTGTTCTCAAACTTTTTGTGATAGATGGGTCAAGCTCTGTGCCCGTAAGTCAAACAAGTACAGAGAAGTAGGTGGTCAACCCAGTTTTTACTTGGTCCAGAAAGCAGTTTCCTGAAGCCAAGTTCTCCTCTTAACAACCTCCTTTCTTTCCTCGGGAGGAGGACAGCACAGGTCATCCATGGTAGGCTCGAGTCTCCAGTGCATTCAAGTGATACCCCTGAGACAAGCTGTCCTTCCCCAGATCGGGCCGAGCCGTGGAGAGGCTGACAGACCCGGGTAACAGCCAACCTATCAGGGGGTTGTTTTCAGGATAACCACCATCTCCCTTGGAAGAGGAGGGAAGGGACTTTGCATTGTTCATTAGGAAGGAGAGAAAAGGCTGAATTCTTGAGGGTAAATTAACAAGTCTGACCTAAAGATAACACCTATGCAGGAGGCCAGCCGGGGTCAGGTCAGGGCAGTAGCCCTGTGGCCGACTGTGAAAAGTGGGACAACTCATAATTCCTGAAAACCTTTCGCTTGCCAGACTTCTGAAAACACTTTTGTTAATTCTCAACTACATTCTCATAAGACAGGGAATGACTTACACGCAAGGAAACAGGTCCAGACAGATTCGGTGCCTTACGCAGGATAACCGAGGCACTAACTGTGGAGCTGGGGTGCAGATCCAGAACTGGCCTGGCCTTGTTCTTCAATCAACATTAATGCCGACTGCCACAGGGGGTGGGGGACTGTGAGTGGGAACTGGAAATAATCCTCCTGGTCGCTGTCTCCCTGTTTGGGGGAGGGGTCCGTGTACTGGAGGGCAGGTGATAAAGATGTCGACGCCAGTAACAAGGAACTGAGAATTCCCAACCTGACCAGCCCGTGCACGTTCCGTTGCTAATGCTTGGAGGCCTCCCCATAAACCGTTCACCAGAACAGCGAGCAAATCATGGGGAGTCTTGTTTTCCATGATGTCTTTCGACCTGAGGCTAGACTTTAACCACCGAGGAAGCAGGAGAAGCATGCAGGGTGAGAGGGGTAGCCACCCTGCCTGAGTCCTCACCGGAGCCCAGGCACACAGTGTGTGTCTTACGTGCATGATCTCATCAGAAAGCTCATTCAGCAAGCAAGCAAGCAAGCAAACTCCTCACTTGCCGGAAGACAGAAATGTTGAGACACAACATTTGGAATCCGGTCATGGAATGACCGTTAGCCAGCTTCCTCATCTTGTCTAAATCACTTAAACTCTTTGGGTGTTTTCTCCTTTGCGAGACAAGGGAATTGGAAAGAAACTCACCGAATGCTCTGAGGACTTGAATTTGCGTGCTGGCCCCGCCATACGTTAGTACTGGTCTTTGGGTAAGCTACTTAAAATTCATCTGACCTCTAGGCTGTGGCAAAGATCTCGAACTGATAGATCTCCTGTGTACTTTAAAGCACAAAACAAATGGCAACCAGTACTCATTACCTCTTACTGTGCACCAGATACTGCTCTGAGTTTTCTTTTTTAATGTTTATTTTCTGAGAAAGAGAGAGAGCATAAGCAGGGGAGGGGCAGAGAGAGAGAGAGAGAGCAAGGGGGGGTGGAGAGAGAGAGAGAAGGAGAGGGAGGGAGGGACAGAGAGAGAGAGAGGACCCGAAACGGGCTACGCACTGACAGCAGTGAGCTGGATGTGAGGCTCAAACCCACGAACCACGAGATCATGACCTGAGCCAAAGTCCGACGCTCACCGACTGAGCCACCCGGGTGCCCCCGTTCTGAGTTCTTTTTTTTCTTTTCTTTTCTTTTCTTTTCTTTTCTTTTCTTTTCTTTTCTTTTCTTTTTCTTTTCTTTTCTTTTCAATATATGAAATTTACTGTCAAACTGGTTTCCATACAACACTCAGGGCTCATCTCAAAAGATGCCCTCTTCAATACCCATTGAGTTCTTTTCATATATTAAGTCACTCAATACACAACGGTAATCCGTAAAAACCCATTTTAGTTGAGGGTACAACTGAGGCACCGAGCTGTTAAATAAATTGCCCACGGTCACACAAATAAATTAGCGGCACTGAGATTTGAGATTCTTAGGGTGACTTAGTTTGGATGACCAATTCCTTAGATTTTGACAGAGCTGGAAGTCAATGTAATGGAAATGAGTCGTTAATGCTAAGTTACTGTAGGTAGTGGAAGGGAACTGCCCGACCCTGCCGTAAAGATGTAAATCATGTGGACAGGGATGTGTCATAACCACAGAACCCACCACCTCAGATGAACCCCTACCTAAAATATCCATTTAATGAGGCTCTCAGATAAATTGTAGAGCATTTCTTTAAGACGTTTTCTATTTCATGCCAGAAGAAAGATCAAAGAGAAACCGCTTTCAAGTTAGTCTGATGGCTTTTAAACCTTCCTCTACCCTGACAAAATAACTTTTATGATATATCACACTTTGGGATTTTCAAGACAAAGAGAGAATTCAATTGGTCCTCTTTTTTTTTTTTTTTTTACCCTATGGCCAAAGAATTTTTACATTAGATATTTTCATTTACTTTAATTCTGTTTTCTCCTCCTCCTACATAGCTTGTCCGCTCCCATAATTTTGCCTTTGTAATATCTCATGCTGATAATTTCTTGGGTTTGAGGACGCAGTCGTGGGGTCATCACATAAAACAGAGCAGAAAAACCTCACTGGCCGAGCTCAGAGTGAAATGCACCTGCCCCCTCATCAGTTGCACAGGGTTCCCTCCCCCAAATCCATTCCGAGGTCGGGGCTTCTTTCTCTGTGCCCTTTTGTCCTAGAGGGAGCCCACGGGGGGCCAGGGAGGGTATGCTTGCCCTGCTGATGAGCAGAGGGGCTGAAACTTGGTGCAGGGCTCGCGACGCCCAATCCAGCCCTGCTTTCACAGCGCTGCGGTCTTCTCGTGGGTGCTGGGAGCAGAATCAAACACACGTGGCTAACAGACTTCTGTGTGGCCCTGCCATAGAGGGTAGGGACATGCTGTGCCCCATTTACACATACACCACGTATTTGGTGCCCTGGAAAGTGGGCAGGATCGTCATAGACATGATGCTTTTATCACCCTTTTACTCAGCTTGCTTTTGTCCCAGGAAATTGGTGGTCTGCGTCTTTTCAACCTTTGGTATTGTCAGTGGATCCCCTTCCCCTCTGTTCTGCTTAAAATTTTCCAAGTCTGACATCTATTCTTTTAGAAAGGATTGATTTGTTCTAATTAAAAAAAAAAAGAACAGAAAATATGAGAAGGAATAAAGGACTCTGTGTAACCAAGGGGCTTGTGTGGTGGTAACACTGCAGAGGTAATTTGTAATATCTGCTTGATTTATTTTCTGATTTGCTGACTCCAGCCCAAGCCCACTGCCTCTTTGCCAGGCCTCTGAGCGTGTATATAAATTGACACAAGCAGACATAAATCAGTTTTATTATGGGGCTGGCTGGCTCCGTGTCCCATATCAGTCAGGCCAGGGAAGCCGAGTGATGAGGAGTTCTTGTTTGAGGCACTGAAAAGACACTGGCATAGGCTTTGTCAAAGCTGGAGAGTCAGAGAAGCCAATTGCAAAACCAGATTTCCTTCCATAGGATAAACTGACGGCTGGCTTTTCGTGCACATTTAAATCCTGTTCATTCTTCATATCCCTGGGCGATGCATGGCATCAGCACACAGACACCGCGCAACAAACTTCTGCAGAGAGAAATACAGAATGCGGATGGGCAACGAAGGGAAAGGAAGGGAGGAGGAAGCAAGACACAAGGAGGAAGTAAGAGAGGAAGAAGGAAAGAAGATAAACATAACTGAGGAATTAGGAAGAGAGAAGAAAGGAAGAGGAACCGGGAGGGAGAGAAAGAGACAAGGGGAAAAAGAAAGAAGGACGAAGATTAAGTAGGAGAAAAGACAGGATCCGGATGGAAAATGAGAGAGGCAGGAAGGAAAGAAGGAGGAGAGGAGAGCAGTGTGGCTACAGCACCCTAGAGGGAAGTGTGACAGCACGTACTCGGGGATGCCTCCTGCACAGACTTCGCCCCTCTCCAACTTCTGTCTCGCTAAAGATTGGCCTGCTTGTTAGTTTGTCTGATTACTCAGTTATTCCATAAGTATTTTATATTCTCTCAACTAGACTACACACTTTTTGAGAGCAGCATTCTTTGTTAGATTTCTTTTGTGCCCTCGCCATGACCTGTTCCTCCCTGGTCCCTAGGACGGTGCCGGGTTCACGCAAAGCAGTGAATTATCCCAGCGTTTACTGGGTCCCTGGCAACCCCGTCAGTTTCTCCGGCGGTGTGTGAACAACTTCCTTTTTATTCTTTATGTAGCCAAATGAAGTGCTGTTACCTCCAATGCTTCACTTATCATATGCTTTCCAGAGGTGTTGTGAGATCTAAAAAAACACATTCATTGTAGCCTAAGC
Source organism: Lynx rufus (assembly GCF_022079265.1). NCBI lineage: Eukaryota > Metazoa > Chordata > Mammalia > Carnivora > Felidae > Lynx > Lynx rufus. The sequence goes on along the minus strand of NW_025814823.1, from coordinate 27,435,656 downwards.
AACAAAAAATTCTTGCACTCATCGACATACTGTGACAAGTGGCTACTTAGGAGAACACTAGAATATGCATAATACTGAAGATTTTTTGGTAGGGGGAGGGGAACCTTACAAACACCACTGAGAACATTTCATCTACCGTTACTGCCTAGCTATAGTCTGGAAAAGAATGCTCTCCAGTTAAGGCTAATTTGAATCTCTTCAGGACAGACCAGATATTTTAGTGCCCCTCTGGTGGGAAATGTACACCTGCCTATGAACACCCAGCCTGTCGGTCAACGGTGGTATTATGTCAAAATGGCAGGTCTTTGCAAATCCTCCAGCATCGGCGGCCATATTATGTTGACTCTGGTTTTCAGAATCAAATATTCTATTTGGTGGGCCTTGGGACGAGGCTGTACATGGGTAGAGGGGACAGCCACACACACTTGGGAGAACTGGGTCTTAACTCCTAAAGAACACGTAAATTGGAGGAAGAGCAGAAGAATCCCTCCTCTTGACTGTAAGACAGGAGATATTCATCTGCTAATGCTCGACTCAATGTGACTTCCTTGCTGCTCAGGATCAGCGAGTGGGTTGACGTGGGGGGGCTTCTGATCAGAAACCATCGCAGGATAGAGCTGCCTGTTTTGAGCTTATCTTCCTGCGCCCAGGGCACAACTTTTGACTTGGCAAAGTTTCAGGAAGCCATCTCCCCTCCCCGCCCCCCCCACCTTCTGCTTTCCTCTGAGTGAATCTTTGTGACATGGTCATACGGCCACATTGACCTACAAGAGGGCTGAGTGAATGAGAGTGGGTGGCTTAGAAGAGGCCGAGAAGAGAAAAATATGCAAACATCACTGTCAAGAGCGGGAATAATATTTAACTGGAAAATGGCCTATTACTGGGCCACGCACTTTTAGGAGCCATGTGCAATTCACATGCCCAGCCTAATTTAAATTAATTCCTGGCTCTTCTTCCATTTCTAATCATTCTTATACTCCTATGTGGCCTTTGGGGAAACCCTAATAAAATCAGCTCCATTACAGGCTGCCTGCCTTCCTTGTTCTCGTCAGCACTGGGGGAGGCAGAATCTAAATATTATTTGATAGTTGTTGTAATGGTGATGTTGTCTGATGTCGAACAGTGTTGCTCTAAGCGGAAGTTTGAAAACCCACCTAGAGTCAGTAAACCCTCCATGCAGTGGAGGCCAGGCTGAATCCGTGGCCCTGGTGCAGCATCAACCGAAACTTGGTGGGGGGGCGGTGATGCCCAAGTCATTCTGATTAACCAGAGGCAGGAGTACTAGGTCGCTGGACCAGCCAGCCTCGGCGTCACTGGGCTGGTCGTGGCTCCAGGATTCTGAGCCTTCTGGCGGCTGATGCAAGGACAAGGCCCTGGTGGGTACTTAAAGGGCAAACCTCTCATTATTTTGTTTTCTGTTTAAAGCCCTGAGGATATAGAATTCCAGTATACAGCAGTAATTTGGTCTCTGGATTAAGCAGTCTAAATACCCTTTCAGCCTCACTGGGATAGAGAGAATATTTGGTCTAATCGCTGGCACCTAGGAGTTTTAGTCAGAGCACTTTTTCTATATAATTTTTGCTTCATGCATGAGGAAACAATTTGACTGCTCTACCGGGCATTTCATTCAGGAGATGGAGGGCTGTCCGGGGTGGGGGGGGGACCCCATGTATTTCCTCTGTGAAGGAAATACTTTCTTCTTTATCTTCTAAAATAAAAGTATCAGTCTGAGATGAAATGGACTTCCCTTTGACAGAATCCCTTCCAGAAAGGCCAATCATCTAATGGCCAGAGACCAGGTGCGTGAATTCTCTCCTCAGAGACTACTAAGGGAGACCACACAAATCTTGCCTGAACAAATGGATGATGGGCACTCTGTCCGGAGGGACATGCTTCATTATTTATCACTCCCACCGGGGATTTTTATCCTCACCCACCCCCTCTGCCACCCACATCTCCCTATATATACTAAAACAACAACTGCTTCCCAACAAAGGCTTTCCCCTTGGGATTTCCGGAAGGGGAAGGAAAGAAATGTCAACAATACCAGGGAAGGATAATAGCAATGATTGGAATAATTTCTCGAGGCCTTATTCTGTGTCACGCCACACTGGGGAAAGTGGTATTTCATTTCATCTTTCAGGCAAAGGTAGGGTTGATGTTAACGATATTGGTGAGGGAAAAAAACCAAACCCTTCAAGAAAGTATTTTCAACAAAGTATTATTTCAACAAAGTAACATTGTATAGCTCATCCTTCTCATTTTATCTGAATCCACATGAGCATTTTCTATCCCTCCCATCCACATGAGGGGAGGCTGCAAAGGAGACAGTAACACAAGTGTGAACTTCAAGAATCTTATAATCGCCTCATCCCCTTTCACTCTGTTTTGGTCTACCCTATTACCAGCTGTGAGAGAATAAATGGACATGAATCTCTGTGACTGAAAAATACTTTTGGTTCCAGATGATTCTGTCAGAGGGGAAGTTTAAGACCCATTAGAAAGGCCAAGCAGTTATGGCATCATGAATCGGTAAGATCATGTGACTCAAACTGAGAACCCAGTGCAGTAATTTAATTGATACTGGCCTTTGGAGATTTAGAATGATTTGTACGTGTGTTGTCAGGGTCCTAGAACTGCGGGCCGTGGGCCTGGTCCTACACATTCCATGCACTTTGCTGCACTCTATGGAAGAGTGTATTTCCATTTTCCCTCCCAGCAGGACATTTAACAAGCTGCTCAGTGGCGGGCTTCAACTCTCTGCTTCTGTGTCCATCCCCTTCCAGGGCTTCCCCAGGCAGTGCTGGTTAATGACACTATTTCAACTGGGGCCCCTCTCATTGTTGCCTGGAATTTGCTACATCAATTGATACATGCATTGAGCTCTTTTTGTCCTCTATCTTGTAGAACACAGATATCGCAATGGGTCAGGGGCACAGCTAATGCGGAGAGGAGGAAAACCAAGCCTCAGAGAAATGAAGAGTGAGTCCTGACTCTGGGTGTGGCCCTCGTGGGGTGGAGCTGAGAATAATTCTGCAATCATCTTTTCCATTTAGAGAGTAATGTTGAAAACCCACCGCTAATCCAGTTTTCTCGAGAGTCGTATCAGATCTTTGTTGTTTGAGGCGATTTTCTCCCTATTGTGTGGACTTCTTACCACAGAACCCTGTGAGAATCTGGCCTAAAGATAATGCCACGTTAGCCACCCTGACCTGATTTCTCCCGGTTTGGGGAACCTGTAATTTTAAGCCCCTCATATGCCATGTCCCCATTTGGCACCTGCTGAAAGTCACGGTCATTGTAGATAACTGCTTTTCTTTCTCTAAAGACAAATGCAAGTGAAAAAAGGACAAGTATCGGCCCCAAACTGAGGGCCTTGCGGAGAAGTCCTGATAAGTCTCCAGGTGCTATTGGATCCCTGATGCAGTTCACACAGGGCCCACCTGCAGCCAGGAGTTGACATGCAAAATCCCAACAACGTAAGTGCGCTTGAGAAAAAGAATTTACCTTGGAGTCAAGCTGCTGCATGTATGACCAAAGATACTCTATATTGGCTCCAAAAGGATGGACATGAAGAAACGTTGATATGATGCCTGGGTTAAAAAGACAAACATTGGGCATTACTGCAAGGCAAGTCAGAGTCGGAGTCAGATAATGTCCTTTACTAACCCCAGCGATGGTTTTGTCAGCCTGAGTTACAGTCTCACCATTTTCAGCAGCACTCAACAAGCATTTAATAGCAGCCCGTTCTGAAGACAGTCATAGTAACATGGCAAACACAACACTCTATCTGCTGGAATAACAGTAGTTAGAAAAGCTAGACTCTGAGATAATATACAGATGAATGAAGGTATTTCTAAACAAAGACTCCTGGAAGCATTTCAGCTACCAATTTTATGCTTGATTTACCAATATAAAATTGTAGTTATTGGGAGGATAAAATTCTCTCTTTTCTTTCTCTCAGTGGGCTTTGCAGTATGAAAATGGCTCATACAGCTGGTGTCAGAGATCACACGGCCTCCGATTTCCCTGATAATTACAGCTGCCAGTTATGAAAAGTATTTAATCCACATTTCCCCTAACTGCCACTGAAGGAAACACAAATCCTTTCCGAAGCCTTTATTTCCCCCTCGTTGTTGCTGGTGTTTAAAGGGAACCGGCTTACTCTCTCCTCCCTGCTGTAATTTACAAGATCATTTTAAAAGGTCCAGGAATGGATGGTTTGGCTGGAGTCTGAGTATAAATCAGAAGTCTTTTCCATTGTGAAAATCAACTGTCAACATTGTACTGACAAATGAAAAGCCGGGGGTTGGTGTCGGGGCTGAAGTGAAAGCATTACCTCTCTATCCTCCCTGCTCCTAGATCCAAAATCAAAATAGTGAAAATGAGGACGTCGACTTCATGGACTGTATGCTGCTGTTTGTTATGAAACGGTGTTCAGACTGACATTGTTTGAGTTCTCTTTTAAGCCCTCACATTGTTTATTGGGAAATTCTGATGCCTGAGAGCTGAAGGTCAAAAAAAGAGCTGCATTTGTTTGACACGCAGGTGGAATGAACCCTAGACGAGCACATCGTTCTTGCACCAGGTCACCCTGGGAATCGCAGGCTGACCCTGGATTGATCTGGGATAGGGTCTCGTGGCCTCCTGACCTCCTGTGTGATGCTTGGGATGCTCTGGGATGAGTGCCAGCATTTAAAGAAAAACTCCCAGTTTAGCTTTAGTCCGAGGACAGAGAACCGAAGTGTCTAGACCACTGCTCTCAAAGACCTGTCTTCAGAACACTGCTTACATGAGGTTTGTACTGGTTTACAGTGAAATGAGGAAGAGAGAAATAATTAATCGTATTTCTCCATAATGCTAAAACCTCAGTTTTCAGAGACCTGTTTTTCTTGCGATGTAAAGAACTACCATTAAAAAAAAAAATGTTTTGAGAGAGAGAATAAGCATGAGCAGGGGGCAGGGGGCACAGAGAGAGGGGGAGAGAGAATCCCAAGCAGACTCTGCACTGTCAGCACAGAGCCTGATGTGGGGCTCGATCTCATGAACCGCGAGATCATGACCTGAGCCAGAATCAGAAGTTGGAAACTTTAACCCCCCGAGCCTCCCAGGCACCCCAAGCACTACCATTTTATTCTGAAATTATATTCCTCCTTTTTTTGCTAAAATGTTCTTTTATGAAATAATGCAAGTGGTAAAAGGTAATATTGATAGTTTTAATATCTTTAAGTGGCAAATAGCCATTTTAATACACTTAAGTGGAGTTGTTTTATTCCCCTCCTTCCAGTTTGTTAATTTCCATTTTTAAATTTATAGATCTGGCAACTACTTCCCTGTGTCTTTGAAATTCTCAAATCTGGTGAAGTGACACTGTAAGTAATTCTGTTACTAATGAGTTCGAGTATAGAAGCTCATGAAGGACTTAAAAAATAAGTTTTTTTTAAAATAACACTTTTATTTGCATTTGTTAAGTGGGAGAGAGGGGGCAGAATTCTTTTTTTTTTAAATGTTTATTTATTTTTGAGAGAGAGAGAGAAAGCACAAGCAGGGGAAGGGCAGAGAGAGAGGGAGACACAGAATCTGAAGCAGGTTCCAGGCTCTCAGCTGTCAGCACACAGCCCGATGCGGGGCTTGAACTCACAAACTGTGAGATCGTGACCTGAGCCAAAGTTGGATGCTTAACCGACTGAGCCACCCAGGGGCCCTGAGGGGGCAGAATTCTTAAGGGGAAACTCCTGTTTCAGGATGGTGAATGGGGTTCTCCTTGCTGTCCCAAGCTGAGGACCGGTGGCATTACGTCCACTAGTTTTCACAGGGAGCCTCCAATAAATGGTAGGCAGACCCCTCAATCCCCCATTAGGAGACAAGGGGGAAGAAGGAGCAGTCACCTCTGGCTTTGTGAGGAGGCGAGGGTGTTCCTTTCTTCTCCTGGCACACAGGTTCTCCCAGGCAGGGGAGAGGGAAGCTCCGAGAGAGTGGCTCACAGAGCCAAGAGGGGTGCTGCAAGATGGGGGCAGCATTCGCTTCCTTGGTTGGATGTCGGCTTAGGCAGCAGACTGACCGGTCAGCCTTTGGGGTGATGAGGATGTGTGGTTTTCCACCGGGGTAAGGGAGCATCTTAGACGGTGGGGAGGCTTGAGCAGTCTTACGAGTAAACCACCCCAAAGGCCCCAGCAAATAGAGAAAGACATTTTTCATATTAATCTCTCTACCGGACAGAGACTTAGCACCATCTCCTAGATAACCCACAGCCTCTCCTGTAAACATCTATGGAAGGTGGTGCGAAGTTAAATGTCTTCAGCAGTATAAACGGAACGAGTCAGAAGAGGATGTGTGTGGGCGATGGGGGAGAAGTTGATGACTTTAGGCTAGGAGACGAGGTGTTAAAAGAGGAAATTTAGGGATACCAGTAATGGGAGGACCTGGGGTGGCTGCTTTTGTTGCCTCTGTGAGCTGGGTATCTCTCTGTGTGCACACTCCCTCACTGGTATCGGTCTGTCTGCCGGGCCCAGTCTTGGGTTCCCCAGGGAACTCTGCCCTCAGAAAGTCTTTGTGTATTCTGGGTCAGTATTGGCAATAGAGTATACATGTACAATAAGTGTATATTGAATGAATTTATCCTCTAGAACTAAGACTAGCCAGTATACTTGTTTAAAATTTCTACTGTTCTATTATAGGTAAATGGGGATAAATAAGAACATTAAAAATGGCTACAGTACTAACTGGTGATGGGGCAGTCTTTCAAAGATCAGGTAACTTTGAGACGTTATTCACTCCTGATTCCTTCCCTTTTATGGATTCAGAGGGACAGAGCAACCTGAATGTTTTGGTCATGGAAACTTTTTATTTATTTTATAACTTTAATTTTTTATTTTTTTAATTTATTATTTTTTAATTTATATCCAAGTTAGCATGTAGCGCAACAATGATTTCAGGAGTAGATTCCTTAATGCCCCTTACCCATTTATCCCATCCTCCCTCCCACAACCCCTCCAGTAACCCACTGTTCGTTTTCCATATTTAAGTCTCTAATGTTTTGTCTCTCTCCCTGTCTTTATTTTTTGCTTCCCTTCCCTTATGTTCATCTGTTTTGTATCTTAAAGTCCTTATATGAGTGAAGTCATGATATCGGTCTTTCTCTGATTAATTTCGCTTAGCATCATACCCTCCAGTTCCATCCACGTAGCTGCAAATGGCAAAATTTCATTCTTTTTGATTGCCAAGTAATACTCCATTGTGTGTGTGTGTGTGTGTGTGTGTGTGTGTGTGTGTATACACCACATCTTCTTTATCCATTCATCCATTGATGCACAGTTGGACTCTTTCCATACTTTGGCTGCTGTTGATAGTGCTGCTATAAACATGGGGGTGCATGTGCCCCTGTGAAACAGCACACCTGTATCCCTTTGATAAATAGTAGTGCAATTGCTGGGTCGTAGGGTAGTTCTATTTTAATTTTTTGAGGAATCTCCATACCGTGGAAACTTTTTATTTAAATTCTTTGGCTTGGGGTGCCTGGGTGGCTCAGTGGGTTAAGCATCCGACTTTGGCTCAGGTCATGATCTTACGGTTAGTGGGTTTGAGCCCCATGTCGGGCTCTGTGCTGATAGCTCAGAGCTGGGAGCCTGCTTCAGATTCTGTGTATCTCTCTCTGCTCCTCTCCTGCTTGTGCATGCTCTCTCTCACAAAAATAAACATAAAAAAAGTTAAAAAAAATTCTTTTGCTCATAAAATTAAGGGGAAAATGCTTATATGATTTCTACATATCTTTCTAAAATCAGTGTAGAAATCCTGACCCACTCATGAATAGCTGTCCTTAGGAGGATATTCAAAATGATCACTGTAGTAGCTGATATTAATAAGCCATTAGCTTTTCTTTATAAAAGTAGAGCGGTTGCCAATAGATTCATTTGGGGCCAAAGCAGGTAGTTAAATAAAAGCTTCCCAAGCTTTTCGCATGGATGGCAACTAAGCTACTCAGTATTGCTAGAGATACAGCAGAAATGGGAAACATTAGTCATATCCTCCTGTTCCTTACTCCCACCCTTACCGCTGCCCATCACAGTATCATCACAGGCGCATTAGTCATGCTGAGAAAATGTAGTTTCTAGGCCCTGGTTTTGGACTGGATTCATTGGGTGGGGTGAGGTGGGGCTTCCTGAATAATCAACTAAAGCCTCTTTGTCGTTCCTTTAAAAGAACTGGAATATTTCCTGAGAATGGAAAAACAGATAGATACAACTCATAATCCAATGAAAAATGCTACCAACCCAGAAAATGGAGACTGTTTTGTGGTCCTCTGGGAGGCATCTAAAGGCTTGGTAAAAAGAAACACTAACAACAGAGGGTGGAGAACTTAGCCATTACTGAACTGGTGGATCTCCAAAGGGATAGACGCAACTGTTGGTCTTGGCTGTTTCCATGGAGAAGCAGAAGCCTCCATATTTAAAGATGGGTTTCCCAACCAGGAAAATACAACTGTAAGTAGCTAATTTAAGAAAATAAAAAAGGAGTGGAGGAGGCTGTCAGAACTCAAACTTTCTGCACATCCCAGGGCCTTAAAAATGACTCTAGAAGGACATACAAACCAGCTCTGTACAACCGGTGGCAAGCCCCTCATGAGGAAGGCCATTTAAACAGGCACATGAAAGCATTTTGAGCTTTCTCCATGAAAATCATCGAGTTTTTTCCCATTTTTAGACCTCACTAAGACTAAGGAAGCAGCACTTAAATTAGCCAAATAATGCTAGATTCTTACTGCTTCGTTCATTCATTCTTAAACATTTCCTTACCAGCAATTAGGTGCCAGGGACACTGCACTGCACAAGACAGACAAGCTTCCTGCTCTTGGGGAATTTATATTCTAGGTAAGTAACACAGGATAAACACAAAGATGAAAAATAAAGGAATATTTTCAGATAGTGGTAAACATAGTGAAGAAAACACAACAGGTTCAAGCTTGGTGGAGTGTTACTCTATCCCGGGAAGTCGAGTGAAGGTAAAGTCTCCTGGGTCAGATGAGAAGGAGCCAGCCACAGACAGCCTGGGGAAAGATTTTTCCAGAATGTGCAAAAGACCTGAGGTGGAAATGAGTTGGCAGCTGGCAGGAACAAACTTGGCCTGAGAGTGGGGCAGCAGGCATTTAGAGGGAGGTGGAGAGCCAGATCATGGAAGGCCTTGAATGAGTGTGATGTGTTTGGCTTAAATTCTAAATATAGCAGGAAACCAACAGAAGAGTTCTAAGTAGGGGCATGATGTGATCTGAATTGCCTTTTTAAAACTTCCTTCAAGCTTCTGTCTGGTGAATAGATGAAAAGGGAATTGAGAGGCCATTTAGAAGTGTCTGCACAAGACCGGAAGTGGTAAGTAGTGAAACCCAAGCACTTCTTGACTGAACTCTGAAGAAGCCCCAAATTTAGAGGTTAAGCTGAGGAAAACTCACCAAAGGAATCTGGGAGGGAGTGATCAGTAAGAAAAAATGGCGTCATGATAGCTAAGAGAAGGAGCTTCTACTCACAAGATGTGGCTAGTCAGCTGTCTAAAGTGCAGATGACAAATGGAGGGAGTTGAGAAATTGGCAACATGAAGTTCTCTCGTCACGCTGACAAAACCACTTCAGGGTGAGGGTGCAAGTTATACCCGAGTGGGCCGGAGGGGAGGGGAAGAAAGGAAATGGGGGCTGTTAGTATAGATGGGACTTTGGAAAAGTCATGCTTAGATAGGGAGCAGGGACATGGGCTGTTGGAGTGAAGACAAGTCTCCCTTCTTTTTTTGTTCTAAAGGTATGAGGTAGGAGAGTTCAAGTTAGTATGCTGATGTTATCAGCATCTGCTTACAAATACGATCACTGCCTAAAGGGCAGTGCCCCTTTTGTAATCGTCCTCATAGATTACAGACTATTGAGTTGAGAAAGACCATCTAATCAGACCTCCTAACTTGATACGATATGAAGAATTAGACCCACAGTGGATGATTTGCCCGGTGAATCGTGCCTCCGTCCACAAATACTCAGGATGCTCCTTCCCAGTGCATTCTCCTTGAGGTGAATGAGAAATGGCATCCTACCAGAACATACTCCCCTTCCTCAGGCTGCTTGGAGTTTCACTCCAAACTCTGTGTCAGCTTAGAAAGTTCTGGCTGAGATTAGCTTTCCCTACATGCACACTGGCTGACAGTCTCCTGGGAAACTTCAGAAAACCCCGAGACCTATCAGCTTACTGGGGGAGGGGGCATCCCAGGGATTTCTAGGAATGTAAGCTCTGCCGAGGAACAGCTATCTCTCCAGAGACACTTATATCATGCCGGAAACCGGCAGAGGCCTTGACCGTAAGCCAGCCGGAAATATCCTTGCTTCATTTTGCAGCCCATAAGGCGTCAGGGACACCGGACTGGAGAGGCAGCAGGGAGGATGCCCTGTGAAATCTGGGTTTCCCACTAAGCCACGAGCCTGTGGTTATCCTGAGCAGCTGCAGCGTGATAAAGCATTGTGGGAATCGGGGAGATTCCACCGTGAGCAAGTGGTAGGAGAGTGATCCCACGCTGTGATTTGGTCCGAAGCTTCTCCGTGCCTCGGAAGGCTGAAAAGCTTTAATTTTCCAAAGAGCAGTTTGTTCCACTTTTCTGGTGAGTACCGTACCTGATCTTGTACGGTTAGTTTATTTAATGTAAAGAAAAAAAAAAAAAATGAAATGTCTGTCTGTTGGTCTTATTTTAACTAAACTCCTGAGACTACCAGCTGTTCCTTATGTCTGAAATGGCCTTGACAACTCCCTCATTTGACCACAGAGAGTCTATGCATCCCTTTAGGACTCGTTCGACTGTCCTTTCTTCCGACAAGGCCTAAGTAGCCCTTTCTCTGTGCTTCTGATTTTAGTCCAAACCATATTTCATTGCCATTCACTGCTTGCTTTCTCACTAGTCTATGAACTGAGGGAAGAGATCATCTTATCACCATCAGCGAACACAGGTCTGGGCAGATGGCAGGCTGGTAGTTCTCCAAACGTGGTCCCCCAAGTGCCTGTTTCAGTATCACCTCGGATGTTAGTTTTCTAATGAACAGAATCCCTGCGTGTGGGGCCAGAGGCTGTGCCTTTTTATTTTTTTTTATTTTTTTGGGACAGAGAGAGAGCATGAACGGGGGAGGGGCAGAGAGAGAGGGAGACACAGAATCGGAAACAGGCTCCAGGCTCTGAGCCATCAGCCCAGAGCCTGACGCGGGGCTCGAACTCACGGACCGCGAGATCGTGACCTGGCTGAAGTCGGACGCTTAACCGACTGCGCCACCCAGGCGCCCCGAGGCTGTGCCTTTTAAACAGGCTGCCGAGATGATTCTTTTCCACAAGGAAGGCTGGTAATTTTTATAGTGGGCTCTTGACAAATGTTTGTTGATTTATTGATATGGACATTTGTGTCTCGGAAACCAGATTTAGGTCAATGACTCATTCTTTATGGTCAGCAGCTTTCAGAGAAGCACGCACTTCCCAGATTACTTTTCTCAGGTGTGGCCTAAATATAGCCTCAATTCCAGTCACTGAAAACACCAAAACATCACCATTTAACCTTCTTTAAGTGTGTTTCTCTCCCGTCCATTCATCTGCTTCCTAATACTCATGTATTTAGGGGAGCATTCCAATTCTGATATAGACAGGCTGTGCGCAGATGTGTGAAATGGTGACAGCGATAGAAATGGGGCAGTGGGGGTGGGGGGGTGATGGAAAGCAGCATCCTGGCCATCTGTACTATGTACGTCCCGATTTGTAGCGGAGTCAGGATGATCTGTAAAGACGTATGCCTTACCATTAAGAATTTGGGGACGGTTCTCAGGAGTCGGGGGGGGGGGGAGTTGTGCAGAACAGATACTTTATGAACAGAGCTGTTGAGAAGGTTCTGACCATACCTGGATGGGATTTACAGTGATGACTAGCATTGGGAGGGTGTCAATCAGGGCTCCTAGGACTGGACATTTACTGTGTTTGAATTACTTAAAAAGAAAGAGAAGATCGAGTGATACAGACCCAGAGGTATACTGTTAGCATCTCCTCAAGAGCTCTTTGCCTATCTATAAAAATTTTCTTGACCCATTCTTCATTAACAGTAGCCAGTGGTTTCCAAAGCGGTGGTCCTAAAACAAAAGTATTGTCTCATTCTGTTCCATGCAAGTTGAGTGCATGCCAAACCCAGTGTGTAGGCCATATGTGAAGTGAACTAGGAGTTCTGGCATAGATACTAGACTACGTCAGGCCCACCTAATGCTCAGTTACCATAGAGCCGTGAGCTGTAAACTAGTACCCTGCTTTACCCACCCCCCCCCCATACAAATGTAATTCTTTTAGGTCCAATGATATGTTAACCTGTCTTTACGAGCATTGATTATAAGATAAATAATCCAGAAGTCACAAGAATAAGGTGCTTTCCAAGGGCCCATCTGTTTTAGCAGAGTTGGAACACAGCTCTCGATCCCCATTACTTGTCAAGCAGAAAGTTGAGCAGAATGATGAGACTCTCAAGGGACAGGAATGACGCCAAGTAATATCATCATTGAAATCCCACTGACCTTCTGTTATGTATCCGTACCTTCCATGTCTTAAAGACTCCAATTATGAACAGGCCATGAGAATGTGTGGAAGGGATGCGTACTTTTGCCCAGATAGATGAGCGTCACAAGTAATCACAGACAGTCGGGATTGTTTGTTGTTTAGGAAGTTCTAGCCTCAGTTTTATGTTCTCTGTATATGGAATCTATTTGACAAGTGTATTTCTCACTCCCCCCCTTTCCCTTCCAGGAAATCAAGATTTGTGCCACTGTGCATTTTTATATAATATCTGTGTGTCCCAAGAGGGTGTTATCTGAATATATTTGCATATAGCATATACTACAGGTACCCAGATGTGATGAGGCTTTTGCTAATAAGTATTTCCAAATCAAGGGAGATTTTTTGCTGTGCTCCTGGGCCTTCTAGGCTAGATCAGAACAGGCCCACTGTACCCTCTATATGGGTTTAATTATTCCAAGGGAAGATTCCAACGATACTGCAAAGAGTATTCCTAACCTTTCCAGATAGATCGGAAGTCTGGAGGACTCTGGGAATCATTCTACCTATAAGTATTCTTCAGAAAAGATAGCTCCAGCACCAGAAACTCTTTCCTCTATCTAGCTTTGTCCAAAGCAGTTTTGGACCCCTATTCTGTCCCTGTCACAGCCCTTCTCTAGATTCCAGAAGTTGCAAGAGTGGTATTTGTTACCCCAGCATTTGAGTTTCTACAAAGTATGAATGGCCAAACTCACTTAGCAGAGAGGCACGATTAATGGCAAGAGGCAGCTACGTCCTTCAGCAGGATCCATTCTGCCAGTCTTGGAGACTCGTTTCTACCTTGGCATTCTTCTGGACAATTACTTTCTCTGACTACAAAGGTAAGTATCTGGGGGGAGGGTTTGGGCAGGAAATCACAGCTGTACTAAAACTTTCATTAAGTAAAATAAAATGTCGAGGAGGAGAGGTAATGGAGAAATGAAGGGGGGACAAAAACCCCACCTCCTAACCTTATTTTAATCAAAAACTTGGCTTTGGCCTTCTTTCTAACTAAACACTCTCATATATTGATTCAAAATGAGTGTCAGTTGTTAATACACGTAAACCAGTTCAAAAGACCAGAAGTGAGCGGAAGAATCCTAGAAAATTTACAGTGGGTTCTGTCTACTGGTAACTGAAGATTCTGACTTACTAAAGTTTTTCTTTTTTTTTAATTTTTTTTTTTCAACGTTTATTTATTTTTGGGACAGAGAGAGACAGAGCATGAACGGGGGAGGGGCAGAGAGAGAGGGAGACACAGAATCGGAAGCAGGCTCCAGGCTCTGAGCCATCAGCCCAGAGCCCGACGCGGGGCTCGAACTCACGGACCGCGAGATCGTGACCTGGCTGAAGTCGGACGCTTAACCGACTGCGCCACCCAGGCGCCCCTAAAGTTTTTCTAATACACTCGAGTTTACCAATTAAAACAATTCTTGGAAATTGTTTTAATTATTTGTTTTGAGGGAGGAGCAGAGAGAGAGGGAGGGAGAGAGAATCCCAAGCAGGCTCCACACCATCAGCACGGAGCCTGACTTGGGGCTCGAACCTATGAACCAAGGAGATCATGGTGACCCGAACTGAAACCAAGGATCGGGCACTCTGAGCCACCCAGGCACCCCAAAACAACTTTTTTTCCCTAATACTGAAGACATCAGCAGAGTTAAGATGTTCTAAATGTAACCTCTCATCTACTCCTATTAACCTATGGTGTGCAAAGCATATCCTTTTTAAATTTTGAGGTAGCTGATTGAAAAAAAATGTGTGTGTGTTTGTGTGTGTAGTAACTATTTAAGAGACATTGTAAATGAACTCTGTTCTGCAAGTAAAACACATGAGGAGAAGCAATCTTTAGTGAGAGGCAGGAAATTAAAAAAAAAACAGACTTATTCCCATTTTTTAAAATTTCAAGTGTTCTGGATTATTCTGACTTAAAAGAGGGAACATTTACTGCTGATCACCATGTGCTCTGTTCATGCCCTGAATTCGTGGGGGAGATCACAACTTTGTCACACGGAGCAGAAGAGAAACAGTTGTCGGAGTTTGACACATTTTCCAATAGAAGAAAAATCCAGTTGCCAACTACATATGGGTTCATTTTGGGTTCCTGGAACTGATAACACATCAGCATGTCTTACGAAACTTGTGCATGGCATGTTATTGCAGCTGTATATCATCAGAGAGAAAAAAAATAATTGGTTTTCCTTAGAGTATCTCGAAGTTGATGTCATATTCAATAACCCTGTAGTTGAAAAATCTATATATGATGGATGAAGTTTGGACTATCTTGAATTTAATTCCTCCTGTGCCAGCTTCTACAGGCCCTGGTGTGCCTGTCATTTTGAGGTGAGTGCGTGCATTATCTAGAAAATGCAACCAGGTGTTCCTTTTGCCAGAATATGAACTATAGAACAATTTGTCTCACATGTACAACAGTCTCATTCCTCACCCTTAACTATGCCAAGGAAGAGCCAGTTTAAACTTGGAACCCCACACCAGGGTCAGTGCCAAGGCGCAGCTTGAATTAGTCCTGTGCATTACAGAGTGAGGGGGACAGCTTCTCCTTCTGTAGAATGGGGACTCTGGAGACAGGCCTTAAACAGACCAGCTTCTAAAGTAGGGTCCCAGGCCCGTCACCAACATATCCTCATCAAGAACTCTTCCTTGGAAGAGTAAATACTATTTTTGGATCTGCTCATGAGCACTCTCAAAAAGAAAACATTCAGAGCTTTGTCTCTGGTCCAGACCAAAAAAAAAAAAAAAAAAAAAGCCAACTTAGATGTAGTCTCAAGGCCCCCATATCATCAGCATTACAGGGCTGACCTCAGGATGCAGCCTCTTGAGCCTCGGGGTCTGGCTTGATTTGGAACTTTTGGACACAGCCTGGCCTCCTGTTGGAAGTGATGCGTCCATATTTTGGAATTCAGATTTGTAAAACGTGGGATGCAAAATAATCTGTCTTCTTGCACTCGGTTTTATGTTGTACAGCCGACGAACACACGTGGTTACAGAAGAGCAAACCTCCCCACCTTGGTTTATGCATCCCTAATTTGAAATGTAAGTATAATATAATCTTGACAAAGTTAATCTTACCCTCTGGCCAGAGGGCAGAGCTGTCTGCATTGTTAACAACTTGGAGGTGAATTCCTTTAATACTATTTAAGACAGCGGATGAGGAAAACATAACGTCCTTACCGATTAGCAAAGCTTCTTTCTCTGATTTTAAGCCTTGGCTTCTTTTTTCCATATTGTTCTCTCGGTCTTGGTTGACCAGTGCGACTGTCAACACGTTGATTTCCTATGAAGTTAAACAAAAACCATAGAGGTGTTCATGTAGATTTTGTGCATTTCAGTGAGCCACCTGGTCTTTTCAACTCTATAAAAAAAGGTCATCACTTCCATTTATAACTGAACATCAACTTTTATAAGTAATTGATCTATGTGCTCAACAATAAAAAAGTAGTACTAAAACTTAGGCTCCTAGCTGCTGCTCCCAACAAACCAAGTAACTATGCAAAAGTAGCAAATTTGGCATAAATTATCTTAGGTTTCTGTCCATGTTTTGATTAATCTCTGTTAACAAAAACTATTTTATTGTAGCCACTTAAACATGCTTTTATTTCAAATATAAAAAAACTTCCCCCAAAGCATGTACGAACTGATTTATAATACTATGCTAGTAACTTGTATGTGTGTGTGGAGAAATAGGGCCTATTGGGAAGGTGAGATAGGATTGTTATTAGAAGTGTTTAAGTTGAATAAGTAGATGTCCTCATACACAACTGCAAAAGGGAGATAAAGCAAGGGTTGAGAAATTCTTTTCTTCGGAAACTAAAAATGAAGAATTATACCACAAACCAGTAACATGTGGAACGTTGAAGTTGAACTATTTTTAGTTCTATGGTCTTTTCTGTTGAGAAACAGAGAAAAACATTTAACTCCTATTCTTCTGGACCTGATATTAGGATTCAAAATGGAGAATGATTTAATAGAAAATCAAATGCAACGATCAGAGACCTACATATATGGGATAGAATCATTAGGGTAGCTGAGGCTTGGAGGGACATTTCTCACTGAAAGATAGGTCTCAAAGAAGGATGGGCATATTGGGCAGAGAGTTAAGGATACTGTCTCCATTAGATGATGAGAAATCTGCCAGAAGGACAGAGGTTAGTAGGGAGGGACAAAGGAGAACTTAGAAGGTCTGGGCAAAAGGTTTGGCAGGTGGTACCGGGACAGGAACTGGTTACAGGGATAGATGCTGATCTAGTCAATACAACTTGACAAAATTTGCCAGATAAAAGAATAGGGAAATAGTTGGGAGCATGTTGAACCTGTAAAGAGCACAAACCCTGTCTGAAGGCATTCAAATAAAAGAAAAAGAAGAAAAAAAAAACCCAAACCTCAGTGTATATCAATCACAAAAGATCTGGGAGCTGAATTTACCTTACGAGCTACTGCTTTGGAAATCGGGGGTAATTATAGCAATTGGCAGGAAAAAAAAGGCTCTAAGAAATTGCAATTTGGTGAACATTTTGGAGGCTCCTCTAAAGGTCCCACTTACCTGCTGAAGATGAGTAAGGTAAAGAATCGAGGGAATCACAGCGGGGTGGTGGATTGATCAGAAGGAAAATGCTGGTTGGCTAGAGGGTACCTGAGGCTGACGGCGGGAGGGTGCCCATAAGGACAGGGGTCAGTATGGTCCCAGGCAAGGCTGGAGCCGGCTGCACCACTAGAGATGAAAGATGTCCTTATACTTCCCACAAGGGATCTTGGGAATCAGCGCCGGTAGAAACATAGTCCAGAATGTTAAAACAGACTAAACCTAAAGGCTGACGTAGATGAGATCAGAAGAGGAATTCCAGGAAAGATGTAGGGATACCCTCTGCGAGGAAACAACATGGCTGCGTTTTAAGGGCTAGAAGAGGCTTCGGAGGAAAGAGACGGAAAGACGTTACCGAGGATGATGAGTGCAGCATTTAAGAACAATACAAATAATGAACCTCGGGGATTAGCGGAAACAGTATCTCCAGGAGAGGGTGATCTGTTCACAGCCTGGATGATACCCGGAGGCCAAATGAAATTACGGGGGAGCGCTTAGCAGACAACAGGCCCACGTTAACTGACAAAACTGAGTGGGGTCCTGGAGCCGTCACACAGGTGAGGATCCAGGTTTAGGAAGGGAACTGGACCCCAGGGGCAGGCAGTACATCAGGAGGCAGCAAGGGATGGCAAGGGCAGAACACGCTGAGACCACTCTAGGGTGCTGTTAGGCCTCTGTCCCCTATTCAAAGCTGGAGGGCATGTCGAGCAAGTCCCAACAGATTCTCCAAGGCGCCCATAACCACCTACCACTGACTGTTGCTTTGATGATGACTTAGGGTCGTGTCTATGAGGATGGAAAGAGGAGTCCTGGGAAATATCTTTGAGACCGAATATGGCAGCATGTGCTCTAATCACAAACGCTGTTCTCCTACATGGTCGCCGCCAGTGACTCTGGAGGGGACACGCCTCTCTGCAAGGCTTCAACAGCAATGCAGGAGGCATGGGTCCAACAGAGACCCGAGGCTTGGCAGTGCTTCAGCCTCCGGGCACCACTGTGGGTTCTGCCCAGGGTACATAGGGCGCTGTTCTTTTGACTCCTCCGGCAGGGAGAAGAACTGTTCTGGGAAGAGTACAGGACCGAATGAAACCGATCAGGCAGGCTCCAAGAAGTGCCTGGATGTTGTAATAACTTGGGTGTCAAGAACCCGCTAAAGGGGAACTATCATTTCCATGATAGAGCAAGGGGTGTCTAAGCCTACTGAGAGCCTTGGGGCCACAACATCACTGGGGAAGCGGACCAACCCGTGGCCACTCAAAAGCGGTACTAATGACCAAGTGCCCTGGAGCCCAAGCCGGCCTCCGGCATGGGCTTCTGCACAACAAAAGACAGAATGGCAAGAGAGCAAAAGTGATGGGGACAGGGTAAGGAAGGGAACCCCCACTTTTGAAGCGGTGAACGGCATTGGGGAGGGACAGGACTGGGGACCTGGAACTTCTCTGTCCTTGGACACAGAAAAAAAAAGCCATGGTTTAAAAGAGCGCCGAGCTAGCTCAGTCCGTTAGCGTCCGACTCTTGATTTCAGCTTAGGTCATGATCTCACAGTTTGAAAGTTCAAGCCCCATGTGGGGCTCTGCGCTGTGTCAGTGTGAAGCCTGCTCGGAATTTTCTCTCCCACTCTCTCTGCCCCACTCATGCCTTCTGTCTCTCAAAATAAACAAACAAACAAACAAACCTAAAAAAAGATTTTTTTAAAAAGAGTGACCAGCATCCCTAAGAGCCAGCCCTTCGAGCTCCACCAAATGGCAGAAGAGCTGTGGGGACACTCTCTGGGTCACAGGGACCGGAGAACAACACGGTTTACGCATAGACCAGAGGTAGGTCTGTACCCTCAGGTCCTCCAGGCAAACATCAGCCCTGGATGCACTTGGGCACACACACACACACACACACACACACACAAAGCCGCAGTTTAAAAGAGTAGCTGGCATGAAAAACAGCCCGCTCTAGAATTCTGCTAATGGTAGGGGTAGCTGTGGGAGGGCTCTCCGGGTGGGAGGGGCTGATACACAGTCTCCGCTCACTACCCTTCCCACACACTTTGAAAGCACAGAGTGATGTCCTGGCCTGCTGCCTCAGTGAGCCCTGGACCCCTAGCCCACACCCCTACCAGCCAGCCCACAGGGCATGCACACTGGGATATCCTTAGCACTCACTACAGCTTCAGCCTTCGTGCTACGATCACAGTCACGAGGCCCCCCCAGAACGCTCAAGGCCCACACCACTTTGGCTTCAGATGGCTGGCTAGGGCACCCCCCCGTGTAGAACACTCCAGAATGTTTTGGCTGACATGTGTTTGAGATCCAGTTGCCCTGCCAGGGTGCCCCAAACCCCAGTCCATGCCTGCATCAGTTCCAGTCATCCCATCAGGGCGCCCCCTGTGCAGAGCACCCCAACACTCCTTTGCCCACATTGGCCTTGGCTTTGGTTGCCGACCAGGGAACCCCCTGCATGGAGTACCCAGAGACACCTCAGATCGCACCAAATTCAGTGAAAGCTGTCCTGCCAGGGCGCCCTCTGCACAGAACACCCCAGAACCTCCTGGCCCCACCTCAACGCCATCCCCTCCTTCGGGGCATCCTCTGCCGAGAGTCCTGAAACATCCCGGTTCACATCCACTTCAGCTTCAGCCATCCTGCCAACGTGCCCCCTGGGCTTCGAGCCCCAGGTCCCCCTGGTTTGCACCCACTTTAGTTCCAGCTACACTGTCAAGGAAGGCTCTGTGCAGAAAACTCTGGGAACTCCCGGCACCCACACTGCCTTAGCTCCAGCCACGCTGCTAGGGCACCCCTTGCACAGGGTGCCCCGGACTGCCCGGGTCACACCCATTTCAGCTGTCTTGCCAGGTGCCCTCAGCGCACAGAATCCGAGGACACCCTGGCCCGCATCCGCTTCAGCCGTCCAGACATGGCACTCTCTGTGTGGAAAGCCCTGGGGTCCCCAGCCCATGCCCGTCACAGCTCAAGCCAGCCAGCAGAGATCGCCAAGCACACACCATCTACCTGGAGGATGACCATATACAGGATAATTCCTTCAGGTTTAGGAGAAGTAACTGTTACACCTAATCCACAGAAGCAAACACAGAATGTTAAGCAAAACAGGGAGACAGAGGAATATGCTCCAAAATAAAGAATAAGACAAACCCTCAGAAAAAGAACTACATGAAATGGAGACAGGCAATATGCCTGATAAAGAATTTAAAGTAATGATCATAAAAATGCTCATTGGGCTGGCGAGAAGAGTGCAAGAATTCAGTGAGGCCTTCAATAAAGAGAAAACGTAAAAAACAACCAATCAGAATTGAATACAATCACTAAACTAAAAACCACAGTAGAGGGAATCAGTGGTAGATTATCAGATGCGGAAGAATACGTCAGCGATCTGGGAGGTAGGGTACTGGAATGCACACAAGCTGAAAAGCAAAACAGAAACGAATTAAAAAAATGAAGGCAGGTTAAGGGATCTTTTGGACAACACTCAGCAAACAAACATTTGCATTATTGGGGTCCCTGAAGAAGAGAGAGAAAGGGGTAGAAAATTTATATGAAGAAATAATAGCTGAAAACTTCCCTAACCTCGGGAAGGAAACAGACATCTAGGTCCAAGAAGCACAGGACATTTCAAACAAGATGAACTCAAGGAGGTCCATACCATGACACATAATAATTAAAATGTCAAAGGCTAAAGATAAAGAGAATTTTAAAAGCAAGAGAGAAGCAAAAAATTTCCTAGAAAGGAAATAAAGCCCTATAAAGTCCTATGAGACTGTCGGCTGGGGGTGCCTGGGTAGCTCAGTTGGTTAAGCGTCCAACTTCAGCTCAGATCATCGTCTCATGGTTCGTGGGTTCGAGCCTTGTGTTGGGGTCTGTGCTGACAGCTCAGAGCCTGGAGCCTGCTTCTGATTCTGTGCCTCCGTCTCTGCCCCTCCCTCACTCATACTCAGTCTCTCTCTCTCTCTCAAAAATAAATAAACACTGAAAAAAATTAAAATACTGTCAGCCGATTTTTTCAGCAGGAACTTTGCAAGCCAGCATAGAGTGCCATGATATAATCAAAGTGCTGAAGGGAAAAAACCTACAGTCGAGAATACTCTACCTGGCAAGGTTATGATTCAAATTTGAAGGAAGGGAAAAGTGTTTCCCAAACAAAAGATAAAGGAGTTTATCACCACTAAACCAGCCATAGAAGAAATGTTAAAGGGACTTCTTTAAGTGGAAAAGAAATGGCCACATGAGCTGTAATAAAATATGAATAAAAAGATACAAAATATAATAGAATATACATAAGACATGGAGAAGGGAGTAAAAAGGGAAGAGAAGGGGGGAAAAGAGTTTTTTTCTTCTTTTAAGAATATGTCTGAACTTAAATGACCATCAAATTAACACAGACTGCTATTTACTTAGGATATTATATATAAACCTCCTGGTAACCATAAACCCAAAACCTATCATACATACACAAAAAATAAAGAGAGTAGCCAAACATATGACTACAAAAACTCATCAATCATGAAGAAAGACAGCAAGAGAAGAAAAAGACAACTAGAAAACAATTAACATAGTGGCAATAAATATATACCTATCAATTAAATGAGAATAGCCTAAATGCTCCAATAAAAGCAGAGAGCGGCAGAAAAGATAAAAACAAAACAACAATGAAACACAAGACCATCTAAACACCGCCTACAAGAGACTCACCTCAGACCTAAAGACATACAGTGTGAAAGTGAAGGCGATGGAAAAAAAAAACATTTACCATGCAAATCAAAACAAAACAAAACCCAAACAAAACAGAACAAAGCTGAGACAGCAATGCTTGTATCAAGACAAAACAGACTTTAAGACAAAGACTATAATGAGACAGAGAAGGGCATTACCTAATGATAAAAGGATCATTGCAACAAGACGATAAAACAATTATACATATCTATATAGCTGACACTGGAGCACCTAAATACATAAAACAAATGTTAAGGAACATAAAGAGAGACTGTGATGGTAATACAATAGTAGGGGACTTTAACACCCCACTCACATCAATGGATAGATATCCAGGCAGAAAATCAATAAAGATACAGTGTCTTTGACACGTAAGGCCAGATGGACATAACAGATATATACAGAACATCTATCCAAAAACAACAGAATACACATTCTTTTCAAGTGCACGTGCAACGTTCCCCAGAATAGATCGCATGAGGTCACAAAGCAAGTCTCAACAAATTTAAGAAGGTCAAAATCATACTATGCATCTTTTCTGACCACAATGGTATGAAACTGGGAATAAATCACAAGGAAAACACTGGAAAAAACAAACACATGGAAATGAAACAACATGATACTAAACAACCAACGGGTCAGTAAAGCAATCGGGGAAGAAATAAAAATTTCCATTGGAGACAAATGAAAATTAAAGCACAACAGTCCAAAATTTGGGGGATGCAGTGAAAGCAGTTCTAAGAGGGAAACGAGTGACACAGGCTGACCTCAAGAAACAAGAAAAAAGCTCAAATAAACAATCTAACCTTACATCTAAGGAAACTGGAAAAGAGAACGAAGCCCAAGGTGAGTAGAGGGAAGGAAATGATAAAAGATCAGGGTGGAAATAAATAACATAGAGACTGACTGACTGAATGAAACCAAGAGTTGTTTGTTTTTTTTTTTTTTTTGCAGAAAATAAACAAAATTGATAAACCTTTAGCTAGACTCATCAAGGAAAAAAAGAGAAGGACCCAAATAAATGAAATCAGAGATGAGCGAGAAGACCTGATGCCACAGAAATAAAAAGGCATATAAGAGAATACTATGAAAGATTACATGCCAACAACTTGGATAACTTCGAAAAAATGGATAATTTCTAGAAACATAACAATCTTTCAAGACTGAATCAGGAAGAAATAGAAAATCTGAACAGACTGATTACTAGTAACAAAATTGAATCAGGCATGAAAAAAACTACCAAAAAGTAAAAATCTAGGAGCAGAAGGATTCACAGATGAATTCTGCCAAACATTTAAATAAGAGTTCATACATATTCTTGTCAAACTATTCCAAAAATAAAAGAGGAAGGAAAGCTTCCAACTATATTCTATGAGGCCAACATTGCCCTGGTATCCAAATCAGACACACACCAGAAAAAAAAGAAAACTACAGGCCAATATCCTTGATGGACATTGATGCAAAATCCTCAACAAAGTATTAGCAAACCACATTCGAGAATACATTAAAAGAATCATTCACGACAATCAAGTGGGGTTTAATTTGGGAATGCAAGGATGGTTCAGTAGTCACAAATCAATTAACATGATATATCACATCAACAAAACAGGATAAAAAAAATCATAGGATCATCTTAGTAGAAGCAGAAAAGCAGCTGACAAAATCAAACATCCATGATTGATAAAAATTCTCAACACAGTGGGTGTAGAGAGAACATACCTCAAGATAATAAAGGCCATATATGAAAAACCCACAGTTAACATCATATTCGATGGGGAAAAACAGAGCTTGCCCTCTAAGATCTGGAACTGGACCACTTTTATTCAACATAATACTGGAAGTCCTAGCCATCGCAGTCAGTGAAGAAATAGGGATCCATATTGGTAAAGAAGAAGTTAAACTGTCACTATTTGCAGGTGACCTACTACTATATATATAGCAAATCCTAAAGACTCCACCGAAACACTGCTAGAAGTAATAAATGAATTCAGCAAAGTGGCAGGATACAAAAGTGATACCCAGAAATCAGCAGTGTTTCTATACACTAATAATGAAATAGCAGAAGGAGAAATTAAGAAATAACTCCCTTTACAATTGTGCCAAAAAGAATAAAATGCCTAGGAATAAACTTATCCAAGAAAGTGAAAGACCTGTACTCTATAAAACACTGATGAGAGAAACTAAAGATGACACAAACAAACAGACATGGTTTTAGAAGAATATTTTTTAAATGTCCATACTACTCAGGGCAATCTACAGATTTAGTGCAACCGCCCCCCCCCCCCTGCCATTAAAATACCAACAGTATTTTTCACAAAACTAGAATACTCATAAAATGTGAATGGAACCAGAGAAGACTTTGAATAGCCGGAGCAGTCCTGAGAAAGAAAAAGTTAGAGGTTTTAGAATTCCAGATTTCAAGAGGTACTACAAAACTACAGCTTTTGAAACAATATGGTACTGGCACAAAAACAAATATATAAATCAAGGGCACAGAATAGACAGCCTCAAAAGAAACCCACACTTACATGGTAAATTAATCTGTGACAAAGGAGGCATGAATATACAGCAGGGGAAAAAAACACTGGACCACTTCCTAACACCATACACAAAAATAAACTCAAATGGATTAAAGACCTAAATATGAGACCTGAAACCTAAAATGTAAAAATCCTAGAAGAAAACACAGGCAGTAAATTCCCAAACATTGGCCTAAGCAACATTTTTTATAGATATGTCTCCCATGGCAAGTGAAACAGAAGCAAAAATAAACTATTGGGACTGCATCAAAATAAAAAGCTCTGGTACAGTGAAGGAAACTAACAACAAAACAAAAAAGGCAACCTACTCAATGGGAGAAGATACTTGCAAGTGATATATCCAAAAAAGGCTTAATATCCAAAACATATGAAGAACTTACACAGCTCAACACCAAAAACCCTCCAAACAATCCTATTTAAAAATGGGCAGAGGACCTGAACAGACGTTTTTCCAAAGAAGACCTATGGACGGCCAATTCTTCCAAAGAAGGCAAATAGATGGCCAATAGTCATATGAAAAAATGCTCACTATCACTAATCACCAGGGAAATGCAAATCAAAACCACAATGAGCTATAACCTCACACTTGTGAGAATGACTAAAATCAAGAACACAAGAAACGACAAGTGTTGGTGAGGATGTGAAGAAAGAGGAACACTTGTGCACCACCGGTAGAAATGTAAATTGGCATTGTCACTGTGGAAAACAGTATGGAGATTCCTCAAAAAATTAAAAATAGAAACACCTTCAGGGAAGATGGTGGAGTAAGCTCACCTTGTCCCACTGATGCCACCAGAGAGGAAGCCCCACCAAAGAGGCTAGAAAGTAGAGAGACATGTTTGGGAGCTAAATGGACCCACGAGGCTATAAGCAGGAGGGAGGGAGGGACACTGTGGGTATGGAGTGGGGAGACAAATGACTCTCACCCGAGGCACCCCAGGCACAGGGAACCCGCACAGGAAAGACGAATCCCCATCCATTGGCTTTGAAAACCGCAGGGGCATGATTTCATGAGTTCTTACGATTAGCAGGACTTAACTCCTGGAACTTTAAAAATCAATGGGCTCCTCTCTCTGTGAGCCAGCAAGGCAAGAGGAAACTGAGTCCATGCCCTAAAAGAGCACAAAAACAGCCCCGCAGAGATACGACACAGAAGCAGCACTTTGAAAAAAGCCTGGGGTATACGAGAGGGAGATTTGTCTATTAATCTGAGAGCATGTGCTGGAGGGGCAGGGACTGCTGGGAGGCTTCTCCAGGAACAATGGGGCTGGAGGGTACCATCGACCTGCCAGAGACATAGACACTCAGCAGCAATGGTTGTGGGAACCAGCAGCGTGCCAAACTCGCCACCTAACTTGCTAACAGTGCACCCCACCCCTTGTTTTCCTGTGGACACGCCCCCTTGAGCCGGCCTCTGCTCCCACAGCAGACCCGGCAAACCTAGCTAATAGTGCATGCCCCATCCCTGCTGTTTTCTGTTGATCCGCCTCCATCCAGGCAGGTGGAGGTCACATCCCGCAGCAGACCAACAGGACCTTGCCTACACCCCCTGCCCTGACCCCTCGCTGTCCTGTGGACTCATCCCCACCAGCCCTGCAGCAGGGGTGTTATAAAAGCAGGTCCACAGCAGACGGGTGCATTTGCTAACACCGTGTGCCCTGCCCCCAAATTATCCTGCAGACGTACCCCTACAATACGCCCTTGGCCAGAGCCCATCCGAAGCCGTGCCACAAGCCTGGCAGTATGCAAGCACGTGCAACAGGGGCCAGCACCGCTCCAACATGACTCTTGCCCCAGGGAGCGTGGAAGAGAACCACACACAGCAGTCCAACTACACAGCCCCAGAAGTGGGCTGGGGGCAGACATCTGGATGGCCGCAGGCCTCACCCACCAATGAAAGCTTCTCAGGAAGCTTTCACAAGGAAAGCACCCTGCAAGTTTGGTGCTACTGGATCTCTAGCAAATGCCTGGTCTGACTCAACTCAAGTCCAGGGCAGCCCAGAATGGCCCACTAACAACATAGGGACCAAAACCCTGCCCTCAACAGGCAAAGACAGCCATTGCAGACGACTGGACCGGAGGCACACTGCAGCTGAGACACAACAGCAGAGTGCACACAACATTCATAGGAGACGCCCCCAAAGCTCCAGGTTCTGGTGGAGAAGGGACACCGCGCTTCGTGGCACTATAGGATGTCTTCTGACGTAGCTGACATTCCTAACACACAGAAACAGACACAGTCAGACAAAATAGGGGGGCAGAGGAATATGTCCCACATGAAAGAACAAAACAAGTCACAGCAAGGGGGCTAAACAAAACAGAGATCAGTAACATGCCTCATAGAGAATTTAAAGGAATGATCACAAATGCATTCACTGGACTGGAGAAAAGAGTGGAGGACCTCAGTGAGACCCTTAAAAAAGAGATCGAAAGCATAAAAAAGAGCCAGTCAGAGATGAAGAACTCAATAACTGAAATTAAAAATACACTAGATAGAATAAATAGATTAGGGGAAGTAGAAGAACGGATCAGTGACCTGGAGGACAGAGTAATGAAAAACAAGCTGAACAGAAGAGAGGAAAAAAAAAATAAAAAATGAAAATGGACTTGGGGAACCCAGCGACACCATCAAGCATAATAACATTTGCAATATAGGGATCCCAGAAGGAGAAAAAAATAAAAAGGAACATAAAATTTATTTGAAGAAATAATAGTTGAAAATTTCCCAAATCTGGGGAAGGAAACAAAAATCCAGATCCAGGGGGCGCAGAGACAAATGTCCAGGACTAGACAGCTTCACAGGTGAGTCCTACCAAATATTTGAAGAAGAGTTAATACCTATTCTTATCAAACTGTTTCAAAAACCAGATGAGGAAGGAAAGTTTCCAAATTCATTCCAGGATAGAAGAATTACCCTGATTCCAAAGCCAAATAAAGACTGTACAAAAAAGAAAACTATGGGCCAGTATCTATGGTGAACATAGATGCAAAAATCATCAACAAAATATTAGAAAAGTGAATCCAATGATACATTAAAAAAATCAATTACCATGAAAAAAAAATCATTCACCATGATCAATTGGATTTACTTCTGGGATGCAAGGGTAGGTCAATATTCACAAATCAGTCAATGTGATATATAAAACCAAGAGAAAGGATAAAAACCGTATTATCATTTTCAATAGATGCAGAAAGAGCACTTAACAAAGTACAACATCCATTCATGATAAAAGCCGGTTTAGAGGGAACCTCAAAATAGCAGGTTTAGAGGGAACATACCTCAATGTAGTAAAGGACATATATGAAGAACCCACAGCTAACATCATACTCAATGGTGAAAAACTGAGAGCTTTTCTCCTAAGGTCAGGAACAAGAAAAGAATGTCCACTGCACTCTCACTACTTTTCTTGAACATAGTACTGTAAGTCCTAGCTATAGTAAACACATAAGAGAAAGAAAGAAAAGGCCTCCAAATGGGTAAGAAAGAAGTAAAACCTTCACTATTTGCAGATTACATGATATTCTTTATAAAGAAAATCCTAAGACTTAAAAAAAAAAAACCTACCAGAAGCGATATATGAAATAAGCAAGATTGCAGGATACAAAATCAATATACAGAAATACGTTGCATTTCTATACACTAATAACGAAGCAGCAGAAAGAGAAATTAAGCAAACGGTCTCATTTACAATTGTGTGAAAAAAAGAATAAAATACCTACAAGTAAACTTTACCAAGGAGATGCAACACCTGTATGTACTCTGAAAAGTATAAAACATTGATGAAAGTAATTGAAGATGATAAAAAAACTAATGGAAAGGCATTCCATGCTCATGGGTTGGAAGAACAAATACTGTTAAAATGTTCCTACTATACAAAGCAATCTACAGATTTAATCCAATCTCTATTAAAATAGCAATAGCGTTTTTCACAGAACTAGAGTAAAGAATCCAAAAAAATTTCTATGGAACCACAAAAGACCCTGAATAGTGATAGCAGCCTTGAAAAAGACGAACAAAACTGGAGGTATCACAGTCCCAGATTTCAAGATATACTGCAAAGCTGTAGTAATCAAAGAAGTATGGTTCTGGCACAAAAACAGACACATTGATCCATAGAATAGAATAGAATAGCCCAGAAATAAACCCACAATTATATAGCTAGTGAATATTTAATCAAGGAGGCAAAAATATCCAACAGGAAAAGTCTATTCAAGAAAAAGTGCTGGGAAAACTGGTCAGCTATATGCAAAAGAAGGAACCTGGACCACTTTCTTACACCATACACAAAAATAAACTCAAAATGGATGAAAGACATGGGAGACCTGATACCATAAAAATCCTAGATGAGAGCATAGGTAGTAATGTCCCCGACATCAGCCATAGCAACATTTTTCTAGATGTCTCCTGAGGCAAGGGAAACAAAAGGACAAATAAACAGGACTACATCAAAATAAAAAGCTTCTGCACAGAAAAGGAAACAACAAAACTAAAACACAACCTACTGAATGGGAGAAGATATTTTTAAATGACATATCTGGTAAGGGGTTATTATACAAACTATATAAAGAACTTACACAACTCAACACCCAAAAAACGAATAACCCAATTAAGAAATGGGCAGAAGACATGAACAGACATTTCTCTAGAGAAAACATCTAGATGGCCAACAGACACAAGAAAAGTTGTTCAATATCGTTAATCATGAGGGAAATGTAAATCAGAACTACAATGACCTATCACCTCACAACCGTCACAATGGCTAACATTAACAACACAAAAAACAAGTGTTCGCGAGGATGTGGAGAAAAAGGATCCCTCTTGCACTGCTGCTGGGAATGCAAACTGGTAAAGGCACTGTGGAAAATAATATGGAGGTTTCTCAAAAGTTAAAAAGGAACTACCCTACGATCTAGTAATTGCACTACTGGGTATTTACCCCAAAAAATACAAAAAACACTAATTCCAAGGGATATGTGCAGCCCTATGGCTATTGCGGCATTCTTTACAATAGCCGAGATAGGGAAGCTATCCATCAGTTCACGAATGGATAAAGAAGAGGTGGTCTATATATACAGTGGAATATTATTCAGCCATAAAAAGAATGAAATCTTGCCACTTGCAACGACATGATGATACAGAGGATCTAAGCAAAATGAGTCAAAGAAAAACATCATATGATTCTTTCATATGTGGAATTCAAGAAGCAAAACAAACGATCAAAGGAAAGAGAGAGAGAGAGGCAAAACAAGAAAGAGACTGATGGTTACCAGAGGGGAGGTGGGTGGAGGGATGGGAAATAGGTGATGGGGATTGAGGAGTACACCTGCCATGATGAGCACTGGGTGATGTATGGAACTGCTGAAATACCATATTGCACTCCTGAAACCAATGCAACACTGAATCTGACTACTCTGGAATTAAAAGAAAATAAAATGAAATATAAATAAATAAATTAATTAAAACAAAAAACAGAGCAGCATATTTGCAACTTCTATCCCCTCTTTCCATGTTTCCCCTTAGTGCCTACAAATCTAAATGATCATCCAATGTTTGTCACAAGAGCTCCTTCATCATGACTGGTTGAGGCAAAGAATACAGAGAGAATGTGGGACTAAATAATTTCCCAAGTCACACCTCTGTCGCATTTTCAGCTAAGCCCGGTTTTCTGTTCAGCCATCCAATGAATATTTACGCTGCATACGTGTATTATATGCCTACTGTATGCCAAGTAATGCTAATGTGTTCAGGATACTGAGTCTAAAGTGTCAAGAAGTGTGTGCCCCCCCCCCCCGCCCCGGGGTCGGCAAGCAAGTCTTTTATAAAAGGTCTGTGAGAAAGCTTATGGGAAATGTCGGTAGATGAAGCTGGAAAAGTAGATGATAAGGAGTCTGGATTTTACTTGGAAAGCTTAAGTACTGAAGGTTGTTCAGCAGAGGAGTTACGTGAGTGATTCCGCATGTTAGGAAAATCGTTCGGAGGGAAAGGAAATTGGAGGCAGGGATGCCAAGTTGGGGTCTACTGCAAATAGCCTGTTTATTGTTTACTTTTCATGATAAGGGTTCAAAACCACGTCAGTGGTGTGCAGAGTGCAAAGTGTAAGAGCTACTTAAGAGGTAGAACTAAAAAAATCTGATGGCCTGGTGGATGAGTAAATGTAAGGACGAGCAAGTACCTTGGTGAACCGGAAAACAGCAAGTATAGGAGATGATGCCTCCAAGGTTGGAAATGTTGAACTTAAGTATTCCATGACATCTTGTCAAGATATTTTGGAGAAAAATAGGATGTAGAGGCTTTTGAGCTTAGAAGCAAGGCCCGGACAGCTCTTTCTGTAGGCCATTTGTGTTTGCAGCCAGCAACCTTCATGTCCCCTCCTTCGGGGACAAAGAAAAGTCTGGCTTACTACTTGATATAGAAGAGGTGGATTCCCCAAGCTCAGTGTTCCTCTCCTTCACATAGCCCACTGCATGAGCTTCCATCTGGGCGCCTCTGTGGGGCAATGATCAGGTTGTTGGATCCATGAGGATAAATCTGGTGAAGCCTGGGATGGCTGCTTGGTGGCCCAAAGTCCTCAAAAGAGGGCTTGCCGAAACCTTTTCTGAGAACAACCCATCACATTAGGCACAAATCGGCCATAACAGTAAACACTATTAGTAAATAGATAGTAAATAAAAAAAAATAGTCAAAAAAAGAGTACATTTCAAGAATATGATTTCAAGGGTATCAGAGGCCATAACCAGTGTATGCTTCATCTCTACCTCTGGAAGAAACGTGGTTGAAGTCTATGACTCCGCCTATGAATTTCATGTTCTCCACTGAGGATGTTCCAACATAGCTATTAAGTAATCAGGGACACTTTTTTTTTTACTGGGACATTAGATCGCAAGTTAGAAAGGCTTTGCCCCTTTCTTAAAAATATCACTGCTTTTATTATTCCCTCTCAGCCCACATCTCTAGAAAATGGAAGGGACCTTCTCAGAATAGAAAAGTTTCATCATTAGAAACGTAAAATGATGAAGACGCTTTATCTTTTATCACATCGAAATCCTCTACCCTGATGATGTGACAAGCCCTGAAGAATTATGTGTCTACTAGATGTTAGGGAGACGGGGTTTCAGATGCCTGAAGACTGCAAACTAGATGTGGATAAGAGGAGACAGGATTACAAGAAGGTTACTAAGGACAAACTGTTAATGGTATATCAAGTATACAGTAGGAAAGAACATGAGGATGGGGATCCCAAGTCTCTTCGCAGTGAGATCAATAGGATTATGAAATAGTATTCCAAGGCAAGTGGTGGAAACACCATTCACTTGACACAGTAAAAAGCACTCCAGTCTACAAAATGCCCAATGGGTAACAATTCTGCACTTGGCAAGAGAAAGGACACGATTATCTAACAGATCTTTTCTCAGCCCACCTTTTAACTCCAATTTCTGTGACACTTAGAAGGAATCATTACAGAGCTGGAAGAAGAGGTTTTCAATAACTGAAAACTAGATATCATGGACTTTTTCAAAGACTTTTTAAGAGTCAGCTGCTTGAAGGCAGAAATTTCTCCTCTAAGAATCCTTGTCAATCACTTTGAGAAATGACCAAAGGAATTGATCCATGTAGAAAAGCCCTTTCTCAATAATTTGCTGATCTAGAAGTGTACCTGTTGTTTTGTTTTTGTTCCCCTCCATCCACCAAATCCCTAAGAACCAAGAACATGGCTTCTCCAGCTTCATAGACTCCTTTTGTTATTCCTTTCATTTCATTATTCTCGTGACCTTAATCCTTAACTTTGCTGCTATTTCTTTGCTATTGCAAAGCTGCTTGAATATGTGGCATACACCCACTGTGTCTACTGCCTTCCCACCTGAAATCTCCACTTTCTCATCCATCAGCCCATGAAGCTGTCCTTTGAAAGATTCTCAGTGACTGTTTTTCTCGGTCTCTTACCATGTGATGTCTGACATCGCTGACATCTGTCACAGTTGCTCCTGTTACAGAAAAGGTCCTGGTCTTTTTCCTCCTAAAGTTTGTTTAGTTTTCACTGGTTTTTAAATTCCCTCTGCTGGCCCATTACACATGGAGAAGGACGTTACTTTGTTCCTCTTTGGAATTGCCAGAGTTCAGTCGCCACTTTCTCTTCTCTATTCCCTTTTACCAGAGGGCTTTCATTCTCCTGGGTTCAACTGTCATCACACTGAACTCTTTAACTTCCATTCTTTTCACTGGCTGACCACTGGGCTTGTCTGCTTGAATCTGCCACTACCCAGCTTGAATCCAGCGTGAGGGTGGCCATGAGGTGGCACAAAACGCACCACATCCTAGAGTTTTAGCCTAGACTCTTCCACTAACAACTGGTTGACCTTGGGCAAGTTACTTAACCTCTACAAGCCTCAGATCAATTGTCTACAAATGAGGGTGCTGGGGGGAGTAGTCATCTCTGAATAATGCTCGAGGGAGTCCTATCGGCTCTACAGAGGTGATGTGGAAGGTTCCAAGAGCAGACCTCTAGAATTCCCACTCATTTACTGCTTTCTTCTGTTTTCGAACACAGGACTTCTGTGTAAAGCTTCATTTAAGCAAATGTCCTCATTAAAAAAAAAAAAAAGTCTGAGCTCAGGTCCTGCCTGATGTGGGTCTTCCAAAATTCTCTAAAATCCAATTCATCTCACCTGTCAGGCTGCAGCCTCTTCTAACTTTTCCATATCTATTAGTAGGACCATCATTTTTCCACCTGCAGGGGCTTGGAATATTCATCTTATTTTGATTTTTTTCTCTCCTGTCCCCTAAGTGCTTCTAAGATCTCTCTAGATCCGAATTCTATCAGCTCTCTGTGCAATGTCTCTCCTGGCCCCTTCCCGTCTCTATTATTGGCACTCTGCTATCAGTTCTTTGACTACCGCGAGAACCTCCTACTTTGTCTCCTTCTCTGGTCTCTTCCTTTTCCAATCTATCTTACACGAGGTTACCAGACCAGTTATCTAAAATGCCACTTTCACTTTGTCACTCTCCAGTTTAAAACTTGGATGCTTTCTGATGCCCTATGGGAAGATGTCAGATCAGATCTGGCATTTCTGGTTCAATCCTACCAAAAATAGCCTATCTTCTGTATATATTATGTCCAGATATGTTCTTCGAAAGCCTTAGAAAGCCTCCTCCCTTTTCTTCATCACTTCCTGCTTACATTTTACACATAGTACACGTCCCTTATCTCTCAGAGGCCTTTCTTCCAGGCTGTTTGCAAGTTTTCCTTATCGCTGCACATTTTCTATGTCACTTCTGTGGCAGTTGATCATTTATACATTTTGATAGAACTGACTCATCTGACTTTGTTTTTTCAGCAAAATCATCAACGCCTTTAGGGCAGTCACCATTTCCAAGCAAGTGAGGCAGCGTGGCTGATGGAACCTGTGTTCTCAATCTGTCACCATTATGTATGTTAACTTTAGGCTCAACTTAGCTTTCTCTTATGTAAAACATGGATAAGGACCCAAAGTTGCTGTGAAAGCCAAATGTCCTATGTGAGACAGTGCTTTTGAACTGTAAACGTCAAGAAATATATACTGTGGCATCATTTCTATCATCGGTCTTCACTTTTATTATTCTCAGGACTGACTGGATACAGAACAGGTGTATAATGCATACTTGGGGTACCGAATCCGTGCAAGAATTCTGTATAAGACCTTGACTGCCATTATATGAAAACACGTAGGCAAAAGTGGTGACTGTGGGGGCATTCAAACTGTGCGTGTTTTCTATTTTCTAAATGTTTGAGGTTGTCTTACTATACCACTATCCTGATAATTTAAAAAGAAATACAAAGGAGCCAGTGACATATAGATGACAAAATGGTACAGCACAGCCAGTAAGAGCTGACTACTTCACTGAATACCATAATGAGTGACATCCCTCCCCACACACTGAGTAGCGAGACCTTCACCGTGTGACTCCCCTGTGGCACTCCGAGGGCTGGTGGGCTCTATAGCCACTAGTAGTACAAGGTGAGTGGGACAGTCGTCAAGATCAGCAGGGCAAAGATTCACCACGTCACCTCCCAACTGCCGGCACCGCACCATAAGGCTTGCATTCCTTCCCTTTTTCCCTTGTTCCGGGGCCTTGTTTTGCTGTTTGCTCCTAAGCCCTACTATTAAACATCACACCTTGTGAATCGAGGGGCCCTGGAGACCATAGTCAAGATGCTAATCAGCTACTTCAATATCCTTTACTCACGTTTTTTTTCTAAGTACCGACGGCAATCCATCAAGTGACATGACAGTCTCCAATAACTGTCAAGCTATTCCTCAGAAGATTGTAACTGTGGTCAGGGAGGAAAGAGAATGGAGGCGCCTTTCACACTTTTCTTGATGGGCCAGTGGCTATCACGGAGCAGGTGCCCAGTGGCTGACAAATGAGAGAATGGCCCCTAAATAATGGTCTGGGAGAGTGGAAAAAATGGATCTGGACACAGAAGACTGGTTCTAATTGCTACTGACTTGCTGTGTGCCCTTGTTTCATTATTTGTTCGTAAAAAGTGGGATTTGAAGCACACAATCTCTGCGGCGTCCTCTTGCACCAGAATCCCCTGCCCGCTCTGTGTCCTTTTCCCTGACTTGGAACTTCCCTTCAGGATAAGGCAGCCAAGTCAGTACAGACAACATGTACTTATCCTGGATTTCGTTTAGAAAGGAAAGAGGAAGCAGGGGGAGAAAAGCAGTGAAGAAACACATGGACGAGGAAAGGACGGAGGAGAAGGAGTACCTGAGGAAGCTTCAAGTTTTCTTATGGTTCAAAGGAAAGTAAGAATGCCTCGGTCCCCAAGAGTGAGCGGGATCTGGGGAATTTTTCTGTGGGTAGGAAGTCGCAAGTCCTTGCTAATCTTCCCACTTGCTGAAGCTTGGTGCCGCCAGCCCCAAGGGTCATGGGCGCTCACTGACCTGTGCCCCTCCCTCAGAAGCCTGATGATCAGGGTCTGCATGAGGGGAGCCTCAGAGAGACCATGTGGAAGCAGACATGCAGGGCTCCTGCGGTTAGCTGCCTCGCAGTGCATCCCCCTGTGACGTGCCGAGATGTCCCATCTCCTTGGGATTCCATTGTTGGACCCAGAGGGCATGCATTGTGTCCTTAGAGGCTCCAGGAACTGCGTTTTCTAAGATTTCCAATTGCAAAGATTAAGATAGGTGAGAACTGGTTGCAGGCTGTAAATGGACCCTTTTAAGAAGGACGGGTGAAAGCTCCTTGTGGTTTAGGTGCCAGAGCTATCCAGATACAGTATTTCTCCTGGTAGCGTTCTTTTCTGGTCATTCCTGGTTATATTTATTTAATAAATACTATAGAGTGTTTACTACACGCAGCCAGTATTATAAGAACTTTACTAATGTGAACTCATTTAATCCTTATAACAGCCCTATGAGGTATTACTGCATTCCCCTTTTACAGACGAGGAAAGTGAGGCATACAGAGGCTACTGACTTGCCTAAGATCACACAACTAGGAAGCAGCAGATGTCATATTCGAATCAATGCTGTCTCACTCCAGAGTCCTAATTACTGTGCGAGGCTGCCTCTCTCGAACGCCCTCCTGGCACCTATTACAATCCTCGTCAACTGAAAAATGCCCGTTGAACACTAGGATCAAATCCTCTTCTGAGCGCTGCCTACAGGCATTGCCCATCCGGAGCCAGATTGGCTCTTGCATAGTCATGAAAGCAAAGCGGAGCAAGGCAGAAGGCCAGCAGGGGCTTGGCCAAGGAGCAGCGTTAGCAGGGATGGGGCGCGGTTGCCTGCTGTCGTGAGGTGGTGACAGACTTTCTTTGGACAAGGGGACACAGAAGCCATTCTAAAGGGAGAATGGACAGCTTCCGCGTGTGAAACAGAGGAAAGAGGAGAGTTAAAAAAGAGTTAAATAAGTGAAGTCCAGGTGACTAGCAGAATAATGATACTAGAATCAGAGGGCACAAAGAATGAGAAGTACAGGCTCCAATAATTTAGAAATACCGGATGTGAGGCCCCGGAAAGGCAGCTGGAAATATGGCGCATGAGCTCAGGAGAGCGGTTGGGCCGGGAATGACTTTCCAGCCCACCTTGCGTCTCTCTCCCTCCTGCACAGTCCCAGCGCACACCTGCTGTCCCAGCAGAAGTTGTTACCAAGGCTCCCTGTCACCATCGCGAGTTGCCCAGACTCAGAGAGACTGCTCTACCTTTAATCCTTTCGCGACACAGGAACAACGTCCTCGGCACCTGGAACAGTCCCTTGTACATAGCGTACCTGCAACCAGTATCTTTTGAAAGAGTAATGAGTGGACTCTCAGTAATAAGTTGTGAATTAAATCAATCGGATCAATCTGTTACCACACAGAGAGAGCGTATCATAGGTGAAACTAACCGGTCGTCATAGGGTCTGGCCAGGACGCTTGGCCTGGGGTGATTTACAAGAAGACTTTGAGGAATATATTGCAGGGGACAGTGAAAAAGCCAGTGCAGTCGCTTTGGCTATTTTGCATTCTTTCAGTTTCTAAATGCATTTGCTGTAGCATCATTTTAAAGTAAAATCATTTCTTCACTATTTTGGATTGAAGAAGGTAAAAAGTGAATTTTTCGTTTGCATCTATTATTAATGCCTTCGATATATTTTGAATTTAAATATTCACTCTTCTGGAGACCATGATAAGCTTATAACCTTGTTCTTCTCCTTTCCTTTCCCAAACTTAAGACAGTTCTCCAGTTTGCTTTAATTCTTAGTTAATAACTTCTCTTTTTTTTATTTCAATACAAATTTGATATATACATCTTTTCAGTGGAGAAAAGTTATAAAATATAAGAAGAAAATAGAAATTAACTCAAATTTGCCTATCCAGACATAAGCATTACTAACATTCAGATATTTACCCTTTATATCTCATATATAACCCTCCCCTCTCTCTCTAGAACATAATACACACACACGTATACGTATATATACACACACATGTATACATATCTGGCTCTTATTTGAAAAATAGGGATTCTCCCACATGTACTTTTAATAAGAGAACGGAGACTTTGACAGGAAAGACTAATTTCAGTTTTGTAAAGTTTCCCATTAAATAGTAAGAGCGTCACTGCTGCTTGGATCATAACTTAATTACGGCTATGACAGTTCACACCATGCTCAGACCGTGGTCTCGAGCTGGCAAATGAGTGGCTTTCTTTTGGCATAGTCTTGTGACAGTCATATTAAATACCAATGATCTAAAGGTGGGAAAACATTCCTTTGTGTTCTAGTAACTCCGTTCATGATTTAAAGTGTAAGCTGTAGTAGTTTATTTTTAGTTTTGCTATACGCCATTTGTAGGTGTTCCCAAACACACTTGGCCTCAAACACAGTTGTGTGTTTCTCTTCAGTGTGTAAAAAATGTCCCCCACGCTGCTCTGCCTATGCAAGTACATACCCTTCATAGCCTGCAAACGTACTGACATGAAAAATCTCCTTAACCAATAAAAACAGAGGAGCAAACAGAAGAAACTAAAGCGCACTACTTTTAAATGTATGTATGTGCATCCAGAATTAGTTGGTTTGATTTATCTTGTATGATACTGACTCTATTGCTGGTAAAGATTAATTGTATTATGGTGCTCCTGGCATGTTATTTTCCCAGTCCATTTCTCAGTATGACATTTCTTATTTTTCTCCGCTACAAAGCACCCACTATCATAATTTTCACCTGCTGAGTTTACGTTACTAATGATAATATTAAAATTCAGAGTTTTTTGACCTTTATGGCGGTAAATTAGGTCATGAGAATAGATGGGATGCAATCTGATAAATGAGAAAGACATTTCTTTATTATTTACGTAAAATGAACTTCACAAGGTTGGCCAGGCACACTATCTCAGTAAACACTCAATTGTCTCCCCTCTCCAACACACCAGAGCCCAGTTGTCTCCTCTGTGTTCTCGCATGTGCGACGCGAGAAATATTCCAAGAACTAAGTGGCTGGAGTGCTGATGCGCAGTGGATCTGGCATACGAAGTTCTCTGAATAAAAAATCATATGAGTAATGGTCATGATACTTACTGAACGCTTGGTAGGTGCCAGGTGCTTGTACTATTACATCCCTGTTTACAGATGGAAAAACTGAGACCCAGAGAAGGGGAATAGCTTCCTAAGTTCACACACCCGGAAAGCAGTGGCTCCAGGACTGGGCCCCCGACACTCAGACTCTGGAGCTATTAGTCTGTGCTGCTGTCTGAGTCACCTCTCACGGAGTCACAACTTCTCCACTTTGTTCAAATCCCTCATCCTGCCCCAAGTCCTCTTCCTTACCGAGAGCTAGTCTTTAGTGATTTCCCCTCTTTGCCGTATGCGCTCTCCTCAGTGGGTCATGTGCTCCTTGGGGGCAGTGACTGGGCTGCGGTGGCATATGCTCCCCACGCAGTACTGTGCCTACACCCCTGCACTGGCCCGCACCTGGATGTGGATGGACCCGGCTAAGCTGTGAGTCCGCGGTCTTTTGCATACTCTCCGAAAGGATGTGACTTCTTACGAACTCCAGTCTGGCAGTTACGAATTAGGTAGTATTTTCTTTCGGGGGCTGAATGGCAGAGAAGTTCAACATCTGGACTAAATAAAGTCCCTGGAGGGGCGCCTGGGTGGCGCAGTCGGTTAAGCGTCCGACTTCAGCCAGGTCACAATCTCGCGGTCCGTGAGTTCGAACCCCGCGTCAGGCTCTGGGCTGATGGCTCAGAGCCTGGAGCCTGTTTCCGATTCTGTGTCTCCCTCTCTCTCTGCCCCTCCCCCGTTCATGCTCTGTCTCTCTCTGTCCCAAAAATAAATAAACATTGAAAA
The DNA here is from genome assembly GCF_022079265.1 of Lynx rufus. NCBI lineage: Eukaryota > Metazoa > Chordata > Mammalia > Carnivora > Felidae > Lynx > Lynx rufus. The sequence goes on along the minus strand of NW_025814823.1, from coordinate 27,396,414 downwards.
AAAAAATTAAAAAAAATAAAATAAAAAAAAATAAAGTCCCTGGCCACCTTAGTTCAGCATAGTTTGACTGGAGTTTCTTGGGCCTCTACCCCTCTTAACGTCCATCAGGTATTTTTTGAGCGTCTACCATACGGTAGGCTTTGTGCTAGACAAGAGCCACAGATGAATCATAGTAGTTCCTATGTGTCCAGGGGATGAGAGGCATAACAAATATATTAAAACAGTGTGACAGAAGCCATGACAAGGGTTGGCCTTGGGTGCCGTGGGAGCCCAGAGCAGCCCCTAACCTGGACTAGGGTGGAAAGCAGCTGGCAGTTACACAAAGTGTAGTCAGCATCATGTGGGAGTTTGTTGGAAATGCAGATCTGTGGGACCCAGCCCAGATTTACCCAATCCGAAACTCTGGGCTGGAGTCCAGCAATCTGGACTTTTAAGAAGCTCTCCATTAGATTCTACCGCTTGATAAAGTTTGAGAAATACTGCCTTCGAGAATGGAAGACTCACAGACACACGCCAATTAGGTAAGAAGGCATATGCCAAATGAACACGCATAAAATAAAGGTGAGGTGGGGTGGTCCCTGTATCACCTCCATTCTAACTTGCACAGTCTACAAGACTTCTGTACACGTCTTCAAGTGAACCAGAATGGAGCACGTTCACCTTCAAGGTCACTTGCCTATAATATCCACAAAGAAGTGTGTGTACCTTTCACCTCACCAGGCCAGGCAGATTCACAGAGCTGTCCCAGGCTGCTAGAAATTCTATGTCAATTACATCGTCAGTCGGTAAGTATTTTAAATGTTACAAACGTATTCACCTACGTGGGCTCATCACTGGGACAGGTTCTGTAAGGCACATACATATTACCTGCCATGAAGGCACATATGCCTACATTGAGGCGGTAGGCCTATCGTAACTGGGTTGTTCGGAATGTTTGGAATGCAGATAAATACTGTGGGAATATGGAGAAGATGGTAACTGATTTGGGCTGAGCCTGGGATAAGGCCCCAAGAAAGGGGAATTGAGCTGGGCTTGGAAACAGATGGAATTTGCAAGGCAGGTAAAAAGTAGCTCATCAGCATACACTGAACAGTCTGGAAACTGTCCAGACAAACAAAGGCACTCTGTAAACTCATGGGGAAGCTGACATAACAATAAAAATGACGGTGATGCTGAACATCACAGTCACAAATCTCCCCTACAAGGGCAATTTCAGGGCTGGGAAGCCCGAGGCTTATAGGATTTTCTTGAAAAAAAAAAAAAAATCAAATAGGAAGAAATGTGAAAGAAAAAAAAAAACAACACAACTATTGAGTGTTCCAAGGCTGGTGAGTCTTTTCAGGGGAATCTGCAGGGTTTCTGGAAAACTGTTTCCATATACCTGGCAAGGTGCTTCCCGTAAGTCTCCAGGTGACTGTGCAGGTTTACGAGCAGACTGCTGCCCGGGGTGGGGGTGACAGGCAAAGACCTCTGTGGTTCTGACACCGGCACAGCTCAGAACTACTCACTCATTTCTGCAGGAAAAGTCCCACAGTCTCTCTATAACGAACATAACCCACGAAGGCCCCTCCTTTGCGCACCAGCTCTCCTCCCAGTTCGACCTGGGCTCCTACCTGGGTGGGAGGGAGTTCACACTGAGGTTCGGCTTGCTGAAATTCTGAAATTTTGTCATACCCTAAGTTACACTGAAAGCCAAAAGTGTGAGGTTTGCAACCTGCATGGAGGTTTGGCAATGCTCAGTTACAGGTGGCCATAAACTGGACGTCTCAAGAGAGCCGCTGGGCTGGGTGTCCCTCGGGGGAGGCTGGGAAAGGGGAGGTGAGCCGCACTTGGTGGGCAGTGAACTCACAACCCAGTGGATTCCCATCCGTCAAGCCCTAGGGAGAGAGGGAGGGAATGGAGAGAGCGTTTTCACCAGAGCTGGGCAGAGTCTTGAGGCTGAAAGACAAGACCACCCTTCACTTGATTGTGGATAGTCTGGACGTATTTCTTTCCAAGTATAGTCTTCGTAGTTACCCCCAGGAAGCCCCCCGATATTTTATTGGCAGACTGACATTCGAGCTTGCCGCTTCAAATTCAAGAACCTTATATTTTGGATACAGTTTTCACGAAGCATGTAGATTCGCGCAGCCGCAAACACACCTTTGTGTAGCAAAGCTCACCACCGGAGCTGGCAGGGGTGTGGGGGACGGCGAGAGGCACCGCTCTCCCGCCTGCCAGGCGTGATTTCGAGGTGCTGGCGGGCAGCAGAAGGCGATGGAACAGGGAAACTTCCTGTCGTAGTCTTTCCCGCCCCTCTTCCCCTTTTTCTTCTTCCCAGCTCTCCACCTACTTTTCTTCTGTGTCATCTTCCTACACGCTTTCTCGAAGAAATGCCACAGTCCAGTGAGTTATGTGGCAACGTGATGGATGAGGTCTGGAGATGAGCAGTGTGTGTGGAACTACACAGCGCCCCCCCCCCCCCCCCGGCAGAGCGAGGGCCGGCTGAGCGGAGCAGCCCAGGGAAGAGCAGGTAGCAGATGGGGACCACCGCTGGCCCCCGCCCCGGCTGCTACGTTTCACCCTCTCCCCGTCCTGGTCTCCTGTGCGATCGGCACAAATTAGGGGTGCGGCAATCGTGGAAGACCTTTAATATTCTCACAACAACAGTCTGGGAAGCCCGGTGGCTCCGCGGTTAACATGGAACTCAGAAGGCACCTTTACCCACTGGTGAATCCCTGTTCCTTGCTGTTTTCAGATCACTAAAACAGGTGCTGTGTCAGCAGGAACCAAAGTTGTGTGAGTCCAGGAGGCTCCCGACACTCTCCCCTACTACCTTCGGGAGGCACTACAACAAGCTTCTGCTTCTGTCCGCCTTCATTCTCGGTGGCTTTTCCCATGAATGTTCCCAAACTTTCTTCCTACTCACTTCCGATCGGCGTATCAGGTAGTGCGAAGCTGTATCTCGTGGGAGGCAGGAGAACTGTGATTAAGCCCTCTGGGTTTATTTGACTTTAAAATGATGTTGCTTGTACTCAAGTCATGTCTGTATGCTTCTGCATGCATCTCTTATTGCTGGTTTGGGGCGTACATGTGTCTTCTGGGCCATATTAGGAATAAAAACTTCTTTCTCCTTTTGGGATTCGAACCCATTTTGTTAATTGATCCCTCTTCTTGATCTTACGTATTTCCTTCGGAGGGTGGACAAGCCTCATTTGGGTGCGGGCGGCTTGGTTCTGTGAGTCTGGATCTGGGGTCCACACAGAGGACAGGCTCTATATAAGTCCTTAGCCCACCGAGACGTCTGATCTCCCGTTCACAGCCCAGAACCCCACATAACGTGTCTCGGTATTGTTCTTCTAAATTGTTCATGAAGCACACAGTTTGCCTTTCTCTTTAGAATGCAAATACCCTGGCAGTTGTGTTCCCTCTCCTGTTGAAGAACTCAGTCTCCTCTCTCTATGGTAACGACCACACATTATTGTTGGCTGTGTATCTCATCACTTACCATGTAGGCTTTGAGCGCCAACATTTTTTTTTTTAATTTTTTTTTTCAACGTTTATTTATTTTTGGGACAGAGAGAGACAGAGCATGAACGGGGGAGGGGCAGAGAGAGAGGGAGACACAGAATCGGAAACAGGCTCCAGGCTCTGAGCCATCAGCCCAGAGCCTGACGCGGGGTTCGAACTCACGGACCGCGAGATTGTGACCTGGCTGAAGTTGGACGCTTAACCGACTGCGCCACCCAGGCGCCCCTTAGCGCCAACATTTTTAAAGGATCAGTGGATCTCGTGCCATCCCTAAATCCCAACCACATGGAAATCTTCCACATTTAAAAAGTCCTTAAACGGTAGATGGATTAACTAACACGTGGTTAAAGAATATTCATTGCATACTGTCTGTGACAGAAAAAAAAAAAAAATTGAAGTCCCACGGTAGGAATGGATTAAATAAACTAGAGCACATCTGTGGCATGAAGTAGTAGATGGCCATCAAAAGTCACATTAAGAAAATACTTAACGTGGGGGAAAGGCTAATGGCTTATATGGGGAAAGTGTAGGCTGTACGTGATATGCTACAAGTGTGCTAAAAATGTATGCATGTGCACATAGACAAAGACGGGGAAACATGAAGGAGTGGAAGTGTTTTTTTTCTTTCTTTACAGTTTTCTGCATTTTCTAAATTTTTCACAAGGACAAAATGATGCTTTTAAGATAGGAGCATTCATATACAGGCCTATGGGATCCATACATCACCAGTCTTCCATTTTGAGCAACTGCTTTTGCTTCTACGTCGGGTAGGATCATTCAGCCTTTAGGGGAAAGCACAGCAAAACCTTGGTGGGTGAGCATCATGTCTTCTGCAAGCATGCTTGTAATCCAGAGCACTCGTTTATCAAAGCGAATTTCAAGAACCATGGGCTCAGTTGTGATCTGGGGCGCTCGGCCACACGTACTATTCATACTGCGAGACATCGTTCGTTTATCAAGTTAAAATTTATGAGAAATGTTTGCTCGTCTTGCAGAACACTCGCAGAATAAGTTACTCGCAGGCCAAGGTTTTACGTACAACTGGTCTCCAAACTAGAAAACTGTTTTGTTTCAGATCTTTGTTTTAGCTATACCGGTCCCCCTGTCCATGTGAGGCCATTTTACATAGAGCTGAAACTTATGTCTCCTTTACCTATACTTCTCTAACCTGGCCTGGGCAAGGAAGGTGTTTCCATTTCTCTACACCCAACGCATGGCCAAGCAGCTACTACCAACTCCTGTCTTGACAAAAAGGACAGACCACGTAGTCCCCAGCTCCACCTGGGGAAACACATCATTGGTTGGCAGCGAGGAGCTTCTTAAGAAAACTTCTCACGTGTTTACTGGAAACAAGCACTGACCATGAAGCCAGCCTCTGCCTGTTTTTGATGTCTCATCCTTCCTGCGGGCTCTGCACGGGCTGGAAAGTGGGTGTGGTACAGAGCCTCTTCCAGGCCTCAGTCCCTTTCAAGGGTGCAGGGTTGGGATGTGTGTGGGTTTTATTATTATTATTATTATTATTATTCAATGTTTATTTATTTTTGAGACAGAGAGTGTGAGCTGGGAAGGGGAAGAGAAAGAGGGAGACAGAAGATCTGAAGCGGGCTCCAGGTCGACAGCAGAGAGCCCGGTGTGGGGCTCGAACTCACGGACTGTGAGATCATGACCTGAGCTGAGGTTGGACGCTCAACTGACTGAGCCACGCGGGTGCCCCAATGTGGGTTTTTTTTAGACGGAGTTATGGATTTTATGGCAACGGCAGGACACGTGGTTAATTCACAGCAGAAAAAATGGTAAGGCAGTTGTATGGGGGCAGGAGGGTGTGGAGAGGGAAGCAGAGGTAGAGGATGGGGAAGGAAGCATCAGCAAGAGAAAAGCAGTAATGCTACAGGAGCTATAATTTGAGGAAAAGGTGAGTTCTGGATGTCTGTATGTGAGGACAGTAATATATTACAGAAAGGAAATTTTAGTCACGACAAGTCCACCTTCTTGATTTCAAACATCTACGGAGCGAGGGTGACCTCAGTCACCCAGAGACGTGGGTCCGTCTCTCCCCGGAGGAAGACAAAGTGGCTATCTGTTTTCCAGGTGAGCTTTCTAGGGGCCCTCATGCTCCCTACGTACCTACATATCATATATCTCATTCCTGTCAGATTCTCCTCTCCATGGAGCCAGTCCTTACGGTAAAGGTCTCATCTCCAGAGAGTTGCTGGAAACACGCAAGTAAATTACCTCAAGCCCATTATGCCCACTGTGATACTAACTTGATGGCAGAGAATAAGCCCTGACGGAATGAAACACAGGCCAAGCAAGTTTTGACGAGCGCAGGGCACAATGACAGGGGCTGAGCTCACCTGGGCTAAACCACGTCTACACGCCTCACTGACGGGTCTCCAGAACCCAGTGCGGCACCTGGCACGTGGAAGGCCGGGGTAATAGCGACGCCTAACGCGTGCCGATGATGTCAACACCGTCAAGCAATGCTCACGATAACCCTAATGAGGCAGGTGTGATTATTACTTTCGTTTCCGGAGTGGAAAAAAAATGTAGGTGGAAGACACTCAAGGTCTCCTGGACAGGAAGGGGGGCTGCACCAAGATGGAAGCCAGGCCGCCTGGTGCCCGGATCTATTCCAAAGCCCTATACTCTGCTGCCTCCCCCACAATGATGACTTCATTAACTGAGTCAAAAGGGGACGGCAGGACAGACTGGGGACTCTGTACAGGCTGAGGGTGGCGGGAAATGGTGAGAAGAGAGATCTCCAGGGCTGCAGGAACTGTGATGTCCGTCCGCAGTCTCACACCCAGTCCCGCCAGGCGCCGGCTCGCCAGGTCAGGGGCTCCGGTTGCCCTCACAGAGCCTGTGGAATGGGGTGTGGGAAGAGTGAGTCCTTTCTGTCTTGTCTACTCCCCTTCCGGTTCCAGGTTGGGGACCCCCGAGAGCAGGTGGCAGGTTGAATGGGGGGGAAAGGACGGGACTGAGTTCATGTCTTTGCCTTTTAAGAATCTGAGCCTTTCCTGCAGGGCTTTTCTTTTTCTTTCCTGCCTTATCGAATACACCAGTATATATTCTTCTCTCTTGGGCTCGCCTGCCTCAAGGATGAAAGCCACGTCCCGAACCCGGGCAGAGGACGGACCCAGCACTTGTGGGGCTTCAGCCGTAGACGTCATTAAAATACACGGTTAACAATGGCTTTCTGCTGCGGTGTGCTCAACTTGAACAATGTTCTTCACCCAGCATCTCTTCTATACACTCCCAACGTCTTTACTCTGACAGATTTAAAGACAACTCTGAGGATTTACTTCCTTACAGAGGCAGCGCGCAAAACCGCAAAGTGTTTCTCTCTTTTGTGTTTTGTTTTATTGTCGGCTGGGAAGGGTGTTGTACTTCACAGCGGCAACCTCCAGCATCATGAATTAAGCCTCTTTACAGGTTGCAAATGATTTCTCCGACCCCAGTGTGTCAGCCTGGGTTGTGCAGCCAGAAGACGGGGGTGTCGCGGCTTTCGTATGGCAGAAACGAGGATGGGAGGAGTGGAAATTAATGGGAAACTTTTAGACAAAATTGTTTATACACTGCAGGCTTCAGCTGCCACTTTACTTGATTTCTCCTACTTATTCCTACATTTCTTTCTTTTTTTTTTATAATTGTAATTGCATTCTTTTTGTGAATGTTTGTTTCTTTTTGAGAGAGAGAGACAGAGAGAGCATGAGTGGGGGAGAGGCAGAGACAGAGACACATACAGAATCTGAAGCAGGCTCCAGGCTCCAAGCCGTCACCATAGAGCCCCACGCCGGGCTCGAACTCAGCAACCATGAGATAATGACCTGAGCTGAAGTTGGATGCCTCATTGACTAAGCCACCTAGGTGTCCCTATTCCTGCATTTCTCTCACCCTCTCCCTTCCCCTCCATTTTCTTCCATTTTCTCACCAAACATCCACACGTAAGGATCACAGGTGGGGATAGCTCTGGGAGGAAGGTCATCAAAAATGATGCAAGGGCAGATTTTTCTTTTTCTTTTAGATTTTGGTATCTGTTATGCATTAATTACCAGGGACCAGGCTAGGTATTCAGAAGTTCTAGGGATTAGGAGATAGCTCAGAGACAGAGATAAAAGGAAAATTTATGGTTTGCCTTTTAGGAAAGAAAACTGGGGCCTGGAATAACTGAAATCTCTAAATGAACCATAACAAAGGCTAGTTTTAAACTTGAGTACACTTAGAAGGTTGGACTGCCCAGCCGTCATTAACATATCCAGTTCCAAACACAAGGAAAGTCTATTTAAAATCAGTACTCTTGGAGAGCAAGGCCTTTGCCGGTGATCTCAGGTTCTGGCTCTAATGGGTTTAAATTGGACCTCAGAAAACTTTCCTCCTGAGCACAAGCTCGCAGGTCTTCAGATGGGGACCAGGGTAGGTCAGTTTGGGGACCTCGGGAATAGCAGACAAAGTGTTGGTCAGAGACTGTTGTTGGCTCAATAAAACATAAAAACAGTAGAAAGGGAAGACTAACAGGTCAAATCTAGGTGTGGTTAACATCCCATAAGCTGGACAACGCTCGGGACTAAGGCAAGAGGGTTAGTAAATTGCAAGACGAGACATATTTGTTATGAGTCCCTTCAGGACCACTAATGGCTACCATAAGTGTCCATCTGCCACACGACATTCTAAATGCTAAACAATTCTGCAAGTCTGAAACTCCCTGCCAGACTCCATGACATGCCTATTAATATACAGTATCCCCCAGAAACAAATATGAAAGAGGCAGAACGAGATTTATGGGCATGTTAATTACAGCATTATTTATAATAGTAAAAAAATGGGAAGTTAAATGCCGAACACATAGGTCTGTGGTTCAATTATTTCCTATCTGCATTACACAGCCATTAAGAATCATGTCTTTGAGGAACATTTGGTGACAAGAAAAATACTTATGATATAATGAGAAATCAAAAATGTACAAAACTGAAGACAATATGATAATATTTATTAATGGCTTTTTCCCTCTGGTCATATATATGCACATGACTGGAAAAAACTAAAATAAAATATTAATAGTGGTTATCTCTGAGTAATGAGATGTTATTTTTCTTCACCTCTGCATTTTTTTTCTATGATTTTCCAGTTTCATACAGACTACTTCTTTTATAATAAAATATATTGTTTTTAAAAAGCAACTGTCAACTCTCATAAGAATATCCAGCTAAGCCTGCACCAGTCCTGTATAATTATTATTATTATTATTATTATTTTTTTCAACGTTTATTTATTTTTGGGACAGAGAGAGACAGAGCATGAATGGGGGAGGGGCAAAGAGAGAGGGAGACACAGAATCGGAAGCAGGCTCCAGGCTCTGGGACATCATCAGCCCAGAGCCCGACGCGGGGCTCGAACTCACGGACCGCGAGATCGTGACCTGGCTGAAGTCGGACGCCTAACCGACTGCGCCACCCAGGCGCCCCCTGTATAATTATTAGTAATAAATAATATGTAAAATTCCTGCCCATGTGACTAATTATAGAGAAAAAAAATCTATATGTCTTAGTCAATAACCTCTGTGCCAGAGGCTTTAAACCTCATGATCTGCATTAAAATTCATCTTGTCATTGGCACAAGAACAGACACTCAGGTCAATGGAACAGAATAGAGAACTCAGAAATGGACCCACAAACATATGGCCAACTCATCTTTGACAAAGCAGGAAAGACTATCCAATGGAATAAAGACAGTCTCTTCAGCAAGTGGTGCTGGGAAAACTGGACAGCAACATGCAGAAGAATGAACCTGGACCACTTTCTTACATCATACACAAACTCAAAATGGTTGAAAGACCTAAATGTAAGACAGAAAGCCATCAAAATTTTCGAGGAGAAAGAAGGCAAAAACCTCTTTGATCTTGGCCGCAGCAACTTCTTACTCAACACGTCTCCGGAGGCAAGGAAAACAAAAGCAAAAATGAACTTACTGGGACCTCATCAAAATAAAAAGCTTCTGCACAGTGAAGGAAGCAATCAGGAAAACTAAAAGGCAACTGACAGAATGGGAGAAGATATCTGCAAACAACATATCAGATAAAGGGTTAGTATCCAAAATCTATAAAGAACTTATCAAACTCAACACCCCAAAAGCAAATAATCCAGTGAAGGGGCAAAAGACATGAATAGACACTTCTCCAAAGAAGACATCCAGATGGCCAAACGACACATGAAAAAATGCTCAACATCACTCATCATCAGGGAAATACAAAACCACAATGAGATACCACCTCACACCTGTCAGAATGGCTCACATTAACAACTCAGGCAACAACAGATGTTGGCGAGGATGCGGAGAAAGAGGATCTCTTTTGCATTGTTGGTGGGAATGCAAGCTGGTGCAGCCACTCTGGAAAACATTATGGAGGTTCCTCAAAAAACTAAAAATAGAACTACCCTATGACCCAGCAACTGCACTACTAGGCATTTATCCAAGGGATACAGGTGTGCTGTTTCGGAGGAACACATGCACCCCAATGTTGATAGCAGCACTATCAACAACAGCCAAAGTATGGAAAGAGCCCAAATGTCCATTGATGGATGAATGGATAAAGAAGATGTGGTGTATACACACACACACACACACACACACACACACACACACACACACACAATGGAGTATTACTTGGCAATCAAAAAGAATGAAATTTTGCCATTTGCAACTATGTGGATGGAACTGGAGGGTATTATGCTAAGTGAAATTAGTCAGAGAAAGACAAATATCATATAACTTCACTCACATGAGGACTTTAAGAGACAAAACAGAGGAACATAAGAGAAGGGAAACAAAAATAATATAAAAATAGGGAGGGGGACAAAACAGAAGAGACTCTTAAATACGGAGAACAAACAGAGGGTTACTGGAGGGGCTGTGGGAGGGGGGATGGGCAAAATGGGCTAAAGAATCTATTCCTGAAATCATTGTTGCACTGTATGCTAACTAATTTGGATGTAAATTGAAAAAATAATAATAAACAACAAAAACAACAATAAAATATTCATCCTGTCAAAATTCTGCCTTCTATACCAACTACTATTTATGTGGCTAGGTGAAGAGACGGAATTGATACGCTAAGCCAAGTGTTTGTGTACCCTGAGCACTCTTACGGATGAGGAAGGTGAAAGTCAAATCACTTGCCCTGGTCACACGGCTATTCAGGGATCAAAATGAACCCAAACCTTCTCAATCTAGTTTGAAAGCCTGATGCCTTCTACCACCACAAGGCCGATGGAAACTTTAGAGGAGACAGAGACTTCATTTCAGACATTTAAAACGACCTTCACCCGATACTGTGCAAGCGCTTCTAATGTGTGGCCAAAATAACTTTTTTTTTTTTTTTCATTCACATAACCCAGCGAAGGTAGTAGGGAACTGCCCAAAGGAGACAACATGACAGACAGAAAAGAGCAAGACCCGTGGATTATCCACCTGCTGGGAAAGCCCTAAAAGAATAGGCAGTGATTATAGAAACTAGCCCAACCTTTGGCCCAGTGAGAAAGGGGGCATGGAGGGGGGCACTGGCAAGTGCTGCTGGGCTCTATCATTCCACAAACCTCTCACCCACCCTTGGTCACAGTGTTGCCCCTCCCTCCTACTTGGCCTCAACCCTGTCTCTCAACAGCCATTGCTTCTGTAGACTTTTCTATTGTGGGCTTTTTCAGCCCACACCCTGGATTCTAGAGAGGTCTCTTTCAAAGCTAAAAACTTTCTTCTAGAAAGGATAAAAGACTTCAAAGATGACCTTCCACTTTTTTCATTGAATAATGAATGCCTTTTGACATTTCTCAAAACGAGAGGGACTAGATATTGTGTGAGGCCTGTCTTCACACGCATCGTCAATTTAATTCGACCAACAGATGAGCTTATAATCATAACAGCCTCCTGCTAAGAACCTCACAATTACAAAGTGCCTCCTCCACATCCATGATCTCATTTGCTTCTCACCATAAGCCTTACAAGGAGGAAAGACAGGTAATATCATCCCCATTTTGTAGACTAGGAAATCGAGGCATCCTGCCACTTTGCCTTGTTGGATTTGACGGCGGCTTTCCTCAGGAGACACAGAGGGACTGACTCTGAGGGAGAAGCATGTGAAGGTTCTGGTCGAGAATGCGGCAGCAATGTGTCCCAGGAGGACAGGACCCTGGAAAAAAGGCTCCACGGTAAGGCGGGGGTTTATGAAATACTGGAGTGGGAAGAGAAACTATTTAGGTGGCAATGTTGCCTGTGGAGAGCTCTGTGTGCATGGCTTCCTCCTCTGCTTTCTCAATCCTCTCCGTTCTCCAAAGCTAACCCAAATCCTACCGATCTGGGAAGCTGTTCTCGGTTGTCCACCACCGCGAGACCATCGTAGTGACGTCTCACATGCCTCAGCCCGTTACGACTTCATGACACATGTTTGAGGTAGGCATCGCCATCCATTTTACAAATAGGAAAATGAAACTCAGAAGTGCTGACCTGCCCCCAGTTGACACAGTTAATAGGCAGCAAAGTCCAGATTTCAAACTACACCGCATCACAGCTGCCTCCCCTTGTGACACACTTTTCACATCCTGTCTATCGCCCGCGTGTTCCCTCATCCCCAACTCGGTTACAAGTTCTCAGAGGGCAGACAGCAAGCCTTCTCTTTTCTCTGTAACCACCCCCACCCCCCCAGCACGTAGTAGAGCTCTACGTACGCAGTAGACTCTCCATAAACGTCATACGTTAAATATCCGTTTTGCAGGAACAGTAGTTATTAAAGAGGGATTTTTTTGGTACTTTGGATGTCAGGCGTTCCACGGTATATAATTAAAACAAGAGTGAACATGAAGTGTATAATTTCTCCCAGCTCTAGCTTAATCAGGCATTCATTACCATGTCTGATTCTGCGTTATGTGTAAAGAACTGCTTAGTAAGCATTTTCTGTGATGACGATAATCAAATACGTACAGATATCAGACAGATTTTTAAAAAGACAAAAGCACAACCATCATACATAGGGAGAGACAATGATCTACATGGCATAATATTCCACCTGAGACTACAGAACTTCCAAGGCAGAGAGAACACCGGACTGATCTTGGGCAACTGGATACACAAGGAACCCTAAGAGAAAAAGTCTGTGCTAACTGGGATCTTGCACCATTACTCTTGTATCAAGAAGATGGATGCACCATGCTCCTGTTCTGGGTCAGAAACAAGAGAGGCGTCGCTTTCAAGGGCTTTTCTGAGAGACGGGGTCTGCTCTGAAACCTTTCTGGCATAGCAATCATTTCATTACCATCTTCAGTGACCAGCAAACTCAATAAATACACATGCAATATACAACTTATTACCCACTGTTTGGTCTCATTCCATTTGCCCTCCCAACACGTCATTAGTGTATAGCTTTGAAAATACAAAGGACTCAAAGAAATTCACGGAGACAAGAATTTTTATGGTAGAGATTAGCTCAAGTACCTCTAAAACTGACATTTGATAACTTAAGCTAACAAGAGCAGTGCCTGTCTACCACACTTTACTGCCAAACCATTCAGAGTAATCTTAATAAACCACCGAGGGGCAGGACTTCTGATCTCCTTTGTGTCATAAATAAAGTGCCACATACCTGTGGGCATTCAACCAACATCAAGCAACAAGAGCAAATACTGGGTCAGTGGTACCTACATTTGTGTCCTCATGGCTGTGGCCGTTGGTCTCGACCAATTCCTTGGTACCTTTTAACTGCAAATTTCAAGAAGAAACAAAACAAAACAAAACCCCACATGAGTAAGCAAGCATGTCTGTTAAATATACATCATCCTGTTAACTCTGATTTATCTGGGGTTGCACTTTATAAAACTTCCAAGGAAAGAGAACCAAAAAAAACCAGACGGAGCATATAATTCTAATGAGTCTTATTGAAACAAGCTTGAGACCAATATTTTAGAAAACTTGATGGCTGGCAAAAAATAAATGGGTCTTGGTCATTATTTTTTAAATAATAAGATCAGAAAGCAGTTCCATAGGCATAAAATGTATAAAATTGGTTCTTAAGAATAACAAATGATTTCATTTCCTAGTTGTATTGCTATTAATTTAAACCCTGCAGTGTTTGCAAGTTGCCACCAGCTGATGTTAGACTAATGATTACTCGTGAATGATGTATTTTCCATTGTTTTAACATGCCACAGTGCTATTGTACATGTCCTCCTTGAGAACATATTTGAATGACTGGCATTGTTTCTGGAGGCCTAAACAAAAAGATGATTTTCTTCTTCTTCTTTTTTTTTTTTTTTTTGCAAAGGAAGAATCGGGAAGACATCTCCTTGGTCACTGAGGCATTAGAAGAAAAGCTATTTTTCAAATGAGATTTTTAACAGTGAACACCTGAAAACACTACTCCCTCTACTCTCTCTCAGAAGGCTTAGCAATAATCAGTTATCTGGAGATTTCTGGAAACCTTTAATTGGCGTTTTATCAAAGCAGACATTGGGAGCCGAGAGCAAGGGCAAGGGGGGGAGGGGGCGGGCCTTACGGCCCTTGCCAGCACTGCTTCCTGGCTTTTTAATGCTTAGGAAGCAGCCCCTGCTGGATCATTGTTTTTTTTTAAGCCTAAAATAAAATGGTGGGAAATAAATGCTGAAAGTCTGAAAGAAAATAAATGCACGTACACCCGTGACGTGTCAGATCTGACACGCTGGTTCTTTCTGGCTATTTGTACATATTAAAATGAAAGCTTGTGTGTGTGTGTGTGTTTGTGTGTTTAGGCAATGTCAAACCGTCGGCAAGAAAGCCACACGCTGTCCGTGTCAAGAGAGGGGCTTTGCGAAAGGAAGGGGAACATGTAGAAACTGAGCCTGGGGCAGCCGACGATGGACCAGAGGCTCTTGGGCTCGTTTCCATGTGGCTCCCACTTGGGACAATTCCGCCCGCTGGTCTTCGGGGCTACATCACGGGTGTTTCCGCACACAGCAATCGCGACATGTTACGGACGTGAGAAGAAAAGGGTGCCAGCGCGATAGCCGGGCCATCCGTTACCAGAGGGCACAGGGGGACTGAACAAGACCCTCCGTGTTTTCCCGTCCGAAGGTTTTCTCGTTGCAGGTGTTCCTTATCGTCTTTCTCTTGGCTCACCGTAGGTCCCGTGGTTCGTGCTTCCGTCGGGTCGAGCAGGCCTAGCTCTGAAAGCTTTGTTATTTTGCAGCAGAAGGCAAGGACCCGCTCCACCTTTCCGTGTTTACCAGCACAGACGTGCCCACGGCTCTCCTCCCTTTTACATGAACTCTGTCGTGCCACTCCACGCCCTCTTGTCTTGCCACACCCCCGGCTGGCTCCCCCCGGTGCTCCCTGTCCCCTGGTTCTGTTCCCTCCCCTGCTCTCATCTGCCAGAACCGCCACAGGCCAGCGCTCCCTCCTGCAGCGGCGGGCTAGCCACTGCCGTGCCCTCCCCGGCCTCTCCCTGTCCTCCTCTCCTCGAGCTACTCGCTTCCTCCAGGTGGAGCAGAGGAGTGTCTCGTCTGAGGGTACCTGGGCTTGTGAACAAGCGCCAGACGCTGCCACCGTGGCACAGGAGGCGAGGGGCGGGAGCCAGGGGGCCCGGGAGGGGCCCGGAGGAGCCGCATCCTAGCAAACAAGGAGGGCCGGGGACCTTCTGGGGAGCCTAGGGAGTAACCTGCCTTCCCTGACTGGGGATGGTAAGGGCCTTCCCTCACAACCTAGTCTTGCTTTTTAGGATTCCCATCACGTGGCATCACTTTAAATAGCAGAATACCAAGTCTTCAGAAAAAGGTGTATCTTTTCCTCTCTCGTGTGTGTGTGTGTGTGTGTGTGTGTGTGTGTGTGTGTGTGTGTGAGAGACAGCATCTAAGCCCGCGCAGCCATACTGTCCAGGAGCGATGCTATTTGTGTAGGCCTTATGTATGCAGGCACTGAAGAAGTGTTTACACACGTAGTTACTCTACATAAGTCCAAAGGAAGCCTTATCGGGCAATGTTCTTGGAAGTACACAGGTGCCTTTGCAAGTGTATGTCTGTCTGCGGCGTGGGGGTGGCTGCAAGGAGATGGAAGGAACACGGCCAATGCGTGCTCCCAACCGCAAGGATGACAGGGGCTCCGGGCTAGAGGATGTCACAAAATAGACTGCCGGTGGCTACGGCAGCCAAATGCACGTGGCTGCAGTGTGTCCCCGGCCTGCTCACACACGTGTCCTTCTGATGCCTTTGTTTGAAAAGAGCGGTTTAAATTAGTACAGCAGACTGAAACACGATTCCTTCCCGGTCCGATTTTCTAGCTCTTTAATGATTTTAGTTGTTCTGAATCTTCTTCATGTTCCCTGTTTAAGTAATAGGATGGAAGTGTGATGCTTCACCACCGCCTGTGCGTGCACTTTTTGCCCTCTAAAAGTGCATGCCGCAACAAGAACGTACCAGTGCTTTCTGCGAAACTCAGAATCTGTTTTTTTATGACTGGGGTTTAGACTTCAAGTCCAAAACACGCATACCTTAGAGGTGTTGTGGGTTTGGCTCCAGAAAATTGCAATAAAGTGAGTCAACTGACTTTTTTTTTTTTTTGCCTTTCCAGTGAATAAAAAGTTACGTTTTCACTATCGTCTATTAAGTGGGCAATAGCATTATGTCGAAAGAGACCATGTACGTAAAGGATCTGAGTCATGTGGAGAAAGGACAAATCCATCCCTCCCCATCCCAGCAAATCGAGGAGAGAGGGGGTCAGAACAAAACGACAAGGCTCAGAGCTATGTCTGATCAGGAGCAAAAATGGACCAAAACAGCGTCACAATGCTGATAGTCTCTTTGTAATGTAGAGGAGGAAAGCCCGGTGACTCGGGGTCTCCTGGGTGGCAGGTCGCTGCGAATTTTGTCAGTAGTTTTCAGCTCAGTCTAATTTCTCCAAAATCACACAGTAGATTCAGCCTCAGTCTGCATTATTTTATCTGTACTAATCACATAATCATTAGTTTTATATTCTCCTTCAAAGCTATAAAAGCTTATGAAGTATCCAACATCTTCACTTCCTACTCACAAATCCCTTATACTTTTAGGGGAAACTAACCAAAACTACATTTTCCTGCCCCCAAACCATGAAAAACGAAAAATCACTTGTAAAGTGACTGAGTCACAGCTGACTATTCTCCCGACGTCACTTTTTTTAGATACACCACTTCTGAAGTTATTTATATTATACAAATAACCTTCTCATAAGCCACTGTGGGTGCGAAATGTAAAACAAGCTAAATTTGATCCCCCCAAAGGGTTGGGGTTACGCTACGTGATTTTCTCCCTCCCGGTTACCATTCATTACATTGCTGGCAGCAAGGAAGTCCAGAAAGAGGCAAGCATTTCAAGAGCTCTCCCGTGTAGGTGCTGGGCTTAGATTTCACTCAGATTTCACTCTGCAGCTGAGCAATCCATCTTACCCTGCTGTAAGACAATACTTTCAAATCCACTTATCAATGTCAGGCCACACTTCAGTATCAAAGAAAGCCAGGATGAAACGATCAGATTTACAAACTTCATATAAAAGGTTGGTTGCTCACTGTGGTTAGATAAGTGCCCTGATGCACAAACGGGGAAGGCTCTTTTTTTAATGTCCCCGTGACTCAGTCGTTCTCAATTCAGATGTCTGCGTGAAAGCCATGGGTTATGCTAAACACATTTCCCTCACTCTAATCCTTAAGAGGAAACTACCCGCTTGCTTGGGGATCTGTCTGTACCTCCGGTGGTTTAAAACTTTATCAAAATTCATTTGTCTTTTGGAATGAACTTTGACACACCGCTGGCAGGCTCAGGTGATCTCCGCAGGTGCAAGAGCGAAAGCGGGTTTTAGATTCTACAGAGCGAAGCTGCCAGGGGGTTTGAGAGGGTGCAGGCTGACTGTCCCACAGACTGACTTTGGGAAAGTCTGCACAGGTGTCTGATACAAGCGACGTGCACGTCAGCGAATGCACGAAGCAGAGATGTTGCGTTCACTTACTTGTTCCTGGAGGACTTTAAGTAATGCTTGCGTGTGCGACTGCTCTTCCTTTGCTTGTTCCAATTCCGACTTCTTGTTGTTTAACTCCTCCTGGATGGTCAGCAGTTGCTGTGAAAGTAAGAATAGTTAAGATAAATAGAGTGATGGCCAGGAGATGGCAAGATATTAAAAATATCCATTCAAAACCTGAGAAGATTTTTTTTTTTTATGTCTTAAAGGCTTAATCCAGACTTCAGCTAACTTTTTCTTTTTTAAAGTTTATTTATTTATTTTAAGAGAGAGAGAGAGAGAGAGAGCAAGCGAGCATGGGAGGGGCAGAGAGAGAGGGAGAGAGAGAGAATTCTAAGCAGGCTCTGCACTGTCAGAACGGAGCCGGACTTGGGGCTTGAACTCACCAACCGTGAGATCGTGACCTGAGCCCAAACCAAGAGTTAGAGCTTAACTGGCTGAGCCACCCAGGCGGCACGCCCCCACCACTTAGTGTAATGAGTATTGCAGGTTTTGACACATTATTAGGCCATTCGTGATACTGCTATGCAACGAAACGAATCTGTTCGAGCTATTTGCAAAGGCATCATCATCATCATAATCCTTCGAACAAACGCGCATTTGTCAACATGTAGAGAACGGTGTTAGTAGACAACATGTTTTGATAGACGAAGAAATGAAATAATCAAAAAAAAAAAAAAAACCTGGATCTAATCCGTCAACTTATCCACTGTTTCTTCATTTTCCATAGGACAGGAAAACCGGCCTTACAGTGGCTCCGTGAAGCCACCTCACCCAGTGGCTGGGACCACAAAAGATCCTTTTACTTTCTCTGTTATGACGGTGATGTTTTATTAGATCAGCAGGACTGAAGTCCAAACTGCAATCAATATATCAGCCGAGAAAACTGCTGATATAAGCTGTCAAAACACTAAGCTATGGCCTACGCTGCTATTTTTAAGCAGGGCCACTGAAGGGATTTCTGTAAGCCTTGCCTTGAGCCTTCCTCACCCTATCAACTGTAACTCATGTTGAGGCTTACCTTGTCTGCCAAAAGCACGGGACGGCCCGGCACTAATTCTTTGGAACAGGGCTGTATGTGACTATATACGTGGGCTGCAAAATACATTCAAGAGCTTCCAAACAGGCCGTAGCAATGGCTGTGTCTGCTCAAAGCTTCTTAACAACAAAGGACTAGTCGGGAAAGACAGAGGAGCATTTTTTCTGCTACCGAACATAACAAATGCCGCACTAATGATCTGAAACGTTAGTGCATTCCTGCCACGAAGGTGGCTGTCTCCAACATCAAGGCTGCTTCTCTGGGGCCTTGACAAGCCGGCTGTGCGGCTGCCGGCCAGCTCTTAACTATCAAGGCCTGAATAAACACTGGCGCTGGATTTCTGATGCTTAAACCCACCAACTGGAAGGATTAAATTAAGTCTTTAAAACCTAGTTTTGGGGTGTGTTGGGGAGTAGGAAGCACTCAGAAAAGCACACTCTGCTTTCCCTTGGGCTGGCTTGCCCTGTTCCCTCCTTTGGCACTGGATGTAAATTCAGGAACCGACTTTCGTGCCCCCTAGCGTAAGCGGCGATATCCTTGCAATACTCTAAAAACCCTATTTCACCACCAGCCCGTATCATAACGACACGTGAGGTGGTACACACGTCCCACACCGGCTCCCTTAACACCTTGTGTGATTTAATTGTGCATCAGTTGATTGAAACACAGAAACCGGGGAGCCCGTATTGTCCTCTGGCACCGTGACAAGTACCTAAAATGACTGCTTCCAAACATTGGGGGGTGACTCTGTTCCTTCATTGTCATTCATGACTGGCCCCAGAACAGCTCTCGGGGGATCTGGTGTTCTGACTTTCGATGACACCCGGTGAATTTTTACATATTAGACAAGTTTCAGATCCGATCCTTAAACCTCCTTTAAAAATGAGCCAAAGGAAGGACAGGAAATCGTCTTCAAGAGTAGGTAGCTTAGGTTTGTTCCCTGCCACACTTGGGGTAGCAACGCTCAGAAACAACTCATGTCCAGCGGAAGGGTGTTGGCTGCATTAGTGATGGTGCATCTGTTCAAGGGAAACTATGCAGCCGTTGAAAACGAAGTTGCACAAAGGTCTTTGGACAACACAGAAGAAGCTGCCAATACACTCTTCTCCCCACGAAGACTTCAGGTTACAAAAAGGTTTCAATATGGAGCCTACTTAAGATTCTCTCTCTCTCTTCATCTACCCTGCCCTTGCTTGCATGTGCTCTTTCTCGAAGAAATAATAATAATAAAAATAAATAAAAATAAAAAATGTTAATTATATAGGTATAGCCGACCTACAATGGTATATTAGTTTTAGGTATACAACATAGTGATCTGACAAATGTGTGCATTGCTCAGAGCTGACCTCAATAAGTGTGGTCACCATCTGTCACCACACAAAATTATTACGCTATTATTGACTCTATTCCCCAGGCTGTACTTTTCCCCTCTGTGGAATCACACTTTTAAAAATAAAATGTTTTCTCTCTCATCCCCACTTCCTCTTTATATGTAGGCAACCACTTTCAATGCTTTCCATCTTTGTTTGAATGTGTTTTTCTAAAATACATATTGTTGTTTTTTGAGCATGCATTTTTATGGGATGTTGTCGTATCTCTTGTTATTTACGTTTTTACTAGGGATTATTTTTTAAAGATCCATTCCTGTTAATATGTGTGTATCTCATCTGTTGCTCCTGATGGCTGTACAACAATCTCTGAGGTACATTCACCCGGTTATACGTAATCCACTCTCCCAGGAAAGCCACTCAGATTATCTCTAGCTCTCCTCACTCTATACAAGGTTGCAGTGGAACATGCGAGTGCATGGTAGCTTACGGACCTGCGGCAGAACTCCCTAGGCATTCCGCAGGGGAAATGCCGCTTCCTAGGGTGTACCCAAGATGCCAATTTGCCCAAGCTGCTGTGCCGAAGGTCTGTACCAGTCCACCCACCCACCAGTGGGGTACGAGAGTCCCCGTGCCCCACGGCCACACTAACGCTTAGCATTACCCACCTGGTTTTCTACTATTTGTCAGATAGTTCTAATTGTTGTCTAATCATATAAAGATTCGTCACTGGAAATATGTTTGGGTACTTCTCTAAACCCATTGTGATTTTTAAACCTCTCATCAGATGCTTGCTGGCTGCTGAGGCTTCCATTTATACTTCAAGGGCAGTGGTTCTTAATATGGGGAACTTTTCAAAATAGGACTGATTCTTGGGCCCTCAAGAAGACCAATTAACTCAGAATATCTAGGCAATGATACGTAAAAAAAAAAAAAAAAAAAAAGAAAAGCCTTAACAGAGAATTCTAATGTGTAACTGGGATAAAAGCCACTGTTTCTTTTAATGCTCATTTAAACCTCATTCTACTACACTGTGACTTCCATCTAGAGTACTCCACTCAAACTATCGTCACTGAATCACCGACGCTTTTCTACTGGCCGACTAGCATGCCGGGTTCTTTTCTCCTGCTCGGTACCTTCCCCAGGTGCTCTGTTCACACCAATGGCCTCAACTCCACATCTTATGTGCTTATGCCTTACAAGGGTGACTCTACAGTCTGTGCCTCATTCCTAAAACCCTGAAGTCCACCCCTCCCCTTTTATCACCTTGGGAACCTCCCTGCCCGGTCCTCTGCCTTTTCTCCCTCCCAGCCTCACTGTCATAGTTAAGGCAGCCCCTCTCCTCTCCTCTGGATCTGCTTGTCCCCCTTGTCATTCACCCTGTACTCCTCACAGAACTGACCTCCTAAAAAATGAAAGTGCTCCCATGCTGAAAAAATATGGTTGGCTCAGCATTTTTTCAGAGAACTAGAACAATAATACTAAAATTTGTATGGGACCACAAAAGACCTCAAAAAGCCATAGCTATCCTGATAAATAAGAATAAAGCTGGAGGTATCACAATTCCAGATTTCAGGATATACTACAAAGCCACAGTCATCAAAACAGAATGGTACTGGCACACACACACACACACACACAAACAGACACACAGATCAATGGAACGGAACAGAGAGCCCAGAAATAACCATATGGTCATATATATGGCCAATTAATCTACAACAAAGGAGGCAAGAATATGCAATGGGAAAAGACAGTCTCTTCAATAAATGGTGTTGGGAAAACCGGACAGCTACATGCAAAAGAATGAAACTGGACCACTTTCTTACACCACACACAAAAATAAACCCAAAATGAATTAGAGACCTAAATGTGAGACCTGACACCATAAAACTCCTAGAAGGAAAGGTAGGCAGTAATTTCTCTGTCATCAGCCATAGCAATATTTGTGTCTCCTAAGGCAAGAGAAACAAAAGCAAAAATAAACTATTGGGACTCCATCAAAATAAAAAACTTTTGCACAGTGAAGGAGATCATTAACAAAACAAAAAAGCAACCTACTGAATGGGAGAAGATATTTGCAAATAACATATTTGACAAAGGGTTAACATCCGATATATATAAAGAACTTCTACAACTCAACACCAAAAAATGCTGTATGCCTGAAATTAATGTAACATTGCGTGTCAACTGTACTTCAATAATAATAATTAAAAAATACTTTTGGTTCCCCAAACTCTCCTGGAGAAAATCCAAAGCCCTGATCTCATCCTTCCCTGGATGTGTGAGGTCCTTTCATGTCTCTGTGACAAGATCATTACCCGGAGTTCTGCTTGGCAGGCTCCTACTCATTTTTAGGCCAACATCGAAAAGAATGTTTTTCAATGAGTACCACCCATAGGATGACTTTATGCACTAGAAAACAGCCCCATCCAATAGGAAGACAAGACTCCTCACTAGGGCACATAGTTTGGTGGTGATGTGGGGGCTCGACTTAATTTCCACTTGCCCATCTGGCCTGGTGCCTTTACCCAGGGCAGAAGCTGCAGGACCATATGCAGTATCCTTGGGTTCTTCTGCAGTAAAGACCTCCTTCAATCACCCGAGCAAAGTTAATTGTCCGAACTGCTACACTCCCAAAGAATTGCATATGAAAGATTACCTTTCATAGGTATCTCAATGAGACTATACCCACCAATGGCAGGGTCAGTCGTCAGGTCGTCCCTGACACATAGTGTAGGTGCTGAATGAATGAATGAGTACAGAGATGAATGAATGCTTCCTCTGATTTCCCCACTGCTATGGGATTAAACCACGATCTAGTAAAACAAAACAAAACCAAAAACTACACACACATAGACAAAAACCAAAACAACCACAATAACAAAAACTACCTGAGAATCTATCACCGTGTGATTTATTGTTCTAGACATATGGAGACATATGGATATATGGAACTTTCAGAGGAAAAGAGCAGCTCG
Organism: Lynx rufus; assembly: GCF_022079265.1. Taxonomy (NCBI): domain Eukaryota; kingdom Metazoa; phylum Chordata; class Mammalia; order Carnivora; family Felidae; genus Lynx; species Lynx rufus. Next base: position 27,373,558 of record NW_025814823.1, on the reverse strand, counting down.
GTTTAAGACATTTTAAGACATTTTGATTCATTACTTTGGCCGTTCCAGATAGCCTTCTTAATCTAATGGGGACTATTTCTTTTTTTTTTTTATTTTTTTATTTTTTTTTTCAACGTTTATTTATTTTTGGGACAGAGAGAGACAGAGCATGAACAGGGGAGGGGCAGAGAGAGAGGGAGACACAGAATCGGAAACAGGCTCCAGGCTCTGAGCCATCAGCCCAGAGCCCGACGCGGGGCTCGAACTCACGGACCGCGAGATCGTGACCTGGCTGAAGTCGGACGCTTAACCGACTGCGCCACCCAGGCGCCCCTAATGGGGACTATTTCTTAAAAGGCTAAGGGAATCTACTCAATGAATGTATAATTTTATAACTTCTTCCCCATGTTCCACCTGAAACAGAACAAAACCACCACCGGAGGACAAATACAATCAACATCCCGAGGCTGTTTTCTGCCTTCTTCAAGATGAATGCTTTCTTTTGTTTACAAAGCATACACTCATGAGCCTAATATTTATGTATTCAAAGCAGTGGTGAGATGGTCCACAACTAGATAATTTAAGTCAGCCTTCCTGGTTCTTTTTCACTTGAAATTTATGAGACCGTATCATATCCTTTCTAGTTAGGATGTTCAAGTACTAACGTGCCTCAATTACAGAAGTTCACAGGCAGCTAGAACTTAATCAGAAGAGTCTCTCGGTTGGACTGGCTGAGCTACAGCATAGTTTTAATTCAACATTGGACAGTATGACATTAAGCAGATGCACTATTCCAACTTTTGGTGGTTACAATGGAGGGTGTTCCAATTAGACAATTATCCATATGCCAATCAAGTGCAAATACTCTGGCAGACAATAACAGGTAAATACAGGCCGCACCTGACACATCTTGGTATTTCCAGGCCACTGATTTAATAGGATAATTTGTAATGCTCTTTGGGGATGTAGACTTCAGTGCGTAATGGGTCTTTCTCTCTGACAAATTCAAAGAGCATTACAAATGTTACTTGGAGCCCCAGAATAAGTGAGGTCACATCTCCATTTTTACAGATGGGCGAGTCGTAGGCACACAAAGGTTAAGCCATGTATCCAGGGCCACACTGTCTGGGAGAGACCTACCACTCGCACATCTCAATTTTCCTGCTTTAAACCGTGGTTCCTACCCTGGCAACCACACGGCACTGTCAGTTTAAAATGGAAATCAGGACATGCCAAACTTAAAATCCTCCTAGCAACGACTTCTACCTAGGCATTCGCCATTTCCACTTAAAAGCAAGCCCGGTGGCAGACACGCTTTTGTGTGCGCTTCTGTGAACTCTACAGTGGATTGAACTCTGCGTTAAAAACCGTAGCCCCTTCTTTGTCTCCTTTCCTTGAATTTTATAATTGTGCTACCAAGGTAAAGTTTTGATATGGCTAACAGATTACAGAAGGTTAGATTCGTGCATAAAAGTCTGGAGATATTTGAACCCACAGAGGGTCATCGATTTAAATTTAAATGTGGTTTTGTTCTTTTGACTCAGTTTTAATAAATGTTGTTCCAGCTCCATAACTTTGCTCTACATTAGATGCCCTACTCAGTGGGATGTGCTTTTGAAGCCAGTCAAACACCGCCTAAGGAAATGAAGTCCAGGGACTTCCAAAGGCCATGGTAGATGCGACTGTGTCTGGACCGACCAATCCGGGCAGCCGGTTTCGTATCTAGGCTACGCCTGAGGGTATCCAGCATCGCCCTGTGAGTGCCCCTTGCCTCCAACCTGATTTCCCTGTATATTTTGGTCTGCGATCTGAACCTCACCTACGGCCAGCTCTGCCAGACCCCTGGCACCTTGTCCTGCCATAAGGTGCCGGGATACATGCACTAATCCTTTCTTCCTTGGTGAGTTCCTGCTACCCAAACACAGCTTACTGTTCTCCTCCCCCCCGTACTCTCCACACCCTCCAACTTCTCTTTTTTTTCAAAGGAGATAGAAATTTACTGACTGCGCCGCATGGGAGCAGCGGGCTGGACGGCAGCGGAGAGGCTGCCTGCCACCCTCCGCCCTCTCAATCCTGTTTTGGTTCTCACGCATTGCAGAACCACATCGGAATGTCAGCCTTAGGTCCTGCTGATGAAGTCACCTGGGCCTGCTTTGCATCCATCTCTGTGAATCCCGGGCCAATCCCCGGTTGTTAGGGAAAGTCTGAGAGGGGGAAAATCAAGTGCATATTACCATAATGCAAAAAGCAAGGCTGTGCCTAAAGGCAAACACATCTAACAGTGTTCTTGACAGAGGAGAGAAAGCTGGCTCAGGGGAAGGACAGTCATTTACCACCTGGTAGCAACAACTTTCACTTCTCTCCTTGGGAAGAAAAAAAAAAAAAAGATGGAATTGAACTAGCCTGAATTTTCTTGTCACACAAGGTGGTAAGACTCCTCAAGATCTATTCTAGTTTAAAATGTCATCCGCCTCCACCTGGGGATGAAACTGGTCTTCAATTTACGGCAAGGGACGAGGGTAACCAAGCCTGTGGCCTGTTTTATCAATCGCGGTGCCTTCCGCTCTGCCTCCAGCACGGTGACCCCTGGGGGAGAAACATCTCCGGGAGAGAGAGCTCCACCGTTCAGATGACTGATAACAGGAACACTGGATCATAGAAATGAAATTGTGCTCCGAGCCTAATATCCTATTACACCAGGCTATACATATTTAATTCCTTGGGTCTTTCCTCATAAATCAATTCCTTCAGGCCCTTAATCTCGTCAATATCTTTTCTGATATTGAATTTTAAATGCCATTCTCATTGCTAGGCAGAAAGGCAATCTCTTGCTCGTGATGGGATCAGGCGTCATTTACGGCCCAGAGACGCCTGGAGTGCTGCCCTATTCCCTGACCTGGCTGTCAAGATCCTAATGTCAGCCAGAGAGCCAAACAGCCCAAACAGGCCCGACTGGGCTTGCCCTCTCTCATAGGTCAAGACCATGTACCCCAGGTTCCTGACCATCAGTACGCTGGAAGCCTGAGCCGTTCCTGGGAGGCTGGTGAGAAAGCAAGTGTTTTCAAGGGTTTGGGTCCTCCAGGGGATGCCTGAGACCCTGAGGCATGAGGCGCCCTGCCGCCCCACCCAGGCCAGGATGCTCTGGCAAGGGGGCCTTTCTCGGAACCTGCGAATAAGGGTCTGATGGAAGGACACACAGTGTGCACACATCTGAGCAAGATCTCGCAGGGCGTGGGCACAGGCCGTGGATTCTCTAGACCAGGGGAAGTGCACAACCGCAGAGAGCAGGGGTGTTTCCGGGTTCCCAGGGGCTGGCCCATGATGCTGGGATTTCCCTTGCTGTAGAGAAAGAGAAAAGTCCACAGATCCGTGAGAAATTTGCAAAATTTCCAAAGGGAAGCAGGAGTGATAAATATTAAGGCTTCAAGAGTGACCAAGAGGTGGGGAAACACAGGGAAACACAGACATGTGGATTTGGGGGCCTAAGTCTGCCGGGGGCGGGGGGCTATCGAGGGCCGAGCCCCGGGAGCCGTGTATCTCAGTGCAGGAAATAAACAGGTGCAACTGTACAAAATGTAACAATAAAAAACGACCTAAAGGTCCATCCATTTATTATCACTGTGGCCCAGCAATTCTACATAGAAATCAATGATAAAATACTCCCTTCTGACAAAAACTCCTTTGTTGTCCTAAAATTGCTACAGTTATTGTTAGGATTTAGTATGTATGAAATCTTCAAATGAGCACATTTTCACTACTCAGCCTTTAACAAACATACTCTGTGCCGAGTCTAAATTGGAAAATGTCCAGTTTCTGCTCCCACTCCCAACCCTCCCTGCCCTCCCCCCACCTCACAGCGGGGTCTCTGCGGCACACACTGGCTTTAGAATCTATTGAGCCTGTTCTGGACACAGTGTCTCCAATCCCATTAGGGGTACAGGCATCCCTACATTGATACAGTAGATCTGAAATCAACAAAGGTAGCACAGGCTATTACAAAGACTAACAGGTAGGACCTGAGTTACTTCAGTTCATTGTACCGGACCCAGGAAAGAATTTTTATGTTTAAAATTTAAACTGTAAAACACGGTGAGAACCATGAGTGGTATTTATTTTTGCACTAAAGTGCAACCTTTAGGTCCTATGTTGAGTATTCTTACTGAATTTTCAGTGTTTTAGAAATTGAAATGCGTTCTTTTTATTGTATTTCTTTTTTCATTTATTTTTGAGAGAGGAGAGAGAAAGAGAGAGAGAGAGAGAGAGAATGTGAGTGTGAGTGGGGGGAGGGTCAGAGAGAGAGGGATAGAGACAATCCCAAGCAGGCCCCACCACTGTAAACACAGAGCCGGATGGGGGGCTTGATCTCAGGAATCGTGAGATCATGACCTGGGCCAAAATCAAGAGTTGGACGCTTAACCAACTGAGCCACCCACGTGCCCTGAAATGCATTATTTTTAAATTGTTTGCTTTAAAACTAAAGGACAAAGAAAATATTACATCAGTGGTACAACTAATAGTTTCCTGAACTATACCTTTTTCATTTGGTTTTATTAAAACTCACTTATTTACTGGACGATTATTTACATACTATTGTCTATACCGTAATCCAAGTTCAAACTGTTAGATTAAAACAAACCAACAACCTACTGACTAGATGGTTGTGATTTTTTTTTCCCTTACACTGCACCGTTTTAATTTTTGGGTTTTTTTTTTTTACAGGCATAATTATATGTGAAAATCAACAGGAATGTCACTGTCTGTGTTTCCTTCCTGGTTGTTATTATTCACTTTATGTTATGATTACTACTGAAAATAATTTTGTCATTCAGAGGAGGATGTTTAGGAAAGGATCTTCTCTGAGTGTCAAATTACACTAGGTCTTCCCCCCCCTCCCCCCCCGCCCCCCTCCGTCCCAGGCAGGCAGCCCAGCGACTGGGCAGGAGAGGGAGATCATGACCCTGGCCTGCTGGGTTTGGGGGGTGAGGGGGTGGTGGGAAGGACAGGTTTCATCAGATGTGGTTTTAGAGACCATTTCTTTCACTTGAATATCCTCCTAGGAGGGATTTGTATTAAAAACAGATACTTTTTAGTTTTCTAATCCAAAGAGGTTACTGGTCATAATACCTTATATCCTGATAAAGCGACGTTAGTATGAAAAACAAACATGCATATTTCCAAATACTGGTGAAAAGGCAAAAAATAAGCCACTAGTTAGCATTTCAAAGGCTAGCATGGTTAGCTTTCTTGCTGACTTGCCGTGTGGCCTGCAAAACACTTGACTGCTTCTGGTCTCCTCTTTTCTCTCACAACTGTGGCATGAGGAATAATTTATGATTTGAAAAACAACGCATCAATTAATTTCTTGAATACTGAATACAGGAAAAGCCGAGGCGAAAGTGGTTTGGCAGGCCCTAAAACCCATTTTCCTTTCTTCAAATGATTTTTCTTTTTTCATAGTGTAATTTGCAGGCTCATTTCAGCTTTCTGGTTTTCACTTTCTTCACATGTTAAAGATAACCATACTCACCAGTGGGGTACTGTGGAACTAAAGAACATCCATTAAGTATGTGAGTCTCCTTGAATGGCAAAGGGCGCCAAGTTAAATCAAAGTGCTATTCTTATCTTCTTTGCAAGAGTGGAGACGCTAAGACCCAGCAAGGTCAAGTGACTTTTAGCTTACTGTGAGTGGACTGGGCGGGCCGTTCTGGGGATTAGTATTCTAAGAGAAAGGGCTGTGGTTCAGCCCCACCCCGGCCAGGCTGGTTACCCACCTTCAGCCAATTTTCAAAATGCAGGGCCAGCCAACTCGAATTAACACCATTCATGCAATTCACAAGAGAAGGCATCAAATGCTTTGCTGAAGTAGGAGTATATGTCAGTGATATTCTCGCCATTGCCTTTGCTGGCAATTCCACTGCAAATGATAATCCAATTTGCTGGGATTTTATTTATGCCTATCACTTTTTTTTTTTCCAGTTATATGAGGTGGTCATCACCCCAGTCTCTGGGCACATGTACAGCTGTTAATGTAGAAATTTAAAATATTAGCATGCTTTCCTGCCAGATTGGCCCATTCACTTCAAACAAGAACTTGATTGAACAGCTGGGTCTTGCACCGTGCTCTAAAGGCCAATAGAGATTTGTTTCTTCTTTGCAGGGTTTATAACCCAGTCATGGTCAGAGCTTATGGCTAGAAAACCCTTTATGGGTGACTTTTGACCAAAGTCCTGTGCCCATCTTTGGAGGTGGCTTATCCAAAGTGATCTGGGCCTCATTCAGTTTAGCTCCTGGGAAGCCAAACCATGCTCATTCTAGATGTATTAACATCAGGTATTACCATCATCACTGACCTCCTCGATGGCAGTTTTAGGAAAGCAGCTTTGGACTTAATGGTTATGGGATAAGAACGTGTGTTGGGGTCTTGAGAGCTTTAACTTGAATCATAATGGTGAGAAAGCTGTAACGATCTAACATGTTCTGCAGAAAAATGAAGTGAGAGAACATGGCTGCAAGTTCTATCTCTGCGTCAGCGCTAGACGCCTAAGGATGGGAAACTTTCTCTGCTGTGGGTCTAGAAGGCCTTCACCGCCTCTATGACTTACCACCCGATTAACTACTGAACTTGAGGGAAGCTAATTCAATGATTGCAACTTTCCCATGTCTTCCTTGTTAACACAAGTTATCATTTCTTTATAGTAGGAGACTAGGACATCTAGGGGCAGGATGAGAAGGAGGGATAGCCCTTGAACTTAGCACTTGGGATCTTTAGAAGCCACTGGGACAAGATCTGCAAATAAAAAGGCACATTCATCTATGACAGAAGAGGTGTGAGGCGGGGGAAGGCGGCTTGCTCCCCCCAAAGTCTCCAAGTTATTTCAATACACTGAATCTGGTCTGGAAGCCCACGTGTTAGGAGTCTCATTGTAACTAGAACCTTCGGAGATCTCCAAGTTTTCCCTGTTCCCTACTCCAGGGCCAAGCCCAAGGTAGACAGCTGCAGGCACAGGGAAGAGCAGGTTCCCTCAGGGGCTTTAACCACCGCAGGTGGACCCTATGACAGCTACTCAGCCCCTGGACTATCTCAGGTTTTCTCTGTCTCTGAACCGCAGACCATCTTTAAGGGAAAAACAACAGTAGCAGCAGCAACAATAAAAAGCCTCAGCAAATACTGTCACTGTGAAGGACGCCCCCTACTCTTACTACCTGGGCTGAATTCTATCTGGTAAAATAAAATGCGGCACCAGCCATCTTGCATGGACCTCAAAAGTGCAGACAGAAAAATTACCATTTTAAACCAATCTTCTCTGCTCTGGAAACATTAAATATAGGAAGCATTAAAGAAGTGAGCGGAATTACTGAGACCCTTTACAATAAATGGTGTCAGCATGGCCATGAATGATAACAGCAAAAAAGGCTCCCAAGGTATAAAAATTAACAGAAATTAGAGCTGTGGCTTTATACTTAATATCGATCTACCCTGTGAAGTGTTTCTCCAGCCTTAGCAATCCCCTCATTCAAGACCAGCGACTGCATGCGCTTTAAGATTACGGGTGGAAGGAAGTCTACCCATGTACCTTTAATGACAATTTCAATCACAGGTTTTGCTGAAGTCAGCTAGACGACCCCTCCTGACAATGATGCCACAGAAAAGATCATCATGCATGATAAATGGCTAGTTAAGCGTGCATTCTAGAAACATGGGATAACGCCCAGGTTAGTGTTAATGACTTTTAATTTTTCAAAAGGAAAGAATAGGGAAACCACATTTTTAGGGTCTGCTGGCAGACTTTGTGCAGTAACCATTTTTGCTTCCAGACGACAATTTGAAAATGTAAATTATGATAGAAAGCAAGTCGCACAAAGCAGTTCCTTTCTAGTCCAAGTAATTTTGTCAAGATGAAAAAAGATCGTGTCAGGATTACTCTGAGAGAGTTAAAAAATAATCACTTGTTTTGCCTCTGAGTTCACTGTGGATGATCCTCAACCAGATAAGAACATTCTCTTTTAATGCAAGTTGTTAAAACCTTCCTTTTTCCTTTGGCTATTTAGTTGTAAATCACGGGTGGATGTTCTGTAGCTATTAGACTGATTATTCCAGTTTAATCCTGTTAATGGGATATGTTGCGTTAATGGCTTTCTGTAATGTTGAACTAACCTTGAATTCCTGGGATAAATCCAATAGGGTGGTTTATAAAATACCAGATTAAGTTAGCTTTTTAAAAAGAATTTTAAATCTATGTTCCTAAGTGAGACTGACTTATAACCTCCTCCCCCCCCAACTTTTTTTTTTTTTTTTTTTTTTTTTTTACCATCTTTGCCCCTTTTTGGTATCAAGTACCTTTGCCTTCTGAATTAGTGGTGATGTGTTTCCTTCTTTTCTATTTTCTGAAGAAGTTTATAAAAGAGAGTGTTTGGTAGAACTTGACCCTAAAGCCATTTTGGGTCTGTTGCTTTAATGTTAAGATTTTAATGATTTTTACTGATATGGTTCAGGCTTTCATTTTTCCCCTGATTTAATTTTGATAAGGTATTTTTTTTTCCTCCTAGAATTTATATCACTTCAGTTTAAAATTTTATCATTTCTGATCTTCTCCCATCTCTTTAATCTGCCACATATGCAGTTATACTCGTTTTAATTTTTAGTATTGTTTATCTGGTCCTTCTCTCTCTCTCTTTTTTTTTTTTTTTTTTGCAATCACTGTTACCAAAGATTTTCCATTTATATTAGTCTTTTCAAATAAACAGCATTTAGCTTTGTTGATCTTCTCTACTATATGGCTGTTTGCTATTTTAGTCATTTCTATATTTTTATCATCCTTCTTTGTGTTTATATTTTTTAGTAAGAGTTGGATGCTTACTCCTGTTTCTACTTTTCTTTCTTGTCAAAACATACATTTAAAGTGCGGGTTCCCGGGTGGCTCAGTCGGTTAAGTGTCCGACTTCAGCTCAGGTCTGATCTCACAGTTCTTGAGTTCGAGCCCCATATCAGGCTCTGTGCTGACAGCTCAGAGCCTGGAGTCTGCTTCGGATTCTGTCTCCCTCTCTCTCTGCCCCTCCCCCCTCTCATGCCCTCTCTCTCTCTCTCAAAAATAAATACACATTAAAAAAATAATAAAAATTTTAATTTTCCTCTAGGTTCTGTTTTAGCTGCATCCCAGAAGTTGTTGCTATATTGTAATTTAACTATCAATTACTTGTGGGTATTTTAAAATTACATTTCTGATTTCATCGGATTTGTGGGTTTAGATGTGTGCCTTGAAATTTCCAAATGCATAAGACTTATTTTAGTTATCTTTAGTGACATGGATTCCTTAACAATTGTGCTTTGGTCTGAACATGCGAGAGTGCTCCTTAGAAATTTGCAGAGATTTGCTTTAAGATGTAGCATAAGATTATTTTTTGTACATGTTCCAGGTATATGTGAAAGGCACAGTTTTCCATTTACGTCCTATCAAACTTACGGGGGCTGAGTTCTGTGGAAAGTCTTGGTAGACTACAAACACTGGAAGGAACAGCAGCAGGAAGGGAATGGCAGAGCTGCTTAGAAAATTGTCCTTTATTTCCTGACATAGTTTAGGGTCTTTCCACTAAAGAGCGAGGTGGGCACGTTCCCTGTTGTCCTTTCAGTCTCAATTTGTCACATAATGTCACTCTCAATATGAGGAAAAACCATTAGAAAGCAATTTTAAGCACTGTACTGCCTGCTTTGGAGGCCTCTTCCCTGTGGTTTCTGATCCCTGGTTCCTTGATAAGCATGGAATGAATAAATAAGAACATCGTTTCCTAGGGCCCACTAAAAGCCGTTAGAGCATTCTGGCGGTAGAAGGGTGTGGTGTGCACGGAAACATTTGTGACCACACACACACCCAGTCAGCAGGATGGAAACTCTGCACTCACTCCCCGAGCGGACATTCTCTGGGAGCCCCGAGGGAGCCTCACTGGCTGCACTAGAGGAGATGAGGGGCCAGCAAGTTCCCTGGGACCCGAGAGATCAGGGAGCAGGGAGTATGCATGACCTCTAAAGACAGGAGGACTCCATGAAGCCTTCTATTTCAACACAGACTTCTCAGAAAGCCAGTTCCATTGAGTCAGGGAGAGAGGATTATTACTTGTTTGGGCATGTGTAGGGAAAAGCAGCAGAGATTAGGACGCAGGGAAGCTGGCTGAGAGTTTTCCGTCACAGAATAAATTGTGTGCGGTGACCCAACAATTTGTTCTTTTCTTCACTCATTTATTCAGATAGTTGTCGGATATGAAGTACTGTGTTAGCCCTGAGGGACTGGTCTTAGGTGCTCACATTAGTTTCAACTGCGATGTCAGAAGAAAAAAGGAATGAACACTTAGTTAACCTGGTGGGGGAAAATAACCCCTGTGCCTCAACTCACTTTTCAGGGGGATGGGAGATGGATACAAAGGAATGCAAAGGACAAGCTTCTCAGAATGTGGGGACGTAGGGGGAGATGGAGTGAGGACCTGAGGACCAGAAACTGGGAGTCTGGGGCAGCAGAGGTGAAAGAATGGTGGTGGGGTGCTTAGCGCAGTGACTGGACCTCTCCATTTGATTACAAGCAGAAAGTAATGCTGGAATAGGGGCTCGCTAACGCCCTTCCTGTTTTTTTTAATTTTTAATGTTTATTTATTTTTTGAGAGAGAGAGAAAGAGCGAACTAGAGAGAGGGAGGGGCAGAGAGAGGGAGACACAGAATCTGAAGCAGGTTCCAAGCTCCGAGCTGTCAGCAAAGAGCCCATCGTGGGGCTTGAACTCACAAACCGTGAGATCATGATCTGAGTCAAAGTTGGATGCTCAACTGACTGAGCCACCCAGGCGCTCCACCCTTCCTTTTTAATATTCTGTATTTTGTGGTTGTCTTGCTGTAACAACCTTAGTAAAACTGAGCCCATATCCTGTCCAGGTTTTGTACGTAAAGCAGAATTCCCATTATCATCTCATTCTACCTTGCTGTTTTACTGTGCGTGGACCCCACAGACAAAACAAAGCATGGGTTTTTCATGAGAAATGGCCAGCAGACTGTGCACTTAAAAGGAAGCAGGTCCGTCACCAGCTGGACAGAAAAGCTGACTGGAAAGACCAGCCTAATCGTCTAAGACCCGAGGGCCTATAGGGGCAGGGTGAGACCTGGGAGTGCCCATCAATGACCTGGTGGTTCTCTGAAATCAATCTGAGCTCATATGCTCAGATGTGGAGTAGTGAGACTACATTATAACCCCCTCTTTTCCTTCCCCCCACATGATAAACGGGAGGATTACTGGGGGGAAGATTATATTGTAAAGAGAAACTCAGCACTATAGCTTTTTTTATGGACTTTACAGTTAGAGGTCATTACCAAAACCTTCCTGAAATCAATTGTGAGTCGCACAATTTAAGAACTACAAACCACGGGCGGCGAAATACCCACCCAGGAGGAAAGAAGACAAGGTGCCCAGAGAATTAGTGAAGGACAAACCTGCAGAGTAACCTCTGTGTGTGAATGATCACAGACTGTCACGCACCGGCTCAGGAAAGGACTTACTCAGGGAAGAATGTAAATCACGGGTGAAAACACACACCTCTAATACGGCGAGTGAGTCCCCGCGCTTGCTAATGGAACTCCTCTGACTGGAATACCTGAGTAATACCTGGCTTAAGATGGATTACGGTGGCGGTGGTGGAGGAGGACATGAAAGGTGGAGCGTGTATGCACGGGGGAGGACGGCAGAATAAATTGAGAGAACAGAAGGAAGGAGAAGGAAAGTGATAATAAAGCTTTGAAAAGTCACTCTGCTCTCAAGCACTACCTGTAGCACCCCCTTCTCGGAGACCTACAGCCGAGTTCGAATATACTCTCTCCTTTTCTATCTTCCCAGTATCGCCAGAAAATAAAGGTGTCGTGGCTGTTTCCTAAGTGTGTGTGTGTGTGTGTGTGTGTGTGTGTGTGTGTGTGTGTGTGTGACAGAGACAGACAGAGAGAAAGATGGAGGTAGGGAGGGAGAGAGAGACAGAGAGAGGAGGCAGGCACAGAGACGCCCAGAAAGCACTAAAACAGAGATCAGTACCCAACCGAGGAGTGTGCACAAAACAAGAAATTCAGGAGGCAGGGTCTTTCCAGAGATCGACTGAATGAAATGGGTGGTCTATAAAGTGAGGGCCAGATTGGGCACTAACTTTGTTTACGTTTCCCTTGATGACTATTCGGGGTGCTTTGTGAAACAGAGGAGAAAACATAGTCTTTAACTAACCATCTAGCATCTTGGAACTGAATTCCCAATTTCACACTTTGGTTACAATTCCAGAAATGCGGACTGACTGAATGTGGCTATTCCACCGGTCAGTTTTGGGAAAGGATTAACACTGTGTGTGTGTGTGTGTGTGTGTGTGTGTGTGTGTGTGTGTGCATGCGTGTGCATGCATGGGCATGCATTAGAGAGAAAGAACATAGGAGAAACGTAAATGTTAAAAAGGGCAGTATCCGGGTGGTGAAACTAAGAACGATTTCTGTCTCCTGTATATGCTTCTTTTATGTTTCCAAGTTTTCTGCATTGAGTGTATATTCTTTTGGGAAAAGGAAAATAAAACAAAAATTAAAATGACAAACCTAGACCCAGAAAAATGGGAATGCCCCCCCACGTTTGTCTTCCTCGCTCTTTATTCTCCTCTCAGATAAAGAGGAATTTTTCCCTCTGACTCAGTCTCCTTGCTTCTTTGTTTGCACGTTACATTGTTGCTTCTACTACAGTTCTCCCCTTTCCTCTCCACTGGGCTCATGCTCATTTCCAAGGAGGAGAGGCTGGTCTCGCAGCCCTTATGTTTCCTCTCCTAACCAGCTGCATGGAGAAAGCCTTGGGGCACGGCTCTCTCCCAGTGGGGCCCAATTTGAGAGCCGGATAATTACGCCAATCTGCCCGGGAGCGAGTCACCTGCTGTATACAGGCGGCAGTGTGTGCTGGCCCGAGTTTGGGGCGCCACGGGGACGAGGCCGCTTCTTTGTGTTGGCGGACTACAGAGAAAAGAAGTCAAGGCCAGACCACAAGGATTCATTTTAGCGTCGGTGGCTGGCGGGGAGAGACGACAACGGTCAAACAGAGCGAAAGGCCAGCATGTGTCTGCAGCAAAAGCCCATTTTGATTTACTACGTTTAAGAAAAGATCCATTTCACTATAAATCTGGCACTCTTGATGTGATATGGCCTTGAAGTCAGGAGGCAATTTCCAAAAGAGGTGGTGGAAGGGAGGGTCGTTCAAAGGTCATCCAAGGACTGCAGCTGACAGTGTTGGGAAAAGGGGAGTTGCTTTATCCTGGGAAAGGCTGCAGATGCAGTATCTCCCGTTGCAGATGTTGGGGAAAAGCAGTTACAAGGTAGACGCCAAACGATTTTAATGGTCTGCAGGGCAATGTCATTATTTCTACCCCCGGCTCCTACATCGATTTCTCTGCTAGCCTCATTATTTTTAGAAGGGATGATTACTAATGAGGATGCATTTGATGATCACATTAATTAATGGAAGAGCTGGATAACTAATTATGAGATGAAGCCTCCCATAGTTAAGTTTTATTAGGGCTTCTTTTTCCCTTCCCCGAAGTGAAGAGATTTATTTTTGCAGTTCAAATTTAAGAAATAACAGCCGCATGTTTGTTATTTTCTTTTTGCCAGCTCTTACTCTGCTGATGCAAAGCCCAAATGAGGGGCTGTGGCAGAGTCAGAAAACAGGCAGCGGGTTCTTGCCAGTAATATCGCTAGCAATCAACAAGCACAGCAAGGGCACAGCCCACTGGTCTTCGGCTCCCCTGACGACTGCAGTTCTGGAGCGCCACTTCTAGAATATACTGTAGAAGGTTCTGGAGTAACAGATCGAACATGGGGGCTGTGGTCAGACAGACCTGGGTTGGCACTTTGACTCTTCCAGGAACAGGCTATACTCTGGACGAGTCACTTGACATGTCTAGGTCTCAATTTCCTCCCTGAGACACTGAGATAAGCACTCGCAATTCAAATGCTCCTGAACTGTGAGCACTGAGTATACTGAGGTGAATTAACCATGGGGAGGGGCCCTCTCGGAGAAGGGGTGTGGGAGCAAGGCCACCCTGCTGTTAGGAAACTCGGATGTGTCCAGACGTGCCCTGCACATCCTGGGTCTTCCCTTAACCCCCTACAATTCTTCACATTTTCACTAGAAATGGGGCGATCACACTTTGTAAAACAGCCATCCCAAATGCGTTCACATACATGATCTCATTTTATTCCAACAGACCCGCGGCAGCACCCACGGTCCACATGAAAAACCTGAGGTTCCGAGGGACTGACTGATGCAAAGTTGTACAGAAAAGAGTCAGGCTGCAGCCAGCTTTTCCTTCTGCTGGTTCAGTGTTTTTATTTCCTGGTGCAAGAGCTTGGCATGGCTCAGCTGGCCTACAGGCAGCTAGCTTATCTCCTTATCTTACGGTCTCGGTCCAAAGAAAACAGCAAGATACCCTGGGACCCAACCTTGTGTAAAACTGCTAAAAAAAACCCAAAAAACCCAAAAAACAAACCTGGGGTGGTTTCCTCTCCCTTATCTTTGCTTTTAATTTTTGTATCTTGCCCCCAGTCAAACGGGAACGTGCTTTTAAAACTTCCAGACCCCTGTGCACATGTCAGGTATGATCATTTCAAACCGGTAGGGCTTCGTGATGTAAGGTGCTGGGCCAAGAATCGGAGAATCGGTTTCTATTTCTGGTTCCAAATGTACCTAACAACACTCCAGGAGTCTCACACCCAAGCGGGATACGTACCCTCTTCGGATGTGCCAGGATACGGCCTGCAAATGTTAGAAAATACACACGCTGCCAGCGGGAACTCTCCAAATGACTTAACCGCCTAATGAAAAGTGCCAGTGAGTTATGAATGAGGATTATCATCAGTGTCTCACGGGCTGCTATTACAATGCATCACCCCAAGATACCTGGCTGAGGAATGGGTACAAAATGAAACTATAAACTCTGGGATAGTTAAGTAAAAAGAAAGGAAGACAATAATGGACCCCAAATATGGCTGTGGTGAACCATCATGTCCGGTCCTCAAAACTTTGTAAAGCCACATCATCTGAGAGATGTGTATGTTTCATAAGTTTACTCTTTTTTTTAATGCTTTACTTATTTTTGAGAGAGAGAGAGACAGAGACAGAGCATGAGCAGGGGAGGGGCAGAGTGAGAGGGAGACACAGAATCTGAAACAGGCTCCAGGCTCTGAGCTGTCAGCACAGAGCCCAACGCGGGGCTTGAACCCACAGACCGTGAGATCATGACCTGAGCCGAAGTCGGACGCTTAACCAACTGAGTCACCCAGGTGCCCCTAAGTTTTCTTATTCTAGTCAGAGGTGAAAGACTTTTTTTTCTTTTTTTTTAATTTTTTTTTCAACGTTTATTTATTTTTGGGACAGAGAGAGACAGAGCATGAACGGGGGAGGGGCAGAGAGAGAGGGAGACACAGAATCGGAAACAGGCTCCAGGCTCTGAGCCATCAGCCCAGAGCCTGACGCGGGGCTCAAACTCACGGACCGCGAGATCGTGACCTGGCTGAAGTCGGACGCTTAACCGACTGCGCCACCCAGGCGCCCCGGTGAAAGACTTTTAATGTGAATGTGGGCCATGTCTTATGCATTGTTTTCTATTCAGAAAGAAAAAAAAAAAAACGTCGTTTAGGAAGTTGAAATAGAATCAAATAAACACAGGCTGTGTCTCTGCTGCCCTTACCTTGTATAGATTCCAGATGTGTGTGTGTGTGTGTGTGTGCGCACTTACACACACACATATTTTTTGAACTTTTTAAGATTAAAGGTTTTACTAATTACACATGAAAGTCTAAAAGAAAGCCTCTTTCTCTACACTGTAATAATGGGATTTTCTTTTTTCTTTTTTTCTTTTTTAAATAATGCGATTTTCTTGCCCTGTCCAGTGATACTGAATTATTTTCTGTACTGATGCTTCATATATTAATTATGATAATGTTGTTGTGTGCTTCTTCCGGAATGAGTACACAACCAGATCGTGATGTATATGTGATTTCTTCCTTCTAACCGTCATTTTTGAGGTTCATGAACCCTACTTAGAAGGAAATCCTCACAATACATTGCAACTTAAATTCCAAACTAATCGATCCTTAGTTCATTTACCTAAATATTTCACAAAGGCTCTTAAAATGTAATTTGTCATTTATAAGAATGTTGAATTTCTTCCTTTAGAAAAATGTCTTTTTCCATTTTCTTATTCTTCTATGTGTTTGTGTCATTTTCCTTATTTTTTGTAACTACATTAGAAGAACTGTTCTCCCCACTGTGTCTTCCATGACCTCTGTACATCCTTCCCACCTTCCACCTGGAAGAGCTTTTATTCCTCTACTCTGTGCGCATCCATTTGAGCTGAGGCTTGCCCCCTCCACACCATTAGCATTCCCCCCCCGCGCCCCCCCCCCCGCAATTCCCTGCCTCTTCTACTCTTCTAGGGCAAACAACCAAAGCAGAGTGGACAAAAAGTTAACCATTTCTCTAGCATTATTACAGATTTCAGCCTCTTCATGTTGCCTTCTCCTGACTACATGCCTTCCTTTCCTTCACCCTAAAACCCTTCTAATTTGTGCATCTGCCTCCCAATCCTGAAGCAGCTGTCTTTACTCTAAAACATGCTGCCTTCAGTCCCCATGTCCTTTCCTCTTAGACGTCTATACAATGTGCTTGCTGTCCTTCCTTTCCCTATGGATTTCTGGACAGCCAGAATCATTTGCAACACTCTTCTCCTGCCTCCCTCACTGGCCCACACGTTAATCAAGAATTCATTCGAGGACTGGATTAAAGTTAAAAGCCCCTGAAACACGTTCTTGTTCAAGATGTCAGACACAGTACATGTTTATCTGCTCTTTGGGTTTTCTTCCTCCAACGTTTATTTATTTTTGGGACAGAGAGAGACAGAGCATGAACGGGCGAGGGGCAGAGAGAGAGGGAGACACAGAATCGGAAACAGGCTCCAGGCTCTGAGCCATCAGCCCAGAGCCCGACGCGGGGCTCGAACTCACGGACCGGGAGATCGTGACCTGGCTGAAGTCGGACGCTTAACCGACTGCGCCACCCAGGCGCCCCTGGGTTTTCTTCCTCCAGAAACTCAATTAATGAATAAACTCAATCAGTGAATAAACTTAAAAGAGCAAAGAGAATGGGACGGGAGTTCCAGGAATTCTCATGTATGGGAGATTCTGGCATCTGTGGGATCCCCAACTGTCCCAAAAGTGAAGCCTGGTGGTGAGCAGTGAGTGCACCACTGTGTGGGAGGAGACTTGGCCTGAGAGGAGAGCAGAGGAGAGCTGGACACAACAGCCAGCAGACCCGCCCCCATAGCTCCTGGGGAAGTAATCCCTTCCCTCCCAGAGAGAAGCACCCCAGCGAACATCACTCCGTGAAAAGAAACCTGTAGCAGCCAAGAGACAGATTGAGACGCAAAAGCAAACACCCAATCCTGGAATAAATAGAAAT
This sequence comes from Lynx rufus, assembly GCF_022079265.1. NCBI lineage: Eukaryota > Metazoa > Chordata > Mammalia > Carnivora > Felidae > Lynx > Lynx rufus. The sequence goes on along the minus strand of NW_025814823.1, from coordinate 27,356,084 downwards.
GACTCAGGAACAAAAAGAATTTTAAGCATTCTAATTAGTATTCTCAAAGAGATCTGAGAAGATACTGAAACCAAAAAAAAAAAAAAATGCATGAAAAGACAGTAATCGAAGAAGAGAAAGAACATTTGGAAATAAAATAACCTGATGATCAAATAGAAACTTCAGAGGAAAGGATAAAAGACACAGTTTAAACAGATAACATGAGAAGAACGATAATACACACATAGCATGAGCCTAGGAAGGTCCATTATCTGACTGGTGGGCATTTCAGAAAGAAAATAAAAACAGAAAACAAAAGTGGAAAATTATCAAGGAAACAGAGAAACTCCTGTTGCAAAGTCCTGCTACATCTGTGTTCTTTACCTATAGAACCTCTCCCAAGTTGTTCACAGAAACACCGTTTGAAGTTCACTGGAAGCAATGGGCCTGATGGGCTTTCGAGGATTCTTATAATTTTTAAGGGGCAGGTTTTTTATTTTCCAGAAAAAAAATTTTTTAAAGCCTCTGAAATTTTCCTGGATACAGCTCACTTCGCCTGTCTTTCCCTGAAATTTCTGATGGTCAGAAACACCACCTACGGCATGATCATCCTGGCTTTGACAGGAACACGTGACACTTCACTGCACGTGAACTTGGGAGAGGAAATGAGCACACACTTTTCATTATCTCTTCTAAAAAGTACTTACTAAGCAATTGAACAGTTTTAGAGAAGATTTCAGAAGAGATGCTTAAGTGGTCAGACGCACTCGCTGATGTCATTTCAACACACTTTCATTTCTTTCTTAATATCTATCCCAAAGACCAACTCTTGACCAACCTTTGGCAAAACTAGCTGGGGTTGCTGTATGTTTTAGGGAAATAGCAGTATTATATTTGTCTGTCTCCTTCTGTAAAATTGGTCTAGACTGGTGAGGTTTTGTAAGACAGATACAGAAAAACCATACATATGTTCCCTTTTAAGCCCAGGGGGGAAAACGCTTGTTACTTAATTTCTAACATGCTGTTGATCATGACAGTCCTCTTATCCCAAATTTTGTCCTGTCTTGCTCAAAGTTGTCAAGACAGCCAGCCTTGGTCTTTACTAATGTCAAGCCAAGACTGTTAGAGAGCCACTGCTCTACATGGGCCAATGGTTTACTGGCCTAAAGGCAGTTGGTCTTCAGATGACATTTGCTAACACTATTAAAAAGCATTGGCTCAAAGTATTTACGAGGGACCCTTCTGACATAATCATCATCAGTCACACACAGTTTTACGATCAGCAGCTTATAATGGGATCCTGTTGTTATGTGAATACTTAGCAGTCCTGTCAATATGATTTACACAAGGCTTCGAAAGGAATTGATTTTTAAATTGGTTATTTAAAATTACGACATATTGACCTATCCTCATGAATGAAAATACAAGGATTGTTTAAATTCAAGTGTGATTAAAACCGGAATGAGATGCCATTCTACACTTACTATATAGTGGCTAAAAAAAGACAAGTGAAAAAAACAGGCTGATCATATCACGTGCTGACCGACAAGGACACGAAACAACTGGAATTCTCCTGTATCCCATGGGAATGCATGATGGTATAGACACTTTGGGCAACATTCCAGCAGTTTCTTAGTTAAACACACTTACCATATGAACTAGCAATCCTAGTCCCGGGTTTTTACTCAACTGAAATGAAAACTTACGTCCCAACAAAAAGTCTGTAAGTGAATGTTGCCAGCACATTTGTTCATATTAGCCCCAAAGAGGAAACCATCCAAATGTCCGTTAGCTGGTGACCAAATGAACAAATTATAGCTCTTCCTTACATTGGGATACTATCCAGCATAAAGAGGAATGAACTCTTGATATATACAGCAACAGGGAGGAATCTCAAATTCATTACGCTAACTGAAAGAAGCGAGACTCAACGGTTGCATTCTATGTAATTCCACTTATATGACACTCTGGAAAATGCAAAACTCTGACGGGTAGAAAAAAAAGATCTGTGGTTGCTCGGAGTTGGGTTGACTAAAAAGAAACACAAAGGAGTTTCTGGAGGGTAACAGGACAATCCTATATTGATTGTGGTCTTGGTCACGTGAGTGTATCTATCGATTTGTCAAAACTCATAGAACTGTAGCCCTAAAGAGAGTATTTTTATTGTATGTAAATTTTGCCTCCATAAATTCAGGGATAACTGGAAGATAAATGAGAGTTTGCGATAGGTACATTCTTTCCTTGTATACTTAAAAATACAAATGAAAGCCAACCAGCTCACTACTCTTATGGCAGAGACAAGTTAACTTCACTGCCAGCTTAAGATCAGGTAAAGGGTACGGTGTTACCATGGATACAAACTAGTATTTCCTTTTGTGTGAAGTCTCTAATATTAAATCGTGACTCACACGTAACGTAGGGGTAGACTCAGAAACAACCAAAGTCACCCAAGGGTTTTCAGCCCTAGGACCCCTGCCCATGATGTTTTCCTCATGAACGTAAGAGAAACTATAATGTCGGTGAAAATATCTTTAAGGGATTAAAAGAAGAAAGGGTAAAACTGCTTCGCTAAACTTGAGGGCATTTCTAAAAATGGTATGCTAGGTCTGAGGCTGTTAAGACTTTATTTTCTTCTGTTTGTTACAGAAATAATTTCCCGTAGATCGACCACTAACGCAACGGCATGTGGGAGGCTAACCTCTCCTTTAGCTGTTGACTTGCCCGTGAGATCATGATTTTCTAATTAATAAAGTGGAGAGGGGGCAGACTGAGTAAATTTTAAAATCAGCAGAATTCTTTGCGGTAGGGCTCAAATTAGCAAGTTGTGGTAACTTATGCAAAATGATATTAAGGTAGAGGTTGACTCTTAAAGAGCACACATATTTTGGAACTCTGTATTAAAGATGTGCTGCCACAGAGACTGCCACACATCTACCTAATAACCACTGAAAATTAAAGTCATAGCCACTGCCATTGAGTGAGCACTTCCCATGTGCTAGGAAGAGCTATGAATACTTGCAGGATGTCAGCTCCCACCGTCTGCCTTGCTATTTATGGTCCAAGAATCCCGAATGATCCAGAGTTCCCCACAGGTTCCATGGTAGTTCTTGTCCCTGTACTCTTGTCCATTACTCTTACATTCAACAAATACATATTTATCTAGGGGCACCGGGGTGGCTCAGTTGGTTAAGCACCTGACTCGATCTCAGCTCAGGTCTTGATCTCAGGGTCATGAGTTCAAGCCCCACGTTGGGCTCCGCCTGGGTGTGAAGCCTACTTAAAATACATATATATATATATATATATATATATATATATATGTACATATTTATATATACACACATGTATACATATATACGTACGTATATATATATACATGGGTATATATATGTATGTATATGTGTATGTGTGTATATATATATATATATATATATATATAATATAGCTACCGTGTGTCTATTAATGATTGAATTGTTTCCATTCAAAATTTATATGTTGAAATCTTAGCTCCCAGTACCTCAGAAAATGGTATTTGGAAACAGAGTCATTAGAGGTATGACTCGGTAAGATGAGGTCATAGTGGAATAGCATGGGCCCCTCAGTCCTATACAAATTGTATCATTATCAAAAGCAGAAATTTGGACACTGATACACACAGGGAGGATGCTATGTGAAGATGAAGGCAGAGATTAGGGTGATGCTTCTGCAAGGCACGGAACACCAAGGATTGTAGGGAAACCACCAGAAGTTTGGGGAAATTCTGGAATAGGTTCTCCCTCACAGCCCTCAGAAGGAACCTCTCCTGCTGACACCTTGATCTTGCACTTCTAACCTCTAGAACCATGAGACAATACATTTCTGCTATTTGGGGCACCTGGGTGGCTCAGTCGGTTAAGCATCCAACTCCTGGGCTCAGCCTAGATCGTGTTCTCGCGTTCGCGAGTTCAAGCCCCATGTTGGGCTTGGTGCTGACAGTACAAAGCCTGCTTGGGATTCTCTCTCTCTCTCTCTCTCCCCCTCTCTCTTCCCCTCCCCCACTTGTTCTCTCTCTCTCTCTCTCAATAAACATTAAAAAATTAAAAAAAAATTTCTGCTATTTAAAGCAAATCGTACCAAAACCAAAACCAAATCCCACAAAACAAAACTATTTTAAAGTACATTTCCTACTGACAAGGAAACTCTGCAAATGTGTGAGCAGCCACAATAACCAAACACCTCTCTCAAGGGGCTGCAGCTTCGCAGTCCCTGATGCTGACTCCCGGGCATCCTTCTCCCCGACGGCCGAGCTCACCCTTACCTCCTCAGATTTCCTTCATATTTGAATCTCTGATTGCCTTAACCATTCCATCAACTTAAAAAAAAAAATTAATGTTTATTTATTTTTGAGAGAGAGAGCATGAGTGGGAAAGAGGCAGAGAGAAAGACAGAGAGAGAGAGAGAGGATCAGAAGCAGGCTCCAGGCTCTGAGATGTCAGAACAGAGCCTGATGCGGGACTTGAACCTATGGACCATGAGATCATGACCTGGGCCGAAGTTGGACACTTCACCGACTGCGCCACCTAGGCGTCCCCAATTCCGTCCACTTTTCAAGCAACTGGGGTAATCTTTACTGGAGGAAAAGTGGGCCCATTGCATGAGGCATGAGATGGTAACTGTGGCCTAGGTCTGGCCTCATGGTCTTTGGGGAAATTGACAGACAGACTCTCCTCCCGGCAGGGGCGCCGACACACAGCCCATGTTGGGGCATATGGACAACCCCGGGAGCCTCGCACAGCAGCTGTTACACCAATTTCCAAGTGCTGGGACCCGAGCGGCAACTGTAATGACATTTTCCTGGCTGGCTCTGACCTCTGAATCGCACTGATTTGTCTAACACACACTGTGAACACCAACGAGTTAGGACTCAAAGCCAAGACTCAAAAATCGCTTTAAAATGGCAGGAGATATTTAAGACATAATTTCTGTGAGTTGGTCATTAACTTGCTTCTATCCCAATCTGTACATCTTTTTTTTTTTTTTTTATAATCCTTTCCTCTCAATTATTTTTCCTTGCTTGGCTAATGTTTCTGTAGCAGTTACCTCTAATCATTAAGACACTTTTGTAGGCAATCCATGCTCCTGAGCTTGGAGAGCAGTCCATATGGTTAGGGGCATTAAAACAATATTCTTCTTACTCTACATTTTAGTGTCCCATCATTCTATTTCCATTCCCCTTGTTTAAATAAAAACACATTTTTTCCCCCAGAAAAGAGTGGTTAGGTTTGTACGTTCAGAGGGGTGATATAAAATACCGTGTGTGATGACAATTTACGCTGTATCATTACAAGGTCACTCGAAGGCTCAAACGCCGTTAAGTGATGCTTTCAGATATCAATCCGGCTAGGAGTCTTTGGTTCTATTTCCCGACTGCTGAGGCCTCCCCTCCCCTCAAGCCCTCATCCCAGCAGTCCAAGTTCCTTCTCCTTCCTCCAATGCCCCACAGCTCCTGTCTCTTCCCGACAGTTCCCACAGACACATCTTTAACTTCAGTGCATGAGGCTGAGGTCTGGCACCCTTCACAAAGGCATAGATACCAGCCTGTTTTTAAAGTTGCCCGTACCCCCCATTCTGGAACTTCATCTTTTCCAGCAACAAACGTGTCTTAAGTATGTACAGTGTGTTCATGAAACCTGACTAGACCCTAAGGATGATCCAAAAGAAGTGAAACCAACCCAGAGTTTACAGGTACACCGAGCTTGAAAACAAGCTCACCGTGCTTTTGGAAATCTGTTGGCGTGCTTTTAACTTAAAAGTTCTCAGGTGGTGGGGTGCCTGGGTGGCCCAGATGGTTAAGGGTCCAAGTTTTGATTTCCACGCAGGTCATGACCTCACGGTTCCTGAGTTCAAGCCCCGCGTGGGGCTCTGCACGGACAGCACCGAGCCTGCTGGGATCCTCTCGCCCTCTCGCTCTCTCTCTCTCTCTCTCTCCTCCTCTCCCGCTCATCCACAGGTGTGCATGCTCTCGCTCTTTCAAAATAAATAAATAACCGTAAAGAAATATCCTCAGATGCTAAAACCCTTGCATCGTGATCCACGAGGATTTTCTGACCATTTTCCACACGGCTCACCTCCCCCTACAAACCTTTCGACCTCCTAGATTCTCTTCCTTAGCTTCCTGCCTCGCAGGTGTTCTCTAGCCTGATTTTTTTCTGCAGACTCTGCCCTTCTGCAGTCACCGGCACTTTCCTTTCCTTGCTAGCTTGGCGCTTGTCCTTTCTTCTCCTTCACCTTTCCCGGCAAATGGCTCCCATCTCACGTCCGTGGAACGCACGCACCCCTTGCCCTCGCGGAAAAAAAAGAAAAGTCTGGGCCCAGGTACCTGCTGCATGCCCTGCATGGTCTGTTGCAGGAACTGGAGCTGCTGGTCCTTGGTGACGTTGTCCTCCGTTCGGAAAAGCTGCTCTTTCTCCTGTTTCAGCAGCTCCACTTCGTTCCTGTAGGCGTCGAGCTGCCAGCGCAGACTGTCGTTCTCCTCTTTCAGAGCATAGGCCTGAGCAGCCAGGGCTGGAAGGCAAACACACAGCACAAGTTCAGGTCCGTCACCTTCCGGTGACGGGGGCGGGGCCTAGACCGGGGCGGGGGGAGGGGGGGCTTTCGCGGGATGGGGCGTCTCTCACCCAAATTCTTACCTTTCACACCAGCTCAGAAACAAACCCCAAATGCCTGGCCCCGGGGCTCTTTGATTCCCGGCTGGTGAGCATCACTTCTTTGGGAATTTTTATCGATTCCATTTGTCCTGTCTGATGGAGGCATGCTTCTTGTGGGCCCAGGAGTAACTCCTCCCCAGTGCTGGCCTTTCGGCCTCTCCCCCAGTCCGAGGCACCCTCCCGCAAGCGGGAACGTGCTGCTAGGTGGGGACAGCACGGGGGCCACTTTCTTTCACCGAATCAGCCTTTCCGCAGGTTGAGGCCTGCAGCCACATCCCAGGGGACAGAGGGATCGACACGGACGTCATTCCTCCCCGCACGGCCGCTGGGACAAATCGCACGGATTGCTCGCCCCCTCCTTATCAGGACGGTAGGCTGGCTCCATATGCTTCACCAGCAGATTAAAACCCTGCTTCCCTGCAAGGCCGTGACCCTCCCTCCCGAAACCGAAAACTCTCCATGTGTGGATTCGGATCTTACGTCTCCATCCTACCGAGAAACCGAGACCGTTAACAGAAACGGCAGAGACTGAAAACAGAAGAGTGGGTGGCACAAAGCAACACGGATGGTTTCCAGCTTCCCGGCTGGGGTCTCTCCCCTGATCCTAACCGCCGGCTAAGCACCCAGCACGTGAGAGACACCGGACCCGACGATTCGCACGGATTCATCACTTCATCCCCCCTCAGGCCTAGAATGTCGGTTAGGCTGCTCTTAATCCCATTCTTTACAGAGGACAAAAACGAGGCACAGAGAAGCTAGAGAACTTGTCTCGCCCCACAAAGGAAGTATCATAAACAGTCTTCAAACCTAGTCCTCAAGTCGCTGGGCTTTTTGCCCGTCCAGATGCGTTTAGTTCTCATCAGACCGTTTGAAACCCCTCGCGACTTCTCTCCCCCCCCCACTCTCCCACCAGTTGCCCACACTTTCTTCCCCCTCCCACAGAAAATGCATTCTCTACTCTTGTAAGCAAGAGAAAAGAGGAGAGATTTCAAAACGTATCAGAAACTTCTTCAAAGAAGTGACTTCCGGTTTGTAAGGGCATGACGTGAGGCCTATTGGCCAGCAGGTTCTCAGTACGTGCTCATTTCCACCCCCTCCCCCAACCAGTGCCAATCAGAGACCACTGGGGGGTCAGCCTCTTGGATGTTCTACCTTCACATTACAGTATGCAGATAATAGATCTTTACAGAAGTGCTCTGAGACCCCAGTGAATTCTCTCCTCAAATATCAAACCTCAAATTATGTTAATAATAGTTTTATAGTTGAGTGGTTTATAGTATTCTGCTTTGCAAAATGATTATGTATAGTACACATGGAAATACTAATCAAATAGAACATGCAATTAACCAGAAAATTCCCTACCTCAAACCATTAGGGATCAATTAGTCAACACGCAGTTACTGCATACATACTCTGTGCCCAGGCCTGCCTGGGCATCCTGGATCACAGAAGGAGGAGCCATAATATGCCTTCTCTCAGGCAGCTTAGAAGATCAGAGAAACTGATACATTTGAAAAGAAACAAATACGTTCAAGGGAAGTGAGAACAGCCTGACCGCTGGCATATAGTAGGCATTTGATAAATGCTCATTGAATGAACAAATAAATGAGCAACTTAGTGTCGAGGGAATTCATCCTGTTGGGGCTCAGAGAAGAGAAAGGAAGATGCGGACCAGAATGATAAAAGAGGGCCTGGAAGGCTCAAGAACTGGGGAAGGATGTCTGAGTCTGGACAGGGCAAGAGCATAAGCAAAAGTTCAGGGAAGAGAATTTAAGGGAGACCACTTGGGGCAGGAAGGAGGGAAGCTTGACCAAAAAGGCACATGTCGGTCTGGAGGCAGTGAGGGAAAGGCGGGCTGTGTCACAGGATGAGAGGGGATGGAACTCAGAAGTCAGGCTAGAGAGTGAGATTCAGTGGGGCAGCTGATGGAGAACCATGCCAGGTGCCCGGGCAGCGGAAGGACACAACGGAATTGGTGATTTAGTAAGATTAGTTTGGCACTGGTGCGTGGAATGAACTAGAGGCTGCAGGGAATGAATGAAGGAAATTTTATTTGGTGTCTATGTGTGTGCAAAACCAAGGAGCAGTCAATTTTACAGTTTCCGGGGACTTACTCATAAAATCGGAAACGACCCAGGGTGTAGCCAGGAGCATGAGCTAGTGTTTTCTAACATCACACTGCCCAACTCCAGATCTTGTCCACACCCCATGACACCAACTCCTGACAACTCAGTTTACCAATCCACAAGGAAATGGTTATGAGGCATCATTTGAGAGGGATGCTGTAATAGGGCAAAATTACAGAAAATGCAAATGATGAAAAAAATGTTGGCACCACATAAGCACATTACTACATTTAGTAGCATTCAAAGACACTTAAGTCATTTCCTTAGGAAGCTCTATTTGGCCCTTTTTCAATTTAGAGTGGCATTTTTATTATCATAACTGATAGCAGGTGTTTGTGAAGAAATCGATTAGTATGCAGGGATGGAAATTACATTTTCCAAATGAATTGCATAGTCTGCAAGATACGCTGAAATCTGTGTAGCAAAATGCAAGCAGTTATAAAGCATGTGCCAGCAACATTATTTAAATAAATTATCTGAACATAAATACATATAGGAGAGTGCACCATCCATTATTTCGCGGGCTCTCTTAGAAGCCTGTGTAACGGCAGTGCTGACAGTTATTCTTGGCTGAGCCGAGTGGCCACTATTCTTGCCAAGGAAGAGACAATGCTGTTTGCATTTCTGGAATAGGAATGTGATATCATTATATACATATACATATACATATACATATACATATACATATACATATACATATATATACATATATATATGTATATATATATATGTATATATATATATATATATATAATTTTTTTTAAAAAGCAGCTGTAACTCTCCTCCCTCCACCCCAAATCAATACCATAGCCAATCCCATCAATGTTTTTATAACTGAGGCATATAACTAATTTACATTCCTGATTAAATGATTTCAAGCTTGATAGTTGCAAAAAAAAAAAAGGTTACTCATGTGGCAGCAAAGTGGTTATTTCTACAGGGTGAGAAATTGTATATTGACTCCACTTAACTTCAGGCCACCTGTTTGTAAACATTGTTAAGTGTCATGGGCAGCCCTGAATGCACCCCTCACATGAGGCTTCTGGGAACATTATGTTCCTTGAGCCCGGAAAGAAACAAAGTCCTGATAATTCCTAGCGTAATATCATTTTTTCAGGATATTAAAAATTCAGAAACTTGACCAAGTTCCATTCTTTCATTTCTCTCCCTTTGTCTTTACTCTTTAGCTCTTTCCAGGACACTGTATTAAATGAAACAGTCTTGAAAAATGTGTAATCAAGCTTCCATGATAAAATTTACCCTTGAGAGACTGCATAACAAATTCACTATTCAAATAAGCGTAAGGATTAAAAATAACCTACAGTGTGTGTCTTTTTGTAAGATTCCCTGAGGAGTGTACTATGTTCCGATAAATGGAATATTTAGCTAAGAGCCACCACCTGTGGATTACCCATTTGCAATAATTAACACAAAAAGAATACAATGAGCCTTCAAATGTAAACTACTCTTCTGAATCCAATGAAATCTTCCTTTGGTGATTCTAGTGGCACCTGAATCCAGTGGTGCCTCTGGATTAGCAGTAATTCACTCACAACCAGCCAGATTATTGAGAAGATCGGGCATCCAAAGGGGAAGGGCAGTGCAGTTGTTCCGACCCTAGAAAAATTGTTCCCGCGATTTTCTGATTGGATCAAAAATGAAACAGCAGCAGAAGAAAAACTTTGCCAACCAAGATTAAATTACATTTCAAAAATTAGCACTAGACTACTAAAATTACCAAAGTGACGTCAGTGTAGGAAAATTGATCCAAAGATTAAATTGTACCGCTGAAAAGGAGGTTTAAAGGGATTACAGCAGCTTGCTTTACCCTTTACGAGATTCCATACAAACCATTATCCTTTATATTAATTATGGCCAAAGTGACCTCTTCCTGTCTCCTGTATTACTTACTGTGTTTCCATGGGAACAGAGAGTGGCAGGCTTAACTTCTTTAAGTAAATAATCTGGGGAAAGCCTTGAAATCTCTCTCTTACCAGCCGGAGCCGGCCTCAGAGAAATAATTAGCCCTATATGAAGAATGTAAGTTATTTTGGGTTATGTCCCAGTAAGCTGACGGTATGTTAATATCTTTTTTCCTGCTCAGGCAAGATGTAACTAAATTAATAAAACACTTTAACATATTATTCCTAACAATATCTGGATGTCTCAAGAACTGTTCATCTTTGTGTCTTTGGGGAACTCCGCGTTTAACATTCTCCCTCCGCTCTGCCAGATGCAGACGTGGAATGCCAGGAGAGGGCTGCTGAACTGTGTGTTTCTTTCCCCCACACAAGAAGCCCTTCTCAAGGATTCATCAGCTGCTGCCCAGACGGGCGGCTGTGCTGACAGAGTCAGAACACGGGATGATATGGAGAGGTCCAAGGCCTGGAAGACACCCCCACGATATCGGTCACCTTCCAGCCCCCCTGGGCTAGTGACTTAGCTACTGGCCAGGCCCCATCTGCCTCTCCCCAAGCCTCTCCTTGCAGGCTGCCTGGCTGGGGGGGGGGGGTTTGCCCTTCTGTGGCAGAGACAGCATGCGATGCACCCAAACTCATGCTTTTCTTTGCTCAGTGCAGCGTTGCTCCTGACAGGTGACTGTCCCAGAGGCTGGTGCTTACCAGCGGGGCATGAGGGAGCGAGGGGTGTCTTCTGAATAATGTCTCTTCCCGCTGCTGGAATGGGCCTGGGTCTCTGACTCACCACACACAGGAAAGGTGCCCGGAGACCGACAGTGTCTGCTTAGGGACTCTTCTGTGCTCAAGAATAAACTTTTCGAGGGCGCCCGGGTGGTCAGTCGGTTAAGCGTCCGACTCTCGATCTCAGCTCAGGTCACGATCTCACGGTTTGTAAGTTCAAGCCCCACGTCGGGCTCTGTGCTGATGGTGTGGAGCCTGCTAGGGATTCTCTCTTTCCCTCTCTCCCTGCTTCCCCTCCACGTATGCATGCGCGCTCTCTCAAGGTAAACAAATACATACAAAAATGAAAAAAAAAGGATAAGCTTTTTCTTGTCGCTGGAAGCCCCTGAAAATGTGGGCCTTATTTATAAACTAGCTGGTGTTCCTGTAAACCAGTATTTCCCCCAGTAACGGCCTCCGTCCAGGTTCTCAGGTGGCGGTGGTGCTGACGGGGCCGTGAGCATGCTCTGAGAAATGCTGCTTAGACCATCGCTCGTTCTGTCACCTGGTTCCTGAATTGGAGCTACAGTTGGCTTGTTTGGACAAATCCTTCTGGAGGAAGCTCCATGCCCTGCACCTTTGAGGGCAGTCCTGCCCCGGCCACATCCCAATGCCCTGAGCGCCTCCTTTCGGAGTGAGGGCGAGAGTTCACCCTTCCCCATTTCACCCAAATAAAAACCAGCAATAGGAATAGTGGTGGTAACAGCTAACAATTTCTAACATGCCAGGCACCGTGTGAGGCACGTGACTTGCACAATCTCCTTGCAGTGTCCAAAAACACGATATAGTGAGTATGATCGCAGCTTGTATTCTACAGGTGATGGAGCTGGGTTTGAGAGACGCAGGGGTTGGAGGCGCAGGCTTTCCACCCAGTTTACCTCCCGTCCTCGACATAATGCCATTGGGGTAGCCTGGGCGCAGGTAAGTGCTGCAGCCGGAGAGGGAAGGAACCAAGGACACCACGAGAGTGGCAAATTTGTTGCTAAAACAGAAAACGGCTTCCACTTGTGGCACTGTTTGGGGAGCGTTCTGCTTGAGGCCCTATTTTAACACAGACACACAAGTCTCTTCTGCAGGAGAATCTTGGGAATGATCCATAGGGAAGGACCCGTCTGGCCCCCTTTGGACAGTCTTGACGCCTGACTCAGACCACTTAGGGATCCTCCTTCTGCCCCCCGTGTCTCTCTCCTCTGAAATGGCCACACTGATAGTCACGAACTGCCGAACTCCTGAGCCACAGTTGGTTAATAAGGCTCCATTGGGACAGCTGTGTCCAGGGATGCCTGGGTGGCTCAGTTGGTTTTTGGGTGTCTGACTTCAGCTCAGGTCGTGATCTCACGGTCTGTGAGTTCGAGCCCCGCGTCGGGCTCTGTGCTGACAGCTGGGAGCCTGGAGCCTGCTTTGGATTCTGTGTCTCCCTCTCTCTCTGCCCCTCCTCCACTCACACTCTGCCTCACTCTCAAGAATAAATAAACATTAAAAAATATATGTATTTATTTAAAAATAATATATAAATATATAAATATATATTATATATAATATATAAATATACATTATATATAATATATAAATATATATTATACAATATAAATATATATTATATATAAATGTATTATAAATATAATATATATTATAATATATATTTATAAAATATATATATAAAATATATATACTTATATTTATATATATTTATTATATATATAAATATATATATTTATTATATATATTTATATATAATGTAAATATAAAAAATATATAATATATTATATATATTATATATTATTATATATTATTATATATATTTATATATATATAAATTAAATATATTAATAATATAAATATATTAAATATATATTAAATATATTTATATTATATATATATATTATATATATATATAAGATATATATGCCTCCCCCTCCCCCAACCCTCTGACCTCACCTGTGTGGTTGCTCTGTCATGTGCCTTCAGTTACAGTAAAGGCAATGGAAAAACCTCTCTTCCCACCGAGTCCCATCCCCAAGATGTCCTCTGAACAGGCCAAGGAAAGCCCAAGACAAGACCCGGGCCTGCCCTCAGTTGACCAGGGGAAGGAAGGCCTGGGGTCCTTGGGCTGCTGCCATGTCGGTGCCTCCCAGTGTCCAGACACAGAGCTGAAGGGCATCTTGGCCCCGCTGCCCGGCCAGGCTCCTGCTAGACAGCCTCCTACGGTCCCAACAAACTGTAATCGATCTGTTTCTCAGTCACACCTGTATCACCGCGGAAGCAGCAATCTTCCTCAAATTGCTCACGGAAATTCCTTCTGCTACATTTTTGCAGGATTATTATTATTACAACTTAGCATTGACATAACATTTTATATTTGCAGTGTGCATTATAGCCTGCACATTAGCTATTATTAGGGAGAGCTAAACAGAAGCACAATGCGGTGTCTATTTCCATCTTTGTGTGAGGCCGGTGGAATAAGGGTAATTTGGAGAGTGCAGGTAAGCTAGATCCTGTTATTATAATGGCTTAAATGCGAGTCTGGAGGCACAACCCACAGCTGGCGACTCAGGAAAAAACCCCCGTCTGTCTCCCCTTCCACACAGCTCATCCTCACCAAGGGGTCTGCGCCCCGGAGCAGTGGCCACAAGGTGCTGCGGGGTGCAGACACCACGGAGAATTCACATCATGCCTTCCTGCTTTGCCACCGACCTTATTCTCCTCTGACGCCGCCCCCAGCTGCCCGCATCGTCCCCAGGGCAAAATGAGCGGAGAGGCTTGCCCACTCCTTTCAACAGCAGGATAAGCCTGAAATTTAAAGTACTGTTGAAGGATGCTGGGTGGGGGTGAGGGACGCCTTTCGAGGCCTCAGGCGAGCACAGATCAAGACCCAGCAGTCTCCGGGAGAAGGTGGCCAGGCTGCCAGGGCAGGATGAGGGGGAAGGAGGGGAGAGGGGGTTGGGTTGTTGGAGCCCCAAACCCAGGCAGCAGGGCTACCGAGAGGGGCATTTCTCCCCTCAACTCCAGCTCTCCCCCCCGCCCCCCTTTACTTTTTTTGATCAGATGTCAGTTTTCTTTTTCATTTTCAATGTTGACCTCCAAGATTCAGGACTACCTCTTTTCTACCTTCTGAAGGCTTTAGAGATTCCTTTTCGGAGCAGTCAGACTCAGACCAAGATAAATCTCACAAGGACACAGGTTTCGGGGGCGTGGGAACGCCTCCCCCGGCCGTGGCCGCCACCCTCGCACGCAGAGCTCTGCACCACTGGCTTTTAGCTCTGGGCCGCTGCACCCTACGTAGCGGTTGGTCTTGTCCAACCAGAGAAGCCTGAAACACAACCTCTCCCCTGAAGGAATTCCTCCTCTCATTTCTCATTTCCTCACCTGCCTGCGGCGTAAGGACCTCACCTCCTTCCCCCATTAACTTGCGGATTCCTTGGTCATTTCTCATTTTCTTCAAGACACCTTCCCCTCAAGAAGTGGGGATTTCCTGCTCCTACTAACACCTCCCCAGACACACACACACACACACACACACACACACACACACACACACACACTCTTGAACTGGTGGTTTCCACCACATAAAACACATCCACACTCAGAAATGTGAAGAGAAGCTCAGCCCGAACCTCAACATTCTCAGATGTAGGCACCATCTTTTGCAAGGAATAGCAACTTTTCCCACAGTTTTTTTTTTTTTTTTTTTTTTTAATCTTAGCACATCACATACTTGGGGCAACAAAGAGGAGTTGCACAGAAAACCCTTTTCTCCCCTCAGTTTTTGTGCTTTATATAAACGTTAACTATCCAGTCTAAGAGAGAACCAAGACTTTGCTCTCAAGTTTTTTTTGGGGGGGGTGGGGGAGTGGGGGGGGAAGTGGTGGGTGGGGACTGTGCTTGGGCTGCCCGTGAAGTCTCATCCTCTCCACTCTCCTGGTCACCAGTGTGGAGACTGATTGATGTGCACGTATTTGTGCCTGACATTAGGGCAGAAAGAATTCCTGTCGTCTCTAAGTACGTAACCACAGCAAAATGACACTGGTATGAATAACTGAGGCCAGTATTCCTCCAAGTTTCCTCCACCCGCAGCCCTCATTTGTTCCACTTTGGTATCTTAAATGGGAATTCTTGGAGCCATCCCATCCCAGACCCTCTGAATCTGAGGGTCTGGAATGGGGTCTGAGGATGTGCCTTTCAACAACCATCCAGGGTGGGCTGAATGCATGCCAAAGTTTTAGAACTGCTTCCCTGGCCTGTAGGGACCGGATCCCCATTCGTTCGTAACTTTCTTCCAGTCTTATATTTCTTTCGTCATTTTTTTTTTGACACCTGCTTTCTCTCAGCCTTTTCTAGCCGCTTTTCTGTTCTTAAAAGGACCTTCTCATCTCCAGCTTTTACCCTCCAACATGGCCGCCGAGGCCTCTCCGCCATCTGCCTTGCCTTCTCGCATTTCATCAATCTATCCACCTGTTCCTCTCTGAACGCTACTTACTGCCTCTCCCGTGATGATATTGTGACTGAATGCTTTCATAAATCTTCCAGGCAGTGTCTCCAAAACACATTTTTCTGATCTACTGGATGTTGTTGCGTATTAGTTTTCTTTGCAGCCATATTTCTGGAGAAAGTGCCTGCTGCAGCAGGTCCGTGGCTTGCGCCCCGGAGAGGCCCAGCCCAACCTCTGTGCCCCGTGGGAACTAACGACCCTTGGCCAGGGGTCCTGACACCAGCTTTGTACTGAGGAGAGGGGGCCCATCCCTGCTTGTCTCTAACCACTGATGGATGAGAAAACAGTTCCTGGCTATTCTCCTAGAGTCTGAGAAAAGCAGAGACTCTGTACTTGGCCTTCCCCACGTTTTTCTGCATCAGACTACCCTCATTTTTTTTTCTTTCCTCCCAAACAACCCTTTTCCGATTATCCAGAGGATGCTTCACATGTTCCTCACGCAGCTATGACGGGGGGGGGGGTGGTTCTCCACCTGTGTCATACATGCCATACTTAAACCAATAAACTAGCTCCCTTTCATTTCTTCTTTCTCTGGTCCTTGGTGATTTGCCATGTCAGTCACTTCCTTTCCCCTAAACATTTTTATCTTTTACTTCATTTTCTTACCTTAAAATTTGTTATGCTCATTTATTGTTTGAGAGAGAGAGAGAGCGAGAGAGCGAGCAAGCCAGGGAGGGGCAGAGAGAGGGACGGAAAGAAATCCCAAGCAGGCTCCGCGCTGTCAGCCCAGAGCCCGACTTGGGGTTCAAACTCACAAACTGTGAGATCATGGCCAGAGCTGAAACCGAGTGTCGGACACTTAACCAACAGAGCTGCCCCGGTGCCCCACCTTTTACTTCATGTTCATTTTCTTCTCATCCTTTATTACCTTACCTCAACCTGTTTCTTCGCCCCGTTCTTTCTACCTATTATTGACGGACATCAGGCCCCATGTCATGTACCAGTGGTTTTCAAGCCTTTGTGCGGCAGAAATACCTGAGGACTATTTTATAACTCACGTGAGTGGGCATTAACTCCCAGCCGTTGCCAGGAAAGCTTCCCAGCTCTTTCTCACGCGGAGCCAGGGCTGTGAATCACTCATCTACGCCTTCTGTCACTGCTCACCGGTATCAGTCTTCCACGTTGCCATAGTACCAGGTATTTGCAAAGGGCCGTGGAGCCCCTTCCTTGGTCATTTCTTACAACCTCAAGTAAACTCTCTTAGGATGAGCCTCACGTTACTAGCGAGAAGGCTGGGGCTTGGAAGAGACACATTGTTTGCCAAGCCACTCCAGAAACAAAACTCAGCTACTTCCAGAGGCCTCTAACTTCATCTGGCTCAAAGTTATTTCTTCATTATGTTCAGTGTCTCTAAATGCTTCCAGGAATACCGGTTCTCACTCATCTATCCACTCCCTTAGAGCCTTTCTAATGATTTTGCCACCCAAAGGACCCCCCTCATCAAATGAGTGTCAGGGTGAACTTGGCCTTCCTTAGGCCCAGAGAATAGGAAGGAAGGAAGTGTGGAAGGAAGCCTTCCAAAACCGTATTTTCAGAACCCTTGATTTCCCCTCCCTTAAGATGGCTCTAGTTCACATTCTTCAACGGGACACATCTTCTCATTACTGCTTTCACCCCCAGAGCTTGAGTGCTACAAAAGCCTGCTTCAACAAACCCCACATTCATCTTCCCCGAGTCCTTGGGCAGGGAAAAGTGCACGGATTTTAAAAACTGTCTAGATGGCTAAATTATAGCAATTTTTCTCTGGGAGAGAGTTGTTCAGATATTAAAACCTTCTATGTACTGAGTGTGATAATCTTTCTCACATTCCCACAAAAAAAAAAAAGAGCAGTTTTTGCTTTGCTCATTAAAATGATTTGTTTTTGGTTTTTGATGAGTGTAATTTCTCAGGTAGCAATGTTTCATTCTTACTAGCAACTCCTTAAAAACCCTCTGCAAGTGCGGAAGCCCCAGTTAAGCACTATTAATCAAATGCTAAATGCTTTTAAACAGCTCTACCCCTTTTTTTCTAATTGAGAAAAAGAGCTGTTTGGGCAAGTTTATGGGGTGACCTTGATTGAATTAAAGAGGTCAGGGATGGAACAGACTTCAAACTCATATTCAATGATTTTAAAGAAATGACTTCCCTCCAATTAAGCAGGAATTAGCATGAAATATTTTGTTTCCGAAAGGTTAAAGGAATTCCTCTGAGAAACCAGCTCTCTTGTTGCCTGTTCTTTATTGAACACGAGAGAGAAGGCGCCACGGATAGTTTCAGAGAAAGTGCTTTGTTAACATGGTGCTGATGAGCTGGCATCGATTATAACATTCCTTAGAGTCACAAATGCTGTATCGAAGGGGCAAAAAGTCCAATTAAAGTTTTAATTTCTGTTTCAAAAGCCCAAAGACCCAACAACTTCCAATGACTAAGAAAAATCAAGTTACATTGTCCATCTGCGTTAATTTCAACCTAGTTCTAGGGGCAAAGTTTCACATATTACTTTATTTCTTTGCCGTTCCTCATTTCCGTTCCATCCCTAACCTTGCCATAGTCTC
The DNA here is from genome assembly GCF_022079265.1 of Lynx rufus. NCBI lineage: Eukaryota > Metazoa > Chordata > Mammalia > Carnivora > Felidae > Lynx > Lynx rufus. The sequence goes on along the minus strand of NW_025814823.1, from coordinate 27,337,591 downwards.
CAACCTTTTAATGGCCTGAAGGGACAGGTTCTTCTCCCTGCTCTAAATAGTAACACACGGAGTTTGTGATACCGAGTTATGGAAGCAGGATTGTCCAGAGGAAGGAGAGGGGACCAGACACGTCGGTGGAGGTTTGGGGACTACAGGGCATTGTTTTTGAGGAGCGTTAGTCCTGAGAAGAACACTGGCCGCGCTCTTTTACGTCCCTGCTCCTGCCAACTTCAGAGAGGCGTGGAGACACGGATTATACACAGGAGGGTGGCAGAGGGGGTACTACAGAGGGCAAGAAGGGACTTGAAGGGCACACTCCTCTTCTGAGATTTGGGGCAAGTTAGTAAACCTCCATTAGAGCTCAGGATCCTCATCTGAAAAACATGGTCAGTACTGGGAGGATTAAACAGATAATAGTTGTGGGGTTTTTGTTGTTGTTGTTGTTGTTTTTATTTTTTGGAGGGAGGGGGGTCCCAAACTGAAAAAAAAAAAGCCCTTCAACAAATAAGAAATTAGTTCTTCCTAGTTTTAATTTCCTATCCCTTCATTTCACAAACTCTTGTCCTTGTACCGTGCAACGCCACATGCTGGCCATTCAGAAAGGAAAAGATCTCAAACTAGTCTTTAAGGAACACATGGGGTGGAAGGTCCGCCCGTGTCATGTTTTTACTCTTCTTTGCTTGCAACAAAATACAGCCTTCTCCAGGGAGAAGATGGAGTTCAGATGCATAGATTTATACAACCTCTTTTCAGATAATCTCAGCTCCCACCGTTCCTTAGATCAGGGTGTACCTGCTCGCATGGGCTATAACTCCTGACGGTCCAGGGGGCCGTGAGCCAGTGCTATTCCAAGAAAGGAGAACTCTGATGATGTGCTGCTAGGATTCTTCACGGCACACAAGCAACGCTCTCAGATCAAAGACCGAGTCTCGATTAGTCTTACAAGACTCTGTGTGCTAATTTCTCTCCTTAATCTGGTACTTCGAGACAAGTGGTCTCATGGTCCCGTACACGGCATTAAGAATTCTGTGAATATTTGTTTTAACTTTATCACCGCTTTGTAGTATGACATTGCTTGGCACATTGCATGGTGGCAAAGAGCTAAGGACAGAGAAATGGATAACTTTAGGGTGCTCGGGTCACATAAACTATCCTAGAAAAGCGTGGGATGGCAGGTGGAGACAATTCCTGAGAAACGGACTGGTAAATCACTAAAAGAAGAGTAACCTACCTCTACAAGATTTGCCAAATACGTGTTGTCACTGAAGTTGTGTCTGAACGCTTGTAATTACAAAAACCCGAAACTTGCAGAATTTATCTGACATTCCAACTAATTACTGTTAGGGGGGAAACGACAACAACAACAACAACAACAACAACAACAACACATTTTTCTCATTAAATTAAAACATGGGATGGGCAGGGAGAGGGCATAATACTTGTAAGATCTCTCCTGGGTCAAAACTTCCCTGAGTCTGTGCATCTCGATAGGATTGGTATTATCGTAGATGCTGTCCCTCTGATCTTTAAGACTTATTGAGAGGTACATCTCGTAAAAAAAAAAAAAAAGCCCAGGAACAATGAAACAGGGACAGCACTACAATAAGTCCTGAAATTAGATGGTCAATAAGCTGGTGATCTTCTCATATGCTCTCCCAGACCCTAGGGATGCAAAGGAAATATGGGATGAGATGGGAAATAAAAGGGCTAATATTGTGGTTCAGATCATTCCAGACCGACCGTCAAGTCTGTGCCTGTGTTTTGAGAAGTACCTTGATTTTTCTCTTTACTTTTCTGGAGAGCTGGGGAGTGGAAAACACGAGTTGTGACAGGGTGTAGGGTTTGCCAAAGGAAATGCATGATGGCACGGCTCTTTCCCCGTGCACTTTACCTCTTCAAAGCATTTCTTCTTCTTGCCTAAAGCCATGGAACAGATTGCTTTTGAGGAAATAAATATCACTCAACTAGAAAAGAGACTGTGCCAATTTCCTGAGTATTTTTAAAAACTGGCATTTCTGTTGGAATGGGCCTAAAAACAGTTTGCTGGATACACTGCCGATGTTGAAGTCAACCTCTTTCTAGTCAAAAATACAGAAAACAATGGGGAGACTAAACACGAGCCCCAGTCAGCTTTGTCTGGATTAACATTTTAAGGTAATACACTCTCCAGTCTACCTTTGCCTCCAAATGGCATCATGGCACCACGCACGTCACAGGCTTTCAAAATCCTTGGTTGATTTTATTTGGTTACAGCCTCTTATGAAGCCACTTAAAGCATTTGGGGGGAGATTCTGGAGCTTTTCTCCCATCAAATTTAGTGGTGCCTTGTGAAGGTCATTAACCAGGCAAGAAGGAAAGTAGCACTGAGCTCTAGACTGTCCACTTGCTATCTTGGGGAACTAACATAACTTCTCAACATGTGACTGCATCTTCCTGTCTGTGAAAACAGAAAGTGGTTGTGCAAGATGATTTCTAAGGGTCTCTTCCACATCTGAAGAGACTCATCATTGCCATTCCCGGCGGGTAAGAATTCAACAGCAGAATTCAAAAGCAGAATTCAACAGAATTCAACAGCACATGTCTGCCCGGTTTAGAACTTGAATTATTTCTTGACTCTTAATCTAAGAGCTATACAAATATGATCAGTCCTTGAAACAGGAAATTGTAAGACAATGGGGTCTGGAAATTAAATGTGGAAATTCCCTGATGTAAAGCAAAAGGAGGCAACTCAATAAATTTCCATTATCTGACACTGGTTACTACTTTTAATTTTCTTGTTTGACTGGAAATGGCTAGGTATTCCCCAATCAATGTGAATTTTATCACACGTTCTCCGAGGTAATTTAAAAATTAATACTTACTACTTATTAGTTTCATTATTAAAATAATACATGTATATACTGTGGAAATTTCTGAGATGCAAAGAGAAGAAAACAAAAATCACCTATAATCACACCGCCCAGAAATAATCGCTGAATATTTTGACCCATATCCTTACATATTTTCCCTAACATACAAATTATGAATGGAACACATATACAAACCACATGATCTGTACATTGATTTGTAACTGATTTTATCACTTAGCAATACACTGAGAATCTCTCGTGCCATTATATAGTCTTCCAGAATATGATCTTTCTCAAGGCTGTTTATGGATATATAATTAATTAACCAATATCCCAGTGTTAGATATTTACATGTTTCTAAAGTGATTCGATAACTGAAAATTTAGGTAACTGCATTAAGTGTCAACGGCCCATTTGCCTTAAGTGGAAAGCAAGGGCCTCTGGGACACAGCGAGCGGCTCTGGAAGTCATGGTGGGCTCATTAAGAACCTGCAACACCCTACCCGAAGCACTATGATGAATACACTCTGTCTTGCCACTTCTGCTCTAGAAATGATTCTCCCTACTTCTCTGCTACTGACGGGGAGTCTAAAACAAAGTTCCCTTTTCCTAGCCTCTTCCCAGAAGGCTTCACACACTGTGTCCTGAAAACTGGGGGGAAGAGTGGCTGAGCCCTTAGTCCCTCTCTGGTGTCAAGGACGTTCACCCAAATAAAAGAGTTTCTAAGCCACTTGGACATGGGAGAGCTCACTATAATAATAATTTTCAAACTTGCTATAAACTTCAAAGTCCAGGGATTCTAAGTGTAAGCATCATATCACGCAGGGGGAATTTCCAAGACAGGAAGAAAGTAATTACTTCTTTCAATTACTTTTTTCAGTAGCTATGTGGCACTCCGCTGTGCACGGATACCCGGAATTCTATAGGACTTTGTCTTGTCCTCACTTATCTTATTTATACAGTAGTCTTAGTATCGTCAGTTCTCTGATTAGTGAAGCTTATGGGCGACAGTGTTAGCAGTCAAGGTACAATAACTGTGTCACCAACTGTGTTTTGATGAACAAAGCAGAATGAACACACGGAAGAATTAGGACAATGATGTTCATAAACAGTACATCAGTGCTAAGAAGTTGGTAATAGCATATGTTTTAATATAGTCTGGTATTGATTCTTTTGGCCAATGTCCCACCTTAACAGTGTTATAGTCACATTTTAAGATTTTAGATGGAGAGGTACAGAAGAAAATCAATAGATACTATCTTTCCACTACCAACCAGCCACATATCTATAGCCTCTCTGCCATACTCACATTTAAGAGATCTAAAAGATGCTTTGGGGACGGCTGGTCCAGTTATCAGGCTTCTAATAACCTCAGGAATCCACTCTGACTACCTCAAAGATTATAGCTTCAACTCCCAGCGATTCACGAAAAAAGAGCCTATGATCCAGAAGAGATACATGCTCATTTTCTATTTTTCTATCTCATTAACATATAAAAAGGAAGCTTAAAAAAACACTCACTTGTTACACAAGAACTGTCTGAAAACAAAATCATACAGAATTATTGTTTCTGAACCCTAAAAACATATAGCAAAGTGCTTATGTAGTTAAGCTGTGGAGAAGAAAAAAGATTAGAAGTGAAACGATCTTTTGTAGTATTAAAACCAACAGTTTTCTTCTTTCCTTATTCTTAATCAATAGATTTTCCAAAATGACCAAGCATTATCTTTATATGAAAAACAGCTTTTATTTTTAAAACGTGACATGCTGCTGGAGGGCAATGAGCTGATCTACTAAAAGTATTTTCTATAAGCACCAACTAGAATCACTCGATTCTAACTGACACTTGACAAAAGTCAGTGTCGAAGAGGATAATCCTTATTTCATAATCAGAAACTCCTACTTATTATTTACAAGCGAAAAGGAACAATTAGGAATAAACACTACTAAGGAATTCTTCCTTATGTTTAGGAAAGAAAAACAAAACTTATAAACTTACCCAGATCCTGTCATCTAAACTCCCTCAAAAATATTCTGATTTTTTCCAGAAGTTGTGCAAACCACACTTAAATCCCAACAACACTGTGTTAATTTTGCTCAAATGCAAGCTGAAAACATATTTTAACATCCTGTCAGAATGAGATACTAAGAGTGTCGATAAAATGACACTAAAATAAATGTAAATTTAGACTGCGGTTACAAGTGGCTGCCTGAGTCTGGGAAGATGTCAGGTTGCTATAGTATTTTCCATAGCAACTTTGCGTCTTATTACATAAATATTCCCTCAGTGTCCTTACAGCCTACTAAGAAAACTGGATTAAATCTACTCTCCTACGTAATGATCCTGCCTCAAACCTTATCAGAATGAAATGCCCAGAAAACATAATAAACCGTAGTCTAGACCATGGCGCTGTGGCAGGTGCGAGGGGTCAGGGGACCACGGGCTGTGCGTGAGTAGCTGTGCTGTGACCTCATCCCGTGCACGGGCCACTTGTCTACGCTCTTCTCGGGTCAAGGTCTCTGCAGTTCTCCCTTTCTGAGGATGGGCTGTTAACTTCCTCCCTTTTCTCCTCTGATGTCACCAAGCCCCCGGGGCCTCCCGTCACTAGGCAAGAAGCTAGGGTTTCACAGAGCCTCAGCCTGTTCGGCAAAAGCAGCTGGGACCCTGTGCTGGGCTGTCACAGCAGGAAACCCGCTCCAAGCCAGTGTTGACCAGGAATACAAACTGTTTGAGATCCTCAGCGAGGGCTCAACTGGGTTTTGTGGGGGGTGCAGCACAGTTGCAGGGTTAGAGTATCTGACAAAATCTGCGGTCCCCTAGACACAACGCAATTTCAGCAGAACCAATCAATTTTTACACTAAATGCACGATTATGGAGAATGTGTGCATATGTGAGAGAGATGTCAGGAATACGGCATTATCAGGTACTACACAAAAATAAGATTAATAAGGGGCTAAGCTTAAAAAGAGCTGAGGCTCCAAATGTTACTTTGTAGGACAGATAAACACAGTCTGGTTGGATCAGAGTGCTTCCATGACAAAGGAATCCTATGCTAGAGGATCAATTTAATAGCATCCGTCTCTTGCATTTAAAAGGTAAGGCAATTTACAAAAATAATTATTTCTACGCTTTTTAAAACCATGTCCTTTATGAAAGGGAAGCTGTAAGCGCACACGAGATGAGGGAACTGAAAATTCTACCTGAAATAAGCATTGGCTTGACTTCCTTTGGTAAGATTAGCAAGATTTGAAAAAGGTCGGGGTGGGAGGGTAGCAAAAGCCTTGGCTCCTTGAGAATGAAGCTCTATTTGCAGAGTTCAGAAATGAAGCAGCCTGCTCAGCCCACATCAGAAGGTGCATTTCATCATCTTTCAGCCATATTAGGTTTAATTAATCACATTTCTTTGTTTGGCACTTGGATTCCCAGAAGACATTCTTCTGTGGATGAAAACAAGACGCTCGTCTTCAATTCAGTGGTCGTGGATGGACACACACCGCCACTGTTTCTCCTTCGGGTTGTCATCACATGTGAACACAAAAGTCTGCGAACACATTGTCCTTCCTTGCTTCCTCTCACCACTGGTGCACCTGCCTTGGGGGTCTGCTGGTGCAGGGATCTCGGCGTGGCTGTGGCCTCACTAGGTCAGTTCACTTTTCACCTCTGAGTGCTCTCGTCCCTCTGCGGAGTTCTGAGCAACTCCTGAGTGAGCCTGCTTAGATCACATGCAGTGTTTCCTAAAAGCTTCTACCAGCTGCCAGTGACGCGGCCCCCTTTGGCTGGCCCCCTGCAGGATCCTTCTCTGGAATCCTTCCTTCTGTGCCCAGGCTGGTGCTGGGGGGGTAGCACTAATCCTCTTCTCAGGCTTGTGACAAACTGTAATCTGTTGGGCATCCTAAATGCCTTTCAAAGGCACTCTCGTATAGGAATTAATCAGGAAAAACACGAAGGCAGTCCTGGTGTTCAAAGAGATCAAGGGAATAGCCAGAGAGAGCGCCTTCTTGTTGTTAATTTCTTTAACCTCAAGCTGCCAGCTACATATGAAACTATTCAGACACATTGAATACTGCTAGGTCCAACTGAATTTGATTGTGAGTCTCTAATTTGATTCAATTAGCTGAAAGATTTTCGGAATCCTTGCTGGATGTGTTATTGAAATTAAAAGAATAAATCTGTACCTACATGTGGAAAGTTTCCATGGCAAATTGACAACTAGAAAACACCTTTCGTAATTAAAAGAGTATTTGCTCCTATGAAGAGCTCAGAGATTAAATGAGGTGTAATTACAATCCAAGAACATTTGCTTGCGCATTATGAAATGTTTTAAGGGTTGTCTATTAAGGAAGGACATTTTAGTTTTATCCTTCTGAAATTTGTCTTCAATGTACAATCTACACTCATCAGATACTGGATGAGGTGCAAACACTGGATAGAGGTATTTATTTTGGTTTACATCAAATTTACGGCAATGGCTTTCGAACATGTTTGGCATTAGGCTTTTAGGCATTTAGCCACGGTACTTTTTAACTTAAAATGTATATTTCTTCTCTTCAAAAAGCAGCTCACACTCTTGAGGGCGGGGTAAACTGTGCCTAGCCCTCTCCATACTGCCCCCCCACCCCCACACCAGGTCCACAGTGTCTGGAGAAGAAGAAGGGCTTGACAAATATTTGTTGATAACTAGAATGATGCTGAGTGTCCACTCTCCGGGTCACGGCCTCTTCAGCACGTGGCACTGGATTTTGAACGCATCAAAGTTGTGAACATTTTGAGAAATGAATCATCCTCGTTTGAACAAGCTTCTTAAGGCTTTCCGTTTAAATTTAGAGCAAATGTTCTCAGGGTTACCACCTTCCCATCAACTTCCGGGACAAAGGCATCAAAAACAAAGACCAGAAGAGGGGGCATGTGCGATTGAAGTCAACACAATTCACTTACTTGGTGAAAGGCCCCGAGCCGGGTGCCCTAGGTGACGACGACAAGCGGAGGTCAGAGTTACTGAGCACTTACTATGTGCTCAACGCTGTCGGTTCGGTCGGGAGGGCTTTCCACGCACCGACTCCACAGTACTATGGCTAACTGAGTGCTGCCACACGAGGCCTTACGCTCTGGACAGATTTCCTCTTTTCTTCCCTTTGTTCCCTGTGCACTCCTGCCCCACCCTTACTGCCAACCTGGAGGAAGGAGGAGGAAGCAGCAGCAATAGATATGGCTTTTAAAGTGGGGCTTAATTCCAGTAAAAGGCAGACGATGCAGCAGTAAATTTGAATTTTTATCAGAAATCATCTTCACAGGCTTTGGAGCCGGATGCCAATCTTCTTGAATGAATGCTTCAATAAATCTGTCTTGATTTTCAAATTTATTAACAAAACTCATTTTCATTTTTATCAGCATCTTAGTTTTGCTCCAGCAGCTCTGTTTCCCCTTTAGGAGGTAACTGATAAGGAGGAACAGTGAACTGCCTGCCCAGCATTATATGGCAGTTACGGCAGGACTGGGGAACCCTGGCCAACGACACGTTGTAAGTTATTACAGGTGGTAAAAAGCAAAAGTACAATGAAATATTCTGCACAACCAGAAGAGCAGAGATATGCCAAAAACACGGATCTAGAAAAAAAAAATTAAACCCAAGATATAAGCCCAAACATAATAAATTGTATCCTTTCTAGAAACCAAGGAAAGTCAATTCTCTCCGTCTCCCCTTCAGAAATAAAATCTGTGCAGGTTGGCGTGGGCTCCAGGAGGAGGCAAGGAGCAGAGAGGTCCTGGTGCATCGGCCTCACGCAACCCGGCAGGTGAGCCTCTCCACGGTCCTCTTGGACAGGAGGAGGCTCCACGAAGGAAGCCCTCCTCTGGAATTTCCAAGAAGTCTTGGGTCACCCACCACCCAGGAGGTTGGAGGCAGAAGCTCCCTGTTTCGGCAGAAAGCAAAAGGGCAAGGGATTCTTTAAAGAATAGAAAGATTTACTGCTAGGTCAGCCCTTAGCAACTTCCACCAGTGAATCGAGCCTTCTGAGACACCTGCTCCTGGGTGACTGACAGATGCAAATTTGCACCTGCAATGAATGCAGAGGGTCTCGGATGACACCGCTGAAAGGTGTGTTTTCCTGCGGCTCCTGGGCCTAGATCCCTCCCCTCCCAGCAGCAGTTTGCAGGGATCCTGTCTGAAGCTTGGTCAAAAGACCAGATGGGAATTCTTGCCGTCAGGCTGTGTCCCTGAATATGCTGGGCTGAAAGGAAAACAGCTGCTAGCCTTTTGGCAGGATCTGCGGGGCCCCGAGGAATAAAAAAGGTTAGTTGCTTTCCTTTTCCTCTAATCAGTCCTGCGCTTTCCCCATAAACCACACGCCGCGTCCGCTGGTCCATCTCATTCTGAAAAGCACGAAAAAGACTTTGAACTCCTGGGGACCTGGCATCTGAACTCCCGTTTTTCCATCTCTCCCACCAGCACTCGTATAGATCATGCTCTGTGCTGTGTGCATCCATTGCGCTGGCCAAGGAAAAGCCTGCAGAACTGAAAGTTCAGGTCCTGCTTCAGGCTCCTATTAGATGCCTGGGGGAAAAAACCAACAGAGATCTAGCTAGAAGGCTCTTCAGGGAAGCTGCCAGAGAGACTCGCGCATCTCAGCCTAGGGAAGGGAGCTTTGAATTCTTCTGCAGCGGAACTGTGGGTCTATGCTTGCTGTCACGGTCTAGAAGACTTCCCACTGGAGCCTACTGCCTGAGTCATTATTATTCTTGTCCTATTCTGAGCAAACTATGAAATTATACACATTCCTCATTTGGGAAGTTGACGACTTATTTAAAAAGAAATGTCACCCCAAAATTAAAAAAAAAAGCCACGGGTTCAAATAAGAATTTCTGATTGATTGCTTTTCTTCTACACCTACCGCATAAGAATGTTAAGGATCCAAGTTTCATGTAAACTTGCCCCTCATCTAGAAACTTCAAAAATGATGAAGGCTTTATTGAGAAAAGAAAATTATTTATTTATTTACCAGCAGAGCTCATTAAATGTAAGAAGTTCACACTAAAACTTGCTCTTTGCTTTTGATAGACGCAGGCTTGTGGGACAGAAATTGCCGTCCTCAAATAAATAAGTCCAAGCCCAATAATCAGTCCTGAGAAATCTCATTTCCACTTAACAAGAGATGTACACTGACACATAAATGCTAGGTTCATTTTTCAGACAAAAGATACATGGCTTCAAAAACTAGTGGCACGGTGCCTTCTTTTCTGCTAAGCTTCTGAAAGATTTAAATGAGTGGCATTTGAGGATGAAAGGGAAATTTTCTAAGGCAGTGGTCCTGAAAGTTTAGCGCGCCTCAGAATTCCCTGGAGAATTTAAATCGCAGATTTCTGGATCTCACATCCCCACCCCTGCCTCCTAGAGTTCCTGATTCCTTGGGGATGGAGCAGGGTCCAAGAATTTACATTTCTAACAAATTCCTCGGAGGTGCCTGATGGTGCTGGACTGGGGACCACACTTGAAAGAACCACTGCGCTAGGGAAATTGAACTCCCTCCTACGTATGCCTAAAAGAAAAGGATTTTCTCGTGATCATCATTCGTGGCCCTGGCACTCGCTGAACCCCGGAGAAAGGGAGCACTCTGACCACTTTGCAATCTTGATGACCTGAGTATTGGAGTCTTGGTTTTGGCTTCTACGGACACACTAGCAAAGATCCTCTGTTCCTGGCCACTTGATTCTGTCAAAGAGCCTGAGGTGGGTGAGTATTTTATTCACTGGTACGTCGAAGGAGACAGGTCAAATCCATGCTATTCCTCTGATTTTCTTTTTTGGAAATGGTGGCAGTTGTGGTCCTTCCCAGGCCTTGAGACAACACGCTTCCCCTCGGATGAGCAAGCAATCTCCCTTGGTGTCTCCCATATCTGATTGAGCACCTTTCTTGCCTGTAATGCTAAGAGATTTGCATCTAATTCGGGGAGAGAGTTTTCAATCAGCATCTGAGTGTAGGCGGAGCACGAAAAGCAAGGTTCTCTCTAAGCTTCTCTCCTTTTTCCAACTCAGGAGTGATGCCCCTTTCTTGGTACCACATGAGGCCACCTCTTTGATTACAGGCTAGGGAACGTTTATTGGAAAAATGTCTAATTCTCCAGCACATTGGCTCAGAGGCTAGAAAGCTTCTTTAGGGATTAAACAATTCCCATGTAAGAAGCACACAGACGGAGACCAAATTTTATCTGTATCTCAGCATCAGCGGTGGCTGCCACCCTCTGGAAAAGGATTTTTATGGGAATAGGCAAATATCCCTGAAGAAAGTGCAACAGCCCCAGATATATGGACACAGAAACAAGTGGACCAATTTAAATCACCGTGTTCCTAAGAAGGAGTTTAAAGTTCTATTAATAAAAGGCAGAGTCACTCAAAGATGAAACTTTAGTATAACTCAAATAAAAGTGAGTTATGCGGCCATTTCCTAGTACATACGCCCCATGTGAGATCTGGAAGATCATTAGGATGCCTCACAGGTGTGTGGCAGTCACCAGCCTTACCTGATTCATCGACTCTCATTTTTTTAGTCGGGCTGTCACAATTCTCATCATCTGACATTTCCATTTCTTCTTCGCGGCGGATACCCATAAGCTGCTCGCTTTGAGCGTTCCGGAGCTCCTGAAAGTAGAATATACGAGGATGTTAGAGTCACGCACACATGTCAACCTACCTTTTCTCAATGGTCTTTTGGTGTACTGGGATGCCCATACGAATGCTTAGAATCTGAAGTTTTTACACCTCCCAACCACTGCCCTGCGTCATCTAGAATGAAGGTCTGAGCGTATGGGGAGCGGAAAGATCCAGGGATAAAGACTAGTCAAGGGGCCTTCAGCAAATTATTTAATCTCTTGAGTCTCAATTTCCTCATCTGCCAAAAAAGGGGATGATAACATCACCTAGGAGGATTCCACAGAAATGCCTATCGTCATGACTGGCACAGCGGTGGCTCAGAGCTAACGATAAGATACATGCACGGTGGCATTTATAAAAGGCCTGGTCGACCACTGACACACCGTGTCAATTCACGAATGTTTCCTCATCTCTCTTGACCTTGATTTACTTATTGGAATTCTGTTGATGATAATAGTTTTGAGGAGGAAATAAGTGAATGTCTGTAAAGCTCCTTACCATCGTGCCAAATGCTTGGTTTGCTAAGTTGATAATGTGGAACTACTACCCTTCACGCAAAACGGTGCCCCTGCATGTGTGTATGTGCCTGTGTGTGATCACACACACACACACACACACACACACACACACACACACACACTCACTATTCAGGTATCCAAATGGCACATTTCAAAAGACGCTGGAGGACCAATGAAAACAGATACCTTTTTGGCGTTTCACATTATCATGTAGGGGTTTAGTGTTTCTGTTGTGTTGGTTGTTTTGACATCACTTAAAGATCTTAGGATCATGTCTTACTTTCTCTACTTACTAGAGGAGTGACTGCAGTCAAAGGCATTTACTTTCTTTGAGTCTTTGTCTCCTCACATTTTATAAAACGGGCAACAGTAACACAAGGCTGCTTGAATGCAAGAGTATATGTGAAAGCACACCGTAAACAGGAAAGAATCAAAATGCATTTCTGATGTGTTTTCAGGCACTACCTTGCCTAGAAGTCAGGACACTACAATTTTTTATGGTAAGTAATTCTATTATTTTGTACTAAGCTGAATAGCCTATGTTTGTGAATCCTTACCAATTCTATTCTCTTACATGTACTGTCCTCAAAACAACAACAATGAAATGACTGCATTATTCTCCCCCCCCCCCATTGAAATTGAAGTCTCTAAATAAAAACCACATAGTTAAGATAGTTTTGCTTTATCATGAACCTATTAATAACAATAAAAATAAATTATAACACCTAATGTATTAATGGCATGATTTTAAACAAAGTTCTAGTGCCCATTTGATGGATGTGATATTTTATTGTGTGATAGGTTCTCTGATTTCTCCTCTCCTCCTTAGCTCACAGATTGTAACTTTGGTAGTAGGGCGGAAAAAAAGGAAATTATTTACCGCTAACAGTATTTGCATGGTCAGCTCTGAGCCCTGGGAATCACCACTGCAGAGGACAGGGAAACGGGAGGGGGCAGAGCATCAAGGTTCCTGGGAAAGGGATACCCATCACAGGGAGTCTTGAGAGGTCACCGGGGTGACGGGCAATGCCTCCTCACTTGGCCATGACCCCCAGTAGAAAGAGGCACCAATTCCACCTTAAATAACACCAGTGGGTCTTGGAGGCATATGTCACATGTGATTAGTGGGGAAGCGTTTAGGTTGTGTACAGCTAATTTTTCCGCGGACAAAAAACCTGGTTCCCAAAGAGGTGGTTTGAAAATACTTGAAACAAGGAAAAGTCAAGTGGAAAGAATAAATGAGGCCAAAAGGGCCTGTGGTTTAGTCCCCACAATTAATGACAGATTGTCATACTGTAGCGGTTCTTGCGGGGAAGGGTGTTGGCAAGAAAAAAAAAATTGGGGAGGGGAAAAAAAACCTGAGGGTGTTTCCACAGGGTGCCTCTGGTTCAGCAGTAAATCACTAGTGCACTCTCATAAATCTGTAAAGGTGTTGCAGATAATTAACAGATGCTGTACATGGGAACGCAGAAAAAATCAAGCCAATTATCAAGCTTCTACGCAACAGAGAAATCATCCACAATGTTAAATTACCAACTGGTATTTAATCAATTAAGCGACATGGAGGGGAGAAAATCAAAGGTAATTTAGAATTCTATTTCCTAGTATATCAAAAGAGGTGGGAGGAGTGGCAGGGAGGCGCAGAGCCCCTCTGCGGGAGCACCTTTCAGGACTGCGTGCATCCATGTCTGCCTCTCCGTGTGTACCGAGCGAAGCAAGCGGTCTTCCTTGGAACAAAGCTGGAAGTCTTTGTGTGCCCTGCTCAGCAGCAGGACCATCAGGGAGGCAGGGCTGGGGGTGGGGGTGGGCAGGGGGAGCAGGCATGTGGGAAGCGTGATTTGGATCAATAACCGATATTTGCTAACACTCACGTAGTAATGACAGCCTTTTCATGCCCAGATTATTTAGCATCATGTTGCTTGCCTTTCTCTTAACGTTTCTGTTAATCATGTGTGGTTTTTATGTGAAGGAAAAGAATGTACACAGATGTATATGTGAACAATTCATAGACTAGTCACTCCCAAATCTGAATCATAGTTTATGGATTTCAATTTGTGTTTGCATAGCCCTCAATCTGTCTGTTTCATCACAAACGAGGACTCTCTCCTCCCGAAAATCAGCCTTGACTCAGCTCGCGATTCAGTGTCTGGACGAGCAGCAGGTAAGCGCCCTTTGTTTTTCTGGCTCCTGAAAAATTAAAGAGAAAGCCCACTTCCTCCTTACTCAAAATCCTGAACAGAGGAATGGAACTACATCAGTCACCAGCCACCTTCTTAAGTCTTTGTGAAGAAAACAAAAAATGGCCTTCTTAACAATAAATTGCACCAGCATGTTAAGTGTCCCATTATTGTGAAGTCATTCAAGATTGGCCATAATAACAGTGATAATAAAGAATTCATTTGGTATTCATGTGGATGTTAGATCTCGTGCCATTGGTATTTAGCTGTAATTTAGCATTAGTTAATGGGCACTTAAAATGCTACCCAAATGATTGATATTATAGTGCTTGGTGGTTCCTCAAACTCTACATAAAACACTTATTTTACAAGTGTGAGCCCAAATCGTTGCATAAACAAACCTTACCTTCTAGAAGTTTTGAGATTTTGAAAGAGGGGAGTATCATTTAGAGAACTTTAGTACTAACATGCTAGTGATAGAGAGGCATCCAAATGGAAAACATTCTCTCGTTAAAAAAAGAAGCAGCAGAAGAAGAAGCAAAGATAGCATACTTACTTTTAAATTACAGGTTCAAAGCGTACGCTACACTGTGGAGTTAAAAAGAACAGCTGGACGACCAATGACTAATGACACATTCTGATCCTTCTAGGTGGTGAGAAAGGTCAAGTTCTGGCCTCTTTCCTTGGGGTAGATACTCACACGTCAAGCACTGATGCGGAAGGGTGGACCTGGCTAGCCTAGACATTCACTCCCCTGGGGAAAGGTGCCCTGGGGAGACTGGCTATATAATTGGCCGGCCAGCATAGGGCACTAAGGCATCGTTTACAAAGAGAAGGCACAGAAGAAAGGCATGCTAGCCATTTCTAGCCCAAAGAGCAAACCATCACCATCAGTTGCAGAACACTGAAAAAAAAAAACCAACCCTCTGTATTTATTTAAAAGCTAGTCTTCTGTTTTACATTACACCTCTCTTCAGAATACGCAAGCAACACGTCTTGGCTTATTTCCGAGCTCTTTGCTATCAATGGCAGAGATGCCTTTCTTCCTTTGCAGGGGGAGAAAAGCACTCTGTTTTCTAAGCATTAAGTCAGCTGCTTTTCTGGATAAGGCACACATCTGAGCTGGATTTAGAGCTGACAATGCGACAGGACAATGGCAGGACAGCTGCCCGCTATAACAAAAACCGAAATGGCTGCAGCCACACTATTCTCTGCCAATCCAGCTGTGTGATGGTGGTTAAAAAGTAATAATAAAATCACCAACCTCAGAATGCTTTCGCCAAATGTCTATGTTCTTGCGCTGAGCTTTCGAGAAATGGTCCCAAGCTTTTTGTCTGGTAGAAGCGTTGAAAACGGCCACAATCTGCTCAACTTTGGTGAACAAGGAAGTCAAACAAGACAAGTAATTTATGTTGTGATCACTATAGGGAAGCAAAGCAAAGACACTAGGAGTCTATGGATGATGTCATAGTAGAAATAACATCATCGATATCCATCCAATTTGTGCCTTTTTGTACTTACATTTTAGCAAGGCTGGGGATGTCTCCCTTCAAGTCTGTCTCCACAACTTTAGGTTAAAACAAATTCTAAAATACAACTGGGTAGAGCTCATGGGCATCTGCTTCCAAGATTCTGCAGCTTTCGTTTAAAACCGTGACTTGGTATGTCTACATACCTAGATCTATGGATATAGATCTGGTGTTGGCATACAGATGCCTGGGTTGGGGGCTTAGAAGTGAAGCCGGGGCGAGGCGGCTGAATGAGGGAGAGCCAGACATACACCTTTTTCTCTTTTGGTCTCCATCTCAAGGACTCAACTGCAGTCCTCTGAAGACATTACTGGGTCCAAGTTCCAAGCTGGGGCAACGAATAGGTGTTTCATATCACCCCTCAATGTCAAGGGCCATTTTTACTCCTTGGCTCCTTTCTCCCCTCTACCCACCCCCCTCCCACCCTGCACCCTCTGCAGCCAGCCCTCCAGCCCTCTGGCAGGGAACAGGAGCAATCGTCTCCACTTCAAGACAGACCAAGGCTCACCCAACCAGCCGCACAGGCATGCAGATCTCATTTCAACACGGCCTGACGTCCTGCTCCCTAGTAGTTCATCAAGACCACATACCATTCTGTTCTGCCATTTTCACTTTCCTAAGGCTGCCCTCCCACACCCCTTGAAGTTCTAACTCTCTCACTTTGGCTTCATTTAGCATTTTTTTTGGTTCTCAGGCAAATTGCTATTGGAATGATAAACGTGTGGGGCCCTGAACAAAGCTAGATAGCTATTAGGGGTGGGGCCAACCAACTGCAGATCCAATCTTTCTTAAACAGTTATCGATCTAGTAAGCATGGGATTAAGGAAGTTATAGCACTGAATTAACCATATGATTAAACCTGAATTTCTAAATATTTAGTTAGGAAGGCCCAGTTAGAATTACCTTCTCATGGATGCTAAAACTCTAACATAAATCCTTCTTAAGTGATTCCCAAGGCTCTATTATAAAAAAAAGGGCATCAAAGCTCTTCCAAATCTTCCAGGTGTCCAAAGTATGGCAAAGAGTAATGGAATAATCCCCACAGAACAACACCTGGTGCCACAACTTAAAAAATTATCACACAGAATAAGTAAGTATATGATGGAGCAGAGAAAGAAAGTAGATGCTGTTCACTTACCACATTGTAAATATCTTCCAACGCTCATGAGCAACCACTTCCCAATCAATGGGTAATTTTCACAGAGGCTTTTATGTTCCCCCCTTTTCTCTCTCGAGAGAATCCCAACTCCAAATCTCCTTCTTTATCAAATTTTATCATCACGTCACATGATGAACTTGGTGCACTCAACTTTACCAGGAGGAGGTGCTATCACCTTAGCTCACGTTCTCCAGGGGCGCATGCGGCTCCCTTCCCCGACCTCGTCTGGAGGAAGTCACGCTGCCAGACTAGCCACACTGTGCTGCTCTAGGTGCTGACTTTCACCTGACCGCCACCTCCCCGGGCTCTGCTTGGCTCCACCGCAGCATGGCAGGTGGAGAGGAGCTGGTTCAGCCTCACTGCCTGGGCTTCCTGGTGTTTTGTTTGCATGTGGGCTGAGGTCGTGGGGGAATTTCAGCTTCCTTTTGCTTGGGCAACACAGAGCAGTCAGCCCAATCTGCAGTGGTGAAATGCACCGTCAGGCGAGATTTCAGGGGTGGGAATCATGGGACTGTTAAAAGAGTATACGACCCCACAGAATAGAGCTGTTTAAGAGGCATCATTTAGAGGAGTGAGAACAGAGGGGCACCGGGTGGCTCGGTCGATTGAGCATCCGACTCTTGATTTCAGCCCAGGTCATGATCCCAGGGTCATGGGATCGAGCCCCACATTGGGCTCCACAATGAATGTGAAGCCTGCTTAGGATTCTTTCTCTGCCCCTCCCTGTGCTTGCACTCTCTCTCTAATAAACATGAAAGAAAGAAAGAAAGAAAGAAAGAAAGAAAGAAAGAAAGAAAGAAAGAAAGAAAGAAAGAAAGAAAGAAAGAAAAGAACTGTGTTATCCAGAGGGGAAGGGGCAGTAAGGGTTGAGGCCAAGTATTTTGGTGGTGATAGTCAAAATTCTGCCATCAACCAAGAAAGGCTGTTAATAAAGGGGATACACTAGAGAGAAAATGATCACATATGTGTGTATAGAGTAGGGGGAAGGTAAGAGAGGCCAGCGATACCCATGGAAGCATAAAGAAGGGAAAACGCTTAGAAGACAGACCCAATGGCTGAATACTACACAGGTTCAAGGGTAAAAATAGATCCTCTAATATCTACTCAAGCTATGTACCACTGCATCTATTTCCTGTTTGAGGCTAAGTATCTCAGTTATTTAGAACATGTTGTTACCATATCCTGGGGCATACGTTCAATTCATTCATCCACCCATTCATTTATTCAGCAAACATCTGAGATCCTCTAGTTACCTACCAAGCACTTCACTGATTGCTAGAAATATATGATTAAGACAGCCCTTGTCCCTGATGGGATCAGTCTCTAGGGAGAAAGGAAGATAAGCAGATAATTATCCTATGCAAGAGAGGTATGGATGACGGTACGGGGACATAGTAAGTAACAGGGGCCACAGTAACTAACCCGGTAGGTACAGTCAGGGAACACCCCCAAAGGAGACAACATTGTCACTAGGTCTTACACGATGAGTCAATGCTTGCTCCTCACTTCAAAGGCTAGGGCGAGTGCTAAGTGACGATGGGTCAAGAAGGACAGTGAATGCTAAGCCAGGTGGTGAACTTTACACTGTAACCTGAGGAGGCATATCTGAGTAGGGTTTCTTTGGGAGAAATGATGAAGGCTTGAGTGAAGGCAGAACAGTGAAACAGAGGCGGGAGCAAGGAGTCATATGATGGGGCAAGCTGATGGGACAGGTGGCTGAATTGCTATGAGGAAGGAGGGGGGAGACTAGCATGCCTCAGGCTTGGGAGACACCTCAGCAACCAGGAGGACAAGCCCAGGGGGAGGTGGGAGAGAGAACATAAGGGACCTGCTTGGAACACACTGAATTTGACATGCCCGAAGGTCATCCAGATGGAGCTGAAATACAGGTGGGGGGTTCAGAAAGAAGTCACGACTCAGAGACGCGTCTTAAATTTTCTCAATTTAATGCAATTTCATGCAGTTGTATTCTTTTCAATGGGGTAACTGATTAAAAGCAAAACTAAATGTGACGAACTCTATACTTCTTAATAAGTTTTGTACTTTCTCTGCAAACAATACCAAATAGTAAAGATCCCCCCCTCCCCCAAATAAAAATTAAAAAAACCTTGTAACTCCGATTAGGTTTGAAAAACACTCTCAAGGTTTCTCCATGGCTCAGTTTCCTTCTCTCATTTCTGCAGAGACCGCTCGGGAACCAGCCATTTCTCTTGCAAATGAAAGTTCTTGGGCACACGAAAGGACTCGGAAAGAGTGCTTGGATCAGCAGGAATCCATCATCATTAGGAAAAAACCACCTCAAAGAGTAGGGCTTAATGAATGTGATTCAAAGGCAGCAGATTTGCAAAATCATAAATCAGGATGACCGCTGGTACTGGTGTCCCAGGTAAAGACCAGACCCTCTTCGTCGTCTCCAGCAGGGAATGCCGAAGAGCAAGCCGACTGCCACTCAACACCGCCCCCTCCCAGTATAATTAATACTACGGGTCCTCTACCCAATAAAACTGCAAGTAGTTACTCACTAAACTCAATCTTTAAAGTTCTACCTAAAAGCTCAGAGACGACATAAACTGTAAACAAGGCGGCCCTGGCATTTGTTCCAAAAAGCAGCTTACAGAAGAACAAATTCCAATCACCCCAGCCCATGCCTTTGCCACCCTAGTGGGACAGCGACTTCTGGTTCTAAGGCCACATGTGAGCCTGGGTCAGGTATACACTCAAACATTTTGGAAGTACTATCAACAGAAAGAGCTCAGTCAGAAAATTTCTTTTCTCTTTCTTTTTTCTTTCTTTCTTTCTTTCTTTCTTTCTTTCTTTCTTTCTTTCTTTCAAAATTTTTTTGAAGTTTATTTATTTTGAGAGACAGAGAGAGCAGAGGAGGGGCAGAGAGAGAATCCCAGGCAGGCTCCATGTTGTCAGGGCGGAGCCCGATGTGGGGCTTGAACTCACTAACCGTGAGATCATGACCCGAGCGGAAACCAAGAGTCAGACACTCAACTGACTGAGCCACCCAGGCGCCCCCAGAAAATTTAAATCTATCCTTCACACCTTGCAAATCTATCCACCCCCCTCCACCCACCATCAAATTCTATGCTTCAAGTGTTTTGCCTAAATTAGGGTTTTGGAGAATCATGAAAAACTCAAAAGTGCTTTTTCATAATTGTGCTTGAGTGTCAGTCTTCGATGTCATAAAGGAGTCCCTGACATATATCCAGCAGGTGTAAGTGAACTTATAAGGAAGGATAAACAGAGCTTTGATCAAATCGCTAATCACTCTTTGCAGCTGCAAACCCCTTGTTAAAAGATTAGAAATTGCAAGCGTTTATTTGAGCAAAAATCAATCAAATTAGGCAGTGCCGAATGGTAAGAGCCCTCCACTGACTGGCAGGAGCCGGGAACAGGCCACAGGCTTTCACAGGAAAAAGGCGGAAGCAAAGCAAAGCAAAGCAATCGTGGATCGGTCACAGCTTAAAATCTGGTTGCCTGCCTGCGATTGGTTGTCCTTAGGTTTCAGTTTTGTACCTTTTAGGCATTTATAGGCTCGGATTTGGGTTCGCAGATGGACACCACCACGACATCAGGGCCCCCTCCGTCTGGTGCTCCCCTTGTTTATTGAAGAATTTAACATCCCAGTAGTGATTATTCATTATCTTGTATGTGTGCACATAAAGAGGCACTACACGAGCATCACACGCACACGCATGTATATATTCTTCAGAATTAAAAAAATCCGTAAGACTAAGTAATGTAACAACTTTTTTTTTTTAGTACTGTCCCCTACCTCAAAATGTTTGGCCATCTGCTGAATTCAGAGCACACTTCTCACCTGACAGAAAACATGACACGTTATCTTTAGAAGCACTCGTGTTCAGTTTTCGGGAAGGAAAGCTCGGCACGGGACATCCATTCACCCAGAAACAGGCCACATTTAAACAAGCTCTCTGGGAAGGAGCAGAGTGCCAGGCACAAAACCTCAGATTTCCGGGCTGCACGAGGCTCCTGAATTCTGAGCTCCGGGGCGGAAAGGCCTCGGAAGCAAGGCAGACGGAGGTTAGGCTCCTCCAAGGAGCACAAGCCCAGACCTTTCTCTTCCTTGTCCCCTGACTACCTACTTCCTCAGTCCTCCATGTTGTGTTCCAGCTAAATAGCTGTGAAACAGCCTTCAATCCATTTAGTGTTGCAAATGTCTGGAGACGCTAAGTCCTTTTAGGCAGTAGCTTTGCCTAAATAGAGCACCTCAAACAAATCTTCAAGCTCAATTTTTTGTTTTTAATGTTATCTGGGCTCATCATAGAGCCTGACTCTGTAGGGTTCAGAGGAAATTTGATTTTCCTTTAAGGGATAACATCTTTTCCATATCCTCTATGAAGAGCTCATAAAAGATGTTCTAAGGCACGTAACAAATGAAATAGTTGACTTCCCCCACCCTGGCTGGTTCCTGTTGCTTTGAAATACTAAAAGCTAGGGTAGAATTGATGAGTCTGGGCTCTGGACTGAAAAATTACCACAGAGGGAATGTAGTAAGTGATTCGGGCTCTCAGGACACCCACAAGAGCAAGACAAAGCCAGAGGGAGGAGCAGTTAGTGTCGGACACAGACAGGGGAAGCTGCTAGAAGAGATTCCCAGAGAGATTCCTGCCTACTCAGTCTGGGTCCTGAGCACACAGGAGCCTGCCAGTCAGTCTGGCAGGAAGCCCAGGAAATAGAGAATTAACACGGTCAAACCCATCTATTAGGGAGGCATGGACTGGAATTTCAAGTTGAGGAGGAAAAAGGGCATTCCGGGGTTTTCTCCTGAGATGAAGAAAACGAGCATTGCTGCGTGACACCGTGAATCCATTACAGCGTGTTAAACCCGAGGCCACGACACCACGGGCGGGCATCACCTTTCTTAACATCCTGGCTAGATGAGGCCGGATGTTTAGTTCTTTGGGGGAATGTGGACGGAGACAGAGAGAAAGTGGCGATCAAATTATATATATATATATATATATATATTATGTATATATATATGTATATATATATATGCATATATATGTATATATATACGTGTATATATATATACGTATATATATATATATATACGTATATATATATAAAGAAATAGGATGCTTTTAGCAAATTTCAAGCAAGCACGGAATGGTGACATTATTCAAATAAATGGTAAGATATTAGGTGGACGGTGACTTCTTAAGCTTTGTATAAATCCCAATACATTTCAGGAACTGGAGATCCCCTTATTAATACATATATTCAAATATTCTGAGAAGTATCAAAACAAAAATCTCTGAGAATATTATAATTTTAATGGTTCCTTACAACACGCAGCATTTATTAGGCTTTTAAAATCCAATAAATCCCCCTGCCCAGATTAGCCCTATTGACTAGATAAAAGTGATAGATGTATTCAAGAAAAAAGGAATAAAATGAAAAGTAAAAGGTTACCTTCCCATCCTGGCTGCCTCCCATCCAGTTTCTCTCTTTAAAGGTAACCACTCTTAACAGATTCTGGCATCTCCATCCAGGGAAAAATCTTACGCATGTAGTAGATAGACTGTGTCTATCCTTTTTTTTTTAATTACAAAAAGCATAACCTTTCTTCACTTACACAAAAGTGCTGACATTGTATATACTGTGCTGAAACTCGCTCTCACTTAACATATCTTGGAAATCTATTCATATGCATGTTAAAGGCACTTCATTTCACCGCCCTTCCCTTTTTTACGCTTCGCAGGTATATTGCACCTTTTACAGATTGAAGGCTTGTGGCCACCCTGTGTCGAGCAAGTCCATCAACATCATTTTTCCAACAGCATTCGTTCGCTTCATGTCTCCGTGCCACGTTTTGGTCATTCTCGGTAATTCATTGCAATACAGCAACCTCCTCATCATTATTGCACTTGTTACGATGACCATTGAAATTGCTTTGGGGCACTGCGAACCACACCCATATAAGATGGCAAACTTAACCGACAGATGTGAGCGTTCTGATTGCTCCACTGACTGGCTCTCCCCCCATCTCTCTCCCTCTCCTCAGGCTCCCTGCTCCCTGAGACACACCAAAGTTGAAATTGGGCCAACGAATAGCCCTATGATGGCTTCTAAGTGTGCGAGTGAAAGGAAGATCCAATCGATGTGCCAAGCTTCACTGTCGTCTTATTATAGGAAACGGCCACAACCAGCCCAGCCTTCAGCAGACACCACGCTGATCAGTCAGCGGCCATCAACAGCAGACAAGATCCTCTGCCAGCAAAGAGATTACAACTCTCTGAAAACTCAGGTGATGGTTAGCACTTTTTAGCTACAAAGTATTTTTAATTTAAGGTATGTACATTTTTTTAGACACGATGCTATTGGACGCTCAATAGACTCCAGTGCAGTGTCAATATACCTCTTATATACACTGGGAGCCCAAAATATTCATTTGATTCACTTTATTGCAATACTCACTTTATTGTGGTGGTCTGGCACTGAACTCGCAATAGTTTGGGGGTATTCCTTCGTTAATCAGGTTGTAATGAACATCCTCAGACATGTCTTTGGGCTTTTTAAAATAATGTTTTAAGTTTGTTGATTTTGAGAGCGAGAAAATGTGAGCAGGGGAGGGGCAGAGAGAAAGGGAAAGAGAGGGCGAGAGAGAGAATCCCAAGCAGGCTCCACACGGTCAGCATGGAGCCCGACAGGGAGATCCAACTCATGAACCGTGAGATCAAGGCCTGAGCTGAAACCAAGAGTTGGACGCTTAACCGACTGAGGCACGCGGGTGCTCCTGGACATTTTTATATAAACGTCTTTATAAGAAATTCTTGCCAGTGGAAAAGATAAAAGAGTATCTGAATTAAAAAAAAAAATTGTTTAACGTTTATCTATTTTTGAGAGAGAGAGACAGACCGCCAGAGAGGGAGACACAGAATCCAAGCAGGCTCCAGGCTCCGAGCTGTCAGCACAGAGCCCGACGTGGGGCTCAAACCCACGAACTGTGAGATCGTGCCCCGAGCTGAAGTTGGATGCTTAACTGACTGAGCCCAAGAGTGTCTGAATTTTAAATTTTTGAGAGCTATTGCCAAATTGCACTTTAACTTCATGCCCGCTAAGTTTTGTTTTTCAGATTAACTGGAAGTTTGTACCTTTTGACCCCCTCCCCCCATTTCCTGTACCTCCACCCTCTGCCTCTGGCAACCACCAATCTAGTGGACTGTTTTAACAAGCTTTCCAGGTTACTCCAACAAGTGCTGAAGTTTGAGAACCTCTCCTTTAACATCTCAAAATAAATAAACTAATAAAACATGATCTTTAAACTTCCCAGCGATCCTCTGGGGCTGGTGCTTCCATTATGCCCGTTTCACAGATGAAGAAACAGATTCACAGAGAGGGGTAAACACTTGTCCAAGGTCGCATACTTAGCAAATGGTGAAATTCAAAAGGGACCCATGATTCTAATCCCCTCTCTCTCTGCAGACAGGGAACGGAGGCCCTGAAGGGGCTTCCCTAGGGAGCGGAATTGCATTCACCTAACTCCAAATTACGCACATCCAGCCCCTTGAACAATGCAGGGATGAGGGCCACTGACCTTCCCCCGGTCAAAACTCATGCGTAACTTTTGCCTCCCCCAAAACTTACTAGCCTCCTGTTTACCGGAAGCCTTACTGATAGCAAAACCGCTGATTGACACATATTTGGTCTGTTATATGTGGTACATCCTGTATTCTTAACAATAAAGGAGGCTGGAGAAAATACACGGTACTAATGTACTGCATTGAAAACATCTGTGCACCAGCTCAGGTCAAACCCATGTTGTTCCAGGGTCAAGCGCATTTATAAACGTTTGTATATGTATTTACACTTATGGGCCAGAGTCTTCTGAGCACGGTGGAGTGTAACATCCAGACACCGTACTAGGGGCTGTAGATCCAAAGATCCTTCTGGTTCTCGTAGCCCTGGGGGGAGACAGCCGTACACATGATTGAGTCATGGTGGGAGAAGCAGCTTGCAGAGAGCATCCAAAGAGGCAGGAAAGGCTCCAATGACCCTTGGTCCATTAGGTAGGTAGAATTTTCTAGAACCCAGGAGCCAAATATTTGAGATTGTTATGGGGCAGGAAGCTGACAGACCGTTTTCCAAAAGTGTCCTGAGGAATCTGAGAGACGGAGAAGCGTAATCAGTGCCTGGAAAAGGCCCCTGTTTCTTGCGTGTCTACCAGACGGGAAGGGGCTTCGCTCAGTGTGTGCCCTTAGCACGGGGTCATCTAAAATCCACTCTGCCCTACTTTTGTTCATCACTGTTGCTGAATCCAACGCCTCAGCAGGGGAAACCTGAGGAGGTGGGGCTGGGCTGAGGGAGTGCTTTTAGGAATGCAACACTGTGGGGAGGCACAGGAGTGGGGAGGGAGAGCCAGGGAGCCCTTGTTGTTGGCAAAGTCTTAGTTCCACCACTAAGTGGCTGTGTGGGCTGAAGAGAGCCTCTGTGTTTGAGGCCCCAGGCAAAGGGGGATGGATTATAGTCCTTTCTTTTCTGTTTTAAATTTATGTATTTATTTAAGTAATCTGTACACCCAACGTGGGGTTTGAACCCATAACCCCCAGATCAAGAATCGCACGCTCTTCCAACTGATCCAGCCAGGCGCCCCTGGACTAGTTATTTCTAAATATCCTCTCTAGCTCTGTGATCCTACAGAAGACGGTTCAGCAAGCTTTCTCCGCAAAGAAATAGTAAATATTTTTGGCCTCGTGGATCATACATCTACCCTGCCGGAGAAGGAGTGCGCAAACCCTAAGCAGTTTATGTCCTTAATAAATAGAAGTCCTCTCACTTTGTGGCTACTGTTTCATGATCCGCCCCGGGCACAGTTTTCCTTTGTTTGAGCCTGGACACCAACTTGGGACTTCTTTCTTGGTTGCACATAAAAGTCCAGAACACGTCATCTCTGCCTTAAAGTGACTTTACAGACACCTCACTCTTCCTCGGATCTAGTTTGAAAGGTTTAGCCGAGTCTTGGCTTTAAAAAGTTTTTGTGGGGAAAAAAAAAAAAATGGTTGCATGTGGATACTTTCCAAAGCAGCTCAGAGACTTTTTCCCTCATAGTCTGTTCCCCTCCTGCCCCACCCCCTACCCATGACCACTCCCCACCCCTCCTCCTTACACTTAGTCGCGGCTTCCTTTCCAGTCCCTACAACTGGGCTCATATCAAGATAGCAGGGCTTCACCTCTGGCTCCTGAAAGTTCTATCTTTCCTGAATTGCTCTGCTTTACTTAGCACATCCTATGTTAGCTCTTAAAATCTAGCCTTCCATGGCTCCTCATTGGTCCAGAGGGTAAGGCTTAATTTCTGTCTCTCATTTTGCTACCAGTTAAAAAAAACAAATCATGTTAACATTGTAGTGGTATTACTTGGCTCAGTAGATATGTTTTCAGTGAGACTGAGAGATGCCAGGAAAGGCTCAACACTCAGATCTGGCAGGCTTCCAGCATCCTCTGCTATCAGCTTTGGTATCCTGTGAAACAGAAAATTCTGTGCTCATTCTTGACTTGAAAGTTTTTATTAAAAAAATATTTTCACGGGGCGCCTGGGTGGCGCAGTCGGTTGAGCATCCGTCTTTGGCTCAGTTCATGATCTCACAGTTCGTGAGTTCGAGACTCACATCACAAACGCGCGGTTCATGAGTTTGAACCCTGTATCAGGCTCTGTGCTGACAGCTCCGAGCCTGGAGCCTGCTTCGGGTTCTGTGTCTCCCTCTCTCTCTGCCCCTCCCCTGCTCATGCTCTCTCTCTCAAAAGTAAATAAACATTAAAAAAATTTTTTTTAATGTCTTCTCTGGACATTTATTCCCTGAGCGCAAATAGATACTTTTTTTTTTTTAATGAAAATAACGTTTCCAGCACTTAAAGCATTGGCAAATATAGTCATCAGTATGATTTTGAGGAGAAACAGAAAACCTGTCGAGTTGCTAAAGCAGTTATGGGGAATTTTTTTCTCCTGGATGAACGATAGCAATGACGACCACAGACACGGAAAACATTTTAACACTTCATAAAATTCTTTTCCGACAGCGGGAACATAGAAGCCAAATTTCCCTTGGCAGAAATTAAAAAAAAAAAAAAAAAAAAAAAGGTTTAGCCGAGATGTTCCTAAGAAGTGAAGGGTTTCAGAAAGAGCTTTTCAGGCAGAAGAAACGTGGATGGTGACACCATCCAGAAAGAGGGGTCGTGGTCCACGGAAGACCAGAAACCCCTCCTATTTCACTCAGGTGCTTAGTGCCCTGCCTGGTACGTAACAGGGACCAGTAAATACTTGTGGATGAATCGCATCATTCATTCAAACACCTGAGGTGTTGCGGTTTTAGTCAAGAAAACAGATGAGAGTGGCCAGGGAAGGCGCCGCCTCTCTGACCAGAATCCTGCCCTGTCTATGGTCTGCCCCACCCCCGGGTACATGCTGCCCATGCACTCTTAGGGTTGAAATGGGGCTTGAGACCCGCAGTGCTGCGTGCAGACACAACGCCCCCCCAGTGAGGCAGAAAGGGGGCACATGCATGGAGGGATATGTGACCTACTGTTCTGTGCTCAGCTCAGGAGCCTTGGCATCCTGGCTGGGTCCTGGCAGATGCTTGCTCTGTGTAGATATTAAGAAAAAAAAAAAAAAGAATCAAAGCCAATGATATGATAAGGACTGCTGGGTTTTCACAATGAAAATGGAACTGAGGGGACTGTCTGGTCAAGCCCTTTCACTATAGAGTAGACGAGAAAACCAAGACGCAAGAGGCTGAACTGAACCTGGCTAATTGGTGGTCGAGCTCGGCTTAGAACGAGGATCTCTTCATGCTACGTCAAAAGCCTCTCCTCTGTCTGCTGTTTTCAAGGTCTAAGATGAGGGTGATGCCATTTCCTACCATAAATATATAAAGCAAATTTGCATGGTAATTCTAACCTCTCCGGCCTCCAGGTTGAAGTGATGTAAGAGGACTGTAATACCCCCTGCGGCACGATTCTCAACAGAAGTATATTCTGCATATGCTACTTGAAGGAGGATGGCATATGAGAGCCGAGTCCACTGGGATCATGGCGTATTCAAACACCCCAACATTTAGAATGTGTTCTGCAGGTTTTAGGTTCCAGGCCAATTTCCAATGCCGCCCTCATTTCCGTCTATGGTCTTTGATCAACAGCTGATGGTTGTACTGAGGTCTTCGATACGCTTAGACCCCGGGGGTGATGTTCCCTGGGGAGGTGGGGAAGGCGAAGAGTAAACGGCCTCTGTTTCTGTTTAGTCTAAAATCTTACTAGAGGAAAAAAACGAAAACCCCAAAACCTGACGCACAGAAAATAACTAGAAAGGAATGAGATATTCAAGTGCTGCAGAAGGCGGGAGACGGGGACAGGGGCTGTGGGTTACACGAGGAGGAAGTGTGACAGACGCGAGGTTCCAGTTCTGGCACGGGGCCGAGGGAAATACCTGAGGCGAGGGACGTAGCGTAGGGACCAGTGTGGAGGGGGGAGGAGGGCAGGGCTAGAGGCAAAGGCTGCATTTTGTAACCAGACCGCAGCATTTGTATTCCATGTGGAGCCAACACAGAACGTCACTGAACGCTTCTTCAACTCCACCTGTGTAAGCTATAAATTTACAGCTATAATATCCTCCTCTGATCATTTTCGCTGTTCATGGAAGCATCCCTACCCACGATGACAGAGAGCAATCTGGACAATGAGAATGAGCCAAGCGTCTTGGGTTCTAGTCTGCCCCCAAATTGCTGAATGACCAAGGCCTATCGCGTCTGCTCTGGGATCTCAGTTTCCTCCTCTATAAAATGAGAGGGTTTGAGCCAATGGGTCTCTGACATCCTCCAAGTTCTGCTTTGCAGTCCTGCTCATTATATTTATGGCACGTATCCTTAAATTAATATTAATAAACCCTTCTCCACTGCCGTCTGCTTTCCCAATTGCCTTTCCCCCACGTTGCTCCCTTCCTTCTCTTCTCTCTTACTGGGAAGCTTGTTGGGGAAGTACCAAAGTGGGAATATCATGGAGTGTTTAAATTTTCATTAGACGTGTGTGTGTTGTAACAAGGCATGCACAATTGATCATCTTGGCATGCATATTAATAATTGAATGCTGTGGTACATGCTTCCTGAACTTTACAAACAGCTCCTCTCTGAGCTTCGAATTGACAAGCTTTACTCATAACTGAAAAACTGGAAATGGGCAGGCCTATGGAATATACATTTTTGAAGGGCAAAGAAGACCAAAACTCCAAAGTCTCTCAGTCGGAAAAACTGGGGAGGTTTCTGCCACACGGACAGGCTAAGAAATGACATAAACATGAGTCAAGGATGACATAAGGATGAAATGTCCTAAGAGTGAAATGAGTCACCTGTGCTGATGTTTTTTTTCTTTTGTTTCTATGTCCAGCAGATGAGATCTACCCAGCTGGCCCAGAAAAGACGAGAGAGCCCCAGCTGCCACACTGGGATAGATGGCATCCTCAACTAACATCTTTCGTAACTGCACATCCATGGTCAGAAGTGAAAAAGGATCCCAAACGAAAGTGAATGGATGCTGAACTCCCCAAACTCTTGGTTGGGTCAGGTGCTGCCCCTTGAGGCCTGAAGCCAAGGTGCAGATGGAAACAATGCCTACTGGATTAGATTTAATAGCTGGTCCTGGGGTGAAGGCCAGAGATAGGAGTGAGGTGAGAACCTGAACAAATGTCCACATAACGGAAACCAACAGGGCTAGGAGGTAACTCCCGGACCTCGATGTAAATCTTGAAATAAATCACAACTTTCTCTTTATGTTCTTCTTCGTGGCTCTTGATTTCTTTTCCCCTTTCGAGCAAATGCTACCTGCTCAAATACGAAAGCAAGGAAAGTATGACTAGCAAAGTGAGGAGATGGGTGCCTCTTATCCAGTTTAAAGGACTAACACTTAATGAAATTTTCCTTCTCCTATTTCCAGTAAAATCTATGCAGGGAGCCAACCTTTTGCCATAC
Source organism: Lynx rufus (assembly GCF_022079265.1). NCBI lineage: Eukaryota > Metazoa > Chordata > Mammalia > Carnivora > Felidae > Lynx > Lynx rufus. The sequence continues at coordinate 27,307,740 of NW_025814823.1, read as the reverse complement.
TTGGAGCTTTGCAGAAATGTGCCTGAACTTCCCGGAAGTTGTTAAATGAGCCCTCCCTTCAGGACACCAGGCCAGCCCCACCTGCTGTGATAAGCCAGTTCATCAATGTACCTGCTTTTCCTATGGCCTCAGAACAATTTCCTGACACTCGTGGCTTTCCAACAGAAAGGCCACCATGGAATGCCGTGGAGAAGGGCACCGGCACCGTGGAGATCTTTTACATGGGCGGGTGCACTCATGCCTACTACCAAACAACTAGATTTCCAGCCACTCGGGACAAAGAAAACTGAGCTGCCATTCCTGAATTTTGGGGCTAAACAATCATGATCTAATTCGAAATGGGAAGGGCAGGATGTGATTCCTGGCGTGTTTTCCGGAAGTATTCGTGCAGGTAAACGGGAGTATGGCTGGTTCTGCTTTTGGAAAATGCAAGCAAGCGTGTCAATCCGTGTGGACTTCCGCCGTCATTATGTCAGAAGCAGCCCCCTGTACGGACACCGACCCCGTCCCACCACGCCGAACTGCGTGGGGGTAAGCGGAGAAAACGTGGTTGAGACAAACGTCACTGCCCCAGACATGAAACGAGATGTGTTTAACCTTCAGAGGGTGATGAAATGTGCACACACCTAGCAGCTTGGCCACGTTGCCGCTACTATTTGCGTGATGAAAGGTAGGCTTCGGCTCCCCTGTGCGTCTGGGGAGTAGTCATCTTTGCAAAAGCACACGGGAAAGAGTGGAAAAGTCTGAGGCTGTTCACTGGGACGTGCAATCTTCCTGTTCTACCCTAGAGCCTTGATTCCAGCTCAGGCTCCCCTCTAAGGTCTCTCCCACCTTCAAGGTGTCCTGACGGGTCTCAGCCATCAGGGCCCGCGAAGGCCCCTCAGGTCCGCCATAGCCGGGATGGGCACCACGGAGACAGCACTGTGGGCTGGTGGCGCCCGCTGGGACTTTCCACAGTCTCTGCTGGCTGCTGAAATACTTCCCCAGAATTAAAGTCCGGGGCTGAGGGTAGGGGGGGTGTCTCTCACGGACAGGTTGTGGGACAGGTAGGACTGAGGAATGCCAACATGAATTCTTCTGCTGACTCTTCCACGCAAATACCCCCCCAGCCTGCTCCGGGGGGTCCGGTAAAGGACAGCAGTTCCCGCCGAAAGCACAGCTACTGGGCTTCTCGATCTGTGTGATTACGCCTGCAGAGTCGAGGCCCGGGACCCCCGGACTGTGCTGCTACCCATACCAAACTACTCTCCAAGGTCCCCGGGAACTTCTGAACGGTTTCAGGCTTCCTTCCTGCTGCCCTTCCCATTACTCACGCACTCACTTACTCATCATCCTGTTCCTATGTTCCAGACACTTGGGGTGCGTGGAAGACTAATCAGCAAAAGCCGACGAATTATCACACCGCTGCACATTTGCTAAGTGCTCTGGAGGACCTTGAACTCGCAGTGGGTGGTGAGCCTATGGCGGAGGGGGTGTGGAGAAAGGCCTCTCTGAAGGGTGGGCTCTCAGCCAAGACCTAAAGGATGGGAAGGATTCATGCATGTGGAGTGGGGGGAAGTGCAAGTCAGACAGAGGGACGGAGGTGCAAAGGCTCTGGGGTGGGAGTTGGTTCTGAAGGGCTCAGCAGGAGGGAGGCCCATGGGGAGGACACGTGGAGAGTCGAGGGAAGACGGAGCTGAAGAGGCAGGTGTGGAGAGCCCGCGGGCTGCGGAGGGAATATTATTCGTGCAATGGGAAGCTACTCAAGGGGCTGAAGTGGGGAGATACGATGTGAATCCCACTAGGCGACGTATGAACAACAGATCGGACAGGAGTAAAAGTGGGACGGGAGGGGCCGCATATGGCAGGAACTGCAAAATGCCTCTGGGCAGCCATCCACCTCCCCCCCCCTTCTTTACTCTGAGACCTCCGGTTTTATTCTGGGGAGCAATAATGGGTCCCTTCAGATAAGCATATTTCCCATTTTCCTTGTAGCCAGGCACCAACACGTGTAATAATTCTGCACAACGAGACAGAAACGGAAGGCTGTTGGGGTTCTTTGGGCAAGTTTTGCTGTCTCGCTCTGAAGGTGCAACCCTGTCCTCTTTTCTTTCCCCTTCTTTTTATCTTGCGTGATTTGAGCCTGTAAAAAAAGACATGATGGGGGCCTCCTCCTTCTCCCTCCTTCCTTCTTCCCTTCCCCCTCTTCCCCTCCTCCCTTCCTCCTCCTCCTGCCTCTTCTTCTTCTCCCTCCTCCCCTCCCCTTACTTCCCTCCTCCTCCCTCTCCTCCCCCTCCTGGCTGTGCAGCGTGGGAAGAGTTCTTCAGGCCTGCTTGTGGCCAGATGCTTGCTCCTCCAGAGGTCCCACAGTAGGAAGCGCATTGTTGCAACAGACCTCAACCTCATGGTCCAATTCAGCCTCGATTTATCAGGAATACAGTGCTGATGTTTGGATCTCCCAGCCTAGGCCAGCTCACCCCTGGGTAATGTTAGGCACGTGGCGTGGCATTCTTTCAGCCACAGGATCTGGGCCTCTTTTTAACACATGCTTCTTCCCACGGGTATTGCCAAAGAACACTAAACTTCCCTATTCTAATGCGTGGTTCCCTTCCTACCTTCGCTGTTGGAGTCAAGGGTTGACTCTTCCCTGCCAGGTGGGACAGTGAAGTCACGGGAATGAAAATATATTATGAAATTGATGCTGGTGAGCAAGAGGTACCCGGAATATCCCAGTGTTCAGGCACCTGGTTTGCCATCACTCTGCAGGGGCTGTGTTTTTAAGAGTCGAGTGGCCTTTCCCTCTCTTCCTTTTCTCCATTACCAATCCAGCCTTACCTCCCCTCCACCTGCTAATCCATGCTGCACGGCCCTCCTTTTAAAGGGGGCATCGAGGGGTGCCTGGGTGGCGCAGTCGGTTAAGCGTCCGACTTCAGCCAGGTCACGATCTCGCGGTCCGTGAGTTCGAGCCCCGCGTCGGGCTCTGGGCTGATGGCTCAGAGCCTGGAGCCTGTTTCCGATTCTGTGTCTCCCTCTCTCTCTGCCCCTCCCCCGTTCATGCTCTGTCTCTCTCTGTCCCAAAAATAAATAAACGTTGAAAAAAAAAATTTAAAGGGGGCATCGATATTAGTGTTTCTCACCCTATCCCTAGTAACCCTAACTTCAGAACTGCTGGACCGACACGGTCACGTGAAGAAGGGTCATCCCTCAGAGTAGGAATCACGAGAAGGTGGTCTGAGAATGGTCTGAGGAGACAGCACTTCTGTTCTTTCCTATTCCTTTTCTATAAAGACAGATGTCCCGGGTTGATCTCACACTGGATATTTGGTCACCTATCAGAGTTCACGTTTGAGAGTTTCTTACGTATTTTAATGCTGCCGCGAGAAAGGCCTGACAACAGAGTCATAGAAAACCTTTTTCCACTCGAGAGCCTGGTTTTTCACGCCCCTCTCTCTTCTCATCCGAACAGATACATTATCCCTTGGGTTTGCACCAATGAAAGAGGCGCTCGACATTTTGGCACGTTATATCATTGAAAATCATACTTATTCTCAGAATGAATATGTAAATCGCATATAGCCCCGTCCCACATGGCACCCTGCACCTGGTATGGGATGGAGCACGGCATTGTTACAGTGTCATTCGGTGGCTTTTACCAACCCGGGGAACATCCGCAACTGTAATGCATTATGCCACTGTGACGTTAACTACAGACACAGACAGAGTGCCCATAAAAAAAATATACGCCCTTTTTTTTTGAATAGAGCCCTGGGTAATCACCCCGACTATTGTTCTATGAGCAAGCCCATTTAGACCCCTTCATCAATTTAGGGTTTGGACATGAAAAATCACCAGCATTAAGCGGTTAAGGCAATCTGCTTTCCAGATGAAGAAAGGACAAAAAAAAAAATAATACTGCAGAAAACCCTCCTCTACTCCTGAGTTGCCCATGTCAACAGCCAGAGCTCACCTCCAATAAAGGATCCTGGGGAGGAGTTTTTCTGATGATACCTTCATCCTAAACAGAGCTCAAGGACAATGTGTTCGGGGTCTGCTTCCTACTGTCCCAGCACTGGGAGGACACACAGGTCTGTGGGGACGGCCCCCAGGTAAAGGGTGGCCACCCTGCAGGTGTGCTGTGAGCTGCGGTGGGTCCAGCAGGCACAGAAGCATCTGGTGCCCTGCCCTGGTGGCCGGGTTTGGTGTTCTGAGGAAAAGCTACAGAAATGTTGCTCACCTTGAGAAGTAAGCTCTCAGGGCGGGGTCCGTGTTCCTCCAAGTTGCCACAGAACATGAAATCGGTTATGAGGTGTGCCATTTGATATGGAGTAAAATGGGAAATTATTGATCTACTTACCCCCACATGAAAACAAAAACTAAATGAATACAAAAGAAAAGGCAAAACCACAGCAAAACAGATGGCCCCCCAAATTTTACTTACATTGGGTGAGGATTCCAGTTAAGGCATTTTTAAAATTCTCCTTGGCTTCTTCCATCTCCTGCTCATGGGTGGCTTTTTCGTTCATCAGCCGGCGGACGTGGCTATTGGCTGACTGCACCATGGAATAGAACTGGTTGGCAGAACGCCGATTAACTTCCCCTCGCTCAATCCAGGAGAGTAGCACTGTGATAGCCTCTGAAAACTTGCTATCATCTGGAAATGGAAAACCACCAAGTACAAATCATGCCAAGGCAAGGACACGTACTTTACTCTGGTTCTTCTCAAAAGACAGAACATGGACCATCTTAACGGATACATCTTTGGAACTTGACAAATTAGCTTCCCTAAGGCTAACCGTGCTAGCGTTTCTTAGCCTTCCCTTTCACATCTGACTCTATGGTGTCACAGAGCCATCCAAGAAATACTTGGTAGCTCACTCTCTCATCTACCAACCCGGTGAGCTTAGTTTTAGATCTGTTCTGGGCATTCTTGGTAACACGGCGCACCAAATCCTGATTTCTCTTTCTCAAGAGTGGCTCAGAAAACTGTCATTAACCTATTGGGTCCCTACTGCATTTTTCAAGATTCTCTTATCAGATCTATTATACAGTGAAACTAGTTGTGTGACTTAGATTCAGCTGAGTTAGTGGCAAAATATGGATGACAGATTAGACTATTTTAAAACCGGATGTAACGGAAGATATTGTTCCCAAAGTGGTTGTAGGAATCAGTCAGTTCTTTTTCTGCTCCAGTTCAAAACTAATTTCGTTTTACATTTAATAGAACAGCTTCGATTCAGCTGAAAAACAAAACATTTGCTTGTTTTCAACAAAAGAGGGCTTGTTCCCTGAGTGGTCAGTGTTCTCTGTGGAAGCCATCTGGAAGCCTACTAGAGTCCACGTGAACTTGGTTTGAGGTATGTGTGTGTTGTGGAGGGGGTGGGGTGCACGGAGTGGGCAATGTGGTTCCACCTGTAAATAAATGATAAAGTTTATCTGAAAGAAAACAAGTAAACTTGCCTGTTTGGGAATGGTTACTGGAACAGACCTGTGTTGTATGGCTTAGAAGTAGAAAAAAAAAGCAAGTCTGAAGGTAATTAAGTTAATTAGAACTGGAAGCTGTATGTCAATTATCACAACATTAATCGATCCTACTGCTGAAGGTTCACTGCGTACTTCCCAGGCAAACTGGAGGGGAGAAGTCTTCCACCTGAATTTTTCTACCCTTGGAACATGTGACTTAAGGAAAATATCCTACATTTTTCCAGAAAACGAGGTAGACTCTGAATTCTAAAAATTGGGAGCAAAATTACACTGGGCGATTCAGATTCTTACGAATTTATTTGGTAAATACTGAGTGCCTATTATGTTCCCTCTCCTGGAGGAACATCAAAAACCTCCTTATGCGTTGTGTGTGTGTGTTTGTGTGTGCATTTATTTCCTATGTTATATATTGTGTATATATGCATACAAACACATATACATATATACCCCCCAGATGACTGGACGGAGCGTGATTCATGTTTGGTAAAGGAGTTCTATTTTATCTCATTCACCAGATGTTCTTTAATCAACCACTGCTGTTGGCATGTTAGACAGCATACAAAGCCTTCGTTCGTGGGGGTGATTTGTGAATTTCATAGTGCGCCGTAGAAACACCATTAGTACCTTTTCTGCCAGAGTCCCTCTCCCAGACGGGGGCACAACTTCCTTGCTGTGGCTGCTGCTTGCCCAGAGGTACGCACCCGGAACGAAGGCAGGGTCAGCCTGACCCAGGGTGCGTGGAGCGTGCTCTGCTTTTTCCATGGTGGAAGTAGCGATCGGACACACGCTACCCATCAGCACCCACCCGGGCCCTCTCCCCCTGAGGCAGAGGCAGTCTGGGGTTGGGGATCAAAGCCTTTTTTCAGGGCAAACCTGCCCCCCTCTGCCCTCACACTTGGGCCAGAGGAGAGAACTGGCCCACTGGGCACCCTGCGAGGGAAAGACGCCCTTCCTCGAAAATCTCCACGCACAGGCACAGAACACAAGCGTGCAGTCTCACAGCTGGCTCATCCAATTTTGTTAACTCCGGAATTTCAGGCCGAGCTCAACCCTCGGTGAACTCCAGCTGCAGTGGTTTCTTATCTCATTTCATGGACCGGAGCGGCTTGTGTAAGATAAAATCCATCATACAACTTAACATTACGTTCAGCCCATGGAGAGGCCCATAATTTAGCATTATGTTTGTGAGAGGCCCACTGTGACCGTTACAGTCAGAATAAATTTTGCCTCCCGCGCATACTCGCTACCTCTCTCCCCGCCAATAGATGTTAGGAGAATGGACCTCCCAAAAGACAGCATGAATAAACCTAACACTTATAAGAAGCCTTTTTTTGCTCCCCTCTTAAAAAATAACAACAAAAAAGAAAACACTGACTTCATGTACCATTTTTCGCCTTTCCTGGGACTTTTATCTGTATATAACACAGAGGGGAAAAAAAAAAAACCCTCTAAGATTTTGTTGTCAACCTTACAAGGAGATAGAACATCCCCGTTCCATCCGTCTTTCCCTCCTGTTACTGGTTGTTCTTCCTTCTCTTGCTTGTGGTAACTCAGTTCGTAAATACACTAATTTACTGTCAGGGAGAACACACTTAAAATTTAAAAATGTGTGTTTGCTCAAATGACCTGAAAACCAAACTTTATTTTTCTTCCTGTCTAGGACGGAGGGCATAAGTTCACCAGCAGATCAGAGTTAATTGATAGTTTTCAGAAAGAGAAACAGCAGTTTTAGGACTGGGCAATTGAAAATATACAATTTAAAAAGTAAGCGGGGGGGGGGGGGCGCCTGGGTGGCTCAGTTGGTTGAGCGTCCGACTTCAGCTCGGGTCACGATCTCACGGTGCGTGAGTTCGAGCCCCGCATCAGGCTCTGGGCTGATGGCTCAGAGCCTGGAGCCTGCTTCCGAATCTGTGTCTCCCTCTCTCTCTGCCCCTCCCCCGTTCATGCTCTGTCTCTCTCTGTCTCAAAAATAAATAAACATTAAAAAAAATTTTTAAAAAAGTAAGCAGGGAAGAGACTTGCTCACATTTTAACAAGCGTTAAAAAATATGTAGCACAAGTCAATAGCACGCAAAATTCCATTAGCTTAGCTTAAAAGATGTATGTAGTTTCGAGAACTCCCAATTTCATCCTCATTTCTGAACTTTCTGAAACTTCCAGGCCAATATATAATTGATGTACTGACATGCAAATTAAATGTGAAAACATTAGTTAAGGCACAATCGGTTAAGTTCGGTCAGTATCTGTTGCTACGTAAGAAGTGACTTTATATTAATTAAGACTAACTCAGCAACTCACTCTGAATGGCTACAGAAGTGTATTGGGAGCGGTCATTTTCAATATCCAACTGTAAGTTCAATTTTGGATTCAGTGGAAAGATCACTGAGAAAACAGAAAACAATATAAACTAATTTAAACAGGATTTAGATGGCAGCATTATTAAAGCTATTCATGTGAAAAGAAATTAACACTGCTCATAAAAATCACATCAAAGATGCATTTACAAAAATTCCAAATACTTCCTGTGAACATGCTCAGGCATAACTCTGAACACGGGTGCAGTTTAGAAACTAGAATGGGCAGACGTGCCTTTTTCCACAGCAAGAGCTGGGAAAACTGCCGTTATTAACGGGCGAATATGGACCGTTTGCTCCTTAAAAATTGTGCAGTGTTTTCTCACCAGGGTCCTTACCACGTCACACCTGGGTTACCGCACATGTCTGCTCCATGGCTTTTCTTGATTTGCATTTTCCCCTTCATCCCCGTTCCCTTACCATTCTCCTCTTTGGTAAGCACCATGGCCACGCCTCCCTGCCTTTCCGTGCTCCGTGTGCTCCTTCCAGGAGCCTTCACGTTTCTGGACACCTGGATAACTGTTACGTTTCCCTCAAGATTCAGCCTCAGTGTCTTTCATCAAAGCAGCTTTTCTGTAACCCTACCATGAATCGGGCGTCCATGTGCTACGTTTTCACAATTCCCTCCATATCCTTCTACTAAAACATCAGTCACTCTGTATAGTCAACGGTTGGCTTATGGATCTGCCTCCAGTTTTGAAGGGCTAACGTGAGAATGAAACTTCTAAAACATACTGCAATCTTCTGGTCACTCCGAGTTTTTCGCTTGGCAATTTATCTATATTTGGTTACACTATTTCTAATAGACTTGCAGTGATTCTCGCTAGAGAGGCACAAATTCAATGGTCAGAAGTTCGGAAACATCAGTTAGTAGTCAACATTTTTTAAAGCTTATTTATTTTGAGAGAGAGAGAGAGAGAGCGAGCGAGAGAGAGCGAGCACTGTCATTGCAGAGTCAGATGCGGGGCTCGAAAAATCTGAAACTGTGAGATCATGACCTGAGCCTAAGCCACACGCTTAACTGACTGAGCCACCCAGGCGCCCCAGTAATAAACATTTTAATTTCATGTTAAAGAGTGTTTTCACATTGTCTCCCAGAGATAAATGTTCTCTGGCACTTAGGCTAGCTGGTCCTTTTATCCTTCAGGCCTCTGAGGTCATCGCCACTGGCAATGAAAGTTAAGAATGATGTCAGATAATCACAGAGAAGCAGAGCCTTCTGCAGAAAGGCGCTAACCAGCTTATCAAACGACTCAAAAATCTTTTTGAAAGCATTTTTAATTCTGGGAAGATAATGATCGTTTTTAGTTTTGTGAGGAATAAATAATATTGTAATGACTATTATCCCTTTACCGTCACTACCTGAATCCCATACCCATCTCATTTTGTTTCTGGCTCCTTCAGACTTCATCAACCTCCTTCTCTGTCCCTCTCTTCCATGTTTATTGAGCACCTGTGACATAGGAGGCACTTCAAAAACTGCATATGGGATAAATCTTCGCCATTCAAAGACTAAGCTTGAGCCTCATTTGGGAGCTCCTTGAAAACGCAGACTCACCCTGACTCAGGCTTCCTGATTCAGAATCTCCTACTCCAAGTGATTCAAATGCACATTAAAGTTTTGGAAGCACTGGAAGAAATCAGTCAATGAAAACCAGGGAAACTGGCTGGGAGCTCATCTATGTTAAAAGATCACGAGACCTTGACATGGAAAGTGGCACCTGAGATAGTGGAGGTTACTGAAAGGGTTTGATGTGATTCTTCTGAGCTCTGTGAATCCCTGTCCCTAACCTCCCTGCCCCCATTTAAAGAACAGGTGCTTAAACATCCGTCATCCCTGTCCCAGAAAAGAAAATGTGAAAAAAATGTCAAAGACTTGGAAATGGGCATAGAGACTACTGCAGATCTTTGTAGCGGAATCCTGGGCATGGCCCAGAAGACCCTCTCCATCGCCCCCCAGCCCCCGGAATTATCTGATTCTATAGGGGAATGAATCTTTAATTGCCTCTGACTAGGCTATCTTACAACCCTTTAGGGACAGAACATAGATTGTGGAGAGCTGATAACAATGCAAATAATTCTCCATAACAACACAGATGAACTATCGTCCAGTAGAAAATACCAATCATTATAAAGCACATTTTCTTCTGAACCAGTTTTAACGCCTTACTGATTCTCTCATTAATGAATGAGTCAAACAAAATCATAGGCACGTGTCAATTTTATATTTGTAAGTTATGGTTCCACTGCCAGAGCATGCTTTAGCCACCTTTGAACTGTAGCTCCTCAAAGGCCAGGTCTGTGCTATAGTTGCATGTGTAACTCTAGGACAAGGACACAGAGCCCAGGACTCAGCAGGCGGGAACGTGGTGAACTTCAATCAAAGTGACAAACCGATAATCAAGGGGGAAAAGGCCTCAAACTGGTAAGCAGGGTTTTTTTTTCCCCCTTTGTGTGCAGAGGGAGATCTGGCCTTGATTTTCAGAACAATAGGGAGGATGAGAGCCAGGTCATGAGCACTGAATATGAAAACTTAGGCGGGCTGTAGTACCCTTATTTATGGCTGGGTCTATAAAGGAATAACAGGAGAGGAGATCAGTGCTTGAATAACATATCCCAAGAATGAGATAAAAGGAAGATGTTCTACAACACAATTTTTTCCTCCAAAAATGGGGATACAGACACACGTACACACACACACACACACAGTGAATGCTGTCACTGATTTCTGGCGTTTATGATAGCTGGAAATAGCTCACAGTGTGGAGTCACATAGTGATCCAAGCAGAATGGGGATTCCAGGATGGCCCAAGCACTCCTACTACAATAGTCCTAAAACGTCCCTCAAGCCTGGACATCTCTAAGCAAGTCTCCATTCTTCTGGCTACTCAACCACTAAAAGGGGTGTTGTTACCTTATCTATCCCCCAAATCACAGATAGCAGGAGAGGCGAGACAAATGGTTAATGCACTCCTCTCCCTTCAACACACACACACACACACACACACACACAATCTCCCCCAATTACTACTCAGTACCTGTAAAAATGAAAAAAATTAAGGGAGGGGTTGGCAGTATGAAAATGCACTGATTATTCCTGCTTTGGGGTCATGCAAAACGTTTCTAGGTGAAACGGCCTGTCTTGCCTCTGTGAAGGTCAGCGACGCCCACGGAAGTGATTCTCCAACAGGCTCCTGTGTTTATTTCCCTTGCCCTAAGACGGAAGCCTGGCTTTTAGCTAATGGAACTTCCACTTGGCTTAGAGCATTATTGATTTTTACTTTCTTGGAACCATAAATATTGACAACCGCCGCAGCAAAATGCCGGCAGCCCTCCCTCCCCCTGTCCCCCTGGCAGGCTGACGCTGGGCCATTCTGTATGCAAATCAGAGCCTAGCCCTCCGGAAATTATGAATGCGGATCCCAGGAGAACTGAATTCACGATGACACATCAGGGGATCCCAAGGGCACTGCTTCAAAGCTTTGTCAAAACTTCACCTGATGGCACCGAGAAACTCTTCATTTCATCGCATAATGAAAGATTATGCGAAGCTTTCCAAAGGGGGGAAAAGTACACAAAAACTTTTAAATGCTCTTGCCAGGAGAAATCTCCAGTGAATGAGGATATCATCTTTCTCACCGTCTAATCAATCTCTTCCTTCCCCAGTCCAAACACAGGGTTCCTCCAGGGGTGGATGGTCTGTGTTAGACACACTGAAATTCATTATCTCATCTGCCTGGTGCTACTGTTTCCAATAAAGTGTAATTATGGTGTTATTGAGCTCCTGCTCACTTTCTCAAAGCCATGCTATAAACTTTGGGTCTGTGAGCAGTTACTTCCCAGTCAGTCTTCATTAAGTTGAATTGTCTCAGAACAATGTCTATTTAATCAGCAGGGTGCCCGCTAATTTTCTCTTTTAGAATTTGTATTAACGCAACAGACGCTGCCTTAGACACTACACAATTACAACTCGAAGTTTCCTCCGCCTTCAAGAAGGCCCCGTGGCCACAGAATCTGGGGTTAGCTGGTTTCAGAAGATCTGCCCCCTCACCCCGTCACTGTCTAGTTGGGTCCCGAGTCACTCCTGGGAAGGCACGGGGCACTTCTCACACACGATAGTGGGAAGTATACGGTGCTTTGTAATTGCCTCTATCATTCCAGAAGCCTAAACGCTGTGAAGTAGAGGCTTGCATGCTGTTGTCTTCCCTGCGGTGCTTAGCAAGGCCCCAGATATATGGTAAAGAGCCCCACAAGTGGGATGATGGCTGCCTGCACATTTCCGATCACGCCCGGTGGCACCACTGCCCAGAAATGCAACATACTCAAGTGATCCAAATAGCTGAGGAAGAGAGAAAGGAATTAAGCATTTACTATGTGCATTGTTTTAACCCTAGGCAGGATGCAGTGGAGGGCCTTGTGGGTCATACATAGGGTTGGCTTGTACAGATGTGGCTAGATAAAGCTGATTTTCCAAAAGGAAACTGCAAGAATAAACAGGTACGATGTAAAATGGGGGAAAATGGAATAAACCTAAGAGAGTATGATTTCTCAGTGGAGGGGAAAAAAAAAAATCAAATCCAATTAGGTATTTTCAGATTGCATTTCCATTTTCTTTTTTATCCAGGCTTCTTTACCTTGGGTTTTGACTGCACTTTTTTTTTTTTTTTTTTTTTTTTTTTATCCCTACATCAATGAAATCATCTTCAGGGCAGCAGTTTCCTTGGCTCCTCCTGTCTGGCTTTGCAGCGTTATAAGGAGCATGGAGTGGATTTCCTCTCTGAGGCAGCCAATTTCCTAGGCAATTAAATGCTGTTTATATTCCAAACTCTGTGCTTGGGTTGAAATTGTCAAGCTTGATATTACCTGACTGTTGCCTGAGATGTATCCCCAGCTAGTTCATTCTACTGTAACTGCCATCTATTAAATTTTCCAATCTGTTCTCTCAAGGGATCACACAGTACTTGGCAAAGGTGCAGCTTCGAAATTCTGCAAATTATACTCATCTATATAAATATATATTTTTGAAATGGCAAAGCTTGCAAATTACTTCACCAAATTGACATCCCAATCTGTGATCCTCCAGCAGGGAAGGCAATGCCACGTTCCTCTTACATGCACAGACATTTCCGTGCGGGTTTCTTAAAAAGAACAGGGGGATGCCAGACTTCTGTGAAACTCCTCCAAGAGGTCACAGAACCAAGGTGCTAGTTTTTGTCACGTCTAGGTGTAGCGCGTAAGCCGATAATACACAATGTACAGGATATTAAAGAAAAAAACCCAATTTGTTTCAAAATCCACATTCCCGGCTGAGGATGTTGTTCTTTCTCCTCCTGGCCACTCCCTGTGATTTGTAGCCTGAATGGAAAGGGGAGATGATGCCTGTATTTGCACTGTGTATGCTTTTTGTTGAAGGGACAATGACCTTTGTGTTTACGTCTGTAAGACAGGCCCTTTCAGAGCAGCACAACAAGCAAGACTGGCCTGGTGGTCACAGTGGGGCATTTCAGTCACAATTGCAGCTGATTAGGGGTTCTCAAGGCCGGACTGGGTGGAAAACGGCTAGAAGCAGAAGTCCGTTTCAAAACAATTCTTGGGGTGCCTGGGTGACTCAGTCGGTTAAGCGTCTGGCTCTTGATTTGGGCTCAGGTCATGATCTCACAGTTCGTGAGTTCGAGCCCCACGTTGGGCTCTGTGCTGACAGTGCAGAGCCTGCTTGGGATTCTCTCTCTCTCTCTCTCTCTCTCTCTTTGTTCCTCCCCCACTCGCTGTCTTTCTCTCAAAATAAATAAATAAAGTTTAGAAGAAATAAAAGAATTCTCTTTTAAAGATATAGAATGTCAACCTCCTATCCTCCTAAAATAGGTTTGGGGCAGCTTTCATACATTTCTTTTAATGAAAACATCCAATCCACTTTACACATTCCCAGCAATATACTAGCTATGCTCTAAAACACTCCAAGCGATCAATCACATCTCTCTTCCCATGAGAAATCTTTAATGGCCTCTCTGCTGCTTAAGGAACAAAACCCAAATCCAGCGGCAGCCTTCAGGGCTCTGCCCACTGGCCCCCAACTGCTCTTCCCACTTCACCTTGCTCTAGAAACCGCCATGCAGCTCTCGTGTACCCTGGGACAGGTGACGTGCCTTTCTCCTCCTGGGCCAAATTCCTCTCTGCTTCCTTGTGTCTTTTCTCCTGGGGCTCCAGCCTCTGACCAGGATGTATTTAGGCCCTTTTTCTCCTGGGGGGCAGGGGGGACCCTTGTTTCTCCCGCAGAGTTCTCCTCTGTGACGATTTTCTTGATATACCTTCCTTGACACTCGCCCCTGTGTTCCCAAAGCACGTTGCTCATACATCGGTTGGCAATCATGCCATTGGCTTTGGACTTGAGTTAATCGCTTACTTGAGACACCTACATGCGGCCAGCGACTGCAACCTGCCTTCTCTCCTTAAAACCTGACACGCCCAACGGCCTGAGGAAGGTCTGACCGTCACTCGTCACTTGCCTGTAAAATGCAGATGCGGCTCAGATGATACAACTCTGATGGGTGATGGAAGGGAATTCACGCATACACGTGGTCCTGACTTAAAATTCCGGCCCCTCCCCAATCATCTGTAGTTCCCTGGGGCAGGTACTAAAGCCCCCATATGTCTTTATTCCCCCACAGCATCAAACACGTGAGAGGAGCACAGCAAACGTTAAAGAAGTGACATACACTAGTGCCCCCTGCCCCCAATTATTCCATAGGTGTTAGCAGTGACCCTTCAACTCCATCTCTGAAGGCAGGGATCCCGACCACGGGAGGGGACACTAGCCTAGCTCATTCGTCACAGGTGGGAAGACAGGAGCCACCTCTGGACCTTCTGCGTGCGACTCCTCTCCCCTCCTTCCGTGAGTCGTGCTGAGTGACAACACACACCTGCACGGAGGACACAGGCGGGAAGAGGCAGGGCTCTGTCCCAGGCGGCAGGGGGAAGCTTCGGGGGTGACCTCGCCTGCAGGAAATCAGCAGGTGTAGGGGTGGAGACGCCGGGGGTGCTTGGGGATCACAGGGCTCCTCCGTCAGTCAGCGGGCAGGCCCAGGTCGGCGGCCTCCTACCTTTCAGCTTGTCGGCCAGCAAGGCGGCCTCGTGCTCCGAGTAGTGCATGATCGCGGGCGGCGAGGGCGGCCGCAGCCGGTCCTCCTCCAGCTTGCGCCGGTGCCGCTCCTCGCGCGCGCGCATCCTCTGCTTGCATTCCCATTCGTAGAAGTCGTCCCTGGCCTGGGCGAAGTCCACGTGGAGGCGGCCCGAGTCCTTCTTGTCCGTGCTAGACCCTAATCGCATCCGGTAACCTGAAAGCAACGGAAAGGCCGGTCCCGTCACAAGGTCACCAGCACGATGAGGGCAAAGCGTCGCCCAGGCCCTCAGCGAGGGCGCGATACGGGTGCTTTCGCCTCTTTCTCTGCCCATAGCAAGGGCGCTCTGCCCGTAGCAGGTGGGAAGCAGTTACCCTTCTCCCCAGCGATCAGGAAGCACGGCCAAGTTCAGCTTATCAGGGATTTGGGGATAAACCCCCTCCTGGGAGGCGTCTCAGAGGGTCACCTACCCATCTTGCAAACCACTGTTACTAAGAGGATGACCTCAAGAACCAGGGCACTTATAGTAACTCCTTCTTCCCTCTGGCTTCCGGGAAGCTCCGAAACAAATTTGGCACCTAGCGTTCTCCCTCCCGGCTCCCCGATTTTATGGCTTTGTTTTTTTTCTATTTTTGATTTACGGTAACTCCACTGCGTAAGTGCTCTTAAATTCTTTTTAGAAAAAGGTGGAGCAGGAGTAAATAAAGAATATCTGTGATATTTAAAAAGATCCACAAAGTAAATTCCGCAGCACCTCACTCACATGTTACCGCTTCATTCCCCTAGAAAATGCTGCTCAATTCTCTCTCAGCAGCTGCAAAAGCCACAATCACCAAGGCAATTTTGCAATGCTGTTTTATTTCCACTTATCCTCTGGGGCACGCGGGAGAATATTTTACCTTCAATCAAGAGGCCTTGCTGCTGCCTTCCTTACAGCCCTGCACTACCTCATCTGGCACGCAGCACTGCACAAATTGTCCACGCGATCTTTGAAGGCCACGGGAGCCCGCGTAAGAACGCGGAGCTAGACCAAAAACAGGGGCCTGGAAATCTTTGGGGGATTTGCGGTGAGCTACCCAACTTACAAGCAGATGATGTGCAGACACTCGATCTGAGACATCAACGCAAACAGAACTGAAACCAGACAGCTAGCCTAACTTCAAATGAAGGAAGACTTGGCTTTGAGGCTGCTCTTCAGTTTGGGGCACTCAGATTTTAAAAACATAAATTCAGGTCCCAGCAGGATCACAGCTGTTGGGGCTGCCAGAGGAGACAGCAAAGTGAGCACTTTTGCTGTGTAGGGGCTTTGCAAACGAGACACCACTGTGAAATGCCAGGCTGCCCTGCGCTGATGTTCAAGATCTCTATGGTAGATTTCAATGGATTATCTTGGCATTTGGGTTGGAGCTCAGCTGAAAATCCCTGTAGAGGCTGACTTCTCCCCCGTAGGGCACTTCACACCTTTGAGAAGTTGCAAACACAAAACAGATCTCACATCTGATTCCTGTTGTGCCCTTCTCCCTCCTAGGTTCAAATGGTGTTCTCTAAAAATGGGAAGACCTAACAATACCTACGACACACGTAAACATCCCGTCATAGATGAGCAGAATTCATGCTAAAGCAGAGTGTATCTTGGTGCTGGGCCATAGCGACGTAACAAGTCGGCAGGCCACGGTGATATATACATAACAGCTGAGCGGGTGGCACCACCTGAGACTGGCTAGCAGTCCCCACTGGCCAAGGGACTTTCTCCTGCCCGTGTCCAGAGCATCGCTTTTCAGATATTTCTGTTCCAAAATGTACCCTCTCTTTCACCGACACATCATCATTAAGGCCTTAAAAAGAGATCCTGATGAGGCTGAGCCTAAAATTAGCTTGGCCTTCAAATGTGAACACGGTCCTAAAATTAGGCCTTCCAGCTGGGCACGGGCTTGCAGGAGCTTGCACACGGGAGGGGCAGCCTTCTGCCCCCACACCCCCCACCCCTCCAAATAAGCAGCCTTCCAGATCCTCCCCGGACTGATGTGCAACCTTCCTAGGGCGATGGAGGTAAAGCTGGGAGACCCCTGTGCCCCCAGGCAGGGAAGCTGGAGGCGAGGCCTTAGCTGTGGGCTCTCCCTGCCGCAAAGGGGCAGACCAAGGAGCAATCAGGCGCCCGGCTAAGCAGCCGGACCAGGGTCCAAGTGGGGCAAAGCCTAGCATCAAGGAATCGATAGAGAAATACCTTCCATGTGCCTAAATTTGGGCCTGTTCATCTTTGGCGACGTCTCAAGGCGCTTCTGACTGGGTCTAAACATTGTGTTATGTTGGCGTTGAAAAGCACTTTTGATCTACTCTAACCCTCTCATTTAATCAGGTGGGGTAAAGTAATACTTTTATTGGTAGAGCTGTGATTAGAACCCGGCTTCCCGAGGCAGGGTCCGTGAGAAATAAGGATCCGTGTTTCTTTTATCATCTTCAGGATATTTGTGTTAAAAACAACCATTTCCTGGATGGTTCCTATTGTTGTCGGTGCCCTGCTAAGCACTTAATATCCATTATGTTGATTCGTTCCTCACAATAATCCTGTAAGTTAGTACTGTTGCTGCCTCAGTTTTGCAGATGAGAAAATGGAAGCCAGGGAGAGGTATTCTAGCCCGAGGCATGTGAGACCCGGGAGACCCGTCTCCAGGCATGCTGGTGACAGAGCCACCACCTGTGTGTGTAACAAGAGTACTCTGATGCTGTGGCCCCAGAAGATATGGGAAGCAAAACACGTAGCTGTTTGTGCGCTGTAAAATATTTTCCTCTGTGTTTCGTCTTCCATCTCCT